>NC_092712.1:155653018-158053018 GCF_047496885.1 Scyliorhinus torazame
GCGACGGTGTCAGGCATGGGGAACGGTTTGCGAGGCCTGGGGCTTTCCGTGCAGGCGGCGTCTGTGGCCCAGGACATGGCTGCCCTCTCACAGGAGGCCATGAGCCAGTGCCAGCGCCAGATGGCAGAGGCGCTCAACGTCATGGCCCAGTCTCAGCAGGCCATAGCCCAGTCTCTGCAGGCCATGGCCCAGTCTCTGCAGGCCATGGCCCAGTCTCAGCAGGCCATCGCTGAGGGCATCGGCGCCAGTGGCCATGTGCGAGCCAGCGTCGCACAGTCACAGACAGGGTTTGCCAACCCCCTGGGCTCCATGGCTGCAAACCTGCAGACCCCTGTCGATACCAGCACGGGCCTCCAGGACTGGCAGCGCCAGATGTCGGGGGGGGCGTCGGATGGCCAGTCCGTTCGCATCCCCCACCCATGTAGAGGCCTGGGGGCCATTGGGCACCCCGAGGGAGGAGGAGGTGGTGTGGTCCGTCCCGGCTCCCCCTGTAGGGGAGGTCCCGGAACACCGCAACACCTGGGACTCCCCCCCTTCCGTCCCAGGTGCATCGGGTGGGCAACGGGCAGGACAGGCTGGCAGCTCGCCATCCCAGTCGCCCGGGCCGCAGCCTGGCCCATCTAGGCCAGGACGCCCCAGGAAACGGCCGCCAAAGGGATCCTGTGTCAGAGGGCAGGAATCACAGGAGTCCACCTCAAGTTCTGCTGTACTGTCTGGGGAACCACGTAGATGTAGTCAAAGGGCCCGTAAGGCCAAACAATTAGACACTGAGTAAGTTGGCACGGGTGCAGGGCACAGATGAGTTTTAGGGGCTAGGGCACGTGCATGAACTCCTTTGGTTATTAAAGTCAATGTGACACCTACAGAAGCTGCCTTTGTGCTCTGTCCAAAGCGTGCGGGTGTGTCATGTACGTTGAGCGCAAGTGTGTGTGTGTGAGGGGTGGTCTTACCTCAGCCCCAGGTGAGTCTGCCCCCTTCCCCCTGGGCCGCCATCAACATCCCCCCGGGCAGAGGACGGGACCGTGCGCTGCAGTGTCACAGCCGCATGCAGGGATGGTCCGGGTGGATGGTGGTACTGTGGCCATGGGTCAGACATAGTCCAACGATGTGGAGCCAGGAGATCATTGCAGGGCGGGTTGTCATCATCCTCCATGGCCTGCGATAGACACGCGTCCACCCGCAACTGTGTGAGCCCGGCCCGTTGTGCCGCAGGTGGATCGGCAATGGGGGGGGGGTGGTGTGCATGCGGGTAGGGTGTGTGGGGTTGGGGAGGGGGGTGAGGGTGCTGGGTGGGTGGATGGGTGGGGTGTGTGGGTGGTTGGCTGTTGCCATGGTGTGCGGCCTGTGGCCACACTACCCGATTCCCACGCCCATCTAGTCAGTGAAGCGGGCGGCTATCAGCCTGTCCCGTGCCCGCTGGGCCCAGCCGGTAACGGTGGACAGCCACCCGCCTGTGTCTAGCCCGTCTGCCCTGACCATTGCCCCCATCCCCCTCATCTGGGGAGGTCTGCGCCTCTTCCTGCTGCTCCTCCACTCCGCCCTCCTCTGCCTGCGGCATATCGCCCCTCTGCTGGGCTATGTTGCGCAGGACGCAGCACACCACAATGATGCGGTCGACCCTATCTGACCGATACTGGAGGGCGCCCCCAGAGAGGTCCAGGCACCTGAAATGCATCTTCAGCACGCCAAAGCACCTCTCTATCACTCCCCCTTGTCGCTACATGGGCATCATTGTAGCGGTTCTCCGCCTCATTGTGTGGCCTCCGTATAGGCGTCATCAGCCACGATCGCAATGGGTAGCCCCTGTCGCCCAGCAACCAGCCCCTCAGCCGGGGATGGCATCCCTCGTACATGCCGGGGATGGATGACCGCAATAACACGTATGAGTCGTGTACACTGCCTGTGTAACGGGCGCAGACGTGCAGGATCATCATGCGGTGGTCGCAGACCACCTGTATGTTCATCGAATAGGTCCCCTTCCTATTGGTGAACACGGCCCTGTTATCTGCAGGTGGCCGCACAGCGACGTGCATCCCATCAATCGCGCCCTGGACCATGGGGAACCCGGCCACGGCAGAGAAGCCCACGGCCCGGGCATCTTGGCTGGCCCGGTCCACAGGGAAGCGGATGTAGCGGTGCGCCATGGCATATAGGGCGTCTGTCACTGCCCGGATGCACCGGTGCACCGATGTCTGCGATATGCCGGACAGGTCCCCACTCGGTGCCTGGAATGACCCCGTTGCATAAAAGCTCAGGGCCACCGTAACCTTGACAGACACGGGGAGAGGGTGTCCCCCACCAGTGCCACGCGGGTGACAGGTGTGCCAGCAGGTGGCAGATGTGTGCCATGGTTTCCCGCCTCATCCGGAGTCTCCTCCTGCATTCCCGGTCCGTGAGGTCCTGGTATGACTGCCGGGGCCGGTACACACGGGGCGCCCTCGGGTGCTTCCGTTGCCGTGGGGCCACGACGTCCTCCTCCCCCTCCTCGTCCTGTCGGTCAGGTGTCCCTCCAGCCTGGGCGGCTGCTGCCTGTCCCTCTGCGGCAGCCTGCGCCGCCTCTCTGGCACGCTCGTCCTCCTCCTCCTCATCCAGGGCAACATAGACATTAGCGGCTGCCGCCACGGCGGCCAACATCGCTGGATGATCGGAAAACATGACGGCCTGGTTGGGGGGGGGGGGGGGGGGGGGGGGGGGGGGGGGGGGGGTTGGAACGGCGACATGTCATCATTGCCCATATCCCCTCCTTCCCCCCCAGCCAGATGGCATGGACCGCATGGGTCCAACTGTTGGAGGCTGGCACCTGGCCAGGTGGACCAACTCACTTGCCCTCGCATCCCCCTCCCCGGCACGGACCCTCCCATCCCCCTCCCCCGGCACGGACCCCCCCATCCTCCACCCCGGCACGGACCTCCCATCCCCCCTCCCCCGGCACGGACCCCCCCCATCCCCCTCCCCCGGCACGGACCTCCCATCCCCCTCCCCGGCACGGACCCCCCCATCCTCCTCCCCGGCACGGAACACCCCCATCCCCCTCCCCGGCACGGACCCCCCATCCCCCTCCCCGGCACGGACCCCCCCATCCCCCTCCCCGGCACGGACCTCCCATCCTCCTCCCCGGCACGGACCTCCCATCCTCCTCCCCGGCACAGACCCCCCCACCCCATCCTCCTCCCCGGCACGGACCTCCCATCCTCCTCCACGGCACGGACTCCCCCATCCTCCTCCCCGGCACGGACCCCCCTCCCCATCCTCCTCCCCGGCACGGACCCCCCCATCCCCCTCCCCGGCATGGACCACCCATCCTCCTCCCCGGCACGGACCCCCCATCCTCCTCCCCGGCACGGACCCCCCTCCTGACACTCCCCTGGAGCCCAGCCCACTCTAACCACCCCCCCCCCCCCCCCCCCCCCCCGCCGCACACACACACACACAAACTCCTACACACACCTCTCCCCCACACATTCAGACTGCGGCCACGCCATCGCCTGCCCAGCGGCCAACCCCCCAGGCCGTCACTCACCTCCACGCTGGTCGGCGTGAACCTGGAGCACAAGTTCACGACGATGAAAAGGAGGTTTGATTTACGTCAATGTGACCGGTCATCATGTCGACGGGACTTCGGCCCATCCGGAAGGGAGAATATCGGCAGGCCCAAAATCGGCTGCCTTGCGCACACCCGTGCCATTCTCCGACGTCTGCGGCGCCATTAACGCCCCGCCGACTTTTCTCCCTTCGGAGACTTCGGCAACCGGCGGGGGCGGGATTCATGGCGGCCAACGGCCAGCGGGTCGGAGAATGACGCCCCAGGTCATTTTAGTATCAAGCGAAATTCTCCCCCAACAGCGCGATGTCCGCCGACTGGCGCCAAAAACTGCGCCAATCAGACGGGCATCGCGCCGGCCCACAGGTGCGGAATGCTCCGCATCTTTGGGGGCCGAGCCCCAACATTGAGGGGCTAGGCCGGCGCCGGAGGGATTTCCGCCTCGCCAGCTGGCGCGGAAATGCGGCGCATGCGCGGGAGCGGCAGCGGCCGCCGGCAGTTTCCCGCGCATGCGCAGTGGGGAGAGTCTCTCCCGCCTCCGCCATGGTGGAGGCCGTGGCGGAGGCGGAAGGGAAAGAGTGCCCCCACGGCACAGGCCCGCCCGCGGATCGGTGGGCCCCGATTGCGGGCCAGGCCACCGTGGGGGCACCCCCCGGGGTCAGATCGCCCCGCGCCCCCCCCGGACCCCGGAGCCCGCCCACGCCGCCTGGTCCCACCGGTAAATACCAGCTTTGATTTACGCCGGCGGGACAGGCAATTTCTGGGCGGGACTTCGGCCCATCCGGGCCGGAGAATTGAGCGGGGGGTCCCGCTCCCGGAGACTTCGGCGGGGGCGGGATTCACGGCGGCCAACGGCCATTCTCCGACCCGGCGGAGACGCCCCTGGTCCCTATTCTCATGATGCATTTGTTCCTGGGCATCTTCTTCAGGGCAGATTCCTTCTTCCAGTCTCACACCGGTTTTTCACGAATACCGAAATCCCTCACTGCAGCACAGGTATCTGACAGTTATAACTTACAGCTTTAAACCAACTTCATAATTTATTCTTTTGATATAAAATTCCCCTGTTGCCTCCCTGCCATTATCTAATATACACCTGAACTATCCACAATTTAACAGACAACTTCCCTCACCACAATTCAGGCCCTTAAGTGAGCGGAGTTCGAGGGAGGGGGGAAACCTGACAGATCACCCTACTCAAGCCTCAGTTGAGGAGGTGCCTCCCTTCAGGGCCTCTGCACGTTGGGTGTCCCACTAGGTCTGCCAGTCATGGGTGCTCCCTACTCCCCTGCCATCACCCTAACCTTCCTATTGCCACCCCACCCCTTGCAAGTCTTCACCTCCTTGCCATGAGACCCCTCCCCCACCCCCTTACTTTCCTGGTCCTGGTTTATCTGGGTGTTGGCGAGGTCAGAGATGGGATGGGATGGGTTGCTGACACAGTCAGAGACCTGGGACAGGCGGCTTGATAATCTTCAATTCAATAAAAGTGCCCAACAGCAACACCGTGCCCCACACAACATTTCACAGAGGATAAACTTCACTTATACTCTGTCTCCTCAACACCGTCAACGCTCTCCTGACTGCTCCCCACCACATAAACACACACATCTCTTCACAAATGCCCTTTCCAACATACTCATCCGGAAACCTTTTCTCCTCCCCTAACCATTGAGCAGCCGCTCATCTCAAACTCTTCCCAGGGCTGCTGCCATACCGCAACATGAGACACATGCCCGCGGTACACCCGCCTGAAACTCAGGCCCGCCATACCCCAACCCAAGACCTGGGCCTGCTGGACCCTTGCCTGATATTCCAGCCTGCCAGACCCCGCCCGAGCCTCAGGCCTCCTGGGACCCGGCTGGAGCCTCAAGCCCACCAGATCCCTCGCCAAAACCTGGGCACTGTTGCTCTCACCACAACCCTTCCAATCACCCATCTGCTCAAACCGACGGTCTTGGCAACAACTTAAATTTCTTTTAAGACAGAAACAAAGCAACAGCCAGCCAGTCGTCCTGCAGACCTTCTTGTGGCTAAGTGGACAGCGCATAGCAGACAGCAAAGATACTGAGGCAGTATCGCTGCCTGAGAAATACCGGACAAGTTGCATCCTGGGGAGTCAAAGTACAGGATGTGGAATGAAACAAATATTTCAGTGTGAACCGTAAAATAGAGGATGGTTGGTCACCCTACAGATAGTTTCTGGATGGCAGCTTCCCTTCCCTGTTCTTCCGGCACAATGAAAACTTCCACAATCATTTTCTTCTGATACTCACTCATAAATCTATGTACCGAACCTGTGACACTGCTTACAGTCAGTAATTTGCGAAGTAAATGATCAAGGTTGTTAGATAAAATATTCCAATCTATTGAATATTTTGACAGCTGCTTTGAATACACTAAGTAGCTTGAAATTGAAACTGGATTGCAAAATGTATGAATTGCTTACAAATCCAAAAGCTTTCTGACTGCAGAGTAATCAGTGTTAATGTACTCCAGCATTGTGAAAATTGTAGCACTCTCACCCATAGCAGAACTACAGGCTAGATTTATGTTGAAGTGAAAATGATGACAGAAGGGAGATGCTAAACCTAATAAAATGCACTTAATGCCACCATAGCTAATGCATAAAAAGTGAAACAAAATAACACATTTTCAGATAAATTATTCAATTTAATATTGGGCCAGTTTTTTTACATGGGTCGGGGCAGGTCCACGATCTTGCACTTCCATCCTCTGTGCCAGTTCCCCACCACTAACCTCACTTGAGCCATTTTGAATTAAGGTGGCTTGGGGTCAGAGCAGTTGCCCACCGCATCCTGACAGACAACTGATCCAGGGCACTGAATGATAAATACTATTAAGGTCCCATTCCAGCACCAACTGGAATTTTCAGTGGACAATATGGGTGGCGCACGTCGGGCTGGATCATGTCTAAGCCAAGGCAGGCGTGAGGGAGGGAGAGTGATGGATCATAGGAGAGATTTCCACCCCGCTTGCCCCCATCCCAATCTCCCAGGCTGATAGTGATTGCTAGGCCACAGCAGCAGCTGCTATTCGTGTGATGGATGGGTTGTCCACCCATGATCATGGCCAGGCAGCTGTGTCTACTTGAAATTAAAACAAAAACATGACCTCTTCTTCTCAAGCTGCCTCCATGGTGAAGAATCATCTTTCTCTCCATTACAAACTCACAACTCTCGTGTTCGGCTAGTGTAGCTCCTGATGCCAGGTGTTGGAGGTCTCCCATTGGCCCTCCAGCCTTGGGAGCCAGACTACCATCCTTAAATGGTCAGTGAGCCCGCACCCGACCATTAATTGGCCTGGCCTTTTAAAAACACAGGTTACAATGTCTGGGATATCACGTGGAGGGACAGGACCCAGAACCAAACCAGCAGCCAGGTTCCTGACTCAGGAACGAAAATCCCAGCCCTCCATTGAATTACTGATGATCTATTTAGACATGAAGGGGAACATTTGATAATGTCTGATACTGGGTGCAGCACAGTGGCACAGTGGTTAGCACTGCTGCCTCATAGCTTCTGGGGTCCAGGTTCAATTCCCGACTTGATCACTGTCTGTCTGGAGTCTGCACGTTCTCCCTGTGTCTGCGTGGGTTTCCTCCGGTTGCACTGGTCTCCTCCCACAAGTCCCGAAAGACGTGCTTGTTAGGTCATTTGGACATTCTGAATTCTCCCTCTGTGTCTCTGAACAGGTGCCGGAATGTGGCGACTAGGGGATTTTCACAGTAACTTCATTGCAGTGTTAATGTAAGCCTACTTGTGACATTAATAAAGATTATTAACCTTGCCTGATGAAGGTGATGGAGAAAGCATACAAACGTCATCAGTGGGATTCTCGCTTCTGAGACTAAGTGTTGTGATGCCGGATTGAATCAATTGTGTTCTATGTCAGGAAGATTGCCGCCATTCCCAGAGCAATTCATCAACTGTTTTTTTTTAACAAACGTTTTATTGAGGTATTTTTGGTATTGTAACAACAACACAATAAACGTTGAAACTATAAACATAGTACAAAAGCCATCTCCCTTCCTTACAGGTCCCACCTTTATTAACCCCCTACTCTTAACTAAACTAACCCCCCCTCTCTCTGCTGATGACTAATTTTCCGCGAAGAAGTCGACAAACGGTTGCCACCTCCGGGAGAACCCTAACAGTGACCCTCTTAAGGTGAACTTGATTTTCTCCAAACAGAGAAAGCTAGCCATGTCCGAGAGCCAGGTCTCCGACTTCGGGGGCTTTGAGTCCCTCCAAGCTAATAGTATCCGTCTCCGGGCTACCAGGGAAGCAAAGGCCGGAATGTCTGCCTCTATCTCCTCCTGGATTCCCGGGTCTTACGATCACTCTGAAAATCGCCACCTCTGGACTCAGTGCCACCCTTGTTTTTAACACCGTGGACATGACATCGGCAAAACCCCTGCCAAAATCCCCTAAGCTTCAGAAATGTCCAGAACATGTGGACATGGTTCGCTGGTCCTCCCGCACATTTTGCACACCTGTCTTCCACCCCAAAGAATCTGCTCATCCGGGCCACTGTCATGTGAGCCTGATGAATGACCTTAAATTGTATCAGGCTGAGCCTGGCACATGTTGCGGACGCGTTGACTCTACTCAACATGTCCGCCCATAGACCATCCTCTATCTCTCCTCCCAGCTCCTCCTCCCACTTGCGCTTCAGCTCCTCGGTCTGCGTCTCCTCTGACCCCATAAGTTCCTTGTAAATGTCCGAGACGCTCCCTTCTCCTACCCACTCTCTAGAAACTACCCTGTCCTGAATCCCCCTTAGCGGTAGGAGCGGGAAGGTCAACACCTGTTTACGTAGGAAGTCCCGCACCTGCCGATACCTGAATTTGTTTCCCCTCGCCAACCCAAACTTCTCCTCCAGTGCCTTCAAATTCGGAAAGCTCCCCTCTATAAACATATCCCCCATTCTCTCAATCCCTGCTCTCCGCCATATCCGGAACCCCCCATCCATACTTCCCGGGGCAAACCGGTGATTATTACAGATTAGGGGCCAGACCGATGCTCCCGATGCTCCCATATGTCTCCTCCATTGCCCCCAGACTCTCAGGGCCGCCACCACCACGGGGCTGGTGGAGTACTGCGCTGGCAGGAATGGCAGAGGCGCAGTTACCAACGCCTCTAAACTGGTGCCCTTGCATGAAGCCGCCTCCATACGCACCCATGCCGACCCGTCCCCCACCACACACTTCCTGATCATGGCTATATTCGCCACCCAGTAATAGTTACTAAAATTTGGCAGCGCCAGCCCACCCTCTCCCCGACTCCGCTCAAGCATTACCTTCCTTACTCGCGGGGCCTTGCCCGCCCAAACGAAGCCAGAGATCACTCTGTTGACCTGTTTGAAAAAGGTCCGTGGAATGAAGATGGGGAGTCACTGAAATACAAACAGGAATCTCGGGAGGACCGTCATCTTCATCGTCTGCATCCTCCCAGCCAGTGACAACGGAAGCACGTCCCATCTCCGAAAACCGTCCTTCATTTGTTCTACTAGTTGGGCCAGATTCAATTTATGCAGCCGGTCCCATTCCCGCGCCAATTGAAAGCCAAGGTACCTAAAGCTTCCCCTTACTAATCTAAACGGTAGCTCCCCCAATCGCCTCTCCTGTCCCCTCGCCTGGACCGCAAACATCTCACTTTTCCCCATATTTAGCTGATACCCCGAAAACCGGCCAAATTCCCCTAGAATCCTCATGATTTCTTCCATCCCCTCTATTGGGTCCAATAATACAGAAGCAGGTCGTCTGAGCAAAGCGAGACTTTGTGCTCCACCCCCGGACCAGCCCCTTGAGGCTCTCAGAGCAATTGCCAACGGCTCTATAGTTAGCGCGAACAACAGTGGGGAGAGGGGGCATCCCTGTCTTGTTCCCCGGTGCAGTCTAAAATAGTCCAATGTTGTCCTATTCGTCCATACGCTTGCCACAGGAGCCTGATACAGCAACCTGACCCAGTCAATAAAGCCCCGCCCAAATCCGAACCGTCCCAGTACCTCCCACAGATAATCCCATTCTACCCGATCAAAAGCATTTTCTGCATCAATTGCGATCACTACCCCCACCTCCCTACCTTCCGGGGGCATCATGATCACATTTAACAGCCTTCTTACATTGGCCACCTACTGCCTGCCCTTAACAAACCCCGTCTGGTCCTCCCCAATAACGTCCGGAACACAATCCGCAATCCTGGAGGACAAAACTTTGGCCAGTAATTTAGCGTCCACATTCAACAGGGATATCGGCCTGTAGGACCCACACAGCTCCGGGTTCTTGTCCCGCTTCAGAATCAGCGAAATCGTGACCTGTGATATCGTCGGGGGCAGCACCTCTCTTTCCCTTGCCTCATTGAACATCCTCATCAACACCGGCCCCAATATCCCAGAGAACTTTTTATAAAACTCCACTGGGTACCCGTCCGGCCCCAGGACTTTACCTGACTGCATGGCCTTCAGACCCTCCACTATCTCTTCCAACCCGATCAGGACCCATAGCCCTTTTACCCGCTCCCCGTCCACCTTTGGGAAATTCAGCCCCTCCAAGAAGTGCCTCATCCCCTCTGGCCCCTTAGGGGGTTCCGACCTGTACAGCCTACTGTAGAAATCCCTAAATGCCTTATTCACCCCTGCTGAATCTCCAACCAGGTTCCCATCTCCGTCATTTACTTTCCCTATCTCCCTGGCTGCCTCCCTCTTTCTGAGCTGCTGTGCCAGCATTCTGCTGGCCTTCTCTCCATACTCATAGATCGCCCCCCTCGCCTTTCTCAGCTGCTCCACCACCCTCCCTGTGGTTAACAAGCCGAACTCTGCCTGTAGCCTCCGCCGTTCCCTTAAAAGCCCTGCCTCTGGGGTCTCCGCATATCTTCTATCGATCTGTAGTATCTCCTTAACCAGTCGGTCCGTCTCTGCCCTGTCCACCTTCTCCCTATGGGCCCGTATCGAGATCAGCTCCCCTCTGACCACCGCCTTCAATGCTTCTCAGACCATCGCTGCTGAAATTTCCCCTGTGTCGTTGACCTGCAGGTAGTTCTGAATACATTTCCTCAGCCGCTCGCAAACCCCTTTATCCACCAAAAGTCCCACATCCAACCTCCAGTGCGGGCGCTGTTTACTGTCTTTACTAACCTGTGGAGCATGATCTGAGATTGTGATCGCCGAGCACCCCATGTCCACCTCCCCTGCCAGCAAGGCCCTGCTCAAAATAAAGAAATCAATCCGGGAGTATACTTTATGCACGTGTGAGTAGAAGGAGAACTCCTTCACCCTCGGCTGCCCAAATCCCCATGGGCCCCCCCCCACCATCTGCTCCATGAACCCTCTTAGTTCCTTTGCCATTGCTGGCACCCTGCCCGTTTTCGAGCTTGACCGGTCCAAGCCAGGGTCAATAATGGTGTTGAAGTCCCCTCCCATGACCAACCTGTACGGGTCCAGGTCGGGTATCTTCCCCAGCATCCTCTTTATAAACTCCACATCATCCCAATTTGGCGCATACCTGCACCCCCTCCAATTTTCCACTGACCATAATGTACCGACCTCCCACATCCGAAACTATTCTACCCACCTCAAACACCACCCGCTTATTGATCAGGATCGTGACCCCTCTCGTCTTTGAATCCAGTCCTGAGTGAAAGACCTGACTGACCCTGCCTTTCCTCAATCTAATCTGGTCAGTTACTCTAGGTGCGTCTCCTGCAACATTACCACGTCCGCCTTCAGTCCCCTAAGATGCGCGAACACAAGTGCCCTCTTGACCGGCCCATTTAGTCCTCAAACATTCCAGGTGATCAGCCTAGTTGGGGGGCTCATTGCTCAAAACACCACTAGTAACATTGCCTGTATTACGGTACTGTTTTTCCCCTCATCCGGGATGCGCCCGCCTACACAGAAGCGATGACGCTACTAAAGGGACATTACGTTAAGTCGGTGAATCAAGTGTATGCCAGGCACCTCCTGGCCACGAGACGGCAACTCCCGGGAGAGACTCTGGACGATTTCTTGGGGCCCCTACAGACTCTCGGTAGGAACTGTGACTGCCAGGAAGTTTCGGCAGTCCAACACACCGAACTATTAATCAGAGAGGCTTATGTCACGGGCATGAAGTCGACGTACGTCCGCCAGCGACTATTGGAAGGGGGTATGCTCGATCTTGCAGACACTAGGCAGCTTGTTAACTCACTGGAAGTGGCCTCCCGTAATCTGGAGTCCTACATCCCCGACCGCGCGGCACCCTCGTGGGCATCGTGGGCCCACCAGCTGCCGACTCGAGCTCACCGCAAGCCTGCACCACGCGGCAGCCAGCCAACTCCGGGGGCCCAAGTGTTATTTTTGTGGCTAGGCAGCGTGGCCCAGCGCGGAGCGCGACCTGCAACGGGTGTGGGAAGAAGGGCCACTTTGTTTCCGTTTGCCAGGCCCGGTCAGTCGCCGCTGTTTCCAGGCCCGGTCAGTCGCCGCTGTTTCCAGGCCTGGCATTACTACACCCCCCACGTGTGATCCAGGGGCGCCGCCATCTTCTCCACCACAAGCCACGTGCGGCCCGTTGGCGCCGCCATCTTTGACGCCGCCCGCCATGTGCGCCCTGTGGGCGCCGCCATCTTCGGCGCCATTTTGGACCGCGCCTCAGGACCTCTGCTCGTCTGGCCATTCGCTGCCTGCTGATACCTCTGCCACCGCTGATCAGCCCGGGTCCTCTCAACATCTTCCGCAGCTCGCCTCCCTCACCCTGGATCAGTCTCGGCCCTGCAACCTCGCGACCGCTATGGCGACGGTGAAGATCAATGGGCATGAGACGACCTGCCTTTTTGACTCCGGGAGCACAGAGAGTTTCAGCCACCCTACTATGATAAGGCGCTGCTCCCTCCCGGACTCCCCATCACCCAGAAAATCTCCCTGGCCTCCGGATCCCATTCCGTTGAAATCCGGGGGTACTGTGGCGCGACCCTTAGCGTTCAGGGCGTAGATTTCAGCAACTTCAGGCTCTACGTCCTCCACCACCTCTGCGCTGCCCTGTTACTAGGCCTTGATTTTCAATGCCATCTCCAAAGCCTTACTTTGAAATTCGAAGGACTCCTGCCCCACCCTCACAGTCTATGGCCTCACGACCCTTAAGGTCGAGCCACCTTCACTGCTTACGAACCTCACCCCAGACTGCAAACCCGTCGCCACTAGGAGCAGACAGGACAGTGCCCAGGACAGGACATTCATCAGGTCGGAGGTCCAACGGCTTCTGCGGGAGGGGATCATTGAGGCCAGCAACAGCCCCTGGAGAGCTCAAGTGGTGGTAGTGAAGACTGAGGAGAAGCACAGGATGGGCATTGACTACAGCCAGACCATCAACAGGTACACGCAGCTCGACGCGTATCCTCTCCTGCGCATATCTGATATGGTTAATCAGATTGCGCAGTATCGAGTCTTCTCCACAGTTGACTTGAAGTCCGCCTACCACCAGCTCCCCATCCGCCCAGAGGACCGCCAATACACTGCGTTCGAAGCAGATGGCCGCCTCTATCACTTCCTTAGAGTTCCCTTCGGCGTCACCAATGGGGTCGCGGTCTGCCAGCGAGAGATGGACCGAATGGTTGACCAGTACAGGCTGCGGGCCACCTTCCCGTACCTAGATAACATCACCATCTCTGGCCACGATCAGCAGGACCACAACACAAACCTCCAAAAATTCCTCCATACCGCCAAACTCATTGACCTCACCTACAATAAGTAGAAATGCGTGTTCCGCACCAACCGCTTAGCCATCCTTGGCTACTTGCTGGAAAATGGAGTCCTAGGGCCTGACCCCGACCGCATGAGCCCCCCTCCTGGAACTCTCTCTCCACTGACCCAAGGCCCTGAAACGATGCCTGGGGTTTTTCTCGTATTACGCCCAGTGGGTCCCGAATTATGCGGACAAGGCCCGCCCACTCATCAAGTCCACAGTTTTCCCCCTGATGGCTGAGGCCCACCGGGCCTTCAACCACATCAAGGCAGACATCACGAAGGTCACGATGCACGCGGTCGACGAGACCCTCCCCTTTCAGGTGGAGAGCGATGCATCAGACGTAACTCTGGCCGCCACCCTCAACCAGGCGGACAGACCTGTGGCTTTCTTTTCCCGCACCCTCCATGCCTCTGAAATTCGTCACTCCTCTGTCGAAAAGGAGGCCCAAGCCATTGTGGAAGCTGTGCGACATTGGAGGCATTACCTGGCCGGCAGGAGATTCACTCTCCTCACTGACCAACGGTCGGTTTCCTTCATGTATAACAATACACAGTGGGGCAAGATCAAAAATGACAATATCTTGAGGTGGAGGATCGAGCTCTCCACCTATAACTATGAAATCTTGTATCGCCCGAGGAAGCTCAATGAGCCCCCTGATGCCCTATCCCTCGGTACATGTGCCAGCACACAAGTGGACCGACTCCGGGCTCTCCACTATGGCCTCTGCCTCCCGGGGGTCACCCGGTTCTTCCATTTTGTCAAGGCCCTCAACCTGCCCTACTCCATTGAGGAGGTCAGGACCGTAACCAGGGACTGCCAGGTCTGTGCGGAGTGCAAGCCGCACTTCTACCGGCCAGATAGAGCGCACCTGGTGACGGCCTCCCGCCTCTTTGAGCACCTCAGCATGGACTTCAAAGGGACCCTCCCCTCCACCGACCGCAACGCGTACTTCCTCAACGTAATTGATGAGTACTCCCGGTTCCCTTTCGCCATCCTATGACCCGACATGACTTCTGCCACAGTAATCAAGGCCCTTCACAGCATCTTCACCTTGTTCGGTTTCCCCACCTACATCCACAGCGATCGGGGATCCTCCTTCATGAGTGATGAGCTGCGTCAGTTCCTGCTCACCAAAGGCATCGCCTCGAGCAGGGCGACCAGCTACAACCCCGGGGAAACGGGCAGGTGGAGAGGGAGAATGGGACAGTCTGAAAGGCCGTCCTGCTGGCCCTTCGGTCTAGAAATCTCCCGGTCTCCCGCTGGCAGGCGGTCCTCCCCGACGTGCTCCACTCCATCCGGTCGCTCCTGTGCACCGCTACTAATGAGACCCCTCACGAACATGTGTTTGCCTTCCCTAGAAAATCCACCTCCGGGGTCTCGCTCCCAACATGGCTGACAGTTCCTGGACCCGTCCTCCTCCGGAAGCATGTGCGGACCCATAACTCGGATCCTTTGGTTGAAAAAAGTCCACCTCTCCATGCAAACCCGCAGTACACCTACGTGGCACACCCCGATGGGCGACAGGACACAGTCTCCCTTCGGGACCTGGCACCCGCTGGGTCCCCACCCACAACCCCCGGCCTGACACCGCGCACCCCCCCTCCGGTTGCCTCGTTCACCCCTGTGCCACCCACCCTCCCACCAGCACTCTGGTTCCAGCTGCAGGAGGCACAACATCTTGTGCAATAAAGCCTCGATTGTTTCACCATCCTCGTCCCGTGGTAATTGATGGTACATCACCACCCCCCCCCACTTCGCCGATCAGCCATACCCTATTTTGGGCCCACCTCAAGCCCATGCTCCACGCCTCCACCGGTCCGCCCCCAGGCAGCCACTGCCCCCAACCTCCTCTCTGTCCCTTAGCCCAAGTCCCTCCCTCGTCAGCAGAACATTTACGCACCCTCCCCCCCTAATAATAACACTCTGTAACCCAACCCCTTTAATAAACCTAACATATGCACTGCGCTTCCGTGAGCTAGCCCGCCCAGCTAGCTTGGTGGCCCCTATCCCTGGCGCCAGATAGTCTCCCACCTATTGTTCCCTCCCCATCCTCCCCCTCGCTCATACAAACACAACATCAAACAATCTCCACATAATGGCCCAACAGAAAAACACCAAGATCTAAACAAGCACACCTCCATCCCCCAACAGTGCAAATGAAAACCTTAACTCACTCAACTCTACCGCTGGTCCCAAATCAATGCAAAAGGCATTACAAACAGCTTTCACAAAACAAAAAATGAGAAACTTTTTTTTTTAAAAGGACAGAAAAAACAAAAAACACAAGAACGTTGCAGCACAGTTCAAAAGTTCTCAGTCCACCACCAGTCCTTTCCTTTTCGTGAAGTCCAGCGTATCCTCAGGCGACTCAAAATAAAAGTGCTGTTCTTCTTGCGTGACCCAGAGACGGGCCGGATACAACAGTCTGAACTTGGCCTTTTTCTCAAAAAGGATCAACCTAATCTGGTTGAAGCCTGCTCTTCTCCTGGCCACCTGCACACTCTGGTGTTGGTAGACCCGAAGGATACTATTGTCCCACTTACAGCTCCGTGTCTGCTTTGCCCACTGTAGAATGCGGTCCTTATCCAAATACCTGTGGAATCTCACCACCATTGCCCTCGGGGGGGTCTCCCGTTCGCCGCTTCCTCACAAGTGCTCTGTGAGCCCTGTCAACCTCCAAGGGTCGGGAGTATTCCCCATCCCCCAGCAGCTTCTCAAACATGTCTGCGATGTATGCCCCAGCGTCCGCTCCTTCGGACTCCTCGGGAGCCCAACGAGTCTTAGGTTCTGCTGGCGGGACCTATTCTCTCGGTCCTCCACCTTCTCCAGGAGCTTCTTCTGCTGGTCTCTCAGCTTCCCCACCCCAACTCCACCGCAGTTTGATGTTCCTTCTGCTCAACCAGCGCCTTCTCCACCTTCTGGATCCCCCGATCTTGAGTGTCCAATCTAAGCTCCAGCCGCTCAATCAACTCTTTTATAGGGTCCAAGCAGTCCCGTTTCTGCTGAGCAAAGCCTTCCTGAATAACTTGCATCAGCTGCTCCTTTGGCCTCTGGGTCGACAAACCAGAGGTCCGGTCCTCCGCCATGCTGTCTCTCACTGCAGCTTCAGCCCAAGCCTTCTCTGTCTTTCTGTTTCTGCCTTTACGAGCACTTCTAGTCCTTCTCTCCATGCACAGATGTGGGAATTCAGTACACAATTGCCTCTGTCTTCAGTTTTACAATTCACGTCCGGTAGAAAATCGGGGGAAAAGGTCCAAAAGTCCGACCCGAGCAGGAGCCACCAAATGTGCGACTTACTCCTTCATAGCCGCCACCGGAACAATTCATCAACTGTTAATGGGCTAGCACCAGTGCCACATGAAACATGACCATTTCCAATGGTCTGATTCGCCGGAGTCAGGATTGATACTCGAGAGGCTGACAACGTGCAACCGCATATAAATACTCCACTCTTCACACACACTCATCACAGCCAACAAGATGGCAGCAAGAAAAGCGGCACTGCGATTCACCGATACGGAACTGGAGATCCTACTCAACGCAGTGGTGAAGAGGCGGCTTACCCTGTACCCGGGGTAGGGAGGAAGTTGCCGCCCGCCGCTGTGCTCCAGGCCTGGGCGCAGGTGGGAGGGGCCGTGAGCACCATGGACAATACTGCCAGGACCGGCCAACAATGCAGGAAAAAACTGCACGGCCGCCTCAGGGCGGCCAGGGTGAGTAGGCAGCACTGTGCCCCTGGCACTAACCCCGACCCACACACACGTAACCCCAACCCTCCCCCCCCAACCCAGAGGGCGACCGAACCCCCACCCTGCTCCACCTGCCAACACCCATAATGGCCGCCATGGCCGGGTGTCCTAGCCACGAAGGCCATCAGCCACCCACCCCTGTGCTGCCCACGTCCGGCTATGTACGCTGTGCCCCCCCCCCCCCTCGCCTCCCTCCGCCTCAACCAGCAGAAATCGGCCCACAACCGCCATGAGTGGGAAAACACCCAGTCACAGCGGGCCATGGCTGAGGGCTTTGGTGGCATTGCCCGGGTGCTGGCCAACATGGCACAGACCCAGAGGGAGTTTGCACAGTCACAGCGTGATGTAGTGCAGTTCCAGAGGGAGGTGGTTCACTCCCTGTGCTCAATGGCCGTGAGTGCCGAAACCCTGGTCTGGGCGGGAACGGTCCTCCAGGACTGGCAGCGCCAGGTGACAGGGGGAGCCTCAGAGGTTAGCTCCGCTCGCACCCCGTCCCTCACGGATCTCAGCGATGACAGCAAATCCTGCTGTCCGGGCATCCTGGTGGGTCCGGTCCATATTGAAATGGATGTATCGAGCCGCCTGGGCATATTGGCCCTCTGTGATAGCGCGGATGAAACTGTGCACCGAGCTCTGTGAGATCCCGGACAGGACTCCACTCGGCACCTGGAAGGACCCTGTGGTGTAAACGTTCAGGGTGACAGTTACCTTGACAGCCACCGGGAGGGGGTGTCCTCCCCATACACTCGGGGTGCCAGGTGCATTATGATCTGGCTCCTGCTCCAATCCTGCTCAGCCAGAGTCTTGAACGGCATGCCTGGACCGGCTGGTCCTCGAATGACAGGCACAGGTACAAACGAGGCTTCCTGTGGCGCCTCCTTCCTACGTCTTCCTCCTGGGCCTGTTGGGTGACTGGCTTCCCATCCTCACCGGCTGCCTCCTGTTCCTCTGAGGCAGGCTCTGCTGCTGCAGGGTCTTCTCTGAGCAGCTCCAGCTCATACAGCCCCAGTGTATCCCCAGGGTAGCGCCAACTAGCATATAGGCCACCATTCCTGGTTGAATTCCGAGGTCCATTGTTTGCAGGTGTGAAAGTCAGACATATTAGCATGGTGCGTACCCCGGTGCCCAACCAGGGGTCCACCAGACTGAACAGTGGCCACAGCCTGCCCCCTCATGTCACCCTGCCCGCTCCTTTCCCGTTCCCACAGCCACACCTGCCCCTGGCACTCTGCCCTCCACACCCCTGGTTGGTGCCTGTCACCATGGGGGCCTCTGGCCCTGGCACCCATCCCTGCTGCCAATGGTACCGGTGGCTGGCATCACCCATGTCAGCGGTGCAATCTGCGGCCCTCGTCCGGTGCCCTCTTGCAGGGGCTACTGTGGATATTGCCCTTCGCTGGGCGCATGCTGCCCCAGCAGTGGGTGGCGGCTGGTTGGGGAGGGAGAGTTTATGGGGTGGAGGGTGTGATGGGGTGGAAAATGAGGCGTAGAGTGCGGCGGTGGTGGGGTGAAGGGTGGGGCTGGGATGTGGGGGGGGGGGTAGGAGCACCCAACTGGCCGGTGTCACTCTGCACAACTAAAGGCCAAGGTGGGCGCTCAGTGGGGTGCGCAGCAAGATGGCTGCCTTGCAGGCCGCAGCAATGGTGGTCCGAGCCTTGGCGCCCCGCTCCCGTGGGTGGCTACCTCAACCCCACAGCCCAACCCCTGGTCACCCTGCGTTACCCCCCAACCCCCCGGCCAGCCCTGCCAGCGACGGAGGCTGAGCATTGTAGAGGCCCCGGAGAATACCGGTCACGCTTGCCAACGATATGCAAATGGCATTTCCTGTACGTGTGGAGTAGAACACATTGATGCTGCTGTCGAGGCACCGGACCGTGGCATTCTGTGCAGGCTAGTTTTAATTGGTGCTCTCCTGGCACAGACCTGGGCCCCCTGCTGTATGTGCTGCCAGATAGAAGACGGGGCTGAATGTCACAATTTTGACGCCCATGACTGATTCTCCGCCCAATCACTTTTCACGATTCTGGCGTCAGCCGATGGAGATTCCCGCCCCATATATCTGTTTATCTCCATGATTGTGACATTCTTCCCCGTCTTCTATCTGGCAGCACAGACAGCAGGGGGTCCAGGTCCGTGCCAGGAGAGCACCAATTAAAACTAACCTGAAAAACATCCTGCTCCTCGTAAAGGAAACTGCATTTTGACTGCAGCAGGTGCTGGAAGTTGCTGGGATATACTTATTGAGAAGAAAGAAACAGCAGCAATTGGCCAGCAAGCCAGGGAGGGGACTCAATTGTCAAATGTAGGGCTGGAAGCCGTCATGTAGGATGCTGAAAGGAGGAGAGAAATCACCTTCCCACTGGGTCCTGGAGGCCTCCAGACAGACACCGCAAGGACCGAGTGAGCATAGACTCAGAATTCAATTCAGAATCTTGATCCTGAGGGTTTGGATGCAGTGCTTGAAGAACGTTTTAAAATAAATTTAGAATACCCAATTCATTTTTTCCAATTAAGGGGCAATTTAGCGTGGCCAATCCACCTAGCCTGCACATCTTTGGGTTGTGGGGGTGAAACCCACGCAAATACAGGGAGAATGTGCAAACTCCACACGGACAGTGACCCAGAGCTGGGATCGAACCTGGGACCTCGGCGCCATGGGGCAGCAATGCTAACCACTCGGCCAAAGTGCTTGAAGAACTTTAATGAATTCAGACAAATGGTCAAGCTTTGTGAATGCATCATTCAACAACTCTCCTACCTAGGGGCTTTTCACAGGAACTTCATTGCAGTGTCAATGTAAGCCTACTTGTAACAATAACAAAGATTATTAAATATTTTTTAAAAATATTTTTTTAAAGATTATTAATACCCACCACACCAAATACCTCAAACACTACTTGATAAAACAAACACCCTTCACACAGCCATCAGCAATATTTTGCCATCAGGACTCATACTTGCCATTCATATCACCTGGCTGGGTTTTGAAAGACTACAGTCCTACATGTCCTAGCTGTTTTTTTCTAGTCATGTGAACTCAGTGACCTCTGTCATGAAGGAACTTTGGTAAGTTGCTACCTTACCATCAGCTCAATAAAGACCTCTCACTGAGAAGATACTAATGAAGCACAGCTGTCTTTGAACACAAAGCATGGTGCCAAGGAGAAGATTTAAAATAGACTTTTAAAGCCCTGGAACTGCTGCAGAGAATCCACAGCTCATAAAGGCACACGGAAAAGTTCAAATCTGCTAAAAGTTGTTGGAAAATGGACAAAGAAAGCGAATACAAACTGAAGTAAATTACTAGGTAAGTGAACATGGCTGTAAACTTTCCACTCCCAGGAAAAGTGATATGTGACAGAACTAGCAGTTCTTCCATTTGCAGTGGCAAAAGTATGAGTTAGCAACAGATTTAATTAATAAGCCAGAGCCGATAAGTGTAGCCACACACCTGACACTGCTGAACAGGGCTACTACAAATTGTATTCCACCCTAAATCTATCTGAGGAACCAAGCAAACAGGCAACAGAGATTTTGAAAATTTTGAATGCACATTTTGAACCCTGAGTGAACGTTACTTATGAACTCATGTATTTGATACCAGAGCTCAAGGTGCAAATGAGCCAATTGAACAGAATCATGTACATTTGGGCAGCTAAAAGGTGATCTGATTAAATATAGGATACTCTTGGGCACCCTTCAGTGAGAGCAAGTCTGCTAAAAGAAGGGGAATGTACACTCACAAAAGCAACGGGTGTGTAGAAATGTGGAGCCTGTAAAATGTTAGTTATAGAGCACATGTTTGGCAGAGCAGACCAGGAGATACACTACACTGAGAGAGATAGCAGGACAAAAGAGCAGAGCAATCACAGAGAAAGGGCAAAAGGCAAATACTGCGGAGGACATCATACAAAGTGTCATAATATACATCAGTATATTATGGTGCAGACACACACACACACACACTGATGGACATGCAGTGGGACCAATCAGCATACACAACACCGCAGCCAATCACCAGTGAGAGCACACACACTATAAAGACAGGGGACAGGAGAGTTCCCGCTCATTCTAGTAGCAGCCAGCTCGGAGCACAGAGCTCACAGCCTGCAACACAGACATTCACCATGTGCTGAGTGCATCACCTGGTTAGGACTAGGCAAGGGTCAACAGTTAAAGCTGGTATTGCATTTACCCACAGTTCAAGTATGTTAATATAGTTAACCTTCCAATAAAATAGAGTTGCACCACTTCCAGTGTTGGTGACCTGTTTGTGCTCCTTCATTAAATGTTTCTAAGATAAAGATAGATAGTTTTTTGAAGAATAAAGGGATTAAGGGTTATGGTGTTTGGGCCGGAAAGTGGAGCTGAATCCACAAAAGATCAGCCATGATCTCATTGTATGGTGGTGCAGGCTCGAGGGGCCAGATGGCCTACTCCTGCTCCTAGTTCTTATGTTCTTATGTTCTTATGCTGAATTTCCATAGTTTCCTAAGGAAGTATAGGCGCTGTTGTGCTTTCTTGGTCTTAGCGCGACATGGGTGGACCGGGACAGATTATTGGTGATGTGCACACCTAGGAATTTGAAGCTGTTAACCATCTTCACCGAGACACCATTGATGCAGACAGGGATATGTACGATACTTTGCTTCCTGAAGTCAATGATCAGCTCTTTAGTCTTGCTGACATTGAGGGAGAGATTGTTGTCATTACACCACTCCACTAGGTTCTTTATCTCCCTCATGTACCTGACTCATCATTGTTCGAGCTCCGATCCACTGCAGTCTTGTCATCAACAAACATGTAGATGGAGTTGGAGCCAAATGTTACCACGCAGTCATGTGTGTATAGGGAGTATAGTAGAGGGCTAAATACGCAGCTTTGTGGGGCCCCAGTACTGAGGACTATCATGGAGGAGGTGTTGTTGTTTATCCTTACTGATTGTAGTCTGTGGGTCAGAAAGTCGAGGATCCGGTTGCAGAAGGAGGAGCCAATTCCTAGGTTTTGGAGCTTTGCTATGAACTTTGCTGGGATTATGGTGTTGAAGGCCAAGCTGTAGTAAATGATTAGGAGTCTGATGTAGGAGTCCTTGTTGTGGAAATGCTCCAGGGATGAGTGTATGGCCAGGGAGATGCCGTCTGCTGTGGATCGTATATGCAAATTGCAGTGGATCAAGGCATTCTGAGAGTATGGAGTTGGTATGTCTCATGACCAATCTCTCAAAGCACTTCAAAGCAGAGAGTGGGGATAAATGGGTGTTTCTCTGGTTGGCAACCTGTAACTAGTGGGGTCCCTCAAGGATCAGTGTTGGGCCCGCAGTTGTTCACAATTTACATAGACGATTTGGAGTTGGGGACCAAGTGCAATGTGTCAAAGTTTGCAGACGACACTAAGATGAGTGGTAAAGCAAAAAGGGCAGAGGATACCGGAAGTCTGCAGAAGGATTTGGATAGGTTAGGTGAATGGGCTAGGGTCTGGCAGATGGAATTCAATGTTGCCAAGTGTGAGGCTATCCATTTTGGGAGGAATAACAGCAGAATGGATTATTATTTAAACGGTAAGATGTTAAAACATGCTGCTGTGCAGAGGGACCTGGGTGTGCTGGTGCACGAGTCGCAAAAAGTTGGTGTACAGGTGCAACAGGTGATTAAGAAGTCTAATCGAGTTTTGTCTTTCATTGCTAGAGTGATGGAGTTCAAGACTAGTGAGGTTATGCTGCAATTGTATAGGGTGTTGGTGAGGCCGCATCTGGAGTATTGTGTTCAGTTTTGGTCTCCTTACCTGAGAAAGGACATATTGGCACTGGAGGGAGTAGGAGCTTCACTAGGTTGATCCCAGAGTTGAGGGGATTAGATTATGACGAGAGGTTGAGTAGACTGGGACTGTACTCATTGGAGTTTAGAAGGATGCGGGGGGGATCTTATTGACACATATAAAATTATGAAGGGAATAGATAGGATAGACGCGGGCAGGTTGTTTCCACTGGTTGGGGAAAGCAGAACTAGGGGGCATAGCCTCAAAATAAGGGGAGGTAGATTTAGGACGGAGTGTAGGAGGAACTTCTTCACCCAAAGGGTTGTGAATCTCTGGAATTCCTTGCCCAGTGAAGCAGTTGAGGCTCCTTCTTTAAACGTTTTTAAGAAAAAGATAGATACCTTTCTAAAGAATAAAGGGATTCGGGGATATGGTGTACGGGCCGGAGAGTGGAGCTGAGTCCACAAAGATCAACCATGATGTCATTAAATGGCGGAGCAGGCTCGAGGGGCCAGATGGCCTACTCCTGTTCCTAGTTCTTTTGTTCTTATGTTCTAATGATCAACTGGACTGTTGAGGCATGTTGCCTGGTTTTGCTTTGGCACCAGCCTGATGCTGGTCTTCTTGAAGCAGGTGGGGACCTCGGAACAGAGTAGGGAGAGGTTGGGGATGTCCGCGAACACAGCCACAACTTGGCCCGTGCAGGATCTGAGTGCACGACCAGGGACCCCATCAGGACCTGTCTTTTTCTGAGGATTCACTTTGAAGAAGGCCGATCTGACTTCAGAAGCTGTGACGATAGGTGTGGGTGTAGCCGAGGATGCTGGGGCAGTTGACAATGGTTTGATGGTTTCCTGCTCAAACCGAGCATAGAATGCATTGAGTTCATCGAGGAGGGGTGTGCTGCTGCCGAAGATTCTACTTGGCTTTTCTTTGTAGCCCGTTACGTTGTTTAAGCCTTGCCACAACTGACGAGAGTCTGTGACGTTAGTCTGTGACTCTAGCATAGTCTGATATTGTCTCTTGGCATCCCTGATAGCTTTGTGGAGGTTGTACCTAGATTTCTTGTATAGGTCAGGGTTGTCTGCCTCAGACCTGGCCTTCAGTAGGGAGTGAATCTCTCAATTAAGTTTATTCCTCTGGAAAATTGTGAAGAGAAGCAAAATGAATTTAAAGTCACTCTGAATAAACTGAAGAATCAGTTGACATAGAAGACTCAGCAATGCTGAATATTCCAGGAGGAAACCTAAAGCTACAAGAAACAGTCTGAAGGGCTGAAGAAGCAGTTGAATGAAAACAAGGAGGCATTGAAGGCAAAAGCTATAGAACTTTCCAAGCTGCGAGTGGATAATACAGCGAGGAATATCACAATTACAGAACTGGGGGGCGAAATTCTCCCCCAACGACGCGATGTCCGCCGACTGGCGCCCAAAACGGCGCCAATCAGACGGGCATCGCGCCGCCCCAAAGATGCGGAATCGCCGCATCTTTGGGGGCCGAGCCCCGACATTGAGGGGCTAGGTTGGCGCCGGAGGGATTTCCGCCCCGCCAGCTGGCGGAAATGGCCTTTGTTGCCCCGCCAGCTGGCGTGGAAATTACATCCCCGGGCGGCGCATGCGCGGGAGTGTCAGCGGCCGCTGACAGTTTCCCGCGCACGCGCAGTGGGGAGAGTCTCTTCCGCCTCCGCCATGGTGGAGGCCGTTGCGGAGGCGGAAGGGAAAGAGTGCCCCCACGGCACAGACCCGCCCGCGGATCGGTGGGCCCCGATCGTGGGCCAGGCCACCGTGTGGGCACCCCCTGGGGCCAGATCGCCCTGCCCCCCGCCCCCCCCCCCCCAGGACCCCGGAGCCCGCCCACGCCGCCTTGTCCCGCCGGTAAATACCTACTTTAATTTACGCCGGCGGGACAGGCAATTTCTCGGCGGGACCTCGGCTCATCCGGGCCGGAGAATTGAGCGGGGGGGCCCGCCAACCGGCGCGGCCCGATTCCCGCCCCCGCCCAATCTCCGGTACCGGAGACTTCGGCAACCGGCGGGGGCGGGATTCACGAAGCCAACGGCCATTCTCCGACCAGCTGGGGGTTCGGAGAATGACGCCCCTGAAACAAGTTAAAACTCACCTGGCCAACAGTGAAACCATGATGAAGGACAAAGAGAAAATTATTTTGCTGACAGAGAAAGAACAGACAGAAATGAGATTGGAAAATATAAATCTGACACTGAAGCACAAGGTGCTAGTAAAAGAAAAAAAACTGGATGCCTCAGACATGCTGAGAACCATTGAACTTAATGACAAGATTCATAAGCTTGCAAAACGACTTGATAAAAGAAAACACACAAATGTTTGGCTGAAATTGTGAAACAAGTGGAAATGAAGATTCCATTTGTAAAACATAAACGTCCAGAAAGAACTCAGCGGACCCAATGGAAAAAGAACATTTTAATCCAATCTAGGGATGAACAGAGTGTGTTGAAAAAGCAGGTGAGTTCCTGATAAACGGAAATGCAACTTGAAGGAGTGCAAAAAGCTAATCAAATGGAGATAAACAAGCTCCTGAAACACAGAGTACAACTACCATTCCAGCACATGTGACAGACCAAGATGGGAAAAACATTCAAGACTCAAAACTATCTGAATTCCTAAAGTCAGAAGTGGGGGAGAAGGGACATCAGATAAAGGTTGTATTACAAATAGCTATACTCAGTTGGAAGGGAGGAAAGTTTCCTTCTGAGAAGACAGGGGTGTGTTGTATTATGTGCCTGTGTGCCATTGTAATATAAAGGTGCTCAGCAGAGAAATGATTAACGTGGGACTGGAGAATAGAACCACCCACTGTATGATGTATAAAGTCACATGTTAATAGACTCAGAGTAGACAGAAAGCCTAGCTGCTTGGAGAAGCAGCTCCATGCTCAAAAATATCAGATCTGTAACTAGTTGAAGATTAAAAATTAACGATTCATTTTCAAATATACAAGTCTAAAGATTGCATCATTGAGACACCTAAAGAACTCATATTATAACCGATGCCAAATCAGATGTTAGGTCAGGCCGAGTGACAGTATAACCTGCTCACTCTGTGTGCTTCTGGTGTAAGTAAGGGATGCCCGCACTATTACCCTTTCAAACCTGCTGACCAGCACACGAGACGTCATCAGTAGTAGATCCCTTCCATTTTTTGCCTGAAAGCTCCTGGAGGGCCAAAACCAATGGGGCTAAAGAGCCAAATTTAAGAGTTTAATATTTCAACTTTGTGTCTATAGCTGAATTACTAAACAGTGAATTAATTTAGTGACAAACTTAATGACCATAAAGCAATGTTTTGAAATGAATTCTAATAGTGCAAAACAGTGCTGAACAGAAGACAAATTCAGCCTGTCATTATCCCAAGGTCTCTGACAGCCATATCTTTTTAAATGTACTTCTGTGTTCTTCCAGGTCTCTGTGTCCATTCTCAAAATTAGTTCTTCAAATGATGCCAGCAGCACTTACATTTTAAAAGTCAACAGAAATATGTTGAGGAAGAAACATAGTCATACATAATGTACATTTCAAAAATCTCTCGTTACAGTATTTTTGGGGGCTCTACGCCTTTACCTGTAAATATTTTTCAGCAATTGCTTGACATATTTCATGATTATTAGTGATTCCTGAAGTACCAAAGAAGGTACTTTTGGCAGCACGGTAGCACAAGTGGATAGCACTGTGGCTTCACAGCGCCAGGGTCCCAGGTTCGATTCCCTGCTAGGTCATTGTCTGTGCGGAGTCTGCACGTTCTCCCCATGCCTGCGTGTGTTTCCTCCGGGTGCTCCGGTTTCACCCCACAGTCCAAAGACGTGCAGGTTAGGTGGATTGGCCACGCTAAATTGCCCTTCGTGTCCAAAATGGTTAGGGGGGTTATTGGGTTACGGGGATGGGGTGGAAGTGAGGGCTTAAGTGGGCCGGTGTAGACTCGATGGGCCGAATGGCCTCCTTCTGCACTGTATGTTCTATGTTGTAAAACTTGACCTAATGTTACTAAAAGATTATTTACAGATTAATCTCAGAACTCTAGAACTCTAGCATTTCAGAGATTCTCGGGATATAGTAACTGCACTGAAATCAGACTACAAATTAATGACCTCCCATCATAAGAAATTAGAAACATACTCCTAATGTTTTTAATGGACAGATCACAGGCAGATGGCAATCAATTGGGTAATCAAATATTTATATCCTCATATTTCAGCATATTTCAATCAACAGCTTTAAGTGAGAGGTGCTGACTTCCTGTACTCAGAACGTCTTCCACAGAGATGATTTCTAATGTTTATCCTTGGGTAGTGAATTCAATTCAAAAAGTATTTGCATTTGAATTGAATTTGCTACTTCATAGTCCAAATCACTTTCTTCCACAGACCTGGATGTCATGTCTTCTCGTTGCAATTAGTTTGAAATAAACACACTTTAAGATTCAAATACTGGAGCGTCATCGCATGGATTTCGTGCTCTCCAGGTGGCTGGACATAGTTACATTGTTGCTCGGCACTTAACTGCAGTGCAGCAGGCAACGCGACATCCTGGGTGCCATATAACAATTAGTTCCTACCTCTTTATGAATAATATATCAAGCTATTTTATACAACATTATATGATAGAACATCCCTGTTTCCTAAAAATTATAATGCCTCCATAGCAATATCACTTTTCCAAGCATTTAATTTTTGTATTATATCCAACTAAGGAAATTTTTGTATTACATCTAACAATCGACTTGGGTTTCACAGTGGTGCACAGTGGTTAGCACTGTTGCCTCACAACGCCACGGACCTGAGTTTGATTCCGACGTTGGGTGACTGTGTGGAGTTTACACGTTCTCCCCATGTCTGTGTGTGTTGCCCCAGGTGCTCCGGTTTCCTCCCAGTCTAAAGATGTTGAAGATGGGCTCTGTTCCCTCTCATTTGCTTACTGTTTGGCCTCAATGATGTATGCCCTTGGAGTCTCAACTTCACCGACAACCTCTGCTGGGTTCAGGTTTTCGTGAATGGATCCTGGACATATTATAGTTTGTCCTTCGGGATTTGACTTGCTTGTTGAAGGGTTGACCTCATTCCGCTTGTGCATCATTGAGCTGTTATCCTACTTAATTCTTCCTGGTCACTTCGAGGAAGTATCTTGCTTGACAGAGTTGCCTTATACTTCGTTCCATACAACAGCTGTCAAGCGATTTCATGTCAGCCTTGGAGAGATGTAGATAGGAATGACAATAAGGCAAGGTTTGGCTCTTCCTTTATCTCTCAACATTTTGTGAAAGTTCTCTTGATCATCTGGGTTGTCTTTCTATCAACGAGTGTGCCCCCTGGGCAATATGATGATGAGGCGATTATGTTGAATTCACATTTGTTTAGCAAGTTCCTGGAGGCAAATTGGGTTCCATCGTCACATATTATTCTTTCAGGATCCCTTGTTCAGCGAACCAAACTCATATTGTTGAGATGACTGTTGCAGCTTTTAAATCTTTTACCTTTCAGAAAAAAGGGAACTTTGGGCAGGAATTTACCGAGTCAATTCAGGTGCCCCCCCACCCCCCCCGCACCTACATAAATTATGCTGTCAATCCAAAATCGGCCCACCAATCCCTGATACTACGGATGGCAAGTGGGTCCTGAAATGAGAAGCCCGTCTGCCTACTTGAAAAGGCTAATTAGCAAGCTGTTAAACTTGCTGAAAATTTTATAGAGAGCAATTATTGTGGTCGATTCCTTTTTCCGTGAGAGACATGGAAAAACCATTGGGATTATGCTATGCCAGCTTTGCAGGAGTGGCACAGTGGTTAGCACTGTTGCTTCACAGCACCAGGGTCCCAGGTTCGATTCCAGGCTTGGGTCAATGTCTGTGCGAATTCTGCACGTTCTCCCTGTGTCTGCGTGGCTTTCCTCCGGGTGCTCTGGTTTCCTCCCACAAGTCACGAAAGACGTGCTGTTAGGTGAATTGGACATTCTGAATTCTCCCTCGGTGTACCCAAACAGGTGCCGGAGTGTGATGACTGGGGTTTTTCCACAGTAACTTCATTGTAGTGTTGATGCCTACTTGTGACAATAAAGACTATTATTATTATTAGAAAAAGGCCTACAAAGGAGTGCATGAGTATATGTAACATCAGAGTCCGCTGTTGAAAGTGACAGCAGTCGGCTGTTAGTATAATTGATTTGTTCAGGCTCTACATGCTGATGGGACAATTAAAGAGATGGAGTGAGAGGGCAGGGGGCCTTTAAATTGATGACCAGACTGTCTTAAGGCATGTAGCCTAACCCCTCCCACCGTCCAATGGCTACCCTTGGTGCTTAATTTGCCGCAGAGCCCCCTACATCATGCTAATTGGTCAGGATTCCCACTGGTGTTTCCAAAGAATAAAGTACAATACAGCACAGGAACGGGCCCTTCGGCCCTCCAAGCCTGCGCTGATCACGTGTCCTATCTAGACCAACCGCCTGTATCCTTCTATACCCCATCTGTTCATGTGCCTATCCAGATAAGTCTTAAAGGTCGCTAATGTATTTGCCTCATCCACGTCACTTGGCAGTGCATTCCAGGCCATCACCACCCTCTGTGTAAAAAAACTTCCCCCGCACATCTCCACTGAACCTTTCCCCTCTCACCTTGAACTTGTGTCCCCATGTAACTTTCAAATCCGCCCTGGGAAAAAGCCTTCAACTGTTCACCCTATCTGTACCCCCAATAATTTTATAAACTTCTATCAGTTCACCCCTCAGCCTCCGTCTCTCTAGGGAGAACAATCCCAGTTTATTCAATCTCTCCTCATAGCTAATACTGACATATCCGCAACATCCTGGTAAACCTTTTCTGTACTCTCTCCAAAGTCTCCACGTCCTTCTGGTAGTGTGGTGACCAGAATTGGACACAGTATTCCAAATGTGGCCTAACCAACGTTCGATATATCTGTAACATAATTTTCGAGCTTTTATACTCGATACCCCGTCCTATGAAGGCAAGCATGCCACATGCTTTCTTTACCATCATTTCCACCTGTGCTGCCACTTTTAAGGATCTGTGGACCTGCACACCCAGATATCTCGGTGTGTCTATGCTCCTGATGGTTCTGCCATTTATTTTATAACTCCCACCTGAATTGGATCTACCAAAATGCATCACCTCTCATTTGTCCGGTTTGAATTCCATCCGCCATTTCTCTACCCAATTTTGCATCCTATCTATATCCTGTTGTACTCTCTGACAACCTTCATCACTATCCGCAACTCCTGCAATCTTAGTATCATCTGCAAACTTGCTAATCAGACCTGCTATATTTTCTTCCAAGTCATTTATATATATTACAAATAGCAGAGGTCCCAGTACTGATCCCTGCGGAACACCACTAGTTACAGACTTCCATTTGGAAAAACACCTTTCCACTGCTACCCTCTGTGTTCCATGGCCAAGCCAGTTCTGAATCCATCCAGCAAGTTCAGCCGTGACCCCATGTGATTTAATCTTTTGCACCAGCCTGCCATGAGGTACCATGTCAAAATCCATGCAGACAGCATCCACAGCCCTTCCCTCATTAAACACTTTTGTCACCTCCTCAGAAAACTCAATTAAATTAGTGAGACAAAACCATGCTGTGTGTCGCTAATAAGACCATTCACTTCCAAATGTGCATAGATCCTGGGCGCTATTCTCTCCCCACCCCCCCCACCCCCCCACGCCGGGTGTGAGAATCGACGGGGCGCCACGCGAAACGCCCCAAGCTGCCCCAACCCCCGCACGCAATTTTCCCACCCCACGAAAACCAGCGGCGTGCGATTCCGAGCGAGTTGCTCGGAAAACTGGCGAGCGGCAATTCTCCGGCCCGGATGGGCTGAGCGGCCGCTACGACACGACAGGTTCCCGCCGGCGCCGTCCACCCCTGGTCGTTGCCAGCGGGAACTCTGCGGGAATACTGGGGGGGGGCGGCCTGTGGGGGAGGGAGGGGGGCTCCTTCACCGGGGTGGCCTCCGATGGGGTCTGGCCCGCGATCGGGGCCCACCGATTGGCGGGCTGGCCTCTCCCCCCCCGGGCCTACCTCCTTCCATGCGCGGCCCCAGAACACCGACGCCATGTTGGTGAGGGGCCGGCGTGCGTAAGACATTCCCCGCGCATGCGCAGGATTGGGCTGTCCCAACTGCGCATGCACTGGTTGGCGCGGCGCCCATTTGGCGGCGCGTAAGGACGCTGGAGCGGCATGAACCGCTCCAACGCCATGCTGGTCCCCTGTGGCGGCCAGAATAGGTCGTGCCCGGGCCCTGTTCGTGCCGTCGTGAAATGCAATGACGTTCATGACGGCGCAAACACTTGGCCTCCATATCGGAGAATCGCCCGTCCTATCTCTGTGAATCTTTTCCAACAATTTCACTATCACTGACGTCAAGCTCACTGGCCTATAATTACCTGGGATATCCTTGCAACCCTTCTTAAATAACCATACAACATTGGCTTCCAATCCTCTGGGACCTCACCTGTGGCCAATGAGGACACAAAGATTTCTGTTAGAGGCTCAGCGATTTCATCCCTTGCCTCCCTCAGTAATCTGGGATAGATGCTACCTGGCCCTGGGGATTTGTCTACCTTAATGCTTTTTAACCTAACACTTCCTCCCTCGTGATAATGACCTGTTCTAAAGTGTTTGCACATCCCTCTGAGACGCCACTAATCAACGTGTCCCTCTCCTTTGTGCATACCGATGCAAAATACTCATTAAGGGCCTCACCTACTTCCTCTGGTTTGGGCAGCACGGTAGCATTGTGGATAGCATAATTGTTTCACAGCTCCAGGGTCCCAGGTTCGATTCCGGCTTGGGTCACTGTCTGTGCGGGGTCTGCACATCCTCCCCGTGTGTGCGTGGGTTTCCTCCGGGTGCTCCGGTTTCCTCCCACAGTCCAAAGATGTGCAGGTTAGGTGGATTGGCCATGATAAATTACCCTTAGTGTCCAAAATTGCCCTTAGTGTTGGGTGGGGTTACTGGGTTATGGGGATAGGGTGGAGGTGTTGACCTTGGGTGGGGTGCTCTTTCCAAGAGCCGGTGCAGACTCGATGGGCCGAATGGCCTCCTTCTACACTGTAAATTCTATGATCTATGACACATAATTTCCCTCCTTTATCCTTGAGTGGACCAACTCTTTCCCTGGCTGATGCTTGATTCAGTGTGAGGTAATGCAGAGTATGAGAGCTAAGGGACTTTGCACTTCTCCTTCCACATCCCTTACCCTGCCATTATGTGTATAATCCAGCTCTTTGAGTAGCAGTCTACAATTATCGGAAATCATTCTTGAACGTGTGTGATTAAATTGGCTCTCACAGTATGCCAAGGTCTGGGTGGTCCTTTAGCAGTATCATCTCCTCTTGTGGCTGTGAGCTCCAGTGGCACAATCAATTAGCTTGTGTTATTTTTACAGCAATGCAGCTGGTGTGTTGTGAGTTTGAGCCTTACCTGAAACACAGATATAGGGGGAGGTGGTGGCGTATTGGTAATGTTGAGGTAATCCAGAGGCTCAGCCTAATGCTCTGGGGGTGTGCATTCAAATCCTACCATGGAGGCTGGTTAAATTTAAATTCAATGATTAACATCTGGACATGAAAACTCTTGTCAGCAATGGTAATCATGACCTGAATTTTCCAGCTCTGATGTAGCCATCTCAGATGGCCACCTGCAAAGGACCATGGGAATTATGGCCAACCCAGGACTCAGACACACTCAGAGCTTGTGTGTGTATTTGCAACCCAGATAGCTAGACGCGACCGAAACCCCCTCTCCTATGCATGTTAATGGCCCAGTTCCCCTGAACAAAAGGACTGTACTCAGGTAACCATTACAGATGCAGACTAACCGGCGCCACTCCCTTTGCTAAGAAAGCCCAAAACAGCCAAGGTCAATGACCGCTCAGGACACGCCCAGCCATCAAGGCACCCACCCCTTTATTGGCCAAAATCGAAGGCAGCGATCGAAGCCGGTTGAATTATTGGGTCCAAAGCTAAGGACCGCCCCAAAGTGCTCAAAATCCCAGAGGGATAAAAAGAGACCCAGCCATGTGTTTGGTCTCTCTTGGCCCCGGCCTACGCCTAAAACCAAGTGTAGAATTACGACCAGAAGGCAAGTTCAAGACCAACGATCGCTACCAGACGGATGAGCCCAGAAGAAACGAAGCCACTTCTAACCAGCCACGCATGATCCGAACAAAGGCCTTGTTCATCTGCATAGAGCCGGTTGCCCTGAAGTTAAGTATAGGTTATTGTAGTTGTTAGGTGTAGTTTAACTTGTAATGTTTTATGTTGCATGTCGGAGTAATTCTTGTGTGTAAATAAACTACCTTTGAACTTGAACTGACTAACTGGTTGTGTGGTCCTTTGATCGATATCCGGTAAAACCTTGTGGTGGTATCATTTGATACCTGGCGACTCTGAAAAGCAATATTATCATTAATAACTGCCATATCTGGTTAATTTGGCAACATTATTGGTGACGCTGGTGGGATAGTATTCCACTCATTAAAAAGAGCAACATTATTGGCGTCTCCAGTTCAAATTGGCAACATTATTGGCGACATTATTGGCGACATCTGACGGGACTCGACCTTGAAGTGATTTTGTCACTCCGAGAGAACCCACAAAACTTTGCATTAGAAATCCAATTGAGGAAAAGTGAAAGAAAACACAAGTGCAAGGCCCGTATCGATCAAATCACTAAGATTCGGAAGTGTGTATTAACCTGCATGCGTACTAACAGGGATATAAGGTAAACTCATTAGATTTTGCGTAAAACTATCGGGAGTATTGTGAACCAGTTAATAGCCTAGGCCATACCCGCTGTTCGAATCACCGCCTTATTCCCCCTGTTCCAAATTAACAGTAGGAAAAGAGAAGTTAGAAGCAGAGCAAAAGAGAACTTAAGAGGTAGGAAAACAGAGATTAACAGTAGGAAAACAGAGAACTTAACGGTAGGAAAACAGAGATAATAGTAGCAATGGCCACTAAAATGATGGAACGCCTAATGGACCCGCAGGAACCCGAGGTCGCAGCGACCAACAGAGCAGAGCAGTGCCCCATATGGGGAGAAGAGTTGAGGAAATATTTGAAGAGGAAAGGATGGTCCCTTTGGTCCAAGTTTTGTTAAAAGATGAGTCAGGTCCAGGAAGCATAGGACAAACCTGGTGGGACAACCTAACCGAGGTACATAAGAAGAATGCAGCGAAAGTTCGTAAGCTGATGGCAATCGTGTCCTGTTTGGCACAGTTGTGAGGCACAGAGGAGGTCATGAGGATGCTCCGCAGACAGCTAGTTGAGAAAGAGGAGAAGAATGAGGGAAACTATAGTGAAAGTGAAAAGATTAATGAGCAACGCTGGGAACAGTTGGCAGCTAAAGATAAAGAAATGGCTGATGTCAAACGGGCACACCAATCTTGTTTAGTTCACCTTAGCAGCTTTCAGACCCAGTACGATAAAGCTTACCAAGATACACAGCGTGTAATTTTGGTACGAGAAGAGACAGCACAGCAGGTAGCACAGTTAACAAACAATGAGCAGGTTTAAAGGCAGCTTTACGAGCGCTCCATAGCTCCACTGCAAAACAAAGACAGAGCTCAGTAGATCACGCGAAATGTAGACGACAAATCGAGAAGTTGCAGTCACTGCTGTCAGCGCAAAACGGATTCAGAGATATCTTTGGACAAGATTTAGATGAGGAGAATGGCACCAATTGGCAAGAACTAAATGAAACCGGCCATAGATATGTGAAGAATACCGAAAATCACAATCGAGCCCCCCAGGCCCCGAAAAGGAAAGCACCCGCACCACCGACTGCACAGGTAGCACACACTCCCATGAATCCAGTCACCACACAGCGCAAGCCATCGGATCAGGCTGAGCCTGATTTTGTTTACACGACCCCACTAACCATCACCCAGTTGACAGATGCCTGCATCAAAATTGAACCATTCGAACCCACCGCAGACCCACATAATTTATTTGAGAGAGTACGACAGTAACGGTTATGTACGGTCTAGACGAACCGGAGGCAGTTAAGCTTATAGTCATGGGCCTTGACCCGTCCGTTAGCTCAGCTTTACCAGAACCCCAGAATGTAGGAGGAGGAACCCTACAGGAGATGAAAACGGCCATTTTAGATGCGATCGGGTACAACAAGGGAGACCCAGTGGAAGGTTTGAACTGTTGTAGGCAAAAGAAGGGAGAGCATCCGACTGCACTTGCAGGTCACCTTTGAATCCATTTTAAAGCAGTATTTGGGGATTTGAATCGCGCACACTTAGATAACGATGACACAACTAAATGGGCCCGCACTTTAGTCTCCCACGCCACAGAAGCAGGTCAAAAGGCTTGTGTAAATTACGACCCCGCAGATGCCACACATAATGAAGTTTGGGTTATAAAGTGACTCTCCAGAGCTTGGGAACAATCCCTACATGGGGAGGCAGATCAAGAAAAGACAGAGGCAAATATACACCCAGTCAGGACTAATCAGGACCCAGCTTGGGTAAATGAGGGCAGACATGAAGGACAGCACCGCAGAGCACAGGCACCACGAGGTTGTTATAATTGTGGACACATGGGACATTACGCCCGCAAATGCCGACAAAACCCCCCAAACCAGCAACGCCACCAACAACCAGGCCCCCCCACCTAGGAACAATGTTAGGCCCATACATAGCATTAGCGCCCGAACAGATAATGCAGTAATCAGCACCACAGATTGACGGCTTTCGGACTCCCCAACTTGGGTCTGCGACACCCTCTGGGACAAATCAGGCAGACCAGTAGTCACAGGCACAGTTCGGGGACATCCAGTAGAGTTCCTTTGGGACACAGGAGGGTCCCGCACCACTTTAAACTCCTCCACAATGTTTCAGCATGACAAATGGCCCACCACAAACACCATCACCCTTAGTGGATTTACAGGACATGTATAGCAGGGATATATTACAGCCCCCGTAGATATTCAGATAGGAACCATAAACACCAGGGACCCCGTTGTTTTAGTCGACTTGCCCCAAACAGCCGAGCACATTCTAGGAATTGACTTTATGAGCTCCCACAACCTTTCCTTTGACCCCGTGAATAGGTGTGTATGGAAAATGGCCAAAACAGCGAGAGTCCCCGCCACGCTCACAGTAGGGGACTACGAACATAGGATTTGCTCAGTAGGAGACTATTGGTTTGATCCGCAAACAATTAGTGCAGACCAGACAATTAGAGAGGTCCTCAGAAAACATAAAGCATCCTTTGCCCAACACAAACACGATTGTGGGAAGGTCCCAGGCATGGTCACAATTTCAGGTCCCGATCCCAAGCCCCAGAAGCAATACGGTTTCCCACAGCAAGCCAAGGGTGAGATCTCAAAAGTCATCAATAGCTTACAAGATCAAGGAGTAATTCGGCCCGTAGCCTCAACAACCAATGCCCCAATTTGGCCCGTAAAGAAACCCGATGGTTCATGGAGATTAACCATTGACTACTGTGAGCTCAACAAGGTCACCCCGTTAACAGCCCCCACCGTTGCCACGAGTCCCGAAACCATGCTCAAACAGGAAGTACACGCAAAGTACTTCACAGTGCTGGACATTAGCAATGGCTTCTGCTCCATCCCCTTAGATAAGGCCTGTCAATACAAGTTTGCGTTCACATTTCAAGGGCAGCAGTACGTCGACATGCCTGCTGCAAGGTTTCCACAATTCGCCCTCCATTTTTCACCGACAAGTGGACAACGGACTTCCCAAATTTTCCCGCCCCGAATGCCTTATTCAGTATGTGGACGACTTACTCCTGCAGACGGACACAAAGGAAGAGCATGTTAAGTTTCTTTCAGAATTGCTAGGTCTCTTCCAGTCAATTGGATGCAAGGTTAACCCGAAAAAACCCAGATCCTAAAAGAAAAGTTCCTTTATTTAGGCACCATTATCACCCACAGGAAGAGAGAGATCGAACAGAAGCGAATCGAATCGATAGTTAAATTGCCCCTGCCCCACAATGTCACTACACTCCGGTCATTCTTAGGATTAGTTGGATATTGCAGATGGTTTTGCCACAAAAGCAGCCCCACTCTCAGAGCTCCTTAAAAAGAACGCCCCATGAGAATGGCTTCCTCAGCACACGGACGCCATCGATGAATTAAAACGCACCCTAGGCACAGCCCCCGCTTTGCAGGTTCCAAACACACACTCTCCCTACGCCACAGAAGTAGCGACAACCGACCGAACCCTATCAGCAGTACTCCTACAGACATGACCGGCTAGGAGCCGTCGCCTATGCCTCACGAGTTTTGGATCCCGTAGAGCAAGGATTTTCAGCCTGTGAATGGCACTTGCTCGCAGTCTTTTGGGCAGTGCAGTATTTTGCATATATCACAGGCCTGAACCCAGTAACGATTTTAACCGAGCACACCCCAACACAGCTATTGTTAGATGGTAGGTTAAAGGACGGTTCAATTAGCCAGATCAGAGCAGCTCGCTGGATACTGTTATTACAAGGAAGGGACATCACAGTTAAATGGACAAAGACCCACACATTTTTAGCAGACAACCTTCAGTATGCAGGTACCCTACATGAGTGCCAGATCATTGCAGCCAAACACCAGACAGGACCCTTTATTCCAAAATCACTACACACACGAGCAGGCATCAGAACACAGAATCCCCAGACCACGGACAACGTTTTAAAGATTTATGTAGACGGTTCCTCCACCATTGAGAATGGAAAGAGAATAACTGGTTGTGGAATTTATGTGGAAGACGCGCAGGGATGCGCATTAGAGGAAATATCTTTAAAATTGCCCGGCCACCTAGGATCACAAGCAGCCAAATTAGCAGCTATTAGCATATGTAGTGCAGCAGCCAGTTTTCTTTCCGACCCCAGCGGACATACATTCGGACAGTTTATATGTCTGCAGTAGTTTGACAGAATTCCTGCCCCTGTGGGAATCTCGAGGATTTGTATCCGCTGACGGTAAACCCCTACCCTCAGCCCCATTATTGAAGCATATTCTTGAGACAGCAAAAGACCGCACACATGGCATAATAAAAGTCAGAAGCCATCATCGTTCTTCCCCACCCGGTAACGTAAAGGCAGACGCCTTAGCTAAGTCAGGATCACACCACGAACACTTTTGGCAACCCCCCGAAAGTGAACCGATACACGCAGTCCAGGTTTCACAGAATCGAAGATTTAGCCCAAAAGGCAGACGACACTCTTAAGCAAGTTTTAGACAGTAACTTCCCAGCCCCCTGCGACAAATTCAAGGACTCACTGACGATACAGTACGGTATAGTTTTGAAAAATGGAATTTATGTGGTCCCCACTCAGACAGAAACCAGATAATTTATCAGTTTCATGACGGACACGGACATCAGGGGATAGACAATACCATAGCCCATTTAAGACCTTTGTGCTGGTGGCCCAATTTAAAAGCAGACGTCACGCATTATGTTGAGAATTGTTTAATCTGTGCACAGAACAATCCTGAAAGGTACTCCAGGAAAGGACAATTGAGACACACCCGACCTGTTAATGGCCCACGGACGAATTTACAGCTCGACTACATTGGCTCCCTCCCCCCTGCAGTATGTGTTGGTAGTAATCGACACCTTTACAAAATGGGTAGAAGCATTTCCCTCCTGGACGAACACAGCGAAAGCCACAGCTAAGATTTTAACCCAACAGATATTTACATGCTGGGGTCTTCCCTGCAGCATTGAGTCAGACAAAGGTTCCCATTTCTCCGGCACAGTCATGCAAAATGTCCTAACGATTTTGAAATGAAATGAAATAAAATGAAAATCGCTTATTGTCACAAGTAGGCTTCAAATGAAGTTACTGTGAAAAGCCCCTAGTCACCACATTCCGGCGCCTGTTCGGGGAGGCTGGTAGGGGATTTTTGGAATCAAGCAAAAATTTCACATAGCGTATCACCCCCAATCCAGTGGCATTGTTGAACGAATGAATCGCACCTTGAAAGCGACCATTAGAAAAATGGTGCAACAGCATAACACCACATGGGACACAGTCCTCCCATTCGCCCTTATGTTTATTAGGAACACAGTATCCAGTTCCACAGGTTTCAACCCCCCACACTCTCATGACCAGATGGCCCATGAAAGGAACTGAATATTTATTAGGTCTCGATTTGGCAAGCCCCACAGTCACCACCCTCACCCATGAAAAAGAAGTCCAACAAGTCACGGGAAATATTAAAGCAGCACAGCTCGCTGCAGCTGTCCAACTAGGCGCTAGGAAAAAGCAGAGTAAGGCCTGTTTTGGTAAAACAGTCCAGCCCATAGAGTATACAGTCGGTCAGCAAGTGATGGTTTCCCTGTCCAATCCCAGTTCGTTCCTCTCCCCTAAATTTGCAGGACCCAACTCCCTTTCGGACAAAGTGAGTCCCTCTGTGTAAAGATAACGTACCCCAATGGTAAAACTGGTTGGTTCCACATCAAGCAGCTCAAAGTCTATGGAACCCAATGTAGCCAGTCCCACCACATCTCCCTGGCAATAGCAGACGATTCTGCCCCGCCCATCGACAACTTGGTCCAACCCTCCCAGCCATGACAGCACGTCCACGCAGACTGCAACCTTGTCTCCGTCCACAAGTACGACTTTCTGCCTTGAGCTTAATTCAGACGATAGCGCCAGCCTTCCCGAATTGACGACCACTGACCACTGGTACAACCTCCCGGCTCCAGTCACTACAGCCCCTGGAACCACGACCAGGACATGTTTGGCCCCCAATATCCCCTTCCACAGCCAGAGCCACTGCCACCGCCCGACAACAGTAATTTTCCCTTCACTGCCGCCACCCCTATGTCTCATGACAAACAAACCCCTTTTTGGCACTGCAACAACTCTTGTAGATTGGTAAGACATGACGATTCGGATTCCACGACGGCTCACGCGACCACGGCACAAAAGCGGCAGACACACGTCTGGCCTGACTCCTGTTATAGTAACCCTTTTAGAACGTTTTTCGATACAGAACCCTGAGGTGTCCAGATGATGAGAAAAAGGAGCCGCATGAGATTTACGGTGTCCTATTTACTGATGGAGCCTGCCCGCCTTATATTTCCTCCTTTCTTTCTTATTGCTACATGGTTTTAATTAATGTCGGCCTGACACCCAATTTCTTGATACAGTCATAGCTACTTTTCCGACGCCATTTACTGATCAATGGCCGTTAAAGGAAGAATTGTTGGATCTCACATGTGTTACAAATCCTTTCCACTCATTTCAGTCACCCAGGTAGTGGAGTAATGGCACTAATCCCCGCTCTACCTGAGGACCCCAAATGCATCCGATCAGTTAAGCCCGGGTAGTGGAGCAATGGCACTGATCACCGCCATACTCGGGAATCCCACCCATTCTTGCCCTGGTGATCACATGCACCTCATGTTCCCATACTCCGGAATGGTTCTTTACACTTTTCACTCTCTTTGGCAGGTCTTAGTTTTCTCTTCTCTGCTCTTATTGTGGTTTAAAGAATGCCCTTTGCCACAGTCTGTCCACTCATCCCTTTACCTTCCGTGACTCTTTGGTCGCTTCCCCACCTGCTATTTGCATGTTTGACACACTTGGTTGCCACATATATGCTGCTATACATGAACTACCTCTGGACCCTGGGATGAAGAAAGTTTATAAAACCGGCTGCCCAAAAAATTTGGCTGATTAAGATAAGCCTCAACCTCCCATGGTTGTGATTTAAGAAAGACTGGTCGAAGAAATTGTCCACCCACTCCAAGCATCGACCACAAGCTGCGAGAGTCTCTGTACTTTAAAATTTGCATTTCTTGTCTCTCCAAAATGGTATTTCAAAAAACAAAATGAGGGAGTCACACATGGTGTTGATTCTAAAGGGTAATTGAAGTTAAGGAGAGAGCGACAAACAAAACGAGATGCCAACAAACCATAATAACAGATATCATGCTTGCATCCCCAGGAATATAGGAAGAACAGAGGACAAGATGAAGACAGGACTGATGACCTACTTTGCGACCATCGCTGGACTCCTACAACTGCGCGCGTTACAAGCTTTTATACACCACACCATACCAGACCCGAACATGACCACACAACATGATACCCCTAGCCCTGACACCACACCACACATAGAGATAAACACTGATACCCCCACTTGGTGTTGTTGCCTTTTCTTTTACTCTGTCTTTTCTGTGGCTCTGTTCCAATTATGCCAGTCAGTGAGTTTGCCTTTCTTTCTATGTTATATATGTCTTCATGCTTAGAGCCGCCAGTTATCAAATGTTACCACCACGTTTCAACCGGCTATCGATCAAAGAGCCAAACACCAGTTAGTCAGTTCAAGGTCAAGGGTACTTTATTTACACACAATTAGTCATGCAACATCAACACTACTAGTTAACTACACCTATCGACTAAGACAACCTGTACTTAACTTCGGGCACCCGGCTTAGGTCAGAAAACAGTGGCCGCTGTTCAATTCTGGATCTCTCGGGTTCGAAGGAATAACTGCTGCTCAGCTGGGCTCATCCGGGGCGTTGACCTTGGACTCGCTTCTGGTGTTGCTGCAATTGGCGATGGCCGTGACCGGGGCACCAAGGCCAAGAGAGCACCAAGAGAGAGCGAACATAGAGCGAACTCTTCTTCTTATACTTGGGGGTTTTCGCGCTCTTTTGGGCGGTCCTTCGATTTGGGCCTTACTAATTGGGTGATCCCTGATCACTCCGTTCGATTCCTTAGCCAATAAGTGGGCAGGGATCTGGATGGCTGGGCGTGTCCCAAGCGGTCACTGACCCTGTTGTTTGCGTTTCCCTTAAACAGGGAGTGGCGCCAAAATGTCTGGGACTGTCCCGGTTGCTCGAGTACCAGTCCTTTGTCTTGGTGAAGATGGGCCATCAAATGCTAATCGGCCCCATTAAAATGCTAATTGGTCGGAGTTTCGATACCGTCTGTACTTTATGCTGACAAATATGCATTTCAGGCTCTGAGCCTGCCTGAGTCTTGGCTTGTCCATTTTACCCGTCAGGCTTTGCGAGTTTCTCTGTACCTAGTTGGAAGTGGCCATCCCAGATGGCCACAGTGTGAAAACATTGTTAAATGGTATTCCCTTTCATATACAGTCGAGGTCCTTCTGGTGATAGCGATAATCTGCAGTGTCTTCCAGACACTTAGACTCCGCAAATGGCGAAAAAGAGCCTCCCGCTCCCTGATATATACACTCCAAGCCCCCTTCTTCGGAATTCACCCAACCCAACAAACAATGTAACCACCGATAAAAATAAAGATTGTACACCTCTGTAACTTTGATAAGTTAAGTAGAAATGTGATGCTACCGTTGGTTTAAAAATTTTGTATTGTACATAAGTTCCTTTTTATATTTGCCAGCAGCATGAGAGTAGCTCAGACAGTGATAGTTAGATATTCCCTTGTGCGAATAAGTTAAATGTGTAATAGTTGAATGTTTTATAGTGACCCTTTAGAGATTATGAATGTATGATGTGTTAATAAAACTTAGGTAAATGCTCCAAAACATAGGACAGAGTAGTGTAGAACCTGTCCTTGGCCAAGGGTAACCGGCACACCAAGGACGGATGAGGGACCAACAGTGTGATCCACCAAATTCGCGTTCAGGATCAAGAAGACGGGGTGTAGCCATCTCAGATGGCCACCTGCAAAGGACCATGGGAATTATGGCCATCCCAGGACTCAGACACACTCAGAGTTTGTGTGTGTATTTGCAACCCAAATAGCTAGACGCGATCGAAATCCCCACTCGTTTGCATTCTAATGGCCCATTTCCCCAGAACAAAAGGACTGTACTCAGGTAACCAATACAGGTGCAGACTAACCGGCGCCACTCCCTTTGCTAAGAAAGCCCAAACAGCCAAGGTCAATCACCGCTCAGGACACGCCCAGCCATCATGGCACCCGTCCCTTTATTGGCCAAATTCGAAGGCAGCGATCGACGCCTGTCGAATTATTGGGTCCAAAGCTAAGGACCGCCCCAAAGAGCGCGAAATCCGAGAGGGATAAAAAGAGACCCAGCCATGTGTTCGGTCTCTCTTGGCCCCGGCCTACGCCTAACACCAAGTGTAGAATTACGACCAGAAGACAAGTTCAAGACCAACGATCGCTACCAGACGGATGAGCCCAGCATAAACAAAGCCACTTCTTCTACCCAGCCATGCAAGATCCGAACAAAGGCCTTATTTATCTGCAAAGAGCCGGTTGCCCTGAAGTCAAGTATAGGTTATTGTAGTTGTTAGGTGTAGTTTAACATGTAGTGTTTTATGTTGCATGTCGAAGTAATCCTTGTGTGTAAATAAACTACCTTTGAACTTCAACTGACTAACTGGTTGTTTGGTCTTTGATTGATATCCGATAAAGCCTTGTGGTGGTATCATTTGATACCTGGCGACTCTGAAAAGCAATATTATCATTAATAACTGCCATATCTGGTTAATTTGGCAACAATATTGGTATTCCACTCATTAAAAAGAGCAACATTAGAACATAGAACATAGAAAAATACAGCACAGAACAGGCTCTTCGGCCCATGATGTTGTGCCGAACCTTTGTCCTAGATTAATCATAGATTATCATAGAATTTACAGTGCAGAAGGAGGCCATTCGGCCCACTGAGTCTGCACCGGCTCTTGGAAAGAGCACCCTACCCAAGGTCAACAGCTCCGCCCAACACTAAGGGCAATTTTGGACACTAAGGGCAATTTACCATGGCCAATCCACCTAACCTGCACATCTTTGGACTGTGGGAGGAAACCGGAGCACCCGGAGGAAACCCACGCACACACGGGGAGGATGTGCAGACTCCGCACAGACAGTGACCCAAGCCGGAATCGAACCTGGGACCCTGGAGCTGTGAAGCAATTGTGCTATCCACAATGCTACCGTGCTGCCCTGAAGAACAAATAAATCTACACTATATCATTTTACTGTAACCCATGTACCTATCCAATAGCTGCTTGAAGGTCCCTAATGTTTCCCACTCAACTACTTCCACAGGCACATTCCATGCCCCCACTACTCTCTGGGTAAAGAACCTACCTCTGACATCCCCCTATATCTTCCACCATTCACCATAAATTTATGTCCCCTTGTAATGGTTTGTTCCACCCGGGGAAAACGTCTCTGACTGTCTACTCTATCTATTCCCCTGATCATCTTATAAACCTCTATCAAGTCGCCCCTCATCCATCTCCGTTCTAATGAGAAAAGGTCTAGCACCCTCAACCTTTCCTCGTAAGACCTACTCTCCATTCCAGGCAACATCCTGGTAAATCGCCTTTGCACCTTTTCCAAAGCTTCCACATCCTTCCTAAAATGAGGCGACCAGAACTGTACACAGTACTCCAAATGTGGCCTTACCAAAGTTTTGTACAGCTGCATCATCACCTCACGGCTCTTAAATTCAATCCCTCTGTTAATGAACGCGAGCACACCACAGGCCTTCTTCACAGCTCTATCCACTTGAGTGGCACCTTTAAAAGATGTATGAACATAGACCCCAAGATCTCTCTGCTCCTCCACATTGTCAAGAACTCTACCGTTAACCCTGTATTCCGCATTCATATTTGTCCTTCTAAAATGGACAACCTCACACTTTTCAGGGTTAAACTCCATCTGCCACTTCTCAGCCCAGCTCTGCATCCTATCTATGTCTCTTTGCAGCTGACAACAGCCCTCCTCACTATCCACAACTCCACCAATCTTCGTATTGTCTGCAAATTTGCTGACCCACCCTTCAACTCCCTCATCCAAGTCATTAATGGAAATCACAAACAGCAGAGGGTCCAGAACTGATCCCTACGGTACGCCACTGGTAACTGGGATCCAGGCTGAATATTTGCCATCCACCACCACTCTCTGACTTCTATCGGTGAGCCAGTTTGTTATCCAACTGGCCAAATTTCCCACTATCCCATGCCTCCTTACTTTCTGCAGAAGCCTACCATGGGGAACCTTATCAAATTCCTTACTAAAATCCATGTACACTACATCCACTGCTTTACCTTCATCCACATGCTTGGTCACCTCCTCAAAGAATTCAATAAGACTTGTAAGGCAAGACCTACCCCTCACAAATCCGTGCTGACTATCCCTAATCAAGCAGTGTCTTTCCAGATGCTCAGAAATCCTATTCTTCAGTACCCTTTCCATTACTTTGCCGACCACCGAAGTAAGACTAACTGGCCTGTAATTCCCAGGGTTATCCCTCGTCCCTTTTATGACCAGAACAGGGGCACGACATTCGCCATTCTCCAATCCCCTGGTACCACCCCTGTTGACAGTGAGGACGAAAAGATCATTGCCAACGGCTCTGCAATTTCATCTCATCCATAGAATCCTTGGATGTATCCCGTCAGGCCCGGGGGACTAGTCTATCCTCAAGTTTTTCAAAATGCCCAACACATCTTCCTTCCTGACAAGTATTTCCTCGAGCTTACCAGTCTGTTTCACACTGTCCTCTCCAACAATATGGCCCCTCTCATTTGTAAATACAGAAGAAAAATACTCGTTCAAGATCTCTCCTATCTCTTCAGACTCAATACACAATCTCCAGCCTACTGTCCTTGATCAGACCTACCCTCGCTCTAGTCATTCTCACATTTCTCACAGATGTGTAAAAGGCCTTGGGGTTTTCCTTGATCCTACCCGCCAAAGATCGTTCATGCCCTCTCTTAGCTCTCCTAATCCCTTTCTTCAGTTCCCTCCTGGCTATCTTGTATCCCTCCAACACCCTGTCTGAACCTTGTTTCCTCAGCCTTACATAAGTCTCCTTTTTCCTCTTAACAAGACATTCAACCTCTCTTGTCAACCATGGTTCCCTCACTCGACCATCTCTTCCCTGCCCTACAGGGACATACATATCAAGGACACGTAGTACCTGTTCCTTGAACAAGTTCCACATTTCACTTGTGTCCTTCCCTGACAGCCTATGTTCCCAACTTATGCACTTCAATTCTTGTCTGACAACATCGTATTTACCCTTTCCCCAATTGTAAACCTTGCCCTGTTGCACGCACCTATCCCTCTCCATTACTAAAGTGAAAGTCACAGAATTGTGGTCACAATCTCCAAAATGCTTCCCCACTAACAAATCTATCACTTGCCTTGGTTCATTACCAAGTACCAAATCCAATATTGTCTCTCCTCTGGTCGGACAATCTACATACTGTGTTAGAAAACACCACCCCATCCAAACTATTTGATCTAAAGAGTTTCCACTCAATGTTTGGGAAGTTAAAGTCACCCATGACTACTACCCTGTGACTTCTGCACCTTTCTAAAATCTGTTTCCCAATCTGTTCCTCCACATCTCTGCTACTATTGGGGGGCCTATAGAAAACTCCTAACAAGGTGACTGCTCCTTTCCGATTTCTGACTTCAACCCATACTGCCTCAGTAGGCAGATACTCCTCGAACTGCCTTTCTACAGCTGTTATACTATCTCTAATTAACAATGCCACCCCCCACCCCACCTCTTTTACCACCCTCCCTAATCTTATTGAAACATCTATAACCAGGGACCTCCAACAACCATTTCTGCCCCTCTTCTATCCAAGTTTCCGTGATGGCCACCACATCGTAGTCCCAAGTACCAATCCATGCCTGCAAGTACTCTCCTTTGTCAGTGTTCCCTTCCCCATTGCCTCACTACACGCTTTGGCGTCCTGAATAGCGGCTACCTTAGTTGCTGGAGTACAAATCCGGTTCCCATTCCCCTGCCAAATTAGTTTAAATCCTCCCGAAGAGTACTAGAAAACCTCCCTCCCAGGATATTGGTGCCCCTCTGGTTCAAATGCAACCCGTCCTGCTTGTACAAGTCCCACCTTCCGCAGAATGCGCTCCAATTATCCAAATACCTGAAGCCCTCCCTCCTACACCATTCCTGCAGCCACGTGTTCAGCTGCACTCTCTCCCTATTCCTAGCCTCGCTATCACGTGGCACCGGTAACAAACCAGAGATGACAACTCTGTCTGTCCTGGCTTTTAACTTCCAGCCTAACTCACTAAACTCGTTTATTACCTCCACACCCCTTTTCCTACCTACGTCGTTGGGACCAATGTGCACCACGACTTCTGGCTGCTCCCCCTCCCCTTTAAGGATCTTGAAGACACGATCCGAGACATCCCTGGCCCTGGCACCCGGGAGGCAACATACCTTCAGGGGTTCTCACTCGCGACCACAGAATCTCCAATCTATTCCCCTAACCATTGAATCTCCTACTACTATTGCTTTTCTATTCTCTCCCCTTCCCTTCTGAGCCCCAGAGTCAGACTCAGTGCCAGAGACCTGGCCGCTAGGGCCTTCCCCTGGTAGGTCATCCCCCCACAACAGCATCCAAAACGGTATACTTGTTTTGAAGGGGAACGACCACGAGGGATCCCTGCACTGTCTGCCTGTTTGTTTTCTTTCCCCTGACTGTAACACAGCTAATCTTGTCCTGCACCTTGGGTGTGGTTACCTCCCTGTAACTCTTCTCTATCACCCCCCTCTGCCTCCCGGATGATCCGAAGTTCATCCAGCTTCAGCTCCAGTTCCCTAACACGGTCTTTCTTTGAGGAGCTGGAGTTGGGTGCACTTCCCGCAGGTATAGTCTGCGGGGACACCGCTGGTATCCCTCACCACCCACATCCTACAGGAGGAGCATGCAACTGGCCTAGCCTCCAGCACCTCTCACCTTACAGAATATAGCGGCCCTGTGGACCAACTGGACCTCCGCCCTCCGACTCTGCTCCCAGTCAGCTGCACTCTCTGTAAACCCCTGGCTCTCTTCTCACTCTTTGCGGAAATGTAGGAAACAAAATGAAAGGAGCATCTTACTCCCTCCTCACCTAACTCCCTCAGTCACCAAACTCTCATTATAGTACTCAAATGCACCAGATTCAGCACTCCCTCAGTCACCAAACTCTCACTATAGCATTCAAATGCACCAAATTCAGCACTTAGTGCAAACAAAGTCTGCACTGTAGGGGATCACTTTTATACTGTGAATCTAGCCTCTGAAAACTGGCCTAATCCAATTAACTAATTAACAAGCACCAGCTGCAAGTACCTACAAGTAGAACCTTTGTTTAAAGCTGATTGAAAGTTCACCTTCTTCTAAACCAAACAGCAACTTTTAAGTTAATGAACTAAGTAAAAGAAAGATAGACTTTAGATAAAAATGAAGCCTTATACTCGCTCAGTCACCAAACTCTCACTATAGCACTCAAATGTACCAAATTCAGCACTCAGTGCAAACAATGGCGTCACCGGTGCAAATTGGCAACATTATACACCAGTGGGATCTTCCAGGTTCACTGTAGAATTCGCCGGCCACTTGAAAACCCTGCCCCATGAAATGATCATTGATTGCCATTGGAACTTGTTAACGCGAGGAGTGGCTGACGTAACAGGCATTGATATTATATTATTTCTTATGTCTCAATAAAACTCGTAGTCTTCCAGTTGAAGTAAGTGCCTTATTGAGTAAGTTCATTCTCTCTCCAGAGCTTATACTAGATGTTACCATAAGACCATAAGACATGGGAGTGGAAGTAAGGCCATTCGGCCCATCGAGTCCACTCCACCATTCAATCATGGCTGATTTCAACTCCATTTACCCGCGCTCTCTCCATAGCCCTTAATTCCTCGAGAAATCAAGAATTTATCAACTTCTGTCTTAAAGATACTCAACGTCCCGGCCTCCACCGCCCTCTGTGGCAATGAATTCCACATATCCACCACTCTCTGGCTGAAGAAATTTCTCCTCATCTCTGTTCTAAAGTGACTCCCTTTTATTCTAAGGCTGTGTCCCCGGGTCCTAGTCTCCCCTGCTAATGGAAACAACTTCCCTACGTCCACCCTATCTAAGCCATTCATTATCTTGTAAGTTTCTATTAGATCTCCCCTCAACCTCCTAAACTCCAATGAATATAATCCCAGGATCCTCAGACGTTCATCGTATGTTAGGCCTACCATTCCTGGGATCATCCGTGTGAATCTCCGCTGGACCCATAGAGGTTACATAGAGCTGTCTGTCTGTGTCCTGCTCACTAACTGCCGTTCCTATGAAGAGTCAGCTCCTGGCTTTCGACTGTCTATTTTATACATCTCTAGTGCTCCCTCTAGTGGTTACTTAGTTGTAGTGTATGTACATTAGCCCCTAGTGTATATACAGTGATGCAGACCACTACATCCCCCCTTTTTCTTTTTACATATTTTCTGTACTTTGTTGAAGAAAATTGTACAGAACAGGTAGGTATATAATGGTATGCACAGTTTGTGATGATATTGATGATTACACAAAGCCAATTAATATTTATGAATCCAATCTTAATTTTAAAAACCTATGAGTCCAAACTTTATAAATTTATTCGGCATAGTTTCTTTCTTCTTCTGTTGTTGAAGTGGTGATGTTGAAATTGTCATTTCTTTGTGAACGCCATCAGTGTTCTTGTGTTTAAGTAACCAACAGGTCATCATGAGGTGTTCGAGCGCTTGCGGTATTGATGCTGTATGTCATCTTTGTTGTCTGACCTGAACTTTTTCCCGTGCTTGCGGTATTGATTCTGTATGTCATCTGCCTTGTCTGACCTGGGCTATTTCCTGTGCTTGCGGTATTGATTCTGTATGGCATCTGCTTTGAAAACTGGTTTGCTTGTTTGTTGTGGTGCAGATATGAATTTGTGAGATTCATTGTCTTGCCACGTTATGTTTGTACTCTTGCCGTTATTTTGGACTGTGCTGTTACATTGTCCTTCATGTGCAGAGTTGTACCATGTTTTACAGGTCGTTGTTTTATTGTTGTTGTTTTTGTTGTTTCTGTTGTTTTTTGTCTTTGTTGTTTTCGTGTGTTGTTCTTGTTGTTTTTGTCGTGCTTGTTGTTTCTGTTATTGTCTTTGTTATGCTTCTTGTTGTTTTTGTTGGTGTTCTTGTTGTTTTTGTCATGCTTGTTGTTTCTGTTGTTGTCTTTGTTGTACTTCTTGTTGTTGTTCTTGTAGTTTTTTTGTTCTTGTAGTTTTTGTTGTTGTTCTTGTTGCGCTCAATGACTATTCTGTGTGGATGATTTGAGTCATTCTCAAAGTTGTTGGTATCAGTGTCCTTTGTGGTATCTGAAGTTTCATTGAGCGTTTCGACTTGAGGATTGTGAAAATGATCTGATGTTGCATTGATACTGGTAACATCAGTCATTTGTGGTTGATGTGATTCCTCTTTGACTCCTTGTTGCTCATCTTCTGTAGTCATTTCTGGTTGAATTGCTGTATCGTTGATCTCGTGTGCTCATCTTCTGGAGTCAACATCGTCAAGATTTCAGGTTCTTGTGGGTTGTCAAGAGTGGATGAGGTATTAATTGATGCGGTCTCACTGGACTCAAAAGTAGTTTTACTTTGATTGTTCAGTGCTTCTGTACAGATGAGCTGAGATCTGTCAGTCTCACTGTGATCTTACACATCGTGTATGCTGATTGTGATCACTGTGTCACTGTTCTCACATACAGTGGGTAGACATTCATTGTCTTCTTGTTGATTAAAGGAGCTGGGTAGACTTTAATAGTCTTCTTCTGGTTGCTCAAATAAGGTGGATAGACCTTCATGGTCTTCTTCGTGCACAATTGGTGCTCTGGAGTTTTTAATTGCTTCCATTCTGGAGTCTGTCAACGGGCTCTCTGTGGAGGCTTGCGTTGCTCGCTCTGTGGAGTCTTTCATCGCTCTCTGTGTGGAGTCATGCAGTGTTCTCCCTGTGGAGTCGATCTGTGCTCTCTCAACGGAGTCGGTCAGTACTCTCTGCATGGTGTCATTTTCAATGATCTGCCATTGCATCATGGTATTGGATTCATCTACCATGAGTAGAGTCGTGTTGAGCTTTTCAACCATGTTGCTGATGCTTTTATGATCATATCCGTACAACTCAGCCATGTCTCAGTAGTATTCTTTGATAAACAAATCATCTTCTGTGGTTTGGGATTTGTTTTTGTGCGTTTCACTTTTAATTAACAAATCATCTTCTTTGGCTTTGGGTTTGTTATTGAGCTCTTCACTTTTTGTGCTGCAAATTGCTAGTTCCGGGGTGCTGCGGAAGTTATGTTCAACTGCTGGTAGACGTCTAGACAATGTTATGCCTCTTGAGGTTGAATTTTTGTGTTTTGTGCCTTTAAGAGTCTTGTTTGTGATTTTGGGGCATTTCCCCTTTAAGTGGGTGTGGTCTGAGTCGTCTGATGTCATGACGCTCGTGACATCATGCGTAGCAATCGATTGCGCATGCGTAAATCGATTTTCCTTCACTGTGCTCTTTTTCTTCAACTGCGCATGCCCGGCTTGCACATCTTCGAATGGTGTTCGATCTTTTTCTGACTGTGCATGCGCGGCTTGCGGTTTGCAGAAAGATCTGCATCCAAAACATCTTTCCTCAATTGCGCATGCGCGGCTGCGGTTTCCTGCGCATGCGCAGAACCAGATTTGCGTCTTTTGTTCCCCGGGCAGTTTAAAATGTGTTCAGACGCTATTTTAACTTCTTTAGACCTGTGGAGAAGAACTTTTTCGGCGTTATTTCTTGGTAAAAACGTAATGTTATTTTTTTTCTTGCGATCTGCACTTTTCAATCGTGTTTTCAGCATTAAACCTTTCTGTTCTGATAATGATTGTTTGAGTTTCGCATCACTCATTCCCTGTGCAATTTGGTCTCTGAGCATTGAATGTCTTAAAGCAGCATTGTTACTGGTGTTACAGTGATCTTCAAATGTTTTGAGTATTACTTCTAATTTGGTGTTGTCTTCACCTTTCAAGTAACTAAAGCAGTTATAGATGTCTCTAGCTTCATGTCCTGCTAGTAGCAGTGCTATTTGCATTTCTTCAGAGGTCGTGTTCAAATCATTAGCTATGATACATATTTTGACCATTCCTTTAAAAAATTTCCAGTTATGACTTAAATTAACGGTTGTTTCCAGCTGCGGTGGAGTTCCAACGAGTTCCATCGAATCAGCGAGGTCTCCCCACGTCGAATGTCCGGTAAGAGTTTTCTTCTCTTTTCGATCTTCCTTTGTCTGCATCTTGTGTAATCTTCTAGTAAGCATTCTGAAGCCAGTCCTGGTACCATATATTATTTCTTATGTCTGAATAAAGCTTGTAGTCCTCCAGTTGAAATAAGTGCTTTATTTTGTAAGTTTGTTCTCTCTCCAGAGCTTATACTGGATGTTACATGAGAGCTGTCTGTCTGTGTCCTGCTCACTAGTTGCCGTTCCTGTGAAGAGTCAGCTCCTGGCTTTCAACTGTCTATTTTATACATCCCTAGTTCTCACTCTAGTGGTTACTTAGTTGTAGTGTATTTACATTAACTCCTTGTGTATATACAGTGATGCAGATCACTACAGATATATTGTCAGGGAAACTAGATAAACAGATGAAAGAGGGGAAAAACTCAGGCACTTAGTTGGATAGCAGCAGACCTTTCCCATGATCAAAGACCTTTTGCGAGCTCAGGGTGGAGGCAGGAAGGCAGTAGGGTCCTCGCCCATTATTGTTTTCCACACAATGCTATTTGCTCAAAGAATTCAATGAAACTAGTCAAGCTCAGACTTACTCTTTATGAATCCACAGTGATTCACATGAAGAGCCCAATTGGTACAATTTCATACATTTTCACAAAACTGTAATTTGTGCTCTGTTATCTCTTCCCCAATGTCTCCCAGAATTCTGGGTGCATGTCATCTCACATAGCAACTATACTACTTTTATTCTATTCTATTTTTAGCCTCATCAGTTATTATAAGTTATAATATATTTTTTCCTCAGTGAATAAGGATCCCTAACCAATAGATGCCAAATGGAGTATACAGTGAATCAGCAATGAGCAAATGTATGTAAAAAATGCAATGATCAAGCTGAAAGCAATTTTCTCTTTGATGATTCAAAAATTGATCTGCTGAGGGCCAATTGATTAAAATACATTACCAGTCTTTCAAGGCATAAATTGAGGGCCCAAATTTAAATATAGTATCTACTTTTCCCGAGTACTCCAATGGTTTCAATCATGTGTGAGCCTTTGTGATCATAGAACCCCTACAGTGCAGAAGGAGACCATTTGTCCCATTAAGCCTGCACTGACCCTCCAAAACAGCTCCCTTCCTAGGTCCACACCCCTGCCCACCTCTCTAGCTCCGTCATCTAACCTGCACATCCCTGGACACAAAGAGGCAATATATCATGGCAAATCCTCCTAACCTGTACAACTTTGTACTATGGGAGAACATCGGAGAACCCGCAGACACGGGGAGAACATGTAAACTCCACACAGCCAAAGCCGGAGTCGAATACAGTCCCTGGCGCTATGAAGCAGCAGTGCTAACCACTGTGGCACACTTACTCCCTTTTTAATTTAAATCTTCTGTTTATATAACCTTTGCACCACATTAATAGATATAGGGCTGGATTCTCTCAAAATGGGGCTGTGTCCCCACGCCGGCGTAAAAACGCAGGTGCTGTACTCCTGGGTTTCCTGAAAAAAAACCCAGCTGATTCACTTACCTTCAGGGGGCTAGCAGGGACTCATGGGGCGAGATTCTCCACTCCCGCGCCAAAATTTCCCGGGACGCCGGTCCAACGCCCTCCCACGATTCTCCCTAGCGGCGGGAACGGCCCGGTCGAATTCCACGGGCCGCAGGCCGGAGAATCGCCGGAGACACCCAAAATGGCGATTCTCCGGCACCCTCGCTATTCTCAGGCCCGGATGGGCCGAGCGGCCCTGCCAAAATGGCGGGTTCCCCACGGCGGCGTCCACACCTGGTCGCTGCCGTCGTGAACGGTGCGTGAACGCTGGGGGGGTGGCCTGCGGGGGGGCGAGGGGGGATCCTGCACCGGGGGGTACCTCAAATGTGGGGTGGCCCGCGATTGTGCCCACCGATCGTCGGGCCATCCTCTCTGAAGGAGGACCTCCTTCCTTCCACGGCCCAGCAAGATCCGTCCCCCATCTTCTTGCGGGGCGGACTTAGAGAGGACGGCAACCACGCATGCGCGGGTTGGAGCCGGCCAACCCGCGCATGCGCGGGTGACGCCCGTTATGCGGCACCGGCCGCGTCATCTATGCGGCGCCGCCTTTACGCAGGCGACAAGGCCTGGCGCGTGTAGATGACGCGGCCCCGATCCTGGCCCATTGTCAGGGCCTGAATCGGTCGGGATCGCGGCCGTTTCGCGCCGTCGTAAACCTCGACGGCGTTCTCGACGGCGCGGCCACTTCGGCGCGGGAATGGAGAATCCCGCCCAGAGTACTTCACGCAGCTTTGGCTGTGGATCTGGGCCCCTGCACGTCTGGTTCCGAGTCCGTGCATGCGCACGGCGCCGGCCTGCGGCGGCTGCGGCGAGCGCGTGGCGGACTCGGAGGAATCTGGAAGATGTAGACCCCCCCTCCCGATCGGCCGCACGCCCGACGATCCGTCCGCCCGATCTCTCCCCCGCCACCAGTGCCCAATCCCCCCCGCCCCACACCAGGGTGGCTGCGGACTAAGTCCACCGCCGCCACGCGAGAGTCCCGACCGATCAGAGCATGTTAGTTCCACCCCGTCGGGAACTCGGCCGGTCGGAGCGGAGGTTCACTGGGCGGGCCTCTGGCAATCGCCCCCCCAGCTGCGTGGTGTAATTCACGAATAGGCGGGTATTCGAGGCCCGGAGAATTGCCGGAGCGGCGACGCGCCTGATTCTGTCATGAAATTTGATTCTCCACCTCCGTGCCAAATGCGATTTTGGCACAGGGCTGCGGAGAATCCCGCCCATGATATTCAATATTTATGTGGCACAATAAGACTCTTAAATCCAGATCACAGAAATTTGTATGTATATATGCTGCTGGAGGTGCTGAATCAAGAGGGCACCCCACCTATGCCCCTCAAGAAGACAGCTCGGGTATGCCTAACAACCTCCTCATGTGGCTTATGATTCCCTTCCCTGCTGCTGGTAGAGTACCAGTGATCCTGAGATGAGGCCTCTAACTGTCTATTAATTGGCCACTTAAGGCTCTCAGTTGTTCTCCAGGTGAGAAGGATGAGTTTGACCTTCACTGCCCCTGACTTAATCAAGGAAAGTTGGGAAGGCTACAAGCACTACACCATCCACCTTCCAACATGATTATACAGTCTTCACCCACCTCCCAGCCTACTCCTGGAGTGAGGGGAGGATGTGCCATTTGACAATGAACTTATCGACCTTGATAATTTGTGTCAGATTGTTAAACCATATCCTGCACTGCATTCATGTTTTTGGAGCAACAGTTCAAATATTGGCCACTACTACTTCCCACTGCCTCCTGAGCATTTACCCCACCATATTTACTTATTTCCACCTCTCCCACCAAACCTCCAGTGCATCATTTGAAAATCTTGATGTTAGCTCTCTTATAGTATGTTCAGTCATTGCTTAAAGTATCTGCGCACATATTCAGTTTTCAAATGACTCCTTTCCATTCCTGACGCTGCAATGCTCCTCTTCCTTAAGAGGTGCAGGCTATCTTTAAGTTGTGCAAGCTCTTCGCAATATCAGGCTCCCTGTTGATGTGTGCAACCAATAAATGGCACAGGTAGCAGCATTATAGCAGGCAGCTCTATGTAAAGCAACAGGCAGCACTAACCTATTGCTAAAATGAAAGCAACATTGGTAGAGGTGTTACCATTTTAAGATTGTTTGTCAAGTTCACAGTGTGGTCCATTTGTGTCTCCTGGAAGCTACATATATTAATGAACAGGGCCCTGTTCTTTGTAGACAGAAAGACATTGGTCTGGATTCTCTGATTTGGAGACTGTGTCCTGATGCCGGCGTGGGAACGGTGGTGTTTTATGACCGAAAAAACAGTGCAAAACGGCCGCCGATCCCCCCTCTGGTGGGGGGCTAGCAGACACACAGGCTTTAGCTGCCGATACGGTAGGAGAATTGCCAGGCCCGTGGTTGTGCATGCGCATGGCGAAAGCCTGCAGCGGCCGCACTGTGCAACATGGCGCGGCCGCGCGTGGACCTGGCCTGCCAAATAGTGCCCCCCTTTGGACAGGCTCGCCATCCTCGGATCACCCCCCTCACCAATGCCCCCAACCCCTGCCAAAGCCCCCCCTTGCCCGCAGATCGTCTCTCCCCCGACTGTGGTGACGCTGGATTCAGTCCGGAGTTTCCCCAAAAACATAGCATGGATGACCCACGCCGTCGGGAACTAGGCCCATCGGGGATGTAGCATCGGGGGGAGGGCCTCAGATAACGTTCTGAGGCCGCCCATACGGCGTGCGGCGTATTCCTAGAGTATGCTGCTTTGGAGGGGGCGGAGCATCGCAAAAGCGGCGCCACCCCCGATTTCGGCACCAACATGGATTCTCCGGCCAATCGCCGAATGCAATTTTGCCGTCGGAGATAGGAGAATCCCGCCATTGTGCCTGTTTAAGCCAAACAAAATAAATGACAGCCATTCGCTGATTCAATCCCCAGGGCAATGACTTGCCCAATCAGGGTTGAGCTGACTGGTTTAAATTTCAAAAATGCTTGACAGTTATCTGTCAGTTACCATCAACTGATGCATTCTTCATGGAAATGCCTCTGCCAATTAAAGTCCACTTGTCAATCAATCAGCATTCTTTTCTCATACTGTGAAAATTGTTGTTTTCCCCTTATATTGGTATTCTTGTGAAGTGTCCTGATGAGTACATGCCGAAAAGCTTCCACATATCTCTTTTTTCAGCAATTACTTGTATTTTTTTCAATTTAGTGTAATGCATTCGCTAGCCACAATGTGGTCTCCTCTACATTAGGAAGTTCAATTACAGGCTGGATGACCGCTATGTGGAACATGTCCATGTGGTAGGCAAGCTAGAAACCAAGCTTCCAGACACCTGTCATTTTAATTCTTGTTCCCACTCTGACTTTTCTGTTTTTGACCCTCTGCTCTGTCCCAAGGAAGCTCGATGTAAGGTAAAAGAATAGCACGGGTCGGAGAATCGCCGGGGGCTGGCGTGAATCCCTCCCCCGCCGGTTGCCGAAGTCTCCGGCACCGGAGATACGGCAGGGGCGGGAATCGGGCCGCGCCGGTTGGCGGGCCCCCCCGCTCGATTCTCCGGCCCGGATGGGCCGAAGTCCCGCCGATAAATTGCCTGTCCCGCCGGCGTGGATCAAACCACCTTTTGAACGGCGGGACAAGGCGGCGTGGGCGGGCACCGGGGTCCTGGGGGGGGCGCGGGGCGATCTGGCCCCGGTGGGTGCCCCCATGGTCGCCTGGCCCGCGATCGGGGCCCACCGATCCGCGGGCGGGCCTGTGCCGTGGGGGCACTCTTTCCCTTCCGGCTCCACCACGGCCTTCCTCCGGCGCCGGCCTAGCCCCTCAATGTTGGGGCTCGGCCCCCAAAGATGCGGAGCATTCCGCAACTTTGGGGCGGCGCGATGCCCATCTGAATGCCGCCGTTTTGGGCCCCAGCGAAATTCTCCCGAAACGGCGCGATGTCCGCCGACTGGCACCCAAAACGGCGCCAATCAGATGGGCATCGCGCCGCCCCAAAGGTGCGGAATGCTCCGCATCTTTGGGGGCCGAGCCCCAACATTGAGGGGCTAGGCCGGCGCCGGAGGAACTTCCGCCCCGCCAGCTGGCGGAAACGGCCTTTGTTGCCCCGCCAGCTGGCGCGGAAATGACATCCCCGGGCGGCGCATGCGCGGGAGCATCAGCGGCCGCTGACAGTTTCCCATGCATGCGCAGTGGAGGGAGAATTCCCGCCCCCGCCGAATCTCCGGTGCCGGAGACTTCGGCAACCGGCGGGGGCGGGATTCACGCCAGCCCCTGGCGATTCTCCGACCCGGCGGGGGGTCGGAGAATGACGCCTCTGATCTTTCAACTGAGCACTTTGCTACCCTCTGGGCTCAATATTCAGTTCAACAATTTTAGATTGTGATCCCTACCGCTGTCTTGGTTTGCTGGTTTGTTTATTTTTCCTCTCGTGTTCCGATCTTATTTTCATTTCTTTGCTTTGAGACAGCATCTATTCAGGATCCTGTCCTTCACACCTCCTCTAGGCATATCTTTTGTTAGTTTACTTCCCCTTTACCACCTTTCCTCATTTAAACTTTCCTGTCCTCTGCCCTGTTACAGACCTTCCCATTGTACTTTCCCCCCCTTTAAATTGCTGAAAACCTATGACATTTCTAACCTTTCTGGGTTCTGGTGACAGGACGGTGACCGGAAATTTTGGATAACAATTTTCCAGCTCTTCTCATTGGCGGGATCTTCTGGAAAATTCCAGCCATTAACATTGTTTCTCTCCCTACATACATGCTGATTGCTTCCGATGTTTTATATTTTTATTTTGAATCAGATGCAGGAATGAGAACTGCCATGCTGGTGAATTTTCTCTAAACACTCCTGAGGACACAGAAGTCAATTCACTTTAGAAAGTCGTACTCTCACTGCAGTGAAAGATATGGGGCAAAATTCTCCCCCAACGGCGCGATGTCCGCCGACTGGCGCCAAAAACGGCGCCAATCAGACGGGCATTGCGCCGGCCCAAAGGTGCGGAATGCCCCAACATTGAGGGGCTAGGCCGACGCCAGAGGGATTTCCGCCCCGCCAGCTGGCGGAAATCGCGTTTGTTGTCCCGCCAGCTGGCGCAGAAATGCGGCGCATGCGCGGGAGCGTCAGCGGCCGCTGAAAGTTTCCCGCGCATGCGCAGTGGGGAGAGTCTCTTCCGCCTCCGCCATGGTGGAGACCGTGACCGAGGCGGAAGGGAAAGAGTGCCCCCACAGCACAGGCCCACCCGCGGATCGGTGGGCCCCGATCGCGGGCCAGGCCACCGTGGGGGCACCCCCCGGGGTCAGATCGCCCCGCGTCCCCCCCAGGACCCCGGAGCCCGCCCGCGCCGCCTTGTCCTGCCGGTAAGAGAGGTAGTTTATTCCACGCCGGCGGGACAGGCATCCTAGCAGTGGGACTTCGGCCCATCTGGGCCGATACCGGAGAATTTCGCCACAGGTTCAAGGAGCCAAGAAGTGATGACAGCATAAGTTCCGAGATCCAGAAGAAAGACTTTGAACTTGTGAGTCATGCAATGCCGCAATTTATGAAATATTAAGTATCAATCTTTATTGTCCAATAACCCTTGGCCGAAATTCTCTGGCCAATCGCTTGCGGCAGAATTCTCTGGTCCTGCCAGCAATGCACATCCACTCGTGGGTTTCCTGGCGGTGTGGTGGCATGAATGGGAATTCCCATTGACAGCAGCGGGAACGGAGAATCCCACCGCCAGCAAATGGAATGCCGCCAAGAAACACGTGGCTGGGAGGCCGTAGGATCCCGCCCCTTGATAGTTTGCATTCTAAATTAGCGATTATCTTTTTTCCAATATGGTTCTCCCTCGATAAGAATTTTCTTACTCAAAGGTTTAGTACCGAGTCCAAATCTCTACAGTACTCTGGGCCAGTCCAATCTATTGGTTCAACACTTTAACAACTTATATTTATATAGCATCTTTGACAATAAAGTGTCCCAGAACGTTTTATTTCTATTTTTAAAATAAATTTAGTGTGCCCAATTCTTTTTTTTCCAATTTAGTGGCAATTTAGCGTGGCCAATTGACCTACCCTGCACATCCTTTTGAGTTGTGGGGGTGAAACCCACGCAGACACAGGGTAAATGTGCAAACTCCACACGGACAGTGACCCGGGACCGGAGAGGAGTAGCTAACCACTGCGCAAGGACATTTTAAAGGAGAACATTATAAAGTAATATTTGACACTCAGTTTAATAAGAAAATAATGAGGCAGATGACCAGAGATTTGATCAGATGGGTAGGTATTATCGAGAACCTTATAAGAGGTAGAAAGGCAGAGTGGTTTATGGAGGTAGTTTCAGAGCTTAGGGCCTCAACAGCTGATCAACTGAGCATCAATGGTGGAATAATTAAAATCAGGGATGCTTGAGAAGCTGTAATGAGAGGAGTCAGAAAGCCCTAAGGATTGTGGGCTTGGAGGAGATGGAATAGATAGGGAGGGACAAGGCCATGGTTAATTGGAACACATGGATAAGAATTTCAAAATCAAAGCATTGCCTAACCTGGAGCCAATGTAAATCAGTAAATACAGGGCTGATGGATGAATGGGACTTTTGGATGACCTCAAATTTACAGAGGGTAGAATGTGGGAGGTCAGCCAGGTTGGAAGAATCAATTCTAGAGGTAATGAAGGCATGGCTGAGGGCTTTAGCATCAGATAAGCGGATCACAAACATGACTGCATAAACCAAACAAACTTAAAAATGTATACAGAGAGGATTATAAAAACCCATTTATATTTCAGGCATTTTCTTATGACCTTGAGATAAACAGAAAAGACAAGGAGGGTAGAGCCAAACCTCTACTAATGTAAAGAAACTTCTGACATTAACATCTAATTAATCTTAGGATCTATTCAAATTGCTTTCTCAAACTCACTATACCTGGCAGTGGCCTTAAAAGCAAGAGGTTAGTATCTAAAGAATACAACTATGGTCCCTGCGCCAGATTATATGAGTAAATCCATGGGAGATCAACTACTGTTAGAACAAAGCTGATTGTCCCATTTACTCTTTTTAACATTAGTAATATGTCATGCAGTCAGAGGCCCATGCCAAGTGCTTTGCAGAGGGGTGATAAGAAGCAATTTGTTTTTTGCTATGAGTTATACTGGTCGGGAAGGCACTACCTGAAAAGAGGGTGGAAGTCAATTAAATAGGGAATTTCAAAAGGGTATTGGATATATACATGAAAAGGCGGGGCGGGGCTGCATGGTGCACAGTGGTTAGCACTACTCCCTCACAACTCCAGGGACCGGGTTCAATTCTGGCCTCGGGTGACTATCTGTGTGGAGTTTGTACTTTCTCCCCGTGACTGTGAGAGTTTCCTCTGGATGCTCCGGTTTCCTCTCACAGTCCAAAGATGTGCAGGTTAGGTGGATTGGCCACGCTAAATTGCCCCTTAGTTACCAAAAGTGTAGGTAAGATTACTGGGTTCTGGGGATAGGCTTATGTACGGTGCTCTTTCCAAGGGCTGGTGCAGACTCGATGGGCCGAATTGACTCCTTCTGCACTATAGGAATTCTATGATTCTATGACAATTTTACAAAGAAAGGGGAAAGTGCAGAAGACAGGATACCCCTCATAAACAGCTGGTATGTACACGTGGGGCCAAATGGCCTTTTGTGCTGTAAGCTTTTAATAATAATAATCTTTATTAGTGTCACAAGTAGGCTTACATTAACACTGCAATGAAGTTACTGTGAAAATCTCCTAGTCACCACACTCCGGCGCCTGCTCGGGTACACTGAGGGAGAATTCAGAATGTCCATTCAGCGGAACCTGTGGGAGGAAACCGGAGCATCCGGAGGAAAATGATGAGTGTTTAAATATGCATGTGTAACATTATGTCTTCACCTGACTAAAGTGCAGGGAAGCAGAGCAGTATATCCTGCTACTGCTAATTTGCAGAGCCCTAAATCCCATTGTACTGCCATACCATTGGGTGTCATTGGGACAGGTCATCTGTTGTTTTCACTTTGCCATGACACAATAGCCAGTTTTAGGAATTTAAACAATGGGGCAGGTTCACAGTCTCTACAGTGACATCGCCCACCCTATAATGCCATCTGACATTCAGGCCCAGCTGCAGTTCCAAAAGAGTGAGGCAGACATGTACACTAAGAATTTCCTGGGATCTCTCCAGCTCTGTGACTGCAACTTTGATGGGAGTTCATTGGGAACCATGTTTACACTAAAGTGACACTGGTGTAGCAGTAGATGTCCTGAGGACATTCCAAGGCTGATTGATCTAAACAGAAAAGTGTGAATCACCCACAAAGTGACCAGACCTCCTGCCAATGGGATTGATGGCTGGCCTGTTGGTGGTCTGATAATTAAAATCCTGCCAGAGTAACTTAAATTGTAACTTCCTATTAAATATGGATTCAAACCTTCCTCCAATATGTAGACTTCCATGTATAGGCCATTCAATTTTCTATTCTCAAATTATAATTATTCATATATTTTTCATTCATAGGTGATTGTTAAATGTCCACCTTACAAATTGCAAAGCATAAAGTGTAAAGAATAAATCTAACATTTTGAGTTTACCTAGGAGTGCTTATCCAGCATCTTAATTGTTCTAATTAAGAAGACTGTCTAAGAACACTGCTCAGGTAGCTGTAGCAAGTAACCTTTCAGAGTATTTAATGGTTGGTCTTGGATCCCCAATTTTCAGAACATTTGTTTAAGGGATTTCTGATTGGGCAAGTCTGAGGGAGGGGGGATACACTTCTGCTTCTCGTGGTTCACAATCAGTGCTGTGAAGTCACTTACCTTCCCCCCCACCAAACCGGTACTCGCCTCACTTCAGCTGCTGGGTTTCCCGAGGTCTGACAGTGAAGCGCTCTGTATCAGTCATGCTCAGGTCCAGAAGGGCAACTTGAGATCACAACCATCTGACTCAGAGCCGAGAGAGCTACAAACTAAGCCACAGCTGACAACAGGGTCTTTACCTAAAATAGTGAGTGCTTAGAATAAGGAACCCTTAATTCATAATTTGTTGATTAAAAATATATGTGATACAAAGTTTGAATGCTGTACTTGGGAATTTCTTGTTGGGGAGGCATGAATGGAGAAATTGGATGCTTTTCCTTGGGATGTAGATGAGTTGGATGGATAGTTAAATGCGCTAGATTTTGCCTCTGGAAGAAATGGTTTTGACAGGTCAAATAGCATTCTCTTGTTCTATGACTTCTCATATGCTAAATAATTTGAAAATCAGTATTCAGCTTGCTCCTTGGATACACAAATCTCCTTTGCTTAATAATGCAAGCCACTTCTGCAATTGCCAGGCTTGCACACTATACAAAGCTTATTTTTTTAAAGTGGCTTTTCAATCAAAGTCTCATATCTGGCACCTTGTGGAGATGCCCGCAGATTTGACAAACCAGTTTTTTTCCCCTCAAGGAGCCAAAGACAATGATTGCGGTTTTATTACTGAATATGATTGCCTCATTAAAAAAATCTTTACCATCTGCTAATTTGAATATAGAACTCTATTTCTTGATGCAAAGAAAACGTATTTAGCATAATGCAAAAAAAGCCCAATGTTGTTCCATATAGTCAGCGTTTTTATGATAATTTTCCTGTAAGGTGCAAACATGGCCTTAATACAGACAGTAATGTGCTGATTACCAGTAAGATCCTTGCATCACTTAAAAAATGTACTTAAAAAAGATTTAATGAAAGTGAAAAACTTGAATAAAGATTGAGCAACTGCACTGTGTTGAAGACTACTTTGCTGAGTATCACTTTTTGATGCAGTGAGTTGAAAGTGTACTTTAATCTTTTTCTATTGTCGGTAGCTATATTGTAGTGTAGCCATCTGGGATGGCTACTTACAAAGGATCCCTGGAAATATGGCCACCTGAAAAGAACCATGGGAAATGACCCACACTCTCCCTACGCATAGAAGTAGCGACCACCGACCGAACCCTCTCTGCAGAACTACTACAGGAAAGACATGACCATTTAGGACCTGTAGCCTATGCATCACGAGTTTTGGATCCTGTAGAGCAAGGATTCTCAGCCTGCGAGCGGCACTTGCTCGCAGTCTTTTGGGCAGTGCAGTATTTTGCATATATCACAGGTCTCAACCAAGTAACGATTTTAACCGAGCACACCCCAACGCAGCTACTGTTAGATGGTAGGTTAAAGGACGGTTCAGTCAGCCAGATCAGAGCAGCTCGCTGGACACTGTTATTACAAGGAAGGGACATCACAGTTAAACGGACAAAGAGCCACACATTTTTAGTGGACAACCTGCCGTGTGAAGGAACCCCACATGATTGCCAGATCATTGCATCCAAACATTACACAGGACCGTTTATTCCGAAATCACGACCCAGCAGGCATCAGAACACAGAATCCCCCGACCATGGATAACACTTTAAAAATTTACCATTGACAATGAAAAAAGAATAACAGGATGCGATATTTATGTGGAAGACGCGCAGGGATGCGCATTAGAGGAAATATCTTTAAAATTGCCAGGCCACTTAGGATCGCAAGCAGCTGAATTAGCAACAATAGCATATGTAGTGCAGCACCCAGATTCTTTCCCGACCTCCGCAGATATATATTCGGACAGTTTATATGTCTGCAATAGTTTGACAGAATTTCTGCACCTGTGGGAATCTAGAGGATTCATATCTGCTGATGGTATACCCCTACCCTCAGCCCCATTATTGAAGCATATTCTTGAGACAGCAAAAAACCGCACATACGACATAATCAAAGTCAGAAGCCATCATCGTTCCTCCCCACCTGGTAACGTAAAGGCAGACGCCTTAGCCAAGTCAGGATCACGACAGGGTCACTTTTGGCAACCCCCCGAGAGTGAACCGATACACTCAGTCCAGGTTTCACAAACCAATATCGAAGATTTAGCCCAGGTCCAAAAGGCAGACGACACACTTAAGCAAGTTTTAGACGGAAATTACCCAGCCCCCTACAAATTCAAGGACTCACTGACGGTATAGGACAATACAATTTTAAAGAATGGAATTTATGTGGTCCCCACCCAGGACAGAAACCAGATAATTTGCCAGTTTCATGACGGACACGGACATCAGGGGATAGAAACCACCATTGCCCACTTAAGACCTTTGTGCTGGTGGCCCGATTTAAAAGCAGACATTACGCATTATGTTGAGAATTGTTTAATCTGCGCACAGAATAATCCTGAAAGGTACTCCAGAAAAGGACAATTAAGATGCACCCGACCTGTTAATGGCCCATGGACGAATTTACAGCTCAATTACATTGGTCCCCTCCCCCCCTGCAGAAATGATTTTAAATATGTGTTGGTAGTAATCGGAACCTTCACAAAATGGGTGGAAGCATTTCCCTCCAAGACAAACACGGCTAAGGCAACAGCCAAGATCTTAACACAGCAGATATTTACACGCTGCGGACTCCCCCGCATTATTGAATCAGACCTAGGTTCCCATTTCACCGGCAGAGTAATGCAGAATGTCCTAACGATTTTTGGAATAAAACAAAAATTCCACATTGCTTATCACCCCCAATCCAGCGGTATTGTGGAACGTATGAATCGGACCCTGAAAGCGACTATTCGGAAAATGGTGCAACAGCACAACACCACATGGGACACAGTTCTCCCATTCGCCCTTAAGTTTATCAGGAACACAGTATCAAGTTCCACACGATTCACCCCCGACACCCTCATGACCGGACGACCCATGAAAGGAACTGAATATTTATTAGAACTTGATTTGGCCAGCGCCACAGTCACCACCCTCATCCACGAAAAAGCAGTCCAACAACTCACAGAAAATATTAAAGCAGCCCAGCTCACTGCAGCTGTCCGACTAGGCGTTAGGAAAAAGCAGAGTAAGGCCTTCTTTGATAAAACAGTCCACCCCGTAATGTATACAGTCAGTCAGCAAGTGATGGTTTCCCTGTACAATTCCAGTTCATTCCTCTCCCCTAAATTTGCAGGACCCTACTCCATTTTGGATAAAGTGTGCCCCTCTGTGTACAAAAAAAGTACCCCAATGGAAAAACAGGTTGGTTCCATATCAACCAGCTTAACGTTTATGGAACCCAATGTAGCCACTCCCACAATGTCTCCCTAGCAATGGCAGACGATTCCGCCCCGCCCATCGACAACTTAGACCAACACCCCCCAGCCAGGACAGCACATCCACGCCCACAGATCCGACCTTGTCTCCGCCCACAGGTACGCCTTTCCACCTTGGGCTTGTTTCAGACGACAGTGACAGCCCCTGGAACCACGACCAGGACATGTTTGGCCCCCTGTACTCCTTTCACAGCCACAGCCAAAGCCACCGCCACTGCCCATCACGGAAAATTGCCCTTTGCAGCTACCACCACTCATGACGAATGAACCCCCATTGGCACCACGACAACTCTTGTCGATTAGTAAGGAATGATGATTCGGATCCCATGACGGTCCACGCGGCCACGGCACAAAAACGACAGACACGAGTTTGGCAACCGGGAGATGGTGATGACTCAGGGTCTGACTCCCGTTACGGTAACCCTTTCACGATGCTTTGTAACCCTTTACGGTAACCCTTTCGCGAGGTGTCCAGATGATGAGAACAAGGAACCGCATGTGAATTACGGTGTCCTATTTCCTGATGGAACCTGCCCGTTTTCTTTCTTTCTTATTGCTACATGGTTCTAATTAATGTCAGCCAGTTACAAAATGTCTTGATACAGTCATGGTTACTCTTCTGACACCATTTACTGTCCAATGACAGTTAAAGGAGCAATTTGTTGGATCCCATATGTTACAAATTCTTTCCGCTCATTCGGTCACCCAGGTAGGGAGTAACGGCACTAATCCCCGCCCTGCCTGAGAACCCCCAATGCATCCAGTCAGCCAAGCTCGGGTAGTGGAGCAACGGCACTGATCACCGCCCTACCCGGGGAATCCCACCCATTCTTGCCCTGCCGTGGCTCACACGCACCTCATGCTTCGCTCACTTCAAGTAATCTGGAATGGTTTTTTACACCCCTTACTGTCCTTGGCAGGTCTTTGTTTCCTCTTATCTGCTCTTTAGTGTGGTTTAAAGAATGCCTTTTGCCACAGCCTGTACACTCAACTCTTTACCTTCCACGACTCTTTGGTCGCTACCCCAACTGCTATTTACATGTTTGACATACTTGGTTGTTACACATTTGCTGCTATACATGAACTACTTGTGGACCCTGAACGGAGAATTTGTCCGCCCACTCACCGCATCGACCACAAGCTGTGGGATTCCTTGCACTTAAACAGAATTTTTTCTTCGGATGTCTTGTCTCTAAAATGGTTATTTCAAAAATAAAATGAGGGAGTCACACATGGTGACGATTCTAATGGGTAATTGAAGTTGAAGAGAGAAAGACAAACAAAGCGAGATGTTAACCAACAATAATAACAAATATTATGCTTGCACCCTCAGGAATATACGAAGAACAAAGAACAAAAAGACAAGAGGTGTGTACCAGCTGGAAGTCGTATCGCCGGAGCTTGAGAAGAATACGCTGGAGGCGAGGCATCATGTTGTTCAAGTCTTTCTGTATTATATTGACCAGCGGGTGATGGTCGGTCTCAACGGTGAATTGAGGAAGGCCGTACACATAATTGTGAAACTTGACGACACTGGTCAGAAGGCCCAGGCACTCCTTTTCTATCTGCGCATAGCGCTGTTCCGTGGGGGTCATGGCGCGTGACACATATGCAACGGGGGCCCATGATGAAGCCACATCATGTTGCAGGAGCACTGCCCCAATGCCGGATTGACTGGCATCGGTCAAAATTTTGTCTCTTTCGCTGGATCAAAGAAAGCTAAGACCGGGGCCGTGGTGAGTTTGGTTTTGAGTTCTCTCCATTCGCGCTCGTGGGCAGGGAGCCATTGGAAGTCTGTCGTTTTCCTGACCAGGGTCCTGAGAGCCGTGGTATGAGAGGCAAGGTTAGGGATGAACTTCCCTAAAAAGTTGACCATGCCCAGATATCGGTGGACCGCCTTCTTGTCCTCTGGCGTTTTCATGGCTGTGATAGAAGCCACCTTGTCCGCATCCGGCCGCACATCCAACTGGGAGATGTGGTCCCCTGGGAACTTGAGTTCCGTCTGACCAAAGGAGCATTTGGCTCTGTTGAGGCGTAAGCCCTGCTCCCGTATGCATTTGAACACGCGCTGGAGGCGACTGACATGCTCCTGGGGGGTGGTGGACCAAATGATTATGTGCGTGGAACACTTCTGAAGCAGATATGATCCCAAACGGCATCCTGTTGTAACAATATCTACCAAAGGGGGTATTAAATGTACACAGTTTCCTGCTGGATTTGTCGAGCTGGATTTACCAGAATCCTTTCGAGGCGTCGAGTTTGGTGAAGAGCTTGGCACGAGCCATCTCGCATGTGATCTCTTCACGCTTGGGAATTGGATAATGCTCCCTCATGATACTGCGATTCAGATCCTTGGGGATCAATGCAAATTCTCAGCTTGCCGGAAGGCTTTTTTACACACACCATGGAACTGACCCAGTCGGTTGGTTCCGTAACTCTGGAGATCACTCCTTGGTCCTGGAGGTCCTACAGCTGCTGCTTGAGGCGGTCCTTAAGGGGTGCTGGGACCCTGCGAGGTGCGTGCACCACAGGCGTGGCGTTCTGTTTGAGTAGGATCTTGTAAGTATATGGGAGCGTGCCCATGTCTTCGAAGACGTCGCGGTGCTGGTCGATGATGGCGTCGAGTTGCGCCCTGAATTCAGTGTCCTGGAAGGCAGGCATGTCATCAGGAGAGAGAGAGTGCACTCTCTGAACGAGGTTTAACAGCTTGCATGCCTGTGCGTCAAGTCTTTTGATGAGCCCACGATCTCGAAAGGAAGGATGGCTTTGCGTGACCTGTGCATCACTTCAAGTTGGCACGAGCCGCTAGCAGGAATGACGTTGCCATTATAATCCAATAGCTGGCAGGCTGATGGAAGGTTGACTGGTTTGACACGAAGGCTTTGGAAGTCAGACAACGCCATGAGATTGACGGAGGCACCAGTGTCCAGGCGGAATCGTATTTGGGACCAGTTGACCGTCAGGGTGGCACACCACTCATCGTCTGGATCGATGCTGTATACGAACAGTGGCTGGTGTCTTTGCTTCGGGGACAGCCTGTTTTTCGTTGCGACACCGACTCGAAAAGGCGCCTTCGGGTCCTCGGTGTCACTGCTGTGTGGGAGGTCCGCATCGGACTCGGTGACCGTGGTTTGAATTGCCCGAACATTCCTGCGAGGCTGGCTGAAGCTATATAAATAGGCAGGCTGAGCTGCTCGGCAGAAGGCAGCATAGTGGCCAAGCCTGCCACAGCGTAGGCATTGTCGAGATTTTGCAGGGCATTGCCGCTTTAAATGGGCGGAGCCACAGTTGCCACACGTCGTGACGTCAGCACGTTCGCTGTACCACCGCGCATGCGCGGTGCGGTCGTGCGTGGTGCGTGCCTGCGTATTACGTTCCTCAACGTCGTCGTCCCCTCGTTTGGTGCGTACAAGCGCGGGAGTCCGTGAAAAGCGCGCGAAATGAACACCCCCATCCAGGCTGAGACCCTGGAGGTGCTCAATCACTTGGACCCGTTCCGCCTCGTGGGGACCTTGCCGCGCCGTTTCAGCCGCTTGTATATGGGAATGACAATATTGAGATTCAGAACACACAAGCGGTCACCTGGAGCTCCAGAACCGAGTGCCATCGGAGACAAAGAAATCTTTACAAATCTCATTCAAATGGCATCAAGTTTCACATACAAGATTCCCATAGGTCATCCTATACATTCCTGACCTGGCCATATATCCTGATTGGCTCACTTCACATTCCTTAACCCTGGGCCTCTTGTTACCCAGCATCCTTTTCCCCATCCTTGCCATGCTTTCTGAATCCCTTTGTCCTTTCTTTGTGAACTCACTACTATCAGACTGGCTCACATCTACATTATTGTAACTAATATTTGAACTAACTATTTTATATCACATTCGTTTGTTCAATTCCTCATTCCCTCCTTTTATCATTTCATGATAACCTATCGGTCCAATCCGTAGCTACGGCCCCTCATCTAAGAAGATCCATCTCTGCATTTCCAATTCCTGTTGCAGCACCCCGTCATCCGCTACACCCTCGTGGATCCTAACAGCCAAGATTCTAGGGGCGTCTATCAGTTCCAGTGCACCCCGCACTTTACCCATCACGCATTTAAGGATGGCCAGGCCCACAAAGATGCAGCCGAGTGCCACTGTTAAATACATGGCCATATTTATCAACTAGTCCTTCCAACCTCAGAATCCCCAGTTACCCCAAGCAGCTTATCATACTGTGAGTGGGAATTATCCCGAGGAAGGGGAAGGCAAATAGCCGGTGGTGCTGAACCCGGATCGTAAGGAAGAGTGACTTGCTCGGGTGGTGGCTTGGAACGCTGACAATGAACCACCGTTTGGGGAGTGCCCCAAAGCGGTGAAACAGAAAATAACCTAGACACCGATGCGGGGTTCTGGTAGCAGACAACCTGTCCCTGGCCATACAAGCGGTGGTAGATCTGGTAGAAGAGATTCCTTCTGCTCAGGTTGCCCTCATTCCGGGTCCTAATTTAATTAAGTATATCTCCTGATAACCTACGTTCTAGTTGTACTCCCCTTCTCACACGCTCCGTCCTCTCTCTAGTCCCCCTCTCTCTCTCACAGCCTCTTCCTACCCTCTCCGCACGGTCTGACTTTACCTTTATGGCACCAATCTTAACACATCCAAAATCAAATTTACATGTACTCCAAAAACAAGGCAATGTCCATGCATTGTTCCCTTCCCATCGCCGGGACCGGTGCAATTGCTTCATGAGTCCTGCATTGTCCGTTAACCTGGTGACCTTCCATGAGTCGATACCATGCCCTCGTATATGGGGGCAGTGAAGAACGTCACCTCTGCATAAGTGAAATGTCCTTGTAGTTTGGTTGGGGCTACAGATGTACATAATATTTCCCTTTTCCATGTCCGTCGCCGATGCCACTCCAAGCGAGGCGAGGCCGAAGATTACACAGGCGGTGCGTAGCCACCCCATCATGCTCCACACCTGTAAAACAGCGCTGGGGAAGGGAGGCAGGTTAGTGACCGACCTTTTTACAGTGATGGAGGTGGACCCAAGCACTCCGCCCCTCCACTTTAACTGCAATGGGGGTGGTAAGGAGAACTTGGAAGGGCCCCACCCATCGTGGCTCTGACCCTTTCCAAGTCCAATTTTTGACCATGACATAACTACCAGGCTACACTGAAAGTGAGCTAGGTAATGGGGATGGTGACGGGTGAGCCGCGCGGACCTGGCCATGAAGCTCCTTGAGGACCTTAGTGAGGGCTAGAACATAGGTAGTCATTTCTTCAGTCATATGGTGAAACTGAACCAGTCTTGGAATATGCAGGCTCCAGAGAGTTCTAAGGAGCCTGCCATAAAGGATCTCGGCAGGAGAGAGCCGGGCTGGTCCCGCAGGTGTAACCCGCAGCTGGAAGAGGGCAACGGGGAGCAACTTAAGCCACGTCAGTCCCGTGTCTGCTCCCAATTTAGCCAATTTAGTTTTGAGGGTCTGATTGTGTCTCTCAACCAACCCGGCCGCCTAAAATGAGGCCCGTTATCAGAACTTTAACCACAGTAGCAGCTTTATTATCGGTAGTCGGATACGCCTCAACCCATCTGCTATACACATCCACAATGACCAAAACATATTTACAACAGTGACACCTTTCCAACTCAACCACAAGGGATACCTTTGCCGGTGTGATATTGCTGACAAATCAAACACCAATTACTGATACTCTGGGCCAGCCCCTGCATTTTAGGGTGCCACCAAGTGTCCAGCAACAAATCACTAGACCCCCGAGCCCCACAATGAGTTGCAAAGTGTACACATTCGATGACCCATAAAGCCAGTACCTCAGACATACAAGTCTGATGTGCTGGCGTGGTCCATAAAGAGGAAACAGAATCATACGTACAGCCTAACCGTTTCCACGTTTGTTTATCACTCTCAGGAGCGTCCTCCTGTAACCTTATGACGTCTTGGATGGTTGGCATTGGCTTGTCAGAGGCAGACCTATTTATTGCAGAACGTTTAGTCTGACTTAACATTTTAGGCACCATCACGTGCTGAATTTGCGCGGCTGTCCGCACTGCACAATCTGCTCGTTCATTACCGTTTGTATGGGCAGCGCATTTAATGACGGAAATCTGCGCGGGCATAAGGAGGGCCTGCAGTAGGTCATTAACTAAACCCCGGTGGGATATTTCCGTGCCGGCCGAGGTATGGAATCCCCTATTCTTCCAGAGCTGTCCGAAGTCTTGAACTACCCCGAAGGCGTATCGTGAGTCAGTATAAATATTTACGCACTGAAGTGCGTACTCTGTTGGATCTGAATGATCCACTGCCCTCCTTACCATAGGCCCCAGATCCTTGGCATGGTACTGGTCGTGGACCTGACGTGTAATATGAGGGCCTACAGAAGCTGACTGTGGCCATAAATGTGGTGGTATTGTTACAAAATCGGCTGTACCTTCTTTTCCCGTGACTGTGGCTGTAATCTTGACTGGCCATTCGGTCCCAATTAACGGCCGGTATTTGTCCTCCAATTCCCTGTTCTGTCTGGTTCTGTCATAGGCCAGGATAACGTGGTGCAGTGAATGTTCAATGTCTAACGTCCACCACTGGGGTGTGATAGAAATATAGCACTGTTGTCTCATCCTCCATGATTGAACCGTTACCCCTTTGTCTCCGCACTCTAGCTGTAACTGGAAGATACACAGTAAATCTCGGGCCAACAAGTTACAGTCCAATCCAGTACTCACCACAAACTGATGATCTGCAGACTTATTCTTGTAAGTGACTGTCACAGGTTCAGAAATAGGATACTCACACACCTGTCCTTGGAACCCCGACAAATGCTGGGTGTGGTCGGATAGTGGTAGTCGAAGTTCTGATTGCACCGAAGACATGGCTGCTCCAGTGTCGATTACAAATAGGTAATGTTGATCTCCTATCTGCAGAGAGATAATAGGTTCTCTTTCCGATTGGAGAGTCCTTATGACTAAATTAGCTAGTCAATCTTGTGTTGGGAAAGACTTCCTGTTGCGGCTATGCGGAGCTAAGTCGCATGTTCGGCAGCTCCCACAAAAAACGGACTTTTGGGCTCTTTTCAGGGCCCCGAATGGCATTTTTTTCGACGTTTCCCGCTGTGGGAAGGAGAGTACAATAGCTCCCCGACAGTATATGGCTTTTACCAGGAGCGGGGCGACTAAAAATTGGTGGTGGACCCGAAGAAGGTGCGAGGGAAGAAGAACAAAATGGCGGCAGGTGGGGACCAGGCAGTGTGGATGCAGTGGGCGCAGGAGCAACAGGAGGTTATCCAGCGCTGCTTTAGGGAGATTAAAGTGGACCTGCTTGAGCCAATGAAGGCTTCTATCGATAAGCTGCTGGAGACCCAGACGGCCCAGGGGGTGGCGATCCGCGAGGCCCGACAAAAGATCTCCGACAATGTGGATGAGATCCTAGGCCTGGCGGTAAAAGTGGAGGCGCAGGAGCGATTCGAGGTGATGGAGAATCGGTCGAGGCGGTAGAACTTGCGGATTCTGGGCCTCCCAGAGGGGCTGGAGGGGCTGGACGTGGGGGCCTATGTGGTCACCATGTTGAACTCGCTGATGGGAGCGGGGTCCTTCCAGTGGCCCCTGGAGCTGGAAGGGGCCCATAGAGTGTTGGCGAGGAGGCCCAAGGCTAACGAGCCGCCGCGGGCGGTGCTGGTGCGGTTTCATCAGTTTGTTGATCGGGAGTGTGTGCTCAGGTGGGCCAAGAAGGAGAGGAGCAGCAGGTGGGAGAACGCGGAGGTTCGAACATACCAGGACTGGAGTGCGGAGGTGGCGAAGAGCAGGGCCGGGTACAATCGAGCGAAGGCAGTGCTGCACAGGAAGGGGGTGAAGTTTGGCGTGTTGCAGCCGGCGCGACTGTGGGTCACCTACAAGGACCGGCACCATTATTTTGAGTCTCCGGAGGAGGCATGGGCCTTTGTTCAGGCCGAGACGTTGGACACAGATTGAGGGTCGGGATGGGTGTTTGGGAATTGCGGTTGATATGTTACTTTTTGAGGGGGGGGTCCTTTGCTCTTGTTATTTTTTCTTTCTGGTTCAGTGAGGGAAGTTAGGGCAGGTTGGGCACTGTTTTGGTTGGGTTGGGCGGGGGGGCTCTTGGAGGGGGGTAAGCAAATGGAACAGGAGTGGATGGCTGGCGGTGTGATGGGGCCCTGAGGGAGGGGGAGGCCTGAGTCGGGGGTGAGGGGACTGGGCCGGTAAAAGGAGCTGCGTCAGATGTGGCGGGGCCGGGTAGGTGGTAAGCGCGGGCTTTGTCCCGCGCTGAAGACTGGAGGGGGCGGGGCCGGGGCGGGGAAGCGAGGGTTGTTTCTCGCACTTGGGACGGAAGGGGGAGGTGGAGAGCCTGCGGATGGGGAATGCAAGAGGAGGGTGTGTCACACAATGGGAGGAGTCGAAGGAGAGGCGGGAGTGGCAGGGGTCAGCAGGAGTCAGCTGACTTGTGGAAGTGCAATGGGGGGAGTAAAGCAGCTAAGAGGGTTCCTAGCCGGCGGGTGGGGTGGGGGAATCGAGTTGCTGCTGCTATGGTCAAGGGGGAGCTGGAGCGAGTGGCGGGGGGGGTTGAGACGGGGGTCTGCAGGCGTGGGGAACAGGCCGGGCGTGAGGTGCGGGCACGTGGCTGGCCGATGAGGGGTTATGGCTAGTCGGCGGGAGAGGGGGGCTGGTAGCCCCCTGATCCGGCTGATAACCTGGAATGTAAGAGACTGAATGGGCCGGTTAAGCGGGCCCGCGTGTTCGCGCACCTGAAGGGGCTCAAGGCGGATGTGGTTATGCTCCAGGAGACACACCTGAAGGTGGGAGACCAGGTAAGACTGAGGAAAGGGTGGGAAGGTCAGGTGCTTCACTCGGGGCTGGATGCCAAAAATCGAGGGGTGGCGATCTTGGTGGGAAAGAAGGTGTCGTTCGAGGCGTCGAGCATTGTGGCAGATAATGGCGGTAGGTACGTAATGGTTAGTGGTAAGCTGCAGGGAGAGAGGGTGGTACTGGTCAGTGTGTATGCCCCGAACTGGGACGATGCGGGTTTTATGCGGCGCATGCTGGGGCGGATCCCAGACTTGAAAGTGGGGGGCCTGATAATGGGGGGGGACTTTAACACAGTGTTGGACCCGGCACTGGATCGCTCCAGGTCTCGGACGGGTAGGAAGCCGGCGGCAGCTAAGGTGCTGAGGGGGTTTATGGACCAGATGGGAGGGGTGGACCCTTGGAGATTTGCAAGGCCGGGGGCTAGGGAATTCTCATTCTTCTCACATGTCCATAAAGCTTACTCCCGGATCGACTTTTCTTTTTTGAGCAGGGCGCTGATAGCGAGAGTAGAGGATACTGAGAATTCGGCGATAGCCATTTCGGATCACGCCCCGCATTGGGTAGACTTAGAGCTTGGGGAGGAGAGGGACCAGCGCCCGTTGTGGCGTTTGGAGGTGGGGCTGCTGGCGGACGAGGAGGTGAGTGAGCAATGCCACCTGCGCAACCTCACCTTGCATTTTAACGGCCCCCTCCCCCCCCTCACGGTCTCCAACCCCCAGTTCTTCCCTGACCCCCCCCCCCCCCCCCGGGTCCCACCTGTAGTCTCTCCACGCTCAGGATCCCCCCCCCCCTTCACTGTTTGCTAATCTCACCCCCGACTGCAAGCCCGTGGCTACTAAAAGTCGGCGTTACAGTTTCGGGGACCGCCAATTCATTCGAGCAGAGATTAAGCGCCTTCTCTCGGAAAAGATCATTGCTCCCAGCACCAGCCCCTGGCGAGCCCAAGTGGTGGTAGTCAAGTCTGGCGAGAAACACCGCATGGTCATTGACTACAGTCAGACCATCAACCGGTACACGCTGCTTGATGCGTATCCCCTCCCCCGCATATCTGACATGGTCAACCGGATTGCACAGTACCGGGTGTTTTCCACCATAGACTTGAAATCCGCCTACCACCAGCTCCCTATCCGCCCGGAGGACCGTAACTTCACGGCCTTCGAGGCAGACGGCGGCCTCTACCACTTTCTTAGGGTACCCTTTGGCGTCACCAATGGAGTCTCGGTCTTCCAACGGGAGATGGACCGAATGGTGGATCAGAACAGACTGCGGGCTACCTTCCCGTATCTGGACAACGTCACCATCTGCGGCCACAACCAGCAGGACCATGACATCAACCTCACTAAATTCCTCCAAACTGCCAAACGCCTCAATCTCACGTACAACGAGGCAAAACGTGTTTTCGGCACCACCCGCCTCGCCATACTCGGCTACGTGGTGGAGAACGGTGTCCTCGGCCCCGATCCCGATCGTCTGCGCCCCCTTCTCGAACTCCCCATTCCCACCTGCCCCAAAGAACTGAGGCGATGCCTCGGGTTCTTTGCCTACTATGCCCAATGGGTGCCCGAGTACACTGACAAGGCCCGACCCCTCCTCCGTTCCCCCTCATTCCCCCTTCCGCCCGAGGCCTGCCAGGCCTTCCACCTCGTAAAAACCGCTATCGCCAAAGCCCCCATGCATGCGGTAGACGAGTCTGCACCATTCCAAGTCGAGAGCGATGCCTCCGACTTTGCCCTGGGTGCCACCCTCAACCAGGCGGGCAGGCCCATTGCCTTCTTTTCCCGCACACTCCAAGGCCCCGAGATCCGCCACTCCTCTGTTGAGAAGGAGGCACAGGCCATAGTGGAAGCCATCCGGCACTGGAGGCACTACCTTGCCGGAAAACCATTTACCCTCGTTACTGACCAACGATCAGTTACGTTCATGTTCGACAACAAACAACGAGGTAAAATCAAAAATGATAAGGTATTACGGTGGAGGATCGAACTCTCCACCTACAATTATAATATCTTATACCGGCCAGGTAAGCTCAATGATCCTCCTGATGCCCTGTCCCGTAGTACTTGTGCCAACGCACAGGATGACCGACTGCGGGCACTACATAATGACCTCTGTCACCCGGGCGTCAGGCGGTTCTACCACTACATCAAGGGCCACAACCTGCCCTTCTCAGTCGAGGAGGTCAAGGCCGTGACTAGGAACTGCCAAGTCTGTGCGGAGTGCAAGCCGCAATTCTACAAGCCAGACAAGGCGCACCTAATCAAGGCTACCCGCCCCTTTGAACGTCTCAGCATTGACTTCAAAGGGCCCCTCCCCACCCACAACCGCAACACGTACTTCCTCAATGTCATCGATGAGTACTCGCGGTTCCCCTTCGCCATTCCCTGCCCCGACACGACCTCCGCCACCATCATCAAAGCGTTGCACGACCTCTTCATGCTGTTCGGTTTTCCCAATTACATTCACAGTGACCGGGGCTCCTCCTTCATGAGTGAGGAGCTGCGTCGGTACCTGCTCGCCAGGGGCGTTGCCTCGAGCAGGACGACCAGTTACAACCCCCGGGGGAACGGACAGGTGGAGAGGGAGAACGCGACAGTTTGGAAGGCCGTGCTGCTAGCCCTCAAGTCCAAAGGCCTACCAGTCTCCCGTTGGCAGGAGGCCCTCCCTGCCGCACTCCACTCCATCCAGTCCCTGTTGTGTACTGCAACGAATGCTACCCCTCATGAGCGGATGTTTCTCTTCTCCAGGAGATCGGCATCCGTGACATCGCTTCCGTCCTGGCTCCTGTCCCTGGGAGACGTCCTGCTCCGCAAGCACGCGCGGACCTCTAAGGCAGAGCCCCTGGTGGAGAGAGTCCGTCTCCTCCACGCCAACCCACAGTACGCGTACATAGCGTACCCCGACGGGCGTGAGGAGACCGTCTCCATCAAGGACCTGACCCCCTCTGGGGCCCCTGCCGCCTCCGTCCCGCAACCTCCACCCCGCTCCCTCTCTGCTCCCATCAATCCCTCGGCCTGTTACTACTCCGTGCCAGCCGCTGTCATCCCGCAGTTTTGCCTCGAGCCAGCCGAAGCGGTGGGGGACGTCATGCCGCCTCGCAACCCAGCACCACCGACCGCACGGATACCGCCGGACACTACCTCAGCGCCGCAGCTCCGACGTTCAAAGAGATCGACCAAACCCATCGCTCGTCTCGACCTCTGACGACACGGAACCTCCTGGTAGACTCTGTTCGTTACTCCCTGTTTGTTCACTGTGTTGCTACTCCATATTTTCACCCCGGACTTCCTTCTAAACAAGGGGTGAATGTGGTGATACACCACTGTACTTCCCTAGCATTGTACATAGTTATATAATAGTTGTGTGTAACGTGGCCCTGTAATCCTGTGTATTGTACTGTGTATTGTACTGTAGCTCTGTAGAGGTTCGGTCACCTGTATGTAACCTGACCTGGCCACGGAGAGCTCCGCCTTGGCCACTCACCCGGGAGTTAGGTATAAGGCCCAGATTCTGAGACCGGACCCTTTTGTCTGGGGTCGTCTGTGTCGGGTAAGCTTCCTATGTCGTGTATTAAAGCCTTGGTTAAAGTCTCACATGTCTTTGTGGTTCTTGACGCTTAGTGCATCAGACACTGTGTTTGTTCTGGTCACCCTATTATTGGAAGGATATTGTTAAACTAGAAAGACTGCAGACCAGATTTATAAGGATGCTACCAGGACTTGATGATCTGAGTTATTAAGAGATGCTGGATAGGCTGGGATTTTTTTCCCTGGAGCGTCGGAGGCTCAGGGGAGATCTTATAGAGGTCTATGAAATAATGAGAAGCGTAGATAAGGTAGATAGTCAACATCTTTTCCCAAAGGTAGAGGAGTCCAGAACTAATAGGTTAAGGTGAGAGGGGAGAGATACGAAAGAGACGAGAGGGGAAATCTCTTCACACAGAGGGTGGTGAGCATCTGGAACGGGCTGCCAGAGGCAGTAGTTGAGGGGATACAATTTTGTCCTTTAAAAAGCAGTTAGACAGTTACAATATCCTTCCAATACAGAGGGAAATGGGCCAAATGCGGGCAAGTGGGATTAGCTTAGTGATAGAAACTGGGCAGCATGGACAAGCTGGGCCAAAGAGCCTGTTTCCACTCTGTAAACATCTATGACTCTATGACTCTAAGTAGCACGACATTCCCTATGCTTCACCCAATGTCCATGTCTATGTATTTACATTGTGTATTCATCAGTTATTCTATGTTTTTTCATGTGTGGAACAATCTGTCCGGACTTACGCAGAACAATACTTTTCACTGTACCTCGGTACGTGACAATAAATCTAAAACTATGAGTAAGGTTTATTATGGGGTGCCCTTCATCAATCGGAAGGGCGGCACGGTGGCGCAGTGGTTAATACTGCTGTCTCACAGCGCCAGGGACCCAGGTTCAATTCCAACTTTCGGTGACTGGCTGTGTGAAGTTTGCACTTTCTCCCCGTGTCTGTGTGGGCTTCCTCCAGATGCTTTGGTTTCCTCCCACTGTCCAAAGATATGCAGGTTAGGTGGATTGGCCGTGCTAAATTGCCCTTTAGGGTGGGGTTGCAGGAATAGGATGGGGGATTGTGCCTAGGTAGAGTGCTCTTTCGAAGGGTTGGTATAGACTCGATGGGCCGAATGGCCTCTTTCTGCACTGTAGCGATTCTATGACACTCACTGAATATTCAGTTGCTAAGTGGCCACCAGCTGCACATCATGCACATCTGTGCTCGATATCCAAGCATCGCACACAACGCATACATCCTGGCACACTCGTTGGTGCCGGGCACATTCGAGGTGCTCCCTTGGCTGACGTGGCTCTTGGGCTACAAGGCTTACCCGCTGAGGTCTTGGCTAATGACGCCTGTCTGGAGACCCCAGACTGACATGGAGAACTGTCATAATGACGCCCATGCAGCAGCCAGCAGTGACATTGAGTGGTGCATCGGCATCCTCAAGTTGTACTTCCGATTCCTGGACCACTCCAGTGGGACTCCCCAATATAACATCATGCTGGCCTGCTGTGCCCTGCACAACATCACGCAGCAGACGGGGCATTCTGGAAAAGGAGAAAGAACACCAGGCCTCATCTGACGAGGAAGATGGCCAGGAAGAATTGGGCATGGAGCAAAGGCTGGTATGGCAGGCCGACCAATGTACGCTCCAGGGCCGCCGCACATGGGGCAGCCTCATCACCTCCAGGTGTGCCGAGTAAGATGCTTGGCCACAGGCAGCTCTGCCACCCTATCCCATCTCTCCATACTCTCCCTGTCCTCCGCATCCCTTCCAGGTGGTGTCTCCTTCCCGTAGCTGCTCACACCCTCCCCTGTCTCTCCTCACTACACTCCATCCTACCAACCCAGTTACCCCTACCCCCTCCAAAGGTCCTGCCGGCATCACTAAAGGGATTTGGCCCCCCTGGGCAGGCAGTATCAGCAGGTCTTGTCCATGGTACGGAGGACGATGACGACTTGCTGTGAAATGAGCTCTGGTGCTCCTCATTGTTCGACAAAGTCTGACTCCTGCCTTCTGGATCACATTCCACCCAGGTGATCCCTGCATGCGTGCTGGCCATTCCATCTCACAGGTCCATATATCCTTTGGAGGGTTGGGGTGTGTGGTTGTGAAGATGGGGAGCACTGATGGGTTACTCACTGGGTAGGCTGTCCTACAAGGCGGCCTCTCACTTCTGGCCCCGTTCTCTGCCACCTCTGAGGGTGATCCCAGGTGGAAGGGTCAATTGTCCTGGGGACCCTGCACCAAGCAATCCTCCAACACCCACACCCCATATCATCGACCTCCCACCCGGCACACCCTCTACACCCAACCCAGCTCATCCTTCACACCCTTCAGACAGAGGATTGAGGCTGGTCAGAATGTTGGTGAAAAGGTGTTTAATAGTGGCCATATACAATTGTTGTGCTTTGACCCCTACCTCTAACCAATGTGCTGCACCCATACCAACTTAACCGGTGTCTAACTTTCTTATCTTATGAGGCCTACCCCTTCTTCTATGTGTGACCCCAGATAGCATATCAAACATGCAGATGACCTGCTGCGTATCTCGCATGACCTGAGATACCTATGGCAGCTGTCCTCTGGAGGGCCTGAATAATGATGGGCCGGCTTATAGGTGTCACAGGTGAGGAGGTGCTATCCTCTTCTGCCCGTTACCCATGAGATGCGGGTATCAGGTGGGGGCGATTCAGAAGTGCTGAGGTGTTCCAGCACATCCCCTGTTGGAGGCACTGGCATCGGCCCCTTCACTTCCTCCTCCCTCGAGGTGCTCGTTGGCCCCCGGGCTACTTCATGGGATAGAGGTGAGGCCAGAGCGAGCTGCAAAGGCTCCACCGTTATCTGACGCTTGCAATTCCTGGAGACCCGCCCTCAGCTGAAGCAGGATCTCAATGCCCTGATCTATGGAGCACTGAGACTGGGCCATGTCCCTCAGCAAGTGAGACATGTCCCTGATTGCCTCGAGCATGTCCCTCTGGGACTGTTCCACATCCCTCTGTGACTGCCCAGGTACATCAGTGCCCAGCCAATGCTCTCGCTGCCCTCAGCTATGACCCTTTGTGAACAGGCCACGCTCTGGAACAGCAAAGTCCACGAGGGCCCAGTACATGTCTCACTGTGACTGTGTTCCCCTCTCCTGAGCCTCAGCCAGTGACCACACAGTGTGCCCCAGGCCTTGAACGTCTTGACCATGAGGTGACCCAGGAGCATCTTTGCTTAAGTGTTCCACTGAAGTGATAGTCTCTGTGATGGTGGAGGATGCAGATGAAAGTAGTGCTGAGAAGTCAGAGTCTTCCCCGGACTGGTGCTCCGGGGTGTGCTGGGATGTGGCTGGGAGTGAAGTCCCCAGATGGGCCGGCCTGGTCTGATGGTGATCCTGCAGGAAAAACATAAGAGACACAGGGCTGGATTCTCCGCCGCCATTAGCGGGATCCCCAATGCGGCAGAGAATAGGGAGTCTGGGAAAAATCGGGATCCCCGCTGGTGGGGCGGGGGGTGGGGTGGGGGGGGGGGGAATCGCGCTGTGCGCCTGCGGGTCAGTGGGAAGATGCTAATGGATCCACTTAGCGGGCTCGGCACCAGAGTTTCGGGGCCCTCGTGATTTTCTGGTCCTCTTGGACGGGAATCATGTGGGCGGGGATTACAACAGCTATCACCAAAGTGAACCTGATGTGGTGATCCTTGCGGAAGGCCAAGGGGATAACTCCTTAAGGGAATCGCCAGCAAAGTCCATCCGAGGACCAACCCCACTGCACAATGTATGGCCTGCCCATCCCTCCCTACCAGACCACTCCACCCCAGAGACCTAAAATGGGAAATCACCCCAGGTAACCCTTCACAAAGGGACCACCAACACAGACCCACCCCCCCTCCCCCCAGAAAAGAGGCCCCTGCTACAGAGCCGTCCAAACAAGGGCAGTGAAAAAAACTACAGTTGCAACACTCACCTGGAAGCATTACGTGTCCATTCCTGGAAAGAGAACAGCTGTGACCTGTGTTTAAACCCCTCAGATCCATTAGCTGCAAGCCATTCACTCATTTCTAGTAGTGGGCTGTGATTGACAGCTTCCACAATCCAGCTGTGTGCCTTGCTTTATTCATCTCCTTCATGGATGAGTAAGTCTAAGTGCTGGAACCACAATGTTTACAAACATCAACCACATCAAAGAGAGTTAAGTGCATTCCAATCAGCCTCTTCACGCTTGAGTGATTTTGATGTGCTGAGCTAGAAATTGACAGTACATAACTCCCAGCAGGAACGCAAATCACGTGAAATTCAGCTCGGAGGGAGAAAATAGTCTCCCCAATGGAGAATCTCGCCCATGGTGAAATCTTGGGAAGGAGTGGTTTGGAAGAGATGGGTGATTCACTTGCTATTAGGGTATCGCTCTACATTGGGAGCTTACTTGGTTGTCACATGCTGACTTCCAATTCGGAGATAGTCCTCTCCTGCACCTCCCTGGTCAATTCCATCCACCACTGCGTCCAGCATTCTGTCAAGGCCGGAGTCCAGGAACCAGGGGTCTGATATTGTGGAGCCATCTTCTTCGCTGGAATGTGAATGTGTGGGGAGTGAAGTGCTTATAAGCAGCTTCAGCTTGTCAAACTCTCTGGCACCAATTCCGGCCCCAGCGAATCTCATGCCAGCGGTAATGAGAATTGCTCTAGATTCACAGGGGCAGAGTGCTGGCCCATTAGCATGTTCTGAATTGCTCCACAAATAGCGGCCCCAACGGGAAAGCGAACCGTGTGCAATTGAGTCCCGGCATCAACACTGTCTCCCAAACTGAGAATTTTGGCCAAAGATTTTTAAAAAATTAATTTACAGGATTTGGTTAGGCCGGCATTTATTGCCCATCCCTAGTTGCCCTTCAGAAGGTGGTGGTGAGTTGCCTTCTTGAACCGCTGCAGTCCCTTATGTGCAGGTACACCCACTGTGCTGTTAGGGAGTGTGTTCCAGGATTTTGACCCAGCGACAATAAAGCAATGGCGATATATTTCCAAGTCAGGGTGGTGATTGACTTGGAGGGGAACCTCCAGGTGGTGGGGTTTATAGGTACCTGCTGCTCTTGTCTTTCTAGATGGTTGCAGTCATGGGTTTGGAAGGTGCTGCCTAAGGAACCTTGGTGAGTTACTGCAGTGCATCCTGTAGATGGTACACGGCTGCCACAGTTCATCAGTGAAGGAGGGTTTGAATGTTTGTGGAAGGGAGAACAATCAAGCGGGCTGCTTTGTCCTGGATTGTGTTGAGCTTTTTGAGTGTTGTTGGAGCTGTACCTATCCAGGCAAATGGAGAGTATTACATTGCACTCCTGACTTGTGCCTTGTACATGGCGGACAGGTTTTGGGGAGTCAGGAGGTGAGTTACTCGCAATGGAATGCCTAGCCTTTGACCTGCTCTGGTAGATGCAGTATTTATATGGATTGTCTAGTTCAGTTTCTGATCAATGTAATCTCAAGGATGCCATTGAATGTCATGGGGCAAAGGTTGCCTCTTGTAGGAGATGGTCATTGCCTGACACGTGTGTGGCTTGAATGTAACTTGCCACTTATCAGCCCAAGCCTGCATATTGTCCAGGTCTTGCTGCATTTGGACATGGACTGCTTCATTATCTGAGGAGTCGAGAAAGGTGCTGAACATTGTGCAGTCATCTGCGAACATCAAGATAGCACAGTGGTTAGAACAGTTGCTCCACAGCGCCAGGGTCCCAAGTTCAATTCGTGTCTTGAGTCACTGTCTGTGTGAAGTCTGCGTGGGTTTCCTCCGGGTGCTCCGGTTTCCTCCCACATGTCCCGAAAGACGTGCTGTTAGGTTAATTGGACATTCTGAATTATCCCTCAGTGTATCCGAACAGGTGCCGGAGTGTGGCAGCTATGGGATTACACAGTAACCTCATTGCAGTGTTAATGTAAGCCTACTTGTGACAATAATAAAAATTATTATTATTACATACCTATTTCTGACCTTATGATGGAAGGGAAGCCATTGATGAAGCAGCTGAAGATGGTTGGGCCTAGGACACTACCCTGAGGAACTCCTACAGTGATGTCCTGGAACTGAGCTGATTGACCTCCAACCATCAAACCATCTTCCTTTGTGCCAGATATGACTCCAACCAGCGGAGAGTTTCCCCCTGATTCCCATTGACTCCAGTTTAGCTGGGGCTCCTTGCTGCCTTGATATCAAGGGTAGTCACCCTCATCTCACCTCTGGCATTTCATGTTTTGTACATGTTTGAACCAAGGTTGTAATGAGGTCAGGAGCTGAGTGACCCTGGCGGAACCCAAACTGAGCGTCTGTGAGCAAGTTATTGCTGAGTAAGTGCCACTTCATAGCACTGTTGATGACCCCTTCCATCACTTTGCTGATGATGGAGTGTACACTTATAGGGTGGTAATTGGCTATATTGGATTTGTCCTGTTTCTTGTGTAAAGGACACACCTGGGCAATTTCCAATATTGCTGAGCATAAGCCAGTGTTGTAGCTGTACTGGAACAGCTTGGCTAGGGGTGCGGCAAGTTCTGGAGCACAAGTCTTCATTACTATTGCCGGAATATTGTCAGGGCCCATAGCTTTGCAGTATCCAGTACCTTCAGCGGTTTCTTGATGTCATGTGGAGTAAATCATATTGGCTGAAGACTGACATCTGTGATGCTGAGGACTTCTGACTGAAGATTGTTGTGAAAGCCTCAGCATTGTCTTTTGCATAGTTGTTCTGGGCTCCTCCATCATTGAAGATGGGGATATTAGTGGAGCCTCCTCCTCCAGTGAGTTGTTTAATTTTCCACCACCATTCACGGCTGGATGTGGCAGGACTACAGAGACTAGATCTGACGCGTTTGTTGTACAATTGCTTAGCTCTGTCTATTATTTGCTGCTTACACTGTTTGGCACACAAGTAGTCTTGTGTTGTAGCTTCTCCAGGTTGACCTCATTTTTTGGTATGTCTGATGTTGTTCCTGATATGCCCTCCTGCACTCTTCATTGAACCAGGGTTGATCCCCTGGCTTGGTGGTAATGGTAGTGGGGGATATACCGGGCCATGAGGTTTCAGATTGTGGTTGAATACAATTCTGCTGCTGCTGATGGCCCACAGCGCCTCATGGATGCCCAGTCTGAGTTGCTAGATCTGTTGGAAGTCTATCCCGTTTAGCACAGTGGTAATGCCACAAACACAATGGAGGGTACTCTCAATGTGAAGATGGGTCTTTGTCTCCACAAAGACTGTGCGGTGATCACTTCTATCACTACTGTCATGGACAGATGCATCTGCAGCAGGCGGGTTGGTGAGGATGAGGTCAAGTATGTTTTTCCATCTTGTTGGTTCCCTCACCAGTCCCAGTTTAGTAGCTATGTCCTTTAGAATCCAGCCACTTGGTTTGTGGTGAGCCATTCTTGGTGATAGACATTGAATTCCCTGAGCCAGAGCATATTCTGTGCCCTTGCCACCCTCAGTGCTTCCTCCAAATGGTGTTCAACATGGAGGAGTACTGATTCATCAGCTGATGGTGGCCGGTACGTGGTAATCAGCAGGAGGTTTCCTTGCCCATGTTTAATCTGAAGCCAGGAGAATTCATGGGGTCCAGAGTTGATGTTGAGGACCCCCAGGGCAACTCCCTCCTGACTGTATACCACTGTGCCGCCGCCACCTCTGCTGGGTCTGTCGTACTGGCGAGACAGGAATGGTGATAGTGGTTTCTGGGACATTGCCTGTAAAGTATAATTCTGTGAGCATGACTATGTTAGGATGTTGCTTGATTAGTCTGTGAGACAGCTCTCACAACAGCACAAGTCCCCAGATGTTAGCAAGGAGGACTTTGCAGATTTGACAGGGTTGGATTTGCCATTGTCATTTCCAGTCGATGCCGGGTGGTCCCTTTGCTTTCATTCCTTTGTCGTGTTCTTGTAGTGGTTGAATACAAATGAATGGCTCACATTGCTGACGAGGGGGTGGGGTGATCTGTGGATCTGGAGTTACATGTAGACCAGACTAGGTAAGGATGGCAGATTTCCTTCCTTAAAGTTCATTAGTGAACCAGGTGGGTTTTTACGCCAATCTTTTAATGGTCATCATTAGACTTTTAATTCCAGATATTTTATTGAGTTTATATTGGAACCCGGGACCCCAGATCATATCCTGGATCTCTGGATTACATGTCCAGCGACTACCCCACCATTAGATTCACCATGTTGTGAATATAGTCAAACAGAAGTGAGTTAAACCGAGTCAAAACAGTCAGTCAAGCATCTGGACAAAGACAATTAAAACTATTTGAAATTTCTTTGGAGATTCCTGCCTGAGCTGGAAGTTACTCTTTTGGCCAACTTATCAATCAAATATTTTCAATCTTCCACTATGTTTCCTATATTATTCTCTGCTGAAATTCCTCCTGGGTTCTGTATTCCAGCCTTAACTCTGTGCCTGAGTCAGCATTTCTGCTCACTTTGAGAAATTTGAACATCAAAAGTCAGCTCAGAATAGTTCCTATGAATCAATTAAACGTTTCCACAACAAAATATACTTTAATCTCCTATGATGTATGATTTCAACCCATCAGCCTCCAAACTATTTATTCTGCCACGTCCGTCACTAAGTACTTGATCTGTCACTCAGATCCTTGACAATCCATGGAATATTATAACCAGCTTCTATATCCAGCCTAACAGTGACTGAACTTGAGGCAATAGATTAAAAATCTGCCAACCGAACTGTCATTCCCAGAGTAGTATGCCATGACAGGAGCAGCAGTTAAATTGTTAGGGTGAGGAACAACATGATAAGATTGATTAAAATACCAGCCTTTTGTAACTGTGTCTTGAACTTCAGTTCAAATTTATGAGATTAAACTCCCCAACCCCTCTCATAGCTGTAAGAATCTTAAGTTATACTAGAATCGTCTGTCCGAATATAATGAATGTTGCTAACTCTTGTAAGGGCAACAAAGAGTCCATACCAAGTTGGTCGAGAAATAAACTTACTTTATTTTACGCTTAACTATTATGTACAACTCCAGTAGTTCCCTACTGAGTCTTGTCAATGCCTAAACTGGCCGGCTTTATATATGGGCAACTATACATTGTTAAGAGGTCCCCACCCCCTTAACGGGGGGCTCATATTCTGCAAGGGCCACGCAGAAGTTAATTGTTCCCACCCACAAGCTACTTGTAGGTTACAACACTAACTTAATCAAACTATTTATAATTTGAGTTTTTATGGATATGCCATATAGAACTGAAGATGTAATTAAAAAACTGAAGACATTGATTTTCACCAGCATTTATAGCAATCTTAAGGATCCTAATTTGTTTAATGTAAATGGATTGAATATCAAAGCACGGTGGGAAAGAACTGAGACTATGTGCCATCAATAATTGAAAAGTTAAATAGAATTCAACTACCTATTGAATTCTCAAAGAGGTCATCAACACAGTGGCTGTGGAAAATAGTACAATGGTTAATCAGTTGTGGTCATATTCTGCAGTCGAGGGCAGCACGTTGGCAGAGTGGTTAGCACTGCTGTCTCATGACGCCGAGGTTCGATCCTGGCTCTGGGTCACTGTCCGTGTGGAGTTTGCACACCCTCCCCGTGTTTGCGTGGGTTTCGCCCCCACAACCCAAAGATGTGCAGGGTAGGTGGCTTGGCCACACTAAATTGCCCCTTAATTGGAAAAAATGAATTGGGTACTCTAAATTTATTTTTAAAATATATTCTGCAGTCGAGATCATGTTAAATTGTTGGAGTGATATCGTAGGAGGGTTTACCTTGCGCCAATCCTGACTGAGTGTTGAATATTGGTTGGGCGCCAAAGTGCAAAAAGACTTTCTGCCACAGGACTGAAATCACTGAATCAAGATGAGTACTGAATAACAAAGAACAAAGAACAAAGAAATGTACAGCACAGGAACAGGCCCTTCGGCCCTCCAAGCCCGTGCCGACCATGCTGCCCGACTAAACTACAATCTTCTACACTTCCTGGGTCCGTATCCCTCTATTCCCATCCTATTCATGTATTTGTCAAGATGCCCCTTAAATGTCACTATCGTCCCTGCTTCCACCACCTCCTCCGGTAGCGAGTTCCAGGCACCCACTACCCTCTGCGTAAAAGACTTGCCTCGTACATCTAAACCTTGCCCCTCTCACCTTAAACCTATGCCCCCTAGTAATTGACCCCTGTACCCTGGGGAAAAGCCTCTGACTATCCACTCTGTCTATGCCCCTCATAATTTTGTAGACCTTTATCAGGTCTCCCCTCAACCTCCTTCGTTCCAGTGAGAACAAACCAAGTTTATTCAACCGCTCCTCATAGCTAATGCCCTCCATACCAGGCAACATTCTGGTAAATCTCTTCTGCACCCTCTCTGAAGCCTCCACATCCTTCTGGTAGTGTGGCGACCAGAATTGAACACTATACTCCAAGTGTGGCCTAACTAAGGTTCTATACAGCTGCAACATGACTTGCCAATTCTTATACTCAATGCCCCGGCCAATGAAGGCAAGCATGCCGTATGCCTTCTTGACTACCTTCTCCACCTGTGTTGCCCCTTTCAATGACCTGTGGACCTGTACTCCTAGATCTCTTTGACTTTCAATACTCTTGAGGGTTCGACCATTCACTGTATATTCCCTACCTGCATTAGACCTTCCAAAATGCATTACCTCACATTTGTCCGGATTAAACTCCATCTGCCATGTCTCCGCCCAAGTCTCCAAACAATCTAAACCCTGCTGTATCCTCTGACAGTCCTCATCGCTATCCGCAATTCCACCAACCTTTGTGTCGTCTGCAAACTTACTAATCAGACCAGTTACATTTTCCTCCAAATCATTTATATATACTACAAAGAGCAAAGGTCCCAGCACTGATCCCTGTGGAACACCACTGGTCACAGCCCTCCAATTAGAAAAGCATCCTTCCATTGCTACTCTCTGCCTTCTATGACCTAGCCAGTTCTGTATCCACCTTGCCAGCTCACCCCTGATCCCGTGTGACTTCACCTTTTGTGCTAGTCTACCATGAGGGACATAAAAAAACATAGAACATAGAAAATACAGCACAGAACAGGCCCTTCGGCCCACGATGTTGTGCCGAACCTTTGTCCTAGATTAATCATAGATTATCATTGAATTTACAGTGCAGAAGGAGGCCATTCGGCCCCCTGAGTCTGCACCGGCTCTTGGAAAGAGCATCCCACCCAAACTCAACACCTCCACCCAACACCAAGGGCAATTTTGGACACTAAGGGCAATTTATCATGGCCAATCCACCTACCCTGCACATCTTTGGACTGTGGGAGGAAACCGGAGCACCCGGAGGAAACCCACGCAGACACGGGGAGGACGTGCAGACTCCGCACAGACAGTGACCCAAGCCGGAATCGAACCTGGGACCCTGGAGCTGTGAAGCTACCGTGCTGCCCTTAAGAACAAATAAATCTACACTATATCATTTTACCATAATCCATGTACCTATCCAAAAGCTGCTTGAAGGTCCCTAATGTTTCCGACTCAACTACTTCCACAGGCAATGCATTCCATGCCCCCACTACTCTCTGGGTAAAGAACCTACCTCTGATATCCCTCCTATATCTTCCACCTTTCACCTTAAATTTATGTCCCCTTGTAATGGTTTGTTCCACCCGGGGAAAAAGTCTCTGACTGTCTACTCTATCTATTTCCCTGATCATCTTATAAACCTCTATCAAGTCGCCCCTCATCCTTCTCCGTTCTAATGAGAAAAGGCCTAGCACCCTCAACCTTTCCTCGTAAGACCTACTCTCCATTCCAGGCAACATCCTAGTAAATCTTCTTTGCACCTTTTCCAAAGCTTCCACATCCTTCCTAAAATGAGGCAACCAGAACTGTACACAGTACTCCAAATGTGGCCTTACCAAAGTTTTGCACAGCTGCATCATCACCTCACGGCTCTTAAATTCAATCCCTCTGTTAATGAACGTGAGAACACCATAGGCCTTCTTCACAGCTCTATCCACTTGAGTGGCAACTTTCAAAGATGTATGAACATAGACCCCAAAATCTCTCTGCTCCTCCACATTGCCAAGAACTCTACCGTTAACCCTGTATTCCGCATTCATATTTGTCCTTCCAAAATGGACAACCTCACACTTTTCAGGGTTAAACTCCATCTGCCACTTCTCAGCCCAGCTCTGCATCCTATCTATGTCTCTTTGCAGCCGACAACAGCCCTCCTTACTATCCACAACTCCACCAATCTTCGTATCGTCTGCAAGTTTACTGACCCACCCTTCAACTCCCTCATCCAAGTCATTAATGAAAATCACAAACAGCAGAGGACCCAGAACTGATCCCTGCGGTACGCCACTGGTAACTGGGATCCAGGCTGAATATTTGCCATCCACCACCACTCTCTGACTTCTATCGGTTAGCCAGTTCGTTATCCAACTGGCCAAATTTCCCACTATCCCATGCCTCCTTACTTTCTGCAGGAGCCTACCATGGGGAACCTTATCAAATGCCTTACTAAAATCCATGTACACTACATCCACTGCTTTACCTTCATTCACATGCTTGGTCACCTCCTCAAAGAATTCAATAAGATTTGTAAGGCAAGACCTACCCCTCACAAATCCATGCTGACCTTGTCAAAGGCCTTACTGAAGTCCATATAGACAACATCCACTGCCCTACCTGCATCAATCATCTTAGTGACCTCCTCGAAAAACTCTATCAAGTTAGTGAGACACGACCTCCCCTTCACAAAACCATGCTGCCTCTCACTAATACGTCCATTTGCTTCCAAATGGGAGTAGATCCTGTCTCGAAGAATTCTCTCCAGTAATTTCCCTACCAATTAAGTAAGGCTCAACGGCCTGTAGTTCCCTGGATTATCCTTGCTACCCTTCTTAAACAGAGGAACAACATTGGCTATTCTCCAGTCCTCCGGGACATCCCCTGAAGACAGTGAGGATCCAAAGATTTCTGTCAAGGCCTCAGCAATTTCCTCTCCAACCTCCTTCAGTATTCTGGGGTAGATCCCATCAGGCCCTGGGGACTTATCTACCTTAATATTTTTTAAGACACCCAACACCTCGTCTTTTTGGATCTCAATGTGACCCAGGCTATCTACACACCCTTCTCCAGACTCAACATCTACCAATTTCTTCTCTTTGGTGAATACTGATGCAAAGTATTCATTTAGTTCCTCGCCCATTTCCTCTGGCTCCACACATAGATTCCCTTGCCTATCCTTCAGTGGGCCAACCCTTTCCCTGGCTACCCTCTTGCTTTTTATGTACGTGTAAAAAGCCTTGGGATTTTCCTTAACCCTATTTGCCAATGACTTTTCGTGACCCCTTCTAGCCCTCCTGACTCCTTGCTTAAGTTCCTTCCTACTTTCCTTATATACCACGCAGGCTTCGTCTGTTCCCAGCTTTTTAGCCCTGACAAATGCCTCCTTTTTCTTTTTGACGAGGCCTACAATATCTCTCGTCATCCAAGGTTCCCGAAAATTGCCGTATTTATCCTTCTTCCTCACAGGAACATGCCGGTCCTGAATTCCTTTCAACTACCACTTGAAAGCCTCCCACATGTCAGATGTTGATTTGCCCTCAAACATCCGCCCCCAATCTATGTTCTTCAGTTCCCGCCTAATATTGTTATAATTAGCCTTCCCCCAATTTAGCACATTCATCCTAGGACCACACTTATCCTTGTCCACCAGTACTTTAAAACTTACTGAATTGTGGTCACTGTTACCGAAATGCTCCCCTACTGAAACATCTACCACCTGGCCGGGCTCATTCCCCAATACCAGGTCCAGTACCGCCCCTTCCCTAGTTGGACTGTCTACATATTGTTTTAAGAAGCCCTCCTGGATGCTCCTTACAAACTCCGCTCCGTCTAAGCCCCTGGCAGTAAGTGAGTCCCAGTCAATATTGGGGAAGTTGAAGTCTCCCATCACCACAACCCTGTTGTTTTTACTCTTTTCCAAAATCTGTCTACCTATCTGCTCCTCTATCTCCCGCTGGCTGTTGGGAGGCCTGTAGTAAACCCCCAATATTGTGACTGCACCCTTCTTATTCCTGATCTCTACCCATATAGCCTCACTGCCCTCTGAGGTGTCCTCCCGCAGTACAGCTGTGATATTCTCCTGAACCAGTAGCGCAACTCCGCCTCCCCTTTTACATCCCCCTCTATCCCGCCTGAAACATCTAAATCCTGGAACGTTTAGCTGCCAATCCTGCCCTTCCCTCAACCAGGTCTCTGTAATGGCAACAACATCATAGTTCCAAGTATTAATCCAAGCCCTAAGTTCATCCGCCTTACCCATAATTCTCCTTGCATTAAAACATATGCACTTCAGGCCACCAGACCCGCTGTGTTCAGCAACTTCTCCCTGTCTGCTCTGCCTCAGAGCCCCACTGTCCCTATTCCCTAGTTCTCCCTCAATGCTCTCACCTTCTGACCTATTGCTCCCATGCCCACCCCCCTGCCATACTAGTTTAAACCCTCCCGTGTGACACTAGCAAACCTCGCGGCCAGGATATTTATGCCTCTCCGGTTTAGATGCAACCCGTCCTTCTTATATAGGTCACACCTGCCCCGGACGAGCTCCCAGTGGTCCAGATAACGGAAACCCTCCCTCCTACACCAGCTGTTTAGCCACGTGTTTAGCTACTCTATCTTCCTATTTCTAGCCTCACTGGCACGTGGCACAGGGAGTAATCCCGAGATTACAACCCTAGAGGTCCTGTCTTTTAACTTTCTGCCTAGCTCCCTGAACCCCTGCCGCAGGACCTCATGCCCCTTCCTGCCTATGTCATTAGTACCAATATGTACAACGACCTCTGCCTGTTTGCCCTCCCCCTTCAGGATGCCCTCTACCCGTTCGGAGACGGAATGCAGTAAAAACAGTGGGGGGGGGGGGCTTCAGGTGACGGGGATGTGCTGAGTAGTCGCAGATCAGATGGCTCTACTTCTACGAACCCCAAAATAGGCTTTTTACTCAAAATAGCCTGTTAATACAGGGGAAAAAGTATCCCCGCACCCACACTAACAACAATACGAATATTTGTGACAGCACTGGCCCCACGCTTGCGGGAGATGTTCACAGACACACTGGCGAAGAGCACCCTGCTACCTACCCTAGCACAAGCCTCAATCTCACTGATATCCAAGAAAGAGAAAGTCCCAACAAAATGTGGGTCCTACAGACCCATTTCGCTGCTAAACATCGACGTACAAATACTGGCCAAGATCCTAGCCAAGAGACTGGTAGACCGCGCACCAGAGATGGTGGCTGAAGACCAGATGGGCTTTGTCAAAGGTAGTCAGCTAACATCGAACATCAGGCGCCTGATGAAAGTGGTAATGACCCCATCCAGGGAGAGAACACCAGAGGTGATTGATGTGTTAGGCAGGTAGGTTCGCTGTGGACTGCACGCGATGCAGGGAAGCTAGAAACAGACGTCTAACACTGAAGAAGATCCAACACTGTTTTATTCAATGATAGAACTGATATACATATTCAGCTGTGGGTCGACACTATACTGAACTGACTGGAGACCTTGTAGTAGCCTGACCAGACTTACTCGCTACCGCATGGTGTTTGCACTTGCTAGCTCGTGGACTCTGACTGTCTCGGTTGCTGGGTCCAGAGAGAGCGGGAAACCTAGTGCCCTCTGGCTTTATAGTGGCAGTGTCCTGTCTGGTGATTGGCTGCACTGTGTTGTGTGCTTACTGGTCATCCTGTGTGTCAATCACTGCCTGTCTGCATCTCATTATATACATGAGTGGATATTGTAACATCTCCCCCCTTTTTTTCTTTTAGATAAATAAATACTAAGGTGTGCGTGCGTATATATATATATACCTGACTATATACAAAAGATGTCTAAATGAACGTATATATATATAGGAAGGTGTCGTTAGTGCAGATACATGGCAAACAAAACAATATTTACAGAGGTTAAATCGATGAAGTCACAAAATGTACAAAAGCTCAGTCTACAGATTCAGTCTTTGTGGTGGGCGACGAATTCTTGTTGATCGCCGCAGAGGGGGAGCAGGAGTCGCCTGCACGTGGATAGGTCGATCGCTGCCATCGCGGTGGTCGCATGGGCGGGCAGGATTGCTGGTAGATCGGTGGCCTCGTGGCAGGGTACGTCCGGAGGAAGCATCGTGGGCAGCGGGGCACTTCGATCAGGTAGCGGGCGTGGAACTCTTCGCAGTGCCAGTCTGTTGCGCCGTAGCAGGAAGCCATCAGCCATGCTGACAAGGAACGATCTTGGGGCCACTTGTTTGATCACAACAGCTGTGGCTGACCAGCCGCCCTCAGGCAACTGGACACTGATCAGTTGGGGAGGCGTCCAGCTTAGTAAAGAGTTTGGCATGAGCCATCTCACTGGTCAACTCTTTACATTTTGGTATCGGGTAATGCTCCCGCATGATGTTGCGGTTTAGATCCTTAGGGTCAATGCAAATGCAAAGCTCCCCTGACGGCTTCTTTATGCAGACCATGGAGCTGACCCAGTCTGTTGGCTCTGTGACCTTCGATATGATGCCCTGGTCTTGGAGGTTCTGTAATTGCTTCTTCAGGCGATCCTTGAGGGGTGCCGGCACCCGGCGTGGTGCATGAATTATAGGGGTGGCGTTCGGCTTGAGCAGGATTTTATATCGGTAGGCTTGTAGGCTCGAGCACCGAGCAAGGATGCTCTGTCAGGCCCGACGATTTCAAACCGCAGCGTCGCCTTGATCGCCTTGTTGGGTACCCCTAGTTGACACGAGCCACTAGCAGCTATGGCTTTGCCATTGTCGTCAAGGAGCTGGCAGGCCGGTGGAAGAATGCATGGTCTGGCGCGGATGGTGTCGAGGTCGGATCGTGAGATGAGGTTCGCTGATGCGCCAGTGTCCAGTTTAAATTGGATGTGAGCCTTGTTAACTGTGAGGACAGCACACCACTCGTCGCCGGGATCCACACTGAGGATCGAGAGGTGTTTCGCCATTGTGGTGGAAGGCAGTGCATGTGTAGTTATGATGCCCACCCGGTATGGGGACTTGAGGCACTCAGCATCAGGGTCTGTTGGGCTGTCGGGATCGGAATCTAGCATGCCTTGTTGTATTGAGCGGACACTTCTGCGACGCAGCTGGGATCGCTGGCAGCTGAACGGTGGAGCAGATCTGCAAAGGGCTGCGTAGCGGCCAAGCTTGGCACACTGTAGACACAGGCGTCCTTTTGCCGGACATTGCCACTTTAAATGGGCGAAGCTACAATTCGGACACATCATGACATCAACGTCAGCACGTTCCGTGCGCCATCACGCATGCGCAGTGCGGTCAGTCGACGTACGCACCTGCGCAGTCGGGTTGTCGGGTTCGTCGTCCACTCGGTTGTGCCGCGCATGCGCAGGGACCCGGGAAAAGCGCGCAAAACGGCCACTCTCCTCGATGCTCAGGCCCTGCATTTGTGCAATGGCCTGCACCCGTTCCGCCTCGTGGGAGACCAGCTTTGCAGTTTCTGCCACCCTGATGTGGAAGTAACGATTCTTTGCATGCTCATGGACAACGCACGTCTCGATAGCGACAGAGAGGGTCAACTGTTTGACTTTCATGAGCTGCTGCTGAAGGGAGTCGGAGTGGACCCCGAAAACGATCTGATCCCGGATCATGGAATCAGCCATCGAGTCATAGTTACATGACTGCGCTAGGATGCGGAGATGGGTCACGAAGGACTGAAAAGGTTCATCCTTACCCTGAAGCCTCTGCTGGAAAACGTACCATTCAAAGCTCTCATTCACCTCAATGTCGCAGTGGCTGTCAAACTTCAGCAGGACTGTTTTGAATTTTGTTTTGTCTTCGCTGTCAGCGAACGTAAGGGAGTTGTAGATATGGATGGCGTTGTCCCCCACGGTGGAGAGAAATAGCGCGATCTTCCTGGCATCCGATGCTGCTTCGTGGTCGGAGGCCTCGATGTACAAGAGGAGCTTTTGCTTGAAGATTTTCCAATTGGCGCCGAGGTTGCCGGAGATGCGGAGCTGCGGAGGAGGCTGGATGTTTTCCATTTCATCGAATGACTGCTTGCTGGTCAATGCTGATTCACTCGAGGTAGGTCCGTCAAGATCAGTATCACTCTGGTACCATGATGTGTTAGGCAGGTAGGTTCGATGTGGACTGCACTCGATGCAGGGAAGCTAGAAACAGACGTCTAACACTGGAGAAGATCCAACACTGTTTTATTCAACGATAGAACTGATATACATATTCAGCTGTGGGTCGACACTATACTGAAAACTGACTGGAGACCTTTTAGTAGCCTGACCAGACTTACTAGCTACCGCATGGTGCTTGCACTTGCTAGCTCGTGGACTCTGACTGTCTCAGTGGCTGGGTCCAGAGAGAGTGGGAAACCTAGTGCCCTCTGGCTTTATAATGGTGGTGTCCTGTCTGATGATTGGCTGCACTGTGCTGTGTGCTTACTGGTCATCCTGTGTGTCAATCACTGCCTGTCTGCATCTCATTATATACATGAGTGGATATTATGACAGTGATCATCTTCCTGGAAGCAGAAAAGGCCTTTGACAGAGTCGAATGGAAGTACCTCATAGGAGTACTGGAGCAGTTTGGGCTTGGAACAGGGTTCATCGCCTGGGTGAAACTCCTGTACAACGCTCTCACAGCGAGTGTACAGACGAACACCACCAGCTCTAAGTACTTCGAACTGCACAGAGGCACAAGGCAGGGATACCCGCTGTCCCCTCTGCTGTTCGCCTTAGTGATTGAATCACTGGCGATCACGCTCAGGGTGGCAAAGAATTGGAAGGGGATCCGAAGAGGAGACAGAGAGCAAAGAGTCTCGCTCTATGCGAATGACCTGCTCCTCTACATCTCGGACTCGCAAAGCAGCATGGAGGGAATCATGGCGCTCTTGGAAGAGTTTGGAGCGTTCTCGGGCTACCATCTCAACCTGAGAAAAAGTGAGATCTTCCAGTGAATCCGCAAGGGCGAGGGACAGAGCTGGAGGGACTGCCATTCAAACAGGCCTGACACAATTTCCGCTACCTGGGGATCCAAATTGCCCTTAACTGGACACGCTCCACAAGTGGAACCTGACTAGCCTAGTGGAGGAAGTTAAAAAGGACCTGCAGAGGTGGGACACACTCCCATTCTCTCTGGCAGGGAGAGTGCAGGCGATCAAGATGAAAGTACTGCCCAGGTTCCTCTTCCTGTTCAGATCTCTCCTAATCTACATACCCAAGGCTTTCTTCAACTCAGTGGAAAAATTGGTCATGGCAGTTGTGTTGAGGGGGAAGAATCCTTGGTTCCCAAAAATGTCCTGCAGAGAACAAGAAGCATGGTGGGGGGCCTCCTAAGCCTGAATTATTACCACTAGGCAGCAACAGAGGAAAGGTTAAAGGAGTAGATAAAGGAGCCAGAAGCTGGTGGGTGCGAATGGAGGAGGTCTCCTGCACGGGGACCTCCCTCCGGGCCCTGGCCACGGTAGCACTCCCACACCCACCAAACAAACACTCAACGAGCCCAGTGGTGATAGCCACACTCCAGTTGTGGAACCAACTATGACAGCACGTCAATTTAACCGAAATGTCCATCGAGGCATAAACAGAAAATACTGGACAATCTCAGGAGGTCTGATAGCATCTGTGGAGAGAAAAAGAGCTAACGTTTCAAGTCTGGATGACTCTTTGTCAAAGCCTGACTTATTTCAAGTCTGGCAAAGCCTCCATCTAGGAATAAATCCCCAAACTATACAGACCTCCCGTTCTCGAGGACCTGAACGATGGGTCCAAGCCCAAAGGTACAAGTGAGGACAGTGAGAGAAGAAGGAAGCGCTGCCAAAACTGCTTCCAAATCCTGAATGATGGAATACCCACAGGGTTCGAGGAAAGTCCTACCGGGAGAAGGGCAGTAGTGCGGTAATTATGGCATGTAGGCATGAGGCTGTGGCACAAGACCGCGCCTCCAATCTACTCCAGTTTGACTTTGGGTCACTAAGCCATTGTGGGATTTTCTGTATGTTGGCAGCACAATAATTAAAGAGCAGATTCGGGATAGGTAAGCCTCCTGATCCTCTGTCTCTCTGAAGCAGAGTGTTGCGGACTCTGGGACTCTTATCTGCCCAGACAAACGGCGATATTAATTTGTTGACTGTAATAAAAAATGCTTTGGGTAAAAATATGGGGATACATCGGAATAAGAATAAAAACCTAGGTAGCATATTCATCTCAACAGTTTGGATCCCGCCCGCTGGAGGCAGAGGGAGATTATTCCACCTCTGTAAATCCATTTTAATCTTACCGATCAGGCTTGAACAGTTCAGTTGTGCATTGAGGCCCAGCTATGGGCCACATGGATCCCCAGGTAACGGAAATTAGCGGGCAAGAGGCAAAACAGCAGGGTACCAAGCTGAGTCCCTCTGGCTGTCAAGTTAACTGGGGCACACTCACTTATACTGACATTTAATTAATTGCCTGAGAATGTGCCAAATCTTCATGACATTTTGTATTGAGGAGACCGGATCCGCAATGTATAAAAGTAGTCATCTGCGTATAGTGCGATCCAGTGCTCCTCCCCCTCTCTGTGTATTCCCCTCCATCCCTCTGACAACCTCAATGCTATTGGCAGAGGTTCAATATGGCCATCGCAAAGAGCAATGGAGAAAGGGGGCAGCCCTGTCTAATGCTCCTGCCTAGCGGAAAGTGTTCAGATGAGGTCCTATTTGTGCGGATATTAGTTTTCGGAGCATTGTAGATTAGGCGAATCCAGGAGGAGAATGTGGGGCCAAAACCAAATCTATTCAAGATCTTAAAAAGGTAGTTCCACTCCACCCTATCAAATGTTTTTTCTGCATTCAAAGATACTATAACTTCAGGTTCTCGAGGAGATGAGCGGGATAGGACAATGTTCAAGAGAGGTCGGACATGTGTGGGTTAGGTGGATTGGCCATGCTAAATTGCCCTTAGTTTCCAAGAATGTTGAGTGGGGGTTACTGGGTTACGGGAATAGGGCAATATGTGGGCTTCAGTAGAGTGCTCTTTGTAAGGGCCAGTGCAGACTCGATGGCCCGAATGGCCTCCTTCTGCACTGTAAATTCTATAATCTATGATTGTGCCCCACAAAAAAGGTTTTCAGTCTTGAAAGGTCAGAAACAATAATGATTACGCCTTTTCATCTCATTAATTTGTGGAAAGCAATTTACTTCCCAGTAATAAGCATTGTCCATGTAAGCATCTCATCTCCATTATACCAAGTGTAGGTGGGTTTGCCATTTTAGGGCGGGGCTCTTCACATACTACTTGATTTCTAGTTAGATTTGGATGTTGCCTGGGGTGAAATATTTTGTAATGAAAAGAGGTTGGATAGGCTTGGGTTGTTTTCTCTGGAGCAGAGAAGATTGAGGGGCAACCTGATCAAGGTGTACAAGATTATGTTGGGCATGGACAGGGTGGATAGGGAGCAGCTGTTCCCCTTAGATGAAGGGTCAAGGCCAGGGCCTGGAGGTTTGGGGAGGATTTGAGGGGGAACTTTTTTACCCAGAGGGTGGTAAAGGTCTGGAATGCACTCCCTGGGAGAGTGGTGGAAGCGGGTTGCCTCACATCCTTTATAAAGTACCTGGATGGGCACTTGGCAAGTCAGAACATTCAAGGCTATGGGCCAAGTGCTGGCAAATGAGATTAGGTGGGCAGGTCAGGTGTTTTTCATGCGTCGGTGCAGACTCGATGGGCCGAAGGGCTTCTTTTGCGCTGTATTATTCTGTGATTCTGTGATTGGAAAATCTAGGACATAGAATAGTTGCAGACTTTAGAGTAACGGCTGGGTCCATTGAATATCTGGAACCTAGTTGTTTAAGATTTTATACTAAGTATTCTTATCACAAATGCAAATGTCAAATTCTTAAAATCAATAACAAAGCAATGAATATAGGTATTGAAGTGTGGTTGTTCTCAGATATTCAATATTCCTCATATCTAGCTTGACAAACCTAAATATAGTGACTGAAATTTTTATAAAACATTGGGTAATCAACAATTTATCCTTAACACAGAAGTGAAGCCTTCTGTTCAAAGTATTATCAGGATAACACCTTGCTGTGAAATTTAGACGTTAAATAAAAATAATAATAATCTTTAATAGTGTCACAAATAGTCTTACATTAACACTGCAATGAAGTTACTGTGAAAATCCCCTAGTCGCCACACTCCAGCACCTGTTTGGGTACACAGAGGGAGAATTCAGAATATCCAATTCTCCTAATAAGCACGTCTTTCAGGACTTGTGGGAGGAAACAAGAGTGCCCGGAGGAAACCAGAATGCCCAGAGGAAACCCACGCAAACACGGGGACTCCGCACAGACAATAACCCAAGCCGGGAATCGAACCCTGGTCCCTGGCGCTGTGAAGCAACTGTGCTACTGTGCTATACTTCCACAAATGTGGGTGACAATGGGCAGTACCTCAATTCCTCTCTTCACATTCTACAGAAATAAAGCTAGGTTGCCTGCGATCACATGCTGTATTTATATCGTTTCTTCAGACTGGGATACCTACACCTCAAAATTTCTGTCAACGCCCCTGCCCTCTTGACAACATTTGGGATATCTTAAGCTATCTGATTTTTTTATTAAATGACTGCAGTACACAGTAGGATTTGCATTTTCCATTTCAGTAAAATCACAGTGACTCTCCTCAAGTCACGGTACAAATTCCTTCCTGTCGTGTCCTTCAGGTCCTGGGTTGATGTTGACACACTCAGTAATCCACATTCAAGCAGCCTGGGTGTGAACTTGTTTACTGGTTCATCTTGAAAAGGTTATCTTGCTTGTCATCAAGAGGGACAATGAGATCTGCAGCTTTGCCCCTTACATTCTGATTTATTCACTTCATTGCACAAGTGTATTTATGTAGCTGAATCATAATTCTTAGTAACGGTTTAATCACAGTTTCTAATCAGAATTTGCGACTAGTAATTAGTGGAATTTTAATTAAATTTTAAATGTTGAGCTTTTATTCTATTGTCTCTCTCTGAGGCAGAATAGAAACAAGAAGAAACCATAATGTTAAGCTTCAGTTGACACAGATATAGTTTTAATTTTTAAAAATGAACCAAATTTTACATCCTTCAGACAGGGAGTAAATTAATAAAATTATATTAAGGTTGCAATTTCATGGTGTACAATTAGTAACCAACGTGCATTGCAGGATCTAACTAATCCAGTCCTTCTGGAAGCAGGGCTGGGATCAATGCATTTGAAAACGTACATAAAATTACTTGCAAGTGCAGCAAAATGAAATCCCTCCAAGTTTGTAGATGATACCAAACTAGGAGGGCCTGCAAATAACTTGGAATAGAACAAATAGTGAAGAACCTAGATTGAGTGTCAGATGTCAGTTAATGTAGACAAATGCAAGTCCTGAGATCAGGAAAAGATAGTAAAATGTTGTTGTATTCACTATTCTGCTTTACCTGGATGGCTCGGATGTGTAGTGTTGAATAAAGAACACAAAGCTTTGTTAACAAACAAACTAGAAATTTACTACACTACTAACTAAGATTTGATTCCATTCCTAAAGTAGAAGGTTATTGTACAAAACTATTGTAGTACCCTCAATAATGACACGAGAGTGGGGAATGGTAAATGAAGGCTTTAATAAGCAGAGAACTAGCCAGTTACAGAGATGAGTGCTCACTGAATGCCGCCTACAGGGCGTCACCTTATATATGGCTTCCTGGTGAGCGGAGCCGGAGGCGGAGTTCCCCAGGGTTCCAAACCCGGTCTTAAAGGGCATCACCTAAATGGTGTTAAGGGTACAGTAACCATAACTATGCTATCTTTAACTTACAGAACTCTCAACTATACAACTGCTCTCTATGCCTGACACTCTTCCAGCTCTTTCATTCATCTTCTAATCTCAGAATCCCTAATCACATGGTATATATATGACTGTTCTGTGGTTCCCTCTAGTGGTCAGAATCATTATCATTAATTTGTTAATTATTTACATCCCAGTCACTATACATATTACAAATGTTTTTTTTAAATTTAGAGTACCCAATTCATTTTTTCCAATTAAGGGGCAATTTAGCTTGGCCAATCCACCTAGCCTGCACATCTTTGGGTTGTGGGGACGAAACCCACGCAAACACGGGGAGAATGTGCAAACTCCACACGGACAGTGACCCAGAGCCTGGATCGAACCTGGGACCTCGGCGCCGTGAGGCAACAGGGCTAATCCACTGCGCCACCGTGCTGCCCTTATACATTACAAATATGACAATATAAACTAAATGCTATTATTCCACAGGACACATCTGCGAGGAATCTGGGGGAAAGAATGCTGAAGCCACCAGCTCAGTGTACAGCAATAGTAAATAGATAAAGCCATCTTAATAAGCTGATCTCAAGTTCAAGAAACAGCACCTCAGCTTCCTAATTGGCATTTAATACCCTTAACATAGAATTAAATGACTTTAGACCTGAACCACCATTCCCACCTTCTCTTCAACAGCAGCTGCTGGTTGTGAAGGATGACTGCACCTGAGCCATGTAGAAGTAAAGGAGATTTAAGCGATGCTTAGATGGGGTAATCTGCTGTCCTGGTGTCTGCCTACTAATCTTCTCTCACACCTGTGTACCTTGGCAAGCACTTTGCCAGATTTTCCATGCTTTCCTCGATCCGCCAACAGTATTCCACTATAATCATGTACACATCATCTGGCCTATCTTTCATTTCTACATTGCTCTCCTTTGGTCTTGGACTGTCATCACATTTTCCATTTATTATTCCTGCCCTCCACACTCACCTTTTCCTGCCTCTGTACTTGCTTAAAATCTTTGCATCTCTAACAACCTCCCGTTCTGATGGAATGTCAGAGAGCTAAAACATGAGCTCCCTGTCTCTCTTCACAGGTGTTACATGATCTGCTGAGTATTTCCTGCATTTTGTTTTTGATTTTATTTCAGATTTCCAACATTTGTTATATTTTGCTTTTGCTTTTTTTAAAGGTTGTTATTGTTTTTTATTTTGTGTCAAGGGTTTCAACTAACAGCAGCAGAGTGTTTGTGACACACACCAGACTTAGGGTGCAGCCATCCCAGAAATCGGCAAAGTCCAATTTCGGGCAGGGAAGGCGGCGTTTGACCTGCCAACACCAATGGTGGCTTTTTCCGCTGTATTGTGAGGAACCTTGTATAAAAAATGCAGAGGCACAAGTTTCAGGTTGGATCGCTGGCGGGGCGGCTTCTGATACTCCCTCCCCAGTGTGACCTCAGCTTCAGTAATCTGGGCACCATATTTAAAGGGTGTCCCTGCACAGAGATAACACTTTGCAAGGGATAGAAAACTTGTGGATAGTCATGGCCACCAAATTGATTGGATTGGATTTGTTTATTGTCACGTGTACCGAGGTACAGTGAAAAGTATTTTTCTGTGAGCAGCTCAACAGATCATTAAGTACATGAAAAGAAAAGAAAAAGAAAATACATAATAGGGCAACACAAGGTACACAATGTAAATGGATGCCCAGTGTTCAGTTTTATTAATGCCTGACCAAAACTCCACCCACATCCGCCCCACTCCACGTGACAGAATGGCAGCAGCTCAGGACAGTCAATTGCACCCTGTGCTCTCAGTAAAGTGCAGGCATTAACCTAACCTTCCCTCGTAGGCAGTTTGCTTGGACCATGAGGGTTAATGTTCAATGCCTATATAACTATAATGTTGGTTGCTCGGAGCAGCATCCTTAGTGAGTGATCCATGCCCACCTGTCGCCAGAGGATAGCCAAACTTGACCAGTTGCCCAATGGTTCTGCAGCCCTCTAACACTCAGTTGATTTTGAAGTCTGTATGCGAGTGGTTAACACTGCAGGAGCAATGATTGGCACTTTCAGAAGCCAGTGTTGATTGAGTGGGCATACTTTCTTCAGAAGCCAGACTCCAAGCATGGCAATGGAGCTGATATTGAACTGCCTCAGCTGTAGAAGAATGCTCAATCTTGAAATGCTTTGTCAATTACATGCCCCCCCCTACACCCGCACACACCCCTGCATTGCTGCCCTTGCCCCAAGGTTCCCTTCTCTCTGGCTCTGCTGTCCATGCCCTGGCACCATATGCCAGCCACAAATAAACCACTGTGGACACTTACCTCTGACCCCTGCATTCCTTGAGACTGCGGAACCGCTTCCTTGCATTGGGATCCTCACGAGTGCACTCACCTCCAAGTACCCCTCGATGTTCAGGTCACCAGGTGAAAGGCTTTTAAAGGCTGTTGTGAATCTCACCGTTCTGAAAGCACGTTAACGTGGGATGTAAATTTGGCGTGAGAGAATGATTCACGTGGGTGGCCACATTAAATTTATTGCAATTAAGTTCCCGCCATTGACAGAGGGAGGGGGCAACTTTGCTTTGGATTTATTCCGCCAGGAAATGCACCAAGGACCTTCTTGAGAGATTTTCTAATCTTGCCACTGAAAAGGCCCACCCCAATTGGGTGCTGAAAATCGCAGCCTGAAAACCAGACAGTTGTCTCCAACATCTATCCAATTATACTATCTGCCTCCAAATGTAGTCTATTCCACACATTCACTATTTTGTTAACAAATGGGGTGGGATTCTCCGAGCCCGCGCCAGGTCGGAGAATCGTCGGAGGGGCGCTCGAATCCCGCCATGCCGCTCTGACACCGGACCGCTGATTCTCCGGCGACCGGAGAATCGGCGGCAATCACGCTGGCGCAGTCGCCGCAGCTCCGGTCGGGGGGGGGGGGGTGTTGAAAGCAGCCCCCGCGGCAATTCTCCACGCTTGACGGGCCAAGTGCCCACCGTGCGAGTTCCACCGAGTCCCGCCGGTGTCGTTCCCGTATGGTCCTACCCGGCGGGACCTCGGCGTTCTGGCTGTGGGGGCATCCTGGTGGGGAGGTGGGGGAGCCGACTCCAGGGGGTCCTCCACAGTGGCCAGGCCCGCGATCGGGGGCTATCGATCGGCGGGCATGCTCATTCCGGGGAGGGCTATGTTCCTCCATGCCGGGCCCCTGTAGAGCTCCGTCATATTGTCTGGGGGCCAGCAAGGAGACGGCCGTGGCGCACATGCGCGGACCCGCGCCGGCCCTCGGGCAATATGGCGGAGCCCTACAGGAACATAGGCATGCAAGCACAGACCCGCGCCGGCCGTGGCGCGTGCAATCCGGCACCGTTCTAGCCCCCGAGGAAGGGGTGAATGACTGGGCCTGGAGGCCCGTTGATGGAGAATACCGGCCATGAAGTTAAATCTGAAATTTCTGTGTACCTTTCCTCCTCGAAAATCAAAGACATGTCTCTTGGACCTAGAATTTGTTGCAATCTGGAAAAGTTAGTTTAGCATATGAATTCTCTTCAAGATCTTGAATATCAGAGATGACTATCAGGGGGGCATAAAAAATGCAACTCTATGCCTGCTTGCCTCGTTCATTCTGTTAAAAATGCAGAATGCAGCTATTAGTACATGCCAATAGATTATTCCATCTGTAAACAACAAAAAAGTTAATTTGTTCTCAGATACAGCCTTAATATAATATAATAATCTTTATCGTCACAAGTAGGCTTACATTAACACTGCAATGAAGTTACTGTGAAAAACGCCTCGTCGCCACATTCGGTTATACAGAGGGAGAATTCAGAATGTCCAAATTACCTAACAACACGTTTTCTGGGAATTGTGAGAGGAAACCGGAGCACCCGGAGGAAACCCACGCAGACACGAGGAGAACATGCAGATGCCTCACAGTGACCCAAGCTGGGAATAGAACCTGAGACCCTGGAGCTGCGAAGCAACAGTGCTACCCACTGTGCTCCGTGCTGCAGTAATCCGTTCCATTCAAAAACAAGTATTCAGTGGCTCTTCTGTTCTGTTGATTTATATTTATATTTGATTGGCAGCTTCATTTGAGATTCAGGGGCAGCACAATGGTGCAGTAGTTAGCATTGCTGCCTCACAGCGCCGAGGACCCAGGTTCGATCCCGGCACCAGGTCACTGTTCGTGTGGAGTTTGCATATTCTCCCCGTGTCTGTGTGGGTCTTGACGTGTTGGGTATGCTGGGTCTGCGAGGACTGCGTTTGCTGCAGCAGTGAGAGAGACCGGCTTCCAACACTTGAAGAAATGCAACTTGATTTTATTGAACTCTTAACTATCATACATACTTTAACTGTGGGCTGACACTATGCTGACTTGACTGGAGACCTGAGGCTAACCTGACCAGACTATCTTACTACCACATGGTGTATGTTCTAGTTGCTGCTCATGGGCTCTGACTGTCTCAGAGGCTGGATCCCAAGAGAGCAGGAAAACTAGTGCCCCCTGGCTTTATAGTGATCGTGTCCTGTCTGGCGGCTGTGTTCTGTGTGTTCACTGGTCATCCTGTGTGTCAATCACTGCCTGTCTGTGCACCACCATATACCTGTGTGTATATTATGACATCTCCCCCCCCCCCTTTTTTTTCTTAATATAAATGTGCGTGGGTCAATAAATGTGAGTGTGTGTGTGTACAGGAGCCTGACTATATACAAAGTATGTTAACATATTCACATGGGAAGGTGTCTAGTGCAGATAGAAGGCAGATAACAAATTAGAACGAAACAATATGTACAGATGTGTAAATGGATCACAAGGTAATGCAACATTCAGTCTATAAATTCAGTCTCTGTGGCAGGCGGCGAGTTCTGGTTGACCGCCTCAAGGGTGGGTCAGGGGCCGCCTGCACTGGAATGGGCTGAACTGCCTCCAATGTAGAGGTTGGTAAAAGAACTGGCAGATCGGTGGCCTCGTGGAAAGGTGCGTCCTGAGGAACCAGCATGCGAGGCGGGACATCACGTTCAGGTGGCGGGCGTGGAAGTAGCCGCAGTGCCCGCCTATTACGGCGAAGAAAGGAGCCATCATGCATGCGAACGAGGAACGATCTCGGGGCCACTTGCTTAACCACCACAGCCGCGGCAGACCAGCTACCGTCAGGCAGCTGAACACGAACTCGGTCAGCAGGAGTCAGAACAGGGAGATCTGTGGCGTGGGCATCGTACGCCCACTTGCATTGAGCCCGAGACTGTTGCATCCTCTGCAAGACCGGAACATTGTCAAGGTCCGGGATGTGGATAGCCGGCACCGTTGTCCGTAGTGTGCGGTTCATTAGCAGCTGTGCTGGGGACAGGCCAGCGAACAAAGGAGCCCGGTAGGCTAACAGCGCCAGGTTAAAATCCGAACCCGAGTCAGCAGCTTTGCACAACAGTCTTTTAACAATGTGGACCCCCTGCTCAGCCTTCCCATTTGACTGGGGGTAGTGGGGGCTTGAAGTGACGTGCGTACAATTGTACAGCCGGGCAAAATCCATCCACTCCTGGCTGAAGAAACAAGATTGTGCCAGATCATCGACATGGATACCACCATCACACGTGAGAAAACCACCCACCAGGTACGCGGTACATACTCGTGCGACTCCGCCAACGTTGTCTACCTCATACGCTGCAGGAAAGGATGTCCCGAAGCATGGTACATTGGCGAGACCATGCAGACGCTGCGACAACGAATGAACGGACATCGCGCGACAATCACCAGGCAGGAATGTTCCCTTCCAGTCGGGGAACACTTAATTCAGCCTCTGATCTCCGGGTAAGTGTTCTCCAAGGCGGCCTTCAGGACGCGCGACAACGCAGAATCGCCGAGCAGAAACTTATAGCCAAGTTCCGCACACATGAGTGCGGCCTCAACCGGGACCTGGGATTCATGTCGCATTACATTCATCCCCCACCATCTGGCCTGTGAAATCCTACCAACTGTCCTGGCTTGACACAATTCACACCTCTTTAACCTGGGGTTACCCAATCTCTGGATCTGTAAAGATTTAATCACCTGCTAATGCCCGTATTCCAAGCATTGTCGGGCATCTTTGAATCTGTCTATATATATGTTTCTGGAACATACCTCTTCATTCACCTGAGGAAGGAGCAGCGCTCCGAAAGCTAGTGACATCGAAACAAACCTGTTGGACTTTAACCTGGTGTTGTAAGACTTCTTACTGTGAAGAAACAAGGGCCATTATCAGTCAGAACTGTAAGTGGAATGCCATGACAGGCAAAAGTCTCTTTGCATGCCTTGATGACCGTTGCTGATGTGAGGTCAGTCAGTCTTACCACCTCAGGGTAGTTGGAAAAGTAGTCCACGAGGAGGACATAGTCTCGGCCCTTTGCATGAAAGAGGTCAATACCAACTCTGGACCATGGGGAGGTCACCAGTTCATGCGGCTGTAGAGTCTCTTTGGGCTGAGCCGGCTGGAACCTTTGACAAGTTGGGCAATTGAGGACCGTGTTGGCGATATCCTGACTGATGTCTGGCCAATATACTGCCTCTCGGGCTCGACGGCGACACTTTTCGACCCCCAGCTGACCCTCGTGGATTTGGCCGAGGACCAGCTCTCGCATGCTCTGTGGGATTACTATCCTGTCCAGCTTCATTAATATGCCGTCCACTACCGCTAGATCAGCCTTTATATTATAAAACTGGGGCCACTGCCCATTTTGCCTACCCTCTGTGAGATGTCGCATCACCCGCTGGAGTAAAGGATCCCTGGCCTTCTCCTGACGTATTTGCACGACCCTTTCATCAGTGGCCGAAAAGCTGGATGCACAAAACTTCACCTGAGCGTCTATCTGACAGACAAAGTCCGACTGCTCACACGGCGTGGTGATGGATCTAGAGAGTGCGTCGGCCACAATGAGCTCTTTGCCCGGGGTGTAGACCAGGTCGAAATCGTAGCGGCGGAGTTTGAGGAGGATACATTGTAGCCGTGGCGTCATATCATTGAGGTATTTTTGGATGATGTGAACCAATGGCCTGTGGTCTGTCTCGACTGTGAATTTGGGGAGTCCATACACGTAATCATGGAATTTGTCAATCCCTGTGAGGAGATCCAGGCATTCTTTTTCAATCTGAGCGTATCGTTGCTCAGTAGGCGTCATGGCTCTAGAGGCATATGCGACTGGGGCCCAGGAGGAGGATTCATCCCACTGGAGGAGTACTGCCCCAATGCCAGCCTGGCTCACATCGGTGGAGATCTTGGTCTCCTTGGCGGAGTCGAAAAATGCCAGTACCGGGGCCTTGGTGAGTTTCGCCCTGAGCTCACGCCACTCTTGCTCATGAGCGGGGAGCCACTGGAAGTCCGTAGTTTTCTTGACAAGATTGCGGAGAGCTGTGGTGTGTGATGCAAGGTTGGGGATAAACTTCCCAAGGAAATTGACCATCCCTAGGAAGCGGAAGACCGCATTCTTGTCCTCCGGGGTCTTCACGGCATTGATCGCCGCCACCTTGTCTGCATCTGGCCGCACATCGAACCGCGACATATGGTCACAAAGGAGCTTTATTTCTGCTTGACCGAACGAGTATTTGGCCCTATTGAGTCGGAGGCCATGCTCGTGGATCCTGTGGAACACTCGCTTGAGGCGATCGATGTGCTCCTGAGGAGTTGTGGACCAGATAATAATATCATCGATGTACACTCGCACCCCCTCAATGCCCTCCATCATTTGCTCTATTATGCGGTGGAACACCTCCGAGGCGGAGATGATGCCAAAGGGCATCCGGTTGTAACAGTAGCAACCGAACGGGATGCTAAATGTGCACAACCTTCAACTGGATGCGTCCAGCTGTATTTGCCAAAACCCCTTGGAGGCATCCAGCTTTGTGAAAAGCGTGAGCCATTTCGCTAGTGAGCGCTTCTCGTTTAGGTATAGGGTAGTGTTCCCTCATGATGTTACTGTTTAAATCTTTGGGGTCGATGCAAATGCGAAGTTTCCCTGACGGTTTTTTGACACAGACCATGGAACTAACCCAGTCCGTGGGTTCAGTGACCTTAGAAATGACGCCCTGGTCCTGGACGTCTTGCAGCTGCTGCTTGAGGCGGTCCTTGAGGGGTGCCGGCACCCGACGCGGTGCATGAACCACAGGTGTGGCATTCGGCTTCTGCAGTATCTTGTATCGGTAAGGTAGTGTACCCATACCTTTGAATACGCTGTGGTATTGTGCTATAATGTCATCTAATTGGGCTTGTAAGTTGGCATCTGGCGAGGTTGTTGCCTCTGCGGACGACATGGTGTGAACCCGCTGCACAAGATTCAGGATTTTGCAGGCTCGAGCACCGAGCAGAGAATTTACATAGATAGAATGTACATAGAATTTATAGTGCAGAAGGAGGCCATTCGGCCCATTGAGTCTGCACCGGCTCTTGGAAAGAGCATCCCTACCCAAGCACACCTCCACTCTATCCCCATTACCCAGCATCCCCACACAACACTTAAGGGCAATTTTAGACACTAAGGGCAATTTAGCATGGCCAATCCACCTAACCTGCACATCTTTGGACTGTGGGAGGAAACCGGAGCACCCGGAGGAAACGCACGCACACACGGTGAGGATGTGCAGACTCCGCACAGACAGTGACCCAAGCCGGAATCGAACCTGGGACCCTGGAGCTGTGAAGCAATTGTGCTATCCACAATGCTACCATGCTGCCCAACGGAAGCTCTGTTGGTTCCTACAGTTTCAAAACGCAGGGTCGCTTCTGAAAAACGATGGGATACCGCAAGCTGACATGAGACACTGGCAGCAATGGCATTGCCATTGTAGTCGATGAGCTGGCAGGCTGGTTGAAGAATGCTTGGCTTGACGCGGATGGTGTCAAGGTCAGACTTTGAAATGAGGTTTGCTGAAGTGGCAGTGTCCAGCCTGAAGCGTATGCAAGCCTTGTTGACCGTGAGGGTGGCACACCACTCGACGTCCGGATCAATGCTCAGTACTGGGAGTTGTTTCACCTTCTTCGCTGAAGGCATCGTAAGCTTGGTGATGATGCCCACCCGGAATGGGGATGTGAGGCCCTCGGTGTCAGAATCTGGAACCATGTCAGAGTCGGAGTCTGCAACGGGTTGCTGTACTGACCGGACGTTCCTGCGCTGCGACTGGGATCACTGTGTATTGGGCAGTTGAGCAGATCTGCACAGGGCTGTGTAGTGGCCAAGCTTGCCACACTGGAGACAGCGTCGAGATTTCGCGGGACATTGCCACTTTAAATGGGCGGAGCCTCAGGTGTTGCACGTCATGGCGCCGGCGTCAGGATGCTCCGTGCGCCACCCCGCATGCGCGGTGCGGTCGAACGATGTGCGCACCTGCGCAGTTCGGTCATCGGCCTCGCCGTCCCCTTGGTCGTGGCGCGCATGCGCAGGAGCCCGGGAAAAGCGCGCAAAATGGCCGCCCTCATCCAGACTCAGGCCCTGGAGTTGTTTTACGGCCAGCACCCGCTCCCCATCGTGTGGGCCTTGCCACGCCATCTCTGCCGCCTTGATATGGGAGTACCGGTTGTTGGCGTGCTCGTGGAGGACGCAGGTTTCGATGGCGATGGTAAGGGTGAGCTGCTTAACTTTAAGGAGCTGCTGGCGAAGGGGATCGGAGTGGACCGCGAAAACGATCTGGTTGCAAACATGGAGTCGGAAGTGGAGCCGTAGTTGCAGGATTGCGCGAGGATACGGAGATGGATTAAAAAGGACTGGAAAGGTTCATCCTTACCCTGCAGCCTCTGCTGGAACACATAGCGTTCAAAGCTCTCGTTGACTTCGATGTCACAGTGGCTGTCGAACTTCAGCAGGACTGTTTTAAACTTTGTCTTGTCCTCGCCCTCACCAAAGGTGAGGGAGTTGAAGATGTGGATAGCGTGGTCCCCGGCTGTAGAGAGGAAGAGAGCAATCTTCCTGGCATCCGATGCGGTTACCCGGTCGGTTACGTCAAGATACAGCTGGAACTTTTGCTTGAAAATCTTCCAGTTAGCACCGAGGTTGCCGGCGATGCAGAGCTGCGGGGGAGGGCGGGCGCTGTCCATGTTACCGGATGGCTGATCGCTGGTCCAAGGCAGACTATCTCAAGGTAGGTCCGTCAAACTCGAGCATAACTCACTGGTACCATGATGTTTTGGGTATGCCGGGTCTGCGAGGACTGCGTTTGCTGCAGCAGTGAGAGAGACAGGCTTCCAACACTTGAAGAAATGCAACTTGATTTTATTGAACTCTTAACTATCATACATACTTTAACTGTGGGTTGACACTATGCTGAGTTGACTGGAGACCTGAGGCTAACCTGACCAGACTATCTTACTACCACATGGTGTATGTTCTAGTTGCTGTTCATGGGCTCTGACTGTCTCAGGTTCTGGATCCCAAGAAAGCAGGAAAACTAGTGCTCTCTGGCTTTATAGTGGCCGTGTCCTGTCTGATGATTGGCTGCTGTGTTCTGTGTGTTCACTGGTCATCCTGTGTGTCAATCACTGCCTGTCTGTGCACCATCATATACCTGTGTGTATATTATGACAGGTCTCACCCCTACAGCCCAAAAAGACACGCAGGGTAGGTGAATTGGCCACACTAAATTGCCCCTTAATTGAAAAAAATGAATTGGGTACTCTAAATTTATATATTTTTTGAAATCCCAGCTTTATTTGGGATTAAGAAATACATTCCAAATTTCTTTGTTATGGTTTATATTCAACAGGTTTCATGTCAGTTTTTAATTAAGCAATTATTCTGAAGTGACCAAAGGTAGTAACAGGTCAGAGACATTACAATAGTAAAGAAATGGTTACGGGGAAATTAATGGGATTGAAGGCAGACAGATCTCCAGGGCCTGATAATCTTCATCCCAGAGTACTTAAGGAAGTGACCTTAGAAATAGTAGATCCATTGGTGGTCATTTTCCAAAATTCTTTGGACTCTGAAATGGTTCGTATTGATTGGAAGGTACCCAGTATAACCCCACTATTCAAAAAGGGAGATAGAGAGAAAACAGAGTACTATAGACCAGTGAGCATAATGTCAGTAGTAGGGAAGTTGCTGGAGTCCATTATCAAGGATTTCATAGCACATCATTTGGAAAACACTGGTGTAATCAGACAAAGTCAGCATGGATTTACAAACAGGAAACCCTGCTTGAAAAATCTACTGGAATTCTTTGAACATGTAACTGGTCGAGTTGACCAGGGAGAACCGGTTGATGTAGTTTTTTTAGACTTTCAGAAAGCTCTCGACAAGGTCTCACATAGCAGATTACTATATAAAGTTAAAGCCCATGGGGTTATGGGTAGTGTCTTGAGATGGATAGAAAGCTGGTTAGCAAACAGGAAGCAAAAGGTCGGAATAAAAGGGTCTTTTTCTGATTGGTGTCCCATTCACCTGCTTAATTCAGAAAGTTAACACTGGGACATGGTTGAAAATCTCTGCCCATAAATGCCTATAACTGCCTCATCCACTAATGCCATCTTTGCATTGGGTTGTGGTTGGGTGGTAAAATTTGTGCTTTGTTCTGTGGAACAAAAAGTGCTCCCAGTATCCCAACCAGCTATCTTTAAATAGCACCACAATAACATATTAACTGGTTTGCTTGCTTTTCAAAACTGGCCCCACATTTTATCAGCGACTACACTTTATCAGTTCTAATGAAAAGTTAGCGCCTGAAATGTTGAGGCCAGGCAGGTAGATAAAATCATTGAATTCCAGATCAGGACAGCAACCTGGTCCCAACAAGCTTACATCTGAGCTTAATGGAGGCCCGTTTGGATGCCTGTGAGTAATCTCCCTGACTTTAAATATTACTCACTTTTCCTGAACTTGTTTAACTATTTCATACACTGCATCCAAGACCTGGGAACAATGCACCTGCTGCTCACCTCCTCCATTTGGAACTTGCTCTCTCGGTGTGAGCTGCAGGTTTCTTCTACCCATTGCAAGTGAAAACGGGGCCGGTTTAGCTCACTTGGTTGGACAGCTGGTTTGTGATGCAGAGCAAGTCCAACTTGATCCCTGTACCAGCTGATGGTATTCATGGCGGCCCCGCCTTCTCAACATTCCTCCTCACCTGAGGTGTGGTGATCCTCGGGTTAAATCATTCCCAAAGGGGAAAGAAGGCTGTCGTGTTGGGCGTTCCGATACACAAACGAACCAACACGGTTGTAGATGGTACAACTCTGTTTTATTATTCTGTACAATAATAACTATTAACTTCTGGCTGTGGTTCGTGCTTCACCAGCTAACCTGTGGACCCAGCCCTAGCACTATCTTGGTGAGGCACTCAGCACATTGTGTATGTCTGAGTGACACGATGTAAGCTCTGTGCTCTGAGCTATCTCCTGGTAGAATGAGTGGGAACTGTGGTGTTCCCTGTTTTATAGTGCGTGTGCTCTCACTGGTGATTGGCTGCGAGGTTGTGTGTGTGTTGGTTGGTCCAACTACCCGTCCATCAATGTGTGTGTGATTGCACCATGATATGTCAATGTGGATATCATGACACAGGCTATGGTTATCTGGGACAATGGCGACTTTACTTCACATATTTGGGAAAAGTAAGCCCCTCTTCCTGATTGCACCAAGCAGTATTTCCAGTGAAGTCTCATGGAATCTGGGTGCTGCCTTTTCTCTTATGTCCACCATTCGTTATGAGTATCTACCATTTGTACCTTTTGTGGTATTATCAGGTATTGCAGTACCCGAGAGGCTGAAGTTCCATTGGTTAAACCTGGGGGGTTTACCATTGGCTGTATAGTATGTAGCTCCGCCCTGATAGGCGGGGTATAAGAATCAGTGCCGTCCCAGCAGCCCTCATTCCATACCTGAGCTGCTGGGGAACAGTTCTAGTCTATTAAAGCCTTCAGTTGTGCTACAACCTCATTTTAGTAGTTATTGATCATGCATCAATTTCATAGACTACACTTAAGTAGAAAGGATGGATCTCCGAATGAAGCCGGAGCGTCTGCAACTCAGTCCCCACACGCCGAACTCTGCGGCGATTTTCAAGCACTGGCTGGCGTGTTTCAAAGGCTACCTTGAGACGGCTGGAGGCACACCATCGGGGGAGCAGAAACTGCATCTCCTGCACTCAAGGGTAAGCCCTGGGATCTACACCCTCATCTAGGAGGCGGAAGACTTTGATGCAGCAATCAAACTTTTAAAAGGACATTATATCCGCCCAGTAAATCAGGTCTACACACGTCACCTGCTTGCAACGAGACGACAAAGTCCCGGGGAATCGTTGGAGGAGTTCTACCGCACGCTACTGGTGCTGGGCAGAATCTGTGGCTGCCTGCAAGTTTCGGCGAGCGACCACATGGAACTCCTAGTCCGGGATACCTTTGTAGCAGGTATGAGCTCCTCAGAGATCCGCCAGCGTCTTTTAGAGAAAGACACCCTGGGACTTAGGGAGGCACGGGCCCTGGCAGGGTCCATGGACGTTGCCTCCAGGAACGCACAATCCTACGTGCCCGACCGCGCGGCGGCCCCCTGGGCAGCGTGGAATCCCGCAACGGCAGCCCCACAGACCTTCCACGTGTCCCCGCAGACCTGTGCTGTAAGGCAGCCCACCAACTCTGATGGGCCCCGCTGTTTCTTCTGCGGGCAGGAAAAGTACCCCCGCCAGCTCTGCCCGGACCGCACATCCACCTGCAAAGGGTGCGGCAAGAAGGGCCATTTTGTGGGAGTCTGCCAGGCACGAGCGGTGGCCGTGGTCTCCAGTGGCGACTCCGGACTGCCGCAGCGAACGTCTCCTCGGGCCCCAGGCGGCCAGCAGTCACCGCCACCCCCATATCCTAGGGCCACGTGCGGCTCACGGGCGCCGCCATCTTGTTCCCCAGATACCGCGCTGGACAGATGGGTGCCGCCATTTTGTCCATCTCCGACCACCATGTGCGACCCATGGGAGACGCCACCTTGGTTGGGGCCCCAGGACCCCAGCCCGGCCGACTACACACTGCCCGATCAAAATTCACAACTACTGCGTCTGGCCTCGGTGACTCTGGACCATCGAACACTCTCAACAGCAACGACGACGGTCTTCATCAACGGCCACGAGACGTCCTGCCTGATCGACTCTGGGAGCACGGAGAGCTTTATACACACCGACACGGTAAGGTGCTGTTAACTTTTTACCCACCCTGTAAATCAAAGAATCTCCCTGACCTCCGGTTCCCACTCAGTGGAGATAAAGGGGTTCTGTCTAGCAAACCTCACGGTCCAAGGAAGGAAATTCAACAATTTCCACCTTTATGTCCTTCCACACCTCTGCGCGGCTGCACTCCTGGGGTTGGACTTCCAATGTAACCTGCAAAGTCTGACCTTCCAATGGGGTTGTGTCCTGTGGCTGCGCATTATACTCAATGTACAGCTTGAAGGAGCAAAACCCAGAAGTCAAAATTAATAATTTAATTTCCATTGCAATTGCAGATTCTGACCCACTGAGCTGACATTCAGGTTTCACCCACACAATGGCCACACCCTGCCGCTGCCCCCAACCACCCCCCCGTCCCCACGCCACTGCAGGTTAGCATTGCAGTTGCTAACTTTTGTTTCAATCTCCACAACTGCTGCCAGACCTGCTGACTGTAGCGAATCTTTTCAATCTTTGTAAGTAATTTGTTGGTTGTGAAATGAACTGTGATGTCCTGAGGATGTGAAAAGCACTATAAAAATGCAAGTCGTTCATTTCTCTCCAGTACAAAATGCCATCTGCAGTCAGCACAGAAAATTGACTGGCTCCTAGGGAATTGCTAACGTTATTCACTGTCTAGTTGGTGGTAGATTGCACGGACAGGTGCATTTATCCTCCTCTTTCTCTGCGCTGTTGTGTACAGGAACCCATGTTCTATTATTCTGCACACAACTTCTGATGCTGCAGCTTTCAATACATTAATGAAGGTTCTTTGTCCAGCCTTCTTCCCCCAAGGCATTGACTCATGCAATGATACACTTGCACCGTACTGGCAGTCCTTCAGCTCCTCAATAAATTGTGGTCCCTTGTGCATATGGGGAGGATCAAATCTGAATCTGCCCTCTAAGTTAAGCCATGTATATTCATTGTTCAGGATGCAAAATTAGGTATGTGGTTTTACTTTTAAGTGTGCAGTAACAGTGGGAACTTTTCCTGAAGGTTTTATAAAAGGAACAAAAATGTTTTGTAGCATGAAGTATCTGCAGCTATTGTAAGTCATAGACCGATTACCTATAAATGTAAAGGTGTGGTGCCAAATTGGAGGGAGAGGTGGCCTACACTAAGCCTTGTCCATCCATGTGACAAAATCAGGGCCTTTTCTGATGTTGCACCAGGCTTTCTTCAGAAGGAGGGCCCAGAGAGCTGGGTGGACTGGAGGAAAATGAGGCAAGAGGCTGTATCTTACCTGAGTTCCTTGCTGTTCACATTTATATGCCTGGAGTGGGCAGCCAGCCAACCTATCTCAGGAAATTGAGGTCTGGTGAGAGAAGCAACAGAAGTTCGCCCTGTGTTTCTGCCAAGAACCTGCACCATTAGAGCTGGGAACAAAGAGAGACACAAGCCTTAGGACTTGGAACATGGGCTGGTATTTCCCTCTTCCTGGTTGAGGCAGTGACATTTTTACAGTCACATTGGAATCATCCTAACCCGTTGCAATGGAGAGATTTCAACATTAAAGCCCTTTAGCTTTTTATAAAGTACTCTGGTTCACTGATACTGAGTTTAATTTTTATCTATCCATTTATTGATATTTAGTTTATGGTGAATGTGAATGACATTGTGGTGAATTGAATTAGAGACATAATTGAACCTTGTATCCAATCCAGCAATGTGATACTATCATTAACCCAGATGCTTCAAAAGTTCACGTTATTTTCATTCTATTCTGTTAAAAGATTAGGCTCGTACCTGATCCAAGCACAGTTACCTGATGCCAGAATCGAAACAGGGAGAAACAAAAAATCAAACAAATATTTTGGATTAAGCGGAATTTTCCCAAAATTTGTCACGGTGTCAAACTGTAACTGAAAATGGCATGTTCCTCTCCAGATACACAGGCATTTAATTCACATAAAATCTGGGGGCATGGGCCCAGGGGGCGCTGGATACCCAGCCTTATCACTCAATCCCGGGGTCTTCAGGCACCTCCGTGTTCGGGGCATGGGCATCACGACTGGTTTTCGCTTTTCGAAACCCGTAGTGATTCACGCCGGCGTGATGTCACGGCGCCGGGGGTAGGGGAGGGTACTCGTGAGTGGACGCTATAGGGTCAAGCCCGTTAATTATATTAAAATCTATGGAAATAAGGTTCACACCCTCTCTGACTACGTCATAGGAGGCGGGGGGGGCGGGGGGGGGGGGGGGGGGGGGGGGGGGGGAACGAGGAAGGTTACAAATTGAGATTTCAAATCTCATTTCTGACCGCTCTCGAGATTTAGAGGCCATTGCGGGATTTGCGCCCACATCTAACAAGGCTGTTGGATCACACCTATGGTAACTTTATAACCATGTGATTTTTCAAATGAATACCAATGGTGATATTTCCACTGTAAGTTACCTTCCCTCTATGTGAAGGGAGGAGATTAAAACATGAGAATGATTTGGGATACCAGCACTCAGTTAGCTATGTAAGGGTCAAGGCACAAAAATTAGACTAAACAAGTCCCCAAAGTTGTCACCACTGCAGAAAATGGGCGAGTGTCCATTGAGGACGAGGCGGCAGGCCCAAAGCCAGGGTGCAAAATAGTGGAAATGTTCCACATTGGATGGCTCCTGCCTAGAATGTTTTTTTCTAAGAAGTCTGAAGTCTGGTCCCAGGGGAATTTTTGAGGAATATGAAAAAAGAAAATAATTTTTTTTTGAAAAAACAAATCTTTTCTTTTGAAAATTATTTTTTTTTTAAAAGATTGAAGAAAGAAAAAAAAAGAGAAAAATAATAAGTCGTTAAAGGATGCAAAAGGCAGCAGCGAAGAAAGGAGGAAACGTGGGCTCGCAGCCGAATGAGAGGACCAGCAAAAGCGCTGACAAGATGGCGGATGCCAGATCGCATGGTGGGGCCAGACTGCTTACAATGGAAAAGATAACCGAGATGATGGTTGTGGAGCTGGAAAAGCAGTTTGCGAGGCACATGGAGGCTTTGAGGAAGGAGATGGCGGTCGCATTGAAGTCATTGGTGGAGGAGGCAATTGTCCCGGTGAGGGTATCTGTGGCAAAGACATCGACCAAGGTGAGAGAGCAGGGTGAGAAGATGAAGGAAGTGGAGGAGGCCGTGTCGGAGTATAACTACCAGCTCACCTCGATGGGGGACGAGCTGCGGAGGGTGGTGGAGGTCAACAGAGAACTCCGAGCAAAGCTCGAGGAGTTGGAGAACCGCTTGAGGCGGCACACGCTGAGAATTGTGGGCGTGCCCGAAGGGACAGGGGGTTCAAGGCCAACAGAGTACTTCGCTAAGATGTTGGCGGAGTTGATGGGGAAGGTGAGAACCCCTCCGGGTATGAGCTGGACCGAGCTCATCGGTCATTCAGGCCGAAGCCCAAAGTAAATGAACCGCGGTAATTATCTGCTTCCATAAATACCGCATGAAGGAGAAGGTGTTAAGCTGGGCGAAGCAGAAGCGCGAGGTGCCGTGGGATGGTGCTAGAGTTCGGATTTACAAGGTGATGCACGATCAATCACTACTGAAGCGAGATTGTTGTCCAATTGAAGGCTTTAATGAACAAGTAGTTACCCCAGCAGCTCCGGTACAGAATGACTGCTGTGGGTGAAACACAGACTCTTATGCTCCGCCTGCTGGGCCGAATCAGCAGGCAAGTTCTACCACTCATACATCCCACCTAGGTACCGCGATACCCCTAATATAGCCTACCACATTCACCCCCTGTTTAAAAAAGAGTCTGGCGGGGGTGGTGGTCTTGCTTTTACAGTGGTAGAGGTTATAGCGGTACCCTTCGGTGCCTTTACATGCAATATACATATTTACAGACAATCATTTACAAGTTCATTTTACAATGAAACTATCAGCCGGTCGGGGGACCTGGTCGTCCTCTGCAATCGTCACAGTCCCGGCGGTGATGCTGGTTTCGGCTCGGGCATCCGTGGCTCTGGGAGCGTGTCGTCTTCAGCTTCATTGCATCCGGATGGGGCCAGTGGGAGGACGGATCCTCCTGGGAAGGAGGCTGCGGTGGTGTGCACCAGTGATAGAATGGTTTGGGTTGGTGGGGGGGGGGGATGGGGGGGGGGGGGGGGGTGAGGGGGGGTGAGGGGGGCGATCCAGCAGGGGCCAGATCCCGGAGGGAGACCGTGTCTTGTCGGCCATCGGGGTGCGCCACATAGGCGTACTGGGGGTTAGCATGGAGGAGATGTACCCTCTCGACCAGTGGGTCCGACTTGTGGGCCCGTACGTGTTTGCGGAGTAGGATGGCTCTGGGGGCTGCCAGCCATGTTGGGAGCAAGGTCCCCAGGGAGGACTTCCAAGGGAAGGCATGAGGTGTTTCGTTGGTAGTAGTGCACAGTAGTGATCAGATGGAGTGAAGTGCATCGTGGAGGACCTCCTGCCATCGAGACACTGGGAGATTCTTGGACCGTAGGGCCAGTAGGACGGCCTTCCAGACCGTCCTGTTCTCCCTCTCTACCTGCCCATTTCCTTGGGGGTTGTAACTGGTCTTCCTGCTGGAGGCAATGCCCTTGCTGAGCAGGAATTGACGCAGCTCGCCACTCATGAAGAAGGACCCTCTATCGCTATGGATGTAGGTGGGGAAACCGAACAGGGTAAAGATGCTGTGGAGGGCTTTAATGACGGTGGCAGCCGTCATGTCGGGACAGGGGATGGCGAAAGGGAACCGGGAGTACTCATCAATCCCATTTAAGAAATACGTGTTGCGGTCGGTGGAGGGAAGGGGCCCGTTGAAATCCACGCTGAGGCGTTCAAAGGGGCGGGAAGCCTTCACCAGGTGCGCTTTCTCTGGCCTGTAGAAGTGCGGCTTGCACTCCGCGCAGATTTGGCAGTTTCTGGTTACGGCCTGACCTCCTCGATGGAGTAGGGCGGATTGCGGGTTTTAACAAAGTGGAAGAACCGGGTGACCCCCGGGAGGCAGAGGTTGTCGTGGAGGGTCCGGAGTCAGTCTACTTGTACACTGGCACTAGTGCCGCGGGACAGGGCATCAGGAGGCTCGTTGAGCTTCCCGGGACGATACAAGATCTCGTAATTATAGCTGGAGAGCTCGATCCTCCACCGTAAGATCTTATCATTCTTAATTTTGCCCCACTGTGCATTGTCAAACATGAAGGCTACCGACCGCTGGTCAGTGAGGAGAGTGAATCTCCTGCCGGCCAGGTAATGCCTCCAATGCCGCACAGCTTCGACGATGGCTTGGGCCTCCTTCTCGGCGAATTTCTGAGGCGTGGAGGGTGCGTGAAAAGAAGGCCACGGGTCTGCCCGCTCAGATTGAGGGTGGCAGCCAGAGCTACGTCTGATGTGTCACTCTCGACCTGGAAGGGGAGGGACTCATTGATTGCGTGCACGTCGCCCTGGCGATGTCTGCTTTGATGCTTTGAAAGCCTGGCGGGCCTCTGCCGATAGGGGAAAAACCGTGGACTGGATTAGTGGGCTGGCCTTGTCCACATAATTGGGGACCCACTGGGCGTAATAAGAAAAGAAGCCCAGGCAACGTTTCAGGGCCTTGGGGAAGTGGGGGAGGGGAAACTCCATGAGGGGGTGCATGAGTTCGGGATCTGGGCCTATGACTCCATCATGCACTACGTAGCCGAGGATGGCTAGGTGCTAAACACGCATTTGTCCTTGTTATAGGTTAAGTTATGGATTTTTGCGGTATGGCGGAATTTGCGGGGGTTGGTGGTGTGGTCCTGCTGGTCGTGGCCGCAGATGGTGACATTGTCGAGGTACGGGAACGTGGCCCGCAGACCGCACCAGTCAACCATTCGGTCCATCTCCCGTTGGAAGACCAAGACCCCATTTGTGACACCAAAGGGAACCCTTAGAAAGTGGTAGAGCCACCCATCTGCTTCGAATGCAGTGCACTTGCAGTCATCCGGGCGAATGGGGAGCTGGTGGTAGGATGATTTAAGGTCTACTGTGGAGAAAACCTTGTATTGCGCTATCTGGTTGACCATTTAAGATATGCGGGGGAGAGGGTATGCGTCGCGCTGCGTATACCTGTTGATCGTCTGACTGTAGTCTATGACCATCCTATGTTTCTCCCCGGTCTTTACAACCACCACTTGAGCTCTCCAGGGGCTGTCGTTAATGCCTTCCTTTAGTAACTGTTGGACTTCCGACCTAATGAAGGTCCGGTCCTGGGCACTGTACCGTCTGCTCCTGGTGGCGGCGGGTTTGCAATCGGGGGTAAGGTTTGCAAACAGAGAAGGCGGGTCGACCTTCAGGGTTGCGAGGCCGCAGACAGTGAGGGGTGGTAGGGGCCTGCCGAATTTGAGGGTGAGGCTCTGGAGACTGCACTGAAAATCCAGGCCTAGCAATAGTGCAGCGCAGAGGTTAGGAGGATGTAGAGGTGAAAGCCGTTGAACTCAACGCCCTGGACTGAGAGAGTGACTGTGCAGAACCCTCGGATCGGGACAGAGTGGGATCCGGAGGCCAGGGAAATCCGTTGATTGGCGGGGTGGACCGCGAGGGAGCAGCGCCTTACCCGGGTATATGAAGCTTTCGGTACTCCCGGAGTCCAGCAGGCAAGAGGTCATGTGGCCGTTGATTTTCACCGTTGTCGAAGCGGTGGCCAGGTTGTGTGGACGAGACTGGTCCAGCGTCATCGAGGCGAGCTGCGGGTGATCGTCACTGGTTTCAGACGAAGAGCGTTGGGGGCCCACGTCGTGGAAGGTCGTTGGCATCCATGCCCCTTGGGGAAGGGAAGATGGCGGTGGCTGGAGAGCCTGCGGGGAACAAAATGGCGGCGCCCATGGGGTACACGTTGCGGGGGCGGGTCAAAATGGCGGCACCCATGGGCCGCACGTTGGTGGAGCAGGACAAGATGGTGGCACCCATGGGCCGCACGTGGACCGAGGGGGAGAAGATGGCGCCGCCCACTGGCCACGCGTGGCCCCGGGAGGTGAAGATGGCGGCGCCCACTGGCCGCGCGTGGTCCATGGGGGTGAAGAGAGCGGCGCCCATTGTGCATTTGGCAGGGGGGAGGGGGCGATAGCGGCGACTGCGCGGGCCTGGCACACTGTGTCGAAGTGGCCCTTTTTGCCCCAAGCCTTGCAAATGGCGGCACGGGCCGGACAGCGTTGGCGAGGGTGCTTCTGCTGACCCCAGAAATAGCATCGGGGACCCCCGGGGTGCGCGGTTTTGCGTGTGGCACAGGCGTATTGGCTAGGCAGGGCCCCAGCTGAGGCGGTCGTTTGCGGGGTCCAGGAGGGATAGGAGGGGTGGGCCGCGCGGCTGGAGGGGTAGGCCTGAACATTACGGGAGGCGACCGTCATGGAGAGCGCTAATTTTTTTGTCTCCGCTAGGTCGAGTGTGGCCCCTTCCAGCAATCGTTGTCGGATGAGGTCCGACCCAATCCCCGTTACGAAAGCATCGCGCATGAGGAGATTAGAATGTTCGGCGGCCGTAACGGCCTGACAGTCACAGTCCCAGACGAGTGGGATTAGGGCCCGCCAGAAGTCTTCGATGGACTCACCAGGGAGTTGAGAGCGAGTGGCGAGTACGTGCCTGGCGAAGAGTGTGTTCGCTTTCTGCGCATAGTTCTCTTTGAGGTGCGCCATGGCTTCCGCGTAAGCCGTGGTGTCCTGGATCAGCGGGAACACGCTTGAGCTCAACCTGGAATACAGGACCTGTATCTTCTGAGCCTCCATCGGTGGGGTGGTCGTTGAGTTAATGTAGGCCTCGAAGCAAGCTAGCCAGTGATTAAAGTCTTTTCTGGCGTCGGTCGATTGCGGATCCAGCTGCAGGCAATCTGATTTGATACGGATGTTCATCCCGTAGAAAATATGACTGCAATAAATTGATGCACGATCAATTGCATAAAGACAAAGGTTGGGCACAACTTTGGCTTTATTGCAGTCAGATGCGTGACCTCCTGCTGCAGCTGGCAAAATGGCAGCTAAATAGAGGACACGCATATTTATACTCCTCCTACTGGGCAGAGCCAGCTGGCAGGGGCTACCTGCGAACCTGTAGTCCAGGTCCTACCTTACATCCCCTAATACAGGTGTACAGTGGTTCACCACAGAGATCTCATCGGGCAATACATGGCCAGCCGAATCGGGGTCCTGAGACGTCATCCAAGATGGCTGTCCCCATGAATCGCACATGGCCTGTGAAGAGAGGAATGGCAGCGGGCCCGGTTCGCCTGTGGAGACAGTGGCAGCCGACCGGGCCTGGCATACTGCCACGAGGTGCCCCTTCTTCCCGCATCCCTTGCAGATTGTGGATCTGGCCGGGCAGCGTTGCCGGGGGTGTTTGTTTTACCCGCAAAAATAACATCGGGCCCCCCCCTCCGGGGTTTCCTGGCTGCCGCACTGCACAAGCTTGTGGGGAATTTAGGGGTGCTTTGGAATCGGCCGCGGGTGGGGTCCACCCTGTCCATGCGGGTACCGCGCGGTCAGGAACATAGGCCTGGGCGTTGCGGGAGGCTACATCTAGGGAGTGCGCAAGTTTCCGTGCCTCTTTAAGCCCTAGCGTGTCGTTTTCCAGCAGTCGCTGGCGGATTTTAGAGGACAGCATGCCCGCAACAAAAGCATCCCGTATTAAGAGTTTAGTGTGGTCATTGGCTGAGACTTGTGGACAGTTACAGTTTCTACCTAACACTAACAATGTGCGGTAAAAATCGTCCAGTGATTCCCCTAGGATCTGCCGTCTGGTAACTAAAAGATGCCAAGCGTATACCTGATTCGCAGTGTGGACGTAGTGCTCTTTTAACAAAGTCATTGCGTCCTCGATAAGCATGTAGATTTCTGGGCTCACCCTTGAGTGGAGGACTTGCATTTTCTGTTCCTCCATGAGGGTAGTCGGGGCTGTCCTGATGTACCCGTTGATACATGCCAGCCAATGTTTAAAAGTTGCTGCTGCATTTGCCGCGTGGGGGTTGATTTGTAGACACTCTGGCTTGATGAGGAGAGCAGCCATTCTTCAATCTTGTTCATTAAATTGATGCACGATCAATCACTACTGAAGCGAGATTGGAGTGCAATTGAAGGCTTTAATGAACAAGTAGTTACCCCAGTAGCTCCGGTACAGAATGACTGCTGTGGGTGAAACACAGACTCTAATGCTCCGCCTGCTGGCCGGAACCAACAGGCAGGTTCTACCACTCATACTACAGTATAAGGTACATCCCATCTAGGTACCGCGATACCCCTAATATAGCCTACCACACAAGGACTTGACAGTGGAGTTGGCAAAAAGACGAGCAGCGTTCAGACGAATGAAGGCGGCACTGTACAACAAGGGGGTGCGGTTTGGTATGGTATACCAGGCGAAGCTGAGGGTGACATATAACGCCAAAGACTTTTATTTCGAGACAGCGGAGGCGGCTGAGGCGTTCGTGAAAGCAGAAGACTTGGGACAGACGTGAGGAGCGGAGCTGGAAGAGAGACTGTGGACTGTGATTGGGGAGCTGGAAAATGTATAAATGCTATAACTTTCTTTTCATTGACGTGTGTTTTAATTTACTTCACTTCAGTACAGAATTCAAGCTATTGTTAGGGTTGATTGGCATTCTTTGTTGCAACGGTTGTATCTTATTTTAGTGAATTGTGTGGGCTGGATTGTTTTTTTTTCTCTGGGACTGGGTGGGAGGGGACAGTATACCTTGGGGGAGGGGGGGGGGGGGGGAGCCACCCGTGCTAGCTAACTAAAGTCAGCCAGTGAACGGAGGTGAGGTGAGAGGAGGGCTGCGGACATTGGAGCCTGGTTTCGATGGGTCTACGAGGCGAGCAAGGGGGGAAGGGGGGGGAAGGGATCGATACAGGGAGATGTTTTCTCGAGAGGAAATGTAGGGGGGATTCTGGGAGGGGGGAAGGGGTTCGATCTTAATGATGGATAGGGGTGGGTCAGGCTAACAGGGCAGGGCCCTGTGGTATGATGAAGGTGGATAAGAAGGGGGAGGGGGGGGTGAGAGACCCCCAGTTAGGATGGTCACGTGGAACATGAGGGGGTTAGGAGGGCCAGTCAAGAGGTCAAGGGTGCTTGTGCATCTTAAAAGTTTGAAAGCCGATGTAGCAATGCAGCAGGAGACTCACTTGAGGGTGAAGGATCAGATGAGACTTAAAAAGGGCTGGGGTAGTCAGGTGACGGAAGGGCTCGAGGGGTAGCGGTAATGGTCAGCAAAAGAGTACGCTTCCAGGTGGAGAATGTGGTGGCAGATCAGGGGGGTAGATACGTGATTGTGACAGGGGCGCTGGAGGGGAGGTTAGTGGCGCGGGTAAGTGTATACGGTCACAATTGGGACAATGTAGGATTTGTGAAGAAGGTGTTTGGTGCAGGCGCCAAGTTTGGACAGGTCACGGCCGCGCTCGCTGGTCCCATCAGGTCCCAAAGGCGTTGGCTGGGCTAATGGTGGAAATGGGAGGGCTGGACCCTGGAGGTTTCTGCACCCGAAGGACTACTCGTTTTTCTTGGCAGTCCATAAGGTATACTCGTGGATTGACTTTTTTGTGGTGGGGAAGGCTTTGCTGGCTGGGGTTAAGGGGTCGGAGTGCGCGGCAATTGCAGTATCAGATCATGCTTCGCATTGGGTGGATATGGTACTGGAGAAGGGGGTAGCACAGAGGCTGGGGAGGAAATTAGATGTGGGACTGTTGGAGGACCGAGGGTTCTGTGACAAAATTGAAAATGTAATTGAGGAATACGTAGGTTTCAATTGTATGGGTGAGGTGTCAAAGGCAGTTGTCTGGGAGGCTCTAAAGGCGGTGGTGAGGGGTGAGGTGATTTTGTTTAAGGCCAGGGTGGACAAAGAGGAGACATTGGAGTGGCAGAGGGTAATAGATGAGTGATGCGACCATCAATCCACACGAGACGGAGAGTTGAAGTGAATTGTAGCTTTAATCACCTGGAACTGTGCCTGCCTGCGACTGCTCTGCACTGAGAGCTGCCTGCAGTGCAGCAGCTCTGTATACCTCCCCTCAAGGGGGCAGAGCCAGAGGCAGAGCCCGCAAGGGCACCAACCTGATACAAAGTGGTGTAATACAATACAATGATCCATAGCTGGAGCCCGCAAGGGCAACAACATAGTACAATGCAATACAGTGGTGAATGGCTGTCATAATACATTCATCACATTCACCCCCTGTTAAAAAATTGAAGTCCAGCGGGGGTGAAGTGGCTCACAGGTTGAGTCTGTCCCTGATTGTGTGCTGTGAACGCCTGAGTTCTGGTTTAGCAGCGAGCACGGGTGTTGAAGTCGTCGGTGCGGGCACGGGTGTTGAACACGTCGATGCGGGCACAGGTGTGGACTCCAGGAGCGTGTCTTCTGGAGCTTCATCCCTGTAGGTCGGTGATGGGGGAAGGGGTATAGTAGGGGGGTGGACGCAATATAGGGGCGGGGGCGCTGTTCGGTGTAGGTTGGGGGGGGGGGGTAGGTGGTGGTCATAGGGGATCCTGCAGGTGCCCGGTCCCAGAGGGAGACTGTATCTTGACGGCCGTCGGGGAGCACCACATAGGCATACTGGGGGTTGGCGTGAAGGAGCTGGACCCTCACGACCAGGGAGTCGGATTTATGGCTCCTCACATGTGTTCGGAGAAGTACGGGGCCCGGTGTCGTCAGGCAGGCTGGAAGCGAGACCCCGGAGGTGGATTTCCGGGAGAAAACAAATAGGCGGTCATGAGGGGTCTCGTTCGTGGCTGTGCAAAGAAGTGACCTAATGGAGTGGAGCGCGTCAGGGAAGACCTCCTGCCAGTGGGAAACTGGGAGATTCCTAGACCGCAGGCCAGGAGGACGGCCTTCCAGACCGTCACGTTCTCCCTGTCCACCTGTCCGTTTTCCCGGGCGTTGTAACTGGTAGTCCTGCTCGAGGCGATGCCCTTACCGAGCAGGTACTGACGCAGTTCGTCGCTCATAAACGAGGAGCCCCGGTCACTGTGGACGTAACTGGGGTAACCGAACCAGGTGAAGGTACTATGCAGGGCCTTATGTTAATGACAGTGGCCGCGGTCATGTCGGGGCAAGGGATTGCAAAGGGGAAGCGGGAGTACTTGTCAACGATGTTGAGGAAATACGCGTTGTGGTTGGTAGAGGGTAGGGGCCCTTTGAAGTCGATACTGAGGCGACCAAAGGGCCGGGATGCCTTTACCAGGTGGGCCTTATCCGGTCGGTCGGAGTGTGGCTTGTACTCCGCGCAGATTTGACAGTCCCTGGTCATGGCCCTGACCTCCTCGGTGGAGTAGGGCAGGTTGCGGGCCTTGGCGTCGTGGAGAAGCCAGGTGACCCCCGGGTGGCAGAGGTCGTTGTGGATGGCCCGGAGTCGGTCATTTTGCGGGCTGGCACATGTGCCACGGGACAAGGCATCTGAGGGCTCATTGAGCTTCCCAGAACGATACACAATGTCGTAATTATAGGTGGAGAGTTTGATCCTCCACCTCAAGATTTTATTGTTCTTGATCTTGCCCCGCTGTGTGTTATTGAACATGAAGACTACCGACCATTGGTCGGTGACGAGGGTAAACCTCCTACCAGCGAGGTAGTGCCACCAGTGCCATACAACTTCCACAATGGCTTGAGCTTCTTTTTCGACTGAGGAGTGTCGAATTTCGGAGGCGTTGAGGGTTCGGGAGAAAAAGGCTACCGGCCCGCCTGCCTGATTAAGGGTAGCGGCGAGGGCGACTTCTGACGCGTTGCTCTCCACGTGGAAAGGGATGGACTCGTCTACCGCGTGCATTGTGGCTTTGGCAATATCGGCCTTGATGCAGCTGAAGGCCTGGAGGGCCTCAGCCGCCAGTTGGAAGATGGTAGCTTTGATCAGTGGGCGGGCTTTGTCCGCATAGTTGGGGACCCACTGGGCATAATAGGAAAAGAACCCAAATCATCTCTTCAGGCCTTGGGACACTGGGGGAGGGGGCGTTGCAGGAAGGGGCGCAAAGGTCGGGGTCGGGCCCTAGGACGCCGTTTTCCATGACGTAGCCGAGGATGGCTGGTTGGGTTGTGTGGAAAACGCATTTCTCCTTGTTATAAGTGAGGTTGAGGGCTTGGGCGGTTTGGAAAAACTTCTGAAGGTTGGCGACGTGGTCCTGCTGGTCGTGGCCGCAAATAGTGACGTTGTCCAAGTACCGAAATGTGGCCTGCAGCCCGTAGTGGTCCACCATTCGGTCCATCGTTCTTTGGAAGCCCGAGACCCCGTTGGTGACGCCGAAGGGGACCCGGAGGAAGTGGAAGAGGCGGCCGTCTGCCTCAAAAGCCATGTAGTGGCGGTCCTCCGGGCGGATTGGGAGCTGGTGGTATGCGGACTTCAGATCCACCGTGGAGAACACCCGGTAGTGTGCAATCTGATTCACAATGTCCGCTATCCGTGGAAGGGGGTGCGCATCGAGGTGCGTATACCGATTTATGGTTTGGCTGCAATCTACAACCATGCGGTTCTTTTCCCCGGTCCTGCCGACCACCACCTGAGCTCTCCAGGGGCTGTTACTGGCCTCGATGATCCCTTCCCGCAAGAGTCGCTGGACCTCGGACCTGATAAAGGTCCTGTCCTGGATACTGTACCGCCTGCTCCTGGTGGCAACGGGTTTACAGTCGACGGTGATATTTGCGAAGAGCAGGGGAGGGGGTAGTGGCCCGCCAAACTTCAGGGTCAGGCTCCTGAGATTGCACTGGAAGTCCAGTCCCAACAGAAGAGGAGCGCAGAGATCATGGAGTACATATAGTTTAAAGTTTGCGTATTTGACGCCTTGTATCGTGAGGTTCGCGACAGTGTACCCCCGGATCTGCACTGAGTGCGATCCGGAAGCGAGGGAGATTGTTTGAAGTGCGGGGGAGATTTGGAGCGAACAGCGACTTACCGTGTCTGGGTGTACGAAGCTCTCCATGCTCCGGAGTCAAACAGGCAGGGCATTTTGTGTCCACTGACCCGGACAGTCATCATGGAGTTCCTGAGGTGCTTTGGGCATGACTGGTCGAGGGTGACCGCGCCGAGTTATGGGTAGCCGGCGTGGTCAGGGGTGGTGGTGTGGTCCCAAGGGCGGCCTCTGTCAGTCGCACGTGTCAGGCGGCATTGCAGATGGCGGCCAAGATGGTGGCCCCCGTCGGTCGCACGTGTTGGGCGGCAATGAAGATGGCAGCCCCCATGAGTTGCACATGGCGGGCCACGTGGGAGACGGTGGCCAAGATGGCGGCCTCCGTGAGTCACACGTGTTGTGCAGAGTCGGAGATGGCTGCCCTCACGGACAACACGAGGCGGGTGACGCGTCCGGAGGGGGGCGGAGCCGGCCGGCACGCAGCCACGCTGCGGGGTCTGCGGGCCTCTGAGTCCGAGAGTCGGGCCTGTGTTTTGGAGGACTTGGACCTGACCAGGCAAACTTTGGCAAAGTGTCCTTTCTTGCCGCAGTCGCTACAGTTCGCGTTCCGAGCCGGGCAACGCTGCCTGGGGTGCTGGTGCTGGCCGCAGAAATAGCACGTTAGCCCCCCCGAGTTGGGTGGGCAGCTGCGCGGCACAGGCCTGGGGTACTCTCTGGTCGGGTGTCCACGAGGGGGTCCCGTGGTCGGAGGGGAAAGCATTGAGGCTCTGGAACGCTACTTCTAGAGAGGTGGCTAGTTTTACGTTTCTTCTAGGTCGAGGGCACCCTTCTCGAGCAGGCGCTGTCTGACCTAGTTGGACCGGACCCCAGCCACATAGGTGTCCTGGATGGCGAGTTCCATGTGTTGTGAGGCCGTGGTGGCCTTGTAGTTGCAGTTTCACGCGAGTACTTTCAGGTTACGTAGGTACTCCTCCAGCGATTACCCGGGGCATTGGCGGCGAGTGGTGAGGAGATGCCGCGCATACACTTCGTTCACCGGCCTCACGTATTGCCGCTTCAGGATCGCGACCGCATCTGCGTATGTGGTCGCTTCCTCGATTTGCACGGAGATTCGATGGCTCACCCGGGCATGGAGGAGGCTCAACTTCTGTTCGTTGGTGATGGAGGGCGAGGAGGAGGCGGCGAGGTAGGCCTCGAAACATCGGAGCCAGTGCGAAAAGATCTCTTTGGTTTCAGCTGCCTGTGGATCGAGTTCCAGTTGGTCAGGTTTGAGGGCTGCTTCCATCGCGATGTAGCTGATTAAATTGATGCGACCATCAATCCACACGAGACGGAGAGTTGAAGAGAACTGTGACTTTAATCAGCTAGAACTGTCTCTGCCTGCGACTGCTCTGCACTGAGAGCTGCCTGCAGGGCAGCAGCTCTGTATACCTCCCCTCAAGGGGGCAGAGCCAGGTGCAGAGCCCGCAAGGGCACCAACCTGATACAAAGTGGTGTAATACAATACAATGATCCATAGCTGGAGCCCGCAAAGGCAACAACATAGTACAATGCAATACAGTGGTGAATGGCTGTCATAATACATTCACCGCAATGAGATGTTGGAGGTAGATAGGAGGTATGCAGAAGATGGGGACCCAGCGAAGTTGGAAAAGAGGAAGGAACTACAGGCGAGCTTTGACCGACTATCTACCAGCAAGGCGGTGCGCCAACTGAGACCAGCAAAGGGTGCAGTTTATGTGCAAGGAGAGAAGGTGTATGTTATGTTAGCGGGTCAGCTTCGGAGGGAGGCAGCGGTAAGGGAAATTGTTCAGGTGAGGGGCAGGGCAGGAAAGTTGGTGGTGGCGCCGTATCTGATTAATAAGGTTTTTCAGGAATTCTATGAGAGGGTCTACAGGTCAGAGCCACCTGGGGGAGACCGGGAGAGGCAGGAATTTCTAGATGGGTTGGATTACCTGAGGCTAGGGGAGGGGGACAGGGCTACATTAGAAGGAGAGATAGTGGAGCAGGAGATAAAGGATGCGATTGGGAGGATGAAGTCGGGGAAGCTGGCAGGGCCGGATGGGTTTCAGGTGGAATATTATAAAAAATTCAAGGATAAGCTGTCACCCCTGATGGTGGGGATGTTTGAGGAGGTGATCGGGAAGGGGGTATGACCACAAACTTTGGGACAGGCATCGATTTCCCTGTTGCTTAAAAAAGATAAGGATCCGACGGAGTGTGGGTTGTATAGGCCCATATCACTTTTAAACGTGGACGCAAAGATATTGGCGAAGGTACTAGCGGGTAGGCTAGAGGAGTGCCTCCCAAAGGTGATAGGTGAAGATCAGATGGGGTTTGTGAGAGGCAGGCAGCTCTTTTCAAACGTTAGAAGGGTATTGAACGTGGTTATGGCACCTGCGGAGGGGAAGGAAACAGAGGTGGTTGTGGCATTGGACGCCGAGAAGGCGTTTGACTGGGTAGAATGGGGGCACTTGTTGGCAGTTCTGGAGCGGTTTGGGATTGGACCAAGATTTGTGAACTGGGTAAAGCTACTATACAAGGAGCCACGGGCGAGTGTCCGCACAAACAACATCAGCTCGAGATACTTTTCTCTCCACCGTGGGACTAGGCAGGGATGTCCTATGTCCCCCCCTGCTGTTTGCACGCGCGATTGAGCCGTTGGCCATCACATTAAGAAGATTGGGGATATGGAAAGGGATAGTGCAGGGGGGGAGATAGAGCATAGGGTGTCCTTATATGCCGATGACTTGTTGTAATACGTGTCGGAACCGAGTGTGTCAACAGGGGGAATATTGGAGCTGCTTCGAGTGTTTGGGTCTTTCTCGGGGTACAAACCAAATCTAGACAAGAGTGAGTATTTTGTGGTGTCTCGGCCGGGGGTGGGGGCAGGGGTGGGGCAGCTGCCATTCCATAGGGCAGGGACTCACTTTAGATACCTGGGGTGCAGCTTGCCCGGGAGTGGGGTGGGCTCCGCTGGTACAACATTTCTAGTTTGGTGGGGAGAATGAAAGCTGATTTAGCAAGGTGGTCTCCCTCTGTCACTGGCGGGTTGGGTACAGGCGGTTAAAATGAACGTGTTGTTGTGATTTCTGTTTATTTTCCTATGCCTGCCGATTTTCCTGCCAAAGGCATTTTTCAGAGAGATTGAAGGAATGATTACCTCGTTCATATGGGGAGGGAAGGTGGCCAGAGTTAGAAAGGTGCTGCTACAGAGGGGGAAGGCAGGCAGGAAGTTTGGGTCTTCCGACCCTGATGTATTATTACTAGGCGGCGAATGTGGAGAAGGTGCGGAGCTGGGTCAGAGGGGTTCATTCCTAGTGGGTCAGAATGGAAGAGAGTTTGTGCAGGGGGTCGGGATTGAAATCACTAGCAACAGTGCCGCTCCCGATAGCCCCAAGGAAGTACTCAGGGAGTCCGGTAGTAATAGCTTCGTTGAGAATTTGGAGGCAGTTTCGCCAGCACTTTGGGTTGGGGCAAGGTCAAGGGAAATGTCGATTCGGGGGAACCATAGATTTAAGCCAGGGAAGTAGGATGGAAATTTTCGGAAATGGGAGGAAAAAGGGATTTAGACACTAAAAGATTTGTTTCTTGGGGGTCGGTTTGCAGGAGTGAAGGAGCTGGGAGCAAAGTATGGGCTGGAGCAGGGGGAAATATTTAGATACATACAGGTTCGAGATTTTGCCAGAAAGAAGATACAGAGCTTCCCGGTGGAGCCGGCCTCCACATTGCTGGAGGAGGTGCTGACCACAGGGGGACTGGAGAAGGGAGTAGTGTCGGCGGTTTACGGAGCTATTTTGGAAGAGGAGAAGGCACCACGGGAAGGGATCAAAGCAAAGTGGGAGGAAGAGTTGGGAGAGGGTATGGAGGAGGGGTTCTGGTGTGAGGTGCTCCGGAGAGTGAACGCCTCCACCTCGTGTGCATGGTTGGGGCTGATACAGCTGAAGGTGGTGCATAGAGCATTCTTCACAAGGGCGAGGATGAGCCGATTCTTTGAAGGGGTAGAAGATGTGTGTGAACGTTGTGGCGGGGGGGTGGGGGGGATGTGCGGGGGGGGGGGGCGCAAATCACATTCATATGTTTTGGTCCTGTCCGAAGCTGGAGGATTACTGGAAGGAGGTTTTTAGGGTAATCTCTAAAGTGGTGCACGTGAAACTGGAGCCGGGCCCTCGGGAGACCATATTAGGGGTGTCAGACCAGCCAGGGTTGGAAATGGGTGTGGAGGCAGATGTTGTAGCCTTCGTCTCATTGATTGTCCGAAGGCAGATCCTGTTGGGATGGAGAGAAACCTCTCCACCCAGTGCCCTGGTGTGGCGGGGGGACCTGTTGGAATTCTTGACTCTTGAAAAGGTTAAGTTTGAACTGAGGGAAAGGATGGAGGGATTCTACAATTCATGGGCATTATTCATTCTGCACTTTCGAGAATTGGATAACATCAAATATTAGTTGGGGGGGGGGCGTTGGGAGGGTTGGGGGAGGGGGACTTTGTGTATGAATGGTGTCTTTGGGTGGTTCATGTTTTTTTTTGTCATTTGTTTATGTTAACATGCGGGCTAATGTTTGGGGTTTGGTGGGAGGATGGGATCGTTGTTACTAATATGGGGATTGACATTATATTCGTTATTGATTATTGTTTATTGATGGTGGGTGCAAATTTGGGAGAAAATGTGAAAAAGGAGAATAAAAATATTTTTTAAAACACTATTACCCATGTTAAATGCATCTCCAATTTCCTGTCCTCAATGTTGCCACTACAGTTTGGTGGCCTATAAAATACTCCTACCAATGTTTGCTGCCTCTTGTTGATTCTCAGCTCCACCCAAACTGATTCTACATCTTGATTCTTCATCTGTGCTCCTCTCTCATTAATATACTTATATTTTCCCTTAGTAACAATGCTTCCCACTTCCTTTACCTTTTTGCTTATTCGTCCTCAATGATAAGTATCCTTGAACATTCAATTCTCTGGCTTGGTCACTTTGTAACCACTTCTCTAGAATAACAATTAAATCATACCCATTTAACTCTATTTGTGCCCTCAAATTATTTACCTCATTGTGAATGTTGCGCGAATTCAGATAGTGTGCCCTTGACTTGTTCTTTTTAATGTTATTCCACATTTTGATCCTATTGATACTTGCCTTCGCTTGTCTGCCTTCTAATTTTGCTTACTATGTTTCTACTTTCTGAAGCCAGTTTTGCTTCCCTACTTTCTGAGCTTCTTCTCAGGCACCCATTCCTCTGCCAACCTAGTTCAACCTCCCCAACTATTCTACTATTCTCCCTACAAATCTCCCTGCCCTGAAAAGATGTTAGTCCTGGCCCTGCTAAGATGCAAAGCATCCACCTTGTGCAGGTTGCACCTGCCCCAAAACTGGTTCTAGTGCCTCAGAAATATTGGGCGGGATTCTTCGGAAATCAGCGGGGCAGACAACTCCGGCACGAAGGAGTGGCGTGAACCACTCCGGCGTCGGGTTGCCCCGAAGGTGCGGAATCCTCCGCACCTTCAGGGGCTAGGACGGCAGCGGAGTGATTTGCGTCGCGCCGGCCGGCGCAGAACGGGCTTAGCGCCATGGCAACTGGCGCCGAAGGGCCTCCGACGGCCGGCGCGTGTTGGCGCATGCGCGGGAGTGCCAGCGTGTGCCGTCATCCCAGCGCATGCGCGGGGGGTTCATCTCCTCGCCGGCCATCGCGGACCAGTACACCAGCCGACGTGGAGGAATAGAGTGCCCCCACAGCACAGGCCTGCCTGCGGATCAGTAGGCTCCGATCGCGGGCCAGGCCACCATGGGGGCACCCTCCGGGTGGCCGCACACGGAGCCAGGTCCCGCCGGTAATTACCTGTTGTAACATACGGCGGTGGGACTGGACGAAAATGGGCAATCGCTCGGCCCATCGCGGGCCGGGGAATCGCCGGTGGGGGGGGGGGCTGCCGTCGGCTGCCGACCGGCGCGGTGCGTTTCCCACCCCCGCCAAATCCACAGCGCCGGAGAATTTGGCAGCCGGCGCAGCGGGTTTCACGCTGCCCCCCGGCGATTCTCCGCCCCCCCCCCCCCCCCCCCCCCCCCCGCCCGTCCCTCTTACACAAATTCTCCAAAGATGTGTCCAAGTTACAGTGTGTTCACCCCCCTAAGCAGGATGTCCATGTAGTCCTCAGCCTTGTAAGTACACCACAGTGACACCAGCCACCGTTCAAGTTGTAAAACCCAGAGCCCAACCTTCTGCAGCCAGTGGCACTTCCTCCAGGTGTGTTTGTCTAGGACACATGATGCATCATTGGCTTCCCACATGCCACCGGAGGAACAGTCCAATCAACCGAGCTGCCCTGCCATTCCTTAACTCCACAAGCTATTTATTGTAAGTTGAATAAGGAAAAAAAGCTTACCAATTTTTCACTGATCAGCTTTTTCCCCTGTACTGAAGTACAAACAAAATACTGGAGGCTGAAAAAGGTAGAAGAAGAAAGTAGCATCTCCTTCATCAAACTCCCTCACTCACCAAACTCCCTCACTCTGTGAAGTGCATTCAATCAGTACCCACCTCACCCACCTACCCACTCACTCACCTATCTACTTACCCACTTACCATTTAGCCACCTCACCACCATCACTTCCACCTACCTACCCACTCCACCTCACCCATCTACCCAATCACCCATTCATCCACTTACCCAGTCAGTAAGACTGGACTTTTAAACTTACCATATGGCAGCTAATACTGTAAAAAGGAGACAGGTTCTGTCTTCCCCCAACTCTACTCTGCTCTGATAGAGTTCCCCGATGCATGTTGCAGGTGCTGTGGATAACATTTTGTCGGTTTTTTTTCCCTTGTTCTAAGCTTGAGTTTTCTTTTTGTTAACATATTCTTCATCTTCATAAAATTACTTCTGGTCATGCTGTTCTTATTCTGACTTCAACATAAGATCTAACATCTTCTGGTATCATTTGACATAAGTAAACAAACTTATCTACTTGTTCCAATGTCCATCCACTTCGGTCTCCCTTCTAGCTTCTTCTAATGTATTTCTACTAATTACCATGTTTTGTCTTGTTGGTGTTCATATTCAATCCATAGATTTTACTTAATGGACAATATTTTGTAGGGCCTCTTCCGATCATTCACATAGTGCTATGTCATTTGTACACCACAAGTTTGCTATGTTCTTGCCTCCAATTTATTTATCCAGTGCCTATCTGTATTGGGACCGAATAGTGAGCATCAGGCTGGAAGATGGACAATCAAACATGTGTATTGTCGCCAAAATTATTCAATCTGTACACAGAACAAATATTCAGACAGTCAACTGTGTTTCTAGCGATACCTTGCCAGTTTTTGCTTTTCAACTCCATATCCAATCCTCTTTTGAAAGTTTATATTGAATCTGCTTCCATCATTCTTGCAACAGTGCATTGAAAATCACGACAACTTACTGCATAAAGCAATTTCTCCTCATCTTCCCTCGGGTTCTTTTTCCCAATTATCTTAAATCTGTGGCTTCTCGTTACCCACTTACCTGACAGGATAAACAGTTTCTCCCAGCTAGAATTCTTGTTCTATGTTGCCTATATAATGCAATTGGCCAGGGTTGAAAAAAACTTGATATTGGATTGAATTTTTGTTTGGTTACACTTGAGGCCAGAAAATAGTTTCACAGAGTTATAATTGCTGTTACTCACCCTTGTGAGATTAAGTAAATAGGAAAGTGTAACATGTCAGTCTGTTGGTGGAAGATTAAGCAACCCCTTTCTTTGGTTACTTTAATGTATTCTAAGCTTTAGTTACACGGGTGAATAATCATATCTCCAGGCTGTAAGATGGAAGACATATTTGAAATTTAATAATTTTCTGAATCATTTGCTCAAACAACATTTCTCTCACTCATGACTTCTGAAGGATCATTTTTCTTTGGAAATATTCTGAACAAACCCTGCTTTTAAAGAGTTAACTGCATTTTTGAAAGTGTGTGGTTGGTTGCCTGTGTTTCCCTTTGGCAGGTCATTTTTCTTTGTTCTTTCCTTGCTGGCCCTTGTAGAATCCTGTTCTCATAATAGTATTTCATCGGCTCATGGAAGGACACTGAAGGACTGAAAACAGCCTGGTTTAGGACAATACATTTTGGTCGGGAAATAACACACAGCTTTATTCAGAGTACAAGCTGAAGTTAATCTGTGTTTGATGTGACAGGAGCTAAATTAGACGGCCCTCGAAAGATACATGATTAACCCACAGCCATTGATCTTTTGAATGATCTCTGCATCCAGCCAATGCTAATCAGGCTGTTCATTGGCAGGGCACATCAGCAGGGGGCCATTGTGGTGAGTGGTTAGCATCACCAAACATGAGCCTGTGCTGCTTAAAGCAAAGATGTATTGTGGCTCGAACACATGTTGGGAGTTGCGGTTGATGTGAATGTGATCTGGGAAAGCAGGAATGACAAAATGTGGGAGAGAGCGGGCAACAATGTGTACTGACTCTGGACTGGAGTTCTAGTGGACAAAGTGGGAAGGAGGAGCAATGTCCTATATCCAAAAGGTTATATCAGAAGATTCTGCTGGCACTTGCTGAAAAGGCCTTTGCGTAAGATATCCCTGAAGATCAGTGCCAGTATTCAAGCCTTGAGGACCTAGATACATTGTCACACGAAGTTCAATGACTTCACATCAGTAAGGCATTTTCAAATGCTCTATCCTACCAACTGCACCACTAACCTCAGCCAAAGCTCAATTCATTACACTTGGAACTATCTCTATCAATTAGGACTCATACTTGACACTCATATTCTTCACACCCCCCCTCACACCGCCACCCACCCCTTCCCAGATTTCATATATTCAACATGACAGTCACATCTGCTAAAACAATTGCACAATACTTACAGGCACACCTCCCATTCTCTTACAGAACAAGGTGGCAAACAGCAGGAGGCCGCAAATGCATGTTCTAACTCCCAAGGGGGTGACAGTGTTGGTCATTATTGGGACAGTCATTACTGAGGCTGTGGCCAATGTTAGGGTGGACACCATTGCCGATATCCTCTTACCTAATCTTCTGCTTCTGTTTTAATTGTGTCGATATCACAGAATAACAGCTGTATTCTGACAACTTTTATATGGTTAACGACTAGTTAACCAAACTTCAGCTGCTGAGACATTAATCTTGATACTGAAAAATGTATAAATGGAAATATTCTAAAGATGGGTCGTGATGAGACGGTATTTCCTTTGGCGGCTTGTTCCATTGTGGAATTGTCCTTGGGGAGAAGAATTGTTGACGCACTACCTTGGAAACAAGTGCAGCGGGATTCCCCGTCGGCGGGATCCTCCACCCTTGGCAGCGCACCTACGACCGCACGTTTGCCGATGGCAAGGGGTGGCCCACAATGGGAAACCCCATTGGCCGGCTGCGGGTATGGAGAATCCCGCTGTTATGCTGGAAAATGGGGTTGGCAGGAGAGAGAATCCCGCCCCAGCCTTTGTAGTTTGTGTGGATGGCTACCTCATATCTTGTCACTGCTGGAGGATGCCAGGTCCTTGTTTCTGTCAATTCCCACAAGTCCATTCCATATTGTACATAATATGCTCAGTTTAATTTTGTCCCTCTTTTGCTGCAGTGGTTCCCATTCCCATTTCAAATCTATGATGAAGGATGTGACACTGCTATATTTCCCAGACTGACTTGTGCAAAATTGTCTTTGTATCGATTTCATCTTATTTACATTTCCCGCCAAAAATGAATCCCACACACAATTTGCATACCCCAGGACTGGACGAACAAATGCTTGGTAAGCTGTAACTCTGATATTTGTGTCGCCATACCTGAGGTTCCTGCTTGGAAATCCAAGAACCCTGTTTAATGTGGATGTTATTTGCTACGCATGGAATCCCCATCGAAGATAGTTTTTAGAATGAATCCCCAGCTATGGTTATGCATCTGCTTATTGGTGAATTTGATTACAGAATTTAGTGCAGTCTGTTGGTGACTCCTTATTGTTTGGAATGTATAAGACACAACATTCATTGGCATTGAATGCCATCTTCCATTGGTCCTGGCAATTCCCAAATATAAGCAAAATACTGCAGATGCTGGAAATCATTTTTTAAGAAATATTTTAATTCACATTTTCAGTATTTTAACATTTTTATAAAGAATAAACGTAACCCCCCCCCTCCCCCCTTGATGGCAACCAAATCCCCAAAGTGTAAGATAAATAAACCCCAGGCGGGATTCTCTGTCGGCCGACACTGCAATCGGGATACCCGATTGGGCGGAGAACCGGTTCCGACACTGAAATAACGGCGGGAGCTGGTGTCACGCCAAATAGCAATTCTCCGTCGTCTCAACAGCAGCGCCAATGTGGTCCAGAATGCACATACAGTAAACGCCATTGGCATATCATTAGCAGGCCCGACCCCGTATTCTCCGGGGCTCCGCGATTCTCCGCCCCCAATGGACCGAGTTCCCAACTTGGGCTTTTAAAAATGGTGAATCAGGTGCTTTGGCTGCTGAGGGAGAGATGGGGTCCGGAAGGTGTCTAACTCGCCATAGTTTGCTGACAGTTGTGCTGCTGGCCGGGTGTCTTCTGCAGAACCGGGAGGGTGGGGGGGAAAGTGGCGGGGCGTGGCCACGAGGTGGGCTGTGGGGTCAGGGTGGACAGGCATGGAACACCATTGCCAAAGCCGGCAAGGCAGTCATGTCACTGCGCATGCCACTGATTGCCCACTGTGAACTTAGGGCCATGGGTCATGTAGAAGTCCCCCCCAGGTCACCCCCTGGGTGCCCTCTGGCCTCAACCGACCCATCATCCGTATGGCCATGCTCCAGCGCAACCAGTGCCACCTTGTTGGCTGGGATGGTGTGTATGGGGAGTGAAGTGTGTATTTGTGGCTACAACTTGTCGGCTTCGTGAGTGTCAATCCTGAATCTGGCGAATCTGGCACCATTTCTCATTGGAATCAATTGTGTTCCACGTGGCGCAGGTGCTAGCAGATGAATCAGTCCAGATGAATCCTGGCACTCCATGAATCCTGCCCCGGCATCAACCCTTTGTCTCAGGAATGGATAATGCAGTCACCCATCTCTGGAGGAACCCCTCATCCGCCCCGATCTGAGCAAATTTCACCTTCCCCAAATATAGAAACTCCATTAGATCCCCCAGCCACACCGAGGCACAGGGTGGAGAAGCTGATCTCCACCCCAACAGAACCCGCCTGCGAGCATTCAACCAGGAGAAGGCTAAGACATCTGCTCCGCACTTGTCTGCAGCTCTGGCAGGTCTGATACCCCGAATATGGCCCCCAGGGGACCCGGCTCTAGATCTATGTGTCGGACCTCTGACCAAAGTTTTTCCAACTTTGGGCAGGACCAGAACATATGAACACGATTATCTGGGCCCCTCCTGCACTGTTCGCAGCTGTCCTTCACCCCTCCGCCCCAAACAGCCGGCTCATCTTCGCCTTCGTAAAGTGCGCCTGTGCACCACTTATAATTGAATCAACCTCAGCCTCGCGCCCGAGGTTGAGGCACTAACCCTTCGCAGCACCTTGCACCATACTCCCTCCTCCAACGCCATCCCTAGCCTCTCCTTCCACTTGGCTTTAATCCCTTCCATGGACACCTTATCCTCTCCATAATCCTACTGTAAATTGGCAAAACGACCCCATCCTCCAGCCCCATCACCGACAGAGCCTTCTCCAGCAACGAAGAGATCGGTGCCACCGGAAAGTTCGTGAAGACCTTTCTTGCGAAGTTCCACACCTGCATGATCTGAAGCCTTCCTCACGCTGGAGCCCAAACTTCATCCTCAACTCCTCCAAGCTTGCAAACCACCCCTCCAAAAGCAAAGGATGCTGGAAATCTGAAATAAAAACAGAAAATGCTGGAAAAACTCAGCAGACCTGACATCAAGTGTGGAGAGCGAGGGAGAGTTAACTGTTCGAGTCTGTGTGACTCAAAGAGGAGTCGGGCTTTGACAGGAGGCTAACTCACACCCACTTCCTGCCACCACGGTGCCATTGAAATGCCTGCATAACAAAAACTCCATCCCACATTGGCATTACATCTCTTTCCAGTTCTTACTCTCCATGGCCTAAATCAGAAGAGATTGTGGGATGAAAAATCTAGAGGAACACAGCTTTTACAGGCTGCCAATAACCTAGCTTCAAGCCTCGAAAGTGATGAAACACTCACATGGCAATACTGGATTTCTCAAAAACCTTCAACAAAGTTCCTCATGAAATAAAGGGGGGAATTATTAATGAGGGGGCAAAATGAAATTGGATTTGACATTTCCAGCCCGACAGAAGATGTGTGAAAGGGAATCCGCCTCTCCGAGAGATATCAAAGGTGTTGATATGGGAAAGACTTGCTGGAGTATAGTGCAGTGCTCCTTGGATCAGTCCAGGCAAAAGGAATCGTATCTTTCGGAGACCAATGGCTGCTCAATCAGCCGTCAACCCTCTGCAGTATTTTAATGTTCCTTGGCTGCAGTGTCATCGGCCATGACTTTAGTCGGTAATCCTTGTCCTTCAGGATTTATCCATGAAGGTGCATGGGATGACAAGGGGGTTCCGCAGCTGTGACACCTGGGAGTGTCGAAGTGCATTTATCTCATGACTGCTCCCGTGGACACACATCTCAGGTGCACTTTCAAAATTCTGCTCAAATAATGAGTGTGATACACTAGAGTTTAGATGGCAGTAAATTCTGGCCCATTTTATTGGTAAAATTCAAATCAGCAAAAATATTCAGTTAAGTGCCTTGTGTTTAACTCCTTGACAAAGAAGTGAAATACTGACATCACTGGAATAAGGAAGATCTGTGATAAAAAAAGTAATCCTGTTGAAAAGAATAAAAGCTGAAACTGCAGGATTCTGCAGCCACATTGACAATTATGTATAAAAGTAAATGGAACATAAATATTAGAGTAAAGTAGAACACAGTAAATAACAGTTCACAAAACAGAGAAGGTACATGCTTATAGCAACCAGGTAGCCTAATAACGAAGGCAAAGCCTGTATCAGGATTGAAAATATCTGTTAATGGATGTTTCATTGATTTTTACTTCACCTATTCAGTTGTAAAAGATGGTATGACAGAATTAGATAATGGAAATCAGGCAGTGGATTGAAAAATGAACTGGTATACCTGTTGTAGGCAGTGGGAAAAGTAATTTTTCATATAATGGCAACTGCTGTGTGATTGCTTACATTAATATCTGCCTGATAATCCACCTTCAATCCTCTTCTACTGCTCCAAATCCATGAGGTCATGCATGGCTGCCTTAGGTTTTACATTTGAAATCAATTCACTGTATAAACTTGCTTCTTCTACAACCCCAACTTCAGTTTTTTTTTTCAATATCATCTTAAGCACTTAGAATGAGAGAGGTTTTTACTAGGTGATTGTGACTGTACAAATCCTAAAGCCATTGCACACGAGCAAAAGATAGTTCTCAGTTAATTGCCACTTATTCCCATTAATGATCCTGGTCCTGATTTTAGCTGGTGGGTGTGAAGTAGGTACAGTCCCGAAAGAACCAGGGGACGAGTAGCCAATTGCAGGATGACAGCACATCTCCTTTTTGGCCATGCACTCCCCCAGTGCCCTTGTCAATGTTGCACAGCCAGTGAAACCAGACTGGCCATCTCATCCCAGGATGCCACAATCTGCAACCAAGCCCTCAGGACTCACAGATACCCCAGATTATCTATCACCGTCCTCAATGCAAGTTCAGCAGCCCTCCAGCTTCCTCCCAAACACTGGGGAGACATGTCACAAGAAAAGGGAGGAATTTCATGGTCCACTGCTGGCTGGTTTGCAGGTGGGGGAGGCCAAAGAAATAATAATAATATTAATTGCTTATTGTCTCAAGTAGGCTTCAATGAAGTTACTGTGAAAAGCCCCGAGTCGCCACATTCCGGTGCCTGTTCGGGGAGGCCGGTACGGGATCTCCCCCCACCCCCCCCTCCCCGGCCAATTTGTCCATAGTTTTACAGGGGGTGGGCAAAGGCCTAGGGAAGCCCAATTCAGGTTCTTCAGTAACCAATTATTGTCCACCTCAGGAAGATTTCTCATCTGACAACAATTTTGAGGTTGGCGGGTTGAGCTCAAGGGCAGGGGAGGAAGATGATCACCCTGGTTGAGCCTCAGGTGGGAAATAAGGGGAGGCCTCTCTCAATGGTCCGCTCTATATAGCAGCCCCTATCCCCCCACCCACCCAGCCCCACAAGGTCTGCCCCCTGAGTACTCCATCCCTTCTGGTGTCTCCATCAAGACCTCCATCCCCTCCCTCTTGCCTTCACCCATGCCTCAACTCCCAACCCAGTTGTGGGGCACCCCTTCCCCAAACACTTACCTGGGCCTGGATCTAGGTCTTAGAATTCAAGGACTGCTTGCAATCCCAATCGTGATTGCCACTGGCACTGCCGGGGCGACAGAGCTGCCAGCACTCTGATTGGTCAGCAGTTCTCCGAGGTGAGACTTCCAACTAGGTGAGGGGTGGGAAGTCCCGTCTGCAGCCATCACAGCATTGAATGGCTGCGGGCCTGTGAAAACCACACCATCTGGCAAACCCTGGCCTAGGGTAAGAAAACAAGCACAGAAGGCAAGCACTTGAGACTTACAGTACCATGATTCAAAATCCTAAACACATTAAAGCAGCCATCCCCGATGGACAAGCCCTCCGTATACACAGGATCTGCTCAGACGAGGAGGAGCGTAACAGACATCTACAGAGCCTGAAAGGTGCCCTCGTACGAATGAGCTATGGTGCTCGACTCATCGATCGACAGTTTCAACGCGCCACAGCAAAAAACCGCACCGACCTCTTCAGAAGACAAACACAGGACACAACCGATAGAGTGCCCTTTGTCATCCAGTACTTCCCCGGAGCAGAGAAACTATGACATCTTCTTCACAGCCTTCAACACGTTATCGATGAAGATGAACATCTTGCCAAGGTCATCCCCACACCCCCACTACTTGCCTTCAAACAACCGCGCAACCTCAAACAAACCATTGTTTGCAGCAAACTACTCAACCTTCAGAACAGTGACCACGACACCACACAACCCTGCCATGGCAATCTCTGCAAGACGTGCCAGATCATCAACATGGGTACCACCATTACCCGTGAGAACATCACCCACCAGGTACGCGGTACATACTCGTGCAACTCGGCCAACGTTGTCTACCTCATACGCTGCAGGAAAGGATGTCCCGAAGTGTGGTACATTGGCGAAACCATGCAGACGCTGCGACAACGGATGAACGGACATCGCATGACAATTGGCAGGCAGGAATGTTCCCTTCCAGTCGGGGAACACTTCAGCAGTCAAGGGCATTCAGCCTCTGATCATCAGGTAAGCGTTCTCCAAGGCGGCCTTCAGGACGTGCGGCAACGCAGAATTGCCGAGCAGAAACTTATAGCCAAGTTCCGTACACATGAGTATGGCCTCAACCGGGACCATGGATTCATGTTGCATTACATTCACCCCCCACCATCTGGCCTGGGCTTGCGAAATCCTACCAACTGTCCTGGCTTGAGACAATTCACACCTCTTTAACCTGGGGTTATCCCTCTCTCTGGCTCTGTAAATACTTAATTACCTGCAAATGCTCGCATTCAAAGTATCGTCTTGCATCTTTGACGTTGTCTATATAAATGTTTCTGGAACCTACCTCTTCATTCACCAGAGGAAGGAGCAGTGCTCTGAAAGCTAGTGATTTGTAACAAACCTGTTGGACTTTAACCTGATGTTGTAAGATTTCTTACTGTGCTCACCCCCAATCGGCATCTCCACATCATGATTCAAAATGGTCTCTGCTTACTATCATATACGGATGGAATTCAGTTACTTGGTAAATTTTTGTTCTGGATTCGGTGCTGGTGTTTACATTTGTTGTGTGATGTTAGGGTCAGACTGAAGGACGGCAATAGTAAGGATGATGGTGATAAGGATTGAGGTGTATGGGGGTGGGAGACGATGATTCACGTGAAACACTGTTCAATGAGCGATTCTCTCTCTGGCAGTTTGTGCAGTGGTGATTGATGTGGCTTTTCATCTTCCCCTCCCTCCTTCACTTCCTCTTTCTGCTCCTTAATGCTGCCCATTTAGGGCTGGTCACTTATGATGCCAAAGTTATGGACCATGCAGCAAGCAGCCACAAAAATGGATACCTGCTCTAGCCAAACAACCCAGGCAGCAGCGATGTTTCTATATGCTAACTTTCTGCTCAATTATGTTGTTGATGACAAGATGGCTCTTGTCGGACACTCTGCATCTGTGCCCAGGTTCCTGAAAAGAGTCATGAGCCAAGCCTGCATGAGGATAACACTTGTTGTCCATGTCAGCCTGTAACCTGAGAGGTTAATTAAAACAATCGCAGCAGAGAAGTCTGACACAAGGTAAATGAATCATGACTGCTGCCAGAAATTGGGTACAGAGCCTGTGGCCACAAACGAGTTGGATACTGAAGAAGTGCAGCCCCTTTATTTTGAGGTAGGTGCTCGTGATGGGGAACTTGCAAAGCAATGTGGGTGCATGTGGGTCTGTGGCATCTTACACTCAGCCACATCACTCACCATTGCAATTCAGTCAGGGTATCGAGCAAGATTGTATCAGTGTTTGGGGATGCAGTGGCATAGTGGTATTGTCACTGGACTGGTGATCCAGAGACCCAGGACAATACGCTAGGGACTGGGGTTCCAATCCCACCACGGCAGGTGGTGGAAATTGAATCCAATAAAGATCTGGAATTAAAAGTGAAATTGTTGATTGTTGTAAAATACCCAGGTCTTTCACTAATATCCTTTAGAGAAGGAAATCTGGCATCCTCACCTGGTCTGGCCTACATGTGATTCCAGATCCACAGCAATGTGATTGACTCTGAAATGACCTAGCAATACACTCAGTTATATAAAACTGCGACAAAGTAAATAAGAATGAAAGAAATTGGACGGACCTTCCGGCATCGACCTAGGCACTGACAACGGCAAGGGCAAACCCAGCTCCAGCCCTGTCGACCCTGTAAAGTCCTCCTTTCTAACACCCGGGGGTTTCTGCCAAAATTGGGGAAACTGTCTCACAGACGAGTCAGGCAACAGCCTGACATTGTCATACTGACAGAATCATACCTTACAGATAATATCATGGACACCGCTGTCTCCATCCCTGGATATGTCCTGTCCCACTAGCAGGACAGACACAACAGAGGTGGTGGCACAGTGGCATACTGTCAGGAGGGAGTTGCTGTGGGAGTCCTCAACATCGACTCTGGACCCCATGAAGTTTCATGGCTTCAGGTCAAACATGGGCAAGGAAATCTCCTGCTGATTACCACTATTAGCTGATGAAACAGTAGTCCTCCATGTTGAACACTACTTGGAGGAGGCACTGAGGGTGGCAAGGGCACAGAATCTAATCTGTGTAGGGGACTTCAATGTCCATCACCAAGAGTGCCTCGGTAGCACCACAGGCTGAGTTGGCCGAGTCCTGAAGGACATAGTTGCTAGACTGGGTCTGGGGCAGGTGGTGAAGGAGCCAACAAGAGAGAAAAACATACTGGACCTCATCCTCACAACCTCCCTGCTGCAGATGCATCTTGTCCATGATAGTATAGGTAGGAGTGGCCATAACACAGACTTGTGGAGAGAAAATCCCGTCTTCACATTGAGAATACCGTCCACCGTGTTGTGTGGCACTACCACCGTGCTAAATGGAATAGATTCAGAACAGATCTAGCAAGTCAAGACTTGGTATCCATGAGGCTCTGTGGGCCATCAGCAGCAGCAGAATTGTATTCAACCACAATCTGCAAATTCATGGCCCGGCATATCCCCCACTCTACCATTACCACCAAGCCAGGGGGTCAACCCTGGTTCAATGAAGAGTGCAGGAGAGCATGCCAGGAGCAACATCAGGCATACAGAAAAAAGAGGTATCAACCTGGTGAAGCTACAACACAAGACTACTTGTGTGCCAAACAGCATAAGCAGCAAGTGATAGACAGGACTAAGCGATCCCACAACCAACGGATCAAACCTAAGCTCTGCAGTCCTGCCACATCCAGCCATGAATTGTGCTGGACAATTAAACAACTCACTGGAGGAGGCAGCTCGGCAAATATCCCCATCCTCAATGATGGAGGAGCCCAGCACATCTGTGCAAAAGACAATGCAGTGATCTGCACATCTGCATGTGTACAAGGGGTTAATGTAAATACACTACAACTAAGTAATCACGAGAGGGAGCACTAGAGAGGTATAAAATAGACAGACGGGATTCAGGATCTCACTCTTCAAAGGAACGGCAGCTAGTGGCAGGACATAGACAGACAGCTCTCATGTAACATCTAGTATAAGCTCTGGAGAGAGAACAAACTTACTCAATAAAGCATTTACTTCAACTGGAAGAGTACAAGCTTTATTCAGACATAAGAAATAATATATGGTACCAGGTCTGGTTTCAGAAAGCTTACTCGACAGATTACACAAGATGCAGCCAAAGAAATCGACATTTCTTTGGACATTCGACGTGGGGAGACTTCGCTGATTCAATGGAACTCGTTGGAACTCCACCGCAGCTGGAAACAATCGGTAATTTAAGTCAAAGCTGGAAAAATTTTAAACAAATGGTCCAAATATATATCATAGCTAATGATTTGAACACGGCCTCTGAAGAAACAAAAATAGCACTACTACTAGCAGGACATCAAGCTAGAGAAATTTATAACTCCTTTACTTACTTAGAAGGTGAAGACAACACCAAATTAAAAGTAATACTCAACAAATTTGAAGATCACTGTAACACTTGTAATTATGCTGTTTTAAGAGACTCACTGGTAATGGACCAATTAATTTATGGACCAGCAGATGAAAGTTCAAGGCAAGCACTTTTACAAGAAAAGGATTTAACATCAGAAACTGCTACACAAAAATGAATTGCTCATGAACAAAAGCAAAATCACTACCTTGAGCCGTTACAGAGAAAAATCAGGAAAACAATACTCCATGTGGCTGAGGCAGTTAAAATGGAGCCGCAGCACATTTTAAACTGCATTCATGATGACGGGGGCAGTGTGCATATGTGCACATCCGCAAAAGACGCAAACCGGAAAAATTCCGTTCTGCGCATGCGCAGGAAACTGAAGCCGCGCATGCGCAGTTAAGAAAAGACGCATTGGGTGAAGACCATTCTGCGCATGCGCAAGATCGCACACCGTTCGAAGATTGATCTGCGCATGTGCAAGCCGCGCATGCGCAGTTGAAGAAAAAGCGCATCATGACCGATGATCGATTCGCGCATGTGCAATCGAGTAGTACGCATGACATCACAAGCGTCATGACGTCAGAAGACTCCGTCCACGCCCGCTTAAAGGGGAAATGCCCGCAAATCACAATTAAGATTCTTAAAAGGTACAAAACCCAAAGCTTTAACCTCAAAAGACACAACATTGCCTGAACGTCAACAAAAAGTTGAAAATAACTTTTGCAGCACCACAGAACTAGCAATTTGCAGCATAAAAAGTGAAGAGCATATTAACAAATCCAAAACTGATGAAGATGATTTGTTAATGAAACGTGAAGAGCTCAATAACAAATCCGAAGACAAAGAAGATGATTTGTTAATTAAAAGTGAAACGCACAAACACAAATCCCAAACCACAGAAGATGATTTGTTAATTAAAAGGGAAGAGCACAAAAAACAAACCTAAACCCACAGAAGATAATTTGTTTCTCAAAGAATACTACTCAGGCATGGCTGAGTTGTTCAGATATGATCATAATAGCATCAGCAACACGGTTGAAAAGCTCAACACATGGTAGAGGAATCCAACACCATGATGCAATGGCAGATCGTTGATGAATTGGATATCAGCAACCTGTCAAATAGCCAAGAAGAAAACAATGCCACACGAAGATTACTGACCGACTCCGTTGAGAGAGCGCTGATCGAGCCACAGGGAGAACACTGCATGACTCCACACAGAGAGCGATGAAAGACTCCACAGAGAGAACGATGCAAGCCTCCACAGAGCTCGTTGACAGACTCCAGAATGGAAGCAATTAAAGACTCCAGAGCGACAACCATGCATGAAGAAGACTATGAAGGTCTATCCACCTTATTTGAGCAACCGGAAGCAGACTATGAAAGTCTACCCAGCTCATTTGAATGACAAGAAGACAATGAATACCCAACCACTCTATGTCCGAATAGTGACACAGTGATCACAATCAGCATACATGATGTGCAAGATCACAGTGAGACTGACAGATCTCAGCTCTTCTGTACAGAAGCACTCAACAATCAAAGTAAAACTACTCGAGTCCAGTGAGACCGCATCAATTAAAACCTCAGCCACTCTTGACAACCCACAAGAAACTGAAATCTTGACGATGTTGACTCCAGAAGAGGAGCACCAAGAGATCAAAGAGGAATCACATTAACCACAAATAACTGATGTCACCAGGATCAATGCAACATCAGATCATTCTCACAATCCTCAAGTCAAAACGCTCAATGACCACAAAGGACATTAATACCAATAACTTTGAGAATGACTCAAATTATCCACACGGAACTGTCAAGAACAACAACAAAAACTACAAGAACAAAAACAACAACAAGAAGCACAACAAAGACAACAACAGAAACAACAAGCATGACAAAAACAACAAGAACAAGAACAACAACAACAAGAAGCATAACAAAGACAACAACAGAAACAACAAACACGGCAAAAACAACATGAACAACAACAAAAACAGAAACTACAAGCACGACAAAAACAACAACAAGAACAACGAAAACAACAAAGACAGAAATGACAGAAACAACAAAAACAACAACAATGAAACAATGACCTGTACAACATGGTACAACTCTACACATGAAGGACAATGTAGCAGCACAGTCCAAAACAATGGCAAGAGTACAATCATAACATGGCATGACAATTAATCTCACAAATTCATATCTGCTCCCCAACAAACAAGCAAACAAGTTTTCAAGGCAGATGCCATACAGAATCAATACCGCAAGCACAGCTTCGTCAAGGGCTTTGTCATGCCTGACAAATCTGTTAGAATTCTTTGAGGAGATAACAAGGAGAACCAGTGGACGTGATCTATTCTGATTTCCAGAAGGCCTTTGACAAGGTGCCATACAGCAGGCTGCTAATAAGATAAGAGCCCATGCTGTTAGGGGCAGAATATTGGCATGGATAGAGGAGTGGCTGACTGGGAGAAGGCAGAGACTGGGGATAAAGGGTCCTTTTCAGGATGACAGCTGGTGACTAGTGGTGTTCCGCAAGGGTCAGTGTTGGGATCACAGCTATTCACGATATATATTAATCATCTGGAAGAAGGAACTGAGGGCATTGTTGCTAAGTTTGCAGATGATACAAAGATCTGTAGAGGGACAGGTTGTGTTGATGAAGCAGAGAGGCTGCAGAAGGACCTGACTAGGCTAGGAGAGTGAGCAAAGAAATGGCAGATGGAATACAATGTAGAAAAGTGTGAAGTTGTGCACTGGGTAGGACGAATAGAGGTATAAACTATTTTCTAAATGGGAAAAGGCTTCGGAAATCAGAAGCAGAAATGGACTGTGCTTCAGTGGGCAGCTAGGATTGCAAATGCAATGTTAGCATTCATATAAATACTGTAGCTACCAGGGCTCTGAAAACAACGGTGAGTAACTCACCTCCTGTCCAGCATCCACAAGGCACACGTCAGGAGGGTAATGGAATAATCTCCACTTGCAGTTCCAACAGCACCCAAGAAGCTCAACACCATCCAGGACAAAGCAGCCCGCTGATTATCACCACTTCCACACACATTCACTCTCTCCACCACCGACGAACAGTAGCAGCAGTATGTAAGGTCTACAAGATGTACTGCAGGAACTGGCCAGGGCTCCTTAGTCAGCACCTTCTAAACCCATGACCACTACCATCTAGAAGGACAAAGGCAACAGATACATGGGAACACCACGACTTGGAAGTTCCCCTCCAAGTCTCTTAGCATCCTGACTTGGAAATGTATCGCCATTTCCTCACTTTCGGGGGGTCAAAATCCTGGAACTTCCTCCCTAATAGCACAGTGGGTGTACCTACAGCACATGGACTGCAGCAGTTCAAGGAGGCAGCTCACCACCAACTCCTCAAGGGCATTTAGGGATGAGCAACAAATGCTGGCCTAGCCAGTGACTCCCACATCCCGTAAAATGCCATTTTAAAAAGGTCCACAGCACATATGGAATGCTCTGCGAAATACATTTAATAAGACTCCAGCATTTGAGTCTAAAAGTGTGATTATTTCGAACTCCGGGGGACCACAAGGCATAACCCACCCTCTGAATTCCTGCAATGTGCCATGAGTGTGAGGTCCTCTCATTTGTGTTGCTTTGTCCATTGGGAGAGTGCTGTAGGTATTCCTCCTTTGTAGAGACCTTCAGCTGTTACAACGGTGGGCAGCAAACTAGGAAATGTCACTCCAATTTTGAAGGGAGCCTGTTGTCTAAAAGTTAAGGGCCACAGTCAGTGGTATTCGTGCTCTCATATGAGAGCTATGTGACGTGGCTCAGTTAACAAGCTCCTTTGTAAAATTAAGGGGCTGGATTCTCCAAAAATGGGACTGTGTCCCCACACTGGCATAAAGGCACTGGAGTTTTACCCCAGAGATTCCTGGAAAAAAGATCAGCTAATTCAATGCTCTGCAGGGGGCTAGTAGGGATCCGGAGTGATTCACGCAGCTTTAGCTGCGGATATGGGCCCCCGCACTTCCGGTTCAGAGTCCGCGCATGCGCACGGAGGCGGCCTCCAGCGGCCACGCCGAGCTCCATGGCGAACTTGGACCGCAGAGACAGACACAAAAATTAGACTGCCCTGATTTGCCGCGGGCCCAAGCATCTAACCGCACGGTTCTAACCCCTGGCCGCCTACAAGGCCCCCCCCCCCCCCGGTGTCCGATCCCCCCGCCCCACACCAGGGTGGCCGCTGACTGAGTCCGCAGCCGCCATGCCAGCATCCCGACCGGCAATAGGTGGTTAGTTCCACGCCGTTGGGAACTCGGCTGGTCGGGAGTGGAGGATCACTGGGCAGGCCACTGTCACTGGGCCCCCAGCCGCGCGGCATATTCCGTGATCACGGCGATTCTGGGCTCCCAGAGAATCACTGGACTGGCGCCCGGCCTGATTTCGGCGTGAAAGTGGATTGTCCGCGGAGAATCCAGCCCAATGTACCTGAGACATTGCTCCTTCGAGGGAAATCCACCCTGGAAACTAGATTTAGTAAGACCTCCTGCCCTAGATCCTCCTCCTCACTCTACTGAGAGCTGCTTCTTCTCCCCCCTGTCTTCCCCCTGCTTTTGCTGTGCCTCCGGCCCTCCCAGGCTACTCATGACAGTTGTGGCCGATGGATTTCTAGCGCATCATAAGGAAACACATCCCTTACACCAGATCGATTGTGGAAGTCCTGATGGAAAGTCACAATCTGAAACATTAATTCTGGCCTACCCCCAGCATGTTCCTCAGCAGCGGGAGGCAGGCCACCATTTGCTGGCAGCCGGATCTTGTGGTCCCGCTGTTGTCAATGGATTTCTCATTGAATCCACCCCATGCTGCCGGGAAATCTGCGACAGAGGTGCGCCGTCAGTGGGACTGGAAGATCCCGCCAGCATGAGCAACTGGAAAACCTCGGCATCTGCCTCTCTTTCCATAGTATTGCTAGACCTGCTGAGGAATTCCAACGCCTCCTCTTTTTATTTGATGGTTAAGTGCCTGCTTTGCGCCTGAACCATGGGCGCAGTGAGATGCACTTGACTAGGGAAACGTAACCTTTATTTAACCAATGGTACACCTTAACCAGAGAGGAGCCATATGTTCAATCTATAGTATACCTGATCAGGGAGTTGTGTCCTGCACTAAACCCATGGAATAACTGACCGGGAAGCTATCTACAGTAATAAATTCCTGACAAAGAAGTTATAACTTTTACCTAACCAATTCTATGTCAGATGCTAGTTATTTCTCACAGATACCAGCACATCAATCCATGATGGTTGTGTACGCTATCAAGACCTGCAACTGTAGCAGCAACTCTGCGACTTCAATAAATCACACCAATGTCTTTCATTGGAGGAAGCAAAAAGAGACCTGAGCCTATAAAACTATACAACCTTTATCTGTTGTAATATTAACAGAATAAAATTACTGTCCAATCCTTTATTGCTGGTTTCTGGCTGTCACATTGCTGCACAAAGTATTCCTGTGAGCACACGCTCTATCATCATTCCCTCTGTGTCAGAGCAGTCCACTGTTAATATTGGATTGTGGCTTCCAGCCCACAGGCAATTTCAAAACTGTGGTAGTAAGCAACACAAAGTGTGACTGACGTAGCTTATTTACAATCAGTTTAGTGCCATCCTGGAGAACTCTCATCCATTTCTCTTTTTCAGAAAGTTTAAATATCCACTGTAATCCTTTCATCAGTTTATTTTTTTGCAATAAAGTTTGTTGAGGCTTATGTTCCTTTTATCACCCCCCATAAAATATGACAAGAATGAAAGTTTGTAAACCACCCTCCAGGTGACGTTGAAGTAGATGTTCAACAGACTGGGAACGTGCTTGCGAAAGAAAGTTTGTCCAGCATTTTATACCTTATATCTACCAGAGGGCACTTAAATAGATCCACTAGGAGGGAAATCAGGCAGACAGCAGCCCCAATAATCAAGAGTTAATCCACACCTTAAGTATGACCATAAAAAAGACACCTCCTTGTCAGAGGATCAGGGTGACACATTGATGGATTTTGTTCCCAGGTCATGGATTTCCCCTAGCATCCCCCATCTCACCCCTAGCCCCCTGTTTGTTCAGAGAATCAGTAGAATCTTCCCTACACTTCAATGCAGGGGTGGGGAGGCAATTTCTGCAACGCCATCGTTATTTTACTTTTCAAGAAGTCTGATTAATTAATTTGCAGGAATTATCTTCTGTCCACTATGGGGAAGATTCTCACACGGTTCCTCCTGAGCCACCTCCCAGCTGTCAGCAAAGGCATCCTTCCAGAGTGCCACTGTGCTCTTTGGACAACCAGCAGAACCACAGGCATGGGGGTGGGGGGGCGTTGAGGGATTTTCCGTCCGTTCCCGCAGCGGGATCTTCTGGTCCCTCTGATGGCGAACCTCCACCACGGGTTTCCTGGTGGTAGTGGTGGGTGGATGGAGGGGGTGTGGATTAAATGGGAAACCCCATTGACAGATGCGGGGCCAGTAGATCCCACCGACGGGCAATGGCGGGCCGCCTGCTTCCACTGGGAAATACGCCACGGGAGGCGTGGAATATCTCTCCCATGGTCTTTGTCAGTCGACTAATCCAAGAAAAACGTCTGAAACAAAGACAAGAAGAGCTCTCCATGGCCGTTGTTGATCCATCAAAGGCCTTTGACTCTATCAACTGTGAAGACCTTTGGAAAGTCCTCACGATGTCCAACATTGACTATCCTGCAACAGTTGGATGACAGTATGACAGCAACCATTCTTTGCAATGGTTTGGAGACTGAGCCCTTTTATATCTGAATGGGCATCAAGCCAGGTTGTGTGTTTGCACCAACTCCCTTCACTATCTACCTCAGTCTGCTCATGGAAATCTTACACGACTGAAGGAAACCAACTATTTTTGATAGGTAAAAGGGATCATTAATTAGCCTTTAAATTATAGATTTTAAAAACTCAGTTTTAAAGTCATTTTAAAATGGATTCCATCGTAACACTGCAAAGCACATAGCTTGCAGAAATGAGACACAGCATTTGAAACAATTTGCAAACGAATTAAAGCAACTGCAAGATTTGTACTGATGGTCAAGTTGACATTAGAGTTCATATGAGCTTCCCATTGTTCGAAAGAAGGAATTGTAGGATTCAGCACATACCAGTCCAATGATAAGAACAGAGCTTGCATTCCAATGCACACTAAAGAATTCTAAGATGCAACATGGCTGATACCTCAAAGTTAATGTTGCATATTGAAGACTTACAACCCAATCATCGAATCAAATGTATTGAAGACTTACCCAAACCAATCAGCATGTTACAACGGTAGGCATAAATTGACTTAGACTGAGAACAAATTCCTTAAAGGTAATAGGTTTAGGCTATTATTTCCATTCTAGAATCATCTTTTCTGTTTGCCTGGCTATCTTTGTTTCATATTTCCATTTCCACTTCTAACCTGCGCAGCTGTTTGCTTTGAGCAAAGAAACGTTACTGCTATTGTATTTTGAATTCAAGTTGTTCTGTAAGTTACTGTTATGGGCCAGGGTTTAGAGAACGCCAAAGTATATCATGGAGATCACCGGACCCACGACTTTTACTAGATTGTAGTATGGGGAGCACACACAGCCCACTCTACAGGTGTGGTAGAGCCGGAATCTAAGAGTATTTTTAAAAGTACTCTAAGTAATCCTTAGACTTTCCTTTTAACATCCATAAGACAAAACTCCTTTTTACAGAAGCACATCAGGTTTAAATTCTCTACTGAAAGCAGTTATCACTCTGAATTCACCAAATGATCTAGAGATAGTCTTTAGATGGCAGAGAGAACAAAATTACACCTTCTTTGGCTGGCTGTAGCTCCAACATTAAAACTATTTGGGCAGCACGGTAGCATATTGGTTAGCACTGTGGCTTCACAGCACCAGGATCACAGGTTCGATTCCCCGCTGGGTCACTGTCTGTGCGGACTCGGCACGTTCTCCCTGTGTCTGCGTGGGTTTCCCCCGGGTGCTCTGGTTTCCTCCCACAGTCCAAAGACGTGCGGGTTAGGTGGATTGGCCATGCTAAATTTACCTTAAGTGTCCAAAATGTGAGGAGGGGTTATTGGGTTAGGGGGATAGGGTGGAAGTGAGGGCTTAAGTGAGTCGGTGCAGACTCGATGGGCCGAATGGCCTGCTTCTGCACTGTATGTTCTATGTTTTAAAACAAAACCAAAAAACACAGACACACCCAAGCTTTTCTCAAAGCGAAACTAAAAAGCTGAGCCAAAGCTCAGCTCCACCCACACTCTGACATCACTGGAGCCACTTGAGCAGACAAACATTCCTTAAAGTGACATTCCCATGACACTTACCCCCAAGAACAAATGATAAAGCATCAACTTCAAGATGGTTTCATTTGTCCCTTTTCACTTGCCTTTAAGATATGCAGACAGTAAATATACTTTTTCGTTTAAAAAAACAACACACGCAAACAGGCATAACGACATAGTCCATTTCAGTTCTTCTTCCTGTAACTCGTCATCACGTTCTTGACAAAGCATCGGCTATCACATTTTCTCGTCCTGCCACATGTATTGGGCGGGATTCTCTAATCCCGCGGCTGAGTGTCCATGCCGTCGTAAACACTGTCGCATTTTACGGCGGTGTGAACAGGCCAACCCGGCGACTAATTCTGGCCCCTACAGGGGGCCAGCACGGTTCATGCCGCTCAAGCTGCTGATCCCAGCGTGAACTGGGTGCTGCAGGCACTCATGTGCAGTGGGCGCCGGCGCCCACGTGCACATGTGCAGTTATTGGGGAGTTTCCGATACCCCCGGAATTAGAGCGGCCTATTGATTATTTTTCCAAAAAATTGAATTCTCACCAGAAGCCGTATTCCACGATTGAGAAGGAGACTTTGAGCTTGGTCCTGGCTTTGAAACATTTTCAAATTTATGTGAGTAGCAATCAGTCTGACACAATTATCTACACTGATCATAAATCACTGATGTTTTTGCCGCGATTCCGGAATAACAATGCCAGACTGATTCGATGGAGTTTATTGTCACAGCCATTTCATTTCAAAATAATGGATGGGATTCTCTCCGCCGGGGCCGGGCCGGAGAATCCCCGCGACCGCCGCGAATCGCGCCACGCTGCACTGACGCCGGCGTGTTTGGCACGCCAGAGCTCAGCGCGCATGTGCAGTGGCTTCCTTCAACGCGTCGGCCCCGATGCAACATGGCGCAGGATACAGGGCCGGCGTGTAGGAAGGGAGGCCCCTAGCCAGACAGGCCAGCCCACCGATCGGTGGGCCCCGATCGCAGGCCAGGCCACATCGGAGGCCCCGCTCCCCTCTCACAGGCCGCCCCCCGACCCTTCGACGCCGAAGTCCCACTGGCTGAGAGCAGGTATGGACGGCGCTGGCGGGACTCGCCGTTTTCACGACGGCCTCTCGGCCCATCCCGGGCCGAGAATCGGCGGGGGGGGGGGGCCCGTACAGCGAGCCCTCCGCTCTGCGGAGAATCGTGTGCCGGCAGCGTCGAGGCGGCGTGGTGTGATTAGTGCCAGTCGCGGGGATTCTCCGGCCCAGCCCAGGCGGAGAGAATCCCGCCCATTATTTTGAAATGAAATGGCTGTAACAATAAACTCCATCGAAACAGTCTGCCATTGTTATTCCGGAATCACGCCAAAAACGTCAGTGGATTATGATCAGTATAGATAATTGTGTCAGACGGATTGCTGGTCACATAAATTTGAAAATGTTGCAAAGCCAGCACCAACTTCAAAGTCTCCTTCTCAATTGTGGAATACTTCTGGCGAGAATTACATTTTTTTGAAAAATAACCAATAGGCCGCTCTAGCCCTTCGTCGTCTTGTAGAAGCACCGCACCTACACCCACATCACTCACATCAACAGCCACTTTGAGTGGTTTTGTGTAATTTGGGATAGCTAACACAGGAGCAGCGGTTAACACAGCCTTCAGGCCGTCAAATGCCTGTTCACACTCCGCTGTCCACTGGAATTTGTTACGCTTCTTCAGCAAGTCCGTCAGTGGAGCGAGCACACTGCTAAAAGTCGGTTCAAATTTCCGGTAAAATCCACTCCTACCCTGTTATAACCTGCCTACTTACCATTGGCTGGGGACTAATGACAATCCCACAATCCTGTGGGAGTATGAGCTTCCCCAATGAGGGGGGCGGAGAAACCATTAGTAAACTCCTAGTATAAATAAAGCTGGCCAGTTTAGGAACCAGCAGGAAGGAGTGTGCAGCAAGGGAAGTTGCTGCTGCTTTTATATATATATGTTATTGTAAATAAATGCTATTACTTTGTATCCTTAAAACGCGTGCTGGGTTCTTCGTGGCCCTCACAAAATACCCAGAAATTGCATTATTTTCCGCCGTGTCATGGGTATCGGAAACTCCCCAATAACTTTTGTTTTCACATCCCGTGGGACCATTCAACCCTGTCCGATTGTGTGGCCAAGGAAAGTGACTTGGGCTTTTCCAAATTCACTTTTGGCTAGGTTTATCACCAAACCCGCCTCCTGAAGTCGATCGAATAACTCCATCAAATGCTTCAAATGTTCTGTCCATGTCTAGCTAAAAATTACCAGATCGTCGATGTATACCGCAAAATTGGGTAATCCTGAAGCGACTTTGATAGTTAAGCATTGAAATGTGGCTGGGGTGTTTTTCATGCCAAATGGCATAACTTTGAATTGGTATATACCATCTGGAGTCACAAAAGTTGAAATCTCCTTCGCCCTGTCAGATAAAGGTACCTGCCAGTAACCTTTGAGTAAATCCAATTTGGAAATCACATCCATTATAGTCAAAAGATATTGATTCCCACTTTTTGTTTTGGGAAGCGGTCCTACGCAATCAATTAAGACTCTTGTAAAAGTTTCTTCAAATGCTGGAATGGGTATTAAGGGCGCTGGTTTTATCACTGCTTGAGGTGTCCCTATCACTTGACATGTGTGACATGATCGACAAAATTTAACTACGTCTGTATATAGTCCAGGCCAATAAAATTGTTTCTGGATTTTAGCTTGATTTTTCCTTACTCCCAAATGATCTCCCACTGGTACGTCATGTGCAACTCACAACACCTCCATTCTATAACCTACCGGCAATACTACTGATGAACTTCTGCCCACTTTCCTAATAACACTCTGGTACACACTCAGATTCCTCTTCCGTGTATGCTTTCTGATACATCCGGTTTATTTCTACATCTTTCTGTTGTAACTGCACCAATTTTCCTGAACTAAAAATATCCTCCTCATCCTCCACCTGTTCTTGTTCTTTTTCAACCATCTGATCAAAAATTGTTTCTGATAATTGCACTTCAACTTTATCTTCACTCTTTGGTTTCTCCTCTTGTCTTAACCTGTGATTTTGCGACCTTGTTACTGCACAATCCGTAAAAATCCCAGGACACTCATCCTTCAACACTTCAGTTGTCTGATTTTCCACTGGCTTATCAACCACAGTGGGCATCACTCCCATCTGTGATCCAGCTATATCATTACCCAAGATGAACTGTATTTCTGGACAAGCTAGTTTCTCTATTCCTCCGACTACCACTTCACCACTCTTCACTGGACTTTCCAACCTTACCTTATATAATAGAACTCTACTCTTCTCACCCTGAATTCCACATATTATCACCTTTTCTGGCAATGTTTTTCCCAAACTACATAACTCCTCATCTCTTACCATCAAAGATTGATTAGCTCCCTTATCTCTTAAAATTGTGACTTCTTTACCTGCTCCTCCTGATACACATGAGTAAACTTTACCCACACAAGTAAATTCTTTAAAGAGATCTGGCACCTTCTTTTCAATCACCTTTTGTTCAGGCTGTACAATATTTTGCACCTCCTTTGCTTCCCTTGGGCTTTCCTTTACCACTTTAACAAACCCCACTGTCTTATCCTGTTTTACCATATCAGCCTTCCCAGTGCTTTTCTTCCACCACCAACACTGTGACTTTACATGGCCTAGTTTATTACAGTGGAAACATTTTAAACTTTTCATGTCTCTTCCACCTGTCTGGATTTCCTTTTTAATCTAAGGTACACTCTCCTTAATATCTCTCATCAGACCACCTTTACCGTTACCACTTGAGTATTTCTCATGTCCCCAGTTCCTATCCCTCACAGGCTGAAACTGATGTCAGAAACCAGGCTTTGATTTATGAACTAATTCTTAATCATCTGCCATATCTGCTCCTAACCTCGCAGTTTTAACCCTCTGCTCTTCCACATGAGTTCTCATTACATCAGGAATTGAATTTTTAAACTCCTCCAAAAGTATAATTTCTCTGAGAGCTTCATACGTTTGGTCTATTTTCAAAGCCCTTATCCACCTATCAAAATGACTCTGTTTGATCCTTTCAAACTCCATGTATGTTTGACCAAATTCTTTCCTTAAATTTCTAAACCTTTGTCTGTAGGCTTCAGGCACTAGTTCATATGCACCTAAGATGGATTTTTTTCACCTCCTCATACATTCCAGATACCTCCTCCGGTAGTGATGCAAACACTTTACTAGCCCTACCTACCAGCTTTGTTTGAATCAGTAATATCCACATATCCTGTGGCCATTTCATTTGTTTAGCTACCTTCTCAAATGAAATGAAAAAGGATTCTACCTCCTTCTCATCAAAGTTTGGCACTGCGTGGACATATTTAAATAGATCCCCACCAAGCCTTCGACTATGACGTTCTTTCTCACTATCCTCATCACTATCCTCCAACTGTACGTATCCCTTTAAGTCCGCCAATTTTAAACTGACTGTCATGTTTCATGGCCATTTTCGGAAGTTCAAACTCTCTCTCTTTATCTTTTTCCCTGATTTGTATCTTACTTTCTCTTTCTTTTTGTTCTGCTAGGGCTATTCTTTCTGTTTTCCTTTCTTCTCTCTTTTTCATTTTCCTCTCTGTCTCTTTCTTTTTCCCCTCTTTCATAATCAAGCTGCTTTAATTCTTTCTCATGTTCCATTTGTTTTATTTGTAACTGAATTTTTTGCTATTTCCAATGAGTCAAACTGTACCTCAGGCAATTTTAAATGCTTAGCCATCTCATCTTTTCGCATTTTGTTAGGTCATGTTAACTGCAATGTTTTTGCCAATTCTAAAAGCCTGTTCTTAGTCTCTGTCCATAAGATACTGCGTGTGACCGTCTCCACCCCCAAAAACTTCAGAGCCTCTGAAAGAGCCATATCCACAATACACTCCGTACTTAAACTGAAATACCACATCTGAAAAGCAACCACAATATGCTCACCCCTCGTTGTCTTTCAGTTCACTAACCAATCCAATAGATAGACTTTTATCCTGGATGAGCCCCCAATTTGTTATTGTCCAGGGTTTAGAGAACTCCAAAGTATATCATGGAGATCACCTGACACACGACTTTTACTAGATTGTAGTATGGGGAGTACACGGCCCACTCTACAGGTGTGGTACAGCAGAAATCTAAGAATATTTATTTTTCCAATTAAGGGGCAATTTAGCGTGCCCAATCCACCTAGCCTGCACATCTTTGGGTTGTGGGGGCGAAACCCACGCAAACACGGGGAGAATGTGCAAACTCCACACGGACATTGACCCAGAGCCGGGATCGAACCTGGGACCTCGGCGCCGTGAGGCAACAGGGCTAACCCACAAGAATACTTTTTTAAAGCAAAACAATGTTTATTCTATGAACTCAGTTAACCTTTTTAAAACATACAGTGAACATCTTAGCAACCATCAATTCAAATACACCCCCCAAAGAATACAACACTCTAAGTAATCCTTAGACTTTCCTTTTAACATCCATAAGACAAAAATCCTTTTTACAGAAGCACATCAGGTTTAAATTCTCTACTGAAAGCAGTTATCACTCTGAATTCACCAAATGATCTAGAGATAGTCTTTAGATGGCAGATAGAACAAAATTACACCTTCTTTGGTTGGCTGCAGCTCCAACACTAAAACGAAACCAAAAGACACAGACACACCCAAGCTTTTCTCAAAACAAAACTAAAAAGCAGAGCCAGAGCTCAGCTCCACCCACACTCTGACATCACTGGAGCCACTTGAGCAGACAAACATTTCTTAAAGTGACATTCCCATGACAGTTACTAAGTATAATCATCTCAAGTAAAGCCTTCTGCTGGCAAAAGCCTGTATTGAGAACATTTGATTTTGTAACCACAAGAAGATTACTCTCTTTATAATCAATAGATACCAATAAAATTTCATTTTGCATCTGAGAAGATCAGTGCAGATTTCTGCCTAGTTAAGTGTATAGGAGAATACATTAACACAAGGGCAGTCTTCATCAAAGACTGACTTCCAGAAGGGGTCATGATGGAGTTTTCACTCAACAGGAAGCTTTTCAATCTCAACTGGCTGAAAGCTAGACTAAGGTGACCCTCCAGCATACTCATGACTTATTATATGCCGGCCCCTGCAGTTCACACTGCAAGACATACACAGCCCACCCTCAACCTCTTCAACTTCACTGATGCCCTTTAGGGAAGGAAATCTGCCTTCTTTACCTGATTTCGCCTTAATGTGACTCTAGACTCACTCTAATGTGGTTGAATGTTAAATGCTCTGCAATAGCCTAGCAAACCCCTCAGTTGTATAACACCGCTACAAAGTCTAAAAGGAATGAAACCAGACAAAATACTCAACATCGACCTAGGCACCGGAAATGACAACGGCAATCCCAGCCCTGTAGACCCTGCATAGCCTGCTTACTAACATCTAGGGGCTTGTGCCAAAGTTGGGAGAGTTGTCCCACAGACGATTCAAGCAACAGCCTAACATAGTCATACTCACAGAGTCATACCTTACAGATAACATCCCAGACACCACAATGACCATCCGTGGGTATGTCCTGCCCCACCAGTAGAACAGACCCAACAGAGGCGGTGACGCAGTGGTCTACAGTCGGGAGGGAGTTGTCCTGGGAGCTCTCAACATTGACTCCGAACCCTATGAAGTCTCATAGTATAAAGCCAAACATAGGCACGGAAATCTCCTGCTGGGAACCACCTACCCCCACCTCCCTCCCACCTCAGCTCATGAATCAGTACTTCACCATGTCTTTTTTAAAACGTATTTTATTACAAACATGCATCAAAGCAGGTTACAGCAGGTAAACACCCTGGGAATCATGCTTACTTCCCAAGTACGTCCCATGTTGAACACCACTTGAAAGAAGTACTGTGGATAGCAAGGGCACAGAATGTACTCTGGATGGGAGTCTTCAATGTCCATCCCCAAGAGTGGCTCAGTAGCATGACCCACAGACAGAAATGGACAAATCCTAAAGGACTTGGCTGCTCGACTGGGCCTGCAGGAGAATGTGAGGGAACAAACAAGGGGGAAAAACCTACTTGACCTCATCTACCTGTCACAGGTGTATCTGTCTGTGACAGCATTGATGGAGACCACCTCTGTGTTGGCGCTGCCACTAGCCAACACTGGCATCTACCCAGTAATGTGGAAATTTGCTCAGGTCTGTCCTGTCCAGAAAAAGTAGGACAAATCGAACCCGACAATTACCGTCCCATCAGCCTACACTCGATCATGAACAAAGTGGGGGAGGTGGCATCAACCGTACTATCAAGCGGCACTTACTCAGCAATAACCTGCCCACTGCTCACTGATGCTCAGTCTTAAAGATTTTGTGGCAAAAGAACAAGTCAAAGGTTGGAAATTCTGTAGTATGTAATTCACCTCCTGACTCTCCAAAGTCTACCCACAAGGCACAGGTTAGGAGTGTGATGGAATTATTTCGATTTGCCTGGATGAGTGCGGCTCCAACACTCCAATACTCCAGAAGCTTGACCACATTCAGGGCAAAGCAGCCTGCTTGATCCCCCCCCCCCCCGTCCACCACCTTCAATATCCACTCCCGCCACCATCAGCGCACAGTGGCAATAGTGTGTGCCATCTACAAGATGCATTGCAGCAACTCACCAACGTTCCTTCGATAGCACCTTCCAAACCCGTGATGTCTAGCACCTAGAAGGACAAGGGTAGCAGATACATAGGAACATCACAAACTGCAAGCTTTTGGCTAAGTCACACATTATACTGATTTGGAAATATATTGTCGTTCCTTCACTGTCGCTGGGTTAAAACCCTGGAACTCCTTACCTAAAAGCACAGTGGGTATACCGACACCACATGTACTGCAGAGGTTCAAAAAGGCAGCTCACCACCTTGTCAATGGCAACGAGGGATGAATAATAAATGCTGGCTTGTGTAGACAGATTGTGATGTCGATCAGCATGACACCATTTTGGAGATCATTTTTGCACCTATCATTTTCTCTTAACCTTGCGTGCATTCAACATCAACACTGTCCACAACTGCTATTTAAAGTGATGATCAAGTTAGTTGCTGGATTATTTCTTCCAACTGTTTTTGAGTTTTGAGAAATATTTGGAGGTTTGTTTTGTTATTTAATGTTAAGGAAGATCTACAGTGAGTGCTGTACCAGATATTGAAGACTTTGGTCCTAACTTCAAGGGTTTGAGACAAGCAACTTTCTCCAAGACATGGTCGCAATCATTTTTATCCCCCTTGAACTGTAACATAACATGTGGATTGAGCAGAGTTGGCACAGAGCAGGACAAGTTGCTGTAAAAGGGAGGCGGAAGACAGAGGGAAGGTTCAGTCTGAGCTTCTACTGCAGCACCCAAACTTTGGATAGCTTCTGCTTATCGGCATTTGAAGCCATCAGGCGCTGAATCATTAGTAGATCGGTAAACATTTCTCATAGATCTCAGCACCACTTCCACAAAGGAAAGGATGGGCTCCAAGTTCTGTGAAAGGCCCTGTACCAAGTTGGTGCTGAACCCCACCATACTCCTTGACCACGGGTTTTTTAGTACACTTGCCAATGCACCATGCATTTCATTGTGCATACCCATCAGCTTTTGTCAGGATGCTGCCACTTCAAAGTCCTCAATTGTGTGACACCTAGCCTTCCAGCCTCTGGTTCCTGTACTAACCTTTCTTCCCTGTCTTAATTGTAGCACCGTTGTATCTCATCATGTGCAGATACCACCTTATGCAGTCCTCCGAAGCATACACAATGTCAGTATCTGAGCTGGGGGGCTGTAAATGTGATAGTCAGCGACACTATTTCTTCTTCATTACTGTCCTCCTGCTCTTCAACTTCTTTCCCTCCAACTACTGCCTGTCCAAGTTGCAATCCTTGGGTATATGAAAAGAGAAAGTAACAACTGATGGTGATGGGATGGGGGGTGGGGAGGGGGGGCTGCTGGTTGTGGCCTGTAAGCGATGCATGCTTACACCATCTGCAGCTTGTAAATCAGAAGAGGTTGTGGTAAGTGTGGGAAGTAGGGTGTGAGAAACAGGAGTAGGCATGAAGATACAATCATTTTCAGCTATTTGGCCATTGGCCAAGGCCTCAGTCATGGCCAATCTAGTAATGGCCTGCAGGGCACTTGGAAACGTTCAAGGGAATCAAGCAGAGTCAGCATGGTTTTGTCAAAGGGAATTCATGGGTTTGATTCAACCAAACATATTCTACCTCCAGTTTCGAGGTGTTCAGTGGGGTGTTTCTCAGTACCTACAATGCTGAGAAGACCTCGCTATTCAACGGCACTTTGCCATTTTTTTTGCCTCAGCGAGGAACTCCCCGTTGAGGCCGCACTTTAGTCATTTCTTGCACTGAGATTAGGAAGACTACTTGCCGATCGGTGTGCCATTTTTAAAGGCAGCCTCGATCTTTCAACTCCCCCCTCAGCAACTCCATCGTGGCTTCCGGACCCCCCTACTTCACCCAACATGTCTCTTCCGGGGTCCTCAAGCCCTCCCTCACCCGATGTCTTATGGGCAAGGTCTCCCCCGGGCCTGACCCCTGGCACAGGCAACCCGGCAACTTGGCAGTGCCAGCCTGGTAGCATGGCGATGCACCTTCCACCTGGCAGTGCCACAGTTGCTAATTGTGTTCTCTCTTAATTTGGTTCTGTTTAATTACGTTTGCTCAAGAGTCGCCAGGTTTCTTTCGATACCGCCACAAGGTTCAAAACCGAATACTAATCAAAGACCCGATACACCAGTTAGTTAGTTCAAACTCAATGCTCATTTATTTACACACAGTCAAATATACTCATGCATAAAACTCTACAATCTAAACTATCACTACTACTAAAAGCCTATACTTAGCTTTGGGCGCCCACTCAGTCAGAGGAACAATGGCCGTTGCTCAGTTCTGAGGCTGCTGGGTTGAGCTGTTTACAGGATAGCAACTAAGAGCGTCTATCTCGTAGCGTGCGTTGACTTGGAACTTACTTGGTCTGGAGCAGCTTTGGCAGGTCTCTCCTCGCTGAGAGCCAAGGCCAAGAGAGCGATTCTCTCTTGGGGAGTCCTTTTGATACTCAAAAGGGCTTTGTGTGCTTTTTGGGGGGCCTTGAACTTGGCCCCAATTAACTGGCCGTTTCCCAATCGTTCTTATCAATTTTCCTCCAATAGAGGGGTGGGTTCCCTGATTGCTAGGCGTGTCCTAGGTGGCCGTTGGTCTGCTTTGTTTTAGTCTCCTCTGGCGCCAAGGTGTCTGTCTTAGCATTGTTTACCTAAATGTTGCCTTTTGTTCCCGGGGATGCCTCATTAGTATGTAGATGGTTCTGCAGTCTCGGTCTTGTCTGGGAGCTACAGCTCTAACCGAACAGACAAACCTTGCACCTGCTTGCTTTCTCAGTATTGTCCAATTTTCCCTGCATTCTTTGCAAAATGTCCATTTTGTAAGCGGGACGTGGCCATCCCAGATGGCTACACCACCCAGGTACCCTGGCAGAGCCAGCATGGCACTGCCCGGTGGTCAGGTGTGAGTGCCAAGGTGCCAGACTGGCAGTGCCATGGTGCCCAGGTGCCAGCAGGACTGCCAGGGTGCCATCCTGCCCAATGCCCGACCACCCGGGGGTTGCCAGTGGCTTGGGAGACCCTGCCAGGTGCCATTACGACTGGTTCACATTTGTGTGGACGAGTACTAAACGGCGTGCTGGCGAGGTCTCCCAGGCATGGCCTGTGAATCCCGGGCCCCGGGAGAATCTGGCGAGCACGTATTTAAATACATATCTGGATCTCGGCCAGCGAGAACGAGATTCAGATCGTGACACCTCACACGATTCCGTTGACCCTTCTGAGACGTGTTGAGCATCACGAATCGCCCAAGAGACCTCTCGTGAGATTCAAGGATCTCGTCCCGACACCAAGCCGGGACCGCAGAATCGCACCTCATGTTTAACTAATTTATTGGATTTCTCTGTCGGAGTCACAGGTGATGTGGATAAAGGGAACTGGTGGATGTACTGTACTTCCTGAGGGCATTTCAAAGGCTATTGTGGAAAATAAAAACTCATTGTGTAGGGCATAACGTATTGGCATGGATAGAAGATTGGCTAAATAACAGGAAACAGCCGTTTCCCGTACCAGCCTCCCCGAACAGGCGCCGGAATGTGGCGACTAGGGGCTTTTCACAGTAACTTCATTTGAAGCCTGTGGTAAACACCACTACTGATATATTGTATGTATTACGGCACTGCCCGTATATTACAGGTACGACAGTAAATCCCTGCCTGCTGGCTCCGCCCAGCAGGCGGCATATAAAAGTGTATGCTCTCCTGCGCGGCTTCCATTCTGGTTCCAGCTGCAGGAGGCACAACATCTTGTGCAATAAAGCCTCGATTGTTTCACTATTCTCGTCTCGTGGTAATTGACGGTACATCAATTTATTGCACAAGATTTTAAAAGATGGATCTCCTAATCAAGCCTGATCGCCTGCAGCTGAGCCCTCACGCAGCCAACTCCACGTCCACCTTCGAGCACTGGCTAGCCTGCTTCGAAGGCTACCTCAGAGCAGCCACTGAAGAACCCTCGGACCCACAGATGCTCCAAGTCCTCTACTCACTGGTGAGCCCTGAAATTTTCCCCCTCATCCGGGATCCGGCAACTACTCAGAAGCGATGACGCTCTTAAGGGACATTATGTTAAACCGGTGAATCAAGTGTATGCCAGGCACCTCCTGGCCACGAGACGGCAACTCCCGGGAGAGACGCTGGACGATTTATTGTGGGCCCTACAGATCCTCGGTAGGAACTGTGACTACCAGGCAGTTTCAGCAGTCCAACACACCAAACTATTAATTACAGACACTTATGTCACGGGCATGAAGTCTACGTACGTCCGCGAGCGACTATTGAAAGGGGGTACACTCGGTCTTGCGGAGACTAGGCAGCTTGCTAATTCACTAGAAGTGGCCTCCCGTAACCTGGAGTCCTACACCCCGACCACGTGGCACCCTCGTGGGCATCATGGGCCCCACCAGCTGCCGACTCCAGCTCACAGCAAGCCTGCACTGCGCGGCAGCCAGCCAACTCTGGGGGGGCCCAAGTGTTATTTTTGCGGACAAAGCAAACACCCAAGGCAGCGCTGCCCGGCGCAGAGCGCGGACTGGTGTGGCAAGAAAGGACACTTTGTTTCTGTTTGCCAAGCTTGGACGGTCGCCGCTGTTTCCAGGCCCGGCATTTCTATACCCCCCACGTGCGACCCAGGGGCGCCGCCATCTTTCCCACCGCAAGCCACGTGTGGCCCGTGGGTGCTGCCATCTTTGATGCCACCCGCCATGTGCGCCCCGTGGGCCCCGCCAACTTCGGCGCCATTTTGGACCGCGCCTCAGGACCACTGCTCGTCTAGCCGTTCGCCGCCTACTGCTACCTCCGCCACCGCTGACCAGCCCAGGACCTCCCAGCATCTTCCGCAGTTCGCCTCCATCACCCTGGATCAGTCTCAGCCCCACAACCTCACGACCGCTATGACGATGCTGAAGATCAACGGGCACGAAACGACCTGCCTCTGACTCCGGGAGCACAGAGAGTTTCATCCACCCCACTGCGGTAAGGCGCTGCTCCCTCCCGGTACACACGGTCACCCAGAAAATCTCCCTGGCCTCTGGATCCCATTCCGTTGAAATCCGAGGGTACTGTATCGCGACCCTCAGTGTCCAGGGCATAGAGTTCAGCAACTTCCGGCTCTACGTCCTCCCCCATCTCTGCGCTGCCCTGTTACTCGGCCTGGATTTTCAATGCCGTCTCCAACGCCTGACTTTGAAATTCGGCGGACCGCTGCCCCCCCCCCTCACAGTCTGTGGCCTCACGACCCTTAAGGTCGATCGCCCTTCACTGTTTGCGAACCTCACCCCGGACTGCAAACCCGTCGCCACTAGGAGCAGACAGGACAGTGCCCAGGACAGGACCTTGATCAGGTCGGAGGTCCAACGGCTTCTGCGGGAGGGGATCATTGGGGCCAGCAACAGCCCCTGGAGAGCTCAAGTAGTGGTAGTGAAGACTGGGGAGAAGCACTGGGTCATTGACTACAGTCAGACCATAATCGGTACACGCAGCTCGGCGCGTACACCCTCCCACGCATATCTGACATGGTCAATCAGATTGCGCAGTATCGAGTCTTCTCCACAGTTGACTTGAAGTCCGCTTACCACCAGCTCCCCATCCGCCCAGAGGACCGCCAATACACTGCGTTTGAAGCAGATGGCCGCCTCTATCACTTCCTCAGAGTTCCCTTCAGCGTCACCAATGGGGTCTTGGTCTTCCAGCGAGAGATGGACCGAATGGTTGACCAGTACGGGCTGCGGGCCACCTTCCCGTACCTAGATAATGTCACCATCTGTTGCCACGATCTGCAGGAACACGACGCAAACCTCCAAAAATTCCTCCATACTGCCAAACTCCTTAAACTCACATACAATAAGGAGAAATGCGTGTTCCGCACCAACCGCTTAGCCATCCTTGGCTACGTAGTGGAAAATGGAGTCCTAGGGCCCGACCCCGACCGCATGCGTCCCCTCCTGGAACTCCCTCTCCCCCACTGCCCCAAGGCCCTGAAACGATGCCTGGGGTTTTTCTCGTATTACGCCCAGTGGGTCCCTAATTATGCGGACAAGGCCCGCCCACTCATCAAGTCCACAGTTTTTCCCCTGACGGCTGAGGCCCGCCGGGCCTTCAACCACATCAAGGCGGACGTCGCCAAGGCCACGATGCACACGGTCGACGAGTCCCTCCCCCTTCAGGTGGTGAGCGATGCATCGGTGCATCGGACGTGGCTCTGGCCGCCACCTTCAACCAGGCAGGCAGACCCGTGGCCTTCTTTTCCCGCACCCTCCATGCCTCCGAAATTCGTCTCTCCTCTGTCGAAAAGCCATTGTGGAAGCTGTGCGACACTGGAGGCATTACTTGGCCGGCAGGCGATTCACTCTCCACACTCACCAACGGTCGGCTGTCTTCATGTTGAATAATACATAGCGGGGCAAGATCAAAAATGACAAGATCTTGAGGTGGAGGATCGAGCTCTCCACCTATAATTATGAGATCTTGTACCGCCCGGGGAAGCTCAACAAGCCCCCTGATGCCCTGTCCCGCGGTACATGTGCCAGTGCACAAGTGGACCGACTCCAGGCTCTCCACTATGACCTCTGCCACCCGGGGGGTCACCCGGTTCTTCCATTTTGTCAAGGCCCGCAACCTGGCCTACTCCACTGAGGAGGTCAGGACCGTCACCAGAGACTGCCAAGTCTGCGCAGAGTGCAAGCCGCACTTCTACCAGCCAGATAGAGCGCACCTGCTGAAGGTCTCCCGCCCCTTTGAACATCTCAGCGTGGACTTCAAAGGGCCCCTCCCCTCCACCGACCGCAACGTGTACTTCCTCAACGTCATTGATGAGTACTCCCGGTCCCCTTTTGCCATCCCGTGCCCCGACATGACTTCTGCCACGGTAATCAAAGCCCTGCACAGCATCTTCACTCTGTTCGGTTTCCCCACCTACATCCACAGCGATCGGGGATCCTTTTGCATGAGCGATGAGCTACATGAGTTCCTGCTCAGCAAGGGCTTCGCCTCAAGCAGGACGACCATTTACAACCCCCGGGGAAACGGGCAGGTGGAGAGGGAGAATGGGGCGGTCTGGAAGGCTGTCCTGCTGGCCCTGCGGTCTAAAAATCTCCCGGTCTCCCACAGGCAGGAGGTCCTCCCCGTCGCGCTCCACTCCATCCGGTCGCTCCTCTGCACCGCCACTAATGAGACCCCTCACGAACGTGTGTTTGCCTTCCCAAGGAGGTCCACCTCCGGGGTCTCGCTCCCAACATGGCTGACAGTTCCTGGACCCGTCCTCCTCCGGAAGCATGTGCGGAGCCATAAATCGGACCCATTGGTCGAGAAAGTCCACCTCCTTCATGCAAACCCGCAGTACGCCTACGTGGCACACCCCAACGGGCGACAGGACACAGTCTCCCTCCGGGACCTGGCACCCGCTGGGTCTCCACCCACGACCCCCAACCTGACATCGCTTCCCCCCCCCCCCCGGTTGCCTCATTCACCCCTGCGCCACCCACCCTCCCTCCAGCGAACCTCACCGCAGCCCCCGCCCCAGTACGATCCGTCCTCCCACTGGATCCACTCAGGGGTGACGAAGACGGGGGCAACACCCTCCCAGAGTCAGAGGTGACCACGTCGGTGCCCACATCACCACCAGGACTGAAGCGATCGCGGCGGAGGGTCAAAGCTCCCGACAGACTTAATTTGTAATGTTTTCGTCACCCCCGCCGGATTTATTTTTAACAGGGGGTGAATGTAGTAAACACCACTAGTGGTATATTGTATGTATTATGGCACTGCCCGTATTTACAGGTACGACGGTAAATCCCTGCCTGCTGGCTCCGCCCAGAAGGCGGCGTATAAAAGTGTCTGCTCTCCTGCGCTGCTTCCATTCTGGTTCGAGCTGCTGGAGGCACAACATCTTGTGCAATAAAACCTCGATTGTTTCACCATTCTCGTCTCGTGGTAATTGACGGTACATCAAAGTCTACTTGTGACAATAAGCGATTTTCATTTCATTTTCATTTCACTAGAAACTTGGCAAAAATTGATCATTTTTGATTGGCAGACGTGATGAGTGGAGTGCCATAGGGGTCAGTGCTGGGAGGCTACAAAGGGACTGAGATAGGTTAAGTGAGTGGGCAAAGATCTGGCAAATGGAGCATAATGTTAGAACATTTGAATTTGCCAGTTTGGGCAGGAAGAATTTTTAAAAAGCTTATTTTTTAAATGGTGAGAGATTCAGAGCTCTGAGGTTCAGAGGACTCTGGGTGTCCTTGTGCATGCATCACAAAAGGCTAGTTTACAGGTACAGCAAGTAATTAAGAAAGCTCATAGACTTTTAAAGGGTCTCACTACTCTAGGAAAGCTCATAGAATGTTACCATTTATTGTGAGGGGAATTGATTACAAAAGTAGGGAGATTATGCCACAATTGTACAGGGAATTCTTTTTTTTTAATAAACATTTTATTGAGGTATTTCTTTGGCATTGCAACAGCAACAAAATCAACAATGTACATAACAAGGAAAATATTAACATAGTGCAAATACCACCTCCCTCTCCCGCAGGTCCCACCATTACTTACCCCCTAATCTACGCAAGCCTAACCCCCCCCCCCCCTTCTGCTGACGATTAATTCTCTGCGAAGAAGTCGACGAACGGTTGCCACCTCCGGGCGAACCCGAACAGAGACCCTCTCAAGGCGAACTTAATTTTCTCCAGGCAGAGAAAGCAAGCCATGTCCGATAACCAGGTCTCCGATTTCGGGTGTTTAGAGTCCCTCCAAGCTAGTAATATCCGCCTCCGGGCTACCAGGGAAGCAAAGGCCAGAATATCTGCCTCTTTCTCCTCCTGGATTCCCGGATCCTGCGACACCCCAAAAATCGCCACCTCTGGACTCATTGCCACCCTCGCATTTAATACCTTGAACATGGCGTCGGCAAACCCCTGCCAAAGTCCCCTCAGCTTTGGACATGCCCAGAACATGTGGACATGGTTGGCTGGTCCCCCCGCATACCTCGCACACCTGTCCTCCACCCCAAAGAATCTGCTCATCCGGGCCACTGTCATGTGAGCCCGGTGAACGACCTTAAATTGGATCAGGCTGAGCCTGGCACATGTTGCGGCCACGGTGACCCTACCCAACGCGTCCGCCCAAAGGCCCGCCTCTATCTCTCCCCCCAGCTCCTCCTCCCACTTTTGCTTCAGCTCCTCGGTCTGCGTCGCCTCCGATCCCATAAGCTCTTTATATATGTCCGAGACGCTCCCCTCACCTATCCATCCTCTAGAAACCACCCTGTCCTGAATCCCCTTTAGCGGCAGCAGTGGGAAGGTTGGTGCTTGCCTCCGCAGAAAGTCCCGCACCTGCAGATATCGAAGTTAATTTCCCCCCACCAGTGTAAACTTCTCCTCCAGCGCCCTCATACTCGGGAAGCTTCCTTCTATAAACAAGACCCCATCCTCTCAATCCCCGCTCTCCACTAAATACGGAACTCCCCATCCATCCTCCCCGGGGCAAACCGGTGATTATCACAGATTGGGGACCATACCGATGCTCCCTCTGCTCCCACAGGTTTCCTCCACTGCCCCCAGACTCTCAGGGCCGCCATCACCACTGGACTGGTGGAGTACCGCGCCGGCGGGAACGGCAGAGGCGCTGTTACCAGTGCCCCCAGACTGGTGTTCTTACACGAGGCCGCCTCCATACGCAGGTACGCCGGCTCCCCCCCCCCTACCAGCCACCTCCTCACCATGGCTATGTTAGCCGCCCAGTAATAATTGCTGAAATTCAGCAGCGCCAGCCCACCATCCCCCCGACTCCGCTCGAGCATTGCCCTCTTCACCCACGGGGACTTGCCCCCCCACACAAAGCCCACAATCATTTTATTGATCCGCTTAAAAAAGGACCGCGGGATGAAGATGGGGAGGCATTGGAAAACGAATAGGAATCTCAGGAGGACCGTCATTTTTACCAATTGAACTCTGCCCGCCAGAGACAACGGGAGCGCATCCCATCTCCGGAAATCCTCCTTCATCTGATCCACCAACCAGGCCAAGTTCAATTTATGCAGCCTGTCCCAATCCCTCGCCACTTGGATACCCAGGTACCTGAAACTGCCCCTACCACTCTGAACGGTAGTTCCCACAGTCGCCTCTCCTGACCTCTCGCCTGGACCACAAACATCTCGCTCTTCCCCACATTGAGCTTATATCCCCCAAAACCGGCCGAATTCCCCAAAAATTCCCATAATTTCTTCCATCCCCTCCATTGGGTCTGAGGCATACAACAGTAGGTCATCCGCATACAGCGAGACCCTGTGCTCCACTCCCCCCCCCCCCCGGACCAGCCCCTTCCAGCCCCTTGAGGCCCTCAGATCAATTGCCAGCGGCTCTATCGCCAGCGCAAACACCAGTGGGGAGAGGGGGCAACCCTCATCCCCGGTGCAGCCTGAAATAATCCGAAGTCGTCCTGTTTGTCCATACACTTGCAACCGGAGCCCGGTACAGCAACCTGGCCCAGTCAATAAAGCCCCTCCCGAAACTGAACCGCTCCAGCACCTCCCATAAATAATCCCACTCAACCCGGTCAAATGCTTTCTCCGCATCCATCGCGACCACTACCTCAACCTCCCTAACTTCCGGGGGCATCATGATCACGTTTAACAGCCTTCTTACATTGGCCCCCAGCTGCCTACTCCTTAACGAACCCCACCTGATCCTCCACAATAATGTCCGGTACACAGTCCCCAATTCTGGAGGACAAAAATCTGGCCAGACGTTTGGCATCTACGTTCAACAAGGAAATTGGCCTGTAAGACCCGCATAGCTCCGGGTCCTTGTCCCGTTTCAGGATGAGCGAGATCATGGCCTGCGACATTGTCTGGGGCAGAACCCCTCTTTTCTTAGCCTCGTTAAAGACCTTCAACAGCACCGGCCCCAATATCCCAGAGAACCTTTTATAGAACTCGGCTGGGACCCATCCGGTCCCGGGGAATTACCCGACTGCATGGCCTTCAAACCCTCCACTATCTCCTCCAGCCCGGTCGGGCCCCCAGCCCCTCTACCAGCCCCCCATCCACCTTCAGGAAAGTCAGCCCCTCCAAGAAGTGCCTCATCCCCTCCAGCCCCGCAGGGGGTTCCGACCTATACAACCTGCTATAAAAGTCCCAAAAGGCCTTGCTCACCCCCGCTGAGTCCCCAACTAAGTTCCCATCCCCGTCAATAACTTTCCCTATTTCTCTAGCTGCCCCCCTCTTTCTGAGCTGCTGTGCAAGCATCCTGCTGGCCTTCTCACCGTGCTCGTAAATCACCCCCTTCGCCTTTCTGAGCTGTTCCACTGCCCTCCCTGTGGTTAACAAACCAAATTCCGCCTGTAGCCTCCGGCGTTCCCTTAAAAGCCCTGCCTCTGGAGCCTCCGCATACCTCCTATCAACTCATAGAATCTCTTTTACCAGTCGATCCGTTTCTGCTCTATCTGTCCTGTCCCTGTGGGCCCGGATCGAGATCAGCTCTCCTCTCACCACTGCCTTCAGCGCTTCCCAGACCACCGCTGCTGAGACATCCCCCGTATCATTTACCTGCAGGTAATTCAGCATGCACTTCCTCAGCCTCTCGCACACCGCTTTGTCCGCCAACAGCCCTACATCCAGCCTCCATTGCGGGCGCTGTTTGCTATCCATACTAACCTGCAGGTCCACCCAGTGCGGAGAATGGTCCGAGATCGTGATTGCCGAGTACCCCGTGTCCACCACCCCAGCCCGTACGTGGGAGTAAAAAGAAAATTCCTTCGCCTTCGGCTGCCTAAATCTCCATGGATCCACCCCCCCCCCCCCCCCCCAACCTGCTCCATGAACCCTTTCAGCTCCTTTGTCATTGCTGGCACCTTGCCCGTTCTCGAGCATGACCGGTCCAGGCCTGGATCAATAACCATATTAAAATCCCCTCCCATAATCAGCTTGTGTGAGTCCAGGTCCGAAATCTTCCCGAGCACCCTCTTTTTAAATCCCCGTGATCCCAATTTGGCGCATATATATTGACCAGCACTACCTTCATCCCCTGCAGCTTGCCGCTAACCATGATATATTGACCTCCCACATCCGAGACTATTCTTCCCACCTCAAATGTCACCAGCTTGTTAACCAAGATCGCAACCCCTCTAGTCTTTGTGTCCAGCCCCGAGTGGAAAACCTGACTAATCCAGCCTTTCCTCAACCTGACCTGGTCCACTACTCTAAGGTGCATCTCCTGCAGCATTACCACGTCCGCCTTCAGTCCCCTCAGGTGCGCAAACACACGTGCCCTCTTTACCGACCCATTTAGCCCCTGTACATTCCAGGTGATCAGCCTAGTTGGGGGGCAAAGTGCCCCCCCCCCCCCCCACCAATCAACCATCCCCTTGCTTGGGCCCGCATCCAGCCCCTGCGCCGCACCTTCTCCGGCCCGCCCCACGGCGGCCCCCAGCCCCGACCTCCTCAGTGTCCCTCCACCAAAGTCCCTCCCTCATCAACAGAACCCATCCCCCCTCCCCCCCAAGCAACACTACTCTAAAACCTAACCCATCTAGTAAACTAAACGTATTCACCCCCCCCTACTATGCTTCCATGAGCTTGCTCACCCAGCTAGCTTGGTGGCCCCGCCCCCGCGCCAAGAAGTCTCCCACCTACTGATCCCTCGCTCCCCTTCCCCCCCCCCCCCGCTCATAGAAACAAACTCCCTCATCTAACAATCCCCAAACAAACACCCAACAGCAAGAAAACATAAAGACAAAAGCTCCACCCACCGAAACTCAAACAGGCACATCTCCATCCCACAAAAGTGCATATCAATAAAAACAAAAGGGACTTTGCCAACATCTACCGAGGAAAAGAACCCAAAACCAGAAAATCAACTTTCCCCCCACCCCTTTTTCCCTTAAACAGCCCCAAAAACAGACACGAAACAATAAGAGAAGGCATAACCAATTTAAAAACAGGAAAACAAACACAAAAACCAAGGGGAAAAAACAAAAACAGAAAAAAGGGGCCTAATATAGGCCAACAAGTTGTCTCAAAGTCCAAGAGTTCTCAGACCCCCACCAGTCCTTTTCTTTTAGCAAAGTCCAGCGCCTCATCGGGCGATTCAAAATAGTGATGCTGGTCCTCATGCATGACCCAAAGATGCACCGGATACAGCAGACCGAACTTCACCTGCTTCTTGAAGAAAATAGATTTGACTTGGTTAAAGCCTGCCCTCTTCCTCGCCACCTCCACACTCAGGTCCTGGTACACCCCAGGATGCTGTTGTCCCACTTACAACTCCGCGTTCACTTGGCCCACCGAAGAATGCATTCCTTGTCCAGGAACCTGTGGAATCTCACCACCATTGCCCTCGGAGGGTCCCCCGCTCGCGGCTTCCTTGCAAGCGCCCAGTACACCCTGTCCACCTCCAACGGTTGGGGGAATGCCCCCTCCCCCAGCAGCTTTTAGAACATACCCACTACGTATGCCCCAGCGTCTGCTCCCTCAGCCCCCTCCGGGAGCACGATGATTCCTAAGTCCTGCCGGCGGGACCGGTTCTCAAGGTCCTCCACCTTCTCCAGGAGCCTTTTCTGGTGTTCCCGAAGCATCCCCACCTCCAGCTCCGCCGCTGTTTGATGCTCCTCCTGCCCAGCCAGCGCTTTCTCAACTTTCTGAATTGCCCGATCCTGGGCGTCCAATCTACACTCTAGCCGATCGATCGATTCTTTAATCGGGTCCAAACAATCCCGCTTCTGCCTGGCAAAACCATCCTGGATGGCCTGCATCACTGGTCCATTGGTCGCTGCGCTGCCACCCCAGGGGTCCAGTCCTTGGCCATACTGTCTCCCGCTGCAGCTTCAACACAGCTCAACTTCTTGTTTCTGCCCTTTCGTGCACTTCTGGTCCTTTTCTCCATGCACCGATACGTGGAAACGGTGCCCAATTGCCTCAGCTTTTGAATTTGCCGTTTAAAACCGGAAAAAAGTCTGAGGGGAAGGTCCAAAAGTCCAACCAGACCGGGAGCCACCAAATGTGCGACTTACTCCTTAATATCCGCCACCAGACTGTACAGGGAATTCTTGAGAGCACATCCGGAGTACTGTATTCAGTATTGGGCTCCGTATTTAATGAAATGTGTTAATTCATTAAAAGTAGTTCAGAGAAGGTTTACAAGACCATTTCCAGGAATGGGTGGGTCGCCTTATGAGGAAAGGGTGGAGAGGTTAGGCTTGTATCCACTGGAGTTTAGAAGAGTGAGAGGCGACTTGATCAAAACCTTTAAGATCCTGAGGGGTTTTAACAGGGAGGATGTGGGAGAATCTAGAACTAAGGGTCACTCTTCAAAAATAAGGGGTCACTCATTTAAGACAGAGATGAGGAGTAAGTTTTTCTCTCAGAGGGTCTTGAGTCTCTGGAACTCTCTCCCTCAAAAGGCAGTGGAAGCAGAGACTTTGAATATTTTTAAGGCTGAGCTGGTAGATTCTTGATTAACAAGGGGGTGAAGGGTTATCGGGGGTAGGCAGGAATGTGGGGTTGCGGTTACAATCAGACCAGCCATGATCCTATTGAATTGTGGAGCAGACTCGAAGGGCCCAGTGGTCTGCTCCTGTTCTACTTTGTTTGTCTGTATGTTTGTAATATTATTGTTATGCTTATATTACAATGGTTATCTCTTAGTTCCTAGTAACCATGGTTACACAACTTAATTATATTAATGAAGAAAGCAGATGGAATTTGTAAGGAATAATCTACTCAAGAAAGATTATGTGATATTCAGTTTGTAGCTCACGGTTTCTATGTTTGTGACAACAATAGGTGAAAAAGCAGTTGCACTGATATATTTGTGTACAATTTAGTAGCACAATGTAAATTAATAAGGGTCTCATTATTAATACAGCAGCAGAACATCTTTTCCATTAATCATGGCACAATGAATGCTCTCTGATAATTAGTAGAATCATAGAATCCGCAGAAAGAAACCATTAAGCCCATTGAGTCTGCACCGACCCACTGAAAGGGTACCCTACCTAGTGTCAGGGCCCCACCCTATCCCTTTAACCCAGTAAACCCACCTTTTAAACATTAAGAACCAATTGATCCTGGCCAATTCACCTAACCTGCACATCTTTGGACTGTGGGAGGAAACCGGAGCACCCGGAGGAAACCCACACAGACACGGGGAGAACATGCAGACTCCACAAAGTCACCCGAGGCTGCAATTGAACCCGGGTCCCTGGAGCTGTGGGGCAGCAGTGCTAACCATTGTGCCACCGTGCCACAGTTTAATACTGCAATGTTTATTAGAACAGGTTTAATAGCTGTCAGAAGGAATTAAATTGTGCCCTTGTTCTTGGGCGCAATTTAAACAGAAAGAAAATCTAATGTCCAGTTTTGGGAGCATTTCGTGGGATGATTCTCAGTGGCTGCAGTGCGAAGAAACACCCTGCTATTCAATGGCACTTTGCCGCTTCTTTCGCGTTGGGGTGTTTCTCTCTGCTGAAGCTACACTTTGAGTCATTTCCTGCTGGAAATCCTATCAGAAAAGGCTCCTTGTAGATTGGGTCGTCATTTTGTCTGGCTGCCCCGATCTTTCCCCCCACTTTTAGCCCCACCCCCTGTAGCACAATCAATCACTCACGAGACGAGATGAGAAGGAGTCGAACGATGGCTTTATTACGCAGTCTTGTTCCCCAGCAGCACAGTTACAGAATGCGTCTGCTGGGAGAACCCGGGCTCTTATACTCCGCCTTACTGGGTGGTGCCAGCAGGCGGCTGATCCAATCGGGACCCAGTGTCTATCCACCAGTAGCCTCTCGGCATCACAGGGTACCTTAATACCCCTAATACATACCACCACATTCACCCCTTGTTAAAAAGGAACCCGGCGGGATAGTGGGCCATGTGGTAGTAAGGGTTTCCAGAGTCGGTACCTAGGATGCCGCTAACACGGCGGCTATGCTCCGATATCAACTACTTACAATGCCGCTTTTACTGGGCAACCCCAAAAAAATTATTTACAGAGGCATTTCTTACTTAACTATACTGATTCGATGAGTCGAATGGGTGCCCTGGTCGTCCTCGCTAATCGTCTTAGCCCCGGTGGTGATGCAGGCGCTGGTTCGGGCCCCGTCGTCTCTGGGAGCGTCGTGATGCCTCTTCCCGTTCCAATACCCCTATTCGGGGCCGGGGGAAGGACCGATCCACCCAGGAAGGGGGCGACTGTGGGGTGCCCCGGCGGAAGGGAGGGGGTGATTGGTGTTGGAGGGGTGGGTGTGGCTCCAGAGGGGGTCACTGGTGTTGGGGGGGGCTGTGTGGAGCACCAGCGGGTGCCAGGTCCCGCAGGGAGACCGTGTCCTGTCGGCCGTCGGGGTACGCCACACAGGCGTATTGAGGGTTCGCGTGGAGGAGATGAATCCTCTCGACCAACGGGTCTGATTTGTGCGTCCTCACATGCTTTCGGAGCAGGATGGGTCCCCGGGGCTGCCAGCCAGGTCGGAAGTGACGTTCCGGAGGAGGACTTCCTAGAGAAGACAAGGAGGCGTTCGTGAGGTGTTTGATTCGTTGTTGTACACAGCAGCTACCGGATGGAGTGGAGGGCATCCGGGAGGGCTTCCTGCCAGCAGGAAACTGGGAGACCTCTTGACCGTAGGGCCAGTAGGACGGTCTTCCAGACCGTTCCGTTCTCCCTCTCTACCTGACCGTTCCCCCGGGGGTTGTAACTGGTCGTTCTGCTCGAGGCGATGCCCTTGCTGAGCAGGAATTGACGCAGTTTGTCGCTCATGAAGGAGGGCCCGCTATCGCTATGTATGTACGCGGGGAAACCGAACAGTGTAAAGATGGTGCCGAGGGCTCTAATGACCGTGGCCGCGGTCATGTGGGGACAGGGGATGGCAAATGGGAACCGGGAGTATTCGTCAATCACGTTCAGGAAGTACGTGTTGCGGTCGGTGGAGGGGAGGGGGCCTTTGAAATCCAGACTGAGGCGTTCAAAGGACGGGAAGCCTTTATCAGGTGCGCTTTATCTGGCCGGTAGAAGTGCGGCTTGCACTCTGCGCAGATCTGGCAGTTCCTGGTGGCAGTCCTGACCTCCTCGATGGAGTTGGGCAGGTTGCGGGTCTTGATGAAATGGAAGAATCGAGTGACCCCCGGGTGGCAGAGGTCCTCGTGGAGGGTTCAGAGACGGTCCACTTGTGCGTTGACACACGTGCCGCGGGATAGGGCATCGGAAGGCTCGTTCAGCTTTCCAGGACGATACAAGATCTCATAGTTATAGGTGGAGAGTTTGATCCTCCACCGCAAGATCTTGTCGTTCTTGATCTTGCCCCGCTGTGCATTATCGAACATGAAGGCAACCGACCGTTGGTCAGTGAGGAGAGTGAATCTCCTTCCGGCCAGGTAATGCCTCCAATGTCGCTGCGTGGCACCCCGCAGCGGCAGCCCCACAGGCCTTCCCCCTGACCCCGTAGGCCTGCGCTACGAGACGGCCCGCTAACGCCGCCGGGCCCCGCTGTTCCTTCTGCGGGCAGGCGAATCATCCCGGCCCGCGCTGGCCGGCCCGCACCGCCACCTGCAAAGGGTGCGGCAAGAAGGGCCACTTTGTGGGGGTCTGCCAGGCCCGTGGTCTCCAGCGACTATGGACCGCCGCGGCAACCCCCCCTTCACGCCTCGACCAGCCAGCACTCACCGCCATCCCCCTATCCTAGGGCCACGTGCGACCCACGGGCGCGGACATCCTTCCCCCCGGACACCATGTTGGACGGGTGGGCGCCGCCATTTTGTCCATCGCCGCCTCCATCTTGTTTATCCCCGGACACCATGTGCGACCCATGGGTAACGCCATCTAGGATGGGGCCCCAGGCCCCCAGCACAGCCGACTACACGCTGCCCGATCAGAACTCATAATTGCTTCGTCTGGCCTCGGTGACACTGGACCATAGTCGACCCCGGACACTCGCAACAGCTACAACGACGGTCTTCATCAACGGCCACGAGACATCTTGCCTGATTGACTTTGGGAGCACGGAAAGCTTTGTTCACCCCGACACGGTAAGGCGCTGTTCACTTGTAACCCACCCTGTAAATCAAAGGATCTCCCTGGCCTCCGGGTCACACTCGGTCGAGATAAAGGGGTTCTGCCTAGCGAATCTCACTGTCTAAGGCAGGAAATTCGACAATTTCCGCCTGTATGTCCTGCTGCACCTCTGCGCCGCTACCCTCCTGGAGCTGGACTTCGAATGCCATTTGCAAAGCCTGACCTTTAAATTCGGCGGCCCCATACCTCCCCTTACTGTCTGCGGTCTCGCGATCCTTAAGGTCGACCCGCCTTCCCTGTTTGCGAACCTCACCCCGGATTGCAAACCCTTCGCCACCAGGAGCAGGCGGTACAGTGCCCAGGACCGGACCTTCATCAGGTCAAAGGTCCAAACGCTGCTGGGGAAGGGGTCATCGAAGCGAGCAACAGTCCCTGGAGAGCTCAAGTAGTGGTGGTAAAGACCGGGAAAAACATAGGATGGTCATTGACTACAGCCAGACCATCAACAGGTTTACGCAGCTGGGCGCGTACCCTCTCCCCCGTATAGCCGACCTGGTAAACAGGATAGCACAATACAAGGTTTTCTCCACGGTGGATCTCAAGTCCACCTACCACCAGCTACCCCTCCGTAATAGTGACCGCAAGTACACTGCCTTCGAAGCAGATGGGCGGCTCTATCAATTTTTAAGATTTCCCTTTGGTTTCACGAATGGGGTTTCGGTCTTCCAGCGAGAGATGGATCGAATGGTTGACCGGTAAGGCTTACGCGCAATGTTCCCGTATCTGGATAACGTCACCATCTGCGGCCATGACCAGCAGGACCACGACACCAACCTCCGAAAATTTCTCCAGACCGCGAAAATCCTTAATCTGACATACGATAAGGATAAATGCGTGTTTAGCACCGACCGTCTAGCCATTCTAGGCTACGTAGTGCGAAGTGGAGTTATAGGCCCCGACCCGGAGCGCATGCGCTCCCTTATGGAGTTCCCCCTCCCTCACTGCCCCAAGGCCCTGAAGCGCTGCCTCGGGTTCTTCAGCTATTATGCACAGTGGGTCCCCAACTACGCAGACAAAGCCCGACCCCTAATCCAGTCCACAACCTTCCCGTCGACGGAGGCCCGCCAGACCTTCAGCCGCATCAAAGCAGACATTGCAAAGGCCACGATGCACGCCATCGACCAGTCCCTCCCCTTCCAGGTCGCGAGCGATGCGTCCGACGAAGCTCTGGTGGCCACCCTCAACCAAGCGGGCAGGCCCGTGGCTTTCTTCTCCCGTACCCTCCAGGCTTCCGAAATTCGCCATTCCTCGGTCGAAAAAGAGGCACAAGCCATAGTAGAAGCTGTGAGACATTGGAGGCATTACCTGGCCGGCAGGAGATTCACTCTCCTCACGGACCAACGGTTGGTTGCCTTCATGTTCGATATGCACAGCGGGGCAAGATTAAAACCACACGATCTTGTGGTGGAGGATAGAACTCTCCACCTTCAACTACGAGATCTTGTACCGTCCGGGGAAGCTAAACGAGCCTTCTGATGCCCTGTCCCGCGGCACTTGTGCCACTGCACAAGTGGACCGCCCCCGATCCCTCCACGAGGACCTCTGCCACCCGGGTGTCACTAGCTTTTTCCATTTTGTCAAGACCCGCAACCTGCCCTACTCCATCGAGGAGGTCAGGTCAGTCACCAGGGACTGCCAAATCTGCGCAGAGTGCAAACCGCACTTCTACCGGCCAGAGAGGGCGCACCTGATAAAGGCTTCCCGTCCCTTTAAACGCCTCAGCATGGATTTCAAAGGCCCCCTCCCCTCCACTGACCGCAACACGTATTTCCTGAACGAGATTGACGAGTACTCCCGGTTCCCTTTGGCCATCCCTTGCCCAGACGTGACCACAACCACCGTCATCAAGGCCCTCCAGGGTATCTTTACACTGTTCGGTTTCCCCGCGTACATACACAGTGATAGGGGGCCCTCCTTTTTGAGCGACGAACTGCGTCAATTCCTGCTCAGCAAGGGCATCGCCTCGAGCAGGGCGACCAGTTACAACCCCCGGGGGAACGGGCAGGTAGAGAGGGAGAACGGAACGGTCTGGAAGACTGTTCTACTGGCCCTACGATCCAGAGATCTCCCAGTCTCCCGCTGGCAAGAAGTCCTCCCGATGGCCCTCCACGCCATCCGGTCGCTGCTCTGTACAACCACAAATCAGACACCTCATGAACGTCTCCTTGTTTTCCCCAGGAAGTCCTCCTCCGGGACCTCGCTCCCAACCTGGCTAGCGACACCTGGACCAATCCTGCTTCGGAAGCACGTGCGGGCGCACAAGTCGGTCCCGTTGGTCGAGAAGGTCCATCTGCTGGACGCTAACCCCCAGTACGCCTACGTGGCGTTCCCTGACGGCCGGCAAGATACCGTCTCCCTTCGGGACCTGGCGCCCGCCGGAACCCCACGCGCACCAGAACCATTGTCCCCACCCCCACCCCCCCACAGCACCTCACTGGAGGGTCAGTACTCCCGCCGCTCCTGCCTAGGCCCGCCCACCCACCGACGCCCCTTACAGGTGCCACCGCGTGTCAACCCTTTGCCCCAACAGCGCCGCCTAGGGGTGACAAAGCTGCCAGGGAGGACGAAACCACGCTCCCGGAGTCGCAACCACCGGGACCCCCACCAGAATCACCACCGAAGCTCAGACGCTCCAGAAGGACGACCAGGCCACCCGATCGACTGATTGCTTCGCTGTGACTCTAACTGTGAACTTTGTAAATATCCTCGACTGCATGGTACCTCCATGCTTGGTCATCCCATGTTAAAGGCGACTGTTACCACTGACCACCACCCTGCCGGACTCTTTTTTAACAGGGGGTGAATGTGGTAGTACCAGGTATTGCGGTACCTGAGAGGCTGATGACCATTGGTTAGACCCAGGAGTCTACCATTGGCTGTATTACGTAGCTCCGCCCTGAAGGCAGAGTATAAGAGATGGTGCCGTCCCAGCAGCCTTCACTTTCTGTATCGAAGCTGCTGGGGAACAGGTTCTAGCAGATTAAATCCTTCAGTTATGGAATCACTTCGTCTTGAGTGTAATTGATTGCGCATCACAGTGCTAACCTGGCACCCAAGCACTGACACCCTGGCAGTGGCCCCACCAGCCCAGACATGTTCGGCATGGCCAGGATCCCCAGGTGACACTCCTTGGTGCCAGGCTAATAGTGTCAGAGGGAGTGCCAGGGTACAACCCTGCCCTGTCTCTGACCACCCAGGAGCCTCAAAATGTCTGGGAGACCCACCCCCAGGTGGGCCACGTTTGTGGAAGTACTAAACAGCACCCTGGCGAGGTCTCCCAGGCGCGGCTGTTAGGTCCCGGGCACCGGGAAAATCCCACGAAGGCTTATGTAACTGAGCCTAATATGCAGATCTGGGTTACGCCCAGTGAAGGCTAGATGCAGACCGCTACAACTCAAGAGACTCCGTTAAATCTTACGAGGCGTTTCGAACGTCGCAAATCTGGCCTTTCGCGATATTCAACGGCTTCATCCCGACACCATGTCAGGCGCGACAAGGCCATTAAATTGCCCTATCTCTGTTCTAACAACTGTCTTGAGTTCAGTGCTGTTCCATAAGTTGTTCAGCGTCTTATTTTTCCAGGATTAGCTCCCCCATAATTTAAATCGACTTGTAGATTAGTGGAACCCTGGAGCACAGCAACAGCATCCCCTTGTGATCAGAAATGGATATTCATGTCCTCCACAGGCGGAATTTTCCCATATTTTTTCAAAGTTGCAGTTCCGATCAGAAAACCGGGAGAATCCTGCTGGCACCGGCGGGAAAACCTACTGAATATTCAGCCTCTTTAACGATTTTTTTTCCACATGATTCACGCCACACTTGTGGCGGGTGGCCTCTGATTCGCTTGGCCCGGAAAACCCAATCCCGGTCATCAGTGGGGCTCTCCTTTTAAACGCCTCCCCAGCATCCGCAGCACTCGTTCCAAGTCCAGCCGGGAGGTGGCTGCCATAAGGGAGCCCTCACCAAACCCTCATCTAGATGGTGTCGAGCAGAGGTGTGAGTGACATCCTGTACCCGAGATCGGCCAGATGTCCAGCAAGCAAGATCACCAACCCCTGGGGAGGCTGTGGATGTGATAGTGAGCGCCAGTTCGCTCCACAAGAAGACAGGGTTACCGAGCCGAAAGAAGATGAATGACCTTCTTCATGCAGCCAGGGTAAGCCTGTCTCTTCATGTCTCTCGCTGCACCCCTTCACACATCCACCACATCTCTATCGTGATCCCCCTCCCAGCCACCTTCACGGAGCCACCCCCCACCCCCCCCCCCCACCCTCCACTTCCCATTGTCCTCCCCAGTAGACAATCTGCTCCTCACATCCCTACTTCCACTCAGGTCCCATGCCTGCCATCACCATCTGACCCGGCAGGATTCCTGCCTACACTCTCCACATCTGCCCCTCATTGCAGGACAGCCAGCGTGAGTGGCCACAGCCTGCCGGAGTTATGCCTGAGCTGAGATTGCTAATGCCCTTTAAGGAGAAGGGCATACCTGTACAGAGGGCCAGGTGGGACAGCAGACAAAAGTAAGAACCATCAAGACATGCAGTTACGGTGCAAGCCGCACATTAGTTAATTTTCTTCCATCAGTCTGCCCTCGTGATGCACTAATGCCATCTCATTTCTCTTGCAGGTCAATCAGTCGACTAGCTCGGGCCATCCTCGCACCCTCTGGAGACCACAGACCCGAGCATCTCTAAGACTGACATCTTGGAGATAAGCATTGAAGAGGCATCAAAGCATCCGCCCGCACCATCCACCAGTCGTGGGATTAACTAGCAACCAGGATTCTGGGTCACTCACTGGCGATTGAAGATGCACAGCAGGCAGAGGAAGGAATATCCTAGGGATTTGGATCTCGGAAGGTTGCCCAGAGCCCAGGACACTGCTAAGGCCCAGGCAGCGTCCGGTCAAACATTTTAGCATCCTGCCCATGAATGTAGCCCCTTCACGATGATCTTCCACAGGCTCCACAGTAAAGAGCAGATGTCAGACCCCATGGCAGGAGAGGTCTTCACACCCTAGTCCTGGTCGTCATCAAACCGAGAGGCTATGAAGGCATCCTTAGCCCTGTGCCCCATGTGGGCCCTGGCCATTGCTTAAGTCCTTCCTCCTCCTCCTCCATGGTTGGCCCACATCACCCTCCTCGACATCCCAGTCATCCGAGTAGTATTCTTCCATCTCCTCCTGGTCCAGCTGTTCGCCCCCCGGCTGGGCCAGCTGTGCAAAGCACAGCAATCCACTATGATGTGGGATACCACTGGAGATATATTGGAGGACTCCCTCTGACCAATCCAGGCACCAGAAACGTATATTGAGCAGGTCGATCATCAGCGCATGCATTGACACATGATCCTCGTATAGTGAGTCTCAGCAGGTGTTTGGGGTCTCCCGCACTGGGGTAATCAGCCTCTGTCCCCGAGAAACCAACACTGCTCTCCCTCAAATCTGCGAGCGCTGCAAGATGTAACTCTCAGTTTGATGATGACCAGGACTAGGGTTTGAAGACCTCTCCTGCCATGGGATCTGACATCTGCTCTTTACTGTGGAGCCTGTGGAAGATCATCGTGATGGGGCTACATTCATGGGCAGGATGCTAAAGTGTTTGACTGGACACTGCCTGGGCCTCAGCAGTGTCCTGGGCTATGGGCATCCTTCCGAGAGCCGAATCCCTAGGATATGCCTTCCTCTGCCTGCTGTGCATCTTGTTACATGATGTATCATGATGCTGTCTGGGAAATGGACACACACCTGTATCATGTACATTATGTGGTCATGGACGTTCTGGTCAATGAGGGAGTGGTATGTCTTACGGTTCACAAATGGTGCCCCATGCTGCCATGGAAACTGCTGAGCCACATGGGTGCAGTCGATGATAGCCTGCAGGGCACTGTTCCTGGCTGTGTGCAGCGGCACGTTGATGTCACTGCTGCTGCTCGATCACAGCCAAGAGAATTTCCAGCTCGACTGACTCCTTGATTCTGCTGAATCAAAAACTGAAAGGAAGACAACATCAAAGTGAGCGATGAGGAGTCTTGACAATGCCATGACCCCTTAGGGAAGCACGGTAGCACAAGTGAATAGCACTGTGGCTTCACAGTACCAGGGTCCCAGGTTCGATTCCCCGCTGGGTCACTCTCTGTGTAGAGTCTGTATGTTCTCCCCGTGCCTGCGTGCGTTTCCTCCGGGTGCTCAGGTTTCCTCCCACAGTCCAAAAAATGTGCAGGTTAGGTGGATTTGCCAAGATAAATTGCCCTTAGTGACCAAAAAAAAAGGGTTAGGAGGGGTTATTGGGTTATGGGGATAGGGTGGAAGTGAGGGCTTATGTGGGTCGGTGCAGACTCGATGGGCCGAATGGCCTCCTTCTGCACTGTATGTTCTATGTTCTCTTAGAATCTGGGACATCCACCCATACATTGTCACACACTCCCTCCCCTGACACACAATAGCCTCTTCCCCATAGTTGCCCCTTTCAACTCTACTTGAATGAAAAGCCTTGATCCTTGACAGTCTCAGCGGGCTGCACCACTGCCTCAAGATTGAGCAGTTGAGTACATTCAGTGGACCTGCATTCTGACCTCATGGGGGAAGGAGACGCTGCCACCCGTCATCTCCTGAAGGCAGTGACTGTTGAGCGACTTCACCATAACACCATAAAACATTGCCTGTGGCCTTGAAAATCACTGCCGCTCTGAACATCTATGCCAGCAGCTCGTTCCAGGCAACACGGATGACCTGTGTAGCATCTCTCAGCCAGACATACACAAGTGCATTAGGGGGAGGTTACAAATGCGCTATTCAGGGCAGCACAGTGGTGCAGTAGGTTAGCACTGTAGTCTCATGGCACCGAGGTCCCATGTTCGATCCTGGCTCTGGATCACTGTCCATGTGGAGTTTGCACATTCTCCCCGTGTTTCCGTGGGTTTCGCCCCCACAGCTCAAAGATGTGCAAGGTAGGTGGATTGAACATGCTAAATTGCCGCTTAATTGGAAAAAATGAATTGGGTACTCTAAAAAAATTTTTAAACCCAAATGCGCTATTCGCGAGGCCCACATGCACGTCAACTTGGTCCGGGACCAGGTGCGCTAGGACGGCAGAGCCATTGGCATCGAGGGCATAGCAGGCCTGCCCCAGCGGGCCACTTCTGTGTCACCTCTCTGTTATGGAGATCTGAGTATTAGCCTTGGAGTTCTTGCTTGGGGACTAGGCTCACAAAGAGTTAACAATTGGGTGCCAATCACTGACACTCTCATGCACTAAATTGACTTATCAAGGACAACTAGCTTTCTCTTGTGGCAGGCAAAACCTGACAAAACCTGATTTGTTTGAAGACGCAATCTGCAGTCAACTTCATCCTTAAAAGGCACCCTCATTCCCCCTGCTTTCAAGGGCTATGGATTAAACAAGCCTTCCAACTTGAAAAGCCAGCCACCCATACACAATCGCTGACATCCTGGCCTCCAAAACCAGTGGCCTTGAACTTCTAGACACCTCACGCCTTCTGGCTTCAACGTGCAGGTTGGATGTGGGGTTTCATTCTGACCACATCCATATGTGAGGGTCTTCAGCCCTCGTGAAGCTGACAACTCTGCCCATGCAACCTGGCATCTCAGGGGACCCTACCCTGGAATCTCACAGGTGCCCCTTGTGCTGACCCTGTGGATTAACCTGCTCCCACTCATTTTCCAGCTGCCACTCTGGAAGGGCGATCCCTCAGCGGTAATATTACCACAAGCCCAGTAAGGAGGACACAAGAAACGCTGCCTGCAAACCTGTCACCAGACCCCTTTAAACCTAGATGCTGACAGCCATGAAGGGCCTCTAAGGCCTGTGAGCGACCCCACCACCCCAAGACGCTGAGACCTAACCCCCCTCCCGGCCCCAGGTTGCACGTATCTGGGTCCCCTTGTCCTTTCCAGTGCCCCCTCTGCAATTAGCACCCTGGAGGGTGATGACGATCTAAGCGCTCACCTCCAATATCCTCTTCGGAGGTGTGGTCACCATATTCTCATTTGCATACAGTTGTAAACTGCGCCGGCGTGATGTCATGCCAGCACTCGATAAATAGTCAGTGAGGGTCGGGGGGGGGGGGGGGGGGGGGGGGGGTGGGGGGGGTGGAGTCCCAGTGGGAGGGCTCACTAAGAAGATGGTAATGCATTTAAATGCAGTTCCCAACCTTCCGTGGTGGGATTCTCATTACGCCATCAGCGAGGGGCCACGAAAATTACAAAATGCAATCTCACTGGCAAGAATCGCATTTCCCGATTCTCGACATGTTTTCAGCCCGCACCAACAAGGGCTGGCGGCCAACAAGAGCTGAAAGTCGCTCCCACATGTGTGTCTCCAAGGAAGCACTTGATGCAACAAAGTCAACTGCAAGTCAAAAAGTTGGTTTATGCATGTGATTAGACGGAAGTAGCAGTTCAAGACTTTGTTAAACTTTCCCTACGACACTTAGTGCAACAAGTAGCACAAGCACCAGTCAATCAAAATGACGGCGCTCCCAAGGTTGTTGTTCCTGTTCCAGTGCCTCCCCGTGTTTATCCCAAAGGCTTTTTTCAGGTGGGTTAACAGGAGTATAATGGGGTTTGTGTGGGCGCGAGGGACTCCGAGGGTGAGAAGGGTGTTCCTGGAGCGGAGTAGAGATAGGAGGGGGGGGGGGGGGGGGCTGGCGCTGCCCAACCTCTGTGGGTACTACTGGGCCGCCAATGCGACAATGGTGCGCAAGTGGGTGATGGAGGGGGCTGCATGGAAGAGGCTGGAGACGGCGTCCTGTGTGGGTACGAGTCTGGGGGCGCTGGCAACGGCGCCGCTGCCGCTCCCTCCAAAGAGGTATACCACGAGCCCGGTGGTGGTGGCGGCCCTCAAAATTTGGGGGCAGTGGAGGCGGCATAGGGGGGAAGTTGGGGCCTCGGCATGGACCCCATTATGGGGGAACCACCGGTTCGCCCCAGGAAGAACAGGTGGAGGGTTTTCGGGGTGGCACAGGGCAGGAATACGAAAGTTGGGGGACCTGTTTGTGGACGGGAAGTTCGCGAGCTTGGGTGAGCTGGAGGAGAAGTACGGCTCCCCCTGGTATAAGTACCTTCAGGTACTTATAGGTAAGGGCGTTTGCCAGATGGCAGGTGGTGGAATTCCTGCGGCTACTGCCACACACAGTACAGGACAGGGTGCTCTTGGGGGGGGGGAGTGGGGAAGATCTCAGAAACTTACCAGGTGATGCAGGAGGAGGAGGCCTCGGTGGTGGAGTTGAAAGGTAAGTGGGAGGAGGAGTTGGGAGAGGAGATCGAAGAGGGGACATGGGCAGATGCCCTACGGAGGGTGAATTCTTCCTCTTCGTGCGCGAGGCTCAGCCTCATACAGTTTAAGGTGCTGCACAGGGCACACATGACCGGGACAAGGATGAGCCAGTTCTTTGGGGGTGAGGACAGGTGTGTTAGGTGCTCAGGGAGCCCAGCAAATCACACCCATATGTTCTGGGCATGCCCAGCGCTGGAGGAATTTTGGAAGGGTGTAGCGAGGACGGTGTCGAGGGTGGTAGGATCCAGGGTCAAACCGGGCTGGGGGCTCGCAATATTTGGGGTGGCAGAGGAGCCGGGAGTGCAGGAGGCGAAAGAGGCTGGAATTCTGGCCTTTGCGTCCCTGGTAGCCCGGCGAAGGATTCTCCTTCAGTGGAAAGATGCGAGGCCCCCAAGCATGGAATCCTGGATCAGCGATATGGCGGGGTTCATTAAATTCGAGAGGGTGAAATTCGCCTTAAGAGGGTCGGTACAAGGGTTCTTTAGGCGGTGGCCACCGTTCTTAGACTTTCTGGCAAAACGATAGACATTGGTCAATGGCAGCAGCAGCTCGGGGGGGTACTTTATTTTTGTTTATGTTATTTACACTGGAGGGTCTGAGGGGGTGTATACATCTGTTGTGTTAAGTCGGGGTGTTAATGTTAATTTATTATTTAGGTACGGGGGGGAGGGGTTTGGGGGGTTGCGTTTTTAGATTGTGTTTAGTACTTAACCCTGTTGGGTTCTTTTTTCTTTCTCATTTTGTGATTGATATTTTATGAAAACCTTTAATTAAAATTTTTTTTTTTTAAAGTAGCACAAGCACATTATCCTTCCTAATAGTTTGAAAGTTACTTTATGGGAATAAAACAGTTCAGACCAGTATTCTTCTTTCCCAGGTTTTACCAGTGTTCCATTTTAAGGTATACAAGACCACCTTGTACCAGTATTCTTATTTCCCAGTTTTTAACTGGTGTTCCATTTTAAGGTATACAAGACCACTTTGTATCAGTATTCTTATTTCACAGTTGTACTTTTTTTTTCCTTCTGGGGAAACAATCCATCTACTATGTCATAACTTTCAGCTCAGATCCGGGCCAAATTTCTCAAAGCCTTTGTGAGAGCACACTGACTCACAGCACCAGCTTACAAAACCTTGACGACTTTTATAGCCTTTGCTGTTTCAAACAAACTGACTGCCTGCCAGCGCCTGTGCTTCTGCATTTTATCTCTTGCTGCTCAATCCGAAAAGAAAGGTTACTTGACGCCCCACCAAGTGCACAGGACTCGGAATTCTGCAGCATAAGTCATATATTGATTACAAGGGGAAGCTAAAGCAGCTTATTGTCCATGGCCTACGAGGGAAGCAACATCAAAACTCGCTCATCAGTTTCTTAGCTGTCCATTTTCTCAGCAGTTCTTCAAGAAGATACATAGCTCAAGAGATAACACTTAATAGTGTGGTGTTGGGTGCTCTGAGGTACAGACGAACCAACACGGTTGCGATTGGTACAACGCAGTTTTATTCCAGCTAGTTATTTACACATCTGACTTGGTACTCAGCACGTGATGACTGTGTGAGTGTCTTGTTAATGAGGTCCTGGCCTTGTCCTGTCTCCAGATGGACTGGCCAGCAGGTGTCGTGTTTCTTGTCTTATACTGTGTCTGCTCTTGTCTGTGATTGACTGTCGTGTTATGTGTGCTAATTAGTCTGTTGGTCTGTCTATCATGATGTGTGTGTTGTGATGTGTGTTTGAATATCATGACATCCCCCCTTTTTTACAAGATTATGTGCCTACGTGGTGATAAATACTGTGTCCTGAGTGCAGCTAAAGGTGTGTGTGCGTGATATTTACAGCATGTACATGTGGCGTAACTATATACAAGGGGCGATGTCAGGTGTGACATGCTAACGAGGTTGTACCATAACAAAAGAAGAAGAACGTTGAAATTTGGACCGATCAAACGAGGCCTGGAACGATAAAACAGTGACATGTTATAATACAGTAGTTGCTAAAATGTGACGTGTGAACAGTCTCATAAGTCCAGTCTAGTAGGTGGGCGACGAATTCGGGTTGACCGCCTCAAGGGTGGGTCGAGAACCACCGGCTGAGGTGCGAGCCTGGCCACGGGCGGCGACAGAAGGGGCATGGTATATGGCAGCTCCACAAAGTTGCTATCAGGAACCAGTGGAGGACACGGCGTCTGTGTATGGTTCCGTTGCGAGCGTGGAAGTAGGCGAAGGGCTCGGCGATTGCGCCTACGCACGGATCCATCCGGCATGCGTACCAGGAACGAGCGGGGAGCCACGCGTCGGAGAACTTCGGCAGGTGCTGACCAGCCACCGTCTGGTAGGTGAATGCGGACGTTGTCTCCAGGGGCCAGGGAGGGAAGATCAGTTGCCCTTGTGTCGTACGATCTCTTCTGGCGATCGCGCTGCAGTTGCATCCTATGCAGTACCGGAGCATGGTCTATTGTTGGTGCCAGGATGGAAGGCACAGTGGTTCTGAGGGCGCAACCCATCAGCAGCTGTGCTGGCGAGAGACCCGTGACTAGTGGGGCCGAGCGATAGGCCAGCAGGGCGAGGTAGAAGTCCGATCCGGCAGCAGCAGCCTTGCAGAGGAGCCGCTTGGCAATGTGAACGCCCTTCTCCGCCTTTCCATTGGACTGGGGATGCAGAGGGCTGGACGTCACGTGTGTGAAGCCATACGAGGCCGCAAAGGACAACCATTCATGGCTGGCAAAACAGGGCCCATTGTCCGACATGACAGTCATCGGAATGCCGTGGCGAGAAAAGGTGTCTTTGCAGGCCCTGATGACAGCAGACGACATGAGATCGTGCAGGCGTATGACTTCTGGTAATTGGAAAAGTAGTCCACTATGATAACATAGTCCATGCCAAGCGCGTGAAATAGGTCGACACCCACCTTCGCCCAGGGGGATGTCACCAGCTCATGGGGCAGAAGCGTCTCAGGAGATTGCGCCGGCTGAAACCTTTGTCAGGTTGTACAGTTGAGCACCATGTTGGCAATATCGTCACTGATGCCCGGCCAGTATACCGCCCCTCGGGCCCTCCGTCTGCACTTCTCGACCCCCAAGTGGCCTTCGTGTAGTTGATTGAGAACCAGCTGGCGCATGCTGTGTGGAATCACAATCCGGTCCAGCTTCAGAAGGATCCCATCAATGATGGCTAGGTCGTCTCGTACATTATAGAACTGCGGGCACTGCCCTTTGAGCCATCCTCCCGTCATGTGGCGCATCACTCGCTGTAAAAGGGGGTCGGCCGCAGTCTCTCGGCGGATGCGGGCCAGACTGGAGTCGTCAGCCGGCAGATTTGCTGCTGTCAAAGCCACCTGTGCCTCGACCTGACATACGAACCCCTCCGCATCTGGCGGCGTGCTCACTGCTCTGGATAGGGCATCCGCCACGATGAGGTCCTTCCCTGGAGTGTAGACCAGTTGGAAGTCGTACCTCCTGAGTTTAAGTAGGATGCGCTGGAGGCGAGGGGTCATCTCGTTCAGTTCCTTGTTTATTATGCTGACCAGGGGGCGGTGGTCAGTTTTGACCGTGAACCGTGGAAGACCATAGATGTAATCGTGGAACTTGTCTAAACCGGTTAGCAAGTCCAGGCATTCTTTTTCGATTTGCGCGTAGCGCTGCTCTGTGGGGGTCATGGCCCGCGATGCATAGGCAACCGGGGCCCATGACGACGTGTCATCCCTCTGCAGGAGCACTGCTCCAATGCCGGATTGGCTGGCATCAGTTGAGATTTCGGTGGGACGAGACGTGTCGAAGAACGCCAACATTGGTGCCGTGGTGAGTTTGCGTTTGAGCTCCTCCCATTCCAGCTGGTGTGTGTGTTGCCACTGGTACTCTGTAGATTTTTTGACGAGGTGGCGCAGAGTCGTTGTGTGAGAGGCAAGGTTGGGAATGAATTTCCCTAGGAAGTTGACCATTCCAAGGAAGCGTAGGACAGCCTTCTTGTCGGCCGGCTGCGGCATGGCTGTGATGGCGCTCACCTTGTCTGCATCCGGACGGACCCCTGACCAGGAGATATGGTCCCCCAGGAACTTCAATTCGGTCTGGCCAAAGGCGCACGTGGCTCGGTTGAGGCGCAGGCCGCTTTCCCGTATGCGGGCAAAAACGCGTTGGAGACGATGTATGTGCTCCTGCGGTGTGGTGGACCAGATGATGACATCGTCCACATATACGCGCACCCCTTCGATGCCTTCCATCATCTGCTCCATGATTCTGTGGAAGACCTCGGATGCCGAGATGATGCCAAATGGCATCCGGTTGTAGCAGAATCTGCCGAAAGGGGTGTTGAAGGTACATAGCTTTCGGCTGGATGGGTCCAGTTGGATCTGCCAAAATCCTTTAGAAGCATCCAGTTTCGTGAATATCTTCGCTTGGGCAATTTCACTGGTGATCTCCTCCCGTTTCGGTATGGGATAATGTTCCCGCATAATTTTATTATTGAGGTCTTTGGGGTCTATACAGATGCGGAGCTCGCCAGAGGGCTTCTTGACACACACCATGGAGCTGACCCATGGCGTGGACTCCGTGACCCTGGATAGGACCCCTTGGTCCTGGAGATCCTGCAGCTGCAGCTTGAGGTGGTCTTTAAGTGGCGCAGGAACCCTGCGAGGTGCGTGAACGACCGGGATGGCATCCGGTTTGAGGTGAGTTCGGTAGGTGTATGGCAGTGTTCCCATGCCTTCGAATGCCTCCTGGTTGTGGGCGAGGAGCGATTGGAGCTGTGCGTTGAACTCTGCATCCGGGAATCAGACGTGCCATCTGGAGAGAGAGAGAGAATTCGTTGCACAAGGTGGAGAGCCTGACATGCCTGTGCGCCCAGCAGGGAGTCCTTCGATGAGCCAACTATCTCGAACGAGAGTGTGGCCGTGTGTGTTTTGTGTGTCACCTGGAGGTGGCAGGATCCCATGGCCGGGATAACGTTCCCGTTGTAGTCGACCATCTTGCACCGGGATGGCTGGATTGGTGGTCTGACCTTCATGGCATAGAATGCTGACCATGCTATGAGGTTGGCGGAGGCGCCAGTGTCCAGGCGGAAAGTGATCGGCGATCGGTTGACCGTCAGGGTGGCACTCCATTCATCGGCCGGATTGATGGTGTTGACCCGGTTCACATCAATGACCGCAACCCGGAAGGCGTCTTGGTCATCTGTGTCGTCGGTTTGGATGTCGCGATGTGGAGGCTGGATGGTCCGCACGTGTCTGCGAGGTTGTCGGAGATGTGGAAGATCCACAGGTTGAGCCGTTTGACAGTAGGCAGCGTAGTGGCCCATCTTGCCACAGCGTAGGCATTGTCGGGTTTTTGCAGGACATTGCCCTTTTAAATGTGCAGCTCCACAGTTGCCGCACGTCATGACGTCATGGCGTTCGTTACGCCACTGCGCATGCGCAGTTCGGTCTTGCGTCGGTGGCGCCTGCGCAGCACGTCCCTCAGTGTTGCCGTAGGTTTTGGCGCGCACAAACGCGGGAGGCCTCAAAAAGCACGCGAAACGGCTGCCCTCATCTGGGCCGCGGGCCGGGAGAAACTCGATTGCCTGGATGCGTTCGACCTCATGGGTGGCCTGGCTTGCCGATTCGATCGCTTGGGACCCCCTCCGTGCCGATTCGGTCGCCTGAAATTGGGCGTAGCGGCTGGTCGCATTTTCATGCAGGACACAAGCTTCAACTGCAGATGCTAAGGTCAGGCCTTTAATTTTTAGAAGCTTCTGGCGTAGGCCACTGGAGGCAACGCCAAAAACGATCTGGTCCCGGATCATGGACTCAGAGGTGGTGCCGTAACCGCAGGACTGCGCGATTATGCGGAGGTGCGTCAGGAAGGACTGAAAGAGCTCATCCTTACCTTGTAGGCGCTGCTGAAAGATATACCTCTCAAAGCTTTCATTGACCTCAACGTTGAAGTGCTGGGCGAGCTTGAGGAGGACCGTGTCATATTTAAATTTGTTCTCGCCTTCTGCGAACACCAAGGAGTTGTATACATCGATGGCGTGCTGACCTGCGGTAGTGAGGAGCATGGCAATCTTTGTTTCGTCTGAGGCACCCTGTTTTTCGTTGGCTCGCATGAACAGTTCGAATCGCTGCTTGAAGAGCTTCCAATTGGTGCCCAGGTTCCCAGCGACTTGCAACGGCTGCGGTTTGTTGTGGGTGTCCGTGGCTCAGGATGGCAGATTTGCTGGTAAGTATCGATTCACTCACTGGTACCATGTGGTGTTGGGTGCTCTGAGGTACAGACGAACCAACACGGTTGCGATTGGTACAACGCAGTTTTATTCCAACTAGTTATTTACACATCTGACTTGGTACTCAGCACGTGGTGACTGTGTGAGTGTCTTGTTAATGAGGTCCTGGCCTTGTCCTGTCTCCAGATGGACTGGCCAGCAGGTGTCGTGTTTCTTGTCTTATACTGTGTCTGCTCTTGTCTGTGATTGGCTGTCGTGTTATGTGTGCTAATTGGTCTGTTGGTCTGTCTATCATGATGTGTGCGTTGTGATGTGTGTTTGAATATCATGACAAATAGTATCTCATTTTATCTCCGAGATCGTACTGTGGAAAAGTGGTCAGAAAATCCCAACATAATTTTGAGCAAAATTCAGGATAATGTGTCTTTCCTCATATTGGATGTTGGAGAGGCTTGAGTGGTCTCATGGCCTCCTTGTGCTCCTATTTATTATGTTGTTATTATATGAAACACTACCTAAACTCAAATGAGTCGAAGTTATAGAATCACTGCTGTGCAGAAGGAGGCCATTCGGTCCATCAGGCCTGCACCAACCCTTTGAAAGAGCACCTTACCTAGGCCCACAGCCCCACTCTCTCCCCGTAAACCAGCAACCCTACCTAACCTTTTGGACAATAAGGGGCAATTTAGCATGGCCAATCCACCTAACATGCACATCTTTGGACTGTGGGAGGAAACCGGAGCACCTGGAGGAAACCCTTGAAGACGGGGAAAACGTACAAATTCCACACAGTCACCCAAGGCTGGAATTGAACCTGGGTCCCTGGCGCTGTGAAGCAGCAGTGCTAACCACTGTGCCACATTGCCACCCGTCTAAATCTAAATCCAGTTATTAATGTTCCTATCTGTTGTCAGCATCGGGTGACACTGGGAGTTCTTTACTTTGGAGGTGCACTTGAGAAAAGCCAGATTGCTGGACTTAAAAGAGACACTCGGGAACAGAGTTGTTTTTCTTTGCACCCGGAGAAAATCTGCCTGTGTGGAAGATGACCAGGAAATGTTTGTACCCTCACAAAATAAGAGGTCGGAGTTTCCCAATGAATGTTTCCTTGTCATTTGAATGGAAGAGGTGGAAGAGAATGTTGGAAACGGAGTGATATAGCTTTTAAGGAAGATACAAGATATAATGTCGTTATAAAGAATTTATACCTCATGTAGATCTTACGAAGGCCTTACTGAGGAGCTTGATAAGGGAAGAATGAGATTCACCAAAGTCACCATCGGAGTGCTACTCCACCTTCTGCAAGAAAACCTGCAGCCAAGATCAGCTGTCTGGGCAGCACTAACTATGGCTCCAAAGGTTCCCACCAAACTCAATTTCTACAAGGCAAAATTCAGTAGCCACCAGGAATGTATAATATTACTCAAGGTGCCTTCCAGGCATGCATTCATTAGGTCACTAAAACGTGGGAAAGATTGTCAGATCATTCATCCAGCTTGACATTACAGGGAGGCATCAGTGTAAGAGGGCTCCCCCTAACATGCAGGATGGAATAGATGGGACTCAGATCGCATTTCAAGCTCCTCTTCAGTAAATTGCAGAACTTTCTGAATGGGTAGGGTTTCCACTTGCTCAATGTACCGATCATCTGTGACCAGTTCCAAAGAATTCTCCACATCAGTGCTGAACCTGCTGGATGTTGTCTTAATGATATTGTCTGCAGGAATTATTTCGCCCTTGGTCATTTCAAAGAAGATTTTGAAGTAACTAGGTGAACTGTGGAGGGAAACGTGCAGCCCCTACTACCATGGATCATGATCTCTCTATAAGTGACAAGTACAGCATCTGAGGGGCACTCCACTGAGCCACGTACTTCTATCAGACTCAGGCTGAGGAGATCTGTAGGGCATTGAAGGGTCAACTTTGAGAATCCCACCCTAATGTTTTTTCCGTTATTGTTTACACTTTTCCAACAAGTATAGTACAGTATGCAGAGGTACATTTGTAACAAAGATACACCAATGCTATTCTGCCGAGGTTCTTGTTTATCTTTCAAGCTCTCCTGACCTTTATACCAAAGGCCTTTTTTCGGACAGTGGAATCGATCATTTCTGACTTTGTATGGGCGGGGTAGGTGCCAAGAGTGGGGAGGACCCTACTACAGAGGCAGAGACAGCAGGGGGGGATGGTATTGCAGAACTTGCTTCATTATTATTGGGCGGCGAATGTGGACAAGGTGTGGCGGTGGTGGGAAGGAGAAGGGGTAGAGTGGGTTAGGATGGAGGAGGAATATTGTAACGGGTCTAGTTTGAGGGCTATGGTGACGGCAGCGTTGCCAATGGCTCTGAGTAGGTATTCAGGGAGCTTGGTGGTGCAATCCACAGAGAAGATATGGAATCAGTTGAGGCATTTTAGGGTGGAAGGGATGTCGGTGCTAACGCCGCTGTGCGAGAATCATGGGTTTGAGCCGGAGGGGTTGGATAGTGTATACAGGAGGTGGAGGGAAGTGGGGCTGGTCAAGATGAGGATCTATATTTGATGGAAGGGTTCGCCAGTCTGGAGGAGCTAAGGGAGAGGGGAGAGCTGCCAGGGGAAGTGAGTTCAGGTATCTGCAGGTTAGGGACTTTGCGCAAAAGGTCTGGAGTGGGTTCCCTAGGTTGCCGGGATACACCCTGCTGGAGCGACTGCTGCTCCCGAATGTGGAAGGGGACGGAAGAATTGGGGATATATACAAGTGGCTGGGGGAGCAGGGAGGCGAGCGGGTGGTGAAGATCAAGGAGAAATGGGAAGCGGATTTGAGAGGGGAGATCAATTGGGGAGTATGGAGTGAGGCACTGCGTAGGGTAAATGGGACCTCCTGTTGTGCAAGGATGAGCCTGAAACAGTTTAAGGTGGTGCACAGGGTGCATATGACTCGGGCGAGAATGAGTGGGTTCAATCAGGGGGTAGCAGATGAGTGTGAGAGGTGTGGGCGGGGGCTAGCGAATCACGCGCACATGTTTTGGGGTTGCGAAAAATTGGGACGATTCTGGGTGGGAGTGTTCGCGGTCTTAGCCAGGATAGTGGAGGAGGGAGTGGATCCGGACCCTTTGGTGGCGATATTTGGGGTTTCAGAGAAGCTGGAGCTCATGGAGAGGAGGAAGGCCGATGTCTTAACCTTCACCTCTCTGATTGCACGGCGGCGCATTTTGCTGGAGTGGTGGTCGGCATCGCCACTGGCGGTAGCGGCTTGGTTGGGTGACCTGTACGACTTCCTGCGATTAGAGAAGATAAAGTATGAGTTAAGGGGCTTTTCAGGGATGATTTGAAGAAAGTTGGGGGATGTTTGTGATCGTGTTTGAGGGGTTTGAGTGCACCATCAAGGGGGAGGGGGGAGTGAAAAAGGGAAAAAATCGGTACAGGATGTATAGTTGATTGTTGGGAAGTATGTTTCCCGGGTATTTATTCGCTGTAACCTGTTTTGATACATGTTTGTAATAAAATACATTTTTTTTAAAAAGGTACACCAATGCATTTGGGACTGTAGGCGGAAACCAAAGCAAACCCACACAGACACGGGGAGAACATACAAACTCCACACAGACAGTCACCCAAAGCTGGAACTGAAGTCGGGTCTATTGCACTGTGAGGCAGCAGAGCAAAGCACTGTGCCGGAAAATTGAGGACTGCCCAGTCAGCAAAAAGTAAATCATTGGTGCAGCGTGGGGCGGGGTAAGATGGGAGTGGTGGGAGAGAGGATGGTTGGAGAGTTTTAGGAACCTGGAAGACAACAGCAGGCAAACTATTTTTGTGCAGATTCATGACCCTACAAAAATGTTCCTTTCCTTGACGTAGAGGACCCTAATGAGCATAAACTGATGAGCCCACCCACACAGTATCATAGGAACATATGAGCAGAAGTAGGCCATTCAGTCAATCAAGCCTGCTCTGCCATTCACACAGATCATCCACCCCAGCACCACTTTCCCACACTGCCCAAATATCCCTTGGCGCCATTAATATCCATAAATCTGTCAATTTCTGTCTTTAACAGACTAAATGATCTGAGGTTCCACTTCCCCCCCTGGGCTAAAGAATGCTAAAGATTTACCACCCTTTCCTCCTCACAGTCTTTATTCAAAGATGTGTTCCCTGGTTCTAGATTCACCAGCCACGAGGAACATCCTATTCCCAACTACCCTGTCAACCCTCTAAGAATTTTGTAACTTTCCATGAGATCACTTCTCACTCTTTGAAACTCTAGAGAATGTAAATTCAGTTTCCTCAATCTCTCCTCCTAAGACAATCCTGCCAAGTATATTCTTCCTCAGACAAGGAGAGCAAAATTGTACACAATCCTCCTGGTGCGGTCTCACCAAAGCTCTATACAATATCTGCACTTCTTTACTCCTGGACTCAAACCCGGGCCATGAAGGCCAACATGTCAATCGCCTTCCTAATTGTTTGCTGTACCTGCAGGCTAGCTTTTAGTGATACCTAAACAAGGACAAGCAGGTCCCTTTGGATATCAACACTTCCCAATCTCTCACCATTTAAGAAAAGCTCTGTCTTTCTGTTTTTTCTACTAAAGTGGATTGGCCGCGATTCAGCGGGCATAAAACAAAGTCCACTTTCGAGTGTATTTGGCGGGGTGTTTCTCAGTGGCTGCAGCACCAATATTCACCCCCCAATTCACCGGCACCTTGCTGCTTTTTTTGGGCCTCGGGGTGTGTCTCCCTGCCAAGGCCACACTTTAGTAGATTTCCTGCACTGCACCGGTGCAATTTTGACTGGCTGGCTGATCTCTACACCCCCCTACCCAGGTTTCAGGAGCCCCCCTTCAGCCCCTTCGCCCCCCCCCCAACCTTTTTGTGACCCCTGGAACAGCCCCCTCACCCCTCTGTCATGGGCAAGAACCCCCCCTGGGCCAGAGTCCTGGCTGTGCCAACCTGACACCTGGGCACCTTGGAACTGCCAGCCAGCTGAGATGCTTTAAGGATGCTGAGGGAAGTGGGGGTAGAAATTGCAAAGATCACTGGCCATAATTTTCCAGTCTTCTACAGACTCTATAGACTCAGGGATGGTGTCAGAGGTCTGGAAAATTGCAAATGTTAAACCTTTGTTGAAAAACATTGCAGGGTAGTCACTTTAACTTTGGTGGGTGGGATTATTCCAGAAACAATGATTTGGGACAAAATTAACAGGCACTCAGGTAAATATATGTTTAATGAGGAAAGCCCTTCTGGATTTGTTAAGGAAAAACTCTGTTTAACTAAGTGTTCATTAGGGCAACTGCTGATGTAGTGTACACGGATTTCCAAATGGCATTTTATACAGTGCTGCACAACTGACTTGTGAACAAAGTTATAGCTCATAGAGTAAAAGACAGCAGTAACATTGCAGGTTCAAGTCTCATGCTGTCCTGATATGGAGCTACATTACTATTCCTTCACCGTTGTTGGGTATAGATCCTGGAACTCCCTTCCTAACAGTGCTGTGGGAGTACGCGTACCATATGGACTGCAGTGGTTGAAGAAGGCAGCTCACCACCACCTTCCCCAGGGCGATTAGGGATGGGGAGAAGTTGCTGACCTTACCAGTGATACTCACATCCCATGAAAGAAGAAAAATAAGATTATGGGGTTGCTGTGACATACTTCAGGCCCCTTTTAATATTGTAATCCATAACCATGATAGCAGAATTCTGAGCTTCCACCGAAACACCTAAACATTGGGTGACTGCTGCTTGTGCTGCTGTGGAATTTGCTACATAGCCAGATAGTGCTTTGTGGTTAGTTCCACATGTGTGTAATGGGAGTTGTCCACCACTTCCATACCGGAAAGGATGGGCTCCAAATTCTAAACAAAGCCCCGTGCCATTAGATGCATGTTCCCTGATATGAATACAGGATTTCTGCAAGGTTTCCAGTGCACCAAGCATTTATAGCAATTAGCCATATGCGTTTTTCTGTATGCTGCCTCATTGAAGCCGTCATCTGGGTTCCCCGCAACGTACATGACCTTGCCTTCTGATAGCTGACCATCATTGCTGTGCTTGCCCTGGCTGCCCTGGCTACAGCCTATTTGTTTCCAATGTCTCACCACATACAGATCCTGCCACTAATCTATCCTCCAAGGCGGTGTCAGTATCTGAGCTAGTGGCTGCAAGTGTGAAGTCAAATGACAGTTTTGTGCTGTCACCATCACCCTATTCTGAGTGTTTCACTTAGCTAGATTACATCTCCTTGGCAGCACGGTGATGCAGTGATTCGCGCTGCTGCCTACGGCACTGAGGACCTGGGATCCCCAGGTCACTGTCCGTGTGGAGTTTGCACATTCTCCCCGTGTCAGCATGGGTTTCACCCCCGCAACCCAAAGATGTGCAGGGTAGGTGGATTGGCCACACTAAATTGCCCTTTAATTGGAAAAAAATAATAATTGGGTACACTCTTTTTTTTAAAAATACATTCCATCTCCTCAGTATCTGAAACTAAAAATACAAGGGGAAGGTTGTAATGCAGCAAGGAGGGGTAAATAAGATGTGTTTACTTACACCATCTATTGATCGTAAATTGGAAGAGAGGGGTAAGTGGGATGTGAGAAAGAAATTAGGTATAAAGATTCAATAATCTTCGATAGTTTCAGACACTAACATAGGCTCAGCAAAGACCTTTTCAAATAATGCCCAGCACTATCTTTTCTGGGCCAGAGCAAAATACTGTAGACACTGAAAATCTGAAATATAAACAGAACATGCTCAGCAGGTCAAGCAACATCTGTGGAATGAGAAACAGAGTTAACATTTCAGGTTAATGACCTTCCATCAGAAGATGTAGTCACACCTGTCCTCCGGTTAGCTCCTCCTGCCTCCGGCCCCCGGGTATGTGCCACCTTCCCGAAAGAAAGAGGGAACTGTGTCAGTAAGTGCATGTCCTGCAACCTGGTTCATTGGTTGTCAACTGGTAGTGTATTCAAGTTCTGAGATGTGGGTGTACGATTGCAGGAATGATTGTGGATAAGATGCAGCTTTGAATGTTAGGTGTGACTCCTAATTGTTAGAGAGTGTTGCGAAGTGAAAGATAGGGGTGTGGTACATTGAGCACTGACAGGTTAGTGCAGCAATTGGTATGGTATAGCATTGAAGATGCATTCCATGATCTTTCCCATTTGTATTAATATCTTGTAGCAATGCACCCAGGTCTTTAGGGCTTGAATTCTGGCATTGACCTCAGGGCTACTTGCCCCCACTGTACTTTCATCATATGTCTGGAGGGCGTCCTGCCCCATCTGGATACAGGACACTGACTTTCCTTTCCACATCCTCCACCAAGACGTTCAGTACGGCATCTGAAAACCTTGCATTTATCTGCTCTCTTTCATATGCTTAATGTTTCTCCTCCAAGTCCCAATACCCAGTCAACCCTTTAGCTCTCAGCATCTGTTTCAAGTTCTTTGGGTTTTCCAGAACCCTCATATCTCCATCTCCAACAGTGTTTCAGCTCTGGCACCTTGCAACTTCTGAAAGTTCTATTTGTGTCATTTCAGCCACTTGATATCTCTTTTCTAAGTAAAGAGTGAGTGACAGTGATAGTGCAACACATATTTACCTGCTGTCAGTCAACTCACAAAGCAATTCTTTCAAGAATCTTTTGAGACCTAGGATTGTACGAAGGTGAGTGTCTTTGTAAGTTGTAATATACAGTCAGTCTAGGCAATTTCGGGTGATTCACATGTCCTTTTCCCTTACTGTCCGTTTGATTGGTAACTATACTTGCATATAAATTGCATTCATGACAGGTATGTGATTATTTTCTAAATTAATCCACAGCTGTATGACCCCTTCAATTTTGCCAAACAACTTTAAAATCTAATTGGGGAATGGATAAAGCTATTAGTCAAGATCTTTCTAATACCAATGTTTTGGGGAGCTAAATCATAGAATCCCGACAGTGCGGAAGGAGGCTATTTGGCCCATTCAGTCTGCACTGACCCTCTGAAAGAGCACCCTTACCGAGTCTCCACCCTATCCCTTGCAACCCCGTAACGCCACCTAACCTGCACATCCCTGGACACTAAGGGGCAATTTATCAAGGCCAATACATCTAACCCATGCAGACACAGGGAGAAAGTGCAAACTCCACGCAGACAGTCACACAAGGCCGGAATTGAACCAAGGTCCCTGGCGCTGTGATGCAGCAGTGCTAAACACTGTGCCACCCCAAATAGTACAGAGTGAAAGAAACATTGGGCAGGTTTTACATTGTTTACATATCAATGTTGAAACCCCAAATACATATTTTTTTTTAATGTTCATGGCATACATATAAGCAGGATGTGAAGCAAGAGGACAAATACATTTTTAAAAAATAATATTTTTGCACCCAAATAAATTAACAAATACACTAGACTATTTTTCTGTAAAAATAAAGATGAGGCAACTGGCATTCACAGCTATTAAAGTGCAAATCAGATTGCAACTTCTGGCAACCACACATGCAGTTGAATGCGTAAATCAGGAAGTATAGATTCCAAAAAGTAGTGGGAGTCTGGAAAGAGAGAACGCATAAAGCGGCGGGCATTCAGAGAGAGAAAGTCCATAAAGCTGTGGTGTTAAAGTCAATATTTTCCCGCTTTTGTGATAGAAAAATTCAACACACTCGTTAAGACAGAATAACAAGCGTTATTGTCGAAAACAACTGCATGCAGTAATGGCTGAAACTTGAAGTCAGAGCAGTCAACAAAACTGCTCAGTCTGTCACAAGTTCCGTGCCTTTCGCGGAGAATTAGATCAATATTTATACATTATCTTTATCAAGATTATGTGACAACAGTATGGTCAGGAGTTTGATCGGAAATACAAACGGAAGCAAAGACCAGACCATGTTTGGTCATATCACTCATACCATTATTTAGTCCTCGGAGGGAACATTGAAAGGTCAGAATAGACTTGTTTTTTCCTGAACTTATCTTTGTTTTAAATTCCTACGGCCCTGGGTTATGACGAGTTAGTTTTATCAGGATTTGCCGAGTTCCGGTGTTTTGGAATGGCTCGACCTTCGCTGATCTTTTCAGACTTCAAGTTATGCAGAGTTGGCCTACGGCCATCCTAGTCTGAAAATGGTTAGGGCAGCATTCTTTACCTGGGCCTGGGGAGCTGGAATGAGTAGTTTTAGTCTTTCTTGTATAGTATCAAACATTTTGACCAGTCTTCCCATTGACCAGTTTTCCCATCATGCCATTACTTAAGTCGTACCATATCACATTCCCTCCTTTTGTCATATCATGACAACTAGTTAAATAGGTATATCCATAACTCGTTTGAAAATGCATTTACACAAGCAACCAAGCAATTCTATCCCTAGTAGAATTAGGAGTAGTAGAATGAAGGTCTTAAAGATCCAATCAAGTAATCCATGGCCCAACCATCCTAGCCAACCCGGCGGGTTATAGTCATGAAATTCACTGTCAATCTCTTGAATTTGAGCAGCCTGTCTCTTAATATGGTCGGCCAGGTTAGTGATATTTTCAGAGCCATCTGGAATATAAGTACAGCACTCCTGACCTATGATAGCGCACGCTCCTCCCTGCGAGGCTAACAGATAATCCAAAGCCAGTCGATTTTGTAATGCCACGATCCGGACAGCTACTAGCTCAGCTGAGACCTCAGCCAGTGCCTGTCCAGTTTCCCTGGCTTCTGCTGCCGTTACGTTCGCCAGTTGTTCCAATGCTGTGGCCATGTGGATCAGTTCATCGGATGCCTTGCCTGTTCCATACAAGGGAAAGGCCATCATAAAGAACTGTTCCATTTTAGAAATAGTCCTTTTTGCTCGCGAGGGAGGGTGTTTAAGGGTGGGTAGGTGACGCATTTGAGGTACAACATATCCCAAAAAGCAGGATCTTGTCCAATCAATGGGGAGCCATTTTTTAGTGACGCATATAGAGGTACATAGAACATACAGTGCAGAAGGAAGCCATTCGGCCCATCGAGTCTGCACCGACCCACTTAAGCCCTCACTTCCACCCTATCCCCGTAACCCAATAACCCCTCCTAACCTTTTTGGTCACTAAGGGAAATTTATCATGGCCTATCCACCTAACCTGCACGTCTTTGGACTGTGGGAGGAAACCGGAGCACCCGGAGGAAACCCACGCAGACACGGGGAGAACGTGCAGACTCCGCACAGACAGTGACCCAGTGGGGAATCGAACCGGGGACCCTGGCGCTGTGAAGCAATAGTGCTATCCACTTGTGCTACCGTGCTGCCCATATGAAATAGCTTCCATTATAGGCCGTAAAATCATCAGCCGATGTCATCCAGGGGATTGGGGATGTCTGTCCCCATGAAATGTTAGAGGTTATATTCCATTCCTTGGACCAATCACAGTTAAACATGCCCTTGTTGGATATGCCTGGTACCGGTCCTTGCCAGTCAACTGTAAGGTTGCACATACTTTGCCCCATTAACTTTCCTTTCCCTGATTTATTAAAACACATGGAACCTTGAACATTATACGAGTGGACAGTGAGGGAGGTGTAGCCACCTGGGTTGGCCAACTCCCGATGTAAAATGGAGAACAGCAAAGGCTGCAGGGAAATTCAGCCAACACAGGCAGAAACCAGCAGGTGCAAGTTTACTGTGTCTTAAACTCTGCAAAAGCCCAGACAGCATCGATACAAGCAGCCATCTGCATAATAATGTAGCAGCCATCTACATACTAATGAGCGATCCCCAGGAACAATCGCAACATTTGGGACAAACAAAGCTAAGCAAGACTCCCCGGCGCCAGCAGGAGCCAACACAAAAGAGGTTAACGGACACCTCAAGACCGCCCCCTCGATCAGGGAACTGCTCCAGTATTGGAGAAATCGAACCAAGCGATTGGAACGAAGTCCAATCACTTGGAACCAGGTACAGGGTCCACCCCGAAAGGCGGGAAGCCCCTGGGGACTATAAAGTTAAGCCCCCAAGTTTGAATCGTTCTTCTTGACCGGGTCACTCAGCAACGCCAACCAACCTTGACAGTGACCGGTGCAGCAGCCGCCGATATCCAGTAAGTCTTAAGTCAACGCTCGCTACGAGATAGGCGCTCCTAGCTACCAATCCGTACCAACTTCGAATCCCGCAGACTCAGAACCCGGACAAAAGGCCATTTGTTTCCCTGACCTGGTGGGCCAGTCCGAAGCTACGTATAGGCCTGTTAGTTGTAGAAGTAGCTTAGAAGTAGAATTTATGCATGAGTAGCGATTACTGTGTATAATAAATGTGCTTTGATTTGAATCTTACTAATTGGTGTATTGAGTTATTGATCATTACTTGAACTCGAACCTCGTGGCGGTATCATAAAGATACCTGGCGACTCGAGAGCAAAGGTTATAAAACAGAGCCAATTGAACCAACCAAAAGTTAGCAACATATTACTGGCGACATCTGACGGGACCCGAACTAGAAGTGGCTTAACCACTCCGGGAGAACCCAAAAATCTGAATTAGAGATCCAATTGGGAACAGAAAACCACAAGTGTTCAAGCAGTTCTGATCAATCCTCATAATTCGGAAGTGTGTTAAATGCATGCGTAACTAACAGGGCGATAGGGTAAACTGATAGATTTTTTTTGTTGCGACAAAACTGTCGGGAGTTTGTATTTTGGAAATTAGCGAAAGCCGTACCCGTAATTACAGCACCGCCTTAGCTCTCCTGTTCCAAATTTAAAAGAAGCATTCAGATAAGAAAGATGGCAATGCAGGCAATGCAGTGCCTCATGAACCCAGAAGAATTTGCGGTTGCAGCGACCAGCAGCAGTAGAGTAGGACAATGTCCCATATGGGAGGAAGAAATCAGGAAGTACTTCAAAGGGAAAGGATGGCCCCTTTGAAGCGAATTCTGTAGCAATGAGGAAACAGGTCCCGGGAGTATAGAACATACTTGGTGGGAGAATCTGAGCGAGATTCACAAGAAGAGCTTAGGGAAAGCTCGCAAGCCGATGGCAATCGTGTCCTGCTTGGCACAATTGCGAGGCACAGAGGAGGTCGTTAGGATGCTCCGGAAAGAGATAGAAGGCATACATCGAATGAGTAAGGTCGATGTTAGTGAGGTAGAGAAAGAGAACGCAGAGTTAAGGAGGAAGTTGGCAGCAAAAGACGGAGAGGTGGATGATGCCAAGTGGGCACACCAGTGTTGTCTGGCACACCTAAGCAGCTTCCAGTCCCAGTATGAAAAGGCCTATCAGGACACGCAATGTGCAGTCCTGGTACGAGAAGAACCGAGAAGCAGGTAGAGGCAATGCAGAGGCAGTGTACTGCCCTGAAGGCAGCATTAAGAGCACTCTATGCTGCCACCATGGAGCAAAGACAAAGCACACTAGACCACGCAAAGTGCCGGAAGCAGATTGCAGAGCTACAATCTCTGCTTTCAGTTCAAGAAGGATTCCAGGAAATCTTCGGAGCAAAAGTAGATGAGGACGACGGCCCTGATTGGTAAGAGTTGAATGAGACAGTGCAGAGATATGTTCAGGGAACATGTGCGCAGGGAAAGCCCCAAAAGAGAAAAGCGCCCCAACCCCCCACAAAGCAGATAGTCAGGTTCCAATGAACCCAGTCACCACCCACCGCACAGCCACATCGGACGATACGGAATTTCTATACTCCACCCCCTTAACAGTGACCCAATTAGGGACCATGCGAGAAAATCACACCGTTCCTCCCCACCTCAGACCCCCACCACTTCTTTGCCAGAGTAAAGCAGCAGGCGACCATGTACAGCCTGGATGAGCGAGAGCATGTAAAGCTCACAGTTTTAAGTTTAGACCCTTCAGTAGCAGCAGCCCTTCCCGACCCACAGAATGTAGGAGGAGGCACCCTTGCAGAAATGCATACCGCGATCCTGGATGCGATCGGGTATAACCGGGGTGACCCCGTAGATGGCCTAAATAAATGCAGGCAAAAGAAAACCGAGCACCCCACAGCGTTTGCTAGACGCCTGTGGATCCACTTTGCAGCAGTCTTTGGAGACTTAGACCACGCCCATTTGTCCCCAGACAACATGGCCAAATGGACCCGCACCCTTATCTCCCATGCCACAGAAACAGGACAAAAAGCTTGCGCGAATTATGATCCCTCAGAGGAGGCTCATAATGAGAAATGGGTCGTAAAAAGATTGTCCCGCACCTGGGAGCAGTCTGTACAAAACAAACCCGCAGTTAAAAATCCTGAAGAAAAGCAGGCCGACGCAGATATACAGGCAGTTACAACTGAGTAAATGAAGGCAAGAACAGCCCCACACAAAAGTCACGGGAGTGTTACAACTGTGGCCATTTAGGACACTTTGCAAGAGAATGCAATGCCCCACGAAAGCCACAGAGAGCCCAGCAGACGGGCACTCTAAGTAAGAATAAGACAGAGCCCATACATAGTGTGAGCACCCGTTCAGATCAGACGGACCTGAACGGAACGGACTGATGTTGTTCGGGCTCCCCCAGTTGGGTCTGCGACACCCTTTGGGATAGGTCCGGACGACCGGTAGTCGCAGCAAAAATACGGGGACAGCCCATCGAGTTTCTCTGGAACACAGGAGGGTCACGCACCACAATAAATTCCTCCACCATGTTCCAAAAGGACACGTGGCCCACTACAGCCACCATCACCCTCAGCGGCTTTACAGGCCACTCACAGCAGGGACACATCACAGCCTCTGTACCCATTCAATCGGCAACATCACCACCAAGCACCCCATAGTTTTGGTCGATCTGTACCACACAGCAGAACACATTTTGGGCATAGACTTTATGAATTCCGACAATCTATCCTTTGATCCAGTCAACCAGTGTGTCTGGAAAATGGCAAAATCTGCAAGAGCCCCCGCAACGCTCACAATAGGTGAATAAGCCAACAAAATTAGCGCAGTAGGCGAATTCTGGCTTAACCCAACGACAATTAGCACGGACAAGCAGGTTAGGGCAGTTTTACAGAAGTACAGGACAGCATTCGCGACCCACAAGCACGACTGTGGCCGGATGACTGGTTCAGTACAAATCACAGGACCTGACTCTAGAATCCAAAAACAGTATGGATTTCCCCAAGAGGCAGAGGGAGAAATCTCAAAGATAATCAACAGCTTATTAGAGCAGGGCATACTTAGATCAGTAGCCTCCTCTAATAATGCCCCGATTTGGCCAGTGAGAAAGCCCGATGGATCATGGCGACTGACCATCGATTACCGGGAACTCAACAAAATCACCCCCGCAGCAGCCCCAACAGTAGCCACAAGTCCCGAGACCATGCTCAAGCAGGGACTCAATTCCCGACACTTCACAGTTTTGGACGTCAGTAATGGATTCTGGTCCATTCCATTGGCAAAGGCGTGCCAGTACAAATTTGCCTTCACCTTTAAAAACCAACAGTACACGTGGACATGCCTTCCACAAGGATTCCACAACTTCCTCTCCATTTTCCACCGACAGCTGGCAAATGGTTTAGCCAAATTTTCTCGCCCTGAATGTCTGGTCCAGTATGTAGACGACCTACTACTGCAGACAGACACCAAGGAAGAGCACATCGAGCACCTGTCCGAACTCCTGGAACTCCTACAAACAATTGGATGTAAAGTTAACCCCAAAAAGGCCCAGATTTTGGAAAATAAGGTGATATATTTAGGTACAATTATCACACATGGTAAACGCGAGATCGAGCACAAAAGGATTGACTCGATTGCTAAATTGCCCCTTCCCCAGAACGTTTCAGCCCTCCGGTCGTTTTTAGGACTGGTTGGCTACTGCTGAAACCACATTGACGGTTTCGCCAGCAAGGCAGCACCCCTCTCAGACCTCCTAAAGAAAGGAGCCCCCTGGGAATGGCTTCCGCAGCATAGGGATGCTGTGGACTCGTTGAAACAAGCACTCATTGCAGCCCCGCACTACTAGTTCCAGACCCGCTTTCCCCCTATGCGATAGAGGTAGCATGCACAGACCGCACCCTTTCGGCCGTGCTCCTCCAGGAACGGCATGAACAGTTAGGGCACGTGGCTTACGCCTCCAGAGTTTTAGATGCTGTGGAGCAGGGATGTTCAGCCTGTGAAAGGCACCTGCTCGCAGTATTCTGGGTAGTACAGTATTTTTCGTACATAACTGGACTGAACCCCATCACAATCCTCACAGAACACACCCCCACCCAACTTTTACTGGACGGACGACTCAAGGACGGTACAGTTCATACATACATACAATCTACAGTGCAGAAGGAGGCCATTCAGCCCATCGAGTCTGCATCGGCTCTTGGAAAGAGCACCCTACTCAAGCCCACACCACCCTATCCCCATAACCCAGTAACCCCACTCAACCAACACTAAGGGCAATTTTGGACACTAAGGGCAATTTAGCATGGCCAATCCACCTAACCTGCACATCTTTGGACTGTGGGAGGAGACCGGAGCACCCGGAGGAAACCCACGCACACACGGGGAGAATGTGCAGACTCCGCACAGACAGTGACCCAAGTCAGGAATCGAACTTGGGACCCTGGAGCTGTGAAGCAATTGTGCTAACCACTATGCTACCGTGCTGCCCTTTAACCTGCAGACTAGTCAGATAAGAGCAGCCAGATGGACCCTTCTTTTGCAGGGACGGGACATCACTGTTGAAAGGACAAAGACCCACACTTTTTTAGCCGACAACTTACAGTACCCCGGAACCCCCCACGAATGTGAAATTATCTCTCCACACCACAACACAGGTCCCTTTATTGCTAAACCACCCCCTAGAAAGATCGGTAGTTCACCCCAGAGCCCCAAGCACACAGACACATGTGAACCTATAAAGATATATGTGGATGGATCTTCCAAAATATTAGAAGGGAAGCGCATAACAGGATGTGGTATTTATGTCGAGGACGCGCAGGGACGCGCCCTAGAAGAAATAGCAATGAAACTTCCAGGACACTTAGGCACGCAGGCAGCAGAACTTGCGGCCATCGCATACATAGTGGAACACCCAGATTCCTTCCCCAGCCCAGCAGACATATATTCGGACAGCCTCTATGTCTGCAACAGCCTTACGGAATTCCTACCCCTGTGGAAAGCAAGAGGATTTGTTCCCGCAGACGGAAAGCCCCTCCCTTCAGCCCCATTGCTCCGTCACATTTTAGAGCGAGCACAGAACAGGACTTTTGGGATAGTCAAAGTTCGTAGTCATCATCATTCCTCCCTTCCTGGAAATGTAAAAGCCGACGCACTGGCTAAAGCAGGTTCCAGGCATGGATATTTTTGGACACCCCCCGAAAGCGCACCAGTGAATGCAGTTCAGGTCTCGCAGACTAATATCGAGGATTTAGTGGAGGCCCAGAAACAGGACAGCAATCTCAGGGAGATTTTGAAAGGAAACTATCCAGCACCCTATGAGAGGTTTAAAAATGCTCTGACCACACATGACGGTGTGGTGTTAAAAGACACCCTTTATGTGGTTCCTGAACACGACAGGAATCAACTGATTTGTTTGTTCCATGACGGTCATGGACATCAGAGAATCAATCCCACTACAGCGCAGCTCAGGCAGCTCTGCTGGTGGCCGGGTTTAAAGGAAGATGTAAATCACTACATTGAGAATTGTCTTATCTGTGCCCAGAACAACCCGGACAGATACGCCAAAAAGGCTCAGCTCAGTCACACCCGATCCGTTAATGGCCCCTGGACTAACCTCCAGATTGATTATATAGGACCATTGCCCCCTTGCAGGAATGGTTATAAATATGTACTCGTGGTGATAGACACGTTTACAAAATGGGTGGAAGCATTCCCATCCAGAACAAACACAGCAAAGACCACAGCCAAGATCCTCACCCACCACATCTTTACAAGATGGGGACTCCCCCGCAGCATTGAATCCGACCACGGTTCCCATTTTACGGGACGTAAAGAACGTCCTCACGATATTTGCCATTACCCAAAAATTCCACATAGCATACCACCCCCAGTCGAGTGGTATTGTGGAGCGCATGAAACGGACCCTAAAATCCACCCTCAGGAAAATGGTCCAGCAAAACAACACCACTTGGGACTCAGTCCTCCCTTTTGCGCTGATGTTTTTGCGAAATACAGTTTCCACGTCCACAGGTTACACCCCACACACCCTCCTGACCGGACGCCCCATGAAAGGCACAGAATCTTTATTAGGATTAGATTTGACCAACCCCGAAGTGACGGCCGTCACACACGAGAACGCAGTCAAACAATTAGTGGAGAATGTTAAAACGGCTCAGCTAGCAGCCGCAGTGTAATTTGGTACAAGAAAGAAACAGAGCAAGGCATGTTTCGATAAGACAGTGCATGCGACTGAGTTCTGTGTAGGACAGCAAGTCATGCTCTCCGTATACAACCCCAGCACATTCCTGTCACCAAAGTCCTCGGGTCCGTACTCCATTGCGGACAAAGTAAGCCCTTCCGTCTACAAAATAAAGTACCCCAATGGAAAGACTGCGTGGTTCCATATCAACTAGATGAAGGCATATGGAACACAGTCTAACCACGCACACCATGTCATGCTCGACGCAGCAGACCACGACCCGCCCACAGCCAACGTAACCATACCCTCCCGCAACACGCCCAGCCCAGCCACGGACCCAACCCCGACTCCATCCCCGAAATATACACTCCGCCCCAGAACGCCCACAGACAGCAGCAGCAGCGACAGCGACTGTGACTCAGACAATAGCCACAGCACGCCACCCTACTATCCCCATGCAACAGGACCCACACCCAGCGAATCTGACCACGATTCGAGTGATCCCTTTATGATCACTTTCCTAAACAAACCCCACCACCGACCACCGACCTACAATGACGACCCCGATTCCGTCCCCACAGAACTAGACACCACCTATTGGCACAGAGATAATTCATACAGACTCATCCGGAATGACGAGTGCAATCCGAAATCATACCATGTAGCCCTATCAGCCCTGATACACTCGAGAGTTTGGCATCTGGGAGAAGATGACGACTTTGAATCTGACTCCCAAAACAAGAACTCCTTTGTGACCCTGTTCGCAACCGATAACTGAGGTGTCCATATGATGTTTTAAAAGGAACCGCTTGGGAGAAAACGGGGCTCTTGCAGGATTCACCCGCTGCACCTGGCTCCGTGCCAGGCACAAAGCAATGGCTGAATTGGGCCCAAGGTCTTTTGAGCCGGGGATCTTCCATCCAGTTATAACATCAACTGGAATCGTAACAGTTAGCCTGTGTGCCAAATCACACCAGCCATGCATAGCTGTGCATTGACGGTCCAGTCGTCCTGTTGAAGGCCCAGGGCTCTAAGAATCTCTGGTTCAGGTTCTGCCCCGTCCTCATCCACCCTACATTCAAACTATGGTTTTAGAAGAAGCTTTTCCGTACAGGTCTAAATTTGGTTTACAACCATTCTGAAATCCTCCCACTGAAGTTACAGTTGGATCTGCTAGAATGACCATTCAATTCTAGCTCCATTGGAATTGACGATTATAACATGTTACCATAAGACTATAAGGTATGGGTGCAGAATTAAGCAATTCAGCCCATCGGATTTGCTCCGCCATTCAATCGTGGCTGAAATGTTTTTTATCCTCCTTCCCCTGCCTTCTCCCTGTCACTCCATATCCTCTTGATAATCAAGAACTTATTTATTTCTGTCTTACAGACTCTCAGTGACTTGCGTCCACAACCGTCTGCGGCAATGAGTTCCACAGATTCACTACTCTATGGCTAAATAAATTCCTCCTCATCTCAGTTTTAAAGGATCTTCCCTTCTGTCTGAGGCTATTCCCTCCTGTTTGAGTCTCTCCTACTAGTGGAAACATCTTCTCCATGTCCACTCTATCTAAGCCTTTCAGTATTGTGTAAATTTCAATGAGATTCCCCCACATTCCTCTAAACTCCATCGAGTACAGAGCCAAAGTTCTCAACCGCTCCTCATATGATAAGCCCTTAGGATCATTCCTGTGAACCTCCTCTGGACCCCCTCTGGACGTTGTTCCTTAAATACAGAGCCCAGCCTCCCCGAACAGGCGCCGGAATGTGGTGACTAGGGGCTTTTCACAGTAACTTCATTTGAAGCCTACTTGTGACAATAAGCGATTTTCATTTCATTTCAAAACCGCCCACAATACTCCAAATGGAGTATGATCAGAGCCTTATACAGCCTCAGCAGTATAACCCCGCTCTTGTATTCTAGCCCTCACAAAATGACTGCTAACATTGCATTTGCCTTCCTAATTGCCAACTGAACCTGCGCGTTAACCTTAAGAGACCCTGAACTAGGATCCTAAGTCCCTTTGTGCTTCAAATTCCCCATTTAGAAAATAGTCTATGTCTCAATTCTTCCTACCAAAGTGCAAACTTCACACTTTTCCACATTGTATTCCATCTTCCACTTCTTTGCCCACTCTCCTAGTCTGTCCACGTCCTTCTGCAGCCTCCCTCGTTCCTCAACACTACCAGTCCCCCTAAATATCTTTGTATCATCTGTAAACTTAGCAACAATGCCCACAGTTACTTCTTCTAGATCCTTAATGTATATTGTGAATAGCTGTGGTCCTAACACTGACCTCTGCGTAACACCACTAATCACCAGCTGCCATCCTGAAAAAGCCCCCTTTATCCCCACTCTCTGCCTTCTCCCAGTCAGCCAATCCTTATCCAGCCAGTACCTTGCCCCTAACACCATGGGCTCTTATCTTATTTAGCAGCCTCCTGTATGCACCTTGTCAAAGGCCTTCTGGAAATCCAAATAGATCACGTCCACTGGCTCTCCTTTCTCTAACTTCCTTTTTACCTCCTCAAAGAATTCTAACAGATTTGTCAGACATGACCTCCCCTTGATGAATCACTGCTGGCTCTGCCCCATTTTATAATGCACTTCCAAGTACTCTGCAATCACATCCTTAATAATTAACGCTAAAATCTTACAACCGAAGTCAGGCTAAGCACTCTGTAATTCACCGTCTGCTGCCTCCCTCCCTTCTGTATAAATGGAAACAAGCCTCCTTCCACAGCACCTCCAAACATGTGACCTCTACCACCTGGAAGGGCAAGAGCAGAAGATGCACGAGAACGTCACCAGCTGCAAGTTTCCCACGCAAACCACACAGCACCCAGAACTATATCGACATTCCTCCATTGTCAGTGGGTCAACATTCTGCAGCTCCCTCCCGAATAGCACTCTGGGTGTACCTACAACACATTGACTGCAGTGGTTCACAAAGATAGCTCACCACCATCTTCTGAAGGGCAATTCAGGATGGGTAACAAATGCTGGCCTTGCCTGCGATCCCCTCAGCCTGTGAAAGAATAAAAGATTCATAAATATTAACAAAAAAATGAAGCAAGGTTAATGCCTGCAGGAAATCAGTACAACATACAGTACATTTAATATATAATAGTTAGATTATATAAATAGAGAAGTATAAATCTTAGATACATTTCTTAGCAGTCTATAAGGAATGGCTTCACAAGAGAAACAGTAGTGTTGGATTCACATTATGCCAGTGGATATGCTGTTTGACATCATCAATATTTACCCAAGAAAGCAATATTGCAATTTTCAGTCGCTTAATGGAGCCAAAGGAATCGGAATGACATCTTTTTGTTTTATTTAATGTGTTCCTCTAATCCTTTGTGCTCTTCATCATTAATTAGGTTATACAATTCCATCCTGATTCCACTTGCACATAATGTAGGACTATAGGGCTATCCACACAGGACAGCTGAGTCGAGTAACAGTGACTGACAAGCTGCAATTTCTTTTAGATATAATTCCAGTCACTTTCAATCAGCTGAAGTGGGCAGAATAAATTTCAGTTGAGCTTTCATTTTCCAATATTCCAGGGAGCAGCAAACTCAATAAGTCAGGAAATGTATTTTTTATTTCTTTTCATAGAAGGGATAGATTATCAAGCGCTTATATGTCAGCAAATATATTACAAAATATCAATAACATTTTAATTAAGAAAAGGAAGATTGTGCTTGGTTACAATACATGGGGATAAATGTCATGTATAAGTAGATTCTGATCACTTTCATTCCTTTTGAGCTGCCTCTATTGAAAATTTCAACATTACTTAATCTCAATAATGCATTTTAGAAGTTATTTAAAATGCTATTGTCTTGTCAGCGAACTGGTCTGTGAGACATTTTACAATTGCTTACCCACACTCTGCATGAGATGATGTAATTTAAAACACAATGGCCTTAGTGTTTCACCTCCGGCAGTCTGAAGCACACATTCCATAAATATAAAGAAATAGTTCATAATAAAATGACCTAGACTGTGTGTAAATGTTGAAGGTGCAAAAAAAAAAAGCGGTGCGTTAAATGCCACAGTAGATTAAGGCCCCCAAAAAGGCAATCCCAAGGTGTTACAATATCAATTCAGTATCAAATTCATTAAATAGAAAAATTGTAAATTGGTTTCTAGGCAATTACCAGCCAGAACCTGTGGGAATAGTGGTCATACAGCACATTTTCTTTATTTCAGCTCTAGTGTAATAGCATAGGAATAATTTGTTATTTCTGCATTCACAGGAGGCAGTCTTATCCTTCAGAACTATGGACAAGATTTTCCAGTGGGGTTCAGGGCCCCAACGTTGGGACAAGGTGGCAGTCCCGAGCCTAGACTGGCCAGGACCCTGACTGAGAGAGCTGTTTTCCCAGAGGTAGCCTCCTAATTAGCTGTCTCTCTGTGTGCCAAACTACTAAGGATGGCAAGCAGGCTTCCAATGCTGCCAACCCACCACAGGGCTAGCAGCTCTAGACTTTGGAAATCCCACCTGGAGAGGTACATTGTGGACTATGAGAGTGTCTCAACTTGGAGGCAGTCTCAGAGGTGCTGCACCCTTAAATCACTTGGAAAATATCTCTGCTTGGAAGATTAAGTAATGGGGGCATCCTTTAATGGCCACCCCCCCTTTTAGGGGCAGAGAGCTTTCCAGTTTGCCGCGGAGAAGTTACCTCTATTAAGCTGATGGCCTTTTCAAGTGACCAGGGGTTGCCACGAGGGTGGCACGGTAGCACAGTGGTTAGCACTGTTGCTTCACAGCGCTAGGGTCCCAGGTTTGATTCCCGGCTTGGGTCACTGTCTGTGCGGAGTCTGCACGTTCTCCCCATGCCTGCGTGGGTTTCCTCCAGGTGCTCTGGTTTCCTCCCACAAGTCCCGTAAGATATGATTGTTAGGTGAATTGGACATTCTGAATTCTGCCTCTGTGTACCTGAACAGGCGCCGGAATGTGGCGACTAGAGAATTTTCACAGTAAGTTAATTGCAGTGTTCATGTAAGCCTACTTGCTACACTAATAAAGATTATTATTATTAAAAACGCCTGTGAGCCCTATAAATCATCCCTAATTGGGACCATGAGTGTTTAAATTGGCTCACCGTTTCCATTCAATGGGCGGCAAGAATGGGTCATCACACTGCCCCCTCATGAATTGGTTATCCGGGCGGCACAATGATGCAGTGGTTAGCACTGCTGCCGCATGGCACCAAGGACCTGGGTTCGATCCCGGCCCCGGGTCACTGCCTGTGTGGAATTTGTACATTCGCCCCGTGTCTGTGTGGGCCTCACCCCAACAACCCAAAGATGTGCAGAGTAGGTGGATTGGCCACAGGGTAGGCCACACTAAATTGACACCGTTCAGTCTTCGAAACTTCCATGACAAAGAGGGAAAGTTGGAGCTAAGGAATCTTACAATCTCCTTGAAATGGTGGGTAACTGTGGTAAACCATTGTTAGTGTATTATATGTATTGTGGTAAACTGTTACTGTACTACATGTATTGTGGTAAACCACTGCCTGATGGCTTTGCCTCCCCTCAGGCTCGGTATAAAGGTGGCTGACCTCCGACCCTGCCCCAGTTCGGGATCAGTGGCCAGGAGGCTTTCTGTTTAGCTTATTAAAGCCACAGTTTCGTTCACTACTCGTCTTGTGTTAATTGATGGCACATCAGTAACACTACCCTAACTCTCTGCTTGGCACATGGAAACATAATAGTCTGGGGTTATTTAGCATTCAAAACTTTTAGGTTTCTGAATTATGTTGATTATTGATGTAGTTTAAATAAATCTACAACTACGTGAAAAATAATTTGTGTGTATGTAAAGTCGTAAAAAGTCCCAGTGTACTTCCCAGGAGTCTTACCAAACAATATTTGATGCTAATCTACTTAGGGGCGATTAGGACTGATGGTCAAATGCTATTCAATGAGTTAGGTTTTCAAAGAGGAAATAAGGAAAGAGAATCAGAGAGATTGAGGAATTCCCCGAGTTTAGTGATGGTGGAGCAATTAAAATCGGGGGAGCACAGATGTCTCAGAGGATTTTTGGATCGGAGGAAGTTGAGGGATAGGAATGGAAGAGAATTTTAAACTCGAACAATTCGATATTTTCCGACTGTTTTCCAGCAGCGTCGGGTGGATTCAATGAGAAATCCCATTGGCAGCGGTGGGACCAGAAGATCCCTCCACCGAGAAACCCACCGATGGGACACCAGAGAATCTCACATTGTTTCACCAGGAGTCAAATCTAATAGCTTTTGTAAATCGCCTCTGTGGATGAAGATTTTATTACTGATGCCTGCAGCCTGGCATTCCACTGTATTGTGGTTATTTATAGGACAATAGAACATTACAGCACAGTACAGGCCCTTCGGCCCTCGATGTTGCGCCGACCTGTGAAACCAATCTCAAGCCCATCTACACTATTCCATTATCATCCATATGTTTATCCAATGACCATTTAAATGCCCTTAATGTTGGCGAGTCCGCTACGCTCTGAGTAAAGAACCTACCTCTGACATCTGTCCTATATCTATCTCCCCTCAATTTAAAGCTATGTCCCCTCGTGCTAGCCATCACCATCCAAGGAAAAAGGCTCTCACTGTCCACCCTATCTAATCCTCTGATCATCTTGTATGCCTCTATTAAGTCACCTCTTAACCTTCTTCTCTCTAATGAAAACAGCCTCAAGTCCCTCAGCCTTTCCTCATAAGATCTTCACTCCATATCAGGCAACATCCTGGTAAAATCTCCTCTGCATCCTTTCCAATGCTTCCACATCCTTCCTATAATGCGGTGACCAGAACTGCACGCAATACTCCAAATGCGGCCGCACCAGAGTTTTGTACAGCTGCAACATGACTTCATGGCTCCGAAACTCAATCCCTCTACCAATAAAAGCTAACACACCGTACGCCTTCTTAACAACCCTATCAACCTGGGTGGCAACTTTCAGGAATCTATGTACACGGACACCGAGATCTCTCTGCTCATCCATACTACCAAGAATCTTACCGTTAGCCCAGTGTATTCCTGTTATTCCTTCCAAAATGAATCACCTCACACTTTTCTGCATTAAACTCCATTTGCCACTTCTCAGCCCAGCTCTGCAGCTTATCTATGTCCCTCTATAACCTGCAACAATCTTCCGCACTGTCCACAACACCACCGACTTTAGTGTCATCTGCAAATTTACTCACCCATCCTTCTACACCCTCCTCCAGGTCATTTATAAAAATGACAAACAGCAGTGGCCCCAAAACAGATCCTTGTGGTACACCACTAGTAACTGAACTCCAGGCTGAACATTTCCCACCAACCACCACCCTCTGTCTTCTTATAGCTAGCCAATTTCTGATCCAAACCACTAAATCACCCTCAATCCCATGCCTCCATATTTTCGGCAATAGCCTACCGTTGGGAACCTTATCAAACGCTTCACTGAAATCCATAAACACCACATCAACTGCTTTACCCTCATCCACCTGTTTGGTCACCTTCTCAAAGAACTCAATAAGGTTTGTGAGGCACAACCTACCCTTCACAAAACCGTGTTGACTATCCCTAATCAAATTATTCCTTTCTAGATGATTATAAATCCTATCTCTTATAATCCTTTCCAAGACTTTGCCCACAACAGAAGTAAGGCTCACTGGTCTATAGTTACCAGGGTTGGCTCTACTCCCCTTCTTGAACAAGGGGACAACATTTGCTATCCTCCAGTCTTCTGGAACTATTCCTGTGGACAATGACGACAAAGATCAAAACCAAAGGCTCTGCAATTTCCTCCCTAGCTTCCCAGAGAATCCTAGGATAAATCCCATCCGGCCCAGGGGACTTATCTATTTTCACACTTTCCAGAATTGCTAACACCTCCTCCTTATGAACCTCAATCCCGTCTAGTCTAGTAGCCTGAATCTCAGTATTCTCCTCGACAACATTGTCTTTTTCCTGTGTGAATACTGATGAAAAATATTCATTTAGCGCCTCTCCTATCTCCTCGGACACCACCCACAACTTCCCACTACTGTCCTTGACTGGCCCTACTGTTACCCTAGTCATTCTTTTTTTCCTGACATACCTAAATAAAGCTTTAGGGTTTCCTTGATCCTACCTGCCAAGGACTTCTCATGTCCTCTCCTGGCTCTTCTTAGCTCTCTCTTTAGGTCCTTACTGGCTAACTTGTAACTTTCAAGCGCCCTAACTGAACCTTCACGTCTCATGGGCAGCACGGTAGCATTGTGGATAGCACAATTGCTTCACAGCTCCAGGGTCCCAGGTTCGATTCCGGCTTGGGTCACTGTCTGTGCGGAGTCTGCACATCCTCCCTGTGTGTGCGTGGGTTTCCTCCGGGTACTCCGGTTTCCTCCCACAGTCCAAAGATGTGCAGGTTAGGTGGATTGGCCATGATAAATTGCCCTTAGTGTCCAAAATTGCCCTTAGTGTTGGGTGGGGTTACTGGGTTATGGGGATAGGGTGGAGGTGTTGACCTTGGGCAGGGTACGCTTTCCAAGAGCCGGTGTAGACTCGATGGGCCGAATGGTCTCCTTCTGCACTGTAAATTCTATGATAATCTTTACATAAGCCTCCTTCTTCCTCTTGACAAGTGATTCAACTACTTTAGTAAACCACGGTTCCCTTGCTCAATCACTTCCTCCCTGCCTGACAGGTACATACTTATCAAGGACACGCAGTTGCTGTTCCTTGAACAAGCTCCACATTTCCATTGTGCCCATCCCCTGCAGTTTCCTTCCCCATCCTATGCATCCTAAGTCTTGCCTAATCGCATCATAATTGCCTTTCCCCCAGCTATAACTCTTGCCCTGCGGTATATACCTATCCCTTTCCATCGCTAAAGTAAACATAACCAAATTGTGGTCACTATCACCAAGTGCTCACCTACCTCCAAATCTAACACCTGGCCTGGTTCATTATCCAGTACCAAATCCAATGTGGCCTCGCCTCTTATTGGCTTATCTACATATTGTGTCAGGAAACCCTCCTGCACACATTGGACAAAAACTGACCCATCTAAAGTACTCGAACTATAGCGTTTTCAGTCAATATTTGGAAAGTTAAAGTCCCTCATAACAACTATCCTGTTACTTTTGCTCCTATCCAGAATCATCTTTGCAATCCTTTTCTCTACATCTCTAGAACTTTTCAGAGGCCTATAGAAAACTCCCAACAGGGTGACCTCTCCTTTCCTGTTTCTAACCTCAGCCCATACTACCTCAGTAGACAAGTCCTCATCAAACGTCCTTTCTGCCACCGTAATACTGTCCTTGACTAACAATGCCACACCTCCCCCTCTTTTACCACCTTCTTTGAGCTTACTGAAACATCTAAACCCCGGAACCTGCAACAACCATTCCTGTCCCTGCTCTATCCATGTCTCCGAAATGGCCACAACATCGAAGTCCCAGGTACCAACCCATGCTGCAAGTTCACCCACCTTATTCCGGATGCTCCTGGCGTTGAAGTAGATACACTTCAAACCACCTTCCTGCCTGCCAGTACACTCCTGAGACCTTGAATCCTTCCTCATGACCTCACTACTCTCAACCTCCTGTACACTGGAGCTACAATTCAGGTTCCCATCCCCCTGCTGAATTAGTGTAAACCCTCCCAAAGAGAATTAGCAAATCCCCCCCCCCTCCCCCCCAGGGTATTGGTAACCCTCTGGTTCAGGTGTAGACCATCCCATTTGTAGAGGTCCCACCTACCCCAGAATGAGCCCCAATTATCCTGGTATCTAAATCCCTCCCTCCTGCACTATCCTTGTAGCCACATGTTCAACTCCTCTCTCTCCCTATTCCTCGTCTTGCTAGCACGTGGCACGGGTAACAACCCAGAGATAATAACTCTGTTTGTTCTAGCTCTAAGATTCCACCCTAGCTCCCTGAATACCTGCCTTACATCCCCATCCCTTTTCCTACCTATGTCATTGGTGCCTATATGGACCACGACTTGGGGTTGCTCCCCCTCCCCCTTAAGGATCCAGACGATCCGAGACACCATGGACCCTGGCACCTGGGAGGCAACACACCAACCGCAAGTCTCTCTCATTCCCACAGAATCTCCTATTTATCCCTCTAACTATGGAGTCCCCAATGACTAATGCACTCCTCCTCTCCCCTTTCCCTTCTGAGCAACAGGGACAGACTCTGTGCCAGAGACCTGTACCCCATGGTTTACCCCTGGTAAGCCCCCTCTACCACCGCCCCCCCCCCCCCCAAGGGGAACGACCACAGGGGTTCCCTGTACTGACTGCTTCCTCCCAGCCCCTCTCACCGTCACCCATCTAGGAACTAATTTGCCATCTGACTAATATGTGCTGCTCTGTATGGATTTCACTCAGTAAACCATATTTCATCATGAAAACCACTGTGGCAAAAACACACTGTAATTACCAAAACAACAAACATTTTACAGAAAATTTCAACTCATGGTTTGCAGTTACCTAGAATGGAAATGGAATCACTGTGAGTTGTTTTCCATGGTGACCCTTAAGGGTGGATTTTCTATATTCTTCTGCAATTAGCTATCTTGCATTCTACAAGCTGTCACCAGACATTTCCATTTGGGGGAAAGTTGTGAGAACTATAAAGTTTGAGCATGACTTTCTCCAGCTGTGAAGTTTAATATTCTATCGGTTTCCGACATGGTGATTGCTCAGTCCACTAAGATTCCTATGTTTCTTTCAACTTCATCCTTTAGATTTTCAACACTATTCATTTTTTCTTCCTTTGCGCAGTACCTTATCAGTTTAGGCCACGTGAATGTTTTGCCCAAATCATTTTGAAATTCCCCAGCTGCCTCCTCAAATTCCAGTGCTCCTTTTAGAATTTTACAAATTTGCATCTTGCTTTTGAAGCCAAGATGTTAATGCAAATGAGAATTTGTCGGGATCCCATCACAGTCTCTGGGTCACTTCACTCAGCTTATTGACGTGACAATTGTCGGATTTCATTGCTAAATCGCTGTATCTTTGTTTTACACAGGAACATAGAAAATAGGAGCAGGAATAGGCCATTTGGCCCTTTGAGCCTGCACCTCCATTAAATATGATCATGGCTGGTCATCCAACTCAGTAACCTGTTCCTCCTTTCCCCCCATATCCTTTGAGAGCTATCTGTACAGAGCTGACTGTGAAACTTAGGATCCAAACCCAATTATTAAGGTTTGAATTCCACTTGAAACTTTGCTATCTTTGGACTATTTTTTTACTGCTGCTGCCAACATCAAATCAGGAACAAGAGCATGAATTACCTTGAATTACATAGAATGTAGAGCACAGAATCAGGTTATTTAGCTCTCTGGTCTGTGCTGGTGTTTATGCTCCACAAACCTCCTCCCATTCTACTGAAGTTCCAGACAGATGGCATCCAATTTATCACGCAAAAATTAAATAAATTCTGCAGATGCTGGAAATCTGAAATAAAGACAGACAGGGATGAAAATACTTGGCAGGTTCAGGCAGTATCTTTGGAGTGAGAAGCAGAGTTAACGGGCTGAAAGAGCTTCTCCCCGCTAAAATGCTGGGGGAGTCCACTGAGGGGACAGGAATGGCCCCACAGCCATTTAATGGTCAATTAGCAATTAATAGGCTAGGGGCAGGATTTTCATCCATCGTAGGCAGGAAGTCCTGCCTCAGAGAGTTGCTGGCCAATCAGAGGCCTGCAGCTTTCTAAAACTTTGGGACAGAGGCTCATGGCATCGAATCGGAATTTGTGTACGGGGGTCTCACCGGGTGCTAAGCTGGCATGCTCCGTCAAGAGGGGCAAGGAGAGTGAAGGATGGGAGGGAATGGTGGCAGGGGTTGAGAGGCCATCTGGGAGGGAAATTGGAGGTGTAACACTTTAGAGATCGTTGAAATCGTTGAATTCAATTGCAAGTTTGAAAGGTGTATTATTCCTTGTGTCTGAATAAAGCTTGTAGTCTTACAGGTGAAGTAGATGCTTTATTTGTATGAGATTGTTCTCTCTCCAGCGCTTATACTATGTTACATCTGAGCTGCCTGACTGTGTCCTGCTCACCAGCTGCCGTTCCTGTGAAGAGTGTCTTGACTTCCTGTTTGTCTATGTATATATACATCTCTGGTGCTCCCTCTAGTGGTTACTTAGTTGTAGTGTATTTACATTAACCCCTTGTGTATATACAGTGATGCATATCACTACATCTCCCCTTTTTTCTTTTTACATATTTTCTGTACTTTGTTCAAGAAAAGTGTACAAAACAGGTAGATAAATGATGATATGTACAAGTTGTGATGATATTGATGATTATACAAAGCCAATTAATACTTATGAGTCCAATCTTAATTTTAAAAATTTGTGAGTTCAAACTTTATGAATTTGTTCGGTTGAGGTTTTTTTTTCTGTTGTTGATGTGGTGATATTGATTTTGTAATTTCTTTGTGAATGTCGTCAGTGTCCTTGTTTTCAAGTTAGCAACAAATCATCACAAGGTGTTCGAGTGGTCGAACCACTGATGTTGACTGACATGGACTTTTTTCTGTGCTTGTGGTATCGATTTAGTGTGTCATCTGCCTTGAAAGCTGGTTTGCTTGTTTGTTGCAGAGCAAATGTGAATTTGTGAGATTTGTTGTTATGCCATGGTATGTTTGTAGTCTTGTCATTGTTTTGGAGTGTGCTGTTGAATTGTCGTTCATGTGCAGAGTTGTACCATGTTGTACAGGTCATTGTCTCATTGTTGTTGTTTCTGTCGTTTCTGTCTTTGTTGTTTTCGGTGTCGTATTTGTTGTTGATTTTGTCGTGCTTGTTGTTTCTGTTGTTTCTGTTTTTGTTGTTTTCGTTGTTGTTCTTGTTGTTGTCTTTGTTATGCTTCTTGTTGTTGTTTTTGTTGTTCATGTAGTTTTTGTTGTTCTTGTAGTTTTTGTTGTTGTTCTTGTTGTGCTTCTTGTTGTTTTTGTTGTTGCTGTTGTTGTTCTTGTTTCTGTTATGCTTCTTGTGGTTTTTGTTGTTCTTGTTGCGCTCAATGACTGTTCCGTGTGGCTAATTCGAGTCGTTCTCAAAGTTATTTGTGTCAGTGTCCTTTGTGGTATCTGATGTTTCATTGAGCATTTCTTCTTGAGGATTGTGAGAATGATCTGATGTTGCATTGATCTTGCTAGCATCAGTCATTTGTGGTGGATTTGATTCCTCTTCTTTGCTTCCTTGGTGCTCCTCTTTTGGAGTCATTTCTGGTTCATTTGAATCATCTTTGGTTTTTGGTGCTCCTCTTCTGGAGTCAAAATCTTCAAGGTTTCATTGTCTTGTGGGTAGTTTAGAGTAGATGAGGTTTCAATTGAAGCGGTCTCACTAAACTCATGAGTAGTTGTGCTTTGATTGTCAAGTTCAGAAGAGCTGAAATCTGTCAGTCTCGCTGTGATCTTGCACATCTTGTATGGGAATTGTGATTTTCTTCGTCACTTGTCTCACATACAGTGGGTAGACGTACATTGTCTTCTTGTTGCTTATGTGAGCTTGGTAAACTTTCATAGTCTGCTTCTGGTTGCTCAGATAAGGTTGATAGACCTTCATGGTCTTGTTCATGCAGGGATTTCACTCTGGAGTCTTTAGTTGCTTCCATTTTGGAGTTTGTCAACAGGTTCTCTGTGGAGGTTTGCGTCGCTCTCTGTGTGGAGTCTTTCGTCGCTCTCTGTGTGGAGTCATGCAGTGTTCTCTCTGTGGAGTCGATCTGTGCTCTCTCAATGGAGTCGTTCAGTACTTGCTGTGTGGCATCGTTTTCTTGGGTGTTTGACAGGTTGCTGTCATCCAATGTATCGACGATCTACCATTGCATCATGGTATTGGATTAATCTACCATGAGTAGAGTCGTGCTGAGCTTTTCAACCGTGGCGCTGATGCTTTTATGATCATCATATCCGAATAACTCAGCCAAGTCTGAGTAGTATTTTTCTTTTTTTTAAAATATATTTTATTGAAAGTTTTTCCAAACAACAATTTTTCCCTCTTACAAAGCAAACGAAACAATAACAAAACAGAAATTTTTAACAATACATAGGTAACAAAACCCCATTGTCTATTGACCTAAACTAAACTAACCCCCCCCCCCCCCCTCCCCCTGGGTTGCTGCTGCTGGTCATCTGTCTTCCCTCTAACGTTCCCCGAGGTAGTCGAGAAATGGCTGCCACCGCCTGGTGAACCCTTGAGCCGATCCTCTCAGGGCAAACTTTATCTGCTCCAGTTTAATGAACCCCGCCATATAATTTACCCAGGCCTCCAGTCCGGGGGGTTTCGCCTCCTTTCACATGAGTAGGATCCTGCGCCGGGCTACTAGGGATGCAAAGGCCACGACATCGGCCTCTTTCGCCTCCTGCATTCCCGGCTCTTCCGCAACTCCAAATAGAGCTAACCCCCAGCCTGGTTTGACCCGGGCCTTCACCACCTGCGAAATCACTCCCGTCACTCCCTTCCAATACCCTTCCAGTGCCGGGCATGCCCAAAACATATGTGCGTGGTTTGCCGGGCTCCCGCCACACCTCCCACATTTGTCCTCCACTCCAAAGAACCTGCTCAATCTTGCCCCCGTTATGTGTGCTCTATGTAGCACCTTAAATTGAATCAGGCTAAGCCTGGCGCATGAGGAAGAGGAATTTAGCCTGCTCAGGGCATCAGCCCACCTACCCTCCTCTATCTCCTCCCCTAATTCTTCTTCCCACTTTCCTTTTAGTTCACCCACCGACTCCTCCCCCTCTTCCCTCATCTCTCTATAAATCTCTGACACCTTGCCCTCTCCGACCCACACCCCTGAAAGCACCCTGTCCTGTATCCCCTGTGTCGGGAGCAACCAAAATTCCCTCACCTGTTGTCTAGTAAACGCCCTCACCTGCATATATCGCAAGAAATTTCCCCGGGGCAACTTATACTTTTCCTCCAATGCTCCCAAGCTCACAAAAGTCCCATCTATAAATAAATCTCCCACCTTCCTAATTCCCAACTGGTACCAGCTCTGAAATCCTCCAACCATTCTTCCTGGGGCGAACCTATGGTTGTTCCTGATAGGGGACCCCACCAGGGCTCCCCGCACCACTCTCTGTCGCCTCCACTGTCCCCAGATATTCAGTGTTGCCGCCACCACCGGGTTCGTGGTAAACTTTTTAGGTGAGAACGGTAGCGGCGCCGTCACCAGCGCCTCTAAACTCGTCCCTTTACAGGACTTTCTCTCCAGTCTTTTCCACGCCGCTCCCTCACCCTCCATCATCCATCTACGTATCATTGCCACATTGGCGGCCCAATAGTAATCACCCAAGTTCGGTAGTGCCAGTCCTCCTCTGTCCCTACTACGCTGAAGGAACCCCCTCCTTACTCTCGGAACTTTCCCTGCCCGCATGAAGCTCGTGATGCTCCTATCTATTTTATTAAAAAAGGTCTTGTGATTAGTATAGGGAGACATTGAAATACAAATAACAACCTCGGGAGGACCATCATCTTAATTGCTTGCACCCTGCCCGCCAGCGATAGAGGCTGCATGTCCCACCTCTTGAAGTCCTCCTCCATTTGTTCTACCAGCCGTGTCAGATTAAGTCTGTGCAAGGTTCCCCAGCTCCTAGCGATCTGAATCCCCAGGTATCGGAAGTTTCTTTCCACTTTCCTTAGCGGTAAGCCTTCTATCTCTCTACTCTGGTCCCCTGGATGTATCACAAATAATTCACTCTTCCCCATGTTTAGCCTATACCCCGAGAATTCCCCGAACCCCCTCAAAATTCGCATTACCTCTATCATCCCCCCCGCTGGGTCCGACACGTATAACAATAGGTCATCTGCGTATAACGAGACTCGGTGTTCTTCTCCCCCTCTAATCACCCCTCTCCATTTCCTGGAGTCTCTCAACGCCATGGCCAGAGGTTCAATTGCCAACGCGAACAACAATGGAGACAGCGGGCATCCCTGTCTTGTTCCCCTATATAATCGGAAATACTCCGATCTATGTCGACCTGTAACTACGCTTGCCGTTGGAGCCCCATAAAGAAGTCTAACCCAGCTAATAAACTCGTTCCCAAACCCAAATCTCCTTAACACTTCCCATAAATACTCCCACTCCACCCTATCAAATGCCTTCTCTGCGTCCATTGCCACCACTGTCTCTGCCTCCCCCTCCACTGGGGGCATCATTATCACCCCTAATAGTCGTCGCACGTTAACATTCAGTTGTCTCCCTTTTACGAACCCTGTCTGGTCTTCGTGCACCACCCCCGGGACACAGTCCTCTATCCTCGATGCCAGTACCTTTGCCAGCAATTTGGCGTCCACGTTCAATAGTGAAATAGGTCTATAGGACCCGCACTGCAACGGATCTTTGTCCCTCTTCAAAATTAGCGATATCGTCGCCTCCGACATCGTCGGGGGTAGAGTCCCCCCTTCCCTGGCCTCATTGAACGTCCTCACCATCAACGGGGCCAACAAGTCCACATATTTTCTGTAATATTCCACCGGGAACCCGTCTGGCCCCGGGGCCTTCCCTGCTTGCATGCTTCCCAGTCCCTTAAAAACCTCGTCCACCTCAATCGGCGCCCCCAGGCCTGCCACCTCCTGCTCCTCCACTTTCGGGAACCTCAATTGGTCCAGGAACTGCTGCATCCCCTCCTCTCCCTCTGGGTTTTGAGACCTATACAGTTCCTCATAGAAGGTCTTGAACACCTCATTTATCTTTCCTGCCCTTCGCACCGTGTCTCCCCTTTCGTCTCTAATTCCTCCTATCTCCCTCGCTGCTGCCCTCTTTCGCAATTGATGCGCCAACAGGCGACTAGCCTTTTCCCCATATTCATACCTCCTCCCCTGTGCCTTCCTCCACAGTACCTCCGCCTTTCTGGTGGTCAGAAGGTCAAACTCCGTCTGGAGTTGTCTCCTCTCCCTGTACAATTCCTCCTGCGGGGTCTCTGCAAATTCCCTGTCCACCCTTAAAATCTCCCCCAGTAATCTTTCCCTTTCCTTGGCCTCTGTTTTCCTTTTGTGGGCCCCAATAGAGATCAGCTCTCCTCTGACCACCGCCTTTAATGCTTCCCAGACCACTCCCTCAGGGACCTCGCCGTCGTCATTGACCTCCAGGTATCTCTCAATACACCCCCGCACTCTTGCACACACTCCCTCATCCGCCATCAGTCCCACATCTAATCGCCAGAGTGTTCTCTGCTCCCTGTCCTCTCCTACTTCCAGGTCCACCCAATGTGGGGCATGATCCGAAACCACTATGGCTGAGTACTCAGCTTCTTCCGCCCTAGAGATCAACGACCTTCCCAGCACAAAGAAATCTATCCGGGAGTACACTTTATGGACATGGGAGAAGAAAGAAAACTCCCTAGCCCTAGGTCTAAGAAATCGCCATGGATCCACTCCCCCCATTTGGTCCATAAACCCCTTAAGTACCTTGGCCGCTGCCGGCCTTCTTCCGGTCTTTGAGCTGGATCTATCTAGCCCCGGGTCCAGCACCGTATTGAAGTCCCCTCCTAAAATCAAGTTTCCTGCCTCCAGGTCCGGTATACGCCCCAGCATCCGTCTCATGAATCCCGCATCGTCCCAATTTGGGGCATACACATTAACCAACACAACCTCCATTCCCTCCAGCCTACCACTCACCATTACATATCTACCTCCGCTATCTGCTACGATGTTCTTTGCTTCAAATGCTACCCGTTTCCCCACCAAAATGGCCACCCCTCTGTTCTTTGCGTCCAGTCCTGAGTGGAACACCTGTCCCACACATCCTTTCCTTAGCCTAACCTGGTCCGCCACCTTTAGGTGCGTCTCTTGGAGCATAGCCACGTCTGCCCTTAGTCCTTTCAAATGCGCGAGCGCTCGGGCCCTTTTTATCGGTCCATTCAGGCCTCTCACGTTCCACGTGATCAGCCTCACTAGGGGGCTACCTGCCCCCCTCCCGTGTCGACTAGCCATTACCTTCTCTAGGCCAGTCCCATATCCTGCCTCCGCGCTCCCGCTCGCTCCCCCAGCATCGCACACCATCCCCGCCCACCCACTCTTTAGCCATTTCCTTTTGGATTTCCGCAGCAGCAACCCAGTTGTCCCCCCCCCCCCCCCCCCCCCCCCCGCTAGATCCCTCTAGCATGATTGCTCCCCCCATATCACTTCCGTAAGTCAGCTGACTTCAACTGACCCCGGCTACTCCTGCTCACTCCTCGATCCCCCCCATGTGGGGGAACTCCCATCCGCCTTGCGCCTGTCTTCCCGCCTTATTCTTTCTGGCGCGGGAACATCCCTTTACCTGACCCGCCTCTTATGGCGCAGCTCCCTTTCCCCTCCCCCTCTCCTTCCCCATTCTCCGACTATGTCCCGTCTTTCCCCCCTCACCGGCGCCCATATTTCCCCAATGTCTCCCCCCTTCCCTGTTTACTTCTCAATTAACTTCCACCGTAACATTAACAAAAACAATAACAATAACATTTCCTGCAGCATCAGTCCCTCAGTTCTGGTCCAATTTCTCTTCTTTGATGAAGGACCATGCTTCCTCCGCCGTCTCGAAATAATAGTGTCTCTCCTGATACGTGACCCATAGTCTTGCCGGCTGCAGCATCCCAAACTTCATCTTCCTTTTATGCAACACCTCTTTGGCTCGGTTGAAGCTCGCCCTCCTTCTCGCCACCTCCGCACTCCAATCCTGGTATATCCGTACCACAGCATTCTCCCATCTGCTACTCCGCACCTTTTTAGCCCATCTCAGGACCTCTTCTCTGACCTTAAGGCGGTAAAATCGCACGATTATCTCCCTCGGTGGTTCTCCCGCTTTTGGTCTTCTCGCCGGAATCCGATTTGCCCACTCCACCTCCATGGGGCCCACAGGGGCCTCAGCACCCATCAGTGAGCTCAGCATCTTACTTGCGTACTCTCCACAGTCCACTCCTTCCACACCCTCAGGGAAACCTAGTATCCGAAGGTTCTTCCTTAGCGCTCCGTTTTCTAGGGCCTCGATCCTTTCAGTACACTTTTTATGAAGTGCCTCGTGCGTCTGAGTCTTAACCGCCAGGCCCAGGATCTCGTCCTCAATATCTGTCACCTTCTGCTCCACCACGCGGAGCTCAGTCTCCTGGGCCTTTAATGTCTCCTTGAGCCCCTCAATTGCCTAAAGCGTCGGGGCCAGCACCTCCCTCTTCAGCAGCTCCACGCACCGTCTCACGATTTCATCCTGCTCAGGCCCCCATGTCGCCTGCGCTTTCTCTGCCGCCATCTTGTACTTCTCTCTTTCTGACCCTTTGGTCGACGATTCCTCGCGCTGCAGCCGCCGCCGCCGGTTTTTTCCTCCTTCGTTTGGGGGGGGACTCCCTTCTCACACACCCCACACCGAGTTGCGTCATCGAAAAATTCCCCGTTGGGGCTCTTAAAAGAGCCCGAAGGTCCTTCGGAGCTGGAGCCGCCGAAACGTGCGGCTAGCTAGGCATCACCGCAACCGGAAGTCCCTTCAGTGGCCTTGATGAGATCTTTTCACAGTTGTTCCCTCTGCTGCTAGAATTCACCTTTGATACAGGCCCTCAGGTCAGCTTGCAGCTTTAAGCTTGCCCTTCCCCCGCCTGCATGCTGGAAGAGGCCCTGTTTATCCTGCAGTTGCAGCCAAATCTTTGACTGTTTCTGCCGTGTCTGGCAACCAAGAGACATACCCTTCCTGGGGGACACTGTCGGGGGAATGTTGCAGCCTTCTTCCCACACCGGGAAATGGCAAACAAATGCCGTGGGGGCCCTGTAACGAGCCCAAAAGTCCGTTCCAAGCAGGAGCTACCGAATATGCGACCTAGCTCTGCATAGCCGCACCCGGAAGTCGCCCCTAAGTAGTATTTTTCAATAAACAAATCATCTTTTTTTGTTTCGGATGTGTTATTGTTCTCTTCATGTTCAATGAACAAATCAACTTCTTTGATTTCGGATTTGTCATTGTGCTCTTCACTTTGGGTGGTGCAAACTGCTTTTTCCAGGGTGCTGCGAAAGTTATGTTCAACTGCTGGTAGAAGTTCAGGCAATGTTGTGCCTTTTGAGGTTAAATTTGTTGGTGTTGTGCCTTTAACAGTCTTGTTTATGGTATTCGGGCATTTCCCCTTTAATTGGGCGTGGTCTGAGTTGTCCAACGTCATGACGTAAAGCGTAGGAATCGTTTGCACATGCGCAAATCGATGTTCCTTCACTGCGCGCTTTTTCGTAAACTGCGCATGCGCGGCCTGCGCATGTGCAGATCCCTCTTCGAACTGTGCGCTCTTTTCATCCAACTGCACATGCACGGCTTGTGCATGCACAGGATGATCTGCGCCCAAAACATCTTTTTTCAATTGCGCATGCGCGGCTGCGGTTTAATGCGCATGCGCAGACCCAGATTTGCGTCTTTTGTTCCCCGGGCAGTTTAAAATGTGCTCAGACGCCAGTTGAACTTCTTCAGACCTGTGGAAAAGAACTTTTTCGCCGTTCTTTCTTGCTAAAAACGTAAAGTTTTTTTTTCTTGCGATCTGCACTTGTCAATCGCGATTTCCAGCATTAAATCTTTCTGTTCTGTTGATTGTTTGAGTTTCGCAACACTCATTCCCTGTGCAATTTGGTCTCTGAGCATTGAATGTCTTAAAGCAGCATTGTTACTGGTGTTACAGTGATCTTCAAATTTTTTAAGTATTACTTCTAATTTGGTGTTGTCTTCACCGTTCAAGTAATTAAAGCAGTTATAGATTTCTCTAGCTTCATGTCCTGCTAGTAGAAGTACTATTTTCATTTCTTCTGAGGCCGTGTTCAACTCATTAGCTACAATATATAGTTTGAATGTTTGTTTAAAGATTTTCCATCTATGACTTAAATTACTCGGTTGTTTTCAGCTGCGGTGGGAATTCCAACAAGTTTGATAGACTCACGAAGTCTCCCTACGTATGAGTTTTCTTCTATTTTCGATTTTGCTGTGTCTGCATCTTGTGTTACTTTTCTAGTAAGCATTCTGAAGTCACCTGGTCCCATGTATTATTCCTTGTGTTTGAATAAAGCTTGTAGTCTTACAGTTGAAGTAGATGTTTTATTTGTATGAGTTTGTTCTCTCTCCAGCGCTTATACTATGTTACATCTGAGCTGCCTGTCTGTGTCCTGCTCACCAGCTGCCGGTCCTGAAGAGTGTCTTGACTTCCTTTTTGTCTATGTATATATACATCTCTGGTGCTCCCTCTAGTGGTTACTCAGTTGTAGTGTATTTACATTAACCCCTTGTGATTATACAGTGATGCCTATCACTACAAAAGGTACTTTGGGATGGGCAATGAATGCTGGTCAAGCTGGCAGCTCCCACTCCTGTAAATGAACAAAAAAAGTAATGTGCCTAACAAACGATTAAGTTATTTTCCTCACGCTTATGCTGAACTTTATTGAAACAGTATTGGAGATAGTACTGGGGGTAGTAGTTTAGCATGGGTAGAGGATGGGTTAATTGATAGAAAACAGAGCGTGGACATGAACCAAGCTTTTCTAAGAGGCAGCCAGTGAATAGTGGAGTACTGCAAGAGTCAGTACTGGGCTCTCAGCTACTTACAATCTATATTAGTGACTTAGATGAAGAGACAGAGAGCAAAATATCAAAGTTTGCTTATGATACTAACCTAGGTGGGAAGGTTTACTGTGGGGAGAACACAGAGAGACTACAAAAATAAATGGATAGGTTAAATGAGTGGGTAACAATGGCGGGTGGAGCATAATGTAGGGAATTGTGAAGTTATTCACTTTGATCATAAGAATAAAAAAGCAGAATATTTTCAAAAGATGAGAAACTTTGAGAAAATGATGACTTAGGTGGGGAAGAAATTCAGAAAGTCAGCATGCAGGTGCAGTTTTGTGAGGGCCACGAAGAATCTAGCACGAGTTTGTAGAATCCAGCATGGGTTTGTAGAACAGAAAGAAAACTTTATTTACAATAACATATATATACACACAACAGCAGCAGTAACTCCCTTGCTGCTGACTCCTCTAGCTGGTTCCATACTGGTGAGCTTTATTTATGCAGGGACCTGCTAAATGATTTCTCTGCCCCCACTCATTGGGGAAGCTCATACTCCCTAAGAATTGTGGGATTGCCATTAGTCCCCAGCCAGTGGTAAACAGGCAGGTTATAACATCCGTCCCCCCAAAGTCCAAGGAATCCACCGAGGACCCTGGCAAAGGAGGGCGTCGGACTCGTTTTGCCGCAGGCCGGACACCATTTGTACAAGGCGCTGGATCGGGCAGCGTGTAACGAGACGGAGAACGCGCTTCCATGATGGATGGTGTAACGGTTGTACATCCACGGCCCGTGGGACCGAGGTTCCCCTTCTGAGGCGTCCTGTGACTCTATCTCGGAGTCGGAGTCTACTGCCTCTGTCATCTAGATCTTCCTATCTCCACAATGGTTCTGCAATGACCTGCACAGGCTTTGAGTGCGGCGCCAGAGGAAGATCGTGAGGAACACTCTCCACTCTGTCTGGTCTCTGTGGCTGTTGAAGTGAGCTCCGGGGGGCAGGGTATCTTTGGAAGAGGCGGCCTTTTGGACCGAACGTGGTCTATATGCTTGCGCTGGAGACACCCTGGGCTTGCACCTGGTAAGAGATTGGGCCCGTTCCTCGAAAGATAATGCCATGGACCCACTGGGCACCACCAGCAAAATTTCGAATGAACACCGGGTCACCAGGTGCAAACTGCCGAATCGGCCGATGCCGAGAAAGGCCATGTCCCTGCCGTTCTTGAGTGTGGCGTACCTTTGCGCCAATATCCGGGAAAACCATGCTAAGGCGGGTGCAAAGACTCCGGCCCATTAGGAGTTCCATGGGAGTTATCCCAGTCACCACATGGGGAATGGTCCTATGTGAAAACAAAAGACCCGGAAGACTGCTTCTTTAGGCCCCATTTGAATGTCTGCACTGCGCGCTCCACCAACCCATTGAAAGCCGGGTGGTAAGGGGCAGTGCGGATATGGCGTATGCCGTTCATCTTTGTGAACCTCGCAAAATCCTCACTCGTGAAAGGAGTGCCGTTATCGTGACCAGTCCCTCGGGGAGGCCATGCGTACTGAAAGACAAATGCATCTTCTCGATCATTGCGTAGGACGTTGTGCCGACCATCCTATGCACCTCTAGTCATTACGCCTGGGCATCGATTAATAGAAGGAACATGGATCCTTGAAAACGGCCGGCGAAATCCGCATGCAAGCGCGCCCAAGGCCGCCCTGGCCATTCCCAGTGATGTAGGGGCGCGGTCGGCGGAAGCTTCTGAAGCTCCTGGCAAATGGAGCTGTTTTGGGCCACCTTCTCAATGTCGATGTCAAGGCCTGGCCACCAGACGTAACTCCGGGCCAACATTTTCATTTTGGTCACACCCAGATGCTCATTGTGCAAGTCCTGTAGTATCAGGTCCTGTCCTTTTTCCGGGACGACCACACGCATCCCCCACAAGAGGATACCATCTTCCACTCTAATTTCTGACAGCTTGGAGGTAAATGCCCGCAACTCGCCTGGGAGCTGTCTATGCTGCCCACCATACAGGACTATGTGCCGAACCTTTGACAGGACTGGCTCCATCTGGGTCCACTCACGGATCTGTGATGCCGTGACAGGCAAGGAGTCCATAAAATTTAGGGTTGCAACCACCTTGATGTGCTATCAATTACGATGAGATGAGAGTAGAGAGTAATCGAGGCTTTATTAAGCAGAGCTGCTGCCGAAATGGCTGCAGCTCGGTGAGCATACACATTTATACTCCGCCTACTGGGCAGAGCCAGCAGGCAGGGATCTACCCCCGTACCTGCAGTACAGGAGTCTTACTGTTTTACCTCTCATATACGTATTATACAAACAGTAGTGACTACCACATTCACCCCCTGTTAAAAAAGAGACCAGCGGGGGTGGTGGAAAAACTATTTACAGGTATGTGAGCATTTTTAAAGTGTACAGTTTGGTGAAAGTTCACAAATTTAGCCGGTCGGGTGCCTTGATCCTCCGTTGTGATCGCCACAGTCAGTGGCGATGCAGGTGCCGCTTGGCTGCCGGTGACTCTGGGAGTGAGTAGTCCTCATCTTCATCCCCGGGTGGAACCAATGGGAGGACAGATCGTCCTGAAGCGGGGGCTGTGGTGAGGTGCGCTGGGGGGAGGATGGGTGGCGCCGGGGCAGTTGGGGGGTGGGGGGGGGGTAACCAACTGGTGCCAGGTCCCTGAGGGAGACTGAATCTTGGCGGCCGTTGGGGTATGCTGCGGGTTCACATGCAGCAGCTGTACCTTCTCGACCAACGGGTCCGCCTTGTGGAGCCGCACGTGCTTGCGGAGGAGGATGGGTCCTGGGGCTGCCAGACACGTTGGGAGCGAAACCCCGGAGGTCGACTTCCTACGGAGAGCAAGGAGACGTTCATGGGGGGTTTCATTAATCGCAGTGCAGAGTAGCGATCGGATGGAGTGGAAGGCATTGGGGAGGACTTCCTGCCAGCGGGAGACCGGGAGATATTTAGACCGTAGGGCCAGCAGGACGGCCTTCCAGACCGTCCCGTTCTCCCTCTCCACCTGTCCATTTCCCCGGGGGTTGTAACTGGTCGTCCTGCTCGAGGCAATGCCCTTGCTGAGCAGGAATTGACGCAGCTCATCACTCATAAAAGAAGATCCCCGGTCGCTGTGGACGTAAGCGGGGAAACCGAACAGGGTGAACATGCTATTGAGGGCTTTGATGACTGTAGCAGACGTCATATATGGGATGGCAAACGGGAATCTGGAGTATTCATCGACCACGTTCAGGAAGTACGTGTTTCGGTCGGAGGAGGAGAGGGGCCCTTTGAATTCCACGCTGAGGAGTTCAAAGGGATGGGCGGCCTTCACCAGGTGAGCCTGGTCTGGCCGGTAGAAGTGCGGTTTGCACTCCGCGCAGACCTGGCAGTCTTTGGTGACCGCCCTGACTTCCGCAATGGAGTAGGGTAGGTTGCGGGCCTTTATGAAGTGAAAGAACCGGGTGCCCCCTGGGTGACAGAAACCATCGTGTAGGGCCCGGAGTCGGTCCACTTGTGCACTGGCACATGCACCTCGGGATAGGGCATCGGGGGGCTCATTGAGCTTACCGGGGCGTTACAAAATCTCGTAATTGTAGGTGGAGAGCTCGATCCTCCACCTCAAGATTTTATCATTTTTGATCTTACCCCGCTGTGTGTTATTGAACATGAAGGCAACCGACCGTTGGTCAGTGAGGAGAGTGAATCTCCTGCCGGCCAGGTAATGCCTCCAATGCCGCACAGCTTCTACGATGGCTTGGGCCTCCTTTTTGACAGAGGAGTGCCGAATTTCGGAGGCATGGAGGGTGCGGGAAAAGAATGCTACGGGTCTGCCTGCCTGGTTGAGGGTGGCGGCCAGAGCGACGTCTGATGCATCTTTCTCGACTTGAAAGGGGAGGGTCTCGTCAACCGCGTGCATCGTGGCCTTGGCGATGTCGGCCTTGATACGGTTGAAGGCCTGGTGGGCCTCAGCCGTCAGGGGGAAAACTGTGGAGTGAATGAGTGGGCGGGCCTTGTCCGCATAGTTAGGGACCCACTGGGCATAATAGGAGAAGAACCCCAGGCATCGTTTCAGGGCCTTGGGGCAGTGGGGGAGGGGGAGTTCCATGAGGGGCACATGCGGTCGGGGTCGGGCCCTAGAACTCCATTTTGCACCACATAGCCAAGGATGGCTAAGCGGTTGGTGCTGAACACGCACTTCTCCTTGTTGGACATGCGGTTCAGGAGTTTGGCGGTGTGGAGAAATTTGAGGTTAGCGTCGTGGTCCTGCTGGTCGTGGCCGCAGATGGCGACATTATCTAGGTGGGAAGGTGGCCCGCAGTCCGTCCCGGTGAACCATTCGGTCCATCTCCAGTTGGAAGACCGAGACCCCATTAGTGACGCCGAAGGGAACCCTAAGGAAATGATAAAGGCGGCCGTCTGCTTCGAACGCAGTGTATGGGCGGTCCGCCTTGCGGATGGGGAGCTGGTGGTAGGCAGATTTCAGATCCACAGTCGAGAAGACCCGATACTGTGCAATCTGATTGACCATATCAGATATGCGTGGGAGGGGAGTACGCGTCGAGCTGCGTGTACCGATTGATGGTCTGACTATAGTCAATGACCATCCTGTGTTTCTCCCCAGTCTTTACTACTACCACTTGGGCTCTCCAGGGGCTGTTGTTGGCCTCAATGATGCCTTCCCGCAGAAACCGCTGAACCTCCGACCTGATGAAGGTCCTGTCCTGTGCACTGTACCGTCTGCTCCTGGTGGCGACGGGTTTGCTATCCGGGGTGAGGTTTGCAAACAGGGAAGGTGGGTCGTACTTAAGGGTCATAAGGCCGCATACAGTGAGGGATGGTAGGGGTCCGCTGAATTTCAGAGTTAGACTTTGGAGGTTGCACCGGACGTCCAGGCCGAGTAGCAAGGCAGCGCAGAGGTTGGGGAGGATGTAGAGCGGAAGTTGCTGAACTCTACACCCTGGACGGTGAGGGTGGCGGTGCAGTACCCCCGGTTCTCCATGGAGTGGGATCCGGAGCCCCTTTGGGTAACGGGGTGTACCGCGAGGGAGCAGCGCCTTACCGTAGTGGGGTGGATGAAGCTTTCCATGCTCCCGGAGTCGAGAAGGCAAGGTGTCTTGTGGCCATCGACTTTCACCGTCGTTTTCGCGGTTGCGAGGTTGTGTGGCTGGGACTGGTCGAACGTGATGGAGGCGAGCTGCGGCTGGTGTTGGTGGGCCCCGGGCTAGTCGGCGGCGGTTGCGGGCGATGAGCGGCCAGATGAGGTGCCCGACGAGCAGGGGTCTTGAGACGCCGTCCAAAATGGCACCGAAGATGGCGGCGCTCATGGGGCGCATGTGGAGGGCGGCGTTAAAGATGGTGGCGCCCACGGGCCACACGAGGTCTGATGGGGGAAGATGGCGGCACCCACGGGCCGCACGTGTTCTGATGCGAGGAAGATGGCAGTGCCCACGGGCCGCATGTGGGCTGCAGGGATGAAAATGGCGGCGCCCACGGGTCGCACGTGGGGGGTGTGACCGGGCCTGGCACACCGCAGCGAAATGTCCCTTCTTCCCGCAGGCCTTGCAGCTTGCGCTCTGCGCCAAGCAGCCCTGCCGGGGGTGCTTTGTCTGCCCGCAGAAATAGCACTTGGGGCCCCCTGGGGTTGGTTGGCTGCCACGCGGCGCAGGCTTGGGGTTGGCTAGGGGCGGCTGCTCGTGGGGTCCACGATGTCCATGAGGGGGACGCCGTGCGGTTGGGGGCATATGCTTGTACATTACGGGAGGCCACCGTTAGTGAGGTCACGAGTTGCTTGGTCAGCACGAGGTCGAGCGTACCCCCTTCTAAGGCGCTGGCGGATGTATGCCGAACCCATGCCCGTAACGAAAGCGTCCCTGATTAGGAGTTCGGAATGTTCAATGGCCAAAACTGCCTGGCAATCGCAGTTCCTCGCCAGGGTGTGCAGGGCACGCCAGAAATAGTCCAATGACTCACCGGGGAGTTGTTGCCGCATGGACAGGAGGTGCCTGGCGTAGAGTTTGTTGATCGGCCGGATTAGTTCCCTTTCAGAAGCGCCATGGCCTCAGTGTAGTTGGGCACATCCCGGATAAGGGGAAAAATATCAGAGCTCACCCGTGAGGAAAGGATCTGGAGTTTCTGTGCTTCTGAGGGTGGTTCTGGCGCTGATCCGATGTAGGCTTCAAAGCAAGCTAGCCAGTGGTCGAAGGCCGACGTGGCATTGTCTGCTTGAGGGTGCAGCTGCAGGCGATCTGGCTTGATGCGAAGGTCCATCGTTGTCAAATCTCTGCTTAATAAATTGGTGCACTATCAATTACGATGGGACGAGAGTAGAGAATAATTGAGGCTTTATTAAGCAGAGATGTGTTGTCTCCTGCAGCTGTTGCCAAAGTGGTAGCGAGCAACAAAGCCCAGCGCTGGATCCGTGCGGAAGCAATGGGCAGTATTGGCTTATCCTCTCGGAAAAGTCCCAGCAGAGGCTAATGATCAGTCATGATAGTGAAATGGAGGCCAAACACATACTGGTGGAAGCGTTTCACTGCAAAGACCACCGCCAGGCCCTCCTTCTCGATCTGCGTGTACTTCATTTCCACTGCAGTCAATGTGCGGGAGCGAAAGCTATCGGCCGCTCGGCCCTGTTCTCCATCCTGTGGGACAGGATGGCCCCATATGGGGATGCATCACACGTGATGAGCAAAGGCTTTCCAGGATCGTAGTGGATTAGTAACCCCAATGGCGACAATTGCTGTTTTACCCACCAGAAAGCGGTTTCTTGCGGCTGACCCCAAACCCAGGTGTGATTCTTCTTTAGCAGAAGGCGCAACGGGGTCAGCGTAGTTGCCAGATTGGGGAGGAACTTCCCGTAATAATTTATGAGGTCGAGAAAAGAACGAAGGTGCGAAGTGTAAGTCGTGCGGGGGCCTGTTGAATTGCGCGCACCTTCTCTGTGACGGGTGCAAACCTTCGCAGTCCACTCGCCTGAAAGACGAACTTTGTACGACGTAAACAGACTACAGCCTCTGAAAAGCGTCTAAGGACAGCCTCCAAATTTTCCAAATGTTCCTGCTCCGACGGCCCGGTAATCAAAACGTCATCTAAGTTGACAGCGACACGCAGTAAACCTCTCAAAATTCCCTCCATGGCGCGTTGAAAGATAGGGCAGGCAGAGGATAACAACCTCAACCATGGGTGGCCGAAAGGGCAATGTCCGCAATTCTACAATGTCAAAGACGACTTAACGATGATAAATGGAATACTGCTGAGGATGGACAGAATAGTGATTCTGCTGCGTCTCAGGCCCATGGTACTTCGCCAAATTCACGTGGGGCACCTTGGAAAAGAAAAATGCAGACGAAGTGCTCGAAAAGCCTGGCATCAATCAGGACATCACGGACATGGTCTTGGGCTGTGAGACCTGTCAGAAGTTCCAACCAGCACTGTGTGAGGAGACTCTTCAACCACATGACTTGGAAACCTCTCCGTGGTCCAAGGTAGGCATTGACCTATTCCACTCTAATGGTCGTGACTACATACTCCATATAGACTACTACTCGAACTACCCTGAAGTAATGAAGCTGTCTGACCTCACCTCAAAGACAGTGATCAAAGCATGCAAAGAATCTTTCTCTCGTCATGGCATACCGAACACTGTTATGACTGACAATGGACCGTGCTTTCACAGTCAAGACTGGACTACGTTTGCAAAATGCTACAACTTTAAGCACGTCACCTCTAGTCCACACTACCCGCAGTCCAACGGCAAAGTTGAACAGGGGGCGCACATAGTCAAACAGCTCATCAACAAAGCCTCAGATTCCGCATCCGACATTCTCATATCGTGCTACTCCATTATCGACTGGCATGTCACCAGCTCAACTTCTGATGGACAGGGACCTGAGAACAACGCTTCCGGCTCTACAACTACCTAATCCAGATCACCTACTGGTGATAAAGAAGATGCAACAGCTTTGTGATGATCAGAAACATTACTATGACAGACATGCAACTGATCTGGACGCGCTATCTCCAGAAGACAGAATCAAAGTACCTGATTACGGTTGGTCTGCTCCAGCTGTCATCATTTGACCAGCCGCACCCAGATCCTACGTGGTAAAAACGGCTGATGGCACCATCATTCGCAGAAATCGAAGGGCACTTCAGAAAATCACACACACACAACCGATCTCTCAAGTGTCGTTTAATGAAGCGATACCTCAAGACACCATAACCAAGGACTCCACTAGTCATCATTCACACACAATTATCAAGCCACCGACGTCTCCACTGCCACTTCTCAGGAGGTCATCGAGAACGAGACGGCGACCTCAAAGACTGGGCTTATGAACATTTTCTTTCCCATGTTTGCTGTGTATATAAATCATTCATATCATGTTCTTACTTTTAATGTTGTTATCCATTTTTTCTTCTTACCAAGCAAGAAAGGTTAAAAGAAAAGGGGGGGATGTTTTGATATGTCGACAGACATGTATCTAAGGTGTTAATCACAACACCCAGCTGTGGCATAACCACTAGAGGGCATTACATGACCCACTATATAACTGCAGCTCACATAAGGGGCGGGTTTCCCCCCGCCCCCCGCCGGCAAGGAGAATCCCCGCAACCGCACCATGCCGGCCCGACGCCGGCACGCGATTCTCCACGGAGCGAAGAATCGGCGCCATTGCACCGCCACGGTTGGCATGGCGCCGGTCGCGAGCCGCTTTACGCGGCCGGGCCACCGATTCTCCGGCCCGGATGGGCCAAGCGGCCGCTCTAAAAAGGCAGAGTCCCACCGGCCACACCGGGGGGCGGCCTGTGGGGGGGGGGGAGGTGGGGAAGGGGGGCACCGACCCCAGGGGGGGGCCTCCCATGGGGCCTGGCCCGCGATCGGGGCCCACCGATCGGCAGGTCGGCCTCCCTCAGCGCGCCGGCCCCGACGCAACATGGCGCGGGAGTTCAGGGGCCGGCGCGTTGAGGGAGGCCACCGTGCATGCACGGGTTGGCACCGGCGCCACTGCGCATGTCCTCGTTGATGCCGGCACCACTGCGCAAACGCAGATCCCGCGGCGCTCAGTTCGCGCCGGGATGGCAGGCTGGAGCGGCGTGAACCGCTTCAGCGCCAGGCTGGCCCCCTGTAGGGGCCAGAATCGGTACTCTCAGCTGCCCGTTCACGCCGTCGTGAAACGCGACAGCTACCGGAAGAACATCAGTGTTGCAGAGAGATCTCAGTTAAACCACCACGTGTAGCTTAGATACAGTTTGTACAGCTAGTCATTCTCACTTTGTTGCTAGAGTTAGATCATTAGAGTGTTGAACTCATTTATTAGTTTTGTCATTACTTAATAAATTTTTTCAGCTTACTTCGAAGACTCGAGTACTCTTCAACATCGTCTACAGTTAGTAACGGCATATATTACTTAAACAACGTAATGTAATAGGGTGGGCAGGGTCTCAGGTGGGAAACCCACCTTTTCCACTTTATGGCCACTTGTAGGCCTTTACCTGCCGAGCCCCAATATTTAGGCTGGCGGGCAGAGCAGGGTGGGAAGCCGAAAAGGTATCAATTCTTCATCTCAGGCGGTAAGGAGGAGGCACCTCAATCTGAAGGCTTCTTCAATCTGAAGTGCTCCCCACCCAGGCCCTCCCCACAGCAGCTCCTGTCTGCCTGCCCCGCTGGATGCACAGGACTCATCTTCAGAACAGTCTTCAGACTTAATACCAGGCAGAGTGCTGCAGTACCAGTTCTGGCCATTGCAGCACTGTGTCTGGATGGTTTGAAGGGCTGTCCATAGAATAGAATCCCGACAGTGCAGAAGAAATTCTTTTGGCCATCGAATCTGCACCAATCCGCCGAAAGAGAACTCTACCTAAGCCCACTCCTCCGCCCTATCCCCCTGATCACACACATTGATCATGGTCAATCCACCTAACCTGCACATCTTTGGACAATGAGAGGAAACCAGAGCACCCGGAGGAAACCCCGCAATCAGACTGGCCAACATCTCTCCAAGAAGGGATATCATTCCAAGGGCGGGCCAAATTCCCGCCCACTGCCAATCAGAGTGAAAGGGCTTCTGAGAGTCAGCAGGAACGAGTAATGTGCCAACTCTATATGACGAACGCTGAGCGGCCCACATCCAGAAAATTCTGCCCCAAGAATGTTCCATGGAAAGCAGGCAGAACTAGGATGTTTTATGTAAGTGCCATCTTCACTTCTGGAAAAGTGCTCTGAACAAACCCCGTCCCAGTATTTCAAACTGATATGCTTAGATTGTGGCTGGCCAGAAACTCTGCAATATTAAAATGCTAGCTGCAGAAAGTGGAGCTTGGGAGCTGAGGTCAGTGTGGGAGTTTGGGGAAGTGGGGGAGGGAGGTATTGCTGTGTCTTATTTTCCTAACTACTTCCACAAATCAGTGGAGGCAGGAGCTGACTAAGGCCGGAGAAGTGGGAGATAGGCTGCAGCAATCCTGCAACATCGAGTCAATATGTCCATGTGATGTCACAGGCAAGTGATTGAGTGGTGAGTATTTCTCTCTCCTACCTGTTATACCTAGATTGAAGATTAGGTAGGAAAAATTTCAGAGTGAAATCCAAAGATCAGTACTAAATTTAAAAATAAATTGAAGGCGGCATGATGGTGCAGTGGTTAGCATTGCTGCCTCACAACGCCGAAGAGTCAGGTTCGATCCCAGCTCCGGATTGGATTGGATTTGTTTATTATCACGTGTACCGAGGTACAGTGAAAAGTATTTTTCTGCGAGCAGCTCAACAGATCATTAAGTACATGGGAAGAAAAGGGAATAAAAGAATATACATAATAGGGCAACACAACATATACAATGTAACTACATGGGCACTGGCATCGGATGAAGCATACAGGGTGTCGTGTTAATGAAATCAGTCCATAAGAGGGTCATTTAGGAGTCTGGTGACAGTGGGGAAGAAGCTGTCTTTGAGTCTGTTCGTGCGTGTTCTCAGACTTCTGTATCTCCTGCCCGATGGAAGAAGTTGGAAGAGTGAGTAAGCCGGGTGGGAGGGGTCTTTGATTATGTTGCCCGCTTTCCCCAGGCAGCGGGAGGTGTAGATGGAGTCAATGGATGGGAGGCAGGTTCGTGTGATGGACTGGGCTGTGCTCACGACTCTCTGAAGTTTCTTGCGGTCCTGGACCGAGCAGTTGCCATACCAGGCTGTGATGCAGCCCGATAGGATGCTTTCTGTGGTGCATCTGTAAAAGTTGGTAAGAGTCAATGTGGACATGCTGAATTTCCTTAGTTTCCTGAGGAAGTACAGGCGCTGTTGTGCTTTCTTGGTGGTAGCCAGGTGGACCAGGACAGATTTTTGGAGATGTGCACCCCTAGGAATTTGAAACTGCTAACCATCTCCACCTCGGCCCCCTTTATGCTGACAGGGGTGTGTACAGTACTTTGCTTCCTGAAGTCAATTACCAGCTCTTTAGGTTTGCTGGCATTGAGGGAGAGATTGTTGTCGCTACACCACTCCACTAGGTTCTCGATCTCCCTCCTGTATTCGGCATGATGGCGCAGTGGTTAGCATTGCTGCCTCACAACGCCGAAGAGCCAGGTTCGATCCCAGCTCCGGATTGGATTGGATTGGATTTGTTTATTGTCACGTGTACCGAAGTACAGTGAAAAGTACTTTTCTGCGAGCAGTTCAACAGATCATTAAGTACATGGGAGGAAAAGGGAATAAAAGAAAATACATAATAGGGCAACACAACATATACAATGTAACTACATGAGCACTGGCATCGGATGAAGTATACAGGGTGTAGTGTTAACGAGGTCAGTCCATAAGAGGGTCATTTAGGAGTCTGGTGACAAGGGGGAAGAAGCTGTCTTTGAGTCTGTTCGTGCGTGTTCTCAGACTTCTGTATCTCCTGCCCGATGGAAGAAGTTGGAAGAGTGAGTAAGCCGGGTGGGAGGGGTCTTTGATTATGTTGCCCGCTTTCCCCAGGCAGCGGGAGGTGTAGATGGAGTCAATGGATGGGAGGCAGGTTCGTGTGATGGACTGGGCTGTGCTCACGACTCTCTGAAGTTTCTTGCGGTCCTGGACCGAGCAGTTGCCATACCAGGCTGTGATGCAGCCCGATAGGATGCTTTCTGTGGTGCATCTGTAAAAGTTGGTAAGAGTCAATGTGGACATGCTGAATTTCCTTAGTTTCCTGAGGAAGTACAGGCGCTGTTGTGCTTTCTTGGTGGTAGCCAGGTGGACCAGGACAGATTTTTGGAGATGTGCACCCCTAGGAATTTGAAACTGCTAACCATCTCCACCTCGGCCCCCTTTATGCTGACAGGGGTGTGTACAGTACTTTGCTTCCTGAAGTCAATTACCAGCTCTTTAGGTTTGCTGGCATTGAGGGAGAGATTGTTGTCGCTACACCACTCCACTAGGTTCTCGATCTCCCTCCTGTATTCGGCATGATGGCGCAGTGGTTAGCATTGCTGCCTCACAACGCCGAAGAGCCAGGTTCGATCCCAGCTCCGGATTGGATTGGATTGGATTTGTTTATTGTTACGTGTACCGAAGTACAGTGAAAAGTACTTTTCTGCGAGCAGTTCAACAGATCATTAAGTACATGGGAAGAAAAGGGAATAAAAGAAAATACATAATAGGGCAACACAACATATACAATGTAACTACATGAGCACTGGCATCGGATGAAGTATACAGGGTGTAGTGTTAACGAGGTCAGTCCATAAGAGGGTCATTTAGGAGTCTGGTGACAAGGGGGAAGAAGCTGTTTTTGAGTCTGTTCGTGCGTGTTCGCTGTCCGTGTGGGGTTTGCATATTCTCCCTGTGTCTCACCCCCGCAACCCAAAAAGATGCGCAGGGTAGGTGAATTGGCCATGCTAAATTGCTCCTTAATTGGGGAAAAAAAAGAATTGGGTACTCTAAATTATAGAGTAAATGGTTAGCACAATTGCTTCACAGCTCCAGGGTCCCAAGTTCGATTCTGGCTTGGGTCACTGTCTGTGCGGAGTCTGCACATCCTCCCCGTGTGTGCGTGGATTTCCTCCGGGTGCTCCGGTTTCCTCCCACAGTCCAAAGATGTGCAGGTTAGGTGGATTGGCCATGCTAAATTGCCCTTAGTGTCCAAAATTGCCCTTAGCGTTGGGTGGGGTTACTGGGTTGTGGGGATAGGGTGGAGGTGTTGACCTTGGGTTGGGGGCTCTTTCCAAGAGCCGTTGCAGACTCGATGGGCCGAATGGCCTCCTTCTGCACTGTAAATTCTATGATAATCTATGTCCAGGTGGTGGGGAGAGGCCATTGTTTGGGTAGCTGGTCTCCCTCTCTCCGGGGTGGCCAGGGAGTCCTCACCTCGTGGGTCTGCCGACTCATCCACCCACAGATTGTGGCCTTTTTCTCTGCTCCTGCCATGCCTGTGGCCTCTCGAGCTCCCGTTTGCTGGCATGATGGCTCTGTTCTTTCCCCTCCTTATTTGAAAATTTTTTATAACAGTGACATAAACAATGACATCAACATGGTAAAATAGTTCTTTCCCCTTCTTAATTGTGGGTAAGACGCTACTGACGTTTTGGGCTAATTTCGACTAAAGGTGCTTAGTTGGCTTTGTTCTGGAGGAGAGCCACCTGGTGTGTGTCTCCTCAGCACATCACCGTCACTGGACGTCGGCTGCCTCTGTCTCTAACCATCAGCATGGTTTTATGAAGGGTAAATTGTGTTTAATTAATTTGCTAGAGTTCTTCAAAGATGTAACAAGCAAAGTGGATACTGGTGGTCCTGTAGATGTAGTGTATCTGGACTTCCAGAAGGCATTTGATAAGGTGCTGCACAAAAGGTTAGTCCACAAGGTAAGATTCTGTGGGGTTGAGGGTAATTTATTCGCTGGGATAGAGGATTGGTTACCCAACAGAAAGCAGAGAGTGGAGGTAAATGGGTCTTTTTCGGGTTGACAAGCTGTAACTAGTAGAGTGCCACAGGGTTTGGTCCCGGGCCCCAACTATTTATAATTTATACTAATCACTTGGATGCAAGAATAGAATGTACTACAGCCAAATTTGCAGATGACACAAAGATAGCTGAGAAAGCGAGTTACAATGAGGAAACAAGAAATTTACAAATGGACATGGATTGATTCGATGAATGGGCCAGAATTTGACAGATGGAATTTAACATGGGTAAGTGTGAGGTTTCCTATCTAAATGGACAGAATGTTCAAAATGCTTTGGTACAGAGAAATCTGGGGGTCCTCATGGGTGAATCACAGAAAGTTAGCATGCAGGTGCAGCATGTAACAAGGAAGGCAAATGAAATTTTGGCATTCAATTCTAATGGAATAGAGTATAAATGTAGGGAGGTGTTGTTGCAACTGTATAGGGCATTGGCGAGACTGCATCTGGAACACTGCACACAGTTTTGGTCACTCGAGGAAGGATGTAAACCGCATTAGAGGTGGTTCATAGAAGGTTCGTTAGATTGATCCAGGGATGAAGGACTTGTCTTATAAAGAGAGATTACGCAGTTGAGGCTTATATTCGCTGAAGTTTAGAATGAGAGGAGATCTAATTGGGTCATATAGATGCTAAAGGGGATTGACAGGGTAGACATGGAGTGGATGTTTTCCCCCACCTGTTGGGCATTCTAGAGTGAAATGCCATAGTTTTAGGCTAAAACAGAAATGAGGAGGAATTACTTCACTCAAAGAGTCACAAATCTGTGGACTTCTCTACCCCAGATTGCAGTGGATGCCGGAACAAATTAAAGGAGGAGATGGTAGGTTTTTAATTAATAGCAGGATGAAGGGTTATAGGGAGCAAGCGGGGAGATGGAATTGAGGCTGAGAGATCAGCTATGATCACATTTGTCATGATATTCAAACACACACATCATGATAGACACACCAACAGACAAATCAGAACACACAACACCACAACCAATGACAGAAAGATATAAAAGCACAGACACGACCCCCGGTGGTCAGTATTAGCTGCAGAGGAGGACCAGGACAGATCGGTTACCAAACACACTCAGGGAGACAGCACGTGCAGAGTATCCAGAATGAACTGTATTATAAGAGTTAAAATAAAATAGAGTTGTACCACATACAACTGTGTTGGCTCATCTGTGCACCAGAGCACCCAACACCACATGGTACAGGAGTGGATCGATACCTGCCGGCATACCTCAGTGTACACAGACAACCAGCAGTGCCCAGGCAAAATGATAGAGCTCCCGGTTCCGCAGCCGCTCCAGTGCTACGGCGATCTCCGCGAAAACTGGCGGCGATTCCGGCAATGGTTCGAATTGTTCCTGGTGGCAGCTGAACTCCAAGACCTGGATGATAGCGAAAAAATTGAATTTCTCCTCACCATCGCCGGTGCAAGGGCAAGAGAAATATTCACAAGGTTCAGGTTCTTCAGGAGGCAGCAAAGGTACGATTACCAGGCAGTCCTGGACAAATTCTCCAAGTACTGTGAAGAAAACGCAATCCAATCGGCAAGTAAAGGTAAGAAAAGCTGCAGTACTCACCTCGTGGCTGGGATCCCGGAGCCCGAATTCCCAGAGGCCGAAATCCCGGGCCTGAGAGAGGGCTGGGTCGAAGTTGGTGGCCATCTTGCTAAAGGTATCACGCTAGCACAGTTGCGCGAGCAGTGCGCAGAACCGGAAGTTTCGTTTGCGCATGCGCGAAATGCTGCGCATGCGCAGTCAAGAAAACGGCCATCGGTAAAGGAACAGTGATCTGAGCATGCGCAGTCGCTTCCTACGTGCTACATACCGAGCGTCAGGATGTCAGAGGCCCCAGACTGCACCAATTTAAAGGGGAAATGTCCCAAATCCAATTTAAAAGGGAAACGTCTCAAATCAAAAAAACAAAAATCTGTTAAAGCTGTAAAACAACCTTCCCTCACCTGGAATGACAGCACATTACCGCAAATTGACCCAGGAGATGAATTTGACCTCCGAAGAACCCTCCGACAAGCAGTTACCTACGCACAAGCCGATGATTCCGACCTCGAATACTTCGATGACGATCTTTACAGTGTTTCCGGACCTCGCGAGCCCAATGATAGCTCCGTGGTCCTATACGACTATGACTCGGACGAACCTTTCGTGTTGCACATTGGTGGCCCCCACATTGAATCCGACGCAGATGCGGATTCATTTTTCGGATTTGAGGATCTTCAATCCAGCAGATATGACGTTCCAACTTATCAGTACCGGATGATGCTGCAGCCTGACATTAACAGACAGGGAGCGGTGCAAGCACACGGAGAGCGCCCTGCTGCCACACAGAGCGTGGTCCACGTCCCGCTCAACGTTCCCGACTCTATGAAAGAAGACATGCAAGACTCCAGAGTGCAGTCCTCGCATGAACCAGAAGTGACTCCAGTGTCACAAGCTTCCACAGCAAGCTCGTGGACAGACTCCACAATTGCAGAAATGCAAGACTCCAGAGCGCAGTCCTTGCACGGACAAGAAGTGACTCCAGTGTCACAAGCCTCCACAGAGAGCTCGTGGACAGCCTCCACGATAGAAGCAACGCAAGACTCCAGAGCGCAGTCCTTGCACAAACAAGAAGTGACTCCAGTGTCACAAGCCTCCACAGAGAGCTCGTGGACAGCCTCCACGATAGAAGCAACGCAAGACTCCAGAGCGCAGTCCTTGCACGAACAAGAAGTGACTCCAGTGTCACAAGCCTCCACAGAGAGCTCGTGGACAGCCTCCACGATAGAAGCAACGCAAGACTCCAATGTGCAGTCCTTGCAGGAACAAGACCATGAGGGTCTAGCAACCTCTCCTGACCAACCAGCGGCAGACGATGCAAGTCTGCCATGCTCACGTGAACAGCAAGAAGGCTATAACAGCCTACCATGCTCCACTACACAGCAGCATGACCATGACGGTCTCTCATGCTACAATGAAGGGCACAGCGCTGAAGACTGTTCAAGCCCAACTGAAGACAAGCCAAAGGAATTGCCTCGTCCAAGCCCGAAGAAAAAAGGTTTATGCGCTGACCTTCAGGATCATTATACCCGAACAGAGATTAATAATGCTGCACGGCCACAGAAGGATGCTGAGGATTTGCTAACAAAATTAATTGAATGTTTAACTTGCAAGGAGCAGACTGAGAATTGCCAGTGTTTTAGTACGGATCGAAAAAATGGACAAGACATTGATCCTCAGGTAATGGAAATAACACAACCTGAATCATATCTACAGCAGGGACAAATGTCTCCCTTCAACACAACGCCGCAAAATCCCAACTTCGGAGACCAGCAGTTAGTCAGTAATGACTCTTCAAACCTTGAGGGGAACATTAATTGCATTGAACCTATACACACTCCACTGATTATTGAGCAGAACATTGGAGCAAGAATCCTGAGGACACCGACATCGAGTAGCCAGATAACGAATTTAAAACCCACAGCAGTTTCAAGTGAACCAAGTGTGCTTTCCACTAATGGTGAAGATGCAGATAAGGTCGACCTGATTATCCATTGTACCACACTAACCCCAGTGATTAAGCAGTTATGTATGGGGAGTATAATGTGGGCAATTGAGAACAGTAAAAGAGAGACTGTGATCATGCCAGTCCCAGCAAAATCAGACCCAGAGACCATGAAGGCATGTACATTAGACAAAGATACATATGAGGTACCTGAGAAGAAAAGTGAAACGGAATGTTCTTTGGAAAATAGTACAATGTCGATAGAAACATTGGATCCTATATTCGAGACCATACATATGGGAGAATTTGGGGGTAATAAACAAGGTTCTGCAATGTCTGGGGGAAGATTTAAAATTCCAAAGAAGAAAAGCCCAAATGAAGGACAACGGCAAGACAATGACAGTCCACCGACATGGTGTGCACCACCAGATGAAAACTCTGACAATTTACCCAACCCTAGTGAACAGCAAGCTGCTAATGAGGATCTATCCACGGGATGTGAGACGAGTGACGACAGCATCCCACTTCCCATGCAAAAGGTGCAAGGTGACAGACCTCGCCTAGTGCGTACCGAGGCACTCGACGATCACGGTGGGACCACTGACGACTGCGGTGGCGGCGCACCGCTTCCACCCTCGATGGCTCGACCCTCTCCACTGGTTGGTGCATTCCTGCATGTTCCGACTCCAGAAGTGCAGCTTCAGGGAATCTCGGCTGCCTCCAGTGAACCTGTTGGGACTCCGGACGGGGGGCATCGACGGAAGGCAGACCGGACTCCAGATGGGGAGCAGCCAAGCGCCGACTCTGATTTGCGCACGCCAGACCTTGCTCTGGACGGGCGGTGTCGCGGCCTCGGTGATGGCACGCTCAGGGTGACGGCGGATGCCACGGCGACAGGGAATGGATCGCGTGGCAGTCCCACTGGGTCGGCAGTGGCAACCAGCACCGGCGGTCCAAGATGGACACACCAATTCGCGCCATCGCCAGACGTTGATGCAAGCAACAATTCTCTCTCCAAGGTGACATGCTTCGACGTTTCTCTGCGGAGTCGCCCTTCCGGCACAGCAGGTGGCCGGAACCAGCGTACACGGTCTCGGCCAACTTCCACATCTGGCACAGTCATCGCCTTGCATGATATTAGTGATGGTGCTACTTCGATGGCAACGACCCATCGGCTACAAGATGCCGTCCACCACAAACATAAAAAGAAAAAGACTCCACCTTGTTCCTGGCATGCAGGGCGGATGGATTGGTGCGTAGGCGCAATCAGCGAGCTTTGCGCCGCCTTCCACGCTCGCAACTGAACCGTACGCACACGCCGGATCCTCCACTGGTTCCCAAGGATGACTTCGTGGAGATGCCACGGATCATGCCCCTTCCATCGCCACCAGAACCAAACCACAGCCAAGGCACCACTAACAAAGATGTTGAATGTTATATTTGCACGAATGAAAAAACCAAGCACTGCACGAAGTACAACAAATGGTAAAGTAGAGACTTCGGCAACAGCATCACCTCCAACAGTCCAAGGTGAACCAGTGTGACCCCAAATCTCCACAGCTGAACCGGCTTGAGGACCAGCCCATTCTTGAGGCGGTCACCCATTAGACTGGACTTATAACGCTGTTCATACGTTCAAAAAGTCAAACACTTCTGTATTATAACCTGTTGTTGTTTATTGTTCCAGATATCGTCTGACCAGACCAATGTTCAAGTTTTTTTTTTCTCTCGCATCCAAGTTTTGTTATGGTACAACCTTGTTAGTGTGACGCACCCGACATCGCCCCATGTAAATAGTTACGTCATATACACACGCTGTACACAACACACACACACACTCTTAGATGCACTCACGACACAATTATATTTATAACCACGTAGGCACATATCTTTGTAAAAAGGGGGGATGTCATGATATTCAAACACACACATCATGATAGACACACCAACAGACAAATCAGAACACACAACACCACAACCAATGACAGAAAGATATAAAAGCACAGACACGACCCCCGGTGGTCAGTATTAGCTGCAGAGGAGGACCAGGACAGATCGGTTACCAAACACACTCAGGGAGACAGCACGTGCAGAGTATCCAGAATGAACTGTATTATAAGAGTTAAAATAAAATAGAGTTGTACCACATACAACTGTGTTGGCTCATCTGTGCACCAGAGCACCCAACACCACAACATTGAACTGTGGAGCAGATTAGAGGGACTGAATTGCCTACTCCTGCTCCTAGTTCTTATGTTTTTATGTAAATTATCTTTCAAAAGTTTCCATGTGTTCCAATAAGTCTCACACCTCATCTCTACAAAGTCAGTCTAGGCACTGGCTCTAAACTGACGCTGTCATCTTAGTTTCCAGGAACCACACACAATGCTGCCCTGCGACTCGCACTATCCCCACTTAGCAATGCAAATGGTGCAAACCTGTTGCCAGTAACATAGGATCACTTACAAACTGCTTGTAATGTTGTGTGTGCTGATCTTTTGGGCAGTTCAATAAATTTGTTACACCTCATTAATCTCCTGTCATTTAAGATTTAAAAAGCTCTGCTGATTTCAGCCAAAGTCAGGTTTCAAGTAGCTTGCATCAGTCAGTTGATTGTACCTCATTAAATTGGATTATCTTAATGATGTGATTCTTATCATTTTACTTAGCCAGTGGCTTAGTGAAAAGTCTGACTATTCTACATCAAGCTCGTATTGTAAAAATGGTGTTTGATTTGGGGTTTTACTGTTCACTGCATACAGCAAACAAATTATGTTAACACCAACTTGTTAGTTGTAAGCAGTGGGGATCTAACATTTAAGTTGGAACGTAAACATATCTTCACCCAACAACTGCACTGAATATCATTTATTTCCAGCATTTGTGGTCTTAATTTATCTCAATTACAGACACACAATTCTTTGAAGCAGTCACAGGTGGTGTGGATAAAGGGGAACGGTGGATGTAATGTACTTAGATTTCCAGAAGGCATCTGATAAGGTGCCACATCAAAAGTTATTGCAGAAAATAAAAGCTCATGGTGCAAGGGTAACATATTGGCACAGATTGAAGATTGGCTAGCTAATAGGAAACAGTTTGCACAAATGGATCTTTTTTCTGGTTGGCAGGATGTGATGAGTGGTGTGCCACAGGGATTAGTGTCGGGCCTCAACTTCTTACAATTTATATAAATGACTTGGATGAGGGACTGAAGGCATGGTTGCTAAATCTGCTGACGACACAAAGATAGGTAGAAAAGTAAATGGTGAAGAGGATGTAATGAGGCTACAAAGGGACAGAGATAGGTTAGGCAAATGGAGTACAATGTGGGCAAATGTGAAATTGTCCATTTTGGCAAAAATAATTTTTAAAAGCTTATTATCTAAATGGTGAGAGATTCAGAGCTCTGAGATTCAGAGGACTCTGGGTGTCCTTGTGCATGAATCACAAAAGGTACAGCAAGTAATTTGGAAAGCTAATAAAATCTAATCATTTATTGTGTCAGGAATTGATTACAAAAGTAGGGAGATTATGAAGCAGCGTCAGAGTCCCAGGTTCGATTCCCACTTGCGTCACTGTGCGGAGGCTGCACTTCTCCCCATGTCTGCTTGGGTTTCCTCCGAGTGCTCTGGTTTCCTCTCACAAGTCACGAAAGACGTGCTTGTTAGGTGAATTGCACATTCTGAATTCTCTCTCTGTACACCTGAACAGGTGTCGGAGTGTGGCAACTAGGGGATTTTCACAGTAACTTAATTGTAGTGTTAATGTAAGCCTACTTGTGACAATAATAAACATTATTATTATTACAGAGTATTGGGGAGTATTGGAGCACTGTGGACAGTATTGGTCTCCTTATTTGAGGAAAAATGTAAATGTGTTAGAAGCAGTTCAGAGAAGGTTTACTAGACTAATATGAGGAATGGGCAGGTTGTCTTATGATGAAAGGTTGGAGAGATTAAGTTTGTATCTGCTAGAGTTTAGAAGGTCACAAAGGAGTCCACACCGAGTAGTTCAAAGGAACTTTAGTATATTTACAATAACTATTAAATATATCACACGGTAGTTCCCAACTGGGTCTGCCTTGCCAGTGCCTAACTGGATGGCTTCCTATACCCTACAATGATACATTGTTTAGAGGTCCCCACCCCCTTAAGAGGGGAGCTCGTATTCTCTGAAGTTCACGGGGAACATAAGAACATAACATAAGAACATAAGAACTAGGAACAGGAGTAGGCCTCTGGCCCTTCGAGCCTGCTCCGACATTTAATGAGATCATGGCTGATCTTTGTGGACTCAGCTCCACTCTCCAGCCCGTACACCATATCCCCGAATCCCTTAAGACCCTTGCAGGTTATAACATAAGAGTAAGAGGTAACTTGATGAAGCTGAGGGGTGTTGACAGGATAGACGTTGAGAAGATGTTTCCTCTTGTCAAAGAATCTGGAACAAGGGGTCACTGTTTAAAAATAAGGGGTTGCTTATTTAAGATGGCGATGAGGAGAATTTCTTTCTCTCCGAGGGCCTCGAGTCTCTGGAACTCTCTTCCTCAAAAGGCAGTAGAAGCAGAGTGTTTGACATTTTTAAGGCAGCGGTAGATAGATACTTAGAACATAGGACATAGAACATACAGTGCAGAAGGAGGCTATTCGGCCCATCGAGTCTGCACCGACCCACATTAAGCCCTCACTTCCACCCTATCCCCATAACCCAATAACCCTTCCTAACCTTTTTGGTCTCGAAGGGCAATTTAGCATGGCCAATCCACCTAACCTGCACATCTTTGGACTTTGGGAGGAAACCGAAGTACCGGGAGGAAACCCACGCAGACACAGGGGAACATGCAGACTCTGCACAGACAGTGACCCAGCGGGGAATCGAACTGGGACCCTGGTGCTGTGAAGCCACAGTGCTAGCCACGTGTGCTACCTTGCTGCTCAAACATGCTTGATTAACAAGGGGGTGAAAGGTTATTGGGTGTAGGCAGGAATGTGGGGTTGAGGTTACAGTAAGATCAGCCATTATCTTATTGGATAGCGGAACAAACTCGAAGGGCTGAGTGGCTTATTCCTGCTCCTAATTCGTATGTTCATATGTTTGTTCATGGCCTGGCTTCTACTGCCAGTAGAATTCTGGCAAGAAATCACACCGTTGATTTGAATTCCCCGTCTCTCTGTGGACCAGTTCTGATGAAGGGTCATTATCAAGAAATGTTAATGCTGATTCTCTCTCCGCAGATGCTTCCCGACCAGCTAAGTATTTCCAGCATTTTCTGTTTTTATTAGTAATTAACGGCCAGATCTTATTTAAATAATATGACCTTGTTCCCACCCATTCAGATGCTGCCTGCTGGCAGCATACAAATGGCAAGATTGATTGCAGATCCATCCCAAATCAGAAAATGTGTTTATGGCAGGGGGGGGCTATCGTTCCTAGTGCACCACTCCTGCTCCCCAGCTTGTTCCACCAGGAAAATCTAAAGAAAGAACATTCCTTTTTGGATCGCTTCTACCCCTATTCTTTTTGTCACTGCGTTGACCTAGCTGGGAATTCATTTTTGCTTCCAGCTCAGGCCACCTAGTAAAAAGGTGAACCGATATGCATGCGTTAAGCTGGCCCACACCAGCTTTAGATGGTTGACCTTTGGGCAGCATGGTAGCACAGTGGTTAGCACAGCTGCTTCATAGATCCAGGCTCCCAGGTTTGTTTCCCGGCTTGGGTCACTGTCTGTGCGGAGTCTGTACATTCTCCCCGTGTCTGCGTGGGTTTCCTCTGGGTCTGCATGGGTTTCCTCCTACAGTCCAAAGATGTGTGGGCTAAGTGGGTTGGCCATGCTAAATTGCCCTTAGTGTCCAAGAAGGTTAGATGGGGTTACTGGGTTACAGAGATACGGAGATAGGGTGTGGGCTTGGTAGAGTGCTCTTTCCGCATGCCGGTGCAGACTCGATGGGCCGAATGGCCTCCTTCTGCACTGTAAATTCTATGATTCTATATTACTCAGAACAAGGAAAAATCAGAACCTGCCAACTCCTAGGTAAATGACCTGGCAATTACCCATTCATCCGTATTCTGTTGGTTGCATAGGATTCAATAGCTCCAACAATAATTACAGATTATATCACAATCAAACAATAGAACTGTGCTACCAACCAGCATTTAAATCGCGAAAACCTGTGCACCGATGCTCCGTCTGGGTTCTGCCAGGGACATTCAGCTCCAGATCTCATTACAGCCTTGGCCAAAACATGCAAAAAGAAAATAATTCTAGAGCTAAAGTGAGAGTGACTGCCTTTGGTATCTGGTCGAGTGGGGCATCAAGGAGCTCGAGCAAATTGAAGACAATTGGAATGAAAATTCTCCACTGAATGGAGTCATAGCTGGCACAAAGGATGGACGTTGTGGTTTGTGGAGATCAATTATCTCAGTACCAGGACAACACCGCAAGAGTACCTCAGGGTAGTGTCCAACTAACTTCAGCTACTTCATCAATGACCTTCCTTCCATAATAAGGTCTGAAGTGGGGATGTTTGCTGATGATTTCACAATGTTCAGCACCATTTGCAGCTCTTCAGAAACTGAAGAAGTTCATGTCCACATGCAGCAAGACCTGGACAATATTCAGGCTTCAGCTGATAAGTAGTAAATAACATTCATGCCACAAAAGTGCCAATACGAGAGAAGCTAACCTCCCCCCCCCTTGATATTCAATGACATTATCACTGATGAATTTCCCACCATCAACATTGACCAGAAACCTAACTGGACCAGCTGTATAAATACAATGGCTACAGGAGCAAATCAGAAGTTGTTAATTCTGTGGTGAGTAACCCATTCCTTGACTCCCCCAAAACCTGACCACAACCTACTAGGTACAAGTCAGGAGTGTGATGAAACTCTCTCCACTTGCCTGGACCAGTGCAGCTCAACACTCAAGAAGCAGTCTGCTTTATCAGTGCACCAGCCACTACTTTGAACACTTTAAACAGGTGTACTGCAGAGGCTCAAGAAGACAACTCACACCTTCTTCTCAAAGGCAAGTAAGGGCGGGCAATAAATGATGGTCTTGCCAGTGTTTCATGCATTCCATGAATGAATTAGAAATCAAAGAATCAGGTACACCAGTCTGGGTAGCTGAAATGTAAAGGGTACCATTTACTCAGAACTGACATCTGTGTTTCATTCGCACAAATTTTAAAAATCAGAAAAAAGGCATTGTAGAAACTAATTGATTTCAATGTCCATTGCTACACAAAAGCAATAATTTGGTAAACGTTGTCCAAGTAAAGTAAAACCTAGTTGAAGATACAGATGGAAGGAGAATTTTGCATGAAGTTTGATTCTATTTTAATTTCCTTGCAAAAACTATTACATCTATTCTTTTCCATTACTAATTAGGCAGGGTCACACAATTCTTTCATTAGTGTTGCTCTCTGTACTGTGTAGCAGATTTTCTTTGCTCTACTCCTTAACAGCTGCTTTTCATCTCCATGTGAGATGTTGGTCACAAAATATTTCATCTGTGAAGAAATGGTAATGATACAGTGGTAATTCTGCCAACTAGTTTACCCTTTATGCAACAATAATGTTCACAAGCTCAACATTCTTTAATCTGTATCTTAAATGTCGTTGTGCTATATGTCCTGTTTATGCTTCGAGGTCTCCAGATTAATTCCTTTGCTCAAATCAACATAAATTGAAGTGTGACTGACACAATTTATGTGGTTGCAAATTAGCCAGCCAAATGCAGAACGTTGTTTGGAAGGCTCCAGAAACAATTTTTTATCCTTGAAGTTATTGCAGTACAAAATCATAAAGGTGATTTCCCTCCTGTATAATAGACATAACTAGGCTGTCAGTAATTTACATCATCAGGCTATCTGTTAAACGTGTAACACATGTTTTGTTACCTGTCTGGTAGGTAACATGTGCTACTCAAACCTTGGTCAGGGATGAGGTATTCTGAATCCCGATGAAGAAGATTCAAACTCTTCCAGTAGTAACAAAAGGTTTATTGAGTAACTACAACAATATTTTGAAGAGTTCTTTACTTTAACACTAATGATAAGGTTAACAAGATCCAACTATGGTAACTATACATAACTCCACTGGCTGCCTAAACTAGTCTGCTGTTGCTTTGATCACCGTGCACCGAAGAGAGAGAGAGAGACTCAATGTGGCTGCCTTTTATACCCTGTTGTCCGACCCTCGAGTGATCATGTGGTGCTACTGATGACACATTAACCCCTTGTGGTACATGCACACATAGAGATCAACACAGTTCTTGCAGGTGGATTGCTGTGCCACCTCACACTTGTAAGTAATAATTGGAAGGAAGAATGTAATTTGGAACAAAATAAACAGAGTAAAGTAAACATATAAAATTATAGGTAAAGGAACATGAGGCAATATTAGAGTGCTTGTAAAAGCTTGAAAAATAGCATGCACACACAAGGTCAAAAGTTTGTTAAAATTTGAGAAAGAATATCGGGCATAGGAAAAGATCGTTAAGAAAGTTGCAGTTTTTAAAATAGACAGGAAATAACTATCACTAATTTAAAGACGCGTAACGGGTTTTTGGAACCTTTGGGAACAAGAGGAACCAGTAATCTTGGAAACATTGCAAACTCGAACAATGAGAATCTTGGGCAAGGTGCTAAATGGCTTAAAGCTAGCAGGCATGACAGAGGAAGTTTACAAAAACTGCGAATGGCTGAAATACACAAAGATAGACACAGCTTAACGTTTTTTTAGACTTTGAGCAGAATGCACCACGTGCTTTTGAAATGTATGGCAGTCTTGGGCATGGTGCAAAATCGCGGTTTTAAATGTAACACATCTATTTTGTTAAACATGAGACAATGCTTTGTATTTGACATGCGCTGGAGAGATGAATTAAAATGCATAAAATCTCGGACGCCAGTGGCAAAAGGCAGAAAGGGCAGAGAGAGCGAGAGAGAGAGGGGAAGAGACAGGCCGAGCCATTCGGTTCGAATTTATTCTTGGATTCGATTCGAATCAGCTCATCGGTCCATGGGAATCGGAAGACGCTGGAAGACCGAAGAATAAGAACAACCACAAGCTATCAAGACAGAAGAAAAATCGTTAAATAAAGCTCCTTGTCTTATCAACTAAAAGAGACTTTTAAATACGAAGTAATTTGTTAAGCTTTTGTAAAAGCCAATAAAAATAAGTGTGATTTTAAATTTAAAATAGTGGTTTATTAAAAATCTAAATCTGAAATAGTGGTTTACCCATAAGACTCACCTATAAATCCTCAACAGATCCCGACCCTTAAAGGACATTGCGTGGTAAGTGAGTTAGAATTCTTCCTTGTAGATTTGGGATCCTATTATAACTTGAAATAAAGTTTGAAATAGATTCGTTCCCATCTGGTATCAGCAAGGGAGTCTAAGGGATATAAGATCTTAGAGTGGCCAACTAGTTAAGTTATAGGATATAGTAATTCAGAAAGGATTAATATCATTAGTCTTAACGAGAGTTAACCATAAAAACACACACTGAATGAAGGTTTGGAGACTGTTAAGAGGGGCAGGCATCGTGAACAGGGTGGGAAGTTTAGAATTTGGTGAGAGTGGAAATTTGATGTGGAAGAGGGAGGAAGCATAGAACCTTATAGGGCAGGAGGAGGCCATTCAGCCCACCGACTCTGCACTGACCCTCTGAAAGAGCACCCTACATAGGCTGACATCCCCGCTCTGTCCCCGTAATTCCATAACCCCACCTAACCTACACATCTTTGGAAACTAAGGGCAATTTAGCATGGCCAATCCACCTAACCTGCACATCTTTGGACTGTGGGAGGAAACCGGGGCACCCGGAGGAAACCCACGCAGACACGGGGGAGAAAATACAAACTCCACACAGTCACCCGAGGCTGGAATTGAATCTCGGTCCCTGGAGCTGTGAGGCAGCAGTGCTAACCGCTGTGCCATCGTGCCACCCCAAATGATGACAAATAGCCTGAAATCAAATGCAATATGTTGTAAAATAGGTAAATAATTTGCTGGCTGTGAGCACTAACAGGGTTAGATTGAACCTGCTTCCACCACACTCTCAGGAAGTGTATTCCAGACCTTCAGCACTCTGTGTGAAGAAGATTCCTTTTATGCCACTTTCGCTTCATGTATCAATTACTTTAAATCTGTGCCCTCTCATTCTCGATCCTTTCATGAGTGGGAAGTTTTTTAATAAGGACATGGAGAGTCCGCATCAAGGAAAATAAGAACAAAGTTTTATTTAAACAAACAATATATACACTTCCCAGTAGACCTCTACTGGGTTCCTGCTTGATTATTGCCTTACTGGCCAACCTTATATACACTGCGTAATTGAGATACCCTGGCCCTAGAGGCGGAGGTTGTACCCCAGAAGGAGCAGAGGGAAGACAGGCATTCCCACCCCCCGTGCAGATATTACATTCCTCCCGCCCCCCGCAAAGTCCGAAGACCCCCTCGACGAGTGATGAAATGGAAAAGGAGGAGTAGGCGGAGGACATCAGAGTCTCTTTGGCTCCGAAGACGGGCAAGTCAGCATGGAGCTGATGTGCCGGATCAGTCGGCATAAAGCTCACCAGTGAACACCGTCTGCGGCAGTAACAATGTGCCAGACGATCGTCAAGAGGCGGCTGAACTACGGAGTCAGTGACTGAACCCTCAGAGGTCTGCATCTCCATTTCAAAGTTGGAAGACACAACGTCGGGCATGTCGCCGTCGAGAAGTGACACCGCAGGCTGGCTCAGCAATGGAGCCGGAGGGTCTAGGGCAGGCTTCTTTCGAGGCACTACCCGAGGAAGCAACCTCCGTGAGTGAATGTGATCCAGGTGTCACCTCATTAGTTGCCTCCGAACCCGAACTTAGTCAGACACTGATGCCGTTTGGCGGACAACAATCCCAAAGAGCCAACGAGCACCGTCATTGAAGTTACAGACGAACACCGCATCGTCAGGTGCAAAGTGTCGAAGAGGTCAACGTCGAATTGGGCAATGCCCTTGCGAACCTTGGGTACAGAGCATCGTTGCACCGATGTCCGGCAGAATCAAACTCAGTGGTGTACGAAGCCTACGACTCATTAACATCTCAGTGGGGGCTACCCCAGTTACTGCGTGTGGTGTGGTCCTGATCGAGAATGGAAATCTTCCCACTCCTGTGTCCATCAAGGCGATGTATGTTTCTTGATTCCCCGTAGAACCGTCTGCTTGGCTCTCTCTGCCAAACCATTCGATGTCGGATGGTGCGGACGTGACAAATCTTCACAAAATCGGAAAACTCCTCACTCGTGAAAGTGGCCCCGTAATTGGTCACGAGCACCTCCGGGATTCCCTGGTTGGAAAAAGACACATGCATTCACTCGACGGTCATCCAGGAAGTGATCAATGCCATCCAGCCTCCAACCACTTTAAATGGGCATCTGACCAGGACAAGAAATATCAAACCCAAGGAGGAACTGGCAAAATCAGCATGTACGCGGCCCAAGGGCGACCCGGCCATTCCCAAAGGTGTAGGGGTGCCACCAAGGGGAGCTTCTGGTTCACTTGAGAGATGGAGCACTGCTGGGCTAACGTCCCGATATCCGTGTCCAAACCCAGCCACCAGAAGTAGCTTCTTGCCAACATCTTCATTTTGGACACTTCAGGATGCCCGTTGTGAAGGCCCTTCAACACAACCCTTCACCGGGATACCTCTGGTGCCTCACAGGAGCATGCCATCCTCCACGATCAGTTCCAACAATTTTGAGGACAAAGCCTTCAACTCCCCTGGTAGTTGCCGATGCTGCCCACTGTACAGCTCCAGTTAACGCACGTTGGAAGTACAGGGTCAGTTTTCTTCCAGTCACAAACACATGAGGCGGTGACAGGCAAGGAGTCCATGATATTCAGGCCAATAATCACTTTGTCCGCCATAGGAGGGTTCACAGATTCGATCTGCAGTGGCAAATGGCTCAGTGCATCAGCATGTGCAATCTGGGACCCTGGCCGGTTCTAAAGAGTATTCGTAAGCAGTCAATAACAAGAGTCCAGCGCTGAATCCTTGCAGACATGATTGGTGGGATCGATTTGTCTTCACGGAAGAGGCCAAGCACTGGCTCGTAATCAGTGACGATAAAAAAATGGTGGCCATAGATGTATTGACGAAACCTCTTTACACCGAATACGACCGCCCGATCTTTTTCGATCTGGGCATATTTTATTCGGCTGCAGCCAACAACCGGGAGGCAAAAGCAATCGGACGGTCACAGCTGTCGCCCATCCGATGGAGCAGAACTGCCCCAATGCCATATGGTGAAGCATTGCATGTGACTTACAACACTTTTGAAGAATCAAAATGTGTCAACACCACTGAAGAAGACAACCGCCACTTCATCTTGTTATATGCTGTATCCTAGGCCTTGCCCCAAGCCCAAGGCTGGCGCTTCTTCAAAAGTAAGTTGAGGGGGTGAGGTTGGTAACCAAATTCATAATAAAGTGCCCATAATAATTTCCAAGTCCAAGAAAAGAGCTAAGTTCTGTGGCGTCCCACAAAGTGGCGGCCATTTTGATTGCCGTACCTTCTTGGCGACCAGGTGCAGGCCATCTCGGTCCACTCGATATCCCAAATATACCATTCTTTTGCGTGAAACACTGCACAGCGCAGGCAAACTCCATATTCGGAAAACCACTTCAACACTGCCTCGAGGTTCTGCAAATGTCCTTGTTCCAAGGTCCCTGTGATTAACATGTCATCCAGATAAACCACAACGCGTAGCAGTCCATGCAGGATGTTCTCCATGACACGCTGGAAGACTGTGCACGTCAAGGATGCTCTTAATGGGAGCCGGGTATACGCATAAGAGTCCCTTGTGCATATTGATCATGACATACTTCCATGAGGATTCATCGAGCTCCAGCTGCAGCCAGGCATTGCTCATGTCCAATTTTGTGAATGTACAGCCACAGGCTAATGTTGCATACAAATTCTCGATGCAAAGTAAAAGGTAATGGTTTAACCTCAAAGCCGTGTTCACCATAAATTTATAGTCACCGCAGAGGCGGACTGTCTTATCTACCTTCATGACGGGGACCACTGGCACTGCCTGATCAGCGAAGCGCACAGGCTGAATAATGCCCAAACTTTTGAAACGCAGCTTTGACAAAAGGTCATCTGGACTCAAAACGTTAACTCTTTTCTCTCCCTACACATGCAGCCAGACCTGCTGAGATTTTCCAGCATTTTCTCTTTGGTTTCTCCAATGAACTGTTTGATGCAGCCAAGGGTTTTCTTTAGGGCAAATTACTCATTAGTATGAAGCTGCATTAAGCAGAAGTGGGGGCAGATTTTCAGGCAGCAGTTGAACAGTTTGATATGGAGCTTGCGGGGAAACAGAGGGAAGCAGAAATGATGAGTGTAATTTTAAACCCTAATTGAAAATCTTGAAATCATTTTGGAAAGGGCAAAAGCTGAGTTCTTTCAAACAGAGAAGCGTGCAGGGCAGGCGTTGCAATGCTTAATTAAAGGAAATTCCTCAGCAGTCATTTCCACAATTAGAAAGCAAGAAGGTTTTTACGCTAAAGAGTGATATGTGTTCAGGGGCGAACCCCCGCCAGGTCGGAGAATCACCGGGGGCTGGCGTGAATCCCGCCCCCGCAGGTTGCCGAAGTCTCCGGTACCGGATATTCGGTGGGGGCGGGAATCGCGCCGCGCCGGTTGGCGGGCCCCCCCGCTCGATTTTCCGGCCCGGATGGGCTGAAGTCCCACCGCTAAAATGCCTGTCCCGCCGGCGTAAATTAAACCACCTACCTTACCGGCGGGACAAGGCGGCGCGGGCGGGCTCCGGGGTCCTGGGGGGGGGCACGGGCCGATCTGGCCCCGGGGGTGCCCCCACGGTGGCCTGGCCCGCGATCGGGGCCCACCGATCCGCGGGCGGGCCTGTGCCGTGGGGGCACTCTTTCCCTTCCGCCTTCGCCATGGTCTCCACCATGGCGGCGGCGGAAGAGACTCCCTCCACTGCGCATGCGCGGGAATGCCGTCAGCGGCCGCTGACGCTCCTGCGCATGCGCCGCCCAGAGATGTCATTTCCGCGCCAGCTGGCGGGGCACCAAAGGCCTTTTCCGCCAGCTGGCGGGGCGGAAATTCATCCGGCGCCGACCTAGCCCCTCAATGTTGGGGCTCGGCCCCCAAACATGCGGAGCATTCCGCACCTTTGGGGCGGCGCGATGCCCGTCTGATTTGCACCGTTTTGGGCGCCAGTCGGCGGACATCGCGCCGTTTCCGGAGAATTTCGCCCCAGATTTCCAGACAATGTTATGCTGAAAGCAAAGTCAATAGATGCAAAATATAATGAGGTTTGTGAGAGATTGCACTTCCTGAATGTTAGAATCGAGCAGAATTTGGTGGATAGGCCTATTGAAATGAAAAGTCACCATCCACGGACGGTAATACACTGGATATCAATACTTTCACTGCTACTTTCTAGAAACTGCATATTCATTTTATTTCAACTGAAGACTGCCTCTAACTAAGAGATAAAATGGTGGATGGGGAAACATTCTTCCAAAATCTGTCTTGCGTCTCTAATTAAAAAGAATAAATACTGTTACCAGAAAATCACAGCTCCATCTCATTCATAAATATACTGGTGCTCTGAGCTTATTGAGTATGTACTCCTTACCTGGATATACGTTTGTATTGATTGCTGAAAACATCATTTGAACCATGGAATCGCTACGGTGCGGAAGAAGGTAATTCGGCCTAACTTGTTACCAAATGTGATATCAGCAGAAGATGTTAATGAGATGTTTAGGGCAGGAAGTAAGCCAGGAGGGTACTGGTTGTATTAAGCATATGCACTGACGTGCCATGGGCTGAAGCAAGAATGGAGGCAGCTGACAACATAAAGGTGAGAGCAGGTTCTCTCTGTGATGGAAAGGATAAGTGATCAAATACCCAGGTTGACTAGGACACGGAACTTACAAACAATCAGGTTCAGCCTGAGAGAACAATGATGGTAGGGGGGAGTCACCGGCAGCAGTATAGAGAGTGTGGATTTCTGGTTCATTCAAGGTCATGAACAAGCAATCTGATAACACAGAGCCAGTGGAAAGGGTGAAAAGAATTAGTGCATAAATAAAGCTCATGTCATCAAGGTTCATTTAAAAGTTTACCCTGTGGTTTGAATAGTGTCACCAAAGGAAGTCAATGTGATCAAGTCTGGATCTTTGAGGAATGTTGGATGTCATTGTGTGCATGTGCAAATAGAAGCTATTGTTAGAAATGCTCTGTCTATGATTGTATAGTTGGGAGCTAAACTATGGAGGTGGGCAATGGAGGCTTGAGAGTAAGTGAAGGTGGGCTGTCACTGACACATTGGACCCCCTTTTATGCTGTGAACTTGCGGAATTCAAAACTTGATAATAAACAAAGAAAATAGAAAGTAACTGGGAATAATTCTGATTATTTTTCAAAATGAAACAAAACCCTGTAAGTAATATTATTGCAAGAAATTCCAACCTTGCTGATAGCTCACTGGGTTCTTTTTATTCTTTCATAGGACATGGGCGTTGCTGGCTAGGCCAGCATTCATCGCCCATTCCTAATTGCCCTTGAGAAAGTGATGGTGAGTCACCTTTTTGAACCGCTATAAATCCTCTGATGTAGGTACACCTAGAGTGCTGATAGGGAGTTCCCGGATATTGATCCAGCAACACAGAGGGAGCGGCAATATAGCTCCAAGTCAATAAGGTGTGTGGCTTTGGAGGGAAATTTGCAGGTGGTATTGTTCCAGTTCAGTGATGGTATTGCCATTACATGTCAAGGAGAAATGGATGCTTCTCTTTTGTTGGAGATAGTCACTTATCAACCCAAGCCTGAATGTTGTCCCGGTCTTGCTGCATGTGGACACAAACTGCTTTAGTATCGGAGGAGTTAAGAATGGTGTTGACTGTTTGAGGAGGCGATAGGGAAGGGGGTGTTACCACAAACTTTGGGGCAGACATCGATTTCCCTGTTGCTTAAAAGAGATAAGGATCAGACGGAATGTGAGTCGTATAGGCCCATATCACTTTTAAACGTGGACGCAAAGATATTGGCGAAGGTACTGGCAGGTAGGCTGGAGGAGTGCCTCCCGAAGTTGATAGGCGAAGACCAGACGGGGTTTGTGAGAGGGAGGCAGCTCTTTTCGAACATTAGGAGCGTATTGAACATGGTTATGGCACCGACGGAGAGGAAGGAAACAGAGGTGGTTGTGGCATTGGATGCCGAGAAAGCATTTGACCGGGTAGAATGGGGGTACTTGATGGCAGTTCTTGAACGGTTTGGGATTGGACCAAGACTTGTGGACTGGGTAAAGCTACTGTATAAGGAGCCGAGGGCAAGTGTCTGCACAAATAACATCAGCTTGGAATACTTTTCTCTCCACCATGGGACTAGGCAGGGATGTCCTATGTCCCCCCCCTGTTGTTTGTACTCGCAATTGAGCCATTGGCCATCACATTAAGAAGTTCGAGGATATGGAAAGGGATAGTGTGGGGGGGAATAGAGCATAGGGTGTCCTTATATGCCGATGACTTGTTACACATGTCGGAACTGAGTGTGCCAATAGGGGGAATTGTCATGAGAGTGTCACTTTAAGAAATGTTTAGCTGCTCATGTTACTGCAGTGATGTCAGAGTGTGGGTGGAGCTGAGCTCTGGTTCTGCTTTTTAGTTTCGCTTTGAGAAAAGCTTGTGTGTGTCTGTCTTTTTGGTTTCGTTTTTCAGTGTGTTGAAGTCAGCCAAAGCAGCTGTATTGTTGATCTCTCTGCCATGAAGGACTATCTCTTGATCATTTGGTGAATTCAGAAATTTAAATGTTTTCAGTATTGAATGTAAACCCTGATGTGCTTCTGTTTAAAGGTTGTTAAGTCTTTTGGGTGTAAAAGGACAGCATTCAGGTTACTTAATGTTGTATTCTTTGGGGGTTATCTTTGAATTAATGGTTGCTAAGATATTCACTGTTTGTTTTAAAAAGGTTAACTTGAGTTCACAGAATAAACATTGTTTTTAAAAATACTTTTCCATTTCTGCTGTACCACACCTCTAGAGTGGGCTGTGTGCTCCCCAGACCACAATCTATTAAAAGTTGTGGGTCAGGTGAACTCCATGATACACTTTGGGGTTCTCTAAACCCTGACACATAACAGAATACTGGAGCTGCTTTGGGAGTTTGGGTCTTTGTCGTGGTACAAATTAAATCTAGACAAGAGTAAATATTTTGTGGTGTCTTGGCCGGGGATGGGGGCAGGAATGGGGGGGGGGGGTTCCATTCCGCAGGGCAGGCACTCACTTTAGATCCTGGGGGTGCAGGTTGCTCAGGATTGGGGGGGGGGTGCTCCATAGGTACAACATTTCTAGTTTGGTAGGGAGGGTGAAAGCTGATCTGGCAAGGTGGGAAGGTCTCGCTCTGTCACTAGCGGGTTTGGTACAGGCGGTTTAAATGAACATGATTTCTGTTTATTTTCCAATGCCTGCCGATTTTCCTGCCAAAGGCATTGTTTTAGAGAGATTGAAGTGATGATTACCTCGTTCATATGGGGAAGGAATGTGGCCAGAATTAGAAAGGAGCTACGACAGAGAGGAAGCAGGCATGGGGTTTGGGTCTTCCAAACCTGATGTATTATTACTGGGTGGGAAATGTGGAGAAGGTGCGGAGCTGAATCAGAGGGGTTGACTCCCAGTGGGCCAGAATGGAGGAGAGTTTTTGTAGGGGGTCGTGATTGAAGGCGCTAGCAACAGCGCCGCTCCCGGCGGCCCCGGGGAAGTACTCACGGAGTCTTTGTTGAGAATTTAGAGGCAGTTTTGTCGGCACTTCGGGTTGGGGGCAGGGTCAAGGGAAATGCCGATTCAGGGGAACCATAGATTTCAGCCAGGGAAGTGGGACGGAAATTTTCGGAGATGGGAGGAGAAGGGGATTAAGACGCTGAAAGGTCTGTTTCATGGGGGTTGGTTTGCAGGATTGAAGGAGCTGGGAGCGAAGTATGGGCTGGAGCAGGGGGAAATGTTTGGATACATGCAGGTTCAAGATTTTGCCAGGAAGGAGATACAGATCTTCCCGGTGGACCCAGCCTCCACATTGATGGAGGAGGTGCTGACGATAGGGGGACTGGAGAAGGGGGTAGTGTCAGCAGTTTACGGGGCTATTTTGGGAGAAGAGAAGGCACTGCTGGTAGGGATCAAAGCAAAGTGGGAGGAAGAGTTGGGAGAGGATATGTGAAGGGGGGGGAGGGTTCAGCGATGATACCGCTTAAACTGAATAGTTATCATGCCATTACAGTAGTTTTACATAAGTTATTTTATTAAGGATTGAGATGAATTATAGGACTGAGTAATCATTATTAACCATTAAACATGTATTTTAAGGACATAGCAGTAATAAGTAATCAAATGGGATTCTGGGTAGCTAACTTGACCAAAAGGACATTACTTCTGACATCTTTTCTTTGTGAAACAATTCAGGGTGCTGGTTCTGTTGTTCTGTTTCTCACAGTCAGCACAGGTTGCTGGGATTGTACACAGCTGTCAGGATGAGGATCAATTAAGCGCTGCATGCGATTCTATTGGATGAAGTTTAAACACTGCTTGCAATTCTATTAGATAAGTTTAAAAGCAACAGCTTCAGGGATTGGATCGCATCCAACTGGGGTGGGCTATTGATTTTTGAATGTTGTACAAGTACTGTGTTCTGGTCTTTGTTCGGCAGAACAGGTCTTGGCAGCTATCCATTCTGTCCTCTGTGTACACGTAACAAGCTTGATTAAATAAACCATCTTGTCCAGGTTGTCGTGTTTGTTCCTCTCTGTACTGAGTTGAGCCACAGGGAATAACCCCATGTGGAAGCTGACTCAATACACAGGTCTTGAAACCATTCCTACATCAGTATGGAGGAGGGGTTCTGGTGTGAGGTGCTCCAGAGAGTGAATGCCTCCACCTCGTGCGCGAAGTTGAGGCTGATACAGCTGAAGGTGGTATATAGATCGTACCTCACAAGGGCAAGCATGAGCCGTCTCTTTGAGGGGGTAGAAGATGTGTGTGAACGTTGTGGGGGGCGCAAACCATATTCATATGTTTTGGTCCTGTCCAAAGCTGAAGGATTACTAGAAGGAGCTTTTTATGGTAATCTCTAAAGTGGTGCACGTGAAACCGGTCCCGGGCCCTCGGGAGGCGATATTCGGGGTCGGACCAGCCAGGGTTGGAAGCCAGTCCGGAGGCAGATGTTGTAGCCTTCGCCTCTTTGATCGCTCAAAGGCGGATCCTGTTGGGATGGAGGGCAACCTCCCCACCCTGTGCCCTGGTGTGGCGGGGGGACCTACTGGAATTCTTGACTCTTGAGAAGGTCAAATTTGAACTGAGGGGAAGGATGGAGGGGTTCTACAATTCATGGGTGTTATTCATTATGCACTTTCGAGAATTGGATTACATCAAACATTAGGGGGTGTTGGGAGGGTTGGGGTGAGGGGGGCTGTGTGTGTTAATGGTGACTATGGGTGATTCCTGATTCCTTTTTGTCATTTGTTTATGTTAACATGCGGGATGCTGTTTGGGGGTTTGGTGGGAGGATGGGATTATGGTTATTGATATGGAGATTGATATTGCATTTGTTACTGATTATTGTTTATTGTTGGTGGGTGTAAACTTGGGAGAAAATGTGAAAAAGGAGAATTAAAATATATATTTTTTAAAGAATGGTGTTGACCATTACACAGTCATCAGTGAACATCCCCACTTCTGACCTTATGATGAAGTAAAGGTCATTGATAAAGCAGCTGAAGATAGTTGAGCCTTGGACACTATCCTGAGGAACTCTTGCAGTGATGTCCTGCAGCCGAGATGATTGTTCTTCAACAACATCAACCATCTTCCTTTGTACTAGGTACGACTTAAGCAGAGAGTTTTCCCCGATTCCCATTAACTTCAGTTTTGCTTGGACTCCTTGATGCCATATTCGGTCAAATGCTGCCTTGACATTAGGGGCAGTCACTCACACCTCACCCTCTCTCATTTACATCTGATCCATACAGACTAAGGAAGTCCCAAATTCCCTGCACATCTCCCAGCTGTGTTTAGTTGGCTGAATTGTTGCTATGACAGGGAACCCAATTGGCTTGTTGCTCCTGGATTAGTAATTACATAAACTCGGGTTCATTTTCCTGTTATTCAGTGGCCCTTACAAAATCAGGAGCAATGATTTTCCATACTGACAAATGATGGAGGGTGACAGAATATTTAATTTTCAGAAAGAGAGGATGCGATTCTCCGGCCTCATTGCACTCTCACTCGAGCAAAATTAGGCCAGTGAATAGCGGGAGAGGCTGAAAACGAGAACCGCCCCAAGTGCCAAAGGTTTGCGATGCAACTGGCCCGCTCACGGGAGCGAAATCAGGATCTCACCGTAGCCTGGCGTGAAACCAATTATCACCACTTAAGCCCTATTTCCATACAGTTAACAGGAGCAACCCCATAGCCAACGGCCTCCCATGATTCAGTGGGGTCTCCAGCATGTGATCATGCTGGCGCCGATTAGTACTCCTTTTAAAAACGTGAACCTGGAGGAAGGGATTCTGTGGGCAACCAGGGAGGCGAGTAGCCATCGTTGCGCACAAAGAGCCCAGGGGCACTGGACTTGCTGCCCCTGTACTCGGCGGCGGGTGTGGGACCCTCAGCTGGGGGTGGGAAACCCTTGTCCCTGCCCGTCTCCCCCACTGACCACCCATAACCCCATTGACTGCCAAGGCCTCTGGCCGTGCGGCTGAAGGCTATTGCTAATAGGGAATTGGCAATAGTAGTTAAGTGAGCCCTTCACACAATCCAAGTGGATTTCCGTGGGTAGGCGGGCCATGTAGCATGTGGGAGTCATTGCCTAGCATCCCAATCACACCTTGATGCATGGACACTGTGTTTGAATACTGATGAAGGCAACAACACGCAAGCAGCAGCCAATATCTGAACACACAGTGGATGGGACGCTGCTCCGGGGCATGTCCACGGCCTGAGGGTGGGTGAGTGCCATGGTGAGGGGGAGATACCTGGAGAAATGGGCCAAGGGGTCGCCGGTCGGCCCGCATTGCGGAAGAAAGTAACAGAGGTATCATGCAGATTGTGCACAAGGGTGTTTATTGTGTATAACAATTCCCCACTCTCCCGATGGTGCTGCTCCTCCCCCTCCCCAGTGCCCTCAGTGATCCTTTGCCTTCCTAGCTCTACTGCTACATCGAGCTGGGTCCTGGGATCCAGCAGACCTCCGACTGCTGTCTCACCTGGGGGTTCCTACTTCCACCTGATCCTTGATGTGCTTTGCCTTCCTAGCTCTACTGCTACATTTAGATGTGTCCCCAGGATGCACATCAAGGGATCCAGCTGCTTACCATGTCCCATGGCTTTCGATGCCTCTGGCGGGCACCCTCTGGGGGTTCTGCCCCCTCTTCCGGATGTTGGCTGTGAGACGCGGCATCAGCAGGTGTGGTGCTCACCAGAATGTGCCCCAGAAGCCTGACCACCAACATTTCCCACCAAGGTGTGTGTATCCGCGCTGGTGGGGGGTGGGGATTATCATAGAATTTACAGTGCAGAAGGAGGCCATTCGGCCCATCGAGTCGGCACCGACTCCTGGAAAGAGCACCCTACCGAAGCCCACACCTCCACCCTATCCCCACAACCCAGTAACCCCACCCAACACGAAGGGCAATTTTGGACACTAAGGGCAATTTATCATGGCCAATCCACCTAATCTGCACATCTTTGGACTGTGGGAATCCGGAGCACCCGGAGGAAACCCACGCACACACAGGGAGGACGTGCAGACTCCACACAGACAGTGACCCAAGCCGTAATCGAACCTGGGACCCTGGAGCTGTGAAGCAATTGTGCTATCCACAATGCTACTGTGCTGCTGTCAGCATGACAGCTGTGACGCTTCGATCGAGTCTTCCTTGGAGTTTGTGATGCAGCCGGCCCGCTCACGGGAGCGAAAGTGTTCCCCTGAGAGGCTGGAGAGGAGCCACCCAGGATGGGCGCCACCGTCGACTGGAGGACCTGCGGAAGAATGGACATGTGGTCAGTGGGAGGGATGGGTCAGTCAGTAAGGCAATAACAACTCACGTTTCACAGGTTGTTTGGCTGGGGAATGTGGTTCCTCACCTCTGCGGCGTCCGCCAGCCTCCACGCTGGTGACTGCTCTGTTCCGGCCACCCCAGTCGCCTCCAGGGCTTGCTCCTTCAACGAGGATTCATGTCTGGCACCCCACCGCCTGTCTGGGTCCTCTCCCAATGAGCTTTTCCTGAGGAGACACAGAGAGGACAACATTAGCCACACACGTGGTTCGCAGTGATGGGAGGGGGTGTGTGAAGGAAGGGTTGGGGGGGCTGAAAGAAGAGGGGGAGCTGGAAAGAGGTTTATGCGGGGGCATAAAGGTCTCAGTGTGGGGGGGTGGGGGGCATGGTGTCTACTCACTCGTGCTGCTCAGTGTAGATCGTTGACCTTTTTGCGGCACTGGTGGCCAGTTCTCCTGGTCACAATCCCGGCGCTCACATCCGCTGCCACCTCGTCCCAGGCAGCACTGGCTGCCCTGTTTCTGACCCTCTGAGACCCTTGGGGGAACAGAACTTCCCTCCTGGCCTCCACTGCATCTAAGAGCCTGGCCAGGTCTGCATCCCCGAATCTTGGGGCTGGTCTCCTGGGCTCCATTGTTGCGAGCTGTCTGGGGTTGGCTGAGCAAGTACAGCTTAAGTGCTGCTTGACTTTGTTATTGGATACGCAGAGGCCCCGGAGGAAAGATTACTTGGGGAAAGACGACGGCTGCAGACGGAGTTTGACCTGTTGACCATGGGGAAGGCGGAGGCACAGTGGAGGAAGGCGCAGGGGGCGACCTACGAGTACGGGGAAAAGGCTAGTCGGATGCTGGCACACCAGCTCCGTAAGAGGACGGCAGCGAGGGAAATAGGGGGAATCAAAGATGGAAGGGGACCCACGGTTCGGAGTGTAACGAAAATAAACAAGGTATTCAAGGCCTTCGATGAAGAGCTGTACAGATCCCAGCCCCCAGGGGGGGAAGAGGGGATGAGACGATTCCTAGACCAACCCGAGGGTGGAGGAGCAAGAGGTGACTGGTTTGGGGGCACCAATCGGGTTGGAGGAGCTGAGCAAGGGTTTGGGGAGCATGCAGGCGGGGAAGGCCCCGGGGCCAGACGGGTTCCCGGTGGAGTTCTACAGAAAGTACGTAATTCTGTTGGCCCCGCTACTAGTGAGGACCTTTAACGAGGCAAGAGAGGAGGGGACCCTGCCCCCGACAATGTCGGAGGCGACAATTTCCTTGATTCTAAAGCGAAACAAGGACCCACTGCAATGTGGATCGTACAGGCCGATCTCGCTCCTCAATGTGGACGCTAAGTTATTGGCAAAAGTGCTGGCCACGAGGATTGAGGATTGTGTCCCGGGGGTGATTCATGAGGACCAGACGGGATTCGTAAAGGGTAGGCAATTAAACACTAATGTGCGGCGGCTCTTAAACGTGATAATGATGCCATCAGAGGAGGGAGAGGCGGAGATAGTGGCAACTATGGACACAGAAAAGGCCTTTGACCAAGTAGAGTGGGAGTACCTCTGGGAGGTGTTGCGTAGGTTTGGGTTCAGGGGAGGGTTTATCAGCTGCGTTAAGCTCCTTTACAGAGCCCCGGTGGCGAGTGTAGTGACGAACCGGCGGAGGTCGGAGTACTTTCGGCTGTACCGAGGAACGAGGCAGGAGTGCCCCCTGTCCCCCCTGTTGTTTGCATTGGCGATCGAACCCTTGGCCATATCACTGAGGGAGTCTAATAAATGGAGGGGGGTGGTCCGAGGGGGAGAAGAGCATTGGGTGTCGCTATACGCGGATGACCTGTTGCTGTACGTGGCGGACCCAATGGAGGGGATGGTGGAGGTCATGCAGACTCTTAGGGAGTTTGGGGAGTTCTCGGGCTATAAGCTCAATGTAGGGAAGAGTGAGCTCTTTGTATTACAGGCAGGGGACCAAGAAAGAGGGATAGGGAACCTACCGCTGAGGAGGGCGGTGGGGAGTTTTTGGTATCTGGGGATCCAGATAGCCAGGAGTTTGGGGGGCCCTACATAAACTGAATCTGACGAGGTTGGTGGACCAAATGAAGGAGGGCTTCAAAAGATGGGACAGGTTACCGCTCTCGCTGGCGGGTAGAGTGCCGTCGGTCAAAATGGTGGTCCTTCCGAGGTTTTTGTTTGTGTTTCAGTGCCTTCCCATCGTGATCACCAAGGGCTTTTTCAAGAGAGTAGGTAGGAGTATTCTGGGGTTTGTGTGGGTGAATAAGACCCCGAGGGTAAGGAGAGGGTTCCTGGAACGCAGCAGGGACCGAGGAGGGTTGCCGCTGCCAAACCTAGGGAGCTACTACTGGGCAGCAAATGTGGTAATGATCCGCAAGTGGGTTATGGAGGGAGAGGGGGCGGCATGGAAGAGGATGGAGATGGCGTCCTGTAAAGGAACGAGCTTGGGGGCGTTGGTGGCGGCACCGCAGCCGTTCTCGCCGTCAAAATATACCACGAACCCGGTGGTGGCGGCAACGCTGAAGATCTGGGGCCAGTGGAGACGGCACAGGGGGGCAGTGGGAGCCTCGGTGTGGTCCCCGATCAGGGGTAACCATCGGTTTGTCCCGGGGAAGATGGACGGGGGGTTCCAGGGCTGGCATCGGGTGGGGATTAGAAGAATGGGGGACCTGTTCATTGACGGGACATTTGCGAGCCTAGGGGCACTGGAGGAGAGGTTTGAGCTACCCCCGGGAAATGCATTTAGATATATGCAGGTGAGGGCTTTTGTGAGGCGACAGGTGAGGGAATTCCCGTTGCTCCCGGCACAAGAAATTCAAGACAGGGTGATCACGGGTGTATGGGTCGGGGAGGGCAAGGTTTCGGCAATACACCAAGAGATGAAAGAAGAGGGGGAAGCGCTGGTAGAAGAGTTGAAGGGCAAATGGAAGGAGGAACTGGGAGAGGAGATCGAGGAAGGTTTGTGGGCTGATGCCCTAGGTAGGGTTAATTCCTCCTCCTCATGTGCCAGGCTCAGCCTGATACAATTTAAGGTGGTTCACAGAGCGCATTTGACGGGGGCGAGGTTGAGTAGGTTCTTTGGGGTAGAGGACAGATGCGGAAGATGCTCAGGGAGTCCGGCGAACCATGTCCATATGTTTTGGTCATGCCCGGCACTGGAGGGGTTCTGGAAAGGAGTGGCGGGAGCAATATCTCAGGTGGTGAAAGTCCGGGTCAAGCCAAACTGGGGGCTAGTAATATTTGGAGTAGTGGACGAGCCGGGAGTGCAGGAGGCGAAAGAGGCGGCATTCTGGCCTTTGCGTCCCTAGTAGCCCGGCGAAGGATCTTGCTTATGTGGAAGGAGGCGAAGCCCCCTAGTGTGGAGGCCTGGATAAATGATATGGCTGGGTTCATAAAGCTGGAGAGGATTAAATTTGCCTTCAGGGGGTCTGCGCAGGGGTTCTACAGACGTTGGCAACCGTTCCTAGACTATCTCGCGGAGCGTTAGAGGAAGTTCGGTCAGCAGCAGCAGCAACCCTGGGGGTGGGGGGTGGGGGGGTGGGGGGGGCGGATGGGGGATTGCTTGGGGGGATGGAGGAGCAGGAGATAACATGAAGGGTGGGGGAAACTGGCACGTGCGGGAGAGAGCCAGTGTATAAAGCTATGTAAATATACCATTTTGCCATGTATATATCTTGCTCAGTGTGTTTTCGTGTTACTTTGTTACGGGGGGGGGGGGGGGGGGGGTTATTGTTTGTAAGGGGAAAAAATTGTGTTGGTAAAAAAACTTTAATAAATATATTTTTTTTTAAAAAGATATTGCAAGCATTTTAGGTGCAATTCTGGGCCACCTATCTCCCGATCATGTTACAGCTTTGATCCAAACATGAACAAAACAGCTGAATTCAAGGGATGAGGTGACAATTGAAGTATAATAAGATAATAGAATGGTAATGAGTGATGTAACAGTAACATCAGCAGTCATATGCTCGACACTAGGGAAGAGAGGATGGAACCAATCTGCACTCATGAGATACATACCTACTCTGTAACTTATATGTAGTCTTACTAAAGCAGTTTGAAGTAATTGCCTGGACCAGACTACAGTCACTCCAGGTTAGAACGGCCAGTGTGCAAAACAAGAGTGACCTCTTGTGACATAAAAGAGCTCCAGCAAAACTGGCAATGGATATCAGGGGAAACTTGTCCGCTGGTTGAGTCATACCCAGCACAAAGGAAGATGGTTGTGGTTGCTGAAGGCCAATCATCCCAGTCCCAGGACATCGCTGCAGGAGCACCTCAGAATAGTCTCCTAGGCCCAACCGTCTTCGGCTGCTTCATCAATGACCTCTCCTCCATCATAAGGTCAGAAGTGGAGATGTTCACTGATGATTGCAAATTGTTCAACACGATTTGTGACTCCTTGGATACTGAAATAGTCTGTGTACAGACGCAGCAAAAGCTAGACAATATTCAGGGTTAGGCTGATAGGCGGGAAATAACATTCGCCCCAAGCAAGGAGGACAATGACCATTTCCAACAAGAGAATCTAGCCATCTTCTCCTTACATTCAATAGCTCTACCATTGCTGAATCCCCCACTATCAACATCCAAGGGGTACCATTAACCAGAAACTGAACTGGACCTGTTATATATTAATATATATGTACAGACAGGGGCTGGTTTAGCACAGTGGGCTAAACAGCTGACTTGTAATGCAGAACAAGGCCAGCAGCATGGGTTCAATTCCCATACTGGCCTCCCCGAATAGGCGCCGGAATGTGGCGACTAGGGGCTTTTCACGGCAACTTCATTGAAGCCTACTTGTGACAATAAGCGATTATTATTATACACAACAGCAGGTCAGAGGCTAAGGATTCTGCAGACATTAGCCTGAGAAACTACTGCAGCAATGTCCTGGGACTAAGGTTATTGGTCTTCAAAAACCACAATCATCTTCCTTTGTGTTAGGTATGACTCCAATCAGTGGGCAAACTCCCCAAAGCCTTTCTAACACCTACAAGTTATAAGTCAGGAGTGTGATGAAACGCTCTCCAATTGCCTGGATGAGTGCAGCTCCAACAGCACTCAACATGCTCAACACCATCCAGGACAAAGCAGCCCCACCCCTGCCCCCCGCTGACTGGCACCAGTCCCACCACTTTAACCAGTCTTTCCCTCCAGCACCAACAGTGACTGCAGTGAGTACTATGTACAGGTTGTACTGAATCAGCTCACCAATGCTCCTTTGACAGCACCTTTCAAATTCGCAACATCTAATGCCTGGAAGAACAAGACTAGCAGGCACATAGAAACACCACCTTCAAGTTCCCTTCCAAATCATACACCACCCTGACTTGTAGCCATATTGCCATTCCTTCACTGTTGCCACGTCAAAAACCTGAAACTCCCTCCCTAACAGCACTGTGGGTGAACTTCCACAACATGGACTGTAGTGGTTCAAGAAAGCAGTTCACACCACCACCTTCTCAAGAGCAATTAGGGATGGGCAATAAATGCTAGTCGAGCCAGAGATGCCCACATCCGGGGAAAACACAATAATTAGAAAAAAGCTATTGATAATAGGTTTGGAAAATGTTATTAAGTAGCCCGAAAAGTCGTAGCACACAAATTTCATAACTCTCCTTGGGGCGCTGGCTCCTGGCATAGAACATGCTAAGAAGGGCAACTTGCACCAGCTCCCTTACATGATAGAAGTTGAACCGGTGCTATCAACCAAACCAGTTAATATACTGCCCTAATTTGCATCATATGGAATTCAACAAAGTAGTAAATGACTCAGCAAATATCACGCTTTCTGCTACAGGAGGTGCTCGACACTAGTGTTATTCAAGAACCGTGCAGCTAGTGTGCAGGTAAGATGTATTTGAAATTTCCAGGAGGTGTTGTATTGAGTTGCTGTATTTGGCATCCTCACAGGGAAGTGGATTTGGTGACCTGTCTACACAAAAGGACCATGCCGACTGCAGTGCCAGTGGCTTTGCAGGATGACAAGTAGATGAGCAGAGACTGCAGAGAGGGAAAGTACTGCATGATGCCCACTGCCAATTTGAAGCCAGACTCCTCCATCATGATTAAGAGACAGGAAGCTGTCTTTATAAGCCACCCAGTCCACCCAGCATCGTATTGTCCACACAACAAATGTTCTCCTGTGGTTGAGGTCCCTGTAGCAAATGTTGTCTGTGACCTTTCCTTCCTGTGATCTGGCAAACAAACCATAGTTTATCTCTCACCTGGTTGTACCAATTAACTCACCACTTGCTGGTCCCAATGCTATAGAAGCCTCTAAGGCAGGGTTTTTCAAACTGGGGATCACGACCTGCCGGTGGATCATGGAGAAATCGGTCGCGGTGTTCCTGATTGCAGGAGATGCACCCAACGGCCGCGACCGGCTTTTAATAATGCTGGTTGTGACTGGTCTTTAAACGCAAACGCTGGATTCTTACCGCCAGAAGAGGCAGTAGAGATCAGGTCACACGCGCTGTACCTCCGTGCTTTGGGCGCAAAATCACAGAAGAGACATTCCTCCATTTTGTAGCTGCCAGAAAGCAAGCAACAGGACTGTAAAGAGCTGAAGATGGGTAATTTTGTAATAAGAAAAAGGGGGCCAGAGGCACAAACAGGCCAGGATCTCACAACTGAATCTGCTGGAGAGTCCATAGCAGGACAAAGCAGTGCTGGTGTGAGCTGCATACAGGGCTCCAGGGCCTCTGGTGAACAACCCATTAAGAAGAAACTGAAATCGGGAACAAAATAGTATAATGATGATTTCTGGAGGTATGACTTTGTTAATTGTGTCAATGCAAATCAGGAGCTAGGATACAAAGCCCATGTGTATTATATGCAGGGAGGTTACTGGCAAATGAGAGTTGGATGCTAACTATCCCTTACCTTGCAGACATCTTTTCAATTCTAAACAAACTCAACCTCAAATTGCAAGGGAAGGAATGATGATTGCTTTCGACATGGTGAAGAAATAAATGCTTTCCAAAAGTAATTGGAAGTTGGCAAGTGCAAGTACAAAGCCAAAACTACTGCGTGTTCCCCACATTGCTACGTTACATCGAAGAAAAGTGTTAGTAAGAGAACGGTCAATAGGCTGGCAAGCCTCATTCAGTAGCATCTGGCTGCGCTGATCAACAATTTTAGTTGCTACTTTCCAGTGAAGAAGTTTCAGAGTTTGAAAGAAAAGAGGGGTGGGTGAAAATTCCTTTAGAGTTTGAGACCCCAGAGTCAATTATTAACTTACAGCTGAGTCCAAATGAAGAGACTGAACTTCTGTGCCTCACCTGTGACGGCACATTAAAACATGCCTCAAGACCAAGAGATTGTCAGAATTCTGGAGTAGCGTCTCCGAGGAGAATCCAGTGCTAGTAAAACAAGCATTTTGAAGCTATTGCCGTTAACAATGGCCTACATGTGCGAGGTTGGAATTTCCATCCTCGCAAAGATGAACCCAGCACCTGATACGCGCATTATCCTCTCCTCCTGTGAACTTGATTGGAGTGAAATTGTGAGGAGCAAGCAGGCTCACTTGTCGTATTAAAGGTAAGGTAAAAGGATGTGTTGCGATGGTAGGCCAGCATGGGTCCTGGGGAAAAAAAGTTTGAAAAACACTGCTCTAAGGTACATCACAACTGAGTTTAGCACAGGGCTAAATCGCTGGCTTTGAAAGCAGACCAAGGCAGGCCAGCAGCACGGTTCAATTCCCGTAACAGCCTTCCCGAACAGGCGCTGGAATGTGGCGACTAGGGGCTTTTCACAGTAACTTCATTTGAAGCCTACTTGTGACAATAAGCGATTTCCATTTCATTTCATAGCCGCAATTGGGGTTACAGGAATACAGAAAAATGAGCATGGATAGAGTGCTCATTCAAAGGGTCGGCGCAGACTCAATGGGTGTAATGGCCTCCTCTGCACTGTAGGGATTCTATGAAATGTCAGTGCTCTGCTGTTGCTCACATCCTTCTCTTGGGGTCCTGCGTCTTGGCAGGCAAGTTATTGGATATCTAAAAGTAGAAAATCACAAGGGAAGGTTGGGATGAGGAAAAGCATGCATGGAAAACAAGAGATCCATATTGACATCAGCTTGCTCATTATACCAGAGAGCAGGATGACGGCAAGTTGAGAAGGAGCAGAAGGGAGAAACATACAGTCATCCTGAATGCCCTGAGCTAATCCCAGGCTTTAGAAAACCATCTCCTCCATGGGACTCAAAGAATATAGGTTATGTCCTCCATTGGTTATGTTCTGCTCTTGTCTTTTATGTGTCATTGAGCAGTGCAAAGCATTGATGTTGTGGTGGATAGTGTAAGGTTTTCGGGCAATTCGGCCCTTTTGGAGAAACTCAGAGACTGTAAACCGACTTTCCAGCCAAGGGAACAGAACCAGTTTTCCCAGCAGGCTTGGCCCGCTGAGCTGAGTAAGGGCATAAATACATAAACATTTACAAACACCCCCCTAGGAGCTACAAGGAAGAAGGAGCCAGACAACAAGATAACATCAAGACACAGACAAAGGGGCACGGGAATACACAGGAGGCTTGCATGCAAGCAGGACAATGGGATGGTCATAGCCCCATGCAAATGTAAATGACCTGGCCTCCACCAGCGCAGAATCCAATTAACACCCCATCAACATAGCGAGGTGAGAATAGCAGCCATCTCCGGAGCAGCTGGAAGACACTGAAATTCTCCACAGAAGAGCCTAACCTCGTTAAACTAGAAATCAGACTGTCTGAGTCCAGCATATTGCGCTGGAAAAGCCCCTAGAAAATCAGCGGTAGAGAAAAACCAAGTTGGAGGCGGACCTGGGGGAGGTACTCCAATCTTGACAGGAGCTACCGGCAGAAACTCACTGGGAGGAGGGGGCGGAGCCAGCGCCAAATTCAAATCGCGCAGGTCTGAAAAAAACCAAGTTGGAGGCGGACCTGGGGGAGGTACTCCAAGCTTGACAGAAGCTGCCGGCAGAAAAACCAAGTTGGAGGCGGACCTGGGGGAGGTACTCCAAGCTTGACAGAAGCTGCCGGCAGAAACTCACTGAAAGAAGGGGGCGGAGCCAGCGCCAAATTCAAATCGCGCAGGTCTGCCTAGCTGGAAGAAGCGGACCTGCAAGGAATACCCGGAAACATACAGCTCTGAACGGCTAAAAGGGGGCGGGACCAGCGGGAACTTTAAAACTTACCTTTTTCAATGCAAAAGGGGCTGGCCGATCACAGAACAAAGCCAGATAAAGCAATATAAAAGGGGCTGTGTTTTCAATTGGGGGTCTGTTCGTTCTTGGCTCGACCTCTGCACCCCTGACTTGACCTCTGCAGCCTGTGACCGTAAGTAACCCGCAGCAGCTTGCGAAACTCCCTTGATTTTAATAGTGGTTGAGGCTTTGGGGAAGGGAACTTGTTTTGTACCTTGTAATATTGCTAAAACCTGTGTAAGCATAAGAATTTTCGTTGTGTCCGCTATATTACTTTTGAATAGACATAGTGTATTTTAGAGCATAAGATTTTATTGTGTTTCTCCTGTTGATGATTTTGACCTGGGTTTTACAATAAATCTTGATTTGATGCTAATTGGAGTCGTTTAAATTCTTCAATCCTTCACCAGCGATCTCTGACCAAGTCATTGTTAAAATACTCCTCACCTTAATTCCGGGTTCAGGAATCGAGGGTCATCTTGAGCGATTCACTCAGGACAGACTGCTGGTTAGGAAATAAACAGCAGTGTCCTATTCTCTCTCTTGGGAAAGCTACTCTAGTGGAGTAGGAACCGGGTGGGTGTTGTACCACCGGCAGGAGAGAGAATCACCTGGGTATTGGTAGGGGTCTGGAGATCTGTGTGATATAAGGCTCAGGCTGTCGGTTAGGAATAAACGGCAGGCTTGAATCAGTGCTCTCTTCAGTGGAAGTGTCCCAGTGCGACATCCCCTGGCCTCTGAAGTTTCAGTGCCAGCTGGAGAGAGACACACACAGATATTCAAACCCCAGATATCGGCCCAGTAGTGGAGTAGCGGAGATGGCACCCTCTACAATGGCGACCGCGGCAGGACCCCGGTGGTTTGGAGTATGTGACGTGGCAGAGGGGGTGAGGGAACGAAGCAAAATGGAGGAGAGAATATCCTCATATTTGTGGCAAAAGGTCAACCTCACCAAACCTTGGGTCTCAGAATTGATCAATGCAGAGCAACCGGTAATGGCAGCGGCTGCATGGACAGAAAGCAAGGCGCACAAAAGGCACTTGGAGAAGGCAGTTTGGCTGGTTTGCCTGTCTCAGCAGGTAGTCAACGCAGAGCAAAGAATCGAAGAGTTAGAGCAGGAGGCTAGCGCAGCGGAACGACTGCGGGGGGAAGTGGCAGAAATGAAACAGGAAAGCGAGTCTAACAGATGTGAGAAGGACTATCTCCACTGCCAGATAGTGGAGGGTAAAGAAAAGGAACGGAGGCTCCAGGGACTCTATGCTCGGAGTACAGAGCAGTGTAGGAAGCTGGAGGGGAAGTTCCGGGACATCCAGGCAGCATACCGAGTGGCTCGCGAGGAAGTAGGGGACTGTGCCCATGGGCCGTGCCAGGCACGAATAACGGAGTTGGAGGAGGCCTTGTCCAGGTTCAGGGGACAGATACACCTGGTAGGTCCAGGGGGGTTCCCTAGGGGCAAGGTGCTCCTCGCAGCGGATGATTCCCCAAAGGCCAAGGGGAATAGACCGCCTCCTGAGGCACCGGGATTGTGTCCGGGTCGGCAGGGGGGGATCGGACTGCACGTTCAGGAGCAAGTCCAAGGGGGGTCGGCAGGGTACCCCCAGCTGGCGGCGTGTCCGCCTGGTTTCGTATGTGGGTCCCCATGGGATGGGGACAGACCGCTGCCTGGGATGCCGGTGATGGGGCCGGGTCAGCAGGTAGGGTTTGGACCGCCCGGTCAGGGGCAGGTCCAAGGGGGGTCAGTGGTGTATCCCCAGATAGCGGCGTCTCCTATATGGGTAGTTAGCCCGGGGACAGGGGGGCTACCCAACGAGGCAGGAGAGCTGGACAGTGGGGAGGAGGAGCAGGAACCCCAGGTAGGGCAGATGTGCCCTGTCAGGCAAAGAAGGTATGGTCCCCCGGCGGGGATGGCAAACAGGGGACCGGTTGAGGGCGACATTATCGTTCCTCATGGGGCATCCGCGCTCAGGGGGATGGTGGCCCACGTTCCCAGACTAACTCCAAAGGGGGATCCGTCGCTGCATTTTATGGAGGTGGAACAGGCTGCCAACATCAATGACTGCGACGAAGGGGAGCAAATAAAGATGCTCCTGATAACCCTAGATGCCCAGCTATGCAGGACAGTGACCTCTGGGAATGGGGGAAGACCTGACACCTGGGCGGCAGCACAGACTGCTGTTCTGGAGGCAATGGGCTTGAATCTGGGGAGCCCTTTCATGAGGGTGGGGGAAACCAAGCAGCAACCAGGGGAATCTCCCACCATGTTCGCAGACAGACTGTGGACTGTCTATATGGAGGCATGCGGGGTTCCCGCGGATAGACGGAATTTAGATGAGAGAACAGCCCACTGGCTGAAGACCCTCGTAGCTAACTGTCTCCCCCACGTTAGGGCAAAGGCCGAACACTGGTTCGACCCGCAGAGTCCGGACCTTAATGAGGCAGAGGTCCTTAGGAAACTTACCCTCGCATATCGTAATGGGGAGAGGGGTGAGGACAAGCCCCTTAAGGGTAGGGTGCATGAAATCGCGCCAGCAGCCCCTAAGAGAGAGTGGAAGCATGAGGGCACCCGGACCTCCGACGAGAAACCGGTATGCTACGGGTGTGGGAAGGCCGGGCATTTCAAGAGGGAATGTAGAAACCCTAGCAAGCAGGAGAGGGCTCCCGCAGTAGAGAGTCAGACCCCGGCGGTAGGAGCAGCTGCCCCGGGAACCATCGAGATAAGTAAAATTTTAGCCCTTTTGCAAGGCTCAGGACAGGTGGCAATGGCAACGGGCCAGGGCCTGCCCGCACCCACACCACAAGAACCCGTATGACTACCCAGGGAGCAGCCTCAGGAAAAAGGGAGCGCAGGGGTAGTTCTAACCCCAGACCCTGGTCCGGTCCAGGTGCAGGGTCCCATTCTGGAGGCTGCCTCAGGGGCTATTTGCAGTTTAAATCCCTTAAGGTGGGACCCATGCGAACGCCACATCAGTCAATTTAAATTGTTCCACCCCATAAGGACAAGAAAGAGCAAGGTGGGGGGAAGACTGGGGGTGGTAGTGGAGAAACCCCCCGTAGAATTAATGACGGTGGGGGAGGTCCCTGACTCCACGGTCACACAACCGGTGACAAGGTGCTGTCCCGAAGGGGCAGTCCCAAAGAAACCGACCGTGCTGCAAGCACCCAGCCCAGGGACAGTAAGGATTCCCAAGCCCTTACCTGTGGGTCAGGTAGCCTGCCTTAGTATAGAGGCTAAGGAGGCGGAGGAAGTGAAGGTATCACCTTGGGCTTGGGAACCAGTCGGGGGACGAGGGAGCAATCGGGTCTCCAAGCCCCCGGTAAGATGGTCCTCATCACACCTCCCTGTCACCCGGTCCCGCAGTAAGGGGGCCCGAGTGGAAGGGAGCGATGAGGGATCACCGAACCCTGTTGGGAAAGGAGAGGCAAGGGACAGCCCGAACCCCCGGGAGGGGACGGTCTGGCCCGAGCCATTGGACCAAACAGGTGAACTGCCCCAGTTTAGCGGGGCACAGTTTTAATTTGGCCACCCGGAGACGGGTGGCATTGTATATATCATATTCCCTTTTCTTTCCCCCTGTTAGTTCTAATTAGTGTGTAGTTGTGTGTGAAGTATTTAGGATCGTGGGGACACAGAAGCGCCTGGTGCAAGGGTAAAATGATGAAGCACCAGGCACTAGGACCCTGGTGCAGCCGGGCTGTAAAACACAGAACCCCAGACAGGCTGCGGCAACTTCAAAGCAGGAGCTGCTGCTGCCACCGGATAGCGGCAGGCACTAGGACCCTGGGGAGCCGGGCTGTACAGGCTGCGGCAACTTCAAAGCAGGAGCTGCTGCCGCCACCGGATAGCACCCATGCACTTTAAGGTAGGTAGGGCTGTAGAGGCAAGAATGTGTTTTGTTTTTACAGATGGGGCACCCGACGATGTGGAGTTTGCTGATCTTGGCGATGGTGGGACCGGGAGAACTCCGCAGAGGCGAGACAGAAGAGTCCTTCGACTGACCGGGTTAGGGTGACTGAGGGCAGGCGGGTGTGTTCAACCTGTGAGGGGGACGTTCCTTTGGGGAGACGGTGGTGGCCCAGGAAGCTGAGGCTGGACATGAGGGATCGGTCCTCGGACTGGGAACGGACTGGACAACACCTAACGGACCATCACGGGGTCACCGGGTAGGATCACCGTTTGCGGGGATAAGGGGTGGGCTTCTGACCAGGGCATTTATTTGTGTTCATGGGGATCTACCAAGGCATGTCCACAAGGGGCATTAATCACTTTTGTAAGGTGGTGGCAGAACCCAGGGAATGGGATAAATTGACCGCAGTGGGGAGGGATGTGTAACGCCCAGGGAAGGGATGACTGTAGAAGCTACCGAACTGCTGGTTCAGGTAAAGCGACCCCTGCCCACAGCCCAACCGATCGACCCTCACAACTGTCCGATCACCACCAGGGGGGAGCCTGAGAATGGTTTAGTGTTTGCCCCCACAAAGGAAATGTTGTACAGGGGGTACATTATGCTGTCGCCTCAGTTGGACTAAACCTTTCAGCTGCAGGTATCGACGATGGAGGATAAATGAAGAGCCCTCAACGGGAAGAAGCGAAGTGCAGCCAAGAAAGGAGGATCCTTGGTGAAATAAACAGATGCAATTGTAAATAGTTGTATGGATTCGCGTGAAATGTGTACTTGATTGTGATATATGTACAGGGACCCTTACGTTTGGGGTCCCGGTGAAATGTGTACTTGATTGTGATATATGTACAGGGACCCTTACGTTTGGGGTTCCGGTGAAATGTGTATATGTTACTGTCTGCTTGAATTAAGTATGGTCTTGTCTTTCCCTCTCATTGAAATCAGGGGCAGCCTAGATTAAGGGAACTATCTTGGGAATTGTAATTTCGCATGTTGCTGAGGGGGGGACCTACGGTCCACACAAAGGCAAACAATTGCCCTTCACCTGTGTCGATACGGTCCAAGCAGGTAGGGACGTATCGAAGGGGCATCTGTAAGGTTTTCGGGCAATTCGGCCCTTTTGGAGAAACTCAGAGACTGTAAACCGACTTTCCAGCCAAGGGAACAGAACCAGTTTTCCCAGCAGGCTTGGCCCGCTGAGCTGAGTAAGGGCATAAATACATAAACATTTACAAACACCCCCCTAGGAGCTACAAGGAAGAAGGAGCCAGACAACAAGATAACATCAAGACACAGACAAAGGGGCACGGGAATACACAGGAGGCTTGCATGCAAGCAGGACAATGGGATGGTCATAGCCCCATGCAAATGTAAATGACCTGGCCTCCACCAGCGCAGAATCCAATTAACACCCCATCAACATAGCGAGGTGAGAATAGCAGCCATCTCCGGAGCAGCTGGAAGACACTGAAATTCTCCACAGAAGAGCCTAACCTCGTTAAACTAGAAATCAGACTGTCTGAGTCCAGCATATTGCGCTGGAAAAGCCCCTAGAAAATCAGCGGTAGAGAAAAACCAAGTTGGAGGCGGACCTGGGGGAGGTACTCCAATCTTGACAGGAGCTACCGGCAGAAACTCACTGGGAGGAGGGGGCGGAGCCAGCGCCAAATTCAAATCGCGCAGGTCTGAAAAAAAACAAGTTGGAGGCGGACCTGGGGGAGGTACTCCAAGCTTGACAGAAGCTGCCGGCAGAAAAACCAAGTTGGAGGCGGACCTGGGGGAGGTACTCCAAGCTTGACAGAAGCTGCCGGCAGAAACTCACTGAAAGAAGGGGGCGGAGCCAGCGCCAAATTCAAATCGCGCAGGTCTGCCTAGCTGGAAGAAGCGGACCTGCAAGGAATACCCGGAAACATACAGCTCTGAACGGCTAAAAGGGGGCGGGACCAGCGGGAACTTTAAAACTTACCTTTTTCAATGCAAAAGGGGCTGGCCGATCACAGAACAAAGCCAGATAAAGCAATATAAAAGGGGCTGTGTTTTCAATTGGGGGTCTGTTCGTTCTTGGCTCGACCTCTGCACCCCTGACTTGACCTCTGCAGCCTGTGACCGTAAGTAACCCGCAGCAGCTTGCGAAACTCCCTTGATTTTAATAGTGGTTGAGGCTTTGGGGAAGGGAACTTGTTTTGTACCTTGTAATATTGCTAAAACCTGTGTAAGCATAAGAATTTTCGTTGTGTCCGCTATATTACTTTTGAATAGACATAGTGTATTTTAGAGCATAAGATTTTATTGTGTTTCTCCTGTTGATGATTTTGACCTGGGTTTTACAATAAATCTTGATTTGATGCTAATTGGAGTCGTTTAAATTCTTCAATCCTTCACCAGCGATCTCTGACCAAGTCATTGTTAAAATACTCCTCACCTTAATTCCGGGTTCAGGAATCGAGGGTCATCTTGAGCGATTCACTCAGGACAGACTGCTGGTTAGGAAATAAACAGCAGTGTCCTATTCTCTCTCTTGGGAAAGCTACTCTAGTGGAGTAGGAACCGGGTGGGTGTTGTACCACCGGCAGGAGAGAGAATCACCTGGGTATTGGTAGGGGTCTGGAGATCTGTGTGATATAAGGCTCAGGCTGTCGGTTAGGAATAAACGGCAGGCTTGAATCAGTGCTCTCTTCAGTGGAAGTGTCCCAGTGCGACATCCCCTGGCCTCTGAAGTTTCAGTGCCAGCTGGAGAGAGACACACACAGATATTCAAACCCCAGATATCGGCCCAGTAGTGGAGTAGCGGAGATGGCACCCTCTACAATAGGAAATGTCATGTGAAGATGCATTCATTTCACTGGCCTTGACCAACTGCGAGAGATTCTGCGATTTCCTCTAGAATTGAGCTAAGAAGTCAGGAATTGATCACCCTGGCAACCTATTCCCAATCTCCTATGGGGTAGCCCTTGAGGGCTCCCTGACCCCCTCCCAAGAAACTGTTGCATCTCTGCTGTCCACCACCATATCAAGGACTTAAGTGACCCATCCATGATCCTGCAGTTTCCTCTTGGCCCAGATGTTCCATTTTCCTTATTTGAATTCGTAGATAGTGTCTCTTTCATTTTAAGAGGAGCAGGTTTCTTTTTTATTTGTTCATAGTATGTGAGCATTGTGATCATTGATAGGAAAGCCAGCCCTAACTGCCTTTAAGAAGGTGGTGATGAGCTGCCAACATTGATTAGATGAATGTAGGCATTTCAGATGTATTGTATTATAGGTATTTGGTGCACTAAGGGTTAAATGTCTGAGTTAGTGTGACTGCTGCAGACATGTTATAACACATCCTGATTTGAAAGGTTGGGAGCCAGGTGTGCTAATGCAGTTTTGTTTGGATTAAGGGGGGGGGGGGGGGAGGGTTCCCTGTGGACTTAATTAGATTTCAGCTTGGTAAAATGATGTAATTACAGGGAGGAGCCAAGATATCAGGCAGTTTGCAGATTCAGTTGAGTTTTCAATGGAGCTGTGAGAAGGAAGCATTTTGCTCCCACTGAAGTTCAGTTGAAGATATGGCTGTAGACATGTTAACAGTTCCTTTCCAAGCAGTTTAGAATTGTCTGGTTAGATGATGAGCTGAAACAAACTGAGAAGCATCCTCTGAAGGAATACCAAGTTTCTGCATGGTTCTGACCAGAGTCAGATCTTCAGGGGCGAAATTCTCCCCCAACGGCGGGATGTCCGCTGACTGGCGCCAAAAACGGCGCCAATCAGATGGGCATCGCACCGGCCCAAAGGTGCGGAATGCTCCGCATCTTTGGCGGCCTAGCCCCAACATTGAGGGGCTAGGCCGACGCCGGAGGGATTTCCGCCCCGCCAGCTGGTGGAAATGGCGTTTGTTGCCCCGCCAGCTGGCGCGGAAATTTCCGGGAGCGTCAGCGGCCACTGACAGTTTCCCGCGCATGCACAGTGGGGAGAGTCTCTTCCGCCTCCGCCATGGTGGAGGCCGTGGTGGAGGCGGAAGGGAAAGAGTGCCCCCACGGCACAGGCCCGCCCGCGGATTGGTGGGCCCTGATCGCGGGCCAGGCCACCGTGGGGGCACCCCCCGGGGTCAGATCGCCCCGCGCCCCCCCCCCCCCAGGACCCCGGAGCCCGCCCACGCCGCCTGGTCCTGCCGGTAAATACCAGGTTTGATTTACGCCGGCGGGACAGGCAATTTCTGGGCGGGACTTCGGCCCATCCGGGCCGGAGAATTGAGCGGGGGGTCCCGCCAACCGGCGCGGCCCGATTCCCGCCCCCGTCCAATCTCCGGTACCGGAGACTTCGGCGGGGGCGGGATTCACGGCGGCCAACGGCCATTCTCCGACCCGGCGGGGGGGTCAGAGAATGACGCCCCAGGTCTTTTCTTTAAGGCTGTGTCAAAAGATAATTCTTTTTCAAAGAACATCTCTGGAAAGCAGGAATTCCTGAGGGCTAACTGTATTTTAAAGTGAAGTGAGCGCTGAGATGCTTAGCAGTTAAGGGTTACAGTATTCACTGTGCTAATTAGCATTGCTAATTTTAATTTTAAGCAATTTTCTGGTGTGATGTTAAAGATACTTCAATATTATTTTTGTAATAAAGTTTGTTTTAATATACCATATCCTGGGGTGGCACAGTGACTCACGGGTTAGCACTGCTCTCTCATGGTGTCGAGGACCTACAAAATTCAAAAATATATTGGGGTTCTGTCCACTATCCTGGCCACTGTTGGGGTCTGGTCTGGGATTGTAATATGATTCTAACGGTGGAGAACTTTTCCTTCAGATTCCCAATGACTTCAAATTTGGCTAGGGCTTGATGTCACATTGAGTCGTATGTTGCTTTGATGTGAAGGGCAGCCAATCATAAGAAAATAATAAATAGGAGAAATATTGTATATCGATCATTGAGCTTGCTCCATCATTCAATAGGATCCTAACTTATCTCCTTGTGGTCTTAACCCCACTTTTCTGCTTGATGTTTTCCCCTTCCCCACCCAAACCCTTGACTGTAGACCATAAATATGCCCTAGCCAGGAATGAATGTATTCAATGGTCCAGCCTCCACTGCTCTCTGTGAAAGAGAATTCCACAGATTAATAACTGTCAGAGAAGTAATTCCTCCTCATCGCACTCTGAACTGAGATTCCCTTATTTTGAAACTGTGCTCCCTAGTTCTGCATTCTCCCACGAGAGGAAACATCCGCTCAGCATCTACCTTGTCAAGCCCACTCAAAATCTTTTATGTTTCATGGAGTCATAGTCACAGAGTTGTACAGCACAGAAAAGGCCCTTCGGCCCATTGAGTCTGCACTGACAATAACTACCCCTGATTTCATGCTAATTCCACTTACCAGCATTTCTCCCACATGTGATGAATGTGATGGTGTTTCAAGTGCTCATCCAAGCAAATGTGGTCCCTTTGTTCAAAAAGGGGAACAGAGACAACCCCGGCAACTATAGACCGGTGAGCCTCACGTCTGTAGTGGGTAAAGTCTTGGAGGGGATTATAAGAGACAAGATTTATAATCATCTAGATAGGAATAATATGATCAGGGATAGTCAGCATGGCTTCGTGAAGGGTAGGTCATGCCTCACAAACTTTATCGAGTTCTTTGAGAAGGTGACTGAACAGGTAGACGAGGGTAGAGCAGTTGATGTGGTGTATATGGATTTCAGTAAAGCGTTTGAGAAGGTTCCCCACGGTAGGCTATTGCAGAAAATACGGAGGCTGGGGATTGAGGGTGATTTAGAGATGTGGATCAGAAATTGGCTAGCTGAAAGAAGACAGAGGGTGGTGGTTGATGGGAAATGTCCAGAATGGAGTTCAGTTACAAGTGGCGTACCACAAGGATCTGTTCTGGGGCCGTTGCTGTTTGTCATTTTTATCAATGACCTAGAGGAAGGCGCAGAAGGGTGGGTGAGTAAATTTGCAGACAACACTAAAGTCGGTGGTGTTGTCGACAGTGTGGAAGGATGTAGCAGGTTACAGAGGGACATAGATAAGCTGCAGAGCTGGGCTGAGAGGTGGCAAATGGAGTTTAATGTAGAGAAGTGTGAGGTGATTCACTTTGGAAGGAATAACAGGAATGCGGAATATTTGGCTAATGGTAAAGTTCTTGGAAGTGTGGATGAGCAGAGGGATCTAGGTGTCCATGTACATAGATCCCTGAAAGTTGCCACCCAGGTTGATAGGGTTGTGAAGAAGGCCTATGGAGTGTTGGCCTTTATTGGTAGAGGGATTGAGTTCCGGAGTCAGGAGGTCATGTTGCAGCTGTACAAAACTCTGGTGCGGCCGCATTTGGAGTATTGCGTACAGTTCTGGTCACCGCCTTATAGGAAGGACGTGGAGGCTTTGGAGCGGGTGCAGAGGAGATTTACCAGGATGTTGCCTGGTATTGAGGGAAAATCTTATGAGGAAAGGCTGATGGACTTGAGGTTGTTTTCGTTGGAGAGAAGAAGGTTAAGAGGAGATTTAATAGAGGCATACAAAATGATCAGGGGGTTAGATAGGGTGGACAGTGAGAGCCTTCTCCCGCGGATGGAAATGACTGGCACGAGGGGACATAGCTTTAAACTGAGGGGTAATAGATATAGGACAGAGGTCAGAGGTAGGTTCTTTACGCAAAGAGTGGTGAGGCCGTGGAATGCCCTACCTGAAACAGTAGTGAACTCGCCAACATTGAGGGCATTTAAAAGTTTATTGGATAAGCATATGGATGATAATGGCATAGTGTAGGTTAGATGGCTTTTGTTTCGGTGCAACATCGTGGGCCGAAGGGCCTGTACTGCGCTGTATCGTTAAAAAAAATAAAATAAAGTGCTTTATAGGTTGTGAGGTTTCCAGTCTCCACTACCTCCCCAGGCAGTGCATTCCAGGGGCGACATTCTCCGACACCCCGCTGGGTCGGAGAATCGCCGGGGGCTGGTGTGAATCCCGCCCCCGCCGGTTGCCGAAGTCTCCGGCACCGGATATTCGGCGGGGGGGGAATCGTGCCGCGCCGGTTGGCGGGCCCCCCCGCTCGATTCTCCGGCCCGATTCCCGCCCCCGCCGATAAATTGCCTGTCCCGCCGGCGTAAATTAAATCACCTACCTTACCGGCGGGACAAGGCGGCGTGGGCGGGCTCCGGGGTCCTGGGGGAGGGCGCGGGGCGATCTGACCCCAGGGGGTGCCCCCACGGTGGCCTGGCCCGCGATCGGGGCCCACAGATCCGCGGGCGGGCCTGTGCCGTGGGGGCACTCTTTCCCTTCCGCCTCTGCCACGGTCTCCACCATGGCGGAGGTGGAAGAGACTCCCTCCACTGCGCATGCACGGGAAACTGCCAGCGGCCGCTGACGCTCCCGGAGATGTCATTTCCGCACCAGCTGGCGGGGCAACAAAGGCCATTTCCGCCAGCTGGCGGGGGGGAACTTCCTCCGGCGTCGGCCTAGCCCTTCAATGTTGGGGCTCGGCCCCCAAAGATGCGGAGCATTCCGCACCTTTGGGGCGGCGCGATGCCCGTCTGATTGGCACCGTTTTGGGCGCCAGTCAGCGGACATCGCTCCGTTTCTGGAGAATTTCCCCCCAGATTCTCACCACCTTCTGAGTGAAAATGTCTTTCTCAAATCCCCTCAGAATCTCCTGACCCTCATCCTAATACTATGCCCCCTTGTGATTGACCCTTCAACTAAGGGAAACAGCTGCTTCCTATTTGCCCTGTTCAAATCCCTCATAATCTGATACACCTCAGTCATATGTCCCTCAGCCTTCTCTGCTCTAAAAAAATCAATGCAAGCTTAATCAGTGTCTCCTTACAGCAATATCCTGGCGAAACTCCTTTGTCCCTCTTCACATAGTGAGGTGACCAGAACAGCATACAGTAACCCCACCTTAACCTGCACATTTATTGGACACTAAGAGGCAATTTATCATGGCCAATCCACCTAACCTGCACATCTTTGAACTGTGGGAGGAAACCGGACCCAGGCAGAGATGGGGAGAATGTGCAAACTCTGTGCAAATTCCACAATCAGCCAAAGCCAGAATTGAATGCAGATCCCTGGTGCTGTGATGCAGCAGTGCTAACCACTGTGCCACATGCTTACACTATGCCATGACTGATGAAGGGAAGTGTCCCGCATGCCTTCTTAATTACCTTATGCACCTGCTCTGCCGCCTTCAGGGATCAGTGAGCAAGAACCCCAAGGTCCATTTGTTCCTCTGAGCTTACTAGTGTCCTGCCATTTATTACATACTCCCTTGCCCTGTTTCTTCTTCCAAAGTGCACCTCTTTTATCACGGTTAAATACCATCTGCCATTGCTCTACCCATCTGACCAACCCATCTATAATTTCCTGTAACCTACAACCCTCTTCTTCACTGTTAACCGCCCTACAAATCTTGGTGTCATCTACAAACTTACTTATTATTCCCCCCCTCCCGTTCTCATCTGTGTCATAAGGGACCCAGCACTGATCCCTGTGTGTTGCTGCTAGACACAGGCCTCCTATTGAACAAACAGCCTTCTACAACTACCCTTCGTGTCCTTTTGATAAGCCAGTTACAGATCCATCTCGGCATGTTTCCTTGAATTCCATGTGCTTCAACCTTCTCAATTAGCCTCTCATGTGGGACCTTGTCAAAGGCTTTGCTAAAATACATATCAACTACACTTCCTTCATCCACACACTCGTTCATGTTATAAAAAAATTCTATCAAATTTGTTAGGCATGACCTCCCCCTGACAAAGACATGCTGACTATCCCAGCAAGCAGCTTAGTGAACCTTCTTTGAACTGCTTCCAGAATATTCACCTTAAGCAGACCAAAATTGTACACAGTACTCCAATGGGATCTCACCAATTCCCTGTACGGTTGGAAAATATATCATTACTTTTATATTCCATCTCCCGTACAGTAAAGGTCAACCTTCCATTTGTATTCCTAATTACTTGCTGTCCCTGCAGTGTAATATTTTGAGAAACTTAAATAATCAGGTGCAGAATCACTTGGTTGTTCCAAGACCAGTTTGTAGCTAACAACTAAGAAGTCAAAAAAAGTCATGACACAGAGGGGGAGTAGGAGGGCGGGGGGGACATGGAACCCAACCATGCCCAACAAAAGAAGCATGAGAAGCTGAATCACACTAACATAACAGGAGCAGGGTACAAGTACAGATGAGGGAAGAAGGCAAGATAAATAACCGTGGGGGGGGGGGGGGGGGGGGGAGGGGGAGAGAACAGCCAGAACCAAAAAACCAATGGGGAACAAAAAACAGGAAATCGCAACCACCACTGTAAATAATGCAAGAAAAACAATGATGTATGTATGTAAATAATTGAACTCAACCGGCGTACGTGTAAATATTTTTCTTTATCCTGTCTCCTACTGTTTGTCCACACTTAATCTTGCTTTGTATACCACAAAAACTCAATCAGAACATTTAAAAAAAAGTATCCTCATCGCTTCTAATAGCTCAGAGAAAAAAACCTTAAAACTCCACAACGAATCACCTACCTGTGCCTCCTGGCTTTGGCCCTCAGTTCACGCTGTTTCCAGCTCTTGGACAACACTTTTTTGTAAAAGGCTGGAATAGTACCTTCGCCTTCACTGCATCGACTTCTCTCACGTACCAAACTCCCAGAGTTAAGAATACTCAAGCTCCACCTTCATGCTACTTGGTTTTTTTAAAACATAATTTTTATTCAAATTTTCACAAAATATCAACAACAAAATACAGAAAGAAAACAACCTCCCCCCCCCCCCCACCCCGTATACATAAATAATAAATTAACAGCCATCATCAACACAGAAACAAATTTACATGCCCACTCAAGAAAAACAAACCCCCCCCCCCTCCGGTTGCTGCTGCTGCTGACCATCTTCTAACGCTCTGCCAGGAAGTCTAGGAACGGTTGCCACCGCCTGAAGAACCCTTGCACCGATCTCCTTATGGCAAATTTCACCCTCTCCAATTTAATAAACCCCGCCATATCGTTGATCCAGGATTCCACGCTTGGGGGCCTCGCATCCTTCTACTGAAGAAGAATCCTTCGCCGGGCTACCAGGGACGCAAAGGCCAGAATACCGGCCTCTTTCGCCTCCACCACCTGCCGCCGAACAAACGGCCTTACCTGCATATATCTGAAGGTGTTCCCCAGGGGGAGCCCGAACTTCTCCTCCAGCTCATCAGGCTCGCGAACTTCCCGTACATAAACAGGTCCCCCATCCTTCTAATACCTGCCCTGTGCCAGCTCAGGAACCCTCCGTCCATCCTCCCCGGGACAAACCGGTAGTTCCCCCGTATCGGGGACCACACCGAGGCCCCCACCTCACCCGTGACATCTCCATTGTCCCCAAATTTTGCCTCCAGGCGCGTGCCCACACAGGACGCCATCTCCAGCCTCTTCCATGCCGCCCCCCCCTCCATCACCCACTTACACACCATCGCCACGTTGGCGGCCCAATAATACCCACAAGGTTAGGTAGCGCCAACACCCCCCCCCCCCATCCTGCACTGCTCCAGGAACACCCTTCTCACCCTCGGGGTCTTCTGCACCCACACAAACCCCATAATGCTCCAATTAACCCACCTGAAGAAGCCTGAGGGATCAGGATGGGGAGGCACTGGAACAGGAACAACACCGTCATTTTAACTGACTGCACCTACCCGCCAGGGAGAGTGGCAGCACGTCCCACCTCTTAAACTCCTCCTCCATTTGCTCCACCAGTCTCGTGAAGTTAAACTTATGCAGGCCCCCCCCAACTCCTAGCCACCTGGACCCCAAGGTACCTGAAACTCCTCTCCGCCCTTTTTAGTGGGAGCTCACCAATCCCCCTCTCCTGATCACTCCCCTGGGTGAACAATGAACAACTTGCTCTTCCCCATATTGAGCTTATACCCAGAAAAATCCCCAAACTCTCTGAGAATCCTCATCACCTCCGGCATTCCCCCCACCGGATCTGCCACATATAACAGCAAATCGTCCGCATAGAACGACAACCGATGTTCCTCCCCACCCCGCACCAGCCCCCTCCAATTCCTCGACTCCCTCAATGCCATGGCCAGGGGCTCAATCGCCAGTGCAAAGAGCAGGGGGGACAGGGGACACCCCTGCCTCGTCCCCCAGTGTAACCGAAAATACTCTGACCTCTTTCTGTTCGTGGCCACACTCGCCACCGGGGCCTCATACAGCAACTTAACCCACCTGACAAACCCCTCCCTAAACCCGAACCTTTTCAGCACCTCCCACAGGTACCCCCACTCTACCCTATCAAAGGCCTTCTCCGCATCCATCGCCGCCACTATCTCCGCCTCCCCTTCCACCGCCGGCATCATTATAACATTCAAGAGCCTCCGTACATTCGTATTCAGTTGTCTCCCATTCACGAACCCCGTCTGATCCTCGTGAATGACCTGCGGCACAGTCCTCTATCCTCGTGGTTAAAATCTTCACCAACAACTTTGCATCTCCATTTAGGAGTGAGATCGGCCTGTATGACCCACATTATAGGGGATCCTTGTCCCGCTTCAGGATCAAGGAGATCAGCGCCTGAGACATCGTCGGGGCCAAAGCCCCTCCTTCCCTTGCCTCGTTAAAGGTCCTTACCAACAGAGGGCCCAGCAGGTCCGCATACTTCTTATAAAATTCGACCGGGAACCCATCTGGCCCCGGTGCCTTCCTTGCCTGCATGCTTCCTATCCCTTTGACCAACTCCTCCAACCCAACCACCTGCCCCTCCTCCACCCTCGGGAATCTCAACCGGTCCAGAAAGCGACCCATCCCTCCCTCCTCCAATGGGGGCTCGGACCGAAACAGTTCCTCGTAGAAGTCCCTGAAGACCCTATTGATACCCACCCCACTTCGCACCATGCTCCCTCCCCCATCCTTAACTCCGCCGATCTCCCTAGCTGCCTCTCGCTTCCGAAGCTGGTGCGCCAGCATCCGGCTCGCCTTTTCTCCATATTCATTTACCGCCCCCTGTGCCTTCCTCCACTGCACCTCCGCCTTCCTGGTGGTCAACAGATCGAATTCGGCCTGGAGGCTGCGCCGCTCCCCAAGCAATCCATCCTCCAGGACCTCCTGTCCAGCCTCACCATCTCCCCCACCAGCTTCTCCCTCTCTCGCTTCTCCCTCCTCTCCTTATGGGCCCGAATGGAGATCAGCTATCCCCTGACCACTGCCTTCAGTGCCTCCCAGACCACCCCCACTTGGACCTCCTCATTGTCATTAGCCTCCAGGTACCTCTTTATGCACCCTCGGACCCACCCGCTCATCACCGCGTCCGCCAGCAACCCCAACTCTAAGCACCACAGCGGGCTCTGGTCCCTCTCCTCCCACAGCTCAAGGTCTACCCAATGCGGAGCGTGATCGGAAATGGCTATCACCAAGTACTCAGTACACTCTCGGAATCAGCGCCTACTCATAACAAAGAAGCCAATCCGGGAATAGGCCTTGTGGACATGGGAGAAGAATGAGAATTCCCTGGCCCCTGGCCTCGCAAACCTCCATGGGTCCACCCCTCCCATCTGGTCCATGAACCCCCTCAGCACCTTGACCACCGGCGGCCTCCTACCCGTCCTGGACCTGGAGCGATCTGGGGCCAGGTCCAGCACCGTATTGAAATCCCCCCCCATTATCAGGCCACGTCTCCAGGTCCGGAATCCGGCCCAACATACACCGCATGAAGCCCGCATCGTCCCAATTCGGGGCATATACATTGATCAACACCACTCGCTCCCCCTACAGCTTGCCACTTACCATCACATACCTACCGCCATTGTCTGCCACGATACTCGACGCCTCGAACGACACTCTCTTCCCACCAAGATCGCCATCCCCCGATTTTTTGCATCCAACCCGAATGAAACACCTTGCCTACCCACCCCTTTCTCAACCTTACCTGATCCGCCACCCTCAGGTGCGTCTCCTGAAGCATGCCCAATTTGCCTTCAGCCCCTTCAGGTGCGTGAACACCCGGGCCCGTTTGACCGGCCCGTTCAGTCCCCTTATGTTCCAGGTTATGTTCCCGCCCCCCTCCCCCGCCGACTAGCCATATCCCCTCCTAGGCCAGCCACGTGCCCGCACCCCCCGTTCCCCACAGCGGCAGACCCCCGCCCCGACCTTCTCTACTAACTCCAGCTCCCCCTTGGCCATTCCAGCAGCAACATGCTACTTTGTTCAACTACAAATGATCCTAATTGAAATTCCAGAGATCGGAGTCAGGCCCTGCTGGTTAGAACTACAATCCTAACTAGTAAACAAATTAACTATCTGGAGGGTGTTTGTTTATTGCTGACTAAAACAAACTACAACTTATTGTCGCAGTTAAATATTAAATTATTAAATGCAAATTTCACTAGATTTTAGAAAGATCAATCAGAAGCATTCCCTCATTTCCAAATTCTCAGAATTAAGAAAAACGTCTCACTGTTTTTGGGTAAAGATCCACTTTTGTACTACTTATCATCAAATTACTTACCTTATTTACGTCATCTCTTGAATTCAGCTCTTTCATCCATGTTTGGACAAAGGCTATATTGAGGACCAGAACTAGGTTACCCTGGCAAGCTCAAACTGAGCATTGGTGAGCTAGTTATTACTGAGTAAGTGCTGTTTGACAGTACCGTTCACTTTTCATCACTTTACTAATAATTAGGAGTAGGACTGATGAAGTTGTAATTAGCAGGTTTGGATTAGGCCTGTGAAATTTTCCATGTTGTCAGATAGATGTGTAGTTGTAAGGTGTGTAGGCCGACAGAGGGACCAGGAGGCGAACGTTGGGTAGTCAGCGGTTCAGTAGGAATAGGAGGTGGGTCTCATCAACAAGAAAACTCAGAGGGCATGTTTGGCCAGGTGGCCTAGTGGAAGGGAGGGCCATGCCTGAGGCAACCGATTGTCATTAAGGTCAAAGTAGTCCATGAGCTCTTCGCACTTAATCATAGATTATCATAGAATTTACAGTGCAGAAGGAGGCCATTCGGCCCATCGAGTCTGCACCGGCTCTTGGAAAGATCACCCTACCCAAGGTCAACACCTCCACCCTATCCCCATAACCCAGTAACCCCACCCAACACTAAGGGCAATTTTGGACACGAAGGGCAATTTATCATGGCCAATCCACCTAACCTGCACATCTTTGGACTGTGGGAGGAAACCGGAGCACCCGGAGGAAACCCACGCACACACGGGGAGGATGTGCAGACTCCGCACAGACAGTGACCCAAGCCGGAATCGAACCTGGGACCCTGGAGCTGTGAAGCATTTGTGCTATCCACAATGCTACCGTGCTGCCCCTTAATGTTGGTGATGAGGGTGGCGGGGTCAGAGGAGAAGGGTTTAAGGCAGTGGCTCGCAGTACAGCAAAGCAGTCAGGGATCATCTTTTTGTGCCAAGGTGATTCTGGAATAGTGAAGTTTCCCTAGTATACTGTCTGGGGAAAAGTTAAATATCCAAACCAGACCGGTTACACACACACACATTCCCGAGGAGTGAAAAGTTAATACTTTTTCTTAATTTGTTCACGGGATGTGGGTGTACCCAGCTAGATCAGAGTTTTTCAAACTTTTTTGCCCGAGATTCATTTTTACCAACCAGCTGACCTTCATGACCCACGCCGGCCGAACTTTGCGACCCACAATTTTCACTTACCTTTAACGACAGGTGAGCCTATGTGGTCCTCACATTCTCACTTGCTTTGTCATTCAATGCTACATTTCTGATCATGACTTCAGCTGATGATTTAAGATCTCACTGCATCATTGAAAAATAAATCGAGGGGTTTATCTTTGAACTCGCCATGTCTTTGAAATTTTGAGGGTTTCAAACTTTAATTTGCCAGTGCTTCCCTGCATATAACACACATCAAACTTTGAACCTGGATTTGCAGTGGCACAAATGAACAAACCCATGTCAAGGAAACATTTTAATGCTGTTTTGCACCTGTTTTCAGTTTCTTCTTCATGGGTTGTTCACCAGAGGCCCTGGAGTTCACACCAGCACTGCTGGCAGCTGTAAAATGAAGGCATCTTTCTTGCGCCCAGAACATGTGACATCAGCATACGGGCACCTGACCTGCTCTCCGCCACCACTTCCAGTGGGAGGCCTCAATCATTTGTTGAAAAAAACTGGCCCTGGACAGCGCGCTGACATCAGGAGGCGGCGGTCCACCCCGCTGGGCTCCGGGCCTGCGCACTGCTTAATCCAGCACGCATGCGTGGGATGGCCAGCAATCTCAAAACTCTGTCACTGCCAGCATTTTTAAAAGCCAATAGTGGCCATTGGGCGTTCCTCCCACGATCGGGAACGCCATAACCGATCATGCCACGACCCTCCCGAAGCCTGCAACCCACTGGGGTTGTGACCCTGAGTTTGAAATCCCCTGAGCTAACCAAGGATTTCTTGACCATTCCCAACTGTCTTCATCACAAATGAGATGAGACGTTTCTTCCCCCAGAGCGTGAGCCTGTGGAATTCATGACCACAGGAAGTAGTTGAGTCCAAAACAGTGTATGGTTTCAAGAAGCAGTTAGATGTAGTACTTAGGGCGAAGGGGATCAAAGGATTTGGGGAAAAGCGGGATTAGACTATTGGAAGATTAGCCATGATCATAATGAATGGCGGAGCGGGCTTGAAGGGACGAATGGCTTCCTCCTGCTCTGATTTTTTTCTTTCTAAATCGAACAGAAAAAGCTGGAAGTACTCAGCAGGTATGGCTGTAACTGTGGAGAGAAAAGACAGAGTTCATTTCAGGTCTGTAACCTTTCATCACATATTGTTAACTTTACCCCACCCACTCACTTTGCCAACCCCTCAATTGCCAGAGCTGTAGGTTCAAAAACAAATGATTAATTTCATCCACTAACATCTTTTTAATTCAACCAGCTAGAGATGATGGGCGAGATTCTCCGACCCCCCGCCGGGTCGGAGAATCGCCGGGGGCTGGTGTGAATCCCGCCCCGCCGGTTGTCGAATTCTCCACCACCGGATATTCGGCGGGGGCGGGAATCGCGCCGCGCCGGTTGGCGGGGCCCCCCCCGCGATTTTCCGGCCCAGATGGGCTGAAGTCCCGCCGCTAAAATGCCTGTCCCGCCAGCGTAGATTAAACCACCTACCTTACCGGTGGGACAAGGCGGCGCGGGCGGGCTCCGGGGTCCTGGGGGAGGCGCGGGGCGATCTGGCCCCGGGGGGTGCCCCCACGGTGGCCTGGCACGCGATCGGGGCCCACCGATCCGCGGGCGGGCCTGTGCCGTGGGGACACTCTTTCCCTTCCGCGTTCGCCACGGTCTCCACCATGGCGGAGGCGGAAGCGACTCCCTCCACTGCGCATGAGCGGGAATGCCGTCAGCAGCCGCTGACGCTCCCGCGCATGCGCTGCCCGGAGATGTCATTTCCGCGCCAGCTGGCGGGGCACCAAAGGCTTTTTCCGCCAGCTGGCGGGGCGGAAATTCGTCCGGCGTGGGCCTAGCCCCTTAAGGTTGGGGCTCGGCCCCCAAAGATGCGGAGCATTCCGCACCTTTGGGGCGGCGCGATGCCCAACTGATTTGCGCTGTTGGGCACCAGTCGGCGGACATCGCGCCGTTTTCCGGAGAATTTCGCCCCATCTTTGAAATCCAGACATTTATCAATATAGATGAAGTGAAGAACTGAAACAAAAAGCAATGTAACAACACCAAATAAATGATGTGTTTTTTAAAAGTCTTTCATAATTTTCCCACTAATTCTAACCTATGGCACCATAAATAATCAGACTTTTATAGAAAATGTGTTCAAATTTCAAAAATATTTTAAATTTTCAAATCATATATATTTTGTGGATAATGTAATTTATTGTACCAAAGGCAGAGATATGTGGAAAAGCTAGTTGAAGAATCGATTAAAGAATTTCATCCTGCCCGATTCCAATGTTTTGGAATTCAACAAAACTTTTATGCATCTTGTGATTGCATCCTTGCTTTTTTTCTATTCGTTCATGGGATGTGGGCATCGCCGGCTGGGCCAGCATTTATTGCCCATCCCTAATTGCCCTTGAGGGGGCAGTTAAGAGTCAACCACATTGCTGTGGATCTGGGGTCACACATAGGCCAGACCGGGTAAGGATGGCAGATTTCCTCCCCTGAAGGACATTAGTGAATCAGATGGGTTTTTATGACAATCGACAATGGTCATCATTACACTTTTAATTCCAGATTTTATTGCACTCAAATGTCAGCATCTGCCTTGGTGGGATTTGAACCCAGGTCCCCAGAGCATTACTCAGGGTCTCTGGTTTACTAGTCCAGTGACAATACCACTATGTCACTGCCTCCCAAGCTGCAGAGCACTTCGACTCAGGGGCCTAGAGGTAGTGCCACATAGCCATTTCCTCAGCCACAAAAATTGCAGGCAAGAAGCATACATATAAATCCAATTGGAAGTGTGTCCAAGGTGAGCAGTTTTGAGGAAATAAGGGAGGCATCAACTGGGGGGATTTAGGGATGCTGACAAGACCGGGGGAAGGGAACCAGAAGTTGGAGCTCCCTGCACACTATGGAGATTTAATCCTACTGTGTGTGTGCTGTCACCAACTGGTTCCTTACATGGAAACCAGTCTAATTGGCAGGCTTAGCTTCCAATTAAGCAAGAAGCCTGGGCGTCATTCTCCGACCCCCCAGAGGGTCGGAGAATGGCCGTTGGCCGCCGTGAATCCCGCCGGTTGCCGAAGTCTCCGAAGGGAGAAGAGTCGGCGGGGCGTTAATGTCGCCGCTGCCGTCGGAGAATGTCACGGGTCTGCGCAAGGCAGCCGATATTCTCCCTTCCGGATGGGCCGAAGTCCCGTCGACATGATGACTGTTCACGTCGACGTAAATTAAACCTCCTTTTCATCGGCGTGACCCTGTGCTCCAGGTTCACGCCGACCAGCGTGGAGGCGAGTGACGGCCTGGGGGGTTGGCTCTGGGCAGGCGATGGCGTGGCCGCAGTCTGAAGTCTGAATGCGTGAGGAGAGGTGTGTCTCGGGTTGTGTGTGTGTGTGTGTGTGCGGGGGGGGGGGGGGGGGGGGGGGGGTGGTTAGAGTGGCTGGGCTCCGGGGGAGTGCCGGGAGGGGGTCCGTGCCGGGGAGGGGGATGGGGGGGTCCGTGCCGGGGAGGGGGATGGGAGGGTCCGTGCCGGAGAGGGGGATGGGGGGTCCGTGCCGGGGTGGAGGTTGGGGGGGGGGGGTCCGTGCCGGGGAGGGGGATGTCCATGCCGGGGAGGGGGATGGGGGGGGTCCGTGCCGGGGAGGGGGATGTCCGTGCCGGGGAGGGGGATGGGGGGTCCGTGCCGGGGAGTGGGATGGGGGGGGGGTCCGTGCCGGGGTGGAGGTTGGGGGGGGGGGGTCCGTGCCGGGGTGGAGGTTGGGGGGGGGGGGGTCCGTGCCGGGGAGGGGGATGGGGGGTCCGTGCCGGGGTGGAGGTTGGGGGGGGGGGGGGGGTCCGTGCCGGGGAGGGGGATGCGAGGGCAAGTGAGTTGGACCACCTGGCCAGGTGCCAGCCTCCAACAGTTGGACCCATGAAAAACTCTCAAATCAAATCTATATACATTTCAAATGATTCCTTCCAAAATGAAGTATCATTTCAATTACTACTTTATGGATGCCACCTGGCTGGGGGGAGGAGGGGATATGGGCAATGATGACATGTCGTCGTTCCCCTCCCCCCACCAGGCCGTCATGTTTTCCGATCATCCAGCGATGTTGGCCGCCGTGGCGGCAGCTGGTAATGTCTATGTTGCCCTGGATGAGGAGGAGGAGGAGGAGGAGCGTGCCAGAGAGACGGCGCAGGCTGCCGCAGAGGGACAGGCGGCAGCCGCCCAGGCTGGAGGGACACCTGACCGACAGGACGAGGAGGGGGAGGAGGACGTCGCGGCCCCACGGCAACGGAGGCACCCGAGGGCGCCCCGTGTGTACCGGCCCCGGCAGTCATACTAGGACCTCACGGACCGGGAATGCAGGAGGAGACTCCGGATGAGGCGGGAAAACGTGGCACACATCTGCCACCTGCTGGCACACCTGTCACCGCGTGGCACTGGCGGGAGACACCCTCTCCCTGTGTCCGTCAAGGTTACGGTGGCCCTGAACTTTTATGCAACGGGGTCATTCCAGGCACCGAGTGGGGACCTGTCCGGCATATCGCAGACATCGGTGGATCCGGGCAGTGACAGATGCCCTATATGCCATGGCGCACCGCTACATCCGCTTCCCCGTGGACCGGGCCAGCCAAGATGCCCGGGCCGTGGGCTTCTCTGCCGTGGCCGGGTTCCCCATGGTCCAGGGCGCGATCGATGGGATGCACGTCGCCGTGCGGCCACCTGCAGATAACAGGGCCGTGTTCACCAATAGGAAGGGGACCTATTCGATGAACATACAGGTGGTCTGCGACCACCGCATGATGATCCTGCACGTCTGCGCCCATTACCCAGGCAATGTACACGACTCATAGGTGTTGTCGCGGTCATCCATCCCCGGCATGTACGAGGGACGCCATCCCCGGCTGAGGGGCTGGTTGCTGGGCGACAGGGGCTACCCATTGCGATCGTGGCTGATGACGCCTATGCGGAGGCCACGCAATGAGGCGGAGAACCACTACAATGATGCCCATGTAGCGACAAGGGGAGTGATAGAGAGGTGCTTTGGCGTGCTGAAGATGCGTTTCAGGTGCCTGGACCTCTCTGGGGGCACCCTCCAGTATCGGTCAGATAGGGTCGGCCGCATCATTGTGGTGTGCTGCGTCCCGCACAACATAGCCCAGCAGATGGGCGATGTGCCGCAGGCAGAGGAGGGCGGAGTGGAGGAGCAGCAGGAAGAGGCGCAGTCCTCCCCAGATGAGGGGGATGGGGGTAATGGTCAGGGAAGACGGGGTAGACACAGGCGGGTGGCTGTCCACCGTTACCGGCTGGCCCAGCGGGCACGGGACAGACTGATAGCCGCCCGCTTCACTGACTAGATGGGCGTGGGAATCGGGTAGTATGGCCACAGACCGCACACCATGGCAACAGCCGACCACTCACACCCCCCACCCATCCACCCACCCAGCATCCTCACCCCCCTCCCTAACCCCACCCACCCCACCCACATGCACACCACCCCCCCGCAATGCCGATCCACCTGCGGCACAACGGGCCGGGCTCACACAGTTGCGGGTGGACGCGTGTCTATTGCAGGCCATGGAGGATGATGACAACCCGCCCTGCGGTGAGCTCCTGGCTCCACATCGTTGGACTATGTTTGACCCATGGCCACAGTACCACCATCCACCCGGACCATCCCTGCATGCGGCTGTGACACTGCAGCGCATGGTCCCGTCCTCTGCCCGGGGGATGTTGATGGCGGCCCAGGGGGAAGGGGGCAGACTCACCTGGGGCTGAGGTAAGACCACCCCTCACACACACACTTGCGCTCGACGTACATGACACCCCCGCACGCTTTGGACAGAGCACAAAGGCAGCTTCGGTAGGTGTAACATTGACTTTAATAACCAAAGGAGTTCATGCACGTGCCCTAGCCCCTAAAACTCATCTGTGCCCTGCACCCGTGCCAACTTACTCAGTGTCTAATTGTTTGGCCTTACGGGCCCTTTGACTACGTCTACGTGGTTCCCCAGACGGTACAGCAGAACTGGAGGTGGACTCCTGTGATTCCTGCCCTCTGACACTGGATCCCTTTGGCGGCCGTTTCCTGGGGCGTCCTGGCCTAGGTGGGGCAGGCTGCGGCCCGGGCGAGGGGATGGCGAGCTGCCAGCCTGTCCTGCCCGTTGCCCACCCGATGCACCTGGGACGGAAGGGGGGGGGGGGGGGGGGGGGAGTCCGAGGTGTCGCGGTGTACCGGGACCTCCCCTACAGGGGGAGCCGGGACGGACACCACCTCCTCCTCCCTCGGGGTGCCCGATGGCCCCCAGGCCTCTACATGGGTGGGGGATGCAAACGGACTGGCCATCCGACGCCCCCCCGACATCTGGCGCTGCCAGTCCTGGAAGCCAGTGCTGGTATCGACAGGGGTCTGCAGGTTTGCAGCCATGGAGCCCAGGGGGTTGGCAAACCCTGTCTGTGACAGTGCGACGCCGGCTAGCACATGGCCACTGGCGCCGATGCCCTCAGCGATGGCCTGCAGAGACTGGGCCATGGCCTGCTGAGACTGGGCCATGGCCTGCAGAGACTGGGCCATGGCCTGCAGAGACTGGGCCATGGCCTGCTGAGAATGGGCCATGGCGTTGAGCGCCTCTGCCATCTGGCGCTGGCACTGGCTCATGGCCTCCTGTGAGAGGGCAGCCATGTCCTGGGCCACAGACGCCGCCTGCACGGAAAGCCCCAGGCCTCGCAAACCGTTCCCCATGTCTGACACCGTCGCACCCATTGCCTCCACTGCGGACGCCACCCGTGCGGTGTCAGCCTGGGTGGCACGCATGACCGGCACCACTCCCAGCTCCTGGACGCGGGTGGACTCCTCCACCTGCGACTGCAGCCGCCGCAAGCCGCCCGTCACCCTCTTCGCTCGTCTCCAGGTCGGTGGTTGCATCGGATCTATGTGTGGGTGTGGTAACTCCAGGAACCCGGGATCCATCTGGGCAGCAGATGTTCGCTTGGGCTGGGCTGCCCTTCGACCGCCCGGCCCCTCTGCTGCTCCTACCTCCACCTGCTGTGCCGGGACGGCTGTGTTGTGCGCACCAGTGAGTGTACCAGACGCCTCATCACTAAAGTGCCCAACCGAGGTGAGTGTTTCTGCGATGGTGGAGGGTGTTGGTGACAGCAGTGGCGTTGTGTCGTGCTCTTCGTCCCAATCTGAGTCCATGGCACTTTGGGGTGGGGGTTCGTCTCCACCCATCCACTCTGAGTCACTGTCCGGTATTTCGTCTTCCTGGGTAGTGCTGTCCCGGGTAGGGGTGTCCTGGGCAGTGCTGTCCTGGGTAGTGGTGTCCCGGGTAGTGGTGTCCCGGGTAGTGGTGTCCCGGGTAGTGGTGTCCCGGGTAGTGCTGTCCTGGGCAGTGCTGTCCCGTGTAGTGGTGTCCTGGGTAGTGATGTCCTGGGTAGTGGTGTCCTGGGTAAAGGTGTCCTGGCTCGGATGTGACGGGGGCCTGTGGCTGCCCCCCTCGTCGCTGGGTGGTCGCTCCCGCACGTGACGGGGGTGTCGTCTCCCTGTTGCTCCAGGTCTCTCCGTCTCCCGTGGTGTGCGAGGGGCATCCTGCGGGCGTCGCATGCTGGAGGGTCCGGGTCTCTCCGTCTCCCGTGGCCTCCGAGGGGCATCCTGCGGGCGTCGCATGCTGGAGGGTCCGTGTCTCTCCGTCTCCCGTGGTGTGCGAGGGGCATCCTGCGGGCGTCGCATGCTGGAGGGTCCGGGTCTCTCCGTCTCCCGTGGCCTCCGAGGGGCATCCTGCGGGCGTCGCATGCTGGAGGGTTCGTGTCTCTCAGTCTCCCGTGGCCTCCGAGGGGCATCCTGCGGGCTGTCTGCATCTGCGGGGATGGGTGCCTGGACGTTTGGTCCTGCGATACACAATGAAGCATGCATGGTTAGACATCAGGCAGTGATCAGGTGATATGGGGGAGGGGGATATAGGGGAGGGGGGATATGGGGACGGGCTGTCAGTGGCTCACTTGCTACTACGCCCCCGACCTCTGCATCAGCAACCTCCCGGTCGTCAGGTCCGCCAGCCAGTTCCAGGGCCCTTTCCTTGTGTTCGGTCAGTGGCCTCTCATCAGCGGGGGCTCCTCCAGTCCTCACATGCTCCCTATTGTTGTGTGCGCGCTTATCCTGTGGGGGGGGGAGGGGGGGGGCGGGGGTGGCAGGGGTAAAAGGCAACACTGTTAGGCAGGTATATGAATGCACGCCATCGGTTGCGCGTGCATTGCAGAGGTTAAGGTTAGGGCTGGATTCACTTCGGGATATGGGGGAGGGGGAAGGGGATATGGGGGAAGGGGGATATGGGGGAGGGGGGATATGGGGGAAGGGGGATATGGGGGAAGGGGGATATGGGGGAAGGGGGATATGGGGAGGGGGGACATGGGGGATATGGGGGAGGGGGGATATGGGGGAAGGGGGATATGGGGGAGGGGGGATATGGGGAGGGGGATATGGGGGAAGGGGGGATATGAGGAGGGGGATATGGGGGAAATGGGGAGGGGGGATATGGGGGAAGGGGGGATATGGGGGAGGGGGATATGGGGGAGGGGATATGGGGAGGGGGGATATGGGGGAGGGGGGATATGGGGGAGGGGGGATATGGGGGAAGGGGGGATATGGGGGAGGGGGGATATGGGGGAGGGGGGGATATGGGGGAGGCTCACCCTGCCTGCTCTGACGAGATCGTTCACCTTCTTGTGGCACTGGGTGCCTGTCCGTGGTGTCAGGGCAGCAGCGGTGACGGCCTCTGCCACTTCCCTCCACAGACGCCGGCTGTGGCGTGGGGCAACTCTGCGGCCGTGCCCGGGATACAGGGCACCGCGTCCAGGAGCGCCTCCACATCCCGTGACTCGAACCTCGGGGCTGAGCGGCGGCCAGCCATCCAGTCGGGTGTTCCGGTCGGGTGGGGGGGGAGCAGCGCGGCCTTATGAGCCGTCACGCCGTGCGGCGCGTATGACGCTGCCCGGCGTGAACCACTGCGCAAGCGCGGATCCCGTTACGTCGCTGCTAGCCCATTTCGGGCCGGAGACTTTCGACCCATTTTTCCGACGTGACGCAAGTCGGATTTGCGCGGTTTTTTGCGCCGATCGGCGGACTTTCCGCCGTTAACAGAGAATTTCGCCCCCAGTCTGTGAAAGCCTTGAGCGAAGATAGATCTCCATTTTACAGGGGTGTGTGATGAGGGAAGGGGGAAAACTTGGAAGCTCCGGAAGGCGATCGGCAATGGGAGAACAAGAAAGTATCAGGCATTTGGTATAAAAAGCCCATACTGTTGGAGAGGACAGTGTGAAACAGACCGGTAAGCTCGAGGAGATACTTGTTAGGAAGATGTGTTGGGCATTTTGAAAAACTTGAGGATAGACAAGTCCCCCGGGCCTGACGGGATACATCCAAGGATTCAATGGAAAGCAAGAGATGAAATTGCAGAGCCGTTGGCAATGATCTTTTCGTCCTCACTGTCAACAGGGGTGGTACCAGAAGATTGGAGAGTGGCGAATGTCGTGCCCCTGTTCAAAAAAGGGAATAGGGATAACACTGGGAATTACAGGCCAGTTAGTCTTACTTCAGCAGTAGGCAAAGTAATGGAAAGGGTTCTGAGGGATAGGATTTCTGAGCATCTGGAAAGACACTGCTTGATTAGGGATAGTCAGTATGGATTTGTGATGAGTAGGCCTTGCCTCACAAGTCTTGTTGAATTCTTTGAGGAGGTGACCAAGCACGTAGATGAAGGTAAAGCAGTGGATGTATGTACATGGATTTTAGTAAGGCATTTGATAAGGTTCCCCATGGTAGGCTTATGCAGAAAGTAAGGAGGCATCCGATAGTGGGAAATTTGGCCAGTTGGATAACGAACTGGCTAACCGATAGAAGTCAGAGAGTGGTGGTGGATGGCAAATATTCAGCCTGGATCCCAGTTACCAGTGGCGTACCGCAGGGATCAGTTCTGGGTCCTCTGCTGTTTGTGATTTTCATTAATGACTTGGATGCGGGAGTTGAAGAGTGGGTCAGTAAATTTGCAGACAATACAAAGATTGGTGGAGTTGTGGAAAGTGAGGAGGGCTGTTGTCGGCTGCAAAGAGACATAGATAGGATGCAGAGCTGGGCTGAGAAGTGGAGTTTAACCCTGAAAAGTGTGAGGTTGGCCATTTTGGAAGGACAAATATGAATGCGGAATACTGGGTTAACGGTAGAGTTCTTGGCAATGTGGAGGAGCAGAGAGATCTTGGGGTCTATGTTCATAGATCTTTGAAAGTTGCCACTCAAGTGGATAGAGCTGTGAAGAAGGCCTATGGTGTGCTAGCGTTTATTAGAAGAGGGATTGAATTTAAGAGCCGTGAGGTGATGATGCAGCTGTACAAAATCTTGGTAAGGCCACATTTGGAATACGGTGTGCAGTTCTGGTCACCTCATCTTAGGAAGGATGTGGAAGCTTTGGAAAAGGTGCGAAGGAGATTTACAAGGATGTTGCCTGGAATGGAGAGTAGGTCTTACGAGGAAAGGTTGAGGCAGCTAGGCCTTTTCTCATTAGAATGGAGAAGGATGAGGGGCGACTTGATAGAGGTTGATAAGATGATCAGGGGAATAGATAGTGTAGGCAGTCAGAGTATTTTTCCCCGGGTGGAACAAACCATTACAAGGGGACATAAATTTAAGGTGAATGGTGGAAGATACAGGGGGGATGTCAGAGGTAGGTTCGTTACCCAGCGGGGTAGTGGGGGCATGGAATGCACTGCCTGTGGAAGTAGTTGAGTCAGAAACATTAGGGACCTTCAAGCGGCTATTGGATAGGTACATGGATTATGGTAGAATGATGGGGTGTAGATTCATTTGTCTTAATCTGGGACAAAAGTTCGGCACAACATCGTGGGCCGAAGGGCCTGTTCTGTGCTGTATTTTTCTGTGTTCTATCTTCTGGATCTGACCACATCTTGCCTGGGTTTAGCTGCTGGGTTCCCACTGGGCCAGGAAATCTGGTCAGTCAGTTTATTTCCATAGAATCCATATAGTGCAGAAGGATGCCATTCGACCCATTGTGTCCGCATCGACCCTCCAGAAGAGCTCTCCACCTAGACCCACTCCCCCGCCCTATCCCCGTAACCCCACCTAACCTATAACCCCACCTAATCTGGACACCTTTGGACATGAAGGGAAATTTAGCATGGCTAATCCGCTTAACCTGCATATCTTTGGACTGTGGGAGGAAACCGGAGGAAACCCACGCAGACATGGGGAGAATGTGGAAACTCCACAGTCACCCAAGGTTGTAATTGAGCCTAGGTCCCTGAGGCAGTGAGCCTCATTGTAATATTTAAAGTGCCAACCCAACTCCTCAGACGCACCTAAAGTCACTCACCTGTGTTTAAGCTGGAGGTTAGTTGGTGTCTAAATTGTTAAGATTTTAACCACCTGACTGACCGATTGTGATTAACAATTCCCCCTATCGGTCTCCGTGATAATTCTTCATCTGATTGGTTGAGGAGCCATGCCATTACCTGCCCTCTCTCAGATCCCCTCTAGAAGCTGTAGAGTTGATCAGCTGCCTAATGAAAGAATTGTCAGTCAAAAGCCCACAAAAATTTACAGGCAGAATCAGCATAGTGAATGGAGAGCACCTTTCCTTCACCACTTACTGCAAAATTTGGACCATGCTATTAGTTTCAATTTTGTACGGTGACTGTAGTATGAATGTTGCTGTTCAATTTCTAACCTGTAGAGGTTTTTCTAAAATTGTTTTGCATGTAAATAAATTTCTCCTCAGCTGGTCATACTCCATATTGTTCAAGTTGTTTGATGATTGCAGTGTAACTGTATCTAATGTTAACAATTTTAATACACACAGGTCACATGTAAAGTACCTATGTGCAGAATTTGCAGGCATATGCAGACCTGAAGAATACACAAAGATCTTGAATAGTTTTTGTATATAAACAGATGCAAACCATAGCATAAATTGAAATTATTTTTTAGCTGTTTCAAGATGAGCACACAGGAGCACAAACCTAGAATTGAAAGAGTTAACAGAACAGGGAGTGTGGGAAGGACGAACAATATAACTTATAATAGTGCTTTGATTAACATTCAAAAGGATCTTTGCAGTTCAGTCCTCTCCCAATGTCTATTGAAGTATTGAAACAAAAACAAAAAATCTCATACATGCTATGCTACTACAAAGTTAATAAATTAAAATTAGTAGAGTATGTATTTCCTTTGTTGAAGATCCACAAAGGCTACAGTTCCAGTGATCACATAAGTCAAAGTGTTGTACCCATTGGCATAGGGATGCATTTCGGCAAAATTATTGTCTTTGAAATAATGAATAAAAATTAAAATAATTTGGTGCCAAAGGTAAAGAATGGGACAGCACAATAAACAAAATGTCAGTGAGGTAAATGAGGTGACAAAATGCAATGTTTCACGATGAACCCTGAGAATTTATAAACTAAGTGTGATTTGGGTGTGCTGATAATGAAAGCATTTCTAAACACGAGCATAAAAGGAGACCGAACGGGAGTTCAATGGAATCTTCAACACTTATGTCTCATAACGAACAACCTTACCATCAAGAAGTTTTAAAAGGCATAATTTTAAATTGCATAAATAAATGCATTTACATTGTTTCAGTCAAACATTAGAGTAAGAGGTTACATTAAAACAGATAAAATGCCGCTGAATGGGTTATTAGATTTCAAAGAGCAGAAAAATCACATTGCAGCAACTCCAAATGGCACTGTGGAAAACATCCAAGCTCATCAGAAAGTGCATTATTTGAAAAGATATTTGACTACCATTTATCATTTGTTTCTAAACGGTGTCAAAATGATCACAGAGTGTCACCAGTCTTTGACAAGGAGTTGGGCAGACAGTTAAAAAAATATCCCCAATCACGGTCTATGAAGAGTGTTTTTCGAACACTCCTTCCAACAGTTAGCGTTGTTTTGCACTTCTGAACACTGTACCCAGTTTCTGTGGAAAAGGATTTTTAGAAAATCTCCCTCCAGATGCAGTTAACTCCAGACATCCTGTAGATAATGTTTCTCTTCACGTAGGTTGGCTACAATATTCATGGCTGCCAGAGTATCCACTCCCAGTTTTTCCGATACCATTTCAGTCAGAGAACTGGCCACTTCTTTAGCCATATTCTTGCCATCTCTGTTTTAGAAGCAAAAATAATATCATTAGAAAACAATAAGACCCTATTCTTCTGGGCGTTACAAAACCCAAAGTGTAGATAGGCAATAATGGGGGTCAGAAGGAGGCAATAAATGGGGGTCAGAAGGACTTAATCATTACAATCAAACTCTAGGTTAGTGTAGCAGCTCAGCATAGAATAATAAATGAGATAATTGAGTGTTTACCATCTCATGATATACAGCAACTCTATCTAGTTAGAAGGTGAACAATGGCACATGTCAATGGTGCAAACTTCAGGCTACTTTACAGAACTTAAAATGATTTACAAACAATGCCCCACAGTTGGCTGTCCATCTGCGAGATGGAATTATTACTTTGTTGCCCCATTTTTGTATATATATTTTCAACAGCTGCCATAATCATTGCTATTCTTTGAACCTGACATGCATCCGCAATCAGGATTTTTTTTGTTCCACTTTTTCCCATCTAGCTATCATATTGACAATAAGCTGGCCAGCCCTCCATTTTCCCTTTCCCCCAACATTATTATCAGTACTGACTAAACTGCTGAACGCAGAGAAAATAGGTTTGTTTTAAAATGAACATTTTCAATTTGTAATGGCAAATAATTGGCATGTTAAGTTAGCCTGGGGGAGTGCACAAATAGCATTCAAGGCTGAAAATACAACGATAACCAACATCTTTCTTATTACTACAAATTTCAACCCAGTATTTTTTTTTTTAAATGTAGGTACAGTCCTTTCTAATTTATCAAACTTGATTGAGTAAAAGATACTCCCATCTCCCAAGTGAGTTTCCCAAAGCAGCCAGATTGACGACATTTCTAATTCCCTACCAGATACTTTTCCTCACTTTCTGATTTTTATTTTGCCTCACTAGGGTGGTAACTAGACAAACCTTACAAAGTATGTCCATAACTTATGAGAAAATGGTTGCTTCATCACTTTTTGCACCACTCAAAAATCCTAGAGAAATTGAATCAGTGGGAACTGCCGTGAGCTCCCCAGCGCTCGACCCGGCAAGCCCAACAGTGCAATACAACTGTCCACTTAACGAGGCCCCACGGGCTTCATGCCGCAAATGAAGGCTCGTCAGGACTGTGCTTGCTAGCCACCACCCCGCTAACAATGTTGAGAAGCACATACACAGCCAACCCCACTCAGCTTGTAGCCATTACATCGAGAAGACCGGCCCCATGATTTGGAGACATGGACCTGGGGGCGCTCCAAGATGCAGTCAAGGCCAGGAGGGATCTCCTGTTCCACCGAGGGTCAGCCAGAGGTCAACCAGTGTTGTATGGGATGAAATGGCAGCGGCCGTCAGCTCAGGAAGCGTGACCAGAAGGATGGACCTCCAGTGCCGCAAGAAGGCCACCATCCACACCGGGCTGCACGCGTGAGTTGACAACCCCCCTCCCCCCCACACACACACGAACAGCCTCCCCCCCCCAACCCTCCATTTACCCCTCCAACCCACCCTCCCCACTCCCTTCACCTCCCCCAACCCTCCCTTCACCACTGTGAACTGCACATGCAGCTAATGATGTCTCTGCAGGAGAGGTTGCCCCACAATCACTGGGAGAGGCCCCAGACTGGCGTAGGGGTGCTAGACAGAATCCTCACGACCTTCGAGGAACGGAGGTGGCAGAGGACAGAGCAGTCACCAATGCGGAGGTCGGTGCACATTGCAGATGTGAGTCCACCGGGCCCCACCCGGATGGACTGTCACATGTTATTGCCATACAGACTGACCCATCCCTCCCACTGGCCACGTGTCATTCTCTCGCAGGTCCTCCAGCCAACGCCACTGGCCCATCCTGGGTGGCCCCCTCGCCTGCCTCCCAAGAGACCACCTCGGAGGAGAGATCCGAGGATGCCACAACCGATGCGTCACAGTTGTCATCCCCACCCTCCACCAGCACAAAGACCCGCACCTCCGTGGGCAACATTAGTGGACAAGCTTCTGAGCATAATCTGGTGAGCACCACACAGACGCTGATGCACATCAGGTGGAGGCAGGAACGCCCAAGCGAGACAGCAGTTGAAGGGCTGCAGGATCTCAGGTTCCAGCTGGGTCCCAGCTGCCTGCTGAGCCTATTTGTTATCCTGCAGCTGATGGTGACATGGTGACATTAGGGAGCGACCGGGACATTCAGAGGGTGATGTCAGCGACACTCCAGCAGGTCGATTGGAGGAGTCCCAGAGGCTACTGGCGCAGAATGTCCGACTCACTGCGGGACGTGACTCAATACCAGGCTGACCTTGATGAGTCGCTGAGCGGCATGTCCCACTCTTAGATGGGAATGACCGAGGCACTGCGGAGTTTGCCCCAGTCACAGGTGGGCATTGCCGAAGCACTGCAGAGCATGGCCCAGTCACTGAGGAGCATCACCATCAGCCATGATGGTGCAGACATTGGGAAGCCGCCAGGGCTGGCAGAGCCAGATGATGCAGGGGCAGCCAAGGCTCAATCCAGCTACCCCTCCACCCTGAGGTGAACCCCAGGGCCCTATGAGCACCCAGCAGGGCGCTGGGTGGCAACCCGGACCCATTCTATGGAATACAACAGTGGCCAGCAGCTCCCAAGAGTTCCACCCCTCTGATGAGACTGCATCTCACAGCCAGCACCCGGAACAGGTAGGTACAGCTCTGCATGTGACCCCAAGTGTGAGGGGTCCCTCTGGCCTCAGAGAACACCCGCCAGGGGCATTGAAGGCAGCAGGATGAGGTAACTTTGATGTATGTGTCCTAATTTGCACCAAGTCCATACTATAAGTTAGGAGCAGGGGAAGGCCATTCAGTACCTTTGAACATGCTCTGCTATTTAATAGGTTCATGGCTTATCTGGTTGTGGACTCAATTCCACATTCCCGCTTGCCCCCGATAAATTCATGATTAAAAAAGGGGTCAAAGGATATCTACCTTTGCCTTAAAAATATTTAATGATACTGTGTCTACCTGGGAAAGGTTCCACAGACTCTCAATCCTCATACAAAAACAAATTCTTTTCATCTCCGTCTTAAATGAGTGACCCCCTATTTTTAAATTGTGTTCCTTAGTTCTAGTCTCTCCCACAAGAGAAAATTGAATATCCCAAATTCAGCATACAATTCCTACAGTGCAGAAGGAGGCCACTTGGCCCATCTAGTTTGCACCAATCCTTCAAAAGAGTATGCCACCTCGGCCCACTCCCCTGCCCCATCCCTACAACCCCACCCAACCCACACATCTTTTGGACCCTAAGGGGCACTTTAGCATGGCCAACCCAACTAACCTGCACATCTTTGGCAGCAACCCCATCATTCAGGATGTTTCAACAAGACCACCTCTTTTTCTTCTAAACTCCAATGGACACAGGCCCAGACTGTTCAACCTTTCTCAAAAGATAACCCCCCACCCCCAATCCCACCCCAAGTATCAATCAAGTGAACATTCTCCACTTCGCTGAACTGTCTCTAACAAAGCCGTGGTTATGCATCCATCTCTGTGCTTGCTTACCTACACTGAATCCCAATTAAGCAATGGAATTATTTCAAATTTCTTATCTATGCTTTGTTTTCAAGCCCCACCACAACATTTACCCTCCCTGACTCTCATCCAGCCTATTAATCCTCTGAGATAACTGAGCTTCTTCAATTCTGGCCTCTTGAGCATCCCCTTATTTTAATATCGGCACAGTTGGTGCCCAACCTTCAGCTGCCAAGGATCATAACCATAGAGTCTGGAATTCCCTTCCTAAATCTCTCTGCCTCCATTTTTCTCTTTCCTCCTTTGAGACACTACTTCACACTTACCCCTTTGACCAAGCATTTGGTCATCTGCCTCAATATTCCCTTATGTGGCTTGCTGTCAAATTATCTTTGATAATGTTTCTGTGAAATGCCTAGGGACATTTTACTGTGTTAAAGATGCCATTATTGTTGTTGTAAGATTTTGCATTAAAACCAAACTTTCAAGCTGGCATCTTATAAGTACAGCACCCAAAAAAGAACCAGTTGACACACTTTCACCAAAATAACCCCACCGTATTCTTTATTGGCATAGACTGAGCATACCGTTAACACCACAAATTCAATTTGGTTATCCATGCTATTCACTGAATCTGTATTTATGTGGGAAGATGCTCTTCCTCGGAAACTGTATCACTTCCCTCCTCTACACCACCAGTGAAGAGGCAAGTTTCCTCGTAGACAGCCTTGTTAATTGAACGTGGGACTTAAACTCCTAATACCAAATGCAGCTTCCTTGTATTGTGGTTACTGAATCCTGTCCAGCACTGCTATTGTACATTTGGTGGGGCCACCTTATGACAAGGTCATATGTACCAAGGCACTGGGGAGAAACCCGACTGTTCCTTTCAAACTACTATGAAAGTTTGAATGCTACACAATTGTTCCTAAACTCGACACATGATTGTCACTGTTATATTTTAAATAATGACTTATCTAAAATATATATATTACTCTTGAATCCACCAGGTGATAACATGCCCAATAGTCTTCTTGTTGAAAGATGAACTACTTAATGAGTAATAAAATAATAAACTGAGTCCTTTTACTCAATACTAAACTAACAATAAAGAATTAAAGTACAATACAGATAACTATAGAACTATACACTATTATAACAAACTAGTTCTAACTTTCTCACTCTGGCTATTCTATGTCTTGCTTGTTTCCTGTTCTGAATCACATCATCATAATCATCTGACTTAGAAAAGGCGGGAAACCAGTTCTTATAGTATGTGAGCCATCGAGTGTTGAAATGACTGTGTTACATTTACATACATTGATTATGTTTACTGATATCTGAATATCACTACAGTTACTGCAGATAAGCTACGAAGTTTAAAGTTTTGCTTTTCTATCAACATCTGCTTGGTGGTTTGGCAACAATCTCTGAAATTAAGGGTGGGAGTCTCCCCTACCCAGCGGGGTGGGGGGGTCCCGGCGCCGAGGAGTGGAATAAAGATTATTATTATTATTATTAAGAGGCCATAATTAGGTGAGCACAGATATCTGGAGAGTTGCGAGGCTGGTGGAGTTTCCAGTGGTAAGGAGAAGCAAAGCCACAGAAGGATCTGAAAACAAGAAGATAATTTTTAAAATAAAAGTGTTATTTGACCAGGAGTCAATGTAGTTCAATGAATGGAGTCTGGAGCAGGACCAAAGATGATGGTCTTCCCAATATTTAATTGGAGGAAACTTTGGCTCAACTGGTACTGTATGTCGGATAAGCAACCTGACCATTTAGAAACAGTGGAGGAATCAAGAAAGGTGATGGTAATGCCAAACTGAGTGTCATCAGGAAACTGATGGTAGATTTTCAGATGACGTTGCCAAGGAGCAGCCCGAAATAGAAGGGGGACAAGGATAGATCTTTGGGGTATACTAGAGAATGGGATAATAAGTCATCGCACCGATTCTCTGGCTATAGTCAGCTAGACAACAGTGAAGAAGCTTTGGAGAAAAGGTTTACCTCGATCACAGTCAGAAAGCCTACTATTTGTGACTTTGATAAGAGATGTTCAAGTATTGTGGCAAGTGTGAAAACCTGACAGGAGGGATTCTAATAAGGAGTTCTGTGAAAAGTGGGCAAGGGATTGGCAGGCAAAAACACATAGCGAGGAGACCAGAAAAGCAGATAGTACTCTTAACTGTGGTCTTGCTAAGGTTTTATATCAATTAACCATGGTTACTGTTTTACTAGGTTTGGTTTGCCATCCCAGTATTGGGGGTATTTTTTTTTTTCCAAAAATGGGCATATATATTTAATGTTGTGTTTTTATTGTTTTGTGCTACTGACCCACCAAATCAATTCTTACTGGTCAATTCTTCATATACACTGGATATTTAGGAATTTTAGTTCTAATTTAAAATGCAAAACTTTCTTACTACAGATGCAGCAAAGAACATTGACTTAGATCTTCCAATCTTCAGAGACCAGACATACAACTGATGCTGCACGTCAGGACCCCACCGAAGTACTGATATCCTGACCTTTGTGGCAATTGCCGGGAAGTTTCAACTACCAATGTGCAATTTGCCTGTTCTGCGAATGTCTCCAACTCTGAGTTTGTGTCAGGGCCCTTGGATAGTTCTGATGTACTTACCTGGGTAATTACTCAGGAAATTTTAGACAGAATAAAACTTAAGCCTGAATTTTTCAGATGAAGAGATCGCACTTCCCACCATCCGAAAAGTCGGCAGGGGCTCAGAGTGCCCCACAGCCACTTTAGGCTCAAATTAACATTAAGTGGCTGCAGGTGGGACTTTCAGCCCTCACTCAGGTGGGCTGATCAGTGAAATCGAATTCAATCTGGATGGGTGTGAGGTGATGCACTTGGTCAGACAAGGGGCTGGTTCAGCACAGGGCTAAAGAGCTGGCTTTTAAAGCAGACCAAGGCAGGCCAGCAGCATGGTTCAATTCCCGTACCAGCCTCCCTGAACAGGTGCCGGAATGTGGCGACTAAAGGCTTTTCACAGTAACATCATTTGAAGCCTACTTGTGACAATAAGCAATTTTCATTTCAAGGGAATACATGATAAACAGCAGGACCCTAGGAAGCACCGAGGATCAGAGATAACTTGGTGTGCATGTACACCCATCCCTTAAGGTAGTAGGACACAATGCTTAAGGCAACATATGGCTATACTTGTTTTTATTAGCTAAGGCACAGGGCGCGATTCTCGGGCCGCATTGTGCTCTCGCTTGAGCGCAACACGGCCGGAGAATGCCGGGATAGCCCTCCAGTGAGCCTCCTGACAGGCTCTGCGCCTCCCGGATTCTCCGAAGTCCCGCTAGATGTCGGAGTCAGAACTCTGCCTCAAATGGGTGGGACCAAATGACTCTCGCGGAATTAAGTCATAAACCTACTTACGGCCCATCTGCGTTGATCCACCGGTCTCCTTCGATTCACCGACCTCTTCAGGGAGGCTGCAGCCTGGCACCAATCAGTGTTGATCCACACAAACGTGGACCAGGTGGAACGACACCCGGGGATCTCCCAGGCCATCGTAGACCCCAGGGTGGTCAGGGTAGGTGCAGAGTGGCTCCCTGGCCCTCCTCCTGTAATGTGGGCACTTTAGCACTGGCACCCTGGCACTGCCAAGGTACACAGATGGCACTGCCAAGCTAGCAGGAGCACTGCCTGGGTGCCAGTGCAAGGGTGCCCAGGTGCCACTGCCAAGGGTCAGGCAGCGAGGGGGCCATACCCATGAAATGACCCATGAAATTAGGGTTGGGGGAGGTTTGAAGGGTAGGGGAGTGCAGGGTATAAGTAGGGGCTTCCGGAGGTTCGGTGGGTGAACTAGAAGGGAGGGGGTGCTGTAAGGGGGCTTGGTGGGGGCCTGAAGTGGGGGGACCTCATAGTGGGGTGTCCTCACTTAGGAGGTGTGGGGTAGTGCACATGTGTGGGGGGTATGGAGAATGGGGCACCCTTTCAAAATGGCAGCCCAATCTCCGAGTTCAGCTCCCCAGAGCGAAAATAATTATAAGTGTGGGCTAAACCGGTGAGGAACTCCCCAGGGTCCAAAAAAGTGACGAAGTGTCATTGTATAGCGGTGGCGAACGCGCTGGCAGACCGGGAGGAAGCTCACTGGAAAACCCACCACAAATTAACTGAGAAATGTTTTGGGAGAATCATGCCCATAGATCAGGGAGGTTATACTGGAACTGTATAAAATGTTGGTTAGGCCACAACTAGAGTATGGTGTGCTGTACAGGAATCCACTTTATAGGAGGGATGTGAAAGCACTGGAAAGGGTTCAGAGGAGATTTACCAGGATGTTGCCGGGGCTGGAGAGTTTTAGTTATGAAGTGAGATTGGATAGACTGCTGTTATTTTCCTTGGAGCAGAGGAGACTGTGGGGGGACATGATTGAGATATATAAATTATGAGGGAACAGTTAGAGTAGACAGGGAGAAACATTTCTCCTTGGTGGAGGGATCAATGACCAGGGGGCATAGATTTAAGGTAAGGGGAAGGAGGTTTAGCAGGGATGTGAGGAAAAACTATTTTATCCAGAGGGTGTTGGGAGTCTGGAACTCGCCGCCTGAAAGGGTAGTGGAGGCAGAAGTATGTAGATGTGCACTTGCGATGCCAAGGCATAACAAGGCTATGAGCCAAGTTCTGGAAAATTATTAGAACAGTTAGGTGGCTGTTTTTTGACTGGCGCAGATGCAATGGGCCAAAGGGTATTTTCTGTGCTTTAGATCTCTAGGACTCTATGGCTCAAGAATAGTCCTGTCTTGGAGAGCTTCTCCAGTCCCTGCAGCGACAAGAGCTGCCGTGGACCGAACAGAAAATGCATGAGGAAGCCTGATACTAAGTTGGATACAGGAGATCAAGGCAAGTTCAACGGGCCCCAGGTTGGGGAGCCATTTGTTTTGGGGGGGGGCTGGGGGCGAGGAGATCCTTGGGCCTTGGGTTTCTTAATGAACTCGAATGCAGCACTGCCCAGATGTTATAAATCATATATATTTATCTCATAAGAGAATTATGGTTGTATTACATGTTTTATTCTGTCCCGTTCTGTAACATGCGATTATATACATCATTACTGTGAACTCATTCATTTCTACTCACCCACATACATACAAATATCCATTTTCACTCAGCAACATTTTTGTGACATCTTCAGCAAAGAGTTGAAGTAGATGTTGAACATATTTTGGTTTTCCTTCGTTTGTGTCCTTGGGTAGATCTCTTGAGAAACAGACTTTCAGCTGGGTCAAGGTGCCATTATTTTGAAAGCTTCTTAACTCATTTCTGGAAAGCAAAGGAACAAGATACACTTTAGCAATCTCCAGTTTACCATTTAATTAGTTTATATGTCACCCCCATTCCTCTCAAAAAACAGATTTAGAGTTTTTAATTCCCCTTCAGTTTGTTCTGTTTATTCTTAAATTCTATCCACGTGTAGCACCTTCCAGTCTTGTCAAAGGTCTATGCCTTTTCCGTTAAATTTTGTTTTTTTCTATAGATTTGATCCGACATGCTGAGTGTTTCCAGCACTTTTGTTTTGTTTCAAATTTTAAACATTTGCGTTTTTTATTATTCTTGAAGATGAAAGTTAAGATTTCCAACCCCATCATATGTATTTGAACTATAACTGTCATGTATTAAGATTCATTTTCGAAAATAAACTTCAAAAATGATCATAGCGAGTATACATGGAAGTACAATATTTCACTAAAGTTGACAGAACAAAGTTAAGACAGTTCGGAGCCAACAATAATAATAACCTTTATTGTCACAAGTAGGCTTACATTAACACTGCAATGAAGTTATTGTGAAAAGCCCCTAGACACCACATTCGGGCGCCTGTTCGGGTACACTGGTGGAGAATTCAGAATATCCAAATTTCCTAACAGCACGTCTTTCGGGACTTGTGGGAGGAAACCGGAGCACCCGAAGGAAACCCACGCAGACACAGGGAGAATGTGTAGACTCCGCACAGACAGTGACCCAAGCCAGGAATCGAACCTGGGACCCTAGCTCTATGAAGCAACAGTGCTAACAATAGTGATACCATACCGAGTCATGTTCATTGTCACTACGTTGTTGTACATTAGCCATCATGTTCCTACTATATCAGATTTAGGGCAGCATGGTAGCATAGTGGTTAGCACAATAGCTTCACAGCTCCAGGGTTCCAGGTTCGATTCCCAGCTTGGGTCACTGTCTGTGCGGAGTCTGCACGTTCTCCCCGTGTGTGTGTGGGTTTCCTCCGGGTGCTCCGGTTTCCTCCCACAATCCAAATATGTGCAGGTTAGGTGGATTGGCCATGATAAATTACCCTTAGTGTTGGGTGGGGTTACTGGGTTATGGGGATAGGGTGAAGATGTGGGCTTGGGTAGGGTGCTCTTTCCAAGCACCGTTGCAGACTCGATGGGCCGAATGGCCTCCTTCTGTACTGTAAATTCTATGATTTAGTTGGGAAGCATAAAGCTTACTGGGAGCCTACACACAACTATGCCCAACAAGTCCCCATGCGTGAAGTTAAAGGGTGGAATGGGGGGAGCAATAATGCCACTGAATGTTATGGCACACACCAAGTATTGGTTTAAAACTGTTGCTTCAGCAAACAAGCCTTATGGCAAAAGGCTGGAATTTACGACAGCATAGCTTTTAAAAAATAAATAACAGTAGGATTACCTTTACTCCAATTACCTATTTTTCAATGGAGTCTTTGCGTCTCATCAATTACAATTTTTAAAAAGTGGCCCACAATTAGCCTTACTGGACTGGTGGTGCCAAACAGTTTGGCCTCTGGCCATGCTTTCTGTGCTGTGGTAAGCATCAAATTATGTAATGAGCTTACCTTCCATAAAGGGGAAAACTCCTTATTTTAGGTGCCAGCACCTCAGGAGTAGTGATGCTAGTAACTCTGACTCACACCAGGGCTGCATTTTCAGATTTGAAGTAATTCTTTGGAGGATATTAGAACTGCCTTAAGTCAGAAATCTTTTAAGCTGAGTTTCCAATTGAAGTTCAAGTACTTCAATTGAAAAGTGCCATCAGCTCTGCAAAGATTTTGAACAGGTTGAAATATTATTCAGCATTGGAGGATGTGGATAGAATTTTCGGTGCTGTAATGGTTGAAAAAGGAGTAATTTGAAGCAAAAGTGAAAACATTACTGTTTGAAGGGTTGAAATAAAGGTTTGGAGAGACAATGGTGCATATTGTTGAAAAAAGAAGATTTCTTGAGTCAGCAAAATGCCTCAAGTTACTCTGTAAATAGATCTTCAGTTACAGCAGGTTAAGAAGTGGTGGGAATAAAAAATTGTAATGGCATAGTCACCGAAACAGATAATCTCGATCATGGTGTCGGCAACCGTAAAACAGCCAAATTTCCCCAAACACAGCGCCAGGATTCTCTTCTTTTTGTTTTTCACTGAAACAGAAAGATAGCAAACTAAGGAAGCAAAAACCAAAATTGTTTAAAAACCTATCCCAGCAGTTAACTGATTATTTCTTGCAATATTTTCAAGAATCTAACAGGCATCCTTTCCTCACAATTGTTTCTTCACCGACATGAAGATGTTTCATGACAATGTTGCAGTGCCTCATCTAAATGATCGTTATTCACATGTGTAGGAGTTCCATTCAGCAAGCTATTCGTCTTCAACCAGCATCACGGTTAAACATAATGCTTTCCCAGCTGAGGCACTATACTAACACTTTAAGGGAGTAGCTGGGTAGGCATCAGGAGAAGGAAACCTAGACACTTCGCCTCTCCTTAATTACACATGTTACTGCCAAATGTAGGACACCTATTCCAGCCTCAGTCAAGTCCACTTAAGACAATAATACTGAGGAGAGTTGGTCTCACGAATCTCACTGATCCATCAGGAGAACTGTCAGTCCATTCTACAATAAATAACCAAATATATTGAAGTACTTAATTTCTACCTCAATGTCCAAGTATTTTTCAAATATTACTTCCATATGCAACCTGCCACAATCCTCAAGTGATTTTAATTACCATAGCCCGTGTCCTTAACTGCATTAATTCCCACAGACCCACCAACCAAGCTTTTCTTGGATAAAATCTCAACACTAACAAGTGAATCCACAACAAATACATTATTTTCATGTGTACAGAATCATAGATTTTTTTTTTTTTTTTTTTAAACAGTGCAGAAGGAGGCTATTCGGCCTATCATAGCTTATTTGGAGAGCCAGTACAGAGATGCCCTTGATGCCATTCTCCCATCTTCTCCCTGAAGCTGCACATCTTCCTTTTTACACCATAATTTAATTCCCTTTTGAATGTTTTGATTGAACGTCTCTCTACTACACTCAGGCAGTGCGCATTCCAGAACTTAAACTCTCGCTGCGTGAAAACGCTTTCTTCATATCACTTTTGCTTCTTTTACCAATTACTTTAAATCTGTGCACTCTCTCATTCCTTCCAGGAGTGGGAACAGTTTTAAGCAAACTACTCTGTCCAGACCCCTCATGGTTTTGAATAGCTCTATCAAATCTTCTCTCAACCTTTTTTCAAAGTAAATAGTCACAATTTCTCCAATCTAGCTTCATAATTGAAGTTCCTCATCCCTGGAACCTTTCTGCACCCTCTCCAATCCCTTCCCATCCTTTCTAAAGTGTGGTGCCCAGAACTGAAACACAAACACTCCAGTGGAGGTTGAACTATTGTTTTGCACAAGTTCAACATAACCTCTTTGCCCTTGTAATCTATGCCACTATTAACAAAGCTTAGGATGCTGTATGCTTATTAGCTGTGCTCTCACTTGGTCTCGTCACCTTCAATAATTTATACACATATACACCCAGGTCCCTTTGTTCCTGCACCCAGTAGCCTGATGAGTATTCATAAGAGACACCAGCAAAGCCTAATGGTTAAAAAAGTTCACTTTGTATCAGCATAAACTGCAGGGTCTTCAGCAAAGAACACGATGTGCAGCCAGGGAGTGAGCAATTGGACAGGGGCTGTTGCTATGCCTCAAACAGAGAGTGATTAAACACAGACCCTGGTGTGCCGTGTTCCTGAGAGAACTTTGACCCGAGTGAGTCACGAGTCCTGAGCATTCATGACTCAAGGATAATGATTAATTAGTGCTGTCCTGTGAGTACGTGACTGGAAGCATGAGCAAGATCTGTATAAAAAGGAGAGACAAAGGAACTTCTGAAGCGAATAACCTGCAGGGATAACCACAGTAAGAAGCTGCACCCTGGGTCCGGAACCCAGAGGACATCAGGATCCACCAAAAGGGCATCTGGTCACCTTGCCTCTTAACAGGTTGTATTTAGGTCCAAGCCATGGGTCTTGATACCTTTTGTATAACAGAGTTTTGATACTTTATGTAACAGAGCTCCTGTGACAAAGCTTCTGATACACTTTATAGTAATGTTTTGATACATTTGGGGTAACTTGGTGAGGTACAATAAAGGAGATAATTAGAGTGTTTTGTCCGGAAGGCTAGTTGATCCAAGTTGAGGTGCAACCAGCCCCTTTAGGGTTGTATACTTTATTTTATACTATCGGCCAGTCTCCTTCCTACCAATATGAATTGCTTCACAATTCTCTGCATTGAACTTCAGCGGATACCTGCCTGTCCATTCCACCAACTTGTCTGTGTAACTTAGTTGCTGATATACAGAAAACAATGATAAATGGTAATTGGCAAGGGAGAATCAAAATCATAGAAATTTACAGCATTAAAGGAGATAATTCTCTCATCATGTTTGCACCAGTCAACAAGGAGTCATCCAGCCTAACCCCACTTTCCAGCTTTTGGTTCATAGCCTTGTAGGTTATGGCAGTTCAAGTGCATATCAAAGTATTTAAACATTATTAGAGTTTCTGCCTCGGCCATCCTTTCAGGCAGTGAATTCCGGATCAGCAAAAATGTTCCTGATGAATCCCCTCAAAACCGCTTACCCATCCCCTTAATCTATGCTCCCTGGTTATGATCCTTTCAACAAAGGAAAATAATGTATCCCTGTCCACTTCTATCTAGTCTCCTCAATGTTGTACGCTCCAATCAGGTCAACCCTCAGCCTCCCAGTATTCCAAAGGAAACATTCCTCGCCTCGCAAATATTTCCTTGCAATTAAAATTCTCCAGTCCAGGCACCACCCTAATTAACTCTCCTCTTGTACCTTCTCTAGTACAATCACATTTTTCCTATCCTGCAGTGACCAGAACTACACAAAGTCCTCCAGCTGTGGCCTTACTAGTGCTTTATATGGTTCCAGCAAAACCTGCTGCTCTTATACGTTATGCTTCAGTTAATAAAAGCAAATATCTCTTTCTTGCCCATTTTATCTACCTGCCCGGCCACCTTCAGAGTACCTCTGTTCCTTTGCACTGCTGGCTATCCTACTATTGATTGTATATTCCTTTGTCTTGTTAGCCTATCTAAATACATTACTGTTATGACCACAGCAGATGCTATTTGCTGAGCAAGTCAAATTCCAGATGAACTTGTTTTACTGATAACATTTTTTGCATTCTGAAAATGGATAGACTCAAATTGAGATCTCGGCAGTGCAAATCCCATTTTTGGCTGCTCGCAAGATTTAGCAGTCATTACGGGATTTGAGCCCATGGCTAATGGAGCCACTCGATCGTGTCCAATATCATTATATCGTGCAGCATATCATTTATCAATCTTACCATAGGAGTTTAAAGAAATGGATAAAACAATTAAAATATATACATTGTACCATGTCATTTTACAGAAAGATTTAGGTACCTAGTTCATTATTGTTTGATCTTCTTTCCCAGAAATTGCAATATTGAAATCTCACAGTGGTGATATCCATTCTGCCAACTACACAGCATACGCAAAATTTTAGCTGATCATGGCCTAAAGATACATTTATAGTAAAGAACAATATTAGAGTCAATCTTGCCAATTTAAAATCACAAAATATTTGTGTAGATTGATATTTCCCTTGGGTACAAATAGGACATCTATGAGTGTTTCAAGTAATCCTGTACATCACCATGGTCAGGAAATCCAAGTTCGGTTCCTGGCTGTTAAGAATCCTTTTGGCTATGCCCTTCATATAATTGTATTGCACGCCTTGCTAATGATTGGATTGGATTTGTTTATTGTCACGTGTACCGAGGTACAATGAAAAGTATTTTTCTGCGAGCAGCTCAACAGATCATTAAGTACATGGGAAGAAAAGGGAATAAAAGAAAATACATAATAGGGCACACAAGGTGTACAATGTAACTACATAAGCACCGGCATTGGATGAAGCATACAGGGTGTAGTGTAATGAGGTCAGTCCATAAGAGGGTCATTTCGGAGTCTGGTAACAGCGAGGAAGAAGCTGTTTTTGAGTCTGCTCGTGCATGTTCTCAGACTTCTGTATCTCCTGCCTGATGAAGAAGTTGGAAGAGTGAGTAAACCGGGTGGGAGGGGTCTTGGATTATGTTGCCCGCTTTCCCCAGGCAGCAGGAGGTGTAGATAGAGTCAATGGATGGGAGGCAGGTTTGTGTGATGGACTGGGCGGTTTTCACGACTCTCTGAAGTTTCTTGCGGTCCTGGGCCGAGCAGTTGCCATACCAGGATGCTTTCTATGGTGCATCTGTAAAAGTTAGTAAGAGTTAATGTGGGCATGCCGAATTTCCTTCGTTTCTTGAGGATGTATAGGCGTTGTTGTGTTTCTTGGTGGTAGCGTCAACGTGGGTGGACCAGGACAGATTTTTGGAGATGTGCACCCCGAGGAATTTGAAACTGCTAACCATCTCCACCTCGGCCCCTTTGATGCTGACAGGGGTGTGTACAGTACTTTGCTTCCTGAAGTCAATGACCAGCTCTTTAGTTTTGCTGGCATTGAGGGAGAGATTGTTGTCGCTGCACCACTCCACTAGGTTCTCTATCTCCCTCCTGTACTCTGACTCGTCGTTATTCGAGATCCAGCCCACGATTGTCGTATCGTCAGCAAACTTGTAAATGGAGTTGTAACCAAATTTTGCCATGCAGTCGTGTGTGTACAGGGAGTAGAGTAGGGGGCTACGTACGCAGCCTTGCGGGGCCCCGGTATTGAGGACTATTGTGGAGGAGGTGTTGTTCATCATTCTTACTAATTGCGGTCTATTGGTCAGAAAATCGAGGATCCAGTTGCAGAGTGGGGAGCCAAGACCTAGGTTTTGGAGCTTTGATATGAGCTTGGCTGGGATTATGGTATTGAAGGCGGAGCTGTAGTCAATAAATGGGAGTCTGATGTAGGAGTCCTTGTTGTCGAGGTGCTCTAGGGATGAGTGTAGGGCCAGGGAAATGGTGTCTGCTGTGGACTGGTTGCGACGGTATGCGAATTGCAGTGGATCAAGGCGTCTGGGAGTATGGAGGTGATGCGCTTCATGATCAACCTCTCGAAGCACTTCATTACGACTGAGGTCAGGGCCACCGGACGATACTCATTGAGGCATGTTGCCTGGTTCTTCTTTGGCACCGGCATTCTTGAGGCAGGTGCGGACCTCCGAGTGGAGTAGGGACAGGTGAAAGATGTCCGCGAACACCTCTGCCAGCTGCTCCGCACAGGCTCTGAGTGCACGATCAGGGATCCCGTCCGGGCCCATCGCCTTCCGAGGGTTCACTTTCAGGAAGGCCAATCTGACTTCGGAAGCTGTGATGGTGGGTATGGGTGAATTATGGGCTGCTGGGGCACTCAACAGCGGATTGTTGGTTACCTGCTCGAACCGAGCATAGAATGCATTGAGTTCATCAGGGAGGGGTGCGCTGCTGCCGGAGATCGCTTTGTAGACGGTTATGTTGTTTAGTCCTTGCCACAACCGCCGAGAGTCTGTCTGTGACTCTAACTTGGTTTGATATACTCTCTTGGCACCTCGGATGGCTTTGCAGAGGTCGTACCTGAATTTCTTGTATAGGTCAGGGTGTCTGACATGAACGCCTCAGATCTGTCCTTCAGTAGGGAGTCAATCTCGCGATTGAGCCATGGTTTCCGGTTGGGAAACATATGTATTGCTTTCTTTGGCATGCAGAGAACAAAGAACAAATGTTTTTGTGTTTTACACACAGCAAATGACTGGATATTCTATACAAATGACGTGCCAAAACCAGTGCTGGGAGTGATTTTTACCAGACGGAATTATTTTGTTCTTACAAATTAAACTGAATACTTTTCACTAAATTTAAGAGAAAAAAACTGAAATGATACAAAAGCAAAATACTACTTGAAATCTGATACAAAACCCCCCAGAAAATACAGAAATACTGAGAAGGGTATGCAGAATCTGTGGAGAGAGGAAGGTAACATTTCAGATCAGTGGCCTTGCCTCAGAATTGGAAAAAGTTAGAAAGTTAATAGGTTTTGAGCAAGTGAAATGGTGTAAAATTGTTCAAAAGGGAAAATGATAGAATGGGAGACAGAAGAGATTAAATAACAAGAAAATTGCTAATGCATGAATGGCCAAAGAGGGCAGCAATAGGATAAGTAAAGAAAGAAAGGACATGTCTCAAGGAAGGTGAATGAAAAAAAAGTAATCTGAAAGCAAAAATGAGGGGTGGTACGGTGGCATAATGGTTAGCACTGCCACCTCACAGCACTGAAGACCTGGGTTTGATCCCAGCCCCGGATCACGGTGGAGTTTGTACATTCTCCCCACGTCCTGCGGGAGTCTCACCTCACAACCCAAAGATGTGCAGGGTAAGTGGCTAGGCCGCGCTAAATTGTCCCTTAATTGGAAAACAAAATTGTGTAATTTAAATTTTAAAGAAAACAAAAATGAGAAAAACACATATGGCAAGAAGCGAAGGACAGAAGTCAGAGTGGGACAGAATGACAGGTGATCAGAAGCGCAACCTCTCCCTTTCACTTGCTCAAAACCTACTACACCTCTAACTTTTTGCAGCTCTGCTCAATGGACATGGGTCTCTTTCTCTGATTGGGCTATCCGACCTGCTGAACATTTCCCATCATTAAAACCTGAAATTATGTTTTGTGCATACTTCAACATCCACCAGCCCATGGCTGCATTTTATATTTTAAAGCTGCTGCCAGGAGGTGGGGGTGTGGGGGGGGGAAACAATTCTAAAATCCAGCACTTTGCCTTTCTGCCACCTACCTGCCCGACCCAAGAATGAAATTTTATTTGGGAAGTAGAGGGGTCACAAAGCCCACCCTACGGCCTCACCCTGGCCTCCACTGCCATTTTAGCAGCAGAAGGGGAGGCCACACGAAGCAGATAGATCAGCAGCCCATTGCTCTCTCCGCCAGCCTCTCAAACCTTGCCTGGTCTCCCATTCCTCTCAACAGGATCTGCCATCCAGAACCAGCAAAATGACCCACAGCCACACAACACCCCCAAACTTACCTTACCAGTGACAATCTCCATTAGAGATTACCTGGCACTGCTGACCATCAGATTGGCTGTCATCTTCCGGAGGCAGGACTTCCTGCCCATGGGCCAAAAATCCAATTTCCAGCCTACTTACAGTCAATTGGCCATAGGCCTATAAACCCAGACCCATGTTTCTTTCCATTTTCAACCTTTTCTGCACCTCATTATTGACTAATTAAAACAGAGTTTCCTCCTATTTATTTGACCCATCAATCTGCATAACAACTGAGGTCATCGTTGTCCAAGCACCCAAGTCTTTGAAAATCAAACCTTTAGTAACTACCAATGATGTCAATAAGTATTCCATGGTTTCTGAAGTGTGAAAACTCTGCAGTGAATTTAGTAAGGGCATGGGAATGTTAATCTCAGATGTGACCATTTTCTCAATTGGATTTCTGACAGCCGCAGTCCTCTCTGTCCCCAATTTTACTGCAGTTGTATATAGATTCTCAAATCTAAGTCTTCAGTATAGTCTTCGAATGAGCCCATGACTCGACACATTACAGAACATTCTGGAGAGCAGTTTGTTTAGTACTCCTCATGTGTTTCTAAAAATACTGTGTGCTAAATGAAAACATGCTGAAGGAAAATTACTTTAACATGAAAACACATGCAAGGGTGGGTTACACCCCGACTTGTAACTTTTACATTAAAAACCTATTGACTGCCTTGAACCTAACTGACCCAAATAGCCTCTTTCTAGTTGCTACTCTTATTCACTTACTATAGTACTCTTATGAATGTATTATTCCCCTGGGTAGGGGAGGGGAAGGTGTCGGATATCCACCAGGAACTACAGGAGGCGGAGGAAACCCCGGTGGAGGAGCTCAAGGGCAAGTGGGAGGAGGAGCTAGGTGAGGAGTTGGAAGCGGGTCTGTGGGCAGAGGTCCTGGGCAGGGTTAATTCCTCCTCATCATGTGCCAGGCTCAGTCTAATTCAATTTAAGGTGGTCCACCGGGCACACATGACGGCAGCGAGAATGAGCAAGTTTTTTGGGGTAGAAGACAGTTGTATGAGGTGCAAGGGCAGCCCTGCAAACCATGTCCACATGTTTTGGGCATGCCCAGAGCTTAGAGAGTTCTGGCAAGGGTCCGCGAGAGCAATGTCCAAGGTGCTTAACACACAGGTGGTGCCGAGTCCAGAGATAGCGATCTTTGGAGTGTCAGAAGACCCGGGAGTTCAGGGGGCGAAAGAGGCCGACGTCTTGGTCTTTGACTCCCTTCGTGGCCCGGAGACGGATTTTATTAATGTGGAGGGACTCGAAGCCCCCGAGTGTAGGGACTTGGGTTAACGACATGGCTGGGTTTCTCAGCCTCGAGAAAATAAAGTTTGCCTTAAGAGGGTCTACGCTCGGGTTCTCTCGGAGGTGGCAGCCGTTCGTCGACTTTCTCAGGGAAAATTAAAATGTCAGCAGCAGCAGCAATTCATAGGGGGGGGCGAGTGCTTCATTGGGATGGTGTGGGAAGACTGAGTCGCATGGGGTAATGTCTATTTAATTGTTATTGTATATTCTCTTTTTGCACTATGTTAATGTTCACTCTAATTTGTTTTATTATTGTTACTACTGTTTTATTATGAAAAATTCTGCAAAACCTTAATAAAAATATATATTTTTTAAATGAATGAATGTATTATTCCTACTAACTTAGCATCCTTTCCACTTAGCTGCTGCCCACCTCCCTCTTGCACCCCCTGCTTCCCATTTGCTCCTTCTCTTCCTGTTCCCCTCGCTGCCCCACTTGCTCCATCCCACTCACCATCCCCTCACTGCTTCCCTCTTGCTGCCCCTGAACAGTGAATGAGGTGGCGAGTGGGAAGCAGTGAAAGGGGTCTGGAAAGAAAAGCAGTGAGCAGAAAGGAATTGGGTGGGGTGGAGGGCCATGGTATGTTTAAAAAACACAGATTAAACATGCATAATCACAACACGGTTCTTGGTACGTACACAATAACTGCGTCCATTTAAAAAAAAAAAATTTAAGAGCAAAGCTGTCCAGGGAATTTCTGATATTTCCAAACGGCACGAATACAAAAACATGCCATCGGAACATAATAATAATAATCACTTATTATCACAAGTAGGCTTCAATGAAGTTACTGTGAAAAGCCCCTAGTCGTCACATTCCGGCGCCTGTTCGGGGAGGCCGGTACGTGCTGCTGGCCTTGTTCTGCATTACAAGCCAGCTGTTTAGCCCACTGCGCTAAACCAGCCCCATCCCCCATAATGGCCAGTTAGGCTATTTGCAATAGCACATGGACGTTTGGGAGTGTGTGCGCACTTCTGCATGTGTGTGTATACACATGCGTGGTTTCATGAAGAGATCAATGTTCAGGATTGAACATAAATAGTCATATCCACAGATTAGCTTTTGCAGGTGAGTAGAAATAACACACTGATATTCTTGGTAGTTTGCATTAACTGTCTGATTATGGAATGGTTGAAGAATTGCATGACTTTCCAGAACCAGTCACCTTAAGAAAAACCTCGGATTCCATACTTAGGTAATAGCGGCTTCCCATTTGGGCTGGTTTAGCACAGTGGGCTAAATCGCTGGCTTTTAAAGCAGACCAAGGCAGGCCAGCAGCACGGTTCAATTCCCGTGCCAGCCTCCCCGAACAGGCGCCGGAATGTGGTGACTAGGGGCTTTTCACAGGAACTTCATTTGAAGCCTACTTGTGACAATAAACGATTTTCATTTTTTCATTATGTAAGCACTTCCAGAAATCATTTCTTGTACCCTCATCAGGTAGAATATCAAGCTGGTTGAGATTTGGATTGTTCTCCATTTTTTGAATTAAAACAAAATAATAATCAGTTAAGTCCCAATGTAGTCATACAGAGAAGTCACTAAGAAATAATACTGTTGATAGACTGAACAACTTTTCTCAGACCACAAGAATGGTTTCTGATTTCCACCAAGTGTTTCAATTCCCCCTTCCAACTTTTAATCCCATTTTCAAAGGTCCCAATGAATTTCCAAAAATTCCCAGAACAATTTTACAAAATAAAACTGAAAACAGATCCATAAACCTATCAAGAATTATAATTATGGGCGGCAATGACCACATGCCATGTTGGTCAGTGTTTGTTATGGTCTGTTTTTGCAATGCTATGGATATTGAAAATTAAAAACAACTGCAGTCATGTGTTTCTTTTAAATAAGAGATTTTTTTTTTTTTTTTTTTTAAAGAGATGTGTATGGATAAACACTAGCTTGCATTTATGGTGTTCAACCAAAACTATAAAAAGGGACACCACGCTGTCTAGTTTTAATTTTTTTGACATGAATTAAATCCAACATTTTAAATAGAATAGAAGCATAGAATTTGAGTGCAGAAGACAGCTATTCGGCCCAGAGAGTCTACACCGACCCTCTAAACGAGCACCCTACCTAAGCCCACTGTTATAATAGCATACAGGAATTATGGTAGGTTCAAAGCAACAGAAAACAGCTTAATCATGGTATTTAAAACACTGATAAAGATACTAAAACAACAGTGTTCATAAATCATCATGTTCTTTATTTTGTTCAATGTATCTACCGACAATTCGCTTGCTCGCTCAGTCTGTGCCTTGGATGGTCTTTGTGCCACATGTCAAATTCTTCCCATCAATTTCCTTGAAGGGTGCATTGATCCAATAATTGCAGCTTCAGTGCCAATCAGATTAATTTTATACCAATAATCCGAATGCAGCGCAAATCTGGAATTAAAACCTAATCTGGCACCAAAGTGAAAATAAAGCAGAGCAGACTTCCCAGAGATCACATTCTCACTCTGCTTCACGCCGTCCCGTATTAGTGAAGGCCTGAATTTCATATTGCAAATTTAGCATTGGATAACAATGATAATTTTGTAACACAAGTACACTCTTAAGCCTTCCTTTTTGAAAAACCTTGAGGATCTTCCCTATCTAATTTTCAATGCAAAATATAGTTGAGGAAATCTAGAGAAGTGAGACTGTCCAATTTCCCTCTTCCAATTGTGTGTTACAAATTCCTCCAAGACTGGGAAGATCCAAGTCTTTCATCATCGCCATTGACTCTGTCTTCCTCCCCAGCCACTGTCTCAGGTTGCCCTGAACTTGAACCTGACTGAACCCCAGCTGAACTTCTGATTGTATAATCCTTTCCTATTACGAAGATGACTTATTTCCAGCTGCACTTGAGCTCTTCTGCTATTGAAATCTTCATCCATGCCTTTGTCCCCTCTAGGCTCTATTATTCCAATGCTCCAAACATCTCATTAAAAATTCTAAAATGAAGCAAAACACTGTGGATATTGGAAATCTGAAATAGAAATCAGAAAATACTGGAAAGATTCAGCAAGTCTGGCAGCATTTGTGGAGACAAGGGGCAAAATTCTCCCCAAACGACGCGATGTCCGCCGACTGGCCCCCAAAACGGCACCAATCAGACGGGCATCGCGCCACCCCAAAGGTGCGGAATGCTCCGCATCTTTGGGGGCCGAGCCCCAACATTGAGGGGCTAGGCCGGCGCCGGAGGGATTTCCGCCCCGCCAGCTGGCGGAAACGGCCTTTGTTGCCCCGCCAGCTGGCGCGGAAATGACATGTCGGGGCGGCGCATGCACGGGAGCGTCAGCGGCCGCTGACAGTTTCCTGCGCATGCGCAGTGGGGAGAGTCTCTTCCGCCTCCGCCATGGTGGAGACCGTTGCGGAGGCGGAAGGGAAAGAGTGCCCCCACGGCACAGGCCCGGCCCGCGGATCGGTGGGCCCCGATCGCGGGCCAGGCCACCGTGGGGGCACCCCCCGGGGCCAGATCGCCCCGTGCCCCCACCAGGACCCCGGAGCCCGCCCACGCCGCCTTGTCCCACCGGTAAATAGGTACTCTAATTTACACCAGCGGGACAGGCAATTTATCGGCGGGACTTCGGCCCATCCGGGCCGGAGAATCCAGTGGGGGGGGGGGGCCCGCCAACTGGCGCGGCCAGATTCCCGCCCCCGCCGAATATCCGGTACCGGAGACTTCGGCAACCGGCGGGGGCGGGATTCACGGCGGCCAACGGCCATTCTCCGACCCGCTGGGGGGTCGGAGAATGACGCCCATGGAGTCCAATATGACTTGTTTGAAATCAAATTTTAAAATCTGCCCCATCAAACCCTGCATCTAGTTATACAATTGATCCCTCCTCTCGATGACCTACATTGTCTCCCTAATTCCCTGTAATGTATTCAAAAATCATATTTAAATTTCTTCATGCCTTGCCCTTCCTTCCTCATCTTCCCTATCTACACTCACCCTCTTCTCTCAAACCCTGTTCCTCTGACTCCGGCCTCTTCTGCATCCCTTCCTGCTTCTTTCGCACCACTGGGGAAAATGAATTCAGGAAGCTAGGCCCCACTCCGGAAGACTCTTCCCTAAACCCCACTCCTCTTCTCACTCTGGAAGATTCTTCCCTAAACCCCACTCCTCTTCCCCCAAGATCATCTTTAAATCTCATCTCTTTCAGCATCCATACTAACATCTCATTCTTTGGGTTGTTTTTCTACATTAAAACTTCTATACAAATAAGTCTCATCAATCACAACTCCACATAGCGACTAAGATCGGTCTAGGGAGGACTCTAGTGGTGGGAAAGGAAGAGTGCATGTATTTCAAATTTACCAGGATGAAGCAAAGGTTTTGGAGGCTCAAACTTAGGAGAATGTTTCTGGAAAGCCAAGAATGACATCGCAACATCTGTCATGGCTGATGAAATAGCAAATTACAAAGTCCAAACAAAAACTATCATAGAACATACAGTGCAGAAGGAGGCCATTCGGCCCATCGAGTCTGTACCAACCCACTTAAGCCCTCACTTGCACCCTATCCCTGTAACCCAATAATCCCTCCAACCTTTTTGGTCACGAAGGGCAATTTAACATAGCCAATCCACCTAAACCGCACATCTTTGGACTGTGAGAGGAAACCGGAGCACCCGGAGGAAACCCACGCACACACGGGGAGAACGTGCAGACTCCACACAGACAGTGACCCAGCAGGGAATCGAACCTGGGACCCTGGCGCTGTGAAGCCACTGTGCTATCCATTTGTGCTACCGTGCTGCCCTATTGCATGTAGATCTTTATTGCGAGGGAATTGGAGAAAAAGGATAGTTTTGATACAATTGTATAGGACTTCAGTGAGAAAATATTCAAAAGTATTGATCACAGTTTGGTCTCATACTGAAGGAAGGATATACTTTCATTGGAGACTGTACACTGAAGCTTCACTAGATTGGGATAAGAGGGAGGACCGTGGGCACAATTCTCCAGAAAAGTTTCTAAGCGTGATAGCGAGCGGGAATTGCTGCGAGCTTCCTAGCGCTCGGCTCAGCGAGATGGGCAACGTTAATTGGACCACTTAACGAGGCCTCACAGGCCTCTCGCCACAAATGAAGGCTCACCAGCTGATTCGCCAGGACCATGCTCGCCAACCCCCCCGCTAACAAGGTCGAGCAGCACTTAAGCTACACTTGCTCAGCCAACCCCAGCCAGCTTGCAACAATGGCACCGAAGAGACCAGACCCAAAATTTGGGGATGGAGATCTGGGGAGGCCACTAGACGCCATGGAGGGCAGGTGGAATGTCCTGCTCCCCTGAGGGTCCGGAGAGTCAGCCACAGGGCAGCTACCTGGGATGAGGTGGCGGCAGCTGTCAGCTGGGGGAGTGTGACCAGGAGAACTGGCCTCCAGTGCCGCAAGGACATCAACGACCTACACCGGACAGGACGAATGAGTAGTCAGCAACACCCCCCCCCCCTCTCCCTCCCAAGGGAGAATCCATCATCCAACTTCCCATGCGACTCTCAACCCTCCCTCTACCCCTTCCCCCTCCAACCCACCCCCCCCCCCCCTCCTCCAACCCCTCCCTCCCAGCACTGTGAACCACCCGTGTGGCTAATGATGCCCCCTCTGTGTTTCCTCAGGAAAAACTCTCCCACAATCGTCGGGAGAGGGCACAGACTGGCTATGGGTGCCGGACCTAAGAATCCTCACCTCCTTCGAGGAGCGTGTCCTGGGAGGTGACTGGGGTGGCCGAGGACAGGGCGGTCACCCAAGCGGAGGCTGGTGGAACCACCATGCTCCACCTGGAGGATCTATCAAACGCGAGTTGTTGTTGCCTTACTGACATCTCTCCCACGGATCACATGTCCATTCTTCCGCAGGTCCTCCAGCCGATGCACCGGCCCATCCGGGCGGCACCTTCTCCAGCCTCCCAGGAGAACATCTCGGAGGAGAGCTCCGAGGATGCAACCATTATAGTTGCAACTCAACTGTCATTCCCACCCTCCACCAGCACAGATACACACACACCTCGGTGGGACATGTTAGTGAATAAGCTTTTGGTGAACAATCTGGTGGGCACCACACTGCTGATGATACACATCAGGAGGCAGGAACCCCCCCCCAGACAAGACAGCAGTTGGAGGGTCCCAGCCTGATGCTGAGCCCATGGTACAGAGGTACCCGGAGCTGACTGAGACGATAGGGTGCAGCCAGGACAGAGGGAGAAGTCAGCATCACACCAGCAGATCCACAGCCGCTTGGAGAAGTCCCAGATGCTACGGGCGCAGGAGATGGCACTGGCAATGAGTGTGTAGGTTAGGTGGATCGGTCATGCTAAATTGCCCTCAAGTGTCCAAAAGGTTTAGATGGGGTTACTGGGTTACAGGGATAGGGTGGAGGTGTGGGCTTAGGTAGGGTGCTCTTTCCAAGGGCCGGTGCAGCCTTGATGGGCCAAATGCCCTCCTTCTGCACTGTAAATTCTATGATTCTATGAGCTAGACAGATTGTGATCTCCCATCAGCACCAAGGTGGAGTGGGCAAGTAAATGGAACTGAAGTCAAGATCAACCATGGTCCGATTGAATGGCAGAGTAGTTTTGATGTGCCGTATGGCCTGTTCCTGCTCCTATTATGTGTTCAGATGCAGACAAGAATCTGTATATAGAGCACACCAGAAAACTGTCTTGCTTCCTTGCAGCAGTCAGATCATCAACATTAGATTTGTCATGTGTACCGAGGTACAGTGGAAAGCATTGTTGTGTACAGTCCAGGCAGATCGTTCCATACACGAGAAACATAAGACATACGATAAGTACTGAATACAAAATAAATACATAGACATCGGGTATACGGAATATAGTGCCACAACAGTAGAGAAGATGTGTAGACAGTTCAGTCCATAAGAGGGTCATTCAGGCATCTGGTAACAGCAGGGAAGAAGCTGTTTTTGAATTGGTTAGTGCGTGTTCTCAGGTTTTTGTATCTTCTAATTCATGGAAGAGGTGGGTGGGGTCTTTGATTATGCTTCCCGCTTTCCCAAGGCAGCGGGAGGTGCAGACAGAGTCAGTGGATGGGAGGCGGGTTTGCGTGATGGACTGGGCTGTATTCACGACTCTCTGTAGTTTCTTAGGGTCTTGGGCCGAGCAGTTGCCATACCAAGCTGTGATGCGCCAGGTAAGATGCTTTCTATGGTGCATCTGCAAAATTTGCAAGAGTCAATGTGGACATGCTGAATTTCCTTAGTTTCCTGAAGAAGTATAGGCGTGTTGTGCTTTCTTGGTCATAGTGGCGACGTGGGTGGACCAGGCCAGATTGTTGGTGATGTATATGCCTAGGAATTTGAAGCTGCTAACAATCTCCACCTCAACACCATTGATGCAGACACGGTTGTGTACGATACTTTGCTTCCTGAGGTCAATAAGGGGTGTGATTCAGCGGACTCAAGTTAAAGTCCGCTGAACTGCACATTTAGTGGGGTATTTCTCGGTGCCTGCAGTGCCGAGAAAGATACCGCTATTCGACGGCACTTTGCTGCCTCTTTTGGCTTTGGTGAGGAATTCCCCGTCGAAGACGCTCTTTAAGTAATTTCCTGACTACTCACGGATGGGGCACCATTTTTAAAGGCAGTCCCAGTCATTCGACCCCCCTCTGCGCCGCCACCACAGTCTCAGGACGCCCCCACTTCACCTAACTTACCTTTTCTGGATCCTCACCCCACCTTTTATGGATAAAGCCTCTTCATGCCCAGACCCTGGCACCGCCAGCCTGGCAGTTCACAACTTTGTGAACCAGTATCAAACGACATCCGGTTGAGGCCTCGCTGGTGAGGTTGTTGAATCCCGGGCCCTGGTAAATTGGGCGGGTGCATATTTAAATCAGCCTAATGGATTATTTAAATATGTGCGCCTGGAACTCGCTCAGTGAGAGCAAGATCCAGATCCAGATCACGATGTGCCACGAGATTTGGTTCATTTTCACGAGACATTTTGACGTTGTGACTCTCGATGCAAGCCACGCGCGAGATTCAATGGCCTCGTCGCGACACCTAGTCACGTTTCTGGGCCCATCTGATCATTACCATGCTTGTTCAATGCTTAAGATTACTACAAACATCATTACAGTTCATGGGATAACTCTGTATTTGCATCTCTACAAATTTAGCACATGGTACAGGTCTGTACCATGCGTAATCTAACACCACAACCACACACAACCACACAAACCTTCAAAAGGAACTGGATAATACGCAAAGGGGAAAATACTGCAGGGCTATGAGCAGGGGAATGAGACCAATTAGATCGCTCTTTTAAAAGAATCAACACAGGCATAATGGACTGAACGTCCTCCTTCTTTACAGTGTGATTCGATGCTTCTATCATACAGGTGAGAATAGTCTTCTTGTATACAAATTACTTTCATTTTTTTTCCCCACTCACATCCCTCCTTCCAGCCCACCCCATCACTACCCTTCATTTGCTGCAGCTGCTGATAATGTCCATTGCATTTCTGCTGGGGAAACTAAGGATTGTATCTAATGGCAAATGCACAGACACTGGAAATGCCAGCAAAGGACTATTTACCCACTTTCTCCTCCGTGCTGAATGTTTTACTCCTTCATATCACTGAGGTATTACGATCCCTTTGCAGTCGTCCTCTTCTTCCACTAAGATACTCCCCTTCTCCCCATACCCCATCCAAATCCTTTTCCCCATTTCTTCCCCCGTGTTCCTCCATGTGCTGGGTCTCCTTTCCCTCTCATTCCCTGCCCTCCTAATTTTAGCCTAACTAACCTCCTCTCATCCATTTATCCTCCCAATTTTCTTGATCCAATTACTGCAATAGCACAGCAGATAGGCTATTTTAAGCAAAAACAAAACTCCCTGGTAATCCTTCACCTTAAAAGTTTTGATTACTAAAATTTGATGAATTAAACATAACACACCTATAAATACACACTTTTCTTAAAAAAAACATTTTCGTAGTCAGTATTGACATTAAGAACAGGTCACATACCGGTGCTGTAGGAAACCTATGAATGGAGCAATGCCTGTTCCAGGGCCCACCATGATAATAGGTACTGCAGTATCAATGGGTAGACGGAATAATGTGTTTTGCCGGCTGAAAATAGAAATCTGCAGAAGAAATTTTATTCAGTAGTTAAAATTCTGTAAACGATCTCCATGATCATAAGCGACAAGTTTTTTTTAAACAAAAATCTTTCCAAACAAAAGTGGACCAGATTTTGAAAGGGATTGCGAGATGGAAATGGAAGTGGGCAGCTCTGTATTTCCTCCTGGCAGCCGGCATGTCAGTTTGTTGGCAGATTCCTGAAGAGACTGGGTAGAGTGAAGAGTAGCCAATTAGGCCCTTCAAGGTCAATTCAAACCATGGTGTAGATACCGATTGGAATATTCCAGCCAGCAGTCAGGGTTGACTCCCCATGAGGATGGAATCCCAGCTGATGAATGGAGATAGCCTCCCAGCATCAGACCTGGGGAACTATTTCCCCTGAACAACAGTGGTCTGGCAACTGTAGCTGCTTTTTATTTTATCTTAAGAAGTCAAGAGTGTCTCCATCCTGAAGCATCCTCCCTTTTTCCTGCCTACATTGCAAGTTCCAATCCTGGATGGTGGGACTGCCAAGCTTAGAGTGCTGGAGGGTCTCCTATTGACCCTCTAGCTTCAGGAACATGTCTACCATTTTCAATTGCTCAGGGCTCCTGAACGCGGAGACCAACACAAATATCTTTTCTCACTGCTGTTCACTCTGGACCCCAAATTCAGCCCAAAATTAGAATCAGAGCCTTGGAATGAAAATCTAGTCTAAATGCAGCAAGACCTGGGCAACACAGTTCCACTGGCGGGTGAAAGCAGAACTAGGGGGCATAGCCTCAAAATAAGGGGAAGTAGATTTACGACTGAGCTTAGGAGGAACTTCTTCACCCAAAGGGTTGTGAATCTATGGAATTCCTTGCCCAGTGAAGCAGTTGAGGCTCCTTCATTAAATGTTTTTAAGATAAAAATAGATAGTTTTTTGAAGAATAAAGGGATTAAGGGTTATGGTGTTTGGGCCGGAAAGTGGAGCTGAGTCCACAAAAGATCAGTCATGATCTCATTGAATGACGGAGCAGGCTTGAGGGGCCAGATGGCCTACTCCTGCTTCTAGTTCTTATGTTCTTATGTAATAGCCAGGCTTGGGCTGACAAGTGGCAAGTAACATTCCCCCCACACAAGTTCCAGGCAATGACCAACTCCAATAACAGAGAATCAAACCATCACCCCTTGACATTCAATGGCATTATTATCACTGAATCCCCCACTATCAACATCCTGGGGGTTACCATTGACCAGAAACTGAACTAGACTAGCCATATTAATACCATGGCTACCAGAGCAGGTCAAAGGCTAGGAATCCTGCAGCGAGTGACTCACCTCCTGACTCCTCAAAGGCTGTTCAGCACCTACAAGGCACGAGTCAGGATTGATTGATTGATTTATTATTGTCACATGTATTAGCAAACATTGAAAAGTATTGTTTCTTGCATGCTGTATAAACAATGCACACCGTACATAGGGAAGGAAGGAGAGACTGCAGAATATAATGTTACAGTTAAAGCAAGGTGTAGGGAAAAGATCAACTTAATACGAGGTAGGTCCATTCAAAAGTCTGATGGCAGTAGGGAAGAAACTGTTCTTGGGTCGGTTGGTACGTGACCTCAAACTTTGGTATCTTTTTCTTGACGGAAGAAGGTGGAAGAGAGTACGTCCGGGGTGCGTGGGGGCCTCAATTATGCTGGCTGCCTTTCTGAGGCAGCGGGAATTGTAGACAGAGTCAATGGATGGGAGGCTGGTTTGCGCGTTGGATTGGGCTACATTCACAACCTTTTGTAATTTCCTGTGGTCTTGGGCAGAGCAGGATCCATACCGAGCTGTGATACAACCAGAAAGAATTCTTTCTATGGTGCATCTGTAGAAGTTGGTGAGAGTCGTAGGTGAAATGCCAAATTTCCTTAGTCTTCTGCAAAAGTAGAGTCGTTGGTGGGCTTTCTTAACTATAGCGTCGGCATGGGGGGACCAGGACAAGTTGTTGGTGATCTGGACACCTAAAAACTTGAAGCTCTCGACCCTTTCTACTTTGTTCCCGTTGATGTAGACAAGAGCATGTTCTCCACAATGCTTCCTGAAGTCGATGACAATCTTCTTCGTTTTGTTGACATTGAGGGAGAGATTATTGTCGTCGCACCAGTTCACCAGATTCTCTATCTCATTCCCGTATTCTGTCTCGTCATTGTTTGAAATCCGACCCACTACTGTGGTGTCATCAGCAAATTTGAAAATCGAGTTGGAGGGGAATTTGTCCACACAGTCATAAGTGTATAATGAGTATAGTAGGGGGCTGAGGACACAGCCTTGTGGGGCACCGGTGTTGAGGATGATCGTGGAGGAGGTGTTGTTGCCTATCTTTACTGATTGTGGCCTGTGGGTTAGAAAGTTCAGGATCTAGTCGCAGAGGGAGGAGCCGAGGCCAAGGCCACGGAGTTTGGAGGTGAGTTTCGTAGGAATAGTGGTGTTGAAGGCTGAGCTGTAGTCGATAAATAGGAGTCTGACATAGGTGTTTTTGTTATCTAGGTGTTCCAGGGTAGAGTGCAGGGCCATGGAGATGGCATCTACTGTGGACCTATTGCAGCAGTAGGCGAACTGTAGTGGATCAAGGTAATCCGGTAGGCTGGAGTTGATTCGTGCCATGACTAACCTTTCGAAGCACTTCATGATGATGGATGTCAGAGCCATTGGACGATAGTCATTAAGGCACGCTGCTTGGCTTTTATTGGTACAGGGATGATAGTCGTCTTCTTGAAGCAGATAGGCACCTCAGATTGTTGTAAAGAGAGATTGAAGATGTCTGCGAATACCCCCGCCAGCTGATCTGCGCAAGACCCGAGTGCCCGTCCCGGTACCCCATCCGGGCCAGTGGCTTTCCGAGGGTTGACCTTCGAGAAGGCTGCTCTGACGTCTCAGTGGTGATCTCAGATACAAGTTCATCCGAGGCTTCTGGGGTGGAGGGCTTGCTCTCGCTGACCTCTTGTTCAAAGCTTGCATAGAATGCGCTGAGCTCATCAGGGAGGGGTGCATTGGAGCCGGTGATTTTACATGCCTTCATCTTGTAGCCAGCTATGTCCTGCAGACCTTGCCATAGTTGGCGGGGGTCCATGTGGCTAGCCTGGGACTTGAGGTTGGTCCGGTACTGTCTTTTGGCATCTTTGATGGATTAACTTAGATCATATCTGGCTTTCTTGTATAGGTCAGGGTCACCTGACCTGAACGCCTCAGACCTAGACTCCAGCAAGCAGTGGATATCCCTGTTCATCCAGGGTTTCCGGTTGGGACAACACGGATTTGTTTCTTTGGCACACAGTCTTCGACACACTTACGAATGAAGTCAGTTACTGTAGTGGCGTACTCATTCAGGCTGGTCGCAGAGTTTTTAAATACTGACCAGTCCATTGACGCGAAGCAGTCCCGTAGGAGATCATCCGATTCCTCAGACCAACAATGCACGACTTTCTTTGACGGATTCTCCCGCTTCAGTTTTTGTTATAAGCCAGGAGCAGGAACACAGACTTGTGGTTAGATTTGCCAAAGTTTGGCGGACGATAGAGCGGTAGGCATGTTTGATATTTGTGTAGCAGTGGTCCACGATGCTTGGGCCTCTGGTGGAACAAGTGACGTGTTGGTGGTAACTTGGTAGTACGCTCTTGAGCTTGGCCTGATTGAAGTCCCCAGCTACAATGAACAAGGCCTCGGGATGTTTCGTTTCAAGGCTATTTGTGGTGGTGAATATTTCGTCCAGTGTGATTTTCACGTTTGCATGGGGTGGGATGTAAACTGCCGTCAGGATAACGGAGCTGAACTCCCGCGGAATGTAGTAGGGGCGGCATTTTAGCGTCAGGTATTCTAGGTCCGGGGAGCAAAAACTCGCCAGTGTTGCTAAATTATTGACCAGGAGGTGTTGATTAGGAGGCGGACCCCACCTCCCCTAGCCTTGCCTGAGGCCACGTACAATCCATTCAATGGACTGAGAAGCCCTCTGATTGTAGGGCACAAGTCCGGTGAAGCAGGAGTGAACCATGTCTCCGTGAAACAGACCACACAGCAGTCCCTCAGTTCTCTTTGAAAGGTGAGTCTGGCTTTAAGTTCGTCTAGCTTGTTTTCTAGAGATTGGACATTAGCGAGGAATAGGCTAGGCAGAGGGGCTTTGGGGCCACGTTGTTTCACTCTCACCTGCAGGCTTGCACGTTTTCCACACTTCCTGGAGTGACTGCTTCTTTCCCAGCCAAGGAGACGGTGAGAGTATGCAGTGTTAAGGGAATAGTTGTGTCCAATGAGGTTATTCACTCTGGCCGGTGTGTGGATGGAGGATTTGTCACCTTGCTTGCGGTTCCTGCATCGGTAGGTGGGTCTGCACGATCGAACATTCTGGGTCGCTGTCAGGCTGCGGTTTGTCTTCACAGGTCGGTGGATGTCCAGATCACACTCCGGCGTAGATGGGTCGAAGGGCGGTAAGTGGATGATGTCAAAACAAAGAACAAAGAACAAAGAAATGTACAGCACAGGAACAGGCCCTTCGGCCCTCCAAGCCCGTGCCGACCATACTGCCCGACTAAACTACAATCTTCTACACTTCCTGGGTCCGTATCCTTCTATTCCCATCCTATTCATATATTTGTCAAGATGCCCCTTAAATGTCCCTATCGTCCCTGCTTCCACCACCTCCTCCGGTAGCGAGTTCCAGGCACCCACTACCCTCTGCGTAAAAAACTTGCCTCGTACATCTACTCTAAACTTTGCCCCTCTCACCTTAAACCTATGCCCCCTAGTAATTGACCCCTCTACCCTGGGGAAAAGCCTCTGACTATCCACTCTTTGTCTATGCCCCTCATAATTTTGTATACCTCTATCAGGTCGCCCCTCAACCTCCTTCGTTCCAGTGAGAACAAACCGAGTTTATTCAATCGCTCCTCATAGCTTATGCCCTCCATACCAGGCAACATTCTGGTAAATCTCTTCTGCACCCTCTCTAAAGCCTCCACATCCTTCTGGTAGTGTGGCGACCAGAATTGAACACTATACTCCAAGTGTGGCCTAACTAAGGTTCTATACAGCTGCAACATGACTTGCCAATTCTTATACTCAATGCCCCGGCCAATGAAGGCAAGCATGCCGTATGCCTTCTTGACTACCTTCTCCACCTGTGTAGCCCCTTTCAGTGATCTGTGGACCTGTACTCCTAGATCTCTTTGACTTTCAATACTCTTGAGGGTTCTACCATTCACTGTATATTCCCTACCTGCATTAGCCCTTCCAAAATGCATTACCTCACATTTGTCCAGGTTAAACTCCATCTGCCATCTCTCCGCCCAAGTCTCCAGACAATCTAAATCCTGCTGTATCCTCAGACAGTCCTCATCGCTATCCGCAATTCCACCAACCTTTGTGTCGTCTGCAAACTTACTAATCATGTCTATGGGGTCACGGTTGCGGATGAGGCGATGGCCGGGTCAATGTGTTGAGGTCCGCAGCGTCCTTTCCAGATCGCGACCTTCCTTCAGAGGACGGAGGATCTCTAGACCTGCAAGTAAATTTAAAAGGAGTGTGCTGGAATACCCCCGCTCCACTTGCCTGGATGAGTACAACTCCAACAACACTTGAGACGCATGACACCATCCAGCAGCCTGTTTGATCGACACCTCTTCCACAAACATTCAGTCCCTCCACCGCCGACGCACAGTAGCAACTTTGTGTACCATCTACATGATGCACTGCAGGAACTCACCAAGGCTCCTTAAGCAGCATCTTCCAATCACATGACCACTACCACCTAGAAGGACAAGGGCAGCAGAGACATGGGGACACCACCACTTTGGAAGTTCCCCTCCAAGTCGCTCACTATCTGACTTGGAAATAATTCGCCATTCCTTCACTGTCGCTGGGTCTTGGAACTCCCTCCCTAATAGCACATTGGGTGTACCTTCTCATCAGGGACTGCAGCGGTTCCAGAATACAACTCACCACCAGCTTCTCAACAGAATTTGGGATGCGCATCGAACCTTGGCCTAGCCAGCGAAGCCCACATCCCCGAAAAATCAATTTTAAAATACATCTTGATCGCTTTCAAATCTTTTTCCGAATGTGTTGAGTTTGCAGTTTAATGTCCCATCAGCATTAGGTAATCCTAGGTTCAAATCCCTGTGACAGTACATTACTCAATGTTAACAAAAACAACTATGCAATTTGTAAGAACTTACTCAATGTTCTGCAATAAATGCAAGGCAACACGTATCACTGCAGATGTATGCAAGTAATCTAAGATACATAACAATTTCCAATAGTGTTTATCATATAGGGCGAGATTTTATGAGGTGCCGTGGTCTCTGCCCATGCCCCCATTGCACCCCACAACCCTCTCCACCCCGCCATCTAAAAAGTCAGCATGGGAGTGGGATGTGGATCCTGCCCGCGATCCTGGGAGCAGCATTAATTCCTTTAAGGAGAGACTTCTGCTCCTTTCTCAGGGGAAAGTCCCATTTACAGAGCTGTCAGCCAATCACATTGGCTCAGCAGTACCACTGGGAGCCACGGCTGAGGAGCCTGGACTGACAAGTGAAGTCCATGGCAGGAGGAGAGAGAAAACAGAACAACAGATCTGTTAGTTCGATGCAAGCAGTAGGGAAAACGTTAACTATTATAAGAACTAGACACTAGGAAAATTATTAGGCAGAGTCATTATGGACTTGTAAAAGAGAAATCATGTCTGACAAACCTGTTGGGAGATTTTCCTTGATAATGTTACTTATCGCATAGATAAAGGCAAACCAGTGGATGTGGTGTATTAAAATTTTCAGAAAGCTTTTGTTAAGATCCTGCACAGGAGGTCAGTGAACAAAATTGGAGCACATGGGATTTGGGGTGATATACTGACATGGACTGAAAATTGGTTAACAGACAGAAACAGAGGGTATGAATAAAAGGGGCACTCTCAGGATGGCAGATTGTGGCTAGTGAGATACTGCAAGGCTTTGCTGGGGACATAGTTGTTCATAACTTATATCAATAATTTTCATGTGGGTTCCAAATGTAATATTTTCAAATTTGCTGATGGTGCAAATTGGGTGGACTATAGGTTGTGAGGGGGAAGCAAGGGGCCTTCAACAAACTTGGACAGGTTAAGTGAATGGGCTAGAACATGGCCATTGGAATGGAATGTGAAAAGTGTGGCGTTACCTACTTTGGTAGAAAAAACAGAAGGCAGAGTATCTCTTAAATGGTCAGATGTTGGGAAGTGATGTCCAAAGGGACCAGGGTGTCCTTGTTAATGAGTCACTGTAAATATGCATGCAGGCGCAGCAAGCATTTAGGAAGGAAATGGCATGTTGGCCTTCATTTCAAGGGGATTTCGGTACAGGAGAAAAGGTATCTTGGTTGCAATTGCATGGAGTTGCAGCTAGTGTATTGTACAGAGTTTTGGTCTCTTTATCTGAGGAAGAATGGAATTTGCCATAGAAGGAATGCAAACAAGGTTCACCAGATTAATCACTGAGATGGGAGGATTGTCTGGAGGAGAGATTGAGAAAACTGGGCGTGTATTCTCCAGTAGTTTTGAAGAATAAGAGGTGACCACATTAAATACAGGGCTTGAAATGGTATCTGTAGATAGGATATTTCCCTTGACTGAGGGGACAGAACCAGAAGATATAAGGGGAAGGCCATTTAAAAGTGAGGAGGAGGAATTTCTTCACAGGGTGGTGGATCTTTGGAATTCTCTAACCAGAGGGCTGTGGAAGCTCAATCATCGAGCATGTTTAAGACAGAAATCGCTAGGCTTCTGGATACTAATAATATTAAGGGGTAGTGGCAGAAAAATGGCATAGAGGTAGATCATCAGCCATGATCTGCTTGAATGGCAAAGCAAGCTCAACTCTGCTCCAATGGTAGCTACATATGTACCAATGACTGAAGGCAATCACAACAAAATTCAATTCGTACTTGTCAATAGAACAACAAGTACTCTTAATTCTTGGCTCCCCACTTTCATCATTGTTCCAATTACAGACCGACCTCAAACCCAACCTGTTGGTCTATAGCAGTTCTCTGCTATTTGCAAGCCTCATTCCAAATCTAAAGTAAAACCGGGGAGATGAGAAGTTGCTGCAACATATTTCAAAGTTCTAAACAAAGATCCCGTCCACAAGTATCCTACTGTTAAAATGAGTCACAATCTAGTTCAATCGGAGCACGGTTTCACTTCTATAACGTTTTATCACATGGCACATACCTGTGGCAGTGAAATCCCATTTGACAAGCAGTCAACAATTGTAACTTTGCTTTCATAGCTCTGAAGAATTGGTGCAACTTGCTCTGCCAGCCAACCTGTGCATACTCCCCTTCGGGCAACTGACTTCTCGGGTGAAGATTGGAATTCGACGATGTTGAAAACAAAATGAAGTTTACCAGGGTAATAGTTAGATGAACTATAAAGAAATTTTTGAAAATGAATGAATTCAATAGGATCACTAGTATTTGCTCATGCCCACCATTACCCATCACCGTGCCTCATTTTGCTTATTATTCATTTTCCACTTAAACATTTATTCACCCAAGTCATGGCGACGAGACTGATTATAGTTAAATTTCATTATCATGAACTTCCTCAGGACTGACAATAAAGATTGTCATATCAGTGTATTCACTGTAGTACAGTTTGGTAATTTGCTGCTTTAAAATTTGAGAACACAGCAATTTAAATTGCATGTTGTTTTCTGTTAAAAATGCTATACAGAGTAGATTGCAACATATTATTCATGCATTTCTCACTGCATGCTATTTCTTTTTTGATAACTTGTCCAAAACATTCCTGAGTTCTAGGCAAAGACTGTGGAGTTTTGCCTCCCTCCTTTCTTGAACAGAGATGCAGTTTTCCAATCTTCTGGGACCTTTCCAGAATCTGTGGAATTTGGGAAGATTACAACGAATGCTTCAGCCACCTCTTTTAAGATCCTAGGATGCAGGGCATCAGGGGTCTGGTCAGCCTTAAGCCCCAGTAACATTCCCATTCCTTTTTCTCTAGTGATAGTGATTGTTTCAAGTTCCTCTCTCTCTTTTGCCCTGTGATACATTCTTGGGATACTTTTCATGTCTTCTACTCTGAAGGCAGATACAAAATACCTGTTCAAAACCTCAAGATATCATAAGAGAAGGAAATGAGAAATACCAACAATCATCCCCTTAAACAAACACGATGTGAATTGTTACCTTGCCGCCGAATAGGATCTAACTTGCAGTTTTGGTAAATGTTCTGAAAGAGGAGATTTTAGAAAATACAAGTTATGATTGGGAAACAATGTAATATGTTAAAAATTTTAATCTTTTTTGCTTTATACTTGCAGGTAAATTCATTTGAAAATTGACTTTAAAGGTGTTTTTATTGTAAACAGTAATTTCTTTAGAGTGAAGCCTCAGGAGAGGCAAGTGATGGATTAAGAATAGTAACTAGCCATTTCATCAAAGCTTTTAATTATGATGAAAACAACATTAAGACAGTCCAACCATACTGAAACTTTGCATTCATTATATTTCAGTGTCAAAGCATTCTTGGGATCAGTTACCTCAAATAGGAGTTCTGCTTAAACTAATGGACAATAACTGGGAGGAAGTGGCAAAATGGTATTGTCGCTAGACTAGTAATCCAGAGACCCAAAGTCAGGACCAGAGTTCGAATCCCGCCATGGCAGATGGTGAAATTTGAATTCAATTAAAAAATCTGGAATTAGGAGTCTAATGATGACCTTGAAACCATTGTTGATTGTTCACTAATGTCCTTTAGGGAAGGAAATCTATCTTCCTTACCTAGTCTGGCCTACATGTAACTCCAGATCCACAGCAATGTGGTTGACTCATAAATGCCCTCAGGGAAGGGCAGAAATGCCCTTTTTTACCTTAAAGTGCAGAAAGAGGCCATTCGGACCATCAAGCCTGCACCGGTACCCTCTGATGTAGCATCCTACCTGGGACCACTCTCCTCTCCCATCCCTGTAACCCCACCTAGCGATTCACGTTAGTGAACAGATGGTTTCATGTTTGAAAACTGAATGAGATTGAATATTGTTTACTATTAAAACATGAATACTCGCAACTCTAGAAGGCTGGCTCAGGAAGTATGCCACCATTATACATCCTTTCATGCCCATAATTTCCCCCCAAGCGGATAGTGAACTGAAAACTAGTAAGTGAGAAGGCATGGGTTGGTTAAGAGCAAAGTTTGGGGAAGTGGGGAGAAAGAGCTTCCAAAACCATGAATCATTATCCAACCTGAAAGCCTCTGATGGACAGTAAAAGTCCTCACAACCAACTGTTGAGAGAGATTTGGCGCATGATTTAGCGAGCATGTAATACGACTGATCATGGAAGTGCTTTCAACATGTCCTACTCACAAATGGAAAATTCCATCAGCCATTAAATGTGCAGGTTTATGAAATAGCTTTGTTGGGACAGAAGTATCTCATTATTCCAATAAATGACAATACTGCAAATGCCCTGTGATATTACCAACTAATTAAAAAATCAATCTCAGTAACATTCAGCCTTGTATAAAGAAAATCACCATCATATTGCACTTGATTGCCAACTACGTAAAACATGATTGTTATTGACCAAATTAGGAGGGCTTATAAATTCACACAAATACATGAATATTTCCTTCAAGTTGGAACAAAATAATTACAAAAATGTTAAATAAAACACTGGTTAGAGGGATTTAGCACTCAGTATAGAACAAACAAGCAGCTCTGAAAAATGCCCAATAATTGATGTGGTTATTAAGAAGCAACCTTTCAAGTTATAGCAACACAACTCAGGCTCCAATGCAGGATCTGAATTAATTATCTTGCATATCAGTATAATATCATGAAGAAAAACTGATATGCAAGTGTTACAGATTTTTGAGGCTTGAGATTATAAATACAAACTTTGGCTGTGTATTATTTTTGTGTATCACATTAATATCGTTGTCAAAGTATAGGTGTTACATTTGAATCCATCGAGGTTTCACTTAGCATTAAAAATTGTTAGACACATTAGTGCAAATGCTTAACAATATTCAATCTCATTCAGTTTTCAAACATGAAACCTAAAGACTCCCATCTGTTCACTAACGTGAATCGCTAGGTGGGGTTACAGGGATGGGAGAGGAAAGTGGTCCCAGGTAGGATGCTACTTCAGAGGGTCAGTGCAGGCTCGATGGTCCGAATGGCCTCTTTCTGCAACTTAAGGTCAAAAATAGTAGAAAATAAATTTCACCTTTGCAAATTCATTCAAATAAACAAGTGAGAATTATTTTATTGCATTTTCAGGACTGCTGGAGAAGGAAGAATATTGTCTTGCACTTTCCTATCTTTGTAAGGATCCCAGGCCTACATCCCTCATAGATATCTGCCATTAGATTAGATCACATGGGGTCAGGGGTAAACTAGCTGGATGGATCCAGAACTGGCTTGGCCATAGAAGACAGAGGGTAGCGGTGGAAGGGTGTTTTTCCGAATGGAGGTCTGTAACTAGTGGTGTTCCGCAGGGATCCGTACTGGGACCTCTGCTCTTTGTAATATACATAAATGACTTGGAAAAAAACATAGCGGGTTTGATTAGCAGGTCTGCGGATGATACTAAGATTGCAGGAGTTGCGGATAGTGATGAAGATTGTCAGAGAATACAACAGGATATAGGTAGGTTGCAAAATTGGGCAGAGAAATGGCAGATGGAATTTAACCCAGACAAATGCGAGGTGATGCATTTTGGTAGATCCAATTCAGGTGGGAGCTAGAAAATAAATGTCAGAACCATAGAGACACAGAGAGACCTGGGCAGCAAGTCCACAAGATCCTTAAAAGTGGCAGCACAGGTGGAAATGATGGTAAAGAAAGCAGATGGCATGCTTGCCTTCATAGGACTGAGTATCTAGCATAAAAGCTCGAAAATTATGTTACAATTATATAGAACGTTGGTTAGGCCACATTTGGAATACCGTGTCCAATTCTGGTCACCACACTACCAGGAGGACGTGGAGGCTTTGGAGAGAGTGCAGAAAAGGTTTACCAGGATGTTGCCTGGTATGGAGGGTATTAGTTATGAGGAGAGATTGATTAAACTGGGATTGTTCACCCTTGAGAGATGTGAGGGGTGACCAAATAGAAGTTTATAAAATTATTAGGGGTATAGATAGGGTGAACATGTTGGAGGATTTTTCCCAGGGCGGAAATGACAATTACAAGGGGGCACAAGTTCAAGGTGAGGGGGGAAAGTTTCAGTGGAGATGTGCGGGGGAAGATTTTTACATAGAGGGCGGTGGTGGCCTGGAATGCACTGCCAAGTGAGGTGGTTGAGGCAGATAAGTTAGCGACCTTTAAGACTTATCTGGATAGAAAAGGGAGGGAAGGGGACAAAGGAATGTACATTGATTGGGAGAGTCCCACACGGGGGGGTTAAAGGGATGGCGGGGGAAGCCGGGGTCAGCAGGTGTCAGCTGACTTACGGGAGGGATATGGGGGAGCAAAAAAGCTAGACGGGGATCTAGCGGGGGGGGGGGGGGGGGGGGGGGGGAGGGTTGCTGCTGCACTGGCCGAAAGAGAACAGGACACAGAAGAGGTGGCTGGGACGGGGGTCCCCCAACTGGGGGACTGGAGAGTGAGGGAGACGCGGACAAGGGACTGGCCCAGAAAAGGAGATGGATAGTCGGCTGGGGGGGCCTGAATGGGCCGGTGAAGCGGGCTCGAGTGTTCGCGCACTTGAAGGGACTGAAGGCAGATGTGGCAAAGCATGTGTCATTTGAGGCCAAGTCTATCGTAGCGGATAATGGAGGGAGATATGTGATGGTGAGCGGTAGGTTGCAAGGGACATGGGTGGTGTTGGTAAATGTATACGCCCCGAACTGGGATGATGCTGGAATCATGAAACGCATGTTGGGGCGCATTCCGGACCTGGAGATAGGAGCACTAATAATGGGAGGGGACTTCAATACGGTGCTGGAGCTGTTGGGATTCTGGGGCGAGATTCTCCGACCCCCCCCCCCCCCCCCCCCCCCCGCCCAGCCGGGTCGCAGATTCGCCGGGGGCTGGTGTGAATCCCGCCCCCGCCGATTGCCGAATTCTCCGGCACCGGAGATTCGGCGGGGGCGGGAATCGTGCCGCGCCTGTTGGCGGGCCCCTCCCCCGTGATTCTCCGGCCCGGATGGGCCGAAGTCCCGCTGCTAGGATGCCTGTCCCGCCGGCGTGGATTGAACCACCTACCTTACCGGCGGGGCAAGGCGGCGCAGGCGGGCTCCGGGGTCCTGGGGGGGGGGGGGGGGGGGGGGGGGGGCGCGGGGCGATCTGGCCCCGGGAGGTGCCCCCACGGTGGCCTGGCCCGCGATCAGGGCCCACCGATCCGCGGACGGGCCTGTGCCTTGGGGGCACTCTTTTCCTTCCGCCTTCGCCATGCTCTCCACCATAGCGGAGGCGGAAGAGACTCCCTCCACAGCGCATGCACGGGGGTGCCGTGAGCGGCCGCTAACGCTCCCGCGCATGCGCCGCCCGGAGATGTCATTTCCGCGCCAGCTGGCGGGGCACCAAAGGCCTTTTCCGCCAGCTGGCGGGTCAGAAATTAGTCCGGTGCGGACCTAGCCCCTCAAGGTTGAGGCTCGGCCCCCAAAGATGCGGAGGATTCCGCATCTTTGGGGCGGCGCGATGCCCGACTGATTTGCGCCGTTTTTGGCGCCAGTCGGCGGACATCGCGCCGATACCGAAGAATTTCGCCCCTGAAGTGTGCAAAAAAAATGGTGTGAACACCCCACACCAGGTAGGGTTAATGTTTCAGTTCAAGATCTTTTACCAGAACATGAAACTAACCTGAACATGAACCACATATGGAAGTCACCCATCCTGGGACTAAGTCCCGTGGCAGGGCAGGAACATTTTACGCTTCCCGCTGCGGAGGCCGGCGGGAAAGCACAGCAAATCTTATGGCCCTGACCTCATTAATTATGCACCTGGGTGTTCTGCGCCAAGTTCCGTGCCAGGGTAGGTATGATGGCTCCCGGCCGCCGTCCTATCCAGACGCCATATTGAAACTGTGCCCAACGGACTTCCGGGTGCGGCGATGACCAGCTAAGTCGCACGTTTCGGCAGCTCCCGGTGGAACGGACTTTTGGGCTCTTAATAGGAGCCCCAACGGCAATTTCAACAGCAAAAAACACTGCGGTAATCCAGAAGGGAATCCCCCCTGGACACGGATGGAAAAAAGAGAGGAAAGTGGCCGGATCGCGGTGGATCCTCTAGAGCAGCGGCAAGGAAGGCAGGCACAAAGCAAGATGGCGTCGGAAGGAGGCAGTTTAATATGGGGCCCTGACCAACAAGAGTTCCTGCCTGCGTTGCGTGGAAGAGCTCAAAAAGGAGATGAAGAAGGAGCTGTTGGCCCCGATATTACAAGCGACTGAGGGGCTAAAGGAGGAGCAAAAGACCCAGGAACAGGAGCTTCGGGTCGTGAAGGCAAAGGCTGCTGAGAATGAGGACGACATACAGGGCCTGGTGGTGAAAGCGGAGATCCACGAGGCACAACACAAAAGATGTGTGGAAAGGCTGGAGGTGCTGGAGAATAATGCGAGGAGGAAGAATTTAAGGATTCTTGGTCTTCCCAAAGGTGTAGAAGGGGCGGACGTCGGGGCATATGTGAGCACGATGCTGCACTCGTTAATGGGACCGGAGGCCCCGATGGGTCCGCTGGAGGTGGAGGGAGCCTATCGGGTTATGGCGCGAAGACCGAGGGCTGGAGAAATTCCTCGAGCAATAGTGGTGAGATTTCTCAGATATAAGGACAGAGAGATGGTCCTCAGATGGGCAAAGAAAACTCGGAGCAGTAGGTGGGAGAACGCGGTGATCCGCGTATATCAAGATTGGAGTGCGGAGGTGGCGAGAAGGAGGGCAAGCTTTAATCGGGCCAAGGCGGTGTTGCACAAAAGGTCAAATTCGGAATGCTGCAACCGGCAAGACTGTGGGTCACACATCAAGGGAAACACCACTACTTCGAAACGGCACATGAGGCGTGGACATTTATTGTCGAGGAGAAGCTGGAGTGATCGGGCCAGAAAAAGAACGTTTGGGACAAAGTGGGGGGGTGAATATGTGGGATGAAGGGGGAAAAGGGGGAAGAGATTACTTCCCAAGTTGCTAATCCTGCGACCCTGTAACTTTTCTCTCTTCCCCATGTCGTGGGGGAGGGGGGGGGGGAGGATGAGGAGCTGAGGGCGCCGGCCATTGGGGGCGGGGTCAAAAGGGAAGCGCGGGCTTTGTTCCCGCTCTATGGTAATCACGGCGGGAACAGGGAAGCAGGAAGGAGGGGGCCTCGCACAGTGTGAGCCGAGGTCACGGGGGGAAGCCGAGGTCGGCCAGAGTTTGCTGACTTCTGGGAGCAACATGGGGGGTGCAATTACGCTAGTTTGGGATCGAGCGGGGGGGGGGGGGTAACTGGGTTGCTGCTGCTGGGGAGAAGGGGGAGCTGGTATGGGAGGGGGTGGTCGGGGCGGGGGGGCGCCGACTGGGGGAGATACGGCTATGTGGGAACCGGGTGAGGAGCTGGATTGCAAAAGGAGATGGCTAGTCGTCAAGGGGGGGGGGGGTTAAGAGCCCCCCAACCCGGTTGATCACGTGGAATGTGAGAGGGCTGAACGGGCCGATTAAGAGGGCACGGGTACTCGCACACCTAAAGAAACTTAAGGCAGATGTGGTTATGCTTCAGGAGACGCATCTGAAGCTGATAGACCAGGTCAGACTTCGCAAAGGATGGGTGGGGCAGGTGTTTCATTCGGGGTTAGACGCAAAAAACAGGGGGGGTGGCCATACTAGTGGGGAAGCGGGTAATGTTTGAGGCAAAGACTATAGTGGCGGATCATGGGGGCAGATACGTGATGGTGAGTGGCAAACTGCAAGGAGAGGCGGTGGTATTAGTGAACGTGTATGCCCCAAACTGGGATGATGCCAATTTTATGAGGCATATGTTAGGACGAATCCCGGACCTAGAAGTGGGGAAGTTGGTAATGGGTGGAGACTTTAATACGGTGCTGGACCCAGGGCTGGACAGATCAAGGTCCAGGACCGGAAGGAGGCCGGCTGCAGCTAGGGTGCTTAAGGATTTTATGGAGCAGATGGGAGGAGTAGATCCCTGGAGATTTAGTAGACCTAGGAGTAAGGAGTTTTCGTTTTTCTCCTATGTCCACAAAGTTTATTCACGAATAGATTTTTTTGTTTTGGGAAGGGCACTGATCCCAAAGGTGACGGGGACGGAGTACACGGCTATAGCCATTTCGGATCATGCTCCACACTGGGTGGACCTGGAGATAGGGGAAGAAAAACAACAGCGTCCACCCTGGAGAATGGACATGGGATTATTGGCAGATGAGGGGGTGTGTTTAAGGGTGAGGGGGTGTATTGAAAGGTACTTGGAACTCAATGATAATGGGGAGGTACAGGTGGGAGTGGTCTGGGAGGCGCTGAAGGCAGTGGTTAGAGGGGAGCTGATATCTATTAGGGCACATAAAGGAAAGCAGGAGGGTAGGGAAAGGAAGCGGTTGTTGAAAGAACTTCTGAGGGTGGACAGACAATATGCGGAGGCACCGGAGGAAGGACTGTACAGGGAAAGGCAAAGGCTACATGTAGAATTTGACTTGTTGACTACGGGTAATGCAGAGGCACAATGGAGGAAGGCACAGGGTGTACAGTACGAATATGGGGAGAAGGCGAGTAGGTTGCTGGCCCACCAACTGAGGAAAAGGGGAGCAGCGAGGGAGATAGGGGGGGCGAGAGATGAGGAGGGAGAGATGGAGCGGGGAGTGGAGAGAGTGAATGGAGTGTTCAAGGCATTTTACGAAAGATTATATGAAGCGCAGCCACCGGATGGGAAGGAGAGAATGATGTGCTTTCTGGATCAGCTGGAATTCCCTGAGGTGGAGGAGCAGGAGAGGGTGGGCCTGGGAGCACAGATTGAGACGGAGGAAGTAGTGAAAGGGATTGGGAGCATGCAGGCGGGGAAGGCCCCGGGACCAGACGGATTCCCAGTTGAATTCTATAAGAAATATATGGACTTGCTGGCCCCGCTACTGATGAGAACCTTTAATGAGGCGAGGGAAAGGGGGCAGTTGCCCCCGATTATGTCAGAGGCAACGATATCGCTCCTCCTAAAGAAGGAAAAAGACCCGCTGCAATGCGAGTCATACAGGCCCATTTCCCTCCTGAATGTGGATGTTAAGATTCTGGCCAAGGTAATGGCAATGAGGATAGAGGATTGTGCCCCGGGGGTGGTTCAGGAGGACCAAACTGGGTTGGTGAAGGGGAGACAGCTGAATACAAATATACGGAGGCTGCTAGGGGTAATGATGATGCCCCCACCAGAGGGGGAAGCGGAGATAATTGTGGCGCTGGACGCCGAGAAAGCATTTGATAGAGTGGAGTGGGATTATTTGTGGGAGGTGCTGAGGAGATTTGGCTTTGGGGACGGGTATATCAGGTGGGTACAGTTGCTGTATAGGGCCCCGGTGGCGAGCGTGGTCACGAATGGACGGGGGTCTGACTATTTCTGGCTCCATAGAGGGACGAGGCAGGGATGTCCTCTGTCCCCCTTATTGTTTGCACTGGCGATTGAACCCCTGCCCATAGCACTGAGGGGCTCCAGGAAGTAGAGGGGAGTACTCAGGGGGGGAGAAGAATAGCGGGTATCTCTGTATGCGGATGATTTGTTGCTATATGTGGCGGACCCGGCGGAGGGGATGCCAGACATAATGCGGATACTTGGGGAGTTTGGGGATTTTTCAGGGTATAAACTGAACATGGGGAAAAGTGAGTTGTTTGTGGTGCATCCAGGGGAGCAGAGCAGAGAGATAGAGGATTTACCGTAGAGGAAGGTAACAAGGGGCTTCCGGTACCTGGGGATCCAGATAGCCAAGAATTGGGGTCCATTACACAGGCTTAATTTAACGCGGTTGGTGGAACAGATGGAGGAGGATTTCAAGAGAGGGGACATGGTGTCCCTGTCATTGGTAGGTAGGGTGCAGGCGGTTAAAATGGTGGTCCTCCCGAGATTCCTTTTTGTGTTTCAGTGCCTCCCGGTGGGGATCACGAAGGCTTTTTTCAAAAGAATCGAGAAGAGTATTATGAGTTTTGTGTGGGCTGGGAAGACCCCGTGAGTGAGGCGGGGATTCTTGCAGCGTAGTAGGGACAGGGGGGGGCTGGCACTACCGAGCCTAAGTGATTATTACTGGGCCGCCAATATCTCAATGGTGTGTAAGTGGATGGGAGAAGGGGAGGGAGCGGCGTGGAAGAGATTGGAGATGGCGTCCTGCAAGAGGACCAGCCTACAAGCAATGGTGACGGTGCCATTGCCGTTCTCCCCGAAAAAATACACCACAAGCCCAGTGGTGGTGGCTACATTGAAAATTTGGGGGCAGTGGAGACGGCATAGGGGAAGGACGAGAGCTTCGGTGCAGTCCCCGATAAGAAACAATCATAGGTTTGTTCCGGGGAGAATGGATGGGGGATTTGGAGCATGGCAAAGAGCTGGGGTAGTACAACTGAGATATCTGTTTGTAGATGGGACGTTTGCGAGTCTGGGAGCGCTGACGGAAAAATATGGGTTGCCCCAAGGGAATGCATTTCGGTACATGCAATTGAGGGCTTTTGCGAGGCAACAGGTGAGGGAATTCCCGCAGGTCCCGACACAGGAGGTGCAGGATAGAGTGATCTCGGAGACATGGGTGGGGGACGGCAAGGTGGCGGACATATACAGGGAGATGAGGGACGAGGGGGAGATCATGGTAGATGAGCTGAAAGGGAAATGGGAAGAAGAACTGGGGGAGGAGATTGAGGAGGGGCTGTGGGCTGATGCCCTACGTAGGGTAAACTCATCGTCCTCGTATGCCAGGCTAAGCCTGATACAATTTAAGGTGCTACACAGGGCGCATATGACTGGCGCACGGCTTATTAAATTTTTTGGGGTAGAGGATAGGTGTGCGAGATGCTAGAGAGGCCCAGCGAATCACACCCACATGTTCTGGTCATGCCCGGCACTACAGGGGTTCTGGGTGGGGGTGGCAAAGGTGCTTTCGAAGGTGGTGGGGGTCCGGGTCGAACCAAGCTGGGGGTTGGCTATATTTGGGGTTGCAGAAGAGCCGGGAGTGCAGGAGGCGAGAGAGGCTGACGTGTTGGCCTTTGCGTCCCTTGTAGCCGGCGCAGGATATTGTTAATGTGGAAGGAAGCCAAACCCCCGGGTGTGGAGACCTGGATAAGCGACATGGCAGGGTTTATAAAGTTAGAACGGATTAAGTTCGTGTTAAGGGGTTCGGCTCAGGGGTTCACCAGGCGGTGGCAACCATTCGTCGATTACCTCACAGAAAGATAGAGGGAATGGAAAAGAAGTAGACAACAGCAGCAACCCGGGGGGGGGGGGGGGGAGGGGGGGGGGGGGGGGGGGGAGGAGGAGGAGGAATCGGACGGACTCTCAGGGATGTTATTGTATATGTATAGGTATTTGTTATAGGTAATTATATATTGGATTGTTGGATTGTATTTTTGGAGAGTATTTATTTTGGACAAGGCAGTTGCCATTTAGTTTTGTTTATATATTATTTATTTATTTGTTCAAAACTGGCCACTGTTATTTATATTGCGTTATTGTTGTGTAAAAGAAACACTACGTATTGTTATGTTTGGCCAAAAAATCTTGAATAAAATATATTTTTAAAAAAAAGAAACTGTGCCCAACATCGGTGACCCACTATTACAGAAAGATGAACCTTCTGAGAAAGAAAGAGCGCCGAGGCTGGACACCAAATCTAGACGGTCCACTTGAAGAAGTTCTCCCCACCCACTGCTGTGGCATTCAGGGTCCAAGGTTGCAGGCAACCTCCATCCTGAATGCCCAGGGGCACACCAGGCATTGTTCAGGTTAGTCCCAACATCGGCATGCCACGTTCACACCTCGAGTGTTTGGTAGTCTGTTTTTTATTGCAGAAGAATGGACGTTTTCTAGTAATTATGTTTCTACTTTACCCCAAAATCTTTGAGCTTGGAAAGACATTTTTTTCAGTTGCATTTAGAAACTGATTAAAAAGCAGCTCTAGAAAATGCAGCACTCGAATCAAAGCCATACAGGAGCTTTGAATATCAGTTTATTACTGGACTCAGTCCAGGGATTCAGAAATCATTAACAAAAACTACAGAATTTCCCAGAAATGTCCGAAGACAAAAATCACGATTCATTTAATTAAGTGTGATATTTAGGCAGGGAAAGCTTTTCTATTTTGCTGGCTGTCCTTCAATTCTGCTCTTGAACATACAGGCCCATAATGTGGCCAGTATAGTGTCACTGACGTATTTTCCCACTGGTGCCTCAGAGAATCAGGGGCAGGTGGTCGGGCCTTCATTACATCCCCATTAAGGGGATGCAAGTGAGGTCCTCGCCGACTTTCAGTGAGTTTCTAGATCTGCATGCTGGGCACCAGCTGAAGGACTCATGGGAAACTCATACCAGTGTAAACCAATTTTTAATCGAACCTGCCGGTGGAGACAAGGGAGAATTCCAACCCCGTCTTCTCTCTTTCTATTAAAGTTGCCCAACCTGCTGAGTGCTTCACACATTTGTTGCTTTTTAAAAATATATAAGTTGGCTGTCCCTGCTATCCCTTTGGACTAAAACAATGCTTTTTCATGACAAGTAAGAATAAAATGATTGCTTAAGGGCATAAGAAGGGATCTAAATGGTGGGACATGTAAAGCATGAAAAAGTTCAGAAAGTCTTAAACGATACTCCTCTCACCTTAACTTAAGTATCCCAGTCTAATTCTACTCCAACCTACCTATACTTGTATCACTTTATTATAATTACTTTTTCCAAGTAGAAAATTATTGAAGTTATTTTTTAATGCTACACATTTCTAAATGTTGTTTTAAATTGGAGAAAAACTAAGACCAATCGGCTCTCTCCCTTGTACTCTACTCATGCAGCAGGGCAAGGCCACTCTCAATCTATCAACTTATAGCTCTCCTGTGATATCATTGCTCACTTCATTGGTGATCATGAGGTCAAGTATGTTTTTCCTTCTTGTTGGCACCCTCACCATTTTCCAGAATCCCAGTCTAGTAGCTATATCCTTTCGGACTCACCCGGCTTGGTCTGTGGCGATGCTACTGAGCCACTTATGCTGATGGACACTGAAGCCCCCGCTCCCCCCAGAGTAAATTCTGCACCCTTGAAATCCTCAGTGCTTCCGCCAAGTGGAGTTCAACATGGAGGAGCACTGATTCATCAGCCTGCAGTCGGGGTAATCCCATGTTTGACCTGATGCCACGAGATTCCCAGGGCAAGCCCCTCCTGACTGTATACTACTGCGCCACCATCTCTGCTGAGTGTGTACTGCCGGTGAGACAGGGCATACCCCAGGATGGGGATGGTGGCGTTTAGGCATTATCTGTAAGGTATGATTTTGTGAATATGACTACGTCAGCCTGTTGCTTGGCTAGTCTGTGAGATAGTTCTCCCAATTTTGGCACAAACCCCCAGATGTCAGTAAGGAGGACCTTGCAGGGTCAACAGAGCTGAGTTTGCCGTGGTCATTTTCTATGCCGAGGTCGATGCTGGGTGGTCTGTCTGGTTTAATTCTTTATTGACTTTTTGCGGTTTGATACAACGGAGTGGCTTACTAAGCCATTTCGGCGGGCACTTAAGAATCAACCACATTGGTGTGGGCCTGGAGTCACATATAGGCTAGACCAGATAAGGACAGCAGATTTCCTTCCCTAACGGACATTATGATCAGCAATCCTGGGCAGCACAGTTGCATAGTAGTTAGCACTGTGGTCACACAAAGCCAAGGAGCTGGGTTCGATCCAGGCCCAGGTCACTGTCTGTGTGGAGTTTGCACATTCTCCCTGTGTATGCGTAGGTAGTTGGATTAGCCACGCTAAATTGCCCTTTAATTGGAAAAAATAGGGTACTCTTAAAAAAAAAATTAAATATCAGCAGTCCTCATTTAAGTCACCGCTTATTCCTTCATAAATGCTTTAACCACTAAATAAAGAGTGTTAAGAGTTGGCCTATGTTAGGTTATAACAGGAGTTAGCACCCGAATTGCATGGGGTTTTCGCATACAAAAAGAAACAAACACAATCTACTCAGAAAATAATTATTCAGTAATTATTATCCATTATTAATCACTCATCCCCAGAATTAATATAAAAAAACATTGTTATCAGTAACCTCTTAAAAATATATATTATGTTGTGGTGCTGAAACATACAATCTCAGGTAACAAGTCTGATCCCAGGTTTATGCTGAATTAGCTCATCTCAAATCAAAATGATGGGCAATTCTGCTCAACATCTCCAGGCTAAGAAAGAAGAAAGGCAAACATTCAGGGTTACCACTTCTCATCATTACCTAGCAACCTGAAAATTGCAGGTGTGGATATTGAGTCATACTGTGATGCCCTGTATTATCAAAGACCAGAAAACGTAATATATGTGCACGCCAATTAAGTACAAAAATAGCTGGGAAACCCATTGTTATGGCTTAAACGTGAAGAATGGTTACTTAATGGAGACAGTGAAGGTCACGCCAATGTCTGAATAATCATGTTATGCCTTTGGGAGCAGTGACGCAAAGAAGGGATTGGAGGACGGAATCAATTTTAAAAACTAAACAAATTATATTTAGGCTTTTAAATATAACCCAAAATGATAAACTTACAAACTGCAGCATAAAAACAGAATTTGTCACTACACATTGAAACCTCATCAACCTTTATCATCACATTAGATGGTGCACCTCAGTAACTACCCCACAGGCAGTTTCCCTGTCCTGTCCTTAAAAGCTGGCAGAGACTGGTAAACGTGTCTCGGGGAGTCTCCAGTCCTATTTTTGCCAGAGTCTTTAAATTAGAAATGCAGTTGATACAGGAGATTCCAGGGGAGCAGAAAAACCTTTCTGGTGCAGTCATTGTGAATCCCTCATGGTATGTTGCCTCCTTGGTGCCAGGGTAAAGGACTTCACAAAAAGGGTGCAGAATATTCTGCAGAGGGAAGGGGGTGAGTCAGAATCTGTGTTACACATTATTATCAATGACAGAGGACAGGCATAGAGGACAGATTTTCAGGATTTATGTATGGAGGCAGGAGGCATGGCTGAGGTATTAAATTAATACTTTGCATTTGTCTTTACTAAGGAACAAGGGGCGGGATTCTCCAATAATGGGGCTTTGTCCCCACGCCTGTGAAAAAGGTGCGCAAATCACTTTGGACTTACCTGGAGAAAATCCAGGGTGATTCTCCGATTTGCAGGGGGCTAGCAGGGCCTCGGAGTGCTCCTCGCAGCTCCAGCTGCCGATACGGGGCCCTGCACTTCCGGTCGGGGGTCCGCGCACACGCACGGCTGTGTCAGCCGCCCCGCGAGACATAGCCGACCTACACCGCGGACCGGCACCAAGAAGATAGGGACCGGCACCAAGAAGATAGGGCCCCCCCCCCCCAGATCACGTGTGCCCATGGATCGGTGGCCCCTCGATCGGAACCTGGTGAATGATCCACCCCGCACCCCCCACCAGAGCGTCCGCAGCCGCCACCCCGAGTGCCCGTCGGGTGGAACCATGAGATAACCACGCCGGCAGGAACTCGGCCAGCTGCACTTGGAGAATCGCTGCGGGGGCCTCTTTCAATGGCCCCGACCGGCGTCGCGTCAACCGAGCGCGCCTAATTGGTGGCAATTCTCCGGGGACCGGAGGATCACGGGAGCAGTGTCGGACCCAACCTCTGGTTTGATGCCCATTCTCTGCCCCCGCGCCGAGCGCGATTTCGGCTCAGAGAATCCCGCCCAAGATGTTGCACAGGTCATGGTGAAAGATGAGGTAGTTCAGAAATTAATGGGCTAAAAATTGATAAAGATGGGGTATTAGATAGGCAGTCAGTACTTAAAATTTATAAGGCACCAGGACTGGGTGAGATGCATCGCAGGATACTGAGGCAAGCAAGAGTGGAAATTTCAGACACCGCCTTAATTTTCCAGTTTTTCTTAGAATTTGGGCTGGTGCCAGATGACTGGAAAATGACAAACATTACACCTTTGTTCAAAAATGGCTATAAAGATAAGCCCAGCCAGTTTAACTTCAGCAGTGGGGAAGCTTCTAGAAACGATCATTTGGGACATTAATAATCACTTGGGCAAGTACGAATTAATTAAAGGAAAGTCAGCCTGGACTTGTTAAGGGCAAATGTTTAACTAACATTTGAGAGATTTTTGATGAGGTAACACAGAAGGTTGTTAAGTCTAATGCTGTTGATGTGGTGTATATGGACTTCTGGTAGAAATTTGATAAAGTGCCACATAACAGACTTGGTGGGAAAAGTTGCAGCTCAGGGAGTAAAGGGATAGTAGCAACATGAATACAAAATTGGCTGAGTGGTTCATGGATGTTTTTCAAATTGGAGGAATGCTGGCAGTAGCGTTCCACAGAGGTCGGTGTTGGGACCCTAGCTCTTCCTCATATACCTAGGACTATACAGGGTACAATTACAGAATTTGTGGATGATACAAAACCTGGAAGCATAGTGAACCTTGAGCAGGATAATGTAGAACTTCAAAAAGGACGGACAGGTTAATGGAATAGGCAGACAAGTGGCAGGTCAAATTTAACGCAGAGTAGTGTGAAATAATTAACTTTGATACGAAGCCTCTCCATCTCATTTTGGAAAAAAAATTATATTTGAACAGCTCCTTTCGTGTAGAAAAATCATTCAAGGCGCTTGACAGGAGTTTTAAACAATATTTGACACAAGCCACAAAGGGAGATGTTAGAACAATGACCAAAGGTATGTTGTTAGTACATTAAAGGGAGTGAAGAATGATAAAGTGGTGAAGAGGTAAAGGAGGGGGGACCTAATCGCTCAATTTTTGGCTCAACACCCATTTTCGTATTTGTGAAGCGCTTGGGGACTATTTTTAAAAAATACATGTTAAAGATGCAGAAGAATCAACATCCAAGATGCATCATTCTTTCAGCTCTGTCAAGAGTAACAAGAGAATATTATATAGTGAATGTTTATAGTTACATTGATTAAAGTAGCAGAGACTGTCCCAGGCATGCTGATGTCCACTTTGACATTAAAATGTATCACAAAAATTCACTAATACCAACTGAATGTCCAATTTTACAGCCCAGATCTACCTCAACCATCTGAGCAGGGTACTTTTAACTTCAACAGGTGATCAGATTAAATCATTCCATTAACGCTGAAAAACAGCAACAGCAAATTCACAACAAAAACAAATGTAAAGCTGTAATGTAAAAGCAGGTTTAGATGAACTGGTTTCCATTCTGAGCACCCAAGGCTGAGATAACAAACTTCATGTCTCCTTTGCATCAGCAATCATGAACTCACATCACAAGTACCAGCACAGAAACACAATCAATATTGGAAAAGATAACATTAATGGAACACATAGCCCATAAGATTACTTAGTTGCTGCAGACTCCATAAAGACCCAGTCAGCAGCACTGACAGTTTAACCCTGAAAATGTCAAGTGGATGTGCTGATGCATTTGTAACTGCTGCAGCTATCTAAATCTTTAATTAAAATGTTAATGCCAAGACTTTCATAAAAACAATCAAAAATCAGATGCTAGCATCTTGTAGCATTAGGCCATTAAGTGGATTGTCAGAGAAGATCCCAGAACCCAAATAGATGTCAAGACAGAAACAAGAAAAATATAAAATGTTTATGCATTCACGTTCACTTAAGTGGACAAAGTTAAAAACAGATTAAGATTTGTGAAGATATTTTGGACCAGATTCCGCATTTGGCAATTGAAATCCAGTCATTTAACTTACAAAAAATAATAAGTGGTAGAGTGATGGGACGCGAGTACAACCAATAATCCATCAGCTAAACTGCGCAAAAACTAAAGCAAAGAGAAAATGCTGGAAAACTCAGCAGGTGTGACAGCATCTGTGGTGTGGGAAAAGAGCTAACGTTTCAAGTCCAGATGACCCTTTGTTACACCGCATCCAGAGAAGAAGAAACTTAAAGACCATCAAGAATGGGCACCCGGAGAGGAAGCGCCAATTTCTTCCTCCCCAATACAACTAGGGGAACCTCCCCCAAACCACAGGACAAGACCAGGATTAGAAACAGCACCCTGCTCACCTGGAAGAAGACAGAAAGAAAGAAAATGCGAAAAGAGAGATGCTCAAACTGACTCAGAATGACCCCCAGCACAGAAAGGATACCAAGAGCAATCCCTCTCCTCAACAACCCAACTACAATTGGCCAACCACACCTCAACGTGTCCCATTTTCAATCTTCTTGTTATAATAGCTCAAGAGTACCACAGAGAGAGACCCAAGCGAAAGAAAACTCAACCTCAAGGAAGAGTCAGAATGAACTCTGTCCTCCCCAGGATATCAAAAGGATAAAGGAAAGATTATTAAATCCAAGTACCCTAAAAGAAACTTTTTTTTTAAATCCCTGTTATAGATCAGCTCTAACTGGGAGACTATCCTCAATCTCAGTGAGGACTAAACTAATCCTACCAATCCCAACCATCCAATCTTCATCCCACTACAGCTCCATTCACCTTCCTTGTAAACAAGATGTGGGGTGATAAAAACAAAACACTGCCCTACCACAAGTATATAAAACATAATAACAAAAAGTAATAAAACTGTGCACAGATCACACTTCATGTGATTGACTCAATATTATTTGCGAGAACAGGATAATCGACAACACCCACCCAAATTGCTCACATCTCGCACTCCCTTGCAGGAGAAAGGACAATAAATAAACAACAATCACAAGGGAGTAACGTCCAGGATTATAGGAGAATTATAGGATAAAAACACCATCCATATTGCACAAGCCATGATCAGCGGGAACTGTTCAGGATCTTTCAAGGATTCCAACGATCGAAACGCGAGGCACCATCACTCCCACCATGCCGTCTCTCCGACACCCGAGGGGTGGTGGCGGGGAGGGGGGAACTCTACCTGCTCGGCCACCTCAAACCCCTCACAACAAGCATAGAGAATAGGACAATATAGGACCAGTGATCAGTGGGCCCAACTGAAGTCAATCAGGAACTCGCCTCCCACCTTTCACCAGGAACCCGGCCCATGGACACACCTTGTCCAGCCCCTACCTCCCCAGCCCATCCGGATAAATTGCACACTATGCAGTAGGATCTTGGTAACACAAAGGTGGGCCCTCACCAGGGAACGTGCTTGTTCGTTCAACTGCAAGAACTCTCATGCGCCTCCACCACTCTCCTAGATACCCCGCAATGTGAGCTCTAATGGCCCACACCAAACAGGCTGAGATCTTCAACCAAGATAACATTTTCAATGTCGGCCATCATCCGGATGCACACAATACCATCGAAGCAAGAGCCCACTCAGCAGCAACTAGCCACTGCAAGCTGGGCTCCACCCGAGCCCACTCCGACTGTCACGAACAAAGAAGATATTTAAGATTTATCTTTGTTCTCTGCAAACACCAATCAGCATTCTTCAGGGACATAACGCAAGACATGTAACCCACGAGAATGCAAATATGAAATGTGTATTAGGATAAAATCAAAGAAGAAAAGGTGGGCAGAGCCAGAGCTCACAAAAACATAACCGTTCCCATGTTCACATCACGTGACCCCCGTGAAATTGATTTTTTTTGTATAGCATTTTATTAAAGGTATTTATAATTTTATAATAATAACAGTAAACAGTACAAATACAAATATAAACATAGTGCATAAACCATCTCCATCCCTAACAAATCCCACCTACCATAAACAGCAAATAGCCCAACTTCCCCCCCATCCCACCCCCGAACTTTTTCTTATTGCCTCTGCTAACGGTTTGTTTTCCCGAAGAAGTCGCCAAAATGGTTGCCACCTCCGGACGAACCCTAGCATTGATCCTCTTACGGCGAACTTAATTTTTTCAACTCTGAGAAACCCGGCCATGTCGCTAACTAAGATCTTTATTTCGGGGGCTTCGAGTCCCTCCACGCTAGCAATATCCGTTCCGGGCTACCAAGGAGGCAAATGCCAAGACTTCGGCCTCTCTCACCCCCTGGACTCCCGGATCTTCCGACACTCCAAAAATAGTCATCTCTGGACTCGGCACCACCCTTGTTTTTAGCACCATAGACGTGACCTTTGCAAAGCCCTGCCAGAATCCCCTAAGCTTCGGACATGTCAAAACATATGGACATGGTTTGCTGGCCCACCCGCACACCTATCCTCTATCCCTAAAGAACTTGCTCATCCGGGCCACCGTCATGTGTATCACCTTGAATTGTATCAGGCTGAACCTGGCACATGATGAGGACATTGTAGTGATCTGCATATCTGTATGCACACAAGGGATTAATGTAAAGACACTACAACTAAGTAATCACTAGAGGGCAGCACTGGAGATGTATAAATAGACAGACGGAAGCAAGGATCACGCTCTTCACAGGAACAGTAGCTAGTGACCAGACACAGACAGACAGCTCAGTACAGGTGTAAATAATCATAAGTGCTTCTTAGTTAATCTTGTTCATGTAACATCTAGTTTAAGCATTGGAGAGAGAACAAACTCACAGTTAATTCATCAACGTTACTCAATAAAGTATTTGCTAGGCCGGGGGCTAGGGAATTTTCATTCTTCTCACATGTCCATAAGGCTTATTCTCGAATCGACTTTTCATTTTGAGTAGGGCGCTGATAGCGAGAGTAGAGGATACCGACTATTCGGCAATAGCCATTTTGGACCACGCCCCGCATTGGGTGGACTTGGAGATGGGGGAGGAGAGGGACCAGCGCCCGCTGTGGCGCTTGGAGGTGGGGCTGTTGGCGGACGAGGAGGTGAGCGAGCGGGTCCGAGGAAGTATAGAGAGGTACTTGGAGACCAACGACTACGGGGAGGTCCGAGTGGGGATGGTATGGGAGGCACTGAAGGTGGTGGTGAGGGGAGAGCTGATTTCCATCAGGGCCCACAAGGAGCGGAGGGAGCGGGGGGGAGAGGGAGAGGCTGGTGGGGGAGATGGTGAGGGTAGACAGGAGGTATGCGGAAGAACCTGAGGAAGGATTGTTGAGGAAGAGGCGCAGCCTCCAGGCCGAATTCGACCTGGTGACCACCAGGAAGGCGGAGGTGCAGTGGAGGAAGGCCCAGGGGGCGGTCTACGAGTATGGGGAAAAGGCAAGCCGGATGCTGGCGCATCAGCTTCGGAAGCGGGACGCAGCTAGGGAGATCGGGGGAGTTAAGGACAGGGGAGGGAGCGTGGTGCGGAGTGGGGTTGGCATCAATGGGGTCTTCAGGGACTTCTACGAGGAATTGTACCGATCCGAGCCCCCACGGGAGGAGGGAGGGATGGGCCGTTTCCTGGACCAATTGAGGTTTCCAAAGGTGGAAGAGGGACTGGTGGCCCCGATTGGGCTGGAGGAGCTGATCAAAGGGATAGGAAGCATGCAGGCAGGGAAGGCACCGGGGCCGGACAGTTTCCCAGTCGAGTTCTATAAAAAAATATATGGACCTGTTGGGCCCACTGTTAGTTAGGACCTTCAATGAGGCAAGGGAGGGGGGGGGCTTTACCCCCGACGATGTCCCGGGCACTGATCTCCTTGATCCTGAAGCGGGACAAGGATCCCCTGCAATGTGGGTCTTACAGACCGATTTCCTTGCTAAATGTAGATGCCAAGGTGCTGGCGAAGGTCTTAGCCACGAGGATTGAGGATTGTGTGCCGCAGATCATCCATGAAGACCAGACGGGGTTTGTGAAGGGGAGACAGTTGAACGCGAATGTGCGGAGGCTTTTGAACGTTATCATGATGCCGGCGAGGGAGGGGGAGGCGGAGATAGTGGTGGCGATGGACGCTGAGAAAGCCTTCGATAGGGTAGAGTGGGGGTACCTGTGGGAGGTGCTGAAGAGGTTCGGGTTTGGGGAGGGGTTTATCAGGTGGGTTAGGCTGTTGTATGAGGTCCCGATGGCGAGTGTGGCCACAAATAGGAGGTCCGAGTACTTTCGGTTGCACCGAGGGACGAGACAGGGGTGTCCCCTGTCCCCCCTGTTCTTCGCACTGGCGATTGAACCCCTGGCTATGGCACTGAGAGAGTCGAGGAACTGGAGGGGGTTTGTGCGGGGTGGGGAGGAGCATAGGGTGTCGCTTTATGCGGACGACCTGCTGCTGTATGTGGCGGACCCGGTGGGAGGAATGCCAGAGGTAATGAGGATGCTTAGGGAATTCGGGGACTTTTCGGGGTACAAGCTCAATATGGGGAAGAGCGAGCTGTTCGTAGTTCAGCTAGGGGACCAGGAGAGGGGGATTGGCGAGCTCTCACTAAAAAGGGCGGAGAGGAGTTTCAGATATTTGGGGGTCCAGGTGGCCAGGAGCTGGGGGGCCCTGCATAGGCTTAACTTTACAAGGCTGGTGGAGCAAATGGAGGAGGAGTTCAAGAGGTGGGACGCGTTGTCGCTGTCCCTGGCGGGTAGGGTGCAGTCAATCAAAATGACGGTGCTCCCAAGGTTTTTGTTCCTGTTCCAGTGCCTCCCCGTGTTTATCCCGAAGGCTTTTTTCAGGCGGGTTAACAGGAGTATAATAGGGTTTGTGTGGGCGCGAGGGACTCCGAGGGTGAGAAGGGTGTTCCTGGAGCGGAGTAGAGATAGGGAGGGGCTGGTGCTGCCCAACCTCAGTGGGTATTACTGGGCCGCCAATGCGACAATGGTGCGCAAGTGGGCGATGGAGGGGGAGGGGGCTGCATGGAAGAGGCTGGAGACGGCGTCCTGTGTGGGTACGAGTCTGGGGGCGCTGGCATCAGCGCCGCTGCCTCCAAGGAGGTATACCACGAGCCCGGTGGTGGTGGCGGCCCTCAAAATTTGGGGGCAGTGGAGGTGGCATAGGGGGGAAGTTAGGGCCTCGGCGTGGACCACATTACGAGGAAACCACCAGTTCGCCCCAGGAAGAACAGGTGGAGGGTTTTCGGGGTGGCACAGGGCAGGCATACGAATGTCGGGGGACCTGTTTGTGGACGGGAAGTCCGCGAGCTTGGGTGTGCTGGAGGAGAAGTACGAGCTCCCCCCGGGGAACACCTTCAGGTACTTACAGGTAAGGGCGTTTGCCAGACGGCAGGTGGTGGAATTCCCACGGCTACTGCCACACACAGTACAGGACAGGGTGCTCTCGGGGGGGGGGGGGGGGGGGGGAGTGGGGAAGATCTCGGAAACTTACCAGGTGATGCAGGAGGAGGAGGAGGCCTCGGTGGTGGAGTTGAAAGGTAAGTGGGAGGAGGAGTTGGGAGAGGAGATCGAAGAGGGGACGTGGGCAGATGCCCTAGGGAGGGTGAACTCTTCCTTTTCTTGCGCGAGGCTCAGCCTCATACAGTTTAAGGTGCTGCACAGGGCACACATGACCAGGACAAGGATGAGCAGGTTCTTTGGGGGTGAGGACAGGTGTGTTAGGTGCTCAGGGAGCCCAGCAAATCACACCCATATGTTCTGGGCATGCCCAGCGCTAGAGGAATTTTGGAAGGGCGTAGCGAGGACGGTGTCGAGGGTGGTAGGATCCAGGGTCAAACCGGGCTGGGGGCTCGCAATATTTGGGGTGGCAGAGGAGCCGGGAGTGCAGGAGGCAAAAGAGGCCGGAATTCTGGCCTTTGCGTCCCTGGTAGCCCGGCGAAGGATTCTCCTTCAGTGGAAAGATACGAGGCCCCCAAGCGTGGAGTCCTGGATCAGCGATATGGCAGGGTTCATTAAATTGGATAGGGTGAAATTCGCCTTGAGAGGGTCGGTACAAGGGTTCTTTAGGCGGTGGCAACCGTTCTTAGACTTTCTGGCAGAACGATAGACATTGGTCAATGGCAGCAGCAGCTCGGGGGGTGGGGGGTTTACTTTATTTTTGTTTATGTTATTTACACTGGAAGGGTCTGAGGGGGTGTTAATGTTAATTTATTATTTATGTACGGGGGGGGGGGGGGGGAGGGAGGGGGGGTTGCTTTTTTAGATTGTGTTTTGTACTTAACCCTGTTGGGTTCTCTTTTCTTTCTCATTTCGTTATTGATATTTTATGAAAACCTTTAATAAAAATTTTTTTTTTTTTTAAAAAGTATATGCTCCAATTGGAAGACTGAGTGTTATTCAACATCGAGTTAAGGATTATTCTGGAAGAAACAAGCGAGTAACTGATATTACACAAGGCAATACATTACTATCAGATATAGTAATATAATAGACTTGTTGACTCTGCTCAAAGCATTCGCCCACAGACCCGCCTCTATCCCCCCCCACCCCCCCCCAGCTCATCTTCCCATTTGGACTTTAGCTCCTCTATCCGAGTTACCTCCGACTTCATGACTTCTTTATAGATATCCGAGACCTACCCCTCTCCCACCCCCGTTCTAGAAACTACCGTGTCCTGTATCCCATGTGGCAGTGGGAGCGGAAAGGTCGAAACCTGCCTTGGAAAAAATCCTGGGCGCGATTCTCCGCTCCCGCGACGAAGTGCCCACGCCATTGTGAACGCCGTCGAGATTCACGATGGCGTGAAACGGCCCCGATCTTGACCGTGAGAAACTGGGGGGGGGGGGGGGGGTCGCGAAAGCCGCGTCATCAACACGCGACACCCGAATGACGCGGCGCTGCGTCATAAATGCCGCGATCCGCGCACAGAAGGAACCAGAGTAGAAGAAAGATGAAGAGATGGCTGAGCCCCAACGAGCCACACCGAGCACAGAAGGGACACCCTCTGCCCAAGACGAGGGCATCGTCAGCCACCCAGCCCGGTTGGCGTGAGGTTGGCACCGCTGTCAGTGCTGTGGGGCAGACCCCCCGGACCGGGGAGCAGTGTCGAAAGAAGCTGCACGACCTCACTCGGGCTGCCAGGGTAATTGCCGTGAGGGTGCCCCCAGGCCCCCCCCACCCCGGCACGAGGGGGGGGAAGTGGGATGGGGGGGGGGGGGGGGTCAGGGCATCAGGGGGGTGGTGGGGGGGGTCGGGGGGGTTGGGGCGTCAGGGGGGGTTGGGGGGTCAGGGGGGTTGGGGGGTCAGGGAGGGTGGTGGGGGGGGGGTCAGGGGAGGGTTGGGGCGTCAGGGGGCGTGGGGGGTCAGTGGGGGTTTGGGGGGGTCAGGGTGCACAACGATTTACTCGACCCACATGAGCCCCGGGACCTGCCCTGGAGCGATGCCATGACGTGCTGTCTCCTGAACCAGCATAAATGTAGTCTATATCTGCACGCCCTGATGACTCCCCACCCCCCCCACCCCCCCCCCCCCCCCCCACCCCCGGGACAAGACAGCTCACAACCAGCGTGAGCGTATGAGAACCGGAGGGGGTTCACCTGTGCTGCACCAGCTAAATGTCCATGAGCAGAGGGCCCTGGGCCTCGCTGGGGGATCCGCCACCCGGGAGGTTGCGACATGCCAGGTCCGAGGCGCAGAAGCAAGTGAGAGAACCCTGCATATCCTCACCCCCCCCAACAAGTCATCGTCTCCCTCACACATTGCCACTGCACCCTCGATCCCGTCCCCCTCACACTCTGGCCACTGCACCCACGCACCTCTCCACCCCCCCTCACACTGTGCACCCACCACCACCATACACCCGGGCCACCGTGTCTAACGAACCCCAAATCTTTATGTTCCCCAGGGCCAGCCGCCGAATGTCCAGGGATGTCTCGGCCAAGAGACAGCGGAACATCGCCAACCACAAGTGCACCCAGGGACGCACGCCAGAGGTTGGCAGTTGGTCGGCCAGGAGGGCCATCCTCTCAGTATGGGACGCAGGACCTGGACGCTCAGACCACAGAGAGAGACAATACTGAGGGGCACAAGGCAGACATTGATGAAGAAGCGCACATCACGGCCACACATTCCGTGGATTCACCTGGAGGTCAACACGACATGGCCCGCATGGAGCTTGCGCTGGGCCATGAGGGGGAGGAGAACAGACCAGACTTCCTAACGGACGATGACCTCGAGCTTGCGGCACTGCTGTCTCCGACACCATAACCATCACAGAGACACTCACCTCGGTTGGACATATAAGTGATGAGGCTCCCGGGTCACGGTCTGGTGCGCACCCCACATCCGACTCGGTACAGCAGGTGGAGTTTTGAGCAGCCGAGGGGCTGGACGGTCGGAGGGCAGCCCAGGCCCAGCAACCAGCTGCCGCCCAGACGGTTCCCGGGTTCCTGGATGTACTTGACCCACCCGGACAACCGATGCATGAGGACACCGAGGGACTGAATAACGGGATGAGGGTCATCTTCCAGGACCTGCACACGCAGTTGGAGGAGTCCATCCGCGTTCAGGAGCAGGGAGTGGTGCCGCTCATCGCAGCCACCCAGGCCGACACCGCACGGGTGGTGTCCGCGGTGGAGGCAATGGGTGAAACGGTTTTGGCCATGGGTCAGGTTCTGCAAGGCGTTGGGCTTAACGTGCACGTGTTATCCATGGCCCAGGAGAGGGCTGCCCTCTCACAGGTAGCCATGCGCCAGAGCCAACACGACATTGCCGCCGCTCTCCGGGCCCTGGCCGAGTCTCACCATGCCATGGCCCGGTCCCAGCGAGCGATGGCACAGTCCCAGCAGTCAGTCGCGGAGAGCATTGACCGCCTGGCGCACATGATGGATGGCATCGCGCACTCACAGGTTGAGATAGCACAGTCCTTGGCAGGAATGTCGCACTCCCTGGGCTCCGTCTCTGCGAACATTCGGACCGTGGTCGATCCCGCTGCAGGCCTCCAGGACTGGCAGCGCCAAGTGTCGGTGGTGCGACGGGGCATGTCTCCGATCGCATCTCCGTCCCACAGTGAGGCCCGGGGGCCACCGGGCTCCCCGAGGGAGGAGGAGGTTCTGAGGCCCGTCCCGGTAGCTCCAGCAAGGGACGTCCTGGAACACTAGTTCTCCCCCTGTTCCGTCCCTGGCGCATCTGGTGGGCAGCGGGCAGGTCAGGGTGGCACAACGCCATCCAGCACGCCCGCCGAGCAGCCTGGCCCATTGAAGCCGGGCCACCCCAGGAAACGCGTGCCGACGGGGAGCCATGTCGAGGGGTGTGATTCTCAGCAGTCCGCCTCCACTCCTGCTGTACCATCTGGGAACACCCCTAGACGTAGTGGAAGGGCCCGTAAGGCCAAGAAGTTAGGCACATAAGAAGTTGGCACGGGTGCAGGGCACAGTTTAGTTGTAGGGGGTAGGGCACCAATGTTAATCACACAAATAAACTCACTGTTGAATTTGACTTGTAAGACTCTGTGCTATGTCCGGTGCCAGGGGGCTCGTGAGGAACTGGGGTCACGCCGTCGGGACTACGGCCATCCGGACCTGAGAATAGCGGGGGTGGCGGAGAATCGCCATTTTGGGTGTCTCGGGCGATTCACCGGACTGTGCCGCGCAGAACTAGATAGTGCCGATCTCGCCGCTTGGGTGCATCGCGGGAAGCCGTCGGATCGGCGTCGCGGGAAAAATATGGCACCCCAGGCGATTCTCCCAAACGGCGCGGCATCGGAGAATCGCGCCCCGTGTCTGCAGATATCTAAACCCATTCTCTCTCGGCAATTCAAATTTCTCCTCGAAATCCTCCAAACAGGGAAAGCTCCCATCTATGAATAAATCTCCCATTCATTCGATCCCTGCTCTCTACCATCTCCGAAACCCCCATGTAGCCTCCCCGGAACAAACTGATGATGGTTACAAATTAGAGCCCAGACTGATGCTCTCTCCACTCTCATATGCTTCCTCCACTGCCCCCAGACTCTCAGGGCCGCTATTACCACCGGCTTGTGGAGTATCGGGCCGGCGAGAATGGCAGAGGTGCCATTATCAATGCCCCCAGACTTGTATCCTTACACGATGCCACCTCTACTCGCTCCCACACTGACCCCCCCACTACCCACTTTCTAATCATGGCTATGTTTGCTGCCCAGTAATAGTTGCTAAAGTTCGGCAGCACCAACCCACCCTCCCCCCGACTAAGCTCCAGCAGCAATTTCTTCACTCTTGGGGTTTTACCCGCCCACACAAAACCAGGAATCACCTTATTTACCCGTTTAAAAAAGGCCTTTGGGATAAAGATGGGGAGGCACATGAAAACAAACAGAAATCTCGGGAGGACCGTCATTTTCACTGTCTGTACCCTCCCCGCCAGTGACAGCCGGAGCATGTACCACCTTCAAAAGTCCTCACTCATTTGTTCCACTAGCCGGGTCAAGAGAACAGCAATGGGGAGAGGGGGCATCCCTGCCTAGTCCCCTGGTGCAATTTATAATAGTCCACCGCCAACCGATTTGTTCGGACACTCGCCACCGGTGCCTGGTACAACAGCCGGACCCAATCAATGAAGCCCCGCCCAAACCCGAACTGCCCTAACACCTCCAACAAATAGTTCCACTCCATCCGGACAACAGCCTTTTCTGTGTCCATCGCGACCATTACTTCCACCTCCCTTCCCTCTGAGGGCATCATGATCACTTTTAAGAGCCTTCTAACGTTGGTCGTTAGCTGTCTGCCCTTAACAAACCCCGTTTGGTCTTCCCCTATCACCTCTGGGACACAACCTTCTATCCTTGAGGCCAAGATTTTTGCCAACAGTTTGGCATCGACAGGGAGATTGGCCTGTATGACCCACATAGCACTGGGTCTTTCTCCTGCTTCAGGATCAGTGTGTTCGAGGCCTGTGACATTGTTGGGGGAAGAACACCCTGCTTCCTTGCCTCATTAAATGCTCTCACCAGCAGTGGGCCCAGCATCTCAGAGAGCCTTTTGTAAAATTCCACTGGGTAGCCGTCCGGTTCCGGGGCCTTACCTGACTGCATGGCCTCCAGCCCCCTCTGCTATTTCTTCAATCTCGATCGGGGCTCCCAACCCCTCCACCAATCCTTCCTCCACCTTTGGAAACTTCAACTCTCACAAAAACTGCCTCATCCCCTCGACCCCAGCTGGGGGTTCCGACTCATATGGCCGGCTATAAAACTCCTTAAACACTCCGTTCACGCCTGCTGGGCCCAAGACCGTATTCCCTCCTCTGTCCTTCATTCTTCATGTCGTGTTGGGTGCTCTGCTACATAGACGAACCAACACGGTTGCGGATGGTACAACTCAGTTTTATTACGAACAATAACAACATCTGTAAACTGGTTACTGTGGTTCGTTCATTACCCTCTAACCTGTGGACCCAGCCCTAACACTATCTTGGAGAAGTACTCAGCACATGGTGAATGTCTGAGTGGCTTGTTGTGAGCTCTGTGCCCTGAGCTGTCTCCTGCTGGAAAATGAGCGGGAAGTGTCGTGTTCCCTGTTTTATAGTGTGTATGCTCTTGCCTGTGATGTTGTGTGTGTATTGATTGGTCCGTTGATCTGTCCATCAGTGTGTATGTATGTTTGCACCATGATGTTTATCTGAATATCATGACACTTCCGATCTCCCTGGCCGCCTCCCTTTTCCTTAGCTGGTGTGCAAGCATCCTACTGGCTTCTCTCCTACTCGTATATCACCCCCCTCCCCCCCCCATGCCTTCCTCAACTGCTCCACTGCCTTCCCTGTAGACAACAGACCAAACTCCATCTGTAGCTTCTAATAACCCTGCCTCCGAATATCTCCTGTCTACCTGAAGTATTTCCCCAACCAACCTATCTATCTCTGCTCGCTCCACCTTCTCCCATGGGCCCGTATCGATATTAGCTCCCCCTAACCACTGCATTCAGCGCTTCCCAAACCGTTGCTGCCAAAACGTCTCCCGTGTCATTTATTTCCAGATAGTTCTGGGTGGACTCCCTTACACACCCGCACACCCCCCCCCCCTTGTCCGCTAACAGTCCTACATCCAATTTCCATTGTGGGCACTGACCGCCCTCCTTGCTCACCCGTAAATCCACCCAATGTGGGGCAAGGGCCGACACAGCAATCACCGAATACTCGGTATCAGCCACCCCCGCCAGTAAAGCCCTGTTCAAGATTTAAAAATCGATCCGGGAGAATACCCTGTGCACATGGGAAAAGGAAGAAAACTCCTTTGTTCTTGGCCGTCTGAACCTCAATGTGTCAACCCCCTTTCCCCCACCCATCTGCTCCATGACCCCTTTAGTTCCTTCGCCACTGCTGGCACCCTCCCGGTCTTTGATCTCGACCGGTCCAACCTTGGATCAATAACCGTATTAACCCCCCATGATCAGTTTATGCGAGTCCAGGTCCGGGATCCTCCTTAACACCATCTCAAACTCCGCATCGTCCCAGTTTGGTGCGTAAATATTCACCAACACCACCGGCAACCCCTCCAGCTTCCCGCTCACCATGAAATACCTACCCCCCGCAGCCGCAACTATACTCCCTGTCTTAAATGACAGCTGCTCAATGATCAGGATCGTGATCCCCCTAGTCTTAGAATCCAACCCCCGAGTGAAATACTTGCCTGACCCACCCCTTCCTCAATCTGGTCTGATCTATTACCCTCAGGGGTGTCTCCTGTAGCATTGCCACGTCCGCCTTCAATCCCCTCAAATGCGCGAACACGTGAGCCCTGTTAACCGGCCCATTCAGCCCTCTAACGTTCCATGTGATCAGCCTGGTCGGAAGGCATCCCCCCCCCCCTCCCCCCCCCCGCCCCCCCCACGCATCAACCATCACCCTTCTTAGGCCGGCCTCCAGCTCACGTCCTGCACCTCCGTAGGCCCGCCCTTGAGCCCCCATCGTCTTCGAACCTCCCATTGTCTCCCAACAACAATCCCTCCCCTATCAGCAGAGCAATTCCCCTCCGCCCACCCCCCTCCCCCCATTGACAGAACAACAATCCCAACCCCCCTCAACAAACTTATCACCTGCTCGTCCCCCACTGCGCTTCCGTGAGCTAGCCTAGTAGCCACCGTCCATGGTGCCAAACATCCTACACATTGTTGTTCACCCTCCCCCCACTCGGACATACATATTCAAAACAGCAGTCCCCAACAAACACACATTAAAAAAAATCCCCCCCATCCCCCCACAAGAACAAAGTTGACTTACAGAACCGAGCAACTGCCCAAATATTGATACACAAAGCACTCCATGTAGAGTTCAAAACAAAAATAACTTTTACAGAATCGATACAGCATTACCTGCCCTCAGTCATCTGCCAGCCATTTATCTTTAACAAAGTCCATTGCCTCGTCCAGTGATCCAAAATAATGTTCCTGACCCTCATAGGTGATCCACAAACGAGCTGGATGTAGCATTCCAAACTTCACCCCCTTCTTGAAGAGGGATGATTTTACTCTATTAAATACCGCTCTTCTTTTGGCCAGTTCCCCATCCAGGTCCTGGTAGATTCGCAGCTCGCTGTTTTCCCACTTGCAGCTCCGTGTCTGCTTGGCCCACCACAAAATCTGTTCCTTTCCAAGAGCCGGTGCATTCGCACCACCATCGCCCTCCGCGGCTCATTCACACGCGGCTTCCTCACAAGCACTCTACGAGCTCCGTCCACTTCCAAGGGCCGAGCAAACGCCCCATCACCCATTAACTTTTCAAGCATACTTGCCACAAATGCCCTAGCGTCCAATCCCTCGCTGCCCTCCGGGAGGCTGACGATCCTCAAGTTCTGTTTACGGGACCTGATCTCCAGGTCCTCCACATTCTCCTGCAGCCTTTTCTGGTGGTCCCTCATCAGCCCCACCTCCGCCTCCAGCGTGGTTAGCTGGTCCTCGTGCTCGGCCACCTTCTGGATCGCCAGTCACCTCCGCCATGTTTTCCTGTGCTGTAGGTTCTGCACGCGCCTTCTTTGCTCGGTTATTTCTTCTTATAAGACTTCTAGTCCACTTCCCGTATACTGGTGGGGGATTCCTCCTCACTGTCTCACCTGCCACCGATTTTTCCAATAAAATTCCCAAAATGTCGGGAGAAAAGATCCAAAAGGTCCGTCACGAGCAGGAGCTACCAAATACGCGACATCCTACTCCACGGCCGCCACCGGAAGCCCCGTGAAACTGATTTTTAATGCATGCTTTTAGTGCTCTCAGCAACATCTTGAAATAGGCGATTGATTTCCTGATTTTTTTTGTAGTGACTTCTCTTTACCATATTAGCCCGAATTGGCCCCTGATCTTTAAATTCAATCAAACACTATGGAACTTGAAACCAGACAATTAAAAATTCAATATAATTCAGAACGCACATCTCGGAGAATGAAACAAATATCAAAAATAAAATAGTGTGTGTGGCATTATGAGAAAGAAGAAATCAAAAATACCATTTTATGCAATCACTAAGTCAATCAATGGTTGTCTTCAAATTCTGGGTGGCACAGTGGCTAGCACTGCTGTTTCACGGCGCCAGAGATCCAGGTTCGATTCCAACCTCGGGCGACTGTCGATGTGCAGTTTGCACATTCTCCCAGTGTCTGTGTGGGTTTCCTCCGGGTGCTCCGTTTTCTTCCCACAGACCAAAGATGTACTGGTTAGGTGGATTGGCCATGCTAAATTGCGCCTCAGTGTCAAAAGGTCCGGTGGGGTTACAGGGATAGGGTGGGGTATTGCACCTAGGTAGGATCATAGAATCATAGAATTTACAGTGTAGAAGGAGGCCATTGAGTCCACAACGGCCCTTGGAAAGAGCACCCTACCCAAGTCCACACCTCCAACTCCATCCCTGTAACCCCATCTAACCTTTTTGGACACCAAGGGGCAACTTAGCCCCTAACCTGCACATCTTTGGACTGTGGGAGGAAACCGGAGCACCGGGAGGAAACCCACACAGACAAGGGGAGAACCTGCAGACTCCGCACAGACAGTGACCCAAGGCAGGAATCGAACCTGGGACCCTGGAGCTGTGAAGCAACAGTACTAACCACTGTGCTACATGCTTTAGAAGGTTGGTGCAGACTCGATGGGACAAATGGCCTTCATCTAATCTGTAGGGGCTCTATGATTCTACTGCTTCCAAAATAAAATGGTAATTGAAGAATGAAATAAAATATGCACACATAATTTGGAAATTATTACACATGGGAAGAAAATAAGCAGCGAACCAGAGCCACTTTCCCCAAACTCCAGGTCTTCCCTCTAGAAAAACACACACCACCTCACCACCACATTATTAAACCATCACAGCCCAGTAGACTGAGGTTAACCACTGACAGTGTTTTCCAAACCCAGGACCATTCCCAAATTCTACCAAACACTAATTACCCTGTAGCGTTACCGTTAAATATCAGAAATCTAGCCTCAGCTGGTGTGTTTAGGATTGCACTCTGTTCTAAAATGGCAGAGAATAGATAATGGGATAATTTGAAAATGTTTCACATTTATACTTTTCAAAGCACAATCTCCAAAGCATCGACAGAAATTCCAGAATTATATTTAATAAAAATGAGTCTCTGAATCAGTAACATTGGAAAGTCTCCCTTACAAGACAAAACACGTTTCTCACTACAAAATGACTTGTCTTCTGAATCACCTTCAGCAAAGCTACAAAATACCTGCTGTTTTTTTTTTAAAGAAATGAGATCCCGAACATGATTTATTTGAATCCTTTTAAAAAAAACACAACCAAATTCATGTCTCTGAATATCTATCATGAGACTATAAATTCATTTTAGATTTTGACAGAAGCAAACAGCCCCTTTATGTACGATGGTACAGAAAACTATAGCAGAACAATTATAACAATCTTTTATCATTAGAGATTTAATCGGAACAAAACTAAGAAACTACTTATAAAGCTTTTTAAAAAATAAATTTTAGAGTACCCAATTCATTTTTTCCAACTAAGGGGCAATTTAGCGTGGCCAATCCACCTAGCCTGCACATTTTTGGGTTGTGGGGGCGAAACCCACGCAAACAAGGGGAGAATGTGCAAACTTCACACTGACAGTGACTCAGAGCCGGGATCGAATCTGGGACCTCAGCGAACTACTTATAAAGCTAATGTCAGAGTTCACTTTATGTTGAACAGTTCTCAGATTTTGTATTGGGATCTGGATAAGAGAAAAGAAACAATAAGATTAGGGCTGGTTTAGCTCAGTGGGCTAGACAGCTGGTTTGTGATGCAGAACAAGACCAGCAGCGCGGGTTCAATTCCCGTACCAGCTTACCCGAACAAGCACTGAAATGTGGCGTCTAGGGGCTTTTCACAGTAACTTCATACTTGTGACAATAAAAGATTTTTTTAAAAATAACTTACCTAAAAGTAGGCTAAGCGGTGGATGGCATGATGGAAGAGCACCCAGGATATCAAGCAGACAGATGTTGTGGTCTCTCATGTACTTGTTGTAGTCCGCAGCACCCTGTCTGCTACTCAGTTCTTGCAGTCGCCGTTTTTCAGAAGGGTCAGAGGTATATTCAGCTAATGCTCGCAAACACGCCTGAAATAGCCAATGTAAAATAAATCAAAATCACACACAGAAAATGTCAAGCGGACTGTCCTTAAAAATAATAATTCTCTCATGTGAAGGTTCAGGCCTTTTGTACCACCTCAAGGTGCCTCAAATAGGAGGTTGAGCTTCCTCAAACCCCCTGTGCTCCCCAATACCTTCCTTTTCCTTCTTTATGATCCCCCTCAAAACAAATCTCTGAGTAAGTGTTGGCTCCCCCCTACTATCTCCTTCTTTGGTTTGCCATCTATTTCTATCTGATAGCACCTCCTACAGATGTATTTCTAGGTTAATCCTGCTAAATAAAGCAGATTATTCTTTTGCTGTAGTCTTTCCTCATCACTGTGACATTAATCAACTTTGTGGTTTTATTCTCATTACCTCTTAAAAACTTACAATATCCTATTTCCAATGACCATATTCACTATTTCATACTCATCTTTCGCTTCAAGTCCCCGTGCATCTTTCGCTTTCCAAACAGCTTTCTCAGGATTTTAGTCCTAAAAATTTTAATATCTTACCTCAACAGAGAACCAGTTTATTTTCCTTTGATCCCTCTCTTTTCTCCTTTTAATTTCCTCAATGTATTTCTGTATCTCCTTATAGCTCACCCAATGAACTTTTCTCTTTCTCCACACATGATTTGGCTAGTTTATTTCTTAACTTCAAAGTTAATTTCTTTTACTTTATTTAGGGCCAAGCTTCATATTCTGAATAGTACATTATTTCAATGTCAAGTGCAGGTCACTACCCACTGGTAGGTGGCAGAGCGATTGGTTGCGGTAATTCCAGGGTGGTCCCGATTGCGGGAGAAGCGCCCAACGGCCGTTACCGGTATTTAAATAAAAATGGCAGCTGCTACCATCTTTTAAGTGAGAACGAATTGAGGGTGTGCAGTTTCCCGACCATAAGCGGCAGCAGTGACCAAATGACATGGCCTGCACGTACATACAAGGATTTGACAGGAAGTGTTAAGTGCTTTTGGCGCCAAATCACAGGAGAGAGCTCCTTCCATTTTCTAGCTGTTTGAAAGCAAGGCAAGAAGACTGTGAAGATGGATGGTTTTATTACAAGGAAGAGATGGGCAGAGACACAAATAGGCAATGTACCTACCGCCCAGGATCCCACATCTGAATCTGCTGGAGAGAGCTGCTCAGGTGGTCTACGACAGAACAGCGCAGTGCTAGTGTTAGATCTGGGTCAGGACGGCATGGTGGCATATTAGCACTGCTGCCTCACAGCACCAGAGACCCGGATTTGATTACAACCTCAGGTGACCGTCTGTGTGGTGTTTGCACATTCTTCCTATGTCTGCGTGGGTTTCCTCCGGGTGCTCCAGTTTCCTCCCACAGTCCAAAGATGTGCAGGTTATGTGAATTGGCCATGATAAATTGCCCCCGAGTGCGGTTATGGTAATGGGGCGTAGGATTGGGGCTAGGTAGTGTACTCTTTCGGAGGGTCAGTGCAGACTCAATGGGCCAAATGGCCTCCTTCATAACTGTAGGGATTCTATACAGAGCTCCAGGAACACTGATTAACAGCCTACAAAGAAGAAGCTTAACTCAGGAATGCAGCAGCATAAAGATGGTTTCTTGAGGTATGCCAATGCAAAGAAGAATGGAACGGACTGACAAATGAGAGAATTTTCAGATTTTGAAAGAGAAGTATTGGGTGACGAGTCAGTTATTAACTTACAGCGGACTCTAAACGAAAAGACTAAGCTGCTGTACCAGTCTTGTGAGAGCATGTTAAAAACATGCCAAAAGTCTATGAGGCTGTCAGCATTCTGGAGTAGCATCTCCCAGGAGTATCCAGTGCTGAGTAAAACAAGCATGTTGTTTCTATTACCCTTCATGATAACCTACATATGCAAAAACTGCACGAAAGAATCCTGCATCTGATGTGCACATTGCCCTCTCCTCTTGTGAACCTGATTGGAGTGAGGTTGTGAGGACCAAGCAGGCCTTGCCTTTCGCATTAAAACTAAGCGAACGTGGCGAGTGTCGCAAAGGTCGGCCAGCATGGATTGCGAAGTTTGACCAGCATAGGTCGGGTAGGTCGGCCAGTTGGCAAAAGTGGGTCCCGGGAAAAAAGTTTGAAAAACACAGCATTATGGTACTGCAGGCTCAGCATTATTGCTTGAAAGGTATTCCATTTGCCTTTTATAAACAGATCGGCTTGGATTTTGCAGTTGTAATGACTGCAAAACAGTCAAGTTTCCGCTGCAAGTCTGTGAAACTGACAGCAGCTTCTAATATCCATAAAGGCAGAGTTAAACAAAAAAATCCAGAAGCTGTTCTCAATAATTCCCTGCTCCTCCATAAGGTGTGCTTTTGAATTCCCCACAGATGGCAAACTTTAGATGCCAATGAACAGTTGGGAACCACCCCTTTTATGCTGTAATATCGTTCATTAAACACTCTTCCCCCTGAAAATGCTACACCTTGTTAAATGCACTGTAATTGTGTTTTTTAAACAATGTATTAAGTCATAAACACTGTTGAACAACCTCTAGCCCATGAAAACAATTGTTGTGTCTTGTCAGAAGATTTCCATTTTTTAAAATCCATAAATTGAAACTCAAAAAGGAAGTATGGATATTTCAACTTTCTGGTTTGAATGCTGGATTGATATCTTAATATGGCACTGGGACCTTTGAACTTGTCAGCTGAGGGTGGGCGGATGAATCAGCTGTTGGCCCACAAGGGGAGTCAGAGGGAAATTCACTTGTGCATAATTAGTGGGGTTCCAAGCGCAGAATCTGGCGATTCTGGTCAGCGGGACTGGCGCCTCTGCAATTCCCCGCCACCACACTTAGTCTCAAAATGGGAGAATTCCGCCCCTGATCATTTTGTGGTTGCCCTCGCCCAGGGATGCTACAAATTCCATCTCCTTCTCATTTCAGTTATATGTGTTTTCCCAGCTTATATTTTGTTTGTTGAATTTACACAATGAAGTAACTTTTTTGTTCTCACATTTTCAGATGAGATAGTCGGTGGACTATATTAATAATGGTTACCATTGGACCAATGCTAAAATCAACCTTTGAATCTAATCCTGGAATACCTGTCTATTACCTTTTTGGGAACTGATCGTATTTCCAGGCACCGGATCAGAATGAATTGCAGCATACTTCTCTTCGGTATGTAATCAGGCAAGTAGGCACCTTAACAAAAAAAAAAGAAACATTTTGATAAGCCTTGCAAACTGAATTCATACATATACATTTCAAGGTAACTTCAAGCTTGAGCAACCTGCACATTAAGGGCTCAGGACAGATAATAACAATGTCATGGATACAGATAAACAGTGTTAATGGTGGCATTAAAGCTAAAGGGCGCTAATAATGTCAGAAAGGGAAGATAGCGGAACGTATTAATAGCAGAGCAAGGGTCAGTATTCTGTGAAAGCAAAATATCTTGTCGACAGCCCTGTGGGGGAGGGAGTTGAGAAAATAAATCAAAATGGACAAATGAATAAAAACAGACTCTTGAAGCTTCGAGACGTATTTAAAAATGAAAAGATTAGTTCAAACAAATGCGGGTCCATTACAGGCAGATAATTCAGAAGGAAATGGCAAAAGTTTTTGGGGGTTATTCGGGAGGCACAACAGAAATTCATCCCAAGGAGGAGGAAACATGCTAAGGGGAGGACAAGGCAAGTCAAGGACAGCATAAAAGCAAAAGAAAAAGCATACAAAATGGTGAGGATTAATGGGAAGCCAGAAGATTGAGAAGCATTTAAAAGCGAGCAGAGGACAACTAAAAAAGCAATGAGGGAGAAGATGAAATAGGAGTGCAAGTTAGCTAGTAATATAAAAGAAGATAGGAAGATTTTTTTTTTCCAATATATAAAAGGTAAGAGAGAGGCAAAATTAGACATTGGACCACGGGGAAATGAGGCTGGTGAAGTAATAATAGGAAACAAAGAAATGGCAGAGGAACTGAATAGTTACTTTGCATCAGTCTTCACGGTGAAATACACCAGTGGGATGCCAGAGTTCCAGGAGAATCAAGGGGCACAGGTGAGCATAGTGGCCATCACTAAGGAGAATGTTATGGGGAATCAGAAAGGTCTGAAGGTGGATAAATCACCTGGACCAGAGGGCGGCATGTGGTGCAGTGGTTAGAACTGGGACTGCGACGCTGAGGACCCGGTTCTAATACTGGCCCTGGGTCACTGTCCGTGTAGACAGTGTCTCCCCATGTCTGCGTGGGTTTCACTCCCACAACCCAAAGATGTGCAGGTTAGGTGGATTGGCCATGCTAAATTGCCCCTTAATTAGAAAAAAAATTGGGTACTCTAAATTTTTTTTTTAAGTCACCTGGACCAGATGGACAACACCTCAGGATTCTAAAAGAGATAGCGGAGGAGATAGTGGAGGCATTGGTGGTGATCACTGGAAGTAGGGAGGGTCCCAGAGGAATGGAAAGTGGCTAATGTAACACCCCTGTTTAGGAAGGGAGGGAGGCAGAAGACGGGAAATTATAGGCCGGTTCGCCTGACTTTGTCATTGGTAAGATTTTAAAAGTCCATTATTAAAGATGAGATTGCGGGGTACTTGGAACCGGATGATAAAATAGGACTGAGTCAGTATGGCTTCGCCAAGGGGAGGTAATGTCTGACAAATCTGTTAGAGTTCTTTGAGGAATAAGAAGGAAGATAGACAAAGGAGAACCAGTGGATGCGATTTATTTAGATTTCCAGAAGGCTTGTGACAAGGTGCCGCATAGGAGACTGTTAAATAAGTTAAGAGCCCATGGTGTTAAGGGTAAGATCCTGGCATGGATAGAAGATTCGTCGACTGGCAGAACGTTCCCCAGAACATTCTCCTTAGTGATGGCCACCACTCGCCTGTGCCCCTGATTCTACTGGAGCTCTGGCATCCCACTGGTGTTTTCCACCATGAAGACTGATGCAAAGTACCCATTCAGTTCCACTGTAATTTCTTTGTTCCCTATTACTACTGCTGCAGCCTCATTTTCCAGTGGTCCAATGTCCATTTTTGCCTTGCTCTTCCCGCTCTTCCCTTTTATATAATTTGAAGTAACTTGCAATCTTCTTTATATTGCGATCTTCTCCCCATTATTTCTTTGTTTAGTTGTCCTCTGCTTGCTTTTAAAGGCTTCCCAATCCTCTGGCTTCCCACAAATCCTCACCATATTGTATGCGTTTCTTTTATGCTATCCCTGACGTCCCTGGTCAGCCATGGGTGACACGTCCTCCCCTTAGCAGGTTTCCTCCTCCTTGGGATGAATTTCTGTTGTGCCTCCTGAACAACCCCCAAACGCTCCTGCCATTGCTGTTCCATCGTCTTCCCTGCTAGGCTCCCCTTCCAATCAACTCATGTTTTTGTAGTCACCTTTACTCAATTGTAATACTGTTACATCGGATTCCAGTCATGATTTCATTGAACGGCAGAGCAGACTCAATGGGCTGAATGGCCTGCTTCTGCACCCGTGTCTTATGGTCTCTGAACTATAGAAAATGTCTCAACTCAATCTGCTAAATAAGATCTTTGTACTTATTCCCTTTTTGTGCATGCTAGTCTCTTCACTTTAGTAGAAGTGACTTCAGCCCCCTCAACTTTACTCTCTGGAATTCATTTCTTAAACCTTTTCTCTTCACTTTACTGGGTTAAGATTTAAACTACACGATAGGACAACATAAATCTTGAAGTACTACTTCATTTTCGGATACCTTTTTTCTTATTGTTTGGTCTAATGCTTATTTCAAGAACATGGTCTCTCTTGTCTGCAAGTCCAAGTCTCTGAATCAGTTCTTCCACTTCACTCCGGCTATTAGGACATATAATGCTGAAAGCATCTCCGGGCTCATAGATCATGGAAGTTTTCTGCAAAATAATAATGATTTTATTTTACAACTTTTGGTGATGATCCACAGACTACTCTAGTAATTTTATTTTCCATAATCAAGGTGGGATAGGGAGTAGTTTGCCAAAAGTTTCAAGTGATCCAATTAAACTATATTTTTACATTTAGGGTATCTACAATTGTATTAACCGGCACAATTTTTTTTAAAAGTATGCAATCAATGTTGTATTGTATCTTACATGTCTGTTGCTGATGTCAAAATGACTCATTTACTGAATCAGATTGTATAGAAGAGTTTATAATCTACAGTTAATCAAAAAGATAAAGCATCACATAATAATCTTTGTTAGTGTCACAAGTAGGCTTTCATTAACACTGCAATGAAGTTACTGTGAAAATCCCCTATTCGCCACACTATGGAGGCTTTCATTAACACTGCAATTAAGTTACGGTGAAAATCCCCTATTCGGGCAAACTGAAGGAGAATTTAGAATACTCAACTCATCTCACAAGCACGTCTTTCAGGACTTGTGGAAGGAAACCGGAGCACCCGGAGGAAACCCACACAGACATGGGGAGAACGGGTAGACTCCACACAGACAGTGACCCAAGCCGGGAATCGAACCTGGGTCCCTGGCGCTGTGAAGCAACAATGCTAACCACTGTGCTACCATGCCACCCAAAACACAATGAAATCATAGAATCCCTTCAGTGCAGGATGAGGCTTTTTCAGCCCATCAAGTCTGCACTGATCCTCCGAAAGAGCACCCCTCCCAGGCCCACTCCCCGTAATCCCACTTTACCTTTGGATACAGTCCTGCTGGTCCCAATGCAAGTTTCGATCAGATCAGTTTGCAAATGTGAACAACTGGCAATTTGGAATATTTTTCTTTGCATTTCCACACTACCCAGTTATTGTCTGGTTTAATAGATCACAGCACAACAGCAACTACAATGGTTACCACCTTAACGACCAAGAAATTAGCCACTTCATCAAAATAAATTACAAACAAAATAGCCATGAAATCGCTCCCACGATCATGTGCTGTGTAATTTATGATTGGAATTCACAGGTCATATATGTAACCAAGAATATTGAAAATAATCAACTGGTCAACTACAAATATTGTATCAATTTACTAAGTTTACATAAGATTGCACCAATTATACTCATTATGAAAAAGTATCTCATTACATTAGCTTTACCTCAGAATCACAGAAATATACAGTGCAGAAAAGGCCCTTCAGCCCATCGAGTCTCCACCACCGCATGAAAGGCACCGGATCTGTCCATCAAGTCCCATTTGCTAGCACTTGGTCCACAGCCTTGAATGTCAAGACGTGCCAATTGCTCATCCAGAAACTTTTTAAAGGATGTGAGACAACTTGCCTCTCACACCCTCCGTGGCAGTGCGTTCCAGATCGTCACCACCCTCTGGGTAAAAGTGTTTTTCCTCAAATCACCCCTGAACCTCCCGCCCCTCACCTTGAACTGGTGTCCCCTTGACCTTTCAACTAAGGGGAACAGGTGTTCACTATCCATCCTGTCTATGCCCCTCATAATCTTGTATACCTCGATCAGGTCACCCCTCAGGTTAAGTTTGTAACCCGAGAAGGTTCCAAACCCCCTTAGGTGTTCCATTATTCCTTCCATGCTGGCTAGGGCGATTTGAGACGTAGAGGAACAGGTCATCTATGGCAAGCATCAATTTTTAAAATGACTTACGTACACAACCAAAATGTTCAATGTTGTAAAATGTACCAGGTACTATAGAAATAAAATAATTACTCAATACAATTTCATTGTGGTTTTTTGCATTTGCGTATTTTGCGCATATGGTATAGACAAAGTAGTGTGGAAAATAGGATGAATTCAAGAAACCTTTGAAATATCTTGGTCACGTTTCATTTTTTTCATTTCATTTTACTATCGAGATGAGAGCTTGTAAAGGCAGGTTTACACAGGAGATAAATAAATCATGGAACACTGTTGTGAACTTGTAGAATTTAGTCAAAATACCATAAAAGGACACTAAACACCAATACTGTATAAGTAAGAACTGCTTTTTCCCAAAATACTTTCCAATGACCGGCATCCAGCAAGTGGGAAAGGTGTGGGGGAAGGGGCGATGGTGGTGCACATGGAGAGAAAGGGAAGAATGGCTTGTTTGTATTACACCTATTGCTCCTCTGTTATCATGAGAAAATTTGGCAGCTGTCTGAGTACATGCTGGAATAAAATATGATGAATTCAAGAAACTGTGAGGGTATCCTAACTTGGGACACCTGTTTGTGGAGGTGCATATGTTATTTTGTTTTGGTGTGAGGAGACAAATTAAACCCCAGTCATCATATAGCAATTATTAAAGACTATTTAATAAAGGAAAGAAAAGACAAACTCACAAACATTGATGTGTTGGGTGTTCTGGATCACAAACAGGTTACCAACACTGGAAGTGGTGCAACTCTATTTTATTATAAGGTTAACTATATTAACATACTGAACTGTGGGTAAATGCAATACCAGCTTTAACTGTTGACCCTTGCCTAGTCCTAACCAGGTGATGCACTCAGCACATGGTGAATGCCTGTGTTGCAGGCTGTGAGCTCTGTGCTCCGAGCTGGCTGCTACTAGAATGAGAGGGAACTCTCCTGTCCCGTCTTTATAGTGCGTGTGCTCTCACTGGTGATTGGCTGCGGTGTTGTGTATGCTGATTGGTCCCACTGCATGTCCATCAGTGTGTGTGTGTGTGTGTGTGTCTGCACCATGATATACTGGTGTATATTATGACACCCACCCTTTTATATAAAGAACATGTGCCTACGTGACAATAAATATTGTGTAGTGAATGTACCTGTCTATGTGTGTGTGTGTTATTTACATGACTATGTACATGAGGCTAATCTATTTACACGGGAAGGTGCCTGGTGCAGAGAAATAGGGTGTCACACCAACAACGAAATGATTATATACAAACTACTGGAACAATGAAACAGGATAACAGAACAGATCAAAGAGTCCAACATTGTAAAACTCATAAGGCAAGTCTCTGAGATGGGCGACAAATTCTGGTTGACCGCCTCAAGGGTGGATCAGGAGCCACCGGAGGAACGGGCTGGGCAACGGCGAGTGAGGAGGATGCAGAGAATTCAGAATCTCCACATAGTCCAGGTTGGGGACAACAGGAGGGCATGGCACTGGTGGAGGATCACGTAGCGAGCGTGGAACGAGACGAAGAGCACGCCAATTGCGGCGGCAAATGGAACCATCTGGCAGATGAACCAGGAACGAGTGGGGAGACACCTGCCGAAGAAACACAGCAGTTGCAGACCAGCCACCCTCCGGAAGATGGATGCGGACGTTGTCATCCGGCGCCAGAGCAGGGAGATCAGTCGCCCGAGCATCATGTGCCGCCTTGTGTTGTGCACGAGACTGTTGCATCCGCTGAAGGACCGGAACGTGGTCGAGGTCTGGGACATGAATGGACGGCACCGTGGTCCTGAAGGTGCGACTCATGAGCAGCTGGGCTGGCGTCAGGCCAGTGGTCAGTGGGGCCGAACGATAGGCCAGCACGGCGAGGTAGAAGTCGGATCCTGCATCGGCAGCCTTGCAGAGGAGCCGTTTGACGATGTGAACGCCCTTTTCCACTTTGCCATTTGATTGGGGGTGCAGGGGACTGGATGTCACATGTACAAAGTTGTACCTGCTGGCAAAGTTGGACCATTCCTGGCTCGCGAAGCAGGGGCCATTGTCCGACATCACAGTGAGTGGGATGCCGTGACGAGCAAAGGTCTCCTTGCAGGCACGGATGACCGCCGATGATGTGATGTCGTGCAGGCGTACGACCTCCGGGTAGTTCGAAAAATAGTCTACAATCAGAACATAGTCCCTGCCGAGCGCATGGAACAGGTCAACGCCTACCTTAGACCAAGGGAACGTGACCAACTCATGGGGCTGTAGGGTCTCACGTGGTTGGGCCGGCTGGAACCGCTGACAGGTAGGGCAGTTGAGCACTGTGTTGGCGATGTCCTCATTGATGCCGGGCCAGTACACAGCCTCTCGGGCCCTCCGTCGGCACTTCTCCACGCCAAGATGGCCCTCGTGAAGCTGTTCTAAAATGAGCTGGTGCACGCTGTGCGGGATCACGATGCGGTCCAGCTTCAGGAGTACACCATCGACTACTGCCAGATCGTCTCTGATATTGCAGAACTGCGGGCATTGGCCCTTGAGCCACCCGTCCGTCATGTGGCGCATGACACGCTGTAGTAGGGGGTCAGCCGCAGTCTCACGGCGAATATGGATAAGGCGTTAATCTGTGGCTGGCAGATTGGAGGCCGTGAAGGCCACATGGGCGTCAACCTGGCAGACGAACCCCTCTGGGTCACACGGGGTGTTGACTGCCCTGGACAGAGCGTTGGCTATGATCAGGTCCTTGCCCGGGGAGTATAGGAGCTGGAAATCGTACCGCCGGAGTTTAAGCAGAATGCGCTGGAGGCGAGGGGTTATATCATTCAGGTCTTTTTGTATAATGTTGACCAGCGGGCGATGGTCGGTCTCGACAGTGAATTGGGGGAGGCCGTACACGTAATCATGAAATTTGTCGACCCCAGTCATCAGGCCCAGGCACTCCTCTTCAATCTGCACGTAGCGCTGTTCCGTGGGGGTCATGGCACGTGACACATATGCAACGGGGGCCCATGATGAGGCCTCATCGCGTTGCAGGAGCACCACCCCAATTCCGGATTCGCTGGTATCCGTTGAAATTTTTGTTTCCTTCGTTGGATCAAAAAATGCCAATACCGGGCTGTAAGCTCCTCCCATTCGCGCTAGTGGGCGGGAAGCCATTGGAAGTCTGTCGTCTTCTTGACCAGGTTCCGGAGAGCAGCGGCATGGGAGGCGAGGATGGGGATGAACTTCCCCAGGAAGTTGACCATGCCCAAAAATCGGAGGACCGCCTTCTTATTCGCTGGCTTCTGCATGGCCGTGATGGCTGCCACCTTGTCCGCATCCGGCCGCCCACGCAACCGGGAGATGTGGTCCCCATGGAACTTGAGTTCCGTCTGGCTGAAGGAACATTGGGCTCTGTTGAGGCGAAGGCCTTGGTCCGTATTCGTTTGAAAACGCGCTGGAGGAGACTGATATGCTCCTCCAGGGCAGTCAACACCCCGTGACCCAGAGGGGTTCGTCTGCCAGGTTGACGCCCATGTGGCCTTCACGGCCTCCAATCTGCCAGCCACAGATGAACGTCTTATCCACATTCGCCGCGAGACTGCGGCTGACCCCCTACTACAGCGTGTCATGCGCCACATGGACCAAATGATGATGTCGTCAACATAGACGCGCACACCCTCAATGCCCTCCATCATTTGCTCCATGATCCGGTGGAATACTTCTGATGCCGATATAATCGCAAACGGCATCCTGTTGTAGCAGTATCTGACAAACGGGGTATTAAAGGTACACAGCTTTCTGCTGGACCTGTCTAGTTGAATTTGCCAGAATCCTTTCGAGGCGTCAAGTTTGGTGAAGATGTTGGCCCGAGCCATCTCGCACGTGATCTTCTCGCGCTTGGGGATAGGGCAATGCTCCCTCATTATGTTGCGATTCAGATCCTTTGGGTCAATGCAGATCCGGAGCTCGCCGGAAGGCTTCTTTACGCACAGCATGGAAGTGACCCAGTCGGTTGGCTCCGTCACTCTGGAGAGCACTCCTTGGTCCTGGAGGTCTTGCAGCTGCTGCTTGAGGCGATCCTTGAGGAGTGCTGGGACTCTGCGAGGTGCATGAACCACAGGCGTGGTGTCTTGTTCGAGCAGGATTTTGTAAGTGTATGGAAGCGTGCCCATGCCTTCGAAAACGTCGCGGTACTGGTCGATGATGGCATTGAATTGCGCCCTGAAGTCCGCATCCTGGAAGGCAGATGTGTCCTCTGGAGAGAGAGTGTACTCGTTGAACGGGTTTTAGGAGTTTGCATGCCTGTGCGCCTAGCAGAGAGTCCTTCGAGGAGCCCAAGGTCTCGAAGGGAAGGATGGCTTTTCGAGAGTTGTGCGTCACTTCGAGTTGGCATGAACTGGTAGCAGGAATGACGTTGCCATTGTACTCCACTAGTTGGCAGGTCGACGGAAGAATGGTTGGTTTAACCCCAAGGGTCTGAAAGTCTGACCACGCTAGGAGATTAGCGAAAGCACCAGTGTCCAGGCGGAATCGTATCTGGGATCGGTTGACCGTCAGGGTGGCACACCACTCGTCATCTGGATCAATGCTGTGCACCGACAGCAGCTGGTGGTTTTGATTCGGGGATAGCCTGTTCTTTGTTATAACAGCGACTCGAAAAGGCTCCCTCGGGTCCTCAGTGTTACTGATCTGCGGGAAGTCGGGATCGGACTCGGTGAATGTGGGTTGAATTGCCCGAATGTTCCTGCGAGGCTGGCTGAAGCGATGCGAATTGGCAGGCTGAGCTGCTCGACAGCAGGCAGCATAGTGGCCAAGTCTGCCACATCGTAGGCATTGTCGCGATTTTGCAGGACATTGCCGCTTTAAATGGGCGGAGCCACAGTTGCCGCACGTCGTGATGTCAGTATGCTCGTTGCGCCACCGCGCATGCGCGGTGCGGTCCTGCGTGGTGCGCGCCTGCGCATCACGTTCCTCCACGTCACCGTCCCCTCGTTTGGCGCATACAAGCACGGGAGGCCGCAAAAAGCGCGCGAAATGGCCGCCCTCATCCAGGTTGCAGCCTTGGAGGTGTTCAATTGTTTGGACCCGTTCCGCCTCGTGGGCACATTGCCGCGCCGTATCAGCCGCCTGTGTGTGGGAGTACCGGCTGGTGGCAGTTTCATGCAGGACACAGGTCTCAATGGCAGTCGCTAGGGTGAGTTGCTTAATTTTGAGGAGCTGCTGACGCAGGGGGTCCAACAGAACACCAAATACGATCTGGTCGCGTATCATGGAGTCGGAGGTGGGCCCGTAGCCGCAGGACTGCGCAAGGATGCGGAGGTGTATTAAAAAGGATTAGAAAGGCGCGTCCTTACCCGGCAAGCGCTGCTGGAACAGGTATCTTTCAAAGCTTTCATTGACCTCTATGCTGAAGTGGGTATCAAATTTGAGGAGAACCGTCTTGTACTTTGTCTTGTCCCCGTCGTCTGCGAATGTGAGGGAGTTGAAGATGTGGATGGCGTGTTGCCCGGCCGTGGAGAAGAACAGAGCAATCTTCCTGGTGTGCGAGGCGTTCTCCCTGCCCGTGGCTTCGAGGAAGAGCTGGAAGCCCTGTTTAAAAATCTTCCAATTGACCCCGAGATTGCCGGCAATGCGGAGCGGCGGCGGCGGGTTGATGTTCTCCATACTTCAGGATGCCGGAATGCTGATTAGTTGCAGGTTGGTCTCAGAAGTGCTAGTATGCAACCATTCCTTGTACCATGATGTGTTGGGTGTTCTGGATCACAAACAGGTCACCAACACTGGAAGTGGTGCAACTCTATTTTATTATAAGGTTAACTATATTAACATACCTGAACTGTGGGTAAATGCAATACCAGCTTTAACTGTTGACCCTTGCCTAGTCCTAACCAGGTGATGCACTCAGCACATGGTGAATGTCTGTGTTGCAGGCTGTGAGCTCTGTGCTCCGAGCTGGCTGCTACTAGAATGAGAGGGAACTCTCCTGTCCCCTGTCTTTATAGTGCGTGTGCTCTCACTGGTGATTGGCTGCGGTGTTGTGTATGCTGATTGGTCCCACTGCATGTCCATCAGTGTGTGTGTGTGTGTGTGTGTGTCTGCACCATAATATACTGGTGTATATTGTGACAAACATGACTGCTCTACTCTCATGTAATTAAGATGCATGAATTACTAAAACACACAGTTTCTATAGAAGGTACCTACCCCTTGTTACAAAATATATCTATGATACTGGAACTCTAAGATGTCCCGTTTCCCAAACAACATCCAAATTGAATAACCAGTTTATAGTTACCACACAATACAGGCATAATACTCAAATCTGTCTTTTTCCTGGTCCAGCGAAGATTTTGTAAGACTGCTGTTACAAAGATTTTCTGCACTGCCTTGGCTCTAAGAATTAGAAGCTGGTTTTCTGTAAACTTGGCCTTCAGACTTGGTGGCTGGAAACTGGCCTGTCCGCTTTCTGAGACTGCTAGATGGTAACTGCCTCCCTTCCTTCTCAGGGTCTGGGCAATTATACCTTTGGATTGGATTGGATTGGATTGGATTGGTTTATTGTCATGTGTACCGAGGTACAGTGAAAAGTATTTTTCTGCGAGCAGCTCAACAGATCATTAAGTACATGAGAAGAAAAGGGAATAAAAGAAAATACATAATAGGGCATCGCAACATATACAATGTAACTACATAAGCGCTGGCATCGGATGAAGCATACAGGGTGTAGTGTTAATGAGGTCAGTCCATAAGAGGGTCATTTAGGAGTCTGGTGACAGTGGGGAAGAAGCTGTTTTTGAAGTCTGTTCGTGCGTGTTCTCAGACTTCTGTATCTCCTGCCCGATGGAAGAAGTTGGAAGAGTGAGTAAGCCGGGTGGGAGGGATCTTTGATTATACTGCCCGCTTTCCCCAGGCAGCGGGAGGTGTAGATGGAGTCAATGGATGGGAGGCAGGTTCGTGTGATGGACTGGGCGGTGTTCACGACTCTCTGAAGTTTCTTGCGGTCCTGGACCGAGCAGTTGCCATACCAGGCTGTGATGCAGCCTGATAGGATGCTTTCTATGGTGCATCTGTAAAAGTTGGTAAGAGTCAATGTGGACATGCCGAATTTCCTTAGTTTCCTGAGGAAGTATAGGCGCTGTTGTGCTTTCTTGGTGGTAGCGTCGACGTGGGTGGACCAGGATAGATTTTTGGAGATGTGCACCCCTAGGAATTTGAAACTGCTAACCATCTCCACCTCGGCCCCTTTGATGCTGACAGGGGTGTGTACAGTACTTTGCTTCCTGAAGTCAATTACCAGCTCTTTAGTTTTGCTGGCATTGAGGAAGAGATTGTTGTCGCTACACCACTCCACTAGATTCTCTATCTCCCTCCTGTATTCGGACTCATCGTTATTCGAGATCCGGCCCACTATGGTCGTATCGTCAGCAAACTTGTAGATGGAGTTGGAACCAAGTTTTGCCACGCAGTCGTGTGTGTACAGGGAGTAGAGTAGGGGGCTAAGTACACAGCCTTGCGGGGCGCCGGTGTTGAGGACTATTGTGGAGGAGGTGTTGTTGTTCATTCTTACTGATTGTGGTCTGTTGGTCAGAAAATCGAGGATCCAGTTGCAGAGTGGGAGCCTTGTTGTCCTTTGATTATGCCTTGTGTATCCGGCTGTCTGCCCCATCAACTTCCTTGACTATATATTAAGATATGTATATCTCAGGGACATTCTCAATCACCTATAATCTGTTTCTCTCCGGAAACTATTCACACTTGATTATCTAAACTTGTCCTAAACTCGTTACCAGAAGAGACGCACACCACTTGAGGCCCTTTGAATATTGTCTACTGCTGTCGCCCGGCAGATTCATGGCACCTGCCTTGCCATAAGATGTAACAATATTACAGGATATCATTAAGTGTTTGCTTTCCTTTGCTGATTCTCTGCCATTAAAGTCCAGATGCAGGCACCACATACTGTAAAAAAGAGAGCTACAGCAATCCATGCCTTGTTCTTTGGCATGATAATAACAGACTCTGCTATTACCAGCATTATCCCCCAAATTCCTTTGGCCAGCTGTTGAAATGACTGAAGGTAATGTCCAAGTAATTTGCCTCCAACACATTTTTTAATTCCTCATTCCTAAATCACAATGTGTGTTGTCCACACACCTGCTGCATTCTGCATAAAAATTATTGACAATGCACTGAGATACCGGATTGTGGCAGGCTTGATGGATTCAGCTTTATGAGGAAATTATTTGTTGAAGTGGCAGGATCATTTTAAACAATGGCAAAAGAAACAGATGAAACAAAAGGGGAAGCAGAAAGTTCAAGAAATACATTTATTCCTGGCACTTGAGTTGCCTTGATATGTTAAAACCTCAGACAATTACCTATTGTATCTACTAAGAGTATGGTATCTGCAACCATAACAGTAGAGCCAGGTATTCTATTTTAAAATCAAGATTAATAGATAAAGGATATGGTCGGTTATAGTACAGTATGGGGCTAGCAATCTAGAGATTGTGATTGTTAGCTCAAATTCGACCATAGCAAGTTGAGAATTCAAATTAATTAAATTAAGCGGCACGGTGGTACAGTGGTTAGCACTGCTGCCTCGCAGCGCCAGGGACCCGGGTTCGATTCCGGCCCTGGGTGACTGTGTAGAATTTCACATACTCCCCATATGTGTGGGTTTCCTCCGGGTGCTCCAGTTTCCTTCCACAGTCCAAAGATATGCATGTTGAGCATATCGCCATGCTAAAAATTGCCCCTTAATATCCAAATGCATGTTAGGCAGAGTTACAGGGATACAAAGGGGGTGTGGGCCTAGGTAGGGTGCATTTTCGGAAGGTCAGAAGACTCGAATGTGCCAAATAGCCTCCTTTTGCACTGTAGGAATTCTATGGATTCTACAAAATCTGATGACGTGTGTATTAGCACCAGAAAAAAGGAACCATGAAAACTGAGGCTTACAGAGGTGCTTGGAAAAGGAACTTGCCACCCTTTCTAGTCAGGTCTACATATCCCTGCTGTCCCATATTTAATTTCTTCATGCTGTCAAGGCACCATATATATATATAATTTATAGATTTATTTTTTTTAATGTGCAATATGCCATTGGCTTTATCTAAACAATCATGTACAATTCACTTTTATAAAAGTGCTGCACACGATCAGGTTCATTTTTGAAGTAATGGCAAAATTTTATGGGCCGGATTCTTCCGCCCACCGTAAGATCACAACAGGCGATATGCGGACAATGGAAAAGTTCATTGTTCTCGGGCGGGATTCCCCAGTCGCCGGGAGAGCGCGGCTGGAGAACCCCGCCCTGTGTATCCAAGTACGGTGGACATCGTTGATTGTAAAGTTTCACAAATGAAATCAATAATTGATATCTATTTTATTATGGTATTCATTATGCAAGAATGTTAGTCATAAATCATAAATATCACAACACATTAGGCCACCATGTGACCCATTATGCCTGTGCCAGATCTTTGCTAGAGCTATCCATTCAATACAACTTTGTTGCTCATTGTAATGACCTCCAATTGGCATTAATAGTTGGCCAATTGGAGTATGAGCTTCCTCAATGATAGCTCATTGAGGGGGCCCATATAAGCACCTGTGTAGGCTTTGTGGGGCAGTCTTAAGTTGACTGGAATGCTAGCAGCACTGTTTGGAGCTGCTCTTGTATATAGTTATTGCAAATAAATACTGATGTAGTGACGGTACCCCGGCCTCCTGTGGATTATTGCACTCATTCTCCATTTCTCAATATTTAATTTCTCTGCAAGTATTTAGTAAATGTTCTTGTGACTGTTGCTATTGATTCTGCCTCGCCTGTGTCTTTAACTCCATGGGATATTTAATATACACATGAGCAGGCAGAAAGAACCTTGGTTTAAAGTCTCATTAAAAGGCTGCAACTCAGATAATCCCTTAAATTGTATTCAGCCATTAGATTCTGGTCCCAAAACTATGAGAATGAACTCTCAACATAGAGACGAGAAAGAGCAACAGCACAAGTTGGGCATGCTGACCTCCAAACAGGTTTCTCTGATTGTCCAGTAAAGCAAGGTGTTCATATGGAAAATCCACCCATTATCTCTGACCTAAGCCAACAGTGTGCAAAACTAGCACACAAATAATACTGCAAACATGGCAACCTTACAAACCAATAGAGTACAAGTTACCTTAGAGGAAGGAAAGAGGAACCCCCTCACCCTCATAATCAAAAATTATGATACCATGCCATTAAATTCAGTATACTGTGCCTAAAAGTACAACTCCACTTATTTCTCTTCTCTCAAACTACACACTAGATGTGCCAAACCCCACAGAAATATTTGGGAAAGGAATCATCTCACAGATATTTACTGATACCATTTTATAACTTGCTTCCAGGAGATAAACAATTGCATTCTGACCCAGCATCTTATTTCACTGTATTTTTGCTGGAGCATAGCTGATGACAGAAGAAAGAACTTTGCATTTACATGACCCCAGGATCTCCTAAAGTTCGTCAAAGCAAATTAAGGATTTTTTTTTTTTTACAACAACCAGATGATTGGGAGTAAGCAAGGAAAGGAATAGACATGTTATTACAGAGGATTGAGCACCACTTAAACCTCCAGCCCTGAAGATTACTTTTCAAACGCCATCAGGAGACTTTCTCAGGCTGTTTGTCAACTCCAGTCAATTCTTTTGTGCCTGCAAATACAGAAAAACCTAACTTCTCAGGATCTCCTCCACCAGATCTTCCAGTGACACATCTGAGAACCTGTGCAGTTTCTTCCTAGGTCTCTGAACTGTCTGGAAGTGTGCTGTGTCAACCAGCCAACTCCACTCTTAGCAAAAATGGGTGTGTATAAACTGAGGTGGGGATGGGGTGTTATGGCACATGCCTAAGAGTGGTGTGTAAATTCTATTCTACTCATCTCCCGGTAGTCTATACAATGGCTGTAACTAATTTTAAACTTTGCATGGAATATAAGGGAATTCATCACCCTATCAAAAGGAAAAAGATCCTCTTTTTTCCTTGGGGAGAAAGTGGACATAGCACTGATACAGGACTCACTTGGATGACAAGGGGCACTTAAAATTGAGACAGGACCCCCACCCTGAGTTTTAGTTAGTTCCATTTCTGACATCACTCCCTCCACATTATAGGGGACTTGGAAGGCCTATGCTATGGGACTGGCTTGCTTCCTACATTGCCAACAAAAGGCATAGAGTGCTGGAGAGATCTGTTTGGCCAATGCCAAGGAGAGCTCCTAACAAGCAGTGATCGAAGGAGGTTAACACAGCTAGGACGCTGGACTCCTTATTGATGCAGCATGCTGGGAGAAGTTTAAAATTTGCAAGGCAGAAACCAAGAGAACAAATAACAAAGAAATTTACAGCACAGGAACAGGCTCTGTGGCCCTCCAAGCCTGCACCCACCATGCTGCCTGTCTGAACTAAAAACCCCTACCCTTCCGGGGGACCATATCCTGCTATTCCCATCCTATTCATATATTTGTCAAGACGCCCCTTAAAAGTCAATATCGTATCTGCTAAAGAAAAAAAACATATGAGTTTGGGAATAATCAGAATAAGTACATGGCCTGTCTAATTAAAGCGACGGCAGACTCTCGGGCTATTCCCTCCCTTCGACGCTCGTGTGGTGGGGGGGGCTAATAAAGACGGAGGAGATTAATGGGGCCGTTAGACATTTGTATGCCGGGTTATATAGGTTAGACCAGTCTGGTGATGTGATGGCAGGCATGGATGTTTTTTTCTCTTCCCTTGGGCTTCCGGTGGCATCGGGGGATCAGCGCTTGGCCCATAATGCACCCATCTGTAAAGATGAGGTGGCTGTGGCTATTGGGGAGTTTCAGCTGGGTAAGGCTCTGGGGCCAGATGGTTTTGGATGGGAGTTTTACAGGGAGTTTAAGGATTTGCCAATGGGACCATTGGTGGATATGTAGAGTCACTCCTTTGAGGCTGCTGCTGCTGACACTTTTTGGGAGGATAACATCTTCCTGAATTTGAAGACATGTAAAGATGCAGAGGAGTGTGCTTAACAGGCCAATCTACCTTTTGAATGTTTACTTGAAATTATTGTCCAAGGTAATGGTGAAATGGCTGGAGGGTATCTGTCCTATGATTTCACGGGGTTTATTAAGGGCATGCTTTCTAGTAAAAATGTTAGGAGATTGCAAAAAGCTTTTGATCGGGTTGAATAGAATTATTTGGTGTAAACGGTACAGAAATTTGGGGTAGGTGAGGAATTTGCCAAATGTATCATAGGCCTGCAGCGATGGTGCTCACAAATAACTTTAGGCTCCAGAGGGGGACCAGACAGGGCTACCCTCGATCTCCCGTTGTTATGTGTGTTGGCCAGAGTCTTTGCAGAGGCTGTTAGGTGGGAACGCCTGATATGAGTGTGGGGATAAGTAGCACAAGAATACGCTTTAGGTAGACGATGTGCAGCTATGTGTGTCGAAGGCAGACGTCTCGGTTCCCTCTATCATTGGTGTGATATAGATTTAGTGCCTTCTCTGGTTATAAGATCAATTTTACAAAGTCGGAGGGCATGCCGGTGGCTGAGCTGAGGGGTAGACCTCCCATTTGTTAACTTCCTCTTTAGGTGGTCCCTATTGAGAATTAAGAATCTGGGTGTCGCAATTACCCTTCATTTCAGGCCAAGATTTTTCAAAGTGGGTGTCGTGACTTGCGGGTGGGTTGCAAAGCAATCAGTTGTGGCATTCCCATGGTTGTCCCGGTCACAGAAGTGCCCAACGGCTGCTACTGGCATTTTTATTCAGAATGGCGGCCACTGCTGCCCTTTAAATAAGAAGGAAATGGGGCCGTATGCAGTCTGCCGGCCAGAACATCTCCTTTAATTTGCCAGTCCCTACATATAACCCAATCCCTGATGTGCCTGAGATGAGAAGCCTGTTGATACAGCCTAATGTTCAGGGCACCCAGGCTCCCTTCGCTCCTGGGAGTTGGAACTGAGTAAACTTAAGGTGAGGCTTCTTATTCCAGATAAATGAACTAATGATTCCATTAATCTCTTTTAAAACGCTAGCAGACAGCAATATTGGTAGCATCTGCAGGAGATATAACAATCTACACAGCACATTCATTTTAATCAAGGCAATCCAGGCCGGCGCGGAGGGAAAGAGTGTCCCCACAGCACATGCCCGTCTGCGGATCGGTGGACCCCGATCGCGGGCCAGGCCACCGTGGGGGCCCTCCCCGGGGCCAGATCCCTCTGCCCAACCCCCACCCCTGAGGACTCCACAGAGCCAGGTCCCACCTGTATGGACCTGGTATAATATACGCCGGTGGGACTGGCCGAAAACGATTGGCCATTCGGCCCATCGCGGGGCTGAGAATCGCCGGGGGGGGGGGGGGGGGGGGGGGGGCGCTACCAACGGCCCCCGACCGGCGTGCCATGATTCCCGCCCCTGCCGAAAAACCGACGCCAGAGAATCCGGCAGCCAGCATCGGGGCGGCGATGGGGGGGGGGGGGGGGAGAGATTCACGCTGCCCCCCCCCCCCGGCGATTCTCCGGCCCAGCGGGGGGGGGGGTCGGAGAATCATGACTAAGGTTCCATCTCTGGTGGAAACTCCAAAATTTAACCTGCAGAAGGACTTACTGAAATATCAAGTTCCAAGAATAAGGCAGTTTTCACTGCATCCTCCCGAGTTAGAGAAATTGCTTTTGTCACTGGAACCTGAAACACAGTGAAGTTTGGTGCCAACGAAAAGCATTCTTGTTGGGAGACCTAAGGATTAAACAATGGAGGAAAATGGAATTTAGAAAAAGCATATATCAAATAACTCCAGAATATTTAGAACTTGCAAAATTTTACTTTTGTGTCACAATCTGAAGAGGTATAATCCAGGTCTTTAAAATATTGAATTTAAATAATGTTCTCAGAGTTAGAGGGTAGTATCCAAAATAAATGACCAAATGCAAAACTAGAGATGGAACCCTCTTCCCAAAGGGAGCAATGGATCTATGAAGCTGATACCAACAAAACATATTAATGTTAAGTCAATGAACTCCTTTGTAAAGAGCTGACCACCCACCCCCCCCCCCATCCCACCAACCACCCCCCTACCTCACCAACACCTCCACCCCACCTGCATCCAGCAGGGTCTCGAGCTCTGCGTCTGCAAACCGGGTTGCCGCTCTTAATGCTGCCATTTTGCAGGCTGGGATGAGTTTGTGTGGGGAGTGAAGTGCAAATATGTGGCTGCAGGCGAAATTGGAAAGCGATCAATGTTGGTGGACCCCTAGTATGGCAGGGGGGTGGGCACGGGAGCAATAGGTCAGAAGGTGAGAGCGTTGAGGGAGAACTAGGGAATATGGACAGTGTGGCTCTGAGGCAGAGCAGACGGGGAGAAGTTGCTGAACACAGCGGGTCTGGTGGCCTGAAGTGCATATGTTTTAATGCAAGGAGCATTACGGGTAAGGCAGATGAACTTAGAGCTTGGATTACTACTTGGAACTATGATGTTGTTGCCATTACAGAGACCTGGTTGAGGGAAGGGCAGGATTGGCAGCTAAACGTTCCAGGTTTTAGATGTTTCAGGCGGGATAGAGGGGGATGTAAAAGGGGAGGCGGAGTTGCGCTACTTGTTCAGGAGAGTATCACAGCTATACAGCGAGAGGACACCTCAGAGGGCAGTGAGGCTATATGGGTAGAGATCAGAAATAAGAAGGGTGCAGTCACAATGTTGGGGGTATACTACAGGCCTCCCAACAGCCAGCGGGAGATAGAGGAGCAGATAGGTAGACAGATTTTGGAAAAGAGTAAAAACAACAGGGTTGTGGTGATGGGAGACTTCAACTTCCCCAATATTGACTGGGACTCACTTAGTGCCAGGGGCTTAGACGGGGCAGAGTTTGTAAGGAGCATCCAGGAGGGCTTCTTAAAACAATATGTAAACAGTCCAACTAGGGAAGAGGCGGTACTGGACCTGGTATTGGGGAATGAGCCCGGCCAGGTGGTAGATGTTTCAGTAGGGGAGCATTTCGGTAACAGTGACCACAATTCAGTAAGTTTTAAAGTACTGGTGGACAAGGATAAGAGTGGTCCGAGGATGAATGTGCTAAATTGGGGGAAGGCTAATTATAACAATATTAGGCGGGAACTGAAGAGCATAGATTGGGGGCGGATGTTTGAGGGCAAATCAACATCTGACATGTGGGAGGCTTTCAAGTGTCAGTTGATAGGAATACAGGACAGGCATGTTCCTGTGAGGAAGAAAGACAAATACGGCAATTTTCGGGAACCTTGGATGACGAATGATATTGTAGGCCTCGTCAAAAAGAAAAAGGAGGCATTTGTCAGGGCTAAAAGGCTGGGAACAGACGAAGCCTGTGTGGCATATAAGGAAAGTAGGAAGGAACTTAAGCAGGGAGTCAGGAGGGCTAGAAGGGATCATGAAAAGTCATTGGCAAATAGGGTTAAGGAAAATCCCAAGGCTTTTTACACTTACATAAAAAGCAAGAGGGTAGCCAGGGAAAGGGTTGGCCCACTGAAGGATAGGCAAGGGAATCTATGTGTGGAGCCAGAGGAAATGGGCGAGGTACTAAATGAATACTTTGCATCAGTATTCACCAAAGAGAAGGAATTGGTAGATGTTGAGTCTGGAGAAGGGGGTGTAGATAGCCTGGGTCACATTGTGATCCAAAAAGACGAGGTGTTGGGTGTCTTAAAAAATATTAAGGTAGATAAGTCCCCAGGGCCGGATGGGATCTACCCCAGAATACTGAAGGAGGCTGGAGAGGAAATTGCTGAGGCCTTGACAGAAATCTTTGGATCCTCGCTGTCTTCAGGGGATGTCCCGGAGGACTGGAGAATAGCCAATGTTGTTCCTCTGTTTAAGAAGGGTGGCAGGGATAATCCCGGGAACTACAGGCCGGTGAGCCTTACTTCAGTGGTAGGGAAATTACTGGAGAGAATTCTTCGAGACAGGATCTACTCCCATTTGGAAGCAAATGGACGTATTAGTGAGAGGCAGCACGGTTTTGTGAAGGGGAGGTCGTGTCTCACTAACTTGATAGAGTTTTTCGAGGAGGTCACTAAGATGATTGATGCAGGTAGGGCAGTAGATGTTGTCTATATGGACTTCAGTAAGGCCTTTGACAAGGTCCCTCATGGTAGACTAGTACAAAAGGTGAAGTCACACGGGATCAGGGGTGAACTGGCAAGGTGGATACAGAACTGGCTAGGCCATAGAAGGCAGAGGGTAGCAATGGAGGGATGCTTTTCTAATTGGAGGGCTGTGACCAGTGGTGTTCCACAGGGATCAGTGCTGGGACCTTTGCTCTTTGTAGTATATATAAATGATTTGGAGGAAAATGTAACTGGTCTGATTAGTAAGTTTGCAGACGACACAAAGGTTGGTGGAATTGCGGATAGCGATGAGGACTGTCTGAGGATACAGCAGGATTTAGATTGTCTGGAGACTTGGGCGGAGAGATGGCAGATGGAGTTTAACCTGGACAAATGTGAGGTAATGCATTTTGGAAGGGCTAATGCAGGTAGGGAATATACAGTGAATGGTAGAACCCTCAAGAGTATTGAAAGTCAAAGAGATCTAGGAGTACAGGTCCACAGATCACTGAAAGGGGCTACACAGGTGGAGAAGGTAGTCAAGAAGGCATACGGCATGCTTGCCTTCATTGGCCGGGGCATTGAGTATAAGAATTGGCAAGTCATGTTGCAGCTGTATAGAACCTTAGTTAGGCCACACTTGGAGTATAGTGTTCAATTCTGGTCGCCACACTACCAGAAGGATGTGGAGGCTTTAGAGAGGGTGCAGAAGAGATTTACCAGAATGTTGCCTGGTATGGAGGGCATAAGCTATGAGGAGCGATTGAATAAACTCGGTTTGTTCTCACTGGAACGAAGGAGGTTGAGGGGCGACCTGATAGAGGTATACAAAATTATGAGGGGCATAGACAGAGTGGATAGTCAGAGGCTTTTCCCCAGGGTAGAGGGGTCAATTACTAGGGGGCATAGGTTTAAGGTGAGAGGGGCAAAGTTTAGAGTAGATGTACGAGGCAAGTTTTTTACGCAGAGGGTAGTGGGTGCCTGGAACTCACTACCGGAGGAGGTAGTGGAGGCAGGGACGATAGGGACATTTAAGGGGCATCTTGACAAATATATGAATAGGATGGGAATAGAAGGATACGGACCCAGGAAGTGTAGAAGATTGTAGTTTAGTCGGGCAGTATGGTCGGCACGGGCTTGGAGGGCCGAAGGGCCTGTTCCTGTGCTGTACATTTCTTTGTTCTTTGTTCTTTGAGGGCGTGATGCAGGCCGGGACCTGGTTCTAAAAGGGGTATGGCTGAGTGGCAGGGAAAGGGGCTGTGAGCCCCTTGAGCAGGCTGGTCACGTGGAACAGGAGGGGGCTAAATGGGCAGGTCAAACGGTAATGTGTGTTCACGCATCTGAGGAGTCTGAAGGCAGACGTGGCCTTTTTGCAGGAGATGCACATAAAGGTAGGGGACCAGATGAGGTTGAGGAAAGGACGGGTGGGGAATGTGTTTCTTTTTGGGCTGGATATGAAGACAAGGTGGTGGCAGGGTTGGTTAATAAGCGGGTAGCGTTCGCAGTGGGGAGCATTGAGCCGATCCGGGGAGGGGGATATGTGATGGTTAGTGGAAAGCTGGTGGATCTGGTAGATGTTTATGCCCCAAATTGGGGTAGCGTAGATTTTATGAGGTGGATGTTAGGGAAGATTCTTGACTTGGACTCGCTTCGGTTGATTATGGGGAGGGGCTTTAATACGGTTATAGAGCGTGGGGTTGTTGGCGGATGAGGAGGTGTGCGAGCAGGTGAGGGCTGCCATTTGGGGCTACGTGAAGCTAAACGATATGGGGGAGGTCACGGCACTCAAGGCTGTGGTTGGGGAGAGTTAATTTTGATTGAGGCACACAAGGAGAAAGCAGAGCGGATGTAAATGGCAAGACAGGTGGACAAGACTTTGAGGGTGGTTCGGAGATACTCGGAGGCGCCAGAGGCAGGGCTGTTGAAGGAGAGGCAGAGACTCCAGGTGGGGTTTGGGCTAGTATCTATGGGGAAATCAGTGACGCAGTTACGGAGGTCCAGTATATGAGTACGGGGAGAAGGCAAGCAGGATGTTGGCTCATCAGTCGAGAAAGCAGGAGGCGGCGAGGGCAATTGACGGAGTGAAGGAAGATAAGGGGGGCCCCAATTAGGCTACTGGGCTGGGGGAGGTGATGGATAGTATGGGCTGAGGAAGGTGATGGATAGTAAGCAGAAAGGGAAGGCCTCAGGGCCGGATGGGTTCGAAGTGGAGTTTTATAAAAAGTTTGGGGTGGACTTGGGGCCACTGCTGGTGAGGGCATATAATGAAGCAAGGGAGAGGAGGGAACTCCCCCTACATTGTCACACGTTTCCATCTCCCTGATATTAAAGAAGGATAAGGACCTGGTGCAGTGGGGATCGTACCTGTCTTTAAGACAGAAGGTTCTTGATTAATAAGAGGATATGGGGATGAGTAAAAAATATCAGCCATGATTGAATGGTGAAGCAGACTCTATGGATTGAGTGGCCTAATTCTGCTCCCATGTCTTATGGTTTTATGGCCTCATTGTGTGTGGACAACGGTTGTTGTATATTTCAGACTTGTTGGGCAGTATTGGAGGCACCATGGGGATTTTAGAGAAATTTGGCCGGTTTTCAGGATACAAGTTGAATATGGGGAAGAGCGAGGTGCTCCCGAATGAGATGAGAAGGCAAGAAAGGAGGCATGGGGAGTTGCCGTTAAGGTGGTGGGGGGCGAGCTTTAGATATTTGGGTATCCAAGTGACGTGGGGCTGGGTGCAGCTGCACAAGTTGAACCTGGCTCGGTCGATGGGGCAGATGAAAGTGGATTTCAAGAGGTGGGATGTGCTGCCGCTGTCAGGGCAGGTGCAGACTGTAAAAATGACGGTGCTGCCAAGGTTTCTGTTGGTGTTCCAGAACCTCCCAATCTTCGTCCCCAAGTAGTTGTTTTTTTTTAAAAAAAGGTCAATGCGCTGATCTCTGGATTTGTTTGGGCAGGTTAGGAGGGCTTTCCTCGAGCGGGGGGGCCTGGCGCTGACAAACATGATGAATTACTACCGGGTGGCCAATATTGCTATGGTTAGGTGGGGAGAGGTCAGGTGGAGGTGGCATTGTGTAGGCGATTCCTTTGTGATTGCATCCTCGCATTTGGAAGCACTGTCTGTTGATATCAATGGCTCCTACACAGTTTTAGAACATCTACTCTCCCTCTTTTCAAATTGCAGTGTTAATTTTCCCTTATTGTCAATTTTTATGGGTTTTGGAAAGTCCATTGCATAACTTATTGTATGTATTCTTTTAGAATGAGATTTGTGAAGCTAAAAAGTTGTTACTGCTAAATGAACATGCATTCAACAGCATCTATATGTACAGTTTATCTCAAACACTTAATGATGTTAACAAACAGAAAGAAAAACATTTAGAGGTAAGTGGCCTCAGCTGAAAATTCTGAATTCTCCCTGTGGATACCCGAACAGGTGCCGGAATGTGGCGACTAGGAGCTTTTCACAGTAACTTCATTGCCGTGATAATGTAAGCCTATTTGTGACAATAAAGATTATTTAAATTTACCTGTTCTGTCCTTTCCTGAAACTCCACATTTAGATACTCCACTGGAAGTGTAGGGATATTCAGAGCAGCTTCTGACAGGGGTTTTTCAGATTTTACCCAGTTCGGCACTAGACGATGTTCCTGTGGTTCTGCTACTAGACAACTCTGCTCAACATTCTCAGATGAAATAACTGAATTTTCAGCCTCTCTTGGTGCATTGGCTTCTATTCTCAATAATTCAAAATCTGCCAATACATCAGGATTTTTTAAATCAAATTTGTTTGCTGTTGAACCATCATTTGTATCTAACATTTTCTCTACATGACCATTAATCCCCTCTTCTTTCTTCTGGCACACATCCTTCAAAGCATCCCAAAGACCTTCAATCCAAGGTTCGACCACTAACTCCAATCTGAAAGCAAATAAAAGAAATACATTTTTTAACAAAGCATGAAATTATATTACCACTTTCTCAACCATGCAGAAAGGGATACAGTAACCTTCTTTGAAGTAAATTACATATAAACATACAAGTTAGCAGTAGGCGACCATTCGGCCCCTTGAGCCTACTTCCCCATTCAATACAATCATGGCTGCTCCGATTATGGCCTCAATTCACATTCCGCCTATACCCCCCCAATAACCTTTGACTCCCTTGTTAGTCAAGAATACACCTACCTCTAGTCTTAATTTAAGGGACGGAGTAATTATGGATGGATTAGAAATTAATGCTCTGATAAATTTTAACAGCAGTCAACTTAGAGGGAATTGACATCATTGCAAATAATAGGTCATTACAAAACATTTAATCAACCTAACCGAACTGCAAACATAATTATATATAAAATTAAACCTTCAAGGAGTTCAATTTTATCATTTTGTCCAGTTCTCAGTTGCAATCTGCATGCAATTTCAAGAATATTGCTAATGCAGTTACTTAATTGGAAATATATTTTTCTTTTTCTTTTTTTAAAATGTATTTTATTCTAAACTTATACAAAAGATTACAAAACATAACCAATTCCGGGAACAAACTCGCCAACACACAACTATACGGTTTGTACAAATGTTTCCCTTTTTCACCCCCCTCCGCGACGAACTGCTCCTCAAACACGGCCATGAACATCCCCCACCTTGCCGCGAAGCCCTCCTCTGAACCCCTTAATTCGTACTAGATCTTTTCCAATCGAATAAAGTCATTCAAGTTCCCCAGCCAAGCCACCATCCCCGTTGCCGTTTCTGACCGTCACTCCAGCAGAATTCTTCGCCGGGCAATCAGAGAGGCGAAGGCCACAACAACATCCCTACTCCCCTCCATCAACTCTAGCTTCTCCGATATCCCAAATATCGCCACCATTGGGTCCGGTTCAACCTCCTCCCCCACTATCCTTGTTAGCGCCACGAACACTCCTGCCCAAAATGTCCTCAACTTTTTGCAGCCCCAGAACATGAGCATGATTCGCTGGTCCTCGTCCACACTTCTCATACTCGTCTGTGTGTGCCCTGTGTTCCACTTTGAACTGTATCAGGCTCATTCTTGCACACGAGGTCACATTTACTCTTTGTAGCGCTTCACTCCATACTCCTCAGTTTATCTTCCCACCCAACTCCACCTCCCACTACTCCTTCACCTCCCTTCTCTCCCAATCACCCATATATGTCTCCCCTTTCACATCCGGAAGCAGCAGTCGCTCCAACTGGATGCACCTTGGCAACCCGGGGAAATCTTTCACGGGAAGTCCCTTACCTGCAAGTACCTAAACTCACTTCCTCTCGGGAGCTCTACCCTCTCCTTCAGTTCCTCTATACTGGCAAACCTTTCTTCCATTACCTTACCCAGTCCCACATCTCCCCACTTTCTATATGTGCCAACTATACTCCCGCCCCCGCTCAAAACCGTGGTTTTCACAGAACGGCGTTAACACCGGCATTCCCTCTATCCTGAAGTGCCTCCTCAGCTGATTCCAGACCTTCACCGTCGACTGCACCACAGGGCTCTGAGTATTTCCTTGGCACCATTAACAATGCCACCGTTACCATAGCCTTCAAGCTGGACCCCCTACAGGATTGTTCCTCCTTCCTAACCCATTCTACCCCTTCTCCTTCCCACCACCGCCTCACCTTCTTCATGTTCGCCGACTATTAATGTAGCAGGTTCAGCAATGGCAACCCTCCCTTCTGACTCTGTCTCTGTAACAGGGTCCTCTTAACCTTGGCACCTTCCCTGCCCATACGAAGTCTGAAATAATCATATCCAGTTTTCAAAAGAAGGCCTTCGGTACAAAGATAGGGAGCGTCTTGTATATGAACAGGAACCTCTGCAGAATGTTCATCTTCACCACTTGGACCCTCTCTTCCAAAGTCAAGTGCAGCGTATCCCACCTCTTCAGATCCTCCCTTACCTCCTCCACCAGTTTTGTTAAATTCCACTTGTGTAGCATCGTCCATTCCCTCGCTACCTGGATCCCCAGGTATCTAAACCTGTCTCTGGCCACCTTTGATGGCATCCCCCCCCTAGATTGGCTTGCCGACCCAACTCATTCACGGGAGCACTTTGCTTCTCCCGATAGTCAACTTATACCCCGAGAACACCCCAAACCTCCCCAACAGGCCCATGATCCTCTCCATGCTTTCCAGCGGGTCCGAAACATGCAATAGTAGATATTCCACGTATAGTGACACCCGATGCTCCCTTTGTCCCCTCGTAATCCCTCACCACCAAGCTGACCCCTTAAGAGCCATTGCAAGAGGCTCTATAACCAGTGCAAACAGCAGCTGCGACAGCGGGCACCCCTGCCTTGTTCCCCTGTGCAGTTCAAAGTTCCGTGAACCCATGTGATCGGTGCCACATATAACAGGTGCACCCATGCCACAAACCTCGGCCCAAACCCGGCCCTACCCAGGACGTCAAACAGGTACCGCCCCGGAAATACATTTTTCATATGTAAATGTTTTATACTGCTTTTCCCCAATAAGGAAGTTCACTGATCAGCAACAAATGTTCAAAATGTAGGAAAATGGTACCCACAATTTTCTAACTATAATTGCCAGAATATCACAGGCAGTGCAATCAGAAATTTCATAGAATCACCACAGTGCAAAAGACCATTCAGCCCATCGAGTCTGCACCAACCCTTCGAATGAGCACCCTGCCCATTTACGAGTGTCCACCCCTACCTATCCGTGTAATCGCAAAACCTAACCTGCACATCCCTGGACATTAAATGCCAATTTAGTATGGCCAATCCACCTAACCTGCACATTTTTGGACTGTGGGGGGAAACCGGAGCATCCGGTGGAAACCCACGCAGACACGGAGAGAAAGTGCAAACTCCACACAGACAGTCACCCGAGGCTGGAGGCCATAGTGCTAACCAGTGCACCACCGTGCCACAGTGCTGATGAGCAGTATGAACTTGTAAATGTATTGCCGTGGTAAATTGATTTCTCAAGTTGAATTACAAACAAGAAAGTTAATGCTACGAAGTTTATAACCAAAAGCTTAATTTGCGCTTCCTTTTAAATAAAAGACTAGGTCACAAGTTTAAAATCACCAATTTAAGTTTCATTGCGATCAGTATGTGCAAGGTGACCTCAAGGCCAAATCAGTTGATCCTTTTGACTAAATTAACAGCAATGTACTTTGATATGAATTAAAGTTTATTTTATTTCTAGTTATTTTTGATGTGCTAAAAGTTGATACCTAAAATCAGTTAAACGATGGATTTCAAAGCTGGACTGAATATTTCTGGTACTTAATCAGGTTAAAAACTCAATTTCCTATCGGACTTCGGATTGTGCATCAACATGATGACGTTTTCTCATTATGCTGTGGCTGTTCAATAATCAAACAGAGACATTTTCATTTTTCAAATCAAAGTAGGTTTTTAAAGAGTACCCAATTATTTTTTTTCTAATTAAGGAACAATTTAGCATGGCCAATCCACCGAACCTGCACATCCTTAGGGTGAGACCCACACAAACACAGAGAGAATGTGCAAACTCCACACACATCAAAGAAGTTCTTGTCACAAGGACAATCTCTATTATTGGATGTATATTTATGTTTTCTACTGTGGTATTGCATAACACTTTTGTGTCACCTTCCTACAAAACATCTTTATCATAACATCGAACCTTAGAAATGTTTCTAAGTGCTTCACAGAATGAACTACTGGATGGACACCATGATTGGTGTTATTTAGGTCAATAAGGCAGCAATTTTATAAGAACATAAGAACTAGGAACAGGAGTAGGCCATCTGGCCCCTCGAGCCTGCTCCGCCATTTAATGAGATCATGGCTGATCTTTGTGGACTCCGCTCCACTCTCCAGCCCGTACACCATATCCCCGAATCCCTTTATTCTTTAGAAAGGTATCTATCTTTTTCTTAAAAACGTTTAAAGGAGCCTCAACTGCTTCACTGGGCAAGATAAGTACATTAAAGTACAAGATATGTACATTAAAAAAGAGATAGATAACTAGTTTATTTGTTCTTGATGCCACTGGACAAGACAAAATTGTTTTCCAGGGCAGCTCGCTGCTATTCCTGAAATGTTTACCCTATTCTGACAGGGTCACAAGATATGAAATGTTAACCGTATCTTCTGCTCTCCACCTAACCTGAATATTTTCAAAATTTTTGATTGTATGCAAAAGTGTCTGTCCAGGGGTGTTTGTAATGACCCAGAAACAAAGGGCTTTGGCGATCTCCGTGTCAACGACTCTTACCTCTCTCAACATTTAATTAATTGTAGCATTGCTTAATAGCCATTCCCAGGATTGAGCTGCAGTGGATGCCGCTGAGCTGTCCCAAATAGTCATATTAAAAACAAAACTTTTTACAGTCAGCAAGGAAATAAAGTATTAAAATCGAATGAATTTTTAAAATTTACCAGCATATTAGAACCGCTGGACAAGGTATCAGAGTCTCGCGATACGGGATAGGCCATTTAGGACTGAGGAGAAATGTCTTCACTCACAGGGTGGTGAAAACCTGTGTAATTCTCTACCTCATAAGGCTGTGGAGGCCAAGTCACTGAACGTATTTAAGAAATAGATATATTTCTAAACACCAAAGGCATCAAGGGGTATGTGGAGAGTGCAAGCGAATGGTGCTGAGATGGCGGATCAGCCATGAGCACATTGATAGGTCGAATGACCTACTCCTGTATTCTATGTTTTTATGATAGTTATGCTTTAAACGATATCCTTTAATTCATGTTGAAATGGAGTAGAATGAAGAGTGGCCAGGGGGCTCTAATGGGATCTGCCTGATGTCAAGCATTGGCTCTTACCAAATCTGCCTGGAGACAAATGCATGTGACCTTCTTATACAGAGATAGAAATGCAAATTGAAACTTATTCAAAGTCAGCTGCAAATTTTAACACGACATAAAGGAGGTGGCAGCTGCTTATGCTGCTGCTCAAATTCTCAGAGTCAGTCAGACAGAAACGTTTGAGGGAGGAGACTGAAAGGAGTTGTGGCAGGTAGAAGAAAATGCTTGTGTTTGTGTTAAAAACCAAACAGAGAGCTGGTGAGAACAGAAATTAGGGTTGTGAAAAGTTAAAGACCACAGAATTACCATAGGGTACATTGCAACTGGTGGCACATTCAATTATGCTCAAAGGGTTGAGTGAAGGAAACTTTGTTTAAAAGGACACTGCAAGATGTACACTGATGAAGCAGGACGAAGAGATCCTTTTGACACCGAGATGAGATTTGGACTTTAACCCCAGGAATACATGTCCACAGAGAGTGTGGTAAAATACATAAACTTAGGTGAGATTTTCCACCATGTCAAGAGGGGAATACCTTTTCTGTAGTTTAGTGTATTAGTTACTATGAAGTAATGTTTAGTCTATGTTGAGTCTTAAACATGAAATCTTGTCGTTATCCTCGGAATCACTCACTAGGAAATTCATATCTCTTTGTAAAAGTTATCAGACTCAATGTGGACTGTAACTCTATTATATAGGGCAAAATAAAGACTGGGATATATAGATATAGGATGACGGTAGAAGTGGATATATCATAAGAAAACAAATCTAGTTTTTTTAAATCTACTTTGAACGGAGACACTCAACAACATTGGATATTCTTTTCAAGTCAGATGATTGCTCAGCTGTAGTTATTACTCAGATCACCCTTAAAACCCCATTTCAACAAGGCCTAAACCTTTATAGGATTTTTAGCAGTGACATCAAAACAGAAAGAAATTACCACCACATCAACTGATTTCAGTGATTACTGCCAATGGGGGAGCAGTGAATGACATCCGACAATTTGTCCATGCAATAATCCTGAAATTGCTAATTCAGAGGTGGTAAAGACAGAAACTCACCCTGCTAATTCTAGGCCAATGTTTTGTGTTTCATTTGTCTAGAGTTATATTTGAATATAGTGTATAATAGGCATGTCTCAAAATGGCCCTTAGTTCAATCTGAAAAGCCCAGTAGCACTTCATCAGTGTACATCTTGCCGTGTCCTTTTAAACAAAGAATCCTTCACTCAATCCTTTAAAAACTATGATCGGGGCGAGATTCTCCGACCCCCCGCCGGCACCGGATATTCGGCGGGGGCAGGAATCGCGCCGCGCCGCGCCGATTGGCGCCCCCCCGCGCGATTCTCCGGCCCAAATGGGCCGAAGTCCCGCCGCTAAAATGCCTGTCCCGCCGGCGTAGATTAAACCACCTACCTTACCGGCGGGACAAGGCGGCGCGGGCGGGCTCCGGGGTCCTGGGGGGGGGGGGCGCGGGGCGATCTGGCCCCGGGGGGTGCCCCCACGGTGGCCTGGCCCGCGATCGGGGCCCACCGATCCGCGGGCGGGCCTGTGCCGTGGGGGCACTCTTTCCCTTCCGCCTTCGCCAAGGTCTCCACCATGGCGGAGGCGGAAGAGACTCCCTCCACTGCGCATGCGCGGGAATGCCGTCAGCGGCCGCTAACGCTCCGGCACATGCGCCGCCCGGAGAGGTCATTTCCGCGCCAGCTGGCGGGGCACCAAAGGCCTTTTCCGCCAGCTGGCGGGGCAGAGATTCGTCCGGCACAGGCCTAGCCCCTTAAGGTTGGGGCTCGGCCCCCAAAGATGCGGAGTATTCCGCCCCTTTGGGGCGGCGCGATGCCCGACTGATTTGCGCCGTTTTGGGCGCCAGTCGGCGGACATTGCACCGATACCAGCACCGATACCGGAGAATTTCGCCCCAGATGTCAGTTTGTTGTCTTTACCTAGGGGTAAATATAAAAGCTGTAGAGCAGGGTGGTCCATGATGGAGAAGAGTGTTGCTGTGGATTTTTGCTATTAGAGACCAGAACTTGTCGCAAATCTATTACTTGAAAATAAATAAACTGATTACTGGAGCACCTATTACTACAGTTTCTATAAATGGCGTGCTACAGTATCAGCCTAACAAGTGCTTCTTTACGTTTATTATATCTTAAAATAAATTGTATTTGGTTTAAGAAAAGCAGACATCCAAAGACTATCTTGTAAAATATGCATGGAGTGAGTCAGATGCAGAGATCACAAGAGCAATGAAATGTTCTCAGGACAGTGGAGCAGGAAAAATTGTTACTGACCATCAAGAAAAGGCAACAAGGTTAAGCTGATCATATTCTCAGGCATGAGAACTTGCTGAGGAAGGTTAGAGATGTAGACCAAGAGGAAGAAAGAGAATGATTATGTTAGACAACTTGAAATAGAAAACAGAAAGCTTCTATAAGCAACTGAAGATGAAAGCAGATCACTACAACTAACTCAAGCTTGCAGAGGAGCAAACTGGGTGATGATATTCCTATTGTGTAGTCAACAGGTGACACTCTGTGAATTCTATTTTGCATAACAGTCAACCAGTCAAAATAAAATCTTCCAGATTTTGGGGAGGGGTGGTGCATTTTCTACTCTAGCCATGAATGTCAAATAACATTTCTATAAAATGCCAACTCCAAAGTATGCTAACCTACTGTCCACTTCTCCCTTATTTCCTATTCTCTGCAGCGCACGTGCTTTCGACTGCTAAGTGAGCTGCCTCTAGTTATTCTCCAATGCTGCTCAGTAGTAAGTAGCCACACAACAGCAGCCCTGAAGGAACAAGTTTCTCTGATTCTGCTACTTTGGGAAACTTGCACAGCAATGTAATGGAGATTAGAAACAACTTGAGGAGAGTGGGAAAAATCAGACCAACATCAACTTGTTTAAAAATACAAGGCAAGCATACTAATTACAGTCTACTAAAGGATATAAACAAGCAGCTGAAAATAATTTATTTTGCAAATAGGCGAAAGGAATCATTTGTAATTTTCAATGGCTTGTTTATTCATGAAATATTTCCCCCAAAATTATACATACAATGTGGTATCAGTAAAAAATCATTAATGTAAGGCCACAGATGAAAGTTAGTAAAAGTTCCACCGCCAGACTTACCCAATACCATCATCCGCATATCCAGTTGCATAGAAGTGCTCTGCACCAAGCTGTTGAAGACGCTCATCAATTATCTTTCCACCATTGGCAAATGAACAATAATTGGAATCTCCAAGAGCTATACAGAAAAATATATTGAAAATTAGTACAATAACTTATAAGCACCATTTGTGATGTTACTTGTAGAATTCAAAACATTTCTTACCTAATACTGCATATTTTATGTGTGAAAAGTAGTGAGCTGGCAAATTGCAATTAAGTTCTTGTGCAAATTTCCTTGCCGTTTCTGGTAGTTCCCCAGAACCAGTCGTAGAGGCAATTATAACAACAGGAGCATGTTCTTTCGCCAAGTTGAACTAAAAGAATAAGACAAGAGAAAGTGAACTTCTTCAAAAATCAACAATCTGTTTCTTGTACCAATCTCAGACAAAGAGGTTTTCAAAAGGGTTCAACAATTAAAACAAATGAAATGAATGTAAACCATAATCCAAAGTCTCCCTAAGTTACATGGACATGCTAGCACTGTGTAACAAATGGGTGACAGCACAGGCACTGGAGCAGTTCATTTCCAAATACAGCAAGACCAGGGCAACATTAAGGTTTAGACTGAAAGGTGACAAATAATATTCATGCTACACAAGTGTCAGCCAATGCCCAATCTCCAACAAGTCAAGATCTAACCACCTTTCCCCGACAATTAATATAATCACTGAATCTCCCACTAACCTGGGGGCTACCATTGACCAGAAACTCAACTGGATCAGCCATATAAATACTGTGGCTACAAGACGCTCTGAATTCTTCAGCAAATAACTCATCTCCCGACTCCCCAATGCTTGTCCATCATCTACAAGGAACAAGTCAGGGGTGTGATGGCACACTCTCCACTTGCCTGTATGAGTGCAGCGCCATCAACACTCAAGAAGCTTGACATTATCCAGGACAAAGCAAGACGCTTGATTAGTCCCCATTCAGCACCTTAAACATTCACTCCCTCAACCACCGACAGACAATGGCTGCAGTGTGTACCATCTACAAGATTCCCTGCAGCAATTTACCAAGGCTCCTTCTGCAGCACCTTCCAAATCCACAATCTCTACCACCTAGAAGGACAAGGGCAGAAGGTGCATGGTAATGCCACTACCTGCAAGTCCCAACTCCAAGCCACGTACCATCCTGTCTTGGAACTACATTGCCTTTCCTTCACTGTTGCTGGATCATGATCCCCAAACTCCTTTCCGATCAGCACTGTGGGTGTAGCTGCACCACAGACTGCAGCAGCTCAAGGCGGGAGCTCATCACCACCTTCGTGAGGGCAATATACACTGGCATAGCCAGTGATGCCCGCATCCCGTGAACGAATAATTTTTTTTTAAAGGATTATGAATTACTGAAAATATATTTTTCAAACTGTGCAATTTCAATACACTTATATACCCATTGGGGAGTTACACTCAAAGGGACGTAGATCAAAGAATCAGAAGTGTTCTTATACAATTGGTTTTACATCCTAACTCGAAGATGACAACATGCATCTCAAAGTTAAAAGCACAACCACAGACTTTTTTTTTCTCCCCATCATCAACCGGAAAAACAAGAACAACCAAGCCCAAGAGGAGAACTGTAAAACAAGAGTAGATTAGTTTAAGCAATGACTATAAAGTTAATCTCCAATGATTCTAATTGCATCTAAACAAAATGCACTTTTAATAAATGAGATGCATGTCCAACATTTGTGTGTGAAATCAAGCATCAGTCTTGGTTCAGCGATATGAATCTGAAGGCAGTGGGTACAAGCCCACGTCTGGATTTGAGCAAATAATCTACGCTGATATTTCAGCAATAGCACTGAGGAAGTGCTGCATTATCAGGGGTGCTACCTTACACAGGAGTAATTAAACGAATGCCATATTAAACAAAAACCCATAGCACTTTTCAAAAGTGAGTTCTCACTATTTTTTTCTCAACTCAATTCACAAATGGATTATCTGGCACCTTATCTCATTGCTATCTGTGGGACAATGAGGTAAGCAAATTGACTCCTATTTCCCTACATTGCAATACTGCTTGCATAATTGTTTTTTACATCATACAGAACCATCTATGAGGTAACTCAAAAGGCAAACATCTGTCAGCCAGTGTGACATCTAAAGCAATAGGTGCTGGAATATATCTCTTCATAGAAAACATCTACGCTCATCACATGCATTGACTGGCACCAAAGGGTTATTTTCCAGTTACCTCTTCCAGCTGGCTCACACAATAAATATCAGTTGCAAATCCTTTTCTGTCTGCTTCCTCAGCAATTTCTTCAGCAATTGCTTTCGCTTGACCACATTGTGAGGCATAAAGCAACAAAATTTGTTGTTTGGTTGCTAAAGACATCCTCCTGCGCCAACTGTGTGAATTAAAATATTGGTCAGTCATCGTGTGCAATATCAACAGATGAGGTCATCTCAATCATAGAATCCCTGCAGTGCAGAAGAAGGTCATTCGGTCCATCGGGTCTGCACTGACCCTCTGAAAGAGCACTCTGCCGAGGCCCAACTCCCCACCCTATCCCCGTAACCCCACCTAACTAAGGGATAATTTTATCATGGCCAATCCACCTAAACTGCACATCTTTGGACTGTGGGATGAAACACAGATAGTCACCTGAGGTCGGAAACGAACCCGGAATCCTGACGCTGTGAGGCATCAGTGCTAACCACTGTGCTACCCAAATCTATAAGATTTGAGTGTATATAGTGCCTTTCGTGATCTTACGATGTCCCAAAACACTGCCACATTCAGTCAAGTACTTTTGAAGTGTAATCTTGACTGTAATGAATTTTCACACAGTCCTACAAACAGGAATGAGATAATTTACCCGATAATAATTGGTTCTTGGACTGGCAACTGCTTGGCCTTAAAATTTTCATCCTTGCTTTCAAATCCCTCCATGTCCTCACTTGTCTCTGTAGCCTCCTCCATCCCAACAACCTTCCAAAATCAGCGTTCCTCAAATTCTGTTCTCATGGGAATCCCTGGAGTTTTAACTATTCCACTGCTGGTAACTTTGCATTCAACTGGTTGGGCCCTCGACTTTGGAATTCTTCCCTAAATCTCTCCCCTCTCTTCCTTAAGATGCTCCTCAAAATATGCCTCTTTAACCAAGCTTTTGGTTACCCAACCTAATATCTCCCCATGCCTCGGGTGTTTAGAATGCTTCTGTGAAGCACTACAGAATGTCTTACTGTGGTAAAAGGGGAGTACTATATTAATACAAGTTGTTGTTGGTTGAGAGCATTGGGGGATATGCATTGCTCGTCTTTAAAATAGTGCAGATCTTTTACATCCACCCAAGAAAACTGTCAGGATCTTAGTTTAATATGCCATTTGAAAGATGATGCCACCACTACTCCAGCACTCCCTCAGTAGTGCACTGGAACATCAGCCTAAATTATGTGCTCAAGAAGTGGGACTCGACCACAGAGTTTTCTGATTCACAGGCAAAGACACTGCTAACTGAGTGAATACTGACAATCCTAAGTAAGATGGGTCAATTTGGTATTGTTTTTAAATTATAAATAAATATGGCCTCATACCAATAATATACACATCATTCCCATACTTGGTAAGGTTTCCCACCAGGGAATTTTCACGGGAGATGGTGAATGTAGTCAATGGTAACATTAATTTTAAATGTTCATAAATTTTCCCAAAATGAATTCTTAGTGGGCATGGAGATTAAGGCTTGTGGAAGATTGTTCCAGTCCTTCTTGGGAAAAAGAAGTTAACAAAAAAAGCACATTGACTTGAATAGTTGGTTATGAACAGTTTTGAATTTGGTCACTTTTGGGCTTAATGTACTGCTTAGAAATATTTAACTGTTCATTCAGAATTTTACATGGACACGTCAATCTATGAACTTTTCTTAGTTTTGGAGACAATGTCAGCCTAGAGATGTGACCATCTAGGGGAGGACACTAAAATCGTGGGAGCAGTTGCTTCTAATGTAATGAGTTGCCAAGCGTTAAACTTTCTTGAGGTATACAACTTTCTCAAGCAGTATACAAGTCCCACCTGGTTACACCGTATTCTAGGTGTAGTCTAATCAATACCTGGTATAACATTTCCTGCTATAAATTCTGTTTCATAAACCGAAGCATTTTGGATGCCTTTGAGTCTGTGCATGGACTTTGTACATTCCACATCAAATTATTCTGACATGGGTTATTAAGTAACGGCATTCATTACTAACTTCAAGAGGGGAATCATGCATTGTGTGGTAGGGTACTGTTGAACAACAATTATTCCTGATTCAAATGTTACATTTCTTTAAATCATCCCCATACATTAGCCCATTTAAGATCATTTAAATCTTCTTCATCTGCTGCTTCAGTAATAGCTTTTAGGCAGTCATCTGCCAAGTGCCTGATCTGACTTGATATCCCATCCTGGATGTCATTTATGAAGAGGATAACCAAATATTGGCCCAGGGTGGTACTTTGGGGTATGCTACGTAAGATTGGTTTCCAGTTTGAAGCTTCCCCATTCACTGTGACGTTTTGTTACTGCTGGGCAAGAAGTGCTCCATTGCTTAGTATTTCCTCAGATTCAATAACAATCTAGTTTGTCCAGTACATGGTCAAAAGCCCTGGACAAATCTATAATAGCTAGATCTGCGATAATGCAATTAAAAAGGTTATATGTCAGATGGTGGTTGGTAAGGGCCATTGTGATTCTGTTAATCTAGCAAAGGATATTCTGCCCTTCAAGGTGTCTCAGTAGCGGACGATCAAAGATATGCTCTAGTCATTTGCAGTAAACAAAATAGGTTGTTAGTTTTCTTGATTAGTAGGGGATAATTTCTTATAAAAATTAGAGACACATTCATTTGTGGCCAGTTAACAGGTATCTCCCCTGCGTTAATGGATTGTTGAAAGATATATTGTAACATAGTCACCTGCTGCAGCTTGAACTGAATGGTTTGATGTTCTCTGGACCATAAACATTAGATGGATCAATATTATGGAAAAAGTTCTCAATACTTTTTGTTTTAATTGTAGTATCAGGCATGCTTTGTAAAAGGCTACCCTCACACTACAGATTTGTACACAGGTGCTGTGATTCCTTCCATGAAGACACTCTGAAACTGTGAGTTTGGAGCTTCAGATTTTTTCTCGTCATTCAATAGTAGCCTACCTCCTACATACAGACTACTTGGAAGAAATAGCCATGGCAGGTCCAAAAATATCTATCAGGGTAGCATTCAACACTGAGAAACTCGGGGTCAGGTTGCATCTGTAGGAGTACTGTACAGCTGCACTTTGGACATGTTTTAAATAGCTACCACAATGTATTACATCAGCAAGAGCCTTACTCCTAATGCATACAGTGTGAGGAGTCCAGAAGTACACAAGTACATTTTTATGTTGTGGAGATGCCAGTGTTGGACTGAGGTGGGAACACTTTACCTGATGAAGGAGCAGCGCTCCGAAAGCTTGTGATTTCAAATAAACCTGTTGGACTTTAACGTGGTGTTGCGAGACTTCTCACTATTTTTATGTTCAGTAAGAAGTCTTACACAAGTTTGAACAAGACCTCCTCACTGTACAGGACCTTCAACCGACGTTATACACCAGATACATCGATTACATCTTTTTCTTTGGACGCACGGCGAAGAATCACTGAAACGACTACACAATGACATCAATAAGTTCCATCCCATCATCAGACTCACCATGGACTACTCTCCAAAATCAGTTGCATTCTTGGACACACTCATCTCCATCAAGGGCGGTTACCTCAGCACTTCATTTTACCGCAAGCCCACGGATAACCTCACGATGCTCCACTTCTCCAGCTTCCACCCTAAACACATTAAAGAAGCCATCGCCTATGAACAAGCTCTCCGTATACACAGGATCTGCTCAGACGAGGAGGAGCATAACAGACATCTACAGATCCTGAAAGATGCCCTCGTACGAACGGGATATGGCGCTCGACTCATCGATCGACAGTTCCAACGCGCCACAGCAAAAAACCACATCGACCTCCTCAGAAGACAAACACGGGACACAACCAACAGAATACCCTTCGTCGTCCAGTACTTCCCCAGAGCGGAGAAACTACAACATCTTCTTCGCAGCCTTCAAAACGTCATCGATGAAGATGAACAACTTGCCAAGGTTATCCCCACACGCCCACTACTTGCCTTCAAACAACTGCGCAACCTCAAACAAACCATTGTTTGCAGCAAACTACCCAGCCTTCAGAACAGTGACCACGACACCACACAACCCTGCCATGGCAATCTCTGCAAGACGTGCCAGATCATCGACATGGGTACCACCATTACACGCGAGAACACCACCCACCAGGTACACGGTACATACTCGTGCGACTCGGCCAAAGTTGTCTACCTCATACGCTGCAGGAAAGGATGTCCCGAAGCGTGGTACATTGGCGAGACCATGCAGACGCTGCGACAACGGATGAACGGACATCACGCGACAATCGCCAGGCAGGAATGTTCCCTTCCAGTCGGGGAACACTTCAGCAGTCAAGGGCATTCAGCCTCTGATCTCCGGGTAAGCGTTCTCCAAGGCGACCTTCAGGACGCGCGACAACGCAGAATCGCCCAGCAGAAACCTATAGCCAAGTTCCGCACACGAGTGCAGCCTCAACCGGGACCTGCGATTCATATCGCATTACATTCATCCCCCACCATCTGGTGTGGGCTGGCGAAATCCTACCAACTGTCCTGGCTTGAGACAATTCACACCTCTTTAACCTGGTGTTACCCCTATCTCTGGATCTGTAAAGATTTAATTGCCGGCAAATGCTCGCATTCAAAGCATGGTCTTGATTCTTTGACTTGTTGACTTTGTCTATATATATGTTTCTGGAACATACCTCTTCATTCACCTCAGGAAGGCGCAGTGCTCCGAAAGCTAGTGTTTGAAACAAACCTGCTGGACTTTAACCTGGTGTTGTAAGACTTCTTACTGTGCTCACCCCAATCCAACGCCGCATCTCCACATCATTATTTTTATGTTAACATTACAATCAATTCAGAAAACAACAAGCAGCATTTTCATTGTCACCATGATGCATTAAGACATTCAGACTGAAATGATCAACAGTTGCAAGACAATAATGCAGTTTGACAATAAGTAATTGACATTTGATTATTAAGACAGTCTATGTAGGACTACAATACTGGAAGTTCTAATTTGATCTATCCAGCAACTATTTCTTTCCACACTCTGTTTGAATTTGATAGGAATTCCAGAGTCATATTAAACTTGAAATGCTAACTCTGCTTCTCACTCTCTCCACAAATGGTTCCTGAATTTCCTGCTTTTATTTAGAATATGCAGCATTTTGATTTTTTTTTTAAAAGAGGTTTACCATGATAGATTTAGATGAGGAAAGATGGCGGGGGTTTGAGTGGAGAAGATGAATTGCTTTTTCAAAATTATTTTATTATAATTTTTAACCATTTTAATACAAAGTATACAATAACAACCAAACAGCAAGAACTCCCCCCTTCCAACACTAAAACCTCACCACCAAATCCACCTCCCCACCCTAGCCACCCCCTCTCCCCTCCCCCCGCCCCCCCGCCCTCCGAACAACTAACCGTGACCAACTCTTTAAAATACACATGGATTCTGTATACATCTCTCGCTGCCTCAGGAAGGCAGACAGCATTATCAGAGACCCCTCCCGCGCAGGCTTTGCCTTCTTCCATTCCCTTCCATTTAATGGTACAGAAATCTGAAAACCCGCACATCCAGACATAGGAGCAGCTTCTTTCCCACAGCTACTAGACTCCTCAACGACTCTCTCTTGGACTGATCTGTTCCATGTAACGATCTGTGCTGCTCTTGCTCATGTATTCACTTTGTTTGGCCTCTTGTTCCGCACAATAACCAATCACTGTTTGTCGATGTACCACTTGTCAGTGTACTGTCAATTATTCTTTTTTGTCTACTGCGTACGGACTGTATCCGTTCCCTTGGCGGCAGAAAAATACTTTTCACTGTACTTCAGTACATGTGACAATAAATCAAATCAAATAAACGGCCGCCATCTACGGTAAAACTCTTCCACCAGTCCCCTAACGGTAAACGTGACCTTCTCGTGGTGCAAAATTTCCATCAAGAGGTGCTTGCCGGTTTAAACATATGGTACAACACCCAAAAAATATCCAGCTTTTATTGGCTCTCAATCACCCTCACTCCATTCCAAAATAAAGTCCAAAGATTGGACGACTTTAATTTTATAAATACATCCTTTTAAAAAACTGTGCGCGCTGATCATAATCATAGAATTTACAGTACAGAAGAAGGTCCATCGGCCCACCGAGTTTGTACCGGCCCTTGGAAAGAGCACCCTGTCCAAGCCTACACCTCCACCCTATCCCCACACCTCCACCCTATCCCGTAACCCTCAACTAACCTTTTTTAGACACTAACAGCAATTTAGCATAGCCAATCCACCTAACCTGCGCACATGGAGAGAATGTGATACTTACGTAGGAGGACTGGCGATGATAATTGTCCTTTTCCTAGGACCCACAATAAAATATACTGCGTGACAGTAAAGCTTGGGCTGAGAGACATGTGCTGTGCGGGCCGATCCCACCAGTTTAGCAGCTGCTCGGTTAACAAGCCAAGTCCCAGTCCGGCTCGATACTAGTTTAAAGGTTCCTCCGCTCACTCGCAACATTGACACACGGCGCAAGCGCAGGACCTCCCTTCCGCCCCCTATCCCAGCTTGATTGACGGCGCTTCGACCCAATCACCACTTGAATACCGGAGCGATTATCCAATGAATGCAGCCCAAATGAAATAGGCGGGCGGTGTGGTGCGGGAGGGTATGATGTGAATGTTGCTCTCATGTGTCGGTGACTCTCTGGATACCCTCAGGCCTGCCGGGGAGAGCTGCAAACAGCACTGCACCAAGTTTCACAGCTGTGAAGCAGGGCTATCGAGGCCGCCGGAATTTACATTTGTCAAACTCTCATTTGGAAGGAAGAGGTCATTCATTTTGCTTCCGTAACAAGTAGGCGGGGAATCGGGGGATGCGATTCGGAAATAACAGAGTAAATAGGTAAAACTAGTGAGTGCAACCGATCGTGACAGGCAACATTTTGTACAGACAACGGCAAAGCAGTGAAGTTGGAGACAGGGCGAGCAGACTCTCAACAGTCAAAACCAGGACACTTTGAAAAGAGTTCAAAAGAAGAGTCGTGTGGGACTGGAAACGTTAACTCGGTTTCTCTCTCCACAGATTATGCCAGACCTGTTGAGCATTTCTGTTTTTATTACAGATTGATAAAGCCTTGGTATGGCTGAGCTCCTATGATGAATTTGAAGGTCACTTGCTGATACCTCTTGGAATATGCCCCAGCCAGAGGTGGGACCCTATTACTGAACCTAGTTGTTGAAGTCACGAGTTGTGAACTACTGACTTTTTTGTTTCAGTAACATTTCGGCCTCATTTTCTTACAAAAACTGAACTAGGGCGTCCTTGGTCACAAGCCAGAATCTTCTAATTCATTCTAACTTGACTATGTAATGCGCGTTCCATCTGTCCATTTGACCATCACGTCTATATGTTCCAGTAACCCAATATCCTCAACTTCACTGTTAACCACTCGGCAAATCTTTGTCACCCGCAAACTTACTGATCCTACCCCCCCCCCCCCCCCCCAGACATAGTCATCTAAGTTATTTATATAAATGATAAATAATAGGGGTCCCAGCACTGATTCCTGTGATATGCCACTGGACACTGGCCAGCCTTCTGTCTCTTACAACTAAGCCAATTTTGAATCCACCTTATTAAATTACCCTGTATCCCGTGTGCATTTGCTTTCTTTATAAGTCTCCCATGTGAGACCTTGTGAAAGGCTTTGCTGAAATTCATATAAACTACATCAATTGCAGTACCCTCATCTACACATCTCAAACCATTCAATCAAATTTGTACGGCATGATCTCCCTCTCCAAAGCCAAGCTGACGATCCCTGATCAAATCTTACTTCTCCAAGAAGAGAGCGATTCTCCTTCAGAATTTTCTCCAATAGTTTCCCTATCGCTGATGTGAGACACGCTGGTCTGTAGTTCCTTGGCTTATCTCTACAACCCTTTTAAATAGCGGAACCACATTAGCTGTTCTCCGAAAAGGTTTTCCTGTATACATTTTAAGAAAGCCACACCATCTACGTCATTAACACTATGACTATCTCAAATAATTTTTTCAATATAGTTTAGAGTACGTAATTCATTTTTTCCAATTAAGGGGCAATTTAGCATGGCCAATCCACCTAGCTTACACATTTTTGGGTTGTGGGGGCGAAACCCACGCAAACACGGGGAGAATGTGCAAATTCCACATGGACAGTGACCCAGAGCCGGGATTGAACCTGGGACCTCAGCGCCGTGAGGCCGCAGTGCTAACCCACTGCGCCACCGTGCTGCCCTGACTATCCCAATTAATGTTGGGGAAAGTTGAAATCACCTAATATAATTATAATATAATTTCCCTATTATTTTTTATAAAGTATTTTATTCAAGGCAATTTTACATTTATACACAAAATCAGAAATGAAATGAAATGAAAATCGCTAATCGTCACAAGTAGGCTTCAAACAAAGTTACTGTGAAAAGCCCCTAGTCGCCACATTCCGGCGCCTGTTCGGGGAGGCTGGTACAGGAATTGAACCGTGGTGCTGGCCTGCCTTGGTCTGCTTTCAAAGCCAGCGATTTAGCCCTGTGCTAAACCAGCCCCTAAAAGAACAAAACAACTCGATGAACAACCACAGCCAACCTGCCCCCATGACACCAACACCCACCACATCTCACCTTCCCCATTTTAACCCCCTTACCCAGACCTCCCTCCACCCCTTGCTGACCCCTCATTCTTAAAGAAGTCCTCTGGATGGACCCCTCTGTCGACCCCCTCAGAGCGAACTTGTCCTTCTCCAACCTCAGGAATTCACACCTGCTTTTGGCGGCTCCAAGTCTCACCACCCTAACAAAATCCGTCTCTGGGTTATCAGGGAGATAAAGGCCAAAACATCAGCCTCTCTCACCCACTGGACACATGGGTCTTCTGATACCCCAAATATCACCACCTCTGGACTCGGAATTACCTCCACATCCAGCACTTTGGATATCATGTCTGAGAACCCCTGCCAGAACCCCTCAGTCTTGGATACCTGCAGAAACGTGGACGTGGTCCCCAGGCCCCCCCATCCCAGGCACCACCCACACCTATCCTCCCACCCCGCAAAGAATCTACTCATCCTCGTCACCATCATATGAGCTCTATGCACCACCTTAAATTGGGTGAGGCTTAACCTCGCACATGACGAGGATGCGTTTACCCTCCACAAGGCCTCTGCCCATGTCTCGGCCCCCACCTACCCTCCTAGCTCCTCCTCCCATCCAGATCCTCCAGTCCCGCAAATTTGCCCTCTATAAACAAGGCCTAAAAGCGCTCAATCCTCGCCTGCCGCCACCCCCGAAACCTTGCATCCAGCCTCGCTGGTGTAAACTAATGTTTATAACAGATCAGTGCCCACACAGAGGCACCCTCCAGCCCCAAATGTTGCCTCCACTGCCCCCACACCCTTGGGGCCGACACCAGTACTGGACTCTGACTATCTGGTCGGCAAGAATGGTAAAGGCGTCAACAACAATGCCCTCAAACACATTCCCTTACACGATGCCACCTCCACCCACCCCCACACCAACCACTCCCCCAGGGGCCATTTCCTCACCATAGCACTGTATACCACCCAGGAATAATTTATCATATTCGGCAACGCCAGCACCCCTTCCCTCCCTCAGCCTCGCTCCAAAGAAAACCCGCCGCACTCGCGGGGTCTTTCCCCACCCACCCTAACCCGGAGATCAGCCCATTGAACTTCCTAAAAAACGACCTGGGGACAAAGATTGGGAGGTTGTGAAATACAAACCAAAACCTCAGCAGCACCGCCATTTTCACTGTCTGCGCCCGGCCAGCCAGTGTCAGCAGCAACACATCCTACCTCTTAAAGCCCACCTTCATCTGCTCCGCTACCCAAGCCAAGTTCAGTTTATGCAACTGCACCCAACTCCGCACCACCTGGATACCAAAATACCTGAAACTTGCCCCCACCACCCTAAACAGCAACACTCCTAGCCTCCTTTCCTGCCCTTTAGCATTAATCGGGAATACCTCACTTTTTCCCATGTTCAATTGGTATCCTGAAACACCGGATCTGAAATATATAATAACAGGTCGTCCGCATACAGTGAGACCGCATGTTAGGCACCCCCGACTCCCCCCGCCACTCAATCATTCTCCAGTCCCTCAACACCCTAAGTGTCATTGCCAACGGCTCTATCGCCAAAGCGAAAAGCAATGAGGAAAGCGGGCACCCCTGCCTCATCCCACAGTGTAGCCCAAAGTACCCCAAACTCACTTGATTCGTCCACACGCTCGAACCCAAACCGCCCCACACCTCCAAATACACCCATTCCACCCGGTCTAAAGCCTTCTCTGTGTCCATCACTACCACGACCTCCACCTCCTGCCACTCCAAATGTATCATAATTATATTGAGTAGCCTCCGCACATTTGGCGACAACTGCCTTCCCTTCACAAAACCCACCTGATCCTCGCCTACCACCCCCGTTAGAGTCCTCAATCCGCGATGCCAACACCTTCGCCAATAACTTGCTGCCTGCATTCAATAATGATATCGGGCAGTATGACCCGCACTGCTCCGGATCCTTATCCTTCTTCAAAATTAGGGAGATGGAAACCTGCGACAATGTAGGGGGGGGGCGTTTTCCCCCCTCTCCCTCGCTTCATTATATGCCCTCACCAACAGTGGCCCCAAGTCTGCCCCAAACCTTTTATAGAACTCTACCGAAAGCCCATCCGGCCCCGGAGCCCTCCCTGCTTGCATCGGCCCCATACCATCCATCAACTCACTCAGCCCAATTGGGGCCCCAGTCCCTGAACCAGCCCCTCCTCCACTTTACAAAACTCCAACCCATCCAGGAACCACCGCATTCCCTCCTCCATGGCTGGGGGTTTTGTCCGTTGAGCATCCTATAAAAGGCCTCAAACACCCCATTCACCGTCTCCAGATCCATCAACCCTAACTCTCCCAATCTCTCTCACCACCAGCTGTTTCCTCAACTGATGGGTCAACATCCTGCTTGCCTTTTCCCCGTACTCATACACTGTCCCTCTGGCCCTTCGCAACTGTCCCACCGCCTTCCCCGTAGAGACGAGCCCAAACTCCATCTGGAGTTTCTGCCTCTCCTTCAACAATCCTGCCTTAGGTGCCTCCCAAGTATCTCCTGTCCACCCTCAAAATCTCATCCACCAACCTTGCCCTCTCTCCCACCCCACCTTCTCCCTGTGCGTCCGAATTGATATAAATTTCCCCTAACTACAGCCTTGAGTGCCTCCCACAACATGGCGGCTGTGACCTCCCCGTGTCGTTCAGCTTCACGTAGCCCCGAATGGCTGCCCGTACCCGCTTACACACACCCTCATCTGCTTGCAACCCCACATCCAGCCTCCACTACAGTCGCTGGGCCTCCCCCTGAACCACGCAAATCTACCCAATGCGGCATGTGGTCGGAAAACACAATCGGCGGATACTCCAAGTCGGTCACCCCCGTCAACACCCCTTGTCCATCATAAAAAAAGTCAATCCGGGAGTACACCCGGTGCAATTGGGAGAAGTATGAAAACTCCTTCGCCCTCGGCCTCCCAAACTTACATGGGACCATCCCCACCAGAAACCCCTTCAGCTCTTGCGCCAATACCGACACCCTCGATGACTTGGGTTCTGACCGGTCCAACCTTGATCTATGATCGTGTAAAAATCACCCCCCATAAGCACCCGATGCGAGTCAAAGTCCGGATTCTTCCCCAACACCCTCCTCATAAAGTCCATGTCATCCCAATTCGGGGCATAGACATTTACAAGAACCACCGGCATTCCTCCAGCTTCCCACTAACTATCACCCCCTCCCTGCCCGGATTGTCACAATTCTCCCACCTCATACGCAACCCTCTTGTTAACTAACGCCGCCACCCACCTCTTCTTCATATCCAGCCCCGAATGAAATGCCTGCCCCACCCATCCTGTCCCACCCATTCTTTCTTCAGTCCCGTCTGATCCCGCAACTTCAGGTGCGTCTCCATGCTGGGCGGCACGGTAGCACAGTGGTAGTACTATTGCTTCACAGCGACAGGGTCCCAGGTTCAATTCCTGCTTGGGTCACTGTCTGTGCAGAGTCTGCACGTTCTCCCTGTGTCTGCGTCAGTTTCATCCGGGTGCTCCAGTTTTCTACCACATGTCCCGAAAGACGTGCTTGTTAGTAAGGTGGCATGTGGCACAGTGGTTAGCACTGCTGCCTATGGCACTGAGGACCTGGGTTCGAATCCTGGCCCTGGGTCACTGTCTGTGTGGAATTTGCACATTCTCTCCGTGTCTGCGTGGGTTTCACCCCCACAACCCAAAAATGTGCAGGTTAGGTGGATAGGCCACGTTAAAATTGCCCTTTAATTGGAAAAAAAAAATTGGGTATTCTAAATTTATTTTAAAAATAAGACTTGCTTGTTAGGTGAATTGGACATTCTGAATTCTCCCTCTGTGTACCCGAACAGGTGTCGGAGTGTGGCAACTGGGGGATTTTCACAGAAACGTCATTGCAGTGTTAATGTAAACTTACTTGTGACAATAATAAAGATTATTAAAAGCCACGTCAGCCTTCAAACTCCTCATATGCGTGAACACACGCGTTCTTTTAACTGGCTCATTCAACCCCTTCACATGTCACGTGGCCAGCCTTGTCAGGGAGCTTCCCACCCTCTTCCCCTGCCTATCAGCCATACCCCTTTTTCAGCACCCTCGGCCACATCACGCGACATTCCAGGCCCATCCCCAGATGTCCACTGCCATCGATCCCTTTCTAACTGCGCCACAGGCACAGTAACACAGTGGATAGCACTGTTGCTTCAAGCGCCAGGGTCCCAGGTACAATTCCCGGCTTGGGTCACTGTCTGCGGAGTCTGCGCGTTCTCCCCGTGTCTGCGTGGGTTTCCTCCGGGTGGTCCAGTTTCCTCCCACAAGTCCTGAAAGATGTGCTGTTAGGTGAACTGGACATTCTGAATTCTCCCTCCGTGTACCCGAATAGGTGCCAGGGTGAAGCGACTGGAGGAATTTCACAGGAACTTCGTTGCAGTGTTAATGTAAGCCTACTTGTGACAGTAAATATTATTATATAACTTGCATCCTCATGTTTAAATTCCTTCATGGCCGTGCCACTCTCTTGGCAGGGTTTCCCCCCCCCCCCCCCCCCCCCCCCCCCCAAAACCCCATCCCCACCCCCCACCCTGTGGTGTGTTTTCTGGAGGCAGAGACAACTCACCATTGACTGCTGGCAGGATTTTCTGGTCCTGCCGATGTCTACAGCGTTTTGCATGGCTTGCCCGTCCCGCTGCCAGGGAACCCACTGCAAGGGGTTGCCTTCGACAGGACTGGAAGATCCCACCAGCAGGAAGGACTGGAAAATCCTACCCACTATTTTTGCAACTTTCTGCGTACCTATATTCCCTTTGACAGCCAGCCCATCGGCCTTGGAGGTTCCACACTTTGGAATTCCCTTTTTACACATATTTTCCTTTCCTCCGTTAAGACTTCTTTAAATCCCTATTTTTGGTTAAGCCTTTGGTCAGCCCTCCTAATAGCACCTTCCTTGGTTCTTTACCTATATTTGTGTAATTACTTTTTCTAAATTACATTGGGAGGTTTTTGATATTAAAGTTGCTATTTAAATGCAAGTTGTTCTGGTGGTTTACACAGGAACTTAAATTGTTTTTGGTGGAGGGATTAATGTTGTCCAGGACATCCCATCTCAATTCTGCTAAACATAAGAGTGATAGCCACCTTAGAATTGAGAACGTCCAGATAACATTGACTCATGCTTTTGTGTACTGTGCGTTTATATGTCGGGTGACTGTTAATGTCGATCAATCTAAAGATACGGTTACAGAAGCAGAAAATGTTTACACAAGATGTTGAAGAAGAAAAATGTGATTACTAATCATTCCCTGAAAATTTCCAGTCAATGGTTTTATTGGCTCAATCAAATTCTGTACTAAGATGCATCTCAAGGGAATTTAGCTACAAGTCTAAATAAAAACACAATGTAATGTAGAATATTGAAATTTTATGGTCTACTCCAATGAAGAATTGGAGAAAGTGGAAAAGAGAGCAGCAAGGGTAATTCTGGTACCTGGCAGCACAGTGGCACAGTGATTATCATTGCAGCCTCACGGCTCTGGGTCACTGTCCATGTGGAGTTTGCACATTCTCCCCATGCTTGTGTGGGTTTCGCTCCCACAACCCAAAAGATGTGCAGGGTAGGTGAATTGGCCACGCTAAATTGCCCCTTAATTGGAAGAAAAAAAATTAATTGGGTACTCTAAATTTATTTTTAAAAAGTAATTCTGGTACCTGTGATATTACTTATGAGGTTGGACTCTGTGCTAAATTGCCTTTCATTGCATTGAGGAAAATACAATCTGGGTTTAGAAAGCTGAGAGATACTTTTAGACTTAAATTCTGAACACAGAGAAAGCAAAAATAAACAAACATCAAGCATTAAAAGCTTTATTTTTCTCCCCTTAGAGAATATGAAATGTGTGAGGGTGAGGAGGATTGCAAATGCATGGAGAATGCTGAATGGGTTGAATTACCCTTTCATTTAATGCTTTCATATGTCTTAGTTCCTGGAGGAGAAAGAAGTGCCAAAGTAATTTTGATTGTGGCAATGTCAAATACAGGTGTTGCAATAAAGCTATAGAATTTGCTGCAGCAGAATATCTCACTCCATGCCCCGATAGTTAGATCTTCTCATTCACTCTTCAGCTCAAATACATTTTTGGACGTAAATTGCTGGAAGTGCAAGCTGAGTACACAGGGATAAGGAATTTGGAACCTTGGTGAATGACGGGACCAACAGTTCATCTTCTGAACTAAGGAAATTTAAGCATAGAGAAAGAAACAGAGAAGGAAATAGGGTAAATAAATAGAGAGAGGGTGCCAGGGATCTGATTAAGAGAGTGGGAATAAAAAGCCAAAAAGGAATAGTAAGACAAAACTTACAAATTAAAAAATAAAAAAAACTTCTTGAGAACAATTTAGCACATGTGGGACTGTGATTCAGTTTAGTCTGTTCCCTATCTGGCCTGAAGAGTGAATCTATAGAATTCCTACAGTGCAGAACAAGGTCATTCAGCCCATGTTTGCACTGACCCTCTGAAGGGGCAGCCTACCTCAGCCCACTTTCTGCCCTATCCTTGTAACCTGCATATCTTTGGACACTAAGGGAAAATGTTAGCATTGCCAATCCACCTAAACTGCACATCTTTGAACTGTGGGAGGAAACTCACGTATCCACGTAGACATGGAGAAAACATGCAAACTCTACACAGTCACCCAAGGCAGTATTCAAACCCAGGTCCCTGGAGCAGTGAGGCAGTAGTGCTAACCACTGTGCCACCTTGCCATCCTAAACATAAATTATACGATTAAAGCAATCCTTAACACTCTAAAATACCAACTTTAACCTTCTACTGCACGTTTAATTTATTAATTTTATTTACACAGGAGTATTTCATCTTTTTTTAAATATTCCTGTATGTAAAGATATATAGAGAGGTACACACCCATTGATTTAACTTTCTGACCATATTTGATTCATAATATTGAACTTAATTATTAAAAACATGTAAGTGGATTAAATGCTGATTTGTATTGTTTTTGATGCTGATTTTACTTTGCTCATTTAAATTAAAATGAATGAATATAAATCAAGTTAGAATTTTAAGATGAAGGTAAGTGTGAAGTAAGAACTTAATGAGTGGTGATTGACAAAATAAAAAGAGCTGTGCTTACATTTCCTTTTTTTCCCCTTTTTTTAAATTTAGAGTACCCAATTATTTTTTTCCAATTAAGGGGCAATTTTGCCTGGCCAATCCACCTAACCTGCACATCTTTGGGTTGCGGGGGTGCAAACTCTACACAGACGGTGATCCAGAGCCGGGATCAAAGGGTCCTCATCGCTGTAGGCAGCAGTGCTAACCACTGCGTCACCATGCCTCCCTTAGCTGCTAATATTTCTAATATGATGCTCAGTTAATGCTATTCACTTATTACTTCAGGAATTTTTAAACATTCAATTCCAGTAAACACTTAACTGATCTGACAGAGTGAGAACTCGAACATGATATTCTTTTAAAAATGTTTGTGCATTTCAGATATATATTTTATCAGCTCAGCACATAAATGTGTGACGTGGTTTTACTTATCATAGTGGACCAGAGGAACCTCTGGTTGGATCTCTAAAAACAAACTCCCTCCTTCTCATAAAACTAGTGAATGCTATATTTATGGTTTGTGATTTTTAAATTCCAGTAGTTGATCTCTCTGACCTTTCAGCAAGACTCAGCTCTTTGGTTACCTTTCCTTGCAGTTTGCTACCCGAAGACAATGACTGATATATTAATTTCATGGCAGTTGACTAGTAACTTACCCAAGTTGTCATTCTAATTTTTTTTATTCGTTCATGGGACGTGGGCATCTTAGGCTAGGCCAGCATTTATTGCCCATCCCTAATTACCCTTGAGAGAGCAGTTAAGAGTCAACCACATTACTGTGGTTTGGAGTCACATGACGACAAGACCAGGTAAAGACGGCAGATTTCCTTCCCTAGAGGATATTAGTGAACCAGATGAGTTTTTACGACAACCGACAATGGTTTCATAGTCATCACTAGACTTTTAATTCCAGATATTTTATTGAATTCAACTTTCACCATCTGCAGTGGTGGGATTTGAACCTTGGTCCCCAGAGCATTACCCTGGGTCTCTGGATTACTAGTCCAGTGACAATATCACAATGCCACCACCTCCCATAAACCTGGATATATTACATTCAGTCCCTCATCTAAGTCATTAATATAGATTGCAAATAGCTGAGAACTCAGCACTGATCTTTGTGTTACCCTGTTCACTGCACACTACCAACCTAAAATTATGCATTTATTCTTACTCTCTGTCTTCTATCCGTTAACCAAATCTGAATACATAACTAGAAAATCCATGAGTCCTAATCTTATGTAACAACCTCTTATATGGTACCTAAACAAATAATTCTGAAAATGCAAATATACTCCACAGGTTCCTGCTTATCTACAAGAGGGAATGACAGTATAATGGTAATATTACTTGACTAGAAATCCAGAGGCCTTAGAGATAGGAGTTCAAACTTCAAACAGGACAGCTGGGGGAATTTAGATTCAATTAATTAATAAGTCTGGAATAAAGTGCTATTCTCAGTAGTAATAATGATGAAACTACTAAATTGTCATTAAAAACTCATCTGGTTCACTCAGGTCCTTCAAGGAGGAAATCGTACCTGGTCTGGCCCACATGTGACTCCAGATCCACAACAATGTGGTTGACATATCACTGCTCTCTGAAATGGCCTAGCAAGCTGCTCGCGAAAAAACAATGTGTTTCCACCTGTATCACATGGACTGCAGTAATTTACCTTTCCAAGAGCAAGTTCGGGAAGCTCACATCCCGAGGGCGAAATTTTTAAAATTTCTGCCAGTTATATCCTCTAAAACCTCCCACAGATTTGACAAACAGTTTCAAATCATAAATCCAGGTCAAGGTTGAATCTGCCCAATCATATTATGACTTCTTACATGCTGTTATCACGTTCCATTAATAGATGCTATTGTTTTAACCATTACTGATGACTTACTGGCCTTTATTTCCTTTTTATCTCCCTGCTTTCTTGAATAGCTACAATAACCAATGCATACACTATGTCTGCAACCACCATTTTTAAACTCGAGAATGTAGACCATCAGGTCAAGGGTATTACCAGATTTTAGTCCAATTCATTTCTGCAGACTTTTTCAAGAAATGGCTGAAGGCATTGGATACTGCAAAAGCTATAAACTCTGACAATATTCTGGCAATAATCCTGAAGACTTGTGCTCTAGAACTTGCCATGCCCCTAGCCAAGCTGTTCCAGTACAGCTACAATATTAGTGTCTACTCGGCAATGTGGAAAATTGCCCAAGTATGTCCTGTACTCAAAAAGCAGGACAAATCCAACTCAGCCAATTACCGCCCTAGCAGTCTACTCAGTCATCAGTAATGTGATGGAAGGGGTCATCAACAATACTATCAAGTGGCACTTACTCATCAATAATCTTCTCACTGATGTTCCATTTGGATTCTGCCAGGGTCACTCACCTCCTGACCTCATTACAGCCTTGGTTCAAGAATGGACAAGAGAGTTAAACTCCAGAGGTGAGAGTCGCTTCCCTTGACATCAGTGCAGCATTTGATTGTGCATGGCATCAAGGAGCCGTAACAAAACTGGAGTCAGTGTGAATCAGAGAGAAAACTCCACTGATTGGGGTCATACTTAACACAAAGGAAGACGGTTGTGCTTGTTGGAGGACAGTCTTCTCCACCCCGGGACATCACTGCAGGAGTTCCTGAGAGTAATGTCTTCGACCCAACCATCTTCAGCTGCTTCATCAATGACCTCCCTTCTAAAATAAGATACGATGTGCGGTTATTCGCTGATGATTGCACAATGTTCAGCATGTGATCTCGGGAGACCTCACAATCTGAATCTTGCTTATCCTGGGCAGGATCACTATTTTGGAAATTTGCATATTAGAGCAAGACAGCTAGTCTCACTCTAATATGCATTTTTTTTAAAGAAAACATTTTATTGAGGCATTTATAATTTTAACATATTAACATTCTAAATAACAGAACGGTCCGACACACGCAAAGACCCCACAGTAACATACCCAACTTCCTCCTCCTACCCCCCCCCCCGCCCTAACTCCAAGCTACCCATATATTAGATTCCCTGTCCTTATTCTCCACTTCCATGCCTCCCCTTTCTCTTCCCCCCCCCCCCCCATTCCTCCTGCCTTCTGCTGACGGTCAGTTTTCCTTAAAGACGTTGATGAACGGCTGCCACCTCCGAGTGAACCCGTGCATTGAATCTTTTCAGGCGAACCTAATCTTCTCTAGCCTGAGAAACTCTGCCATGTCACTGACCCATACCCCTGACTTTGGAGGCTCAGAGTCGCTCCATCCCAGCAAAATCCATCTCCAGGGAGGCAAAGGCCAAAAGGTCGGCCTTTCATTCCCCCCCCAGGGCTCCTGGATCTTCTGATGCTCCAAATATTGCCACCTCTGGACTCAAAGTCACCCTTCCTTCCAGGACCTCTGACATGACATCTGCGAATCCCTGCCAAACTCCCCTCCACTTCGGACATGCCCAAAACATATGTACATGATTCGCCGGACTTGCCCCGCACCTCCCACACCTGTCCACCACCTCAAAAAACCTACTCAACCGGGCCACAGTCATATGAGCACATAGGACCACCTTGAACTGGATCAAGCTAAGCCTGGCACAGGACGAGGATGCATTGATTCTTTACAGGGCCTTCTCCCATTGCCCGATTTCCAACTCCCCCCCCCAACTCGTTTTCCCACTTCCTCTTCACCTCCCCGATTGGGACCCCATCCCACTCCATCAGTTCCTTATATATTTCCGAGACCCTCCCGTCCCCAACCCCTGTTTTTGATATCAGCTTATCCTGTAGTCCCTTTAGAGGGAGGCGAGGGAGGCGAGGGAAGCTTGGAACCTGCCTCCGGATAAAGTCCCGTACCTGCAGGTACCAAAATCCATTCCACCCGGTAACTCAAATACCTCCTCTAGCTCCTCCAGGCTCGGGAAACCCTCCTCCAGGCTCGGGAAACCCTCCTCAATGAAGAGATCCCCAAATCTATCAATCCGTTCCCGCTAACACCTCCTAAAGCCCCCATCCAGCCCCCCCGGAGCGAACGGGTGATTGTCAAAGATTGGTTACCACACCGACGCCCCCTGCAGTCTCATATGCTGCCTCCATTGCCCCCAAACTCTCAGACTGCCACCACCGCTGCGCTTGTGGAGTACCGAGCCGGCAAGAATGGCAGAGGTGCCGTTAACAGTGCCTCCAGACACGTGCCCTTACAAGATGCCGCCTCTACCTGCTCCAAACGATCTAATATGCATTTCCGTGATCATCCGAGGCCCTGGGATCTAACCCCTTCACTACGGAGATCTTGGGCGAGTGCTGTTCAGTGCCAATCTCCACAAATGAGGACCAGACGGAATGGCACTCATGGGGGTCCCTCAGGGAATCGGAGGTCCCGAGGTGCTTGCCCTCTGGGCAGGATGGCACCCTGGCATTGGTGCCATCTGGGCACCATAGCAGTGCCAGCCTGGTACCCGGGTACTGCCAGCCTGGCACCATCGTCTGGGTGCCAGCCTGGGCACTGCCATCACAGCCTGCCGAACTGTTAACCCCTTAATCACAGCTTTAACAGACATATAATCTGGATACCTTAACCTTAAGTTATTTTAATTACATTACTGCAACAGTCCCATAATACAATATATATATATATATTTAAAATTCCTACATTCATCACAACTGGTAGAGGTCCCATCATCCATATGAGATGTTAAACCAAGGCTCCATCTGCCTGCTCATATTAAGATCACCTCCTGCTTTATGTACTTTACTGTAATTTTTCAATTTGACATGTGACCCATATGTGGGTTCCCCAGGACGCCATTTATCTTGTATTTCGCCAGGCAGTGACTGGGAGACTGCGCAGAGCCTCCTCTTGCTGCTGTCCGAGCGTCTTCTGCAGGGCAGCCCAGAGCACATTTAGCCACATGGAGCAGGGGGACTGGCCAGCCGACTGTCTGAAAGTTGTTCGACTTCGGTTGATTGTTGTTTGTGGGTGGGGGGGGTTGTTGCTAGGTCAGGTGGCACTCAGGCCTGAGACAGGAGGATGGTTTGGGTCCTCCAGCACTCAGGCCCGAGTTAGTGGGGGGAACGGTGCTTGGATCTCCAGGAGCACTCAGGCCTGAGTTGGGGATGGGATCAGGGTCTGGTGGCATATACTCGAGTTGGGGAGAGGAGATCAGGCAGGCCTGAATCGGTTCTGGGGACACAAGTCCAAATCCCACCTTGGCAGCTAGTGGAATTTAAATTCAATTAATAAATCTGGAACACAAAAATCGTCCCAGTAATTGTGACCATGAAACTGTTATTGATTGTTGTAAAAAGCCATCTGGTTCACTACTGTCTTTTAGGGAAGTAAATCTGCCATCCTTACCCAATCTGGCTAACAACTCCAGACTCACAGCACTGTGGGTAACTCTTAACTGCCCTCTGAAATAGTCTTGCGAGCCACTCAATTCAAGGGCAGTAAGGGATGGGCAATAAATGCTGGCCCAGCCAGCGACACCCACATCCTTGTTTTGTTACCTGTAAGGCAGGTAATCTGTGCAACTCAACTCCGTTACAGTAGAGGCTTTGGAAGAAGGCTCAAAGTCGTCCAGAAGTTTTACAGAAGGTTTATTGAGCAACACAACTTAAATAACTGCGTGAGTTCTTACTTTAAGAACTGTACAAGTGGAAAGGTTGCAACTTTTCTATACACTACAACTAGGCCTGACCACACTAGCAGCCCTGAGCTAAATCTCTGTCTCTGTTCTCCTCACAGTCAAATCCACCCAACAGCCCAGAGGGCTGCTTGCTTCCCCTTTTATACACGCCAGTGCTCCCCCAGTGGTCTTTCCATTACCCATCAGCTCCTTCTGTACATACCCAAGTAAAGATCACTACAATCCCATTGAAGAATAAAGGACTGAGGGGTTGGGGAGAGGGACTTCTGAGTATGCCTGCTGGTAAGGTGAGCAGAGAGGTGTGTTTGTGCGTTGTGGAGCAGCGGGCATATGTTGACAGGTTGAGGAGGCAGACTGTAAGTAGAGTATTTTATACGTGGAATGTTGTGAGGAGCACAGTTTTTTTTTATTTGGGCCTCTTGCACCATCTCTCCAGGCATGTTCTTGTAAAATACGTCATACTTCGACTTAACTGACATGGATTTTACAGGACTTTTCAGTGCACTGAGAGATCTCTTGTTAATGGGGGCTGTGAAAAATATTTACAATAAAGGCAAGTGAAAGGGAAGCTCAGCTGATTATTTCGAGGATGTAGTTGTTATCAGAAACCAATCACTTCCCCTTCCCCTTCCCGGCCCTGGCCTCCGACTGTAGGCGGGAATCTGCAGAGCAGGAACTGCAACTCCGGGAAGGTGTGCAGTCGGCCGCTCGGCGAGGCTCTCTGGCGGCTCCATGAAGCGGAGAGTGCGGGGCTGACAACAGGCCGCAGGGGGACTGGGTCGCGCTCTCTGTCTGGTGGAGGAAGGTCAGTAAGAAGCCGATTAGGCCAGACTCACAGCTCTGGGACTCTCCGACCCCAAAACCCGGGTGCGAACCCGGCCTCTCAGCTGATTCTCTCTGTCTGAAGACCTTTTTCCGGCTCATTGGGAGAGATGGCGAGCCCGGTACAGGGGCAGGAAGGGGAGACCAGACAGCATATGATCAGCAGCCTAAGACGAGAGATGGAGCGTTGAGGAAAAGGCTAATTTCTTAATTATTTACCATTTGATGTCTCGACTTTAACAAATTGTGAGAAAATGATGTAATTTTTTTGTCATTGCTTATTAATGGATTTTGTGGGGGAGAAACTTTCAAAATTTAAAATATTTATTTGAAATATTTGTAACCTTTATTGCAGATGCTGAATGCAATTTATCAAGTTGTTAATCTTCTTTAAAGTATTTTAAGATTATCCTATAGTCCACTATAATATTAGGAATTTGTGGCTATCCTGACCTCCCAAACTTTATTTCTTTCAACAGATGACTGAAGTAAAATTGCTGAAGTTGCAATGGCATTAAATCTCCTCAGAGTGTTTCATTTTGTTTCAACTGAGTTACAAACGTACAACTTTTTACGAATTGTGAAGTGGCAATTGTATCCTTACAATAGCCTTCGCAAAATTCTGTATCCACAATGTAGCCGGATTTTGTCAACAGGACCGCTAAAAGCATGGTATAAATGGGTTCCCGATAAAGGATACCACAATGTGGTCAGAGACCAACTTTGCTGCAACTTGGGAACAGTGTGCCTCCATGGGGATGCTGGGGAGAACTTTAAGTTGGACAGCAAGCAACACACTTTCTCCAATGAACAGAATTTTTTGAAACATTTAAACAACTGTAAAACTGTGAAACAAGTCTTTAAACTGCTGAACTCTTCGGTGTCCATTGTGGATGCAATGACAGCTGCTGCCTTGCTTAAAATATCACAGATTGAAAGAGATGGGAATGAATTGAAGAATCCTGCAGTACTGCTGGAGAATGAGGTATTCAAGGCATTGTGTTTCCAGTTTGAGCATGAATCTTTGAGGCTCAGCAATACAGGACTGGTGACTGCACTGTATGCTTACGTTCAATTGTATGTGGACCCAGAGAGCACCCTCATGGTGCGATTACTATCAGAATGTCAGCTGCGGCTCAACAAAGGACAGTTGTTAATTAAAGACATATGTTTGCTGGGCAAGGCCTTGCTGGACTTGGAGGGCCCCAGATGTAGAATGCTTAAGCAGATAATGGAGGAAATTCAAGGACAGAAAACGGATGACTGGACATCTGAAGAGATAGCAATGGTTTATAACTTGCTTGAGGCTGGTGTAGGGGAAGGAGGAAATTACCAGCAGCTGCTGAACAAAATGAACATCCATGCCCTTCATTTAGCTTCCAGGATGAGTCGCAAAGTCAAAAATGACATCCTTAACGCAATGGTTATCCTCAAGCAAACCCGAGCAATTCCTTTAGTGATTAATCTATGTAAACAATCAGTGAGACATGTCCCTCATTTCTCAGATCAGGAGCTTATAGTGGTACTGAATGCTCTAATGTACTTTGGACACAGTGATAGGTTTTTCACTGATGCTCTGGAGAGGAATTTCCCCCAAAAAGCCTTTATCATGCAGCCAGAAGCAATCAGCAAAGTGATGCAGTATTGCAGCCAGAGGAGGATCCTGTCAGCGCCCATATTTGATGCAGTTGCTGAGAGTTTTGTTTACAATTCAGATAATTTTACAACTGAAGAAATTGCCTTGCAAATTATACCATTTGGCAAGCTGAACTATCTGCCGCCAAATGCAGGTCAGCTCTTTCGGAAGATTGAAAACTTATTAAGAGGACGATTTTCACAATTTCAGCCACGTACTCTGCTGAACCTCCTCCATTCGTGTATATTAATAGAACGCTTTCCTGTGAATTTTGTAGCCAAAATCTTTAGTCCATACTTTCTGCAACAGCTGGAAGGTGAGCTGATCTGTTTAATTTAATCTGTGTGCGTGGGTTTCCTCCGGGTGCTCCGGTTTCCTCCCACAGTCCAAAGATGTGCAGGTTAGGTGGATTGGCCATGATAAATTGCCCTTAGTGTCCCAAGTTGCCCTTAGTGTTGGGTGAGGTTACTGGGTTATGGGGATAGGGTGGAGGTGTTGACCTTGGGTAGGGTGCTCTTTCCAAGAGCCGGTGCAGACTCGATGGGCCGAATGGCCTCCTTCTGCACTGTAAATTCTATGAATTAAGCACTTTTTAAATTAGGAGAAAGTAAATTCATAGAGAATAGTAGATTCTCATGAGTGATTTTGTTGCCATATCCAGCTGTCAGGTTCAGTCGGTGCCATATAAATCAAAACAACAGTGGCATTTTAAAAGAATTTTACTTCCATATTTCTGTCTGTTATCAAAACTGACCTGCAGTATTGATAGTTTCCTTAGATGCTACACATGAGAATTAATAGTGGTTGGTGTGCAGTAAAGACTGAATGCTTCACAATGAGAACAATCAATTTGCAGTATAGCCATGGTGGGTTGAAAGTTTAAGACATAAAAGGAAGAGACGGAATAGGAACTAACTGAGTCCTTCTGAATGAGCGTAAAACAACATGATAGGTATGTTGTTACATGGTGTTTGTTCAATGAATGTCTAAGAGATAGAGACCAGTTGGGGCAGCACGGTGGCACAGTGGTTAGCATTGCTGCCTCATGGCACCGAGGTCCCAGGTTCGGTCCTGGCTCTGGGTCGCTCTGTGTGGAGTTTGCACATTCGCCCCGTGTTTGCATGGGTTTTGCCCCCACAACCCAAAGATGTGCAGGGTAGGTGGATTGGCCACGCTAAAATTGCCCCTTAATTGGAAAAAATGAATTTCCAAAAATTTATTTCAATGAATTTGAAAAAAAGAGATATAGACCAGTTAGACGCACAGTTGACCATAACCTGCTCAAGTTCGGAGAGAAAAATTGAGCAGAGTTTGTGGGTGTCGGATGGCAACAATATTAGGAACAACTGTGATCTTCCTGTTATTAGTAACCTACTGAGGTTCATTCTTTAGGCTTGTATATAAATGAGGGCACACTGTGAAACTATGGCCCAGCAAGTAGTCAATGCCTTCAGCAAAGGGGAGGAAAAAAGAGGCCTGAATGTACAGCACAGAAACAAGCCATTTGGCTCAATGGATTCCAGTCACCTCTTGCCTCTGTTCATCCAACTCCCATTAATAAAAACTCTTCTTCCTTTCTCCCTAGTTTCCACCTTTAATACATCTTTGCTATTTGTCTTAAATATTCCATTCTGGTAGCACATTATAATCATTCGCTGGGTAAAGAAGTCTTACTGAATTCTCTTGTGGATTTTAGTAACTATTTTATATCAGTTTTGGTCTTGCCCTCAGTCACCCTTCAGTTTCTCTTATCTAGGAAAAGAGACCGATCTGCTTGATCTTCCTTATAGGGTCACAATCTACATATGAGTTGATTACAACAGGTTTGTTTGATAACATCTGTTGTTTTTTTCTTTTTGTCATGGACAACAATTTATCTGAGATCAGGGATTCAGCAGAGTATTCGTCCATTCCAGGACAAAGCAGTCCACTTTATTGGCATCCCGGTCATCACCTTAAACATTCATTCCCTCCACCAGCCACACACAAAGCCATCACTTAAACCATATTACATGTGTGACTGTTTCAGGCAGTTAACACAGTTATTCATGCCTCTATTAAACTGTAGTTGCCTGCCACTAAATCCTTTCAAGCTGATTTTTAGCCGTCCAGCATCACCTTCCCTATCCCCTTTCAGCAACACCTTTCTTTCTGTCTGTCCCTGAATGTGTTTCTTTTTATGTCTCTCTCAATAAGTATATATGTGGCCTTTGCATTTCTCTGTCCTAATAACCTTCTCTACCTCTTCCCAATCTTGCTTCTTTCTCCATCTCCCTCCATTCTATCTGTTACCCCAGTATCTATTGCACCAATGAACCATTGTGTGTAGCTTTGTAAAAAAGGTAAGCAGTTAACCTGATCTCCAACATCTACCAGCTCATGTGAAAGCAGAACAAACAGTCTTCCATTTAAATCACGCCTGTTTCCTCTTGTGTTAAGGTCTGATTCATAGAGGTCTGATTTGTACAGTCTCGCAACCACAAGCAGACTTCCAGAATATCACCCAAATGTTCATTTTTCAAGTATTTGCCAAAATTTAGGGAGCTTCACTAATTGTTCAGATTCTGTTTCCAGCTAAGCCCTTGCACAGGCAGTGTACACATGTGCAGTGGAAAGCAGCAAACATAAGTTGCTTCTCACTCTGATTAGGTAATTTAATCTCAATGCAGTACTTGTAAGGCTCTTGGTGTATTATCCAGCAGTACTGATGGCGATACCTAACTCTGAATAAATCTTTTGTATATCCTAATAGCAGAAGGAATAGGTTTTGACAAGTTTGTCCTTGCCCAGCTGACCCAGCTGTTCATGACTATGAAACTGGAGTGCCGAACGTTTGAGGTATGTAAGATATTTTAACTATTTACCGGCACTTATTGCAAAACAAATGTTTTTCTTGTAGATTGCATATGGTGAGTCAATACCAAGTTCAGTGTTCGAGGGAGAAAATTAATTGGACCAGGGCACATAGACATGGTTAAATTTTGATTTAAAGTCATACATTCGTCATACATTCTGAAGAGTTGAAAACTATAGCCCAATCTAACCCCTTCTAGGGTAGAGAATGGCCTCGTGCTGAGCAATGGAGTGCTGTTAGGCTGCAATTTAATGAAGCAGGGCATCTCGTGTGAGTTGGATTTCCTGACCGTTCAGCTGAAAAACACTTTGTGCTGCAAATTGCTGTTAGTGTGAGTTGATAACTGCAGATAGGTTAATGAGGTATCTGGGAATTTGCTGAATGATGGGACTACCAGACTGCCTCCTTAACCAATTAAATTTAAGGATAGAGAAAGAAACCAAGGAACAACGGAAAGGAAACTAGGCTGAATAAATAAAATACAAAAAGCAAAATAAAGAGCGGGACAGAAAGATTAGATTGAGAAAGAGAGAGTGGAAAAAGCAAAGGAAAAGTAAGAAACAATACATTTACAATTTTAAAAGCTCTAGAAACAGTTTACCACCTCTGCAAGAGTGAAGACACACCACAGTTTAAATTGTTCCTTATCTCGGTATCTGAAGTGGAATAGCAGTGCATGAACAAACTTCTCAGCATTTAAAAGTTCCTTGAAATGCTAACTACCAACATTACTTTCTGGGGAGAGTTTAATTCATTTTAACAGCTCAAATGCAGAAATGTTTTTGAACTCGCAAGGCTGGTGGCAAACTCTGGCCATTGCAAGGCTTCCAACAGAATGGCGCAAATCACCTTGCAACTCCGAGCATAACTCTTGTTTGCCATAAATTGCTGAATTGTTTACAAACTAATAAATGGCATGTGCCACTGTTTTCCCAGAAAATCTTAATGAGTTATATAGAATACACAGCAGAGAAAGAGGCCAACCAGTCCATGTAGACGGTCTATTCTCCACTCTAACCTCGTATCCTTTCTCATCTAACTCTATTCTCTTGTCCCGCGTGAGCTTATCTAGCCTCCCCTTAAATGCATCTATACTATTTGCCTTAACACACTTCCTGTGGAATCAATCAATCAACAAAAAGAAGGCTGATCATTTTCACATTACTGTTAGTGGAAGTGTATATGCAAATTAGTTGCTACATTTCCTACATTCCAGCAATGACAATATTTCAAGAGCACTTCATTGGCTCATAATGCACTCTTGTGATGTATGATGGTGATGAAAAGTGAAAATGTTTCTTTTTAAAATGAGTTAGTGATCAAGAACATTGTGTCCAGTGAAATGAGATTATCCTCAGTTCATATGACCTAATACTTTATGTATGGTGCAGACACACCTCTAATTTCATAGAAATATACTGGATTTGTTTCTCAACAGGGTCCCAACCTTCCTCCAAAGTATCGAGTAAAATCATTTCTTACGCCAGGACGCTCAGTGGAAAGTGTGGTGGATGAACATCTGTACAGCAAGGTTAAGAATGCCCTGACGGATCTTCTTGGAGCAAGGAATTACTTTGCTTCCCGTGTGCTAACACCATATGGCTATACATTAGGTACTGCAAGCATTTACAAATTTCTTTATGGAAACTAGATTTTCACCATAAAACCCTGTTATTAGTACGTTTGTGCAGGGAATTCTGCTGTCTGTGTCTCTAGCATTTGTAAAGCAGACACTACTACAAATATATTTGAGGAAAGTTGGCTGCTACCCACTCTTCTTAGTCTTAATGGTGTATTGAATCATTAATAGTTTATTGGGGGAAAAAAGGGATATGTTTTTGTGTGCACAAAAAAAAATGAATTCAAAGGTCAGCTCCTCCATTATTTTCTGAAAAATTTTATTTTTTGCAGTGAACTAACTTCTTTCAGGATTAAGATATGGTCCTTAACTTTTTAATGGGATAGCAGTGCAATGCTCTTGAAATAGAAATACAGGATGTTCCTCCCTATCCTGTCTCTTAATTTGCTGTATCTATAATGATATACCTGCTGAAAAAATGGGCAATATTCTGTTCCTAGACCTTTGCTAATATTGCCCTGTAACAATTTACAAAGAGGTTTATAATGTGACGATTACCACTCTCCGAACCACCCCTTTCTTTGTTTGAAAAGCATTCAACCTCTGCTCAGTGGCTGTCTTTTACTAATTATATGAAAGCTCAGCAACATATCCCCACGTGCTATGCAACTCTAAACTAATGCACCACTACACACTACTTCTTAGTTTCAGGGGAAAAATAAATCCTATTATACTTTTTCAGATGCAGAGATCAAATTGGATGAAGAAGGATATGTGCTTCCTGCCTCTCAACGTGAAGAAATATTCAGGAGGTGAGAACCTTAATTTAAATTAATTGTCGAAGCTGTCATCCATCAAATTTTTTTTAAATTAGCAGTCAGAATACAGCACAGCACTGGAGTGATATAGGAATTGTGACAGAGTCCAAATGGGGAAAATTTGAAAAAAGGACAAGGTCTTGTCCTAAATCTATCCCTGATGATTAATAGTAGATGAAAATGGTACTGGGAAAGAACAGAAATGTTGCAGATTTCCAATAGTCTAACATACTCTCCAGCAACCATAGTTTGTCCGGAGTTTCATTTTCTTCACGTAAAGTACAATGGGTTCCAGCTGATTCCACACTCTGGAAGACCGGCAGAATCATCATAACTGGTCACTTATGCCATTTCTTAGAGTCCCCGCTTAAATTATGGCTAGCAATCAGAGCCCCCACATAAATTCTATGCCATGATGAAGTGGTGCAATCAAGAGTTCTTTTGATCCTGGCATAAACATAAATACTGGCTGCAATGTTAGCATCTCTTGTTATAACTACTAAATATCCAGGTGTATGAGTAGGCTCTGTTTATTAAATGCACTCATCTGCAGGTCAATGGACATCCAAGTGATGGTTTTTCTCGAATCTTTATAACAGCACTGCAGCATTTCATCTGTGATTTAGAAATTTTAGGTTGTTTGCCATACTTGTGCCAGTTTTTCCAGGCAGTGTTGCTGTTCATTTGCATCAGCTTGAATCACTAATATTATTTTTAATATTTAGCGTACCCAATTCTTTTTTTTCGTGGCCAATTCACCTACCCTGCACATCTTTTGAGTTGTGGGGGTGAAACCCACACAGACATGGGGAGAATGTGCAAACTCCTCACGGACAGTGACCCGGGGCCAGGATCAAACCTGGGTCCTCAGCTCCGTGAGACAGCAGTGTTGAATCACTATTATAATTACCAAACTAACAGGCTGAATACATGTCAAGTGGGTTTGTATCCTACAGCAAAATTATATAGACAGTGTCTGTTAATCTCAATCAGTAGTTTTATAGACTTGTTCTTTCATTGAACAAGGGATATGTTTTTGTGTGCACAAAAAAAATGAATTCAAAGGTCAGCTCCCCCATTATTTTCTGAAAAATTTTATTTTTTGCAGTGAACTAACTTTTCTTTCAGGATTAAGATATGGTCCTTAACTTTTTAATGGGATAGCGGTGCAATGCTCTTGAAATAGAAATACAGGAAGTTCCTCCCTATCCTGTCTCTTAATTTGATGTATTTATAATGATATACCTGCTGAAAAAATGGGCAATATTCTGTTCCTAGACCTTTGCCAATATTGCCCTGTAACCATTTACAAAGAGGTTTATAATGTGGGATTACCACTCCCCGAACCATCCCTTTCTTTGTTTGAAAAGCATTCAACCTCTGCTCAGTGTGTTCTTGTGGTCAGCTATGCCTGTACTGGTCTATAATGATATTGATTGCAGCTCACCTTTCAGAGTTAACTCTGTAGAGGATGGTGTCATCAGCGATGATGGCATTTCAAATGAAATCATTATGTGAAGCTGATTGCTAGAAATGTCCTTTCAGAGAAGAATTAAAAAGAGCAGTGGATGAGAAGGATTTGAGCTGGTACGGTGGGAGGAAAGGAATTCAAAGATCATACTTGGGAGTATTTCAACCTACCTAAGAACCAAAATGCTTTGCTGATCTAGAATATGAGCTGCTAACTTTCACATAGGACCGTTTTCACAGCTGTTTTACTGGGCATGCCACAAAATGCAAGTCAGATCTCTACTTGGCAATAGCGGGTAATTCAAATGGAAGTGAAACAAACTACATCACCTGGAAGGGACAAAGTGAGGGGGAGGAAAACACAAAAATTTAAACTAAAACTTTTTTTCAAAAGTCAGAAGCAGAGAGTGAACTAGAAATAAAAAATCTTGTATTTGGCTTCTACACCAAGGAATTCTTCAAGGGTTATCAAAGAATTGGAATCCTTTTAAGAATGTAAACCTGTTCAAAATTGTGGATTATCTTCAAGTAATTAAAATACTAGATGCTTATCTGCTGAAAGTGTTCACTTTCATGTTCACATCATAGCACCAATCATTGTAATGGCTGACATATATCTGAGGGTGCTAAGTGAGATTGAAGACAAAAGGGAAAAATCGCCTCATTATGCATGGGTGCAAAGAACAGGCACAGTATATTTGAGGAAAAATTGGATGGGAGAATTCCATGTTGAAATAGAACCTATTAATTTAAATATGGGAAAAATCAGGTAAGATCTATTATCTTGTGATAGGATGTGTAGTGCTCTTGCCTGAGTTTCCTGTGCTACGACGAGGTATCCACCAAAATCATTGATCAACAAAATGCTCGGTGGCTTAGATTTCACCATTTTTTATGCCAATTTAAATTTAGTGCCAAGTCATGGGGATTTCCAAGTATCATCAAGCAGGGCAATAGCCAAATCACCGTGAAATACAAAAAAATAGAAGCTAAAATATCAAAAACATGTTGAAGTTATTAAAGTCTGAATTATCATTGAAGAGATTTGGCATTCCACAACTATAAAATTTGCTTTTCGGGGTCAGTGAATCCGTTTAACAGTAATTATGCGTTTAATGCACCATTAAAACCCTGGTATACTTTTTCCAAGTATTTTCTAATTCAGGGATTTTCAAAGTGTGGGTCGCGGGCGGGTGTCTGGAGGGTTGTGAAGTAATCGGTACAGCTTTCCCACAGTGGTCCTGATCGTAGGAGAAGTGGCCAATGGCCGCAACCGACATTTTTATTGAGAATGGTGGCCGCTGTCGCCTTTTAAATGAGAAGGAATTGAGGCTGTGTCCAGTCTTCCGGCCATAAGAGTGGCAGCAGTGAACAGGTGACGAGCCTTGCACGTACACTTGACGTCAAATGCCCATGTTTTTGGTGCCAAATCACAGGGGCTGGTTTAGCTCAGTGTGCTAGACAGCTGGTTTTGGATGCAGATCAAGGCCAGCAGCGCGGGTTCAATGCCCCTACCAGCTGAGAATTCTGAATTCTCCCTCTGTGTACCTGAACAGGCGCCGGAACATGGCAACTAGAGGCTTTTCACAGTAACTGAATTGCAGTGTTAATGTCTACTTGTGACAATAAAAAGATTATTATTAAATTGCCCCTTAATTGGGGAAAAAAAACAAGAATTGGGTACGCAAACACTGGACAAATCCAACCCAGCCAATTACCGCCCTATCAGTCTACTCCATCATCAGCAAAGTGATGGAAGGAGTCATCAACAGTGCTATCAAGCGGCACTTACTCAGCAATAGTCTGCTCACGGACACAGTTTGGGTTCCACCAGTGTCACTCAGCTCCTGAACTCATTACAGCCTTGGTTCAAACATGGACAAAAGAGCTGAATGCCAGAGGTGAGATGAGAATGACTGCCCTTGACATCAAGGCAGCATTTGACCGAGTATGACCTCAAGGAGCCTTAGCTAAACTGGAGTCAATGGGAATCAGGGAAAAAGTCTCCACTGGTTGGAGTCATACCTGGCACAAAGGAAGATGGACGTGGTGGTTGAAGCTCAATCATCTCCGCGCCAGGCCATCACTGCAGGAGTTCCTCAGGGTAATGTCCGAGGCCCAACTATCTTCAGCTGCTTCATCAATGATCTCCCTTCCATAAAGTCAGAAGTGGGGATGTTTGCAGATGACTGCACAATTTTCAGCACCATTCACGACTCCTCAGATAATGATGCAGTTCATGACCAAATGCAACAAGACCTGGACAATATCCAGGCTTGGACTGACAAGTGGCAAGTTACATTCGTGCCAGGCACTGACCAGCTCCTACATCGTCCCTTGACATTCAATGGCATTACAAGTCAGGAGTGTAATGGAATACTGTCCATTTGCCTGGATGAGTGCAGCTCCAACAACACTCAAGAAGCTCGACATCATCCAGGACAAAGCAGCCGGCTTGATTGCTCCCCCTTCCACAAACATTCAAACCCTCCACCACCGATGAACAGTGGCAGCCGTGTGTACCATCTACAAGATGCACTGCAGTAACTCACCAAGGTTTCTTAGATAGCACCTTTGAAACCCATAACCACTACCTTCTAGAAGGACAAGAGCAGCAGATACCTGGGAACCTCCCCACCTGGAGGTTCCCTCCAAGTCGTTCAACACCCTGACTTGAAAATATATCGCCGTTCCTTCATTTTCGCTGGGGTAACATCCTGGAACTCCCTCCTTAACAGCACAGTGGGTGTACCTACACCTCAAGGACTGTTCATAAACAGCCAGACTTTGCTGATGAAACAACTGAAACTAATGGTGTCACTAGTAGAGCAGGTTCCGGAGAGAACCAGATAAAACCTCATTACAACCTTGCTCCAAACATGAATAAAAGATCTGAACTCAAAGATGAGGTGGAAGTGGCTGCCCTTGACATCAAGACAACACTTGACTGAGTCTGGCATCCAGGATCCCTAGAAAAACTGAAGTCAGTGGGAGGAAACTGTCCATTGACTGGAGTCATGCCTAGCACAAAGGAGGTCAATCATCTTAATCGCAAAGCATCACTGCATGAGTTCTTCAGGATAGTGTGCTAGGCCTAAGCATCTTCAGGTGCTGTACCAATTACCTTCTCTTCATCATAAGGGCAGAAGTGGGAATGTTCATTGATGAAACTGTCCATATGCAGCAAGACCTGGACAACATTCAGGCTTACGCTGGCAAGTGGCAAGAACATATATTTTTACAAGTGCAGGCCAATGACCATCTCCAACAAGGCCATCTCTCCTTGACATTCAATGACATTACCTTCACTGGGTTGCTATTCAACAGAAACATAACTGAACCAGCCATAAATACAGTAGCTACAAGAACAGGTTAACAGTATCAAATTCTACAGCATATAATTCACCGAATGATTCTACAAAGTCTTGTCTACCATCTAAAGGGCACAAGTGATCAAAAACAAGCTAGACAAGCTTAACTCCAGACTTGCCTCTCGGGGAAGTAAGAGACTGCTATGTGCTCTGTTTCACGGAGACATGGCTCACCGCTGCCTCACCGGGCTGTGCCATACAACCTGAAGGCTTCTCAATACACAGGATGGACCGCACAGCGTCACCGGGCAAAGCGAAGGGTGTAGGGGTTTGCCTCCTCAACAACTCCTCCTGGTGTTTGAAAGTGTTGACCCTGGCAAAGTACTGCTACCCCGACCTGGAATACATGACTGTTAAGTGCCGCCTATACCAGTGTTCTTCAAACTTTTTTTCCGAGGACCCATTTTTACCAACCGGCCGACCTTCGGGACCCAACCGTGCCGACCTTCGCGACCCACGCCGGCCGACCTGCCTTGTTTGCTGCTGACAAAAATGGAGGAAATGGTTTTGGGTCCCTTTGGCCCTCGTACACGCTCCTCCAATGGAACCTGTTGGATGAAGGTGAAGCCTTCCGGTGTCGGAAAGTATGGAGTCTCCGTCTGTCCAAAGTTCTGCATTTTTTTTTTTTAACAGTAAATAAAACTCCTCCGAACTTGTAAAATAAAAATAAAATGAATAAAATAAATGAAATGAATAAACCTCCCCCCCCCCCCCGAACTTTTCAAACAAAAAGCTCCGACCGTTTTTTTTTTAAAAAGCGGCCGAACTGCGCATGCGTGCCCGATCATCAGCGCACATGCGCGGCAACGATCCAGCAAGCATGCGCAGTGCGGCCGCATTTTTTTTTTTTTACATGTTCGTGGCCATTTTGAAGGCCGCTTGCAGCCGACGTTATTAACTATTGCGCTCCTTCAGATGGAGCTCCTTCTCCCTGCATACAAGCAGAAACTTAATTGGGAGAATCCAGTTAAGAAGGTCGTGCAATGTTGGTCTGAGGCAACAGAAGAGCTCCTATGTGACTGTTTGGAGACAATGGACTGGTCCATATTGAAGAACTCAGCAGCCAACCTAAACGAGTATGACAGACTTCATCAGCAAATATGTAGAAGATTGCGTGCCAAAGAAGGTGTTATGTACGTTTCCCCAACTGGAAACCATGGCATAATTGGGAGATTCACTCCCTACTGAAGACCAAGTCTGAGGCGTTCAAGACAGGCGACCCTGACCTATACAAGAAATCTAGGTACGACCACAAAGCTCTCGGGGATGCCAAGAGACAATACCAGAAGAAGCTAGAGTCACAGAATAATGACACAGACTCTCATTGGCTGTGGCAAGGCTTAAACAACATAACGGGTTACAAAGCAAAGCCGAGTAGAATCTCTGGCAGCAGCGCACCCTCCCCAATGAACTGAATGCATTCTATGCTCCTTTCAACCAGAACACCACCAAACCGTTGTCAACTGCCAGCAGCCTCAGATACACCAATACCTATCATCACAGGTTCCAAAGTCAGATCGACTTTCTTGAAAGTGAACCCTCGGAAAGCAACGGGTCCTGCGTGGACCATCTGGCGGGTGGTTTGTGGACACCTTCAACCTCTCCCTATTCCATTCCGAGGTTCCACCTGCTTCAAAAGGACCACCATCATACCAGTGCCAAAGAAGAGATGTAAGGATAAACAACAACACCACCTCCACGACAGTCCCCAATACAATACCGGGGCCCTGCGGGGCTGCGTGCTTAGCCCTCTACTATACTCCCTGTACATACAAGACTGTGGCAAAAGTTTGCTGATGACACAACCGTAGTGAGTCAGATCTTGAACAGCAACGAGTCAGTGTACAGGAGGGAGAGAGAGAACCTAGTGGAGTGGTGTAACAACAATAAGTTCTCCCTTGATGTCAGCAAAACTAAGGAGCTGGTCATTGACTTCAGGGAGCAAAGTATCGTACTCACCTTCTCTGCAACAATGGTGCCGAGATGGAGATGATTGCCAGCTTCAAATTCCTAGGTGTGCACATCACCAACAATCCTGTCCTGGTCCACCCATGTCAGCGCTACGACCAAGAATGCACAACAGTGCCTGTACTTCCTCAGGAAACTAAGGAAATTCGGCATGTCCACATTGACTCTTACCAATGTTTACAGGTGCACCCATAGAAAGCATCCTATCTAGCTGCATCACAGCCTGGTATGGCAACTGCTCGGCCAGAGACCTTGCAAAACAACCCACTCCATCACGCAAACTCACCTCCGATCCATTGGCTCTGTCTACACCTCCCGCTACCTTGGGAAAGAAGGCAACATAATCAAAGACCCCTCCCATCCGGTAATTCTCTCTTCCATTGGGCAGGAGATGCACATGTCTGAGAACACGCACTAACAGATTCAAAAACAGTTTCTTCCAGACTTCTGAATGGCCCTCTTATGGACTGAACTGATCTATTCACATATCTTCTCTACAGAGTAGTACTGCACTCTTGTATGCTTCACCCAATGTATTTACATTGTATATTCCTACGTGTTTTCATGCATGGATCGATCTGTCTGGACTGTACGCAGAACAATACTTTTCACTGTACCTCGGTACACATGGCAATAAATCAAATCAAGTCAGCAGTGTGATGGAATACTCTACATTTGCCTGGATAAGTGCAGCTCCAACAACACTCGAAGTTCAACATCATCCAGGACAAAGCATCCCTCTTGATTGGTACCCTAACCATCACCTTAAACGTTCACTGCCTCCACCATCGATAGCCAGTGGGCAGCAGTGTGTACCATCCCCACACTGCATTGCAGCAACTCAGGCACTTTCAACAGCACCTTCCAAACGCATGGCCTCCACCACCTAGAAAGACAAGGGCCGTATTTGCATGGGAATATCACCAGCTGCAAGTTTCCCTCCAAGCCATGCACCACTCTGATTTGGAACCATAATCGCCATTCCCTGATTGTTGCTGGGCCAATCCTGGAGTTCCCTTTCCTAAAGGGGTGGCACAATGGTTAGCACTGCTGCCTCCCCATGCCAGGGACCTGGGTTCAATTCCAGCCTTGGGTCACTATCTGTGTGGCGTTTTCACTTTCTCCCTGTACCTCCGTGGGTTTCCTCTGGATGCTCCAGTTTCCTCCCCAGTCCAAAGATGTGCAGGTTAGGTGGGTTGGTCATGCTGAATTGCCCCTTAGTAGAGGTTAGGTTTGGAGGTAAACTGGGGTGGCATGTGGCGCAGTGGTTCGCACTGGGACTGCGGCGCTGAGGACCTGGGTTCGATTAACGGCCCTGGGTTACTGTACGTGTGGAGTTTTCACATTCTCACCATGTCTGCGTGAGTTTCACCCCACATCCCAAAGATGTGCAGGGTAGGTGGTTTGGCCATGTTAAATTGCCCCATAATTGGGGAGAAAAAAAATAATTGGGTAGTCTAAATTTTTTTTTTTTAAAGTTAGGAGGTAATTGGGATAAGCTGGAGGAGTGGGCTTGGGTGGTGTGCCCTTTAAGGGGATCGGGGCAGAGACGATGGGCCGAATGGCCTCCTGCACTGGAGAGATTCTATGATTCACTGGGGGGGTACCTACACCACATGGACTGCAGCAGTTCAAGGCAATGGTTCACCACTACCTTCTCAAGGGCAATGAGGGATGGCCTAGTCTGCAACACCCACATCTTGAAATGAAAATCGCTTATTGTCACAAGTAGGCTTCAAATGAAGTTACTGTGAAAAGCCCCTAGTCGCCACATGAAAGAATACATTTAAAAATACAAGATTAAACATGAATATGCAAAAGTTCACTGCCCATCCTTTGTACACTTGCTCCTCAGTTTATTTCACAATTCTCCAAACTGATAGAGTTGTTTGGATCCCAGATGCTGTTTGCTAGCTGCACTGTTCACGCACTAACAGATTTAAAAACAGCTTCTTCCCCGCTGTTACCTGGGCGGGATTCTCTGATCCTGAGTCTAAATGTTGACGTCGTCGGAAACGGCGTCGCGTTCAGCAATTCTGGCCCCCACAGAGGGCCAGCACGGCACTGGAGCGGCCCACGCCACTCCAGCTGCTGATCCCGGCATCAACTGGGCGCCGCGGGATCCACGCATGCGCAGTGGCACTGACGCCAACGCAGCGAAGAATCATCCATTTGCACTTTCGGCAGCTGGTTACACAAAAAATGCTGAATTCTAAACGGGACACATCTAAAGGTGTTTGCCATCAGATGCCCTGTTTGGCTTGATGTGATAGCTTAGTGAGCTTTATATCGACGTGGTAAGTTGCCATTTACAGATGCCACACCATCACTTCATAGATGTGTACAGACAGTATCCAGGTTTGGTATTCCACTTGAACCATGTGAAAGTACCATTTTGGTTATCTTTCAGTGTTAAACCAAAGTTATACCACTAGATGGCACCTGTGCGTTTCCTTCGACAGGTTCTGACTGGTTATTGCTTATAAAAAATACCCATGTTTTTCCATACTCTGCTACACATTAATGTTTTTAACAAATCAGCTGTGAGCTATTTGAATAGCAAAACAGGCTTGAGCAGCTAAATGGCCTACTCTTGTCCTTTTGATATATAGATAATGTGAAGAACCAATTAATAAAACAGTACTGTTAACAGCAAGTTTTATATTCCCTCAAACCATTTAATACAAATTCAGGTTTTTGATCAGTTTCCTAGAAATAGAACCAATTTAAACATTGGTAAAAATACTGCAGAAATATTAAGTTGTTGTCTTCCTCGTCTGTCCCTCAATTAAAGGATAATTCAGGGTTGTGAGTTTCTGTCATACATCTTCAAGTGACTGAACTGTTCGGTGCTCAACCTGCAGATCGTTGACCAGATTGGACTGGATGTTCCATAAGGTTGTGGGATCCGGGGGCAGGATTTTCTTCCTTTTCTTCTCTGCTTCACCATTAAGACATTGCGCAGCTCAAAGTGTGATGCAACTTGATGGACAAGTTGTGGCCATTTTGAACAACTACTACCAAGCTCCTCCCGGTTATTGTCAATGGTACTGCATTTCAAGAAAAGCTTCAGAGCATCTTTAAAGTGTTTTCTTTGTCTTCCCGGAACAATGGCCACTTAGAATTGAGGAAACGAGCTGGTGGGGAGATGCTTTTCAGCCATCCATCAGGGTTGATTTTGCAAGACTTTTGCATCAATGCTTGTGGAGCTGGCTGCAAGGACCCCAGCATTTGGTTCAATGAACCTCCCATTAAATCCAGAGGATATGGAGGGGGCATTGCTGATGGAATTCCTTTTGCCGATCTTGTGTTACTCATGCACAGTGCAGGAGTGTGGTGACAACTGCTCTGTACACTAGGACTTTTGTTGACTCCCGGAGCCTTTGTCGTCAAACACTCGCTATTGTAGTCTGTACAAGGCTGAGCTGGTACAGCTAATCCAGTGTTGGATCTCCTAGTTAATTGTGATTGGTGGCTATCAAGGTAGAAGATGCTCAACATCTTCGAGTGTCTCGTTCAACTTATATGGGCGGTGGAATATTGGGCTAACCAGATGTTTTGGCAACATTCCAGGACAGACCAAGTCTCGAATGTGGAATTGAAGAGGTTTATTATGGCTTTCAAATCTTGTGCAGAATGGGCAACTGCCCTGCGGTTGCTTGTAACTATACACATATGCCTGTGGTGGTCAATTTATCTGAGATTAGTTTTCCATCTAGGTGATATTTATTACTCACAGCAGTTGATCATTGAGTGAAAAGCCACTGTCACGTAGATTATTAACAGTATGGAGTTTTTTACAGTCTTGCTTGACCCCGGTCTGGATTTTGAAGGCACTCCAGACAGCTGCAGTCATATCACCATGAAGTAATTGTAGGATACTTTCTTGTGCATCCACATTGTTGAAGCACAATACAGAGTCTTATGGTTTACAGAGTCAAAAGCTTTGGTCAGGTCAACTAATTAAGTTCCTGGTGCTATTCCCCACATTTGTCTTCAATTTGTCTGGCATCAGAGACCATGTCAGAGGGTCCTCTAGAAGGTCTGAAGTCAGACTGATCCACAGTGTACCAGACTCAATGGGCCAAATGGACTTCTTCTGCACTGTAGGGATTCTTAAGTATTTTCATTTTAGGTTTGTTTGCCACACACACAGCACTTGTGATTTCAGTTATTGTTCCAGCCCAACCTGCCTCAGTTGTGACACTCTGTTTCAGTGTTATTCTACTGTCTGCCCCATCTATCTTTTAGTCCCTCCCCACCCCTTGATGACACCAACTTTAACAATCTTGAAACCCAGCTGTAAAATATTTCTATGTCAAGGGCACAATATAAATTTTGGTTGTTATTGAAAACTGTTTGTTATGTGTACTCATCCTTTTCAGAATAGCACTATGCATTGATGACCAGAGAAGGTTCTCTGTAAACAGTCACAATCTACTTGGTAAGGAAACTATCAAACAGAGGCAACTGCGACTGCTGGGCTACGATGTTGTGCAGGCGAGTATAAACACTAGAGAACCAAAAATACCTAATTTGTGACAAAACACCATTTGGGATTCACATTTGAATATACAGCTATAAAAATACTTTGTTGGCTATAATTCCAATCTTCAAAGCATCCAGATTTAGATGTCACGGGTATCAAGGTACAATGAGAAATATTGTTCTGCGTAGTCGAGGCAGATTGTACTACACATGAAAAACATGACATACGATAAATACGCAATGTAAATACATAAACATCACCGATTCTACCTGATGTGAGAGAGAATAACCCGGGTGGGAGGGGTCTTTGTTCATGCTGCCCACTTTCCCAAGGTAGCGGGAGGTGTAGAGTCAATGGATGGGAGGTGAGTTCGCGTGATGGACTGGGCTGTGTTCACAACTCTAGTTTCTTGCAGCCTTGGGCCAAGCAGTTGCCATACCAGGCTGTGATGCAGCCAGATAGAATGCGTTCTATGGTGCATCTGTAAAAATTGGTAGAGTAAATGTGGATATGCCAAATTTCCTGTTTCCTGAGGAAGTATAGGTGCTGTTGTGCTTTCTTGGTCGTAGCATCAACGTAGGTGGACCAGGACCGGATTGTTGATGTGCACACCTAGGAATTTGAAGCAGTCAACCATCTCCACTTTGGCACTATTGATGCAGACCGGGGCGTGAGCAGCTCTTTAGTTTTGTTGACATTGAGGGAGAGATTTGTTGTTGCACCATGCCACTAGGTCGTCTATCTCCCTCCTGTACTCTGACTCATCGTTCAAGATCTGACCCACTATGGTCATGTCATCAGCAAACTTATAGATGGAGTTGGGAGCCAAATTTTGCCACTCACGGTTGTGTATGTGAAGGAGTATGGTAGTAGGCCAAGTACACAACCTTGTGGGGCCCCGGTATTGAGGGTTATCATGGAGGAAGTGTCGTTGTTTATCCTTACTGCCTTACTGATTGTGGTCTATGGGTCAGGAAGTAGAGGATCCAGTTGCAGAGGAAGGAGACAAGTCCAAGGTTTTGGAGTTTGGCTAGGATTATGGTATTGAAGGTGGAGCTGTAGTCAACGAATAGGAGTCAGATATAGGAGTCCTTATTGTCGAGATGCTCCAGGGATTTATGTAGGGCCGGGGCGATGGTGTCTGCTGTGGATCGGTTGAGGCAGTATGCGAATTGCAGTGGGTCAAGGCATTCTGGAAGTATGGAGTTGATGCGTCTCATGACCAACCTCTCGAAGCACTTTATGATAGATGTCAAGGCCACCAGACGGTAGCCATTGAGGCATGTTGCCTGGTTCTTCTTTGGCACCGGTATGATGGCGGTGCCACTATCATTCATATAGATAACCAGTAATTACAATTAGTGTCTACACATGAATTCATGCATATTTAAGAATCCTTAAGTATAATATGAAAATCTGTCCTTTGTTTGCTATCCAGATTCCATTCTACGAATTTGACAAGCTGCAGAACAGTGAGATGATAGAATACCTTCACAAGAAGATATTTCCATACAGCTACAGACTTGCTTGGTGAAGGAACTAAAACAAGAGCCAATTAATTTCTACCTTGGAAACTTTCAGTGCCAGCAATAAACAATGTGCAATGGTGGATATCCTACAGCAATGCTTATTTTCTTGAATATAATTATATCAATAAAATTGCTATTGAATAAATGTAATTTTTTTAACTCCTAAAATACTATTGTGCATTTTATTATACAGAAAGGGTACTAAAAAGTAAATCCAGTTCTAAATGCACTTATTGCAGTAAATACATTATTCATTTATCCATCATTTAAATGATTAATTGAAATAAAATGTTTCCTCATGTTGCCATTGCTTCTTTTCCCCAATCACCTTAAGTCAGGATGCACTGGTCCTCGATCTTTCTACCAATGGGAACAATTGTTCCTTATCTATTCTATCCGCCCCTTCATGTGAACAGCCCCAGCTTCGCTAATCTATCTACGTAACGGAGGTTCCTCATTCTTCCAACACTTATCCTGCACCCTCCTTAATGTTTTCACCACATTGGACACAATACTCCAGCTAAGGCCCAACCAGTGTTTTATGCAGGTTTATCATAACTTCCTGGCTTATGCACTTTGTCCTTTTTATAAAGCCCACAATCCCATGTTTTATTCATGGGATTCTCTTCTCAACCTTCTCAACTCTTCTCAACCTGCCCCACAATTTTCAATGATTTCTGCACATATACATTTAATGCAGTTAGCATTGGTATCTTTTTCTGTATAAATGTCATGGATCTTACATCTCTCGAGTCAGGAAAAATGGGAGTTGACTAACCTCGTCTCCTGTGTAGCTGGGATATGTCTTAAAATAGCCTAGCATCTACTTGCTGCTGTGACACTGTATAATTGTGTTTTCAATTATGTGGAATAACCATTTTTTTTTAAAACAACTTATTCATGACAATCAAAGATTGTTAAATAAATTAGACATATCAAATGAATGAAGTAGTTTAATAAGGAATGCAGATTGCATTTTGACTAACTACCACATGCAAGCAGTGCAACATACTGCCAGAGTACAAAAACAATACATATTTATTTCAGTGTCAAGATGTCCATTAATATTTGAACTTATGACCCTCAGTGTTTTAAAACAACCCGGTGTCTTTGTAATAAGAGAGTACATTCTAGAGTGACAATGTGAGAGAGAATTCAGAATAAACATGTTACTGTCCTAGAAGGCAATTGGCTACCTTCATTACAAAGTTTCTGATCTCCAAGTCATTTACACCAGCTTGTAAATAATTTAAAAGTTATTTAGATTAAATAGTAAAATCTGAACAGGGTGGTTCCTTATTATAATTCTCAGTTATTTTCTGTAAAATCAGTCAGCCAGAGCCAGGTTCTTTGATTGAAGTTTCTCTAGTTCCTGTGAGATATTTGTTCCAATGACATCACACTGAGCCAAGTAAGTCTGCAGCCAAAAGAAGAGAAAGGTCATATTTCACAGCGGTTTTTCACATACATTTGATGGAGGCAATCTGGATCATTCTTGCAGCATAGTGATTTTCATTTTATCAAAACAAAATGTGAAACTAATGAGTTTGCGTCCTGGTTGTCAGAAATATAACAGGTCAGACTGGCAACCTGAAAGACAATTTTTGGGCAATAACTTCCTTGAGTGGGGACAGTACGATGGTGCAGTGGTTAGCACTGCTGCCTCATGGTGCCGAAGATCGATCCCGGCCCCGGGTCACTCTCTGCGTGGGTCCTGCCCCCACAACTCAAAATGATGGGCAGGGTAGGTGAATTGGCTATGCTAAATTGTCCCTTAATTGAATAAAAAAGAAATTCAATTTTTTTTTTTAAACCAATAAGTTCCTTGAGTGACAACCAGTGTCAGATTGCCACTATGTCCAATTATTTTGAGGGCAGGGGTTGTCAGGAGTGCAAATGTAGTTCTGTGGGGGTGGTGAGGGGGGGCAAAGGGTTCCAGAAGTTAGGAGATTTGAATTCTATTTTTTTCTGAGTAACGATTGGTGCCTTTCTGTGAAGTTGCGAGGAGGGTACCCCAGCACATCGTTGAAGTATTCCCCCCAATCTGACACTGGAGAGCTTGTACGTTACAGCCCAATGTCTGATCGGGCGAAACCACCTCATCCTAATTAATAAATACATGAACCTACAAACTCTGAACCCCCTTCTTCCGCCAAAGTGCAGTAAGGTTGATCTTCAGCCTGCCTCGGCTCCTGTCCTCATCGCAAACTTGGACATGGTTATTTGTATAATAGATTCATAAAGTGCTGCTCTAAAATCCAGGAGAAAGAGAAATGCTGCCAGGTGTGGTTTTAGTGAGTTAATTTCAGTTACTGTTTACTTGCCACATCCCTAATGGAGAGTTTCTCCACAGTTACAGCTGTTAAAAATTGACTACTCGACTATCTGACATCCAGATGCATTTTTTTTATTATAAAGTATTTACAGTGTAGAGATTTTATCCTTATTAAGACAACTTTACATCTCGACGACTCCATTTCCCCAATGGAAAAAAATCCGAAAAAGTTAATTAAGTTTGATGATACCCTGGAACCTTGGGGAAAAAGACTTGAGGAGGACAAGCACTGATGAGGAGACACGGGGTAGTTTATGGGAGAATGCCATATCTGTTTGCAATAAAATGAGGGAGCAACAATTTAAGATAATGTATGGTTGACATATTACACCTAGTCTTAAACACTTTTTAATCTTGATACATCCCCAATGTGCTGAAAGTACCTGGCAGTCAAGGGTGATTATATACATCCTGGATGGGCCTGTGTTAAGATTCAATCCTATTGGTCTGGTGTACTCCGAGATGTGGAGAATATCTTTGACTGAGCCTTAAAGAGCTTAATCATTTGTTTCTGATTCTGGGTCTTCCAGGTGGGAGAAGTACTGATACGAATGAAAAAATATTCTATGTTCCTGGGTCAGTGACAAATATCCTTCTATTTATAAGACCATAAGATATAGGAGCAGAATTAGGCCACTCGGCCCATCGAGTCTGCTCTGCCATTCGATCATGGCTGATATTTTCTCATCCCCATTCTCCTGCCTTCTCCCCATAACCCCTGATCCCCTTATTAATCAAAAACCTATCTATCTCTGTCTTAAAGACACTCAGTGATTTGACCTCCACAACCTTCTGTGGCAAAGAGTTCCACAGATTCACCACCCTCTGGCTGAAGAAATTCCTCCTCACCTCTGTTTTAAAGGATCGTCCCTTTAGTCTGAGATGGTGTCCACTGGTTCTAGTTTTTCCTACAAGTGGAAACATCCTCTCCACATCCACTCTATCCAGGCCTCACAGTATCCTGGAAGTTTCAATAAGATCCCCCCTCATCCTTCTAAACTCCGAGTACAGACCCAGAGTCCTCAACCGTTCCTCATACGACAAGTTCTTCATTCCAGTGATCATTCTTGTGAATCTCCTCTGGACCCTTCGCAAGGCCAGCACATCCTTCCTTAGATACGGGGCCCAAAAGTGCTCACAATACTCCAAATGGGGTCTGACTAGAACCTTATACAGCCTCAGAAGTACATCCCTGGTCTTGTATTCTATCCCTCTTGACATGAATGCTAACATTACATTTGCCTTCTTAACTGCCGACTGAACCTGCATGTTATCCTTAAGAGAAACGTGAACAAGGACTCCCAAGTCCCTTTGTACTTCTGATTTCCTAAGCATTCCCCCATTTAGAAAATAGTCTATGCCTAAATTCCTCCTTCCAAAGTGCATAACCTCACACTTTTCCACGTTCTATTTCATTTGCCACTTCACTGCCCACTCTCCTAGCCTGTCCAAATCCTGCAGCCCCCTTGCTTCCTCAAAGCTACCTGTCCCTCTACAGATCTTTGTATCATCTGCAAACTTAGCAACAGTGCCTTCAGTTCCTTCTTCCAGTTCATTAACGTATATTGTAAAAAGTTGTGGTCCCAGCACAGACCCCTGAGGCACACCACTAGGCACCGGCTGCCATCCTGAAAAAGACCCCTTTATCCCCACTCTCTGCCAGTCAGCCAATCCTCTAGCCATGCCAAGATCTTACCCTTAACACCATGGGCTCTTAACTTATTTAACAGTCTCCTATGCAGCACCTTGTCAAAGGTCTTCTGGAAATCTAAATAAATCACGTGCACTGGTTCTCCTTTGTCTAACTTCCTTGTTACCTCCTCAAAGAACTCTTAACAGATTTGTCAGACATAACCTCCCTTTGACAAAGCCGCGCTGACTCGGTCCTATTTTACCATGCACTTCCAAGTCAAAACTGGCATAAATCAGTATGGAGTGTATCCCTATGGAATTCCTGACATCTGTGATCCTTTCCAAATCTGATGCATTTCATAAAGTGTGGGACCCCTATTTAAATTTATAGCTTCCACCTTGTCTGACTTGCCTATGTTGGCTTTCCAGGAGTGTTATTGTGTTGAATGGTATATGATAATATATGTCTTGGTCTCTTAATATGTGAAGGCAGGCATCCTGAACCGTTATCCTTTGGTATCTATGTGTGGCCTTATCCTCATTTCCCCTTAGATTAATAATCAGTTATTGTATTGATCCGGTATTTAAACTGGAGGTGCTAGTTCTTTAAATGGGTGATTCTAAATGAATCCGGTCTTGCTGGTTCCTATATTTGCAATAATTCTTGTTCTGTACTCTACCTGTTTTGCATTGATTACTGTTGCCTTTTTACTTTTTCTGTTGCATTATTTGTAAAAAACTGAAAATCTAATAAATATTTTTAAAAGCGATTACTTAAGCTTTGCTTTACAGTGAGCAGAACTAATGGGATACCTAGGTAACCCTGGGGTGCTATCAAGTTCCACCCAGCCCTCCTGGAGTCTAGCAGAGGAAAATGTGACTCTAGCTAGCGTGCTATCAATTTGGGTTTGTAAAGTACCTTGGGCCTCATGGGCATTTAAACTTGCCTGCAGTTAACAGTGTGAATGTTTCAACTACTGTAATTATATGCTTATGCAGAGTTCACCAGGATGTTGCAGGCGATTCACCAGGATATTGCCTGGGGTGGAAAATTTAAGTTATGAACAGAGATTGGATAGGCTTGTGTTGTTTTTGATGGAGCAGAGAAGACTATGGGGCAATTTGATCTAGATGTACACGATTATGAGGGGCATGGACAGGTTGGATAGGGAGCAGCTGTTCTCTCTTGTTGAAGGGTCAGTTATGAGGGGACACAAGTAAAGGTGAGAGGTAGGATGTTTATGGGGATTTGAGGAAAAACCTTTTTACCAGAGGGTAGTGATGGTCTGGAATGCAGTGCCTGGGAGGGTGGTAGAGGTGGGTTGCCTCACATCCTTTAAAAAGTACCTGGTTGAGCGCTTGGCAAGTCATAACATTCAAAGCTATGGGCCAAGTGCTGGAAAATGGGATTAGGTAGGCACATCAGATGTTTTTCATGTGTTGGTGCAGACTTGATGGGCCAAATGGCCTTTTCTGCACTATTATTCTGTGATTCAGAGCATTCTCGTGCCACAAGAGTTGGAAATTCCAGCCAGGAACATAAATTAGGTATTGCTTGACGGACCCAATATTCCAGCTACCAGTCTCAAACTAGTAAATGGAGCATCCAATTTTAAATATTCAGACTACTTGACTACGTAATAATAATAATCTTTGTCACAAGTAGGGTTACATTAACACTGCAAAGACGATACTGTGAAAAGCCCCTAGTCGCCATATTCCGGCGCCTGTTCGGGTACACAGGAGAATTCAGAATGTCCAAATTACCTAACAGCATGTCTTTCGGGACTTATGGGAGGAAACTGGAGCACCCGGAGGAAACCCACGAGGACACGGGGAAAACATGCAGACTCCGCACAGACAGTGACCCAAGCCAGGAATCGAACCAGGGTCCCTGGTGCCGTTAGACAGCAGTGCTAGCCACTGTGCCACCCAGAATTTGAAGACAACCATTGATTAACTTTGTGATTGCATAATATTTTTCACACGTTGGTGATTGGGAATTTGCATCTAAACCATGTATAATATCCACTGTTCAAAGTTTGAACGGTCAATGTTTCGGTTTCAAAATGCAACTTGGCATAAACCTAGAAAGATTCAATTTTATGAAAGTGATATGCTACTAAAAATACTGAAAGTTCAGTAAGCATTTAAACACTAGGCAGTTTTGTTCTATCAGTCCATTTTTTTTTTCAGTGATACCGGCTACAGGAGATTTAGCTGGCAGCATATGTAGGATGAAAATTGAGGTTACAATCCAAGATAACTTATCCATTCAGGCATCAATTAAATAAGATACTACCTACACTTGAAGTACACAGGATTGTTTTGGATCTGGCTTTCAATGGCCTAACAAGCCACTCGGTTCAAGGGCAATCAGTGATGGGCAATAAATGCTGGCCCAGCCTGCGATACCCACATCCCTAAACAGTTACTTTTTAAAAATCACGTAATGCTGGAGAAAGACATCCCTTAAATCTTCAATATGAAAGAAGGTAGACTCACCTGTACATTCTTTACTAGACCTTTCCTCCGATGTCTGCAGTCACTAAAGTCATCCGGCAAACTCTTGAAAATAAATTTTTAAATATTTTATGTGTCAGGAATATACAGTAAAATTGCACGTATTTGAACTATGGTGTCAAACTTAGAAGGGAATTTCCCAAAATGGGGGGAAAGGCCATTACACTACAGGGTCTTCTCATCAAATTTTCAAAAGATTATCTACAGAGCTCTTAAAAAGTATCTTCTTCAGACTTCCGATTACTCAATATTAGCTGAGTTTCAAACCAAAGTAATAATAATAATAATAGCTTATTGTCACAAGTAGGCTTCAATGAAGTTACTGTGAAAAGCCCCTAGTCGCCACATTCCGGCGCCTGTTCGGGGAGACCGGTACGGGAATTGAGCCTTGCTCTGTATTACAAGCCACCTGTTTAGCCTTAGTAGCTTGGAGAAATAGAAAACTGAAAACTTCTGCCCAATGTGCTTCAAAATAAAAATGAAGATTCTTTTCTCACTATGTTCAACATACATATTGAGCAGTTTTACTCATCGGTTTCATGTTTTCCGTGAAAATGTCACAATTGTGAGTGTGTTGATTGAACAAGCATGCCCGGTTTATTTTGAGTGTAAGCAAAAAATATATATAATCAATCTGTGATCACACTTAAGAACAATCAATCTGCGATCACACTTAAGAACAATCAATCTGCGATCACACTTAAGAACATCCTGAAGATAAATATATAACTTCAGTTTCTGTATAAATCAATCTGAGATTTCTAAATCAAATCAACAAGAGTTAAATGGCAGGATTTATCGCAATCACGTTATTAAATGCCTTATCCAAGTACCAACGGATGACTTTTTAAGTGACAAAATAATGTAATCGCAATCTGCAATTTCACTGGAAAATCAGATTTTTAAAAACACAAATAGCAACGCCCACAAAAATAAAGTACAATATATTACTCATTGATGACTTGAACTTCCTTTCATATCTCAGTCCTTGTCATGAATTCACATAAATTACAGTTAAAAATACTCTGATAACTCTTTGCTATGAATTGTTCTATATGAATTACGAGTAATGCTGCAATGAAGACAAAACCATAGGACACAAGTCAACCATTCAGTCCCTAAACCTGTTCCATCAATCCACTAAATCATGGATGATCTGGAATTCAACTCCATTATCTCCTACCTTTGCATAGGAACATAGAAAATAGGAGTATGTGTTTTAGTTCCTTAGCCTGTTCCGTCATTCAACCAGGTCATCGCTGATCTTCTGTCACCATAATATTCCCGCACTACACCATATTCCTTCATACATTTATTACCTAGAAATCTATCAATCTCGGTCTTGAACATACTCAATGACTGAACCTCCACAAGCATCTGCGTAGAGAATTCCCAAAGTTCACCAGCCACTAAGCAATGAATTCTTCCGCATCTCAGTCCTAAATGTTGCACTCCCAATATGGCAAGGATACCTTTCTTTAGGCAAGACCAAAATTGTACATGGTTCTATATAATTGTGACGAGACATCTTTACTCCTGTACTTAAATCCTCTTGCAATAAAGACCTACATACCATTTGCCTTAATAATTGCTTGCTAAACCTGCTTGTTAGCTTTAAGTGACTTATAAACAAGAAACCCCAGATGCCTTTGGACATCAACGCTTCCCATCTCTCACCATTTAAGAAATACTCTGCAGTTCTGCTTTTCCTATCAAAGTGGATAACTTAACATTTTCCCACATTATCTTCCATCTGCCATGTCCTTTACTCCATATCCCTTCATATTTTTAAACAAAAATCATAGAATCCCTACAGTGCAGAAGGAGGCCGTTCAGCACATCGAGTCTGCACCGACCCTCCAAAAGCACGCTGTAACCCCACCAACCTTTTGGACACTTAAGGGGTAATTTAGCATGGCCAATCCACCCAACCTGCATATTTTTGAACTGTGGGAGAAAATTGGAGCACCCGGAGGAAATCCACACAGACACGGGGAGAATGTGCAAACTCCACACAGACAATCACTCAAGGTCAAGATTTCCACTACCCCTTGCGTGAAGAAGCTCTTGCTGATTTCAATCCTAGTCTAGCTCCAATTTTAACATAATACCCCACTGTTCTGGATTACACCACAAGAGGAATTAGTTTCTCTATCCACTCTATTGAATTCCTTTATCATTTGAAAGTCCTCAATTAGCTCTACCCTCCATCTTCTAAATTCCAGGGAATTACAAGCCAAATTCATGCAATCTGTCCTCCTAATAATCCACCGATAACAGTCCAAATAAACTGTGTTCTAACCCCAAAGCCAATATATCCAAAGGGTAGTTGAAGGGAGCCAGCTATTTCTGATAGGTAAAGGGGTCATTGATTTAGACATTTTAACATAAATACTGAAGCCCAGTTTAAAATCCATTTTAAACTTGATTTCATCATAAAACTTCAAGCATAACTTAGATTACAAAAACACACAGCTTGCAGGATTTGCAGTGGCAAAGCACAGAATTTGAAACATCTAAAGGCTAGCTAAAGCTTATGCAACATTTTACTGAAAGGTTAAATTTACATTATAAACTATCCATTGTTCTAATGAACAGAATTGCAGAAGTTATGCAACTATACCACAATCACATCAAGGTCAAAATAAGCACCATGACTACATGAATCCACCATTGTTCAGAATACAGTTAATATTGCAGTCAGCAGTAAAACCAGAAGCTAGAATTGATTAAAAGTGTAAGCCACATTCCAACACATAGAAAGTACCCAAAGATGCAATATATCCACATATATATTGTACATTGATGATTGACAACTGACCATCCAACCAAATGCATTTGAGACCCATCCAAGCCAATCAGCACATTGCAGGGGTAGGGACAGATGGAGTCACACTGATAACATTTTCCTTAAAGATAGAGGTCCGGGCAGACATTCTAACTATTCGCTATCCTTATTTCGTATTTTCATATTTCCACTCTTAACTCTTAAAGTCTGCACAAGCTGTTTTGCTTTGAGCAAGAAACCATTACTGTATTTTAAAAGTTAAATCTGTTTGTAAACCATTAAGCTGATTATATCTCTTTAAGTCTTCTGCTGGCAGGGCTTATTGAGAACATTTGATTTGTGACCACAAGAAGATTTCAGTCTCTCAATTATAATCAATAGACACAATAAAAGATTTTTATTTCGCATCCGAGAAGTGTAACTTAAATTTCTACTGAGTTTTGAAGTGTATACGAGACTGCACTTAAACCGGATGGTATATTCCTACAGTAGTACTCAAAACACAATATTCTAGATGTGATCGAACCAAGACTCTGGACAACTGAAACATCACTTCCTTTTTTTTTTACTCTAGCCCTCTGAGATAAAGGCCAATTTTATATTAGCCTTTTTGTACTTTTCTACAAGGACACTCAAATCCTTTGGTTCCTCTATAACTTCAGGTTCTCCCCATTAAGTATTCTGATTTGCTTTTCATGGATTCAGAGTGGACATTTCCTTACATCGCACTAAATCTATCAGTTTTGGCCACGCCTCTTTAGAACTTCCTGTTCCCATCGACACAACTTACTATGCTGTGACAGATCCAAACCAGGTTTGTACCTTACATAAACTGATACATGGGCCAAGAGTAGGACTTGTGCTTCCTTTACATGCCACATTTTTTCAATTGCTGAATTATCTCCGGTGAATTAAAAAGGGTGGCATTGTAAAATGTATGAATCATATTTAAATATAGACAAATGCTGCATTTTAAGCTGAGGGCGGTGTCAAGGTGGGCTCCAAACTGCAGGAACCACTTATTTGACCCGGCAAAATTGAATGTTACATTCAGGGGGAGAAAGACAAGGGGTTGGATAGAATTATAGAATCCCTACAGTGCAGAAGGGGCCCATTCAGCCCATCATGTCTGCACCGACCTTCTGATAAGAGTACCCTGTCCAGGCCCACTGCCCTGCCCTATCCCCTGCAACCCTGTAACCACATCCCTGGATACTAAGGGTCAATTTAGCATGGCCAATCCACCTAACCTGCACATCTTTGGACTGTGGGAGGAAACCAGAGCACCCAGAGGAAACGCACGCAGGCATGGGGTGAATGTACAAACTCCACACAGACAGTCACCCAAGGCCAGAATTGAACCCAGGTCTCTGGTGCTGTGATGCCACAGTGCTAACCACTGTTCCACCGTACCCCCCTAAGAGGGTGAGGGATTTGTTTCTGGAGGGACGTTTTGTGAATTGGGAGGAGTCAAAGTAGAAAGCAGAGCTTGGGGGACCAGATAGGTTCAGATATTTCCAGGACTTTATTCAGCGAGCATTTCCGACTTTTCCGGAGGCACCACCATTTACCTTGGTGGAAAGGATACACTTGTGTCCGGGGTCGGAGGAGGACAGCACATCTGGGATAAATGGACGAATCATGGGAGAAGAGTGGATGAAGTGAAGGTGAGGTGGGAGGAGGAACTAGGACCCATTTTGGAGGAAGAGGTGTGGAGTGAGTCCCTTTGTCGGGTGAATGCCATGTCATCCTGCACGAGGTTGAGCTTGATAGCTAAATGTGGTATTTAGGGAGCACCTCACCAGGGCCAGGATGTGTCGATTTTTTGAGAGGGTCGAGGATAAGTGTGAGTGGTGCTCGAGAGGGCCTGCTCACCATCCGTACATGTTCTGGTCCTGTCCCAAGCTGGTGGGTTTTTGGAGGCCCTTTTTCCGCTCTATATCGCAAATCTGAATATTGACTTTGAACCCTGTCCATTAGTTGCAGTATTTTCGGAAAGTTTAGGACCGGGGTGGAGGTAGATGCTTTGGCATTCGCATCGCTGTTGGCTCGGCGACAGATACTGCTGAGCTGGAGGCAGGCGACACCACCCAGTGCCGAAGCATGGTAGGGTGATTTGATGGAATTCTATTCCTCGTGAAGGCCAAGTTCACGGTGAGGGGACCAATCGATGTGTTCTTTCGTAGATGGCGGGCCGTTTATTTTGCACTTTTAAAATCTGGTCACTGTTAGTTGCTAGTGGGGGGGGGAAGGGGGTAGGTTAGTGATGGGGAGATTGTTCTGGGTTTTTTTTCTGTTAATGAGTTCCTGTTGCCGTTGTTGCTTGTATTTTTTTCTGATATATATGTTGGTACTGTTGTGTTTTGTAAACTTTTTGATAGAAAATGTTAACGTTTCAATAAAAATATTATTTAAAAATATAGATATGCCACTGAACTAGACACATTTAACAAGGATCAGACCTTGACTCATTCATATCCTTGTGGAATTCTAATTTTATGTTATTGTATTTTGAAAGTAGGAGAAACAGGAATAATATTTGCGTAAAAACTAAATGACAAAATATCACATTGTATAAACTGGTGATTCAAGTACTACTAAATTCAAATATGCTGGTTGATTTATCAAGTCATTTAAAAATTGACAAAAATGTTTTCTGCATTCATAGCTGATCCATTGTTGTTTAAGGAAATTTAATTACCAAAATGCAAATGCCTCAACTTATTATAACAAATTTCTGGATTGACCAATTTTTGAAAAAGCAAAATTTTGAAATAAGTTATCAAAAAGTTGTGAACTAATTTTTTTTTAAAAACAGAAATAGAAAAGATTAAAATTCAAACAACTGATGCAGACTAAAGAGAAAAATCTTGCATTTTGAGCTAACCACCCTCAAAAATAGCAATTATATTTCTGTCAGCTGTAATGGCCATCATTTTCTGTTACCCACCATAGCATCAATCTGTTCAAGGAACTTCATACACTGTTCAGATGTGCTCTTCACTTTCTTCTCCAACTTGCTTAATGCAGCAGATTGAAGATCGCGAGCTAGGAACCCCTGAGTGATGATTGAAACAAATTCACACCTCAGAATTCACACTCAAGAACATCATGCTTCATATATCTGATGTTGCAAGTTAAACCAAAATGCTTATCATCTCAGGAAACTACCAAAAATGTCAATCTGTAAAATACAAATGTAACATCCAAATATATAGATATAAAATCTTTTTTTTTTCTTTTTTATATAAATTTAGAGTACCTAATTCTTTTTTTTTCCCAATTAAGGAGCCATTTAGCGTGGCCAATCCACCTAAGCTACACATCTTTGGGTTGTGAGGGTGAAACCCATGCAAACACTGGGAGAATGTGCGAACTCCACACGGACAATGACCCAGGGCCGGAATTGAATCCTGGTCCTCAGTGCCGTAGACAACAGTGCTAACCACTACACCACCGTACTGCCCAAAATATAGATAAAATGTAATCACGTACAAAAATTATTGCACTTGTGAGTTACCTATTGTTAATCCATAACTTCTTACACTGAATTACAGAGTCAACCTCATCAATCAATCCCTTTAATAGTCTCATCCACCTTCTCCAAAGCCCCCCTCCCCGCATCCAAGAGATCATTCTTCATGAGTTTAGATAGTAAATATTGGTATGTCATGGTGAAATAACAGCTGAGCCCAGTCCTGTTCTCACCCACACTCATACATTTACCCAGACCAGGGATTGGGGCAGAGTACAATACCCCCAATATTACAAACAAACAAAACTAGCCTGGGACTTGCATAAGCACAGTCCTCTCTGCACAATTCCTCCCCAAATAGCATTCCAGCAATATTTTGAAGTGGGGACTATTTGGTGCAGGGATAGCAAAAATATAGCATTTTCAGAGGAAATTAAGAAATAACTCACATTCTGAATGCCTGTCAGCTCTGCATTAATTTCTTCCAGTTTATGTGATAACTGGTCTGTTGATTTTTCCAGTTCCTTTAACTTCTTTAATTCAGCTTCCTCCTCAGGACTGTTCTGCAAGTTAAGCGAAAACAATCAAATCAGAGCGAACTGGTTCAGGAAGGACCTGGGTTTGGGGGCGAAAACTTGCTTCATGGCACTTCTCAAAACATCACATATAGCTATTTCTAAATCAATTTGTTCTGTTATTCTACAGGCAAATGTAGCAGTCACTTTGTACTCAGCAAGATCCCATACACAGCAATAAAATGATAAGGATACATCTTTTTTTGGTAATGTTGGTGAATGGAAGAATGTTGACCAGGGCATGGTCAGTAAAATTCCCTAACGTATCAATGCGTCCTTAAAGTTCCTTTAAGGGATAGGAGCTCAATGTAATATCCCATTGCAAAAATAACTATGGCAACAATGTTACGTACTCTCAGTTCTGCTTTGAAGTATCAGTCCAAATAATGTGCTCAAGCCCTAGATTGGGGTCACAAGAAATAACTTCTAACCTTAGAGGCAAGAGACAAAAAGTAAACACTGCAAATGCGACCAACTGAAGCAGCCTGATATCATAATGAATTAAGCAATCCTAAAATGCTCAGACTTGTAGGAAGGGGTAACGGCAGATTGTTTAACCACCGATGCCAGGTGTTTAACTTTAGTGATTCATGAGGAAAAAAACAGCTGGCTTCATGATAGATTTGCAGTTTGATCAAAACAAACATTATCACTCAAAAGAATGCCAATTATTTTACATGCTGTTGATGGATTACCAAGATGATCAATCATTTTAAAGTATGTGAAATGCCTTTTTGATTATACAGATTTATTTAGCATGTTGTATCAGCCGACATCAACCATTAAGTAATTCCTGCAGTGGCTATATACAAGAAATCAGATACACGCATTGAATTGGACATCACTTACTTGTCAAAAATAAAGAATGTAGACTGGGCATTTCCTGACAGAATAAGTGACAATACCATAGGCCAAGTCACCCAAATTACACTCATGCCCCTTATGGAGTGACAGAGGCCTTGGAGCAAGTGATCTGTCTACTCTGTTAACAGAGGAAATCGTGCATGGCCGAGAAAACCCACTCAAGGAAGAAAACAAGAATACAGTTATACATTTTTAAAAGAAAGGAATATCTAAATTACGTCAGGAAAGCACAGGAAGGTCGTACAAGATTTTTGATATTTCACTGAAAAACTTTGACACATAAAAATGATAGGATTTTACCTTTTTACCAATCATCATTATTTTACAGCCATTTTTAACACCAAGAACGGACAAAGGTTGTTCCATCTCTTTAAGAGATTTACCTACATGGCAGCGAATAAAAAAAAACATGAAAATAGTTGTTAGCTATTTTGACACCTTTTGGGACACAATATAATTGATCTGACACATTCAGTTATTTGAAGTGTCCAATGTCTTGTGAAGTTATATTCCCTTGCCCTTCTAGACGGTAGTGGTCGTGGGTTTAGAAGATGCTATCTAAGAAGTGTTGGTGAGTTCCTACTGTGCAACTTGTAGATGTTGGCGGTGGCGACGGTGGTGGTGGGGGAGAATTGAGGTGATTGACCTCCAACCTGCAGGCATCTTCCAATACGCTGGGTAACTCCAGCCTCGCTCCTTGATATACAATGGCATTAACCTTACTGAATTCTCTTTCAATATCCTGGGAGTTACCAGCCATATAAATACTGTACCAGCCATATAAATACACAAACAAGTCAGTGAGAATTCTGTGGTAAATCACTTCCTAACTCCCCAAAACCTGTCCACCATCTATAAGGCACAAATCCGGACTCTGGCGGAATACTCTCCACTTGCCTGGATCTGTATGCTTAACACCATCCAAGCTAAAGCAACCCGCTTAATCAGTTCCCTATCCACCATCTTATACGTTCACTTCCTCCACTACTAATACACAACAGCAGCGGTGTGTGCCATCGACAAGATGCACTGCAGCAACTTGCCAAGACTCTTTTAACAGCATATTGCAAATCACTTAGGAGAACAACAGCAGTAGACACATAGGAGCACCAACTGCAAGTTTCCCTCACCATCCTGAATTGGAACTATATCACTATTCCTTCCTCGTCACTGGGTCAGGAACTCCTTCCCCAATACCACTGTAGATGCCCATGCCTGATGGACTGTAGCGGTTCAGGAGGCAGCTCACCACTACCTTTTCAAGTGCAATTTCAGATGGGTAAAAAATGTTGGCCCTGCCAGTGATGATGTGAAACTGGTGTAAACTTGAAACAATTGCCAGAGAGAGGAATGGAGTTTGGAGCATGGACTTAAAACAATGATTTCTGTCTTCTCAATATTTAACAAAACAAGATAAGTAGACAGACAGACCAGGTGGAGGTGACATTTAATAGCTTTACTTGCAAGTAGATTATATGAAGAACTGAAATGCTATACTCCATGAATGGTACAAAAAAAGAACAGACTAAGCTGAATGAGATTAAAGGCTATTAACAGATGGTGGCCAACACGGCTAGCCATTTCAGACTACTGAACAAAATAAATAGAATGCTGAACTGTATCACTAAAACAGTACATTTCAATAAAGTCAAGGCTAAGACTAGTGTTGGTAAATCTGCATCTCGAGCATAGCCAAGCTAGGTTAGTCGAATTGTGTCTATTGTGACAATCAAATTTTGGTGACAGTACATAGATCAGTCAAGAAATTATTCACTGAGAGTCAGAGAACTGAGTTATGAAAAAATGTGGGCCTTTCAGGCTTGATGAAGCAACTAAGCCTCATATAGATATGGTATAGAAATGATTAATCCAGTAAATTACCTCATATTAAACAGTAAGGCAAATGAACACAAATTCAAAGCAAACATACTACCAAAGTCAAGAGGTTGTTCATACAAAGTGTGGTGAACATATGGGTAGGCACAGAGGAAGCAAACAAACCCACAGTCAACTGAATGCACTGACCAATGACTATAGCTTCCTTTTGGATAAGCCAAGATGGCTCCAATGATCATGCTACTCGCTATTCATCCTGTAACCTGATGCATTATTGTTGCATTTGCATCTCAATATATACACAGTATTCCGTCCTATATAGTCCTGGGCATTATAGATTTGCTGAAGTTATGAAAGTTCAAGAATATCCAATAAAATACTAAAAGCTTTGTTCAGGTCATATAACAGTCACAGTAAGACGTTACCAAGTCATCCTAAGTTTATGGAATTTTTGGATTTCAAGGTCAGTGATCAGTATGTAATTTAGTTTCAACTTTTTGACATTGTGTCCCAATGCAAGAGTCTAATTCCTGGCACTTCCAACTAATCAGAACAAAGTCATCTAAATATTATCATGGATAGTTTAGTACTAAGTCATATCATCACCAGATGTTCCATTTTGAATTCTTGAAATCAAACTAAGTAGGTGGGAGTTTCCAAGTCAAGATAAGTAGAATGACAGAATTGTTACAGCATAGGAGGAAGACATTCAGCCCATCGTGTCTGCACCTGGTCTCCAAAAGAGCAATTCACCTCATGCCATTGCCCTCCCTTCTCCCTGTAACCCTACACATTCTTCAGTTTCAGACAAGTCTAATTCCCTTTTAAATGCCTTGAGTGAACTTGCCTCCACAACATTCTCAAGTAGTGCATTACACTCGCTGCATGAGAACGTTTTTTCTCGTATCGTTTTTGCTTCTTTTATGAATTACTTTAAATATGTGTGCTTTTTGGACTGCAGCAGTTCAAGGCAGCTTGCCACCACCTCCTTCTACGGCAATTAGCAACAGATAATCAATGCTGGCCTAGCCAGCAAAACTCATATCCCATGAATGAACAAAAATAAATAAGTATTAGTAGGGTCTATCAGTATTACTAAGGTTTATTCGTATTGGTAAGGTTTGTAGTAAAGTTAAAGTTATTAACTAATAGATAAAGGAATGGCCGGGTTTCTCCAACCTTTAGAACGCACAACCTATGCTCATTCCTTGCACTGCTCATGAGTCCATTAAAATAATTTCATCTTGTTGACAAGGTCTGCATTCTAATACTTCAGTCTTTGAATTTGATGTTTTATTGACCCACAACATCCAATTTTCCCAAAGAGGACTGTTTTCTGCCCAATAAACTACAAACCAATTTTGTTTTAAGCACAGAAATGTTATTCCACTCCCAAAAAAGTGAAGCACCCATGACAATAATCTGGCAACTTTTGATCATACAAGCTTATTGTTAATATAATAATAATCTTTATTGTCACACGTAGGCTAACATTAACACTGCAATGAAGTTACTGTGAAAAGCCCCTAGTCGCCACATTCCAGCACCTGTTCAGGTACACAGAGGGAGAATTCAGAATGTCCAATTTACCAAACAGCATGCCTTTCGGGACTTGTGGGAGGAAACCGGAGCAGCCGGAGGAAACCCGTGCAGACTCAAGGAGAACGTGCAGACTCCCAAGGCAAATTATTCAACAGCCACAATAAGGATTAAGGCTTGCTCATGTATTTGCTTTGTTTGGCCCGTTGTTCCGCACTGTAACCAATCACTGTTTGTCGATGTATCATTTGTCAATGTACTTTATCGATTATTCTTTTTTGTCTACTATGTACGTACTGTGTACGTTCCCTTTACCGCAGAAAAATACTTTTCACTGTACTTGAGTAATGTGACAATAAATCAAATCAAATAATTTCATACATTCTACAAGTAAATGTATACCTTTAAAGATAAGTTTCTGTAGTTGCTGGGGTACCCCAGTGACTTGAGCAATAACAGTTGCCATGTCCTGTAATGTAGGCTCACATCCTTCCTGTCCTGCAGAAATTTCAATCTTGTGTTTTGAGCTACCTAAGAATTAAAAACAAATCCACATTAGTAAACATCTACACATACTGTTCCTGATTCCACTGTATTGATTTTTGAAAAGGCATTCTGCAGCAACATGGCGAACAGATAAGCATATTCTGTGTACATATAATTTGCATTCAGTTTTAATTGTTGCACACAGCATACACAATGAGGTTCAGGCCTTGTGATTCATACTGCTTCTTCTCCATAAGAGAATAAACGTCTCCATAATCATACGCCACAATTTACTTTGTGTGGTAAACTGCACAATGTCATTCATCGAATAACGGCATGGTTACAACATAGGAGACCATTCAGCCCTTCGAGATTGTGCCAGCTCTCAGCAAGAGCAACTCAATTCCACTCCCTTGCCTTTTTTCCCCCGAAATCCTGCATTTTTCTCTCCTCCTCAGGTAACTATTCAATTCCTTTTTGATGGCCACGATCGAATCTGCCTCTGCCGCAATATAAGGCAGTTACTTCAGATCCTGACCCGTTTACTCAGTCGGTGAGCAGCTGTAGCGGGGGTTAGTTACCCTGCGCTTCGGTCGCTGCAAACACAGGTCTATTGTACTGCACCGAGCGGGCTGGGCTGCAGGAGGACTGAGCCGCACTCAGCAGCGACAGGCTCGGTGTGCAGACACCGCCTGTCCCTGGCCCCGCCGCCGCTTCCTCCCCCTCTAGAGGGGGCAGAGCCTGGTCCCCTCCCGGCCATTACCGTGCATCAGTGTGAGTCCCACCCCGTCCCCGGCCATGGCACCTCCACCCGCCCGGGGTTCGCACGACTTCCTCTCCGCAGCGGAAATGGCCGGAGGCGCGGACGTGAAAGAAAGCGAGGCTGGCGCCATCTTTGTGCGGGGCAGGATCCAGCTGCTTAGGGCAATGAATGTGTGTCTCTTGCAGCATAAAGTACTTCAAACTCTTAGTGATCGCATCGACCCTCCCGGACTGTAGTCTGTGAACTTGCCTCAATCTGAGTTGAGATTATTGTGGGTAGCACAGTGGTTAGCACAGTTGCTTCACAACTCCAGGGTCCCAGGTTCGATTCCCGACTTGGGTCACTGTCTGTGTGGAGTCTGCAAGTACTCCCCACGTGTATGGGTTTCCGCCAGGTGCTCCCGTTTCCTCCCACAAGTCCTGAAAGACATACTTGTGAGATGAATTGAGTATTCTAAATTCTCCTTCAGTTTGCCCGGTGTAGACTTGATGGGCCGAATGGCATCCTTCTGCACTGTAAATTCTATGATTCTATGACTGTTGCAAGCTATGGATGACAAGAGTCAGGATGAAAATTAGTTTATTTGATTTGATTTAATATATTGTCAAATGTACCGAAGTACAGTGAAAAGTATTTTTCTGCTGCCAAGGGAACGTACACAGTATGTACATAGTAGACAAAATAATAATCAACAGAGAACATTGAAAAATGGTACTTTGACAATCGGTGATTGGTTACAGTATGGAACAAGGGGCCAAACAAAGCAAATACTTGAACTAGAGCAGCATAGGGCGTCGTGAATAGTGGTGTTACAGGGAACAGATCAGTCCAAGGGGGAGTCGTTGAGGAGTCTTGTAGCTGTAGGGAAGAAGCTGTTCCTATGTCTGGATGTTCGAGTCTCCAGACTTCTGTACCTTCTGCCTGATGGAAGGGTCTGGAAGAAGGCCATGCCTGGGTGGGACGGGTCTCTGATAATGCTGTCTGCCTTCCTGAGGCAGCAGGAGGTGTATGCAGAATCAATGTGGGGGTGGCAAGCTTGTGTGATGTGTTGGGCTGAATTCACCACACTTTGCAGTTTCTTGCGATCTTGGACCGATCAGTTGCCATAGCAGGCCGTGATGCAGCCGGATAGGATGTTCTCTATCGCACATCTGTAGAAGTTTGTGAGAGTCGATGCAGACATGCCAAATTTCTTTAGCTTCCGTAGGAAGTAGAGACGTTGTTGGGCTTTCTTGACTGTTGCACCAACGTGAGTGGACCAGGACAGACTGTTGGTGATGGTGACCCTCAGGAACTTAAAGCTATCGACCATCTCTTCTTCGGAGCCATTGATGCAGACAGGAGTATGTGTCGTGCTACACTTCCTGAAGTCGATGATCAGTTTCTTGGTCTTTCCAACATTTAGAGAGAAGTTGTTTTCGGTACACCATGCAACCAAGTGATTTATCTCCCTCCTGTAGTCTGATTCGTCGTTGTTTGAGATACGGCCCACCACAGTCATATTATCCGCAAACTTATAGATTGAGTTGGAGTTAAATCTTGCCACACAGTCATGTGTGTATAGGGAGTACAGTAGAGGACTGAGCACACATCCTTGCGGGGCTCCGGTGTTGAGGAAGTGCTGTTGCCTATCCTGAAGATTGCGGTCTGTTCGTGAGGAAGTCGAAGAACCAGCTGCACAGGGCGGGGTCAAGTCCAAGATCGCAGAGTTTGGTTATTAGTCTTGTTGGGATAATGGTGTTGAAGGTGGAGCTGTAGTCTATGAACAGTAGTCTTACATAGGTGTTCTTGTTGTCAAGCTGTTCGTGTGTTGATTACAGAGCCAGTGAGATAGCATCTGCTGTGGACCGGTTGCAGTGAATGGCAAACTGCAGTGGATCAAGACCGTCTGGGAGGCTGGCAGTGATCCGCGTCATGACTAGCCGCTCAAAGCATTTCATTTTTTTTTAATTAAATATTTTATTGAAAATTTTTGGTCAACCAACACAGTACATTGTGCATCCTTTACACAATATTATAACAACACAAATAACAATGACCTATTTTATAAACAAAAAATGAATAAATAATAAATAACAAAAATGAAAACTAGCCCTAATTGGCAACTGCCTTGTCACAAGTAACACTCTCCAAAACTATAATTTAACAGTCCAATATATAATTATCTGTAGCAACGACCTATACATAACTATACAGTATATATTAACAACCCTGAGAGTCCTTCTGGTTCCTCCCCCCACCCCCACCCCCCCCCCCCCCCCTCCCCCCCGATCCTGGGCTGCTGCTGCTGCCTTCTTTTTCCCATTCCGTCTCTTTCTGCGAGGTATTCGACGAACGGTTGCCACCGCCTGGTGAACCCTTGAGCCGACCCCCTTAGGACGAACTTAATCCGCTCTAGCTTTATAAACCCCGCCATGTCATTTATCCAGGTCTCCACCCCCGGGGGCTTGGCTTCTTTCCACATTAGCAATATCCTGCGCCGGGCTACTAGGGACGCAAAGGCCAAAACATCGGCCTCTCTCGCCTCCTGCACTCCCGGCTCTTGTGCAACCCCAAATATAGCCAACCCCCAGCTTGGTTCGACCCGGACTCCTACTACTTTTGAAAGCACCTTTGTCACCCCCATCCAAAACCCCTGTAGTGCCGGGCATGACCAAAACATATGGGTATGATTCGCTGGGCTTCTCGAGCACCTCGCACACCTATCCTCCACCCCAAAAAATTTACTGAGCCGTGCTCCAGTCATATGTGCCCTGTGTAATACCTTAAACTGAATCAGGCTTAGCCTGGCACACGAGGACGACGAGTTTACCCTGCTTAGGGCATCTACCCACAGCCCCTCCTCGATCTCCTCCCCCAGCTCTTCTTCCCATTTCCCTTTTAGTTCATCTACCATAGTCTCCCCTTCGTCCCTCATTTCCCTATATATATCTGACACCTTACCATCCCCCACCCATGTCTTTGAGATCACTCTGTCCTGCACCTCTTGTGTCGGGAGCTGCGGGAATTCCCTCACCTGTTGCCTCGCAAAAGCCCTCAGTTGCATATACCTGAATGCATTCCCTTGGGCAACCCATATTTCTCGGTCAGCGCTCCCAGACTCGCGAACTTCCCATCCACAAACAGATCTTTCAGTTGCGTTATTCCTGCTCTTTGCCACATTCCATATCCCCCATCCATTCCCCCCGGGGCAAACCTATGGTTGTTTCTTATCGGGGACCCCCCCAAGGCTCCAGTCTTTCCCCTATGCCGTCTCCACTGTCCCCAAATCTTCAGTGTAGCCACCACCACCGGGCTTGTGGTGTAGTTCCTCGGTGAGAACGGCAATGGGGCTGTCACCATAGCCTGTAAGCTAGTCCCCCTACAGGACGCCCTCTCTAATCTCTTCCACACCGCTCCCTCCTCCTCTCCCATCCACTTACTCACCATTGAAATATTAGCGGCCCAATAATACTCACTTAGGCTCGGTAGTGCCAGCCCCCCCCTATCCCTGCTACGCTGTAAGAATCCCTTCCTCACTCTCGGGGTCTTCCCGGCCCACACAAAACCCATGATGCTCTTTTCAATCCTTTTAAAAAAAGCCTTCGTGATCACCACCGGGAGGCACTGAAACACAAAGAGGAATCTCGGGAGGACCACCATCTTAACCGCCTGCACCCTCCCTGCCATTGACAGGGATACCATATCCCATCTCTTGAAATCCTCCTCCATCTGTTCCACCAACCGCGTTAAATTTAACCTATGCAATGTGCCCCAATTCGTAGCTATCTGGATCCCCAGGTAACGAAAGTCCCTTGTTACCTTCCTCAACGGTAGGTCCTCTATTTCTCTACTCTGCTCCCCTGGATGCACCACAAACAACTCACTTTTCCCCATGTTCAATTTATACCCTGAAAAATCCCCAAACTCCCCAAGTATCCGCATTATTTCTGGCATCCCCTCCGCCGGGTCCGCCACGTATAGTAGCAAATCGTCCGCATACAAAGATACCCGGTGCTCTTCTCCCCTAAGTACTCCCCTCCACTTCTTGGAACCCCTCAACGCTATCGCCAGGGGTTCAATCGCCAGTGCAAACAATAATGGGGACAGAGGGCATCCCTGCCTTGTCCCTCTATGGAGCCGAAAATATGCAGATCCCCGTCCATTCGTGACCACGCTCGCCACTGGGGCCCTATACAACAGCTGCACCCATCTAACATACCCCTCTCCAAAACCAAATCTCCTCAACACCTCCCACAAATAATCCCACTCCACTCTATCAAATGCTTTCTCGGCATCCATCGCCACTACTATCTCCGTTTCTCCCTCTGGTGGGGCCATCATCATTACCCCTAACAACCTCCGTATATTCGTGTTCAGCTGTCGCCCCTTCACAAACCCAGTTTGGTCCTCGTGGACCACCCCCGGGACACATTCCTCTATTCTCATTGCCATTACCTTGGCCAGGACCTTGGCATCTACATTTAGGAGGGAAATAGGTCTATAGGACCCGCATTGTAGCGGGTCCTTTTCCTTCTTTAAGAGAAGCGATATCGTTGCTTCAGACATAGTCGGGGGCAGTTGTCCCCTTTCCTTTGCCTCATTAAAGGTCCTCGTCAGTACCGGGGCGAGCAAGTCCACATATTTTCTATAGAATTCGACTGGGAATCCATCCGGTCCCGGGGCCTTTCCCGCCTGCATGCTCCTAATTCCTTTCACCACTTCTTCTACCTCGATCTGTGCTCCCAGTCCCACCCTTTCCTGCTCTTCCACCTTGGGAAATTCCAGCCGATCCAAGAAGCCCATCATTCTCTCCCTCCCATCCGGGGGTTGAGCTTCATATAATTTTTTATAAAATGTCTTGAACACTCCATTCACTCTCTCCGCTCCCCGCTCCATCTCTCCTTCCTCATCCCTCACTCCCCCTATTTCCCTCGCTGCTCCCCTTTTCCTCAATTGGTGTGCCAGCAACCTGCTCGCCTTCTCCCCATATTCGTACTGTACACCCTGTGCCTTCCTCCATTGTGCCTCTGCAGTGCCTGTAGTCAGCAAGTCAAATTCTACATGTAGCCTTTGCCTTTCCCTGTACAGTCCCTCCTCCGGTGCTTCCGCATATTGTCTGTCCACCCTCAAAAGTTCTTGCAGCAACCGCTCCCATTCCTTACTCTCCTGCTTCCCTTTATGTGCCCTTATTGATATCAGCTCCCCTCTAACCACCGCCTTCAACGCCTCCCAGACCACTCCCACCTGGACCTCCCCATTATCATTGAGTTCCAAGTACTTTTCAATGCACCCCCTCACCCTTAGACACACCCCCTCATCTGCCATTAGTCCCATGTCCATTCTCCAGGGTGGGCGCCCTCCTGTTTCCTCCCCTATCTCCAAGTCCACCCAGTGTGGAGCGTGATCCGAAATGGCTATAGCCGTATACTCCGTTCCCCTCACCTTCGGGATCAATGCCCTACCCAGCACAAAAAAGTCTATTCGCGAGTAGACTTTATGGACATAGGAGAAAAACGAGAACTCCTTACTCCTAGGTCTGCTAAATCTCCACGGGTCTACACCTCCCATCTGCTCCATAAAATCTTTAAGTACCTTGGCTGCTGCCGGCCTCCTTCCAGTCCTGGACTTCGACCTATCCAGCCCTGGTTCCAACACCGTATTAAAATCTCCCCCCCATTATCAGCTTTCCCATCTCTAGGTCCGGAATGCGTCCTAGCATCCGCCTCATAAAATTGGCATCATCCCAGTTCGGGGCATATACGTTTACCAAAACCACCGTCTCCCCCTGTAGTTTGCCACTCACCATCACGTATCTGCCCCCGTTATCCGCCACTATAGTCTTTGCCTCGAACATTACCCGCTTCCCCACTAATATAGCCACCCCCCTGTTTTTCGCATCTAGCCCCAAATGGAACACCTGCCCCACCCATCCTTTGCGTAGCCTAACCTGGTCTATCAGTTTCAGGTGCGTTTCCTGTAACATAACCACATCTGCCTTAAGTTTCTTAAGGTGTGCGAGTACCCGTGCCCTCTTTATCGGCCCGTTCAGCCCTCTCACGTTCCACGTGATCAACCGAGTTGGGGGGCTTCCTACCCCCCCCCCCCCCCTTGTCGATTAGCCATCACCTTTTTCCAGCTCCTCACCCGGTTCCCACGCAGCTGTATCTCCCCCAGGCGGTGCCCCCCCGCCCATCCTCTCCCATACCAGCTCCCCCCTCTCCCCAGCAGCAGCAACCCAGTAATTCCCCCCTCCCACCCCCCCCCGCTAGATCCCCCGCTAGCGTAATTACTCCCCCCATGTTGCTCCCAGAAGTCAGCAAACTCTGGCTGACCTCGGCTTCCCCCCGTGACCTCGGCTCGCACCGTGCGACGCCCCCTCCTTCCTGCTTCTCTATTCCCGCCATGATTATCATAGCGCGGGAACCAAGCCCGCGCTTCTCCCTTGGCCCCGCCCCCAATGGCCAACGCCCCATCTCCTCCACCTCCCCTCCTCCCCCCATCACCACCTGTGGGAGAGAGAAAAGTTACCACATCGCAGGATTAGTACATAAAACCCCTCTTTGCCCCCCACATTCGCCCCACCACTTTGTTCGAACGTTCTTTTTAATAACCCGCTCATTCCAGTTTTTCTTCCACAATAAAAGTCCACGCTTCATCCGCCGTCTCAAAGTAGTGGTGCCTCCCTCGATATGTGACCCACAGTCTTGCCGGTTGCAGCATTCCAAATTTTATCTTCTTTTTATGAAGCACCGCCTTGGCCCGATTAAAGCTCGCCCTCCTTCTCGCCACCTCCGCACTCCAGTCTTGATAAACGCGGATCACCGCGTTCTCCCATTTACTGCTCCGAGTTTTCTTCGCCCATCTAAGGACCATTTCTCTATCCTTAAAACGGAGGAATCTCACCACTATGGCTCTGGGAATTTCTCCTGCTCTCGGTCCTCGCGCCATCACTCGGTATGCTCCCTCCACCTCCAACGGACCCGCCGGGGCCTCCGCTCCCATTAACGAGTGCAGCATCGTGCTCACATATGCCCCGACGTCCGCTCCCTCCACACCTTCAGGAAGACCAAGAATCCTCAGGTTGTTCCTCCTTGCGTTGTTTTCCAGTGCCTCCAACCTTTCCACACATCGTTTCTGATGTGCCTCCTGCGTCTCCGTCTTCACCACCAGGCCCTGTATATCGTCCTCATTCTCGGCTGCCTTTGCCTTCACGACCCGAAGCTCCCGCTCCTGGGTCTTTTGTTCCTCCTTTAGCCCTTCGATCGCCTGTAGTATCGGGGCCAACAGCTCTTTCTTCATTTCCTTTTTGATCTCTTCCACACAGCATTTCAAGAACTCTTGTTGTTCAGGGCCCCATGTTAAACTGCCACCTTCCGACGCCATCTTGGTTTTTGCTTGCCTTCCTTGCCGCTGTTCTAAAGGATCCACTGCAATCTGGCCACTCTCTCCTCCTTTTTCCATCCGTATCCAGGGGGGATTCCCTTCTGGTTTACCGCACAGTGTTTTTAGCCGTCAAAATTGCCGTTGGGGCTCCTATCAAGAGCCCAAAAGTCCGTTTCACAGGGAGCTGCCGAAACGTGCGACTCAGCTGGTCATCGCCGCACCCGGAAGTCTCGCTCAAAGCATTTCATGATAACAGACGTTAGGGCCACCGGTTGGTAGTCGTTGAGGCAGGCTACCTTGTTCTTCTTTGGTACTGGTATTATGGTGGTCTTGAAGGAGGTGGGGACCTCAGAGCGGAGGAGTGAGGTGGTAAAGATATCTGCGAATACACTTGCCAGCTGGTCTGCGCAGGCTCTGAGTGCTTGCCCAGCGATTACGTCGGGGCCCGTCGCTTTCCGCGGATTCACTTTCAAGAAGGCAGCTCTCACCTCTGAGGCAGTAATAGTGGGTATGGCTGTGTCCGGGCTGTTGGGGCGGGTGGCACTGATACATTGGCTTACTGCTCAAAGTGGGCATAGAACATATTCAGATCATCGGGTAGGGATGCTCCAGCCCCAGACGGTTAACTGCCATGGTGTTGAATATGGACCTGTATATAAACATACAGTTTTTATGTAAACATACAGTTAAAACCATTAAAAGAAATGTAATACCTTCCTGGTCAGTTGTCCAGGTTGAATGCAACCCTACAAAACAATTGCCCTAAGTGGAGCTCAGGGCCTACGTTTTTCCATCAACAAGACCACATATTTTCAACACTGCCCGCCTCTGCTGCTAAAACCCCTATTCATGTTTTGCCACCTTCAAAGTCTTGTTCCAATTTTTTTTGCCAACCTCCTCCTCTACCAAAGCAACTCGCCCAAAATTGAGCCTTCATTTGGTTCTGCGCTAAGCCTGTTCCTGTTCCTCTGAGGACTCCTGTTCTCACTGACTTACTTTGGTTCCATATCCCCTAATTCTATTAAAATTATAATCTTTATCTGCCCCCATAAATCCCTCTGTCCTGTCTCCTCAGCAATCATACGTTCTACATCCCCATTCCAAAGTGTAAAGCTATCAGAAAAAACATTTATACAGTAGTTCTAGTTATGTGGTGCACAAACATCACTTATGATGTGATTATGTTTAAAATTATTATGAAAATATTAAATTGTGATGTTGGAAGACAAAGACACTTATCACTTGCCAAAATAGTGGCAGTTCTACTTTATCTTGTCCTCATCTGCTTAAACTATAATTAAGTTGTAGAAAGTCCAGGCAGGTTGTGCACCTGGTCAGGATCACTATGAAGCGGGTGGGGGGGGGGGGGGGGGGGTGGAATGATTGTGAAGCAGATTGGGAGGAGTATGAAGCAGGTCGTCACACTGTCAGACAGACTGAGAAGAGTGGTAGCATTGTTATAAAATTAAGGGTCACCCTTATAGGACAGAGATGAAGGGAATGCTTCTCTTTCAGAGGATTGTGGCAATACTTTGACCTGGCTCAAAGAAGGGCCGGACTGGGTATTAAATATTCCTGGACAAGGAGTTCAAAAAAGGATGAGGGGTGACAGTATTGATTAAGGATAATATTGCAGTGGTGGAGAGAGAGAATGTCCCAGAGGGATCAAGGACAGAATCTATTTGGCTAGAGCTAAGGAACAAAGAAGGTGCAATTACATTGATCGATGGGTCTATAAGCCAGCAACTATAGAAAAACACTTGGAAAACTAATGAGATTAAGAACTGAGAAGTTCCCTGGACCTGATAGTCTACATCCTTAGGTATTAAGTGAAGTGGCTGCAGAGATAGTGCTTGCATTGGTTGTAATCTTCCAAAATTCTCTAGACTCTAGAAAGGTCCCAGTGGATTTGAACACCGCAAATGTAACACCACTACTCAAGGACAGAGAGACGGAAAGCAAGTAGGCCAGTTAGTCTAATATCTGGCATTGGGAAAATGCGAGAATCCATTATTAAGGGGGTAATAGCTGGACTTCTAGACAATCATAATACAATCAGACAGGGCCAACATGGTTTTGTGAAAGGGAAATTATGTTTGACAAATATATTACAGTTCTTTGAGATATGATGAAGGGAGGAATTTGAGATATATTGTATGTATTTGGTGCAATAAAGGCTATAAGCCTGGATAGTGTGTGACTGCTGCAGTCATGTTTTTTAAATCCTGGTTTGATAGACAGCTAGGCCTTTTGGAGACAGCAGTGAAATTAAAGCATCATAAAAGTTTGGGCTAATGGACTTCTGTTTGTATTCGGAGGGTTTCCCGGGGAGTAGATAATTAGAGACATTGTGTTCAACTTGGTACGGTGATGTGGTTAATGGGAGGAGCCAGAGGCTGAAGCAATCAGGTGTTGAGGTTTTCAAAGTTTTCTTTTTTGGGGGGCGGGTTGCTGGAAGGGGAGCTGAGAAGGTTTCTGAAGAATACAGCCAGAGATTCTGCATTGTTCTGACAGGGTGCCAGGTCTCTTACTTTAAAGCAGTCTCAAAAAATCTATCTTTCTCAAAGTGGTTTATCCAAGACACCTCTTTACAGCAAATATTCCTGAGTCTGCTAACTGTATTTAAATTGTGACCTGAGATGGTTTTGTTCTTCGAGTGGAAATAAAGATAGCGGTTGAGGGTTATTGTCTCACTGTATTGATTAGCATTGTTTAAGGAGTAACTGTAAGCAATTTTTTCTTGTGTGATGTTAAAGATATTTTATTACTGTGTTTGTAATAAAGTCTGTTTCAATATATCATATCCCGCGTTTGCATGAAATCACTCCTGCAGTGAGGCATCCTTTCCTCGCAGTCTTGAAAAGATAAAATAAAATATTGCGGTTTCTGTCCAATATCCTAGCAACTGTTGGGATCTGGTTTGGGGTCATAATAGAGGATTTGAAATTCTCCCCATGTCTGCATGCATCTCACCCCCACAACTCAAAGATGTGCAGGGTAAGTGGGTTGGCCACGCTAAATTTCTCCTTATTGTCATGTGCGAGTACCTTTAAGAAATGGGTGTTTATTGATTAACTGTAGTGGGTGTACCTTTAAGAAATGGGTGTTATTCGAATAGCTGCAGTGATGTCAAAGAGTGAGTGGAGCTGGGCTGTCTGTCGGCTTTTACTTTCGCTTTGGGCTGTCTGCTACAGGGTGTGTTTTAGTTTCGTTTTGAGAGCTGGATAGCTGCAGGCAAAGCAAGGAGCTGTGTAAGGATCTCTCTGCAATCTAAAGACTGTCTCCAGATCATTTGAGGATTTCAAAGTGATAACTGCTCTCAGTAGTGAATTTAAACCTGATCTCTGTGTTAAAAAGGGTCTGTTGTCTTATGGATGTTGGAAGGAAAGATTAAGGGTTACTTATAGAGTACTGTATTCTTTGGTGGGAGTATTTTAGTTGATGGTTACTAAGATGTTTACTGTGGGTTTATAAAGTGTTAACTGGTTTCATAAATAAACATTGTTTTTTGTTAAATATACTTTTAGTTCGCTGTTGCATCACACTTGTAGCCCTGTGCACTCCCCATAACCACAATCTATTCAAAGTTATGGGTCAGGTGAACTCCATGATATACTTTGGGGTTCTCTAAACCCTGGCCTGTAATATTATTAAAAAATAAATAAATAATAGAGGACTTAATACAAGATTCATAAAGGGAGATCAGTAGATCTGTTTATTTGGATTCCCAAAAGACTTTTGATAAGGTACCACATAAAAGGTACTGCACAGGTTAAGAGCTTTTAGTTTTGAGGGTGATTTATTAACATGGAAATATGGCTTGTCAATCTGCAATAGTGAAGTGCCACAGTGATCAGTGCTGAGGCTTTAACTATTTGAAAACTATATTAATAATCTGGATGAGTGACCGACTGTCTTGTAGCCAGATTTGCTGACAATACAAAGGTAGGTGGGAAAGCAAGTTGTGAGCAGCACATTAAATATCAAAAAGGAATATAGATGATTGGGCACGCATGCACAGTGCGGCCGCATGTTTTTAATATGGTTGCAGCCTTTTATTTCAAGTTCAGGGGACCAAAGGGACCATTGGGGCCAAAGGGCCGAAAAACCATTTCCTCCATTTTTGTCAGCAACAAACAAGGTAAGAGAAAATGGTGGCATTGTGGTACAATGCCACTTTACACGGAGGACTTCCGGGTGCGGCGATGACCAGCTAAGCCGCACGTTTCGGCAGCTCCCGGTGGAACGGACTTTTGGGCTCTTAATAAGAGCCCCAACGGCAATTTTAACGGCTAAAAGCACTGTGCGGTAAACCAGAAGGGAATCCCCCCTGGATACGGATGGAAAAAGGAGAGGAAAGTGGCCGGATTGCGGTGGATCCTTTAGAGCAGCGGCAAGGAAGGCAAGCAAAAACAAAGATGGCGTCGGAAGGTGGCAGTTTAATATGGGGCCCTGAACAACACGAGTTTTTGAAACGCTGCGTGGAAGAGCTTAAAAAGGAGATGAAGAAGGAGCTGTTGGCCCCGATATTACAGGCGATCGAAGGGCTAAAGGATGAGCAAAAGACCCAGGAGCGGGAGCTTCGGGTCGTGAAGGCAAAGGCTGCCGAGAACGAGGACGATATACAGGGTCTGGTGGTGAAGACGGAGATGCACGAGGCACACCATAAACGATGTGTGGAAAGATTGGAGAATAACGCGAGGAGGAATAATTTAAGGATTCTTGGTCTTCCTGAAGGTGCAGAAGGAACAGACGTCGGGGCATATGTGAGCACGATGCTGCACTCGTTAATGGGAGCGGAGGCCCCGGCGGGTCCGCTGGAGGTGGAGGGAGCATACCGAGTGATGGCGCGAGGACCGAGAGCAGGAGAAATTCCTAGAGCCATAGTGGTGAGATTTCTCCGTTTTAAGGACAAAGAGATGGTCCTTAGATGGGCAAAGAAAACTCGGAGCAGTAGGTGGGAGAACGCGGTGATCCGCGTATATCAAGACTGGAGTGCGCCCCCGGGGGTGGAGACCTGGATAAATGACATGGCAGGGTTTATAAAGCTAGAGCGGATTAAATTTGTTCTAAGGGGGTCGGCTCAAGGGTTCACCAGGCGGTGGCAACCGTTCGTCGAATACCTCGCAGAAAGATAGATGGAATGGAAAAAAGAAGGCAGCAGCAGCAGCCCAGGATCGGGGGGGGTGAGGAGGAACCAGAAGGACTCTCAGGGTTGTTAATATATACTGTATAATATGTATAGGTCGTTGCTACAGATAATTATATATTGGATTGTTAAATTATATTTTTGGAGAGTGTTACTTGTGATAAGGCAGTTGCCAATTCGGGTTAGTTTTCATTTTTGTTATTTATTATTTATTCATTTTCTGTTTATAAAATAGGTCATTGTTATTTGTGTTGTTATAGTATTGTGTAAAGGATGCACAATGTACTGTGATGGTTGACCAAAAATTCTCAATAAAATATTTTTTTAAAAAAAGACTTGGGTGCGGAGGTGGCGAGAAGGAGGGCGAGCTTTAATCGGGCCAAGGCGGTGCTTCACAAAAAGAAGATAAAATTTGGAATGCTGCAACCGGCAAGACTGTGGGTCACATATCAAGGGAGGCACCACTACTTTGAGACGGCGGATGAGGCGTGGACTTTTATTGTGGAAGAAAAACTGGAATAAGCGGGTTACTAAAAAATAACGTTTGAAACAAAGTGGTGGGGCGAGTATGGGGGGCGAAGAGGGGGGAAAAAGGGGGGGAAAGAGGAGTTTTATGTTATTAATCCTGTGATGCGGTAACTTTTCTCTCTTCCACAGGTGGTGGTGGAGGGAGGAAGGGAGGTGGAGGAGATGGGGCGTTGGCCATGGGGGGCGGGGCCAAAAGGAAAGCGCGGGCTTTGCTCCCGCGCTATGATAATCATGGCGGGAATAGGGAAGCAGGAAGGAGGGGGCGTCACACGGTGCGAGCCGAGGTCACGGGGGGTGGCCGAGGCCGGCCAGAGTTTGCTGACTTCTGGGAGCAACATGGGGGGTGTAACTACGCTAGTGGGGGATCTAGCGGGGGTGGGAGGGGGGAGTTACTGGGTTGCTGCTGCTGGGGAGAGGGGGGAGCCGGAATGGGGTGGGGTGGGCGGGGGGGGCGCCGCCTGGGGGGGACACAGCTGCGTGGGAACCGGGTGAGGAGCTGGAAAAAGGGGATGGCTAATCGACAAGGGGGGGGGGGGTAAAAAGCCCCCCAACCCGGTTGATCACGTGGAATGTGAGAGGGCTGAACGGGCCGATAAAGAGGGCACGAGTACTCACACACCTTAAGAAACTTAAGGCAGACGTGGTTATGTTACAAGAGACGCACTTAAAACTTATAGACCAGGTTAGACTACGCAAAGGATGGGTGGGGCAGGTGTTTCATTCTGGGCTAGATGCGAAAAACAGGGGGGTGGCTATACTAGTGGGGAAGCGGGTTATGTTTGAGGCAAAGACCATAGTGGCGGATAGCGGGGGCAGATACGTGATGGTGAGTGGCAAATTACAGGGGGAGGCGGTGGTCTTGGTAAACGTATATGCCCCGAACTGGGATGATGCCAATTTTATGAGGCGTATGCTAGGACGCATCCCGGACCTAGAGGTGGGAAAGTTGGTAATTGGGGGGAGATTTTAATACGGTGCTGGAGCCAGGGCTGGACAGGTCGAGATCCAGGACTGGAAGGAGGCCGGCTGCAGCCAAGGTGCTTAAAGATTTTATGGAGCAGATGGGAGGAGTAGACCCGTGGAGATTTAGCAGACCTAGGAGTAAGGAGTTTTCGTTTTTCTCCTATGTCCACAAAGTTTATTCGCGAATAGACTTTTTTGTTTGGGAAGGGCGTTGATCCCGAAGGTGAGGGGGACGGAGTATACGGCTATAGCCATCTCGGATCACGCTCCACATTGGGTAGACTTGGAGATAGGGGAGGAAACAGAAGGGCGTCCACCCTGGAGAATGGACATGGGACTAATGGCAGATGAAGGGGTGTGTCTAAGGGTGAGGGGGTGCATTGAAAAATACTTGGAACTCAATGATAACGGAGAGGTCCAGGTGGGAGTGGTCTGGGAGGCGCTGAAGGCAGTGGTTAGAGGGGAGCTGATATCAATAAGGGCACATAAAGGAAAGCAGGGGAGTAGGGAACGGGAGCGGTTGCTGCAAGAACTTCTGAGGGTGGACAGGCAATATGCGGAGGCGCCGGAGGAGGGACTGTACAGGGAAAGGCAAAGGCTACACGTAGAATTTGACTTGCTGACAACGGGTACTGCAGAAGCACAGTGGAGGAAGGCACAGGGTGTACAGTATGAGTATGGGGAGAAGGCGAGCAGGTTGCTGGCCCATCAATTGAGGAAAAGGGGAGCAGCGAGGGAAATAGGGGGAGTGAGGGATGAGGAAGGAGAGATAGAGCGGGGAGCGGAGAGAGTGAATGGAGTGTTCAAGGCATTCTATAAAAGATTATACGAAGCTCGGCCCCCGGATGGGAAGGAGAGAATTATGTGCTTCCTGGACCGGCTGGAATTTCCTAAGGTGGAGGAGCAGGAGAGGGTGGGACTGGGAGCACAGATCGAGATAGAGGAAGTAGTGAAAGGAATTAGGAGTATGCAGGCGGGGAAGGCACCGGGGCCGGATGGATTTCCAGTCGAATTTTATAGGAAATATGTGGACTTGCTTGCCCCGATACTGATGAGAACCTTTAATGAGGCGAAGGAAAGGGGACAGCTGCCCCCGACTATGTCTGAGGCAACGATATCGCTTCTCCTAAAGAAGGAAAAAGACCCGCTGCAATGCGGGTCCTATAGACCTATTTCCCTCCTAAATGTAGACGCTAAGATTCTGGCCAAGGTAATGGCAATGAGGATAGAGGATTGTGTCCCGGGGGTAGTCCATGAGGACCAAACTGGGTTTGTGAAGGGGAGACAGCTGAATACGAATATACGGAGGCTGCTAGGGGTAATGATGATGCCCCCACCAGAGGGGGAAGCGGAGATAGTGGTGGCGATGGATGCCGAGAAAGCATTTGATAGAGTGGAGTGGGATTATTCGTGGGAGGTGTTGAGGAGATTTGGCTTTGGAGATGAGTATATTAGATGGGTACAGCTGCTGTATAGGGCCCCGATGACGAGCGTGGTCACGAATGGACGGGGGTCTGCCTATTTTCGGCTCCATAGAGGGACGAGGCAGGGATGTCCTCTGTCCCCGTTACTGTTTGCACTGGCGATTGAGCCCCTGGCAATAGCATTGAGGGGTTCCAGGAAGTGGAGGGGAGTACTCAGGGGAGGAGAGGAACACCGGGTATCTCTTTACGCGGACGATTTATGTATGTGGCGGACCCGGTGGAGGGGATGCCAGAGATAATGCGGATACTTGGGGAGTTTGGAGAATTTTCAGGATATAAGCTGAACATGGGGAAAAGTGAGCTGTTTGTGGTACATCCAGGGGAGCAGAGCAGAGAAATAGAGGACTTACCGCTGAGGAAGGTAACAAGGGACTTTCGCTACTTGGGGATCCAGATAGCCAAGAATTGGGGGACATTGCATAGGTTAAACTTAACGCGATTGGTGGAACAGATGGAGGAGGACTTCAAGAGATGGGACATGGTATCCCTGTCACTGGCAGGGAGGGTACAAGCGGTTAAAATGGTGGTCCTCCCGAGATTCCTCTTTGTGTTTCAGTGCCTCCAGGTGGTGATCACGAAGGCTTTTTTCAAAAGGATTGAGAAGAGTATCATGAGTTTTGTGTGGGCCGGGAAGACCCCGAGAGTGAGGAAGGGATTTTTGCAGCGTAGTAGGGATAGGGGGGGGGCTGGCGCTACCGAGCCTGAGTGAGTACTACTGGGCCGCCAACATCTCAATGATATGTAAGTGGATGGGAGAAGAGGAGGGAGCGGCGTGGAAGAGATTGGAGAAGGCGTCCTGTAGGGGGACTTGCCTACAAGCCATGGTGACGGCGCTGCTGCCGTTCTCACCGAAGAAATACACCACGAACCCGGTGGTGGTGGCTACTCTGAAAATTTGGGGACAATGGAGACGGCATAGGGGAAAGACGGGAGCCTCGGTGTGGTCCCCGATAAGAAATAATCATAGGTTTGCTCCGGGGAGAATGGATGGGGGATTTGGAACATGGCAAAGAGCAGGAGTAACACAATTGAGAGATCTGTTTGTAGATGGGACGTTTGCAAGTCTGGAAGCGCTGACCGAAAAATATGGGTTGCCCCAAGGGAATGCATTCCGGTATATGCAACTGAGGGCTTTTGCGAGGCAACAGGTGAGGGAATTCCCGCAGCTCCCGACGCAGGAGGTGCAGGACAGAGTGATCTCAAAGACATGGGTGGGGGACGGTAAGGTATCAGACATATATAGGGAAATGAGGGACGAGGGGGAGATTATGGTAGATGAGCTGAAAGGGAAATGGGAAGAAGAGCTGGGGGAGGAGATTGAGGAGGGGCTGTGGGCTGATGCCCTAAGTAGGGTAAACTCATCGTCCTCGTGTGCCAGGCTAAGCCTGATACAATTTAAGGTGTTACACAGGGCGCATATGACTGGAGCACGGCTCAGTAAATTTTTTGGAGTAGAGGATAGGTGTGCGAGATGCTCGAGAAGCCCAGCGAATCACACCCACATGTTCTGGTCATGTTCGGCACTACAGGGGTTTTGGGTGGGGGTGACAAAGGTGCTTTCGAAGGTGGTGGGGGTCCAGGTCGAACCAAGCTGGGGGTTGGCTATATTTGGGGTTGCAGAAGAGCCGGGAGTGCAGGAGGCGAAAGAGGCTGATGTTCTGGCCTTTGCGTCCCTAGTAGCCCGGCGCAGGATACTGTTGATGTGGAAGGAAGCCAAGCCCCCGGGTGTGGAGACCTGGATAAATGACATGGCAGGGTTTATAAAGCTGGAACGGATTAAGTTCGTCCTAAGGGGATCGGCTCAAGGGTTCACCAGGCGGTGGCAACCGTTCGTCAAATACCTCACAGAAAGATAGAGGGAATGGAAAAGAAGAAGACAGCAGCAGCAACCCAGGGGGGGGGGGGGGGGGGAGGAGGGGGGGGAGGAACCAGAGGGAGTCTCAGGGATGTTAATATATAAGTATATAAGTATAATATGTATAGGTTGTTGTTATAGAGAATTGTATATTGGACTGTTAAAACATATTTTTGGAGAATATTTATCTGGGACAAGGCAGTTGCCATTTAGTTTTGTTTTTGTTTATATATTATTTATTTCTTGTTTATAAAACCGGCCATTGTTATTTATATTGTGATATTACTGTGTAAAGGATACACAATGTACTGTGATGGTTGGCCAAAAATTTTCAATAAAATATTTATTAAAATGAAAGAAAATGGTGGGTCACACAGGTCGGCTGGCATGGGCTGCAAAGGTTGGCTGGCGTGGGTTGCGAAGGTCGGCCGGCGTGGGTCGCGAAGGTCGGCCGGCGTGGGTCGCGAAGGTCGGCCGGGTTGGGTCCCGAAGGTTGGCTGGTTGGTAAAAATGGGTCCCTGGAAAAAAAGGTTTGAAAAACACTGGTCTATATGCGCGATCTTCTTGGCAATCCTCTCCGCTTTGAGCCAGCAGTTTGCCGTGTCGATGGTAGCCATGATGTGGAGATGCCAGCGTTGGACTGGGGTGGGCACAGTAAGAGGTCTGACAACACCAGGTTAAAGTCCACCAGGTTTGTTTGGAGTCACTAGCTTTCGGAGCGCAGCTCCTTGAACAGTTGAGTGGATTTCAAGGTGAATATGACTAAGAATTGACCGTGAACTCTATTTCTCTCGCCACAGATGCTGCCAGGTCTGCCTAGTTTTTTTTCCCCCAGCACGTTTTGTTTTTATTTCAGATCCCCTTTTAGTCTCGGGTCTGGAAAGCAACCACTGCCTCAGGGTGTGATGGAGGCAGGCTCAGTCCAGGCTTTCATTCTCGGAAAAGGAAGAACATGCAGGGCTACGGGGAGAAAGGTTGATGAGTGATACTATTGACGAATTGCTCCTTCGGGCTCGCACAGACGGGACGGGCCGAATGGCCGCCTACTGTGCAGGACCGAATAATTCCCTCGGTTTTTTTGTTGTCGCAACTTCGTCGCAAGGAGCGGGCGAAGCTGAGGAAATTCCCAGCACTAAAGGATGTGGACAAAGTGAAGATATTTCCTGCTCAGTGCGACCGCTGTAAAGTGAGGCGGGACAACCCTGTTTCTGTAGCAACAGAGACTCCAAACACTGGGTAGAAGTTTCTGAAATAGCGAAGAGACATGCAGTAAAATACTGGACAGATTGCAGGACAGCGCCCACATAGACATCATATATATTCAACCTGCAATATTTTCAAATGATCAGATGCCGTGTAGGCATGAAACGTAAGGGATTGTGATGATGAGGGGAGAGAGTAAATCTGCCCTCAGCTGTAACCGCCTCTGGAAAGGAGAGCAAACGTGGCTGAACATTGGGCCCCCTCCTGCAGCTGGCACGGCGCCAGTTCCTGCCCCACACCCTCGGTAAAGGCCAAACACCCCAGCCGTGGCTTTTTAACTGTTTGTGTTCGAGGCAACCATTGATTTAACATGTGCAGATGGGGCTGCACCGAAGTAAACACGGTAATTCCTTTCTGTCTGTTCTTAGACCGGGCGACGCTCGTCAGGAGGGCAAATAAAAGAGAGTTTTCGTTTCTGTAATGGTTTAAAATCTGTGCAAGGATGGTATAAACACAATGGATGATAATCGTGCAAACTGCAGTCAAGAGTGTTATACGGTACGGAAAGGGGGATCATATTTATGCAAGCAATGCAACAGGAGTGGGAAGCTCACAGGTCACAGGATAACTCACTGAATTCCACTTGCAGGGGAGGCTGTAATACAACACAGAAAGGTAAAATAGATTATTTTTTTTATGGAGGGAAATGCAACGCAAAAAAGTGGCGGCGAATCTATGATCCAATTAGTTAAACTGCAGCTGAACTTTGTGTATTTGAGCATTTCACTGCAGAGAATATATGTGATACAAGGTGTATTGACAACATAGATTTACAGGGCAGATAACGGAGTCGAGAGTATATAGTTACGATGCAAGACCTGAAAACCTAGTATAATATTCACTGGAGCAGAGATTATTAATGGGAATCTCGTAGAAGTGTTTTTCAATGTATTAATATGGTTTATTACATTGAAACAGCATTTTTACTGATCAGTGAATTGGTAACAAGGATATAAACATAGGCCTAAATGGTAACAGAGTATCGTGTGCGTGGTTATTGAAGATAACAATGATTTAAGGTAGAAATAACAATTGATGAAGCTAAAAGTAGAGAGACAAAGCAGGAAAATTGGATTAGGTAGCTAGCTCAATTGACAAGAGATATGGCAAGTATATATGTGATGAACTAAGTGACCTCCGTCCACATAGAAACTTGATCTTATAAATAATGAGGGTAGTGGTTCTGTAAACTATGGATTGAGAAAGATTGATGGTCCTGTACAATATAGAATCATAGAATCCCCACAGTGCTGAAAGAGGCCATTTGGCCCATCGAATCTGCATCAGACCTCTGAAAGAGCACCCTCCCTAGGGTCAGACCTCCACCCGATCCCCGAAACCCAGTAACTCCACCTAACCTTTTTGGGCACTAACGGGCAATTTAGCATGGCCAATCCAGCTAACCTGCACATCTTTTGGACTGTGGGGGAAAACGGAGCACCGGAGGCACGGAGAGAAAGTGCAAACTCCACACAGTCACCCAGGGCCGGAATTGAACCCAGGTCCCTGGCGCTGTGAGGTAGCAGTGCTAACCACTGTGTCACCATATCGTCCTATGGACTGAGAAAGGGTGATGGTTCCATTAACAATGAATGTGAGATGGTCATAGTCCTATACACTACAGAATAAGAGAGGTCAATAGTCCTGGACACAATGGAATACTCCTCCCTTTAGGTACCATGCTCTTAGAGGGCATTGCGACCATTAACTTCCACTGATTAGTCCATGATTATGCTTGGAAAAGAACTGCAGTGATTTGGCATTGAGTTCTGCAGTATGGCTGACCAGGAAGCTCCCCCTCTTTTAGCACCTGCCATCAGGCTTATTGGAAGGATTTATAGGTTGAGAATCAACCTTGTTTGGCCGGGTCATGAGCACATCGTCCATGGTCACCAAGTCCTGAAATGGGATTTGAACCCAGAGCTTCTGGCCCAAAATTACGATGCTACCACTGCACCACAAGATCTCCCTACACTATGGACTATGAGACCGTAATAGTCCTGTACCTTATGACTAAGAGACAGGAATAGTTCTGAACACTATGGAATGAGAGACATTAATAGACTTATACACTATGGACTGAGAGATGGCAAAGATCCTGAACACTATTATTGAATGAAGAGGGAAATAATTCTACACACTATATGGGGAAGAGACGGATATAATCTTTCAGATTTTGAAAATTAAGACCTGCATACATAATGGAAGAGAAAGCAGTTAATAATCTTATACACTATGGATCAAGAAAGCAGTAAGAACATGCACAATATGGAATGCTGGAACTGGTAATACCTCATAAATGTTAATCAGTCTGTTCTAGGCTGAAAAATGACTTTATTTGTCATTATGAGAGATGTGCATTGTATGTAGTGTCACATATTCCTCTTTTCATTCAGGTCTATATGTGTAGATGGTGTGGGACCCGTTACTGTAAGGAATGTGGCAGGGGAGATTTCACCGGCACCATGTCATCACCAGATACATGCCGAGTATGCTTCCAGGTGAGAAAGACTCAAAATACAACCACCAATTCCAGCACAACATCACACAATTCCCTCTCCCAACCTAGAGTAATAATATAGTTTAATCTGACAGCAGGGTAATAATATGTTGGAGGCAGAGTGACTTGCAGTGTTTTGTTTACTATCACTGGGTAAGATCTTCATGAGTGAGTTTTTCAGCATTGGAGCCCACCTTCCACTGTATGCAGCAAGACTGATTGATTCTCAGCCAGAATTTAGTGCAATGCTATAGTGATGATCAATTGGGAAGAAAGGACTGAATTATCTATAGATTCTCCTTCCTGCTGACCAATCACACAATTACAGTAACAGATGTTAGGACTTCCATTTGAGAATTCTAACCATTTGCAATTTGTAAGATTGAGGGAAGATTACTAAACCACATGTGTGATAGCACTGACCAATAGGTAACTTTTATGTTAAAACAAACTTTAATTGCACACAGAATTAATCACATTAGCAACACAGTAAAAATATCCAATTAACAGTTAAAACAGTACTTAAATAAAAAGTAAAAATTTTTGCTTACTATCTACACCTGCCACTATATATTCCAATTAAGCAACCTTATACAGTTCAGATGTCACTTATAAATCAAGTTAACAATCAGGATTACCTGCTTCTCTGTGCAGTCCGCTGGCGGGAGCAAGCCCCTTTCAAGAACAACCTGAAAATCCTTCTGTCCTGTCAGACTCAAATCCTATGGAAATCTGCAAAACTACACAGACCTGGCCCCTCCCATTAATTACATCACCTGTCCCCCACGCTTAAGACATTCTTCAGTTTCCACCCACTAAGATGTTCCATGACCTGCTTAGCTGGAACTAAACGCAATCCCTCATAAATTATCTACACCCCGGAGAATCTCCTAAACAAAAACAATATTCTATTAGCCATCTCTCTGTAAACAAGTAAATGGTTAAAATCAAAGATCACCTCACTTTTATGACCCCTTAATCACAGCTTTAGCAGACATACTGCCTTTATACATTTGAACCAGGGTTTTTTAATAACATTACTGCAACAAAATATAAAATATGATAAATAACAATTGCCTACATTCATCACACAGCAGCAAATGAAACTGGAATAGCATAATTTGGTTTATGTCTGTCAATATAAATAACACATTTCCCATAATTTAACAGGCATAATTTAAATTAATGTTACTTTCTTTGCTAAAATGCCAGGCTAGGAAGTGCACTCATGAGAATGTTTCTAGTGTTTTCTCTCTCTGAAAAATAAGAAAGTTATATATTTAAGAAAAGAATGGGTGATTTTCTTACTGTAACAGAAAGCACTTGTTGATGCCCCCCTATTGGATTGGGTTTGTTTACGAGAGAACTCCCAACAAATTTAACAACTCAATAAATGCTGTTAGTTAACGTTTGAAAAAAGAGGCGCAACCAGCTGAATTGTAACTCATATCCTAACTGAAACAAACATTTGGCGCACTCGCCACTGTCATGATTTCATAAAACATACATATTTTTAAAACTACTGGAATACCTGCACAAATTTATTACAATTAAGGGAGTAAAGGGATAATGGGTTGTGAAGATGAACACAAATATAAATTGTTTGGCCGAATGACCCTGTTTCTGTGTCATATTCTTATGTGCAACAACAACAACTTGTATTTATATAACACCTTTAATCTGGTCAAGGAGTGTTATCAAACAAAATTTGACACTGAGTCACATTAGGGCAGATGACCCAAAACTTGGTCAAAGAAGTAGGTTTTAAGAAGTGTCTTAAAGGAGAAAAGAGAGGTGGAGAGGTCTAAGGAAGAAATTTCACAGCTTAGAGCCTCGGAAGCTGAAGGCCTGGCTACCTTTGGTGGAAATACTAAAGTTGGCGATGCATAAGATGCCAACATTGAAGGAGTGCAGGTGTCCCAGAGGGTAGTAGAGCTGGTCAAGATTTCAGAAATGGCAAGGCCACAAGTTTATGACCTCAAGTTTATGGAGGGTAGAATGAGGGAGGACGGCCAGGAGCACATAGGAATAGTCAAGTTTAGAGCCAACAAAGGCATGGATGAGTTTTAGTAGCAGGTGAGCTGAGGCAGGGACAGAGTCAGGCAATGTTATGGAGTTGGAAATAGGCATCGTGGTGATGATATGGGTTGATGGTTATATATATTAAGCTCATATAGGCGTCACATTTGACACCAAGGGTGTATTTCGTCTGGTTCAGCCTCAGAAAAGGGTGGTTATGGAATGGATTTAGTGTGGGAACCAAAGTATTCAGTCTTCCCAATATTTAGCAGAAGCAATCTCTGTGCAGCCAGTATTGGATGTTGGACAAGCAGTCTGAGAATTTACACACAGCAAAGGGATTGTGAGAGGTGGGGGACAGGTAGAGATTGGTGTCATCAGCACACATGTGGAAACTAATGCTGTGCTTTCAAATTATGTGACTGAGGGACAGCATGTAGATGGAAAATCAGAGGAGGCCAAATATAGATCCTTGGGGGGGTGGGAGTGGGAAGAGAAGCAAAAGCAGATGATTCTCTGGGGATGACTGGATAAGATAAGAATGAAACCAGTTCAACAATGTAACCATTGTTACAATATTTGGTTCAGTGATGACACTTTCACAGTGCTAAATCAGAAAAGGTGCTGGGCTCCAGTTCTACTCTAAAGACTTGAACATGTCATCTAGACTGACACATCAGTTCATTATTAAAGAAGTGCTTCATTGTCAGAAGTGCTGCATTTCAGATGAGACATTAGACTGTGGCTTCAGTGACTTTGTTGGTTTAAGGAACCCATGGCATTATTTTGAAGAATTGCAGTGGAGTACTCCCAGTGTTCTGACCAATATACCTACTGCAACCAAAATCAGTGAAACAGATTATTATTTAACGTCTACTTGCTAGACTTTGCTGTCCAAAAATTGGATGCTGCGTTCCCTGCATCACAACAGTGATTCCAGCCTGGAAGTGCTCATTTAACTGTCAGGCACTTTGGGAAGTCCTGAAGTGTTAAGGATGCTTTGGAAAGATAATAATAATCTTTATTTTCACAAGTAGGCTCATATTAATACTGCAATGAAGTTACTGTGAAAAGCCCCTAGTCGGCACATTCCGGCGCCTGTTCGGGTACACGGAGGGAGAATTGAGGATGTTCAAATTACCTAACAGCACGTCTTTCGGGACATGTGGGAGTAATCTGGAGCACCCGGAGGAAACCCACCCAGACATGAGGAGAACGTGCAGACTCCACACAGACAGTGACCCAAGCCGGGAATCAAACCTGGAGCTGTGAAGCTGTGCTGCTGTGTTACCCTTCTTTCTCTTAAAGAAGCCAGGGCACCAGCAAAATGATTTTAAACTGTTTCCATTGCAGTTAGGTCATTGGAAGCACTGGCAATCACCATGCTTTTTTGACTGTCAGTTTTGTTGTTCAACTGAAAATGGATTTTACTATAAATGCATCAGTTATAGTAGCAGGAAAACAAAACTCATATCACAGGTCTTTTGGAACTGGCTCAATATTTTCAAATTGATTTGTTGTTTAAATTCACCCAAAATAACTTCATTGCAGTGTTAATGCAAGACTACTTCTGCCAATAAAGATTATTATTATAAAATTGGACAGCAAATTTCATTGTGTGAAGCAAGTGTAGAAATCTGTGCAATAATGTGCTGCAACAACCATTTACTTTAAAAGTCACCTTCACATGGAAGTATATAATGTTTCGATCTGTCACCATGTTTTGGTGTGTTACCATATCTTGATGAGCTTTTCCTTGTTCTATGAGAAAGTTGAGATCGTTGATATATTGGGCGAGATCTTCCAGCTGTTCATGCCGGCGATCTTCCAGTCCCGCCAACGGCGCACCGCTGCTGTAGGTTTCTTGGCGGTGTGGAGTGGATTCAATGGGAAATTCCATTGACACGACGGGACTAGAAGATCCGCTGCTGGCCAACAGTGGGCCGCCGAGAAACATGCCCTGGGGGAGGCCAGAGAATTTCACCCATAGCTTTTATTAAGAATTATTTATAAAGATCTCATGATGAGTACATAGTTTTCAGGACAAAGACTGTTTTACATCTTGCTCTCTTGGAGTCTCGTGGTCATCTGACTCTTGATGTCAAGCTTACATTGACAACCGCACTGTCTTATTAACATAAGCATTAAACCTTTGCTCTACACGCTGCCCATTTTTAATCTCAAAACTGAGACATTATTTTGTTAAACTATTAACATTACATTCTCAACATCTGTGAATGTCATGGACTATTTCTAGTTTCCATCCTACTCATACCTCTCCTTTCCACCCCCCCCCCCGCCCCCCCCCCCCGCCCCCTTCTTCAAAGTGACTGTCAGCAAAGGCTCCCATCTCCAACCGTGTTCTTGACTCTCTTGGAAAAAGTGTTGGATGTCTGCATTAGTTTATCTTCTCCTTGGAAGACTAAATTGCAGTGTTAGCCTACTTGTGGCAATAAAGATTATTATTATTAACACACTGGTGAAGTGGAACAGCAGCATCACTCAACTGCTGATTCCTAGGTTGTGAATCTTACAACAACCTGAGTAAATGTTTCACGGTGACACAGTGGTTAGCACTGCTGCCTCACAGAGCTAGGGAACCCGGGTTTGATTCCAGCCTTGAGCGACTGTGTGGAGTTTGCACATTCTCCCCGTGTCTGTGTGGGTTTCCTCAGTTTCCTCCCACAGTCCAAAGATGACTAGGTGGATTGGCCATACTAACTTGCCCCTTAGTGTCCAAGGATTTGCAGATTAGGTGGATTGGCCACGCTAAATTGCCCCTTAATTGGAAAATAATAATCGGGTACTCTAAATTTATTTTTAAAAACATTCACTGCTGCTGCGACAATGAAAGGAGTAATCAACCTGAAGCATGACTGAATCCCGTAAACAAGAAAACGAATGAAGAATGTTCTGAAAGCATTGTAGGATGCAAAGAAAAGAAGATTTCCCTCCCACTCTTAGGGCAGGAATTGCAGTTTCGATAGGTAGCGGTATAATTTCCATGCTTGCTTCAGTGTGAGGCTGCTCCACTGCAGGCAATAGGATCGCAATGTCAGCACGGGAAAGTAGGATTTCTCCATCTCCAGCGGTGGAATACAAACCTCCAGACATGGATCTCTATGAAATTCCCATGTTGGACTCTTCAGGTGTAGAAACTCTGATTTGGGCCTCATGCATCTTCTTTACTGGAAGATGATTTGAGTGTATCCATGGCTTGCTAGTGAGTTTCAATTGCGAGCTGTAGCTTACATTCATACTATTTAATCTGCTCTGAACTTCATCTATCGATTTCATACAATGGAGTTAAGGATCTTGTTCTCCCGAGTTAGTTCCTACGTCAATTTGCCATTTTTGATGCATGTTATCGGTGGGTTCAATGGAATAAGTAGACAAATTCACTTCTTTACTATCTTCTTCAACAAAAGGCTGATTGTCATCAAGAAAATCAGCATCTCCACATCATGGTCATCAAGAAAGACAACAAGACTTCAGAGTCATTGGCAGTGGAGTCAAAGAGTGCAGTAAGATCTGGGACCTCTTATTCCAACAGATCACCAGCATCTGCACTCTATCTGGAAACAGCTAACCAAGGTCGAGAAACAACTCGAGCAGATGATCACCATCTTCTTCGGTGCCTCTTGTTTCTGCCTCTTCCAGCCTGTCTTCAAAGAGAAGTGAGAGATCTGTAATCTCCTCCTGTGGCCCAGTGGATGGTATTCTTGCAATAAAGACTGACTCACTGCGTAGTGAGTGGACTTCAATTATGCTGCAGTTTCAAGTTCTGCCAGTCCTCTAATCATGCCTGGGTATTGCTTTGCTGTAGAGTATTCCTCTACTTTTACATCATCGACCTTTTTAGGAGACCAACTCCCAAACACGCTGACAAGCTGAGCAGATAAGATTGCTGGTTCTGTAAGATACAAGAGTTTGCTAATTTCTTTACCATCATGCCTAATTTTTGTAGTGAAGTGACCCTTCACTTTGAGATTTGTGCTTCCTGGCCCTTGTGGCTTTTAGTTAGATGGTTGTATTTTTACTTCTTTAAGCCAGTTTTAAAGCCAGTCAAATTTGTTCGATAAGACTGTGACTCCTGTCCCAATGTCTTGTTTAAATTCGGTTCTGTAACCTTAGACTTTCAACTGCATAGACCAGAACTGCTTATCAGATTTTTAGGTTTCTCCCAGGAGATCATCAGGTTGGAATGCTGTATTTCCTATTTCCTGGACCTCAAAATGGTTGGAAGCTTGTTCTAGCTTTCATCCCCTAAATTGTTTTACTTCTGCAGTATTGTTTTAAATACCCAGTCTTGCCACAGAGGAAGCATTCAGCTCCCCCTGCTGGGCAGTGTTTTCGACAGCGTTGTCTTTTGGCACCACACCTGGAACATTGTAACATAGATGGAAGGGTCATCCCTGCCCCTTTGGAGGGCTTTTCCGCAGGCTTTTTGGTGGGTGGAGCTCACGACCTTTGGCATGCATGCTGTATCAGCCCCTCCCGAGCCTCAATATCTCTCCGAACTACACCTGACTTGTAAACTGTTTAGCTTTCTCTAAGATCAAATCCTCTTTGGATTGCAAAAAATCCAACAGCACATCGTTGAGCACGTCGGTTACAATGCAGACACAAATTAACTTGTGCTTTAAGGTTCCCGAGTCACAACTACTAGCCACTCAATACAAATCATTAATAAAAGAATCAAAGGTTTCAGCCGGCTTTTGGCTCCTCTGGTTGTATCTTGCTGTTCCAATGATTAGATCTGCTTAGGTCTGACTCCCACAGCTATCTGGACTATAGCTCCTCGCACCCTACACCCAGTAAGGATTCCATCCCTTTCTCTCAGCTCCTTCGCCTCCGTTGCATTTGTTCCGATGATGCCACTTTCCAAAATGGTGCTTCGAAAATGTGTTCCTTCTTCCTCAACTGTGATTTCCCACCTACAGTTGTTGACAGGGCCCTCAACAGCGTGCGGTCCATCTCCTGTGCCACTACCCTCGCCCCTCCCCTCTCTCCCAGAACAAGGATAGAGTCCACCTCGTTCTCACATTTAATCCCACCAGCCTCTGTATGCAAAGCATAATCCTCCGCTATTTTCGTCAACTCCAACGTGATGCCACCACCAAGCACATCTTCCCTTCACTCCCTCTGTCAGCATTCCGCAGAGACCGTTCCCTCCGAGATAATCTAGTCCACTCCTCCACCATACCCAGTACCTCTCCCATCACCCATGGCACCTTCCCATGTAATCGCTGAAGGTGTAACACCTGCCCCTTTACCTCTTCCATGCTTAGCATCCCAGGCCCAAAACACTCATTCCAGGTTAAGCAGCGTTTCACTTGCACCTCTTCCAATTTGGTCTATTGCATTCGCTGCTCCAATGTGGTCTCCTCTGTATCGAAGAGACCAAATGCAGACTGGGTGATCGCTTTGCTGAGCACCTTCGGTCTGTGCGCATTCAGAATCCTGACCTTCCCGTTGCTTGCCATTTTAACAAAAGACCCTGCTCCCATGCCCACATGTCTGTCCTTTCCATGCTGCAATGTTCCAGTGAAGCTCAACGCAAACTGGAGGAACAACATCTCATCTTCCGGTTAGACACGCTACAGCCTTCCGGTCTCAACATCGAATTCAACAACTTCAAAAGATTAGCTCCACCCCACCTCGACCCATTTGTTTTCATCCCATTTCATTTTAACTGTTTTTTACCATTAATTTCTCTCTTCTTTTTTAAAATAAATTTAGAGTACCCAATTAATTTTTTCCAATTAAGGGGCAATTTAGCATGTTCAATCCACCTACCTTGCACATCTTTGGGTTGTGGGGGCGAAACCCACGCAAACATGGGGAGAATGTGCAAACTCCACACGGATAATGACCCAGAGCCGGCATCGAACCTGGGACCTCTGCGCCATGAGGCAGCAGTGCTACCACTGCGCCACCGTGCTGCCAGCCTTCCAGACTTAATATTGAGTTCAACAACTTCACACTGTGAACCCTCTCCTCCACCTTCACCCCATTTTTAGTTCCATCAATTTATTTTTCTTTCTTCCATTGATTAGTTTTTCCCTCACCATTGCCCCCCCTTCCCCCACCCCACTTGGGGGCATCTGTTCCCTGTTCCAAGTTGCTCTTTGACACACAGCTCACCTTTCTTCTGCCATTATTGCATTATTGGGCGCGATTCTAAGTGTGGTAGCAGAACTGCTGTGATCTTCCCAGCTTTCGGACCAGCAAGGCCTGCAAAGCTATTCAACGTTAATTGGTCCAGCAAATGAGGCCCCAGGGGCTTCTCACCGCAAATTAAGGCTCTCCAGTTGATTCGCTGGCACCGCGCTTGCCAGCCCCCCCACCCCCATCCACCCCCTGCTAACAAGGTGGTCGAGCAGCAGTTAAGCAACACTTGCTCAGCCAACCCCAGTCAGCTCGCAACAATGGCGCCCAGGAGACCTGCCCCAAAATCCAGGGATGCAGATCTGAGGAGGCTGCTAGACGCAGTGGAGGCCAGGAGGGATGTCCTGTCCCCCCAAGGGTCCCGGAGGGTCAGCCAAAGGGCAGCCAGTGCTGCCTGAGATGAGGTAGCGGCGGCTGTGAGCTCGGGGAGTGTGACCAGGATGACTGGCCTCCATTCCTGGAAAAAGATCAAGGACCTACTAAGCTGGCAGCACGAGTGAATCAACACCAATGTCCCCACCCCCCCATCCGAGAACACTCCCCCACCCCCTCTCCCTTCAACCCCCCCCCCCCAACCACTCCTCCACACCTCGCTCCCACCACTGCGAATCACACATGTGGCTAACGATGTCTGTGTCTCCTCAGAAAAAGTTGTCGCAGATCGCCGGGTGAGAACCCAGACAGGCGGAGGAGTGTCGGACTTAGGACCCCTCACCTCCTTCGAGGAGCGGGCCCTGGAGGTGACTGGTGTGGCTGATGACAGGGCGGTCACTTACGCGGAGGCAGGTGGACGCCGCAGAGGTGAGGAACCACTGGGATCCACCTGGAGGACCTGGCCAGACGTGAGTTGTTATTGCCTTACTGACTGACCCATCCCTCCTACTGACCACATGTCCATTCTCCCGCAGGTCCTCCAGCCGACGTCGCCAGCCCATCCCAGGTGGGCCCCTCTCCAACCTCCCAGGGATTCATCTAGGAGGGGAGCTCTGAGGAAGACATGATCGAGAGGTCACAGCTGTTGTCCGCACCCCCCTCCAGCGCAGATACATAAACAACCTCGGTAGGAAATATTAGTGGTCAGGCTTCTGGTGTACAATCTGGTGAGCACCTCACAGCTGCTGATGTACATCAGGTGGAGGCAGGAACCATCAGGCGAGACAGCAGTCGGAGGTCTACTGGATGCCAGGACCGAGTTGTGTCCCAGTCTGATGCTGAGCCTCTGGAAGAGGTAATCCCGGAGCTGATGGAGATGATGGGGAACGGTCAGGACATTCAGAGGGTGATGCCAGCGTCACTCCAGCAGATCCATGGCTGATTGGAGGAGTCCCAGAGGATACCGGCAATGCGTGGCACTGAGGCTGACACTGCTAGGGTGGCGACCACAGTGGAAAGCCTGGTGCACTACTTCAGCACCATTAGTGAAGGTCTCCAAGACGTCGCACAGTCGGTTACCGCCATGGCTGAGGGTCTCGACAGAATGTATGTCTCACTGTGGGAAGTGACCCAGTACCAGGCTGACCTTGATGAGGTTCTGTGGACATGTCCCGCTCTCAGATGGGAATGACCGGGCGCTGCGGAGCTTGTCCCAGTCGCAGGTGGACATTGCCGAGGTGCTGCAGAGCATGGCCCAATCACTGAGGAGCATCGCTGAGGGCGTTGATACAATGGTGCAGACATTGGGGTGCCACCAGGGTTGCCAGAGCCAGATGATGCAGGGGCAGCCGGGGCTCGAACCGGCTGCCCTCTGTCCTAAGGTGAACCCCAGGGTCCTATGGGCATCGACCGAGAGGAAGGGGCGCTGAGTGCCAACCCGGAACCGTCCCATGGAGTGGCAATGGTGGCCATCAGCTCCCCTAAGTTTCACCCCTCTGATGAGGCCATGTCTCGCAGCCAGCATACGGGACAGGGCGGCAAGGCTGTGTGTGCGCAGCCGACAAGTGAGCCAAGGCCTTCCAGCCCCAGAGCCCCCAGAGGATGCCCACGAGAGGCATCAAAGGTTACAGGACGTGGTTAAGCAGCTGGCTGTCTCTACCACAGATGTGCATCCTCGGAACACGCCTAGACATAGCAGTAGAGCTAGGAGGGCAAAGCACGTCGAGGATCACTGAGGGCACCGGGGGAGGGGGTGGGGGATAGGTAGGGGGCAGCACCATCGGGAGAGTTAGGAATTGTTAAACACAATAAACACCCTTGTGCACAACCAGTATGATGCCTCTGTCATTTCTTCTGCAAAGCAGGCCGACCTCCGAACCCTTGGCCCATCTCTCCAGGCATCCACCCGCCCCACCCCCCTCCCAGGCACACAGTGTGCAGGTGATGGGTGTGAGCACTCAGCAGACAGGCAGGGGTCAGTCTGGTATAGATTGAGGAGCACTGGTCCTCGGCTCTCTGCGGGTTATCATCACCCCCCTGCCCTCGACAGTGACCCGCTGATGTGCCGACACAGTCCCAGCACCCTGGAGTGATGTAACACATACCCTGGGAGGGTGGAAAATTGGGCTGGGGCGTGGGTACGGTAGCAATGACGGACCAGGCCACATCCTAAAAAAAATCGGGCAAGTATGAGGGCCTCCCTGGCCCTCCGGGCTTGCCGGACGCTCGCCGCTGCTGCCTGTCCTGCAGACTGTGGCTGGTCCTCTGGTTCCTCCCTGACCTCATCCTCCAGCCCCTGTTGGTCCGGCGCCACCTCAACAACCTCCTCCTCCTCCATGGACGTGGCCAAACGTTCTTGCCAATCTCCAGTTCATGGCCTCCATTGCTGTGCGAGATTGTGGAGGACACAGCAGACCACCACAAAGTGGGCGACCGTTCGGGTGGTGTACTGGAGCCACCACCAGAGCAGTCAAGGCATCGGAACCATAACTTGAGGAGTTTGATGCACTGCTCAATGACAGTCCGGGTTGCCTCACGGGCCTCGTTGTACCAGGTTTCTGCTTCGGTCTCCGGCCTCCATACTGGCATCATGAGCCAGGTCCTCAGCGGGTACTCCTTATCCCCCAAGAGCCAGCCGCCCATCCTGGGGTAGTACTCGAAAAGGCCGGGGATGACCGACTGCCCCAGGATGTAGCGGTTGTGGACATTCCCCGGGACACGTGCGCACACATGCAGCACTGTAGCACAGTGGTTAGCACAGTTTCTTCACAACTCCATCCCCTTGTTGAGGCGGAGCCTCCTGCGGCACGCGCTGTCCATCGTCTGTTCAAATGACCAGCGTTGCCTGTGCATCTTAAGCTGTCGTGGGACACCCCCTCTGGGTCTCTCCCTGGCCCGATGGGTGACCGAGTCCTCAGGGTGTGGGGCAGGGTCCGACACATGGTCTGCCCCTCGAAAATCTGCAGACGCTGCTGCTGCCATCGCCGTCTCTGGTGTCTGGCCACCCTGTAGCGCACAAAGACTCCGAGAGACGAATAGAGTGAAGTCGATGAGGCTTTATTAAGCGTGACTGTTCCCCCGCAGTTCAGTAGTAGACTGCCTGCGGGGGAGGACTCCTGGTTCTTATACTCCGCCTTCAGGGCGGAGCTAGAGGTCAACGGCCAACCAGGACCCGGGATCTGTCAGCCAATGACATCACGGCTTCACAGTTCCACATGACCCCTAATGCATACTACCACATTCACCCCTTGTTAAAAATGAACCCGGCGGGGTGATGCTTCGCATGGTGGTAAGGGTTTACAAGGCTGGTCCTGGGAGGAAAACTTTCGCATGTTATTACAGTGTGTACAAGGTTTTTTTTTGTTTCGAACTATTTACAGTAATCGTCAGGAGAAAAAGACAAAATGTTCTCGTTAAAAGTCCACATATTGTAGTGTTAGATCGACGCCACGAGTCGGTCGGGCGGTCTGGTCGTCCGTGTCGATTGCCTCGGCCCCGGTGGTGGTGGTGGTGCTTGTTCCGGTGTTGTCGTCTCCGGGAGCCTTACGGTTTCAGCTTGGGCTTCACTCCTGGTCGGGCCTGGGAGGAGGACCGATCCTCCTGGGAAGGGGGCGGTTGCGGGGTGCGGCGGTGGCAGGAAGGGGGTGATTGGTGTCGGGGGGGTGTGTGTGTTGCCGGCGGGCGCCAGATCTCGCAGGGAGACCGTGTCCTGTCGGCCGTCGGGGTACTCCACGTAAGCATACTGCGGGTTCGCGTGAAGGAGGTGAACCCTTTCGACCAACGGGTCCGACTTGTGCGCCCGCACATGTTTTCGGAGCAAGATGGGTCCTGGGGCCGCCAGCCAGGTCGGCAGCGACGTTCCAGAGGAGGACTTCCTGGGGAAGACAAGGAGGCGCTCATGAGGCGTTTGGTTAGTGCTAGTACACAGTAGTGACCGGATGGAGTGGAGGGCGTCCGGGAGGACCTGCCACCGTGAAACCGGGAGGTCCCTGGACCGTAGGGCCAGTAGGACGGTCTTCCAGACCGTGCCGTTCTCCCTCTCTACTTGCCCGTTCCCCCGGGGGTTGTAGCTGGTCGTCCTGCTCGAGGCTATACCGTTGCTGAGCAGGAACTGGCGCAGCTCGTCACTCATGAAGGAGGACCCCTGTCGCTGTGGACGTATGCGGGGCAACCGAACAGTGTGAATATGGTGTTCAGGGCTTTAATGACTGTGGCCGCGGTCATGTCAGGGCAGGGGATGGCGAATGGGAAGCGGGAGTACCCGCCCACCACATTAAGGAAGTATGTGTTGCGGTCGGTGGAGGGGAGGGGTCCTTTGAAATCCAGACTAAGGCGTTCAAAGGGGCGGGAAGCCTTAATCAGGTGCGCACCATCCGGCCTGAAAAAATGCGGTTTGCACTCTGCGCAGATGTGGCAGTTCCTTGTGACTGTACGGACCTCCTCCAAAGAGTATGGGAGGTTGCGGGACTTAATGAAGTGGTAGAACCGAGTGACCCCCGGGTGGCAGAGGTCCTCGTGGAGGGTTTGGAGGCGGTTAATTTGTGCGTTGGCACATGTGCCGCGGGATAGGGCATCGGACGGCTCGTTCAGCTTTCCGGGACGATACAAGATCTCGTAGTTGAAGGTGGTGAGCTCGATCCTCCACCTTAAGATCTTGTCGTTTTTGATTTTGCCCCGCTGTGCATTATCGAACATGAAGGCTACCGACCGTTGGTCCGTGAGGAGAGTGAATCTCCTGCCGGCCAGGTAATGCCTCCAATGTTGCACCGCTTCCACTATGGCTTGGGCTTCCTTTTCCACTGAGGAGTGGCGGATTTCTGAAGCATGGAGGGTTCGGGAGAAAAAGGCCACGGGTCTGCCCGCTTGATTAAGGGTGGCCACTAGAGCTACGTCGGAGGCGTCGCTCTCGACCTGGAAGGGGAGGGACTCGTCGATGGCGCGCATCGTGGCCTTTGCGATATCCGCTTTGATGCGGCTGAAGGCCTGGCAAGCCTCTGTCGACAGAGGGAAGGTCGTGGTCTGTATTAGGGGGTGGGCCTTGTCTGCATACTGGGGGACCCACTGGGCGTAGTATGAAAAGAACCCCAGGCAGCGTTTTAGGGCTTTTGAGCAGTGCGGGAGGGGAAATTCCATGAGGGAGCGCATACGTTCGGGGTCGGGGTCTATTATCCCATTGCGCACTACGTAGCCCAGGATGGCTAGCCGGTTGGTGCTAAAAACGCACTTGTCCTCGTTGTACGTGAGGTTCAAGGCTTTAGCGGTCTGGAGGAATTTTTGGAGGTTGGCGTCGTGGTCCTGCTGATCGTGGCCGCAGATGGTTACATTGTCGAGATACGGGAACGTGGCCCGCAACCCGTGTTGATCAACCATTCGGTCCATCTCTCGTTGGAAGACCGAGACCCCGTTTGTGACGCCAAATGGGACCCTTAGGAAATGGTATAATCGCCCGTCTGCCTCGAAGGCTGTGTACTTGCGGTCACTTGGGTGGATGGGGAGCTAATGGTAGGCGGACTTGAGGTCCACGGTGGAGAAGACCTTATATTGGGCAATCCGATTGACCATGTTGGATATGCGGGGGAGAGGGTACGCGTCTAGTTGTGTGTACCTGTTGATGGTCTGGCTATAGTCTATGACCATCCTTTGCTTCTCCCCTGTCTTTACTACTACCACCTGTGCTCTCCAGGGACTATTGCTGGCCTGGATTATGCCTTCCTTCAGTAGCCACTGGACTTCGGACCGAATGAAGGTCCGGTCCTGGGCGCTGTACCGTCTGCTCCTAGTGGCGACGGGTTTGCAATCCGAGGTGAGGTTTGCAAACAAGGACGGGGGCTGAACCTTGAGGGTTGCGAGGCCGCAGATAGTGAGTGGGGGTATTGGGCCGCCGAATTTGAAGGTTAGGCTCTATAGATTGCACTGGAAGTCTAATCCCAGTAATGTGGGGGCGCAGAGTTGGGGAAGGACGTAGAGCCTGTAGTTTTTGAAATCCCTCCCTTGCACCGTTAGGGTAACTATGCAGAAGCCTTTGATCTGTACGGAGTGGGATCCTGCAGCTAGGGAAATCTTTTGTGCGCTGGGACGGATGGTCAAAGAACAGCGTCTTACCGTGTCGGGGTGGATAAAGCTCTCCGTGCTCCCGGAGTCGACCAGGCATGGTGTCTCGTGCCCGTTTATCAGCACCGTTGTCGTCGTCGTCTGGAGCGTCCGGGGCCGTGTTTGGTCCAGCGTCATTGAAGCCAGCCGTGGTTGTAATGGTTGAGCGTCTTCTTCGAACCCCGTGGAGCCGTCGACGCTGGTGTCCATTGTTGCTGTCCAAGATGGCTGCCCCCATGCATCGCACATGGCTGGGGGGTCACAAGATGGCGGCGGGGGTGGACAAAATGGCCGCCCCCATGCGTCGTACAGGTCTGGGGTGGTCCAAGATGGCGGCGCCCCTCCTCCCCTCGTGGTGGCCGGGACCCAAAATGGCGGCGCCTGCGGGTCGCACATGGGGCGCTGGGGGGGTTGGGGAGCGTTAGGAACACGCAGGACTCCCTCTTCTCTGGGGACAGCGGTGGCCGGGACCCAAAGTGGTAGCGCCGGCGGGTCATACATGGGGCGCGGGGGGGGGGGGGGGGGGTTGGGGAGCGTAAAAGGCGTGCAGGGCTCCCTGTTCTCCGGGGAGAGCGGTGGTCGGGACCCAAGGTGGTTGCGCCTGCGGGTCGTACATGGGGCGCTGGGGGGGTTGGGGAGCGTAAAAGGCGTGCAGGGCTCCCTGTTCTCCTGGGACCGCGGCGACCTCCCGGGACCGGCACACAGCCGCGAAATGGCCCTTTTTCCCGCAGCTCTTACAGATCGCTGCGCGGGCCGGGCAGCGCTGCCGGGGGTGTTTCGCCTGGCCGCAGAAATAGCAGCGGGCTCCCCCGGTGCAACTTGGCGTTTGAACCGCGCAAGCCTGTGGGGTGTCCGGGGGGGGGGGTGGGGGTGGGTTTGTCGCGACGGGTGCGTACGGAGCCCAATGGGCTGCCGCGCGGTCGGGGCCGTAGGCGCGGGTGTTTCGCGCGGCCACGTATAGGGAGGCTGCTAGGGCCCGTGCCTCTGAGAGTCCTAGCGACTCTTTTTCTGAAAGTCTTTGGCGGATTTGGGAGGAGTTCATACCTGCCACAAAAGCATCGCGCATTAACATGTCCGTGTGTTCATTTGCGTTCATCGGCGGGCAGCTGCAGGCCCGTCCCAAAATTAGTAGCGCGGCGTAGAATTCATCTATCGATTCTCCGGGACTTTGCCGTCTCGTTGCGAGTTGATAGCGAGCGTAGATCTGGTTTACTGGGCGAACATAGAGACTTTTTAGTGCTGCGAACGCCGTCTGGAAATCCTCTGCGTCTTCGATGAGAGAGAAAATCTCCGTGCTTAACCTCGAGTGCAGGACCTGTAGTTTTTGGTCTTCTGTGACCCGGCCGGGGGCCGTTCTGAGGTAGGCCTCGAAACAAGTCTGCCAGTGCTTGAAAGCTGCTGCTGCGTTCACTGCGTGGGGGCTGATCCTCAGGCATTCCGGGATGATCCTGAGCTCCATAGTCCTTTAGTCACGTTTAATAAATTGTAGCGCACAAAGACTCCGAGAGACGAATAGAGTGAAGTCGATGAGGCTTTATTAAGCGTGACTGTTCCCCCGCAGTTCGGTAGTAGACTGCCTGCGGGGGAGGACTCCTGGTTCTTATACTCCGCCTTCAGGGCGGAGCTAGAGGTCAACGGCCAACCAGGACCCGTCAGCCAATGACATCACGGCTTCACAGTCCCACATGACCCCTAATGCATACTACCACACACCCGGCTTAGCAGCAGCACCACTAGGGCAAGTTCTGGTTCCAAAACCCCTGCCATAACGTTCAATATCTGTAAGGCATTGGGAGAGAGTGTTAGACTGACAAGTAGCGGTGGCTCCCACACCGGGACCCTCCATTCCCTTCCATCCGGAACGCCCTGTCCATGCACTCCCGGCCGCAGTGGGCTCCCCTCACCGGACCCAGACTCTGTACCCCAGACACCCACACATACCGTCACCTGGATCTGGCGCTGGTCCCCTCCCCATTGCACTCACCCACCCTCCGGCGCTGTACTTGTCCCTGGAGCTGTGTCCCATCCCCTGAGTATTTGGGTGTTGCCTCCCGCAGTGTCCAGGCAACATGGTCTGATTGGGATGCTTGGCAATGACTCCCATATGCTACTTTGCCACCCACAGGAATCCACTTGGGTTGTGTGAAGTGCTCACTTAACCATGATTGACAATTCCCTATTAGCGATAGCCTTCAGCTGCATGGCCAAAGGTCTTGGTGTCGGTGGGTGTTATGGGTGGGCGGTGGGGCAGACAGGAGGGACAAGGGTTGCCCCCAGAATGGGTACACATGCAGAAGTTGGCATGATGGTGCCACGTGCGGTTGCCCCCCATCATCTCCCCCTCACCTCCCATTGCAACCCACCCCCCTCTGAGCACTGTGATGGCAAGCCTAGCGCCCCCGGGCTCCTTGCCTGTGAGCAAAGATGGATACTCACCTCCTCGGCTCCCCACAGAAGCCCTTCCGCCAGGTTCACGTTTTTCAAAAGGAGTACTAATCGGCGCCAGCGTGACCATTTGCTGGGGAGTCCGATGAATGTCGGGAGGTCATTGGATATGGGATGGCTCCCATTAATTGTATGAAAATAGGGCTTAAGTGGTGATAATTGATTTCTCACCGCACTGCAGCGAGTTCCTGATTTCTACGGGAGCGGGCCGGTTGCATCGCTAACTGTTTGGCGCCTGGCGCGGTTCTCGATTTCGGCCTCTCCCGCTATTCACCGACCTCGCTTCACTAGAGCGGGAGCACAACGAGGCCAGAGAATCGCGCTCCTAATCTCTTAATGTGCCACTATCAGCACCCTTCTTCGCCTAATCACCCCCTTTGTCTTTCTGTCCATGACATCTTTGTCAATCTCCACCTATCGCTGGCCCTCTATCCAGCCCCACCGCTCCACGTCCCCCCCCCCACAATGATATAAATCTGACCACATTTCCAGTTCTCTCCAGCTGTGACAAAGAGCAATCCAGACGCGAAACGTTAGCTCCTCTCTCCGCAGATGCTGTCAGACCTGCTGTGATTGCCCAGTATTTTCTGTTTTTGTTTCCATGCCATTCCACTGACTCCTGCCCAAATGATGTTACCCCTGATTGTTGGGAATCAAAATGAGTAGAGGTGAAAGTGCCACTGAGGATGCACAGAGCGGATCCGTGACTAGGTAAGTGCCGATTTGGGGAGGAGGGGATTATCAGCGCATCTGCAATCAGAAGGGGGGCAGAAACCTATGACAAGAAAGGTTTAAGGTATCCGCACCGGGTCAGGAGAAACACTCCTGCTGCTCTTGGCTCAGAATAAGGTTGAAATATAAAGTAACGGTTACTCTTTGGACCTCCTGTGGCCAGGTTCCTGACTGTGCCAGTTCTTTGATCATTAGTCTGGTCTTGCTTAAAATGGTCTGAGCATCGCAATGATGCCATCGAGACACGGCATTTATTTAAATTAGACCTGTGTTTAGGATGGATGGCCACCCGGTGACTGAATTTAGCCAAGTAAAAATAAGGGTGGGGGTGCGGGGTGTAGACAAGTGAGGAACTTAGGTGCGCCACTTGGGAATCTTAGCTACACACCTGCACCATTCCCTTGGATGGGGGGATTAAAACTGTCCCTATTGTTTGCAACCCTACTCCAAGTTGTACTTATTGATTCTCCCCATCTGTGCTTACCTTGCCGGGGCCATACTCCATTGATGCTGTGGAATGTAAATGAGGATTTGCGTTAAAATTTCTCGGGCCTTGAACTCAATTCCCATTTGCCTTTGGCCCCCACACCCCCAATTCTCAAGTTCTGAATTGTGCAGCAGGCTTCTGTGCAAACCTGCCTGGTCAGGAGAATAAAGGGAATGAGTGATAGGGGAAAGGAATAAATATTGAACATACTCAGTTAGCCGAACTCACTGGTTCTTAATGTGACTGAATTTGAACTTCCCAGCCACAGATTCAGTAATACTACCAAGATAAATTTGTTTTGACTTTGTTCTTTATTCTCTTGAATCTGTTTGATAGACAAGGTGCCAGGGGCAACTGGTTGAATTTGGACCAAGGATTAACAATTCTGACAAAGGCAAAGAAAAGAAATCAGAAAAATCATCAAAAAACAAAAGCACCTCCCCCAAAAAGAAATCAGCAAAAAAGAAAAAAGTAAGAGTTCGGTCGAAACAAAAATATAAAAAGAAGTGAGAGTGGTTCCAGGACAATTCAACTAATTAGAAAAACTTTATATTGTGGAGTTTCTTATGATGTCTACCCAGATAATAGTCAAATCTGGGCAGATTTACATGAAGTACCACAAGAAGTCATAGAATACTTACACTCTATATGAGATTTTCTGTGTTTTATAAAACACTTTTTCAAAAGCCCCTTCACCACAGTCTCCACCGACAAAACTGACCAGACTCTCCGTTCACAACAGCGGGTTTTCGCTGTTTGTGGTGGTCAACACATTAAGCCCAGATTTCCAGGATTTTAAAAAAAATTACAAGTGTCCCTGTCCACATTAATCGGTCATTGTTACTTTAAATTCCATTTAAGTAGTCTATGAATTAATCTGGCAACTGACCTGATCAACTGATCTGCATTTGGTGCATAAGACTTTTAGGGATGAGAATTTTCTACCATTTGGTGGAATTCCAACTTTGGAATTACAGAATTCTGCCCTTTAAATTTCTTTCTGACCTGCATCTCATTAACCTGTCACGATCCAAGATCCTGTGCTACTCAATCCTATAACAACCACAGCCCATCGCTTGGCTTCAGGCTCTACCTCAAGCTCAAGCGCCGAGGGAAGATGAAGATTCCAGCTGGCCGCGGTCTTAGCCATATCCTCCCCTCAGCAGCAGTCACCACTTTGCGCCACCTATTGCTTGGCCTGCTCGGGAACCCAATGTAACCCAAGCACCCACTGATTGAAAAAGTTGTTGTAAAATAATTTTAATATTAACTTTAACATATTAAATGTTACTGTGCTGCTTTATTATCATTTTTTTTGCAGGCATCACATTAACTTTCAAGAGTTCTTTTAAAATATATTTCTATTCATTGGGTGTTGCTGGCAAGGCCAGCCTTTGTTGCTCATCCTTAATTACCTTTGAGAAGGTGGTGGGTGGCGAGTTAAATGGGGTCACATTGGAAAATAGTTTGTAAAGCACTGCTGTGGTCTTTTGCTTCTCATGTACATAATCCAGAAGGTCATGTTGTGAATATGGACTTCATCCTGTGTTTCATGCACAATTGTATTGAATGTTGAAATGCTGAGGTCACTTTGGTGAGTTTATATAAATGACTTGGTCCACAGTCCTAACAGTAATAGAGAGTAAACAAAGGGAGAACTGGTGTTTCTACTCACTTGAAGTCTAATAATTCCACCTATTTGAAGTGCCCTAGAAGTATTTGCATTTCACTACGGTTCAGAAAAAGTGCTATAATTACAAATTTTAGACCGTCTTGTCTTCGTCCACTCTCAATCTTGGACTTTTGACCAGTGGTCAGTTGAATCCATGCAGGTATATTCTGCCTGTATAGTAAAGCACTGATTTGAAGACCACAATGACCGGACGTCAACTGAAACTTATTAACAAGTAAGACCAAGAGCAATAAATTAGTCAATTGAAGAATGGCCCATTTTCAGGCCATTTCACTTCTCTTTGTGATGCTGAAGAATTCTCTGCTCCCTGAGGCTCGATCAATTTGAATTCAAACTGAGGCTTCATTAGTATCTGATGTGTGGCCTCCTACAGCAGCTGCCGAAATGGCGGCGAGCTGAAGGCCACGCATATTTATAACCCGGCTCCTGGGTGGAGCTAGCATGCAGGGGCCCAGGTGAACCTGTAGTGCAGGTTCTACAGTACAACCCTTAATATAAGAACACAGTGGTTTACCACACTCCCGTCACTCAGCAATTAAAATCCATATGCTGTTCGATTGCACTGATTCATGGGACATGTCAGATTTATTATGCCAATAAATTCATGCAGAAGCACGGACATAACTTCACCTTAGCAAAGCCAGTGCAGTGTTGAGTGCATTTCAGGAGGGTTTATTTTTGTTTGTGACCCTAATGGAATCTCCGTGCCTGTGTGTCATAAATTTATTTGATGATTAATTTATTTGATCATAAACTAGAGATTTCCGTTTAAATAAAAGTTTCTTTAGATTTTATTTTGCTCGCATTTGAAGTAATTGGACGTTTCAGAAGCAACATGTAGAATGCTGATTCTTAAGCATTATTAACAGCAATTTATTTTAAATGTATGCTCCAAAGTAAACCTTGATGTAAAGTATACAGTACTGTTGACATTGACTCATGTTAAAGTGTGTTTTATAAAAATGTTCATTACTACAATTGGTTTCAGTGTAATTGTCTGCAGAGGGGCTAAGCCAGCCATTATTTTCAATCATGAAAACTGTCATAACCCTTCACAGGTGAGCATTCTGCTCACCCTCTATTCTTTACATGGTAGTGTGGTGATATGTGTTAGGTGTATTAAGGTACCCTGTGATGCCGAGAGGCTATTGGTGGATAGACACTGGATCCCAATTTGATCAGCCGCCTGCTGGCTCCACCCAGTCAGGCGGAGTATACGAGCCCGGGTTCTCCCAGCAGCCGCATTCTGTAACTGTGCTGCTGGGGAACAAGTCTGCGCAATAAAGCCATCGTTCGACTCCTTCTCATCTCGTCTCGCGAGTGATTGATTGTGCTACAATTTATTACGCAAACTTTTAAGAACATGGAGCTCCGAATCATTCCGGAGTGACTGCGAATCAGCCCCCACGCGGCAAACGCAGCGGCCACTTTTAAACATTGGTTAGCGTGTTTTCAGGGATACCTCGAAACGGCCCCCGGCATACCTACAGAAGAACAGAAAATCCAGGTCCTGCATGCCAAGGTGAGCCCTGAAATCTACACGCTCATAGAGGATGCGGAAGATTTCCCGACGGCGATCGCTATGCTGATAGGAATCTACGTTCGGCCCGTCAACCAGGTCTACGCATGCCACCAGCTCACGACGAGACGGCAGGTCCCCGGGGAATCGCTGAACGAATTCTACAGTGCGCTGTTGATACTGGGGAGAAACTGCAACTGCCCATCGGTTTCAGCTAATGAACACAGAGCTGCTGGTCCGAGATGCGTTCGTGGCAGGTATGCTTTCATCCCAAATTTGCCAGCGATTGCTGGAAAGAGACACACTAGGCCTCAAAGAGGCACGGGCCCTCGCGGCATCGTTTGATGTGGCGTCACAGAAGGACGCTGGGAGCACGGAGAGTTTTATACATCTCGATACGGTAAGATGCTGTTCCCTTCCGATCCACTCGAGTAATCAAAAAAAATTTCTGGCGGCGGGGTCCCATTCGGTAGAGATAAAAGGGTTCTGCATCGTGAACCTCACGGTGCAGGGGAGGGAGTTCAAAAACTACCGGCTTTACGTCCTTCCCCACCTCTGCGCTGCCACACTCCTGGGATTGGATTTTCAGTATAATCTCCAGAGTTTAACGTTTAAATTCGGCGGCCCTCACTATCTGCAGCCTCGCGACCCTCAAGGTCGATCCGCCTTCCCTGTTCGCGAACCTCACCCCGGATTGCAAACCAGTCGCCACTAGGAGCAGACGGTACAGTGCCCAGGACCGATCTTTTATCCGGTCAGAAGTCCAGCAGCTGCTGAGGGAAGGCATAATTCAGGCCAGCAATGGTCCCTGGAAAGCCCAGGTGGTAGTTGTAAAGACCGGGGTGAACAGAGGATAGTCGTAGACTATAGTCAAACCATCAATCGGTAAACGCAGTTGGATGCGTACCCTCTCCCCCGCATATCCGACATGGTCAACCGGATTGCACAGTACAAGGTCTTTTCCCCAGTGGACCTTAAGTCCGCCTACCACCAGCTCCCCATCCGCCCGAGCGACCGAAAATACACTGCTTTCGAAGCAGATGGGCGGCTCTATCATTTTTTAAAGGTTCCATTCGGCGTCACTAACTGGGTCTCGGTCTTCCAATGGGAGATGGACCGAATGGTTGATCGGTACGGTTTGCGGGCCACGTTCCCGTATCTCGATAACGTAACCATCTGCGGCCACGATCAGCAGGACCACGACGCCAACCTACGCAAATTCCTCCAGACCGCAAACGCCCTGAATTTCACCTACAACAAGGAAAAATGCGTGTTCAGCACCGACCGCCTAGCCATCCTCGGCTACGTAGTGCGAAATGGAGTGATAGGCCCCGACCCCGAACGCATGCGCCCCCTCATGGAGTTCCCCCTCCCCCACTGCTCCAAGGCGCTGAAACGCTGCCTGGGCTTCTCTTATTACGCCCAGTGGGTCCCCAACTACACGGACAAGGCCCATCCACTAATCCAGTCCACGGTTTTCCCCCTGTCGACAGGCCCGCCGGGCCTTCAGCCGCATCAAAGCGGATATCGCAAAGGCCATGATGCACGCAATCAACAAGTCCCCCCCCTTCCAGGTCGAGAGCGACGTGTCTGACGTAGCTATGGCGGCCACCCTCAGCCAAGCAGGCAGATCCGTGGCCTTTTTTTCACGCACCCTCCACGCTTCAGAAATCCGCCATTCCTCAGTGGAAAAGGAGGCCTAGGCCATAGTAGAAGCTGTGCGACATTGGAGGCATTATCTGGCCGGTAGGAGATTCACTCTCCTCACTGACCAACGGTCAGTGGCCTTCATGTTCGATAATGCACAGCGGGGCAAGATCAAGAACGACAAGATCTTGCGGTGGAGAATCGAACTCTCCACCCATAACTACAAGATCTTGTATCGTCCCGGAAAGCTGAACGAGCTATCTGATGCCCTATCCCGCTGCACGTGTGCCAACGCACAAGTGGACCGTCGCCGAACCCTCCACGAGGACCTCTGCCACCCGGGGGTCACCCGGTTCTATCACTTCGTAAAGACCCGCAACCTGCCCTACTCCATCGAGGAGGTCAGGACCACCACCAGGAACTGCCAGATCTGCGCAGAGTGCAAGCCGCATTTCTACCGGCCAGATAAAGCGCACCTGATAAAGGCCTCCCGTCCTTTTGAGCACCTCAGCCTGGACTTCAAAGGGCCCCTCCCCTACACCGATCGTAACACGTACTTCCTCAACGTGATTGACGATTACTCCCGGTTCCCATTCGCCATCCCCTGTCCCGACATGACCGCGGCCACGGTCATTAGAGCCCTCAGCACCATCTTTACACTGTTCAGTTTCCCCGCCTACATACATAGCGATAGGGGGTCCTCCTTCATGAGCGACGAACTGCATCAATTCCTGCTCAGCAAGGGCATCACCTCGAGCAGGATGACCAGTTACATCCCCCGGCGGAACGGTCAGGTAGAGAGGGAGACCGGTCTGGAAGACCGTCCTATTGGCCCTGCGGTCCAGAAGTCTCCCAGTTTCCCATTGGCAGGAAGTCCTCCCGGATGCCCTCCACTCCATCCTGTCGCTGCTGTGTACAACAACGAATCAAACACCTCACGAACACCTCCTTGTCTTCCCTAGGAAGTCCTCCTCCGGAACGTCACTTCCGACCTGGCTGGCAGCCCCGAGACCCATCCTGCTCCGAAAGCATGTGCGGACGCACAAATTAGACCCGTTGGTCGAGAGGATTCATCTCCTCCACGTGAACCCTCAATACGCCTACCTGACGTACCCCGACGGCCGACAGGACACGGTCTCCCTGCGGGACCTGGCACCCGCCGGAGCCCCACACACCCCCCCAACACCAGTGACCCCCTCTGGAGCCACCCCTCCCCCCCCCAACACCAATCACCCCCTCCCTCCCGCCGGCGCACCCCACAGCCGCCCCCTTCCAGGGTGGATCGGTCCTTCCCCCGGCCCCGAATAGGGATATTGGAGCGGGACGAGGCATCGCGACGCTCCCAGAGATGACGGGGCCCGAACCTGCGCCTGCATCACCACCGGGGCTAAGACGATCGGCGAGGACGACCAGGGCACCCATTCGACTCATCAAATCAGGATAATGAAGCAAGAAATGCCTCTGTAAATAATTTTTTTTGGGTTGCCCAGTAAAAGCGGCATTGTAAGTAGCTGATATCGGAGCATAGCCGCCGTGTTAGCGGCATCCTAGGTACCGACTCTGGAAACCCCTACCACCATACGGCCCACTACACCGCCGGGTTCCTTTTTAACAAGGGGTGAATGTGGTGGTATGTATTAGGGGTATTAAGGTACCCTGTGATGCCGAGAGGCTATTGGTGGATAGACACTGGATCCCGATTGGATCAGCCGCCTGCTGGCTCCACCCAGCAAGGCAGAGTATAAGAGCCCGGGTTCTCCCAGCAGCCGCATTCTGTAACTGTGCTGCTGGGGAACAAGTCTGCGTAATAAAGCCATCGTTCGACTCCTTCTCATCTCGTCTCGTGAGTGATTGATTGTGCTACAGGTAGGCAAGACATTATCAATTGGGTAAAGCACTAGATGACGGTCACTATCCTTAGAAGTGTCACCCGCTTCAGGAGAATAAAGGAGAAAGCAGAAGAACTGGATTTGCTCAAGGAAATACTTCAATATGTATTCAAATTATAGCTTGTATTCTAAATCTTCATCTTATCACAACTCAGACCTTGTTTGCCGACAATACTACAGAGATATATTCAGTGGTTTAAGAATACAGTATGGCTAATCAAGATAAGTTTACTGCAATGACAACAACTTGCATTTAGAGCATTTAACATGGGTAGCCTCCCAGGTAACGTTCCACAGGTATATTAAAATGTGGTACAAAACCAAAAAAGGAGATATTCGGAAATTTAACAAAAGCTTGTTGGGTTTTAAGAGGCTTTAAAAAGAGGAAGGTGGGAGTTTTTAGTGAGGGAGTTGCAGGGCATGGAGCATAGTAGAATGGCAGCAAGGTTGCAGTGAAGGGTAAATGCGATGACTTAGAGTCAGTGTAATAGAATTGAGGGGCCTGGAGCTGGAAAAGGTTAAAGATAGAGACGGGCAAAGCCATTTAAAGATTAACATCGTGGATGAGAATTTAAAATCTGAGGCATAGGGGTTATTTAACTCAACAGTTGCAGTGGATGTAGAGGATTTGGTGTGAGATAGGGGAAACAGAATTGTGGAGGAGCCAAAGTTTACAGAAGGCGAAGAGCATTGAAATAGTCAAATAAAAGCAAATTAGTGCGGATGCTGGAAATCTGAAATAAAAACAGAAAATGCTGGATAAACTCAGCAGATCTGGCAGCATCTGTGGAGAGAAACACAATTAACGTTTTGCGTCCACATGACCCTTCTACAGAACTGAAAAGGGATAGACATGTGATTAACTAGATACTTGGAGAGGGGCTCAAGGCAGAATAGAAAGACAGTGATAGGTCACAGGTAAGGAAAGATTGACAAATACGTCATGGACATGAGACAAAGGGGCTGTTAATGGTGCCATTAAGGACTGAATAGCAAAGGTAGGCTAGCAGAATGTGTTAATAGGAAAACAGGTCAGTGCTCAGTGGGTGCAAAACTGAACTACAGGGGATAATGGTCGTGTGGGAGGGGTGGGTAGTGTTGCGACAAGCCAGAAGAACCAAATAACAGAAAACAAAAGGGGAAAGTCAAGATGGAGGGAAAAGGTCACAACCTAAAGTGGTTGAATTCAATGTTGAGTCCTGAAGACTGTAATGTGCCTAATTGGACAATGAGATGTTGTTGTTCCAGTTTGGGCTTCACTGGGGCATTGCAGCAGGCCGAGGACTGAGGTGGTATGAGAGAAAGATGCTGAGTGTAAATGACAAGCAACCAGAAGGTTGGAGTCATGCTTTCAGACGGAGTGAAGCTGTTCCGCAAAGCAGTCACCTAGTCTGCGTTTAGTCTCCACAGTGTAGAGAAGACGGCATTAGAAACAACAAATACAGCAGACCAAATTGAAGGAGATGCAAGTGAAATGCTGCTCAACCTAAAATGGTGTTTGGCCCTTGGAAAGTGAGGAGGGAAGCAGGTAAAGGGGCAGGTGTTGCACCTTCTGCGATTACATGGGAAGGTGTTGTGGGAAGGGGTTGGTGGGCTAACCTTCGCCCTCTTTCCTCACCTATCGGTTGGTTACAACAAGATATGTTTTTTAAGGAGTGTTTTAAACCTTTTTGAATGTTGCGACTTTAACAAATAAACAGTCAGTCTTTAGGTTAAGAAAAACCAAAAGAAACAATATTCATTTGCACAACACCCTACCCTAAATATAAACGCAACAAAAATGCCCACTCCCTCAAACAACACACACACACACACACAGGATGAGCTCTAGAAATGACACATGCTCTTAGATGAACAGAATAACAAGAAACAAATCATGTAACCATAATCAGCCCTTTAAAGTGAAAACACGCAGAAATGTCCGTACCAATCAGCAGACCAACAGAACCAGCTACAGGACCTAGAGCCCGACAGGGGCGGCACAAGCAAATAAAACAAAATGGAACAAGGCCCCAAAGGAACACCTAAAACAGAGGGGACGGGGGGGGGGGGGGGCAATCAACAAGGGGAGGAAGAACTATACAATCTATACATATGTACATATATGAAGGTAAACTATTTTAATAAAAATATTTCAAAATAACAAAAAAGAGGGGGTGGGGGGGGTTAGGGAATTGGGGGGGTTATTTTCAATGTTTGGCTTTTATAAGTTGTAACTGGTCTGCACAGATTTGATTATTTTGTATTGTATAAAATGAGAACCATTAATAAAAACATTTAGAAAAAAAGTAAGGTGCTGCTACAGAGGGGATGACAGACAGGGATGACATAATACGAACCTGATGTATTATTACTGGGCGCCGAATGTGGAGAAGGAGCAGAGCGGGATTCCCAATGGGTCAGAATGGAGGAGAGTTTGTGTAGGTGGTCGGAATCGAGCAACAGCGCCACTCCCGATGGCCCCGGGGGAATACTAAGGGAGTCTGGTAATAATAGCTTAGTTGAGAATTTGGAGGCAGTTTCGCCAGCACTTTGGGTTGGGGCAGGGTCAAGGAAAATGCTGTTTCGAGGGAACCACAGATTTGAGCCAGGGAAGTGGGATGGAAATTTACAGAGAATGAAGGAGAAGGGAATTAGGACACTAAAGGATTTGATTCTTGGGGGTCGGTTTGCAGGATTGAAGGAGCTGGGAGCAAAGTATGGGCTGGAGCAGGGGGAAATGTTTTGATACATGCAGGTTAGAAACTTTGTCAGTGTTATAAACTGCCTGCTTACCATTGGCTGGGGACTAATGACAATCCCACAATCCTGTGGGAGCATGAGCTTCGCCAATGATGGGGGGTGGAGAAATCTTTAGCAGACTCCCTGTATAAATAAAGCTGGTCAGTTTGGAACCAGCAGGAAGCAGTGAGCAGCAAGCGAAGTTGCTGCTGTATATATATGTTATTGTAAATAAATGTTATTTCTTTGTATCATTAAAACTCGTGCTGGATTCTTTGTGGCTCTCACAAAACTGGCGACGAGGGTTAAAGTGAATAGCTGTCTAGACTGCTGAAGCCAACTCCCTGGATTTTTGTTGGATACAGGTTGGAAGTTGTTTTCTATTACACCATGCCTCTGTACGGACGTTTGGATGTTTTTGATGCTGCGCTGGAAAGCTGGAACCAGTACGCACAACGGATGCGTTACTATTTCCAGGCAAACAACATCACCGAAAACGAGCGCCAAGTGGTCATATTGCTCACCGCCTGCGGCCCGCATATGTTTGAGGTGATTAGGAGCCTTATGTACCCAGCTGCACCGGACACCAACTTGTGAATTTAGTGGGGCAACATTTTAACCCAACCCGTCCACGATAGTCCAACGTTACCGGTTTAATACCGCTGAGAGGAGCTCAGGAGAATCCCTTGCCGACTTTCTATCCAGGCTACGCAGGATTGCGGAGTACTTGACTATGGTGAGACCTTGTCAGAAATGTTACGCGACCGTTACGCGGCCACCCAGAGAAAGTTGTTAGCTGAGCCAACATTGACTTTTCAACAGGCCATTCAAATAGTATTGTCCCAAGAGAAAGCAGAACGAGGAGTGCAGGTGCTACAGGGAATGGAGGTGCATGCCTTGGGGCGCAACCCCTTCCGTCCGAAAACATCCCCCCGCACTCCTGCGGTACCTTGGGCGAGGCGACGTCCGGATCGACGCCAGTGGCTGTCGGACATTCCTCCCCGAAGGGAGCCTTCTCCAGAACCAATGGATGAGGAGTCATGTCCGTGTCAGACTTGTAGGCGCCAACCCCGTCGCGGACGCCGGCCCTGGTGGCGCCAGAGGCACCGTCGTTCCGACCGAAACTGGGACCAGCCCAGGGGCCGTACCTTCCATGTGGATGAACCTGCGGCGACTACTCCTGAGGACGTGGAGACGGAGGACGACTGCCTGCAGCTGCATTGTGTGGCAGCTCCCTGTGTGGCCCCCATTAAGGTGACAGTACGGGTCAATGGTCACCCGCTTGAGTTGGAGTTGGACACTGGCGCAACGGTCTCCGTGATCGCCCAGAGGCCTGTATGAAGATACACGTTTGCCCTTTGGAGTATCCTCTGCCTGCACTATTTTTCAATGCGTTATGGAGGGCATTTTGAGAGGTTTACCGTGTGTCGCTGTCTACTTAGATGACGTTTTGATCACAGGGACGCCGGAGCAGGAACATTTGGAAAATATGGAGGCTGTCCTTAGACTCTTATCGGAGGCCGGAGTCCGTTTACGTCGCACAAAGTGTGTTTTTCAGGTGAAGGAAGTAGTCTATCTGGGTTATCGGGTGGGCCGCGAAGGTTTGCACCCTGTCGCAGAGAAGGTGCGTGCGATTCAACAGGCCCCTGCCCCGACTGACACTTCGCATCTTCGTTCTTTTCCCGGCCTCGTAAACTATTACGGGAAGTTCCTCCCCAATCTGGCAACTACGCTGGCCCCGTTGCACATTCTGCTAAAGACAAAATCACACCTGGGTTTGGGGTCAGCCGCAAGAAACCGCTTTCCGCCGGGTAAAACAACAATTGTCGTCATCTGGGTTACTAACCCACCATGATCCTGAAAGTCTTTGCTCGTCACATGTGATGGTATTGGGGCCATCCTCTCCCACAGGATGGAGAACGGGGCCGAGCGGCCGATAGCTTTCGCCTCCCGCACATTGACTGCAGCGGAAAAAAATTACACGCAGATCGAGAAGGAGGGCCTGGCATGAAAGGAGGGTCTTTGCGTGAACCGTTTCCACCAGCACGTGTATGGCCGCCACTTCACTATCGTGACTGATCATAAGCCTCTGCTGGGACTTTTCAGAGAGGATAAGCCAATACCACCCACTGCTTCCGCACGGATCCAGCGCTGGGCTTTGTTGCTCACTGCATACAAGTATTCTTTGGAGCACAAACCAGGAACGCAGATAGCGAATGCCGACGCACTGAGCCGATTGCCTTTATCGACCGGCCTCATGTCGACACCCACGCCCGGTGAGGTGGTTGCAACCCTAAATGTTTTGGACACCTTGCCTGTCACGGCATCACAGATCCGTGAGTGGACCCAGATGGAGCCAGTCCTGTCAAAGGTTCGGCACATAGTCCTGTATGGTGGGCAGCATAGACAGCTCCCAGGCGAGTTGCGGGCATTTTCCTCCAAGCTGTCAGAATTCAGCGTGGAAGACGGCAACCTCTTGTGGGGGACGCGTGCGATTGTCCCGGAAAAAGGACAGGAGCTGATACTAAAAGACTTGCACAATGGGCATCCAGGTGTGACCAAAATGAAAATGTTGGCCCAGAGTTATGTCTGGTGGCCAGGCCTAGACACCGACATTGAGAAGGTGGCCCAAAACTGCTCCATTTGCCAGGAGCAGCACTTGCATGCGGATTTCGCCGGCCCTTTTCAAAGATCCATGTTCCTTCTATTAATCGACGCCCAGTCTAAATGGCTAGAGGTGCATAAGATGCTAGGCACAACGCCCTGCGCAACAATTGAGAATATGCGTTTGTCTTTTAGTATGCATGGTCTTCCCGAGATGCTGGTCACGGATAACGGCACTCCATTCACAAGTGAGGAGTTTGCAGGGTTCATGAAGATGAACGGCATACGCCATATCCGCACTGCCCCTTACCACCTGTCTTCAAATGGGTTGGCGGAGCGCGCAGTGCAGACATTCAAACGAGGCCTAAAGAAGCAGTCTTCCGGATCAATGGACACGAGACTGGCTTGCTTTTTGTATTCGTATAGGACCACCCCCATGCGGTGACTGGGTAGCTCCCGCAGAACTCCTACTGGGCCGGAGACTTCGCACCCGCCTTAGCATGGTTTTCCCAGACATTGGCGCAAAAGTACGCCGCACTCAAGAATGGCAGGGACATGGTTTTTCTCGGCATCGGCCGATTCAGCAGCTTGCGCCCGGTGACCCAGTGTTCGTTTGGAATTTTGCTGGTGGTACCCAGTGGGTCCCTGGCGTAATCTTTCGCCAAACGGGTCCTATATCTTACCAGGTACAAACCAAGGGTCTTCTCCAGCGCAAACATGTAGACCATGTTCGGTCCAAAAGACTATCCCTTCCAAAGAATCCCCACCCCCGGAGCTCATTTCTACAGCCCCAGAGACAATGGAACATAGTCCTCACAATCTTCCTCTGGTGTCTCACTCAAAGCCTGCGCAGGTCTTTACAGAACTGCGTGGAGATAGAGACGCCGAGATGACAGAGGCAGCAGACTCTGACTCCGAGTTGGAGACACAGGACGCATCAGAGGGGGAATCCTCGGGCCCATGGGCTGTGGATGTACAACCGTTACGCCGTTCATCACGGAAGCACCGGTCTCCGTCTCGTTACACGCCGCCCGATCCATGCCTCGTGCAAATATAAAACTAAAAAAATAAAGTGAAAACACTCCTGGTTCTTTGAAGATAAATGGAGATTTCTGGGTTTTTGTTATGTATTGAAGTAGTACAACCCTGCTCGTGTCATGTCACGTGATCGGTAGTGACATCAGCAGAGAGCTTGAACAGAGTTTAGTTCTCTTCGACTTGTAGGAGCAACATCTCCTGAATAAACCTTGCATCGTGTTTTGAAGAAACCAAAGTGTGTGGCACCTCCATACTTTTTCTCTTGGCAGCGATTTAAGAATATAAGTTTTCATATGAAGTTGTAGCTGAGCTTCTGTGAAGAAATATAACCTTGCAGGTGAAAAACAAATGAGCTCCTCTGCTTGCTGCCTAAGCTTTTTTTTTTAATTTTAGAGTGTCCAATTCACTTTTTCCAATTAAGGGGCAATTTAGCGTGACCAATCCACCTACTCTGCACATTTTTGGGTTGTGGGGGTGAAACCCATGCAAACACGGGGAGAATGTGCAAACTCCACACGGACAGTGACCCAGAGCTAGGATCGAACCTGGGACCTCGGCGTCGTGAGGCAGCAATGCTAACCACTGCGCCGGCCCTCGCTGCCTAAGCTGTTTAGGCAGGGTTCCTTTCTTCGTTCTGGGCATGTGATGGTCCCTCTGTGCTGAGTGGTCCCAGATTAATCTGCCCTAACCTGTCCTGGGAATAAGAAGATCTTAAAAAATCTCACACCAGTTTCAATCATGTGACCATCGAAGCAATACTTCCAGGACTTCCGGTGGTGGCCATGGAGTGAGGTTGAACCTTTGGTGGGTCCTGTTCAAAGTGGATTTTGTTGGTCCTTCTCCACCCATATGGGGATCGTTTTGAGGGTGAAAAGTGTGTGAGTGCCCAGAGAAGGTCATTCTCGTCTGGTGCAAGGAACGGAGGACAAGAAGAAGAGAGCAGTTGGAGCAGGGCAGTTTTCATGGTGTGCCACAGGTCAAGATGGCAAAGGGTAAGGGCACAGCGTTGCCTACCCAGCGGTCGAGGGTGCAGCTGGTGGAGTATTTAAATAATATGTTCCAGCAGGAGGGGGTGGAAGCTTCAGAGGATCTGGTGGGGCCGCTCAGGGCAGTGATTGAGAAAGTGGAGCAGAGGCTGGAGGGTCAGGGCCTGGCCTTATGAGGTGGAGGAGGCGGTCGGAGAGCATGAGGAGCAGATAGCCTCACTGGCGGTGGAGTTAGGAGTGATGGTGGACAGCCAGAAGAGAGAAGTTGGAGGACCTGGAGAATTGCTCTGGGGGATAGAATTTAAGGATAGTCAGGATGCCCGAGGGTATCAATGGAGTAAAATATGTGGCAAAGATATTGGAGCAGTTGGTGGGGGAGGGGGCCTTTGAACGGTCTCTCGAGGTGGATTAGGCGCAGAGGGCACGGAGGAGGAGGCCGCAGGTGGGGGAGCTGTCGAGGGAGATGGTGGTGCGGTTCCACCGCTTTTTGGACAAGGAAAAGATTTTGCAGTGGGCAAGGCAGCCCAGGGGGTGCACCTGGGAAGGGAGTGAGCTGCGGGTCCACCAAGACCTGTGTGCGGTGCTGGCAAAGAGGACAGCGGGTTCAACTGGGTAAAGGCTGCCCTCTTCAAGAAGGGAGTGAAGTTTGGGGTTTTGTATCCTGCCCGCAGGAGTGTTAGTTTGACTCTCTGGAGGAGAGGACCATGGACTGGGAGGAGTGTGAGGACACTGAACCTTGGAGAGGAGCTTGGTGTGTATGGTTCCAATGTTTGGGGTGGGTTTTGACAGGGGAGTGGCGCCAGAGAGTGTGATTTTTGTTCTTCTTTGTTTGTTGGGAGGGGTTGGATTGGAGGGGAATGGGGAGGTTAGAGGCCTTGGGCAGGGGCCACCATGCTAGCTGGGCAGTTTAGTTAATGGAAGTGAAGTGGGAGGCTGCCAGGAGGAAGGCGTGAGAGGGGGGTGGGTTTGTATCTTTGGTTAGGGGAGGGGTTGCTGACATGGGGGTGATTGGTGTGGCGTAGTTGAGAAGGGAGAGATGGTGACAGACACCAAGGGTGGGCCTGGAGAGGCGCATGACACGGGATGGGGGCTGGCTCAAAAAGGGGTATGGCTGATTAGCCAGGGGAGGTGGGGAACCCTGACCAGGTTAGTAACTTGCAACGTGCAAGGGTTGAATGAGCCAGTTAAATGGTCACGTGTGTTCATGCATCTGAGGAGACTGAAGGCGGACGTAGTTTTTCTGCAGGAGACACACCTGAAGTTGGAGTATGAGACGAGGTGGAGGAAGGGGTGGGTGGGGCAGGTGTTACACTCAGGGCTGGACATAAAAATGAGAGGGGTGGCGATCTTGATCAAAAAGAGGGTGGAGTTCGAGGTGGGGAGCATCCGGGAGGGGTGGGGTAGATATGTGGTGGTCAACGGGAAGCTGGAGAGGATGCCAGTAGTCCTGGTTAATGTGTATGCCCCGAATTGGGATGATGTGGATTTCATGAAGAGGAAGATCCGGATTTAGATACGCACTGGCTGATCATGTGGGGAGATTTTAATATGGTCCTGGACCCGAACTTGGATCAGTCAAGCCCGAAGTCTCTGAGGAGGTTGGCAGCGAGAACGGAGGAGGTTCATGGTGTGCATTTGGGGGGAGGACACCCGTGGAGATTTTGGAGGTCGAGGGCAAAGGAGTTTTCATTCTTTTTTATGATCATGGATAAGGTACCATTAGGGAGGGTGGATGACTCGGGGTATTCGGCAATCATGGTCTCTGACCAAGCGCCGCACTGGGTGGATCAGAGGGAGGCCCAACGGCCACAATGGAGGTCAGATGTGGGGCTGTTGGCGGATGGGGTGTGTGTGAGAGCGGGTGAGGGCTGCCATACGGGGCTATGTGGAGGTGAATGATACAGGAGACGTCACGGGCGCACAGGGAGTGGGAGGAGAGTTTGGTTGATGAGATCTTGAGGGTGGATAGGAGGTACTCAGCGAGAGGAAGAGTTTGCTGAAGGAGAGGCAGAGGCTCCAGATGGGGTTTGGATTAATGTCAACGGGGAAGGTGGTGGGGCAGTTAATGAATACCGGGAGAAGACAAGTGGTTGCTGGCCTATCAGTTGAAGAAGCAGACAGCGGCTAGGGAGATTGGCAGAGTGAGGGATGAGGATGGTAAGGTGGTGATGAATCTGGAGGTGGAATGGGGTATTTGAGGCTTTACGAGTCGGGACCCTTAGGGGGCAAGAGGGGATGATGTAGTCCCTGGGTGTGTTGGAGTTTCCCGGGGTGGAGGAGGGGCAAATGTAGGGCCTAGAGGCCCCAATTGGGTTGCGAGAGGATATGGTGGCATGGGGGCGATGCAGGCAGCCAAGGCCCCGGGTCCAAATGGGATCCCAGTGGAGTTTGGGGCGAAGCAGGGGCCACTGCTGGTGAAGCATATAATGAGGCAAGGGAAGGGAGGGAACTCCGCCCTACTTTGTTTCTGGCTTCTCTCTCCCTGATTCCTAAAAAGGATAAGGACCTGCGCAGTGTGGGTCATACCGCCCAATATCGCTGTTGAATGTGGATGCCAAAAGTTATTGGCAAAGGTGCTTGCTTCAGGAATTGAGGACTGTGTGCCGCGGTTAATTGGAGAGGTTCAAACAGGGTTTGTGAGGGGAAGGCAATTGTCAGAAAATGTCCGGAGGTTATTGAAGGTGATTATGAGGCCTCTGGAGGGGCAGGAGGTAAAGGTGGTAATGGACGCAGAGAAGGCTTTGATCGGGTGGAGTGGCCATATTTGTTTGAGATGTTAGGGAGGTTTGGGTTCAGGCAGGGGTTTGTGGATCGGGTCTGGCTGCTGTATAAGGCGACAGTGGAGAGTATGCAGACAAACTGAGTGAGTTCAGAGTACTTGAAATTACATGGTGGGACAAGACAGGGTGTCTGCCCTCCCCAACCCCCTCCCCCCCGCTCTTCTCCTTGGCAATAGAGCCATTGGCAATGTGTCTTGGAACATCGAGGGATTGAACAAGGTGGATGGGGGGGGGGGGCGTAGAGCACAGGGTTTTGTTGTACACAAATGATCTACTATTATATATTTCGGATCTGTTGTGCTGCATTGGGGGGGGGGGGGGGGGATTATTGGTATTTTGGGGGAATTTGGACCGTTTTCAGAGAGAGAGAGAGAGAGAGAGACCCCCCCAAATAACGGCTTAATTTTTGCTGATTACCATTGGGAACCACAGACTTGTCCCGTCACACTCAACCAGGATCAGATGTTACGTTGGCCAGCTGTCAATATAAATTGTTAGGTGCAAGTCTGTGTCCTATTAGATGCATGAGGAGAACAGAGAAGATTTGATAGAGGTATTGAAAATTATGATGGGTCAAGACAGAGAAGGAGAAACTTTTCCAATTGATGGAAGGATCAACAACCAGAGGAGACAGATTTATGGTAATTAGATTTAATTAGGTAATAAGATTTTCAGAATGGCAATGTCATGGACTAGTAATCCAGCCTAATCTTCTGAGGAGACGCGGTCAAATCCCATTGTGGCAGCTGGTGGACTTTAAATCCAGTTAATAAATCTGGAATTACACAGCTAGTCTCCATAATGGTGACCATGAAACTAACTTTAATACCCTTTAGGGAAGGAAATTGGTCATCCTTACCTGGTCTGGCCTACATAGGACTCCAGAGCCACAGCAATATAGTTGACTTTTAACTGCCCCCTGAAATGGCCCAGCAAGCCACTCTGTTCAAAGACAATTAGTTGCCTTCAATGGGCAACACATGTTGGCCTTGCAAGTGACATCTATATTTCACTGAAATAATAGAGATATGTTGAGGTATTCATAAGGGAATTAGTTTATCATCTGAAAATGAAAATGCAAAGGTATGGGAAGGGATGGGTGGGGCACTAGAAGAGTTGTTCCTTCAGGGATATAGCACAGATACGATAGGCCAAACAGCATCCTTCTGTGCTAACCATATGATTCTAAGTTTCTTGATAACCATACTGTGCACCCAAATTAAGCTACTTTCCACAGCTAAAAAATAAATGAGGACATTCTAATATTGAGGATGGGACAGAAGTTTCAAGCATGGGATTTTTGTGATAAGGACCAGCTCAAAGGGAGGGGTATCTGAGAAGAGAGTGTCATTGTGTGGGCTGGAGTTACGAGGGCAGGGCTCAAATGTTGAGCTAGTTCTGTTTGAGGAAAAAACTGGTGACTTATTTGAATCATGATTATGAATTGATAAAAGTTAACCCAGGTGAATAATTCACTTTAATTCACAGAATTCTACATTTTTGTCACCTTCTGTGAAGATTTATTTTCTGACCTCCTTAATTTGTTTATGGGGGGAAAAGTATCAATGGTTTTATCGTGAGTGGTGTTTTGTGGGGAAATTGAGCCTATTGTCAGGCCAAACTGAAAATTTGATTTTGCATCTGACTTGTATTACCAAATGTGGACAGATTCTCTATTTCCCAGCAATGATGACTCCTGTCTTAATTAGCACACATTTCTATCAAAAGAGAGCTTTACCAAAATTTCACAATTTTAATTTTCCTAAAATTACTATCATAGTACAAATATTAATGAAATGAGGCCCCAAATGTCACCTTCACTGAAAGCACTGAAGTGAATTACTAGGGGGCATAGGTTTAAGGTGAGAGGGGCAAGGTTTAGAGTAGAAGTACGAGGCAAGTTTTTTTACGCAGAGGGTAGTGGGTGCCTGGAACTCGCTACCGGAGTAGGTGGTGGAAGCAGGGACGATAGTGACATTTAAGGGGCATCTTGACAAATACATGAATAGGATGGGAATAGAGGGATACGGACCCAGGAAGTGTAGAAGATTGTAGTTTAGTCGGGCAGCATGGTCGGCACGGGCTTGGAGGGCCGAAGGGCCTGTTCCTGTGCTGTACATTTCTTTGTTCTTTGTATGACTGCATGAAAAGCATTGTTGTCAATGTTTGCTTATTGTGAACTCGGTAGTTATTGCTAAAACGAATTTCACATCCTTAAGTGAGGGGACTGTCATACTACCCATTCGGCCTAGATTGTAACCTGTACATTAACGGTGAAGTCATTGTTTCAACCACACAAATTCAATTTTTAATATTTTATCTATCAAGATTTCTTCAATTCAACAAAAAAAGTTAGGAGTCAATTCTTCAGTTACATATTACATAGAAATAGATTTCAATTAGAAGGTTGCAATCATGTGAAAATTTATTGCAATAGTAAGAAAAGAGCTTTACAGATCTTAAATAGCCTGTCCATGCAACACGTTTATTAAAGTACATCAGGTCAACCAATTCCCATACAATGTTTTCCACAAACTAGTTTTCTGTATTATCATGCTTGGATTCATTGCAAATTAAAATATTAGATGAATACAAGTAATCATTGCAAGTTCACAGGCTGTAAGGGGCATACCATAAGTCAAAATTTGACAAGAGATTTCTTGCACATTATTTAAAGGAATCAAACAGAAACGTAAAAGCCCACCTGCAGTAACCATTAAGATGTATGATTCTTTCAAGCACAATTCCATAATGTAGTGACCAAGGTTGTGGTTAGTCCAGGTTTTGATGTTGGAATATATTAGCAAATAACAATATACATACAAAAATGTTTTAATTACAAACTTGCTTGAAAGCATGTGTTAAGTAGCAGGAATCTGAGGCAAACCAAATTCGTCCACCAGTACACCATCCTGAAAACACAAACAAGTATTGGGTGTTAGCTTAAAATAAATTTATGCTGCAATTGTATAAGGTGTTGGTGAGGCCACATCTGGAGTATTGTGTTCAGTTTTGGTCTCCTTACCTGAGAAAGGACATATTGGCACTGGAGGGAGTGCAGACGAGATTCACTAGGTTGATCCCAGAGTTGAGGGGATTAGATTATGACGAGAGGTTGAGTAGACTGGGACTGTACTCATTGGAGTTTAGAAGGATGTGGGGGGATCTTATTGAAACATATAAAATTATGAAGGGAATAGATAGGATAGATGCGGGCAGGTTGTTTCCACTGGTCGGGGAAAGCAGAACTAGGGGGCATAGCCTCAAAATAAGGGGAAGTAGATTTAGGACCGAGTTTAGGAGGAACTTCTTCACCCAAAGGGTTGTGAATCTCTGGAATTCCTTGCCCAGTGAAGCAGTTGAGGCTCCTTCTTTAAATGTGTTTAAGAAAAAGATAGATACCTTTCTAAAGAATAAAGGGATTCGGGGATATGGTGTACGGGCCAGAGAGTGGAGCTGAGTCCACAAAGATCAGCCATGATCTCATTGAATGGCGGAGCAGGCTCGAGAGGCCAGATGGCCTTCTCCTGTTCCTATATGTTCTAAATTCACTTTATTGCTGACAACACTTGAGTACTGTCCATGTAGAGACCGAAGTGTTGAGTAAGAGTGGGCTAAAAATCTAACAATATTAATTTCAACCTTCAGATAGCAGAATGGGAGATGCTAATGAATGTCAGCTTATCAAAACAGCAGGCATTACATATTGCACAACTAAAAGTGCTTACGGTTCTTAAAACATGTCACTGTTGTTCCCCACAAATTCTGATGAGACAGGTGACTTTTCCATCACTTGACAGATTGGGGATTGAGGGATCAATAGCTTTTGTAACAAAGGAACAATGGTGGCAACATATTATATGTTGAACAGACTAGCAACATTACTAAACAGCCGGGTTTTCTATTCAGTAAAATATACCTACTCCATAAATGCATGAATCTAATGGGAACATGCTTAAAGATAGGGTTTACACAGAATGTTATGAAACATACCTTGTTGGTTTTTGCGTCAGTGGGTACACCTTCAGGAATAGATGGTACAGATGCAGCATCATCTAGATAGGACAAGTCCTCGTCAGCTAAAAGCTCATCGCCCAATGCATCCAGCTCTGAATGTATGAAACAAGATAATTCAATGTAAATAAATGCAGATTTTCTAACAGTCACTAAAACAATGTGCTGACCTTGCTGAGGTAAGCATCTGTATATCCGAATCCTTTCCTACAATGCTTTACAACAAATCATTTGGAGCACGCAAGTGTCCTAACAGTGACTTGGGCACTAGATTTCTCTTCTATGCTGTCAGAGACACAATTGGACAAAAAGACTTTGAACGTACCATGTATGGAATCAAGACCTGGGCATCAATACAATGACCAACAGGATTGCATCAGATTAACATTTTGAGTAACTAATTTTATTAAGTGAAACAAAGTCAACTAAAATAATTTGCAATAAGTTGCATTTATGTCAATTCCCTATAGAACTTTCAGGAGTATCTAAATACAGAGTAGCCTCATGCATAAACTTGCCAAATGAACTGGACAAATTGTTTGTAACAACTGCATTTTCTGTCATTCATTCATGGAATGTAGTCATTGAGCGTTTGTTGCCCATCCCCACCTTCCATGAAAGAGGCGGTGAGCTGCCTTCTTGAACCACCACAGTGCTGTTAAATAGGAAGTTCCAGGAATTTGTCCCAGCAACAGAAGGAATGGTGATCTATTTCCAAGTCAGATGGTGTGTGACTTGGAGGGGAACTCTGGGTGATGGTGCTCCCATGCACCTACAATAATGCTCTTGATCTTCTAGGTCAGGGGTTCCCAAACCATGAGCTGTGGAACTCCTTGTGACCTACCAAGAGCATCGGGGAACCCAAGCATTCTCAATGTCAGCGCCCATTCTTTTTGCCACAAAATGGGTGTGAACACAGAAATTAAATGTAAACAAGCCTTTTCTAGCTATAAACATGCAAATTTTAATCTGGTAAAAATATAAAGTTCTCTGACTAAAAACATACAAGTCTTACCCTTTGCCATTCTTAATGGGAGGAATGCTGGAAAGCAGATTCCAATATCGGACATCCGTATTTCTCACACACTCACATCCTCACGATTTCTGGCTAATTCATGTCCTGCCTCTCTCGGCCTCACTGTTGGCTGCAAACTATTCTGTTCAGCAAAAGCGAGATGGAATAAATCAAGCCAGAGTAAGGCCTCTCGGAGCACTGGATGATGATAGGCTGATCAGCATCCAGTGCTCAAAGGGAACTTGCTCTGATCGGCCCATTTGATTTCTCCAATTCTTTTAGAATTCTGCGCATTTGAACCAGCGGTAGGTGCAGTTGAAGAAACCTTGGCGAATTGCTGCAGTGCATTTTGCAGATGGTACACACTGCAGGCTGTGTGTCAGTGGTGGAGGGAGTCAATGTTTAAGGTGGTGGATGGGGTGTCAATCAAGTCATCCACACAGTGTGCATAGTGAGTTGCTTCTTGGAGCTACATTCGTCCAGGCAAGTCATTTGCACTTCTGACCAGTGCCTTACAAATGGTGAAAAGGCTTTGCAAGGGTCAGGTGGACTTCCCATATAATATCCAGCCTCTGACTTGCTCTTTTGTGGGTTTTATGTGGCTGGTCTAGTTATGTTTCTGGTTAATGGTGACATCCCAGGAAGTGGTAGGAAATTCAACATTGGTAATGTTGTTGAAGGTCAAGGTGAAGTAGCTATATCGCACAAATGTTACTTGCCACTTAACAGCCCAAGTCTGAATATGGTGGAGGCTTTGCTGCACGTAGACATGGGCTGCTTCACGATCTCAAGAGTTGCAAAGGGACCATGCAATCATCAGCAAATGTGCCTACTTTTGACCTTATGATGGTGAGAACGTTATTGATGGAAGCTGAAGATGTACAAAAGCCTAGGAGCCCACCCTGAGGAACTCCTCCAGCAGTGTATTGAGGTAACTAGTCTCCCAAGAACCACAAATATCTTGAGAATTATGTCTAGCTACTGCTCTACTAAACAAGATTATAATTATGTTCAGATGCTCAACACTGACAGAAATTGTATCATGATACACGTATCCAATAATTTGGAAACACTGACATTATGCCAAAATTGTAGGGTAGCACGGTGGCACAGTGGTTAGCACTGTTGCATCACGGCACCGAGGACCCGGGTTTGATCCCGGCCCCCTGTCCCTGTGGAGTTTGCACATTCTCTCCCTGTCTGCATGGGTTTCACCTCAAAGGTATGCAGGGTAGGTGGATTGGCAACCCTAAATTACCCCTAAATTGGAAAAACAAATGACAAAATTGTAAGCAATAAAATAATTGAGGGTAACTTTGTGAACCTTTGCTACCAGCCCAAATCTTTGCTGGATTTAAGCATAGCTGAGAATAGAACTACAACATCAAACTCAAAAATCCACTTTGGTAGGGGAATCTCATGAAATTATAACCTTGTGCCAACTGTAGTTATAAATAATGAAGACTTCATTCTCACCAGCTTCCAGATCATCCTCATCAATCTCTGGTGTGCCATAACTGCGACTCAAGGCTTCTTGCACATCATTTGCTTCTTCCATCATGTCTTCCAATTGATCTTGTATGTTCTGTGAAGACCAATAATGGGTAAATCATAATGTGGCTACGTTAATGTACAGTACGAGGACGTTCTTACAAAGTTCATTGTTAGTCTAACTAGTAACAAAGTTACTACAGGTACTTCATGTAGCACTGGAAAGGTGCAATCCAAATAATAGTAATCTTACTTTCATTACTATTTGATTGGCTTGCCATGAATAGGTGCCAAATTGTGCAAATGAGCATAAGCATCTTAACTGCCAAGCACAGTTTAGACAACCAGAAGAATTCTAGAAGAAGCTATTTTTTTTTATTTTTTAAAAAGAATTATAAAACATTAGAGTCAAGTCAGATATTAAAATCAGCTACCATAATGATATGGACAGCTGGAAAGCAGCAATTAAATAAGCAGGTCACTTTAAAGAAATGCCAATTCCACTGAGCAGATAAACACTTACAAGCAGCTGTGTGGAAACCTTGATTGAGGAAATTTCCTCAAAAGACAGATGAACTAATCTGTGTGTTAGCCAACAGCATCTACAGCCCACAAGCCATGATACAGCTGAGTACATAACACATCAATGGAAGAGTAATCTTGGACAGTCTGAAACACGCCACCAGGCTTATCGCCACTGCCTTTGGTGTGGAGAACAGTCACAGGTTCAGAAAACAGTAAACTGACATGATAAAACGGTCAACAAATTAATCACAATTGACCTCCAGTCTTGATCCAGTCTTAGCTGTACACATTTCCATGAATTTAGTCAGATTCATATTTTCAGTTTGACTCCAAATAACCCCACTGAAATTCACTATTTAGGTTGGCTGGTTACCCACGGAGAATAATAGTGAAAGACATACACAGCATTTGATTTTGGTGCAGAGATTGTTTCTAAACAATTTATTTTATTTTAGCTCAAAGAAATTACGTTCAAATTTAAACAAACCACAAAGTTTGACATTGTTGACAGCAGAACGGTGTGGGGCTTGAAGTTACATGAAGAGTACAGAAGCTGGGCTTATTCTTCCCTGCTTTAAGAACAAGAGATCTACTAGATCTGGAAAACAAAAATTTCCAATGGCAGAAGGGATAGTGGACAGAGAACACAGATTTTAAGTAATTGGCAAAATAATCAGATGCAAGAGGAGGAGAAACGTATTTTTGGAAATGCAATGTCTAAAAGGTGTAGTAGAACAGATTCAATAATAACTTTGAAAAGGAAATGAACAAATACTTGAAGAGGTAAAATTCAGGGTAATTGTGAAAAGACAGTGGAGAGTTGCATTAATTGGATAGCTTTTCAAAGAGATAATGGGGTCAGTGGCCTCCTATGCTCTGTATAAATAAGTCTGTGATTATTATATCCAAACTTTGTATATATCAATGTAACACAGCTCTGAGCACTGCCAGAGGTGCTGGGCCCTTTGGATAATGCTCATCTAGTGCAGCACCATTTTGTTCCAATGGCTCATGTAGACATGGAAAATCGCAGGGCACTGTTAAAAGGAGAGGATGTTTTCTTGGTCAATGTTCCTCCTCAAACACCACCATGTCAAAAGACTTACTGCGGGAAAACAGCAGCAGCCAGAGCAGTGGCACCACGGCTGGCTCTGATGTTCAGAAGGGAGGGTCAAAGCGCAGAAGAGTAATAGTTATAGGGGACTCTATAGTCAGGGGCACAGATAGGCGCTTCTGTGGACGTGAAAGAGACTCCAGGATGGTATGTTGCCTCCCTGGTGCCAGGGTCCAGGATGTCTCCGAACGGGTAGAGGGAATCCTGAAGGGGGAGGGCAAACAGGCAGAGGCAGAGGTCGTTGTACATATTGGTACTAACGACATAGGCAGGAAGGGGCATGAGGTCCTGCAGCAGGAGTTCAGGGAGCTAGGCAGAAAGTTAAAAGACAGGACCTCGAGGGTTGTAATCTCGGGATTACTCCCTGTGCCACGTGCCAGTGAGGCTAGAAATAGGAAGATAGAGCAGACAAACACGTGGCTAAACAGCTGGTGTAGGAGGGAGGGTTTCTGTTATCTGGACCACTGGGAGCTCTTCCAGGGCAGGTGTGACCTGTATAAGATGGACGGGTTGCATCTAAACCGGAGAGGCATAAATATCCTGGCCGCGAGGTTTGCTAGTGTCACACGGGAGGGTTTAAACTAGTATGGCAGGGGGGTGGGCACGGGAGCAATAGGTCAGAAGGTGAGAGCATTGAGGGAGAACTAGGGAATAGGGACAGTGTGGCTCTGAGGCAGCGCAGACGGGGAGAAGTTGCTGAACACAGCGGGTCTGGTGGCCTGAAGTGCATATGTTTTAATGCAAGGAGCATTACGGGTAAGGCAGATGAACTTAGAGCTTGGATTACTACTTGGAACTATGATGTTGTTGCCATTACAGAGACCTGGTTGAGGGAAGGGCAGGATTGGCAGCTAAACGTTCCAGGATTTAGATGTTTCAGGCGGGATAGAGGGGGATGTAAAAGGGGAGGCGGAGTTGCGCTACTTGTTCAGGAGAGTATCACAGCTATACAGCGAGAGGACACCTCAGAGGGCAGTGAGGCTATATGGGTAGAGATCAGGAATAAGAAGGGTGCAGTCACAATGTTGGGGGTATACTACAGGCCTCCCAACAGCCAGCGGGAGATAGAGGAGCAGATAGGTAGACAGATTTTGGAAAAGAGTAAAAACAACAGGGTTGTGGTGATGGGAGACTTCAACTTCCCCAATATTGACTGGGACTCACTTAGTGCCAGGGGCTTAGACGGGGCAGAGTTTGTAAGGAGCATCCAGGAGGGCTTCTTAAAACAATATGTAAACAGTCCAACTCGGGAAGGGGCGGTACTGGACCTGGTATTGGGGAATGAGCCCGGCCAGGTGGTAGATGTTTCAGTAGGGGAGCATTTCGGTAACAGTGACCACAATTCAGTAAGTTTTAAAGTACTGGTGGACAAGGATAAGAGTGGTCCGAGGATGAATGTGCTAAATTGGGGGAAGGCTAATTATAACAATATTAGGCGGGAACTGAAGAACATAGATTGGGGGCGGATGTTTGAGGGCAAATCAACATCTGACATGTGGGAGGCTTTCAAGTGTCAGTTGAAAGGAATACAGGACAGGCATGTTCCTGTGAGGAAGAAAGATAAATACGGCAATTTTCGGGAACCTTGGATGACGAGTGATATTGTAGGCCTCGTCAAAAAGAAAAAGGAGGCATTTGTCAGGGCTAAAAGGCTGGGAACAGACGAAGCCTGTGTGGCATATAAGGAAAGTAGGAAGGAACTTAAGCAAGGAGTCAGGAGGGCTAGAAGGGGTCATGAAAAGGCATTGGCAAATAGGGTTAAGGAAAATCCCAAGGCTTTTTACACTTACATAAAAAGTAAGAGGGTAGCCAGGGAAAGGGTTGGCCCACTGAAGGATAGGCAAGGGAATCTATGTGTGGAGCCAGAGGAAATGGGCGAGGTACTAAATGAATACTTTGCATCAGTATTCACCAAAGAGAAGGAATTGGTAGATGTTGAGTCTGGAGAAGGGGGTGTAGATAGCCTGGGTCACATTGTGATCCAAAAAGACGAGGTGTTGGGTGTCTTAAAAAATATTAAGGTAGATAAGTCCCCAGGGCCGGATGGGATCTACCCCAGAATACTGAAGGAGGCTGGAGAGGAAATTGCTGAGGCCTTGACAGAAATCTTTGGATCCTCGCTGTCTTCAGGGGATGTCCCGGAGGACTGGAGAATAGCCAATGTTGTTCCTCTGTTTAAGAAGGGTGGCAGGGATAATCCCGGGAACTACAGGCCGGTGAGCCTTACTTCAGTGGTAGGGAAATTACTGGAGAGAATTCTTCGAGACAGGATCTACTCCCATTTGGAAGCAAATGGACGTATTAGTGAGAGGCAGCACGGTTTTGTGAAGGGGAGGTCGTGTCTCACTAACTTGATAGAGTTTTTCGAGGAGGTCACTAAGATGATTGATGCAGGTAGGGCAGTAGATGTTGTCTATATGGACTTCAGTAAGGCCTTTGACAAGGTCCCTCATGGTAGACTGGTACAAAAGGTGAAGTCACACGGGATCAGGGGTGAACTGGCAAGGTGGATACAGAACTGGCTAGGCCATAGAAGGCAGAGGGTAGCAATGGAGGGATGCTTTTCTAATTGGAGGGCTGTGACCAGTGGTGTTCCACAGGGATCAGTGCTGGGACCTTTGCTCTTTGTAGTATATATAAATGATTTGGAGGAAAATGTAACTGGTCTGATTAGTAAGTTTGCAGACGACACAAAGGTTGGTGGAATTGCGGATAGCGATGAGGACTGTCTGAGGATACAGCAGGATTTAGATTGTCTGGAGACTTGGGCGGAGAGATGGCAGATGGAGTTTAACCTGGACAAATGTGAGGTAATGCATTTTGGAAGGGCTAATGCAGGTAGGGAATATACAGTGAATGGTAGAACCCTCAAGAGTATTGAAAGTCAAAGAGATCTAGGAGTACAGGTCCACAGATCACTGAAAGGGGCTACACAGGTGGAGAAGGTAGTCAAGAAGGCATACGGCATGCTTGCCTTCATTGGCCGGGGCATTGAGTATAAGAATTGGCAAGTCATGTTGCAGCTGTATAGAACCTTAGTTAGGCCACACTTGGAGTATAGTGTTCAATTCTGGTCGCCACACTACCAGAAGGATGTGGAGGCTTTAGAGAGGGTGCAGAAGAGATTTACCAGAATGTTGCCTGGTATGGAGGGCATAAGCTATGAGGAGCGATTGAATAAACTCGGTTTGTTCTCACTGGAACGAAGGAGGTTGAGGGGCGACCTGATAGAGGTATACAAAATTATGAGGGGCATAGACAGAGTGGATAGTCAGAGGCTTTTCCCCAGGGTAGAGGGGTCAATTACTAGGGGGCATAGGTTTAAGGTGAGAGGGGCAAAGTTTAGAGTAGATGTACGAGGCAAGTTTTTTACGCAGAGGGTAGTGGGTGCCTGGAACTCACTACCGGAGGAGGTAGTGGAGGCAGGGACGATAGGGACATTTAAGGGGCATCTTGACAAATATATGAATAGGATGGGAATAGAAGGATACGGACCCAGGAAGTGTAGAAGATTGTAGTTTAGTCGGGCAGTATGGTCGGCACGGGCTTGGAGGGCCGAAGGGCCTGTTCCTGTGCTGTACATTTCTTTGTTCTTTGATTACAGCAGCTGCTTACTAAAGCCATGTCATTTTAAAGTAATTCTTAATATCCAAGTGCATAAGGAAAGTAAGAGGAATATCCAGTCAATTATAACAGGCAGCATACTAATCACCAACTGTTAATAGTCTTGTCCCAGGGCACTCATGTCCCTAGCAGCCTCAGAAATGGTGGGAACTAAGAGAAGAAATGCAACTCACCAACAAGATTAAGAACCAGATTAAAAAATCCAGGATATAAAAATATTGATAAATGATAAATTTAGAAATAAATACAAATAAATACAGAGACTGATAGAAGTGCAACTCTTCCCATAAAAAGCAGATTTGATTCAATCAATAATTTAAAATATGATGCTGATAGAGATTTTTGCTAGACAAAGATATAAAAGGATTTGGAGTCAAGGAGTTAAGATTCAGATTAGCCATGATCTCACTGAATGGTGAAACACGCTCTCTCGGCCGAACTCTGTTCTGACATGAACATTCCATTTGTTGTAGGAAATCAGTTTTAGTAATTATCCTGCTCTTTTTGTCAGTTGACCAATTTCAGTTAGAAATCACAGCAGTTATGACACAGGGGATATTACTTCACCTCAATTTGATCGATCTTGACTTGTTTGTAAGCTTTCTTCATTTCTTTGACACCAGTTTTCATTGCATCCACCTACACAACAAATCAAAAAATCAGTAAACACTGCACAATTCAATGACGTTTAGTTTAGAATAATTAACTCTATTTAGAAAATGGTGTTGGTTTCTTAATATAACTTGAGCATTTGCAACATTACTCCTTAATACAGTGAAGATCTCATTTTTACTTCTTCACATTAACTGTGTCCCATATGTATATGAACAATTTTACACTCAGTACTGCAGATATGGTATTTCATCTTACTGTGGTCTTTGTATCTTTCAGCGTCTGTATGGTATAATTGGCTTGTTCCATGTTGAATGACTGCTGCATTAGATTGTCCCTCTGTTGTTCATACCTATCATTGAACATGAAATACATTCAAAAATGTTTACTACTTAAATTATTTTGAGCACACTAAAATCAAGATTGGCTACAGAAACTCACATTCTCTTCTGCTTCAAAACTCGCATTGCTTTTTGCTTTACCATGTTCTAGAAGGCAAAAGAAATCATGAATGTTTTTTGCTAATGGTAATCAAGAGTACACAACCACTGTCTTTAGTTAAAAAAAACTCCCAAAAAGAGGCGGAGAGCGAAATCTTAATAGACCATTGCGGAGCATTTAACTAAATCTTAGATAATGACCCAGATCTTCCAAGGAGCAGCATTCATCATCAGATTGCTGCTCCACTTGAACTTTTCCTCACCTTGACGTCTCTCTGCATTTCTTATGCGTTCCAGGCCTAGGTTTCCCAGAAATGAGGAACACATGTGGAACCTCGGGGAGCACGATCGCAAAAAAAAAAAAAAAAAAAATTGGTGGAGATAAACAGGACATGCCCCCTTTTTATGACGCTAGCTGCCGTATAAGAAATTTAATGGTCCACCTTAAATGTTGGCAGGCTAAGGCATAGGTCAAAGGTAGTTGGGAGTTAGGGAAATAAGGGCATCAGTGAAAGAGTGACTGGGGTATCAGTTTTGTATTACACAGGAGTTAGACTAGTTTTTAATCTGTCTAACATTTCCTGGGTAACTATCCAGGTAAATACATTCGGAATTGTCTGAAGTCTCTGACTCCAACTCAGAGACATTGGTGGGGTGGGTCCTCGGGAAGCAGAAAGTCAAAATCTCTGGAACAATTCTTACGGGGCACACATGTCAGAACCTCTTCAGGATCCCAACATCCATCTGACTACAATTTGATAGTATTATCCATGTAAGGAATAGTACTTTATATCCCAGAATTTTAAATGCTTTAAATAAACTGCATTGATTTTAATCCCACATATAAAAATATATAGCAGAAAGCAAGGTTCTCGCTTTCATATTTTGTAATCACGAAGATTTATTAAATACTAACCTTAGATGCGCCATCTCTCATTTTCTTCATTTGGTCTTTGTATTTGGCCAATTCAACATCAAGCCTAGCAATTTTCTTATCGATAGATTCTGCTCGACCATCGACCTGAACGAAAAGACCAAATGTTTTTACGTTTCGCCATTCTTTTAAATAGAACTGATAGAAGAGGTGATGGAAATATGACAGGAATACAGCTCTGAGAATATACAAAATCTCTCATTTTTGAATTCAGTGTCCCCAATTTTTTTTTCCAATTAAGGGGCAATTTAGTATGGCCGATCCACCCACACTGCACATCTTTGGGCTGAGGGAGTGAGACCCACGCATATACGGGGAGAATGTGCAAACTCCACACGGACAGTGACCCGGGGCCAGGATCAAACCCGGGTCCTCCGCGCCATGGGGCAGCAATGCTACTGTGCCACCATACCGCTCAGTAGGAAATCTCTCTATCGATTTCTTTACACAGCAATTTGTTCCGCCTTAGAATACGCTGCCTGAAAGAATGGTGGAAGCGGATTCAATCAGAACTTCAGAAGGCAACTGCATCAATATTTGAAGGGGAAAACAATTAACAGGGCAATGGGGAAAAAGTGGGGCTAATTGAATAGTTGTACTAAAGAACTGGCACAGGCACAATGCACCAAATGATCTCCTCCTATGCTAAATCATACGATGATATACGACTCACCTGCAGCTGAAGTGATAGATGGGGGAACAGATGCACAAGGTTGGTGATGGGGACAGAAAAAGGGACAGAGAGGGGACACATGCGGAACCTCGAGGAGCTCTATCGCAAATGAGTGAGATGCAGAAGAGGAAGACAGAATGGGAGAGAAGTAGAGGATGAAGAAGGAGATGCAAGATAGGGTTGGAGTTAGCGATCATCCATGGAGTTGGGAAACATGATGTGGTGATGCCGGCGTTGGACTGGGGTGAGCACAGTAAAGAAGTCTTACAACACCAAGTTGAAGTCCAACAGGTTTGTCTGCAATCAGTAGCTTTCGGAGCTCAGCTCCTTCATCACCTGAGGAAGGAATTGCACTCCGAAAGCTGATGATGCCAAACAAACCTGTTGGACTTTAACCTGGTGTAGTAAGACTTCTTACTGCGGAGTTGGGGCAGGAAGGGATATTTAGGCATATACATTTACTAAATCTGTACATCTCATTCACTTTTTGAATGATGGTCTAGCTACCAATTCACCAAGACATTTCCAGTATACATTATAGATATGCAAAATTTTTGATTTGAACAGAACATAATTCAATCTTCAACCTAAAGATCAGCCTGCAGGTTAATGGCACATAAATTTATCTGTGGCCACAACGTGGTTTAACAATAGAACCTTTTCCTGCCATTCAAAATACTAATATTGCATTTTAGATATATGGTATTACTTTTATATTGTATGGGTGTCCCACTCCCAGACACAGAAACTGCTGCAGGTAAAAATGGACACTTAATTTTAACATGGAATGTGGTGACCGACTTACTGTTTTTAACATAAAATATTCCGGTCCATTTTATAAATAGTTGGTTAATTTGGCAAATTCGATTTCAGGGAATGCTTCTTGCAGCAGGTGGGCCCACATTAAAGAGTAACACAAATTTAAGATTTCAAATTAAATTAAAATAATCTGCACATTCTGTACGAATACTAAATATGAGAAAAACCACACTATACTGAAAAGTACAAGTGATCCTAGCAGTGGATCTCCTAATCAGAGCCAAATCGAGTAGCATTCACATTTATGACTATTGATTATTTATGTTCAAACTTGTCCAACCTAGTTTGATGGTAAAACTGCTTACTGACTGACTACATTTGTTTGGCTGGTTAAAAACAGAGGCTCTAATTTAGAAGTGCAAATAAATAACTGGCAAGCAGCAACATACACTGATCAGGCAACTAGTCAAAATAACTATTGCACCTGAATCATGCTACCACAGATGAACTTTAAAAAAAATATTAATATCATTTTTTGTTTTATAAATTTTAAAATAAAACCGATCTATACAAAACCAAATAAAATTTACAGACAAAAGACATTAAAACTAACACCTACACAACTCCCTACACCCTCCCTAACAACTGACAGTGATCAGATCCTTAAAATAAACTATGAAAGGTTGCCACCTCCGATTGGACCCGGATCCTCGGCGCCATGATGCAGCAGTGCTAACCCCTGCGTCACTATGCTGCCCTTTGCATTTGCTGAGTTGATTGAATATACAGTTTAACAACAGACAGCATAAATAGGACAGCTGCAATCTTAAAACACTAAAACCAACGAACACCAAATTTTACAATTGGGAAGGGTGTGGTGGGGGGGTGAAACCTGAGAGAAAGAAACGTACTCTACATAGAAACTACTTTGATAAACCCAAAATAACGTTATCCATATTTGAAATCTGCTACAGCAGAGATGAGCATGTTAAGTGAAAATATAAAATACCAGGAGGTACACAACTGCTTTGTGGATTATGTATTTAAAAAAACTTGACCGGTACACTGGCAAAATCTGTTGCAAGTGCTGGAGGTGATTAGAGTTCAGTGGAAAGATTGAAGAGTGATTGTAGTAGTTTGTCCCATGTACAGAGATACAATTAGGACAGGATTTGGGAAAACTGAACCTGGTGTAATCGCGAGTGGGTGAGATAATGCTACCTACAATCAGTATTGCTGTTCAACATCTCTGCGGAAGCCAAGATCAAAGATGCGCTTATACGAAGTACAGAAAGGTATCAAGTAGATCAACTGATGATGGTGGTAAGATTTGCAGATGACCAGGCCTAATGACTCGCACAGATCATCTAGATACTAATGAATAGAATGAAGGGGTGAAATTAAAATTAATGTAAAAACCAAAACAATTTTTAAACGTTTGAAGAAATAATGTTGTGGGAGTGGAGATCAAGATAAATATTCAGCCGCTGGAACAAGTACTACAATTTAAGTACCTTGGAAGCATCTTATCAGGAGACGTTTACAGCCATAAACAAATCATAAGTAGAATCGCAATGGCAAAGAAAATGCATTCTCCAAACAAAGAACTGTGAGCACTGGAATTAGTAGAGATGGTAAAAGAATTATCAAGACTGTGATTTGGAGTGTTGTTGTACAGGGCTGAAACGTAAATCTTGAGATACTGAAGTAGGATGGAGCAGGTCAGTTGCAGAGAACATAAGATCAATGAAGAGGCTCTCAGGATGGTGGATGAGGAACGATTGCTCGAGAATATCAAGAAAAGACAACAAGTTTGGACTGGCCATATTCTCAGGCATGGGAACCTGTGGAAGGAGATACTAAAGGACGATTCGAGGGATGCCGACCAAGAAGAAAAAAAGAGAATATTAGACAATTTGAAAGTGCAAGGCCCCTATCAGCAACTGAGGAGGAAAGTGCAAGATTGGGAAGTGTGGAGAAACGAGCTTAGGATGGCCTGGGGCAGATAATACTACCGGGGATATAAAAAAACTTCACTTACTGAGGCAAACTCGAGAAACTAGAGTTGTTCTCCTTATATTGGAGAAAATGAAGGGGAGATTTGACAGGAGTGTTCAAAATCATGAAGGACTTTAACAGAGTAAATAAGTTATGATCTCAAATGCCCTAACTGAAAGGATGGTAGAAGTAGATTTAATAACTTTCAAAATGGAGCTGAACGAATACCCAAAGTAAACATTTTCAGGAGGACGGGGAAAGGGCAAACGAATGGGACTAACCGAATAGCACTTTTACAGAGCCAACAAACATTGTGGGTCATGTGGCATCATTCTGTATTGTATTATTCTATTTTGTTACTTGCCTTGAAAAGTGTATTACAGGTTGTTTTTTCTTCTCTGTAGAAATAAAAGCGAGAAAGAGACAAGCGGGTAGCAAAGTCAACAAAGAACGGAAATCACAGAACCAAGAAGCTACCACAGCAGAACAAAAGTACAATTGAAATCTCAAGTAGCAAGACTGCAAGTTTTGTTCAGTGTCGCTTCATGTGACCCCTCAAACCTTTCCATTCTTCAGTGCGAGTAAAGAGTAACATAAACCAGATTTTGGGGTACAGGGAGGAAAAAGTGTAGTCCAGAAGTGTAAAATGGTGGTTACGTTGCCTCAAATAAACAGTAAACATCTACAAGGGCGTGCTGCACTGTTGGAGGTGCAGTCTTCTGGGTGAGATGTTAAACCCGCCTGTCTCCTCAGATGGGTGTAAAAGATCCCAGCACATTACTTCAAAAGAAGATGAAATATTCCCATCATTCATCACATTGCTGTTTGTAGAAGCTTGTTGTGCATAAACAGGCAGTCACATTTCCTTACATTAGAACAGGAACAACAAAAGTACATTGTATTTGTTCTTAGGATGTGAGCATCATTGGCATAAACCAGAGATTATTGCCCATCCCGTGCTGCCCTTGAGAAGATGGTGGTGAGCCACCTTCCCTAACCGCTACAGTTCATGTCCTGTAGGTACACCTGCGGTGCTGTAAGGGAGTTCTTGTATTTTGACCCAACAACAGCGATAAGTTTCAAATCATGACAGCGTGCGACTTTGAGAGGGACTTGCAGATGATGGTGTTTCCATGCATCCACTGCTGTTATTCTTCTGTGGTAGAGGTTGAGAATTTGGAAGGTGCTGTATAAAGTGCTTTGGCGAGCTGCTAAAGTGCATCTTGGAGATCAGGGTTTTTTCAAACTAAGGGTCGTGAGCGGGGCAATCAGTTGCAGGGTTCCCGATCATGGAGGAAGAGGCCACTGGCTGCAACCGGCTTGTAAATGGAGGGTGCCGGCTGCGACCGGCTTGCAAATGGAGAATGCCGGCGGCCATCGGCTTGTAAATGGAGAGTGCCGGCAGCTACCAGCTTGTAAATGGAGAGTGCCGGCAGCTACCAGCTTGTAAATGGAGAGTGCCGGCCGCGACCGGCTTGTAAATGGAGAGTGGCGGCCGCAACCGGCTTGTAAATGGAGTGTGCTGGCAGCTACCAGCTTGTAAATGGAGAGTGGCGGCCGCAACCGGCTTGTAAATGGAGAGTGCCGGCAGCTACCAGCTTGTAAATGGAGAGTGGCGGCCGCGACCGGCTTGTAAATGGAGAGTGGCGGCCGCGACCGGCTTGTAAATGGAGAGTGGCGGCTGCGACCGGCTTGTAAATGGAGAGTGGCGGCTGCGACCGGCTTGTAAATGGAGAGTGGCGGCCGCGACCGGCTTGTAAATGGAGAGTGGCGGCTGCGACCGGCTTGTAAATGGAGAGTGGCGGCCGCGACCGGCTTGTAAATGGAGAGTGCAGGCCGCGACCGGCTTGTAAATGGAGAGTGCCGGCCGCAACCGGCTTGTAAATGAAGAGTGCCGGCTGCAATCGGCTTGTAAATGGAGAGTGGCGGCTGCGACCGGCTTGTAAATGGAGAGTGGCGGCAGCTACCAGCTTGTAAATGGAGAGTGGCGGCCGCAACCGGCTTGTAAATGGAGAGTGCCGGCAGCTACCAGCTTGTAAATGGAGAGTGGCAGCCGCAACCGGCTTGTAATTGGAGAGTGGCGGCCGCGACCGGCTTGTAAATGGAGAGTGGCGGCTGCGACCGGCTTGTAATTGGAGAGTGGCGGCAGCTACCAGCTTGTAAATGGAGAGTGGCGGCCGCAACCGGCTTGTAATTGGAGAGTGGCGGCTGCGACCGGCTTGTAAATGGAGAGTGGCGGCCACGACCGGCTTGTAAATGGAGAGTGCCGGCTGCGACCGGCTTGTAATTGGAGAGTGGCGGCTGCGACCGGCTTGTAAATGGAGAGTGCCGGCTGCGACCGGCTTGTAAATGGAGAGTGGCGGCCGCAACCGGCTTGTAAATGGAGAGTGGCGGCCGCAACCGGCTTGTAAATGGAGAGTGCCGGCAGCTACCAGCTTGTAAATGGAGAGTGCCGGCCGCGACCGGCTTGTAAATGGAGAGTGGCGGCCGCAACCGGCTTGTAAATGGAGTGTGCTGGCAGCTACCAGCTTGTAAATGGAGAGTGGCGGCCGCAACCGGCTTGTAAATGGAGAGTGCCGGCAGCTACCAGCTTGTAAATGGAGAGTGGCGGCCGCGACCGGCTTGTAAATGGAGAGTGGCGGCCGCGACCGGCTTGTAAATGGAGAGTGGCGGCTGCGACCGGCTTGTAAATGGAGAGTGGCGGCTGCGACCGGCTTGTAAATGGAGAGTGGCGGCCGCGACCGGCTTGTAAATGGAGAGTGCAGGCCGCGACCGGCTTGTAAATGGAGAGTGCCGGCCGCAACCGGCTTGTAAATGAAGAGTGCCGGCTGCAATCGGCTTGTAAATGGAGAGTGGCGGCTGCGACCGGCTTGTAAATGGAGTGTGGCGGCCGCAACCGGCTTGTAAATGGAGAGTGGCGGCAGCTACCAGCTTGTAAATGGAGAGTGGCGGCCGCAACCGGCTTGTAAATGGAGAGTGCCGGCAGCTACCAGCTTGTAAATGGAGAGTGGCAGCCGCAACCGGCTTGTAATTGGAGAGTGGCGGCTGCGACCGGCTTGTAATTGGAGAGTGGCGGCAGCTACCAGCTTGTAAATGGAGAGTGGCGGCTGCGACCGGCTTGTAAATGGAGAGTGGCGGCCGCGACCGGCTTGTAAATGGAGAGTGCCGGCTGCGACCGGCTTGTAATTGGAGAGTGGCGGCTGCGACCGGCTTGTAATTGGAGAGTGGCGGCTGCGACCGGCTTGTAAATGGAGAGTGGCGGCCGCAACCGGCTTGTAAATGGAGAGTGCCGGCTGCGACCGGCTTGTAAATGGAGAGTGCCGGCTGCGACCGGCTTGTAAATGGAGAGTGGCGGCCGCGACCGGCTTGTAAATGGAGAGTGCCGGCTGCGACCGGCTTGTAATTGGAGAGTGGCGGCTGCGACCGGCTTGTAAATGGAGAGTGGCGGCCGCAACCGGCTTGTAAATGGAGTGTGCCGGCTGCGACCGGCTTGTAAATGGAGAGTGGCGGCCGCAACCGGCTTGTAAATGGAGAGTGCCGGCAGCTACCAGCTTGTAAATGGAGAGTGCCGGCTGTGACCTGCTTGTAAATGGAGAGTGCCGGCTGCGACCGGCTTGTAAATGAAGAGTGCCGGCTGCAACCGGCTTGTAAATGGAGAGTGGCGGCTGCAACCGGCTTGTAAATGGAGAGTGGCGGCTGCGACCGGCTTGTAAATGAAGAGTGCCGGCTGCAATCGGCTTGTAAATGGAGAGTGGCGGCTGCAACCGGCTTGTAAATGGAGAGTGGCGGCTGCGACCGGCTTGTAAATGGAGAGTGGCGGCCGCAGCCGGCTTGTAAATGGAGAGTGGCGGCCGCGACCGACTTGTAATTGGAGAGTGCCGGCTGCGACCGGCTTGTAAATGGCGAGTGCCGGCCGCAACCGGCTTGTAAATGGAGAGTGGCGGCCGCAACCGGCTTGTAAATGGAGAGCGGCGGCCGCAACCGGCTTGTAAATGGAGAGTGCCGGCAGCTACCAGCTTGTAAATGGAGAGTGGCGGCCGCAACCGGCTTGTAAATGGAGAGTGGCGGCCGCAACCGGCTTGTAATTGGAGAGTGCCGGCCGCGACCGGCTTGTAAATGGAGAGTGGCGGCCGCAACCGGCTTGTAAATGGAGAGTGCCGGCAGCTACCAGCTTGTAAATGGAGAGTGGCGGCCGCGACCGGCTTGTAATTGGAGAGTGCCGGCCGCAACCGGCTTGTAAATGGAGAGTGGCGGCAGCTACCGGCTTGTAAATGGAGAGTGCCGGCTGCGACCGGCTTGTAATTGGAGAGTGCCGGCAGCTACCAGCTTGTAGATGGAGAGTGGCGGCTGCGACCGGCTTGTAATTGGAGAGTGGCGGCCGCAACCGGCTTGTAAATGGAGAGTGGCAGCCGCAACCGGCTTGTAAATGGAGAGTGGCAGAGGCTACCAGCTTGTAATTGGAGAGTGGCGGCCGCAACCGGCTTGTAATTGGAGAGTGGCAGCCGCAACCGGCTTGTAATTGGAGAGTGTCGGCCGCAACCGGCTTGTAAATGGAGAGTGGCGGCCGCAACCAGCTTGTAAATGGAGAGTGGCGGCAGCTACCAGCTTGTAAATGGAGAGTGGCGGCCGCAACCGGCTTGTAAATGGAGAGTGGCGGCAGCTACCAGCTTGTAAATGGAGAGTGGCGGCTGCGACCGGCTTGTAATTGGAGAGTGCCGGCCGCAACCGGCTTGTAAATGGAGAGTGGCGGCCGCAACCGGCTTGTAATTGGAGAGTGCCGGCAGCTACCAGCTTGTAAATGGAGAGTGTCGGCTGCGACCGGCTTGTAAATGGAGAGTGCCGGCAGCTACCAGCTTGTAAATGGAGAGTGGCGGCTGCGACCGGCTTGTAATTGGAGAGTGGCAGCAGCTACCAGCTTGTAAATGGAGAGTGGCGGCCGCGACTGGCTTGTAAATGGAGAGTGGCGGCTGCGACCGGCTTGTAAATGGAGAGTGGCGGCCGCAACCGGCTTGTAATTGGAGAGTGGCGGCCGCAACTGGCTTGTAATTGGAGAGTGGCGGCTGCGACCGGCTTGTAAATGGAGAGTGGCGGCCGCAACCGGCTTGTAATTGGAGAGTGCCGGCCGCAACCGGCTTGTAAATGGAGAGTGGCGGCCGCAACCGGCTTGTAAATGGAGAGTGGCGGCCGCAACCGGCTTGTAAATGGAGAGTGCCGGCAGCTACCAGCTTGTAATTGGAGAGTGGCGGCTGCGACCGGCTTGTAATTGGAGAGTGGCAGCCGCAACCGGCTTGTAAATGGAGAGTGCCGGCAGCTACCAGCTTGTAATTGGAGAGTGCCGGCAGCGAGCGGCTTGTAAACGGAGAGTGCCGGCCGCAACCGGCTTGTAAGTTGAAAGTGCTGGCCCCGACAGTCTTATAAATGTAGAATGCCGGCTGCGATCGGCTTTTTAAATGGAATGATGCAATCTGCCAGCCAGAAGCAGGTCATGCGCCAGCCACATACATTGACGTTACGCGCCCTGTACGTCCGTGCTTTGGGCGCAAGATCAGAGGAAAGAGTCTTACATTTTCCAGCTGCAAGCAAGGAACAGGGCTGTGAAGAACTAAAGATGGATCATTTTAAACAAAGAGAAAACTGAAATCGCAAACAGCAGTGTATGCCTTTGTTAATTGTGTCAATGCAAATCAAGATGCAAAGTCCATGTGTGCTATTATGCAGGGAAGTCCTGGCAAATGAACATTTAAAACCCTCAAAACTGCAAAGACATTTGAAGACCAAATATGGCGAGCTCAAGGACAAACATTTTGATTTTTTTCAATGGATGCAGTGAGAATTTAAATCATCAGCTGAAGTTCTTAGCAGAAATGTAACATTGAAAAACAAAGCAAGTGAGATTGTGAGGACCAAGCAGGCTCACTTGTTGCGTTAAAGGTAAGCAAAAATGGTGGGTCACGAAGGCTGGCCGGCGTGGGCTGCGAAGTCCGGCCGATTGGTAAAAGTAGGTTCCGGGGGGGAAAAATGTGAAAAACACTTGTGGATTGTACACACTGCTATCACTGTGCGCTGGTGATGAATGGGATGAATGTTGAAAGTGTGGATCAGGTGTTGAGCAAGGGGACTGCTTTGTCTTGAATGGTGCCAAGTTTCAAAATTGTTGGTGCTGCACTCATCCAGGCAAGTGGACAGTATTTCATCTCGCTCCTCACTTGTGTCTTGTAGATGGTGGGCATGGAGACTTAGGAAATGAGTTACTTGCCTCTGAATTCCCAGTCTCGGACTGGTTCTTAGCACAGTATTTACATAGCTAGCCCAGTTACGTTTCTAATTATTGGTAACCCCTACAGTATATTGATAGTGGTGGATTAAGCAATGATAACATCATTGAATCTCACAGGGAGGTAGATAGATTCTCTCTTGTTTGGGATAGCCATTGCCTCGTACTTTTGTGGAATATACTTGATGCTGATCAGCCCACCCATGAATGTTATCCAGGTCTGGTTAGCCTAACATCAGTAGTAGGGAAAATGCTAGACTCTATTATAAAGAATGTGATAACAGGACACTTAGAAAATACCAATAGAATTAAACAAAGTCAACATGAATTTATTAAAGAGAAATCATGTTTGACTAATCCACTGCAGGCTTTTGAGGACTTAACAAGTAAAATAGATACGGGTGAACCAGTGGAAGTGGTGTATTTGGATTTCCAGAAAGCTTTTGATAAAGACCCACATAAGAGGTTTGTGTGCAAAATTAAAGCACATGGGATTGGGGGGTAATATATTGGCATGAGAATTGGTTAGCAGACAGGAAACAGTAGGAATATTTTTCGAAGTGACAGGCGATAACAAGTGGGGTCTCACAGGGACCAATGCTTGGGCCCCTGCTATTCACAATACATCAATGATTTGGATGAGGGAACCAAATGTAATATTTCCAAGTTTGCTGGTGACACAAAACTGGGAATATGAGTGTTGTGGAGGATAAGATGCTTCAAGGTGATTTAGACAAGTTTAAAAAAATAATAAAATTAGAGTACCCAATTATTTTTTTCCAATCAAGGGGCATTTTAGCGCGGCCAATCCACCTAACTTGCACATATTTGGGTTTTGGCGGTGAAACCTACGCAAACACGGGTAAATGTGCAAACTCCACACAGACAGTGACCCGGGGCCGGGATCAAACCCGGGCCCGCAGTGCTAACCACTGCGCCACCTTGCCACCCTGTAATTTAGACGAGTGAGCAAACATATGGCAGATGCAGTGTAACATGGATAAATGTGACGTTTTTCCACTTCAGATGGAGAAACTGAATGGCAGACTATTATTTAAATGGTGATAGATTGGGAAATGTTGATAGAACATAGAAAAATACAGCACAGAACAGGCCCTTCGGCCCACGATGTTGTGCTGAACTTTTGTCCTAGATTAAGAACAAATTAATCTACACTCCATCATTCTACCGTAATCCATGTACCTATCCAATAGCCGCTTGAAGGTCCCTAATGTTTCCGACTCAACTACTTCCACAGGCAGTGCATTCCACGCCTCTACTACTCTATAGGTAAAGAACCTACCTCTGACATCCCCTCTATATCTACCACCATTCACTTTAAATTTATGTCCCTTGTAATGGTTTGTTCCACCCGGGAAAAAAGTCTCTGTCTATTCCCCTGATCATCTTATAAACCTCTATCAAGTCGCCCCTCATCCTTCTCCATTCTAATGAGAAAAGGCCTAGCACCCTCAACCTTTCCTCATAAGACCTACTCTCCATTCCAGGCAATATCCTGGTAAATCTCCTTTGCACCTTTTCCAAAGCTTCCACATCCTTCCTAAAATGAGGCGACCAGAACTGCACACAGTACTCCAAATGTGGCCTTACCAAGGTTTTGTACAGCTGCATCATCACCTCACGGCTCTTAAATTCAATCCCTCTGCTAATGAACGCTAGCACACCATAGGCCTTCTTCACAGCTCTATCCACTTGAGTGGCAACTTTCAAAGATGTATGAACATAGACCCCAAGATCTCTCAGCTCCTCCACATGGCCAAGAACCCTACCGTTAACCCAGTATTCCGCATTCATATTTGTCCTTCCAAAATGGACAACCTCACACTTTTCAGGGTTAAACTCCATCTGCCACTTTTCAGCCCAGCTCTGCATCCTATCTATGTCTCTTTCCAGCCAACAACAGCCCACCTCACTGTCCACAACTCCACCAATCTTCGTATCGTCTGCAAATTTACTGACCCACCCTTCAACTCCCTCATCCAAGTCATTAATGAAAATCACAAACAGCGGAGGACCCAGAACTGATCCCTGCGGTACACCACTGGTAACTGGGATCCAGGCTGAATATTTGCCATCCACCACCGCTCTCTGACTTCTATCGGTTAACCAGTTCGTTATCCAACTGGCCAAATTTCCCACTATCCCATGCCTCCTTACTTTCTGCACAAGCCTACCATGGGGAACCTTATCAAATGCCTTACTAAAATCCATGTACACTACATTCACTGCTTTACCTTCATCCACATGCTTGGTCACCTCCTCAAAGAATTCAATAAGACTTGTGAGGCAAGACCTACCCCTCACAAATCCGTGCTGACTATCCCTAATCAAGCAGTGTCTTTCCATTACTTTGCTTACCACCGAAGAAAGACTAACTGGCCTGTAATTCCCAGGGTTATCCCTATTCCCTTTTTTAAACAGGGGCACGACATTCGCCACTCTCCAATCCCTTGGTACCATCCCTGTTGACAGTGAGGATGAAAAGATCATTGCCAACGGCTCTGCAATTTCATCTCTTGCTTCCCATAGAATCCTTGGATATATCCCGTCAGGCCCGGGGGACTTGTCTATCCTCAAGTTTTTCAAAATGCCCAACATATCTTCCTTCCTGACAAGTATCTCCTCGAGCTTAGCAGTCTGTTTCACACCGTCTTCTCCAACAATATATGTCCCCTCTCATTCGTAAATACTGAAGAAAAGTACTCGTTCAAGACCTCCCCTATCTCTTCAGACTCAATACTCAATCTCCCGCTACTGTCCTTGATCGGACCCACCTTCGCTCTCGTCATTCTCATATTTCTCACATATGTGTAAAAGGCCTTGGGGTATTCCTTGATCCTACCCGCCAAAGATTTTTCATGCCCTCTCTTAGCTCTCCTAATCCCTTTCTTCAGTTCCCTCCGGCTATCTTGTATCCCTCCAACGCCCTGTCTGAACCTGGTTTCCTCAGCCTTACATAAGTATCCTTCTCTTCCTCTTAACAAGACATTCAACCTATTTTGTCAACCATGGTTCCCTCACTCAACCATCTCTTCCCTGCCTGACAGGGACATACATATCAAGGACATGTAGTACCTGTTCCTTGAACAAGTTCCACATTTCAATTGTGTCCTTCCCTGACAGCCTATGTTCCCAACTTATGCACTTCAGTTCTTGTCAGATAGCATCGTATTTACCCTTCCCCCAATTGTAAACCTTGCCCTGTTGCACGCACCTATCCCTCTCCATTACTAAAGTGAAAGTCACAGAATTGTGGTCACTATCTCCAAAATGCTCCCCCACTAACAAATCTATCACTTGCCCTGGTTCATTACCAAGTGCCAAATCCAATATGGCCTCCCCTCTGGTCGGACAATCTACATACTGTGTTAGAAAAGCTTCCTGGACACACTGCACAAACACCACCCCACCCAAACTATTTGATCTAAAGAGTTTCCACTCAATATTTGGGAAGTTGAAGCCACCTGCACTGTCTGCCTGTTCATTTTCTTTCCCCTGACTGTAACCCAACTATTCTTGTCCTGTACCTTGGGTGTGGCTACCTCCCTGTAACTCTTCTCTATTACCGCCTCTGCTTCCCGGATGATCCGAAGTTCATCCAGCTATAGCTCCAGTTCCCTAACACGGTCTCTGAGAAGCTGGAATTAGGTGCACTTCCCGCAGGTATAGTCAGCGGGGACACCGGTGGTATCCCTCACCACCCACATCCTACAAGAGAAGCATGCAACTGGCCTAGCCTCCATCCCCTCTTACCTTACAGAATATAGCTGCCCTGTGGAGCGACTGGAACTCCGCCCTCCGACTCTGCTCCCAGTCAGCTGCACTCTCTGTAAACTCCCGGCTCCCTTCACGCTCTTTGAGGAAATGAAATGAAAGGAACACCTTACTCCCTCCTCACCTAACTCCCTCAGTCACCAAACTCTCACTATAGCACTCAAATGCACCCCCATTCAGCACTCCCTGTCACCAAATTCTCACTATAGCACTCAAATGCACTCAAATTCAGCACTCCCTGTCACCAAACTCTCACTATAGCACTCAAATGCACTCAAATTCAGCACTCCCTGTCACCAAACTCTCACTATAGCACTCAAATGCACCCAAATTCAGCACTCCCTGTCACCAAACTCTCACCATAGCACTCAAATGCACCCAAATTCAGCACTCAGTGCAAACAAAGTCTGCACTGTAGCTGGCTCACCTTTATACTGGGACTCTAGCCTCGGAAATCTGGCTTAATCCAATTAACTAATTAACAAGCTCCAGCTGCAAGTAGCTACAAGTAGAACCTTTGTTTAAAGCTGATTGAAAACTCACCTTCTTCAAAACCAAACAGCAACTTTTAAGTTAATTAACTAAATAAAAGACCAGGCTTTAGATAAAAATGAACCCTTAATATCCCTGTCACTATAGCACTCAAATGCACCCATATTCAGCACTCAGTGCAAACGCAGTCTGCACTGCAGCTGGCTCACCTTTATACTGTGACTCTAGCCTCTGAAAACTAGCCTAATCCAATTAACTAATTAACAAGCTCAGGAGTCTCGTCAGAGAAAAACAGCAAGTTCATTGGCTAGTAAGTAATTGCTAATTTGCATTACCCATTCTAATTTACTTTCAGATTAAAGGTAAAAAAAGAAAACATTTACAGATTAGAAAGTCTAAACACCAGCTGGAAATTTAAAATTAAAAAAAATAATTAAAAACAAATTAACTATAACAGAGATGCAGGCCAGGCAATGTGTTGTATTTGCATGATGTAGGAGCTGGCGTGGACCTCTGTGGTTCCTTGTGAACACATCTGTAGCATGTGTCGGTTGCTTGAGGAACTTCGGGTCAGAGTTGATGAGCTGGAGTCTGAGCTTCAGATCCTGCAACACATCAGGGAGGGGGAAGAGTTACCTGGACGCTGTGTTTCAAGAGGCAGTCACACCCCTTAGATGAACGTCCTTGCATTCGGCCAGTGGTCAGGGACAGGAGGGTGCGACTATGAATGAGGTAGGGTTGCAGGAGCCTGAATCCTTGTCCAACAGGTTTGAGATTCTTGCTCTCTGTGTGATTGAGAGCAGGGACTGTGGGGAGGATGAGCAAACTGACCACGGCACGGTAGCAGAGTGGTTAGCACAGTTGCTTCACAGCTCCAGGGTCCCAGGTTTGATTCGCCGCTGGGTCACTGTCTGAGCGGAGTCTGCACGTTCCCCCCCGTGTCTGCGTGGGTTCCTCTGGGTGCTCCGGTTTCCTCCCACAGTCCAAAGATGTGCAGGTTAGGTGGATTGGCCATGTTAAATTGCCCTTGGGTTAGGTAGTACTGGTTTACAGGGATAGGATGGCGGCAAGGGCTTAAGTGGGGTGCTCTTTCCAGGAGCCGGTGCAGACCCGATGGATCAAATGGCCTCCTTCTGCACTGTAAATTCGATGATCCAAGAGCACCATGGTACAGGGAGCCATTCAAGTGGGGAGAGACAAAAGAAATGTAGTCGTAATTGGGATAGTATTTTTTTTATTTTTTTGTTTAAATTTAGAAGGTCGACTTCTTTTTTTCCCAATTAAGGGGCAATTTAGCCTGGCTAGTTCACCGACCCTGCACATCTTTTGGGTTATGGTGTTGAGACCCATGCAGACGCAGGGAGAACAGTAGCACAGTGGTTAGCACAGTTGCTTCACATCTCCAGGGTCCCAGGTCCGATTCCTGGCTTGGTTCACTGGCTGTGCAGAGTCTGCACGTTCCCCCCGTGTCTGTGTGGGTTTCCTCCGGATGCTCCGGTTTCCTCCCACAGTCCAAAGATGTGCAGGTTCGGTGGATTGGTCAATCTAAATTGTCCTTACTGTCCAAAATGGTTATGTGGGGTTATGAGGATGGGGTGGAGGGGTGAGCTTGGGTAGGGTGCTCTTTCCAAGGGCCAGTGCAGCAGTGATGGGCCAAATGGCCTCCTTCTGCACTGTAGATTCTATGATTTTATGAATGTGCAAACTCCACACGGAGTTGAGGATAATATAGTTAGGGGCACTGACACCGTTCTGTGACTATGATCGTGAGTCTAACGGTTGTGTTGCCTACCTGTGCTCGGGTTTGGGATATCTCATCTGGGCTGCAGAAGGGTAAAGATCCAGTTGCCGTGGTCCAGGTCGGTACCAATGACATAAGCAGAACAAGGATAGAAGTTCTGCTGAAGGAATACGAGCAGCTAGGACTAAATGAAAAAGCAAAATCAAAAAGGTAATAATCTCCAGATTACTACCTGAGCCACGAGCTAATTGGCATAGGGTCAATAGGATTAAAGAGGTGAGTGGCTCAAAGGTTGGTGTAGGGGAAATGGATTTAAATACGCTGGGACCTGGCGAATCGGGGGTGAAACTAGAACTCGGGGGCATAGCCTCAAAAAAAGGGGGAGCAGATTTAGGACTGAGTTGAGGAGGAACTTCTTCTCCCAAAGGGTTGTGAATCTGTGGAATTCCCTGCCCAGAGATGCTACTCGTTAAATGATTTTAAGGCAAAGGTAGATAGATTTTTGAACAGTAAAGGGTTATGGTGAGCAGGCGGGTAAGTGGAGCTGAGTCCACAAAAAGATCAGCCCTGACCTTAGTGAATGGCGGAGCAGGCTCGCTACTCCTGCTCCAGGCAGCACGGTTCAATTCCCGTACCAGCCTCCCCGAACAGGTGCCGGAATGTGGCGACTAGGGACTTTTCACAGTAACTTCATTTGAAGCCTACTTGTGACAATAAGCGATTTTCATTTCATTCATTTCATTTCATAGTCCTTATGTTCTTATCAGGAGAGGTTCGTAAAGTTTGCAGAACAAGTAATACAACAGAGAGTAAGAAAGCAGCAGGATTGTAACTTCAGGCACAGCAGATAAGGGGACCACAATGAGAAGGGTGGGGGGCGTCGTTGCAAGACTGAGGGTGTTGTACCTAAATGTACGCAGTATACGAAACAAGGTAAATGAGCTTGTATCACATATTGAAATTGGTGGGTATGATGTTGTGGGCATCACAGAGAAGTGGTTGCAAATGGGTCAAGGCTGGGATCTCAATATCCAATATATGTCCTATCGAAAGGACAGGTGGGTGGGCAGAGGGGACGGGCTTGCCTTGTTAGTAAGAAATGAAATTAATAGCAATAAGCAATGTTGGGTTAGAAGGCATAGAATGTGTGGGTAAAGTTGAGGAATTGCAAAGGAAAAAAGACCCTAATGGGAGTTATGTACAGGCCGCCCAGCAGTCGCTCCAGTACAGCTACAACTGGCATCTACCCGGCAAAATGGAAAATTGCCCAGGTGTGTCCTGTACACAAGAAACAGGACAAATCCAACCCAGCCAATTACCGCCCTATCAGTCTGCTCTCCATCATCAGCAAAGCGATGGAAGGAGTCATCAACGGTGCTATCAAGTTGTACTTACTCAGCAACAACATGCTCGCGGACACTCAATTTGGGTTCTGCCAGGGTCACTAAACTCCTGACTTCATTACAGCCTTGGTCCAAACACGGACAAAAGAGCTGAATTCCCATTGACACCAAGGCCGCATTTGATAAACTATGGCACCACGGAGCCAGAGCAAAACTGGAGTCAATTGGAATGGGGGGAAAACTCTCCACTGGTTGCGGTCATACCTAGCACAAAGAAGATGGCTGTGGTGATTGGAGGTCAGTCATCTCAGTCCCGCGACATCACTGTTCCTCAGGGTCCTAGGCCTAACCATCTTCAGCTGCTTTATCAATGACCTGCCTTCCATCATAAGATCAGATGTGGGGATGTTCGCTGATGATTGCACAATGTTCAGCACCATTCGCAACTCCTCAGATAATGAGGCAAGTCCATGTCCAAATGCAGCAAGACCTGGACAATATCCAGGCTTGGGCTGACAAGTGGCAAGTGCCACACAAGTGCCAGGCAATGACCATCTAACCATCGCCTCTTGACATTCAATGGCATTATCATCGCTGAATCCCCCACTATCAACATCCTGGGGGTTATCATTGATCAGAAACTGAACTGGACTAGCCATATTAATACCATGGCTACCAGAGCAGGTCAAAGGCTGGAAATCCTATGGCGAGTAACTCACCTCTAACCCCGCCCCCCCCAAAAAAACCTACCACCATCTACAAGGCACAAGTCAGGAGTGTAAAGGAATAGCCTCCACTTGCCTGGATGATTGCAGCTCCAACAACACTCAAGAAGCTCAACACCATCCTTGGCAAAGCAGCCAGCTTGATTCCTACCCCTTCCACAAACATTCAAACCCTCCACCACCGACAAACATTGGCAGCCATGTATACCGTCTATAAGATGCACTGCAGTAATTCGCCAAGGTTCCTTAGTCAGCACCTTCCCAACCCACGACCATCTAGAAGGACAAGAGCAGCAGATACCTGGGAACCCCACCACCTGGAGGTTCTCCTTTAAGTCACTCACCACCCTGACTTAGAAATATATCACTGTTCCTTCAACGTCACTGGGTCAAAATCATGGAACTCCCTCCGTACCAGCACAGTGGGTGTATCTATACCTCAGGAGCTGCAGTGAATCAAGGGCAACTAGGGATGTGCAATATATACTGGCCTAACCAGCGACGCCCACATCCCATAAATGAATTTTTAAAAAGTCAGGAAGTCAGAAAATAAATCAGGAGAGAGAAAAGGCATTATTACAATAATCATGGGGGATTTCAATATGCAGGTGGACTAGGAAAATCAGATTGGTAGCAGATCCCAAGAAAATAAATTAGTGGAATGTCTACGAGATGTTTTTTGGAGTAGCTTTTTTTTTCCAATAGAATTTTTTTTACAGTCTCCATCGACCCTCCAAACGAGCACTCACCCTAGGCCCCATCCCCGTAACCCCACCTAACCATTGGATACTAAGGGGCAATTTAGCATGGACAATCCATGTAACCTGCACATTTTTGGCCTGGGGGAGGAAACCGGAGCACCCGATGTAAACCCACGCAGTCACTGGGAGAACATGCAAACTCCACAGAATCGCCCATGGTTAGAATTGAACACGGGTCCCTGGCTGGGGGTCAGTGTTGGGATCACAATTATTCACAGTATACATTAACGATCTGGAAGAAGGAAGAGGGCATTGTTGCTAAGTTTGCAGATGATACAAAGAGGGACAGGTTTTGTTGAGGATGCTTGGAGATGCAGAAGTACTTGGACAGGCTAGGAGAGGGGGTAAAGAAGTAACAGATAGAATACTATGTGGAAAAGTGTGAGGTTATGCACTTTGGTGAGAAGAATAGAGGCATAGACTAATTTCTAAAAGGAGAAAGGCTTCAGAAATCTGAAGCACAAAGTCCTCATTTAGAATTCTCTTAAGGCTAACATGCAGGTTCAGTTGGCAGTTAAGAAGGCAAATGCAATGTTAGCATTCATTTCGTGAGGGCTGCAATTCAAGAGCAAGGATGTACCGCTGAGGCTGCATAAAGCTCTGGTCAGACTCCATTTGGAATATTGTGAGCAGTTTTGATCCCATATCTAAGGAAGGATATACTGGCCTTGGAGGGGGTCCAGAGGAGGTTCACAAGAATGATACCGGGAATGAACTGCTGGTCATATGAGGAATAGTTGAGGACTCTGGGTCTACACTCAATGGTTCAGAATGATGAGAGGGGATCACAATGAAACTTACAGAATACTGAAAAGCCTGGATAGTGGATGTGGAGAAGATGCTTCCAATAGGAGAGACTAGAACTCCAAGGGTACAGCCTCAGACTTGAGGAATGATCCATTAAAACTGAGATGAGGAAGAATTTCTTCAGCGAGAGGGTGGTGAATTTGTTGAACTCATTGCCGCAGGAAGGCTGTGGAGGCCAAGTCACAAGTATCTTTACGGCAGAGATAGATAGGTTCTTGATTAATAAGGGAATCAGGGGTTACGGGGAGAAGGCAGGAGAATAGGGATCAGCCATGATCGAATGGCGGAGCAGACGCGATTGGCCTAATTCTGCTCCTATGTCTTATGGCCTAAAACACAAAATGTTCAACCGTACATGTTTTCTCCCCATGTAGAAAAGGCTGAAATGGAAACATTTTATATTCAAATATCCACAAGGTTCTTATACTCACCATTACAGAAACCCCCACTCCAACAGCAGCCCCCTCCCAATAATAGTTACTTTCTTCCTTCTGTGTCTCTGCAGCATCGTTCTCCCACCCACAACCCCACGCTCAAGCCATTTGAATTCGAACAAAGTACAGCCCAGAACTGCCCACCTTCTCTTCCAAAGATGAACAAAATGAGTCAACACTTAGCAGCCCAGAACTTAATCACAGAAATTACAGAACAAAACCCAAAGTAACCTTTCACTATGACAATTTATGCTGAAAAAGAGACAGTCTGTCGAAGCTTTTCAGCTTGCACTTATCAGACAGATGCACAAATATCACATTTCAAAGGGAGAAACATTAACTTTGGATTTGTCCTTATTACGCAAAAGGCAAACTTGTTCTAAACCTATCTAAGCACTATCCTGACTTCTACACTGCCAGTTAGTCATACAAGTACACATCATCATGCTAATAACTGAAGAGACATGAAAACACTTCAGGTTGTAATCTAGCCAGGATGCTTCATTCCTATGGGTTTTTTTATTGCTAGATTTCTCTGGGTCAATCAAAAATTTTTTTTGTGCTATAGGTACATTTAAAGTGTGCTGCGCACCATATGCAAAAACAGTGACAGCCAAGGAGCATCGAACAAGCCTCATTTTTCCAGCCTCAGTTACTTACTTTTCCATATCCCTGATACCTACCCTCTTTAAAAAAATTACCACCTGCTTCAACAGCCTTCATTAATATATTCTATAACTTTATGTTGAGAAATTCCAACCAACTTCCTTTATTAATACTCATTTTTAATTTCCTTTGTATTGGAATCTTTTGTCGGAATTGATTTTGTTAGCTGTCTTCATTTCCCTGAACTTCAATTTATTTCCTGATACAAAATTAGGAATCCTTTTTATTATGTGCCTGTTTGCTCTCAAAGGCAACGTTATCTATTGGTCTCGACATACAAAGCTTAAAATAGTTGAAAAACTCAAATATGGGTTGAACATACCAGATGCTGGAAAGCAGAAACCAAAACAGAAAATGCGGAAACATTTAGGTTAGGTCACATCTGTGGAGAAGTTAACACTAAGGCATGGACTCTACATTAGAACATATTATTTTTTTTTACAGCTGAAGAGTATTTAAAAAGGAGCAGAATAAATAAGGGGGGTGGGGGGGGGGGGGGGGGGGAGAGAGGTGGGCAAGAAACATCAACATATGAGAAAACAGAAATAGAAAGACTTCACTTACATAATAAAGATTATAAATAGCAGCAATTATATTAAACCAAGACAAGACCATAAAGACAACACAAATAAATTTAATCCAATTTAAATGTCCTTAACAATCTGGAAAATGATGGCTTGATATTCAGAAGTGAAGCTGTGGTTCGAGGCATGCAGCATTTCAGGTTTCTTTAGTCTTGGTTAAATAGAGGTCCTACCACCTTCAATAGCAGATTTGATAACAAAGTGGGGGTGGGACCTGTGAATATAGAACACTAAAGATTCATGGGGAAATATGTTACACTGAAGAATGAATTCTCATTAAAATGACAAAAGTACAGGAAGCTGGCGGTGAGAATGGGGAGGCTGATGACAGAAGGATCTTAAGCCTTCTGGTCATAGAAGTAGGATGGATCATTCTGACAAAGCTTCCGCACTCAAAATGTCAACTTGCCTATTTACTCCATATATGTTGCTAAACCTGATAAATGTTTCCAGCATTTTCTCTTGTAGGTTTTCTACATTTGCAGTTTTTTTGTTTATATTGTTTAATTCACTGGCACTCTATTCCAGGAACATTTAACCTGAGGTTCAGTGCATCTCTTTGATGCAATTTCCACTGTTTACCCTTATTGCTGTGCTTCGCCATTCTTATGTAGTTTGCTAACACAGTTTACAACACCTGGTTCCAGTCCAAATCATTCCACATGAACTCCACCTCAAATTTCACCCACAATCTCTAATATCTCTGTTGTGTTTCCTGCTCCCTAGCTACACTGACTCACTTAATTTCAAAGTTATCTTGGTCCTTAGCTCAATGTCATGCTTAGTCTCCTGTGACACTTCAAAATATATTTGTCCTTTCAGGGAACAAGGATCATGAGATTCCACAGCCGTCAATGTCATTGCTCGATTTCTCTTCTTGTTCACTTTCTTAAACCCTACCTGAATTTCATTATCCTCCCCTCCTTGCACCCCTATAACCTTGAAAGATTCATCTAGAGTAAGAAATTTAGCTTCACATTCCCACACCTCCCCAGTCTCAAACTCAATGATTCCTGAATCCCCTGCAGAGCTGTCTCTTTGTCCTCTCTTTAGTCTTTCTGATCCATCTGGTAACTTCCCTCCGGTCTTCTATCCCCTCATTCTTTTTTGCAAAATGAGCCTGGTTTCTGCAGTCAGCAGCAAATGAATAACACTTTGTTCATGATGCTTACAGTTGTTCACTGACGTTGTGGGCTTTTGTGCTGCAACTAACAGTAATTAGAAACCCTTTTCTAATTTTCTCCTGAGAGAAGGTTAAGAGGTAATTTGATCGAGCTGGTCAAAATCAGAAGGGGTCCGAACAGATTGGATGGACAGAGAAACTGTTCACTTTGGCAAAGGGGTCAAGAGCCAGAGGACACTGATATAAAGTGATGGGCAAAACAACCAAAGGCAACACGAGAAGCATTTATTTACAGTGAGCAGCTAAGGTCTGGAATGCACTACTTGAGAGTGTGATGGAGGCAGACTAAACTGCAACTTCCAAAAGGGAAATGCGTAAACACTTGAAGAGAAAGCATGTTCAGGGTTACAGGGAAAGGGCCGTGGTGTGGCACTAGCTAAATTGCTCTTGCAGAGAGGCAGCATGGACTTGATAGGCCGAATGGCCTCCTGTGCTGTGAACACTGATTTCCAGAATGGTCCACTCTACAGGGATTCTGGAATCAGCATTAAAAAAAAGCAAGCTGTAGCATGTTTCTTCAACCAGACTAAGAAGTGCAGTTAGTATATCTATTTCAATGTAAAATCATAAAAATACAAATCAAAATAAAGCAAGACAGATGGTATTTAAAGAGACAAAGAAAAAGTAAAGCCACATCCCCTGAATGAACAGAAAATTCATGAATGAACAGAAATCAGTAAGATATGCCATGGTGTGGTCTTTCAAGGAGATATCGGGAATGAGCTCGTGCTTGGGCGACACAGTAGCACTGCTGCTTCACAGCGCATGGGATCTGGGTTTGATTCCCAGCTTGGGTCACTGTCTGTGTGGAGTCTGCACGTTCTCCCCGTGTCTGCGTGGGTTTCCCCCGGGTGCTCCTGTTTCCTCCCACAGTCCCGAATGACGTGCTGGTTAGGTGAATTGGACATTCTGAATTCTCAAGGTGTACCCGACTAGGCACCTAGGGGATTTTCACAGTAACTGCATTGCAGTGTTAACGTAACCTACTTGTGACACTAATAAAGATTATTATTAGCTTGGAATCCTTTGTTGTCAGGGCAAACAGTACCTACGGTGTCAACCCACTCGTCCTCTTCCACATTCTGCATCTACTCAATTTCTTGTACCATTTTTTACCTGCAACATCCACTACCTCCTCAGCTATACACATGTTCGGTGTCTTGTAAATGTCATCAAACACTCTCTAAGTCTCCTACTGACTCATACATATATCTGTCTAATCATCTCTCACTTTCAATTTCAGTATTTTATTGATCATTCTAGTTCTATTTTCGCATTAATTTTCCCTTCCACATTCCTTTTTCCTTTTATTCTGTTCCATTTTTTAAAAATGCTGCTCATCTGCAATATCCTCATGTTCTGACAGGGTGTGTACCGATCACAGATACTCTCTGACCTGCTGTGCGTTTTCAGCAATTTTGTTTTTTTTCTCTAGTTTAGAGCAACCAAACATCAGAAACAATTGCAACATTTTTTAGAGCAGAAACCACTGGATAAACAAAAAGTTGGAAAATGCCAAGTGTTAACAAATGTTGCCTTTTGGATCCAATAAATATAACCAGTTTTTCCAGTTTCTTCAAGACTCAAAGATATATGTTTGTCCATTATCTCATCAGCTGCCTGTATTAGTTCGAAGCTTAGACTGGGCCAGGATTTTGTTTTTGGGTGGTGGGGTGGTAAGAAGAGAGAGAAGGGGAGCTGGGGCCTTTTCATGACAAGTCAAAAAATTCCCTTTTGCTTCAGGTTCAGGCTTGTCCAAACTTTTTGTGTGGGGAGAGCCATATTTCCATGTTTTCCTCACTCAAGGAGCTGTGAACAAATTTCAGAAATATGAGGTCTGGCAACAGACCTTAAACATTAATTTCAAAAAAGTTGAACTACGACAAAAAGAAACAGCTTGCCAAGCAAAAATAAAGCAATGTCAAAGCAATAATTTATCATTTTAAAATGAGTAATTAATAAAAATGACAATGAGAGAGAGAGAGAGGGGGGGGGGGGGGGTCAGTGTGTGCACATCCGGCTCAGTTCCAGTGAGCCTATCAGCAGTAAAGGCAGGAAGAACAGCCTGTGATTGGAGTAGCTTCTTGCAGTTTCTTCAACTTCACTGATCCGTCTAACCAGCATTTTGAACAGTAGCTCCAAGGGCCTCATCTGGCCCATGGGTTGAGGGTTGAATAAGCCAGCTTTTGCTAAAAGCTTGCACAACGAGTACTTTAAAATATAAAAAGATTCCCTTCAACCTCAATGCATTTAAGTGGGTTTGCACCTAAAACTTTTAAACAACAAATTGCATTTTAATTCACTTCTGAGATTTTCCTCATGCATATAAAACATTGAGCTTACAAGTCTTATCAGTATAAGCTCCATGTTCTTGACCTTCCTTCTCTATTCATGTACATACCGCAAGTATAAAGTTGTTCAAAGTCACTTCTCACAATTACATGGGAGAACACTGGTAGGGCATTATAAACACTAACAAGACAGCCCAATGTTCAAGAACTGGGTATCCACATCCCACCACCCATAAGCTATAGCACATTCAAAACTCTGTCTCTATCCTAACCTACATCAGGTTCAGCTCATCCAACATCACTGTGCTTGCTGACTTATGTCCAAATGCCTCAATAACATTGCAAAAGGGGCACATAATTGACAAATTAATTTTAGTAAGAAAAATAAGGTGGTCACATATTACTGGGAAAGCAAGAATCGAAATGGGATAAAGCAGCAAAGTGATTGATGAGTACAAACACACAAGTTACTAAAGGTTGTGGCTTAGATCAATAGGTCATTAAAAAAAATCCAACTCCGGTTTATTTCTAGAGCATAGAACTGAAATGTAGAGAAATTACACTCAACTCTTATTGAACGCTGGCTGTACCACATGTGAAATACTGTGTACAGTTCTAGTTATCATGTTATATAAAAGATATTGGGGCATTGCAGGAGATTTACAAGGATGATGTCTGAAATGCAAGGCTATACCCAGCAGGAAAAATCAAACAGATTGGGTTGCTTGAAAAAAGACCCCGGGAGATAACAAAAGAGGTTCTTTCATTTTGATAGAGCAGGCACAAAGCAGATTTCCACTATGGGGTTTAGCAAAACTAGAGGGCATAAATATAAGGTAGTCACCAAGAAATCAAATAGTGAACTCAGAAGAAACATCTTTACCCAAAGAGTGGTGAGCATACTACAGGGAGTATGAGGTGATTCGTGGAGACGCATTTAATGGGAACATTAGAAAAGCATGATACAGGAGAAAAAAAAAAGAGGGTTATTGCTGATAACAGAGGAGACAGGTGAGCAGAGGCTCAAGTGTAATAATAATAATCATTATTATTGTCACAAGTAGGCTTACATTAACACTACAATGAAGTGAAAATCCCCTAGTCGCCACACTCTGGCCCCTGTTCGGGTACACTGAGGGAGAATTCAGAATGTCCAAATTACCTAATTTGGGACTTGTGGAAGGAAACCAGAGCGCCCGGAGGAAACCCACGCAGACACAGGGAGAACGTGCAGACTCCACACAGACAGTGACCCAAGCTGGAATCGAACCCGGGTCCCTGGCGCTGTGAAGCAACAGTGCTAACCACTGCAAATAGAAATAACAGCCGCTCCAAAATGACGCTGGTAATCTAGTGATGGGAGACAAGGAAATAGCTGAGGAACTAAATAAGTACTTTGCGTCAGTCTTCACAGTAGAAGACATGAGTAATATCCCAACAATTCAGGAGAGTCAGGGGGCAGAGTTGAATATGGTAGCCATCACAAAGGAGAAAGTGCTAGAGAAACTAAGAAGTCTAAAAATTGATAAATCTCCGGGCCCAGATGGACTACATCCTAGAGTTCTAAAGGAGATAGCTGAAGAAATAGTGGAGGCGTTAGTTATGATCTTTCAAAAGTCACTGGAGTCAGGGAAAGTCCCAGAGGATTGGAAAATCGCTGTTGTAACCCCCCCTGTTCAAGAAGGGAACAAGGAAAAAGATGGAAAATTATAGGCCAATTAGCCTAACCTCGGTTGTTGGCAAGATTCTAGAATCCATTGTTAAGGATGAGATTTCTAAATTCTTGGAAGTGCAGGGTCGGATTAGGACAAGTCAGCATGGATTTAGTAAGGGGAGGTCGTGCCTGACAAACCTGTTAGAGTTCTTTGAAGAGATAACAAATAGGTTAGACCAAGGAGAGCCAACGGATGTTATCTATCTTGACTTCCAAAATGCCTTTGATAAGGTGCCTCACGGGAGACTGCTGAGTAAAATAAGGGCCCATGGTATTCGAGGCAAGGTACTAACATGGATTGACGATTGGCTGTCAGGCAGAAAGTTGGGATAAAAGGTTCTTTTTCGGAATGGCAACCGGTAACGAGTGGTGTCCCGCAGGGTTCAGTGTTGGGGCCACAGCTGTTCTCTTTATATATTAACGATCTAGATGATGGGATTGGGGGCATTCTGGCTAAGTTTGTCGATGATACAAAGATAGGTGGAGGGGCAGGTCGTATGGAGGAGGTGGGGAGGCTACAGAAAGATTTAGACAATTTAGGAGAGTGGTCCAAGAAATGGCTGATGAAATTCAACGTGGGCAAGTGCGAGGTCTTGCATTTTGGAAAAAAGAATAGAGGCATGGACTATTTTCTAAACGGTGACAAAATTCATAATGCTGAAGTGCAAAGGGACTTGGGAGTCCTAGTCCAGGATTCTCTAAAGGTAAACTTGCAGGTTGAGTCCGTAATTAAGAAAGCAAATGCAATGTTGTCATTTATCTCAAGAGGCTTGGAATATAAAAGCAGGGATGTACTTCTGAAGCTTTATAAAGCATTAGTTAGGCCCCATTTAGAATACTGTGAGCAATTTTAGGCCCCACACCTCAGGAAGGACATACTGGCACTGGAGCGGGTCCAGCGGAGATTCACACGGATGATCCCAGGAATGGTAGGCCTAACATACGTTGAACGTCTGAGGATCCTGGGATTATATTCATTGGAGTTTAGGAGGTTGAGGGGAGATCTAATAGAAACTTACAAGATAATGAATGGGTGGATGTAGGGAAGTTGTTTCCATTAGCAGGGGAGACTAGGACCCGGGGGCACAGCCTTAGAATAAAAGGGAGTCACTTTAGAACAGAGATGAGGAGAAATTTCTTCAGCCAGAGAGTGGTGGGTCTGTGGAATTCATTGCCACAGAGGGCGGTGGAGGCCGGGACGTTGAGTGTCTTTAAGATTTGATAAATTCTTGATTTCTCAAGGAATTAAGGGCTATGGAGAGAGAGCGGGTAAATGGAGTTGAAATCAGCCATGATTGAATGGTGGAGTGGACTCGATGGGCCGAATGGCCTTACTTCCGCTCCTATGTCTTATGGTCTCATAACAACATGGAGTGGTTGGACAGGATATCCCATTTCTGCGCTGTATACGCCATGTAATTTAAATTCTCATTCTCACGATTAAATTTATGCTCTTTCAAACTTCTTCCAGTCGTACAACACTCCTGCAATTCAGCATTCCTGACACTAGCATCTCCTACAGTTCCTTTGTATCACTGTTTTCAGACATACATTTAGCTGCTTACACTCATGTTCTGGAATTCCTTCTCGAATTGCCCCCACCTACCCCCCTATGCATGATCTCTACTAATCTAATATGCTGAGGGAATGGCGCAGTGTTGGAGTGATCATCGTTTGGTGGTGACATTATGTAAGGTAGCTTCTGCTGTCTCAGGTGGATGTAGAAGATCCCATGGCACTATTTGACAGCAAAGCAGGAGAGGTATCCCCAGTGTCCTGGCCAACACCTACACAGAGATGAGCTAGTTATTTATTTCTGCTATTTGTGGGGTGTTGCTGTGGGTAAACTGGGTGCTGTGATTCTTACAACTGAATCTTCTTCAAAACTAATTCATTAAGCCAGTGATACTGGACTCTTGGAAGATGGTCCATTAATGCAAGTCTTTGCGAGGATACAAGCGGCAGTCTGGAAAGCGGACTGTCCTCACCAAGCCCTGGGCACAGTCCTCGCAGAGGCTCTGCCCCCAGAGCCCAGCCCGGCCCCAATGCAAACCAAGTTCACTTGTTCCGGGTTCCGACCGCTCCACTTCCCAAGGCCCTAGCCTCCGGGCCGCTCGCTCCCTGCCGCCCCCCCGGGTTTCCCCGCACTCACATTCCCGATACAATCCGTCAGATTGGGCGGCGGGGCCTTGGGCTTGCCCCTTCCAAACAGCCGGTTCATGGCGACAGCAACAAAACAAATACAAAACAATATATCCGCCCGACCCAGCAGCACCGACGTCACAGCGGGTGTGGGCGGACCCCGGAAACACGTGATTAATGACGCAGAGCGCTCTGACGGCCAGCTTCGGCCGCACATCAGCGCGTAACCGTCATGATGTGTATCAAAGAGGAGTGGCAGCAGTACAGCATGTGAAGCAACAGGGGTCAGTAAAGAGCAGCATTGCATTGATTTGACCTCATGTGGGTCAAGTGCGAGGATTCTCGTTATGGATAGGTCAAGATGAACATTGATAAAAATGCTCAAACTGTGGGACAAATGGCTGATGCAACTTAATGCACAATAGTGCGAAATTATCTTTGTCATAGAATCCCTACAGGGTAGAAGGAGGCCACTCGGCCCATCAAAGAACACAGAACTACAATATCAAATCAAGGGTACAATTCTAAAGGGGCACATGAGCAGAAGGACCTGGTTTATGTGCATAAATCATTGCGAGTGGTTAAGAAAGTTTAAGGAAGTGGTAGTGAATCTGTGGAATTCTTTACCTCAGAGAGCTGTCCGCTGGAACATTCTTAACCACCAGGGCCAAGGCTGAGGTAGACCGATTTTTAATCAGTAAGGGAATCAAGGGTATAAAGATAAGGCGGGGAAGTGAAGTTGAGTTATATAAGATCAGCCATGATCTCGCTGAACAACAGAGCTGATCCATCGGGTTGAATGGCCTACTTCTGCTCCTATGTCTTATTAAAGTATGCAGCATTCTCGGCTTGACTAATAAGGGCACAGAGTACAAAAAGAAGGAAGCAATGTTAAACTTGTACAGAACACTTGTTTGGCCTCAACTGGAGTATTGTGTACATTTCTTGGCACCACACTGAAGGAAAGATGTGAAGGCATTAGAGAGAGCGCAGGAAAGATTCACAAGACTGGTCACAGGGTTGAGGAACTTCAGTTATTTGGATAGATTAGAGAAGTGAGTCTGGTTTCACTGAGGAGAAGGTTGAGAGGAGATATGTTGGAAGTATTCAAAATCTGAGGGGTCTGGATACAGTCGATGAGAAAAAGCTTCTCATTGGTGGAAGGGTCAAGAAGGAAAAGGTACAGATTTAAGGGAATTGATAAAAGAAGCAATAGAAGCATGAGGTGAAACCTTTCCATGAAGCAAGTGATGGTGCACGGCCTGGGGAGGCAACAGCACAGTGGTATTGTCACAAGACTAGTAATCCAGAGACCCAGGGCATTGCTTTGGGGACCCAGTTCAAACCCCACCACGTTGAAATTTGAATTCAATTAAAAGTCTAATGATAACAACAATACCATTGTCAATTGTTGTAAAAACATATCTGGTTCACTGGTGTCCTTCAGGGAAGGAAATCTACCATCTTTACCTGGTCTGGTCTGCATGGGACTCCAGACATGAGGGGTGCGATCTACCAGCCACGCTGTGCCCGAAAAGCGGCATGCCGCAGCACAACATAGTCAGTAAATGACAGGAGACCCCACTCCCGGGATCTACCCGGCTCGCCACACGTTGCAAGATCTAATGAGATCTTGCGAGGCGTCACAATGTGAAGCCCGCCCATTATGGGTGGGATCACCTTTTGGCAAAATCTGCATATTAGAACGAGACAGCTAGTTTCACTTTAATATGCAGTTCCATGAGGTAACCAAGGCTTTGGGATCTATTCCATTCGCCTGGAAGACCGAGGAGAGTGCCATTCAGTACTGGTCTCCACAAACAGGGACAAGATGGAACAGCGCTCATGGGGGTCTCCCAGGGGATTTGAGGCTCCAGGTGTATGCCCTCTGGGCAGAGTGGTATCCTGACACTGCTGGTGCTTCTTGGGCACCCTGACAGTGCAACCTGGGTGCCAGTCTGGCACTGCCAAGGTGCCAAGCTGGCATTTTTTGCACAGCAGTGATCGGGCGAGGTGAGCCCTGAGAGGAGGTTCAGGGGTCACGTCAGGGGCTCCGAAGATTGGGACGGCATTTGATGTGGTGATGACCTGTGAATCATAGCTAGATAATTATAAAAATAGATATTTATAAAAATTGTGGTTAGATTCACAGTGAATAGAAGCCTCGCAGGTCAAAGGATCTGAGTGGGTTTAAAGCCTTGTGATGTGTTTTGGCTTTTTATGAAGTAACAGCTGCTGCTTTCTACACCTCTCTGAGGCAGTAGGTGTAAGGGATAGGTAAATGAAAAAAGCAGTGATTTTTCACTCTTTCTGCCTGGACTGCACTTCCAGGCAGGGGTGACTAATGGGGGTGGTCTCTGATTTGGGGGTGCATCTGATATAGGGGGTCTCTGATATGAGGGGGTCTCTGATTTGGGGGTCTCTGATATGGGGTCTCTAATACAGGGGGTCTTTGATATGGGGGTCTGTTGGAGGGGAGTGGAGTCACCCTCGTGTGCATGCAGTGGGGAGGGTGACCCAGGAATTCCCATGGTGGTGGAGGGCGGGCATGTCAGCGGGGGGTGCGGGATGCAGGATTTGCGTTGTAACAGGGAGGGGAACCAGCCGCAAGAGCTTGGTATCGTTCCAAACGGCAACGTGATAGCATGATTTGGAACATAACCCTGGGATCTCCCCGCCATACATAAATCTTCATGGCAAGGAAGAGTGAATCGCTCCTGGACCCCGTTCCTAGCGCCAGGACTGATTCAGATCTGGCGGGAAAACATAGGCCGGATCTCCCTCTCGTCACATCGGTGGGATTCTGCAGCCTGCTGCAGTGAACGAGTTTTGACTGAGCGCAAAATTCTCCGTTCTCACTGGCAGTGGTGGTGGGACAAACTCAGATTGGAGAATTCTGGCCATAGACTCCCAAAAGGAGGATCCTGCCCACTACAGGGAAAGAATCTCAGCTCAGAAAATCAAGTTATAGAGTCAGTTTGGTGTAGCTTAGAAACTACAAATGGTGAAAAACATTAGTTTGTAGGGGAATGGTGTACACGTCCCCTAATAGGAGTTGTAGTGTTGGACAGTTCATGTAATAAAGGTCATACAGAAATCATGGGGGACTTTAGTTTTTATATGGACTGGGCAAACCAAATTTTCAGTAATAGTGTTGACAACAAATTCATGGAATGAATTCAAGATAATTTTCTAGATCAGTATCTCAAAGAACCAAACCTTGAACTGACTAGTTTAGATCTATCTCATGAAAACCTACAAAATATTGAAAGTGATATACAGAGTAAGTGCAGGTGAGGTGTTCCCCTGGTTTGGGGAATCTAAAACTCAGGGGACACAATTTCAAAATTATGGAAGCTACTTAGCACTGAGAAGAGGAGAATTTTGTTCACTCAAAAGGTGATGAATCTTTGGAATTCTCTACCCCAGAGGACTATGGAAGCTCAATCACTCATTATGTTCACAGTAGAGATTAATAGATTTGTAAATACCATTGACACAAAAGGAAATTAGGAGACTGTGGGAAAATGTAGTAAAGCAGGAGTAATCAACCATGAATATATTGAAGCAGGTTCGAAGAGCTGAATGGCCTATTCCTGTTCCGATGGTCCTATCTAGTATTAGGAACGTAGACAGAATCAATAATTGGTAAACAAGCCTCTGGCGAGGAGTGATCATAATATGGGAACTTTAGATTGAATGTAAGGGTGATTTAGTTAAGATTGAGGGTATCATGAAGAGCTTGCCATCTCCACAGCCTCTGCTCCATCTTGCTGTTGTGCGTCAAGATCTGCTGCCTCCATATCTGTTGTCACCGTTGTGTGGACAGGTCACCACTTCCTCTGTTCTCGCTGTGTGGGCGCAGCAGCATGACTGCTACATACAGGAATTCACCAAAACACCTCCAAAACACACGAGTACTTTCAGATACATTGGAAACCTTCAAAATCACCTTAGCTACCAGTAGGGTGTCTGATCTTTAAATAACAGGGCATATCTTGCAGCGTCATCCTTGTTTTTCCTTCAGTGAACAATGAATTGGTGGCACAATGGCACAGTGTTTAGCACTGCTGCCTCACAGCACCAGGGCCCGGGGTTCAATTCCGGCCTCGTTTGACTGTGTTGAGTTTGCACATTTTCCCCGGGTGCCCAGGTTTCCTCCCACAGTCCAAAGATGTGCAGGTTAGGTGGATTGGCCATGCTAAATTGCCCCTTAGTATCCAAAAGGTTAGGTGGGGTTACTGGGTTACGGGGATAGGGTGGGGCTCTTTCAGAGGGTCGGTGCAGATTCCATGGGCCGAATGGCCTCCTTCTGCACTGTAGGGGTCGATGAAGTCTATGAATTTGTTCACTGCACCTTTGTTGCCAAACTTGGATCCTGGATCAAAGTTAAAGTAAATGTAAGGAAGTGATAGACAGATTTTTAATCAGCAACGAGTTGAAGGGTTATGGAGAATGGGCAGGAAAGTGGAGTTGAGGTTGAAAGTAGATAAGCCAGGATCGTATTAAATGGTGGTTCAGGCTCGAGGGGCTGAATTGCCTGTTCCTGCTCCTCATTCTTATTTCCCTCAAGACCTCCATACCACTGCTATGTGAGCCAAATTTGCACTCATAAAATTTTAAGGGGCTTGACTAGTTTGATGCTGGGAAGATGAATGGACACCAGTGGCCCCCGTGTAGGCCCCTTTAAACAGTAGTATCTACAGCCACAACACCAGAAGTCTGAGCTAGCAAATGCCATTGTAAGATCCCACTACAGTATTCAGACTGTGATGGAAGCTTTTTGATTGGTTGATTGGTTGATTGATTTATTGCCACATGTACCAAAGTACAGTGAAAAGTATTTTTCTGTGGCCAAGGGAACATACACAGGACGTATATAGTAGGCAAAAAGAATAATCAACAAAGTACATTGACAAACGGTACTGTTGCCTTTTTTTGCTTGCTATAAATATGGCCGTCAATAAGGTTGCCCTTCTTTTGTCTAGATAGTGATATGATATGCTCTCAGAGTCGCCAGGTATCAAATGATACCGCCATAAGGTTCAACCGGGTATCGATCAAAGAGTCAAACAACCAGTTAGTTAGTTCAAGATCAATGATACTTTATTTACACACAAGATTAACTTACACATGCAACATAAACACTACTAGTTAAACTACACCTAACAACTATGACAACCTATACTTAACTTCAGGCACCCGGCTTAGGTCAGAGGAACGGTGGCCTTTATTCGAATCTGGATCTACTGGCTGATGCACTATCAATTACGACGAGACGAGAGTAGAATGTAATCAAGGCTTTATTACACAGAGATGTGTGGCCTCCTACAGCAGCTTATGAAATGGCTGCTGTTCGGAGAGCACACACATTTATACTCCGCCTCCTGGGCTGAGCCAGCAGACAGGGATCTACCCCCGGTACCTGTAGTGCAGGGGCCTTACCGCAATACCCATATATACAATATAATACATCAGTGGTGACTACCACATTCACCCCCTGTTAAAAATGAGTCCAGCGGGGGTGGTGGAAAACTATATATCTACAGATTGGATTTAATATTACAGAGAAGATTACAAATTTAGAGGATCGGGCGCCTTGATCCGTCGTTGAGAGCGCCGCAGTGCTGGTGGCGACTCAGACGTCAGCGTGGTCTTCGGTGACTCTGGGAGTGTGTCGAAATCCTCTTCATCCCCGGGTGGGAGCAAGGGGAGGACGGTTTGTCCTGGAGCGGGGGCTGCGGTGGGGTGCGCCGGGGGAGGGGAGGGTGGCGCCGGGGCAGCGGGGGGGACCCAGCTGGTGCCAGGTCCCTGAGGGAGACTGTGTCTTGGCGGCCGTCGGGGTACGCTACTTAGGCATACTGCGGGTTTGCATGGAGTAGCTGTACCCTCTCAACCAACGGGTCCGCCTTGTGGAGCCGCACGTGCTTGCGGAGGAGAATGGGTCCTGGAGCTGCCAGCTACGTTGGGAGCGAAACCCCGGAGGTAGACTTCCTGGGGAAGGCAGGGAGACGTTCATGGAGGGTTTCGTTAGTCGCGGTGCACAGGAGCGACCGAATGGAGTGAAGTGCGTCGGGGAGGACCTCCTGCCAGCGGGAGGCCGGGAAATGTCTGGACCGTAGGGTCAGCTGGACGGCCCTCCAGACTGTCCCATTCTCCCGCTCCACCTGCCCGTTTCCCCGGAGATTGTCGCTGGTCGTCCTGCTCGAGGCAATGCCCCTGTTGGGCAGGTACTGGTGCAGCTCCTCGCTCATAAATGAGATCCCCGGTCACTGTGGACGTAGGCGGGGAAACCAAACAGAGCGAAGATGGTGTTGGGGGCTTTGATAACGGTGGCAGACGTCATATCGGGGCATGGGACGGCGAAGGGGAATCGGGAATACTCGTCGACCACATTAAGAAAGTACGTGTTGCGGTCGGTGGAGGGGAGGGGTCCTTTGAAGTCCACGCTGAAGCATTCAAAGGGGCGGGAGGCCTTCACCAGGCAAGCACAGTCTGGCCGGCAGAAGTGCGGTTTACACTCCGCGCAGTACTGGCTGTCTCTGGTGACAGCCCTGACTTCCTCGATGGAGTAAGGCAGATTGCGGGCCTTAATGAAGTGGTAAAAGCGGGTGACTCCCGGGTGACAGAGATCGTCGTGCAGGGTCTGGAGTGGGTCCACTTGTGCGCTGGCACATGTACCTCGGGACAGGGCATCGGGAGGCTCGTTGAACTTACCGGGGTGATACAAAATCTCGTAGTTGTAGGTGGAGAGCTCGATCCTCCACCTCAAGATTTTATCGTTTTTGATCTTACCCCGCTGTGTGTTGTTAAACATGAAGGCAACCAACCGTTTGTCAGTGAGGAGAGTGAATCTCCTGCCGGCCAGGTAATGCCTCCAATGTCGCACAGCTTCAACGATCGCTTGGGCCTCCTTTTCGACGGAGGAGTGCCGAATATCGGAGGCATGAAGGGTGCGGGAAAAGAATGCCACAGGCCTGCCTGCCTGGTTGAGGGTGGCGGCCAGAGCGACATCTGATCCATCGCTCTCGACTTGGAAGGGGAGCGTCTCGTCGACCGCTTGCATCGCGGCCTTGGCGATGTCGGCCTTGATACGGTTGAAGGCCTGGTGAGCCTCAGCCGTCAGTGGGAAAGCGGTGGATTGAATGAGTGGGCAGGCCTTGGCCGCATAGTTTGGGACCCACTGGGCGTAATACAAAAAGAACCCCAGGCATTGTTTGAGGGCCTTGGGGCAGTGGGGGAGGTTGAGTTCCATGAGGGGGCGCATGCGATCGGGGTCAGGCCCCAGAACTCAGTTCTGAACCACATAGCCGAGGATGGCTAATCGGTTTGTGCTGAACACACACTTCTCCTTGCTGTAAGTTAGGTTGAGGAGTGTGGCGGTGTGGAGAAATTTGGAAAGGTTAGCGTCGTGGTCCTGCTGGTCATGGCCGCAGATGGTGACGTTGTCCAGGTATGGGAAAGTGGCCCGCAGTCCGTATCGGTCAACCATTCGGTCCATCTCCCTTTGGAAGACCGAGACCCCGTTGGTGACGCCGAAGGGAACCCTAAGGAAATGGTAAAGGCGGCTGTCTGCCTCGAACACAGTGTATTGGCGGTCCGCCTTACGGATGGGGAGTTGGTGGTAAGCAGATTTCAGGTCCATTGTCGAGAAGACCCGGTACTGTGCAATCTGATTGACCATATCAGATATGCGTGGGAGGGGGTACGCGTCGAGCTGCGTGTACCTATTGATGGTCTGGCTGTAGACAACGACCATCCTGTTTTTCTCACCGGTTTTCACTACTACCACTTGGGCTCTCCAGGAACTGTTGCTGGCCTCGATGATATCTTCCCGCAGCAGCCGCTGGACCTCAGACCTGATGAAGGTCCTGTCCTGGGCGCTGTACCGTCTGCTCATTGTGGCAACGGGTTTGCAATCCGGGGTGTGGTTTGCAAACAGAGAAGGCAGGTCGACCTTAAGGGTCACGAGGCCGCATACATTAAGGGGTGGTAGGGGCCTGGCAAATTTCAGGGTTAGGCTCTGGAGGTTGCACTGAAAGGCCAGGCTGAGTAGCAAGGCAGCGCAGAGGTTGGGGAGGATGTAGAGCCGGAAGCCGCTGAACTCTACACCCTGGACGGTGCGGGTGGTGATGCAGTACCCCCGGATCGCCACGGAGTGGGATCCGGAGGCCAGGGAGATTCTTTGGTTAGTGGGGTGTACCGCGAGGGAGCAGCGCCTTACCGTATCGGGGTGGATGAAGCTCTCAGTGCTCCCGGAGTCCAAAAGGCAGGATATCTCGTGCCCGTCGACCTTCACCTTTGTCGAAGCGGTCGCGAGGGTGTGCGGTCGAGACTGGTCGATCGTGACCGAGGCGAGGCGCGGCTGGTCGTCGGTGGTTGAAGGCGATGAGCGGCCCGATGAGAAGGCCGACAGGCAGGGGTCCTGAGGCGGGTAAGATGGCGGCGCCCACGGGCCGCACATGTCCTGGGGCAGGCAAGATGGCTGTGCCCTTGGGCCGCACGTGTCCTGGGGCAGGCAAGATGGCGGTGCCCATTGGTTCTAAGGCAAGCAAGATGGCGGCGCCCACGGGCCGCACGTGTTGTGAGTGGAGCAAGATGGCGGTGCCCACTGGCCGCACATGGGGGGTGCTGGGACAATAGCGGCGATTGAGCGGGCCTGGCACACTGCAGCGAAATGTCCCTTCTTGCCACAGGCCTTGCAGAGCGCGCTCCGCGCCGGGCAACGCTGCCGGGGGTGTTTTGTCTGTCCGCAGAAGTAGCACTTGGGTGCCCCGGGGTTGGTTGGCTGCCGCGCGGCGCAGGCGTGGGGTTGGCTGAGGGCGGTCGCTGATGGGGTCCACGATGGGGTGACCGCTGGTGGGGACCACGATGCACAGGGGGGGGGGGCCGTGCGGTCGGGGGCATAAACCTGTACGTTGCGTGAGGCGACCGTGAGCGAGAGCGCTAGTTTCTTGGTCGGCGCGAGGTCAAGCGTGGCCCCTTCTAAGATGGGCTGGCGGATGTAGTCAGACCCTATGCCCGTAACGAACGCGTCTCTCATCAGCAGGTTTGAATGTTCAGTGGCCGAAACAGCCTGGCAGTCACAGTCTCTCACCAGGGCGAGCAGGGCACGCCAGAAATCTTCCACAGACTCACCAGGAAGTTGGTGCCGCGTGGATAGGAGGTGCCTGGCGTAGATCTTGTTGGTCTGCTGAGCGTAATTCTCCTTCAGTAGCGCCATGGCCTCTGCGTAGGTAGGCGTGTCCTGGAAGAGGGGAAAAACGTTGGAGCTCAGCCGCGTGTACAGAATCTGGAGCTTCTGTGCTTCTGAGATTGGATCTGGTGCAGACCCGATGCATGCTTCAAAGCAAGCTCGCCAATGTTGGAAGTCCTTTTTGGCTTTCTCTGCTTGAGGATGCAGCTGCAGGCGATCCGGCTTGATGTGGATGTCCATCTCTGAAAAATCTCTGTGTAATAAATTGATGTACTATCAATTACGACGAGACGAGAGTAGAGAGTAATCGAGGCTTTATTACACAGAAATGTGTGGCCTCCTACAGCAGCTTACAAAATGGCTGCTGTTTGGAGAGCACTCACATTTATACTCCGCCTACTGGGCGGAGCCAGCAGGCAGGAAACTACCCCCGTATCTGTAGTACAGGGGCCTTACCGTAATACCCATATATACAATATAATACAACAGTGGTGACTACCACACTGGGTCTGGAGAAGTAACTGCTGCTCAGCTGGGCTTATCCGTCTGGTAGCGGGCGTTGAACTTGGACTTGCTTCTGGTCGTGGTGCTGCAGTTGGAGATGGACGTTGCCGGAGCGCCAGGTCCAAGAGAGATCGAACACATGGCAGTGTCTCTTTATCCTGGGGGAATTTTGCACTCTTTTGGGCGGTCCTTAGGTTTGGACCCAATTAATTGGGTAGTTCTCAATCACTGCCTTCGATCAGAGCCAATAAAGGGGCGGGTGCCTTGATGGCTGGGCGTGTCCTAAGCGGTCATTGACCCTGTTGTTGATGCTTCCTGAGTAAAGATGGTGGCACCGATGTGTCTGGAATTGTATCGGTTACCGGAGTATCTCAACTTTGTCTTACGGAGTTGGGCCATTAAAATGCTAATCGGTTGGGGGTTTCAATGCTCTCTGGATTCTTTGCTCACAATTATACATTCAGGCTCTTGCCTGCCTGAATCTTACATTGTCCACATTCCCCTTTAGGCTTTGCGAACGTCAATGTTTCTTCTTGTAAGTGGCCATCCCAGATGGCTACAGTACATCGCCAAATAGTTTTTAAAAATTACTTTATCAGAGTTACAAAACCAGAGCTCAGAGTGTGGACAGGGCCAAACCCCTAATCCAGCTCCTTGCCTGATCCAAAAACCAATTCAAATTGAATCCAATTCATGGCCCCCACAAGAGAGACATACCAGATCCAGACATTACACCTGATCTCACACTCATCTTAGCCAAAAGGCCAAGAAGCGAAACATCGACAAAGTGATTGGTTACGTGCGGAACAAGGGCCAAACAAAGCAAATACATGAGCAAGAGCAGCATAGGGCGACGTAAATATTGTTCGTACAGGGAACAGATCAGTCGGAGGGAGCGTCGTTGAGGAGTCTAGTAGCTGTGGGGAAGAAGCTGTTCCTGTATCTGGATGTGCGAGTCTTCAGACTTCTGTATCTTCAGCCTGATGGAAGGGTCTGGAAGAGGGCAAAGCCTGGGTGCGAGGGGTCTCTGACAATGCTGTCTGCATTTCTGAGAGGCAGCGGGATGTGTGACAGAATCAATGTGAGGGTGGCAAGCTTTTGTGATGCGTTGGGCTGAGTTCACCACACTCTGCAGTTTCTTCAATCTTGGACCGAGCAGTTGCCACATCAAGCTGTGATGCAGCTGGATAGGATGCTCACTATGGCACATCTTTCGAGGTTTGTGGGAGTTGATGCAGACATGCCGAATTTCTTTAGCTTCCGTAGGAAGTAGAGACGTTGTTGCGCTTTCTTGACTATTGCATCAACATGAGTGGACCAGGACAGACTGTTGGTGATGGTGATCCTCATGAACTTAAAGCTATCGACCATCTCCACTTCAGAGCAATTGATGTAGATGTGGGGGGGAGGGGGCGCGTGCTACGCTTCCTGAAGTCGACGATCAGTTCCTTGGTCTTGCCGACATTTAGAGAGAGGTTGTTTTCGCTACACCATGCAACCAAGTGATCTCCCTCCATTCTGTCGTCTGGTTCATCGTTGTTTTTCTGCTGCTAAATTTAAAATCCATAGAACCCCTACAATGCAGAAGGAGGTTATTTGACCCATCGAGTCTGCACCGACCCTCTGAAAGAGCGCCCTACCATTCCCCTGGCCCTAATTCTGTAACCCTGCACACTGATCATGACCAATCCACCTAACCTGCACATCTTTGGATTCCTATTTGCTCTTCAATGCAAGCTATGACGTTGACAACAGATGCTGGATATCTGAAATAGGAACATAAATGGTTGGAAAAACCCAGCGGGCCTGGCAGCATCTATGGAGGGAGAAACAGACACATTTTGAATCGTACATGACTCTTCCTCAGAAGTTCTCAATGCCTCATAATGATTCCACAGATGTGCTGATGGATGTTGTTATTCTAAAACAGGCCCCCAAATTTTGGTACGTCCCAGTTAGGGACCAGTAACTATTTGTTTAAAACAGACAAAGTTTGAGATCTAAGGTACTTACTAAGAGAAGAAAGCCTCAAGATTTGCCAGGTTTTGAACAAACAAGATAAACTTTATTTTACACATTCAGAAAAATAAAACAATTTAGAATTTCTACCATATACTTAAACATTCGGAATTAACATGAGGTACACGTGGATTAACAGGCAACTGTGACCGACCACACCACACTCCACAATAAATGGCAGATGCACCCAAGAAGAACCCATGAATTTCAGCAACCAACCCAAAGACTTTGGCAGGATTCCCCCTCTGGTGATGCCAGACTCACGAAACGTGATTGGGCGCGAGCTGAAAATCGTGATCGGCATCGTGTGCCCAACAGAATGCCGTGCTCCGGTGTTGAGACAGCAGCGTTAATGCATTCTACTCTGTACGTACAGTAAACGCAATTGGCTTATCATTAACAGGCCCGATCCGGTATCCTCCGGGGCTCCCGTGTGGCTCCACTTCCACCAGGAGGAATTACTGACAGCGGGTTTAATTTGTGATTTTAAAAATCTGGAAACAGGCGCCATGGCTGCTGAGGGAGACGTCCGGGTGCGGCTATGCAGAGCTAGGTCGCATGTTCGGTAGCTCCCGCTTGGAACGGACTTTTGGGCTCTTTACAGGGCCCCCACGGCATTTGTTTGACATTTCCCGGTGTGGCAGGAAGACTGCAACATTCCCCCGACAGTGTCCCCCAGGAATGGCATGTCTCTTGGTTACCAGACCCGGCAGAAACAGTAAAAGATTTGGCTGTAACTGCAGAGTAAACAAAGCCTCTTCCAGCATGCAGGCGGGGGAAGGGCAAGCTTAAGGCTGAAAGCTGACTTGAGGGGCTTTATTAAAGGTGAATTCCAGCAGCAGAGGGAACAACTGTGAAAAGATCTACCAAGGCCATTGAAGAAGCGGGACGAGGCTTCCGGTGGCGGCCATGGAGGAGTAGGTCGCGCATTCGGCAGCTCCCGTCTGGAACGGACTCTCAGACCTTTCTCAGGAGTTTCCACAGACTTTTTGGGGCAGATTGGTGAAGCGAACACTGCCAAAAGGATTCCTTCTCGAGACTCCCGGTTGCGGCTATGCGGAGCTAAGTCGCACATTCAGCGGCTCCCGCAAAAATTGACTTTGTGGCTCTTTTCAGGGCCCCCAATGGCACTTTTTCGACGTTTCCCGGTGTGGGAAGGAGTTAATAATAGCTCCCCGTCAATATATGGCTTTAACTAGGAGCGGGGCAACAAAAAAGGTGGTGGTGGACCAGAAGAAGGGAGGGAAGAAGGACAAAATGGTGGCGGGCGGAGACCAGGCAGCGTGGAGGCAGTGGGCGGAGGAGCAACAGGAGGGTATCCAGCGCTGCCTCAGAGAGATTAAAACGGACCTGCTAGAGCCGATGAAGACTTCTATTGATAAGCTGCTGGAGACACAGACGGCCCAGGGGGTGGCGATCCGAGAGGCTCGACAAAAGATCTCTGACAATGAGGACGAGATCTTAGGCCTGGCGATAAAGGTGGAGGCGCACGAGGCGCTCCACAAGAAATGGCAGGAGCGGTTTCAGGAGATGGAGAATCGCTCGAGGCGGAAGAATCTGCGGATTCTGGGCCTCCCGGAGGGGCTGGAGGGGCCGGACGTGGGGGCCTATGTGGTCACCGTGTTGAACTCGCTGATGGGGACAGGATCCTTCCAGGGGCCCCTGGAGCTGGAAAGGGCCCATAGAGTGCTGGCTAGGAGGCCCAAGGCTAACGAGCCTCCACGGGCGGTGCTGGTGCGGTTCCATCGGTTCGTCGATCGGGAGTGTGTGCTCAGGTGGGCCAAGAAGGAGAGGAGCAGCAGGTGGGAGAACGCAGAGGTTCGGCTATATCAGGACTGGAGTGCGGAGGTGGCGAAGAGGAGGGCCGGGTACAATCGAGCGAAGGCGGTGCTGCACAGGAAGGGGGTGAAGTTTGGCATGTTGCAGCAGGCGCGACTGTGGGTTACAAGGATCGGCACCATTATTTTGAGTGTCCGGAGGAGGCATGGGCCTTTGTTCAGGCCGAGAAGCTGGACACAGACTGAGGGTCGGGATGGGCGATTGGGGACTGCGGTGGATATGTTATGCCTATTTTTGGTTGGGGGGGGGGGGGGGGGGCGTTTGCATTGTTTTGGGTTTCTTTTTCTCTGTGTTTTTCTCTTTCGGGTTGGGGAGGGTGGATGGGGCGGGTTGGGCACTGTTTTGGTTGGTGGCAGGGCCTGATAGGTCTTTGTACCCGTGCCGAAGACTGGGGGCGGCGGGGCCGGGGCGGGGAAGCGAGGATTGTTTCCTGCACTTAGAACGGAGGGAGGAGGGGGAGAGCCTGTGGATGGGGAGTGGGAGAGGAGGGTGTGCCACACAATGGGAGGAGTCGAAGGGGAGGCGGGAATGGCCAGGGTCAGCAGGAGTCAGCTGACTTGCGGAAGTGCAATGTGGAGAGTAAACCAGCTAGGATGGGTCCTAGCCGGAGGCGGTGGGGGGGGGGGGGGGAGGAATCGAGTTGCTGCTGCTAAGGTCAAGGAGGAGCTGGAGCGAGTGGGGGGGGGGGTCGAGACGGGGGTATGCCGCTGTGGGGAATGGGCTGGGTGTGGGGTGCGGGCGCGTGGCTGGCCGAGGAGGGGTCATGGCTAGTCGGCGGGGGAGGGGGGCGGGTAGACCCCTGATCCTGCTGATAACCTGGAATGTAAGGGGACTGAATGGGCCGGTTAAGCGGGCCCGCGTGTTCGCGCACCTGAAGGGGCTCAAGGCGGATGTGGTTATGCTCCAGGAGACACACCTGAAGGTGGCAGACCAGGTAAGACTGAGGAAAGGGTGGGTAGGTCAGGTGCTTCACTCGGGGCTAGATGCCAAAAATCGAGGGGTGGCGACCTTGGTGGGAAAGAAGGTGTAATTCGAGGCGTCGAGCATTGTGGCAGATAATGGCGGTAGGTACATAATGGTAAGTGGTAAGTTGCAGGGCGAGAGGGTGGTACTGGTCAATGTGTATGCTCCGAACTGGGACGATGCGGGTTTTATGCGGCGTATGTTGGGTCGGATCCCAGACTTGGAAGTGGGGGGCCTGATAATGGGGGGAGACTTTAACACGGTGTTGGATCCAGCACTGGATCGCTCCAGGTCTAGGACGGGTAGGAAGGCGGTGGCGGCTAGAGTGTTGAGGGGATTTATGGACCAAATGGGAGGGGTGGACCCTTGGAGATTTGCAAGGCCGGGGGCTAGGGAATTTTCATTCCTCTCACATGTCCATAAGGCTTATTCTCGAATCAACTCTTTCATTTTGAGTAGGGCGCTGATAGCGAGAGTAGAGGATACCGAGTATTCGGCAATAGCCATTTCGGACCACGCCCCACATTGGGTGGACTTGGAGATGGGGGAGGAGAGGGACCAGCGCCCGCTGTGGTGCTTGGAGGTGGGGCTGTTGGCGGATGAGGAGGTGAGCGAGCGGGTCCGAGGAATTATAGAGAGGTACTTGGAGACCAACAACAACGGGGAGGTCTGAGTGGGGATGGTATGGGAGGCACTGAAGGCGGTGGTGAGGGGAGAGCTGATCTCCATTAGGGCCCACAAGGAGCGGAGGGAGCGGGGGGAGAGGGAGAGGCTGGTGGGGGAGATGGTGAGGGTAGACAGGAGGTATGCGGAAGAGCCTGAGGAAGGATTGTTGAGGAAGAGGCGCAGCCTCCAGGCCGAATTCGACCTGGTGACCACCAGGAAGGCGAAGGTGCAGTGGAGGAAGGCCCAGGGGGCGGTCTACGAGTATGGGGAAAAGGCAAGCCGGATGCTGGCGCATCAGCTTCGGAAGCGGGACACAGCTAGGGAGATCGGGGGAGTTAAGGACAGGGGAGGGAGCGTGGTGCCGAGTGGGGTTAGCATCAATGGGGTCTTCAGGGACTTCTACGAGGAATTGTACCGATCCGAGCCCCCACGGGAGGAGGGAGGGATGGGCCGTTTCCTGGACCAATTGAGGATTCCAAAGGTGGAAGAGGGACTGGTGGCGGGACTGGAGGCCCCGATTGGGCTGGAGGAGCTGATCAAAGGGATAGGAAGCATGCAGGCGGGGAAGGCACCGGGGCCGGACGGTTTCCCGGTCGAGTTCTATAAAAAATATATGGACCTGTTGGGCCCGCTGTTAGTTAGGACCTTCAATGAGGCAAGGGGGGGGGGTGGGGCTTTACCCCCGACGATGTCCCGGGCACTAATCTCCTTGATCCTGAAGCGGGACAAGGATCCCCTGCAATGTGGGTCTTACAGACCGATTTCCTTGCTAAATGTAGATGCCAAGGTGCTGGTGAAGGTCTTAGCCACGAGGATTGAGGATTGTGTGCCGCAGATCATCCATGAAGACCAGACGGGGTTTGTGAAGGGGGGACAGTTGAACGCGAATGTGCGGAGGCTTTTGAACGTTATCATGATGCCGGCGAGGTAGGGGGAGGTGGAGATAGTGGTGGCGATGGACGCTGAGAAAGCCTTCGATAGGGTAGAGTGGGGGTACCTGTGGGAGGTGCTGAAGAGGTTTGGGTTTGGGGAGGGGTTTGTCAGGTGGGTTAGGCAGTTGTATGAGGTCCCGATGGCGAGTGTGGCCACAAACAGAAGGAGGTCCGAGTACTTTCGGTTGCACTGAGGGACGAGACAGGGGTGTCCCCTGTCCCCCCTGCTCTTCGCACTGGCGATTGAACCCCTGGCTATGGCACTGAGAGAGTCGAGGAACTGGAGGGGGTTGGTGCGGGGTGGGGAGGAGCATAGGGTGTCGCTTTATGCGGACAACCTGCTGCTGTATGTGGCGGACCCGGTGGGAGGAATGCCAGAGGAAATGAGGATCCTTAGGGAATTCGGGGACTTTTCAGGGTACCAGCTCAATATGGGGAAGAGCGAGCAGTTCGTAGTTCAGCTAGGGGACCAGGAGAGGGGGATTGGCGAGCTCCCACTAAAAAGGGCAGAGAGGAGCTTCAGATATTTGGGGGTCCAGGTGGCCAGGAGCTGGGGGGCCCTGCAAAGGCTTAACTTTACAAGGCTGGTGGAGCAAATGGAGCAGGAGTTCAAGAGGTGGGACGCGTTGCCGCTGTCCTTGGCGGGTAGGGTGCAGTCAATCAAAATGACGGTGCTCCCAAGGTTTTTGTTCCTGTTCCAGTGCCTCCCTGTGTTTATCCCGAAGGCTTTTTTCAGGCGGGTTAACAGGAGTATAATGGGGTTTGTGTGGGCGCGAGGGACTCCAAGGGTGAGAAGGGTGTTCCTGGAGTGGAGTAGAGATAGGGAGGGGCTGGTGCTGCCCAACCTCAGTGGGTATTACTGGGCCGCCAATGCGACAATGGTGCGCAAGTGGGCGATGGAGGGGGAGGGGGCTGCATGGAAGAGGCTGGAGACGGCATCCTGTGTGGGTACGAGTCTGGGAGCACTGGCAACGGCGCCGCTGCCGCTCCTTCCAAGGAGGTATACCACGAGCCCGGTGGTGGTGGCGACCCTCAAAATTTGGGGGCAGTGGAGGCGGCATCGGGGGGAAGTTGGGGCCTCGGCGTGGACCCCATTACGGGGGAACCACCGATTCGCCCCAGGAAGAACAGGTGGAGGGTTTTCGGGGTGGCACAGGGCACGGATATGAAAGTTGGGGGACCTGTTTGTGGACGGGATGTTCGCGAGCTTGGGTGAGCTGGAGGAGAAGTACGGGCTCCCCCCGGGGAACATCTTCAGGTACTTACAGGTAAGGGCGTTTGCCAGACGGCAGGTGGTGGAATTCCCGCGGCTACTGCCACACACAGTACAGGACAGGATGCTCTCGGGGGGGGGGGGGGGGGGGGGAGTGGGGAAGATCTCGGAAACTTACCAGGTGACGCAGGAGGAGGAGGAGGCCTCGGTGGTGGAGTTGAAAGGTAAGTGGGAAGAGGAGTTGGGAGAGGAGATCAAAGAGGGGACGGGGGCAGATGCCCTAGGGAGGGTGAATTCTTCCTCTTTGTGTGCAAGGCTCAGCCTCATACAGTTTAAGGTGCTGCACAGGGCACACATGACCGGGACAAGGATGAGCCAGTTCTTTGGGGGTGAGGACAGGTATGTTAGGTGCTCAGGGAGCCCAGCAAATCACACCCATATGTTCTGGGCATGCCCAGCGCTGGAGGAATTTTGGAAGGGCGTAGCGAGGACGGCGTCGAGGGTGGTAGGATCCAGGGTCAAACCGGGCTGGGGGCTCGCAATATTTGGGGTGGCAGAGGAGCCGGGAGTGCAGGAGGCGAAAGAGGCCGGAATTCTGGCCTTTGCGTCCCTGGTAGCCCGGCGAAGGATTCTCCTTCAGTGGAAAGATACGAGGCCCCCAAGCGTGGAATCCTGGATCAGCGATATGGCAGGGTTCATTAAATTGGAGAGGGTGAAATTCGCCTTGAGAGGGTCGGTACAAGGGTCCTTTAGGCGGTGGCAATCGTTCTTAGACTTTCTGGCAGAACGATAGACATTGGTCAATGGCAGCAGCAGCTCGGGGGGGGCGGGGTGGTTTACTTTATTTTTGTTTATGTTATTTACACTGGAGGGCCTGAGGGGGTGTATACACCTGTTGTGTTAAGTCGGGGTGTTAATGTTAATTTATTATTTATGTACGGGGGGGGGGGGTTTGGGGGGTTGCTTTTTTAGATTGTGTTTTGTATTTAACCCTGTTGGGTTCTTTTTTCTTTCTCATTTTGTTATTGATATTTTATGAAAACCTTTAATAAAAATTATTTTTTTTTAAATAAAAAAAATGGCTGTTGAGGGAGAGAGAGGAGGTAGGACATGTTCCCAGAGGCGTGACCATGGGTAGCCAGTCCTGTTGCTGACATGACTGGCTGGGGATTGGGGGCTGTTAGGGCCGGGAGGCGGGGGAGTAGCGGGAGTTGACGGGTATGACCAGGGGATGGGATCGGGGTAACCCCCTCGGACCAGGGTGTCCAGGCATAGACAGACACTGCCGTAGCCTGCAAGGCAGCCATATTGCTGCGCACCTCACTGACCGCCCCCCCATGGCCTGTGGTTGCGCATAGAACCGGTGCAGACTCGATGGGCCGAATGGCCTCCTTCTGCACTGTAAATTCTATGATAATCTATGATTAATCTAGGACAAAGGTTCGGCACAACATCGTGGGCCGAAGGGCCTGTTCTGTGCTGTATTTTTCTATGTTCTATGGTGGCATCGGCCATATGGGTGCCCCACACCACCACCCCCACTGACCTCCTTCCCGCCCCCACAACTGGGTGCCACCCACCGGCATGGCATCACGCAGCCTGCCCAAGGCAGAATGACCACATTAGCCCCTAACGGAGGGCGCCAGATCGGGGCCGTGGAGCTTACCACTGGCATGGATAGAGCCAGCCACAAGTACCCTTGCTGGCAGGGATGGGTGCCTGCCAGCAGGGATGGGTGCTGGACAAAGGGCAAAGAGCCAGGGGGAACGGACGGGACTGGGTGTGGCCATTGAGGAGTGGGGGACTTGCGCGGACAGGCGCTGCAGTGCAGACCACGGCCAACGTGTAGCCCATTGGACCAGGTTCGGCATGGGGTGTGCACCATGCTAACATATCTACCTTTCACCTCCTGCAGACAATAGACTTCAGAATCCAACCATGAATTGTGGCCTTCATCCTAGCCACCCCAGCCCTGGGGGATGCACTGCAGCTGTATGAGCAGGAGCTGCTCGGGGAGGACCCTGCAGCAGGGGAGCCTGCCCTAGAGGAACAGGAGGTAGCCAGTGTGTGGTAGTATGCATTAGGGGTCATGTGGGACTGTGAAGCCGTGATGCCATTGGCTGACAGATCCCGGGTCCTGGTTGGCTGTTGATCTCTAGCTCCGCCCTGAAGGCGGAGTATAAGAACCAGGAGTTCTCCCCGCAGCTCCAGTTTGTTGCTGAACTGCGGGGAACAAGTCACGCTTAATAAAGCCTCATCGACTTCATCTCTTCGTCTCTCGTAAGTCATTGTGCGCTACAATTTATTAAGCGTGCTTAAAGGACTATGGAGCTCAGGATCGCCCCGGAATGCCTGCGGATCAGCCTCCACGCAGTGAACTCAGCAGCAGTTTTTAAACACTGGCAGACTTGTTTCGAAGGCTACCTCCGAACGGCCCCCGGCCGGATCACAGAAGACCAGAAACTGCAGGTCCTGCATTCGAGGGTAAGCCCGGAAATTTACCCTCTCATAGAAGACGCAGAGGATTTCCAGACAGCGTTCGCAGCACTAAAGAGCGTCTACGTTCGCCCAGTGAACCAGGTCTACGCACGCTACCAACTCGCAACGAGACGGCAAAGTCCCGGAGAATCGCTAGATGAATTCTACGCCACGCTGCTAATTTTGGGACGGGCCTGCAGCTGCCCGCCGGTAAACACGGCTGAACACACGGACATGTTAATTCGCAATGCGTTTGTGGCAGGTATGAACTCTCCCCAAATCCGCCAAAGACTGTTAGAAAAAGAGTCGCTAGGAGTCTCAGAGGCAGGGGCCCTTGCAGCTTCCCTAGATGTGGCCGCGCAAAATGCCCGCGCGTACGGCCCCGACCGCGCGGCAGCCCCTTGGGCTCCGTGGACCCCCGTCGCGACAAACCCCCCCCTCCTCACAGGCTTGCGCGGTTCAGACGCCAGGTCATCCCGGGGGGGCCCGCTGCTATTTCTGCGGGCAGGCGAAACACCCCCGGCAGCGCTGCCCGGCCCGCGCAGCGATTTGCAAGAGCTGCGGCAAAAAGGGCCATTTCGCGGCTGTGTGCCGGTCCCGGGGGGTCGCCGCTGTCCCCGGAGAAGAAAGAGTCCAGCGCATCCCAAACGCTCCCCAACCCCCCCAGCGCCCCATGTGTGACCCGCAGGCGCCGCCATTTTGGGTCCCGGCCACCACGAGGGGAGGATGGGCACCGCCATCTTGTGACCCCCCAGCCATGTGCGATGCATGGGGGTGGCCATTTTGTCCACCCCCGCCGCCATCTTGGGACCCCCCAGCCATGTGCGATGCATGGGGGTGGCCATTTTGTCCATCCCCGCCGCCATCTTGGACGGACCCCAGCATTGACGGCTCCACGGGGTTCGATGAAGACGCTGAGACACTGCGACCACATCTGGCCTCGGTGACGCTGGACCAAGCACGGCCCCGGACGCTCCAGACGACGACAACAACGGTGCTGATCAACGGACACGAGACACCATGCCTGATCGACTCCGGGAGCACCGAAAGTTTCATCCACCCCGACACGGTAAGACGCTGTTTCTTGACCATCCGCCCATGTATGCAAAAGATTTCCCTAGCTGCAGGATCCCACTCCATACAGATCAAAGGGTTCTGCATAGTGACCCTAACGGTGCAAGGGAGGGAGTTTAAAAACTACAGGCTCTACGTCCTTCCCCAACTCTGCGCGCCCACATTACTGGGATTAGACTTCCAGTGCAACCTGCAGAGCCTAACATTCCAATTCGGCGGCCCAATACCCCCACTCACTATCTGCGGCCTCGCAACCCTCAAAGTTGAACCCCCATCCTTGTTTGCAAACCTCACCCCGGATTGCAAACCCGTCGCCACTAGGAGCAGACGGTACAGCGCCCAGGACCGGACATTTATTCGATCCGAAGTCCAGCGGTTGCTGAAGGAAGGCATAATCCAGGCCAGCAATAGTCCCTGGAGAGCACAGGTGGTAGTAGTAAAGACAGGGGAGAAGCAAAGGATGGTCATAGACTATAGCCAGACCAACAACAGGTACACACAGCTAGATGCGTACCCTCTCCCCCGCATATCCGACATGGTCAATCGGATTGCCCAATATAAGGTCTTCTCCACCGTGGACCTCAAGTCCGCCTACCACCAGCTCCCCATCCGCCCAAGTGACCGCAAGTACACAGCCTTCGAGGCAGACGGGCAACTATACCACTCCCTAAGGGTCCCATTTGGCGTCACAAACGGGGTCTCGGTCTTCCAACGGGAGATGGACCGAATGGTTGATCAACACGGGTTGCAGGCCACGTTCCCGTATCTCGACAACGTAACCATCTGCGGCCACGATCAGCAGGACCACAACGCCAACCTCCAAAAATTCCTCCAGACCGCTAAAGCCTTGAACCTCACATACAACGAGGACAAGTGCGTGTTTAGCACAAACCGGCTAGCCATCTTGGGATATGTAGTGCGCAATGGGATAATAGGCCCCGACCCCGAACGCATGCGCCCCCTCATGGAATTTCCCCTCCCCCACTGCTCCAAAGCCCTGAAACGCTGCCTGGGGTTCTTTTCATATTACGCCCAGTGGGTCCCCCAGTACGCAGACAAGGCCCGCCCCCTAATACAGACCACTACCTTCCCCCTGTCGACAGAGGCTCGCCAGGCCTTCAGCCGCATCAAAGCGGATATCGCAAAGGCCACGATGCGCGCCATCGACGAGTCCCTCCCCTTCCAAGTCGAGAGCGACGCCTCCGACGTAGCTCTGGCGGCCACCCTTAACCAAGCGGGCAGACCCGTGGCCTTTTTCTCCCGAACCCTCCACGCCTCAGAAATCCGCCACTCCTCAGTGGAAAAGGAAGCCCAAGCCATAGTGGAAGCTGTGCGACATTGGAGGCATTACCTGGGCGGCAGGAGATTCACTCTCCTCACTGACCAACGGTCGGTAGCTTTCATGTTCGATAATGCACAGCGGGGCAAAATTAAAAATGACAAGATCTTAAGGTGGAGGATCGAGCTCTCCACCTTCAACTACGAGATCTTGTACCGTCCCTGAAAGCTGAACGAGCCGTCCGATGCCCTATCCCGCGGCACATGTGCCAACGCACAAATAGACCGTCTCCAAACCCTCCACGAGGACCTCTGCCACCCGGGGGTCACTCGGTTCTACCATTTTATAAAGTCCCGCAACCTCCCCTACTCCGTGGAGGAGGTCCGTACAGTCACCAGGAACTGCCACATCTGCGCAGAGTGCAAACCGCACTTTTTCAGTCCGGATAGAGCGCACCTGATCAAGGCTTCCCGTCCCTTTGAATGCCTCAGTCTGGATTTCAAAGGGCCCCTCCCCTCCACCGACCGCAACACATACTTCCTGAACGTGGTGGACGAGTACTCTCGTTTCCCTTTCGCCATCCCCTGCCCCGACATGACAGCGGCCACAGTTATTAAAGCCCTTGGCACCATATTCACACTGTTCGGTTGCCCCGCATATATCCATAGCGACAGGGGGTCCTCCTTCATAAGTGACGAGCTGCGCCAGTTCCTGCTCAGCAAGGGTATAGCCTCGAGCAGGACGACCAGCTACAACCCCCGGGGGAACGGGCAAGTAGAGAGGGAGAACGGCACGGTCTGGAAGACCGTCCTACTGGCCCTACGGTCCAGGGATCTCCCAGTTTCACGGTGGCAGGAGGTCCTCCCGGACGCTCTCCACTCCATCCGGTCGCTGCTGTGTACCACCAATAATCAAACGCCTCATGAGCGCCTCCTTGTCTTCCCCAGGAAGTCCTCCTCCGGAACGTCGCTGCCGACCTGGCTGGCGGCCCCAGGACCCATCTTGCTCCGGAAACATGTGCGGGCGCACAAGTCGGACCCGTTGGTCGAGAGGGTTCACCTCCTCCACGCGAACCCGCAGTACGCCTACGTGGCGTACCCCGACGGCCGACAGGACACGGTCTCCCTGCGAGACCTGGCGCCCGCCGGCAACACGCACACCCCCTCGACACCGATCACCCCCTCCCTGCCACCGGCGCACCCCGCGACCGCCCCCTTCCCGGGAGGATCGGTCCTCCTCCCATGTCCGACCAGGAGTGAAGCAGAAGCAGACACCGTAAAGCTCCCGGAGACGACAACGCTGGAACAAGCACCTGCACCACCACCGGGGCTGAGGCGATCGACAAGGAAGACCAGACCGCCCGCTCGACTCGTGGCATCGGTGTAACACAAGAATGTTGTGGGACTATAACGAGATGGTTCTGTTCCTCTAACGAATATTGTAAATAGTTCACAAACCCTGTACATAGCCCAGTGTAGGGCAAAGTGTAGGGCACTGTAATGACATGCAAAAAGTTTTTTTTCCTCCCAGGAACAGCCTTGTAAACCCCTACCACCATGCGAAGCACCACCCCGCCGGGTTCATTTTTAACAAGGGGTGAATGTGGTAGTATGCATTAGGAGTCATGTGGGACTGTGAAGCCGTGATGCCATTGGCTGACAGATCCCGGGTCCTGGTTGGCTGTTGATCTCTAGCTCCGCCCTGAAGGCGGAGTATAAGAACCAGGCGTTTTCCCGCAGCTCCAGTCTGTTGCTGAACTGCGGGGAACAAGTCACGCTTAATAAAGCCTCATCGACTTCATGTCCATTCGTCTCTCGTAAGTCATTGTGCGCTACACAGTGACAATGGAGAGCTGGCTACTGAACAAGCCGAGGAGGAAGTGGGAAGGAAGTGCCGCATCAAACCCATGAGTACCGGCAGTGCCTGTCATTCGAGGAACTGCCAGACCGGGTATGCCGTCGAAGCAGGGATACCAAACGACATATCTACCGGATCATGGTGCACCTTGAACTGCGGGGATATGGGGGAAGACACACCCTCCCGGTGGCTGTCAAGGTTTCGGTCACCCTGAACATTTATCCAACAGGGTCCTTCCAGGCGACGAGTGGGGACTTGTCAGGTGTGGTGATATGCCTGTTCTGTATATAGTTCTGTATATAGTTAGCAATACGACCTCTAACCAGTTGGTGGCAATAGAAGATCTATCATGTGACTCGAGACTCCCGACAGTTGGTAGTAAGACACACAAGAGGATAGTCATACTGAGAGTAGCTCCACGATAATTCACTGAATTCATTTCGTACCAATGTGTGTATCATAGTTCATTGGTTATCTTTCTATGTGTTTCTTAATAAATCATCTTTCTAGTTAAACAACTAGATGTTCTGTGTACGTCATTGCAACTGTCATCACATAGAACACAACATGGCACCAAGTGTACAGAACAATTAAAGATAACGACAGAGAAGATGGGATGAAATAGGCTGAAGGACAAAAAGAAAGAATTCTTTTGCCGACCTAATGAACTACGGTCATCTGGAACTCAATGCAATGACAGACTGTGAAGTTATAGATGGAAGGTTTGAAGGCACCCCACCAGCTTCAAATCTCAGGTAACATAGTGGAAAACTGGCGTGTTTTCAAGCAGCGATTTAGACTCTATGGTGCAGCCCTTGGCCTGCAGGCACAGTCTGATGAGAGCCGTATTGCATTGCTGCTCACGGTAGCAGGTTCTCAAGCAATAGAAATATACAACATCTTCGCATTCGACAGCGAAGCGGACAGCAAGAGCTTCGACATAGTAATAAAGTCCTTTGATCGCTTTGCTCTCCAAAGAAAAACGAAATATTTGAATGTTACATATTTTGTATGCGTACCCTAAAAGCCAGTGAATCTTTTGATAGCTTTGTAACCGACTTTCGGTTGATGGCGCAGTCGTGAAATTTTAGTACTTTAAAGTTGTTGATGATCTGCAACCAGATAGTGTTCAGGATATCGAATGATAAAGTACATGAGAGGTTATTAAGGGAAGAAGACCTGAAATTAGAAAATGATATCAAAATATGCCATACAAGTGAGCGAGCTGCACAGCAGATTAGTATGCCCAACTCAAAAACTTTGGCGCCAATCTGGAAGAAGACGCCAGCACCATCAGCACTGTGATGCAGTTGAATAAAAAACGTGGTTTCAGTGCCGAAAAGTCTGCCATCTTATGCCAGTGATGCGGCAATCGACATGGGCCATGGCAATGTCCAACATTTGGGAAAGTATGTTCCATGTGTGGCCATACAAATCATTTTGCGAAACATTGCTTTTCGCATCCAACAGTGGACCACACAGGATCAGTCAATGCAGTTGATGAGAGGTCCCTTGAAGAACAGTTTTTCATTTATCTGATTTTGACCAAGGACACGATGAGTCCAGATATAAAAAGTGAAGAAGTCTCACTCACCAGTTGTGACAATAGTGCTGGCGAAGCTGATACCATCAAAGGCAGATGGACAATTCCAGTGGTGCTGAACGGCAAATGCAAGCTCGACACGGGAGCGAGGGCCAACCTCCTCAGTTTGTCCAATTTGCACGGACTGCGGGTTAAACCAAAAGTCATCAATCAAACGAGACTGCTGAAAATCTACAATGGTAAGGAGATTGCGACGCTGGGTGTATGTGAACTTGAAGCATGGGTATACAACAGAAGTCACATCATCCCATTTTCCATTGTGGACACAGAACGTGAGTCCATCATAGGAGCGGATGCCTGTGAGGCACTGAACCTTGTTGAGCGGCTGTACATTCCAGACAGTGCTGCGACAGAGGATCACTGTGACTGGCAATGAGATATAATGGCGCTGTTATCCGATGAGATACAAGAGAAAGTTAAAATGGAGGACGACAAACCATGGAGGAGCCAAAGGGAATTCCAGACTTCTGGTTAACAGTCTTCAGGAAGGTGTATATACTCAGTGGCATGATACAGGAGCATGATGAGCCTGTATTAAAACATCTACAAGATGTGAACGTAAAATGTTCAGAGCTTGAACAGTCAATGAGCTTCACTCTGGGGTTTAAGTTTGAGCCGAATGAATATTTTTCAAATGAGGTAGTTACAAAAGCATACCAGGTGGAATCGTGGCCTGACGAGTTAGACTTAGACTTTTTATTCTTTGACGAACCAGAAATGACGGGATGCACAGGGTGCCAGATTGACTGGAAGAAAGAAAAAATGTCACACTGAAAACCATTAAAACGAAGCACAAGGGTCGGGGCACTGGTAAAACAGTTACAAAAACTGCACCAAATGACATCTTTTTCAACTTTTTCAGACCTCCTGAAGTTCCAGAGCATGGAGTGTTGGATGAAAGTTCTGTAGCAAACTCGCTGCTGACTTTGAAATTGGTCACTTCTTGCATGAACACATAATTCCACATGCAATGTCGTACTTTACAGGAGAAGCCATTGCACATGATAATGATTCTGATGATGATTACTATGATGATAATTATCACGACCATGATTCTGATGAGGAGAGTGGAGTCTCAGATGGTGAGCTAGATGGGGACGACTATGAAATGCTCTTCAGGTGGTTTGGCGGGAGTCACAAGGGGTGTCCAGTCTGCGCAGCACACCATTAAGTGTGAAAGCTCTAAGGTGGCGCATGCAGAGGTTGAAAGTGAGATAGCAGCAGCAGACACATCAGTTGAGAGGACTCAACTGCGAACAGACTGGTAACTGAAGAAATAATCCCCAATCTGAAGAAACTGGCTCCAGAGGAATGCGGTGAACCATCTCATGCACACAAAATGGTTCCTGCAGCGGACTCCCCAATACTCGAGGCCACTCCACCAAAAGATGTGCTAGAAGAGCAGGTGGATGCAAGTCGACAATGAAGGACGAACAATATATCGTCATATCGTTTGAGGATGAGCAACTAATCGGCTCAGGGCAGCACGGTAGCATTGTGGATAGCACAATTGCTTCACAGCTCCAGGGTCCCAGGTTCGATTCCGGCTTGGGTCACTGTCTGTGCAGAGTCTGCACATCCTCCCCGTGTGTGCGTGGGTTTCCTCCGGGTGCTCCGGTTTCCTCCCACAGTCTAAAGATGTGCAGGTTAGGTGGATTGGCCATGATAAATTGCCCTCAGTGGCCATAATTGCCCTTAGTGTTGGGTGGGGTTGCTGGGTTGTGGGGATAGGGTGGAGGTGTTGACCTTGGGTAGGGTGCTCTTTCCAAGAGCCGGTGCAGACTCGATGGGCCGAATGGCCTCCTTCTGCACTGTAAATTCTATGATGATTCTATGAAAAGACGAACCATATATTGTAATATCAAGTGAGGATGAGCCACCAATTAGGGCTCAAACACAAAATGAAGAAACAACACCTAACGTTTGGGACATTGATCCAGCCCAGACACCAGAATGCGAGGCTTTGCAGATTGTTCCTCAAGTTGCAGACTTGACTGCAACCGCACAATCTTCCAAAAGTATGCCGGCACAGGTGATGGGCATGCAACTCAGCGTGCGGACGCAACCATGGATCAACCAAAACTCCTCAATCCAGCTAAGGCTCCAAAATCATCTATGGTGGCAGAAGAGCCAGAGTCAGCCTGCACAGCAGATGATCCAAAAGTAGTTACTACGACAAAAGCACCACAAGCAACTAGTCCCTTGGCGGAGTCCAGCGGCATGACAGATGCCAGCAAAGAAAAAATGAAAATGAGATGCAGTCAGAGGATCCCCTCCATGAGAAGGAAGGGGAAGAAAAGGAGTGTCGAGGATACAGTGAGTCGACCGGGTAGCACCTGCGACATTGAAGAAGAAGGCTTCGGCAATGTGGCCGACAGGCAAGAAAGCACATGGAGAAAGAAAAGGAAACATAGTGCTAGATACCTGAAAACTGCAGAGAAGACCAGCAAGAAAACCGGTCTTCAGGGTGCATCGCGTCAAAAGGCTAATCAAGTTGCTGATACAAACAAGACCAGCAAGAAAACCGGTCTTCAGAAAATTAAAGCGACATCGAGTAGCCGATCAAAGGTCAGAAGACCAATGGGACAATGTCGTTGTGAATGCCCAATAAGCTGTGCACAAGGGACACGGTCATCAAGCATATCATGTTGTGTGAAGCACAGTTACATCTGTATATATGACATGTGTAAAATGAGATCATGTTTTGTAAGAGACAGTTACATTTGAACATAAATATTATATTTGAACGTAAATGTTAACAGTTCCAGAGGAAGGGGGATGTGGTGATATGCTTGTGCACAGTTTTGTATATGGTTAGCAATGCGACCTCCAACCAGCTGGTGGCGATAGACAATCTATCACGTGACTCAAGACAACCGCCAGTTGGTAGTAAGGCGTACAAGGGGATAGTCGCACCTAGAGTAGCTCAGGGAGAATTCACTGAATTCATTTAGTAGCCATTGTCTGTATCATAGTTCATTGGTTATCTTTCCATGTGTTTCTTAATAAATCATCTTTATAGTTAAACAACTAGATGTTCTGTGTACATCACTGCAACGGTTATCACACAGAACGCACCATCAGGGATCTAGCAGACCTTAGTGCGCAGGTGTATCCGCGCTGTCACGGATGTCCTGTATGCTTGGTCGGCGCAATACATCAGTCAAAATATGAATCGAGCTCACGAGGATGCCCAGATTGCAGGGTTCACCATCACTGCCACGATGCCCAGGTCCAGAGGATGATCGACGGGTCGCATGTCCCCCTTGAGCACCGTCCCATGGCAGGCCGATCGTCACAAACCGAAAAGATTTCCACTTGAACGTGGAGCTGGTGTGTGGCCATGAGTATCGGGCAGTGCGCACAACTCCTTCATCCTGGCACACTCAACGGTTCCTGACACGGTCGAGTCACACCCTCGGTTGAGGGGTTGGCTCTTGGGTGACAAGGATTGTCCACTGCGATCGTGGTTGAAGATGCCTGTCTGGAGGCCACAGACATGCGGAGACCCACTACAACGACGCCCATGTATCGACCAGGGGTATGATCAAATGGTGCATCGGTGTCCTGCAGATGCGGTTCAGGTGCCTGGGCCGCTCTGGAGGTGCCCTCTAGTATAGCACCAGGAGCGTTTCCCACATCTATGTGCTTCACAACATCGCGCAGAAGAGGGGTGATGTGCTGGAGGAGGGGGATGGACGCCATGCCTTGTCCGACGAGGATAATGGGTAGAGCATGGGGTCAGGGCAGGCACAGGACACCGCACAAGGTGTTGCGCCTGAGTCGTGTGCATTGAATACTCTAAACGCCTCCAGCATGTAGGTACTTGTGTTATCCTTCTCCCTACTCACACACACACCCCTGGCCATGTCTCCTGTGCAATTGTACCCAGTTTCTCCACATGCAGACCCCTCCTATATCTACAATGCAGTGTCATCACCTGAGCTAGTGGGTGTAAGTGTATGTGACTGGGAAGGTTCCAGTTCTTGGGGAACAGGGCCACAAAAGGGAGAAGAACTGAATTGTGGTCAGGGGAGAGGAGATGGATGCAGAAGATCGTCAGTGATATAATGACCAATTATATTAAAAAAACAAATGTGTAAATAGTGGGGGAGGGGAACTGAAAAAACACAGGAGAGATCTATGAAGCATAATTAAATAATGAAAAAGTAAAGTGCAGAGAAAGAAAGTCACGGTGGATTCTTAAATCACAAGAAGATTAAAAACATTGTGTTCACCAAAGGACATGTCACTGCTGTGCTGTGGCGAGTTCATGCCCGTGTCTTTCGTGTGTTGGATTAATCTGTGAACTGCCAGTCTGGAGAAGAGGGCTGAGGGGTTCATGAACATATGTTAACCGCAACTAAGACCAGCGCCTATGATCCTTCATAGAAGTGTTAAAGTAGGACTGAAGAAACCTCAAAGAGTCAGAAGGAGGGTACATAGAGTCTAATCAATTTCGCAGTCATGAATTTTCTGAAACTTTAAAGGATTCCTGTTGCCAACATTTTTGGGGGAATGTTCATAATTTTCTTAGTTGAAAACATAAAGTTACACTGGACTGAAAAAGATGTTTGTGAACTCAGAACATCTGCTTTCATTGATGAAAGGCTGTAGATTTAAATTATGTGAACCTTCTGGTTATTACAGTTGGTGATTAGCTACCTAATTGTCAGACATTACTGGAAGTCTGTCTGATGAGTTTGCCTCCTGCTCTTCCAACAGATGTCTGTGGCCTTGCTGTGGCTGCCTCGTGTCTCTATATTTCCTCTGTCCCAGGGGATTCAGCTCCCTGTCTTTTTCTTTTTCTCAAGAATCTCAATTCCCAAGCCTGCTTGAAGAGTGAAATCCAGGAAAACGAAGCAGATCTCACCAGTTTCTGAAGCAACATTTTATTAATTTTTTTAATATAAATTTAATGTACCCAATTCATTTTTTCCCCAGTTAGGGGCAATTCAGTGTGACCAATCCATCTACCCTGCACATCTTTGGATTGTGGGGGGTGAGACCCACGCCGACACGTGGAGAATGTGCAAACTCCACACAGTGACTAGGATCAAACCCGGGTCATCGGCTCCGTGAGGCAGCAGTGCTAACCGAATGGCAGGTTCCTGGTTGGGCCTTGTTGAGTGAAGAAGTGTATGGTTTTCTGGCCATGCTGGAAGGAGTTGGGTATGACTAGGAAAGTGGAAATGCTTAAAGTGATGGAGGGCCTCAAAAGAGATGTGGACACAGGCGGGAAAATGCCAGCTTGCTCTCTTGGAGCGGGTTGGCTGCCCATCTCTTGCCTGCCTTGCAGCAGAGGTCGGATCCGGCTTTCTGATGCACTTGGAAATTCTTAATCCTCCACTCGGACACAATCCCAATCATGTTAAAATTCCCCAATTTTAATCCTCTGCCTCACTCCCACTCTAATCTTGCTGCCCACAGCCTCTCACACTATTCCAATGAAGCTCAGTGTAAGATTGAGAAATAGCACTTTCAACCTTTGGATTCAACATTGAGTTCAACAAATTCAGATTAAAGCCTCTGTCCATGTTTTTTCAGAGAGCAATTGTAGGTAAATATTCTGCTATTCCCAGTTGCACCATCCTTTGTTTCTTCACTTTTCCCATTAATATCTTCTTTTGCCTTGCACCATCATCCCTTTTGACATTTAATCTCTCTGCCTTCCACCTAAGATAGACCAATCCTTTTGTTATTTCTTCTCTTCCCCCTTTCCCGTCTTTGGTGTTTGCTTAAAACCAGTGACTCCTATTTTTCCAGTTTTGATAAAACGTTATCGACCTGGGTCTTTACCTCTGCTCCTCTCTCCACAGAGACTGCCTGACCTGAATATTTCCAGCATTTTCTGTTTTTATTTAAGAGTTTAAATAGGATGGACGAGTAAAGGGATCGAGGGTACAGACTCACAAAGCGTTAAGAGTGTAACAGAGATTAATAAAGCCCAAAAGAACAGCAAAACAATGTAATTCAAGTTGAGAGGAATAGATTTGAAAAGCAGATGCATTATAAATATCAGACAGTCACTAGTAAATCCAAAAAGGAATTCCAAAACAGCTTCTTTACCCAGAGCGTGATCAGAATGAGGAACTCATTGTCATGAGGAGTGTCACGATATGCAGACATGCAGATAATGATATACAGACAGGCACAGACAGGCAGCTAATGAACATAGAGAACAGGACATGACCAATGAGCAGGCCACTCAGGGGTGGTATCTCACTATAAAAGGCACGAGGCACTCACACTCCACCTCTTTCCACTGATGAACATCTAGAGTGAGTCAGGGTGTATGTACAGTATCACACCTCCAGCACGTGGCTAAGAGCTAGTTTTCATAGAATTTACAGTGCAGAAGGAGGCCATTCGGCCCATCAAGTCTGCACCAGCTCTTGGAAAGAGCACCCTACCAAACCGCACACCTCCACCCTATCCCCATTACCCAGTAACCCCGCCCAACACTAAGGGCAATTTTGAACACTAAGAGCAATTTAGCATGGCCAATCCACCTAACCGGCACATCTTTGGACTGTGGGAGGAAACCAGAGCACCCGGAGGAAACCCACGCAGACACGGGGAGAACGTGCAGACTCCTCACAGACAGTGACCCAAGCCGGGAATCGAACCTGGGACCCTGGAGCTATGAAGCAATTGTGCTAATCACTATGCTACCGTGCTGCCCTGGTTCAGTCAGACAGAGTAACCACACTTAGGTTAGCAGAGAGTCGAATTCATAGAGAACTGTGCTAACTGTGCTACTACTGGTTCAATAAATCAGATTGAACTAACTTCAAGATCTGGAGTATCTTTCGGTTAAAGCTGCATCCAGTTGCAGCCTGTGTTATTCCAGAGTACATAACACATCATGCTACCAGGAGACTGCTTAATCTCAGTGGTTTACCTCAGTCCATTCAGTGACGACCAGCGAATGTATCCCGGCACCATGGAGAAGATTCCGGCTCCTCACCAGCTCAGGACCTCCGGCAATCTCAGTGCCAACTGGCGGACATTCAAGCAAAGGTTTCTGCTGTACATTGAAGCTCGTGGGTGCATCTGATTCAAGGAAGATCGCGCTTCTCCTCTCAACAGCGGGTGATCAAGCCTTCAAACTCTTCAACTCTTTTCACTTCACCGAAGGCCAGGACAAGACAAAGTTTCAGACCATCCTGGACAAGTTTGATAGTCACTGTGAAGTGGACACCAATGAAATCTTCGAGCGCTACATATTCAAACAGCGTCTACAAGGTAAAGATGAATCTTTCAACTCCTTCTTAACTAACCTCCGCCTGCTAGCGCTGTCCTGCAACTTTGGTGATATTGCTGACTCCATGATCAGAGACCAAATCATTTTTGGAGTTCACTCTGATCCTCTGAGAAAGCAGCTACTGAAAATCAAACATATGACCCTGCCAGTCGCGATTGAAACATGTACAGTGCATGAGCACGCCAGAAATCACTATGCCCAGTACAAATCGACTGAAAATGAGAAACTTGCCTCGCACGAGGCAGAGAGTGTGCAGGCCATCTCCCGGATGCAGCGCCTCAGCATTGATGAAAGCTGCCATTTTGCACGCTTTCCCCAGGGCCCTACGCATGCGCGATGCGAACGGGATAACGAAGCAGCCGACACCCGCACTGCGCATGTGTGACGACGCGTGGAGCGTCAGGACGCCGACGTCATGACATACTCGAACTGCGGCAACGCCCACTTAAAGAAACACTGTCCTGCAAGAGGCAGGCGATGTTTAAACTGCGGGAAGCCTGGACACTATGCAGCCTTGTGCAGGTCTGCACCTCCAGTCTGGGGCCAACGCTCCCAATTCCGACGACGGCGCATTCTGAGTGTACAACAACGATTACAGGATTCTGATCCTGGCAGCACAACGGATCCAGAGGAAGAATGCCTGGACTCCGCCTACTGTGTGGGCATCATTACCAAATGTGAATATGCCACATCCAACTCATCACAAATTCAACCTATCCTCGCTGTGGATTCTGCGGACGAATGGCGTGCGGTGATGCAGGTCAACCACTGCTCCATCCAGTTTAAGCTGGACACAGGTGCTTCTGCCAACCTCCTCTCACAGGCAGATTTCAAATGCATCAAGAAGCCCCCCAAGGTCCTTCCAGCAACCTGCAGGCTCCTGGACTACAACGGAAATGCCATCACGGCACTGGGATTCTGCCACCTACTCGTCTCCAACCAGAGCACCCATGCATGGTTACGTTTTGAAATTGTCGAGCCAGACAGGGCATCCCTACTTGGCGCGCATGCCTGCAAGCAGCTGAACCTCGTGCCTCCAATGAGCATCTTCAGGCCGGCATTGACGACATACTCGCTCAGTATCCGGATGTGTTCGACGGGATGGGCATGCAGGCATTTCGATACAAGATTCTGCTACGACCTGATGCCAAGCCAGTTGTCCACGCACCACACCGGGTCCTGGCTCCGCTGAGGGAGCGCCTGAAGGCACAGCTCAAGGATCTTCAGTAACAGGGCACCATTTCCAAGGTAACCGAAATGACTGACTGGGTCAGCTCGACGGTATGTGTTAGAAAGCCTTCGGGAGACCTACACATCTGCATTGATCCCAAGGATCTCAATAAGAATATAATCTGTGAACACTACCCCATCCCGAAGCGGGAGGAACTCACCAGTGAGATGGCACACGCACGTTTTTTCACCAAGTTAGATGCCTCACATGGATTTTGGCAAATCCAGCTGGATGAGTCCAGCAGAAGGCTCTGCACCTTCAACACACCGTTTGGCAGATACTGCTATAATCGCATGCCGTTGGCATTGTCTCGGATTGGAGATCTTCCATCGCATCATGGAGCAGATGATGGAGAGCATTGAAGGGGTTCGTGTGTACGTGGATGACATCATCATATGGTCCACGACCCCTGAAGAGCAAGTTTCCCGTCTCTGGCAGGTATTCTGCCGTGTCCATACCAATGGCCTGAAGCTGAACAGGTCTAAATGTTGCTTTGGCATGTCGACACTCAAGTTCCTAGGTGACCAGATCTCTCAGCAGGGTGTGTGCCCGAACACAGACAAGGTCAAGGCCATAGAAGCCATGAAGGTCCCTGAAGACAAGAAGGCGGTGTTGCGCTTCCTGGGCATGGTCAATTTTCTGGGCAAGTTCATCCCAAACCTGGCCTCACACACCACAGCCCTCCAAAACCTGGTGAAAAAGTCCACTGCCTTTGAGTGGAAGGCAGCACATCGGGCAGAGTGGTTGGTGCTGAAAGCCAAGCTCACCACTGCACCCGTCTTGGCATTTTCCGACCCAGACAGGGAGACGAAGACCTTGACAGATGCGAGCCAGGATGGCATCGGTGCGGTGCTGCTTCAACGCGATGACACTTCATCCTGGGCACCGGTAGCCTACGCATCGAGGGCCATGACGCCCACCAAAACAAGGTATGCGCAAATAGAGAAGGAATGCCTGGGTCTTCTCACTGGCATTCTCAAGTTTCCCGACTATGTCTACGGCCTGCCAACATTCACTGTCGAGACGGATCATAGGCCTCTGGTCCACAGTATCCACAAGGACCTGAGCGACATGACGCTTCAGTTGCAGCGCATCCTCCTCAAACTCAGAAGGTACGACTTTGACTTAGTGTACACGCCTGGCAAGGATCTCATCATCGCTGATGCATTGTCCCGCTCCATCAGACTGACAGGGCTATAGTCATAGGGGATTCAATCATAAGGGGAGTAGACAGGCGTTTCTGTGGTTGAAAATGAGACTCCCGAATGGTATGTTGCCTCCCGGGTGCATGGTTCAGGGATGTCTCAGATCGGCTGCAGGACATACTGAAGGGGGAGGGTGAACAGCCAGTTGTTGTGGTGCATATAGGCACCAACGATATAGGTAAAAAACGGGATGAGGTCCTACAATCAGAATTTAGGGAGTTAGGAGATACGTTAAAAAGTAGGACCTCAAAGGTAGTAATCTCAGGATTGCTACCAGTGCCACGAGACAGTCAGAGTAGAAATTCAAGAATAGTCAGAATGAACACGTGGCTTGAGAGATGGTGCAGGAGGGAGGGGTTCAGATTTTTGGGACATTAGAACCGGTTCTGGGGGTGGTGGGACCATTACAAATCGGATGGTCTACACCTGGGCAGGACTGGAACCAATGTCCGAAGGGGTGCTTTTGCTATCACTGTTGGGGAGGTTTTAAACTAATATGGCAGGGGGATGGGAACGAGATTAGGAAGTTAGAGCCAGGTGGTCTGAGGTGCATTTGTTTTAATGCGAGAAGTGTAGCAGGTAAGGCAGATGAACTTAGGGCTTGGATTAGTACCTGGGAATATGATGTTATTGGTATTACTGAGACTTGGTTGAGGGAAGGGCAAGATTGGCAACTAAATATACCAGGGTATAGATGCTTCAGGAGGGATAGAGAGGGAGGTAAAACGGGTGGAGGAGTTGCATTACTGGTCAGAGATGGTATCACAGCTGTGATTAAGGAGGCCACTATGGAGGATTCGAGCACTGAGGCAATATGGATAGAGCTAAGAAATAGGAAGGGTTGAGTAACATTGTTGGGACTTTACTACAGGCATCCCAAAAGTGAGCGTGAAGTAGAGGTACAAATATGTAGACAGATTATAGAAAAATGTAGGAGCAATAGGGTGGTCGTGATGGGAGATTTTAACTTCCCCAACATTGAATGGGACTCATGTAGTGTTGGAGGCGTGGATGGAGCAGAATTTGTAAAGAGCATCCAGGAGAGTTTTTTAGAGCAGTAAATAGTCCAACTCGGGAAGGGGCCATACTGGACCTGGTATTGGGGAATGATCCCGGCCAGGTGGTTGAAGTTTCAGTCAGTGATTACTTTGGGAATAGCGATCACAATTCCGTAAGTTATAGAATACTCATGGACAAAGACGAGAGTGGTCCTAAAGGAAGAGTGCTAAATTGGGGAAAGGCCAAGTATAATAAAATTCGTCAGGAGCTAGGGAATGTGGATTGGGAGCAGCTGTTTAAGGGTAAATCCACATTTGAAATGTGGGAGTCTTTTAAGGAAAGGTTGATTAGAGTGCAGGGCAGACATGAACCTGTGAAAATGAGGGATAGAAATGGCAAGATTAGGGAACCATGGATGACGGGTGGAATTGTGAGACTAGCTAAGATGAAAAAGGAAGTTTACATAAGATCTAGGCGACTTTAAACTGATGAAACTTTGGAGGAATATCGGGAAAGTAGGACAAATCTCAAACGTGCAATAAAGAGGGCTAAAAGGGGTCATGAAATATCTTTGGCTAACAGGGCTAAGGAAAATCCCAAAGCCTTTTATTCGTATATAAGGAGCAAGAGGGTAACTAGAGAAAGGATTGGCCCACTCAAAGACAAAAGAGGGAATTTATGCGTGGAGTCAGAGGAAATGGGTCAGATTCTTAATGAGTACTTTGCATTGGTATTCACCAAGGAGAGGGACATGACGGATGTTGTGGTTAGGGATAGATGTTTAAATACTCTAGGTCAAGTCGGCATAAGGAAGGGGGAAGTTTTGGGTATTCTAAAAGGCATTAAGACCATAAGACCATAAGACATAGGAGCGGAAGTAAGGCCATTCGGCCCATCGAGTCCACTCCACCATTCAATCATGGCTGATTTCAACTCCATTTACCCGCTCTCTCTCCATAGCCCTTAATTCCTCGAGAAATCAAGAATTTACAACGTCTGTCTTAAAGACACTCAACATCCCGGCCTCCACCGCCCTCTGTGGCAATGAATTCCACAGACCCACTACTCTCTGGCTGAAGAAATTTCTCCTCATCTCTGTTCTAAAGTGACTCCCTTTTATTCTAAGGCTGTGCCCCCGGGTCCTAGTCTCCCCTGCTAATGGAAACAACTTCCCTACATCCACCCTATCTAAGCCATTCATTATCTTGTAAGTTTCTATTAGATCTCCCCTCAACCACCTAAACTCCAATGAATATAATCCCAGGATCCTCAGACGTTCATCGTATGTTAGGCCTACCATTCCTGGGATCATCCGTGTGAATCTCCACTGGACCCGCTCCAGTGCCAGTATGTCCTTCCTGAGATGTGGGGCCCAAAATTGCTCACAGTATTCTAAATGGGGCCTAACTAATGCTTTATAAAGCTTCAGAAGTACATCCCTGCTTTTATATTCCAAGCCTCTTGAGATGAATGACAACATTGCATTTGCTTTCTTAATTACGGACTCAACCTGCAAGTTTACCTTTAGAGAATCATGGACTAGGACTCCCAAGTCCCTTTGCACTTCAGCATTATGAATTTTGTCACCGTTTAGAAAATAGTCCATGCTTCTATTCTTTTTTCCAAAGTGCAAGACCTCGCACTTGCCCACGTTGAATTTCATCAGCCATTTCTTGGACCACTCTCCTAAACTGTCTAAATCTTTCTGCAGCCTCCCCACCTCCTCCATACTACCTGCCCCTCCACCTATCTTTGTATCATCGGCAAACTTAGCCAGAATGCCCTCAGTCCCGTCATCTAGATCGTTAATATATAAAGAGAGCAGCTGTGGCCCCAACACTGAACCCTGCGGGACACCACTCGTCACCGGTTGCCATTCCGAAAAAGAACCTTTTATCCCAACTCTCTGCATTCTGCCTGACAGCCAGTCGTCAATCCATGTTAGTACCTTGCCTCGAATACCATGGGCCCTTATTTTACTCAGCAGTCTCCCATGAGGCACCTTATCAAAGGCCTTTTGGAAGTCAAGATAGATAACATCCATTGGCTCTCCTTGGTCTAACCTATTTGTTATCTCTTCAAAGAACTCTAACAGGTTTGTCAGGCACGACCTCCCCTTACTAAATCCATGCTGACTTGTCCTAATCCGACCCTGCACTTCCAAGAATTTAGAAATCTCATCCTTAACAATGGATTCTAGAATCTTGCCAACAACCGAGGTTAGGCTAATTGGCCTATAATTTTCCATCTTTTTCCTTGTTCCCTTCTTGAACAGGGGGGGTTACAACAGCGATTTTCCAATCCTCTGGGACTTTTCCTGACTCCAGTGACTTTTGAAAGATCATAACTAACGCCTCCACTATTTCTTCAGCTATCTCCTTTAGAACTCTAGGATGTAGCCCATCTGGGCTCGGAGATTTATCAATTTTTAGACCTCTTAGTTTCTCTAGCACTTTCTCCTTTGTGATGGCTACCATATTCAACTCTGCCCCCTGACTCTCCGGAATTGTTGGGATATTACTCATGTCTTCTACTGTGAAGACTGACGCAAAGTACTTATTCAGTTCCTCAGCTATTTCCTTGTCTCCCATCACAAAATTACCAGCGTCATTTTGGAGCGGCCCAATGTCAACTTTTGCCTCCCGTCTGTTTTTAATGTATTTAAAGAAACTTTTACTATCATTCCTAATGTTACTGGCTAGCCTACCTTCAAACGTGATCCTCTCTTTCCTTATTTCTCTCTTTGTTATCCTCTGTTTGTTTTTGTAGCCTTCCCAGTCTTCTGACTTCCCACTACTCTTTGCCACATTATAGGCTTTCTCTTTTGCTTTGATGCATTCCCTAACTTCCTTTGTCAGCCATGGCTGCCTAATCCCCCCTCTGATAACCTTTCTTTTCTTTGGGATGAACCTCTGTACTGTGTCCTCAATTACTCCCAGAAACTCCTGCCATTTCTGTTCTACTGTCTTTCCCACTAGGCTCTGCTCCCTGTCGATTTTCGTCAGTTCCTCCCTCATGCCCCTGTAGTTACCTTTATTTAACTGTAACACCTTTACATCTGATTCTACCTTCTTTCTTTCAAACTGGAGATTGAATTCGACCATATTATGATCACTGCCTCCTAAGTGCTCCCTTACTTTAAGATCTTTAATCAAGTCTGGCTCATTACATAACACTAAGTCCAGAATGGCCTGTTCCCTCGTGGGCTCCATCACAAGCTGTTCCAAAAAGCCCTCCTGTAAACATTCAATGAATTCCCTTTCCTTGGGTCCACTGGCAGCATTATTTACCCAGTCCACCTGCATATTAAAGTCCCCATGATCACTGTGACCTTGCCTTTCTGACATGCACTTTCTATTTCGTGGTGCATTTTGTGCCCGCGGTCCTGACCACTGTTTGGAGGCCTGTACATAACTCCCATTATGTTTTTTTGCCTTTGTGGTTCCTCAACTCTACCCACACAGACTCCACATCATCTGACCCTATGTCGTTTAGTGCTATTGATTTAATTTCATTCCTAATTAAAAAGGCAACCCCGCCCCCTCTGCCCACCTCTCTGTCTTTTTGATAGGTTGTGAATCCCTGGATGTTTAAATGCCAGTCCTGAACCCCCTGCAACCATGTCTCTGTGATGCCTACCACATCATACCTGCCAGTCACAATCTGGGCCACAAGCTCATCTACCTTGTTCCGTACACTGCGCGCATTTAAATATAGCACCTTTAATTCTCTATTGACCGTCCTTTTTTGTTTTCTTAGTGTGGTGGACCTTGGTTTACTGAGCCTTTCCATACACTGTGTCATATTTTGTGGGATGGGGACAATCGTAACCACTCTTGAGTTTTGTCTGTTCGTGTTTTTTTGTATTCCTAAGCAGCTACGCTCCCCGCTGATTACTTCAACTCTTGGTTCCCTGACTTTCTCTTCCCCCCCAATCTTTAGTTTAAAGTCCTATTGACCACCCTATTTACTCTTTTCGCCAGAACACTGGTCCCAGCTCGGTTCAGGTGGAGACCATCCCAACGGTATAGGTCCCCCTGTCCCAAAGCTGATGCATTAAGGTGAACAAGTCCCCAGGTCCGGATGGGATCTATCCCAGGTTACTGAGGGAAGCGAGGGACAAAATTGCTGGGGCCTTAACAGATATCTTTGCAGCATCCTTGAGCATGGGTGAAGTCCCGGAGGACTGGAGAATTGCTAATGTTGTCCCTTTGTTTAAGAAGGGTAGCAGGGATAATCCAGGGAATTATAGACCTGTGAGCTTGACGTTAGTGATTGGCAAACTGTTGGAGAAGATAATGAGAGACAGGATCTATTCACATTTGGAAGAAAATAGACTTATCCGTGATAGGCAGCATGGTTTTGTGCAGGGAAGGTCATGTCTTACAAACCTAATAGAATTCTTTGAGGACGTGACAAAGTTAATTGATGAGGGAAGGGCTGTAGATGTCATATACAGGGACTTCAGTAAGGAGTTTGATAAAGTTTCCCATGGCAAGTTGATGGAAAAAGTGAAGCCGCATGGGGTTCAGGGTGTACTAGGTAGATTGATAAAGAACTGGCTGGGCAACAGGAGACAGAGAAGGAAGTGTCTCAAAATGGAGAAAGGTGACTAGTGGTGTTCCACAGGGATCCGTGCTCGGACCACTGTTGTTTGTAATGTACATAAATGATCTGGACGAAGGTATAGGTGGTCTGATTAGCAAGTTTGCAGCTGATACTAAGATTGGTGGAGTTGCAGATAGCGAGGGGGACTGTCAGAGAATACAGCAAAATATAGATAGATTGGAGAGTTGGGCAGAGAAATGGCAGATGGAGTTCAATTCAGGCAAATGCGAGGTGATGCATTTTGGAAGATCCAATTCAAGAGCGGACTATACGGTCAATGGAAGAGTCCTGGGGAAAATTGATGTACAGAGAGATCTGGGAGTTCAGGTCCATTGTACCCTGAAGGTGGCAACGCAGGTCGATAGAGTGGTCAAGAAGGCATACAGCATGCTTTCCTTCATCGGACGGGGTATTGAGTCCAAGAGTCGGCAGGTCATGTTACAGTTGTATAGGACTTTGGTTAGGCCACATTTGGAATACTGCGTGCAGTTCTGGTCGCCACATTACCAGAAGGATGTGGATGCTTTAGAGAGGGTGCAGAGGAGGTTCTCCAGAATGTTGCCTGGTATGGAGGGTGCTAGCTATGAAGAAAGGTTGAGTAGATTAGGATTGTTTTCGTTGGAAAGACAGAGGTTGAGGGGGCACCTGATTGAGGTCTACAGAATTATGAGAGGTATGGACAGGGTAGATAGCAACAAGCTTTTTCCAAGAGTGGGGGTGTCAATTACAAGGGGTCACGATTTCAAGGTGAGAGGGGGAAAGTTTAAGGGAGATGTGTGTGGAAAGTTGTTTACGCAGAGGGTGGTGGGTGCCTGGAACATTTTGCCAGCGGAGGTGGTAGAGACGGGCACGATAGCATTATTTAAGATGCATCTAGACAGAAATATGAACGGGCGGGGAACAGAGGGAAGTAGATCCTTGGAAAATAGGCGACAGGTTTAGATAAAGGATCTGGATCGGTGCAGGCTGGGAGGGCCGAAGGGCCTGTTTTTGTGCTGTAATTTACTTTGTTCTTTGTTCTATCACATTGCCTAGTGAACTGCTGGAAATCATCCGGCAGATTGAATCACAGGTGCAGCTGTGTGCTAGCACTCTCCCTGCGTCTGATGAGAAGGTGGTTCGTATCCGCGAGGAGACAGCCAAAGACCCCCTCTTGCAGCGTGTCATGCACCACCTTGCCAATGGCTGGCAGAAAGGGCAGTGCCCTCAATTTTACAATGTAAAGGACGACCTGACGGTGATTGATGGTATCCTCCTCAAGCTGGACTGGATTGTCATTCCACTCAGTCTCCAGAGCTTGGTGCTCCGCCAAATCCATGAGGGACACCTGGGCGTCGAGAAGTGCAGGCGCAGAGCCAGGCAGGCTGTCTACTGGCCCGGTATTAGCCAGGACATCTAGAACATGGTCCTCAACTGTGCGACCTGTCAACGCTTCCAGCCAGTGCAGAGCAAGGAGACGTTCTCCCGGCATGGTATCCCACTCACTGTCATGAGTGACAATGCCCGTGCTTCAACAGCCACGAGTGCTCTATGTTTGCCAAGTCATACCATTACAAACATGTCACTTCCAGCCCTCACCATCCGCAGTTCAATGGGAAGGTTGAAAAAGGAGTGCACGTTGTGAAACAGCTCATCTGCAAGGCCGCAGATTCTGCTTCTGACATCTACCTAGCGCTGCTTGCGTACAGGGCGACCCCACTGTCCACTGGCATGTCACCGGTTCAATTCCTGATGAACAGGGACCTGCGGACGACACTGCCAGCCATACACTTGCCCAACCTGGATCACCTCCCGGTGCTGCAGAAGGTGCAGCAGCTCCAAAACCAGCAAAAACAGGGCTATGATGCTCATGCCACCGATTTGCCCGTGTTATCCCCGGCAGACACTGTCAGGATCAAGATACCGGATGGTGGCTGGTCTGCTCCAGCTGTCGTTGTTCGACAGGCTGCGCCCCACTCCTATGTTGTACATATGGCTGATGGTTCTGTTGTGCGACAAAACAAACGGGCACTGCGCAAAGTTGCCTGCCCGCAACCGCTTTCTTCTCCATTTCCGTCCATTGTTTTGCCACCTCCTGATACCTCGAACTACGAGGCTACCAGTCAGGCTTCCATCCCACCTGTCAAGGTGCCGTCGTTCCCACCACTACCTCTCCGGCGGTCGACAAGGGTCAGATGCAAGCCCCAGAGACTGGACTTATGAACATTTGTTTTGTTTGATATGTTCTGTTTTCTCACATTAGACAGCTGTCTTCACATGTAAATACGTTCACATATGCCACCGCTTGTAAGTATGTTAATATATGCCACCACATGTAAGTACGTTCCCATGTGCCAACAAAACATTTTTTAAAAAGGGAGGATGTCATGATATGCAGACATGCAGATAATAATATACAGACAGGCACAGACAGGCAGCTGATGAACACAGAGAACAGGACATGACCAATGAGCAGGCAGGACACTCAGGGGTATTATCTCACGATAAAAGGCACGAGGCACTCACCCTCTGCCTCTTTCCACTGATGAACATCTACAGAGTGAGTCAGGGTGTATGTACAGTATCACACCTCCAGCATGTGGCTAAGAGCTAGTCTGGTTCAGTCAGACAGAGTAACCACACTTAGGTTAGCAGAGAGTCGAACTCATAGGGAACTGTGCTACTGGTTCAATAAATCAGATTGAACTAACTTCAAGGTCTGGAGTATCTTTTGGTTAAAGCTGCATTCAGTTGCAGTCTGTGTTATCCCAGAGTACATAACACATCAAGGAGTAATTTGGGTGAATAACACAAATACATTTAAGGGGAAGCTTGTCAAGCTTGTGCACATTGAAATTAGCCGGTACGATGTTGTGGGCATCACAGAGACATGGCTGCAAGGGGATCAGGGCTGGGATCTAAATATACAAGGATATGTGTCCTATCGAAAGGACAGGCAGATGGGCAAAGGAGGCGGGGTTGCATTGTCAGTAAGGAATGAAGTTAAACTGATAGCAAGGAGCGATATAGAATCAGAATCTCTGTGGGTAGAGTTGAGGAATCGCAAAGGTAAAAAGACCCTGATGGGAGATATGTACAGGCCCCCTAGCAGTAGTCAGGATGTGGGGCAGAAAATAAATCAGGAGATAGAGAAAGCATGTAAAAAGGCAATATCACAATAATCATGGGTGACTTCAATAGTCATGGATAGAGGATTGGCTGACTGGCAGAAGGCAGAGAGTGGGGATAAAGGGGTCTTTTTCAGGATGGCAGCCGGTGACTAGTGGTGTGCTTCAGGGATATGTGCTGGGACCACAACTTTTCACAATATACATTAATGATCTGGAAGAAGGAACTGAAGGCACTGTTGCTAAGTTTGCAGATGATACAAAGATCTGTAGAGGGACAAGTAGTATTGAGGAAGCAAGAGGGCTGCAGAAGGATTTGGACAAGCTAGGAGAGTGGGCAATGAAGTGGCAAATGAAATAGAATGTGGAAAAGTGTGAGGTTATGCACTTTGGAAGAAGGAATTTAGGCATAGACTATTTTCTAAATGGCAAAATGCTTAGGAAATTAGAAGCACAAAGGGACTTGGGAGTCCTTGTTCATGATTCTCCTAAGGTTAACGTGCAAGTTCAGTCGGCAATTAAGAAGGCAAATGCAATGTTAGCATTCATGTCAAGAGGGCTAGAATACAAGACCAGGGATGTATTTCTGAGGCTGTACAAGGCTCTGGTCAGACCCCATTTGGAATATTGTGAGCAGTTTTGGGCCCTGTATCTAAGAAAGGATGTGGTGGCCTTGGAAAGGGTCCAGAGGGTGGTGAATCTGTGAACTCTTTGCCGCAGAAGGTTGAGGAGGCCAAATCACTGAGTGATTTAGACAGTGATAGATAGGTTCTTGATTAATAAGGGGAGCAGGGGTTATGGGGAGAAGGCTGGAGAATGGGGATGAGAAAATATCAGCCATGATTGAATGGCGGAGCAGACTCGATGGGCCGAGTGGCCTAATTCTGCTCCTATGTCTTATGGTCTAGGTATCATAGAATCATAGAATCCTTACAGTGCAGAAGGAGGTCATTCGGCCCATCAAGCCTGCACAGTCACTGCAAAAGAGCTCCCTACATAGGCCCACTCCCTCACCCTATCCCTGTAACTCCACATAACCTGTACATATTTAGACACTCAGCGTCAATTTAGCATGGCCAATCCACCTAACCTGCATATCTTTGGACTGTGGGAGAAAGGGGTAGAAAAATATTTTGCTGGAGCTAGATAAAGCAGGGTGGGAGAAGGTACTTGGGGAGCATAAAAACTGACATGGGGATCACGTGATGATGTGAGCGTGGGAGTGGCTGCATTTTCACGAGCGCTGGCTCTGCTCATCTTTCAATCTTTATTTTTATCCTCGTTTTTAGCCCACCTCCACACAGCTGAGATCCTGTTGCATGGCCTGTCTTCCATCCGGAGGGGTGTAGACGAGAATGAGGGGCCCTGCTGAGCCTGGTGTCTCCAGTGAGATGATGAAGAGGCTCTCAGTCGAGTTTGAGAACTGGCTGCCTCGGGCAGCATGGTGGTGCAGTGGTTAGCACTGCTGCCTCACGGCGCCGAGGTCCCAGGTTCGATCCTGGCCCCGGGTCGCTGTCTGTGTGGAGTTTGCACATTCTCCCCCTGTTTGTGGGGGTCTCACCCCCACAAACCAAAGATGTGCAGGGTAGGTGGATTGGCCACACTAAATTGCCCCTTAATTGGAAAAAATGAATTGGGTACTCTAAATGTATTAAAAAAAAAGAACTGGCTGCCATGTTTCGGAAACCTTGATCTGGTGGACGGGTAGCTCAAATTCGATGGAGCACATTTGATCCTGTCTTTGAAGCCAGGGATTGGCGTGGCTTTCTGAGTTGTCCTGTTGCTGATGTTGGCTGAGATGGGTGGGGACTAGCTGAGTCGGCCGGGCCAACCCCCCCTGCAGGAGCCTTGGTTGTTGACCACCTGGGCCTGGTCGAGTCGGCAGGCTGGAAGTAATGAAGCTCATGTTCCAATCATTGAAATCTTTAGAAGATCCTGAAGGATGCTCCGTTATAGATCCAGCTTTATCCTTAATATCTACTTTCTTTGTGTGCCAGAGGAGTGATGTTTATTCTGATGACTGCCTCACTCCTTAGTTGTGATCCTGGACTCTATTCGCTGACATTCATGATGTTGTCTGTTAATGTTGTAATTTTACCTGCTCGCGACTTACTTGGGGGGTGATGTCCTGCACCCTTAATTATCCGAATTTTTTTTTCTCTTTTTTAATAAATTTAGAGTACATAATTCCTTTGTTCCCAATGAAGGGGAAATTTAGCGTGGCCAATCCACCTAACCTGCATATGGAATCATAGAATTTACAGTGCAGAAGGGGGCCATATAGCCCATTGAGTCTGCACCAGCCCTTTGAAAAAGCACCCTAATTAAGACCATGCCTCCACCCTATCCCCATAAACCCAACTTACCTTTTTGGACACTAAGGGCAATTTATCATGGCCAATCCACCTAAGCTGCACATCTTTGAACAGTGGGAGGAAACCGGAGCACCCGGAGGAAACCCACGCAGACACAGGGAGAACGTGCAGACTATGCACAGTGACCCAAGCGGGAATCAAACCTGGGACCCTAGAGCTGTGAAGCGGCAGTGCTACCCACACTGCTACCATGCCCCTTAATCATCCTAAATTAATATCATGTTGTCATGTTAAGCTGAATATTGCTTGTGGGATTTGTGCGCAGTTTCTTTATCCTTTTGTATCCTTGGGGGGGTGGGGGGAAGAGCTGGAGCGAGTGTGAGGGGTGGTGGATGTGGGGGTAAGGTTAGTTTTATGTTCGCTATGTTCGAGGAAGGTCTCCCAGAGTCATATCTGATCTGAAGTTATTCTTCAGGCCCAGGCGGACTGTGTTTCATCCTGTTGAAGATGAGGGTTTCTCAAGCTCCTCTTTTTGGGGGGGGGGGGTCAGTCATTTACCCTGAATTGGGTCTACCTCTTTGACAGTTCTTCCGCCATCAGACGTTTAGTGAACGAGGCCGTCTTTAATATCCGCTATTTTTGATGGTAGGTGGTGTGTCTGGTGGGGTGGTCCCTCTTGGTAGGGTTCCTTTAGGTGCTGTGTTTCACTCGAGACCGAACGGGCCTAGCTTTTGAGGGCTCTTGGATAGAGGGGGGGGATCATGGATCAAGGTAGTCCAAGGGGCCAGTTCTTCAATGTCTTTATTCTTTTTTTTTTTTACAGAATTTACAGTGCAGAAGGAGGCCATTCGGCCCATCGAGTCCGCACCGGCTCTTGGAAAGAGCACCCTACCCAAGGTCAACACCTCCACCCCATCCCCATAACCCAGTAACCCCACTAAGGGCAATTTTGTACACTAAGGGCAATTTATCATGGCCAATCCACCTAACCTGCACATCTTTGGACTGTGGGAGGAAACCGGAGCACCCGGAGGAAACCCACGCACACACGGGGAGGATGTGCAGACTCCGCACAGACAGTGACCCAAGCCGGAATCGAACCTGGGATCCTGGAGCTGTGAAGCAATTGTGCTATCCACAAGGCTACCGTGCTGCTCCTATGGCGGGCTGGGTTAGGCTGGGCCCGGTGTGGATGTCATTATCTTGTTGCTCCTCGGGCGATGATACCTCCTTTTGGTGTGCTATGTGGGGGGTCCCGAGATGGCTGATCCACATTCAGAGAGATGTTGAATTGGGGTAGGTTGGAGGGTAGGGCCCTGTTGGATTCAACAATTATAGAGGGGGTCCTTTAAAATATTTGCTAAAATGTACTGGAAAATAAAATGATTCTTGAAAATTATTGAATTTGTAGAAATATGATTGTTATAAAATTGGCTAAACATTTGAATCCTGACCATAACTGTCTCAAATGTTGCAAAAGATGTACTGTAAGAAAGCGATATGAGGGTACATTCAACAAATTTGAAACAATCTCTTAACTGAGACCAGGCGTGACGTAAGGAGTTTGAACATGGGACAAGAGCTGTGGATTTGGAGTAATTGATTAATGTCTAATTAACAAATCACCTGTTCAACAAAAGGCCAGGGCCCCAGGGGAGTTTGTTACACCCAGTGGTCACCTTCAGAAGCAGAAGGTCCATCTGGGACCAGGCCACGTCCCTCTGGGAATGGCTCAGGTCAGCCAGCGATAGGCCAATGCTCTCGACGCCCGCAGCCATAAGCCGTTGTGACTGGGCCGTGCTCTGGAGAGCCGCTGCAATGTCCATGTAGCCCTGGTACATGGCTGCCTGTGACATGGCCGCCCTGTCCTGTGCCTCAGCCATTGCCCCCACAGGCCTTGGACATCCTGACCCATGGCTGATACATTTGCACCCAAGACCTCCATCAGGGACACCGGCTGTGCGTGCGGTGTTGGCCTGGGTGGCACACACTGTCGGCACCGCCTCCTGCTCCTACAGGCGATTGGACTCTTCCAACTGATTTCGCCAATGGGAGTGGGCCGGTTAGATCGCAAACGGACTGTGCCCGGCACGGTTCTCGATTTTGGCCTCTCCCGCGATCTAACCGCCTCGTCGCACTCTCACCTAAGTGACACACCGCCATTAAATCACGCCCTTTACATCAATAATTACTAAAGTGTAAATGATGGCATTTGGGATAAATTCTACCATTCAACTCTAACTTTTTACTTTCAAAGATTGGGTCCATCTTTCTTTCATCTTCACTTCTGGCAGAATCCATAGGGGAATTAAAAAGGCCAGTGGACCAAGGCTATGTCCCAACAATTGCCCCAATAAGTGCTGCGTTCAACGCCAATTGAAGATTGAGAGAAAACCATTGCGGTGACATGTACTGCTATCACCTTTGAAATATTGCTTCAGGACCTTTAGTGAGGCATTAAAAAATGAGTTAGCAACCTGTGAAACAAAACCCAATTAAGAACACACAAAGGAAGGGGGAATGGATTTGGCTGCTGGAACCTTGCTCCATTTTTAGATTAGTGTTGGAAGGGATTGCCTCTAGGGTTAGAGTTTACAGGAAGTTGCAACATGGACCATGTCCATAGTTTCTCTGTCATTTTTTTAAACAAGCAAGTACAATTCATAAAGAATTCGCTTAATTTCTTCTGCTTAAAAAAAACCAGACTTTATTATTATGGGCTGGAATAGTTTTCCATCCTCCTGCTCTCTGTGTCATGCTTGAGTGTGTCCAACGAATGAGTGTCAGTTCAAGTTGAGGGCTGTTTCCTGCTCTCCGAATCCAGCTCATTAAATCCTGAGTTGATGTCAGGAGGATGATCCTGCACGGGGGCCGGGACTTCTTCAATCTGCCTCTACCTTCCTTCACTTTAGCACCATTGTGATCGTCTCTCCGGGCGTGTACCGTGCTCACAGTGAGTATTCAGGCCAGTGTTATTTCTGCAATCTACCGTTGTTGCTTCATATTTCTTAAAGAAAGAGCGTCGATACACAGATATTTAAAAACATATTTCTTACGTTGTACCCGGTCACTGATCCAACTGTTTTCCTCCACTAGAAATGTTCTTATTCCTGGCCGTGTTAGTGCTGCCCTTCCTCCTTGGCTGTGTTTCTGCTCAGGGGCTGGATTGTGTTTTCTATCTCAGCAGTAAGTACTTTTACCCCACGCCCGTTTTCGCGATTAACGATGGCTCCTCAGATGGATTATTTCAAATCTACATTCCGCCCCCCCCCCCACCCCCCTCAATTTACATGTGGATACATTTGTGTCTAGATTGTTGTTGCCACTATAGGCACCAATTGATTCTAAAAGAATGCAAGTACGAAAATTTACGATTAAAAGACTTTAAATAGTTTTTAAATTTAAAAAAAAAAGAAACTTGAAAGTGACGGGTCGCAGTAAACTGGTCCTGGTTGTACAGTTTACTCCAGTATTACTGATTTTAATGGGGTTTGACAATTCTGAATTGGTTTTTCCCTCTGGCATATCAAAAAACCCTTGACATTTTTAAACAGTCCCTTTGATTGTAATGAGTGAGGAGTTCGGTGTTAGATGAAAAAGTAATCTCCTTGGAAAAGGAATAGTAATTTCCTGTAAAGGAATTAAATACTCTTGGCAAATCCCACCTTGCCTTGATATTCAGTTACGTCTTGCGTTATTTCAGCCTAACTCTTATTGAAGGCATTAAAATATCTAAAATAAAAATCATACACCAAACATCACACTTTGTTAGAGATGCATAACTAAGAACTGAGAATTAGATTTCCAGTTTGTAGGTACAGTTACTATAACCACTTGGTTTGGTCTGTTTGACACAGTTGTCAGAGGCACAAGGCAGGTTAGCAGCTAACACTACAATTGCAATCTAGGACTGAGACTACCAATAATCAGCATTAGCAGTTCACATTTATTTAATCCCATTAATGTAGAAAAAGTCCCAATTCGCTGCTTCATGGAAGCATAATCAGACATCATTGGAAATGAGCTTGGATATTTTTAAAAATCTGTATTCATTGCAAAAGATTAGCCTCGGAGTTCTCTTGCCTGAAAACCTGGTTTAGTGGCTCCTCTAATGGATTTCTACTCTGTATTTCACTTTCCACCACCAAGGGTGCAGCTATAATCACTTTTATGTTGATGTATAGGTGTTGGGGTTAATCTTGCTGCCCCTCTCATTCCTTATCAGTGATACAAGGTAAAACTGCAGAAGCTGCTCCAGACAGTAAGTTGTAATATAACACTGCAATGCAGCAATGTAAGAATCTATCCCATAATATTTACCTTCAGTGTATTGTCAGGGTCCATCCAATATGTTGAGCTTTCCTGCATGTAAGTCTGCAGGAAACGGCAAAGAAATGCACCCACACTTCATCTAGTTTCCTCCTTTTGTTTCTTTTTAACAAAGCAAACATATGTCATAATTTAGTTTCCCAATGCTGGGACGGTTTTAGCTTCTTAAACTGACTATCCAAGTACTCCATGTCAAACCAGTCCAGCCGTTTAAACAGGATGGAGCAATAGGTGTGATGCACGATCAATTGCACAAAGACTAAAGTTGGGTACAACTGTGGCTTTATTACAGTCAGATGCGTGGCCTCCTGCTGCAGCTGGCGAAATGGCAGGGCACTGGAGGTCATGCATATTTATACAGTTCTCCGTGGGCGGGGCCAGCCGGCAGGAGCTACCGGCGAACCTGTAGTGCAGGTCCTACCTTACATCTCCAATTACAGTGGTTCACCACATTCACCCCCTGTTAAAAATGAGTCCGGCGGGGGTGACGTGAAACTATATACAACTAGTGCAATTATGTACAGAGGTAGGGAAAGAAAAGTCCATGTTGACAGTCCGGAGTCCGTCAAAGGTTCAGCCGGTCCGGTGCATTGGTGCTTCGTTGGGAGCAGCGTAACGGTGGCGGCGAAGTCGGTGCTGGCGGTGGTGGAGGTGGCACCGATGGCGGTGCTGATACTGGCCAGTCATCGGGGAACTCCGGGAGCATGCAGAAGTCCTCTTTGTTCACTTGTGCGGAAAAGGGGAGGGGGGGGTGGTCTGGTGGGGTCAATATTGGCGGCGCGGTGGGAGGTGGGGGGGCGCATTGATGGTGGGGGGGGGGGGGGGGGGGTGTTGGGGTGGAACCTGACGGTGCCAGGTCCCTGAGTGAGACAGTATATTGGCGGCCATCGGGGAACTCAACATAGGCATATTGAGGGTTGGCTTGGAGCAGGTGAACCCTGTCCACCAAGGGGACCGCCTTGTGGAGTCGGACGTGCCTACTGAGAAGGACCGGTCCTGGAGCAGCGAGCCAAGTCGGGAGCGACACCCCGGATGTGGACTTCCTGGTGAAGGTAAAAACACGTTCATGGGGTGTGTTATTAGTGGTGGTGCACAATAGTGACCGGATGGAGTGTAGAGCGTCAGGGAGGACCTCCTGCCAACGCGAGGCTGGGTGGTTCCTGGACCGTAGGGCCAGCTGGATGGCCCTCCAAACCGTCCCATTCTCCCGTTCTACTTGCCCGTTTCCCCGGGGGTTGTAGCTGGTCGTCCTGCTGGAGGCTATACCCCTGCTGAGCAGGAACTGACGCAGCTCATCGCTCATGAATGAGGATCCCCTGTCACTGTGGATGTAGGCGGGGAAACCGAACAGAGCGAAGATGGCGCTGAGGGCCTTGATGTCGGTGGCAGACGTCATATCGGGGCATGGGATGGCGAAGGGGAATCTGGAGTACTCATCGACCACACTGAGAATGTACGTGTTACGATCGGTGGAGGGGAGGAAAGCCTTCACCAGATGCGCACAGTCCGGCTGGTAGAAGTGCGACTTACACTCCGCACAGACCTGGCAGTCCCTGGTGACTGTCCTTACTTCCTCGACGGAGTAGGACAGATTGCGAGCTTTGAGCAGATGGTACAATGGAGTGACCCCCGGGTGACAAAGGCTGTCGTGTAGGGCCCGGAGTTGGTCCACTTGTGCGCTGGCACATGTATCTCGGGAGAGGGCGTCTGGGGGCTCGTTGAATTTACTGGGGCGATACAAGATCTCGTAATTATAGGTGGAGAGCTCGATTCACCACCGCAAGATTTTATCATTTTTGATCTTGCCCCGCTGTGTGTTATTAAACATGAAGGCTACCGACCGTTGGTCCGTAAGGAGAGTGAATCTCTTACCGTCCAAGTAATGCCTCCAATGCTGCACAGCTTCAACGATAGCTTGGGCCTCCTTTTCGACGGATGAATGTCGAAGTTTCGGGGCATGAAGGGTGCGGGAAAAGAATGCCACGGGTCTGCCTGCTTGGTTTAGAGTGGCGGCAAGGGCGACGTCTGAAGCTTTCTACTTGGAAAGGCAGTGACTCGTCCACTGCGCGCATCCTGGCCTTGGCGATGTCTGCTCTGATGCGAAAGCATGTTGTGCCTCGGCCGCAAGGGGAAATTGGGTGGACTGAATGAGTGGGCAGGCCTTGTCCGCATAGTTTGGGACCCACTGAGCATAGTAGGAAAAGAACCCCAGAAAGCGTTTGAGGGCCTTGGGGCAGTGGGGGAGGGGAAGTTCCACGAGGGGGCGCATGTGGTCGGGGTCGGGCCCGAGAAGTCCATTTTGGACTACATAGCCGAGAATGGCTAATCGGGTCATGCTGAACACACACTTCTCTTTGTTGTAGGTCAGGTTGAGAAGAGTGGCAGTGCGGAGGAATTTATCGAGGTTGGCATCATGGTCCTGCTGGTCATGGCCGCAGATGGTGACATTATCTAAGTACGGAAAGGTGGCCCACAAACCGTTCTGGTCGGCCATTTGGTCCATCTCTCTTTGGAAGACCGAGACCCCATTTGTGACGCCGAAAGGGACCCTAAGGAAGTGGTAGAGGCAACCGTCCGCCTCGAAGGCAGTGTATGGCCGGTCCGACTTCCGGATGGGTGCTGGTGGTAGGCGGATTTCAGGTCAATTGTTGAGAAGACCCGGTACTGCGCAATCTGATTGACCATATCAGATATGCGTGGGAGGGGGTACGAGTCAATCTGCGTATACCGATTGATGTAGTCCACGACCATCCTGTGTTTCTCCAGTTTTAACCACTACCACTTGGGCTCTCCAGGGGCTGTTGCTGGCCTCGATAATACCCTCCTTAAGCAGCCACTGGACTTCGGACCTGATGAAGGTCTTGTCCTGGGTGCTGTACCGTCTGCTCCTAGTGGCAACGGGCTTGCAATCCGCAGTTAGATTGGCAAAAAGGGAGGGGGGATCGACCTTGAGGGTCTCGAGGCCGCAAACGGTAAGGGGGGGTAAGGGCCGCCGAATTTGAGGGTGAGGCTCTAGAGGTTGCACTGGAAGTCCAGGCCCAACAGGAGTGCAGCACAGAGATTAGGAAGGACATAGAGGCGGAAGTTACTAAATTCTACACCCTGGACCGTGAGGGTGACTGTACAATCCATCGGATCGGGACGGAGTGGGATCCGGAGGCTAGGGAGATCCTTTGATTGGCAGGGTGGACCGCGAGGGAGCAGCGCCTTACCGTATCTGGGTGAACGAAGCTTTCGGTGCTCCCGGAGTCCAGCAGGCACGAGGTCGCGTGGCCGTTGATTTTAACCGTCGTCGACGCGGTGGCCAGGTTGTGCGGGCCAGATTGGTCCAGCGTCATCGAAGTGAGCTGCAGGTAGCCATCGGATGCTTCAGGTGGCAAGCGTGTGCGGTTCCGATATCGGGATGTCTAGAGACCCTGTGGGGGACAAGATGGCGGCGCCCATGGTGCGCACATTGCGGGGTTGGGACAAGGTGGCGGTGCCCATGGCCGAAGGGGGACAAGATGGCAGCGCCCATTGGTCGCACATGGACCCGGGAGGGGAGGATGGCGTCTTGGATCAACGGGACCACGCTGGAGCTCAGTCTGGAGTACAGGACGTTTATCTTCTGAGCCTCCATTGGCTCGGGGTCCGCAGCCTTGATGTAGGCCTCAAAACATGTTAGCCAGTGAGTAAAGTCTTTTCTGGCGTCGGGCGAGTGCGGATCCAGCTGCAGGCGATCGGGCTTAATTCTGATATCCATACTGTGGAAAATCTGACTGTAATAATTTGATGCACGATCAATTGCACAAAGACTAAAGTTGGGTACAACTGTGGCTTTATTACAGTCAGATGCGTGGCCTCCTGCTGCAGCTGGCAAAATGGCAGGGCACTGGAGGTCATGCATATTTATACAGTTCTCCGTGGGCGGAGCCAGCCGGCAGGAGCTACCGGCAAACCTGTAGTGCAGGTCCTACCTTACATCTCCTATTACAGTGGTTCACCACAAGGTGTCTATGAAATGGAAGGATTATTGACTGTGGGAATCCTTTGTGCTGGGGGTTCCCAGTGAGTTCAGCATTGGTGGGCCGTATGGTTTCAGAGACTGGGGTTTGTTGAATTGTAACTGTATGAACCTATTGCAAGCATATGTAACAACTGAGTGAGTGGCTGCAGGGACCCTGGTCAAATCAGGCTCCTCCTGCTATCCCTGTTCCTCCTGTTGCTCCTACTCCTCCTCCTCCTCCTCTGAGGATGCAGTCTTTTCTCCCCTCCAGCTCCAACTCTCTCTGCTTCACACTGTTGTACAAGGTACAGTAAACCACTATAATTCAGGACAGCCTTGCTGAAGAGTGCTCCAGATCCATCCTGGCACCTGAGTCACATCTTCAGCTACCCCATGGTTTCCTCAATTGCTGCTTTTATGCTCATGTTACTCCTCTGTGCAGCTTTTCTCCTCATTGGCTGTGGGGGTTTTCATAGATGCCATCAGCCACGTTCATAAAGGGCAGCCCTTGTTTCCAAGGAGTCATCTGTTCATTGAAAGTGTGGAGATCTGTAGGAGACCTAACTGGACCTGAAAGAAAGAATCATAGCAGCTTCCAAGATATCTTGCACAGAAATGCATGAATACACACATGAGCTGAACATTGATGGAGTGAAATCCCTTTTGATTGAGGAATAATCTTGGATGATCTGAAGGCACCATGAATGCCACATGTTTGCAATCTATGAAACCCTCAACTTGTGGAAATTCAGCCATTGCTGCCAATCCAAATGCCCTTGCATCCTGACCGGCATCATCAGTTGCAAAGGGGCTCGGACATTGGGGTGGAGGCTGTGCCAGTCAGGTCAGGGGGGATAATGGGGGTTTTCTCGAGTCTGGGGGTCCAACTGGCTCAGGCGGCATGTGGCTACCCAGGTTTGGGTCAGTGGGAGGGGACCCAGCCAGGTCAGGTTGGGTTGGGGGGAGGGTGTGTTGGGTTAGGGGGGTGGTCTAGCTGGTGTTGGAGGGGTGTGTCAGGTTGGGTTGAAGGGCAGGGGGCTCCTGCAGGTTTGGGATAGGGGGTCAGGGTGGGTTGGGGGGGGGGGGCGGGTGTTGGATCAGTCAAGGGGAGGGGGAGAAATCTGACCAGGTTGGGGGTTTGGGGTGGGGAGATTGCTTGGTTGGGGATGTTGGAATCCTTTGTGGGATTAGGTGTGTGGTGGAAGTCCCGTGCGGGTTGCAACAAGGCCGATAAATCTCACGAGAGGCCTCTTGCGAGATTTACGATGCTCATTACGTTCGATCTCGCGAGGTGTCGCGATCTGGATCTTGCCCTCAATGGGCGTGATCCAGATTTGCAGATTCAAGTAAGTAGTTAGCCTCACTTGAATATGTCTGTGCTGGAGTTACCCAATGCGTGGGTCCTAACGGTCTCGCTTTGGAGACCTCAAGCGGATGCTGTTCAGCACTGATTTTAACAAATGTGGACCAGCGTACCGGCACTTGGGGGGCGGGGGTCTCCCTGGTGATCGGGGGCCCCTGGGTGGTCTGACTCTGGGCAGGGTGCCACCCTGGCAGTGCCTGGGTGTGTGGGTGGTATTGCCAGGGTGGCAGGGACACTGCCAGGGTACCAGGTTGGCAGTGCCAAGGTTCGCAGGCATCTTGCCCATGCAGGGGGTCAGGCTACGGGGTGCCCTGCCCTTGTGAGGTGGAGTATGGGGGGCTCGAGGACTCCCTAATTGGTAAGCTGGGGTGTTGGGGGGGTTCAGAGATCAGGACGCCATTTAAAAATAGCACCCTGATCTCTTCCTGTACTGGCGAGCTGAGCTCGTTAGTGCAGGAGATGAGTGGGACCTTCTTCGCAGAGGCCCCAAAATGAAGCAGGGTCCTGTTTTATAGCAGGGTCGTTCTCAGTGCTGCATGTGCCGGGATACACCCCACTAAACTCTGTTTCATTTCCATTAAATATAGTCCGTTATATATTGTGTGACGTTGACCTCTAATTTTATTTTATTTCATGATCTTTTTACTTGAATATTTTCTTTTTAATATCGTAGCTGTTACTATGTAGTTCAAAAATTCCAATCATAATATGATTATTTAAAAATAAAACTCTTTGATGTTTGCAGAAAAGCAGGCACTAAAATCAAGATTATAACTGTTGTGCTTCCTTCGTCTATAATGGAATCGTAATTTCCCAGATTCTACTTTGTAATTAGAGTTGGACAGAAACTACTGTAAATAGATTCAATCTAATGAAAGATTTGTGTATTTTTAGAGTTTTGGAAATCACGGTGATTACAACTAAATTAAAGAAAACAAGAAGCCATTAATACATTCTCTAATGCTAAACAAATCTTTACCTAAGAATTATTATACTACCATTTGTGAGAATATCATTTTAGCATTTTGTTTAATCAATTTATCAAATTATTAATTAACAAGTAACTTATTAGACAATGCAATTATTATTTTCAAACCTGTATATGCATTACTCCTATAAGTGTGTGTCAGACTTTGATCAGAATTTACTAAGGCCTTTGGAGATGGAGGGGCTGGGAAAATGGCCATGGATGTTGTTGGGGGATGGGGTGTACCTGCCCAACAACTTACTGCCGCCATGCCATATTGCCAGCAGTCGAAAAGTTGAGTAACTCAATTGAGCCACTTCAGTGGTCAATTAGGGACCACTTTCTGCCTCTGTGGACATTTTGCCCATGTGAGTGGGCCTGCTGTTGTGTGGGGAGACCATCCAGTGAAACCAGGTGACCTGTGGGTTAGGGCGGTGCCTCCTTCATGGACACTCCAGTGGCAGTGCCCACCTCCATGTCTAACTCTTTCATTAGCACAGGACCTACCACACCCCCATCCTCTTTTTCCAATGCTGCCTGCTGGTCCTGTTACCTCCCAACAATGCTTACTCCTCTTCGAGGGCACTTGGGCATTGAAATATCCACTCCCTGCAGCTGCAGCCTCAGCAATGGCCTCAAGATGGTGCTGCAGAACTGCTAGCTTTCTGATTGGGCCAGTGGTTATTGGGTACAGGCTGCCATCCTTAATTGGATGGTGGGCCCAGCAGTGGGCTCTTAATTGGTTACCATTGGCAAAGTGCTTTCCTGGGTCCCATTGTGGGACCAAAGCTGGATTGCTCCCTGCTTTCATCCTCAGTGATGGACTCCTGCCTTTCAGCAAAATCCAACCCTTTGAGTGAACTTGCCTATTGTGAAATTTATGTATGGTTGATGTGATAACAGCAGAAGTATGACGAGAATACTCAGGTCTCATCTGAACACTGAACACCCTGACATCCCATGAGGTATTAATGTACTCATTCTATTTTTGAAAAGCAAGGCAGGTCCATAGGGAATTAAACACTAAAAAATGTTACCATTGTGTAACATAAATTGAATACCTTATGCTAAACACTGCCATCTCACACACTGGAACAAGATCTTCATAAACTGCTTTACAACTGTGCAACTCATGAGTTTTTAAGCTGTTGCTTACTCATGGGATAAATGCAATAACATGGATCCTATATGAGTTTTACATCAGTATGACTCTGTAAGAACAGGATTTCTAATTGTGTGTCCATTATTCAAAGATGTCTATTTATTATACATAATTTATCTTTTTTCTTGGTTTCCTCATTGCTAATGTTGAAACAAATTTATGTATATAACAAGATACCCAGGACCTTGACAAGAATTAATTGTAGAACAAATTCAAAAAAAATTGGTGACAGTAAATGTCCCCTAAAGATGTGCCAAATGGGAACATTTTTCTCAGCCTTGTTATTTTTAAACCAGATGCTTTCTTTTGTGCAGGGCGTCTAAGTGGTGTTTTTCATTATGACCAACGGATTCGGTATTCACTTACGTTCGTTGCTGCTAAACTGGCTTGTGAGCAAGACTTTGGGGCTGTGGTGGCAACCAGGGACCAACTTCACACCGCCTACCTTGCTGGGTTAGAGGGATGCAGGGCAGGTTGGATTTCTTCAGGAGAAGTAGCTTATCCCAGGATACATAGAAACTGGAACTGTGGCCAGAACAGAGTCGGCATTATATCATATGGAGTCAAGAAGAACCTTCTGGAAAAATGGGATGTTTATTGTTATAAACTTGATGACGACTGTTCTGCTTATAATAAATCACTACAATTGGAAGACAAAACCTCTAACAGCAAATCAGTGAATCTGTTTTTGGGAGTAATAATACCTTCCTCTTGGAAGAATGTTTCCAAGAAACAAGAGATTGCTGAAACAGATCTGACCCAGATCCAAAACAAAACAACTCTGTTCCCAAACGCAGTAATACCCAGCTATCACAGTGAAAATATTAAAGATCTCTATGATTCTGAAAATTTAACTTCAATTTCAACTTATGTCACTTTTGCAGAAAATTCAACTGCTTCTTCCATCGATAGTTCAGAAAAAGATAATGTTAAGGAATTAGTGAAATCATTTTTGACTGAGAACAATGATAAAAGTTCAAATAGTAGGTATCCATTACAAACAGAAAGAGACAAAATTATTGCAGCTTCTCAATTAGGTGTAAATTGGGCTAAGTTTGAAATGGTGAACAACTTGACCAATGAGACCAAAATAGGATACTATTCAAAAGTGAAAAGCAATTCAACCGTGATTTCCTCTGAAATAACTGCAGAGATGTTACAAATTTGGAATGTGACTGTTGATGAACCTCTAAAAACCACTAAACGAGACAATGATTCAGCGCATAAAAGTTTCAAACCCTCTCAAGCTCCACTTAAATTCAAAAACAGCCCTACTGGAAGAGGTATTCCCTATATGAGAACATTGTATCAGCATGAAGTGACAACTGTCACACATCAACTCCCTAAACATACTCTTCTTAGTAAAGTTAATATGGCAGAAGCATATCTAGGAAGTCCAGATCTTACAAACAAATTTCAAAGCAATACCCATTCAGACTTAACAAATTCATTTTTACTCACTGACCAGAATAAGAAATTCATATTTGAAGGCAAATATGGTGGTTTGAATGAAATGACGTCCACCAAATTCACCGAACCAATATTAAAACATTCTTCATCAGTTTATGAAGATCAGCAAGATTTTATGGTGGGTAATATCTCATTGGAGACTCTTGAATCTGCTAAACATGTAGCCAACTCTGTGATGACAAGTCAAACTGTTCAGCCGAACATGCATTTGGTGACAGAAAAACAAAAGTCTCCAACTCAAATATCATCATTTACAAGAGGCTCAACAGTAGCTGATGATAAATTAGGAAGAGCAGTGACAAATACATTTGAAACTGAGACATCTTCACCTGTCATTAGCATTGTAACACCAGGGCCACCTTCAGAGTATGCTATCAATGGCACAAAGGATCCACATCATCAATCTGTCTCAAAGCCCAATGGGAACTCTTTTAACATATTAGGCCAGTTTCCGTCTTCAGGGTCAAGTAATATGGTGTGGAAGGATGAGCATCTTGATGCAATTAACAACACACATTTGTTGTTGGACCTGGAGAAGTCTATTACAGAAATGAGCAGAAGTGACAAATCAGATTTGCCTATTCAAATAGAGAGATATTTTAATGAAGGGAAAATAGGTCAACTAGATACAGTTGATACAAAAGAGAAAATGATTTTGGGAAAGGTTGTGAAGGATTGGACAGCCCCCCAACTGACACCCCATACACATCTGCCAGCTTCACTAAGTATCGCGTCAAGATTAGACAATACTGCATTGGCAGAGATGACCACTATCGAGAATAGTTTTCATCCCAATACACTTAAAGTAGAGGACATTCCACATCATGCAGAAAATAAACAGGGTCATCATCTGGATTCAATCAGGAGAGGTGAAACAACCCTCTCGGGAACAACGAGTGATTATGAGGTAGGGCTGAACCATCTGCTGATATCTGGTACAGGTCTTCCACAAAGTGTGGAGAGAACAATACAGCTACCTATATCTAGCTTAGATGTAACAGCTTTTCCAGGGACATCTGCTCCAGGTATAAATGTAGAATCTATAACATTCAAAGCACAAAGCTTTGCACAAGCAGCAGAGCCCAGGGTAGACCAACAGGGGAAAGTAAATATAAAATCAAACATTATTTTAAATAATGATGAGGAAAAGTCATTTGGGTCCAGAGTGAATGATGGGATGAAGCTATATACACCTGTTACACATAATACAGGATCACAAGAAACAGTGAGTAGTGAAAAAAATGCATATGAAGATGCAACCAGTGAAATAAATACAGTTCAACAAATTGCATACAGCATAGATCACACATTTCAACCAGTGCTACCAGTAGATAGTTCTGTCCTGTCCAGATTCACCACACCCTTTGGTAAATTTCAGCAATCCACAGGCAGTGAAAGTATGGAATCTATTATATCCACTGGAGAAATAATACTTCAACCAACCATTTCCAGTGGAGACACAAGAAAAATGCAAAACAATCTTGTCCCTCAAAAGGAAAGCCTAAACAAAGAGAGTCATTTTCAGACACACATGCACTCCCTCGGTGATGTACAACAGTTCATCACCCCTAAAGCAGAAGATAAAGCTCCCGTAAATGTAACAACCACGGAGAATGATTTACGCATCACCAGAAAAGACGGCAAAGATCAGCCTTCAGTAGCCAAAGGTACAAGTACACTCCAGGATGTTATAACTACTGCCAACATCGTTGAGCCATTATTCAGACTTACCGAGAAGAGTATAGTGCAACACTCTGCTGAAGGTGTCAGTGAAGCCATTTCACGTAAATCCACTGGAACACAAAGAGATCAGGTGGTAAAAGGCACAGAAGAGGCTCCAATACCAAAAGAGGAAACTAGTCAATATGATGTGACACATATGACAGATATGGAGATCTTTTCCTCATTGGATGTAAAAGATGTCGCCAACATCACAGACCCTGTCACTGAGTTTCTATCCTCAGCTGCATCATCTATTAGTCCTGTTGCAGTGCAAACATCTGTAGCATATGGACATCTCCTGTCTACATTAGCCTCTCATTTTGTCGTAACAGAAATACCACCAAAACAAGATAATGTACATCCATCTACTTCCTCACTTGTAACTTCAGGTAAGTGAAGATTTATTTAACAATCCATGAAATCAATAGAACATTTTTCAATCGTAAAGCACCTAATGACTCAATCAGACTCTTCAACACAGATAAACATCTTTTGATTTACAACTGATCCTGCAGGGGTTATAAATTATTGTAGTATGGATTTCTAATAAGCAACTTCCTACCTATAGTATCCAAATTGCTACCAAAAATTTTGCTTATTCTTCCGCTTTTCCACAGAATCTATTGAAAAATCCTATCAAAGGCATGGTAATGTTAAATAAGGACAGGGAACTCAGTATACGGGTAATTGGGGACAGGGGGGAGAAGTGGGGAACTTGGTTTATTGTTTGTTGTTCTCTTAGGGGGTATTTTGTGCGTCGACCCGCGCGGTTATTTTAGAAATGTCAACATGTTAAATTGTGAAAATTACAAATGCTCCAATAAAATATTTTCTCAATAAAAAAGAAAAATCCTATCAAAATATTATTGGATTTAAGAATAATTCATAAAAACGATACTCCTGAGGTAAAGTACGTAAATTCAGAATCACAAAAGTGTTAATATAAAAATGCAGGACAAATCTGAAATCCTGTTATTTGATGGTATTAAAGCTGTCATTGTTAAGTGAGTTACTTCCAGCATAACATTTATCATTTTGAATGCTATGGATTACTGTTAAATAGTTCATAACATGCAATAAGATGGGTTGTACCCAATAAGCAAACCACAAATCTTCTAGTTCACTATTCCTCATGTTAGATTCATGTGGCGGTATGATGAGACAGACTGAAGGAAGATTTCAGACACCACATTATCCACAATCCTACCCGAGTAATATGGACTGCACTTGGGAGATTGAAGCTCCTCCTGGCCATCTCATTCGTTTGGATTTTACTTCTTTGTTTATCGAAGAACACAGAACATGCAAGTATGATTATGTGGTTGTTTATGACGGCAAAGGACCCAGCAAAGTAGAAATGGGCAGGTAACCACTGATAATTATTAATTATAAACAAGGAAAGCTATAAGACACCACAGGGGTGTGCTAAAAACAAATAATTAAGATATGTAGAAAGATAAATAATTTCTATAAAATAAATGCTGGTTATAGGAGTCTTATTGTGTACTGTATAATTACAACATGTGTATGGAATAATTGTTTTTCATGAATTATTTATTAATTTGTTAACAGCTTCTACTGTATTGAACAATTTTATGAAGCTTAATAATTCCAAAGCAAAATCATTCACAGCTGTAGTTACAGCAACCTTTTGTGCAGCTTATGGCTATGATGCCCTTGATTAGCAATTCAGGGGCTGTGAACTTTAAGTGACAGTGCAGTGAGATTTGGAATTGAAATCAATAATATAACAATTTGTGAGTTGGCACCAGTAAACCATCATAACAGCTGTTAACGTATTGCAAAAACACACTGATTCACTAATATACTTCAAGTGCGGATCTGCCGGTTTGGCCTACATGCAACTAAAACCCTGCACATCAGGCTTGGGCCTCAGACCAATAAGAACGGGTAATAAATACTGTATTATCAGCGATGTCCGCCTCACAGGAACAATTTTATTTAAAAAAAACTGGAACCAGGAATTATGATATCGTAGGATGAAGGTTAACAATTAAACTTTACAAAATGTATTACAACTTTTGTGAGGTACCGATGTTTACTTGTGCTAAAATATGTTAAAATGAAAATTCTGCTTTTCCTGTTCAATCTCATTGAATTAGATTCTGTGGATCTGAAGTGCCACCACAGCTCCAGGGGTCTTCCAACACAATGAGCATCACAATGAGATCGGACTCCTCGATGGAACTGGAGGGATTTTCAGCTCAGTTCAGCATTTTTCAAATCCCAGGAGGTAAATGTTGTTTTTGTGGATTTCACAAACATTTTTGTTTGTTTTCTGAAGTGCAAATGATAGAATTTGGCGTTAATCTTTTTTATTCAAGATTTAGAATCTGCCAACAAACTTAGTAATCTCCTGGGGTGGGGCTGTTGCCTGAGATACCCACATCCCATGAAAGAATAATGAAAATAAACCTGAAGCTGCCGACATGCTCATTTTCTTGTTCTCTATCTCTGAAGGTTATATCCATCTTGTTGAAGGAAAGAATAAATATAATGGTATAATAGAAATTGTGACTGATGGGCACTGGGGAGGAATATGTGCTAAACAGTGGACAAACAGAGATGCCATGGTGGTGTGCCGTCAACTTGGCTTCAATGGACCAGCATTAGCCACAAGGTAAATAAAATATGTGAGCTGAGTGTAGTACATGAAAGGCCTTTTGCATTTACCGAAATAATACTGCAGACCTTGGAGTGTCATTTTTGGAGATGCTAGCTCAGAATTAGTTGCTTTACATACACAAGTTTGCCTCCAAACACATAGAAACCAATAGGCCTTTCCTCTCCCACTCTCAGAGCTGTTTTCTCAAAAATACGAGGGCTGACATTGGATACATTAAAATAAGTTTTGTTTTTGTTCCAAAACTTGAGTGGAACACAAATTCCTGTTTTTCTAAGTATAAAACATACACAAAGATTAATAAATTAGCCCAACAGAGGCCCGGAAGAGTTCTGAAGAAGAGTCATATTGAACTCCAAACATTAACTCTGTTTCTCTCTCCAGAGATGCTGTCAGGCCTGCTGAGTCGTTGCACTTTCTGTTTTTATTTCAGATATTCAGATTCTACAGTATTTTGCTTTATTCTACCCTGTCAAGCGCATTAAGAATTCTACCTGTTTCAATTGGATCACCTCTCATTCTTCTAAACTCTAGGGAATGTAGTCCACTCAATGTCTCTTCATAGATTCCCTCATCCCAGGAACCAATTTCATTCCCTCCAAGCCAAGTATATCCTTCCCTAGCTAAGGAGACCAAAAATGCACACAGTACTTCAGGTGCGGTCTTATTATGGATTTATAAGATTTCTTTCCAATTCCTTTGTAACAAAGGCTAACATACCGTTTACTTCCATAATTACTTGCTATACCTGCATATTAACGTTCTGTGGTTTGTGTACAAGAATATGCAAATCCCTCTGATTATCAATTTTCCGGTCTCCCACCATTTAAGAAGTATTTATATTTTACTTTTATATTTTTCTTACCAAAGTGGATAGCTTCACACTTATCCACCTTATATTTTATCTGTCATGTCCTTACCTGATCACTTGATCTGTCTAGTTACTTTTGCAGATTCTTTGCATCCTCCTCACGGCTTACTTTCCCATCTAACTTTGTGTTATCAGCAAACTTGGATATATTCCATTCGGTCTCATCATCTAAGTCATTGAGAGAGATTGCAAAATGCTGAGTTCTAGGAATTGTTCCTTGCTGTACCTGACTAGTTACTGCCTGACAACCAGAAAAATGACACATTTATTTCTATGTGTCATCTGTATCTCAACCAACCCTCATGCCATGCAAATTGTCATATGAGAGTACCTTTAAGAAATGGATGTTTAAGCAATGTACCTTTAAGGAATGGAGCTGATCATATTACTGAAGTGATGTCAGAGGTTGGGGGGAGCTGAGCTCACTTCTGCGTTTGGTTTCAGTTTGAGAGAGCAGCTTGGGTGTGTCTGTGTGTTTTGCTGACAACAGCTAAAAAGTGCCTGGCTGGTTTTGCTGAGAGCAGCTTAAAAGTGCCTGGCTGGTTTGCTGAGAGCTGCTTGAAAGGAGAAAGCCAGTTTGAGGAGAAAGCTGGGAGTGTCTGGGTGTTTTGCAAAGAGTTGCAGGAAGAAAGACACAAAGCTGGTCTGTGGATGTCTGCAAATCCAAAGACTATAAGTATATTGCATGTAACCTCATGTCTGTTGTTAAAGGTGAAGTCTTGTGGATGTTTAATGGAACATTTTGAGGGATTATTTAGTGTTGTATTATTTTTGGGGTTATCCTTGAAGTAAGGGGTGTTAAGGGATCCAATGTTTATTTAAAAGGTTAAGTTGAGTTCATGGAATAAATATTGTTTTGTGTTAAAAACCACATGTCCATAATTGTAATATCACACCTGGGGAACAAGCCGTGTGCTTCAAAAGCAACAATCCATTAAAGGGGGAGGTTGGTTGAACTCCATGATACATTTTGGGGTTCTGAAAACACCTCGCCCATAACATAATATATTAGCTACAATCACATGAGCCTAATTTTGTTTAATAAAGCGGTTTGGGATGGTCAGTTTATGGATTGTGAATAAATTGTCTTTTTTTCTTAGGGTTGAAGTGAGTCAGCAAGATATGCCAGAAGCAATTCCTTACATTAAGTGCAATGGAGACGAGATGACACTGCAGGATTGTGATATCAGAAGGTCTGGTAAATGTACAACCAGTGAACGTGCAGCAGTGATCTGCCAGGGTGAGCTATTCTGTCCAGCTGCACTCATACCATACTGACAACCTCTCAACACTCTGGTCTTACTATTGGGATAGAGGATGGGCTTAGAAAAATAGGTTTAGAAACAGTGGTTATCTATTGTACTGTGATGTACAAATAGAACATTGCATGACACAGAAACTGAATTTTTAAAAGTGAAGTGGACACACTTTTCCCATATCTGTTATCTTATTCAGTGAGTATTTCAGTGCATGAATGCAAGCTGCATTTCCCAATAGTCTGTCCATGTTTACCATAATGAAAGTTTATAGATAGGATTGAATGTGCGGTGAGCTAAAATGTGTGAAGGGTGAACAACCTACACTTATGCTGGGTCATGCAACAAAACTACTATGGAACAGCACTCTTACATTCTCTGAATTGATTGTGAAAAATACACATCCATAGAATCCCTAAGGTGCTGAAGGAGGCCATTCGGCCCATTGAGTCTGCACTGAGCCTCCGACAGAGCACATGACAAAAGTGTTCTGACTAAACCAATAAATACACTTATGTGTTGAATAAATGTTTACAGATAGAATAAATCATCAGATTAAAGTAGGAGAAGGTGGGAATGTGGATTAAAGAGGAAGAAGGTGGGAATGGGGATTAAACAGGGTGAAGGTGGGGATGGGGATTAAAGAGAGAGAAGATGGTAATGGGGATTAAAGAGGGAAAAGGTGGGAATGGGGATTAAAGATGGAGAAAGTGGGAATGGGGATTAAAGAGGGAGAAGGTGGGAATGGGGATTAAAGAGGGAGAAGGTGGAAATGTGGATTAAAGAGAGAGAAGGTGGGAATGGGGATTAAAGAGGGAGAAGGTGGGATACAGGGCTTCCCGGTGGAGCCGGCCTTCACATTGCTGGAGGAGGTGCTGACGACAGGGGGACTGGAGAAGGGGGTAGTGTCAGCGGTTTACGGGGCTATTTTGGAAGAGGAGAAGGCACCACCGGAAGGGATCAAAGCAAAGTGGGAGGAAGAGTTGGGAGAGGATATGGAGGAGAGGTTCTGGTGTGAGGTGCTCCGGAGAGTGAATGCCTCCACCTTGTGCGCGAGGTTGCAGCTGATGTTTATTTGCTGAAGGTGGTATACAACGCACACCTCACGAGGGCGAGGATGAGCCAATTCTTTGAAGGAGTAGAAGATATGTGTGAACGTAGCGGGGGGGGGGGGGGGGGGGGGGGGGGCTAATCACGTTCATATGTTTTGGTCCTGTCCAAAACTAGAGGATTACTGGAAGGAGGTTTTTAGGGTAATTTCTAAAGTGGTGCACGTGAAACTGGACCCGGGCCCCCGGGAGGCCATATTCGGGGTGTCGGGCCAGCCAGGGTTGGAAACGGGTCCGGAGGCAGATGTTGTAGCCTTCGCCTCATTGATCGCCCGAAGGTGGATCCTGATGGGTTGGAGAGCAACCTCTCCACCCTGTGCCCTGGCGTGGTGTGGGGACCTGTTGGAATTCTTGACTCTTGAGAAAGTTAAGTTTGAACTGAGGGGAAGGATGGAGGGGTTCTACAATTCATGGGCATTATTCATTATGCACTTTCAAGAACTGGATAACATCGAACATTAGTTAGGGTGGGGGGGTGGGAGGGTTGGGGGGAGGGGGAGGTGTGTGTTAATGGTGACTATGGGTGATTCCTGATTCCTTTTTGTCATTTGTTTATGTGAATATGCGGGCTAATGTTTGGGGTTTGGTGGGAGGATGGGATCGTGGTTATTGATATGGGGATTGACATATTTGTTATTGATTATTCTTTATTGTTGGTGGGTGTAAATTTGGGAGAAAATGTGAAAAAGGAGGACAATAAAAAATATTTACAAAAAAAAAGTGGGTTAAGGTAGGAATGGGGATTAAAGAGAGAAGGTTGGAATGAGGATTAAAGAGAGAAGGTGGGAATGGGGATTAAAGAGAGAGAAGGTGGGAATGGGGATTTAACAAAAAAATCACCAGATTAGATGGCAATATATTAATTAAGCTTATTGGCACACTAAACAATTTTTTGCACTAGGCATAATACTTCAGTTCAGGTTTCTTAACTAGAGCTACAGGGTATATCTGTACTATGGAGTTTCCATTCACGGCCGTGATGTGCAATCCCTTGAATTGAAAGATCTGCCTTTGGATACAGAAATATCAATCAAAATCAGAGCAAGCACAATGATCAAATGCGTAATCACATCTTACAACAATGCAAGAAAAGGTTCACTATTAGAAATGCAGCTGTACACCTTGTATGATTTTCTGTCCCTTGAAACTAAAATCGTGAATTCACAATCTACCGTTGAAAATTGTGAAATTTAATAAATCTGGTCATCTGTGGACTAAATTGGCCACGGAAACTGCTGACTGTCGTAAAAGCCTGGCATATCTCCGTTCTTTCACAGGGAAGGGAAATGAGTACCTCTACCAGGTATAACTCCTGTCTACATCCAATGATTTGATTCTTGTTTGAAGTGATCTTCCAATCAACTCAAATGTAAAATAAATTCCCAAAGAAGCCCACTATTACCTCCACAAGGCAACCAGGAATGGGCAATAAATGCCGATCAGGCCAGTATCACTATATCTCAAGAACAAACAAAAATGTACTTTTGATGCATTCAGTTCAGTCTTGAAGATTGAAGTAAACCCCTTCATTACTAAGGAAATGACTTACAAATTGTCTCCCCTTTTCTAAGTAGTTATCAGATCAACAGCCCAACCTGCTTTACCACAGACATCTGGTGCTCTGACGGAACCGCTTCTATTTTAAACCTATATACTTCAAACATACATTTTTTTTTTAAATAAACAATTTTAGAGGTATTTTTGGCATTGTAATCAGTTACAGTGTACAGTATTGTGAAAATATCAACACAAAGCAGAAACATAGTGCAAAAGACCACTCCTCTCTCATAAACAGTACCCGCCTATTTATCCCTCCTATTCTACTCTAATCAACCCCCCCCACTGCTGACATTTAATTCCCCGCGAAGAAATCGATGAATGGTTGCTACCTTCGGGCGAACCTTAATACAGATCCTCTTAAGGCAAACTTAATTTTTTCCAGCCCTAAAAAGCTCGACATGTCCGAGAGCCATGCTTCAGTCTTTGGGGGCTTTGAGTCCCTCCATGCCAGCAGTATACATCGCCGGGCTACCAGGGAAGCAAAGGCCAAGACGTCGGCCCCCCTCTCCTCCTGGACCCCCGGGTCTTCCAAGACCCCAAAAATTGCCACCACTGGACTCATCACCACCCTAGTTTTCAGTACCTGGGACATGACGTCCGCAAATCCCTCCCAGTATCTCCTACGTTTTGGGCATGCTCAGAACATGTGGACGTGATTTGCTGGCCCTCCCACACACCTAGCACATTTATCCTCCACCCCAAAAAATTTACTCATCCGGGCCACCGTCATGTGGGCCCGGTGGACGACCTTGAACTGAATCAGGCCGAGCCTAGCACATGTTGCAGTTGAATTTACCCTACTCAGGGCTTCCGACCATACCCCCTCCTCCATCTCCTCACCGAGTTCCTCCTCCCACTTGAGCTTCAGTTCCTCTGTCTGGGACTCCTCCCCTTTCATAAGTTCACGATAAATATCCAAGACTTTCCCCTCTCCTACCTCTCCCCTAGACACTACTCTGTCCTGGATCCCATTTGGCGGGAGGTGTGGGAAGGATGGGACCTGTCTACGTATGAAGTCACACGCTTGCAAGTACCGAAAGTCATTCCCTCTGGCTAGTCCGAATTTCTCCTCCAAGACCTTCACGCTCAAGAAGCTCCCCCTCAAGAACATATCGCCCATCCTTCCCACCCCCGCCCGCCGCCACGCTCGGAATCCACCGTCCATACACCCAGGGGTGAATCGGTGGTTGTTGCATATTGGAGATCAGACCGATGCTCCCACCTCCCCTACATGCTTCCTCCACTGGCCCCAGATCCACAGGGCTGCCACCACTACCGGGCTGGTGGAGTTCCTGGCCGGCAGGAGCGGTAGGGGGGCCGTGACCAGGGCTGCCAAACTGGTGCCCCTGCACGAAGCCGCCTCCACTCGTCCCCAAATAGACCCCGTACCCACCATCCAACTCCTTACCCTGGCTATGTTGGCTGCCCAGTAGTAGTTGCTGAGGTTCGGCAGCACCAGCCCCCCCTCGCTACGGTTCCTCTCAAGCATCGCTTTCTTCACCCGCGGGGACTTCCCCGCCCAGACAAAGCCCATAATAATCTTGTTGACCCTTTTGATGAAAATCGGGAGGCACTGAAAAATAAACAGGAATCTTGGGAGGATTGTCATCTTTACCGTCTGCACTCTCCCCGCAAACTTCAAACATACATATACACCAAAACTTTCTATGAAAAACAGGGAGGATCCTAAATCCATCTCACAGACTTTCAAGCTGTTACTTAGGAGATGAGTAGGAATTAATGACTTGGGTTGATTGAGAGGGTGCAATGCCAATGAGGATATCATTATTTATTACATTCTGTAGCGAATGAACTGTTTGTGTTCAAACGCTGCAATCTGTTACCATGTCACTAAATGCAGAGCGACAATGGTTCTGTAGCAAAAGGCATTAATTGAGTTGAATTTGCTAATTTTATCAGTAATGATAATCATTGGGCATCTCAGTTGTGGCGTGCACTCAAAAAGGTAACACTCTGTCCTGAACACGGTTCACTGTTAGAAACAATCAGAACATTTTGACCTTCCATCCAACTGCCAAGTGCACATTCATTTAGAAAATCCCTCTGATCAAATCTGTGTGAAGAAGCTCCTTGGTTAATTTTTATTCAAATTTTATTTCCTCTTTTCTCTTTCCTGGGTATTGCCCTGCGCTGCTCCATTCCGCAGCTGAAAAGATAGGGATGTAGATAAGTTGTTGCCAATATTCAAGCATAAAGGGTGTGGAACAGTGAGATCAGTAACTTTCTGTACCATTCTCTCTCCTTCTTGAGCTGTTTTGTTTTCAGTGCCTCCCACAGGAAGGAGAGAAATTTGGAGATTAAATCTGTATGCGTAGAGAGTGTGAGTTCATATTGTACCACACTACAGCTGTCATTAGCTGCTCATCATGATTGAGTTGATCAGTGTGTTAATGGAAAGCTAGGTTAATTGTTAAATTTGTTCATTTTAAATCTGAGTTCGATAGATTTTTGTTAAGGAAAGATATTAAGGGATATGGGCCAAAGGCAGGTATATGGAGTTGGGTCACAGATCAGCCATGATCTCATTGAATGGCAGGGTAGGCCCGAGGGGCTGAATGGCCTACTCCTGTTCCTATCTTCCTAATTGACCACCGCATTGACATTGGAAAGCCTGGGCTCCAAGCTCTGAGCAACCTGTGCCATTTAACGCTAAGCTTCTCTATCCTTCTTGACATTACACTCAGACTCTCTGACACGCCTGCCAGTGCACTGAGCATTTTGTTATGCTGACACACCAGCCTTCTTCTAAACCCTGCCTCATTAAAGTGCTGATCTGTTTCTTCTACAGCAGAACCCATGTGTGATTTGCCCTCTGCTGAGTTGGCATTTGTTTTATCCTCGCCCACGGACTTGTACCTGATGTCTCACGATGTACAGATCTGATCTCTGTGTTATCCTTTAGATTACTCACAGCTTCAGTACGTTAGCTGGTAGCTATGAGAGTGAAATTACGTGATGTGCATCTTCATCATCATTCTGTTCTAGGTGTTCTTCCACTGCCTCACGACAGGAGGGTGCGCCCATGGATTCGGCAAAAGGCAGATGATAAGGTTACAGTGCAGGGTGGGGAAAGTAAAAAGCACTTGCATAAATCACCTGCAAGTTGCAAATTAGAAGAAAGTGTTGGGGGGGGAGTGGGTGAGAGGGAAGTAAGATGGGAGGAGGAGGGTTAGGTAAGAGGATACCATCACATTTGATGGTTTCAGCACCTCCGTTGACAATGGCCTCAGCAATAGTTGTCCCAGTAATGGCCGGCACCATCTCCTCCATAAGTAGTTGGGGATGCTGGCTCACATGTTCTCCTTCGATTAGCTCCTGCAGCCTCCAGTCGTGTTCCACCTTCCCCTGCAAGGCAAAGAGAGGTGTATAAGTGAATGTTATGCAATTTGTTTAGCTGATGTGGTAGTCAAGGTAATAGCGAGCACTATGAGTAAGCTGTGAGAAGTGGGTCTGAGGTTTGCATAAGTATTTAGTGTGTGAGACTGCGGTGCAGCACCTGAATGTTAAGAGTGAATCCTGGTTGATGGAGATTGTTGGTAGATGATGGGCTGTGCTGAAATGAGAAATATCTAATGCTAGTCGTGCAGTTGGTGGAATATAGAATGTGAGAATGCATTCAATAACCTTGACCACTCAAGTGAGATCAATGAATGTCTTGCAGCTTGGACATCAAGGCTTACCCCTTGGCATTGACCTCCAGAGTTATTTGCTTGCACTGCCATTGGAGCTTATGTCTTGAGGGTCTCCTAGACACCTATGGATACAAAGCATCTCTCCATCTTTGCACCTTCATGACCAAGGCCTCCAGAGCAATGTCCAAAAACCTTGGAGTCAGTTCACTCCCATGTTGTGCTGTCCCCGTGTCGTTCCCAGTTCCAAATAAGCTGTGGAATAACTTTCAACATCTTTCAGCTTCAAGGCACTTGCCCTTAAGAGACACGGGCTGATTTTAAATAGTACAGTTTAGCTTTAATGTGCCAGCCTCTCATGGTTTTGGGCCCCTGCTGAGGCATGCAGCTGCTCAAAAGTGTGATTGGCACTGACTGCACACTGCAATCATGTTGTTCAACAGGCAGCAAAAAGTTGGCATGCTGCCCATATCCTTTTGAACAGCTACGGATTAATTATGCATCGCAATCCTTGTGACAATTTTCAGGAGTTATCAAATTTAGCCCCCTTGGTGCGTAAATCTGATTTCTTTTAAGCCTTTATTTTTCCTTAAGCTCAGTGTGACTTTTGTACTCAGCTTGTCAAAATTGTCGTGTGGAGGTAAGTTTTGCTCTGTGTTAGCAGCCAACAAATGGTAGGAAGATTTCCCCAAATTTACAAATGAAGGGGTGACAGGAAGATATGTTCACCATAGTAACATTTATGAAAAACAGAAAACGATATTAATTTCACCTAAACCTTTGAGAAAATTATGTGGCTGTACAATATAAAAATAATATTTTTACTTGTAAAATTCAGTTGAAAGTCCTTGCTTTAATGGGCGGCAGGGTGGCACAGTGGTTAGCACTGCTGCCTACGGCACTGAGGACCTGGGTTTGATCCCGATCCTAGGTCACCGTCTGTGTGGAGTTTGCACATTCTCCCCGTGTCTGCATGGGTCTCACCCCCACAACCCAAAGATGTACAGGGTTAGGTGGAATGGCCACACTAAATTGCCCCTTAATTGGGAACAAAATAATTGGGTACTCTAAATTTATTTAAAAAAAATGAAAATCCTTGGGCGCGATTCTCCACTCCCGCGCCGGTTGGGAGAATCGCTTGGGCCGCCAAAATTTCCCGGGACGTCGGTCCGATGCCCTCCCGCGATTCTCCCAAGCGGCAGGAACGGCCCGGTCGAATTTCGCGGGCCGCAGGCCGGAGACACCCAAGATGGCGATTCTCCGGCACCCCCGCTATTCTCAGGCCCGGATGGGCCAAGCGGCCAGGCCAAAACGGCGGGTTCCCCCCGGCGCCGTCCACACCTGGTCGCTGCCGTCGTGAGCGGTGCGTGAACGCTGGGGGGGGGGGGCGGCCTGCGGGGGGGCGAGGGGGGATCCTGCACCGGGGGATACCTCAAATGTGGGGTGGCCCGCGATCGGTGCCCACCGATCGTTGGGCCGTCCTCTCTGAAGGAGGACCTCCTTCCTTCCGCGGCCCCGCAAGATCCGTCAGACATCTTCTTGCGGGGCGGACTTAGAGAGGACGGCAACCATGCATGCGCGGGTTCACGACGGCGCGGCCACTTCGGCGTGGGGATGGAGAATCGCGCCCCTCGTTTTAGCCTCTCCCACCACGAGTGAAGCTATGTTGACTTTGCCAAGTTTTTATTCTTGGAATGGTTCAGCAGATAAGGCCGTGAAAAACAGCTGTAGTCTGAAGCAGCATTGGTCAAAAGCTGTTAATATATCAAAAGCAAAATGCTGAGCATGTTAAAAATCGGAACTGAAAACTGAAAATGCTAGAAAATACTCAGCATGTTTAGCAGACCTGAAATATTAACTCTGTTGCTCTCTCCACAGTTGCTGCCAGATCTGCTGAGCATTTTCTGCTGTTAAAATATCATATTTTTAAAACATCATTGTAACAAACACGTACTTTTTATGTTGGTGCTGGATTTTGTGCGGTGCATGCTAGAAGCAACATGTAAGAGATTAGTACCTAATGTCTCTAACGAGGTTTCTCAGTAGAAAAAGATACATGTTTATTGTAAGGAACATAAAAATGACACTGAATCCCAGAAAATATCTAGGGCGTGATTCTCTGGCCACCAGGCATTGATCCCACTATTCCCGGTGAACAGCAGGAGAGCCCCTAAATGGGTTTAGTGCCGGGCGCCGAACAGATCGCGACCGTCCCAACCTGCGGCGCCCAACGTGATCTGATTCACGCCCTCACTGGGCGTGAGCCAATCTCGCATATTTAAATAAGTCTGAAAACGTATTTAAATATGCACAGCCCGTTCGAGGCCGGAGTCTCCTGGCTCCCGGGATTCACCGGACCTACCGGCACAGTGTGAGGCTGGCGGGAGTCAGTACTGGTCTCATCAACGGAGACCAGATGTGATGACCGCGTCAGGGGGCTCTGAGGCCATTGGAGCCCCAGGGCAGGGCAGTGCCAATGTGGCACTCTGGCAGTGCCACCTGGAATGTCAGCAGGAACAGGGTCTCACAGATCGGGCTGACATTTTGACTGGCAGCCTCAATCAGGACACCACCCCCTTCGCTTTATGAAGTTTCCCAACGTTTTTGTGGCCCCTGGAAACCCTCCCTACCCCACTCTCATAGACATGGCCCCCTGAGACTGACCCCTGGCAGTGCCAACGCAGCACCCAGGCACCTTGGCACTGCCAGCCTGGCACCTTGTCGCTCCCACCTGGGCACTGCCCGGGTGTCAAGGTGGTGGTGCCAGGGTGCCCATCCTGTCCTGTCTTCGACCACCCAGGTGTCTCTAATGGCCTGCGAGACCCCCGAGGTGTCGCCTCGCCTGGTCCACGTTTCTGGGAACCAGTGCTAAACGGCATCCGGTTGAGGTATTGCAGGCGCGGCCGTTGACTCCTGGGCGCCAGGTGAAAGCGGCGTCCGAGTATTTAAATGAGCCTAATGAGGGTGAGATCCAGATCGCAACGGGTGGAGTGAGTCAGGTGATTCGCTATTGGCCCAGCGCCTGGTGTGGAGCTCGATTTGGGGTTCACGCAGGATTGACCCATTGCATCCGGATCCGCACTGGGAGCAACGAGCAACGCAGTCGCTGAATCGCGCCCCAAGTGTGGGATGTTTCAGTGAGAATCTCCCCAAGCTCCAAAAAAATGACTTAGTGTGGGTGAATACCGGCCTGATTCGCGCCCAAGCACCCGACAGAAATCACGCCCGTGATTCCCGCCCAAAATTACACTTCACAATTTTCCAGGAGAATCGCGCTCCTAGTGTTAAAAACTCCAAAACATGATGGTCCCAAATAGACCCTGACAGACAGAAGCTGAATACTAATTGATGATACTAGGTTGTATTTTGAGAGAACGCAGTAGGACGAAAACATATTGCTCACATTTTACTTTGAACTTATCACAGTTATGGAGTCCTGTGCAGCTTTAAAGAGTGCAGGCTTTCTCGAGTCTGGGGTCTTCACCATAGATCCTGATGGTTTGGAGCGTGGAGTGGATCCATTTCCTGTGGAATGTGATATGATCTCTGACTCGGCAACAGGTTAGTAGTCCAGCGTAACCAGTTTTTAATTAATACTTTAAACATTTGGCAATGAGTATGTGGAGCATTCTTCAAGAATAGCCTATTTTTTATGTGCTTCCTAGAAATTATTTTAAAATTGTGTTTTTGAAATTCTAAGTGAGGAAACTATCGAGTAAAATTCCTCTTAGAATTAATAATAATAATAATAATCTTTATTAGTGTCACAAGTAGGCTTACATAAACACTGCAATAAAGTTACTGTGAAAATCCTCTAGTCACCACACTCCAGCGCCTGTTCGGGTACACTGAGGGAGAATTCAGAATGTCCAAATTACCTAACAAGCACATCTTTCGGGACTTGTGGAAGGAAACCGGAGCAGACACAGGGAGAACGTGCAGATTCTGCAGACAGCAACCCAAGCTGGGAATCGAACCAGGGTCCCTGCTGCTGCAAAGCAACAGTGCTAATCACTGTGCTACCGTGCCGCCCAATTAGTTTGTCGATCAGATTAAGTTTGTGTCTTTTATTTGCACAACAAAACATTTTTTAAACTTTGCAACTTTTATTTGTGATTTCTGTAAGTAGGCACAAATAAAACATCACATGCCACTTTCCTGAAGAAGAGCAGGGAATTGTCCCAATGTTTCTCTGTGATTCTGGGACAATGTTCAACTCACAACCATGATGTGGAGAACCATTCACCTGAGGAAGGAGCTGCGCTCTGAAAACTAGTAAATCAAAACAAACCTGTTGGACTTTATCCTGGTGTTGTAAGACTTCTTACTGATCTCACAACTAACAGCATCAAAACAGACTAACTAGGCTTTCATCTCCTTGTTGTTTCTGGAACATTGCCAAGCATAAATTGACTGTTTCAGTTCAGTACCTAATAACCATGACCATAGACTTTCATTGTGGACCAGCCTTATCTCATATGATGAACAGAACTGATCTCAGACATACCAATTTAGGAGCTAAAACAGAATACAGGAGACTTCCGGGTGCGGCGATGACCAGCTAAGTCGCACGTTTCGGCAGCTCCCGGTGGAACGGACTTTTGGGCTCTTGATATGAGCCCCAACGGCAATTTTAACGGCTAAAAACACCGTGCGGTAAACCAGAAGGGAATTCCCCCTGGACACGGATGGAAAAAGGAGAGGAAAGTGGCCGGATTGCAGCGGATCCTTTGGAACAGCGGCAAGGAAGGCAAGCAAAAACCAAGATGGCGTCGGAAGGTGGCAGTTTCATATGGGGCCCTGAACAACAAGAGTTCTTGAAATGCTGCGTGGAGGAGATAAAAAAGGAAATGAAGAAAGAGTTGTTGGCCCCGATACTACAGGCGATCGAAGGGCTAAAGGAGGAACAAAAGACCCAGGAGCAGGAGCTTCGGGTCGTGAAGGCGAAGGCAACCGAGAATGAGGACGATATACAGGGCCTGGTGGTGAAGACGGAGATACAGGAGGCACATCAGAAACGATGTGTGGAGAGGTTGGAGGCACTGGAAAACAACGCAAGGAGGAACAACCTGAGGATTCTTGGTCTTCTGAAGGTGTGGAGGGGGCGGACGTCGGGGCATATGTGAGCACGATGCTGCACTCGTTAATGGGAGCGGAGGCCCCGTCGGGTCCGTTGGAGGTGGAGGGAGCGTACCGAGTTATGGTGCGAGGATCGAGAGCAGGAGAAACTCCCAGAGCCATAGTGGTGAGATTCCTCCGTTTTAAGGATAGAGAAATGGTCCTTAGATGGGCGAAGAAAACTCGGTGCAGTAAATGGGAGAACGCGGTGATCCGCGTTTATCAAGACTGGAGTGCGGAGGTGGCGAGAAGGAGGGCGAGCTTTAATCGGGCCAAGGCGGTGCTTCATAAAAGGAAGATAAAATTTGGAATGCTGCAACCGGCAAGACTGTGGGTCACATATCAAGGGAGGCACCACTACTTTGAGACGGTGGATGAAGCGTGGACTTTTATTGTAGAAGAAAAACTGGAATGAGTGGATTATTAAAAAGAACGTTTGGACAAAGTGGTGGGGCGAATGTGGGGGGCGAAGAGGGGTTTTATGTTCTAATCCTGCGGTATGGTAACTTTTCTTTCTCCCACAGGTGGTGATGGGGGGAGGTGGGGAGGGAGAGGAGATGGGGCGTTGGCCATGGGGGGCGGGGCCAAGGGAGAAGCGCGGGCTTGGTTCCCGCGCTATGATAATTATGGCGGGAATAGAGAAGCAGGAAGGAGGGGGCGTCGCACGGTGCGAGCCGTGGTCACGGGGGGAAGCCGAGGTCAGCCAGAGTTTGCTGACTTCTGGGAGCAACATGGGGGGAGTAATTACGCTAGCGGGGGGTCTAGCGGGGGGGGTGGGAGGGGGGAATTACTGGGTTGCTGCTGCTGGGGAAAGGGGGGAGTGGGTACGGGAGAGGATGGGCGGGGGGGCACCGCCTGGGGGAGATACAGCTGCGTGGGATCTGGGTGAGAAGCTGGAAAAAGATGATGGCTAATCGGCAAGGGGCGGGGGGGGTGGGAAGCCCCCCAACTCGGCTGATCACGTGGAACGTGAGAGGGCTCAACGGGCCGATAAAGAGGGCACGAGTACTCGCACACCTTAAGAAACTTAAAGCAGATGTGGTTATGTTACAGGAAACGCACCTGAAACTGATAGACCAGGTTAGGCTGCGCAAAGGATGGGTGGGGCAGGTGTTCCATTCGGGGCTGGATGCGAAAAACAGGGGGGTGGCTATATTAGTGGGGAAGCGGGTAATGTTCGAGGCAAAGACTATAGTGGCGGATAACGGGGGCAGATACGTGATGGTGAGTGGCAAACTACAGGGAGAGATGGTGGTTTTGGTAAACGTGTATGCCCCGAACTGGGATGATGCCAATTTTATGAGGTGAATGCTAGGTCGCATTCCGGACCTAGAGACGGGAAAGCTGATAATGGGGGGAGACTTTAACACGGTGTTGGAACCAGGGCTGGATAGGTCGAAGTCCAGGACTGGTAGGAGGCCGGCAGCAGCCAAGGTGCTTAAAGATTTTATGGAGCAGATGGGAGGTGTGGACCCGTGGAGATTCAGTAGACCTAGGAGTAAGGAGTTCTCGTTTTTCTCCTATGTCCATAAAGTCTATTCGCGCATAGACTTTTTTGTGCTGGGTAGGGCATTGATCCCGAAGGTGAGGGGAACGGAATATACGGCTATAGCCATTTCGGATCATGCCCCACACTGGGTGGACTTGGAGATAGGGGAGGAAACAGGAGGGCGCCCACCCTGGAGAATGGACATGGGACTAATGGCGGATGAGGGGGTGTGTCTAAGGGTGAGGGGATGTATTGAAAAGTACTTGGAACTCAATGACAATGGGGAGGTCCAGGTGGGAGTGGTCTGGGAGGCGTTGAAGGCGGTGGTTAGGGGGGAGCTGATATCAATAAGGGCACATAAAGGGAAGCAGGAGAGTAAGGAACGGGAGCGGTTGCTGCAAGAACTTTTGAGGGTGGACAGACAATATGCGGAAGCACCGGAGGAGGGATTGTACAGGGAAAGGCAAAGGCTGCATGTGGAATTTGACTTGCTGACTACAGGCACTGCAGAGGCACAATGGAGGAAGGCGCAGGGTGTACAGTATGAATATGGGGAGAAGGCGAGCAGATTGCTGGCACACCAATTGAGGAAAAGGGGAGCAGCGAGGGAAATAGGGGGAGTGAGGGACGAGGAAGGAGAGATGGAGCGGGGAGCGGAGAGAGTGAATGAAGTGTTCAAGACATTTTATAAAAAATTATATGAAGCTCAACCCCCGGATGGGAGGGAGAGAATGATGGACTTTTTGGATCGGCTGGAAATTCCCAAGGTGAAAGAGCAGGAAAGGGTGGGACTGGGAGCACAGATCGAGGTAGAAGAAGTGGTGAAAGGAATTAGGAACATGCAGACGGGAAAGGCCCCGGGACCGGACGGATTCCCAGTTGAATTCTACAGAAAATATTTGGACTTGCTCGCCCCGGTACTGACGAGGACCTTTAACTAGGCAAAGGAAAGGGGACAACTGCCCCCGACTATGTCTGAAGCAACGATATCGCTTCTCTTAAAGAAGGAAAAGGACCCGCTACAATGCGGGTCCTACAGACCAATTTCCCTACTAAATGTGGTTGCCAAGGTCCTGGCCAAGGTAATGGCAATGAGAATAGAGGAATGTGTCCCGGGGGTGGTTCACGAGGACCAAACTGGGTTTGTGAAGGGGAGACAGCTGAACACGAATATACGGAGGCTGTTAGGGGTAATGATGATGGCCCCACCAGAGGGTGAAACGGAGATAGTAGTGGCGATGGATGCCGAGAAAGCATTTGATAGAGTGGAATGGGATTATTTGTGGGAGGTGTTGAGGAGATTTGGTTTTGGAGAGGGGTATGTTAGATGGGTGCAGCTATTGTATAGGGCCCCAGTGGCGAGTGTGGTCACGAATGGACGGGGATCGGCATATTTTCGGCTCCATAGAGGGACAAGGCAGGGATGTCCTCTGTCCCCATTACTGTTTGCACTGGCGATTGAGCCCCTGGCGATAGCGCTGAGGGGTTCCAAGAGATGGAGGGGAGTACTTAGGGGAGGAGAAGAACACCGGGTATCTTTGTATGCGGATGATTTGCTACTATATGTGGCGGATCCGGCGGAGGGGATGCCAGAAATAATGCGGATACTTGGGGAGTTTGGGGATTTTTCAGGGTATAAATTGAACATGGGGAAGAGTGAGCTGTTTGTGGTGCATCCAGGGGAGCAGAGTAGAGAAATAGAGGACCTACCGTTGAGGAAGGTAACAAGAGACTTTCGTTACCTGGGGATCCAGATAGCTAAGAATTGGGGCACATTGCACAGGCTAAATTTAACGCGGTTGGTGGAACAGATGGAGGAAGATTTCAAGAGATGGGATATGGTAGCACTGTCAATGGCAGGGAGGGTGCAGGCGGTTAAGATGGTGGTCCTCCCGAGATTCCTCTTTGTGTTTCAGTGCCTCCCGGTGGTGATCACGAAGGCTTTTTTTAAAAGGATAGAAAAGAGCATCATGGGTTTTGTTTGGGCCGGGAAGACTCCGAGAGTGAGGAAGGGATTCTTACAGCGTAGTAGGGATAGGGGGGGGCTGGCACTACCGAGCCTAAGTGAGTACTATTGGGCCGCTAATATTTCAATGGTGAGTAAGTGGATGGGAGAGGAGGAGGGAGCGGCGTGGAAGAGATTAGAGAGGGCGTCCTGTAGGGGGACTAGCCTGCAGGCTATGGTGACAGCCCCATTGCCGTTCTCACCGAGGAACTACACCACAAGCCCGGTGGTGGTAGCTACACTGAAGATTTGGGGACAGTGGAGATGACATAGGGGAAAGACTGGAGCATTGGGGGGGTCCCCGATAAGAAACAACCATAGGTTAGCCCCGGGGGGAATGGATGGGGGATATGGAATGTGGCAAAGAGCAGGAATAACGCAACTGAAAGATCTATTTGTGGATGGGAAGTTCGCAAGTCTGGGAGCGCTGACCGAGAAATATGGGTTGCCCCAAGGGAATGCATTCAGGTACATGCAATTGAGGGCTTTTGCGAGGCAACAGGTGAGGGAATTTCCGCAGCTCCCGACACAAGAGGTGCAGGACAGAGTGATCTCAAAGAAATGGGTGGGGGATGGTAAGGTGTCAGATATATATAGGGAAATGAGGGACGAAGGGGAGATTATGGTGGATAAACTAAAAGGGAAATGGGAAGAAGAGCTAGGGGAGGAGATCGAGGAGGGGCTGTGGGCAGATGCCCTAAGCAGGGTAAACTCGTCGTCCTCGTGTGCCAGGCTAAGCCTGATTCAGTTTAAGGTATTACACAGGGCACATATGACTGGAACACGGCTCAGTAAATTTTTTGGGGTGGAGGATAGGTGTGCGAGGTGCTCGAGAAGCCCAGCGAATCATACCCATATGTTTTGGTCATGCCCGGCACTACAGGGGTTTTGGATGGGGGTGACAAAGGCGCTTTCAAAAGTAGTAGGAGTCCGGGTCGAACCAAGCTGGGGGTTGGCTATATTTGGGGTTGCACAAGAGCCGGGAGTGCAGGAGGCGAGAGAGGCCGATGTTTTGGCCTTTGCGTCCCTAGTAGCCCGGCGCAGGATATTGTTAATGTGGAAAGAAGCCAAGCCCCCGGGGGTGGAGACCTGGATAAATGACATGGCGGGGTTCATAAAGCTAGAGCGGATTAAGTTCGTCCGAAGGGGGTCGGCTCAAGGGTTCACCAGGCGGTGGCAACCGTTCGTCGAATATCTTGCGGATAGATAGATGGGGGAAAAAAGAAGGCAGCAGCAGCAGCCCAGGATTTGGGGGGGGGGGGGGAGGGATGGGGGGTGGGGTGGGCGGGGTGGGTGTAGCTTGTGACAAGGCAGTTGCCAATTAGGGCTAGTTTTCATTTTTGTTATTTAATATTTATTTATTTTTTGTTTTTTGTTTATATAAAATAGGTCATTGTTATCTGTGTTGTTATAATGTTGTGTAAAGGATGCACAATGTACTGTGTTGGTTGACCACAAATTTTCAATAAAATATTTATTAAAAAAAAAACAGAATACAGGCAGTCTATTTCAGCATCTGACTTTTGAAATGACAAAAAAAAAAGGGTTACTGAGAATTAAGTTTAAACAAATTAAATTATTTTAGCTTTTCCTGTGATAAATAGATGTAGAAGAGATAGTCATGTGGATTTAAGGATGATCCTTGAGATAGCTCTAAAAAAGTAGAACAAATGATGAATAGATTTCTAAAACTTGCTATGTTTTGTCTCAAGATAAATTCAGTAGCAGGTCAACTATATTTCCACAGGCTTCGATAAAGAGTCATCCAGACTCGAAACGTTAGCTCTCTTCTCTCTCCACAGATGCTGTCAGACCTGCTGCGATTGTCCAGTATTTTCTGTTTTTGTGTCCACAGGTTTATTTTGTTTCAGTCAGTGTTTTATTTGTAGTTTTGAAATTGTATTTTGGGCTGCCGTAACATAAATGGGTGATTTACACATTGTTCATTTGTGATGTGGTGTACTAGTGTGGACCAGGGTGTTTCTGCTCAAAGATTATAATTAGAATGTCCATACTAAGAAAGTGAGGTGGTTTGAAATATTATGGGACTGTTAGGACAAATGTGCCAGATGTTTGAAAAGAAGAGCAGCAAACCTTGAAGGATTAATTCAGTAGTGAAAACAAACTCATACTAGCCTTACAATAGACTATTACATTTGCTTTTAAATGAACAGTCTGTGTGTTGAAAATTACAATCTCTATTTTTTAAGGCATTACTGTGATAGGTCATGATTCAGAGGATCGAATTCGTGTGTCTCCCTGCGAAGATGCCGGGTGCTATTCTCGAACCATCAATTACAATCAGGCATCCCTGGACCAACTCAAGTCTTTAACAGAGACCTCAAAGTACTGTGAACAGTATATCAGCGTAAGTAACTCTGAACCCCATTACAACTATTTCATAGTCATAGCTAATGCAAAAATATATTACAATGGGTGCTAAATTCCTGTTTCATTTAATGTTTATAGTAGTTGTTCAAAATGAAAAGGAAAAAAGTGAAATTATATTTAAAAATCAATTAGTGTGAAGATAGTTTAAAAGCAGAGTAATGAATGTCTAATGGACACTTTGGAGTTATGTTGTGTGTTCACTGCCAGGTGTTGATCTAGCAGAACAGATTGCTGCCTAGGCAGTGAAGATGAAGTCGACCCTTATCAGTTTTCACTGTTTCTGTGTTCTGTAGTTCCCATTTGAAATAGCAGTGTTGAATGATGAACATTTTGATGCTTTATTCACAAATCTCAGTATAATTACGCCATATTAGATAGTGCTGCTGAAGCACGGATTTTCCATTCTCTTTTCACTGAAGCTGTATGGTTATTATCTGTGGTTTGAGAGCAGAGAATCATTACGATTTGACTTTACTATGTTCCCCATTCAATGACTCCACTATTGAAAGACATGCATTTAGCTGCCATGGTGGAGTTAATGAGAGGGGAACACATTGGAGAGGGGTACACGCTAACCTACACTAAAGGCTCTATCTAACTATTAGTCGTTTTAAAGAAATGTTAACATTTAGACTGTAGTCAGTTCAGGGAAACTTATGTCTGCCTGGGTTGACTGCTTTTATTTTCAGCTTGTGATTTGTGAAACTGGAACAAACACTTGTATTCCAATAATAAAAACTGTGAACACTGGAAACAGCTTTGTTGGTATAATATTGGACTGAATTTTATGCAGAAGTGATGGCCCTGCCCACTGGCTCAAAAACATGTATGGAACGATCTCCTGTACTGTATGCAGAACAATACTTTTCACTGTACCTCGGTACATGTGGCAATAAATCTAAATCTAAACCAGCACCCAATTTTCCAGTTGTCAGGCAATTCATTGCCTGAGGTTGTGGCTTCATCCCCATGAGGGAGGATGCTCCACCTCCAAATGCTGCTGGCAAATAAGATGGCTGGCAGCTCCTAAGCCCCAGAAGCTCCACCGAGAGCAGCGGCCACTGCTGGAACTAGTCAATTCCCAAGTCGTTGTGTCACTGGACGCTAGCATTCAATGTAGTGACCTTACTGGGGCCAGTCACTCAGGTTCCAGCAAGGTGAGGGGATCAGTGAATGGGAGGCCAGGGGTTTAATACAAGGTGGCACTTTCCAATGGTGGGGGTGGGTCTTCAAGCGGCACAGGAGGACCCCAAACAGGAGGGAATCCCCCCTGTTCACAAAGTCAGATTTACCTGATGACTCTGTCATCATGTCATGAGCCACCATTAATTAACCCAAGGCTGGGCAGTCTGCCTGACACCTACCCCATCACTGATAAAATAATAGCATAGACGGGTAAGCGACAGGTAGTACCAGCTCCAGTCCCTCAGCCATCTCACTAGAATTTACATCCTCCTCCCACCCCACCTGCCAGCCTGCTCTGGAGCAGGGCAGGCATAAGAAGGTGTCAAATTCTGGTCATTAACCCTAAATTTTGTCATTTAAAACCAACCTTATTTGTACTGTTTTCTAATTTTACCTGTTCAAACTAATTTTCATAGAATCATAGAATCCCTACAGTATAGGAGGCCATTCAGCCCATCACGTCTGCATCGACCCTCCAAAAGAGCTTCCCAGGCCCAATCCCCATTCTATGCTCAAAACCCTATGTAACCTAACCTTTGGACACTAAGGGACAATTTAGCATGGTCAATCCACATCTTTGGACTGTGGGGAGGAAACCGGAGCACCCGGAGGAAACCTACGCAGACACAGGGAGGACGTGCAGGCTCCACACAAACAGTCACCCGAGCTCGGAATTGAACCCGGGTTCCTGGCGCTGTGAGACAGCAGTGCTAACCATGTGTTAATTTTTTAAAAAATCTTTTGCCGCTATTCATTCTTCTGTTTCTTTGGTACCACCCTATTTTACAGCTGGAAGAAAAAGATAAATGCACTAGTTGATTAACATTAAACAGCCAAATGGCTGAGATATCAATGATTGTCAGGCATTGAACATAGATGTGCCAATTGTTGATATATGTAAACCATGAAGAGGGCTCTCAACAAGTGTACCTGCTGCAGTCCTGATTGTCCCTTTGGTAAACTCGATCATGGTATTTGAAAGGTTAAAGTAACCTCAGTATGATTGTGCAGACCTGCCTCCATGATTTGACTCGTAATAGGACTGGTATGTATCAGGGGTGGTAATATAAACAGTACAAGAGCACAGATAGGAAAAATAACAAACAAGGACACTGATACAATCTGCCATACCACGGTGCAGTTAGGAATGTGTTGGACTATTCATCCCCATAAGAATTTAATCATTAAACAACTATTTATGTTTTGTGTTACTTAGTTGGAATGCCGCCATATCCGCTTCCTTAAGCAGCGCTGGGGTTGGTGGGTGTCTCGTGATGGGCATAAAATAAATTCCTGGGGTGGAGCCTCAACCGACAGTGGGAAATGTGCTTGTGGGGAGAATGGTAAGAGGGACTATACATAATAGTTAAAAACGGCTAACTTTATCTCCTTCTTAATGAATCGGAAACACCCCTTGCTTTTTTAGAAATGCAAGTTAGTCTTTCATTTCTTCTTGCTTCCTTCAATGAAATAGTTTTAAAACTCAAACCATTGTCCTCAGTCCAAACTCTGTTCCCAGCCAATTCCATCCCTCTTCCTGGCTAATCCAGTTTCCAACTTTGGTGTCATATTGTACCTGGAGATGAGCTTCCAATCAAATATTCACACCATCATTAAGACCACCGATTTCTACCTGAGTAATATGGCTTCACTTTTGTCCTGTCTCGTTATACCTTCATTCATGCCTTCTGTAAACTGGAGCTCATCCAAAACTCTGCTGCATGTCTTCACTCGCAGAAAGTCCTGTTCCCCTATCACCTTGTTTGTGCTCATCTACATTGGCTCCCACTCAAGCAATGTGTCTATTTTAAAGTTCTCATTTTGTTGTCAATTCCCTCCATGGCCTCGCCCCTCCCCACCTTTGTAATCTCATCCAGCCCCACAATCCTTTGAGATTCCTGCGTTCATCTACTTCTGGACTCCTGAGCATCCCAATTTAAACTGTTTGACCATTAGTGGCCGTGCTTTCAGCTGCCTTGGCCCTAAGCTCTGGAATACCTTCCCTACATCTTTCCAGTTCTTTATCCATCTTCCTCTTTTAAGAGACTCCTTCAAACCCACCTCTTTGCCCAAGCTTTTGGTCCATTGACTTCCTGTCTCCTGATGCGGCTCGTTGTCACATTTTGTTTTGGTGTCCTGTGTGAAGAATTTTATTAGGCTAAAGGCATGATTAAAATATAAATTGTTGTTGTTTTCTTACTTGTTCATGAATTATAAATTAATTTAATACACCTCTCCCCAATGCTTTTTTATTCAGTTTCCAGATAATGCTAAAAAAAATAGAGATGATGTGAGGACAATCAGACGTAATTTAAATTTGTAATTGGAGAGTTTCTCTAAATGTTGAGTTCATAAATTTGGTTATTTTAAGTTTGCCTTTCCTTGCTGTATTTATGTTGCAATGCTGTTCACAGTAGCCACAACTTCACATTGCTGATTTACACAGATCTTTCCCAACTTCCTGGGAAGATCTTCATGCAGAAGTGTAAGTTGGAATCCAATCTGCAATATAACTGGAACAGCCTTCAAGCACCAGCAGTATAAAACAAGCAAACACTCCTATTTGAAACAGTGCTGGACACTGCAAAAGCTACTTGAGGCTGGTCAATTGGGTTGTGTTATTTTAAGAAGTTTTTTGTGGGAATATCCTAGTAGTTAAATTTAAATACATGTCTTTATGTTTAGGATTCATACATTTAAAAATGCTAAATCTTACTAATAGGAAAATTGTTTTGATACCGTGAAGTGTTAAAATACCTAGCATAATTTTCTTCACAGGCAACTGTGCCCTTGGTCTTTCCACATGTAACTGTGATGCAAATGACGGTGTTTGGAGACATGATAAAGGATATTTGACGGATAAAACAATCCTTCCTGCGCAGGAAGTGAGATTTGGAGATACAAGAGACGTGCCAGTAGAGATGGCATTTCACAAGATTGGTCCACTTCGTTGTTATGGACAGGGTACGGTCAACATAGAAAACAAATGGGAGACTCATTCCAGAAGCAAAGCTTGAAGGCTGCCGAAGCAGCTTGAAGTTCATCATAAAATAACAAACAATATAACTGGATAAATAGCTGATTAGGAACGCAACTAGAGATGCATGGGCATAGACAACCGATTTCCAGGGCAGCATGGTGGTGCAGTGGTGAGCACTGCTGGCTCACGGCACTGAGGACCCGGGTTCGATCCCGGCCCCGGGTCATTGTCTGTGTGGAGTTTGCACATTCTCCCCGTGTCTGCGTAAGGTCTCACCCCTACAACCCAAAGATGTGCAGGGTAGGTCGATTGGCCACGATAAATTGTCCCTTGATTGGGAAAAAATAATTGGGTACTCTAAATTTATTTTTAAGAAAGATAACCAATCTCTATGATCATAATCCTGTTAAAATTACTGTAATATCATTTTGGGAATGCAAGTGGTCAGGTTGAATAACATTGGTTGCCACAGAACCTGAAAAATTCTCGTCTCCCTGTGTGGTGAGGTGGGGGAGGGGGAGTCATTAATATGCTAAATGAGAGACAGTCACAAGAAGCTAAAAAAGCATTTGTACTCTCTGTAGTTTAGCATCAATCAAAACGCAGGAGTCTGAAAATTGACACAGCTAATTCCTGATTATATAGTAAGAGTTAACATCCAGGAGCCTTGTTTGCTCATCATTGATATTGAGGAAGACATGTCAGAGATGCTTTTGGTATGTTCTATCTATTTATTGTCACTCCTTCCCCAAGAAATTAAATCAAATTGGGGAGGGCAGGAATAATTTTGTGCAAAAGGAAGAGAATAAGTATGAAGTCGTGACATCACAAATATTAAAGTATTAATAATAATTAATAATAATAACCTTTTATTGTCACAAGTATGAAGTACCGTGAAAAGCCTCTAGTTACCATATTCCGGCGCCTGTTCCGGTAAGCTGGTACGGGAATTGAACTCGCGCTGCTGGCCTTGTTCTGCATCACAAACCAGCTGTCTAGCCCACTGAGCTAAACCAGCTCTTCAGTAGCTGAAAACATACATGTGCGCCAAGAATGAATCTCTAATGATGATCCAAAAACATTGATCCACTTGTGGTGCAGGCAATGATTTACAAGGGGTCAAAGCGCTGCTCATAATGAAAAATTAGATCAGGCAATTCCAAAGATTTCCAGCCAATGAATTTGGCCTGGACATTCCAGTAGGTCCCATTTTTACTTCCATTCCCACAGGATCTAGAGGTTGGTTTCTTCTTCGGGCCCAAATTTTGTGCAGGGTAGAAGAGGTTGGACCATTGGAAATGGGCAAACCGATCATCTTGGTGTTATATCTGTATGACATCAAATATCTTGTATTGGGTGGCTGTATCCTCTTCCCGGCTTGGACCCAACTCAGTGACTGATCTCCAATGCTCTTCTGCACAGAGGTCTTTGCATCTGGGTCCTGCCCAACTTTCCTCCTCTGCACTCCTGGTTGATTTACTGTGGAATGTGTCCAATTTCATTACCAGCAGAGCAACACTTATATCTCAGTAGCAAAGGTGCAGTAAGAACAATTGTGATGTTTAAATGTTTTGAAATACTCAAGGCAAAAGGCGAGTTTAAGGGATTTATGCACCCAATATTTTGATTTTAACTTGGGTTTAAGAATGTGTAAATCTTGTCAAAGTTTGTGGCCGTGATTCTCCGAGCCTGCGCCGGGTTGGAGAATCGCCGGGGATGCGTGAAATTCCCGCCATGCCGCTCCGACGCCGGGCCGCCAATTCTCCGGCGACCGGCGAATCGGTGCCAATCGCACCCACGCGGTCGCCATGCCACCGATTGGGGGCCGCAGAAATAGATCCCCCTCCAGCAATTCTCCGACGGGCGACCGGCCAAACTCCTGCCGGCATGGTTTACATCTGGTACCACCCGGCAGGAGCTCGGAGACGGGGTGGCGGTCCTGGTGGAGGGCGGGGGGAATCTGACTCCGGGGAGGACCTCAGCGGTGGCCACCGATCGGCGGGCCATCGCGATCTGGGGGTGTTATGGGCCAGGGTTTAGAGAACCCCAAAGTGTATCATGGAGTTCACCTGACCCACAACTTTTAATAGATTGTGGTATGGGGAGCACACGGCCCACTCTACAGGTGTGGTACAGCAGAAATGGGAAAGTATTTTTTAAAGCAAAACAATTTTATTCTATGAACTCAAGTAAACATGTTTAACACATACAGTGAACATATTAGCAGCCATCAATTCAAATACAACCCCCAAAGAATACAACACTAAGTAATCCTTAATAACTTCCCAAACGACTTCCGGTTGCGGCTATGCGGAGCTAAGCCGCACGATTCGGCAGCTCCCGCAATTACGGACCTTCGGGCTCGCTAGAGGAGCCCCAACGGAATTTTTTTTACAGACAACCCGTGGGGAAGAGAAGAGAGAGGTCCCCTACCGACTTTTATGGACCGGACCCGGAGTGCAACGGCCAAAAAAGTGGCATTGGAGCAGCGGGAGAAGCGAGGGAAAAAAAGCAAAATGGCGGCGGCCGGGGACAAAGAGGAGATGCAGGAATTCATCAAGCGCTGCTTCGAGGAGCTGCGTAAGGAGATGCTGGCGCCTATGCAGGCGGTTATTGAAGGAGGAGGGATAACCCCGAAGGCCCACGAGGTGAAGATCCAGGAGGTCTAGAAAAGAGTGAGTGAGAATGAGGACGAGCTCTTGGGTTCTGGCGGTGAGAGTGGAGCGGCACGAGGCGCTACACAAGAAGTGGACGGGAAGACTCGAAGACCTGGAGAACAGGTCGAGGAGAAATAATCTGAGGATCCTGGGTCTCCCAGAAGGAGTGGAGGGGGCCGATGCCGCGGCATACGCGGGCACGATGATCGGGGCGATGATGGGCGGGGAGGCCCCTTCGAGGGTGCTGGAGCTGGACGGGGTGCACCGGGTGCTGGCGAGAAAGCCCAAGGCAACTGAGCCGCCAAGGGCGATGGTGGTGAGATTTCACCGGTTTACGGACAGAGAGAGGGGCCTGAAATGGGCCAAGAAGGAGCGGAGCAGCAAGTGAGACAATGCAGAGATCCGAATATACCCGGACTGGAGCACGGAGGTTGCCAAGCGGAGAGCGGGTTTCAACCGGGCCAAAGCGGTGCTGCATCGGAAAGGAGTGAAATTTGGAATGCTGCAGCCAGCGCGACTGTGGGTTACATACAAGGACCAACACTATTACTTCGAAACGCCTGAAGAGGCGTGGACCTTTATACAAGCTGAAAGGTTGGACTCTAACTGAGGGTTTGTGAGGGTGGGGGGTGTTTGAGGGTTGAAGTATGATGGTTATTGTATATAGGGGGTCAATCACGCGCAGGAAATGTTATGTGGGCTGGGGGAGAGAGACAAGGCCGCGACAGGAGCTGCGCCAGAGGGGGCGGGGCAGGCTTTGGAAAGCGCGGGTTTTTTATCCCGCGCGCGGGAAGAAAGGCGGGACGGGGAACGAAGGATTGATTGGGAGACTCCCACATGGGGGGGTCAAAGGGACGGCGGGGGAAGCCGGGGTCAGCAGGTGTCAGCTGACTTACGGGAGTGGTATGGGGGGAGCAAAAAAGCTAGACAGGGGTCTAGTGGGGGGGAGGGGAGGGGGTGAAGGGGGGGAGGGGGGGGAAGGGGGGGAAAAAAGGGTTGCTGCTGCACTGGGCGATAGGGAATGGGACACAGAAGAGGTGGTCGGGATGGAGGTTCCCCGGCTGGGGGACTGGAGGGCGAGGGAGACGCGGACACGGGACTGGCCCAGAGAAGGAGATGGCTACTCGGCCGGGGGGGGGGGTGGGGGGCGGTGAGAGCCCCTCCAATCCGGCTGATAACGTGGAACGTGAGGGGCCTGAATGGGCCAGTGAAGAGGGCTCAAGTGTTCGCGCACTTGAAGGGACTGAAGGCAGACGTGGCTATGCTCCAAGAGACACACCTGAAGGTGGCGGACCAGGTCAGGTTAAGAAAGGGATGGGTAGGACAGGTATTTCACTCGGGACTGGACGCGAAAAATAGAGGGGTGGCAATTTTGGTGGAAAAGCATGTGTCATTTGAGGCCAAGACTATAGTAGTGGATAATGGAGGGAGATATGTGATGGTGAGTGGTTGGTTGCAAGGGACGTGGGTGGTGTTGGTAAATGAATACGCCCCGAACTGGGATGATGCTGGATTCATGAAGCGCATGTTGGGGCGCATTCCGGACCTGGAGGTAGGAGGCCTGATAATGGGAGGGGACCTCAATACAGTGCTGGACCCAGTACTGGACCACTCTAGATCAAGGACGGGAAAGAGGCCGGCGGCGGCCAAGGTGCTCAGGGGGTTTATGGATCAGATGGGGGGAGTGGACCCATGGAGGTTTGCAAGACTGCAGGCCAGGGAATTTTCTTTCTTCTCCCACGTGCACAAAGCCTACTCCCGGATAGATTTCTTTGTTCTGGGCAGGGCGCTCATCCCGAGGGTGGAGGGGACGGTGTATTCGGCCATAGCCGTTTCGGACCACGCCCCGCACTGGGGCTTGGAGAGGAGAGGGACCAACGCCCGCTGTGGCGGCTGGATGTGGGACTGCTGGCAGATGAGGTGGTGTGTGGGAAGGTGAGGGGGTGTATTGAAAGGTACTTGGAGGCCAACGACAACGGGAAGGTGCGAGTGGGAGTGGTATGGGAGGCTTTGAAGGCGGTGATCTGGGGAGAGCTAATCTCCATCAGGCTCATAGGGAGAAGACAGGGGGCATGGAAAGGGAGAGGTTGGTGGGGGAGATTTTGAGAGTGGACAGGAGATACGCAGAGGCCCCGGAGGAAAGATTACTTGGGGAAAGACGACGGCTCCAGACGGAGTTTGACCTGTTGACCACGGGGAAGGCAGAGGCACAGTGGAGGAAGGCGCAGGGGGTGACCTACGAGTACGGGGAAAAGGCTAGCCGGATGCTGGCACACCAGCTCCGTAAGAGGACGGCAGCGAGGGAAATAGGGGGAATCAAAGATGGAAAGGGAGCCACGGTTCGGAGTGTAACGAAAATAAACAAGGTATTCAAGGCCTTCTATGAAGAGTTGTGCAGATCCCAGCCCCCAGGGGGGGAGGAGGGGATGAGATGATTCCTAGACCAACTGAGGTTCCCGAGGGTGGAGGAGCAAGAGGTGGCTGGTTTGGGGGCACCAATCGGGTTGGAGGAGCTGAGCAAGGGTTTGGGGACTATGCAGGCGGGGAAGGCCCCGGGGCCGGACGGGTTCCCGGTGGAGTTCTACAGAAAGTACGTAGACCTGTTGGCCCCGCTACTAGTGAGGACCTTTAACGAGGCAAGAGAGGAGGGGACCCTGCCCCCCGACAATGTCGGAGGCGACAATTTCCTTGATTCTAAAGCGAGACAAGGACCCACTGCAATGTGGATCGTACAGGCCGATCTCGCTCCTCAACGTGGACGCTAAGTTATTGGCAAAAGTGCTGGCCACGAGGATTGAGGATTGTGTCCCGGGGGTGATTCATGAGGACCAGACGGGATTCGTAAAGGGCAGGCAATTAAACACTAATGTGTGGCGGCTCTTAAACGTGATAATGATGCCATCGGAGGAGGGAGAGGCGGAGATAGTGGCAGCTATGGACTTTGACCGAGTAGAGTGGGAGTACCTCTGGGAGGTGTTGCGAGGGTTTGGGTTCGGGGGAGGGTTTATCAGCTGGATTAAGCTCCTTTACAGAGCCCCGGTGGCGAGTGTAGTGACGAACCGGCGGAGGTCGGAGTACTTTCGGCTGTACCGAGGAACGAGGCAGGAGTGCCCCCTGTCCCCTCTGTTGTTTGCATTGGCGATCGAACCCTTGGCCATATCACTGAGGGAGTCTAATAAATGGAGGGGGGTGGTCCGAGGGGGAGAAGAGCATCGGGTATCGCTAAACGCGGATGACTTGTTGCTGTACGTGGCGGACCCAATGGAGGGGATGGTGGAGGTCATGCAGACTCTTAGGGAGTTCTCGGGCTATAAGCTCAATGTAGGGAAGAGTGAGCTTTTTGTATTACAGGCAGGGGATCAAGAAAGAGGGATAGGGGACCTACCGCTGAGGAGGGCGGTGGGGAGTTTTCGGTATCTGGGGATCCAGATAGCCAGGAGTTGGGGGGGCCTACATAAACTGAATCTGACGAGGTTGGTGGACCAAATGGAGGAGGACGTCAAAAGATGGGACATGTTACCGCTCTCGCTGGCGGGTCGAGTGCAGTCGGTCAAAATGGTGGTCCTTCCGAGGTTTTTGTTTGTGTTTCAGTGCCTTCCCATCGTGATCACCAAGGGCTTTTTCAAGAGAGTAGGTAGGAGTATTATGGGGTTTGTGTGGGCGAATAAGACCCCGAGGGTAAGGAGAGGGTTCCTGGAACGCAGTAGGGACCGAGGAGGGTTGGCGCTGCCAAACCTAGGGAGCTACTACTGGGCAGCAAATGTGGCAATGATCCGCAAGTGGCTTATGGAGGGAGAGGGGGCGGCATGCAAGAGGATGGAGATGGCGTCCTGTAAAGGAACGAGCTTGGGGGCGTTGGTGACGGCACCGCTGCCGTTCTCGCCAGCAAAGTATACCACGAGCCCGGTGGTGGCGACAACGTTAAGGATGTGGGGCCAGTGGAGACGGCACAGGGGTGCAGTGGGAGCCTCGGTGTGGTCCCCGATCAGCGGTAACCACCGGTTTGTCCCGGGGAAGATGGACGGGGAGTTCCAGGGCTGGTATCGGGCGGGGATTAGAAGAATGGGGGACCTGTTCATTGACGGGACATTTGCGAGCCTCGGGGCACTGGAGGAGATGTTTGAGTTACCCCCGGGAAATGCATTTAGATATATGCAGGTGAGGGCTTTTGTGAGGCGACAGGTCAGGGAATTCCCGTTGCTCCCGGCACAAGAAATTCAAGACAGGGTGATCTCGGGTGTATGGGTCGGGGAGGGCAAGGTTTCGGCAATACACCAAGAGATGAAAGAAGAGGGGGAAGCGCTAGCAGAAGAGTTGAAAGGTAAATGGGAGGAGGAGCTGGGGGAGGAGATCGAGGAAGGTTTGTGGGCTGATGCCCTGGGTAGGGTTAATTCCTCCTCCTCATGTGCCAGGCTCAGCCTGATACAATTTAAGGTGGTTCACAGAGCGCATTTGACGGGGCCGAGGTTGAGTAGGTTCTTTGGGGTAGAGGACAGATGCGGAAGGTGCTCAGGAAGTCCGGCGAACCATGTCCATATGTTTTGGTCATGCCCGGCACTGGAGGGGAGTGGCGGGAACAATATCTAAGGTGGTGAAAATCCGGGTCAAGCCAAGCTGGGGGCTAGCAATATTTGGAGTAGTGGATGAGCCATGAGTGCAGGAGGCGAAAGAGGCCGGCATTCTGGCCTTTGCGTCCCTAGTAGCCCGGCGAAGGATCTTGCTAATGTGGAAGGAGGCGAAGCCCCCCAGCATGGAGGCCTGGATAAACGACATGGCTGGGTTCATAAGCTGGAGAGGATTAAGTTTGCCTTGAGAGGGTCTGCGCAGGGGTTCTACAGGCGGTGGCAACCGTTCCTAGACTATCTCGCGGAGCGTTAGAGGAAGGTCGGTCAGCAGCAACCCTGGGGGGGGGGGGGGGGGGGAGTGGGGGATTGCTTGGGGGGATGGAGGAGCAGGAGATAACATGAAGAGTGGGGGAAACTGGCACGTGCGGGAGAGAGCCAGTGTATAAAGCTATGTAAATATACCATTTTGCCATGTATATATCTTACTCAGTGCGATTTTGTGTTATTTTGTTACGGGGGGGGGTTATTGTTTGTAAGGGGAAAAAATTGTGTTGGTAAAAAACATTAATAAATATATTTTTTTTAAAAATAACTTCCCAAACAACATCCAGAAGACCCAAGAAACACCTTTTAACAGAAGCACATTAGGTTTACAGTCACTACTGAGAACATTTATAATTCAGAATTCACCAAATGATCAAGAGATAGTCTTTTCATGGCAGAGAGATCAACAGTACACCTGCTCTGTCTGGCTTCAGCTCCAACACTGAAAACAAAATTAAAACACACCCTGCAGTAAACAGCTTAAAACAAAAGAAAAAATCTGACAGACAGCCCAGCTCCACCCACTGTCTGACATCACTGCAGTAATAAACAGCCATTTCTTAAAGATACTCTCACATGACATCTCCCCCCAAGAAAAAAACCCATCAACTTCAAGATGGTTTCATTTTTCACCTTTTCACCATTTGTTAAGAAATGCACACAGTAAATATACTTTATCGTTTAAAAGAACACACGAAAACAGATATAATAATATAGTCCATATTTTTTCGTTTTTCCTCCTCCAACTGAAATCCTTCTCGATTGACCGTCTCTTTGAACAAGAAGGTCTCTGCACGATCCATCCATTTCTCTACGCCTCGGCATTTCTCTTTAAAGTCAGATACTTTAGTTCAATCTGATCACAGAGTCCATTCTAATTCTCCAACACAGGAGCATTGGTTATCACAGCTTTCAGGCAGTCAAATGCCTGTTGAAACTCCGCTGTCCATTGAAATTTTCGACGTTTCTTCAGCAAGTCCATCAGTGGAGCAATAACGCTCCAAAACTTTTCACAAATGTCTGATCAAATCCACCCATGCCAAGAAATCACATTATTTCCCTTTGTCTCGAGGGTATTGAAAACTCCTCAATAACTGTTGGTTTCACATCCCGTGTGACCATTCGACCCTGGCCTATTGTATGGCCAAGACAAGTGACCTGGGCTTTTCTAAATTCACTTCTGGCTATGTTTACCACCAAACCCGCCTACTGAAGGGTTATTTTCAATCAAATAACTCCATCAGATGTTTTAAATGTTCTTTCCATGTCTGGCTGAAAATTACCAGATCGTCGATGTATACCGCACAATAGGTTATCCTGAAACGACTTTGTTAGTTAACCGTTGAAATGTGGCTGGGGCGTTTTTCATGCCAAATGGTACATTTGAATTGGTACATACCATCTGGAGTCACAAAAGCTGAAATCTCCTTCGCCCTTTAGGATAAAGGTACCTGCCAGTTACCTTTAAGTAAATCCAGTTTAGAAATAAAAGCTGATTGTCCCACTTTCTCAATGCAATCCTCCAAACATGGGATAGGATAAGAGTCCGTTCTTGTAACTGCATTAACCGTTCTATATAGACCACACACAACCGTTGGGTACCGTCTGGTTTAGGTACCATCACTATGGGTGAGCTCCATTGGCTGCAACCCATTTTTAAGCATACTCTCAATCTCTTTGTTAACCTGTGCCAATTTTAAAGGGTTAAGTGTGTATGGATGTTGTTTGATTGGAACAGCATTTCCCACATCTGCATCATGAAGAGCCATTTTCGTACTTCCCAATTTATCTCTACAAACTTGCCCTCATGATATCAATAACTCTTTCACGTCAATCCGTTTTTCCTCTGGAAGGTAACTCAACAATTTATCCCAATTTTTAAGAACATCCTCGTTTTCCAATTTAATTTGAGGTATGTCAAATTCACAATCATCTGGATTTGGTTTGTCACTTTGAGTTAGAATCATTAAAACTTCCTCCTTTTTCTCTCCTTCCCTTTCAAAGTACCTTTTAAGCATATTCACACGACACACTCGGTGAGTCTTCCTTCTATCCGGCGTTTTCACCACATAATTCACCTCACTTAATTTCCTTTCAATCTGATAAGGTCCACAAAACCTAGCTTTTAAAGGTTCACCTACCACTAGTAACAACACTAAAACTTTATCTCCACTGGCAAAACTACGAACTTTGGATTTCTTGTCCGCTACCTGTTTCATCACATTTTGTGCAACATTTAAATGTTGTCTAGCCAATTCACCTGCTTTATTTAATCGTTCCCTAAAATTTGACACATAGGGCAGCACGGTGGCGCAGTGGTAGCACTGCAGTCTCACGGCGCCGAGGTCCCAGGTTCGATCCCAGCTCTGGGTCACTGTCCATGTGGAGTTTGCACATTCTCCCTGTGTTTGCGTGGGTTTCGCCCCCACAACCCAAAGATGTGCAAGGATTGAACACGTTAAATTGCCCCTTAATTGGAAAAAATGAATTGGGTACTCTAAATTTAAAAAAAAAAAACATTTGACACGTAATCCAATAATGTAATTTCCGATTTCTCACTCACCAATTTTTCCTCAATCAATTTAAGTGGTCCTCTTACCTCATGACCAAAAATTAGTTCAAAAGGACTGAATTTGGTTGATTCATTAGGTGCATCCCTAATTGCAAACTGTATGAATAGAATTCCTTTATCCCAATCCTCTGGATAATCTTGACAATAAGCCCTCAATATTGTCTTTAATGTCTGATGCCACCTTTCTAATGCTCCCTGCGATTCTGGATGGTACGCAGTTGGTTTAAATTGTTTTATTCCTAAGCTATCCATAACTCCTTTGAATAACCTTGAGGTAAAATTCGATCCTTGATCAGATTGTATTTCTGTGGGTAGTCCATATCTAGTAGTATTTCTGTGGGTAGTCCATATCTAGTAAAGAATTTAATAACTCCTCCATAATCTCTTTAGCTGTAATATTATGTATTGGAATGACCTCTGGAAACATAGTAGACACATCCATTAACGTCAAAAGATATTGATTCCCACTTTTTGTTTTAGGACTTTTATCCCGGACGAGCCCCCAATTTGTTATGGCCAGGGTTGAGAGAACCTCAAAGTGTATCATGGAGTTCACCTGACCCACAACTTTTAATAGATTGTGGTATGGGGAGCACACGGCCCACTCTACAGGTGTGGTACAGCAGAAATGGAAAAGTATTTTTTTTAAAGCAAAACAATGTTTATTCTATGAACTCAAGTTAACCTTTTTAACACATACAGTGAACATCTTAGCAACCATCAATTCAAATACACCCCCCAAAGAATACAACACTAAGTAATCCTTAAAAACTTCCCAAACAACATCCAGAAGACCCAAGAAATACCTTTTAACAGAAGCACATTAGGTTTACATTCACTACTGAGAACATTTATAATTCTGATTTCACCAAATGATCAAGAGATAGTCTTTTCATGGCAGAGAGATCAACAGTACACATCTCTGTCTGGCCTCAGCTCCAACATTGAAAACTAAAACACATCCTGCAGCAAACAGCTTAAAACAAAAGTAAAAAGCTGACAGACAGCCCAGCTCCACCCACTCTCTGACATCACTGCAGTAATAAACACCCATTTCTTAAAGGTACTCTCACTAGAGATATTTATATACATACCCATTTATAAACACCCATTTCTTAAAGGTGCTCTCACATGACAGGGAGACCTACCTTACTCCGCGCAGGCCCGCTGTGTGGCTCTGCCATGTCAGCGGCGCCCGTGCCGAAGTGGGCCACCATGCGCATGCGTGGAACCTATTGCGCCTGTGCGGCCTGGACAGCAGAGCCCCGTCGGCAGCCAGAGCTGCAGGATGCATGCCAGGGCCCTGCTAGCCCCCTCAAAAATGGGGAATCACCCCGGACCTTCGAGGAAAAAGTCCGGAGTGATTCTCGCCCGTTTTCCGGCGGGCATGGGACTTCGTCCCCAAAGGGGAGAATCCCGGCCCGTGCCTCTGATTTGATTACAGCTTGATTCACAGCCTCTGCTTTTCCTGACATGTTAGATCTCTTGCAGTATGAGAAATCCAGCTGTAGTTCTTTCCGTAGTCAAAATTCATCTAGGGTGCAGTTGAAACCAATGTTTTATTATTCTGCTGTGCAATACTCATTGAGTGCTTTTTGGGGTTTGCTAACAGATTTTATGAACTGCAGATGTTCTTGTAAGTTGACTGATTAAGTTACAAACTGGAAACATGATTAGCCACAGAAAGCACAAAGGACATCGCTTTGTAACATTTATTCCTTTCCTAATAATTCAGAATACTGCAATGAACTTATTAAAACCAGATTTTACACAAGGATACTTTCTATCTGAAGAAATCATTAATTTTGCATTCCGCTTTTCTCACAACCCACATTACAGAATTGTTGTTGTTTCTCTGCCCAAACCTAGTGGTTCACAAGGCAGAATTTCATCTGTTCCCATAGTGGGGGTTTTCCTGGAACAAACTGCTAGCCTGTCAGCAGAGACCTATAGCTTGAGGGGCACCACTCCAAACCTAGCATCACTAACCAGGAGTCTGTCCCAATCTAACCACCAGCCATTGGTGGATTGGAAGGATTTTGCAGATTGATATTCAACCGGTTTGGCCATTTTATGTACCTTCCTTGACCGTCAAGTCCTGGGGTGGGATTTGAACCCAGAGCTTCTAGCTTCAAGACAAGGATGCGACCCAATGGCGACAAGGCCTATCATTACAAAATTAGCTATCATTATTGCAATTTAACTTTAAGTACAATTCTCAAACTAAAATTAAAGAGAATCTGCTTGTTCTCTGGACAGCTCCTTACATTGCATTTAAACCAATTACCGGAAACTAAACTTGAGTTTAATTCTCTTCATTTCCTCTCTGGTTGGTTAGACCTTGGCGAAGGTATATAGATGCAAGTTTTTTCTCTTTGTTTCGTTAATCTTACCTCCCTTAGAAAGCTTGTCAAGGATTGGTAGCTCTTGCTGAGTCAACTTTAGTTACATAAAAGATGGTGTAATCACAGGACTGGGTATCAGGGCTAGCTCATGACCTGAGTAATATGTAAGCTGTGGGCAGTCCTGTATCCATGGATTATATAGGGGATTACACTTGCAGGAATTGTCAAAGGACTGTGACACTTGATTAGTACCTCCCTCTCCTTCACCACACCATTTGGCACAGAGCCTTCAGCGATTGGGGTAATACTTACTGTAATTTGCTCCCTAACAAAAGATTTCTTGAACCTCCCATCTCTTCAGCCAAGCACTCAGTTCTTCCTCTCTTGCATTCCCTTAGAATAATATAAGAGTGTGAAGATAAGTTGCCAATCCTTTTCCATTGAGGTGATGATACGTGATATAAATCTTCTTGCTCCAGCCAATTTCAAATCTGGGCTGTGTGTTGTGATTTATAGGTTCCAAAGTCTCAGTGCTGGAGTCATGTGCGGTGTTGAAGGAAGCAGGGTTCCAGAAATCACAGCGTTACATCATCGACCCAGATGGAGCTGGAACAGGAGTTCCGCAGTTCGAAGTTTTCTGTGATATGACCTCTGACCAATTGACTGGTAATTAGATTCTGTCAAAATGACAAGTGATGTTCGCTAATGTATGCTGCTGAACTGAGCTGATTTCAAAATAATTTCAAGCCACATTGTCGTTCAAAAACACAGAAACACATACAAGTCACAGTATAATTTAGGGCAGCACAGTAGCACTGTGGTTAGCAGCGTTGCTTCACATCCAGGGTCCCAGGTTCGATTCCCGGCCTGGTCACTGTCTGTGTGGAGTCTGCATTTTCTCCCCGTGTCTGCGTGGGTTTCCTCCGGGTGCTCCGGTTTCCTCCCACAATCCAAAGATGTGCAGGTTAGGTGGATTGACCATGCTAAATTGCCCTTAGTGTCCAAAAAAGTTAGGTGGGGTTATAGGGATAAAGTGTGGGGGTAAGTAGAACGCTCATTCCAAGGAACGGCGCTGACTCGATGGGCCAAATGGGCTCCTTCTGCACTGTAAATTCTTTTTAAAAAATTATATAATAATAGGCCATTCGAGTCAACCAGTCCATCTGCAGTTTATCCTTCATGCTCACATTTTGATAGCATTATATCCTTGCTAACCTAAAGAATCTCAGAGGTAAACTTAAGGATGAGATCTAAACTTAAATACTTCAATACATATGCAATACAATCCAGGATGGTATGTTGCCTCCCTGGTGCAAGGGTCAAGGATGTCTCGGAGCGGCTGCCGGACATTATGCGGGGGCGGGGGCGGTGAACAGTCAGCTATTGTTGTGCATATAGGCACCAACGATATAGGTAAAAATGTGATGAGGTCCTACAAGCTGAATTTAGGGAGTTAGGAGTTAAACTAAAAAGTAGGACCTCAAAAGGTAGTAATCTTAGGATTGCTACCAGTGCCATATGCTAGTCAGAGTAGGAATGTCAGGATAGAGAAGATGAATACGTGGCTTGCGAGATGGTGCAAGGGGGAGGGATTCAAATTCTTGGGATATTGGAACCGGTTTTGGGGGAGGTGGGACCAGGGCAGGACTGGAACCAATGTCCGAGGGGGCGTGTTTGCTAGTGCTTTTGGGGAGGGTTTAAACTAATGTGGATGGGGGATGGGAACCGATGCAGGAAGTCAGAGGGAAGTAAAATGGGGACAGAAACAAAAGGCAGTAAGGGGAAAAGTGAAAGGCAGAGAAACCAAAGGCAAAAATCAAAAAGGGCCAGAGTACAGAGTCTGTGGATAACTCAGTGAATGGGTCCAGTAAGGCTAAGACAAATAAAACGCAGGGAAAGTGTACAAAACATGACAAGACAGATGGCCTGAGAAAGCAGGGCAAAGAGCAAGGAAAGTCTAGATCAAACTGCATTTATTTCAATGCAAAAGACCTGACGAGCAAGGTAGATGAACTCAGGGCATGGATGGGTACATGGGACTGAGATATTATAGCTATTATTGAAACATGACTAAGGGAGGGGCAGGATTGGCAGCTCAATGTTCCAGGGTACAGATGTCATAGGGAAGATAGAACAGAAGGTAAGAGAGGAGGGGGGGTGCGTTTTTGATTAGGGAGAATGTCACGGCAGTACTGAGGGGGGATACATCCGAGGGTTCGCCCACTGGGTCTATATGGGTAGTACTGAAAAATAAGAAGGAAGAGATCACTTTGATACGATTGTACTAGAGGCCCCCAAATAGTCAGTGGGAAATTGAGGGGCAAATATGTAAGGAGATTACAGATAGCTGCAAGAAAAATAGGGTGGTGATAGTTGGGTACCTTAACTTTCCCAACATTGACCGGGACAGCCATTGCAATAGGGGCTTGGTTGGAGAGAAATTTGTAGAGTGTATTCAGGAGGAATTTCTCATTCAGTATGTGGATGGCCCGACTAGAGAGGGTGCAAAACCTGACCTCCTCTTAGGAAATCAGGAAGGTCAGGTGACAGAAGTATAAGTGAGCGATCACTTTGGGACCAGTAACCATAATTCCATTAGTTTTAAGATAGCTATGGAGAATGATAGTTCTGGCCCAAAAGTTAAAATTGTAAATTGGAGTAAGGCCAATTTCGAGAGTATTAGACAGGAAATTTCAAAAGCTGATCAGGGGAGTTTACTGGCAGGCAAAGGGACGGCTGATAAGTGGCAGGCTTTCAAAAGTGTGTTAACCAGGGTTCTTTCAAGCACATAAGAATGAAGGGCAAGACTGGTAGAAGTAGGGAACCCTGGGTGACTCAGGATATTGAGGCCCTGGTCAAAAAGAAGAAGGGGTCATATGACCTGCATAGTCAGCTTGGATCAAGTGGACCCCTTGAAGAATATAGAGATCGTTGGAGTAGAGTTAAGAGAGAAATCAGGAGGGCAAACAAAGGACATGAGATTGCTTTGGCAGATAAGGCAAAGGAGAATCCAAAGAGCTTTTACAAATACATAAAGGGCAAAAGAGTAACTCGGGAGAGAGTAGGGCCTCTCAAGGATCTACAAGGTCATCTATGTGTGGATCTACAAGAGATAGGGGAGATCCTAAATGAATATTTCTCATCGGTAATACTGTTGAGAAAGGCATGGATGTTAGGGAATTTGGGGAAAATAGCGATATCTTGAGGAGTGTACATATTACAGAGAAGGAGGTGCTGGAAGTCTTAAAGCGCATCAAGGTAGATAAATACCTTGTATGCCAGGACATTGTGGGAGGCTAGGGAGGAAATTACGGGTCCCCTAACAGAGATATTTGAATCGTCGACAACCGCAGGTGAGGTGCCTGAAGATTGGAGGGTCGAAAAATTTGGGCCTTTGCTTAAGAAGGGCCGCAGTGAAAACCCTTTGAACTACAGACCGGTGAGCCTAACGTTTGTGGTGAGTAAGTTGTTGGAAGGTATTCTGAGAGACAGGGGGTGGGATTCTCCGAGCCCTCGCTGGGTCGGAGAATTGGCGGGAACGTGGGAAATTCCCGCCATGCCGCTCCGACGCCGGGCGGTGATTCTCTAGCGACCGGAAAATCAGCGCCAATCGCGCCCGCGTGGTCGCCGCGGTGCCGGTCGGGGCTGCTGAAAGATGCCCCCACAGCGATTCTCCGCGGGGGACCGGCCGAACTCCCGGCGAGTCCAGCCAGCATGGTTAAAACCTGGTATCACCCGGCGGGAGGTTGGACCCGCAGCCGCGGTAGACGTCCTGGTGGAGGGCTGGGGGGCTTTGACTCCAGGGGGTGCTTCCACGGGGTCCAGGCCCGTGATCGGGGGCTTCCGATCGGCGGGTGCCCTTGATCTGGCGGGGACTACCTCATTCCACGCTGGCCCGCTGTTAGGTCTCCGACATGTTGCTCCGCGCCAGCAACCATGTGCATGCGCTGGCGCGGAGACGCCAACCATGCGCTGCGCGGAGACGGCCATTGCGCGCATGCACGAACTCGCGGCGGCCGTGTAGGGCCACCTTTCGGCACCGGAGCAGCGTGCCATGCTAGCCCCCTGAAGACTGGTGAATTGCTGGGCCAGGAGGCCCGTTGACGCCGGCGTACATCACTCCGGTGTTTACACCGGCGTCAACACTTGGCCAGAGTTTCGGAGAATCCCGGCCAGGATCTACAGGGATTTAGAGAGGCAAGGACTGATTAGGGACTGTTTGTGAGTGGAAAATCATGTCTCATGAATTTGATTGAGTTTTTTGAAGGGGTAACCAAAAAGGTTGATGAGGGCAGTGCAGTCGACGTTTTCTACATGGACTTTAGCAAGGCCTTTGACAAGATACTGCATAGTAGGTTGTTGCATAAGGTTAAATATCACGGGATTCAGGATGAGGTAGCCAATTGGATACAAAATTGGCTTGACAACAGAAGACAAAGGGTGGTTGCAGAGGGTTGTTTTTCAAACTGGAGGCCTGTGACCAGCGATGTGCCTCAGGGATCGGTGCTGTGTCCACTGTTATTTGTTATATATAATGATTTGGATGAGAATTTAGGAGGCATGGTTTGCAGATGACACCAAGATTGGTGGCATAGTGGATAGTGAAGAAGATTATCTAGGATTGCAAAGGGAACTTGATCAATTGGGCCAGTGGGTCAATGAATGGCAGATGGAGTTTAATTTAGATAAATGTAATATGATGCATTTTGGAAGATTGAATCGGGGCAGGACCTACTCAATTAATGGTAGGGAGTTGGGGAGAGTTATAGGACAAAGAGATCTAGGAGTACAGGTTCATAGCTCCTTGAAAGTGGAGTCACAGGTGGACAGGGTGGTGAAGAAGGCATTCGGCATGCTTGGTTTCATTGGTCAAAACATTGAATACAGGAGTTGGGACGTCTTGCTGAAGTTGTACAAGATATTAGAATGGCCATACTTGGAGTATTGTGTACAGTTCTGGTCACCCTATTATAGAAACGATATTATTAAACTAGAAAGAGTGCAGAAAGGATTTACTAAGATGCTCCCGGGACTTGATGGTTCGAGTTATAAGGAGAGGCTGGATAGACGGCGACTTTTTTCCCTGGAGCACAGGAGGCTTGGGGGTGATCTCATAGAGGTAAACTTCTACGATTCTATATAAATAAATAATATCTGAGGGGTTACCAGAGATACTGTTAGCAGGGCAATTATGTTAACATTAACTTTTCTGAGATGCAGTACTTCCACACATGCTTAGATTTCCAGGGATAATGTCATATGGGCCCTCTTACAGTCAGCAGACGGGTGTATAATGATAATCTTTATTAGTGTCACAAGTAGGCTAACATTAACACTGCAATGAAGTTACTGTGAAAATCCCCTAGTCGCCACATTCCGGCGCCTGTTCAGGTACACCGAGGGAGAATTCAGAATGTCCAATTCACCTAACAGCACGTCTTTCGGGACTTGTGGGAGGAAACCGGAGCACCCGGTGGAAACCCACGCAGACACTGGGAGAACGAACAGACTCCGCACAGACAGTGACCCAAGCCAGGAATCAATCTCAGGTTCCTGGTGCTGTGAAGTAACAGTGCTAATCACTAGCGACCATTGGCCCACTAGGCTCCACGCAGGTCATATATATCTGCACGTGATCTTTCAATCAAAAACAACTAATGACAATCCTGGATGGTGGGGATGGAGACTAACTGGCAGAGATAGGTTTCTGTTGGAGGGGGATATTGGGGGGGGGGGGGGGGGGGGGGAAAGAGGGCTGCTGCTTCACTGGGCTAGATATTCAGTTTGTCAGCCTGCTGAATACTAGAATCAGACAAACTTTTAGCCAGATTAATTTACAAAAAATGACATTAGTATGTATATCTAGTTGACAAATTTGACATCAGCTTTGTAAATAAAACGTGGTAAATTTCTAAGAGACTGACTTGGTCTCTAGCCCATGTCAACCTGAATCCAATCCTGAATTCACCCATCTCAGATTCTGGTGCTATCCTGAGTGATGCAGTGACTGGTGGAAGGCCTGCATGAGTGGCATTGTGGTACAGAAATGTATCAATCAAGGTGGGTTGAGTGCTAAAAGCAATTATATTATCCAATCAATGACTTGTCGATTACTGAAACAGAACCTGCCATAAACTGTGTTAACCCTTTCATATCCATCACTTTCTGAAGGGCAGTGTTCTTTATTTGTTTTTTTTAGAAATTTAGAGTACCCAATTCATTTTTTGCAATTAAGGGGCAATTTAGCGTGGCCAATCCACCTACCCTGCACATCTTATTTTGGGTTGATGCATGATCAATTACACAAAGACAAGAGTTGGATGCAATCGAGGCTTTATTACACTAAGATGTGTGGCCTCCTACAGCAGCTGGCGAAATGGCTGCTGTACGAGGAGCATACATATTTATACTCCGCCTAATGGGCGGAGCCAGCAGGAAGGGAACTACCCCCGTACTTGTAGTACAGGGCCTTACCACAAAGCACCTAATATATACATCAGTGGTGACGACCACATTCACCCCGTTACAATTGAGTCCGGCGGGGGTGGTGGAGAACTATATACAAGTAGCTGTTTTTAGAGTACAGAAAAAAAATTGAGTCCAGCGGGGGTGGAAGAGAGTTATACAGAAGGATGATGTTTTTTTTAAGAGTCCCGATCAAGTTACAGGTTCAGTCGGTCCGGAGCCTTGATCTGCCGTTGGGAGCACCTTGGGCGTGGCCAGGGGAAGGACGGATTGTCCTGGGGCGGGGGTTGTGGCTGGGTGCGCCAGGGGAGGGGAGGGTAATGTTGGGCTGGAGGGGAGTGTGTGTGTGGACCCAGTTGGTGCCAGGTCCCTGAGGGAGACGGTATCTTGGCGGCCGTCGGAGTACGCTACATACGCGTACCGAGGGTTGGCGTGGAGTAGCTGTACCCTCTCAACCAATGGGTCCGCCTTGTGCAGTCGTACGTGCATACGGAGGAGTTTGGGTCCTGGAGCTGCGAGCCAAGTCGGGAGCGACACCCTGGAGGTGGACATCCTGGGGAAGGCAAAGAGACATTCATGGGATGTGTCATTAGTCGCCGTGCATACGAGCGACCGAATGGAGTGCAATGCGTCGGGGAGGACCTCTTGCCAGCGGGAGGCCGGGAGATTTATGGACCTTTGCGCCAGCTGGACGGCCCTCCAGACCGTCCCATTCTCCCACTCCACCTGTCCATTTCCCCGGGGGTTATAGCTGGTTGTCCTGCTCGAGGCGATACCCTTGTTGAGCAGGAACTGACGCAGCTCATCGCTCATGAATGAGGATCCCCTGTCGCTGTGCACGTAGGCGGGGAAGCCGAACAGAGCGAAGATGGTGTTGAGGGCTTTGATGACAGTGGCAGACGTCATGTTGGGGCATGGGATGGCGAAGGGGTATCTGGAACATTCATCGACGACACTGAGGAAGTACGTGTTACGGTCGGTGGAGGGGAGGGGCCCTTTGAAGTCCACGCTGAGGCGTTCAAAGGGGCGGGAGGCCTTCACCAGGTGCGCATGGTCTGGCTGGTAGAAGTGCGGTTTGCACTCCGCGTAGACCTGGCAGTCTCTGGTGATTGCCCCGACTTCCTCGACGGAGTAGGGCAGATTGCGGGCCTTGATGAAGTGGTACAAACGTGTGACTCCCGGGTGACAAAGGTTGTCGTGCAGAGTCCGGAGTCGGTCCACCTGTGCGCTCGCACATGTACCTCGGGATAGGGCATCGAGGGGCTCGTTGAGCTTACCGGGGCGATACAAAATCTCATAGTTGTAGGTGGAGAGCTCGATCCTCCACCTCAAGACTTTATCGTTCTTGATCTTGCCCCGCTGTGTGTTGTCAAACATGAAGGCTACCGACCGTTGGTCAGTGAGGAGAGTGAATCTCCTGCCGGCCAGGTAATGCCTACAATGCCGCACAGCTTCAACGATGGCTTGGGCCTCTTTTTCGACGGAGGAATGTCAAATTTCAGAGGCATGAAGGGTTTGTGAAAAGAATGCCACGGGTCTGCCTGCCTGGTTGAGGGCGGTGGCGTCGCTCTCGACTTGAAATGGTAACGTCTCGTCGACTGCGTGCATCGCAGCCTTGGCGATGTCAGCCTTAATACGGTTGAAGGCTTGGTGAGCCTCGGCCGTTAGGGGAAAAAGAGTGGATTGAATGAGTGGGCGGGCCTTGTCCGCATAATTTGGGACCCACTGGGCGTAGTAAGAAAAGAACCCCAGGCAACGTTTGAGGGCCTTGGGGCAGTGGGGGAGGGGGGGTTCCATGAGGGGGCGCATGCGGTCGGGATCGGGCCTCAGAACTCCGTTCTGGACCACATAGCCCAGGTGGCTAAGCGGTTTGTGCTTAACACGCACTTTTCCATGTTATAACTTAGGTTGAGGAGAGTGGTGGTGTGGAGAAATTTGGCATGTTGGCATCATGGTCCTGCTGATCGTGGCCACAGATGGTGACATTGTCTAGGTACGGGAAAGTGGCCCGCAGCCTGTACCGGTCAACCATTCGGTCCATTTCCAGTTGGAAAACAGAGACCCCGTTGGTGACGCAAAGGGAACCCTAAGAAAGTGGTAAAGGTGGCCATCTGCCTCAAAGGCAGCGTATGGGCGGTCCGCCTTACGGATGGGGAGCTGGTGGTAGGTGGATTTTAGGTCGACCGTTGAGAAGACCTGGTACTGTGCAATCTGACTGACCATATCAGATATGCGCGGGAGGGGGTACGAGTCGAGCTGCGTGTACCTATTGATGGTCTGACTGTAGTCCACGACCATTCTGTGTTTCTCCTCAGTTTTCACAACTACCACTTGGGCTCTCCAGGGGCTGTTGCTGGCCTTGATGATGCGATGAAGCAGTCGCTGGACTTCGGACCTGATGAAGGTCCTGTCCTGGGTGCTGTACCGTCTGCTCCTGGTGGCGACGGGTTTGCAATCTGGGGTTAAGTTTGCAAATAGGGAAGGTGGGTCAACCTTTAGGGTCGCGAGGCCGCACACAGTAAGGGGTGGTAGGGGCCCGCCGAATTTCAATGTTAGGCTCTGGAGGTTGCACTGGAAGTCCAGGCCAAGTAGCAGGGCAGCGCAGAGGTTGGGGAGGACGTAGAAGCGGAAGCCGCTGAACTCCACGCCCTGGACAGTGAGATTGGCTATGCAGTACCCCCGGATCACCACGGAGTGGGACATGGAGGCCAGGGACTCTGGTTGGCGGGGTATACCGTGAGGGAGCAGCGTCTTACCGTATTGGGATGGATGAAGCTCTCGGTGCTCCCAGAGTCCAGCAGGCAGGAGATCTCATGCCCATCGATTTTCACGTTGGTAGAGGCCGTTGCTAGGTTGCGTGGGCGGGACTGGTCAATCGTGACCGAGGCGAGATGCGGCTGGTCGTCGATGGTGGCAGACGATGGGGTGCCCGGGGGGCATGGGTCCTGTTACGATGGCGGCACCCACGGGCCACACATGTCGTGGGGCCACACGTGTCGTGTGGGAAACAAGATGGCGGCACCTGATGATCCTGGGGAGGACAAGATGGCGGCGCCCACATGCGGCACGTTGTGGGGGGGTCGAACAAGATGGCGGCACCCACGAGCCGCAGGTGGTGGGGGTCGAACAAGATGGCGGCGCCCACGAGCCGCACGTGGTGGGGGTCGAACAAGGTGGCGGCGCCCACGGGCCGTATGTGTGGGAGGGGTTGGAACAATAGCGGCGACTGCGTGGGCCTGGCACACCGCAGCGAAGTGTCCCTTCTTGCCACAGGCCTTGCAAAGGGCGCTCCGGGCCGGGCAGCGTTGTCGGGCGTGTTTTGGCTGCCTACAGAAGTAACATTTGGGGCCCCCGGGGTTAGTTGGCTGCCGCGCGGCACAGGTGTGGGGTTGGCTGAGTGGGGTCCCCGATGTGGCGGCCGTCTGCGGAGTCCACGATGCGTAGGAGGGGTGGGCCGTGCGGCCGGGGGTGTAGGCCTGATGTTGCGCGAAGCGGCCATCAGCGAGAGCACCAGCTTTTTGGTTGCCGCGAGGTTAAGCGTGGCCCCTTCTAAGAGGCACTGGCGGATGTAATCCAACCCTATCCCCGTAACAAAAGCATCTCTCATGAGCAAGTTTGAGTGTTTCGTGGCCGTAACAGCCTGACAGTCACAGTCTCTGACTAGGGGAACTAGAGCACGCAAGAAATCTTCCACTGACTCACCAGGAAGTTGACTACGAGTGGAGAGGATGTGTCTGGCATAGAGCGTGTTAGGTCGCTGAGCGTAGTTTTCCTTCAGTAGCGCCATGGCGTGTTCGTAGCTCGGCGCGTCCTGGATAAGTGGAAAGATGTTGGAGCACAGCCGCGTGTAAAGGATCTGAATCTTCTGAGCTTCCGGGATTGGGTCTGGTGCAGACCTGATGTAAGCTTCGAAACAAGCTAGCCAATGTTCAAAGTCCTTTTTGGCGTTGCCTGATTGCGGATCCAGCTGCAGGCGATCCGGCTTGATGCGGCGGTCCATCTTCTGAAAACTTTAGTGTAATAAATTGATGCACGATCAAGTACACAAAGACGAGAGTTGGATGCAATCGAGGCTTTATTACACTAAGATGTGTGGCCTCCTACAGCAGCTGGCGAAATGGCTGCTGTACGAGGAGCTCACATACTAGGCGGAGCCAGCAGGCAGGGAACTACCCCCGTACCTGTAGTACAGGGCCTTACCACAAAGCATCTAATATATACATCAGTGGTGACTACCACAGGATTGTGGGGCGAAACCCGCAGAAACACGGGATGAATGTGCAAACTCCACACGGACAGTGACCCAGAGCCGTTATCGAACCTGGGACCTCGGCGCCATGAGGCAGCAATGCTAACCACTGCACCATCATGCTGCCCTCCTGAAAGGCAATGTTGTGAGCAGGAACTGCATGCTAATGTGCAGCCCTCAAGTCTGAAGATGAAATTCATCGAAATGATATTCTGACGAATGGAGCAATTTTGCCATCCAATAGCTTTTTGCCATATTATCCACAAGCTATCCTACTTAAATAAATAGAAAAAATGTATAAATGCTGGAAGTACAAAATGTTATGCTTTATCTAGTTTCACAAAACTGACTTCCACAATAGAATATGTTCAAAAGGTTTAACACAGTAAATGGCACATTCTGTTTCAGTAATTGGCAAATCATTGTGGCACGGTGGTCAGCACTGCTGCCTCACAGCATCAGGGACCTGGGTTCAATTCTGGCCTTGGGTGACTGTGTGGCCTTTGCAGGTTCTCCCCATGTCTGCATGGGTTTCCTCCGGCCCACACCCAAAGATGTGCAGGTTAGGGGGATTGGCCTTGCTAAATTGCCCCTTAGTGTCCATGAGTGTACAGGCTAGGTTACGGGGATAGGGCGGGGGTGTGGGCCTAGGTAAGGTGCTCTTTCTGAGGATTGATGTAGACCCGATGGGCCAAATGGCCTCCTTCTGGACTGTAGGAGTTCTATGATAGTACTGTTACAACATTTACCATTCAACCCAGCTTGACGGCTACGTTTGTGTATCACAATGCTGCCTATCCAGCCTTTCCCTGGTCGCTGTTTTTTTTTTCTTTATAAATTTAGAGTACCCAATTCTTTTTTTTCCAATCAAGGAGCAATTTAACGTGGCCAATCCACCTACCCTGCACATCTTTGGGTTGTGGGGGTGAGACCCACGCAAACACGGGGAGAATGTGCAAACTCCACATGGACAGTGACCCTGGGCCGGGATTGAACCCGGGTCCTCAGCGCTTTGAGGCAGCAGTGCTAGCCACTGTGCCGCCCTGTGGTCGCTATTAATGTTTCATAGAATAAAATAGGAGCAGGAGGAGGCCATTCAGCCCTTCATGCCCACTCCGCCATTCATTAAGATCATCCAACTCAATAGCCAAAACCTGATTTCCCCCCATAACCTTTGATCCCCTTTACCCTAAGTGCTATATCTAATTGCTTCTTGAAACAATACAATGTTTTGGGTTCAACTACTTCCTGCGGCAATAAATTCCACAGTCTCACCACTCTCTGGGTGAAAAAAATTCTCCTCATCTCTGTCCTAAATGGTCTACTCAATGTCCTCAGACTGTGACCACTGGTTCGGGAACATCCTTCCTCCATCTACACTGTCTTGTCCTGTTAGTTCTTCTGAACTCCAGCAAATCCAATGCTAACTGATTCAATCTCTCCTCGTATGTAAGTTCTGCCATCGAAGGATTCAATCTCATAAACCTTCGCTGCACTCCCTCTAAAGCTAGAACATCTTTCCTCAGATAAGGAGACCAAAACTGCACATAATATTCCAAGTGTGGCCTCACCAAGGCCCTGGATAATTGCCATAGATCAGATAATGGGAAGCTGGAAGATAAAGGAAACTATTTAATGGAACTAAATAAAACAAAGTGGGAGGAGAAAGGAAGATGTGAGAAAATAAGTCCAATCGGATTTTAGTGAACAGGACACAAATTAGACAACGTGAAAAGTCGCAGGGAACATAGTTAACATCCTGAATGCAGCCCTCACTCTGAGATCTGTAATCTGATGTGGGCTCCATATATTGGAAGAAACCTTGCCCCTCCTCCTTCAGAAACAAATGCACCCAGCATTCTATTCGCCTCCCCCCACTAAGAAAATGGGAGTTAACCAAGACTAAAGTTGCAAAATCAATTGTATTGGATTTGATCAATTATTCCACTTCATCAGATGACTGTAAACCAGTGGAATCCAGCAAATCGTATCAAATATGCCTTTGCATCAAAATACATTCAGTTGGCACGAAATCAGCAGCAATTGGCACGAAATCAGCAGCAATTGGGAGGAAAATCTTGGCCACAATTTACAGCAAAGATTTTGTTTAAGAGTTTTCAATGAAACACTGACTATCATGTGCTTGGTTCAGCTATAACCATTGTGAGCCACGACAGTGAAAGACGGACAAGAGTATCTCCCTGTGAGGAACCCGGCTGTTTCAGAAGAGAGATAAACTACGAAGCAGAACTAATCCAGCTGAATGCCCTCACACGCATTTCTGAATCCTGTGAGCAACATGTCAAGGTAAGAGCTCTGTCCAAGTCTTAACGAGTCAGTTTGAAATCAATGCATTTGTTCTAGAATTTTCCCAAACGCAATTCTCACACCATTTTTGTACAAGTTTTAAAACTCACGTTTGCTGTTACTTCTGTGTAGCTTCTAAGTTTATTTTAGGGTCAATTGCACAGTTTCACTGTCCTGATACTTTCCAGGAGCACTGACTGGGCAATGATGGACCCACAATGACTAATTTTGGGGGTAATGGTCTCCTTACCTGAGAAAGGACATATTGGCACTGGAGGGAGTGCAGAGGAGATTCACTAGGTTGATCCCAGAGTTGAGGGGATTAGATTATGACGAGAGGTTGAGTAGACTGGGACTGTACTCATTGGAGTTTAGAAGGATGTGGGGGGATCTTATTGAAACATATAAAATTATGAAGGGAATAAATAGGATAGATGTGGGCAGGTTGTTTCCACTGGTCGGGGAAAGCAGAACTATGGGGCATAGCCTCAAAATAAGGGGAGGTAGATTTAGGACGGAGTGTAGGAGGAACTTCTTCACCCAAAGGGTTGTGAATCTCTGGAATTCCTTGCCCAGTGAAGCAGTTGAGGCTCCTTCTTTAAACGTTTTTAAGAAAAAGATAGATGCCTTTCTAAAGAATAAAGGGATTCGGGGATATGGTGTACGGGCCGGAGAGTGGAGCTGAGTCCACAAAGATCAGCCATGATCTCATTAAATGGCGGAGCAGACTCGAGGGGCCAGATGGCCTACTCCTGTTCCTAATTCTTATGTTCTTATGTAATTTTCTATTCAGTCAACTTTCTACTCTGCACTTTTACTCTCTTCAACCCTGCTGGTGCTTCTCAGTATGTAGAAGAAGTAGAATCATAGAAGTTTACAGCATGGAAACAGGCCCTTCGGCCCAACCAGTCCATGCCGCCCAGTTTTTACCATTAAGCTAGTCCCAGTTGCCCGCACTTGGCCCATAACCCTCTATACCCATCTTACCCATGTAACTATCTAAATGCTTTTTAAAAGACACAATTGTACCCGCCTCTACTACTACCTCTGGCAGCCCATTCCAGACACTCACTACCCTCTGAGTGAAGAAATTGCCCCTCTGGGCCCTTCTGAATCTCTCCCCTCTCACCTTAAATGTGCTTTTGTTATTTACCCTGGTTTCTCAACAAGAAATAAAATGGCTTCACTTGTTCTAAAGATACAAATGTAGCTGCACGTGCCCATCAACATGGTGGAAAAACATTTATCGACTTCTTTGGGGAAAACTAAACTGTTAGTAGATACAATGGGGGGGGGGGGCAGGGGGAGATAGTTTAGTTTAGGTGGGATCAGCGAGAGGAGGAGGTGGGACTGGGGAATTATGTGTATAAGCCATGTTGGCTGGATATGGTTGTTGATTTGGGGGGGGGGGGGTGTTATTTACTGAGCTATGTTTACATTTGTGTTTGTTGTTATAAAATCATAAAATGCCTTAATAAAATGTTTTCAAAAAGAAAACATGATGGAAATAATCCCCTCCTCTGCTGGCCCCCAACTCAAATCATTTTGCGGATTTGATATTATGTAAAACTGAGCTCATTATTAGATTATAGAAATGAATAAACAAAGCACAACTGTGACATTGCCAGGTATTGTCTTCAGCAAATTATGTGTGTGTGTTTGGGTGGGAGGGGGAGTGGTGTAGGGGTATACTTTGAGGTGAAGACTTTAAGTTCTAATGGATCAGACACCAATCAAAACACACCAATTTTAAATAAATAATGCAGTTGACAAATAACATTGTCCAGGGCTTTAGGGATATTGCTTTATGATTTATGCTGCTCCTACTCAGCACTTCCTATTGTGCCTATAGCTGGACTGTCGCCATATCCGCTTTATCCAAGCAGGCTGGGGCTGGTGGATGTCCTGGGATGGAAGGAGAATGTTCTACTGGGGAGATGCAAGTCCAGATAGAGGTGGCTGTGCTTGTGGAATGACAGGTACCTCAAACAGGCAGCTCTTTGATTGTATCTATTCTGGAATATGGAGTACTTTGTTTTAAGGTTAATTAAAAAATACAAGATCCCACTGTCAATTTATTTTTTATGTAAAAAGGTATGGATCATCTTTATGAAGATGAGTTAAAATATTTTCACTTCTACCAGTTCAACTGTGGGACACAAAATATTTTTGTTTAATTTTAACTTACCAGCAGTCTCACCGATTTAGTCACTGTATATAAAGTTTTAAAACAGTTACATTCAAAATCGGATCCGCAGACTGACATGACATCAATGTTGTAACAAACTGATTGATTTGTTCTCTGAAGTTACAGGTTAAAGAGGAACTAAGCCACATTGTTACATAGAAGATAGGAGCAGGAGGAGACCTTCGAGTCTGCTCTGCCATTCATCATGATCATGGCTGATCATCCAACTCAATAGCCTAATCCTGCTTTCTCCCCATAGCCTTTGATCCCATTCTTCCCAAGTGCTATATCCAGCCACCTCTTGAATATATTCAATGTTTTAGCATCAACTACTTCCTGTGGTAATGAATTCCACAGGCTCACCACTTTTCGGGTGAAGAAATGTCTCCTCATGTCTGTCTGAATGGTTTACCCTGAATCCTCAGACTGTGACCCCTGGTTCTGGACACACCCATTATTGGTAACATCTTCCCTGTAGCTACCCGGTCTAGTCCTGTTAGAATTTTAAAAGTCTCAATGAGATCCCCCCTCATTCTTCTGAACTCCAGCGAGAACAATCCTAACCTAATCAATCTCTCCTCATATGACAGTCCTGCCATCCCTGGAATCAGTCTGGTAAACCTTCGCTACACTCCCTTGAGAGCAAGAACATCCTTCCTCAGAAAACGAGACCAAAACTGCACACAATATTCTAGGTGTGGCCTCACCAAGGCCCTGTATAATTGCAGCAACACATCCCTGCTTCTGTACTCGAAGTCTCGCGCAGTGAAGGCCAACATACCATTAGCTTCTTTACTGTCTGCTTCACCTGCTTGCTTACCTTCAGCAACTGGTGCACAAAGACACCCAGGTCCCGCGGCACACTCCCCTCTCCCAATTTACAACCATTCAGGTAGTAATCTGCCTTCCTGTTTTTGCTTCTAAAATGCATAACCTCACACTTAACCAAATTATACTGCATCTGCCATTGATTTGCCCACTCGCCCAACCTGGGCAGATCATGCTGTAGGATCCCTGCATCCTCATCACAGTTCACCCTCCCACCCAATTTGGTATCATCTGCAAACTTTGAAATGTTACATTTTGTTCCCTCATCCAAATCATTTATATTGTGAATAGCTGCGATCCCAGCACCAATCCCTGTGGCACCCCACTAGTTACTGCCTGCCAATTTGAAAAGGATCCATCAATTCCTACTCTTCATTTCCTCTCTGCCAACCAGTTTTCTATCCACCTCAATACACGTCCCCCAATCCCAGGCGCTTTAATCTCTTATGCGGGACTTTGTAAAACACCTTCTGAAAGTCCAAATATACCACATTGGCTGCCCCCCCCCCTGTCAATTGTACTGGTTACCTCTTCAAATAATTCCAACAAATTTGTCAAGCATGATTTCCCCTTCATAAATCCATGCAGACTCTGACTGATCCTGCCACTGCTTTCTAAATGTTCCGCTATAGAGTCCTTGATAATGGATTCAAGAATTTTCCCCACTACCGATGTTAGGCTTACTGGTCTATAATTCCCTTTGAATAATACCTGCTGAACTTTAATAAGTTGATGTCTAGCTGTTACTTTTGAACCTAGCTGACAGTTATTGAAATCCATAACTTTTAGAAGAATATTTATGAACTTGAACTTTCAAATTATTGAATCGATTTGCAACATTCAAGAGAAACATGTCAGGTTAATTATCTCTCACATTTGCTGAGGCTATGCAAGAAAAAAACTCCATTAAGTTTAGCTGCCAAATAGTTCAACAAAAAGTGCAAACGTTATTCCCCCATTGAGTTAATATAGTATATCTACCGTAAATATTTATGCATTGTTACTGTTATACCTTTCAATAGTAATCAGTGATAAATTTATTTGTTTAAGAAAATCACTTGTAACCTGGGGTAAAGAACTAATAAACATTTAAAAATACACATAATTGCATAGTAGATAACCTTTACATCTAAAGTTCACATATGATTACAGTGATACAATGTGAACTTTGTGAAATTAAATTCAGCTTGAAGTTGTGGATTAAAAATCTAAAGCTATTACATGAATATTCAGAGTTTGAAAGGAGGCATAACCTTAATTGTTCCAGATAACAATCTGCCTGTGCTTAAAAACAATGTTGCAGAATGCATGAAGTCAAAATTCATGCTAAGGTAACAGTATCTCCTTTCTGTGAAACACAGACTTCCTCAAAGCCAGGAATTTAGTAATTAATAGGAATTGATATGACATTATAAATGTCATAATTGGCGGCATGTGGCGCAGTGGTTAGGACTGGAACTGTGGCGCTGAGGACCCGGGTTTGAATCCCGGCCCTGGGTCACTGTCCGTTTGGAGTTTGCACATTCTCCCCATGTCTGCGTGGGTTTCACCCCCACAACCCAAAGATATGCAGGTTAGGAGGATTTGCCACGCTAAATTGCCCCCTAATTGGAAAAAAGATAATCGGTACTATAAATGTCATTATTACCAAAAGAAAACAGAAAATGATTGTACATAGATTTCTGAAAATGTTCTTAATCAGGTGTGGGAGTTGAGGAGGGCACAGTTGTCATGGAGTAAAAACTGAAAGCGTGCTCAGAGGTAAATTCTGAGGAAGCTTTGGAAGGTAGCAAGACCGTGAGAAACATAATGCAGAGTAGTTTGAGAGAATTCCAGAGTGTTGGAAAATTTTGACTGTAGTCTTCGCCAACAGTGGTGAAGCCAAAAGGAACTGATGAGACTGAGTTTGTAAAAAGATTAAAGCAAGAGGCAGGGTCAAAGTCAGGGGGAAATTTAGTGAAGGGTAGAGCTCTGGGCAAATGGGTTATATATAGGAGAGAGGTTGGTGAGGAGAGCTTTTGAACAACCACGCAATAAGGGTAATGAAGCTTTGGGTTGAACTCAACAATGAAAGAGCTCCTTCCTGGTTTATACCTGGAGACTTCTGTAAGCTGGGTTCACACCTTTGTCAAGATATATCTGTTATGGGTACCATGCATCATTATATGAATTGATGGTTATCAACTCCTTTTATTGCTCCCCTAGAATCTTGTTCTGTCCCAGGAATGCTCTGCAATTGCGACAGCAATGATCACATTTGGAGAACGGATGAAGGAACTCTTCGTGATAAAACATCATTGCCTATTCAAGCTGTACACTTTGGAGATACCAAGGGTGCACCATTAGAGATGGCCTTTTATACCATAGGGAAGTTCATGTGCAAAGGCAAAGCTGGGACACAGAAGATCTACCAATCATTGTGAAGGCACTGGCAATGGTCAACCAAAGATTAACATTTTCCATCTCTTCCCAGCCGAGAGAGAAATAAAATTTAATTATATAGAAGTTTAAAAACAAAGAAAAATCTAGTGTAGACCAGTAATGTTAGGTCTGTGCACATATTTTCACAAAATGTAAGCTACCTCTGAATTCTTAAATAAGATGTACAGCACATAAACCTATCATTTGGCCCATCTACCTGTTTTCTGCTGCTGGCGATGCTCCACATGAGTTTTCTTCCCTCTCATCCGACCCTTCTTCACCCAATCTGTTCAACATATCCTTCCATTTCTTACTCCCACATTTGCTTATCTACCTTAAATATATTCACCCCTCCTATTCTTTGTGGTAGCATGTTTCACATTCTTACCACATTTTAGTCAAATATGTTTTCTCCTGAATTTTTGTTGGATTTATTCGTTGCTCCCTTACATTTATAGCCCCTGGTTTTGAACTCATCCTTTAGTGGAAGTATCTTATCTACAATGACTATGTCAAACCCTTTCTATAATGGTGCCAATTGTCCCTTACCAATTTTTAAAAAAAGAGCCCCAGCCTGTTAAATCTCTCCTGATAGGTATACCCTCTTATATTGTATCCTATTGTAATCATGAATTTTCTAAATCTAAAGCTTTTAAAAATATTCCATGCAAAGAATGTTTATTTTTTCGATGGGCAAGACACTAAATGCAACACTGTCTTTTATCAGCTCTGAAAAGAAGGTATCAATGTAATAATAATAAATGTAGCCACAGTCCCGGAGGGCCATAGGCTGCTCTTCCCTTTGAGAGCTGACTGATGGAAATTTAACCTGAGGGTCACCACACCTCAGGCAAGGGACAAGGTTGAGAAGGTGGTGCCTTCATGAATAACCTCAGCAGGTACGGGATTTGAACCCACAGGCTGGCGTCGCTCTACATCACAAACCAGTCATCGAACCAACTGAGCTCACTGACATCCTAGGTATTAATAATATTTATCATAGCATCAACATTAGTCATAATCTTGGTAACATAAATATTATTCAGATACTTAACCATGAAGACTGAACTATTGACATTCACCAACACAAACTCCTTTGATTTCAGAGATTAATAGATGAATGAATCTCTTTAGTACAGTATAAAAATGGATTTGAATGTTTTATCCCAATGATACAAACCAAATGAATGTCTACCTGATCAGAATGTGATGTTCCTCCTGAAGTTTAAATTTTAGGATTTGGGTTTTACATTGAGACAAGTACCTACTTGGATTACGTTGGGAGTATTAATTTATGATGTCTAGCAATGCAAACATACACATAGCAAAAGCAAATATTGCAGATCTTGGAAATCTGAACTATCTGATGAAAGGTCATCGGCCTGAAACATTTTAACACTCTCCACAGATGTTGCCTGACCTGCTGAATACTTTCAGCATTTACTGTTTTCAGTAGAATTTGACCCCAACAAGGACTTCATGGCCAAATGGCCTGCTTCGGTGCTGTGAATTATTCTAAATTGTTTGTACTGGGAATATCAGTGTAAAAATAAAACACAAACCACAAAAAAACTGATCATAAGTATAGTGTTTTCTTTTGCACCTCCACCCCATGGCTCATAGGTTGCACTGCTAAGTACAGCTCAGATATCAGATAATCATTCTGAAATAACTAAATAAACATGATTTATATTTATACAGTGCCTTTGATCTCATAAAATGCCCTAAGACACTTCACAGGAGCAATATTAAACAAACCATGACACCCATCACATAAGAAGGGATTAGGTCATATGACTAAAAGCTTGGTCAAAGAGGCAGGTTGCAGATAGAATTGGACACATTAATTGAACTGACGTCAAACCATTGATTTAAAGAGGTTTAGCATAGCTTACTTTATTTAGTACTTTTTGCCTCTACTATTAGAAGATCCACTTTTTTTCCCCCAAAAAACTACTCAGTTTGTCCTTGCCCTTCAAAGATTTGTGTATTTAAATCTCCAGAAGAGGGATTCTGTGTCAGCCAACGCCGGAACCGGAAAATGCAATTGGGTGGAGAATCGGTTGACGCCAAAATCATGGCGGGCGGCAGTTTCACGACAAATTGCAATTCTCCGGTGCATCAATAGCAGTGTCAATGCGTTCCACTCCGCATGCACAGTAAACACTGTTTGCATATCATTAGCGGGCACGACCTGGTATTCTCTGGGGTCTCCGTTATGCTCCGCCTCCACTGGGGCGCATTCCAATGGCGTGGTTCATTTGCGCTTTTAAAAATCGTGAAACAGGCACAGTGGCTGCTGAGGGAGAGAGAGGAGGTACAGAAAGTGTCCAACATCGCCATAGTTTGCTGACAGTTGTGCCGCTGGCCATGGGGGCTTCTGTCAGGGCCAGGGGGAGCTGCAGGGGGTGGCCAGGAGTGGGCTGTGGGGCAGCCGTTCATTGACTTCTTCAAGAAAAATTGACCCTCAGCTGGGGGGGGGGGGGGGGGGGGGGGTGGGGGGAGGGCATGGAAGTGACGAATAAGGGCAGGGAATCTAATGTACGGGTAGTTAGGGTTTAGGGCTGGGGTGGGGAGGAATTGGGAGTGTTGGGTTTGTGTGTGTGTTGGATCTGTTTAAAATGTTAAAATTATAAATGCCTCAATACAATATTTTCTAAAACAAGTGGGCTGTGGGGTTGAGGAGGACGGGCATGGAACACCATTGCCGCGGCCTGCAAGGCAGCCATGCATGCCGCAAATTGCCCACTGTGAACTTAAGGCCTAGGTTGTTTGGAGGTCCCCCAGGCCACCCCCCTAGGTGCCCTCTGGCCCCAGCAAACCCATCAGTGGGATGGGCACGCTCCTGCGTAACCAGTGCCATCTTGTTGGCTGGGATGAGTGTATGTGGGGAGTGAAGTGCCTATATGCTGCTGCAGCTTGTCAGCCTCCCGAGTGAATCCCACACCGTTTCTCATTGGAATTCATTGTGTTAAACGTGGCACCGGTGCTAGCCCCTCAGAAGTCGCTGAATTGGTCCAGGTGCAGCGCTAGCTTTGCTGTCGTGGAAGTCTGCGAATCCTGCCCCGCCGTCAACAGTTAATCTCAGGCACGGAGAATCCCGCTGCAGAGCTCTCTTTGCCCCATGTCACTTTTAAAATTGTACCATTTAGTGCATATTGCCCCTCCTGATACTTCACACAACACAATTCTGCATTAGATTTTATCAGGCCATTTCACTAGTTTTTCTATGACCAGAAACCTGCTCTAACCCTCACTTGTTTTGTACACTTCCTAAGTTGGTGTTATCTGCAAACATTGAAATGATGTCCATATCTGTTCAGGTCATTACTGTATATCAAAAAGGGTTTCTTGTTTATTAAAAGTTTTACCTAATAACAGAATTACAACTAAAACACAAGAATGCAAAAATTGCAAACAAAAAAAAAAACAATCGACTTAAACACTATACCTAAAACTCCTAACAGCTGACGGTGTCTAGATCCCTAAAAAAGGAAATAAATAGTTACCATCTCAGGTGAAATTTCTCCACTGAACCCCTGATGGTCAATTTAATTTTCTCCAAGTGTAAGAAGGACTTTGAAGTCCCCCAACCAGATGAGGCTCAGGAGACCTCTGACCAAGTAATATCCACCTCTGGGCTATCAGTGAGGCAAAGGCAATAACGTCCACCTCTACCCCCGAGTGGACTGGCGGTGAATCTGAAACCCAAAATACGGCTACCAGCAGACATTGGAGTAATTCCAAATGGAGTATCTCCGAAATGATGCTGAACAAGGAAGCCCAGAAGCTGGCGAGTTTGGGGCATGACCAAAACATATACATATGGTCAGCTGGGACAAGTGAGCAGCGGTCATATCTGTCTTCAATGTTTGGAAAAAACCCACTCATCCTTGCCCTGGTCAAATGCGTCCTATGCAGCACCTTGAACTGAATTAGACTCAACTGGGCACGTGAGGACATGGAGTTGACTCTGTAAGGGGCCTCCATCCAAACCTCGCTTTTCAGTATAGGGCCCGGCTCACTCTCTCATTTCGCCTTTACCACGTTATGTGGGGAGGGATCAGGCGAGAAAATATGACCATAAAGGTCCGAGATAGCCAGCCAGAGCTATGAATAAAATACTCTTCAGCAAAGAGGAAGGTGGAGCCAGAGGAAAGGAAGGGCAATCCGTACGAGAGAAATTGAGAACTTGAAAATCGCGAAATAGACAAGTTGGGTAGCTGTCCGCCAACTCTCTAAAACTGGCAAACCTCCCTTCCACGAACAGGTCACCAAAATGTTCAATTCCCTTTTTCATGGTTTAAATGTTGGGTCCAATCCAGAAAAGGTGATTATTACAGAGAAGACTGGGAAAGGAGTTTAAAATGATGTCAAAACTGTTTCCAGATCCTATGAGAGGAGACCACCAGAGGGTTCGAGGAAAATCTAGCGGGAGAAAAGGGCAAAGGTGCAGGAACTATGGCTGGGAGAGACGATGAAGTGCAGGAGTGAGCCTCCAGCAACATATCGACAACGTGTGGCGCATGGTCAGAAATTACAATTGCTGAGTGCTCAGCCATCATCATGAAGGGAGGAGGGCCAGATGTAAAATTAAAAAAAAAAAAATCAATGCAGGAATACGCATGATGGACATGTGAAAAAAGGAAAAATCCCTGTCATTCGGGTGCAAAAAGCACCAGGGATCTACCCCCACCCCCCACCCCAATCTGAGTCATAAAAGAGAAAGCCCTGGCCCATCCCTGATGGGACAAAAGATTTGGGTTTAGGACAATCCAATTTAGGGGCCAAAACACAGTTTAGGTCACCTCTTAAAATAAGCTGTTGTGAAACGAGCTTGGGGAGAGAACCTAACAGAGTTTTTAAAATAAATTGAGAGTATCCAATTTGATCTTTCCAATAAAGGGGCAATTTAATGCGGTCAATTCACCTACCTTGCGCATCTTTTTGCGTTGTGGGGGTGAGACCTACGCAGACAAGGGGAGAATATGCAAACTCCACACAGACAGTGACCCAGGGCTGGGATCGAATCAGGGTCCTCAGCGCCGTGATACATCAATGCGAACCGCTGCAATGTTTATGCCCCTAACTGAGATGATACAAACTTCATTAACTCTGTAGGGGCGGCACGATAATTTGTACAATTCTACAAATTCTCAGTTCATTTTAAAAACTATTGTTATGAGCTGCAGAAAACCCTCTAATACCACTTCCGTTAACTAACACTCCTTGTTAGCAGGGAGACTCTCAACTGGAGAGTAAAACCCTTTTTGACTGATAATGCCACGCTAGCAACTAAAAGTTGAGACAGATGACAATTACAAAAAGAGAAAGGGAATAGATTAATGGAATAAACAAACAGCAGGAATCTCTAAAATATAAGTAAGGGCATCAAGAGTACACCCAAATAACGACCATGAAAAGAAACAAAATACAAAGTGCCTTTACAGAGCCTTAAAACAGATTAACCAGTTTTCTTTGAAACAATGAAATCTTACGATCATCGCATGCAAAGGATCACCAGAGGGAGGCTGAGGTCAAAGTGAGCAATGGACCCGGGCTAATTCTGGGGGGGATGGAAGCACACCCTCACCCCACATCTTGCAGAACAGGTCCGAGAAATATTCAGTAGGGGTGTAGTCCTTGATTCCCTTTAGTAACCCCACAATACACACATTGTCTCTTGGATCTGTTCTCCAGATCATCCAGCTTAGTTGTTAACGTTGGTAACCTTGACCATAAAACAAGGTCGGACTCCAAGGAGGTGATCCTGTCACTACTACAATGTGGCCTCCATGCCCTTAACTGTGGCTCCATGAACCTTGACAGACTTGCTGGTAGTTTGAAGAACAAAACAAATGGGGCCCCCCAAGACCTCTTTGTAGCGCACAATGACTTACGAGAGAGACGAGTAGAGATGAAGTCGATGAGGCTTTATTAAGCGTGACTGGTTCCCAGCAGTTCAGCAACAGAATGGAGCGGCGGGGAGAAGCACGGGTTCTTATACTCCGCCTCCAGGGCGGAGCCAGGGGTCAACAGCCAACCAGGACCCAGAATCTGTCAGCCAATAGCATCACGGCTTCACAGTCCCACATGACCCCTAATACATACCACCACATTCACCCCTTGTTAAAAATGAACCCGGCGGGGTGGTGGTTCGCATGGTGGTAGGGGTTTACAAGGCTGGTCCTGGGAGGAAAATTTGGGGCATGTCATTACAATTTTAGCCCGACACTGGGCTACGTACAAGGTTTGTGAAACTATTTACAATATTCGTAAGAGAAAAGAACATTTTCGTTACAGTCCAACAACATTCTTGATGTCACACCGATGCCACGAGTCGAGCGGGCGGTCTGGTCTTCCTCGTCGATCCCCTCAGCCCCGGTGGTGGTGCAGGTGCTTGTTCCCGCGTTGTCGTCTCCGGGAGCATTTCGGTGTTTGTTTCTGTTTCACTCCTGGTTGGACACGGGAGGAGGACCGATCCTCCCGGGAAGGGGGCGGTCGCGGGGTGCGCTGGTGGCAGTATAGGGATGATCGGTGTCGGGGGGTGTGTGTGTTGCCGGCGGGCGCCAGGTCTCGCAGGGATACCGTGTCCTGTCGGCCATCGGGGTACGCCACGTAGGCGTACTGCGGGTTCGCGTGGAGGAGGTGAACCTTCTCGACCAACGGGTCCGACTTGTGCGCCCGCACATGTTTTCGGAGCAAGATGGGTCGTGGGGCCGCCAGCCAGGTTGGCAGCGACGTTCCGGAGGAGGACTTCCTGGGGAAGACAAGGAGGCGCTCATGAGGCGTTTGGTTAGTGGTGGCACACAGCAGCGACCGGATGGAGTGGAGAGCGTCCGGGAGGACCTCCTGCCACCGGGAAACTGGGAGATCCCTGGACCGTAGGGCCAGTAGGACGGTCTTCCAGACCGTGCCGTTCTCCCTCTCTACTTGCTCGTTGCCCTGGGGGTTGTAGCTCCTGCTCGAGGCTATACCCTTGCTGAGCAGGAACTGGCGCAGCTCGTCACTCATGAAGGAGGACCCCCTGTCGCTATGGATATATGCGGGGCAACCGAACAGTGTGAATATGGTGCTAAGGGCTTTGATGACTGTGGCCGCTATCATGTCGGGGCAGGGGATGGCGAAGGGGAAACGGGAGTACTCGTCCACCACGTTCAGGAAGTATGTGTTGCGGTCGGTGGAGGGGAGGGGCCCTTTGAAATCCAAACTGAGGCGTTCAAAGGGGCGGGAAGCCTTGATCAGGTGCACTCTATCCGGCCTGAAAAAGTGCGGTTTGCACTCTGCGCAGATGTGGCAGTTCCTGGTGACTGTACGGACCTCCTCCACAGAGTAGGGGAGGTTGCGGGACTTTATAAAATGGTAGAACCGAGTGACCCCCGGGTGGCAGAGGTCCTCGTGGAGGGCTTGGAGACGGTCTATTTGTGCGTTGGCACATGTGCCGCGGGATAGGGCATCGGACGGCTCGTTCAGCTTTCCGGGACGCTACAAGATCTCGTAGTTGAAGGTGGAGAGCTCGATCCTCCACCTTAAGATCTTGTCATTTTAAATTTTGCCCCGCTGTGCATTATCGAACATGAAGGCTACCGACCGTTGGTCAGTGAGGAGAGTGAATCTCCTGCCGGCCAGGTAATGCCTCCAATGTCGCACAGCTTCCACTATGGCTTGGGCTTCCTTTTCCACTGAGGAGTGGCGTATTTCTGAGGCGTGGAGGGTTCGGGAGAAGAAGGCCACTGGTCTGCCCGCTTGGTTAAGGGTGGCCGCCAGAGCTACGTTGGAGAAGTCGCTCTCTACCTGGAAGGGGAGGGACTCGTCGATAGCGCGCATCGTGGCCTTTGCGATATCCGCTTTGATGCGGCTGAAGGCCTGGCGAGCCTCTGTCGACAGGGGGAAGGTAGTGGTCTGTATTAGCGGGCGGGCCTTGTCTGCATACTGGGGGACCCACTGGGCGTAATATGAAAAGAACCCCAGGCAACGTTTCAGGGCTTTGGAGCAGTGGGGGAGGGGAAATTCCATAAGGGGGCGCATGCGTTCGGGGTCGGGGCCTATTATCCCATTGCGCACTATGTATCCCAGGATGGCCAGCCGGTTTGTGCTAAAAACGCACTTTTCCTCGTTGTGTGAGGTTCAAGTTGTTTGCGGTCTGGAGGAATTTTTGGAGGTTGGCGTCGTGGTCCTGCTGATCGTGGCCGCAGATGGTTACATTGTCGAGATACGGGAACGTGGCCTGCAACGCGTGTTGGTCAACCATTCGGTCCATCTCCCGTTGGAAGACCGAGACCCCGTTCGTGACACCAAATGGGACCCTTAGGAAGTGGTATAGACGCCCGTCTGCCTCGAAGGCTGTGTACTTGCGGTCAGCTGGGCGGATGGGGAGCTGGTGGTAGGCGGACTTGAGGTCCACGGTGGAGAAAACCTTATATTGGGCGATCCAATTTACCATGTCGGATATGCGGGGGAGAGGGTACGCATCTAGCTGTGTGTACCTGTCGATGGTCTGGCTATAGTCTATGACCATCCTTTGCTTCTCCCCGGTCTTTACTACTACCACCTGTGCTCTCCAGGGACTATTGCTGGCCTGGATTATGCCTTCCTTCAGCAACCGCTGGACTTCAGACCGAATAAATATCCGGTCCTGGGCGCTGTACCGTCTGCTCCTAGTGGCGACGGGTTTGCAATCCGGGGTGAGGTTTGCAAACAAGGATGGCGGTTCAACTTTGAGGGTTGCGAGGCCGCAGATAGTGAGTGGGGGTATTGGGCCGCCGAATTGAAACGTTAGGCTCTGCAGGTTGCACTGGAAATCTAATCCCAGTAATGTGGGCGCGCAGAGTTGGGGAAGGACGTAGAGCCTGTAGTTTTTAAACTCCCTCCCTTGCACCGTTAGGTTCGCGATGCAGAACCCTTTGATCTCTACAGAGTGGGATCCTGCAGCTAGGGAAATCTTTTGCGTACTTGGATGGATGGTCAAAAAACAGCGTCTTACCGTGTTGGGGTGGATGAAACTTTAGGTGCTCCCGGAGTCGATCAGGCATGGTGTCTCGTGTCCGTTGATCAGCACCGTTGTTGTCGTCGTCTGGAGCGTCCGGGGCCGTGATTGATCTAGCGTCACCGAGGCCAGTCGTGGTCGTAGTGTCTCAGCGTCTTCTTCGGACCCCGTGGAGCCGTTGATGCTGGGGTCCTTTGTTGTCATCCAAGATGGCGGCGTCCATGAATCGCACGCGGCTGGGGGTGGACAAAATGGCCGCCCCCATGGATAGCTGCGCGGGCCGGGCAGCGCTGCCGGGGGTGTTTCGCTTGCCCGCAGAAATAGCAGCGGGCCCCCCCGGGATGATCCGGCGCTTTAACCGCGCAAGCCTGTGAGGGGGGGGTCCCGTTTGACGCGACGGGGGTCCACGGAGCCCAAGGGGCTGCCGCGCGGTCGGGGCCGTAGGCGCGGGCGTTTTGCGAGGCCACATCTAGGGAGGCTGCAATGGCCCGTGCCTCTGAGAGTCCTAGAAACTCTTTTTCTAAAAGTCTTTGGCGGATTTGAGGAGAGTTCATACCTGCCACAAACGCATCGCGAATTAACATGTCCGTGTGTTCAGTCGCGTTTACCGGCGAGCAGCTGCAGCCCCGTCCCAAAATTAGCAGCGCGGCGTAGAACTCCTCTAACGATTCTCCGGGACTTTGCCGTCTCGTTGCGAGTTGGTAGCGTGCGTAGACCTGGTTCACGGGGCGAACGTAGATGCTCTTCAGTGCTGCGAGCGCCGTCGGGAAATCCTCTGCGTCTTCTATGAGAGGGTAAATTTCCGGGCTTACCCTTGAGTGCAGGACCTGCAGTTTCTGGTCTTCTGTGATCCGGCCGGGGGCTGTTCGGAGGTAGCCTTCAAAACAAGCTTGCCAGTGTTTAAAGACTGCTGCCGAGTTCACTGCGTGGGGGCTGATCCGCAGGCATTCCGGGGCGATCCGGAGCTCCATAGTCCTTTAAGCACGCTTAATAAATTGTAGCGCACAATGACTTACGAGAGAGACGAGTAGAGATGAAGTCGATGAGGCTTTATTAAGCGTGACTTGTTCCCAGCAGTTCAGCAACAGAATGGAGCGGCGGGGAGAAGCACGGGTTCGTATACTCCGCCTCCAGGGCGGAGCCAGGGGTCAACAGCCAACCAGGACCCGGGATCTGTCAGCCAATAGCATCACGGCTTCACAGTCCCACATGACCCCTAATACATACCACCACACTCTTCAATTGTTCTTTTAAGGTTCACCGACAAACGTTATCAGCGTTTATCAAGCTCGATCGTCAAAATTTGGGAGAAAGCTTCAGCCGCTAGTAGAGTGGTCGGACACGATGCTGCCTCTGCCATCTTACCTCCAGTATATCTCGGAGAAGCTTCAGTCAGTTGACGAGTTTCAGGCCAACTTTTTTTTGGCTCTGCCCCCCTTGGGCATCTCAGAAGTGAGAATGCTACACAATCAAATTTCAGGATTTTCCCGAGAAGTTAAAGGTCCATGGCACCGGGGGAAAGGGTAAAAAAGGTCAGACTTCCAGCGGGAGCCATCTTGTGCGTGTCTTCCCTCACATCACGCCACTGAAAGTCCCGTGATCTGTGCCTCCAGTTGATACAAAATGTCAAATGGGTTTGTGTAGTGGTTAGTCTGTTTTCAGCTCTCACCACTGGCTTACATTGTAACTATTGTGAAGAGGGTTGAATGTGTAAGCCTCTCTCTCCTGCTAGTACATATCAGTAAGTCCCATGTCGTGCCACCGTGTGTGTAAACAGAGACCCAGAGGTCTGGCCCCAGGACACATGGCACACAGACCCACTGGCATGTACTTATACCAGACTGCCCACAATCCAAACCCCCAGCAATGGGTAAATAGTCCACTGCCTTGTGGGTATCTCAGTAGAGACGGAGGGCGCAAATTCATGGTTGCGTTGGGCTCTCGCTGGAGCGAAACGCGGCCAGTGAATACCAGGAAAGACATCCAGCGAGTCTCCCGACATTCCCGCGAGACGTGGAGTAGGAACCCCACTCCAAATGGGCGTGAACAAGTGACGCTCACGGAGGTAGGGCGTAAACCTACCCGACCTACCTGCACGGGGTCCACCAGCCACCTGCGATTCACTGGCCTCCCCAGGGAGGCTGCAGCCGGGCGCCGATCAGTGCTGGTCCAAACAAATGTGGACCAGGTGGAACGGCACCCGTGGGTCTCCCGGGCCTTCAGAGACCCCAGGATGGTCAGGGTAAGTGCAGAGTGGCTCCCTGGCTCTCCCCCTGGAACATAGGCACTATGGCACCCAGATGGTACTGTCAAGCTAGGAGCATTGCCTGGGTGCCAAGGTGGCAGTGCAAGGGTGCCCACGGGGCCCTGCCAAGGGCCAGGAGGCAACGGGGGTCTTGCCCTGAAATGAGGGTGGAGGGGGAGGGGGTTTGAAGGGTGGGAGAGTGCAGGGCAGGCAAGTAGAGGCCTCTGAGAAATTTGGGGGGGGGGTGATGGGTGTGGGGACCCCCAGAGACGCCATTGCTAGGTCTCCTCACTTGGGGGGGGTGGGGTAGTGCCCATGTGTGTGTGTGTGTGTGTGTGGGGGGGGGGGGTGACATTACCCATGAGTGGTTGGTGTTGCCCATAAGCTCACTTAAGGATCGGGGCACCCTTTTAAAATGGCAGCCTGATCTTGGAGTTCAGTTCCCCAGTGCTAAAAGAAATCCCAAGTGTGGGCTAAACGGGTGAACCCCCCCCCCCCCCCCCCCCCCGGGGCCCCAGAAAAGTGACAGCGGTGGGGAACTCACCTGGAGGAAATCCCTGAAAAACCGACACAAATTAACTTAAGAAATTGTTTGGGAGAATCATCCAATAAGCTTAGAGAGTAAAACTCTAACAGAAAATCCTGAGGGGAGTCCCACACGCAGTAACTCATCGATCAGACTGATTCCTGGGATGGCAGGAGTGTCAATGAGGAGAGATTGGGTCGAGTAGGCCTGTATTCACTGGAGTTTACAAGAATGAGAAAGGGTCCCATTGAAATGTATAAAATCCTGACAGGCCTGGACAGACTGGATTAGAGGGATGATGTTTCCTCTGGCTGGTGGCGGGGGTACGTTCTAGAAGAATTGGGTCACAGTCTCAGAATGTGTGGTAGGCCATTTAGGACTGAGTTGAGGAGAAATATCTTCACTCAGGTGCTGATTCTGTGGCATTCTCTGGAAGGCTGTGGAGGTCAAGTCGCTGAATGTATTTATGGGGAGGGTACTGGAGTATGGCATTGAGACACAGGATCAGCCATAATCATATTGAATGGTCAGCAATTTCTTCACCAAACAGTACTGGTTTTATCCTTCCTTTTGGGCAACGCGTGCTGGGGGGGGGGGGGGGGGGGGTGTTATCGTTTCTTGGGCAACTCCAAATCCCCAAATTATTTGCCCAGACCCACGCTTGGAGAGGATTGCAGCTTTGTGGTTTACATTAGTACAACTCAGAAAGAAACGGTTACCAGTTACAAGCTCTCGCTCGATTGGCAATGAGCGCGAGCACCAGTGGTTACTTCTGTCAGTGGGTGATCATTGTGTCTCATTGGATAGTGACTGGCCATTGCAAGCTGGGCATAACCCAGTCAGTTAGCTGCTGTCCTGCCATGGCCTGCTTGCTTCAAGGGGTGTTTGGAGACTCATTTCTCAACAGGAGAGTCACTAACTTATGAACCAGGTAAGACAAACTCAATAACGAAAACACCAAATAAAAGCAAAATACTGCGGATGCTGGAAATCTGAAATAAAATCAGAAAATGTTGGATAAACACAGCATGTCTGACAGAATCTGTGGAGAGAAGCAGAGTTAATGTTTCGGATCTAAATGATCCTTCTACAGATGTCAGGCTAACTGGCCTATAGTTTGAGTGTCTACTTACATGCCCGAGCTGACGGAAAGCTGTTCAACTTGGTCAGGCTGTGCACCAAAACCAAAATGCATAATTTCCTAGTCTGTTAATTGTTTGTTGATGACACCATACTGGCATCCCAACTGAACTTCACTTCCAACAGCTTGTAGATCAGTTCACCCTGGTTTGTAAGGCATTTGACTGACAATCAACATCAGTTATGGGCCAGGACACAGAGACTCCACCTTCTATCGATATTGACAACCTCCCTCTTGAAGTCATAGACAGCTTCACATATCCTGGGATCAACAGTCACCAGCAACCTGCCTCTAGATGCTGGAAACAGCACCAGGGTTGTCAAGGTCAGGGACAGCACGGTGGTGCAGTGGTTAGCACAGCCGCATCATTATGTGGAGTTCCCACGTTCGATCCCGGCCTGGGTCACTGTCCGTGTGGAGTTTGCACATTTTCCCAGTGTTTGCGTGGGTTTCACCCCCACAACCCAAACGTGCAGGTTAGGTGGATTGACCACGCTAAATTGCCCTTTAACTGGAAAAAATGAATTGGGTACTCTAAATTTATAAAAATAAAGGATCGTCAAGGTCACAGCTGTCATGTCGAAGTTGAGAAGTTGTGTGTAGGCGAACAGTAATCTAACAGAAAATACAAACCTCGTCTGTACCGGACTTCTGTTCTCAGCACTCTCCTTTACAGTAGCGAGGCATAGACGATTTATGAAAACCACGTGGCTGAACAGCTTCTGCTGCCTCAGACGAATATTGAGCATTGCCTGGCAAGACAGAGTGCTGAACATGGAAGTACATCAGCTTAGAGGAATATCCAGCATGTTTCCCTCTTGATTCAGCAGCAACTCCATTGGTTGATCATGTGAGCAGAATGGCCACGTCCCCAAAGACATGCTGCTCGAGGGCAGAGCTTGCTCTCAGCAAAGACATCTGCAGTACAAGATGTGTAAGCCAGACATCAAGCTGACCAAGATTGAGTTGATGCATTTTTTTTTTTATTCGTTCATGGGACGTGGGCTTCGGAGGCTGTGCCAGCATTTATTTGCCCATCCCTAATTGCCCAAGGGGCTAAGAGTCAACCACATTGCTGTGGGTCCGGAGTCATATGTAGGACAGACCGGGTAAGGAAGGCAGATTTCCTTCCCTAAAGGACATTAGTGAACCAGATGGACTTTCACAACAATCGACAATGGTTTCATGGTCATTGCTAGACTCTTAATTCCAGATTTTTATTGAATTCAGATTTCACCATCTGCAGTGGCAGAATTTGAACCTGGGGCCACAGAGCAGTACTCGGAGTCTCTGGATTACTAGTCCAGTGACAATACCACTACACCACCTTCTACCCGTGTGAAGTCCTGATTGCTAACCAGCGTTTGAAGGCAAGCAGTCAGGAAAGGCTTGGATAAAAATCAGATGATATAAGAAGCGACCAGAGTGTAGAGAGTCTGTCAGAAGGAAAATCAATTGGTCTCAGGCCAATATTGTTCACCTGTGCCAGCTGTGGAAGGGATTGCCACTCACTGATTGACCTCTCCAGCCATAACAGATGACATTCAATACAGACATATACATCTGTCTCCCGAGATGGACAGGTGCCACCATCCCTCTCCTCTTTTTAATAATTTTTAAATTTAGAGTATCCAATCCATTTTTTCCAATTGAGAGGCAATTTAGCGTGGCCAATCCACCTACACTGCACATCTTTGGGTTGTGGGGGTGGAACCCACACAAACACGAGGAGAATGTGCAAACTCCAGACGAACAGTGACCCAGGGCCGGGATCGAACCTGGGAACCTCGGTACCATGAGGCAGCAGTGCTAACCACTGTGCCACCGCATTGCCCCTCTCCTCTTTTGTTTGAACCGGGGTATTACATATGTGACTCTCCAGTCCTCTGGTATAGGCAGGGGCATATTAATCAAATGGTCTCAATGTTAGTGGTGGGGAAAACGACTGCTCTGAATGATCCCCAGAAATATTAGCTGCAGTTAAATGCACAGAATCTCAGGTATAAGACCATAAGACATAGGAGCAGAATTAGGCCACTTGGCCCATCGAGTTTGCTCCGCCATTCAATCATGGCTGATATTGTTTTCATCCCCATTCTCCTGCCTTCTCCCCATACAGTTGCGTACAGTTCTGGTCACCGCATTATAGGAAGGACGTGGAGGCTTTGGAGCAGGTGCAGAGGAGATTTACCAGGATGTTGCCTCGTATGGAGGGAAAATCTTATGAGGAAAGGCTGATGGACTTGAGGTTGGTTTCGTTGGAGAGAAGAAGGTTAAGAGGAGACTTAATAGAGGCATACAAAATGATCAGGGGGTTGGATAGGGTGGACAGTGAGAGCCTTCTCCCGCGGATGGAAATGGCTGGCACGAGGGGACATAACTTTAAACTGAGGGGTAATAGATATAGGACAGAGGTCAGAAGTAGGTTCTTTACGCAAAGAGTAGTGAGGCCGTGGAATGCCCTACCTGCTACAGTAGTGAACTCGCCAACATTGAGGGCATTTAAAAGTTTATTGGATAAACATATGGATGATAATGGCATAGTGTAGGTTAGATGGCTTTTGTTTCGGTGCAACATCGTGGGCCGAAGGGCCTGTACTGCGCTGTATTGTTCTATGTTCTATAACCCGTGATCCCCTTATTGATCAAGAACCTATCTATCTCTGTCTTAAAGACACTCAGTGAATTGGCCTCCACAGCCTTCTGCGGCAGAGTTCCACAGATTCACCAACCCCTTGCTGAAGAAATTCCTCCTCATTCCTGTTTTAAAGGATCGTCTCTTTAGTCTGAGTGTTCTCTGCTTCTAGTTTTTCCTACAAGTGGAAACATCCTCTCCACGTTCACTCTATCCAGGCCTCGCTGTATCCTGCAGGTTAAGTAAGATCCCCCTCTTCCTTCTAAACTCCCAACAAGTACAGACCCAGAGTCCTCAACTATTCCTCACAGGACAAGCTCTTCATTCCAGGGCTCATTCTTGTGAACCTCCTCTGGATCCTTTCCAAGGCCAGCACATCCTTCCGTAGATACGGGGCCCAAAACGGCTCACAATACTCCAAATGGGGTCTGACCAGAGCTTTATACTGCCTCAGAAGTTCATCCCTGGTCTTGAATTGCAGCCCTCTCGACATGAATGCTAACATCGCATTTGCCTTCCTAACTGCTGACTGAACCTGCACGTTAACCTTAAGAGAATTGTGAACAAGGACTCCCAAGTCCCTTTGTGCTTCTGATTTCCTAACTTTCTCCCCATTTAGAAAATAGTCTATGCCTCCATTTCTCCTTCCAAAGTGCATAACCTCACACTTTTCCACATAGTATTCCATCTGCCACTTCTTTGGCCACTCTCCTAGCCTGTCCATGTCCTTCTACAGCCCGCCTGCTTCCACAATACTACCTGTCCCTCTACAGATCTTTGTATCATCTACAAACTTAGCAACAGTACCTTCAGTTCCTTCTTCCAGATCATTAATGTATATTGTGAAAAGTTGTGGTCCCAGCACCGACGCCTGAGGCACACCACTAGTCACCAGATACCATCCTGAAAATATAGACAAGGTTAACTTCAAAATGCATTTGCATAGCTAAAGAGCTTGCTGATATTCAATATGACCATGCATTGAGATATCAGGGATCTGCCAAATTCTGTAAGACAATGCTCAATTATGTCTCAAAAGTGTCAGGATGAGGGGTTGAGGTCAGCAAAAAAATCAATCAAATCCAAAAAGGATGATTATATTATCTATCATCTCAGTGAAGACTCACACGCTGGGCTTCCTGAATCATTCACCAAGGTGACAGTTAAAAACAAGTTGGGAGAGAAAAGAATCAATTTTGTATTCCAGCTGTTTGTAACTAATCTCACAGCCATGGCCTTGCTTCTGAAGGTTTATTCACATACAGCTCATTGAAAGACAACATAAATTTTCTCTGTTGAAATTTATTTCATCTTTGAGTGCAATTATTACACGTCACCTTTAACATTATCACGCCGAAGTTGATTTCTTTCAAAAACATAAACCAAGGGGAAAACAATATTAACCCTTCGTTCAGCACTGTCTACAGCAGCAACTCAACATCTGCTAGAAATGCATACATAATTCATTCCACAGATTCTGATTTCATTTATTGTGTGTTTATCTCATGCAACAGTAATATCCTAACAGCAGAGACTAGCATCTTACTTTGTTATGCAGATTGAAGTTTAATAGATTGACACAATTGTATCTCCCTACAAATCTTCATTGATTCCTTTTTGTTCACTAGTGATCAGGTTACTTCCCAGCCTCTCAATTTCCAGAGGATGTGATCCAACATTTCAAATGTATTTGAAAATAAGTGATCTTCTAGTCCTGTACATCAAAGTAATCAATGATTGGTTCTTCTTTGAATGACTTTTGCAGGGCAACTGTTCCATTGTCAATCCTGTAAGATTACAGAAAATAATTAAATGTGTGCATTTCCAGTTAAAAATGAACACATCACAAACATGTAAGCTTGACCTCTGTATGCATGTCACTCCATTCCATTATGTAATCCATGTCGTGAGCTTAAACAATATTTTCAATACTCATTATTGGAATGTGTAACAATGACAATGTAATAATTGTGGGGACTTCAATCTTCATATAGACTGGACCAATCAAACAGGTAAGGGTGATCTAGAAGATGAATTTGTAGTATGTTATTGAGTTTTCCAAGGCAACGCATTGTGATACCAAATAGGGATAAAACTATTTTAGATCTACTATTGTGTAATGAGGCAAAATTAATTAGCAATCTCACAGTAAAAGGTCTGCTATGAACTAGTGGTCATTATACAACCGAATTCCATGTTAAATTTGAAAGTGGCTTGCTCCAATTACAAATAAGAATCTTAAACTTAATCAATCAACACCGGTAACATGGGTATGAGGGGAGAACTGGCTAAGATTGAATGGATGAATAAATTAAAAATGTGTGGTCAGTGTGAATTACTTCTTCAAATCTTCAATAAAGCTACGTTCTGTTGAAAAACAAAATCTCAGCAATGAACATTCACCCACGGCTTACTCAGGAATTTAAGAACTGTATTAGGTTAAAAGAAGAGGTTTAGAACACTGCAAAGAATAGCAATATAGAAACCAGTGAAGTGCCCTCAAAAAGCTGATTAAGAAGGGAAAAGAGCAAATTAGCCATGAGTTTTTACAAATAAAAGGAAGACAGTATCTAAAGTAATGAGTGATCCCTTCAAATCAGAGACGAATTGAGTCCATATGATTAGTGTCAGAAGTAGGCTTACATTAACGCTGTACTGAAGTTACTGTGAAAAGCCCCTAGTCGCCACACTCTGGCACCTGTTCAGGTATACTGAGGGAGAATTCAGAGTGTCCCATTGACCTAACAGCACGTCTTTCGGGACTTGGAGGAGGAAACCGGAGCACCTGGAAGAAACCCACGCAGACACGGAGAGAACGTGTGGACTCGGCACAGACAGTGACCCAAGCCGGGAATTTAACCTGGGTCTCTGGTGCTGTGAAGCAAGGGTGCTAACCACTGTGCTACAAAACATTAACTCTGTTTCTCTCTACATAGATGCTGCCAGACCTGCTGAGCTTATTTAGAATTTTCATTTTTTATTTCAAATTCCAGCAACCGCAATATTTTACTTTTGAGAAAAACTACTGGCCAAACCTCAGGGACTAAAATCCAAGAAATGCCCCAGATCTGATGGGTTCCAAAAAAGATAGTTGCAGAGATAATTGATGCTCTATGATTTTCCAAAATTCCTTAGATTCTGCATTAGTCCGAGTGGATTGGAAGTATCAAATTTAACACCCCTAATTCAAGAAATGAGAGATAGAAAACAGGAATATAGGCCAGTTAGCCTGACATCTATTGTTGGGAAAGTGCTTGAATCAATTATTATGGAAGTCATAACAATGCACTTAGTACGATCAGTCAAATTCAACACCGGCTTTACAAAAGGCAAGTGGACTTGACAAAACTATTGTGATTTTTGAGGATGCAACCAGTAGGGTAGATAAAAGGGAACCAGTAGATGTAGGCTACTCAGATTTCCAAAACACATTTGATATGGTGCCACACGAAAGGTTTTTATTGTAAATAGTTTTATTGAACATTTTAAAATTCATATACAAATACAAAAACAGCCACCTAAGCCCCTACACCACCACCCCCCAACAGCTGACAGTGACCAGCTGTCTAAAATACATAACAAACGATTGCCATCTTATATAGAACCTCCCAATTGACCTCCTCAGCATGTATTTAACTTTCTCCAAATACAAAAATTACAGGAGGTCCTCCAGCCATACCGAGGCACTGGATGGAGAAGCTGACCTCCACTCCAGCAGAATCCGCCCAAGAACAATCAGCGAGGTGACAACCAAATCATCTGCCTTCACTCCTGCCGGCAACTGCGGTATCTACCCCCGCTGTAGGGGACCCGGCTCCAGCTCCCTGCCTAAGATCGCCACCATAGTGAGCGAGCCCCAAACGTTTGCTAGCTTAGGACATGCCCAGAACATATGTATGTGATTTGCTGGGCTCCTACCACACCACTAGCACTTATCTTCTACCCTCTCAAACATCCGACTCATCCTTGCCCTCGTTAAATGTGCCCGAGGCACCACCTTCAGCTGTATGAGCCCGAGCCTCGCACATGACGACGTGGCATTCACTTTTTGGAAGGCCTCACATCACACCTCCTCGACTTCACATGCTAAGCTCCTGCTCCCATTTCACCGTAATACGCTCCAGTGAGGCTCCATCCTCCGCCAACTGCCTCCGACAGATACCTGAAATTTTACCCTCCTCCAACCCGGACAGCAACAGTATCCTCTTCACCAACGACGTGGGCAGTGCAACTGGAAAACTCATAAACCTTCCTTGCAAATTTCCGTACATGCAAGTACCTGAACACCACCAACTGTGCGAGCCCAGGCTTTTCCGCCAACTCCCCCAAACACGCAAATCGCCCCTCCAGGAGCAAATCCCCCATACTGCCATCCCCTTATCCTCTCATCCCCTAAATCTGGTGTCCACCCTAGCCGGCTCTAAAATTTTGTTGTCCCTGATCAGTATCATCCTCGATCCTCTCCCCGCTTAAAATGCTGCCGTAATTGCTTCCATATTTTTAGCGTAGCCACCACCACCAGGTTACCCAAAAACCTCCTTGGGGAGAGCGAAAGCGGGACCATCATTAGCGCCCACAACTCTGTCCCCTCAAATGACCTGGCCTCTACCTTTACCCAAACTGATTCCTGATCCCACAGCAACCCAACACCTTCTTTGCAATTGCCGCCCATAGTAGTAAAGCAGGTTCGGCAGCCCCAACCCCCCTGACTGCTGGTCCCTCTGCAGGATCACTCTTCGGATTCTCGCCACCTTCCCATCCCATATAAACGGCAAAATCATGCTTTCCACCCCAACAAAGAATGCCTTTGGTAGAAACACCAGCAGGCATTGAAACAGGAAGAAGAATTGTGGCTAGATATTCATCTTGAACCATTGCACTCGCCCAGTTAACGACAGTGGGAGACTATCCCATCTCTGTAGGTCTGCCTTCACACTGCTCACCAAGTTTATATAAAATTTAGTCTGAAGCTGCGCCCAATCCCTTGCCAATTGTACATCTAAGTTGCTGAAATGAGAGTTTGCCAGCCTGAAAAGTAACATCACCAAATTAGTCCCTCTCCCGGGCGAGGGGACTGAAAACCATTCACCTTTGTCCCAATTTACATTATACGCAGAAAAAGCTCTGAACCGCTTTAACATCCCCATTATATACCCCATCGTCGTGGCGTACAGCCACATATGTAATATGTAGGTCGTCGGCATATAGAGACACTATGCTCCTCCTCCCTTCCCCATATTATCCTCCTCCAGTTATCTGAGCTCCTCATGGTGATTGCCCAATGCTCAAGCGCCCACGCAAATGGGAGAGGGGACATAGGGCATCCCTGTCTCGTTCCCCTAAGCAGTCGGAAGTAGCCCGAGCTTAGGCTATTTGTCCGTACACTAGCCTTTGGCTCCTGGTACAACAACTTAACCCAAGGCACAAACTTCAGCCCCATCCTGAATCACTCCAGCACCGCAAACAGATGCCTCCACTCCACTCCAAAGGCCTTCTCTGCATCCAGCGCCACAATCATTTCCTGTTCATCCCTCTCTGCCTGAGACAACATCACGTTCAACTGGCGCCGCACATTGGAAGATAATTGCCTACCTTCACAAATCCGGTCTAATCTTCCCCAATGATCTGCGCGAGACATGCCTCCAATCTGAGCGCCAAAACCTTCGCTAAAATCTTTGCGTCCATGTTCAAATACAAAATTGGTCGGTATGACCCATAGTCCACTGAGTCCCTATCCTTCTTCAAAAGGAGTGAAATGGAGGCTCAACTTATTCCATTGTTCATGGGTGCAATCTCCGAGCCACCACATCCTCAAACGCCTCCACCAGCAGCGGGATCAACCTGTCCGCAAACCTTTTATAAAACTCTACTGGTAACCCATCCGGCCCCGGTGCCTTCCCAATCTGTACATCCCCAATTGCCTTCCTGACTTAATTGCCTCCCAGACTTGCTCTGCCCCCTGTGGCTCCTCCAATTCCTCCTGGTCCTCCTCCTCCACCCCTGGACACTCCAATCCCTCTAAAAGAATCAACTAGGTCCAAATTATACTCTGGAGGTTTCGAGCTGTACAACTTTTTGTAAAACACTCTAACCTTCTCCGAGCACTGAAACCAACTCACAACCCCCCCCCCCCCGTATCCGAATGATTTCCCAGGACATTGCCTGCCACCTCAACTCGCACACCAGCAGCCCATATTCATAGACTGCCCCTCTCGCCCATCTCAACTGCCGTCCCACCTTATCCATGGACACCAGGTCAAACTGTGCCTGCAACAACTTCTTGATCACCAAAAGCTCTGGAGTAGAGTCATCCAAATACTTCCCATCCACCAACCGCTGATGTTCCTTCCTCACTTCCCTATCCAGCTGCACCATATATGCAATCACCTCACCACCGCCTTCAGGGCTTCCCACAACACCGAGGTGAAACCTCCCATTCCTGCTGAACTCTACATAACCATCCAACACCATGGCCATCTTTACACAAAACCCAAGGTCCACTAGCAATCCCACATCCAAACTCCATGCTGGCCACTGAGCTGACCCGCTCTCCAAAACCACATCCACCAGGTGCGGAGCATGGTCAGAAATTGGAGTACTCCACTTTCCTTAACCCCGGCAGCAAAGCCCTCTCCATTATAAAAAAGTCAATCCGAGAGTTAGACCTCATGCACCGGTGAGGAGGAAGAAAATTCCCCCCGCCCCGATGTAATGATCGCCATGGGTCCGAACCCACCACCCCCATTTTGGTCATAAATGCTGTGATTACCTTCGCACCCCCACCCCCCCCAAATGGATAAGTGACTTTGGCAAGGAGCAGTCCTCTTTTGGGTTCAAGACCTTATTCAGGTTCAAATCCCCCCCCCCCCCCCCCCCCAACAAATTCGGTGCCACCATCCTCTTCATAAAGCCTACATCGCCCAATTCGATGAGTAAGCTATCACCAAAGCCACCGAATTACCCTCCACACTCCGATCACCATCACATTCCTCCCTGCCCCCCCATTGATCTTTCACCACTGTCTTCATCTAGAACCGGATTCTTTTGTTCATCAGAACTGCCACCCCCATGCCCTATCAAAGTCTTAGGATATGAATGAAAGTTAAGATTGAGATGTATTTGCAAGCACTGCACACACATCTCAGATTTCGGAACATTTAACTTAGCACTTGGTAGATTGAATTTGGTTCCACTTCTCACAGATTTCTCAAAGGCCACAGGCAACCTTTGCTGAGTTGCACTTTATGACTTAGATCAAATACTAGGGAAACCATAGGAGGAAATGACAACCCTGATTGTGGCATATGGTGAAGTCAAATAGCACTGATTTAAGATGGTTCTTGCACAAAAGACAGCTCAATCCACAAGTTGAAATTTAATTTGTTCTATGTTTTAAGTATAGAACAAAGAACAAAGAAAAGTACAGCACAGAAAAAGGCCCTTCGGCAATAATTTTGTGAATTCTCTACAAGGTAGAGTGGCCAGGTGAAAATTCGATATTTTGCAGGCGCCTTTATAAAATTAAGGTAGAATTGTGCAAAATTATGATCCCCGCCATTCAACTTCCTCCATATCATTTAAAGGGATCAATACAGCAGCAATCGAGTCAAAGAAAATGGCTACTCCCAAGTTGTGGAAATTAATCATTAGGTAGGCTATCAAAATATTATCATCCTGGCTGTTAGGCCGAAGTAATAATATTTAATAACTATGCAAGTTACTATATAAAGCAGCTTTACCAATTTTGTTACTGGACACTTGTTTTAAGGATATGTCAGAGATTGTTTTCACATTGGTAGAACTGTTTATGAAGTCATTGAGATTTCAAAGATGGAATTCAAAAACCTATTCTCTTACCCATTTTCAAGTCTTTGTTTGGAAAATGGTCTTGGAGCCTTGGGATGATAACAGTTATAGTATTTGGTAAATCAGTTTGAAGGGCCTAGGGTCTATGTCTCACAATTGAAGGATCATTCAATTCAGATTCTAGTGCAGGAGAAAAATGGGAATTTATCTTGGCAGAAGACCAGTTTGCCAGAATGTCAAGTAAATGACTAGTAACTGTATCTTACTAAACCAATGAGCTAAAACCAGAGTAATTTAAAGTGCAGTTTTTCCAAATCAGAAAATTAAGCTGCTCAGTACTGAGATGTTTATAAGAGAGCACATTAATGAACACAGGACCAGATTAAGATCCCAATTAGTCAGGTAAGTCATTAAAGGTAAATTGATAAACATGAATGGAGGCAAGTTTCAATGATCCCCAGACTTTGCTAGATTATCTATGCACAGCCAATGCAGGTTCCATTTGATCTTATCATTCCAAAGTTGGATAATGCCAGGAAAGCTATCACTCATTTCTGACCCTGTGACTTCAGAATTTCATCTGCAAAGCAAATGACAGGCATGGAATCCAATGTGTAGACAGGTTAGGCTCAATCATGAAATCCCCGAAGCTGAAGACCTTGTTGACGTTTGTTGGTTAATGTCACATACTGAACTATTGGAGGTCAACTACATTCTGCACAATGCTCAAGCATACATCAAATTCAATGGGCCATCAAAATGTATGTCTGAGTGAAGGCTCTTAAATTGGGTTTCTTACAAATCATAAACAGCATTTCCAAGAAATGAACACAAATGCATGGGTTGATTGTTGCAATTCTACAATGGAATGCAGCAAGAATTAAGATTTGTTTGGTCAAGTACCACTGGACAAATTCTTAAACATAGAAGAGGTTAAGGACTCAGGCCAAAGACTTTGAGGAACTCAACAGTCCTTTGCTACATCGCGATCCCCGTCACCCCATAATCATCTGCAGTCGAGGTCTGAGCCCTGTGAGAAGCGTGCAAAAGACAACCTAATACTATGTAATGTTTTAGGTGAGCTGGTCAGAAACAAATCGTGCAAGGCATCAGTCTCAGCAATCTTGTCAGATGTTGCATTGCTACATTTAGAAGGCTTCTCTTTCAACAGTAAAGGGAACCTTTAGTCATGAATGCATGCGTGAAGGTGTTTCACGAGATTGGTTTTGTGCTACGGTTTGGAGATAGCTTGAGAGGTCTCCAACTAGATTGTTGCAATCCATACGGTTTGGGTGTTGCTCAGCCTCGAGCTGGCTCTTGTCTATCTCTTCCACTGATGCAGCAGGGATGTATGCCTGGCCTATTATCACCAACATATTTTTTTCTTTTTAGCATCAGTGCCATCTGCATATGAAGCAGATGATCGAAATACCTTAATGTGAAATCAACTTTCTGTGATTCAGTTAATCTGAATCAGGTTCACCTTTCTCTGGCTCCAGTCACGGTACAGGATGCCACAAAAATTACAGTAAAGAGTTTTCGATTCAGCTTAGTTTTGCACACAAGAGCTCTTTCCTGTGAATTGCCAGACAGAAGCTGGTTCTCCTCACAGTACTTACTTAAGTGCCTGTTGCCTGTAATGTGCGATTGGTGGTGGTGGTCTTGCTGCCAACTCTCTTTCAATCAATGAAGTCAGGGAAACGTTAGGATACACAGATTTTCCTCTGGGAAGAAATGTGATTTGTTAAAATAATGAGATAAAGTTATAACACAAGTCATGATCAAACATTGCTTTTTTAGCATATAACCAGGTAAAAAATAGCAGTCCCTTTCTTATTGTTAATCAGACTGAAAGAAGCAACCTGGGAATAACTGAATAAAATTAATTCAAATGTCTACGTCAACAATTCCACCCATTATGTGGAAGGTCCGGCACATAGAGAGGATAAAACATTAGCAATAATCTTAAAGCTATCAGCATATCCACAATTACTTCTTTGCTTTCTTGTGTTTTAAAAAAATAAAATTTACTGCCTGTGTCTCAAATATACACAGAAATTTGCCATCTTTGGGACTGTTTCTCCCAATCAGTGAAAAATAAAATCTGCCATAACCAGCCTGCTGTTTCAACAAACCTCTCTGATCTCCCCTATTTATTCAGTCAGCTACTTTATCACCGCTTTCAAGAGATTAGTAGACAACAGGAGGTACGGTAAGGTCTGTCAGACAGCAATGAAATAAATGGCCAATCAAGCTGTACTTAATAGTCAAAAATCTGCCTCTGTATTAACTTTAGAAAAGTACCTTGCATATTCATGTGACATTTCTCCATTTCCACCTGAAAACTCCCTGTGGCCTTTGAGATTGCCAGGCATTGCTGAATCGGGATGGTTTAGTGCTGTGGGCCTGTGCCCAGTAAAGACTAAATTGTCAAAACTAATTTCATCTAGAATCCATTTCCCCTCGAAAGGAAAGGTAAATATATTTTCCACTCTGAGTACACAGGTTCCCATGCATCAAGGAAATAGAAAAATAAATTTTCACTGTTTTTGAGACAGGAGGGTGGAAAAGAGAAAAAATATATAATTTCAAAGAGAATTTTAGTATCATCAACACTCACTTCACAGCAGTTATAACAACATTACGCTTGGGCTCACTATCATAACTGACACTTTCAACACCATAGACTTCAGCCAGCTCATGAATGATCCTGCGATGTTCCCGGTTCATTGGGGGATAGCAACGGCTTTTCTTCTGCTGTTTTCCCTGAATAAGAAAGAAGAAACCGTTTCAGGGATGAGTGTGCTCGAGGACAATATAGTCTTAAAACGACCATGTACACATTATAATGCAATGCAGCAAAGTCACTGCAGCATGAGGAGCTGGAAAATTATAGCCTTTTTAATGTTCTTTATGAAATGCAAATGCTTTTAGGCTATTTCAAATGGACGAAATTAATAGATTTCAAGTGGGTAGAAGCATTAGTTTTCCCTTTATTTACCATGTATTACCATCAAGACTGGACCAATACATTTGTATAAAATCAACAAAGTAACCTCAGAAGTTTAGCATTCACTACAGTTAATGCATGTGGATATAGGGTGAAGTCCATACTAACAATGAAACATGGGCTTGACAACTTATTCATAAATCTTTCAATGTCAAAATTTTACAAACATTGCTTTAACTGACAGGTTTTGTTTTGCCTTTTAGTCAATCTGAGGTATTAACAGAGTGATTCAAATATATCATGCCACTCAGGAATAACTTAAATCTAAGCCTTTAATGTAAGAAAAAAGAACTTCACAAAAGTGTGAGAAAAATTGACACCAATACAAAACAAGAAATATTAGGGCAGGTGATTAAATGCTTGGTCAGGGGTAGGCTTTAAGGAGGGTAATAAAGAAAGAGAGACATAGAGACACTGTTGAGATTGAGGGAGACTCAGCCCTTACACGAATCATTGAAACAAAAGGGAAAATCACAGTCCTGATAAAATCATCTGAAACATCATGCCTGCATTGTGATAAAGCCTTATTTTATTGTAAGAGTGCATTTTCATCTGTAAATTTACAAGATAGTATCTAGTCATATTGCTCAAAAATGTTTTCTCAAGAGGATATTTTATGAACTTCAGGACAAAAGAGAAATCAGCATAGTCATGGGAAATTTTTATACCTGACCAAGTTCTGGGTAAGCATACCAACCACTTAATGACTACTGCAGTTGCTGGTGGTTTAATTACTAGTTTTGTTCACCTATTAACAGCTGCAAACTGGTATCTTTGGATCAGCAATTTGAATGCACAAGGAATTGTAAAAATACAATGCGATTAATGCAGTTTGACTCACATTTGGAGTCCCAATTTAACAGCCACCTAATATGGCTGGGATGCTGACCTCATTGTACAAAAAACATCATGCGAAACCTACCGACGTTTCAGCGATACCATAGTGATGAGAGTGGGCTGTGCCCCCTCCGCTTGACAACCAACAAGAACAGATGCTCATGTTGGGTCAGCATGTGGCTTAGGGCCATGGAAGACCACCATTGCTGGGGTTCTTTTCTAGTTCAGCAATTTGTATCCAGGATAGGCTGAAACCATTTATTTAACTCCACTCACTTCCATCCAGGTCTAAAGAAAATGCCTACTGCATTCTCTGCCTGTACAACAACAAAATACCACTATCATCCAACAAACAGACCTTTCCTCGTGAGGCATGAAAGGAAGGAGGGACGGGGAAATTTGGCACGTAATACTCAGCCAATAACTGTTTTGGCGATCTCCAAAGTAGCCAATCATAACTGCCAATGCATGGAGTCAGTCAAGAGCTGAACAAAACCTTGACTGGATTACATACATGTGAAGTGAAGCAAAGGACTATGAAGAGGAGGAGGTGGAGCTTGGTGAAACATTTCAAAGGGTGAAACATTTGTCCCCCCCCCCCCCCCGTCCCCCCCCCCACCCCATCCTCCCGATCTTTCCAAAGATATAAAAGTTGATGCTGACCTATATTTAGCTTCACTGCTGGGATTTAAATTTGGAACCATTTTCAATTGGTCAGGAGAGGGTAGAAATATTACTGTAATCTTCAATAAATTAAGAATGCAAGAATTCTGCAAATTAGTTTCTCCAAATGAGATATACCATTATCTCATCCAAGGAGCAGCAAAGCAACACTTTCTCAAGTCTGTGCCAAAGCAGTTTTGCAAGGGTGAACTGGAAATAGATTACAGTAGCTGGCCTCATTTTCTCCCTCTCCAGAAAGTATTCAATCTCTTTTTGAGACTTCCTGCAGGTAGCTAGGAAAGAACAGAAACTCCATGGGAGGCAATTTTCCCAAGATACTTCAGGTGCTTAAAGAGTCTCCGGGACGGACAAGGTGGCTAAGCTAAAATGGCAATTTACCCAGTGCTTAGCACAAGGTGACACCTTGGTAAAGGTGTTGAATGGCTATCTGAGGGATTGGCAAGAGGCTGATTGCCTGCTAGTACATGTGAAGGAAATTATGTAACATTTTTCTGGCTAGCACCTGACCCAATAACCATGTCCAACAACTATCAGATTGGGAGTAAACTAGTTATTGCAAAGGATTGAGCGCTGCTCACAAGTAAATGATATTTTACTGTTTAATACCTGCTGGAAGTTTGATGCGGACTTCTGTCATCAGACTTTCTGGGACACCTTTGTGAAGATTTCACCCACACTCTATCAACTTTTGTTCTTGAAATTCTCCAAGGTCGTCACTTAAAAAGTGTGCCATGCTACTCTACCTTAACAGTCACCGTATTGAATTCACCAGAAGGTCATCAGCATCTCCCTAGTGATTCCCCCTTCAGCTTTAGAAGGACACAAGGCTAAGCAGAGCAGAAACTGCTGCTGCAGAAGAGACAGGCAAGAGGGTGGACTTTTCCCCTCCCTCAAAGACAGGACATCACCCGCTCCTCTGAATCACAACCCTCTTGCTGGGTCCCTGAGCTATCTTGAAACATGCCATTGTGTCACAACCAGCATATTTCACACCATCATGGGAAGGTACTGGGTTGTGGTGATAGGGTGGAGGTGTTGCCCTTGGGTAGGGTGCTCTTTCCAAGAGCCGGTGCAGACTCGATGGGCCGAATGGCCTCCTTCTGCACTGTAAATTCTATGAAGGTGGCTAAGTGAACATCTGACAGAGTCACTCAATTCATTGGGTTCTGAATATCATTGGTCTTTCAATCTAGAAGAACAAACGTTTGTCTGTTCTGTCGACTTCAAGAGATTTTAAACATCAGTGTGACTGGAAAAGCACCGAGACACACCCACCCGAGTGAGAGTGTTCCAGAGCACTGACTGTGGAAAGAACTTTAACCTGTTACACAGCTTGACCCTAATCACAGTGGGGAGAGACGGCACACGTGTCCTGTGTGTGGACGAGGCCTCAATTGATTGTGCAACCTGGAGTTCCACAAGGACATCAGCAACATGAAGAAACAGTGGAAATGTGGGGACTGTGGGAAGGGATAAAAAAAAAAAAAATTAGTGGGCAGCACGGTAGCCTTGTGGATAGCACAATTGCTTCATAGCTCCAAGGTCCCAGGTTCGATTCCGGCTTGGGTCACTGTCTGTGCGGAGTCTGCACATCCTCCCTGTGTGTGCGTGGGTTTCCTCCGGGTGCTCCGGTTTCCTCCCACAGTCCAAAGATGTGCAGGTGAGGTGGATTGGCCATGATAAATTTACCCTTAGTGTCCAAAATTGCCCTTAGTGTTGGGTGGGGTTACTGGGTTGTGGTGATAGGGTGGAGGTGTTGACCTTGGGTAGGGTGCTCTTTCCAAGAGCCGGTGCAGACTCGATGGGCCGAATGGCCTCCTTCTGCACTGTAAATTCTATGAAAGTGGCTAAGTGAAACCCATGTATATTGCCTCATGAAAGTCATGTCTGATCAGCGCTAAAGCCTACATTTAGTGGTATGTCTGTTCTAGCAATTCCAAGCAAGTTGAAATTAGGATAATCACAAATTAGGTCCAAGATTGCATGTTAAAGCACATCCCCATTTAGAGCCTCTTTCAACCTTTCACCAAGCGTTAAACACAAAGCCACAAGACGAGAACTGTCTTATTTTCTGTTTTGTTCTGGTCTTTAGTTTAAGAAATTGTAAGGTGACTAGCGCAATCTGTAACTTTTATCTGAACATTAACTTGTTCTGAATATGTGATTGTATTTTCATTCAATTTTAGTGATGCAGAATGGTCTGGAAGACAAATCTTAAGTGCGTTAACCTTAATTTATGATAGAAATCCACAGTGGAAGATGTCGACCCCATATGAACCTGCCTCACTTTTTCTCTCCAATTAAATGCCTTCTGTCATTTTGATTGCTAATAGATACAAGGGAAGGGCATATGTTTACTGAACTTGATAGCATATCCATCATCTTGCTGGGTGACCATTTCTAAAATGGATTGCGGCTCAACACTGAACACCAGTAATAATATTTTTTGCGTGTGGCCTTCTTCAAGGAGACAATGATCAATCATTATATTCCAGCTAACCTTTTGTATACAGAATTTTCAGTCAGAATGATGGTTAAGGCACATAATTAACTGCAGCACTAACCTTATTAACAGCTTCCACAAGAGCTCTAATTTCATCTTCCACTTCAGTTACAAACTTCAGATCTTTCCTTTGGTCAGGGATAAAGGAAAACAGACGCATCACTCAATGCATCAATAAAATCAGAAAATTGAGAATGTTCGAATACACATTCAGTTATAATAAAGTTTAGATTTAATTCAGTCAAATTTCCAGGGTATGCCATTCCCTGATGAATTTAGTAGTTATGAACATTATATATAATTAAATAGTATTTAATGAGATAAACTATATTTCTACTCTGAATTTTTGACAATTCCAAATGGATTCATTTTTATAGCTAGCTTTTCAGTTTCATATTCATCCATAACCATGTGGACAGCACATGCATAGGTTGTGCATTCCTCCTTGAACACCATACAATTTCATCATACCCAGTTATTCACAATATGTGGAGTTTTCTTAAATCTTTCAGTGAAGAGAAAGAGAATCATCAACTCAACCATTCAAAGGTAAGCTGGCAGCTTTAGGTTTTTCTAATTTGCTGAAAAAAAGACATGCTGTCAAAGCTTTTTGTTTTATACACATTAGGACAGACACAAGAATGCCACATTCCAAAGGGAGCAAAAATATGTATAGTATGAGAAAAGGGGTGCGGACTGGTGGGCTAGTCGGTCCTGATTGGTCGAGGCATTGCCATGGAGAATACATCAGGCAACTATTGTCCTTCGTTATTTTAATTCAAAAGCCACAACACTTAGACATGTTCCTTTTGCCTACAAAAGGATGCAGGGACTTGTATGAATAAGTGCAGTTTCCAGTAAGTATAAGTGAGCCATCTTGCAGGCCCAACTGATGGTGGTTGTTAGTGCAATTCATAGCACACTCGGGACTGTTCAAGTGCTGTCCAATTGCAGAATCACATTAAAAAAATTTTTTTTTAGAGCACCCAATTCTTTTTTTACCAATTAAGGGGCAATTTAGCATGACCAATTCACCTACCTGCACATCTTTTGAGCTGTGGGGATGAGACCCACGTGGACATGGGGAGAATGTGCAAACTCCACACGGACAGTGACCTGGGGCCGGGATCAAACCTGGGTCCTCAGCGCTGTGAGGCAGCAGTGCTAACCACTGTGCCGCCCACGCAGAATCACATCTAATGTTAGACTTTATGTTTGAGGTTTTGCAAGCACAGCACAGGCTGGTTGTGAGCACTGTTGCGTTTTCTTCTTTTACTCTGTCCTTTCTGTGGCTCTGTTCCAATTATGGCAATCAGTGAGTTTGCCCTTCTTTCTATGTTATCGATATTATATTGCTCAGAGTCGCCAGGTATCAAATGATACCACCACAAGGTTCAACCGGCTATCGATCAAAAAGCCAAACACCAGTTAGTTAGTTCAAGGTCAAGGGTACTTTATTTACACACAGTCATGCAACATAAACACTACTAGTTAACTACACCTATCGACTAAGACAACCTGTACTTAACTTCGGGCACCCGGCTTAGGTCAAAGAAACAGTGGCCGCTGTTCGATTCTGGATTGTCGGGTTCGAAGGAATAACTGCTGCTCAGCTGGGCTCATCCGTCTGGCAGCGAGCGTTGAACTTGGACTTGCTTCTGATGTTGCTGCAATTGGAGATGGCCGTGACCGGGGTACCAGGTCCAAGAGAGGACGAACATGTGGCGGACTCTTCTTCTTATACTTGGGGGTTTTCGCGCTCTTTTGGGCGGTCCTTCAGTTTGGGCCCGACTAATTGGGCAATCCCTGATCACTCTGTTCGATTCCTAACCAATAAGTGGGCGGGGATCTGGATGGCTGGGCGTGTCCCAAGTGGTCAGTGACCCTGTTGTTTACGCTTCCCTTGAACAGGGAGTGGCGCCGAAATGTCTGGGACTGTACCGGTCACTCGACTACCAGTTCTTTGTTTTGGTGAGGATGGGCCATCAAATGCTAATTGGCCCCATTAAAATGCTAATTGGACGGAGTTTCGATACCGTCTGGACTTCTTGCTTGCAAATGTGCATTTCAGGCTCTGAGCCTGCCTGAGTCTTGGCTTGTCCATTTTACCTGCTTGCTTTTCGAGTTTCTCTTTACCTAGTTATAAGTGGCCATCCCAGATGGCTGCAGCGCCTCGACCAGAGTCAATCAACGCCTTTTTTTAAGCAGTATAAATTATTCTCCTTTTGAAATTTAACATTCTTGAGTCTGCCCTAGGGAATGCAAGGTGAAAAGCTTTGACAGCATGTCTCTTTTTTTCCAGCAATACTCAAGTTCTCAACTATCAAGATTCTTCTATTTTGCAAAACAAAACAAAAATTAAAGATCAAAGAGCACACCTAAGTCGTATTGAGGGGAAAGTCGATGACTGGCATTAAATTGACAACTCTCAAGGACATGAACAAGTTCACTTATGTATAAATCATATTTGAACAATTGGCACTGACTGGTATTGTCTACGGCAAATGTCAGAGTCCCCAAAGAAAATAAAAAATTACACAACCACTAAAGTTGGAAATCTAAAACACAGAAAATGCTGAATTTATCAGCTGAGATTAACCAGAAATGGGTGAAGGAATTGTCACTTGCTCAGCTTCTCACTGATCATCAGTGTTTACTCTAGAAATTTGGCCAATCTTTTGGAGCTGTGAAAATTCTACATTTGGCCATGAACATGGTTTGGCAAGTTTAATGAATCATTGTACTAGCATAAAATACCCATAAATATTAAAATTGGTCGTCACGTATCTGCATTTGATTTTCAGTACTTGCAATCATCAATCATTGCCTACCTTGCATCTTCCTTCAGACTATCGCTGTATTTGGATCCTAAACTGCGAACGTGAAATGGATCTGAGGCAGGGTTAATATTTAAAGCATCTGCTACTCGCCTGTTAAAATATATGCATAAAAACATAATAAATACTTGGGAACAGCAAGGAAGAATTTAAAGACTTCCGCATGACAAGCAGGTTAATGCCAGAGACACCTGAGCGGCACAGCATTGCTACACCTATAAACCAGAGGTCAATGAATCAACAACGTTCTCCACTAGCAGCCAAGTTAACTTTTCAATGTCAGCTGTGGCTCAAAGACAGCACTATTGCCTGAAGATTGTGGGTTCAAGCCCCACTCAAAATTTTTTTTTTATTATTAAGGGGCAATTTTAGCATGCCCAATCCACCTACCCTGCACATCTTTGGGTTGTGGGGTTGAGACCCACGCAGACACGGAGAGAATGTGCAAACTCCACACGGACAGTAACCCGGGCTTGAACCCTGGTCCTCGGCGGTGTGAGGCACCAGTGCTAACCACTGCACCATCGTGCTGTCGTCCCCACTCAAAACCTGAGCACGTAATCCAGGTTGACATTCAGTTTTGTACTGAGGGAGGACCACACTGTTAAAGGTGCCAACTCTTGGATGATACGTTAAACCAAGGCTCACATCTGTTTACCAGATGGACAGAAAGATTCCACGGCACTATTCGAAACCAGGAAGGAGGATCTCCTGTTGTGCAGAGCGACGTTTCTCTTTTATCCAACAAATAAATTGGATGAGCTAATCGTTTATTTACTTGTTTGAGAGTTTACCGTGGCTGCTGGAAATCACCCAGTAACTTCCCTTCAAAGGTACTTCAACGACAGTAACTTTGGGTGAATTTATACCTTGAGATGGAAGTGCTACAATTGAGCTAATGGCAACACATGATATAGGTCAGCAAGGACAAAGCTAACAGATGAGTCGTATTACAGATTAGGTCACCAGCAGCAAAGTTGGGGTTGGAAGCTTAGTTGGGGGTCAAATAAGACATGGAGTTTGTTTGGGTGGGTGAGGGTGGAGCAGGGGAGCTGTGGTAATTGGATTACATTCACAAATACAGATCTTGCCAAAGGCAGAAAAAATGTTTTTAAAGCTCATTTTACAACTCGTCTGATGACTCAGCTGGGTTTATTCAAGGTGTAATTGAGAACTGATTCTCAGATTATGCTGAATTGGTTCTCAGCCAGCACAATAGGACAGTCCCTATAATTGTCCTCATTATTCCTGGACAAGGTGTCATGGGAATGTCACGTTAAGAAATGTTTGTCTGATCAAGGGGCTGCAGTGATGTCAGAGCGTAGGTGCAGCTGAGCTCTGGCTCTGCTTTTTAGTTTCGCTTTGAGGAAAAGCTTGGGTGCGTCTGTGTTTTTGAGTTTTGTTTTAGTGTTGGAGTTGCAGCCAGCCAAAGGTCTAATTTTGATCTCTCTGCCATCTAAAGACTATCTCTAGATCATTTGGTGAATTCAGAGTGATAACTGCTCTCAGTAGAGAATTTAAACCTGATGTACTTCTGTAAAAAATTTTTTTTTTGTCTTATGGATGTTAAACGGAAAGTTTAAGGATTACTTAGAGTGTTGTATTCTTTGGGGGTTGTATTTGAATTGATGGTTCCGGAGATGTTCACTGTATGTTTTAAAAAGGTTAACTGAGTTCATAGAATAAACATTGTTTTGCTTTAAAAAATACTTTTAGGTTTCTGCTGCACCACACCTGTAGAATGGGCCATGTGCTCCCCATACCACAATCTAGTAAAAGTCGTGGGTCAGGTGATCTCCATGATATACTTTGGAGTTCTCGAAACCCTGGCCCATAACAAAGGGATAAGGAAAAAATGTCAGCTAGAGTACCCAATCCTGACCACTACCCAGTGGTCACTGTTGGAAATGGAAACCAAAAGAGAAAATGCTGGAAAATCTCAGCAGGTCTGGCAGCATCTGTAGGGTGAGAAAAGAGCTACCGTTTCGAGTCCAGATGACAGCATCTGTAGGGAAAGAAAAGAGCTAACATTTCAAGTCCAGGTGACCCTTTGACAAAGCTTTGACAAAGGGTCACCTGGACTCGAAACGTTAGCTCTTTTCTCTCCCTACAGATGCTGCCAGACCTGCTGAGATTTTCTAGCATTTCCCCTTTTGGTTTCAGATTCCATCATCTGCGGTAATTTACTTTTATCCAATTGGAAATGGAAATGTGTGTGCCTCACAAGATGATACGTTTGTGCTTAAGTATGACGCCTGTTGCAATCAAATAGCTCATCCACACTGTTAAGCAACACATTTCTGCACAGCAAGAAATATGATTTTTAAGACTTTCAAAATTACTTGCTCTTACCCATTGTCACCAATTTGATGGAACCTAGTATGTGCCAGTTTCTGCTGTGAACGGTGAATTAAAGGCACCAGCTATTCATTAGATTTGCATTAGCCCATAGATTTTGTATGGGGCTTTTACACAGCAAGTCTTTGGCAACCAAAAATCCAAATGACAGAGTGTCCTCTACAGGGCAACTGGTACCCATATGAACAAGACAAGTTTCCTCTCTCTCTTTAATGAATGAGTTTGAAGAAATATTAATAAGAATTACAGACTCAGTCAGAATCATGAATTTAATGTCATATTTAAATACAGAAATTGGAAGAGGGAAATAAACTGTTTTAGCTCAGTGGGCTAGACAGCTGGTTTGTGATGCAGAACAAGGCTAGCAGCGCGGGTTCAATTCCCGTACCAGCTGAGAATTCTGAATTCTCCCTCCGCGTACCCGAACAGGCGCCGGAATGTGGCAACTAGAGGCTTTTCACAGTAACTTCATTGCAGTGTTAATGTAAGTCTACTTGTGACAATAGAATTATTAGAAATTGTGGTAAGATTGAAAGAAAAAGAAAAAAAAATGATCACCAAGAGCAAATTCCAATAATTAAAATCTGAAAAGATGCATGTGAAAGTTGATCAGTGCAAGAGAAGTTGACAGCAATTAACGCTTATGACGTCGTTAAAATGGTTTTAGACTGGAACTGACAAACCCAACCCTTATGCTTCATGGTGAGCTTAGCCTGTTTATGATGTCAGTGCAGGAATTTCATACCATCCAATACACTTGACTGAGGAGCCAGTGAGCAAGAACACCACTTACACATAGCTTATAGAGGGACACCACATTGTGGACAGCAATTTCTGCATTGTTGCGTTTAACTCTGCATTTGCTGTCCAATTTGTGCATTAGCCCAAAGGAACGTTCCTACATTCTTTTAAAACTTTATTGTTGTTGGCTTGCAAACTGTAGGTTAGCATTACTCAGCAATGAAATGCACATATGCATAATAGAAAATAATTTGTTACTTTTACTCCATAAACTCAGACATCCTTGCTTTATGGGCAATCTCCACAAATTAAATTAAAAAAACAAGGCAGTGTTCTGTTAATGAAGCAAAATGTATTTTTGATCATGGGAGGCCATTTATTCAACTAATTTCACATCCACAGAGCACATAAATTGAATGATGTATTTGCACAAATGAAGTAAACCGGATAAAAGAATTAACCGATGAATTTATGTGCTAATTAATGCCAAATTATGATTAGACTTGGAACACAACTTTGAAATACAGAACTGAGTAAGGAAGGAAAGGGAAATAGGTACGATGAAAGAATACAGATAAAATATATAGTATATGATTGAGAACATAAGAAATACCATTTGAATATCAATGTTCATTCAGCCTGGTATTCAAATTCAACTCCTCCAACATCTTTCACTCAACTACTGCACCGAGATCTTTTCAAGCATTCACTCCCCTGAAGAGCCCTTAGTTTACATTGTTTAAATTTACTTTTCGCTAAGGTTATTGTCCTCTCCTCCCACTGGACTGACAAAGCTAGGAGTTGATTACCTTGGCTTCATGTTAGTTAAGCAAGTTAATCATTTATGAAACTCCCATTCTTCTTTCTCTTTTGGCTTTCTTTTTGCTAGATTTTGTAACTTAAGCTTCCCTAATACATAGGGACATAGGAATTAGGAGCAGAAGTAGGCAATTCAGCCCTTCGAGCCTGCTCTGCCATTCAATCTAATCATGGTTGATCTCTTCCTGGTCTCAAATCCAGCTCCCCACCTGTTCCTCATATCCCTTTAACACGCTTTTAAAATCAGAAATATATCTATCTCCTTGAAATCATTTAATGAATCCGATTCCACTGCACCAGGGGGCAGCGAATTCCTCAAATCCTTCCTCAGAGCTCATCCCCTATACACTTCTTGTTCTTTTAAGCACCTTCTCCAATGAATGTGCATCACATTTGAGGGTTGGCAACAAAGGTTGCACACGGTATTTTAGTTAAGGATATTAAAGCTACTCTAATGTTTGAGCAAATCAATCACTGTAACAATGGTTTTTTTTCTTACATTATCGAAGTGCGAGTTAGAAAACTAAATCACACTTAGGTAGCCTTATATTAAGATGAAAGACACCATGCACTTATTTCATGGGAGTGCCAGAGCACAAATTTAATTTCAATATGTCAGAATCCATAGCATTGCACGGTTAAATAACCCACCTGTTTCTTTCCACTGTTGCACATTCCTCATCACATTCCAATCTGCATGGAAAAACAACAATTTTATACCAACAAAATCATCCTGGCACTTACACTTTACTCCAAACATTGAATAGCCCATACAACTTTCCAAAAGGGATTTATCTGTGAGCATTAGGATTCCTTATAATTAATATGAAATGCTGTCTTACCCTTTTAAACACTGAGGAAAGCGATACAAAAATACATCCTGCTCACTTAGATAATACAAGCCAATAATTATTCAAGTTTTCAGTCCTTGATGCTTTTAGCTAAGCTTCAGCAATGCATTTTATATTTTCAGCTTGTAAAATTACGATTGATAACAATGATAATAATATAATCCATCTTTGGAGTGTGGGAGGAAACCGGAGCACCCGGAGGAAACTGACACACACATGGGGAGAACATGCAGACGCCGCACAGTGACCCAAGCCGGGAATCGAACTTGGGACCCTGGAGCTGTGAAGCAACTGTGTTAACCACTGTGCTAGCGTACTGCCCTGAGAAATTAGCAATTTTGTGCTGAAACAGTCATATTTTGCAATAAGTGATTCCGAATTATGATAGTTACTCAAACTAGACCAGATATCTAAGAACTTGGTTGTGCATATTTAAAGTAAAGTCACCATATTCCCAGATGACCATTGGTTACTCTCCCCCTCAAAGGGGAGAGCTGACCGCTGGTGATTTAACCGGAGGTTCACCACACCTCAGGCAAGGGGCGAGGTTGAGAAGGCAGGGCCTTCATGAATAACCTCAGCCAGGAATTGAACCCGCTCTGTTGGCCCCACTCTGCATCACAAACCAGCTGTCCAGCCAACCGAGCTAAACCAGCCCCAGTAGCTAAACCAGCCCCCAGATGCTCAAAAACTACATACAAATGTATTCAAGAGTAATTTACCTTGTCTGCTTCATTTCCTTCTTCGAAATGAGTTTACTGATTTCCACTGAATCTCCAAGATGCATGTCAGAGAGTTTACTGGCCATGGAAATAGCAGTTATCCTTCAGAGAATATAAGCAAAGAACAAGAAAACCAGACAACCTGATATATCGCCATGTCAAATGTTTATGAACATTAATCACATGTGAAAAACCCCACAAACCAGAGGGAACATGTTCAAATTCACTCTGGTGAAATAACCATGTCGCTGTCATCAACATCTGATAGTTCAAAGTATTAGGAGCAGATCATTAGGAACTTTGTCTCTTTGTTTCCCTCTAGGGCTACCCTAGTGATTTGCCTGCATATGATCCAGAGTCGGTGGTCAGCATCCCAGCCCATTTCCACAGTCATTTAGTGAGCCAGACTGGATGGTTGATCAGCTGTGCTCTGGAGTACTGCAGACATGTCCAACTCAGGCATCATATTAACAATGAAGGGTCAATTTAGTTCTGAACTTCTATCCCCACTTGTAGTTTAGAATTAGATTTACCCTGCCTGTCTCTCCTTCCAATCCACAAAGAGGAGAGTTAATACTTTGTCATATGACAACTAACAGCAGGTTTAAACTCTTGAAAGTTGGGCAGCAGAATTAACTCCTAAGAGGCATTGGCTACCATCATATACTAACATATGAATTAGGAGCAGAGCCATTCAGCCCCTCAAGCCTGCTCCACCATTCAACAGGTTCATAGAATCACAGAATCATCAGTGCAGAAGGAGGCCGTTTGGCCCATCGAGTCTGCACTTGCCCTTAGAAAGAGCACCTTACTTAAGCACAGACCTCCACCCTATCCCTGTAACCCAGTGACCCCACCTAACCTTTTTTGGACATTAAGGGCAATTTAGAATGGCCAATCCACCTAACCTGCACATCTTTGGACTGTGGGAGGATTCCAAAGCGCCCGGAGGAAACCCACACAGACACGGGGAGAACGTGTAGACTGCGCACAGACAGTGATTCAAGCTGGGAATCAAACCTGGGAACCTGGAGCTGTGAAGTAACAGTGCTAACCACTGTGTTAACGTTGATCTGTTTGGGTTTCAAGTTCTGCATTCCCATCTACTGCTGATAACCTTTGATTCCCTTGCCTAACAAGAATCTATCTATCTCAGCCTTAAAAATATCCAATGAACCTGCTTCCATCAGCTTCTGAGGCAGAGGGTTCCAAAGCTTCATAAACCTCAGAAGTAAATTCTCCTCACACCTCCGTCCTAGAAAGGCAACACCTAACTTCAAAAGAGTTCCTCCTTGTTTTGGATTCACCCACAAGAGGCAACATTTTTTCCATGTCCACCTTGCCAAGACCATTTTATATACTTCAATCAAGTCACAACCCACAATAAAACATGTGTGCATTACCACCACCTTCCATCCCTCCTTGAACCCAATTGATGAAAGTTTTGGCAATAGCTATTTACTCATTTAACCTGACGATAGTCATCAAGTTCCTGTGATATGAACGTATATTCTCGCATCTTCCGCTGAGTAACACCCTTCAGCAACTGATATTCAAAGTCTCAGAGTTGGCTCATCAACTACATGCGCTTGAAACTTGTCTTCAAAACAGTAAAATAACCTACATGCAGCAGTTTCTAGCATACCAGTTAGTGATGATCCATATACACTGTGTTTATACATTAGCAATGCCGTAATCCAGATTCTCATGTGAGAAAACTTTCTGTATTGTACAGTAAATGAACATGAATATACCAATAAAAAGATTTTTTAAAAAGGAGCCCCCCACACTGACAGATTTCCATTCCAAAGTACTCAAAGTTATAGGTTTGTATATGGCAGTCTTCTCATCTTGCTGTCATTTCCCATCTTTGCCACAAATATAACTCCTAGCTTGGTCTTGAATTTCACATTGGCTGAAAAAAGCCCTCCCTGTGCGCCACGGTAGCACAGTGATTAGCACTGTTGCTTCACAGCTCCAGGGTCCCTGGTTCGATTCCAGGCTTGGGTCACTGTCTGTGTGGAGTTTGCACGTTGTCCCTGTGTGTGCGTGGGCTTTCTCAGGGTGCTCTGGTTTCCCCCCCCCACAGTCCAAAGATATGCACGCTAGGTTGATTTGCCATGCTAAATTGCCCCCAGGTGTCCATGGATGTGGTTACAAGGTTGCAGGGGATAGGGCAGGGTAGTTGGCCTGGTTAGGGCCCTCTTTCAGAGGGTCGGTGCAGACTCGATGGTCCGAATGGTCTCGTTCTGCACTGTAAATTCTATGGTTCTGTCAATTATGACGGAATACTGTTTGGTCCCATCTTGCTCACTGGAAGGCTAATCCACATTTGGACTCTGCAAAGTTTCCGTTGCCCCTCAATAGTGCTAAAGGACAGCATCCTGGCCAAAATGAGGACCCCAGGTACCTACATTAGTCAAAGATGGGATAACTCAAAAAGACAATTTCAATCAACAGTTTCAAGACTGTATAAAAGAACATACAAAGCCACTATGACTGACTTGAGGGCATGCACCATCATATACCGGTGAAAATGCCATAAACATGTCATCTGCAAAAGGTTCCACAATATATTTAGAAACAAACCCACTGCCCCTGAATCAGAGGAGAGCATTTTAAGGGGGAAACCTGTAAGTCCCAAGCAGGTGATGGTCTTGTTGAATTTAATGGCAGGACCTGTATCTCTTTTTTAGTCTGCTACCAGTCCAGCAACTGGCTAGATTGGCAGGTTGTCAGTCAGGAAAGCCTGTGGAAGAAAGTCCCAGGCAATTTGGATAGATCATAGGTTGGATGCGGAGGGTTGTCAGATTGATAATTGGGAGTCTGGGAAAAATGGTGGACATGGGTGGGGGCAAGGGGAGATCACCCAGCTCTAAAAGAGGGTGTCCTTGAGACTCTGCTGCTTCTTGCTCATAAGCAATGCTCCAGTCTTGTGAAGGATAAATTTAGTCCAGATCTGTAAATATTTCTGTATTTAGTGGGTCAGACAATTATATAGAGGAACAGGAAAGGCAGCCGAGGCCAAAACGCTGGTACAACTTTAGAAACAGATAGCTGGCGTGATAGGAAGTAGATACGGTTGAAATCAATTAGGCTGAAGGACCTTCATTTGAATCATAGAATTTACAGTGTAGAAGGAGGCCATACGGCCCATCGAGTCTGCACCAGCCCTTGGAAAGAGCACCCTACTTAAGCCCACGCCTCGACCCAATCCTTGTAACCCGACCTAACCTTTTGGACACTAAGGGGCAATTTAGCATGGCCAATCCACGTAATCTGCACATCTGTGGACTGTGGAAGGAAACCAGAGCATCCGGAGGAAACCCACGCAGACACTGGGAGAAAGTAAAAACTCCACAAAGTCACCCGAGGCTGGAATTGAACCCGGGTCCCAGGAGCTGTAAGGCAGCAGTGCTAACCACTGTGCCACCTTGCCGCCCCATGTATACATACCATGTATGCATGCAAAGGATCATGAGTTTCACAAACTGGGCAGTATGCAACATATTTGGATAATTTCTACCTCTGGATACAGTTTAGGAAACAAAAATTGGTTGAGGCTGAAGAAAGGAATTTAAAAAAAATACTTGCCCCATCTCCAGAAAGAGAGGAAAAGTATGGTTCACTGATACTGGGATTCCTCATTGATTAATCAAATTGCATGTCTGATCTATAAGTTTCACAATGCAGCATCAGCTACAACTGGAAGCAGTACAAACCTCTGGTAATTGCTGGAAGCCTCACTGCAGATCATGATCTCTTTCCTGCGCTGACAGCTGCAATATAATATCACCTGCAAGACAATGGCTATAATCATTAATATTAGCCTAATATCGCTAATTCGTACACTTACATATTTATCAAAATTCAGAGTATCAAATTATTTGTGCAATGATTTAAAATAATCAATTTACAATTGAATTGGTTCTGTATTTTGCATTTTTAAAGTGCACTACAAGAATTTTTGCAACGCCTTTCTCCTATGTCCAAAATACTAAGATTTGACAGCGGAAGGTAATTAATGCAACCATTTCTTTCCTCTTCATCCTCACAACACTTATATATATTTGTATTACTTTCTAAAAGATGTGCAGGCCGATAGGTAACATTGCGGCACACACTTCAGAGAGACACTGAGGGAATGCTGGAATGTGCCAGTGTTAGGATACAATGTCAAAGCAAGCGCATAGCCACTTACATAAGGGATGCAAAATTCCAGCAAAAAGTTCTCCCAGTGCCCAGGTCAAAAGTCTTCCCTCAGACATTACCACCAAAAACAGATGAAAAGGTGATTCATTCATTTACAAATGCAAAATATTACAGATGTTAGAAATCTGAAATAGAAAACAATTCCAGTATTTCCTGTCTTTATTTCATTCCTTCATTACTGTTCTGGGGAAGTTCTGTGCATTGGTCATCATATTTGCTGACATAACATTGATTGAATTTCAAAAGCAACCCACTGGCCTCAAAGTGCTTTTGGATGTCAGAACATGGAATGCGAATGCAATTTATTTTACTTCCACTAGGCAAATTAGTTTTTTGTGAACAGAAATCATATATCATAAACATACCTCTGCATAGCATGGGGTCTTTGGACAAGGTGAAGCTGGATGGCATGGAGATGAGCAAGGATGATTACAGTCAGGCCGTGGAATGATGCACAGCTGTTTACATTGTTCCTCAGTAACACAGTCACCTTTGTGACAAATCTTCTTACATTTGTGCATTGCACAGGGCAACAGTTTGTTACAAGCAAGCCCACAGGAAATGCCTGTAAGGTGACAATGAATATTGTTCCGCATCTGAAAAATAAAGTATTGCATTAATCCATGTAACATCACGTCCACTGCAAATTACATGCTCTACCAACTACAAGCAAGCATCAAAACAGACATTTGATCAAAAGATAGCTCAGTGAATTCGCTGTTGGCTTTGAAGATGTATAATTAGCCATTAATGAGCAGAATAGCATGATTGATTTATAGTTTCATTACACATTATGTGACCATCAAAGCAGAGCTACAAACACTGGCAAGCTGATATCTACAATAAACAGGCAAATGTATCCAAAACAGACAGTCGTTTATAACAAATCGTTTGACAAAATTCTTGAGCATTAGAGAAGAAATTATGTTTGCATCAGTATGTGGACAGCTCCCAGCCAAAAACTATATTCAACTTACCACTCTCTTAACAGTAATGATTCTTCTAAAATAAAACAGCTACTTTTCTTTTAGAACATAGAACATTACAGCGCAGTACAGGCCCTTCGGCCCACGATGTTGCGCCAACCTGTGAAACCACTCTAAAGCCCATCTACACTATTCCCTTATCGTCCATATGTCTATCCCAATGCCCATTTGAATGCCCTTAGTGTTGGCGAGTCCACTACTGTTGCAGGCAGGGCATTCCACGCCCTTACTACTCTCTGAGTAAAGAACCTACCTCTGACATCGGTCTTATATCTATCTCCCCTCAATTTAAAGTTATGTCCCCTCGTGCTGGATATCACCATCCGAGGAAAAAGGCTAGACATCACCATCCGAGGAAAAAGGCTCTCACTGTCCACCCTATCCAATCCTCTGATCATCTTGTATGCCTCAATTAAGTCACCTCTTAGCCTTCTTCTCTCTAACGAAAACAGCCTCAAGTCCCTCAGCCTTTCCTCATAAGATCTTCCCTCCATACCAGGCAACATTCTAGTAAATCTCCTCTGCACCCTTTCCAATGCTTCCACATCCTTCCTATAATGCGGCGACCAGAATTGCACACAATACTGCAAATGCGGCCGCACCAGAGTTTTGTACAGCTGCAACATGACCTCATGGCTTCGAAACTCAATCCCTCTACCAATAAAAGCTAAGACACCGTACGCCTTCTTAACATCCCTCTCAACCTGGGTGGCAACTTTCAGGGTTCTACGTACATGGACACCGAGATCTCTCTGCTCATCCACACTGCCAAGAATCTTACCATTAGCCCAGTACTCTGTCTTCCTGTTATTCCTTCCAAAATGAATCACCTCACACTTTTCTGCATTAAACTCCATTTGCCACCCCTCAGCCCAGCACTGCAGCTTATTTATGTCCCTCTGTAACTTGTAACATCCTTCCGCACTGTCCACAACTCCACCGACTTTAGTGTCATCTGCAAATTTACTCACCCATCCTTCTGCGCCGTCCTCCAGGTCATTTATAAAAATGACAAACAGCAGTGGCCCCAAAACAGATCCTTGTGGTACACCACTAGTAACTGGACTCCAGTCTGAACATTTCTTACCAACCACCACCCTTTGTCTTCTTCCAGCTAGCCAATTTCTGATCCAAACTGCTAAATCACTCTGAATCCCATGCCTCCGTATTTTCTGCAGTAGCCTACTGTGGGGAACCTTATCAAACGCTTTACTGAAATCCATATACACCACATCAACTGTTTTACCCTCATCCACTGTTTGGTCACCTTCTCAAAGAACTCAATGAGGTTTGTGAGGCACGACCTACCCTTCACAAAACTGTGTTGACTATCTCTAATCAAGTTATTCCTTTCCAGATGATTATACATCCTATCTCTTATAAGCCTTTCCAAGATTTTGCCCACAACAGAAGGAAGGCTCACTGGTCTATAGTTACCGGGGTTGGCTCTACTCCCCTTCTTGAACAAGGGGACAACATTTGCTCTCCTCCAGTCTTCTGGCACTATTCCTGTAGACAAAGATGACTTAAAGATCAAAGCCAAAGGCTCAGCAATCTCCTCCCTAGCTTCCCAGAGAATCCTAGGATAAATCCCATCCAGCCCAGGGAACCTATCTATTTTCACACGTTCCAGAATTGCTAACACCTCCTCCTTATGAACCTCAAGCCCTTCTAGTCCAGTAGCCTGAATCTCAGTATTCTCCTCGCCAACATTGTCTTTTTCCTGTGTGAATGCTGATGAAATATATTCATTTAGCACCTCTCCTATCTCCTCGGACTCCAAGCACAACTTCCCACTACTGTCCTTGACTGGCCATACTCTTACCCTTGTCATTCGTTTATTCCTGACATATCTATAGAAAGCTTTAGGCTTATCCTTGATCCTACCTGCCAAAGACTTCTCATGTCCCCTCCTGGCTCTCTCTTTAGGTCCTTCGTAGCTAACTTGTAGCTCTCGAGCGCCCTAACTGAACCTTCATGTCTCATCTTTACATAAGCCTCCTTCTTCCTCTTGACAAGTGTTTTGACTGCTTTAGTAAATCACAGTTCCCTTGCTCGAACACTTCCTCCCTGTCTGACAGGTACATACTTATCAAGGACACGCAGTAGCTGTTCCTTGAACAAGCTCCACATTTCCATTGTGCCCATCCCCTGCAGTTTTCCTCTCCATCCGATGCATCCCAAGTCATGCCTCATCGCATCATAATTGCCTTTCCCCCAGATATAACTCTTGCCCTGCGGTATATACCTATCCCTTTCCATCACTAAAGTAAACGTAATCGAATTGTGGTCACTATCACCAAAGTGTTCACCTACCTCCAAATCTAACACCTGTCCTGGTTCATTACCCAGTACCAAATCCAATATGGCCTCGTCTCTCGTTGACCTATCTACATACTGTGTCAGGAAACCCTCCTGCACACAATGGACAAAAACGGACCCATCTAAAGTACTCGAACTATAGCGTTTCCAGTCACCATTTGGAAAGTTAAAGTCCTCCATAACAACTACCCTGTTGCTTTCGCTCCTATCCAGAATCATCTTTGCAATCCTTTCCTCTATATCTCTGGAACCTTTCGGTAGCCTATAGAAAACCCCTAACAGGGTGACCTCTCCTTTCCAGTTTCTAACCTCAGCCCATACTACCTCATCAAACGTTCTTTCTGCCACCGTAATACTGCCCTTGACTAACAATGCCACCCCTCCCCCTCTTTTACCACCTTCCCTGAGCTTACTGAAATATCTAAACCCCGGCACCTGCAACAATTACAGGGTTCTTTGCTAGCCTTACAACATAGCATGGGAACAAGACTTTGATCTTCTTTACTGTCTCAACATGTTCATTCTAATGATCTCAGATTAACCATCCTAGCATTCTGACCATAGAAAAGTTGTGGTGCAGAAAAAGGCCATTCTCCAGCCCATCAGGTTTGTGCCAGCCAAAAAAAAGGAAAAACGGAACTAGCTGCTCATTTTAATCCAATTTTCCAGCACCTTTTCCATAGCCTTGCAGGTTACAGCACTTCAGATGCAGAACCAGGTACCTTTTAAATGAGTTGACCATTTCAGCCTCAACCACCAACTTTGACAATGTCCACCACTCTCTGGGTGAAAAGGTTTTCCCTCATGCCCCCCCCTAATTCTTCTACCAATCAACTTAAATATTATGCTCCCTGGTAATTGACCGCTCAGCTAGGGGAAACAAGTCTTTTCCATCTACTCTGTCGAGGCCCCTCAATTTTGTACACCGTAATTTGGTCACTCCTTAGCCTCCCTCACCCTTACTCGTCATAAAATAAATTATATTTGAAGTTCCTTATAGTGATCATGGCTTTGTGTGAGCAGGCCAAGAAATTGTGGGCTGAAGTCAATTAGCACAGTGGTGGTGCCATCTACCAGCCAGAAGGTCAGTGGCAGCCATGTCATGGTCATTTCCTGATGCCCAGAGGTGATTGAATAGCTATCAGACAATTTACTGCCTGCTGTTGGATATGCCTCAGAGAGGCAATCAAAGGGAGTGGTTGCCATGGTTGGGACTGTAGCAAGCTTTGCCAGTGAGGTGAATAGTGTGGTGGCTTGCGAGGGTCAGTCAGGCAGGTCCCAACAAGGGGTTTTGGCAGAGGAAGGGGTCGCTTTCATCAGGAGCAGCTGTTGCAGGTGGGGGAATGGCACATCTGGGCACAGGATATTCAATCAAGTGGGTCCCTGCCGGGAGACCTCACCATGTGGTACACAACTTCACTCCTACACCACTAGAAGAATACCAGCAACAGGTGGAGGAGGCTTTTAAATGGCCTTCATTTGGTAACATAAGAGACTCAACTGGCCTCTGGGTGGTAAGATCATCCTCAATCTTCCAGCTCCTGATTTAATTGGGAGGTGATGGGGTGTTGTCAAAAAGGCACCAGACTCGTCACCCCATGACTTCCCACTCAATTATTCAGGTCCCCGCTTCGGTAAGAGAGGGAAAAATTTAATTCCGTCTTGCTCGTCTCTTCAACGAGAATGTAGAAGCCTCACTGAGACGAGTGTCAAACCAGGAAGAATAAATTGGAATATTCAATACAATGTAAAATTATGCACAGAATGCAAAAGTGCTAGGTTGGGATTACGAGGTAACAAAACAAAAAGTAACTTTTTTTGCTTTTAATTTGTCTTAAATCTCAACAATAATTAAATTTGAGGCAAGTTGGCCAATATTGTTTCCCTTTTCAATGTTATCCCTCTCTCTCCTTTAAATATGCTGCCATCAGCTCTTTCCTCAAAACGCAACCTTGACCACACTATACTTGCACTTGTTCTAAGAGCTCAGTCACTCTACCACTGATAATAGATTCCAATAACTAGCCTGAAACTTGTGTTAAACTGACAAGTCTATAGTTTACCGGTTTCTCTCCCTCTGTCCTTAAATAATAGTAAAATTTGCCATTTTCCAAAAAGGGATAATTCATGAATCTTGCGATTCTTGGAAAATCATGACTAACGCACCTGGAATTTTAACAATAATATTTATTACTGTCACAAGTAGGCTTACATTAACACTGCAATGAAGTTACTGTGAAAATCCCCTAGTCGCCACTCCGGCGCCTGTTTGGGTACACGGAGGGAGAATTCGGAACGTCAAATTCACCTAACAAACACGTCTTTCGGGACTTGTGGGAGGAAACCAGAGCACCCGGAGGAAACCCATGCAGACATGGGGAGAACGTGCAGACACCGCACAGACAGTGACCCAAGCCGGGACCCTGGCACTGTGAAACAACAGTGCTAACCACTGTGCTACCGTGCCGCCCTGCATTTCTACATGTGTTTCCTTTTAAAGATCGAGGACTCAAGTTCTCATTTGTTCCATTACATTTTTTAAAAACGCTTATCCTAAATCCATTAAGTTCCTCTCCCTGAACTTATTTTGAAGATCCCTGCTGGTATCTTGCTCTTTATCTCTACTGTAAAAATTAATACAAAGTGTTCATTCAGCAAGTGTGCATTGTAGTGCCAGCCATGTTGGTCTTTAATAGGCTCATATTCCCCTTTTTCACTCTTTTTCGCTCGATATATTCATAAAAACATTGGCTCTTTTTTAGTTTTGATATATCTTAGTCATCTACAACCTTTGTGTTTTTCTTAACATCGCTAAGTCAACTAAATTTCAAATAGATTCAATGGAACCAGGGAATGTCAGAGAAGGGCGTTCAGAAATGTTGTTTTAAATGTATAGTCTGACTAGGAGTGACAAATCTCAAAATAATTTTAGTTTCCTTCAGCTATACTTACTTCATGTTTCCCCATGCACCATTTTTGAGTGAGGTAGGTACAAGGTGGACATTTCTTCTCACTGTGGCAATTGTGGAACACTGTAGAATGGAAAACGAATGTGAATGACAGTCTAACATGCTTCTACACTTCAAAAGAACACAATTTAGGAAATGCCTTGATTACAGCTTTAATGCATAAACTGACAGTGCCATACAGAGACTACAAATTTAGAAGATGAGAACATGAATAGAATGAATCAACATAATAGAATATTTAATAAAATATTAAGCTCATCTAACCGTCTCCTATGGACGGGCACATGTAATTTGTACATTCATAGAGACAGGGGTCAATGACTGTAAGACTGGGGAAAATCCAGGCTTAATTATTACCCTGGAATCCAGAAATATTGTCATGCTCTGCTCTCTGACTCAACACTTTAGGCTTCTGCTTAATGGTGGGGTTGGGCAGGATCCCAGAACAGCAACAGCTTCAGGTAAGAGGAGTGGAGTCAAGTTACAAATCAGAAAGATGAACCTTGATGTGTAGGACCCAAGAGATTCAGCAGCAGAACCCCACCAGAGAGAATGTAGGGAACTGGAGGGAGGCTGGGGAATGGAGAGAAGAGAAGTCATGCAGTGACATGTCAACTTTGGATATAACTTGTTGGTGGAGGGACCAAAAAGGAAAGCAGCGAAAAATGCAACATGAAATGAGGTAAGTTGTGCAGCATAAAATGGGAGGAGGAGGAAGTGGCTCCATAATTTGGCAAAAGAACAGATGAGTAAATAATTCAAAAATCAAATTTAGCAACAGAAAGTAACAAAACGACCATAATTTGAATCATCTTTTCCCAGTCAGAGGCTATGATCTCTCCATTCCATTTAGAAATAGACAAATAACGGCAATTATAACATTGAAAAAATAAAATAGCATTTTCTTGGTTGAAAATAAAAGTAGTCATTTGATCCTTCAACAGAACAAATGCAATTTAAACAGTAATGGACTCTATCCCACCCATTTAATCTCCTAAAGGAGGGTTGTGTGTTTAAAAAAATGAGTACCCGGAGGTATGGCCAACATTGACCAGGCAGTATTTATTGTTTATCCCCAATTGTCCTGAATGCACCAAGTTTCAAATACAAAGTGTGGAACTAAAGTGGTATATCGGTAGATCAGCGAGGAATGTTAGAGCTTTTGATGTCAAATATTAACACTCCCAATCCAAAGAAAAATCAATTTCACATACCTATAATGTGATTTCTAAAGGTGACTGAGATTAGCTTCAGATTATCTTTTCACCCTCCACATCACCGTCCCTTTAAAATAAATCCTACCAGCCAGCTTTAATAATCTGCAACTGTTCAATCATAACTCAAGGACGTCAGAGCAGGTGCAGGATCAAGAGGAAGATGGAACATAAGTGACTGGAGAAAAGGTTGAGATAACAAAGATCAAGCTAGGAAACTTTATTTTGATGGAAATAAGTGCTTTCCGGTGAATTTTGTTCAGCCATAGAATCACAGAATCCCTACAGTGCAAGAGGCCATTCAGCCCATCAAATCTGGACCAACCTTCTGAAAGAGCACCCTACCCAGGCCAACTCGCCCGCAACAACTTTCTGTTGTCCTACACTAAGGGCAATATAGCATGGCCAACCCACCTAACCTGCACATCTTTGGACTGTGGGAGGAAACCGGAGCACCTGGAGGAAACCCACACAGACACGGGAAGAATGTGCTAACTCCACACAGACAGGCAGCCAAAGTCAGAAGTGAACCAGAGCCCCTGGCGCTGTGAGGCAGCAGTGCTAACCGCTGTGCAACCCAGTCAAACACATTTTTCCAGCAGGTTTTTTTTACTTCAGTGTGTGAAACTTTGTGATAGCAGTGAGAAAACAATAACCTGCTTTGTCAAATTTTCAGCAAATTATGATGCCTTAACCACACTTCCTGCTCTGTATAGTGAGAAAGCATTGGAAGCTTTCGGTCTGAGCAGAACAATTTCTACTCACGACAGGTAAGCACCTGGGTTCTCGGAAATCAAACAGAGGCTCAGAGAAGGGAGTATTGACAAATTGAGCATGATTATAAGCATACTATAGGAAGAACAGTGATATCAAGGAAACATATGGCCTTTTGAAATTCATCAAGGAGCCAAGAATGTGAAATCCCTCATCCAGCTGGCACCTTTTCTTCCTTACTTGCCAGTTTGTATCTGAGACAGGAATTTCCATATAGATGAAATCAGTAATCATTTTGTAAGACACCCAAGATTTTGTTGAGAGAAGGTGAATATATTGGGGAAAGTCAAAGGGAAGTGGAGGATGTATGAAATAAAGTTATCAATGACATGGACAAAAAAAGAAAATATTCAAAAGTACATAAGTGAAGAAAACAATTCAGAGCATTACAAAAATTACAGCAAGGCAACAAGACCTCTTTGGAATTATTTCCCAGTGCTCAAGTTAGTTTTTAAAAAATGAGTTAATTGAAGGAGACTAGGGGGCTTAACCCCTCCACCACAAGCTGTCTCATCGCAAATGAATGCATATCTGCACGTTTGATGAATTTAGTTCCTCTACTGTAGATCACTGCTTCATTCGATCCATTAGAAACCAATTTTTCACACATTACAACATTGGACTCTGGAATTCTTCCATTATTATTTGCCACATCCTTCCAGGTCTTCAAAAGGCTCCCGAGGACCCCTCTCTCTAACTATGCCTTCACTCTTCCCCCAACCTCTTGCTCTCCAATTCCTGAACTTCTAGTTTGAAACATAGGAAATAGAAGCAGGAGGTTGCCATTCGAGCCTGCTCCACCATTCATTATAATCATGGCTGATCATCAAGTTCAACACCTTGATCCTGCTTTCCCCCTTATCCCTTTCGCTCCAAGAGCTGTATCTAATTCCTTCTTGATATTACACAACGTATTGGCCTCAACTACTTTCAGTGGTAGGGAATTCCACAGATTCACCACTCTCTGACATGAAGACATTTCTCCTCACCTCAGTCCTCAAAGGTTTACCTCTTGTCCTCAAACTATGACCCCTAGTTCTGGACTCCTCACCATCGGGAACATTCTTTCTGAATCTACCTTGTCTAATCGTGTTAGAATTTTATACATTTCTATGAGATCCCCTCTCACTCTTCTAAACTCCAATTAACGTAATAATAACCGACTGAGTCTCCCTTCATATGACAGTCCTGCCATCTCAGGAACCAGTCTGGTAAACCTTCACGGCACTCCCTCCATTGTAAGAACATCCTTCCTCAGATAAGGACACCAAAACTGTACACAATACTCCTGGTGTGGCCTCATCAACGCCCTATACAATTGCAGAAAACATCTCTATTCTTATACTCAAATCCTCTCGCTATGAAGGCCAACATACCATTTGCCTTCTTTACTGCCTGCTATACCTGCGCCCTTACCGTCGGCGACTGATGCCCATGGACACTAAGGTCTTGGAGTATCCACCTCTCTCAATTTACACCCATTCAAATAATAATCTGCCTTCCTATTTTTGCCACCGAAGCTGACAACCTCACATTTATCCACATTAAATTGCATCTGCCATGCATGTGCTCACTCGGCCTATCCAAATTCCACTGAAGTATCTCTGCCTCCTCCTCACAGCTCACCCTCTCACCCAACTTTGTACCATCTGCAAATTTGGAGATAATACATTTAGTTTCTTGTCCAAATCATTAATATATGTGAATAGTTGGGGTCCGAGCACAGGTCCCTGCAGTACCCCACTAGTCACTGCCTTCCCATCAGAACAATTTATTCTAACTTTTTGCGTCCTGTCTGATAACCAGCTTTCTATCCATCTCAAGTCACGACCCGTAATCCCATGTGCTTTAGCTTTGCATATTAATCTGTTATGTAAGATCTTGTCGAAAGCCTTCTGCAAGTCTAAATAAACCACATCCACCGGTTCTCCCTCATCAACTCTACTAATTCCATCTTCAAAGAATTCTAGTAGATTTTTCAAGCATGATTTTCCTTTCGTAAATCCATGGTGACTTCCGTCTGATTACACCACTGCTTTCCAAATGCTGTGCTATTAAATCCTTGATAATTGACTCAAGCAACTCTCCTACTATTGACATTAAGCTCACTGGTCTGTAGTTCCCTGTTTCCCTCTACCTTCCTTTTTGCATAATGGGGTTACATTCGCAATCCCCCAATCTGTAGGAACCATTCCAGGGTCCAACGGATTTTGGAAAATGACCACCAATGGATCTACTATTTCTCGGGCCACTTCCTTAAATTCTCTGGGATGAAGATTATCAGGCCTTGGAGATTTGTCCACCTTCAACCCCAGTAATTTCCCCAAATATCCCGGCAACCATACTGACGACTTGTGCTCCGGAATTTGCTGCACCCCTAGCCAAGCTGTTCCAGGACAGCTACAACACTGGCACCTACCCAGTAATGTGGAAAATTGCCCAAGTGTATCCTGTACACAAGGAAACAGGACAAATCCAACCTAGCCAATTACCACCCGATCAGTCTACTCTCCATCATCAGCAAAGTGATGGAAGGCATCATCAACAGTGCTATCAAGCTGTACTTACTCAGCAATAACATGTTCATGGGCGTTCAGTTTGCCTTCCACCAGGGTCACTCAGCCCCTGACCTCATTACAGCCTTGGTTCAAACATGGACAAAAGAGCTGAATGCCAGCAGTGAGGCGAGAGTGACGGCCCTTGACATCAAGGCTGCATTTGGTCGCGTATGGCACCAAAGAGCCCTAGCCCTAGGCAATGGGAATCAGGGTAAACATTCTGCTGGTTGGAGTCATACCTCACATAAAATGGTTGTGGTGGTTGGAGGTCAACTCCAGGACAATACTGCAGAGGTTCCTCAGGATAGTATCCTCAGCCAAACCATCTTCAGCTGCTCGTCAGTTACCTCCCTTCCATTGCAAGATCAAAAGTGGGATGTTTGCAGGTGACTGCACAATGTTCAGCATGATTCACGACTCCTCAGATAATGAAGCAGTCCATGTCCAAATGCAGCAAGACCTGGACAATTCCTAGGCTTGAGCTGACAAGTGGCAAGTTACATTCGCACCACACAAGTGCCAGGCAATGACCATCTCTTGCAAGAGAGGATCTAACAACTGCCCCATGACATTCAATGGCATTACCATCGCTGAATCGCCCGCAATCAACATCCTGGGAATTACCATTGATTTGAATCTGAACTAGCCACATTAATACTGTGGCTACCAAGGCGGGTCAAAGGCTAGGAATCCTACAACAAGTAACTCACCTTCTGACCTCCCAAAGCCTGTCCACCATCCACAAGGCACAAGTCAGGAATGGAATGGAATACTCTCCACTTGCCTGGATGGGTGCAACTCCAACAACACTCAAGAAGCTCGACACCATCCAGGGCAAAGCAGCCCGCTTGATTGTTCCCCCTTCCACAAACATCAAACCCTCCACCACCGTCGAAGAGTGGCAGCCGTATATACCATCTACAAGATGCACTGCAGTAACTCACCAAGATTCCTTAGAGAACACCTTCCAAACCCATGACCACTATATAATCTAGAAGGACAAGAGCAGCAGATACTTGGGAACCCCACCATCTGGAGGTCCCCCATCCCCCCCACCCCCAAGTCATGTGGATGAAGGTAATGCAGTGGATGTAGTGTACATGGATTTTAGTAAGGCATTTGATAAGGTTCCCCATGGTAAGCATAGGCAGAAAGTAAGGAGGCATGGGATAGTGGGAAATTTGGCCAGTTGGATAACGAACTGGCTAACCGATAGAAGTCAGAGAGTGGTGGTGGATGGCAAATATTCAGCCTGGATCCCAGTTACCAGTGGTGTACCGCAGGGATCAGTTCTGGGTCCTCCGCTGTTTGTGATTTTCATTAATGACTTGGATGAGAGAGTTGAAGGGTGTGTCAATAAATTTGCAGACAATACAAAGATTGGTGGAGTTGTGGATAGTGAGGAGGGCTGTTGTCGGCTGCAAATAGACATAGATAGGATGCAGAGCTGGGCTGAGAAGTGGCAGATGGAGTTTAACCCTGAAAAGTGTGAGGTTGTCCATTTTGGAAGGACAAATATGAATGCGGAATACAGGGTTAACGTTAGGGTTCTTGGCAATGTGGAGGAGCAGAGAGATCTTGGGGTCTATGTTCATACATCTTTGAAAGTTGCCACTCAAGTGGATAGAGCTGTGAAGAAGGTCTATGGTGTGCCAGCATTCATTAGCAGAGGGATTGAATTTAAGAGCCGTGAGGTGATGATGCAGCTGCACAAAACCTTGGTAAGGCCACATTTGGAGTACGGTGTACAGTTCTGGTCGCCTCATTTTAGGAAGGATGTGGAAGCTTTGGAAAAGGTGCAAAGGAGATTTACCAGAATGTTGCCAGGAATGGAGAGTAGGTCTTATGAGGAAAGGTTGAAGGTGCTAGGCCTTTTCTCATTAGAACGGAGAAGGATGAGGGGCGACTTGATAGAGGTTCATAAGATGATCAGGGGAATAGATAGAGTAGACAGTCATGGACTTTTTCCCCGGGTGGAACAAACCATTACAAGGGGAAATAAATTTAAGGTGAATGGTGGAAGATATAGGGGGGATGTCAGAGGTAGGTTCTTTACCCAGAGAGTAGTGGGGGCATGGAATGCACTGCCTGTGGAAGTAGTTGAGTCGGAAACATTAGGGACCTTCAAGCAGCTATTGGATAGGTACATGGATCACGGTAGAATGATATAGTGTAGATTAATTTGTTCTTAAGGGCAGCACGGTGGCATTGTGGATAGCGCAATTGCTTCACAGCTCCAGGGTCCCAGGTTCGATTCCGGCTTGGGTCACTGTCTGTGTGGAGTCTGCACATCCTCCCCGTGCGTGCGTGGGTTTCCTCCGGGTGCTCCGGTTTCCTCCCACAGTCCCGAGATGTGCAGGTTGGGTGGATTGGCCGTGATAGATTGCCCTTAGTGTCCAAAATTGCCCTTAGTGTTGGGTGGGGTTACTGGATTATGGGAATAGGGTAGAGGTGTTGCCCTTGGGTAGGGTGCTCTTTCCAAGAGCCGGTGCAGACTCGATGGGCCGAATGGCCTCCTTCTGCACTGTAAATTCTATGATAATCTATGAAAAGTCACTCACCATCTTGACTTGGAAATATATCGCCCCTCCTTCACTGTCACTGGGTCAACATCCTGGAACTCTCTCCCTAACAGCACAGTGGGTGTACCTACACCTCAAGGACTACAGCGGTTCAAGAAGGCAACTCGACACCACCTTCTGAAGGGCAGCTAGGGATGGGCAATAAATGCTGGCCTAACCAGCGACGCCCACACCCTATAAATGAATTTAAAAAAAACATTTCTTTGCTAATACTAATTTCCTTCAGCTCCTCACTAAACTTGTGTTTCTCAGAGCTTCTGGTACATTATTCAAGTCTTCCCTTGCGAAGACAGAAGCAAAGTATGAATTTAGTTCCTCAGCCATTTCTTTGTTCCCTGTTATGGACTGTAAGGGGCCTACATTAGTTTGTATTAATCTTTTTATCTTTATATACCTATTTACAGTCAGCTTTTATGTTCCCTGCTAGTTTACTTTCAAATTGTATTTTCCCCTTTTTAAAAAAAATATAAATTTAGAATATCCAATTAATTCTTTTTCCAACTAAGGGGCAATTTAGTGTGTTCAATCCACCTACCTTGCACATCTTTGGGTTGTGGGAGAGAAACCCACGCAAACACGGGGAGAATGTGCAAACTCCACACGGACAGTGACCCAGAGCCGGGATCGAACCTGGGACCTTGGCGTCGTGAGGCAGCAGGACTAACCCACTGTGCCACCATGCTGCCCGTATTTTCCCCTTCTTAATCAATCCCTTGGTCTGCCTTTGCTGAATTTTAAACAGTTCCCAATCCTCATGTTTATTGCTTTTTCTTTCTAATTTGTATGCCCCTTCTTTGAATCTAATACTATCTCTAATTTCCTTTCTAAGCCTCGGTTTGGCCACAGAAAGGGTTCTACTCTTGCGCCAAATAGGAATAAACATTTGGAGTTCACCTATTTGTTCCTTGAATGCCTGCCGCTGTCATGCCGTCATGCCTCATGCCATCATAGTTACCTTTAAGGTTCAGGACCTTGGTCTCAGAATCAACCACCTCACTAGTCACCTTGATAAAGAATTCTAACATATTATGGTCACTCATTCCCCAAGGGTTCTCTCACAACTAGATTGCCAACTAATCCTTTCTCATTGCACAACACCCAGTCCAAGATGGCCTGTTCCCTTCTTGTTTCCTCAACATACTAGTCCAGAAAACCATACCGTATAAACTCCAGAAATTCCTCCTCTATTGTACAGTGACTAATTTGAGTCACCCAATCTATATGCAGATGAAAGTCACCCATAATCACAGAAGTTCCTTTATCTCATGCAACTCTAATTTCCTGTCTGATGCAAATGCTATTCCCAACATTACCACTGCAGTTTTGTGGTCTGTATACCACCTCACAAATGTTTTTTGCCCCTTGATGTTTCTTAACTCCACCCAGACTGATTCCACATCACCTGTACTATTATCTTTGCTCAATATTGTATCAATATCTTCTTTCTGTTTTAATAAAATATTTTATTGAAAATTTTTGGTCAACCAACACAGTACATTGTGCATCCTTTACACAATATTATAACAACACAAATAACAATGACCTATTTTATAAACAGAAAATGAATAAATAATAAAAAACAAAAATGAAAACTAACCCTAATTGGCAACTGCCTTATCACAAGTAACACTCTCCAAAAATATAATTTAACAGTCCAATATATAATTATCTGTAGCAACGACCTATACATATTATACAGTATATATTAACAACCCTGAGAGTCCTTCTGGTTCCTCCTCCCCGCCACCCCCCCCCCCACCCACCCCTCACCCCCCCACCCACGCCACCCCCCACCCCCCCCCCCCACCCCCCCCACCCACCCCCACCACACCGCCACCCCCCCCCCCCCCACATTGTAGCGGGTCCTTTTCCTTCTTTAAGAGTAGCGATATCGTTGCTTCAGACATAGTCGGGGGCAGTTGTCCCCTTTCCTTTGCCTCATTAAAGGTCCTCGTTAATACCGGGGCGAGCAAGTCCACATATTTTCTATAGAATTCGACTGGGAATCCATCCGGTCCCGGGGCCTTTCCCGCCTGCATGCTCCTAATTCCTTTCACCACTTCTTCTACCTCGATCTGTGCTCCCAGTCCCACCCTTTCCTGCTCTTCCACCTTGGGAAATTCCAGCCCATCCAAAAAGCCCATCATTCTCTCCCTCCCATCCGGGGGTTGAGCTTCATATAATTTTTTATAAAATGTCTTGAACACTCCATTCACTCTCTCCGCTCCCCGCACCATCTCTCCTTCCTCATCCCTCACTCCCCCTATTTCCCTCGCTGCTCCCCTTTTCCTCAATTGGTGTGCCAGCAACCTGCTCGCCTTCTCCCCATATTCGTACTGTACACCCTGTGCCTTCCTCCATTGTGCCTCTGCAGTGCCCGTAGTCAGCAAGTCAAATTCTACATGTAGCCTTTGCCTTTCCCTGTACAGTCCCTCCTCCGGTGCTTCCGCATATTGTCTGTCCACCCTCAAAAGTTCTTGCAGCAACCGCTCCCGTTCCTTACTCTCCTGCTTCCCTTTATGTGCCCTTATTGATATCAGCTCCCCTCTAACCACTGCCTTCAGCGCCTCCCAGACCACTCCCACCAGGACCTCCCCATTATCATTGAGTTCCAAGTACTTTTCAATGCACCCCCTCACCCTTAGACACACCCCCTCATCTGCCATTAGTCCCATGTCCATTCTCCAGGGTGGGCGCCCTCCTGTTTCCTCCCCTATCTCCAAGTCTACCCAGTGTGGAGCTTGATCCGAAATGGCTATAGCCATATACTCCGTTCCCCTCACCTTCGGGATCAACGCCCTTCCCAGCACAAAAAAGTCTATTCGCGAGTAGACTTTATGGACATAGGAGAAAAACGAGAACTCCTTACTCCTAGGTCTGCTAAATCTCCACGGGTCTACACCTCCCATCTGCTCCATAAAATCTTTAAGTGCCTTGGCTGCTGCCGGCCTCCTTCCAGCCCTGGACTTCGACCTATCCAGCCCTGGTTCCAACACCGTATTAAAATCTCCCCCCATTATCAGCTTTCCCATCTCTAGGTCCGGAATGCGTCCTAGCATCCGCCTCATAAAATTGGCATCATCCCAGTTCGGGGCATATACGCTTACCAAAACCACCGTCTCCCCCTGTAGTTTGCCACTCACCATCACGTATCTGCCCCCGTTATCCGCCACTATAGTCTTTGCCTCGAACATTACCCGCTTCCCCACTAATATAGCCACCCCCCTGTTTTTCGCATCTAGCCCCGAATGGAACACCTGCCCCACCCATCCTTTGCGTAGCCTAACCTGGTCTATCAGTTTCAGGTGCGTTTCCTGTAACATAACCACATCTGCCTTAAGTTTCTTAAGGTGTGCGAGTACCCGTGCCCTCTTTATCGGCCCGTTCAGCCCTCTCACGTTCCACGTGATCAGCCGGGTTGGGGGGCTTCCTACCCCCCCCCATGTCGATTAGCCATCCCCTTTTTCCAGCTCCTCACCCGGTTCCCACGCAGCTGTATCTCCCCCAGGCGGTGCCCCCCCGCCCATACCAGCTCCCCCCTCTCCCCAGCAGCAGCAACCCAGTAATTCCCCCCACCCACCCCCCCCCCACTAGCGTAATTACTCCCCCCATGTTGCTCCCAGAAGTCAGCAAACTCTGGCCAACCTCGGCTTCCCCCCATGACCTCGGCTCGCACCGTGCGACGCCCCCTCCTTCCTGCTTCTCTATTCCCGCCATGATTATCATAGCGCGGGAACCAAGCCCGCGCTTCTCCCTTGGCCCCGCCCCCAATGGCCAACGCCCCATCTCCTCCACCTCCCCATCTCCCCCCATCACCACCTGTGGAAGAGAGAAAAGTTACCACATCGCAGGATTAGTACATAAAACTCCTCTTTCCCCCTTTTTAACCCCCCTCTTCGCCCCCCACATTCGCCCCACCACTTTGTTCAAACGTTCTTTTTAATAACCCGCTCATTCCAGTTTTTCTTCCACAATAAAAGTCCACGCTTCATCCGCCGTCTCAAAGTAGTGGTGCCTCCCTCGATATGTGACCCACAGTCTTGCCGGTTGCAGCATTCCAAATTTTATCTTCTTTTTATGAAGCACCGCCTTGGCCTGATTAAAGCTCGTCCTCCTTCTCGCCACCTCCGCACTCCAGTCTTGATAAACGTGGATCACCGCGTTCTCCCATTTACTGCTCCGAGTTTTCTTTGCCCATCTAAGGACCATTTCTCTATCCTTAAAACGGAGGAATCTCACCACTATGGCTCTGGGAATTTCTCCTGCTCTCGGTCCGCGCGCCATCACTCGGTATGCTCCCTCCACCTCCAACGGACCCGCCGGGGCCTCCGCTCCCATTAGCGAGTGCAGCATCGTGCTCACATATGCCCCGACGTCCGCTCCCTCCACACCTTCAGGAAGACCAAGAATCCTCAAGTTGTTCCTCCTTGCGTTGTTCTCCAGTGCCTCCAACCTTTCCACACATCGTTTCTGATGTGCCTCATGCATCTCCGTCTTCACCACCAGGCCCTGTATGTCGTCCTCATTCTCGGCTGCCTTTGCCTTCACGACCCGAAGCTCCCGCTCCTGGGTCTTTTGTTCCTCCTTTAGCCCTTCGATCGCCTGTAGTATCGGGGCCAACAGCTCTTTCTTCATTTCCTTTTTGAGCTCTTCCACACAGCATTTCAAGAACTCTTGTTGTTCAGGGCCCCATGTTAAACTGCCACCTTCCGACGCCATCTTGGTTTTTGCTTGCCTTCCTTGCCGCTGTTCTAAAGGATCCACTGCAATCCGGCCACTTTCTCCTTTTTTCATCCGTATCCAGGGGGGGGGGGGATTCCCTTCTGGTTTACCGCACAGTGTTTTTAGCCGTCAAAATTGCCGTTGGGGCTCCTATCAAGAGCCCAAAAGTCCGTTTCACCGGGAGCTGCCGAAACGTGCGACTCAGCTGGTCATCGCCGCACCCGGAAGTCCATCAATATTTTCTTTAATCAACAGTGCAACTCTATCACCTTTTCCTTTCTGTTGTTCGTTCCTAAAAACTGAATCGCCCTCAATGTTTAGTTCCCATCCTTGGTCACCTTGGAGCCATGTCTCCATAATTCCAATTATGCCATCTCCCTTTATATCTATCTGTGCAACTGATTCATCCATTTTATTTTGAATGCTCCGTCTGTTCCAAAACCTCAAGGCTGGTCCTTTCAACGTACCTTGTCCTGTCCCTAGTTTTTTGTGTTATTAGCGGATACAGTCCTTTGCTTTCCCTGCCTTTTCGTATTCTCTTTTTTGTCTTGTACAGGCAGCCAGACTGTTACTTCTGTGGAACACCATCAATGCTAAAATCAGAAGCACATAGTACAGTACTATATAATCCTGTATGTTTGTTGAAAGTCAATGAGTTAAAACTCGGAATTCAAAATTGTAAACATAAACTGAAGCTGCATTCAAATTACATGATGAAGAAATTTGTACCAGCATATTGGTAAAGAAAGGATAAGTTTAATAACTTTGGACACTCTTGATACAGTTAAGGAAGCCTTCCAGTTAATTCTTGTATGTCTATCAGAAACAATATAACAGGCCCTCAATCTCCCACATCACATCCAACGTTTCTTGCTTTGATTCAAGACTTTTAATCCATCTTAGCCCTGCATTCTGGAACTCTCTCCCTCAGCTTTCACTTTGTTACATCTTTCTCATACTTTAAAAGCCTCCTCAAATCCACCTCTAATTGTATTACTCCTTGTAGTTGCCCTCATATTCTTATCTGGGTCTGAGGCAAAAGGTAAATCATCATGGGATATTTTGATGTTAAAAATACTAATTAAATACAAATTGCTGTTGAAATCTTCCCAGTCCACCTTTGCAAACCATAAATCATTATCTGCCTCAAAGGAGTGGTCACCTGGCTCTTCTCACCGCCACCTAGACACTATTTCATCTGCATATAGATTGGGTGACTCAAATTAGTCACAGTACAATAGAGGAGGAATTTCTGGAGTGGATACAGGATGGTTTTCTGGACCAGTATATAGATTGGGTGATTCAAATTAGTCACAGTACAATAGAGGAGCAATCTGCCCAATGCACTGTATTTGTTTCATTATGAAATTATCAGAACTATACTCCACTATTTCATATATAATTTGGTTTACTTGGATTTCTGTTCAGCTGTATCGCTACATGCTGCAGCTCAGTTTACTAATATACCTTGATCTTTCGATAATAGCCTATAGCAATGTACCATCATTCACAAGTTACCCATTTTTCTTACTGCACATAATACTTCACACTTGTACATATCATGTTTCATTTGCCCGTTTCAATAATGTCTTGCAGTTCAGGTTTGGGAAGCCTGAAGTGACTCTGTTTGGTCCCCGTCAGAAACTCAGGATGCCATTTCTCAGTCCCATTTCAAATCCTAATTCATTCTGTGGGTTTTTAGTCTCCGTCTCTTTAAATATCCTCTGCAAATTCAAGTTGCTAATTGAACTTCTAATGTTCAAATCATTCATGTATGCATTTTTAAACAAGAATGCTATGATCACTTTTCTTACAATTAAAAAAAAATGCTTTTAATTTAAGGAACAAGCTGGCAGAGCTGGTCTCTGTTACCTGGATGATCACACTCATGTTCCCTGATGCAGGGGTTTTTGCACTCTGGAGGTCTGGTGCCACATGGTACTGGAGGATAGATCACCGATTTGCCACAATGACATGTCAGTTCATCAAAGCCTAAAAAGCAAATGTTGAATGAATTTTAAAATCTAGCTTACAACAGTTTGCAATGTCATGAACTGGGGAACTTATAGTCTACCTGTAGGCAATAACAGATGAAGAAATTGACTGTTATACTAATAGTGGGCTGGGAAAAACGGAGGGAAAGGGAACGATAGAAAAAGAGTGAGTTTTCAGGCAAATTTAACATCAAAGCAGCTTTCCAGTGGGAGTTAACTTCCAGCTTGGCAAGGTAGCAGGAGAGCACGCCAATTTTAACCACTGAGCTTATTTAAATTCTGTCCATCCACTTCACCCCTGAAACAGGCACAAAGACAGTCCAGGGCTCTTTCTGACAAACAATGTAGAGTTTTGCATGGTTGCCCACTGGCTTCGACGGGAGTGATTTTGAGGGTCTTATGGAAGAAAGGGAGATTGCAGGGTAGGAAGTGCCCAGACTTTCCCCGTGGAGAGCAGAGAAACATTCTTAGGCTGATCATAGGATAATTTTGAGAGTTGTCTATAGGGATTCTTCTATCCTCACATTAGCTTCAATCTAGATCATTTATTCTAAGCATTTATCGCTTCTCCAGTCTATAAACTATGGATAAGGTAAACAGTAACTGAAAAGGGTTTCACTTTTTAAAACAAATTGGAGACTGCTGCACCAATCCAATGATACTCTCTTCAGCCGTGAGGTCACTGCAGGGTTGACTTCTGATTCACAAGGAAGTGTTACAGATTTTGCAGTGAAGCAAGTTTAAACGCTTACATATTTATATGGTCACCAAATCAAATTACTATGCAACCATCTTTTATGACTTTCTACGTACTACTTTGCCAGCAATTCTGACAGTTTCCACGATGGCAAGGCTCCTCACACTTGTGCTGCCCACAGTTAAGCTTGCGTCCACAGAGAAGGAGACACTTATGCTCAGTATCCTAAAAATAATGAAAGTATCAGGTTACAATACATGAAGCATGATAGCCTCTAAATTATTCCAAAAATCCATTTAGCAATCATCCTGTCATTCAATATACTATTCAAACATTTGCCAAGATTAGAGATTCAATTAATGCCTTTATGGAAACATTAGCGGGTCTGTCGTGGTATTCCATGAACCAGGAAGCAATAAGCGAGATGTAGGAAGTAGCACTAAGATAGCAGATGGAACAAAAAATGCAGGAAGCATGGTTTGGAAAGTAGAGGAGATTATGATGAGCTGGTATATAATGAGCAAAGGGTGCATATATTAAGCAAACTCATGTGCAAGATGGGTACTGGGCTGCACATTAAAGGCCAGAAAGTCAAATTGCTCTAACAGTCTCTGGCAACTTCAGAGTGCACATGTTGCCTAGTGGCGAAATTCTTCTTATTGTACAGTGTTGGTTGATTTCAGGAACATCTAGTATTTTAAAATTGTTATAGACACAAAATGAAGCGTGAGGTCGGCATGTTTGTTGTAAATTTGAATAAAAAAATATGGATAACAAATAGCCCATAGGTACCCTGCAATAGCACCAACAGCCATGACAAAATTGAACTCAAAGAAGAAATTACTAACAGAGAACATCTGAAAAAAAAGCAAGAGCTGAGAGGCAGAGGAGAGATTGTAAAGAGTGAGGGTTGAGAGACAGAGGGGAGATTGTAAAGAGTGAGGGTTGAGAGACGGAGGGGAGATTGTAAAGAGTGAGGGTTGAGAGCCAGAGGGGAGATTGTAAAGAGTGAGGGTTGAGAGACAGAGGGGAGATTGTAAAGTGCCGGGGTTGAGAGCCAGAGGGAAGATTGTAAAGAGTGAGGGTTGAGAGACAGAGGGGAGATTGTAAAGAGTGAGGGTTGAGAGAGAGGGGAGATTGTAAAGAGTGAGGGTTGAGGGTTGAGAGACAAAGGGGAGATTGTAAAGAGTGAGGGTTGAGAGCCAGAGGGGAGATTGTAAAGAGTGAGGGATGAGAGGCAGAGGGGAGATTGTAAAGAGTGAGGATTAAGAGGCAGAGGGGAGATTGTAAAGAGTGAGGTTTAAGAGGCAGAGGGGAGATTATAAAGAGCGAGGGTTGAGAACCAGAGGAGAGATTATAAAAAGAGTGAGGGTTGAGAGCTGGAGGGTAGATTGTAAAGAACGGGGGTTGAGAGTCAGAGGGGAGACTACAGACTAAGAGTTGAGAGCCAGAGGAGAGATCATAAAAGGTGGGAGCTGACAACGAGAGGGGAGATGGAATTGGTGGAGAGCCAGAGGGGAGATGGGAAAAGGTGGGAGCTGAGAGCCAGAGGGGAGATTGTAAAAGGTGGGAGCTGAGAGCCAGAGGGGAGATTGTAAAAGGTGGGAGCTGAGAGCCAGAGGGGAAATTGTAAAAGGTGGGAGCTGAGAGCCAGAGGGGAGATTGTAAAAGGTGGGTGCTGAGAGCCAGTGGGGAGATTGTAAAAGGTGGGAGCTGAGAGCCAGAGGGGAGATTGTAAAAGGTGGGAGCTGAGAGCCAGAGGGGAGATGGTAAAAGGTGGGAGCGGAGAGCCAGTGGGGAGATTGTAAAAGGTGGGAGCTGAGAGCCAGAGGGGAGATGGTAAAAGGTGGGAGCTGAGCGCCAGATGGGAGATGGAATTGGAGTGGAGAGCCAGAGGAGGGATTGTAAAGGTGGAGCAAGGTTAAGGGACTGAATGGCCTACTCCTAATTTGTATGTTTCCAACCTAACATCAGTGGTAGGCAAAATGTGAGAATCTATTATTAGGTGTTTGAATCTATTATTAGGGACACATTTGGTAATAGGGCACTTAAATTCATAGTCAGGCATGGTGGCGCAGTGGTTGGCACTGTTGTCTCATGGCGCCGAGGACACGGGTTCAATCCTGACCCAGGTCACTGACCGTGTGGGGTTTGCACATTCTCCCAGTATCTGCGTGGGTCTTACCCAAAACCCCAAGATGTGCAGGGTAGGTAAATTAGCCATGCTAAATTGCCCCTTAATTGGAAAAAAATTGGGTATTTAAATTTAAAAAAAAAAATTAATAGTCTGAATAAGTAGAACCAACACAGACTTGTGAAAGGGAAATTGTGATTGAACAGTATTTAAATAACCTAATTAACAGGATGGATAAGCGGGAACCAGTGGATGTAGTGTATTTGGATTTTCAAAAGGAATTCAAAAAGGTGGCATATGAGAGATTGTTGCACAAAGTTAGGCCTCACAGGATTGTGGATAATACAGGTCAAATATCTTTATTTGAAACCCTTATTATGATCCCGGACTAGACCATGACAGTTGTTAGGATACTGGACAGAAACCTCAATATTTTATTACATTTGTAAGACTGTGAGGGAAGAATACTTTGCTCCACGAGTGATTCCACTCGCAAATAGGAATATGGCCTATTAAAACAAACTTTATTACTAACACAGGATTAAAATATTTTTAACATTACACAAAGGAAATAGCTTACAATTACCCATTAAACAATGCTCAACAATGACAATGAAGCACTAATTCCTAACTGCTATATTTTACCTCCATTTCACGAAAATTCATTTCAGGTCACACTCCACTTTTAAATGAGATGTCTTGAATAAACCACTTTGAGAAAGCGATGTCCTTCAGGGACCAGCTACAGATTCTTGCCAGTCTCAAACTTATTGTTAACTGCCTATCCTGTTCACAGGCAAATCTTTAACTCACTGTCTTGAGATCAGCTGCTCCTGATCTGTCCCCAGTCAAATGTTTAACAGAACTGTTTGGAATGAAACTGCTAGTCTTTCCACCAACAGATCTTTAACTGAACTATATTTAGAGCAGCTGTTTGACTTCTGTTCACATCACAATCGAAAACTACACTGAAATCTCAACATCTGACTGCTTCAGCCCTGGATCCTCCCATTAACTATCTCATCTCACCAAGCTGAACTCAATGTCTCTAATTATCTACTCCCCAGGGAACCCTCTTAATAGAAACAAAATTCCATTAGCCCAACTTCAATGATGCTTTAGTTGCACCTCTCGTTGCCACAAAGCCTGGCTGCCTTGCAAACCAGGATTTTTTTAAACATCACTGCATCAGTCATGTTCACACTAACCCAGGCTTGTAACCTTTACTGCACCAAATACATATAATACAATATAGCTGAAATTCCTACATCATCACACCCTTGGGGCCGATTGCGTTTCGGTATTCTGATACTTTCTGATCCATGATATATACGTTATAGGCTTAGGCCTATTTACATTGTAATAGCCTAAGCCTAGACTATGTATAGTCGATAAATATTAGGTTGTTTCTGCAATTGTAAACTCTCATACACCCTACGTCTTATCTGTCAACACTTACTATGCCTGTAATATGTTACATTACATGCCTTTATTAACATACAAATTAACTGCATAACCTTTTACAAAAGGTTTGATTTTTGAATATACGAATAAAGGATATTTGACCTGTAGATTAGCATGGAGTGAGGATTGGTTCATGGACAGAAAGCAGATAATAGGATTAAACTGGATATTTTCAGGTTGGCAGGCTGTAACGAGTGGGATGCTGCAAGGATTGGTACTTGGACCTCAGTTATTTACATTTCTTAATTCTAATGACTTAAATGAGGGGACTGAATGTAATGTATCTGCTGTCAATACAATAAATGGGAAGACGCAAAGAGGCTGCAGCAGGATATAGACAGCAGAGGTAAGTGAGCAAGGGTCTGTGGAATTCATTGCCACAGAGGGCGGTGGAGGCCGGGACGTTGAGTGTCTTTAAGACAGAAGTTGATAAATTCTTGATTTCTCAAGGAATTAAGGGCTATGGAGAGAGAGCGGGTAAATGGAGTTGAAATCAGCCATGATTGAATGGTGGAGTGGACTCAATGGGCCGAATGGCCTTACTTCCGCACCTATGTCTTATGGTCTTAACATGACAGATAGAATACAATACATTTACAGGGGCATGGGTACCCTTGAAAATGAATCACAAGAAGTTAACATACACAAAGGCAAATGGTATGCTAGTTTTGGCACAAAGTGATTGGCATGTAAAATTAAAGACATCTTACTACAATCATGCAAGGCATTGGTGAGAACACATTTGGGAGTGTTGTGTGAATTTTGATATTACCTAGAGGATGATATACTTGCTCTAAAGGGAGTGCAGTGAAGATTCAGTAGACTGGTTCCTGTGAGGAGGGGATTGTACTATAAGGAGAGATTGAGCAGACGAGGGCAATATCCCTTGGAGTTTAGAAGAATGAGATGTCTAACTGAAACCAATATGATTCTTAAGGAATCAGGTAGATTCAGAGAAAAAGTTTCCCCTGGCTGAGGCATCTGGGACATACAAGTCAGCCTTACACTAAGCCATTTAAGACTGAGCGGAGGAGAAATGTCTTTACTTAAATGGTTTTGAATCTTTAGGATTCTAAACCCCAGAAAACTCAGTCAGAGTATATTCAAGGTAGAGATTTACAGATTTTTGGATATTAAGGAAATTATGAAACTTGGGGTAGTGCAGGAAGGTGAAGTTGAGGTAGAAGATCAGCCATGATCTTGTTGAATGTCAGAGTTGACGTGAATAGCCAAATATCTCATTGCAGCTTCTATTTCTTATGTTCTCCTGTCATTCCAATATTATTTCTATACTGTGGAGTTGTGCTTACTCGCATTGTGCTCCATTGTTTTTACTGTTAACTGGTGTCATGGTAGACGGCAATGAACCATGCGAATGCATGACAACTTTGCACTGAAGGATTAACATGGCAAATTGGACTATGATGATTTAGTTGATTAATGAATATATCATACATTACATTTGCTGCCCTTTAGTAAAGAGTGATGGAGAGATATTTATGTATCTAGATAGATCTATCAAAATGCTGATGATTGTCACAGTACAATATATTTCTGCACTACAAATATTAAACAAATAAAGTCTGCAGTACGGAAGTTTCAAATTCATTTGGTTTTACTTACCACACAACAAACTTCATTACATTTGTGGCGGCCACAATAACGCTTCTTATTGCAGCGCTTGTCACATAAGAACAGCAGATCTTCTACACAAGAGATTGACAGCAAAGAGGATACTCAGAGAGGATATTACGCAGCAGCTCATGAAGGCTTATCACCACACAAAGGGCAATCTTCTTTCAGAAATGCAATTGCATAGGTAACACAAGCATTCGGTTAACAATTTACTGCAAACCAAAATCAATATTACCTCCAATAATGTCACAAAAAAAATTGAACATTTGTAAAGCATTAGACAAAGAATTGAAAGCACAGCCAATTTCTTTCCCACTTCCCAGCAAACTTGTTCTTGACATAAATTACAAAATAGCAAACCAATTGAGAGTTAAATGCTTATATTTAAGAATCCACAAGGATGCTTTAAATATATGCCCTCATTAAATTTTATAATTTATATAATGATGTAGGAATTTTAGCTTATAAAATACCAAGACTAAAGAAACAATTTCCAGGATTTTCCATTCGTCAATAGCAAGTTCTCATTTAAAGTTCTGAAAGTAAACTGCCTGTATTTATATTGAGGTTAAACTGACTGTATTTTTGCTGACAGTATCAGTCACAGGCTGGCATCTATGCAATGTGATACACATCAGCGTCAGACATAAAACAGATCTGCAGATGGATCTCGGATACATGCAATTAACAGCCAAGTTCCTTTGTAAAAAAAACTTATTGTCGGAGAGTAGTTTTTTTCATAACTTAAAAAATAAATACGCAAATGTGCAATGAATAGCTTTTACACTACAGCAGTGCATCAAGCTGGAGTGTTACTGCAGCCAATGAAACTCAAAGTGATGTGAAATCAATGCATGGGGCCAATACACATCACTGGGCAATGTGTACTTGGAAACCTGATGGGAACCAAAGGTAATGTGTTTTGTACTATGAAACGAAAAAATTAAAATAGCTTATTGTCACAAGTAGGCTTCAAATGAAGTTACTGTGAAAAGCCCCTAGTCGCCACATTCAGCACCTGTTTGGGGAGGTTGGTACAGGAATTGAACCCGCATTGCTGGCCTTGTTCTGCTTTACAAGCCAGCTGTTTAGCCCATTGTGCTAAACCATACTATACAAATGTTGTACAATTTGCAGTGCAAGTCAATAATCAAAGTGTTTTTAGTGTTCACTTTTCAGTCCTTAAGTAAAAATTAAGTATAAACCACTGCATAGCATGTTATGAAATTCAGCACTGGTGTTGTGGGAAGATTTCCCAATACAGAGGGGCAGAATAGGCAAAAGCAAATTAGCTTGTCAAATAAGTGTAGCAAATATTTCATAATGGCTTTTTGGGACATCGTTCAAAAATCATATATGGTGTTGGGAAACTGAAGGGAGAAAAACTTACAGCGTGAATTTTAATTGAGCCTACTTTAAAATCTCAAAAAAAATAAGCACATCAAATAATCAGCGTCCTACTACATTTTACCTGAATGTTTATCACTACTTTAAAAAAATAATTGGAAACATCTCTGTGCTTACCTTCCTTCGTGATATTCACACAGGGAACATCCTATACAGAATTAACAACAATTATTACACAAGCTGGAATTCTTTGGCTCAAAATTATTTTTCTTAAACTGCAGTTGTTCCCCCAAGAACATATGAATGATTAATTTGAAGTTATTTCTGCAGAATTAAATTTTTCCACACACCTCAAGTATGGAAGACATAAGTAAACAGCACAATAAAGGAACATAGTGCACTTATATTCGCTATTGATATTGGACAACTACTTATAAATGGCAAACCTACAGTCCTTAGCCAAACCCATAGGGGTTAATAGCGAATCTACTGTTAAATGGACATGCTGCGCTAACGATAGTGGCAAATAAAATTAGTTTTCTGGTTTAGAATTGGCATTAGCTGTTTATTCTCTTCTGATGTAGCTAATTTACTATAATTATGTTCTGTGTATTTAGTCTGGTGAGTTATGCTGATGGAGTGGGTGTTGGATGGAGTTTCAGATGGGAAATCTGAAGACTGGGTCTCCTTGCATGTTAAGAATTATTTTGACTCCACAGCACGCATCCTCTCACAACAGGCTCTCCACCTGGAAGTCAGCCTGATTGACAGGCTTGGCACTTGGCTTTCAGTCAGGCAGAGAGCACTCTGAAGCAAGTCACAGGACCAGTTTAACCCAATTCTCAACCCTGGGAACGGGACCTGATCTGCAACCCTATGGGGAAGTTGGGGTCCTGGAAAAAGCACTAAATTCCCTGAAGTTGCCCTTGTCTCACTGTAACTGCAATGCTGGAGTATATTAATATTGGAAATAAAACCGATAAAGTAGATATCAGATGTTATACCACAGATCTACCCTTTTACTTGCCTTCTTTTTAAATCCACACCGGCAGTTCACAATTGAAGTTCCAGAACATGGTCCACATTCACCTTCATGGCAAAGGTTACTACAAGTATGAATGGAATCTAGATTTTAAAGACAATCCGTATTAGTTCTAACCATGAAGCTAAACTTCAGAATTGCTGCAGCGTCAAAATTATCTGAATAATGTTGGAAGGCAGCCACACTAATCATTCAGTATCAACAGAAATGGCAACAATGAAACAAAGTTTTTCAGTCACCAAGCCAAACTTCCTTCAAGCTGTTAACCTGGAGTCAAGCTGTTAACCTGGAGTCAATCTGTCCACTTTCTTGGCCATACTTAAGAATTTAAGTTTTACCATACTGTCACATAGCATTCATTTGTACTCTAGTCCACAATTTGCCAAATTTACACTGACAAAGAACTGCCTGTACAATCTTCTTAATGGATTGCGTCAGATCTAAGTTGATTTGGAGCATGTTCCCAATTTTTCATAGTCGTCACATTTGCTTTGGTGACTCCTCTTTCCAGAGTGGAACATCTGAAATGTCTTTTGGTGTCAGTGCTTTCCTCAGTGTCAGGGGGACAGTGTCTGTCCCATTTTGTGAGATCCTACTCGTATTCACGCTCTTAAAATGTCCCTCCCTGTCCTTAACTTCCACAGTACCAGGTTCACATCCACCAGATCATCTTCCACCACTTAATGATCCCAACATAAGAACACAGGAGAAGGCCATTCAGCCCTCCGAGGATGCTCCACCATTCATTAAGATCATGGCTGATTGGACTGAAGTCTCAACTTCACTTTCCTATCTGCTACCCCACAACCCTAGACTCCCTGGTCCATCAAAAAACTATCTTGAAAATTCAATGCACGAACTTCTGCTGTTTTCTGGGGCCAAGCACATTTCCTCTTGTCTCTATTTTACAGCGACATAACTTGATCTAGGATACTGTTATTTGCTTTACCATTAAACAACAGCATTTAATCATCCCAGACACTTCCCTGCCGAACTGCAGTCGGTGCAGGGTTAACACCAAATAGATCGTCCTAAACACATCTCTGATGTGAGACAGCGATGTTATATTGTATTTTCTGCTCATGGTGTAGTGTCTTCCACAATGAGGATACCAAATACATGAGAACACACTTTCTAAACACCTTTATTTTGTCTGCAAATGTGACCTGGCTTGCCATTTCACCAATGGTACGGGAATTGAACCGTGCTGCTGGCCTGCCTTGGTCTGCTTTAAAAGCCCAGCTCTTTAGCACTGTGCTAAACCAGCCCCAGATTAGGGTATTTGCAAGTTTTTATAATAATAATAGCATGACATAACATGGTACATTAAACATCTCCACCCCATCACAATCTTCACACACCCCAACCATAAAACAACAGTCCGGCCCTCTCTCCTCCTCCCTCCCGCCCCCCTTGGAATTCTGCTTCTGCTGACATTTTAATTTTCCCCGAAAAAGTAGACAAACGGCTGCCACCTCCGGGTGAACCCAACCATTGACTCTTAAGGCAAACTTTATTTTCTCGAGACTGAGAAACCCAGCCATGTCACTAACCCAGGTCTCTACACTCGGGGGCTTTGAGTCCCTCCACATTAATAAGATCCGTCTCCGGGCTACCAGGGAGGCAAAGGCCAGGACGTCAGCCACTTTCGCCCCCTGAACTCCCGGCTCTTCCGACACACCAAAAATCGCCACCTCCGGACTTGGCACCACCCGTGTTTTGAGTACCATGGACATTGCCTTAGCGAAACCCTGTAAGCTTCGGGCATGCCCAAAACATGTGGACATGATTTGCTGGGCTTCCCGCGCACCTCGCACACCTGTCCTCTACCCCAAAAAACTTGCTCATCCAGGCCACTGTCATGTGTGCCCGGTGGACTACCATGAATTGTATCATGCTAAGCCTGGCACATGATGAGGATGTATTAACCCTGCTTAGGGCATCCGCCCACACACTCGCCTCTATCCCTTTTCCTAGCTCGTCTTCACACTTGCCCTTAAACTCATCCACCGGAGTTTCCTCCACATCCTAAAGTTCCTGGTAAATATCTGTTACCTTCCCCTCTCCCACCCAGGTACTGGAGACTACTCTATCCTGTATCCCCCGTGGCAGCAGCGGGAAGGCCGGAACCTGCTTTCTCAAGTCTCGCACCTGCAAATACCTAAACCCATTCCCTGCTGGCAATTCAAATTTATCCTCCAAGGCTTTCAAGCTGGGGAAGTTCCCGTCTATAAATAGATCCCCATCCTCCTAATTCCCGCTCTTTGCCATCTCCGGAACCCACCATCCAGCCTACCCGGGGTACAAACCGACGATTATCATAAATCGGGGTCCAAACCAATGCTCCCTCCACTGCCCTGAGATTCTCAGAGCCGCCACCACCACCGGACTTGTGGAGTATCAGGCCGGCGAGAACCGAAGAGGTGCCGATATCAGTGCTCCCAAACTTGTGTCTTTACATGACGCCGCCTCCATCTGCTCCCACACCTACACCTCCACCACTACCCACTTCCTAATCAGGTCTATATTAGCCGGCCAGTAGTAATTGCAAACGTTCGGCAGCGCCAACCCACCCGCCCCCGACTGCGCTCCAGCAACACTTTCTTCACTCGTGGGATTTTACCCGCCCACACAAAGCCCGCAATAACCTTATTCACCCGCTTGAAATAGGCCCTTGGGATAAAGATGGGGAGGCACTAAAAGACAAACAGAAATCTGGGGAGGACCGTCATTTTCACAGTCTGTACCCTGCCCGCCAGTGATAGCGGGAGCATGTCCTATCTCTTGAAGTCCCCTTTCATTTGTTCTACGAGCCAGGATAGGTTTAACTTGTGCAGTGCCTCCCATTCCCGGGCTACATGGATTCCCAGATACCGAAAGCTCCTTCCTACCATTCTAAACGGCAGCTCTCCCAGTCTCTTTCTCCTGCCCTCTTGCCTGGATCGCGAACATCTCGCTTTTCTCCATGTTCAGTTTATACCCTGAAAAATTACCAAATTCCCCGAGGATCCGCATAGCTTCCCCCATCCCCTCCAACGGGTCTGAAATATACAAGAGCAGGTAATCCGCGTAGAGCGAGATCCAGTGCTCCACCTCCCCGAACAAGCCCTTTCCAGTTCCGAGAGGCTCTTAACGCCATGGCCAATGGCTCTGTAGCGACAGCAAACAGTATTGTGGAGAGGGGGTACCCAAGCCTTGTTCCTCGGTGTAGTTTAAAGTACCCCGACCTCAGCCGGTTCGTACGCACACTCGCTACTGGTGCCTGATAGAGCAACCGCACCCAGTCAATGAAGCCCTCACCAAACCCAAACCTTCCCAGGTCCTCCCACAAGTAATACCACTCCACCCGATCAAAATCCTTCTCCTCATCCATCGCTATCACCACCTCCATCTCCCCTCCTTCTGAGGGCGCCATAATAACATTTAAAAGACTTTGAACATTGCCCTAGAGTTGCCTGCCCTTTACAAATCCCGTCTGGTCTTCCCCTATCATCCCCGGGACACAATCCTCTCTCCTTGTGTCCAGTATCTTAGCTAGCAGTTTGGCGTCCACATTCAGTAGAGAAATTGGCCTATATGACCCGCATTGCTCCGGATCCTTCTCCCGTTTCAGGATCAATGAAATCGAGGCCTTTGACATTGTTGGGGGGAGGACTCCCTTCTCTCATGCTTTATTAAATATCCTCACCAGCAGTGGACACAATATCTCTGAAAACGTCTAGAATTCCACTGGGAAGCCGTCCGTCCTGGGGCCTTGCCTGACTGCATGCCCTCCAGCCCCTCAATTATTTCCTCAATTTCAATTGGGGCTCCCAGCCATTCCACCAGATCCTCATCCACCCTCGGGAACCTCAACTAGTCCAAAAACTGCCTCATCCCCTCCACCCCAGCCGGGGGTTCCGACTCTCATAATTTGCTGTAAAAGTCCTTAAACACCTCATTCACCCCCACTGGGTCCAGGACCATGATCCCACCTCTACTCTTTACTCTCCCTATCTCCCTGGCCGCCTCCCTTTTTCTGAGCTGGTGCGCTAACATTCTGCTAGCCTTTTCCCCATACTCATGGATCGCCCCCCTTGCCTTCCTCAGCTGTTCCACCGCTTTCCCTGTAGTCAACAGCCCAAATTTCGCCTGTAACCTCCGCCACTCCCTCAGTAGCCCAGTGTCCGGGGCCTCCGAGTATCTCCTGCCCACCTGGAGTATCTCCTCAACTAACCTATCCCTCTCAGCCCGTTCCGCCTTTTCTCTGGGGGGTCCGTATCGAGATTAATTCCCCTCTGACCACTGCCTTCAAAGCTTCCCAAACCGTTGCTGCAGAGACCTCCCCCGTATCATGTGTTTCCAGGTAGTTTTGGATGGACTTGTTCACCCACCCACAGACCGCTTCGTCCGCTAGCAACCCCACATCCAGCCTCCATAGCGGGCGTTGTCCTCTCTCCAAACTAACCCGTAAATCCACCCAATGTGGGGCATGATCCGACACTGCGATTGCCGAATACTCAATATCCACCACCCCCGGGATTAGAGCCCTGCTCAGAACAAAAAAGTCGATGCGAGAGTAAACCCTGCGGACATGGGAGAAAAAAGAAAACTCCTTTGCCGTGCAAACCTCCATTGTTCAATAAACCCCTTCAATTCCTTTGCCGCGGCTGGCACCATCCCTGTCCTGGATTTTGACCGGTCCAATTCCGGATCAATGACAGTATTAAAATCTCCCTCCATGATCAAGTTATGTGACTCTAAGTCTGGGATCTTACCTAACACCTGCCTCATAAATTCCACATCGTCCCAATTCGGAGCATATACCCTCCAGCTTCCCACTCACCATTATGTACCTACCCTCCATGTCTGACACGATTCTCCCTGCCTCGAATGACACTTGTTTATTGATCAAGATCGCTATCCCCCCTGGTCTTTTGAGTCGAGCTCAGAGTGGAATATTTGGCCAACCCACCCCTTTCTCAATCTAGTCTGGTCTATAGCCTTTAGGTGTATCTCTTGAGGCATTGCCACGACCGATTTTAGCCCCCTCAAATGCGCAAACACGTGAGCCCTCTTGACCGGCCCATTCAACCCTCTAACGTTCCATGTAATCAGTCTGGTCGGAGGGCTCCCCCCCCCCCCCCCCCCTCCTGACTAGTCATCACCCTTTTTAGGCCCGCCTCCTCCTCGAGCACCCCCTCGGGCATTCGCCGTCCCTAACCTCCCATTTATCCCCCAGTAACAGTTCCTCCCGTCAGCAAAGCAGCTCCCCCTCCTGATAACAGCATTAGAAACCCAACCCCCCATATCAAGCTCCAGCTTAACACCTGCTCGACTCCCACTGTGCTTCAGTGAGTCAGCTGACCCAAGCTGACTTGATAGCTCCCACCCATGGCACCAAACAGTCTGTCTCCTCATTGTTGTCTCCCCTCCACCCCCCCCCCTTGGATAAACATATTCAAAGCATCACATTCCCCAGTAAACAAACATCAGAAAAAACAGTGGAAAAATGGCCACAGAAAAAACAACCACAGAAACCCCCCCCCCCCCACTCAGCTCCCAGTAAGACAAAGTTAACTTTAGCCATCGAAACAGCTCCTTTTTGCACACACTACTTATTCAAACCAGCACAAAAGTGATTTTCAACAAATCGCCACTACAATACTCTCCAAGGATTCAGTGTCTTTAGTTCACCTCCAGTCTTTTTTCCTTGATGAAAGTCCATACATCGTCTGGTGTTTCGAAGTAACACCGTTCCTCATATGTGACCATCAGACAGGCTGGATACAACATCCTGAACTTCACCCCCTTTTTAAAGAGGCCCGTTTTTGCCCAATTAAACCCAGCTCGCCTCTTGGCCAAATCCGTGCCCAGGTCTTGATAAATGTGCAGCTCACAATTCTCCCATTTGCTGCTCCGTTCTTTCTTGGTCCACCGCAGAATGTGTTCCTTGTCCAGGAATCGGTGCAAACGTGCCACCATCGCCCTCGGTGGTTCGTTCGCTCAGGGTTTCTTCGCGAGGGCTCTGTGCGCTCTATCCACTTCCAGGGGCCGAGGGAATGCCTCCGCCCCCATCAACTTCTCCAGCATGTTTGTCACATAGGCCCTCGCATCCGATCCCTGACAGCCTTCAGGGTGGCCGACGATTCGAAGATTCTGCCTCCTAGACCTGTTCTCCAGCATTCTTTCTGGCGGTTGTTCATCTTGGTCTCCAGCACGGTTAGGTATTCCTCATGCTCGGACACCCTTTTCTCCACCTCCTGGATTGCATGTCTGTGGGTTTCTTGATTCTGCACCACCTAATCAATCGAAGCTTTGATCGGGTCCAATGTGTCCTGATTAAGCTTTGCAAAGCAACCTTCAAAAAACTTCACCAGCTGCTCCGTCAACCACTGCGCCATCTCCCCGCGGCCTTGCTTCTCCACCATGCTTTCCCGCGTTGCCAGCTCTGCTCGCGTCTTCCTTGTAGAACTTTGTCTTCTCACACGGCCACTTCTGGTCCAATTCTCCATACACTGGAGGGGGATTTCTCCTCACTGTCTCACTCTTCACCTATTTATCCAATAAAATCCGGGGAAAAACGGGAGAAAAAGGTCACAGGCAGGAGCTATGAAATGTGCGACCTACCCTCCATGGCCGCCACCTCTGAATCATTTCTGTTCCCAATATTTCCTCTGCCTCACTTATGACTTTTTACATAATTGAACAGTTTTCTATCTACAGGGGAAAGGGGGATAGAACTAGGTGAGTAGCTCCTGCAGACACCAAATACAGACACAACACATTGAATGGCCTCCTTCTGTGCTACAACCATTCTATTATTTGAATTAAGCAATTATCAGATCACCAGTAAACTCCCTTTCTCGGATTCTGTTAATTCTCAGCTTTTCCCTTTTTCTTTTTATCTGTACCAAACTGTTCCCCTAACCCAAGTTTCCAGTTCTGGTATAAGTTTCATAATCAGAATTGTTAATGCTTATTTTCTCTTTGCAGGCATACACTGAACCGCTATATATTTTGAGCAGTTTTTGTTTTTATCTCAAATCTTCAACTTTTTTGTTTCTAATTATTGTACTATGTTTGAATACCAAATATGGGTTGTGCTGAACAAAGTAATATGGCCAATAATGATGAAGTAACTGCACCCTCAATGTGGCGCGTTCTTTCTTGTCATTAATAAACATAACCATAATTCTGACAAAGGCACAGGTTAGAATGAGCAAGGTAGGTGAACTTGCTTTACAAACTTTAATAATTAACTTGGAAATAGGTTCTTTCTCCATATCAGGCATCTCATATTGAAAATAATGGACAGACAGTAATTATTCCCTAGTTATTTTAACAGCTTATTAAAAAATTACCAAAATATAGTTACCGTTATTACAATCCTATTACCAAATATCATGGGGATGATCAGTACATGTAATATTAGAACTGTTGAGCCACTTATTCATAAGTCATGAATCACTTTTAAAGTTTAATCAATAAACCTCAATAATGATGAAACAACATCTGATCATTTAAAAAATCTAAATTTAATGTTTTTAAAACTGATTTCAAAAACACAAGTAATCAAAGCTATCTGCTGTCCTCACCATCAGAACCACAGGGTAGGGGTTTGCCACAAGTCTTCCCACATGATGGTATAGATTCGGTGCAGTTCCTACGCTCAGGGTAACCAAGCTCCAGAAGTTTGCACAAAGGAGTCTGCCCACAAGGGCAGCTGTGCACCAATTCTGGCAGGCGAGGACATGGCTGACACGCAGATGGATGGCACAGTTGGAGACAGTTATGGTTTCCACAGTTGAGCTTCCTAAGGGAGTGAACATGTTTAGGATCCATGAAACCTTAATGTGAACAATCGGGTGTAAAAGTCACCATCAGTCATGTGATAGAATGTTATTTGTTAATGATTTTCAATATTGATAACAGCAATGATGCCACACATTACAAATTGAAATTGCACTATAGAAATTTGAAAGTTTAAAAGAACAGCATTTAGATAGATGCTCATAATCAAAGTAACTAGAAGAAAAAAATTGTTTGCACACAAAAGTATTGGTTCTACTCACTTTTACAACACAAGGTGCTACTGGGTTTTTGTTCACGGAAATCTCTCATGCACATTATATGTTTGAAGAATATCACTTTTTTCCAAATTAGGTGGCATTATAATGCAACACAGATAGAACGAATTGTGGAAGGCAAACAATTCACTAACTTATCCCTCATGGCATGAGCACATACAAATATATAGAAAAACTTGGAATGCTATGTTGTGAATGTATCGCAGTATTGAGGAGGTTACACAAGTAACACTTGAGAAATACTGGAACTGCACATGCTCTACCATGGCATCAAATTCTGTGTGGCCTTTGCCACTTGTAACATAAACATGTTCACTTTACTGTTTATCCATCCATTAACAAACCCATCCCACTCCTCTGAAAAAATTCACAATGTCAACATAAATGTCATCATAATGGCCTAATGGTCTTTTCTTTTATTTGGAAAAAAAACACTACTTTAATCCTAAGCTTTTGCTGTGGAAAACATGTTAATTCCAGAATCACATTTCACTTTCCGAGACAAAATTGGGGTGAGTTTCCACTAGGTAGCCTTGTTTTTTTTTCAGTGCAATTTGTCCAGAAACAGGCAAACGGGCACAAGAGATTGAGAAATTTCCAGCGTTAATCAAGTGTTCATGATTTTCTGCAACGGTTTAAAAAAATCATGGCGGAAGCTGACCCCACTCTCAAATCAAATCAATCACCGTGGCAAGTTTCTGCTCAATGTGCCCATTTACAAGTCTTTAGATGTTTATTGGGTGCAAGGACACAAATAGGCATCTTTCAAAATTGAATCTCAAAAAATATTTAATTTACTATCAATGAATCAGATAAATGGCTTTATATAGTTACTCAAATGTGATGGACTTGACGCACTTAATTAAAAAATTTGTGATAACCCCATTTTCAGCTGTACTCATAAAACTGCGCTCAAATACAGCAAGAATTACATTTTAACACAAAAAAGATGGTCGGGATTTTGCTTTTCCAAAAATAGCAACACTTACAGTGTTCACCATCACTGCACGTTGCAGAGGCCAGCAACTCCTGAAGTGCGTATGGCACGCAAAACTGAAGTTGCAGCCGCCAATCGAGTTTACTCTCAAGACTCAAAACTTCAATCACAGAGCTGCCGATTTAAATGGATGGTAGAGAGCATGCCAAATTCCATTAAAAAAATTGTGTTGCAACCTGCCCGCAAATGTCATAATTTCGCCAGTGTGCAGCACATCTGATTGAGATTTGATTGGCTTTTGTATTTGACCATCACGAAAAAGCACACTCTTCTCCTCACAGTGCACTATCCCTGCCTGGACAGTGCACAACGCAAAACAAAATATGGTTCATAAGGATTTTACTGATGTCAGAAGTTTAAAATGATTTAAAGTTTTATATCATACATGCCCCCACAATCTGCATCGTAATGCAAGTGCTCATTCATTGAAAAAGCAAAACAGATGACTACCAAAGAAAGAGAGAAAATCAAAGTAGATCAAGCAATACAAAATAAAGGGCACATTTTTAAAAAAACGTACCAATATTCTAAGCAAGAGGACAGCAAAAGGTTCTAAGAATTAACTGACTAGTCCCAACTCCAAGAAATATGGAAACTACTGATAAAATAAACAATATGCACACTTGCAATCCTCCTCCAATGAAGGAACTTTCTACTTTGTTTTCGGTAGAGATTGGGTTGGTTTGAAAATACAGCCATTCTGTGAGGGAGAAAAAAAAGGATGGGCACTGGACACACCAGGCGGTGTTTATTGTTATTAATTTAACTCCATTTTAGCAGCAAAACTAGTGGGAGGAATAACAATCAAAAATTGGGGACAAACAAATGCTAAGGTGATCCAGAGACTGAATAACAGGGATTACATAAAAGCAAAAAAGTAGAGTGAAAAAAAAAAGAGAAAGACACATTTTTAAACTTAAGCAATGCAAGAAGAAACAAGCACCAATATAAATCCTAACTCTAGGAAGCAGTGAAAGAGAAAGAGATAGCTGGCTTCACTTAGCAAGCCAAATTTTATTAGTGGTGCACAATACACAACAGTTCTCTGATTCACTTTCAAGTGCTACCTCCCCGAGATCTGCTATGCTAAGTAAAGGGTTACAATGTACATCTGTGTCTCAATTCACCTGTCACAAGGTTTCTGACAAGAAAAGTAGCCAATGCCATCATATTCTTCTTTATCTGTTCCACATGGTACTTCTCGAAAGGTAGCTCCACAATAGCAGGCTAGAGGAGGCAAAGTAAAAGGAGCTGATTATTTGATGACATAATTTAGATTTTTTTCCTAGTCTACAGATTATCACACTACTAGATTACTGTACGCGAGAAGTTTCACAATGCAGAGGAAAGGTAAAAACAACAAAAGAATTGAATCACATCACATCGATAGTATAGAAACAGGTCATTTGGACAACTTGGTTATGTCAGCGTTAAAACACTGCACAAGTACCCTCTCTTCATCTAGCCCCATCAGTAGATTCTTCTATTTCTTTCTTCCCCATGGGCTTATCAAGCGTCCCTTATATTAATCCACGCTATTTGCTTTAAACTTACCTTCTGTTAACGCATTTCACCTTTGTACTACTTTTCAGATAAACCAAGTTTCTCTTGAATTCTTCAATGGATTTATTTGTGACAATCTCATATTTATGTCCTCTAGCCTTGGATACCCCATAAGTGGAATTTTTTTTTCTACCCTATCAAACTCTGTTATGATCTTAAAGATCTCTATCAAGTCACTCCTTAGCCATCTCTTTCCAAGTGAAAAAAGATCCAGGCTTTTCAACCTTTCCCGATAAATATACATAAGCAATGTGGTCGACTGCCCTCTGAAATGGCCTCGGGAGCCATTCAGTTCAAGAACAATTAAGGATCGGCAAGAAAAAGGCTGGCACTGCCCACATCCCATGAAATATTTTTAAAAGAAGTTGCTCAGTGTATTCAGTAGGCCACCAACTAGTGGGAAAGAGATAGAGGAACAAATCTGCAAGAAAATTGAGTGTGCAAAAACTACAGTTATCATAGGGACTTAATTTATCAGAGTATAGACTTGGATAGTGGTAGTATAAATAGAGAATGTCAAGAGAATTTTCTACATCATGGGGCAGCACGGTAGCACAGTGGTTAGCACAGTTGCTTCACAGCTCCAGGGTCCCAGGTTCGATTCCTGGCTTGGGTCACTGTCTGCGCGGAGTCTGCATGCTCTCCCAGTGTTTACGTGGGTTTAATCCGGGTGCTCCGGTTTCCTCCCACAGTCCAAAGATGTTCAGGCTAAGTGAATTGGCCATGCTAAATTCCCATAGTTGGGTGGTTACTGGATCACGGGGATAGGATGGAGGTGTGGGTTTGGGTAGGGTGCTCCTCCAAGAGCCTGTGCAGATTCGATGGGCCAAATGGCCTCCTTCTGCACTGTAAATTCTATGATTGTTTCCAGCCCAACAAGAAAGAAGGCACAACTAGGCTGGTTTTTGGGAATGAGGTGGGTCAAATGGATCAAGTGGCAGCAGAATATTTAGGGGAATGTGATAAATGTATCATAAACTTTAGGTTGGCTATGAAAAAAGGTCAAAAATTTGATCAACAAGTGAAGCATTGTGTTATGATCCAGTAGCAACACGAGTGCTAGTCTGGGCAGCACGGTAGCATTGTGGATAGCACAATTGCTTCACAGCTCCAGGGTCCCAGGTTCGATTCCGGCTTGGGTCACTGTCTGTGCGGAGTCTGCACATCCTCCCCGTGTCTGCGTGGGTTTCCTCCAGGTGCTCCGGTTTCCTCCCACAGTCCAAAGATGTGCAGGTTAGGTGGATTGGCTATGATAAATTGCCCTTAGTGTCCAAAATTGCCCTTAGTGGTGGGTGGGGTTGCTGGGTTGTGGGGACAGGGTGGAGGTGTTTGATATGACTGGCGGATCATATCAAACTGCATGTACCTTCGGTTGTTTGCGACAGGAAAAGTATTTATTGTACCCAACCAGCCCATGCTTGTCAAACATTAGATGCGATTCTGAAATTGGACAAACAATTTTGATTGAGGTATTAAAAATCATGAGGCACTTCGACAGATAGGTAGCGAGAAACTATTCCTATTGGTGGAAGGATCCATGCCCACATTCCATGAATAAATATTTTAGAAAAGGATCAAGAACTAGAGGGCACAAATTTAAGGTAATTAGCAAAAGAAGCAAAGGTAGCATGAGGAAAACTCTCTTTTAGATGCAGCATGTGGTTCGTGTCTGGAATGCAGTGTTTGACAGTGTGGCACAGGTAGATTCACTCATGGCTTTCGAAAGAGAATTGGATCATATCTCAAGAGGAAAGAAGTGTAGGGCTACAGGGAAAAGGCAGGGGAGTGGTACAAGGTGAACTGCTCTGGCAGAGAGCTGGCAAGTAGCCTTTCTTATGCTGTAATCATGCTATGTAGTTGGTTCAGTATTACCTTCCCTGCTGACTACTTTGTTCTTGATTTCAATATATTATCCTATTACACCTTTGAGAAAAATGCCATTATCCTTCTTAACATTGACATTAAACTGGTCTATAGTTCTCTGGATTTCTACTATCTCCCTTTTCAAATAACATAGTTCTTGCGCATTATTTCCTCATATAGTGTCTCTGCTAACAAAACTACATGGTTTCTTAGAACATACAGTGCAGAAGGAGGCCATTCGGCCCATCACTTACACCCTATCCCCGTAACCCAATAACCCCTCCTACCCTTTTTTGGTCACTAAGGGCACTTTTATCATGGCCAATCCACCCAACCTGCACGTCTTTGGACTGTGGGAGGAAACCGGAGCACCCGGAGGAAACCCACGCAGACACGGGGAGAATGTGCAGACCGTCCGCACAGACAGTGACCCAGCAGGTTTCTCTGCCACACAAATGACTAATAAAAGTCCACTTCCCACAACCAATGTTAACAGAGTCACGCTGTGGAACTTTTACAAGAAATTATAGAATCCCTACAGTGCAGGAGGCTATTCTGCCCATCGAGTCTGCACCAGCCCTTGGAAAGAGCACTCTACTTAGGCCCATGCCTCCACCCTATCCCCGTAACCCAGTAACCCCAACCAACCTTTTGGACACAAAGAGGTAATTAGCATGGCCAATCCACCTAATGTGCACATCTTTGTCACAAGAAATTGGGTTATCAAAATTGGTTCAGAAACCTCACTCACATCGGTTATGTATAAAATGCATTTGCTTTGAGTAATTTTAATAAGCATACTGCATATGGAGTACATTGTGCAAATGGGAACATCTCATCATGCTATCTTTTTGAATTAATTTTTTTTAACTAATCCAAAAGAAAGTTCACTGACAGGATTGTGAAAGTAACTATTCTAGTCTAGATTATTTGATGTAAGTTACAACTCATCAACCTTTCTATTTAAGAGCTGTGATGAAATTAAAATGCCAGATCAGACTTTAGAATTGTCCACAAAAAACTGCTTTAACTTAGTGACATTCGTTTTACTCAATATTTAATTAATGCAGCTTGCCATATTCTTTAATGATTTCTATAACTGTAGTGACAAATTTAACTTCAACCAAATTAGCTCAGGAAAATCTACTGGCTAACCATCAGAATGTTGCATCAGGAATAAAGACTCTGGTTACTTACCTTGCTCAACAGTAAGTGGACATGGCTGACACTTTCCTGCATGGCACACCTGGGCACATGTATGCTTTCCACAATTGAGGAGATTATCACACACATTACTGCAGTGGATGGTTCCAGGTTGACCACAACGAACTGACTGACTATGAAGAGGGGAAAAATGCAAATCCTCTGAAAGGGTTTAGAAGTTTATTACACAGAAACTAAACACAATATCACTGAAGTGCCTGAACAGTTATCAAATATCTGATGTCACTTAAAAAAAATCTGATACATCTACATATTTTCTTGTTTTTGATTTTGTTCAAAGTCAACAACGATATCACTAATGCAAAAATCTAAGTTAGACACTATAACAAGGGAATAGCTGGAGGTTTGATTAGTCTGTAAATGGGCATCAATCGCATTTCTGTACTAATTAAAGAAAGAGCCAAGGTGAAGACCATACAACATTTAACTTATTAAATAAAGCTTGGTTCATTGGCCAGTATTGTTTTCTCATCCACTGGAGTATTGATTTCGGAGATATTCTTCCTCTAACGTGCGCTTCCAAATTCAAGGTGCCAAAATTCTACACATTATTTCAAATATGGCTTCATCAGTGAGTTACACGATTTGTTTTGACTCAATCACCAGGAGATCCATCCAGTACTTTATACCTACAGACATTTTTTTCCCTTTTAACAATACAGTCATAAGACCATAAGGCATAGAAGCAGAATTAGGCCACTCGGCCCATCGAGTCTGCTCTGCCATTCAATCATGGCTGACATTTTTCTCATCCCCATTCTCCTGCCTTCTCCCCATAAACCCTGACCCCCTTATTAATCAAGAACCTATCTATCTCGGTCTTAAAGACAGTCAGTGATTTGGCCTCCACAGCCTTCAGCGGCAAAGCATTCCACAGATGCGCCACCCTTTAGCTGAAGGGGCTGGTTTAGCACAGGGCTAAATAGCTGGCTTTTAAAGCAGACAATGGCAGGCCAGCAGCACGGGTTCAATTCCCGTACCAGCCTCCCCGAACAGGCGCCGGAATGTGGCGACTAGGGGCTTTTCACAGTAACTTCATTTGAAGCCTACTTGTGAGAATAAGCGATTTTCATTTCATTTCATTTTTTCCAAGAAATTCCTCCTCATCTGTTTTAAAGGATCGTATCTTTAGTCAGAGATTGTGTCCTCTGGTTCTAGTTTTTCCTACAAGTGGAAACATCCTGTCCCGTCCACTCTATCCAGGCCAAACTTACATTATACTGTAAGTTCCTGTAAGATCCCCCCTCATCCTTGTGAACTCCAACGAGTACAGACCCAGAGTCCTCAACCGTTCCTCAAACGACAAGCTCTTCATTCCAGGGATCATTCTTGTGAACCTCCTCTGGACCCTTTCCAAGGCCAGCACATCCTTATTAGATACGAGGCCCAAAGCTGCTCACAATACTCCAAATGGGGTCTGACCAGAGCCTTATATAGCCTCAGAAGTATTCTAGCCTTCTCGACATGAATGCTAACATTGCATTTGCCTTTCTAACTGCGGACTGAACCTGCACGTTAACCTTAAATCGTGAACCAGGACTCCCAAGTGCCTTTGTGCTTCTGATTTCCTAAGCATTTCCCCCATTTAGAAAATAGTCAATATAGGAATAAGTAAATAGTTCTTTCAGAAGCAGATATCGTTTTGATGAACTAAACAGTGTTGAACGAAGGTGTGTTTAGGCTCGGCTGCAATGCTCCGCATGGTTAAAAGCTTAAAAAATGGTTGCTATGGAAAGGTACCAAAGGGCTGATAATTCCCAAAAACAAAACCCAGATATCACTTTCCAGTTAGGATGTAGTGTTTGAGGGGCAAGAGCAATTCCTGCCAATAAAATCACTAGGATGACGAAAAAGGTTTGAAAAAAAAAAAAAACCAAAATAAGCAAGCAAAAGTGCAAATCTCAAAGGCAAGGAAAGAGCTGGGCAAGGGCGAGGAGGGCAGCTGGAAGGGAGACAGGTGAGGGGGAGCAAGGACAGATGTGAGGGAGCCGAGCAAGTGGGAGTGTCGGGGGAGGGAGGCAGACGAGCGGGAGAGTCTGTGTTGAACCCTCAACTATTCACTGGGTTTATTGATGACTTAGATGATGATTAAATAAGTTTCCACTGGCCTGATGTGGGAATGTCACTCCTTCTAAGTGTACAAAGACTGGGAACAGTGGACGAGGCAGAAGATCCTAATGAGTTAGTAGGCCAGCAGCCAAGATGTTTCCCTGGAGCGTAGGACGCTTCGGGTGATCTTACAGAGATCTATAAAATAATGAGGGGCATAGGTAAGGTAGATAGTCAACATTTTTTCCCAAAGGTAGGGGAGCCTAAAACTAGAGGGCATAGGTTCAAGGTGAGAGGGGAAAGATACAAAAGGGTCCAGAGGGGCAATTCTTTCACACAGTGGGTGGTGAGTATCTGGAAAGAGCTGCCAGAGGCAGTAGTAGAGGCGGGTAACATTTTGTCTTTTAAAAAGCATTTAGATAGTTAGATGGGTAAGATGGGTAGAGGGATATGGGCCAAATTCAGGCAATTGAGACTAGCTTGGTGGTAAAAATTGGGTGGCATGGACAAGTTGGGCCGAAGGGCCTGTTTCCATGCTGTAAACCTCTATGACAGTGACCGACAGGGTGTTTCGACATATCCAGGATACAGTCAAGTTGCTCAGGAAACAAATGGTCAGTCTGCCCACTCAGTAAAAGTACCATAATCAGTCATGGAATGTCAGAGCATGACATAACATGAGAGCAGACCTCCTGGTAGCAGTAGCTACATGCAAGACAGGAGGAGATGATGGGATAGAAAAACCCATGTCCAAACTTTTCAATGACACATGGATAAGCAACATTGTAAGCCAGGCAACATTGTAAGCCATGTAGGTAGAAACATAATCTATCCACATCTCTGCAATTGTAAGTAAATGGGCAAAGCTGTGGCGAATGGCTTTCAATGTGGGCAGATGGGCGATCATCTACTTTGGACCCAAGAAAGATAGAATAGGATACTTTCTAAATCGTAAAAAGCTTAAATCAGTGGTCATGCAAGGAAACGTGGGGGACCAGATAAATAGTGTGGTACTACTAAAAACAGGCTGACAAGACACAGGCCAGGGACAGAACCTACCACACGAGGCACTGGCTGAATTGATACTGGCTGTCTGCAAGAGCACTCAAGTCAACACATAAACCCATTATTGCTATATGGACTTTGCCCACTCACGTTTGCACATAAGAACAAGACAATGTTATGAATATGCAACACATTTCCAGACACAGGTGATCAACTTTGCAACAGGAAGAAGAACAAACAAAACAAGCCATCAGACTCCATAATGGGCCATTAGCTGGTCAGATGAGGGTGTTTCAGAGGACAATATTTATTGAATCACCCTGGATAAACAGAAGTAGCTTTTCTTCATTAACAAGTTGGGTCTGGATGAGAGAATAGAATTCAGACCAGTTGTAGGCGTATACCTATGATTCAATGCTAGCAGACCAGTATAAAGGAAGAAACATCAGAACAGATCTTTAGCGATAACCTGGGAGTCCCCCGGGCACAACCATCGCAAGAAGGGATCCTGGGTTTCAAAGCCCAGAGAAGATATTCACATCGAGTGATCGTAGTCTGGCCAGCCTCCTTCACTACGTGTGGGTAATACCTAGAGCTCAACTGTGAGTCTGAGTCATATTTTGAGTGAGTGAGAGAATTGTGAATAAAATAGTGTTGAACTGTGGAACTGTTTTGTCCTTTGTTAATTTCACAAACAAGGGCACCTGGTAAAAGGTCGAAGTGTCTGAGATTTTAGACACAAGAATAGATTTGAAATGTCCTGAACAAGTATAGAAAATAATCAAAAAATTCAACAAGCTTGGTTTTTACATCTATGGGATTAGAATACAAGGGGCATGAAGTGCTGATATAACAATATAAAAGTGCAATGGTCACTGTGAAGTCAACAGTTAGGGAACTACAGATGTTTTGGCGACTCACATAATGTTGCCACCCTGGTGTCAAGAACAGAACATTGTCTGTGCTGGAATCAATTACATATGAAGGAAAAGGGTTCAGGTCAGTGTTTCAGGAGCTATGGAACGAGTTTAAAACGCAGCACATTAAAGGTAGTAAATTTATGGATTACTCCCAGTGCCATGCGCTAGTCAGTATAGGAATTGTACAATAAGACAGACTAAGACAGCTGGAGAAGTAGTGCAGGAGGGAAAGTTTCAGATTTGGAGGTGTGGCCAGATCAAGATGGACAGATTGCATCTCAACAGAGATCTGAGAAGGTTAACTAGTGCTGTGGGGAAGGGTATCATGCTGAAACAACAGAAACATCAAGGTGCACAGAGGATTGGGAGAGACAAATAACACAGGAGTAAAACGTAGACCAGAAATAGGGGACCCGACAAAGCAAATGTGAAGCAACCTGATAGGCGCTTTGAGTGCATGTCCCTAAATGCACACAGCATGATATGTAAGATTGGTGAGTTGCAAACACAAGTCAACATGTGTGACTATGATATTGTAGCAATAACAAAGGCATAGCTTAAAGGGGAGGAGCTAAAGATATAGAAATCAACTTAAAACAGTAAAAAAGACCTTATGAAAAATGTAAGGCTCATAATACAGATGAGAACCTAAGATCTAAAAAAGGGAATGACAGCCATAGAGTGCAAGTAAATAGATTAGCAGCAAACATAGAAGGGTGCTCAAGGCTATTTTATAAACATAAGTAGTGAAAGGGTAGTCAAAGGTAGGGTGGGGACAATCTGGTACCAAAGAAAGGTCTTGTGGAGGCAGAGGGTATGGCTGAGGAACTAAGTAAGCTTTTACATCTGTTTTCACTGGGGAAAAGATGCTGCCAAATGGGCGGCACGGCAGCACATTGATCAGCACTGTTGTTCCACAATGCCAGGGGCCTGGGTTCGATTCCGGCTTGGGTCACTGTACGGAGTCTGCACGTTCTCCCGTGTTTGCGTGGATTTCCTCCGGGTCTTCTGGTTTCCTTCCACAAGTCTTGAAAGACGTGCTTGTTAGGTGAATTGGACATTCTGAATTCTCCCTCAGTGTATGCGAACAAGTGCCGCAGTGCGGTGACTAGGGGATTTTCACAGTAACTTCATTGCAGTGTTAATGTAAGCCTACATGTGACACTAATAAAGATGATTAATATAATAATAGATAAAAAATATTTAAAAGCTTGGCAGTTGTCAAAATACAAGGGGCCAGATGGGATGGACCAGAGGACACTGAGGGAAGTAACGATGAAAATTGTTTGGAATTATACCCACATTTTTCCAATCCTCCTTAGCTATATGGGGACAGTGCCACAGGAATAAAGGATTGCACATTTTTAAACAATTATTCAAAAACTGGGGAAAGGAATAAGACTGGCAATTAACGGACTAACCGGACCTATATCACTGGTAGGAAATTATTGGACACAATAATCAGGTCCAAAATTTAAAAAAATTTTTTAAAGAAATATTTTTATTCTCCTCCTTTTTCACATTTTCTCCCAAATTTACACCCAATAATAAACAATCATCAGTGACGAATGCAATGTCAATCCTCATTCAATAACAACGATCCCACCCTCCCACCAAACACCCAAACATTAGCCCGCATGTTAACATAAACAAATGACAAAAAGGAATCAGGAATCACCCACAGTCACCATTAACACATACAGTCCCTCTCCCCCCAACCCTCTCAGCCCACCCCCAATGTTCGATGTAATCCAATTCTTGAAAGTGCGTAATGAATTACGCCCATGAATTGGAGAACCCCTCCATCCTTCTCCTCGGCTCAAATTTGATCTTCTCAAGAATCAAGAATTCCAGCAGGTCCCCCCACCATGCCATGGCCCAGGGTGAAGAGGTTGCTCTCCATCCCAACAGGATCCGCCTTCGGGCAATCAACGAGGCGACGGCTGCAACATCTGCCTCCGCACCCGTTTCCAACCACGGCTGCTCCGACACACCTAATATGGCCTCCCGAGGGCCCGGGTCCAGTTTCACGTGTGCCACTTCAGGAATTACCCTAAAAACCTCCTTCCAGTAATCCTACAGCTTTGGACAGGACCAAAACATATGAAAGTGGTGTGCGGGCCCCCCTCCCCCCGCAATGTTCACATTCATCTTCTACCCCCTCCAAGAATCGGCTCATCCTCGCTCTTGCAAGGTGTGCTCTATATACCACCTTCCGCTGTTTCAGCCTCCACCTCGCACCAGAACCCCTCCTCCACACTCTCTCTCCCAACTCGTCCTCCCATTTTGCCTAAATCCCTTCCAGCGGCGCCTTCTCCTCTTCCAAAATAGCCCTGTAAACCGCCGATACTACCCCCTTCTCCAGTCCCCCTGTCATCAGTACCTCCTCCAGCAATGTGGAAGCTGGCTCTACTGGGAAGCTTTGTATCTCCTTTCTAGCAAAGTCTCGAACCTGCATGTATCTAAATATTTCCCCCTGCTCCAGCCCATACTTCGCTCCCAGCTCCTTCAATCCTGCAAACTGACCCCCAAGAAACAAATCTTTTAGTGTCCTAATTCCTTTCTCCTCCCATTCCTGAAAATTTCCAACCCACTTTCCTGGCTCAAATCCATGGTTCCCCCGAATAGCATTTCCCTTGACCCGAAGTGCTGGCGAAACTGCCTCCAAATTCTCAACAAAGCTATTACTACCGGACTCCCTGAGTACTTCCCCGGGGCCTCCGGGAGCGGCGCTGTTGCTAGTGCCTTCAATCCCGACCCCCTACACAAACTCTCCTCCATTCTGGCCCATTGGGAGTCGACCCCTTTAACCCAGCTCCGTACCTTCTCCACATTTGCCGTCTAATAATAATACATCAGGGTAGGAAGACACAAACCCCCTGCCTGCCTTCCTCTCTGTAGTAATTCTGGCCACCTTCTCTCCCCATACGAACGAGGTAATCAATCTTTGGACAGGACCAAAGCATATCTCTCTAAAAAATGCTGTTGGCAGGAAAATCGGCAGGCATTGGAAAATAAACTGGAATCGCGACAACACATTTGTTTTAACCGCCTGTTCCCCATCCGCCAGTGACAGAGGGAGACCGTCCCACCTTGCCAGATCAGCTTTCACCCTCCCCACCAAACTAGAAATGTTGTACCTACGGAGATCCCCACCCCCCTCCACCAATCCTGAGCAACCTGCACCCCCAGGATCTAAAGTGAGTCCCTGCCCTACGGAATGGAAGCCCCCCCCCCACTCCTGCTCCCACCCCTGGACGAGACACCACAAAATATTCACTCTTGTCTAGATTTAATTTGTACCCCGAGAAAGACCCAAACACCCGAACCAGTGACAGTATTCCCCCTATTGACACACTTGGTTCCGACACATATAATAACAAGTCATCGGCATACAAGGGCACCTTATGATCTATTCGATGCTCAGGGAATTCGATGCCTGCCCCAAAGTTTGTGGTAACACCCCCTTCCCTATCGCCTACTCAAACAACCCCACCATCAGCGGTACCAGCTTATCTTTGAATTTTTTATAATATTCCACCGGAATCTTTTATCTCCTGCTCTACTATCGCCCCTTCTAATGTAGCCCTGTCCCCCTCCCCTAACCTCGGGTACTCCAGCCCATCTAGAAATTCCTGCATCTCCCGGCCCCGCCCCAGGTGGCTCTGACCTGTACAACCTCTCATAGAATTCCTTAAAGACTTTGTTAATCTGATCTGGAGCTACCACCAACTTCTCTGCCCTGCCCCGCACCTGGACAATTTCCCTTGCTGCAGCCTCCCTTCGAAGCTGACCCGCCAACATACCTTCCCTCCATGCTCATACACTGCACCCCTTTGTTTGCCTCAATTGGCGTACCGCCTTCTGGTAGATAAATAGTCAAAGCTCGACTGGAGTTCCTTTCTCTTTTCCAGCTTTGCTGGGTCCCCATATTCTGCATACATCCCAATTACCTCCAGCATCTCATCTATTACCCTCTGACGTTCCAACCTCTCCTCTTTGTCTAGCTTAGCCTTGAACGAGATCACCTCACCCCTCACCACCGCCTATAAAGCCTCCCAGATAATCACCTTTGACACCTCACCCATGCAGTTAAAACCTACATATTCCTCGATTACTTTTTCAATTTTGTACCAAGTCCAAAATTAACTGGCATTTTGAAAAGTAGTGGCTGGTAAATGAATAGCACAGATATATTAAAACCAAATTGTATTTGACTAACTTGAGTTCTTTAAAAAAATAACCGAAGGCTAATAAGGGTAGTTAGTACAGTTGAAGTTGCACATTTGGACTTTCAAAAGGCATTTGGCAATTGATTTGTTTGTAAAGTTGAAGTTCACAGAATTATAAAGACAGTGACAACATGGATATAACACTGCTTAAATGATAAGAGAGCTGTGAGTAGTGTTAACAGTTGCTCTTCAGACTGGAGGAGAGTTGTTCTCCATAGTTATTCTTTCAGGGGTGCGGGAGTCATTGGCAAGGGCAGCACTTATTGCCCATTTCAAATTGTACTCGGGAAAGTGGTGGTGAGCTGCCTTCTTGAACCATCACAGCCCATGTGATGTAGGTACACCCACTGTGCCGGATGAGGGAGTTTCTGCATTTTAACAAGACGACACTGAAGAAATAGTGACATAGTTCCAAGTCAGGATGACGTGTGGTTTGGATGGGAACCTTAAGGTGGTGTTCCCATGCATCTGCTGCCCTTGTCCTTTAGGTGGTACAGGTTGCAGGTTTGGAAGATGCTGTTGAAGGAGCCTTGGTAAATTCCTGCAATGGATCTTGTAGATGGTAGACACTGCTGCCACTTGGCTTTGGTGGTGGAGGAAGAGGAGGGAGTGGTGGTGGTGGAGGAGGAGGAGGGAGTGGTGGTGGTGGAGGAGGAGGAGGAGGGAGTGGTGGTGGTGGAGGAGGAGGAGGAGGAGGGAGTGGTGGTGGTGGAGGAGGAGGAGGAGGAGGGAGTGGTGGTGGTGGAGGAGGAGGAGGAGGGGGGAGTGGTGGTGGTGGAGGAGGAGGAGGAGGAGGGAGTGGTGGTGGTGGAGGAGGAGGAGGAGGAGGGAGTGGTGGTGGTGGAGGAGGAGGAGGAGGAGGGAGTGGTGGTGGTGGAGGAGGAGGAGGAGGAGGGAGTGGTGGTGGTGGAGGAGGAGGGAGTGGTGGTGGTGGAGGAGGAGGGAGTGGTGGTGGTGGAGGAGGAGGAGGGAGTGGTGGTGGAGGACTGAGTGGATGTTGAAGGTAGTGGATGGGGTGCCAATCAAGTGGGCTGCTTTGTCCTGGATGGTGTCAAGCTTATTGAGTGTTGTTGGAGTTGCACTCATCCAGGCAAGTGGTGAGTATTCCATCACACTCGACTTGTGCCCTGCAGATGGTAGACAGCTTTGGGGAGCGTGGAGGTGAGTTCTTCTCTGCTGGATTCCCAGCCTCTGACCAGTTCTTGTAGCCTGATATATATGGCTGGTCTAGTTAAATTTCTGATCAATGGTAACTCCCCCCAATGCAGAGATAGTTGGATTGTCTCTTGTTGCCAATAGTCATTGCCTGGCATGAATGTTGCTTGCCACTTACAAGCCCGTGCTTGAATGTTGACCAAGTCTTGCTACACATGGAGTTGCAAATAATGCGGAAAATTGTGCAGCCATCAGTGAACATCCTCACTTCTGACCATATGATGGAGGGTACATCATTGATGGAGGGTAGATCATCAATGAAGCAGCTGACGACAGTTGGGCTCAGGACACTACCCTGAAGAACTCCTGTAGGGATGTCCTGGAGCTGAGATGATTGATATCCAACTACCACAACCATTTCCCTTTGTGCTAGGTATGATTTCAACCAGTGGAGAATTGTCCCTGAATCACATTGACTCCACTTTTGCTTGGGCTCCTTGGATGCTCCACTTAAATCAAATTCTACCTTGATATCAAAGGCAGTTACTTTCACCTCACCTCTGGAGTTCAGCTCTTTTGTCCATATTTGGACTAAGGCTGTAATGAGGTCAGGAGCTGAGTGGTCATGGAAGAATCCAAACTGAGTGTCAATGAGGTTACTGCTGAGTAAGTGTTGCTTGAAGCACTGTCAATTACAACTTCCATCCCTGATGATTGAGAGTAGACGGATGGGGTGGTAATTGGTCGAGTTGGATTTATCCTGCTTTTTATGGACAGGACAAACCTCGGCAGTTTTTCGCATTGTAGGGTAGATGCCAGTGTTGTAGCTGGACTGGAACAACATGGCTTGGGGTGCAGCAAGTTCTGGAGCACAAGTCTGCAGTACTATTGCCAGAATATTGTCAGGGCCTACAGCCTTTGCAGTATCCAGTGCCTTCAGCTGTTCCTCGCCATCATGTAGAGTGAATCAAATTATCTGAAGACTGACATCTGTGATGCTGGAGACCTCTGTTAGAGGCGAAGATGGATCACCCACTTGGCATTTCTGGTTGAAGATTGTTGGGGATGCTTCAGCCTCGACTTGCATTGGGCTCATCCATCATTGAGGATGGGGATATTTGTGGAGCTGCCTCCTCCAGTGAGTAGTTATTCACCACCATTCACAACGGCATGTGGTAGGACTGCAGAGCTTAGATCTGATCCCTTTGGTTTTGAATGCTTAGCTCTATTACGTACTCCTTAGCTGTTTGGTGCGCAAGTAGTACTATGTTGTAGCTTCACCAGGTTGAGAACTGATTTTTAGGTCTGCCTGTTTTTGCTCCGGCATGCTTGCCTGCACTCTTCATTAAATCAGGGTTGCTCCCTTGGCTTGGTGGCAATAGTACAGATCATGGCTGAGTACAATTCTGCTGCTGTGGATGACCCACAACGCCTCATGGATGCCCAGTTGCGAGTTGCTAGATCTGTTCGAAGTCTATCTCATTTAGCACGGTGGTAGTGCCACACAACGCAATGGAGGGTACCTTCAATGGTACTGGATTTTACCTCCACAAGAACTGTGTGGTGGTCACGTCTACTGATACTGTCATGGACAGATGCATCTGCGACAGGAAAGTATTTGAGGCTGAGGTCAAGTATCTTTTTTCAACTTGCTGGTTCCTTCACCACCTGCTGCAGACACGGTCTAGTAGCTTTGTCCTTTAGGAGGCTAGCTCGGTCTGTGGTTGTGCTATGGAGTCACTCTTGGTGATGTACACTGAAGCCTCCCCCCCCCCCCCCCCCCCTCCCCCCCACACACAGATTACATTCTGTGCCCATACCACCCTCAGTACTTCCTCAGAGTTTATTTTGGGCGGAGGGGAGGGGGAAAGAGTTCAAGAGAGTAGGTGGTAATTAGCAGGATGCTTCCTTGCCCATATTTGACCTGATGCCATGAGACTTCATGGGGTCTACATCGATGCCGACGACTCCCAGGGCAATTCTCTCCCTACTGCATACCACTATTGTATGTGTCCTGTCGGTAGGACAATACATAGCAATAAGGATAGTGGTGGTGCTTTCTGGAACATTGTCGGGAAGGTACGATTCTATGAGTAATGCTATGTCAGGCTATTGTTGGACTAGTCTGCGGGACAGCTCTCACAATTTTGGCACATGCCCCCAAATGTTAGAATGGAGGACTTTGCAGGGTTGGGTGTTGTTTTTAGCGTATAGGTCAATACTGGGTGATCTATCTGGTTTAATTATTTTTTGTAAACATTGGAGCAATTTTGATACAACTGAGCAGCTTGCTAGGCCATTTCAGAACGCGTTTACGAGTCAACCTCATTGTTGTGGGTCTGGAGTCACATGTCAGCCAGAATGAGTAACAGCAGCAGATTTCCTTCCCTAAAGATTAGTATAAGGACTACTGCCGTCTTAAATACATTTTAACGACCTGTGTATATAGGACAAAGTTTCTCAGTGACTTGAAAGTCAGAAATGTAATAAACAATGAACAGCAGGGTAAATTTTATGCAGGGTCACGATGTGTCATAACACTGTACTTGGCAGGAAGAATGAAGAAAGTCAATATAAACTGAACAGTAAGATTTTAAAGAGGTGAAGGAATTAGGGGAGGGGTTGAGTTAATACACAAATCCTCAATAATGTGATGTAAAAATGGGTTCATTGGCTTTTTGATAAAGGAACAAGGTACAAAAGCAAGGGAGTCATGCTTAATCTTTATGTGCAGGTCAGATGGATTGGCCCTGCTAAATTGCCCTTAGTGTCCAAAATTGCCCTTAGTGTTGGGTGGGGTTACTGGGTTATGGGGTTAGGGTAGAGGTGTGGACCTTGGGTAGGGTGCTCTTTCCAAGAGTCGATGCAGACTCGATGGGCCAAATGGCCTCCTTCTGCACTGTAAATTCTATGATCTATGATTATGAAACACTGGTTAGGCCTCAGGTAGAGTACTGTGTTCAATTGTGACCACATTTCGGAAAGATAGCAAGGCCTCAAGAGTGGGTACCCTACTCGGTCTATGAAAACCTTGGAGATGATCTACAAATTTGAATTGGTAATTTAAAATACATTAGAAAAATGAGGCTGGAGATAAAAACTTGTGTGGAGAGGCTAGAGAAATTGGAGTGGTTCTTCTTAAGGAGCACAGAGTATTATGGGATGATCTGAAAACAATTATTCAAAACCATGAAGGATTTTGACAGAACAAGAAGAAATTGCTTCCAGTGGCAGACGGGTCAATCGCCAGAGGGTACAAATTCCAGGCACTGATAACAGAAGTGACAAGAGGGAAAACAAATTTTCACAGCAAGTTGTTGTGATTTGGAATGCAATGCTTGAAAGGGTGGTAGAAGTAGATTCAATCATAACTTTCAAAAGAGAATTGAAGAGCTACTTTTAAGGCACATAAAAAAACAGGGCTGAGCAAAGAGCAAGGGAGTGGATTAATTGGGTAGCTATCAAAGATGCGACAAAGGCATGACAGGCTTAATGACCTACTTTTGCTGTACCATTAGAATCATAGAATCCCTACAGTGCAGAAGGATGCCATTTGGCCCATCGAGGTACCACTGATCCTCTGAAAGAGCACCTGACTTAAGCCCAATCTTCCACCCTATCTCCGTAACTCACCAAGGGGCAATCTAGCATACATAGCCAATCCACCTAACCTGAATATCTTTGGACTATGGGAGGAAACCGGAGCACCATATTCTATGAAGTTTTGAGAAATAGAATAAAGTATAAAATTGAAGTCAACAATTTTGAGTATCTTAAAGATGACACATTCAAAATATTCCCCCCTAAAATTGAAATGCACATCACAATGTTCAGAAAATGAAACCACATCACTGTGTGTCTTACCTGGTTCTGCCGCATTCACATGTTTTTGTCACAAATGCAGGACATGATGGACACGGTCCAGGATGACATAGGCTGGAAGGAAAGATTCTGCTTCAGAGACTTTTATTTGAGAAAGTACAAAACTAACTTAACACTTTAACCCTGCTAGAAAGTAATACTTTTGGTAATTCGTGTAACACAGAAAAGTTAAATATTGCTCTATTTAGTGGGAAAATGGTTCAAATGACACACGCACTTCCAAAAAATACCCTACTCAGTCTACAAAAACCGTGGCGATGATCTACCAATTTGATATGGTCATTTTAAATTCTGCCATTTAGATTGAATTCATTCTTTCTTGTTATCAAGTTCTTTTTGGCTGGATATAAATTAATCAGATATACTTGATCTTATTGTACATTAAAAACACAAACCCGCAACCATTAAGATTTCTAAGCTTCATTTAGTCTTGAGTCGATTTTCAACCATAGGTGAAGATTTTCAATGTTGGTTGAAACATGGTAAATTAGAAATGATGCAAATGTTAAAATAAATATAGGAAATTGGGCAAGAGAGGGAACGAGGAAGAAAGGCAAGACAAGGTGACAAGTTGAAAATGTTTTGGTTTATATTTAAAATTGTTTACATGTGCATATTTTACTTGCATAAACCGAGCCTTGAAAATAGCTAATTTCCTTACTTTAAACAATCTAGGATGGATGTACAAGCCATAAAACATTTACATATTGTCCCAATTATTGGAAGGTCCATTCATTTGTTGGCATTCTAAGGGTTACCTCCCCACCACCATATCGAATAATGAGCTAAGTAACAAACTTTACCAACCACATGGGTAAACAAGGGTTATTGTGAACAGAGAGAAAGGGAAATCAATTTATTCACAACAGTTTTTCGTGCAATGCTAGCACCAATAATCATACTGCATTAGAATTGCTGGATAGAGAAAAGGCTCCACATTTGTTTAAACTTGGTGATTAATAATTTAATAATAATCTTTATCGTCACAAGCAGGCTTACATTAACACTGCAATGATGTTACTGTGAAAATCCCCTATTCGCCACATTCTGGCGCATGTTCGGGTACACAGAGGGAGAATTCAGAATATCCAATCCACCTAACAGCACATCTTTCGGGACTTGTGGGAGGAAACCCACTCAGACACAGGGAGAACGTGCAGACTCTGTACAGCGTGACTCAAGCGGGAATCGAACATGGGACCCTGGAGCTGTGAAGCAACAGTGCTAACCATTGTGCTACTGTGAACCTAATCTGGATGAATTTTCTTCTGGAGAGATCATATTTAATGTGTTACAAAGTAACTGCATCAATAAACTGGAAATGCAGTGGGAATCTAACGACCAAGATAAGAAAATTAGCTATTTTCAAGGTTCGGTTTATGCAAGTAAAATATGCACATGTAAACAATTTTAAATATAAACCAAAACAGTTTCAACTTGTCACCTTGTCTTGCCTTTCTTCCTCGTTCCCTCTCGCCCAATTTTCTATATTTATTTTAACATTTGCATCATTTCTAATCTACCCTGTTTCAACACCCATTGAAGCCACTCTTAACTATGATAAGTCACTTTCTGCCAGATTTTCTGAAGATGGTTTATTAAGAAATTCCCTCAATTCTCTGACTCACCAATTATGACTCAATAGCTCTCAATATAGTGCAAGCACTGGAGGATCAAAGCCTCTGAACCGTATTAATATTGGACTGATTTTAAAAAAAAATCAACTTTAACTGGTTGCACACTAACATTATTCAGGTCGACTAAGACCCAATTACTCAAAATTGCTTTTGCAGGATTTGAGCTGGGTTGGAACCCCAACAGAAGTCAGTTATATTACTTTACCTTTGAAATGCAATATAGTGGGGATGTGCAGCGTGGCCAGCAATATCTGTAGGAGTGAGTGATGTTACTCTCACTTTGGCCTGCAACATTAACTTGAACTGCTGTTACTTTCTCCTTATTTTGGTGTCTCCACAATTGCTTGAAGAGCAGATTGGAATAATGATTTGCATATATGCTTATTATGAAGAAATGTAAAACAACCCAATAGCATTGCATAAGCATCAGATTAAAATGTGTAAACTTCAGAAAATCACTGGAGTCGGGTCACAGATCAGTCATGATCTTACTTAATGGTGGAACAAGCTGGAGGGGCTAAATGGCCTACTCCTATTCTTACCAATTAGGAAAACAAAGGTAGTTTTATATTTTTTTATTGGGAAACATTAGAAATAAGGTATCGCTGAATGTGGATTTAATGTAATGTTTCTGGAAGGGTAAAACCTATAGTTAGATTCATGCATGGCAAAGGTGTTTGTATGTGTGAGGGTTGACTAAGTTCCAAACGTGTTTCTATTATGCTTAGAGAGGGCTGCAGCATGATGAATAAATAAACGGTATAAGTACGTGGGGGTTGCTTAGGAACTGGGATCTTGCAAAGCAGAGGAGCTTTTAAGGTTTAGTTCAGCTAATTTGTGGGCAGTTGGAGATAGGTTGTGAGAGAGTAGGCAGCCCTCAGCTCTGCTAGAAGCAGACGGTTTCTACGGTTAGAGTGGGAACATCTCTCTCAGCTTTGCTAGAAGCTTCTAGCAAAGCTGAGAGAGATGTTCCCACTGGTTAAGAAAACAGATGCCAGAAATTTAAAGACCAGCGAGTTAAGAAAATTGGAGAAATGAAGAGAAGTGTCCAAGAAATTTGGGTTAAGTAAACAGAGACAAGGTATGGTTCAGAAGAATTCAAGGAAGAGTAAATAAAGTATTCTAAGTTAGAGACAATTGTAGTCACCAGTTTAAAAGCGGGACAGCAGTCTTCAAAGGTAAATCAAATACCTGATGCCATTTCAATACAGTCTGGGAATCATGAGTTAAAGCAATTATGAGCAGTTTGCACAACAGTCAGAACAAATAAATCCAAAAGAGGATGGTGTAAAATCCTGGACTGGATTCACTATTAATAGTGGAGCAGAAGCCTGGATTTTAGAAGTGTCATTTGGAAAACCTGGTCTGGATTTTAGAATGCAAACCACTAAGGGAGAGAAGATTTTAAAGCAAGTTTTTGAGAGTGGTGTTTGGAAACTCACATGTGTAACCATCTGGGGGGGTGTAACCATCTGGGGGGATTCAGCAGAGACATCCACAAACATTCACTTGGGGTTCAGAGTGGAGAGTGCATTTGCCCACAGCCATCTTGTGTGCTTAAAAGGCCTGAGAGAGACCAGGGGCGAAATTCTCCCCCAACTGCGCGATGTCCGCCGACTGGCGCCAAAGACGGCGCCAATCAGGCGGGCATCGCGCTGGCCTAAAGGTGCGGAATGCTCCGCATCTTTGGAGGCCTAGCCCCAACATTGAGGGGCTAGGCCGACGCCGGAGGGATTTCCGCCCCGCCAGCTGGCGGAAATGGCGTTTGTTGCCCCGCCAGCTGGCGCGGAAATGCGGCGCATGCGCGGGAGCGTCAGCGGCCGCTGTCAGTTTCCCGCGCATGTGCAGTGGGGAGAGTCTCTTCTGCCTCCGCCATGGTGGAGGCCGTGGCGGAAGGGAAAGAGTGCCCCCACGGCACAGGCCCGCCCGCGGATCGGTGGGCCCCGATCGCGGGCCAGGCCACCGTGGGGGCACCCCCGGGGTCAGATCGCCCCGCGCCCCCCCCCCCCCAGGACCGCGGAGCCCGCCCACGCCGCCTGGTTCCGCCGGTAAATACCAGGTTTGATTTACGCCGGCGGGACAGGCAATTTCTGGGCGGGACTTCGGCCCATTCGGGCCGGAGAATCCAGCGGGGGATCCTGCCAACCGGCGCGGCCCGGCGGGGGGTCGGAGAATGACGCCCCATGTACTTTGTAATCCATGTTAATATTAAAGTCTGTGTGTAATTGTTAAGCTGGGGGGGGGGGGGGGGGGGGGGGGGAGAAGAGAGTAAAGGTCATTGTATCATAATCCAATTTTTTCATGTTTAATAAATGTTTTTCATGTTGTTAAAACTAATTAGCGATCCAATGGCCCTGTTCCTCCACGTTTTGTAAAAAAAAAGTAAAAGTTAGTCTTTTGAGCCAGGGTTCCATTCTGGAATCTTCTCATCCAGTTGTATCAACTGAGATCGTAACACATGCTTTTAACAAACAGCTTTGAAGTATATTCAGTTCACTGTGCCCAACTTAGTTTCTCAACAAAACAATTCAGAAACAAAAAAAATGCAGAAACTGAATTTGTTATAGCGATACTCACTATGTTCCTTTATATAATCAACATTTCTGAGAAGTGCATTAGGTGAGCCAAATTTATTTATCAGTCAAGGTAAAATTATTTTAAGAATATTTATGTATTCTTTCAAAAAAAACTTCCAGTGCACTTTTATCTTAGTGTGACTCTCAAGTATATTCCAATGTCTGTTTTCCAATGAGCACAGGGAAGCATCCACATTAGTAGATAACTGGGGTCCATAGTACTAAAGCCATAAGCAAATATAGAGTTGGTTCAAGTTCATTTCGCAAAAGTCTAAAGGTGGCACCAAGTGAAATTAGTAGCATGTAGAAGCTGATTTCTATTAGAAAAATGAGGGGTAACAATATTTGGCAGTAATGTGCTCTTATGAAAAGCTAAACAAAAACTTGTCCAGAGTACCCACATCTCAAAGCCATTGAAGTGAATTATCAAATGTAAAGTAATATCAAATAGGTAGGAAGGTGCAAACATTCTAGCATGTTTTCTGTGCTTACATGTTACATGAGTGAGGACAGTCATTGCCAGATCTTTTCTTTCCACAAAGTTCTCCGCAACTGTGAGGTATTTCATTCCTGTTCCACTCTGGATTGTTAACCTTACCTTACAAGTACATAAAATAAAACATTACCAGAAGCATCAACTTCAGTTTCATTAATGATCCTCTTAACTCTTTAAAAAAAAGAGCAAAACAACTGCAGTTGAAGAGCATCTCAATAGCATACCTCAAGAAAGTGTGAATTCATGGCTAGGGGCTGCAATCCATCATATTTTGCTGCAAGTATTAATACTCAGAAAATAGCTTCACTGAATCTAAAGAAAGGAAGATGCTGCTCAATAAACCTCAACCGCTTTGAAGAAATTACAGAAGAGTAGACAGTTGAGCTCACAATAATATTGTTTAATGACACTTCTGCAAAGTTGTAGGCAACAATCCATATAAAAGCCTCTGCCTCAACCATAGGATTCAAGAGAAGAGCACTTGGAAAACAGTGGCAGGATCTGACAGTGTCAGCATGAATTTACGAAAAGGAAATCATGCTTGACATGCCTACTGGAATTCTTCAAGGATGTAACTAGGAGAATTGACGAGGGGGATCCAAAGGATGTGGTTTATTAGGGCTTTCAGAAGGCTTTTGCCAAAATTCCACATAAGAGATTAGTGTGTAAAATTAAAACGCATAGGATTGGGGATAGTGTATTGAAATGGATCGAAAACTGTTTGGCAGACAGCAAGCAAAGGATAGAAATAAACGTGTCTTTTACACAGCAGCACAGGGCTGCACGGTAGCACAAGTGGATAGCACTGTAGCTTCACAGCGCCAGGGTCCAAGGTTCGATTCCCGGCTGGGTCACGGTCTGTGCGGAGTCTGCACATTCTCCCCGTGTCTGCGTGGGTTTCCTCCGGGTGCTCCGGTTTCCTCCCATAGTCCAAAGACGTGCAGGTTAGGTGGATTGGCCATGCTAAATTGCCCTTAGTGCCCAAAAAGGTTAGGAGGGGTTATTGGGTTACGGCGATAGGGTGGAAGTAAGGGCTTAAGTGGGTCGGTGCAAACTCGATGGGCCGAATGGCCTCCTTCTGCACTGTATGTTCTATGTTTTTCCAAATAGCAGGCAGTGACTCGTGGCATAAATGCTCAGATTCTAGCTATTCACAACATACATTCATGATTTAGATGAGGGAACTAAATGTAATATCTCCAAATTTGAAGATGGCTAAGCAGTGTGGGAGGGTGAGCTGTGAGAAGGATGCAGAGATGATTCACTGTGATTTGGACAAGTTGAGTGAGTGGAAAGATGCATGACAGATACAGTATAATGTGGATAAACGCAAGGTTATCCACTTTGGTAGCAAAAACAGGAAGGCAGATTATCTGAGTGGCTGTAGATTGAGAGAAAGGAATGTATAACGAGACTTAGGTGTCCTTGTACACCAGTCACTGAAAATAAACATGCAGATGCAGCATGCGGTAAAGGCGACAAATGTTACCTTGACCTTCATAGTGAGAGGATTCAAGTACAGGAGCAAGGATAACTTGCTGCAATTATTCAGGGCCTTGGTGAGACCACATCTGGAATATTAATGGCAGTTTTGGTCTCCTTATTGGAGTCTGTTCTTGCTATAGAGGGAGTGCAATAAAGGTTTACCAGACAGATTCCTGGGATGGCAGGACTGACGTATGAGGAGAGATTGAGTCAGTTAGGATTATATTCGCTGAAGTTTAGAAGAATGAGGGGAATCTCATAGAAACCTATAAAATGCTAACAGGATTCGACAGGATAGATACAGGAAGGATATTCCTGATGGCAGGAGAGTCCAGAACCAGGGGCCACAGTCTGAGGATATGGGGTGAACTATTTAGGATTGAGATGAAGAGGAATCTCTTCACTCTGATAGTGGTGAGCCTGTGGAATTCGCTGCCACAGAAAGCAGCTGAGGCTAAAACATTGCATGTTTTCACGAAGGAGTTAGATAGATCTCTTGGGGCTAAAAGGATTAAAGCATATGGGGGGGGAAATCAGGAACAGGTTACCGAGTTGGTTGATTAGCCATGATTATAATTAATGGTGGAGCAGCCGTGAAAGGTAGATTGGCCTACTCCTGCACCTATTTTGTATGTTTCTATTTGTTTCCATGTGCTTTGTGTAAACAAATATGACAGAAAGCCAAAACAAAATAATGCATAGAATCAATATTGTGCATATAGCTCAGAAAGATCCTGAGACAGAATAAGAAGTTGGATTACAAATATAAGAAATAGGGTACTTTGAGTTGTAGTTTCAGACTCAGGAAATTTAGATTAATTATGCAACTAAACCGGATTTTTGCTTCCACTATTCCACCTTGAACCTCAGTCCATATGTATCCATATGCTCCGCCATTGATCACTATTTGTGCAAAGTAGGATTTCTGTTAGTGGTCATAAAGTTACCTTTCACTCGTTTGAATTCTTGCAATTTAACTGAAAACAATATTCCATGCTTACCTTTTCCATGCCTCTATATGATCACCTTTCAGGCACCCTCCTAAAGTCCTCTAGTTTACTTATAAGTTAGAACTTTTGTTCTGGAAGCCAACCTCGGCCTCTTGACTTCACTGCCTCCAGTGCTTGAAAATTTCCCTTTGTCTTACTGGCTAGAATTGGGCACAGTACTCAAGGTGCAGAACACCATACTAATTTGGGCATGACTTCCTCGGAATTATACTTTGTCCGTCCTTACAAACAACATCTCAGCTACCACCATCACCATTCGTCGGTATATCCTGTTCCACCAGTAGAACAGACCCAGCAGAGGTGGCAGCACAGTAGGATACAGTCGGGAGGGAGTTACCATGGGAACCCTCAACATCGACACCGGAACAATGAAGACTTGTGGCATCAGGTCAAATATGGGCAAGGAATTCTCCTGCTGATTTCCACATAGCTGATGAATCAGTGCTCCTCCGTGTTGAACACCACTTACTAAGGGTGGCAAGGGCACAGAATGCATGCTGGGTGGGGGAATTTCATGTCTATCACCAAGAATGGCTCGGTTGCAGCACCACAGATTGAGGTGGTCGAGGCTTAAAGGACATAGCTGCTAGACTGAGTCTGCAGCAGATGCAAAGGGAACCAGGAAGTTGGAAAATATACTTGACCTCATCCTCACCAACCTGCCTGCGACAAATGCATCTGTCCATGACTGTATCGGTAAGAGTGATCACCGTACAGTCCTTGTAGAGACAAAGTCCCATCTTCAGACTGAGGATACCCCCCATTACTACCACCGTGCTAAATGGGATAGATTACGAACAGATCGAGCAACTTAAAACTGGGCATCCATGAGGTGCTGTGGACCATCATGCGCAGCAGAATTGTACTCAACCACAATCTGTTACCTCATGGCCCGGCATTTCCCCCACTCTAACATTCACACCAAGCCAGGGGGTCAACCCTGGTTCAATGAAGAGTGCAGGAAAGCATGCCAGGAGTAGCATTTGGCATATCTAAAAAGGTGTCAAACTGGTGAAGGTAAAACCAGGCCAAACACCATAAGCAGCTAGTGATAGTCAAAGCTAAGTGATCTCACAATCAATGGGTCAGATCTAAGCTCTGCAGTCCTGCCACATCCAGCCGTGAATGGTGATGGGACAATTAAAAACTGGAGGAGGAGGCTCCACAAATATTCCTATCCTTGAGGATGGGGAGCCAATCACATCAGTGCAAATGACAAGGCTGTAACAGATCTTCAGTCAGAATTGCCAAGTGAATGATAACATCTCGGTCTCTTCTGGAGTTCCCTAGCATCACAGGTGCCGTCTTCAGCCAATTCAATTCACGCCAGGTGATATCAAGAAACAGCTGAAGACACTGGATACTGCTAGGGTTCTGGGCCCTGACAATATTCTGGCAATAATAATGAAGACCTGTGCTCCAGAACTTGATGTCTCCCATGGCAAACTATTCCACTACAGCTACAATACTGACATCTAGGGGAGGCAGTGACATTGTGGTATTGGCACCGGACCGGTAATCCAGAGACCCAGAATAATGCTCTGGGGACCCAGGTTCAAATCCCGCCACTGCAGATGATGAAATTTGATTTCAATAAAAATCTGGAATGCTGACCATGAATGCACTGTAGATTGTTGTAAAAACCCATCTGATTCACTACTGTCTTTCAGGGAAGAAAATGCACCATAGAAAGCATCCTATCTGGCTGCATCACAGCTTGGTATGGCAACTGCTCGGCCCAAGACCATAAGAAACTACAGTCGTGAACACAGCTCAGTCCATCACACGAACCCGCCTCCCATCCATTGACTTTGTCTACACCTCGTGCTGCCTTAGGAAAGCAGGCAGCCTAATCAAAGACCCCTCTCACCTGGGTTATTTACTCTTCCAATTCCTTCCATCGGGCAGGAGATACAAAAAGTCTGAAAACACGTACTAAAAGGTTCAAAAACAGCTTATTCCCCGCTGTTACCAGACTCCTGAATGGCCCTCTTATGGACTGATCTGATCTCTTCACACATCTTCTCTACTGAGTAGTACTGCACACCTGTATGCTTCACCCGATGCCTGTATCTATGTATTTACATGATGTATGTCCTATGTTTTTTTCATGTATGGAATGATCCATCTGGACTGTACACAGAACAATACTTTTCACTGTAACTTGGTACACGTGATAATAAAACAAATCCAATCTGCAGTCCTTACCTGGTCTGGCCCACATGTGACTGCAGAAATGTGGTTGACTCTTAACTGCCCCCTCAAGGGGTAATTAGGGATGAGCAATAAATGCTGGCCCAGCCGGCGATGCCCACATCAATGAACCAATAGGAAAAAAAAATCTACCTGGCAGTGTGGGAAATTGCTCAGGTTATGACCTGCACACAAAAGGCAGGACAAATCCAACCCGGCCAATTGCCACCCCATCAGTCTACTCTCGATCATCAGTAAAGTGATAGAAGGGGTCATCAACAGTGCAATTAAGTGGCACCCGTTGAGCAATACCTGCTCACTGATGTCCAGTTTGTGTTCTGCCAAGGACACTCAGCTCCTGACCTCATTGCAGTCTTGGTTCAAACATGAACAAAAGTGCAAAACTCCAGAGATGAGGCGAGAGTGATTGCCTTTGATACCAAGGCCGCATTTGACCAAGTGTGGTATCAAGGAGCCCTAGCAAAACTGGAGTCAAGTCAAGAAATCGGTCCACTGGGTTGGACTCATACTCAGCTCCAAGTGGTTGTGGTTGTTGGAGGTCAGTCATCTCAGCTCCAGGGCATCACTGAGAGTTCCTCAGGGTAGTATCCTAGGCCCAGCCAACTTCAGCTGTTTCATCACCCTCGGCCCAACCATCTTCAGTTGCTTCATCACTGACCTTTCTGCCATCCTAAAGGTCAGAAGTCATGTGCTGATGATTGCACAATGTTCAGCTCCATTTGTAACTTCTCAGATACTGAAGCAGTCCACGTGCAATGCAACAAGACTTGTATAACATCCAGGCTTGGGATTACAAGTGCCAGGCAATGACCATCTCTAACAAGAGGGAATCTAACCATTGCCCCGTGACATTCCCAGCACTATCAACATCCTTTGTGCTGCCATTAACCAAAAACTCAACTGGACTCGCCACATAAATACTGTGGCTACAAGATCAGGTCAACGGTTCGGAATCCTGCAGCGAGTAACTCACCTAGAGATAAAACTTGCAGAAATGACTCTACTAATTAATGTTATGGATATATGTGTGCTCTACTGAAACCGAGGCCTCTGTACACATACCAAAGGACTTGTCACATTTCACCAGAGCACATTCCCTTTATCTTTACTTATGGTCTCCTATTTCCTAACCAATTATCTAAGCTACTTCCAAATATTTCCATTTTTATTTTTGTCAATAATCTTGTGTGGAACTTTAAATAAATGCGGGAAGTTCAGATCATAGAATCCCTACAGTGCAGGAGGCGTCCATTCGGACCATCGAGTCCACACCAAACCTCTGAAGGAGACCCCACCCTGACCCCCACCCACCTCCTCATCCCCATCCAATCTTGTGTTGGACACAAAGGGGCAATTTAGCATAGCCAATCCACCTAACCTTCACATCTTTGGACTGTGGGAGGAAACTGGAGAAAAATCCCGGGGAGAACATACAAACTCCACACAGTCACCCAAGGTCGGAACTGAATCCAGGTCCCTGGCGCTGTGAGGTGGCAGTGCTAACTGTAGACCACATTCGCTGACAATTCCGTTAAGTGACTGACTCAAGCAATTTAACTGGATTAGTCAGACAAGACTTACCTTTTATAAATCCATGCTGACAATCTTTGATCAGTTCATAGTTACTCAAGTGCTCAGTCACACTTTCCCTGATGAGAGATTCAATCTGTATGGTCTATAAATTCCTGGTCTCTCCTTTCTAAAATTATGGAGTGTTATGTACAATTTTCCAAACGAAAAGGCACAAATTCCGACAAAAAGTATGGCAAGTCTTGACTAACCCAACTGAAATTTCCCCCACCTTTCCTTTAATTGCTTCGGGTGGAAGTCATTAGGTTCTAGAGATTTGCCGACCTCAAATTCCATTACTTTCTACATTACCTTGTTTTTTTACTTAAACTAAATCTCTTGGCTTGCTTTACTCTAAATATTAATTTATAAAGTCTGCCGTTTCCTAATTATCCAGTGGAATGTCAGTTGCTTCTGTCTTTATACTGAAGCAAATTGGCAATATCAGTGGTCTCATACGTTACATTACCACGTGTTACTTTTCCTTTCCTTCCACCTTAATATTATTTCTCTAAAAGGTTAGTTGACAAAGTGGAGAACAAGACTTGGATCATAGATTCATAGATAATCGAATATGGAAAAAAACAAGCATTGGCCAGAGAATCAAATTCAGCAACAGAAGGATGCGTTAGCAAAGGGTCAGGAAAGGAGATTTTGCGTGAAGGAAAGTTTACAAAAGCATTGAGTGAAATAATGCAAGAGTGACAAATATTATTATTAAAAGCCAGGCAGTTGTTTCTTGCAAATGTAACTTTGTGCTCAGTTTCATTCGTACTGGAGACCCCAAAGCGTGAGAGTAATTACTTTAATACTTGAATAATCAAATGTTCCAAAGCAGCATCAGGCCATAAACTATCCTAGAGTTGACACTATTCTGGAGGTATGCATTAAAATAAAGCAGTCAAAAATCAGGTGTTTAATTTTCACCCCAGATCGATTACATACGTATTAGAATCATCTTTATTTAACATTAAAAGTAAACAAATTACATTGTGGGCGGGATTTACTGGCCACACCGCCGTGTGTTTTTCGGAGATGGAGGACCCCCCCCCACCATGGAATCTACTGGTTCTGCCGTTGTCAGCGGGATTTCCGCTGCACCCCTTGCACCCGTAAACTCATGCCCTGGCGTGGGACCAGAATTTCTCACTGGTGTGAACAGCCGGTAAATCCCGCCCTCCATGTTATATGCAGAAGATTCACAAGGCACTTATTTCAACATTTTTCAAAAACAATTTACTGCTGAATATTTTCAAGTAAATACTACTTACCACAAAAGCACATGTAAGAATTAGGGACTCGTACAGAAACATTCTGGCATGCAGGACATCGCCAACCGCCATTCCCATCTAGAACGCAAAATAAATGCAAATACGTAGTTCAACACAATGATTGGAACAAACTTTATTCCCATAATCTTTTAATACATTGCTCATTGCAAGAGAACACAAATTTGCTCGTATTAAGATACACCTCTGCAAGTTCCGGACTCTTACTGACTGCAAACAATTTCTGAAAGGTTTATTATTTTTCTTTACTTTTACACAGTGCGTTGGATGAAAATGGAATACAAATACAATTGGTCCTTAAAAACAAAACTTATTAAAAACATTCCAAAAGAATGCATTGACGTTATCCATGGCAACTCATGGCAACAGGGGCTGGTTTAGCACAGTAAAGCAGAACAAGGCCAGCATCTTGGGTTCAATTCCCGTACCAGCCTCCCCAAACAGGTGCCGGAATGTGGTGACTAGGGGCTTTCACAGTAACTTCATTTGAAGCCTACTTGTGACAATAAGCGATTTTCATTTGTTTCATTTTTCAACTTATTCTAACACATGGAATTTCAGCAGAGGACCTCCGGATCATGTTTCACAAGTTCAACAGAAACTCCAAAGATATGGTGTAAAAAGGTGATCAAGATGTTCTGCTGAAGTTACAATAGGAGCTCCTCCACAACACTTCTGGTCACAAGAATATTCAAGTAGAGTTCTTAAGATTAAAAAGCAGGGCCTCTGGGGTAGAAATCTCAGGATTACAGGCGGCATGTGGCGCAGTGGCTAGCATTGGGACTGCGGCGCTGAGGACCCGGGTTCGAATCACGGCCCTAAGTCACTGTCCGTGTGGAGTTTGCACATTCTCCCCATGTCTGCATGGGTTTCACCCCTGCAACCCAAAGATGTGCAGGCTAGGTAGATTGGCCACGCTAAATTGTTAGCCCCTTAATTGGAAAAAAAAATAATTGCGTGCTCTAAATTTATTTTTAAAATTAAAAAAAAAATCTCAGGATTACTCTCCATGCCATGCAGGGATATAGTGCAATTGAACACATGGCTAAAGAACTGGTGCAGGAGGGAGGGCTTCAGTTTTTTGGATCACTGGGATGTCTTCCAGGGAAGATGGGGCCTGTACAACGACGGGTTACAACTGAACGGGAGGGGCACCAATATCCTGACTGGGAGGTTTGCTAATATGGTTCGGGTGGGTTTAAACTAATTTGGCAGCGGGGTGGGAATCAGAACAATAAGCCAGCAAGTGTAGAGACTGGGGATGAGCATGGTACCAGGGTCAGGCTCGCTAAGAGGGAGGGTAGGATGGGGGAGGTCGAACTCAGTGGGACTGGAGGTCTGGAGTGTACCTGCTACAATGCATGACATATAACAGGTAAGACAGATGAACTTAAAGCCTTGATTCATGCGTGGAACTTGGATGTGGTTGCTGTAACGGAGACTTGGTTAAAAAGTCAGGACTGGCAGCTAAATATTCCAGGTGTTTTAGGCAAGACAGGGAGGAAGGTAAAAGAGGTGGGGGGAGTTGCAGTACTGGTGAGGGAACATATTACAGCTGCACAGAGGGCGAACACCATGGAAGAATCAAGTAACGCGGCACTGTGGGTAGAGCTCAGAAACAGGAAGGTGTCAGTCACTATGAAGGGGGTATAAAATGGGCCTCCCAATAGCCCACGGGAAGTTGAAGAACAGATATGTAAGCAGATTCTGGATAGATGTAGAAATAATAGGGTTGTTGTAGTGGGAGACTTTAATTTTCCTCATATTGACTGGAAATCCCTTAGGCTAGGGGTGTGGATGGTGAGGCATTTGTTAAGTGTGTCCAGGAAGGTTTTTTGGAACAATATGTGGATAGTCCAACGAGAGAGGGGGCTATATTGGAACTGGTACTAGGGAATGATCCCGGCCAGGTCATCAACGTTCTAGTGGGAGAATATGTGGCCAACAGTGACCATAATTTCGTAAGCTTTGGGATACTCATGGAAAAGAACAAGTGTTGTCCGAGGGTTAAGGTGCTAAATTGGGGGAAGGCTAACTACAACCAGATTAGGCAGGATTTGGAGGCTGTTGTTTGGGAGAGGGTGTTTGAGGGTAAATCCACATTTGGCATGTGGGCTGGAATTTAACCCGGACAAATGTGAGGAGATGCATTTTGGTAAATCCAATTCAGCTGGGAGCTATAAAATAAATTAGCAGAACCATCAGGAGCATAGACACATTGAGAGATCTGGGTGTGCAGGTCCACAGATCCTTAAAAGTGGCAACACAGGTGGAATGGTGGTAAAGAAAGCATATGCCATGCTTGCCTTCATAGGACGAGGTATCTAGTATAAAAGCTCGAATATTATGTTACAATTATATAGAGCGTTGGTTAGGCCACATTGTGTCTAATTCTGGTCACCGCACTACCAGAAGAACGTGGAGGTTTTGGAGAGAGTACAGAAAAGATTTATCAGGATGTTGCCTGGTATGGAGGGTATTAGCTATGAGGAGCGATTGAATAAACTGGGATTGTTCTCCCTAGAGAGACGGAGGCTGAGGGGCGACTGGATAGAAGTTTATAAAATTATTAGGGGTTTAGATAGGGTGAACATTTGGAGGCTTTTTCCCAGGGCAGAAATGACCATTACAAGGGGCCACAAGTTCAAGGTGAGGGGGGAAAGGTTCAGTGGAGATGTGCGGGGGAAGTGTTTTACACAGAGGGTGATGGTGGCCTGGAATGCTCTGCCAAGTGAGGTGGTTGAGGCAGATACATTAGCGACCTTCAAGACTTATCTGGATAGACACATGAACAGACGGGGTATAGGGTCCGTCCTAGATCCGTGCACCACGGCCTAGATAGGACACGTGATCGGCGCAGGCTTGGAGGGCTGAAGGGCCTGTTCCTGTGCTGTATTGTTCTTTGTTCTAAGACACTCATAATATATTGTAAGTTTAAGATCAAATCTGGGGCTAAAGCCTCTATTTGAATTCTTTGTGACCACCATAGCCCTGGTTCAGTGAGGTGAAATTTTCAGGACACTGCTGGTTCTTCTGTTGGAAATAGAAAAACTCAAGATAGCCATTCTCCGGAAGGGCATGTTAACTCAATAAATTATTTTTATTATATCAAGTCCTGTATTTCTGTCATGGTTCAGTGGTACCACAGCAGCTATGCTGCATGACAGAACATAAATCAAGAAATAATGGCAACTTGTGAGAATGTTATTGAAATAACTGTGGGCAATTTTAATCTTCATATAGATTGGACAAATCACAGTGACAAAGGAAGACTGGAGGATAAATTCAAAGGGTGTATTCAGAACAGCTTGTTGGGGGGCAGCAAGGTGGTGCAGTAGGTTAGTCCTGTTGCCTCAAGGCACCGAGGTCCCAGGTTCGATCCTGGCTCTGGGTCACTGTCCGTATGGAGTTTGCACATTCTCACTGTGTTTGCGTGGGTTTCGCCCCCACATCCCATAAGATGTGCAGGCTAGGTGGATTGGCCATGCTAAATTTCCCCTTAATTGGAAAAAATTAATTGGGTACACTAAATTTAAAAAAAAAGAACAGCTTGTTACACTACATCCTAGAATCAACCAGGGATTATACTACTTTAGACCCGATATTGTGTAACCATAGTAACATAGAGTAGTGCAGGAGGTGCCATTCGGCCCATCGGGTCTGCACTGACCCTCCAAAAGAGCACCCTACCTAGGCCCATGCCCCCACCCAATCACCACGATCAAGTAAACCCCACCTAACCGTTGGAAACTATAAAGCAATTTAGCATGGCTGGAGGAAATCAGAGCACCCGGAGGCAACCAACGCAGACACGGGGAGAATGTGCAAATTCGACACAGTCACCCAAGGCTGGAATCTAACCTGGGCCCCTGACGCTTTGAGGTAGCACTGCTAACCACTGTGCCGCCATAATGGAACGGAATAAATTAATTATCTCATAGAACTACTACTATCATATGCATGGATGAACAGCTAGAGATCAAATTTGAAGTCCTGAGCCAGTTTGGCAACCTCCTCATCAGCCTGTTGTAGGTCAGTAAGATTGCCACTGAAGCACTGGTTGGGGCACTTGTCCCATTTTATGCACCACGGTTTCCATTTCATCACAATTGCACTGGAGTGAGTCACGTGTCCCCAATGGGAGGACATTGCAGCAGTGTCCGACTCCAGTGTAAACCTTTTCAATTTGACCCATTTGCCACGCAGGAGGAGTTCGAAGCATGAGATTTCCAATGTAGGATCATCAACCAAGTGCTGATTCTGGATGTGTTGTTAGTGTTGTGCGACAGGTCCTTCTGCAGGTCTGCAGCAGAACTGTCCAGCTCAGATAGGTTGGTCCAGATTGGGCATCTTGAAATGAGGCGTTTGGTGGGTGGGTGATGTCTTCTACCAGTGTCAGATCAGACTTCTGTGCACTCTCTCTAGCAATCATACTGTGCTCGCTGCTGTGGTGGTGCGATGTTACAGTACAAAGGTAGCCAATTTGTATTTGTTGACCAGATTACTCCAGGGCATTTCTCATGATCTCATTCAGCTGGATGTCTATCAGTTTGCAGTGCGCAGAGTTCTTCCAGACAGAAGCACAGTACTCAGCTACTGAGTAGCAGAGAGCCAAAGAGGAAGTTCTTACAGTTCTGGTTCCCTGAGAGGTTTCTACTAATTTGCTGATGAGATTGTTGCAAGTTTTCAGTTTACATAGAATATAGAACAATACAGGCCCTTCGGCCCACGATGTTGCACCGAAACAAAAGCCATCTAACCTACACTATGCCATTATCATCCATATGTTTATCCAATAAACTTTTAAATGCCCTCAATGTTGGCGAGTTCACTACTGTAGCAGGTAGGGCATTCCACGGCCTCACTACTCTTTGCGTAAAGAACCTACCTCTGACCTCTGTCCTATATCTATTACCCCTCAGTTTAAAGTTATGTCCCCTCGTGCCAGCCATATCCATCCACGGGAGAAGGCTCTCACTGTCCACCCTAGCTGAGACTTTCTGGAGGTGTAGCTTAAAGATCAGCGAGCAGTCTAAACGACACATGGTCTTTGATGCAGCTGCTGTTTAGGTAGATGTCAACTTCTTGGTGCCTTCCTGCATTGTCACGGTTATACGGTTTTGGCAGCACTTGGTTTGAGTCACCAGTTTTGGCTGCATTCAGAGAGTTTACGAAGATCATCATTAAGAGCACTGTTAATGTCCTTGAAATCTCTTGCTTGGCAAGCACAACAGATTTCATCTGCGCAGATGAACTTGCGGCTGCATGTGGTTTGTAGGTCATTAACGTACAGGTTGAACAGGGCGGGGGCTAGTCCCGATTCTTGAGGTAGGCCAGTTTGCTGCATCTTCCATATGCTGACATTGGGCCCCAAATAGACTCGAAATAGCCTGTTTTGAAGGAGAGAAGCGAAACTAATAACCCAGGGTGGTAGGACCCTAGAAAGCATGAATAGAAGGCCTTTGTGCCACACAGTCTCATAAACTGCAGTAAGATCGAAGCAGATGACTCCAATTTTAAGGCGCTTTTGAAAGCCATTTTCCATGTGGGTGGTGAGGGGAATTATCTGGTTTTCTGTGCTGTGTTCCTTCCAGAATCCAGCTTGGTGTATGCCTAGTGTATCCTCCACAGTTGGTTGGATACGGTACATGAAGATCCTCTGTAGCAGCTTATAATACATGGATCGAAGAGAAATTGGTCTGTAATTGGAATCTTCTTGAGGGTGCTTGCAAGGCTCGGGGATTGCAATTATCTTAGCTTCCCACCAAATTTTGGCAGTTGTAAAGATCTTCTTGGTAAGAGTGATCATAACCTAATGAATTTATCATTCAGTTTGAGGATGAGAAACTTGTATTTGAAACTAATGTCTTATAAAGATTATAATTATTTGGAAAATAGTACTAGGAAAACTAGTGAAATTAAGGCTGACATGTCCCCTGGACTTGATGGCCTGCATCCGAGGAAAGTAAAAGATGTGGTTGCAGAGATAATGATGCATAGATTGTAATCTTCCAAAATTTCCTAGATTGTGGCAAGATCCCATTGGAGTGGAAAACCACAAATGCTGCACTCTATTCAAGAAACTTGGGTAAAAAGCAGGTTAGTCTACATTTGTCACTGGAAAATATTGGAACCCAGTATTAAGAAAGTAGCAAGAAAATCACAATAAAAGCATGCTGACTATGCTTGATTGTATGAAAGGAAAATTGTGTTTCTCAAATTTATTAAGAGTTGAGAATGTAACAAGCAGGGAGGATAAAGAACCACTAGATGTAGTATATTTGAATTTCCAAAGGCATTTGATAAAGTACCACATAAAGTTCACTGCACAAGAGCTCATGGTGTTGTGCATACATTCGCAACAACAAAGGCTTGGTTAACTAACAGGATACTTGGACCATTTTCAAGTTAGCAAACTGTATCTAGTTTAGGGCCATGGGGATCAGTGCTGGTGCCACAACTACTTACAATCCATATTAATGGCTTGGATGAAGGGACCAAGTGTATAGTAACCAAATGTACTGACATTACAAAGATAGGCAGGAAAGCAAATTGTCAGTAGAATACAAAGAGTCTGCAAAGGCGTACAGATAGGCCAAATGAGTGGGCAAACATTTGGCAGATGGGAGTATAATGTGGGAAAATGAGAGGTTGCTCACTTTGATGGTAAAAACAGAAAGAACATTATTTAATGCTGTAATAAAGAAGGATTTAGGTGTCCCTGCAAATAATTAAGACAAATGGAATGGCAACCCTTATTGCAAAGGGGAAAGGAGTATAAATTAAGCAAAGTATTTTTTCAATTCGCTCATGGGACATGGGTGTCGCTAGCTGGGCCAGTATTTGTCTGTCCCTAATTGCCCTTGAAAAGATGCGTCATAAACACATGCCTTGTCGGTGTCGACTCTATCCTGGGATAGTGGATGGAATATGACTGCCAGTGAACAAGACTCAAAGGCTAAATTGATTGAATGGGAAAGTGCAAGATCCTGGATAACAAAGACCAAGTTAGAGACCTGTGGAACTGCATATGGTGCCCTGTATGTGAGGAGTGATGTGGATGTTTGTGGTTTTATAAAGTGCAAATTTGTTGCACTGACTATTCAGAGTGAAATTTACCCTTTTGTTTTAAGTATCATTCAATGTTTGTATTATGGGGATTTTGGTTTGATTGTTGTAAAAGGTTTAAAAAATGAAACCTGAGGGCAGCAAGGCGGCACAGTGGTTAGCACAGCTGCCTCATGGCGCTGAGGTCCCAGGTTCGATCCTGGCTCTGGGTCACTGTCCGTGTGGAGTTTGCACATTCTCCCCGTGTTTGGGTGGGTTTCTCCCCCCAACCCAAAGATGTGCAGGGTAGGTGGATTGGCCACGTTAAATTGCCCTTAACTGGAAAAAATGAATTAAAAAAAGTGAAACCTTATTCATCGGTTTTAGTTGACATCGTGCGTTTCCTTTCTTTTAAAATGTTATCAATCTCTATGGGGATAGTAACAAGCAGTTAAGATGACATTAGTTGTGATTTTAGAGCACTTAATGGGGCTATGAAAAGGAAGACATCATTCACCTCTTGGACATGAAAGGATCTCAGTGATCGTTTCTCGTTTAGCGTCAGCAGGATAGATTTGAATTAAACAATGGACAACTACAGTGCCACCTGCAGGTGTAACTTGTATTGCAGGTAGATGTGCATACTCTTAGAATGGGTTTGCCATTGACAGAAGTGAACACCAGAGTTTCTCTCGTTTCTTCCAATAAATCACCTACAATCTGGTCTGCAAAAGACCTGACACTAATTAATCTCCTGAGAGGAGAATGATTAACTGTATACATTATATATTATGTAATATAAATCAAGAAAAACAGCAGAACTCAAATGGTACAAGCAAATTATACATTATATTTTATAAACCAAGGAAAACAGAACTTAAATGGTACACAGGCCTGGAGTGAGAAACAGAGTTAATATTTCACGTCCGTGATCATTTGTCAGAAATAACAAACTAACCTTCAGCCTGCGAAGCTGGTGATCTTGCCCATTTCTTAATACAATTCAAGTGGAACACATGATAACAGCTTTGACAGCTCCAAACAGGTACCATGACACGGATCACCTCACAGCAAACCATACATTCATATTTCTCAGCTGTAAGTTGTTCGATCAGTGATCCTGACAGAAAAGGAATAGCTAATTAGACCAATTAAAGCTGGTTACTGAAAAAAAAAGACTGGAAGGGATCAGGCGAAATAATAGTTATTGGATTGAAAAATGTGAATACTTTAGATTACATTGCAATGAGTTTTATCTGCTAAATGATATAAAAAGAATGACAGAGATATGGGTGTTATTTGGCTTATTGCTGCATTAAAAAAGAGAAGTGTAAAAAAGACCATTTTAAAGTTTTATAAAAACATAGTTGGAGAGATGTTCCTAATTCACCACCTTAAAATGCTGCGACCACAAAAGTCACGATGCTCTAACCCAGTAGTTACACACTTGTGGAGGGATTCTCTACAAATGTAAACACAGCAGGGTACAGTAATATAGCAATTACGGTCGTGGCTTGGCAAGCCAGAATTGTGAATTCAGAGCGAGGATGCAATTTGAAAAAACTAACTCACTGTAGGGATTCTATGGATCCTAAGTTAACATCCTATTTGCATGAAGTCAAAAGACTTTACTTCACTGAGCCAAAGTTTTGTGACTCCAAGTTCTCGGGCTTTCCCAACATACCATCCTCAAGAACACCTTACCAATTAACTGGGCAGCCTGGTCTAATTAGTTGAACAATGGGAACATGTGGCTATGTTCACTCTGGGACAGGAAAAGGCATGCGACCAACATTTAAAAACACATGCCATGGAGAGGGGAAAGATTTGCCATGTGCAAAACCCTGATTTCAAGGAGAAATGAGTAGGTATTATTATTACCATTTATGTTGCCTCAAACTAGTTATTGAGGAATTCCATTATGCAATTGTACATTGCTACAGCACAGGACGCTGCCACTTGACCCATCATGGCTATGCTTTTGGCAGAGCTATCCGATCTCTCCTTCAATGTCAGCAAAACTAAGGAGCTGGTCATTGACTTCAGGAAGCGAAATGTCGTATACACCCCTTTCTGCATCAATGGTGCTGAAGTGGAGATGGTTGACAGCTTCAAATTCCTAGGTGTGCACATCACCAACAATCTGTTCTGGTCCACCCACATCGACACTACGACCAAGAAAGCACAACAGCGCCTATACGTCCTCAGGAAATCCGGCATGTCCACATTGACTCGTACCAACTTTTACAGATGTACCATACAAAGCATCCCATCTGGCTGCATCACAACTTGGTATGGCAACTGCCCGGCCCAAGACCGTAAGAAACTACAGAGAGTCGTGAACACAGCCCAGTCCATCACGCGAACCCACCTCCCATCCATTGACTCCATCTACACCTCCCGTTATCTTGGTAAAGAGGGCAGCATAATCAAAGACCCTTTCCACCCGGGTTATTCTCTTTTCAAATCGGGCAGAAGATATAAATGTCTGAGGACAGATTCAAAAACAGCTTCTTCCCTGTTACCCGATTCCTGAATGACCCTCTTATGGACTGAACTGATCCCTCCATGCACCTTCTCTACTGAGTAGTACTACACTCCGTATGCTTCACTCGATGCCTGTGTCTGTGTATTTACATTGTGTATTTATCGTATGTCCGCAGTTTTTCATGTATGGAACGACCCGTCTAGACTGTACACAGAACAATTCTTTTCACTGTACACGTGACAATAAATCTGAATAAATGTAAATAAATTAGCCCCATTCCCCCCAATATGCCTGAAAATGTATTCCCATCAAGCAGTTTCCACTGAGCTCCAGGACCACGCAACAACCAGAAAGTGTTTGCAGTTGCACAAAAAATTTAAAGGTACCACACATGTAGATGTATCGGTCAAGAATCACAAAATAAGATAAGAGAGGATGAGCCTTCAAGCATTTAGCAAATTTCCTTTCAAAAGTTACAACGAAATTTGGTTCTACCAACCCTTTTAGACAAATGCACACTAGATCACAAAATGTGCTGTGTAAAGAAAATCCTCATCACCTATATGGTTCTTTCAATATTCACTTCAAAATCAGCGTTTTCTGTTTACACATTCTTCTGGCACTGGAAAGTTTATCCTTATCTACACTGTCAAAATCCACCAAAACACTTTTCAAAAACTTTCTCTGCTCTGAAGAGGATAGCTTCTCCAGGCTCTCCACATAACCCAAGTTCCTCATCTCCACTGCCATGCTGGTGAATCACCCCTACAACCTTACTGAAGGCCTTCATTCACATCCTTCCTAAATTGTGTCCAGAATTGAATACAACTCCAGCTTTTAAGATGTTTTAAGATGTAGGGTAACTTCCTTTCTTTTATACTCTATTCCCCCATCAATCTCCAAAGATTTGTGCATATACACCTTTTGGGTAGCATGTCAGCACAGTGGCTAGCACAGTTGCTTCACAGCTCCAGGGTCCCAGGTTTGATTCCCGGCTTGGGTCACTGCCTGTGCGGAATCTGCATGTTTTCCCCATATCTGCATGGGTTTACTCCGGGTGCTCCGGTTTCCTCCCACAGTCCAAAGATGTGCAGGTTAGGTTGATTGGCCATGCTAAATTGCCCTTATGCTGTAAAAAGTTAGGTGGGGTTACAGGGATAGGGTGGAGGTGCGGGGTTAGGGAGGGTGCTCTTTCCAAGAGCCAGTGCAGACTTGATGGGCTAAATAGCCTCTTCTGCACTATAAATTCTATGATTCTCCGGCACCCTAGAAATGTTATCATTTAGCAGTTTGCATTGCCGTTCCACAAATTTTCAGCCAAAATCATTCATTTCTCATCAACTACATACCTAGTCATTTCAGCAAAATTGAATATTTATCACGATGCATGGTCAGTAAAAATGTCCATCAATGACTAAAAATGGCTGAGAACCTATCAACACTGGTTACTAACGTTCCATCCACCTGACATTTCACAAAATAATTTCGTAAATTTTAAGGATTTACTTTCTCAATTCAAAGCTTCACTTTACTTGTTTCTTATGGCCACTTTCATGAAACTGGAAATACAGATATATTCTTCTAATGGGCAGAACTTACTGATTCTACAGCCAGCATAATTCTTCATTTCTTGGAGGACACTAGCAGCAATTTGAACAATATATGGTTGCAATGTATAACTCTGCTTGGATTTGAGAGGGACACGGTGAAATGTTCCAAATAGTACATATGGTGGAATTTGAGTTCCTTCCTACTTCAAATACTTGTAAAAATGTATTTTTTAAAAGATTTAATCAATGAGGTTTATGACGCTAACCTGTGTGAGTCTCCTTGCTCTTGTGCACTTCCATCTGTTTTCTCCAAAATGTCTTCCTTCCTGAATCGAAAGATCTTTTTTGCAGATCTTGTGGTCGTTTTCTTCTTCTCTCTACTTCACTCACTTTCCATGTTTGTGTTCGGTGGCTCAATCGTTCCTGCAATTTGGGATTCACTCTCTCCTCATCGAGATCAGTATTGGTATCCATTGTTGAAGCAGCCTTGGAGAAACTCGTATCCACCCTAATATTGTTTGCAGTCCGACTTCTGTACAATTCATTGTCAGAGTACTCTCTTCGCCAAGTGAATTCTCTCTGACTATTTTTATTTTTCAGAAACTTTCTCTGTGACTCATCGTATTTTTCATCATTTTTATCCATTACAGAAAGTTCACCAAGTGTTTCAGTTTGATTCGGCTCCAGTGGGCTCAAGTTTTCAGTCATTTCATTTGTTTTGTTTCCCAATGCTCTATTGTCCTTTTCAAAGGTTGGTCTTCCTTGGTTAATCTTTGCTCGACCAGGTTTGTGCACATGCAGGTTAACTTTCTTTGGTTTGGCTCCTCCGCGACTTTCTGGTGCTCGCCAATTTTCTTGTTCTAAGTTGTGAATCTTTCGGTGTCCTATCCATTCTGCTCCCACTTCCATTGTGTCCTTCTGTGTAATATCTTCCACCAAATCTTTTTCCAATAAATTTGATTGAGAGTTTCCAACAATTTCCTGTTGTGATTCTTCAGCAAGCCATGTTTCTCCAGAACAAGACTTTTCTTCTCTCATCCGGTGACGGCGTTGATTTTGAAAACTATGCATACCTGTTTTATTTTGGTTGGTCCTACGTCCTTCACTGTCTGTCCTGGGATTAGGGATGGGATCTTCCTCATAATGGTTCCTTGATTGCTGAGAATATTCCCTCTTTTGTGTCAAACCACAACGATAGCTACGAAATGGCTGCTGCCTTGATGGTGGTGGATTTGTGTTATTATTCCTGCTAAAATCGTCTGGCTTCTTTTTTCTCTGTGTTTCCTGCATTTCCCGAGGAATGAAATCTGCGGCATCTGGGTTAAGCTCCAGTCCACCTGTTGAGCACAGATACATAAAAGTTTCATGTGAGCTGCTGGAAAAAAATATTGGTCTCAAAGCTTCCTCTTGTCCATCAACATTTAATTAAATCTAAACAATATGACTACCAATAACATTGAGAATAATCGGGGGGGTTTCAAGTTCTGAAGCTTTCAAAATAAAAGGTGAGAGAGAAGGTAGCCCATTGTTCGGCTACCATTTTCTGCCAAGCTTTCACTCCAATTTATTTGGCCCAGAAGTTACCCCATTGAAGTTGGCTTTCATGAATCATTCTTACTGTAGATCTTTTGCTATCCTTTTCCATACTCAGCCTAAACCTTATGATACAATGATCACTGTTCTCCTGCTGATACTTGATTCACTTGATCCACTTCATTTCCAAGAATCATGTCCAGCAATGCCTCCTTTCTCCTTGGGCTGGAAATATACTGCTGTCGAAAAGTTTCGTGAACACACCACTACTATCCCACTCGACATTCGGATAATTAAAGTAAATATTCACTGCAGACCCCATGAGGTCTCATGACATCTGCTTTATCCTCATATTTTTATACTCACTTGCATGTAGCACGAGAAGGTATCGGAGATTACTAATTGAGATCCTGCTTGCTAGTTTATGGGGTGGCGGTGGCACAGTGGTATTGTCGCTTGACTGGTAATCTAGGTCAAACATGGGCAAGGAAACCTCTTGCTGATTACCATGTACCGTCCCGTTAGCTGATGAATCAGTACTTCTCCATGTTGAACATCACTTGGAGGAAGCACTGAGGGCTAGGTGCAGAATGGGGACTTCAATGTCCATCAAGAGTGGCTCAGTAGTACCAGCACAGGCTGAGCTGACTGGGTCAGAAAGGACATAACAGCTAGACTAACAGGTGGTGAGGGAACCAAGGAAAAACATAATTGACCTCATCCTCACCAACCTGTGTATTGCAGATTCATTTATCCATGAGGGTTTCAGTAGAAGTGACAAAGTAATGTCATATTGAGGATAGTCTCCATCGTGTTGTGTGGCACTACCACAGTGCTAATTGCGATTATCTTCGAACACATCTAGTAACTCAAAACTCGGCATCCATGAGGCGCTGTGGGCCATCAGCAGCAGCAGAATTGTATTCAACCACAATCTGTAACCTCATGGCCGGCATATCCCCACTCTACCATTACCACCAAGCCAAGGGATGAACCCTGGTTCAATGAAGAGTGCAGGAGGGCATATCAGGAACCACACCAGGCATAACTTAAAAAAAAAAAGAGGTGCCACCTGGTGAAGCAGCAACACAGGACTACTTATGTGCTAAACAGCCTAAGCAGACGGAGCTAAGTGACACCACAACCAACGGATCAGATCTAAGTTCTGTAGCCCTGCCACATCTGGCTAGCCGTCAATGGCGGTGGACATTTAAACAACTCACTGCAGGAGTAAGTTCCACAAATTTCCCCATTCTCAATGATGGGTGAGCCCAGCACATCAGTGCATAAGGCTGAAGCATTTGCAACAATATTCAGCCAGAAGTGCCAAGTGGATGATCCATCTCGGCCTCCTCCGGAGATCCCCAGCATCACAGGTAGCAGTCTTCAGCCGGTTAAATTCACTCCACGCGATATCAAGAAACAGCTGAAGGCACTGGATACTGCAAAATTCCAGCAATTGTGTTGAAGGCTTGTGCATCAGGGGGAATGCCCTTCACTGATTAGAGTCATACCTGGCACAAAGGAAAATGGTTGTGGTGTTTGGAGGTTAATCAAATTAAACTCCAGGACATCACTGCAGGAGTTCCTCAGGGTAGTGCCCCAGGCCCATCCATCTTCAGCTGCTTCATTAATGACCTCCCTGCCATCATAAGGTCAGAAGTGGGGATGTTTGCGGATGACTGCACAATGTTCAGCAGCATCCGCGACTTCTCAGATAACGAAGCAGTTCAAGTCCAAATGCAGCAAGACCTGGACAACATCCAGGCTGGGGCTGGCAAGTAACAGTTGTGCCACACAAATGCCAGGCAATGACCACCTCCAACAAAAAAAGTTCTAACTATCACTCCTTGATAATCTTTCTTTTTCTTTTAAAATTTAGAGTACCCAATTCATTTTTTTTCCAATTAAGGGGCAATTTAGCATGGCCAATTAACCTACCCTACACATCTTTTTGGGTTGTGGGGGTGAGACCCACTCAGACAAGGGGAGAATGTGCAAAATCCACTCCTGATGCCCCAAAGCCTGTCCGACATCTACAAGGCAGAAGTCAGGAATATAATGGATCACTTGCCTGGATGAGTGCAGCTCCAACAATACTTAAAAAGCTCAATACCATCCAGGACAAAGCCCGCTTGATTGCTGCCCCTTCCACAAATATTCAATCCCTCCACCACTGATAAACAGTGGCAGCCGTGTGTCCATCAACAAGATGTTGTTGGTACCAATGTGTACCGCAACTGCAAGCTGTTCAGTGATCTCATTGACCCTGGCACCAGGAAGGCAACACATCATTCACGTCTGCAGGGGAAGCAGTGGGGTAATGGTGTTATCACTGGGCATGCAATCCAGATAGCCAGGGTAATGCTCTGGGGAAGCAAGTTCAAATGCCACCAGAGCAGATGGTGAAATTTGAACTCAATATAAATCTGGAATTAAAAGTCTATTGATGACCATGAAACCATCGTGGATTGTTGTATAACCCCAACTGGTTCACAAATGTCCTTTAGGGAAGGAAATTTACATCCTTACCTGGTCTGGCCTACATGTGACTCATGAACCAGTTTATTTTCCAATATCAATAAAATAACTAGAACACTCGCCAACCAATCTCTGTGGTGTCACACCATTTTTCTTTGTTTGCGGTCACTGGATTCTTGTAGCAACACAGGTTTCACTGTTAATCCCCGCTAATCCTCTTGCACTCTCTTGCTGTTAATCGCCCCCGCTAATCCACTCACACTCTCCTCACTGTTAATAAACCCTGGTAACCCACTCGCACTCTGCTAGCTGTTAATAACCCCCGCTAATCCTCTTGCACTCTCCTCACTGTTAAATACCTCCGCTAATCTCACTCGCCTCGCTGTAAATGGCCTCTGCTAATCCTCTCGTACTCTCCTTGTTGATAATGACCCCTGTTAATTTCTCTTGCATTCTCCTCACTGTTAATCCTCTCGCACTCCCCTCACTGTAATTGACCCCTACTAATCCTCTCACACTCTCCACACTTGTTAATGCCCCCCCCCCCCCCGCTAATCCACTTGCATTCTCCTCATTAATGGCTCCCATTGAAAGGAGGGAGGTAGAAGACGGGAAACTATAGGCCAGTTAGCCCGACTTTGGTCATTGGTAAGGTTTTAGAGTCCATTATTAAAGATGAAATCACGGAGTACTTGGAAGTGCATGATAAAATAGGACTGAGTCAGCACGGCTACGTCAAGGGCAGGTCATGTCTGACAAATCTGTTAGAGCTCTTTGAGGAAGTTAGACAAAGGAGAACCAGTGGACGTGATTTATTTAGATTTCCAGAAGGCCTTTGACAAAGTGCCGCTTAAGAGGCTGTTAAATAAGTTAAGAGCCCATGGTGTTAAGGGTAAGATCCCGGCATGGATAGAGGATTAGCTGAGTGGCAGAAGGCAGAGAGTGGGGATAAAGGGGTCTTTTTCAGGATGGCAGCCGGTGACTAGCGGCGTGCCTTAGTGGTCTGTGCTGGGACCACACCTTTTCACAATATACATTAATGATCTGGAAGAAGGAACTGAAGGCACTGTTGCTAAGTTTGCGGATGACACAAAGATCTGTAGAGGGACAGGTAGTATTGAGGAAGAAGCAGGGGTAGGCTAGGAGAGTGGGCAAAGAAATGGCAGATGGAATACAATGTAGAAAAGTGTGAGGTTATGCACTTTGGAAGGAAAAATGGAGGCATAGACTATTTTCTATGCTTAGCAAATCAGAAGCACAAAGGGACTTGGGAGTCCTTGTTCACGATTCTCTTAAGGTTAACATGCAGGTTCAGTCGGCAGTTAGGAAGACAAATGCAATGTTAGCATTCATGTCGAGAGGGCTAGAATATAAGACTAGGGATGTCCTTCTGAGGCGGTATAAGGGTCTGGTCAGACCCCATTTGGAGTATTGTGAGCAGTTTTGGGCCCGGTATCTAAGGAAAGTCCAGAGGAGGTTCACAAGAATGATCCCTGGAATGAAGAGCTTGTCTTTTAAGGAATGGTTGAGGACTCTGGGTCTGTGCACGTTGGAGTTTAGAAGGATGAGGGGAGATCTTATTGAAACTTACAAGATATTGTGAGGCCTGAATAGAGTGGACGTGGAGAGGATGTTTACACTTGTAGGAAAAACTATAAGCAAAGGACACAATATCAGACTAAAGTGACGATCCTTTATTATTACTGGGTGGCGAATGTGGAGAAGGCACGGAGCTGGGTCAGAGGGGTTGACTCCCAATGGGTCAGAATGGAGGACAGTTTGGGTAGTGGGTCGGGATTGAAGGCACTAGAGACAGCGCCGCTCCCGACGGCCCCGGGGAGATACTTGGGGAGTCCGGTAGTAATAGCTTCGTTGAGAATTTGGAGGCAGTTTCGACAGCACTTCGGGTTGGGGGCAGGGTCAAGGGAAATGCCGATTCAGGGGAACCATAGATTTGAGCCAGTGAAGTGGGATGGAAATTTTCGGAGATAGGAGGAGAAAGGAATTAGGACACAAAAAGATTTGTTTCTTGGGGGTCATTTTGCCGGATTGAAGTAGCTGGGAGCGAAGTATGGGCTGGAGCAGGGGGAAATATTTAGATCCATACAGGTTCGAGACTTTGCCAGAAAGTGGAGCCGGCTTCCACATTGCTGGAGGAGGTGCTGGCGACAGGGGGACTGGAGAAGGGGGTAGTATCGGTGGTTTACGGGGTTATTTTGGAGGAGGAGAAGGTGCTGCTAGAAGTGATCAAGGCAAAATGGGAGGAAGAGTTGAGAGAGGGTATGGAGGAGGGGTTCTGGTGTGAGGTGCTCCGGAGGGTGAACGCCTCCACTTCATGTGCAAGGTTGGGGCTGATACAGCTGAAGGTGGTGTATGGAGCGCACCTTACAAGGGCGAGAATGAGCCAGCTCTTTGAGGGGGTGGGTGTGTGTTAACATTGCGGGGGGGGGGGGGGGGGGGGGGGGGGGGGGGGGGGGGGGGCCCCGAAGGCAGATCCTGTTAGGGATCAACCTCTCCACCCTGTGCCCTAAAATGGTGAGGGGGTCTGCTGGAATTCTTGACTCTTGAAAAGGTCAAATATGAACTGAGGGGAAGGATGGAGGGGTTCTACAACTCATGGGTGTTATTCATTATGCACTTTTGAGAATTGGATCACATCGAACATTAGGGGGGGGGGGGGAAAGAGGGACTATATGTGTTAATAGTGACTATGGGTGATTCCGGATTCCTTTTTGTCATTTGTTTTTGTTAACATGTGGGCTAATGTCTGGGGTTTGGTGGGATTGTTGTTCTTGATATGGGGATTGACATTACATTCGTTACTGATTATGGTTTATTGTTGTGTGTAAATTTGAGAGAAAATGTGAAAAAGGAGAATAAAAAATATTTTTTTAAAAAAGGGACGATCCTTTAAAACAGAGATGAGGAGGAATTTCTTCAGCCAGAGGGTGGTAAATCTGTGGAACCCATTGCCGCAGAAGGCTGTGTTGGCCAAATCACTGAGTGTCTTTAAGACAGAGATAGAAAGGTTCTTGATTAATAAGGGGATCAGGGGTTATGGGGAGAAGGCAGGAGAATGGGGATGAGAAAAACATCAGCCATGATTGAATGGCGGAGCAGACTCGATGGGCCGAGTGGCCTAATTCTGCTCCTATGTCTTATGGTCTTATTAATCCTTTTGCACTCTCCTCACTGTTCATGGCTCCAGCTAATCCTCTCATACTTCCCCACTTTAAAAAAAAAATAGTTTATTGAGGCATTTTCAAATAAACAAACCAAAGCAGAAGAAAAATTGTACAATATTATAAATAACCAACACCCACTCCCCCCTCCCTCGCACCATCGCCCCCCTCTCCCATCCTGCCTTCCCCATTTTAACCCCCTTGCTCCATAAAGAAGTCAATGAACGGCCCCCACCTCCGAGCGAACCCATCAACCGACCCCCTCAGGGCAAACGTGACCTTCTCCAGCCTCAGGAATCCCGCCAGGCCACTCACCCACACCCCCGATTTTGGCGGCTCACAGTCCCTCCATCCACCTGTCTCCGGGCTATCAGGGACGCAAAAACCAAGATATCGGCCTCGCTCGCCCCCTAGACTTCCGACACACCGAATATTGCTAGTTCTGTACTCGGAGTCACCTTCACCCCGATTACGTCCACAAACCCCTGCCAAAACGGGCTTACGTCCCAAACCCCTGTGCGGAGTCTGCACATCCTCCCCGTGTGTGCGTGGGTTTCCTCCGGGTGCTCCGGTTTCCTCCCACAGTCCAAAGATGTGCAGGTTAGGTGGATTGGCCATGATAAATTGCCCTTAGTGTCCAAAATTGCCCTTAGTGTTGGGTGGGGTTACTGGGTTGTGGGGATGGGGTGGAGGTGTTGACCTTGGGTAGGGTGCTCTTTCCAAGAGCCGGTGCAGACTCGATGGGCCGAATGGCCTCCTTCCGCACTGTAAATTCTATGATAATCTATGAAAACATGTGGCCGTGGTTCGTGGGCCTCCCCGCACACATCTATCTTCTTCCCCCTCAAAAAACCTACTCATATGTGCTCTATGAATGACCTTAAACTGAATGAGGCTTAGCCTCGCACACGACAAGGACGCATTCGCCCTCTGCAGGGCCTCAGCCCAAGTCCTGGCCTCCACCTCCCCTCCCCAAAGCTCCTTCACCCACTTACGCCTTGCCCCCAACAGGGCCCCCTCCCAATCCATCAGCTCCTTGCAGACCTCAGATACCTCCCCCTCCCCTATATCATCCTTCGACAGTACCTTATCCTGCAACCCCAGGGGTGGTAGCCCAGGAAAAGACGGCACCTCTCTCCTCACAAAATCCCGGAACTGCAGATACCTAAATCCGTTCCCCCATGGCAACTCATACTCTTCCTCCAGCTCCTCCAACTTTGCGAATCCTCCCCCTATAAACAGATCGCCGAATCGCTCAATCCCTGCCTGCCGCCAACCCCCCCCCCACATTCTCTCCCCCACTCCCCTCCTCCTGGCCGGGGGCTCCGACTCATATAATGTCATATAAAACGCCTCAAACATCCCGTTCACCCCCTCCGGGTCCAACACCATCCTTCCCATCTTGTCCTTTACTCTGCCAATCTCTCTCGCTGACCCTTGCTTCCTCAACTGATGGGCCAGCATCCTGCTCGCCTTTTCATCGTATTCATACATTGCCCCCTGGCCTACTGAAGGTGCCCACTGCCTTCCCCGTGGTCACTAATTCGAACGCTATCTGGAGCCTCTGTCTCTCCTGTAACAACCCTGCCTCCGGGGTCTCTGAATACCTTCCATCCACCCTCAGGATATCATCTACCAGTCTTGCCATCTCTTCCCATTTCGCCTTCTTCTTATGTTTCTCCCTGCCCCCCCCCCCCGGCTGCTGTGAAGCAACAGTGCTATCCACTGTGCTACCTTACATCAGTATTCACAGTAAAAGACAGTAAAGTAACAAAATAATCAAGAGCAAAAAGGGTGAGGAGGTAATAAATACAATAACTATTACTAGAGAATAAGCACTGGAGAAACTAATGGGGCTAAAGGCCTATAGGTCCCCTGGACCTGATGGGTTGCATCCTAGGATGTTAAAGGTAGAGGCTAGAGAGATAATGGATGCACTGGTAGTAATCTTCCAAAAATCCTTAAATTCTGGAAAAGTCCCAGAGGATTGGAGAACTGCCAATGTAACATCCTTATTCAAAAAGGGGAGACAAAAACAAAAAACAGATAACAATAGGCCAGTTAGTTTAACTTCTGTCATTGGGAAAATGTTAGAGTCCATTATAAAGGATCTAATAGCACAGCATTTAGAAATACATGATATAGTCAAGCAAAGTCATCATGACTTCATGAAGGAAAAATCTTATTAGAATCTTTTGAGCTGGTAATGAGCAAGATGCATAATGGGGTAGGATTTCCAAAAAAAGCATTTGATAAGGTACTGTACAAAAGGCTACTTAATAAGATAGGGGCGACCTCGGGTGACTGTGTGTGTGAAATTTGCACATTCTTCCCTTGTCTGCGTTGGTTTCCTCCGGGTGCTCCGGTTTCCTCCCACATTCCAAAGATGTGCAGGTTAAGCGGCTTGGCCATGCTAAATTGCCCCTAGGTGGGATTGCAGGGAGAGGGCGGGGGTGTGGGTCTGTGTAGAGTGCTCTTTCAGAGGGTCGGTGGAGACTCAATGGGCCGAATGGCCTCCTTCTACACTGTAGGGATTCTACGATAACAGCCCATGGTGTTGGGGGCAGTATATCAGCATGGATAGATAGCATGGCTAACTGATACAAGACAAAGTTGGGCTAAGAGGGGCATTTTCAAGATGGCAACCTGTAATTAGTAGAGTGCCACAGGAATCAGTGCTGGGGCCACAATTATTTATATCACACATTAATGACTTGGACAAGGAAAGTGAATGTACTGTTGCCAAGATTGTAGATGACACAAAAATAGATGGGAAGGCAAGTAGTGGTGAGGATGAAATAAAGTCTACAGAGGGATATAAACAGGTGAAGTGAGTGGTTAAAACCTGGCAGAGGGAAGTTTGCACTTTGGTAGGAAGTTAAAATGAGCTGAATATTATTTAAATGAAGAAAAGCTGCAGCACAGAGGAATTTGGGGGTCCCCTTGTGCATAAATCACAATAAGCTGGCATGCAAGTTCAGCAGGTCACAGGGAAGGCAAATAAAATGTTGGCCGTTATTTTAAATAGAGTATAAAAATAGCGAAGTCTTGTTAAAACGACACAAGGCTATAGACCACACCTGGAATACTTTGAATAGTTTTTGAATCACAGAATCCCTACAGTGCAGGAGGCATTCAGTCCATCGAGTCTGCAACAACCCTCTGAAAGAGCATCCTACCCAGGCCCACTCCTCCACCCTATCCCGATAGACTCACCTAAACTGTATATCTTTTGAACATTAAGGGGCAATTTAGCATGACCAATCCATCTAACCTGCCATCTTAGGAATGTGGAAGGAAACAGGAGCACCCGGAGGAAACCCATGGAGACATGGGAGAATGTGCAACTCCACAGTTACCCCAGGCCAGAATTGAACCCATTCCCCTGGCGCTGTGAGGCAGCAGTGCTAACCACTGTGCCACCATGCCCTTGATCCCCTTATCTAAGGAGGGATATACTGGCATTGGTGGCAGTCCAGGGAAGGCTCACTAGATTGATCCCAGGTATGGAGGGATTTTCTTATGAAGCGAGGAAGAGTTGGTTGGGCCTGTAGTCAAGTTTAGAAGAACGAGAGCCGACCTTATTGAGACATATAGGATTCTCTGGGGGTTTGACGGGGTAGGGGTGCTGAGATGATGTTTCCCCTTGTGGGAGAGTCTAGGACCAGAGGGTACAATCTCAGAGTCGGGGGTTGCCATTTAAAATAGAGATGAGGAGGAATTTCTTCTCTCAGAGGATTGCGAATCTGTGGGATTCTTTAACGCTGAGAGCTGTAGAGACTGGGTCCTTAAGTATGATTAAGGCTGAAATAGACAATTTTTTTTATCAGTAAGGGAATCAAGGGTTATGGGGATAACTGGAAAGTGGAGTTGAGGATTATTGTATCTGATCAGTCATGATCTCATTGAATGGCGGAGCAGGCTCAATGGGTCAAATAGCCTAGTTCTGTTCCTACGTCTTAAGGTCTTATACGTCAATGCTCTCCTTCAGCTGAAACTCCTAAAATCCACCCTTTCCAGTTGTTCACTCCAGCCAACCGTGATCATTTTTAGCTTCAAACTATGTCACCTTAAGCTGACCATCAAATTTCAATCACTGAAATATTCCAACTTCATGCCTTCAGTACCTCCTTCTGCAATTACCTGGTTGCTGCCTTCTCAAGCTCCACACTATAATTGCTCAAACCTCCACGAGTCACATCACATCTCGCAATAAGTGCCACTTACCCATTACTTCATCCCCTCAACTTTCCATTGGCTCCTTTCCCCATCACAGTGAGTTTAAATCTTTAATAACAAATCCCTCCACAGTTTTACCCACCATCTTCCAGTTTTGTGCCTTGGGTTACACACAGCACTTTTCAAAGTATTCCCTCCCTCTACTGTGGCATCAGCAACTGAGCTTTCAGCAGTTACATTGCTGCATTCCCATTCCAAATCACACATCTTCTTGGAAATATACTGAGGTTCCTTCACCATTGCTGGATCGAAATCCTAGAACTCCCTGTCTTATAGCATTGTGGCTGTACTTGCACCACAAAGACTAAAGAAGATTCACCACCAGCTTCTCAAGGGCAATAAATGCTGGCCATGCCAGCAATGCCCACATTTTATGAATGAAAAAAACATTGTGGTATATCTTCCCAAAGTCTTAAGCTTGCTACATTTCTCCCTTATTTCAAAAGACTCCTGAAAACCTAGCTCTCCCCTCCACTACACTCTTGGTTAAATGTAACTCCTACTCAGCTGTCAGTCTCCTTTGTGAAGTGCATGGAGATTTGTCAGAGCATTAAAGCAGCTCCCTGAGTGCTAGTGACTGTCCTGACCAGCTTTTCTGTTAACAGAACAAAGTTTGACCAGTTTATGCTTGTAACCTGAACCATAAGATTGGAATTTGACTTGGCATATTCATGGAAAGCTTAGTAAATAGAAAGACAACACACTTTAGACTTATTTTGTTGTACTTATGGCGCTCTATAGCCACCTGAAGATGGTATTTTGCTGGAAGATCAATTTCATGGAGCTTTTGACATGGGGTTAGCAAGTAATTGACAGGATTGTCAATTTGCCTCCTTTGTGACAGGAGCTCATTTCCATCATGTGGTACACTGTGCAAGGAGTATTCATATTGATTAACTCATCTAGTGCAAACAGGTGGTCTAAGACTTCATCATTCGTACCAGTATTGGAAACCCTAACCTGGCTCTTTACCAGAATATGCTACTGTTTCAACGTGTTTTAAAAATGTTTACAGCAATACCTATAATATGCTTTCAGCACAAAAACAGGCCACTCAGCTCAACTGGTCTGTGCCCAGATTTACATATCATGTGAATGTCCTCCACTTCCCCCCCATCAGCATATCCTCCTCTTCCTTTCTTCCTCAGAGGATCATCTTGCTTCCCATCAAATACATTTTTACTTTAGCAATTTAAAACTTGGGGTACATTTCTACTGAAATTCTTATTGGGTTTAGAGCTTTTCTTATACTCAAACTTGTGGACCCGAATTTTGGATTCCAAAAATCGAACCATGTCTCTGTCTAATCAATCAAACTCAATCATAATTTACAACACCTGAATTAGGTCATTTCTCACCATTTGAAGCGATTAACCATCTCAGCCAGAAAGTTACTTCACATGACAACATAAGCTGCCACAGCAGAGAAAGAAACAAGTGACCCAGCACAGATCCCGACCACCACCTGACCCTCCCGCCCGGACAGGGACCGCCCAACACCACCCACCTAGGCAGGAACCACCCAACACCACCCCACCCGGACAGGGACCGCCCAACGCCACCCCACCCAGAAAGGGACCGCCCAACGCCACCCCACCCGGACATGGACCGCTCAACGCCACCCCACCCGGACATGGACCGCTCAACGCCACCCCACCTGGACAGGGACCGCCCATCCCCACCCCACCTGGACAGGGACCGCCCATCCCTACCCCACCCGGACAGGGACCGCCCAACACCACCCCACCTGGACAGGGACCACCCATCCCCACCCCACCCAGTCAGGGACTGCCCAACACCTCCCCACCCAGACAAGGACGACCCAATGCCACCCCACCCAGACAGGAACCACCCAACACCACCCGGAGACATCCCCTCCCCTTAATCACCCGGGGACATCCCCTCCCCTTAACCACCCGGGGACATCCCCTCCCCTTAACCACCCGGGGACATCCCCTCCCCTTAACCACCCGGGGACATCCCCTCCCCTTAACCACCCGGGGACATCCCCTCCCCTTAACCACCCGGGGACATCCCCTCCCCTTAACCACCCGGGGACATCCCCTCCCCTTAACCACCCGGGGACATCCCCTCCCCTTAACCACCCGGGGACATCCCCTCCCCTTAACCACCCGGGGACATCCCCTCCCCTTAACCACCCGGGGACATCCCCTCCCCTTAACCACCCGGGGACATCCCCTCCCCTTAACCACCCGGGGACATCCCCTCCCCTTAACCACCCGGGGACATCCCCTCCCCTTAACCACCCGGGGACATCCCCTCCCCTTAACCACCCGGGGACATCCCCTCCCCTTAACCACCCGGGGACATCCCCTCCCCTTAACCACCCGGGGACATCCCCTCCCCTTAACCACCCGGGGACATCCCCTCCCCTTAACCACCCGGGGACATCCCCTCCCCTTAACCACCCGGGGACATCCCCTCCCCTTAACCACCCGGGGACATCCCCTCCCCTTAACCACCCGGGGACATCCCCTCCCCTTAACCACCCGGGGACATCCCCTCCCCTTAACCACCCGGGGACATCCCCTCCCCTTAACCACCCGGGGACATCCCCTCCCCTTAACCACCCGGGGACATCCCCCCCCCCAACCATCGCTCCACCACCTCCCAGACACAGTCCTTCCCCCACCAGCTCACCTGGACACAGATCACCTCACTCATGACCCGAAAACAGACCCCTTCACCACTATCCCACCTGGACACAACCCCCCGCCCACCTCCGGACATAGACACTGGTCTCTCCCTCACCAACCACACAAAGACAAACCCCTCCCGTAGGAAAACAAAGGTACGTTTAAGGGATGTCGATGTGTATGGGTAAACATTCAAAATAAGGTATAATTTTATGGAGATGTAATATAATGTTTCTATGGCTGTAAGGGACCAGTAGCGAGATCCATGCTGGGCAAAGATGTGTGCGACTGGGATTCTATTGTACTCACTGAGGGCTACGGTGTGAAGAATAAAGAAGGGCATTGCTTAGCAACACCCTTCCCCGCCATCCCGCCTGGACAGAGGCCACCCAGACACCACACTCCTCCCTCCCTCCAGCCCGCCATCTGGATACTGACTCCGGCACTCTACCTGGACACGCATCCCCGCCCCCGCCCGACCACGGGGCCTACACACCACCGACCCGCCCGCTCGCCTCCCCCGGAGAACCGAGGCGCCACGCCGCCACCCCCATCCCGCCATCTCAGCCCGACCGCAAACTGGAACGCAGAGCCGGCAGCAAGCGCCCCCCAGCCCGAGCCTCCCCCGGTGATCCCCGAGCCGTCCCCGGAACACTTCATCCCCACCGGAGCCCAAGGCCGCCCGTCCCCGGACTGCGTTCTGGTCTGACCCACTCGCTCCCGGCCCTGTACCTGGCGGCTCTCCTGCTCTCGGGGTCGCCATCGTATCCCCGCTGCTGTCATTCACATCCTCTCCTGGACAGTCGAGGCCAGAGGCCGGCTTTCGATTCAAAGGAACAAAACCCAGGCAGGGGAAAAGTGACAGAAAATAAACGGAAAACTCTGGGCCGCTTTCGCTCCAACTCGAATCTGACCTACTGCGCATGCGTCTCGCCCACAACAGAGCTTCCACCAACAGCAGGGGGCGGTGTTCAGGGAGAGGGCAGTGAAGGGGCGGGGCTGTGGTGGAGAGATAGGGAGGGGCTGTGTTGAGATAGGGCGGGGCGGCGTCAGATAGGGCGGGGCTACATTTAGATAGAGGCTGCATTCAGATATGGTGGGGCTGTGTTGAGATCTGGCATGGCTGCATTGAGATCGGGTGGGGGCAGTGTTCAGGCAGGGCAGTGCTGAGATAGGGCGGGGCAATGTTGTGAAAAGGCGGGGCTGCATGAGATAGAGCAGGGCTGCATTGAGATAGGGTGGGACAGTGTTGAGATAGGGCGGGGCAGTGTTGACATAGGGCAGGGCGGTGTTGAGATAGGCCGGGGCTGTGTGAGATAGGGTGGGGCTGCATTGAGATAGGGTGGGGCTGCATTGAGATAGGTTGGGGCTGCATGAGATAGGGTGGGGCTGTGTTTAGATAGGGTGGGGCCGCATGAGATAGGGCAGGGCTGTGTTGAGATAGGGCGGGCTGTGTGAGATAGGGCTGGGCTGCATTGAGATAGGGCAGGGCTGCATTGAGATAGGGTGTGGCTGTGTTGAGATAGGGTGGGACTGCGTTGACATAGGGCGGGGCTGTGTTGAGTTAGGGCGGGCTGTGTTGAGATAGTGCGGGGCTGCATTGAGATAGGGTGCGGCTGTATTGAGATAGGGCAGGGCAGTGTTGAGATAGGGTGGGCAGTGTTGAGATAGGCCGGTGCTGTGTGAGATAGGGCAGGGCTGCATTTAGATAGGGTGGGGCAGTGTTGAGATAGGGCGGGGCTGTATTGTGTTGAGGGGGTGGTGTGATAGGGCGGGGTTGCATTGAGAGAGGGCAGGGCAGTGTTGAGATAGGGCGGGGCAGTGTTGAGATAGGGCGGGGCAGTGTTGAGATAGGGCGGGGCAGTGTTGAGATAGGGTGGGCAGTGTTGAGATAGGGCGGGGCTGCATTTAGATAGGGTGGGGCTGCGTTGAGATAGGGCGGGGCAGTGTTGAGATAGGGCGGGGCAGTGTTGAGATAGGGCGGGGCAGTGTTGAGATAGGGCGGGGCTGCATTTAGATAGGGTGGGGCAGTGTTGAGATAGGGTGGGCAGTGTTGAGATAGGCCGGGGCTGTGTGAGATAGGGCGGGGCTGTGTGAGATAGGGCGGGGCTGCATTTAGATAGGGTGGGGCAGTGTTGAGATAGGGTGGGGCAGTGTTGAGATAGGGTGGGCAGTGTTGAGATAGGGCGGGGCAGTGTTGAGATAGGGCGGGGCAGTGTTGAGATAGGGCGGGGCAGTGTTGAGATAGGGCGGGGCAGTGTTGAGATAGGGCGGGGCAGTGTTGAGATAGGGTGGGCAGTGTTGAGATAGGGCGGGGCTGCATTTAGATAGGGTGGGGCAGTGTTGAGATAGGGTGGGCAGTGTTGAGATAGGCCGGGGCTGTGTGAGATAGGGCGGGGCTGCATTTAGATAGGGCGGGGCAGTGTTGAGATAGGGTGGGCAGTGTTGAGATAGGCCGGGGCTGTGTGAGATAGGGCGGGGCTGCATTTAGATAGGGTGGGGCAGTGTTGAGATAGGGTGGGGCTGCATTGAGATAGGGTGGGGCTGTATTGTGTTGAGGGGGTGGTGTGATAGGGCGGGGTTGCATTGAGAGAGGGCAGGCAGTGTTGAGATAGGGTGGGGTGCATTGAGATAGGGTGGGGCTGTATTGTGTTGAGGGGGTAGTGTGATAGGGTGGGGTTGCATTGAGAGAGGGCAGGGCAGTGTTGAGATCGGGCAGGGCGGTGTTGCGATAGGGCGGGGCTGCTTTGCGATAGGGCGGGGCAGTGTTGAGATCGGACGAGGCTGTGTTGTGATCGGGCGGGCTGTGTTGAGATAGGGCGGGCTGTGTTGAGATAGTGCGGGGCTGCTTTGTGATAGGGCGGGGCAGTGTTGAGATCGGACGAGGCAGTGTTGTGATAGGGCGGGCTGTGTTGAGATAGGGTGGGGCTGTATTGATTGGGGTGGAGCGGTGTTGGGAGTGCGGGGGTGTAGGGAGAGGAGTAGGGCAGTATTAGAACATCGAAAAATACAGCACAGAACAGGCCCTTCGGCTCGCGATGTTGTGCCGAACCTTTGTCCTAGATTAATCATAGATTATCATAGAATTTACAGTGCAGAAAGAGGCCATTCGGCCCATCGAGTCTGCACCAGCTCTTGGAAAGAGCACCCTACCCAAGTCCAACACCTCCACTCTACCCCATAACCCAGTAACCCCACCCAATACTAAGGGCAATTTTGGACACTAAGGGCAATTTATCATGGCCAATCCACCTAACCTGCACATCTTTGGTCTGTGGGAGGAAACCAGAGCACCTGGAGGAAACCCACGCACACACGGGGAGGATGTGCAGACTCAGCACAGACAGTGCTCCAAGCCGGAATCGAACCTGGGATCCTGGAGCTTTGAAGCAATTGTGCTATCCACAATGCTACCGTGCTGCCCTTAAGAACAAATTAATCTACACTACATCATTCTACCGTAATCCATGGACCTATCCAATAGCTGCTTGAAGGTCCCTAATGTTTCCGACTCAACTACTTCCACAGGCAGTGCATTGCATGCCCCCACTACTCTCTGGGTAAAGAACCTACCTCTGACATCCCCCCTATATCTTCCACCATTCACCTTAAATTTATGTCCCCTTGTAATGGTTTGTTTCACCCGGGGAAAAAGTCTTTGACTGTCTATCTATCCCCCTGGTCATCTTATAAACCTCTATCAAGTCGCCCCTCATCCTTCTCCGTTCTAATGAGAAAAGGCCTAGCACCCTCAGCCTTTCATCGTAAGACCTACTCTCCATTCCAGGGAATATCCTTGTAAATCTCCTTTGCACCTTTTCCAAAGCTTCCACATCCTTCCTAAAATGAGGCAACCAGAACTGTGCACAGTACTCCAAATATGGCCTTACCAAGGTTTTGTACAGCTGCATCATCACCTCACGGCTCTTAAATTCAATCCCTCTGTTAATGAACGCTAGCACACCATAGGCCTTCTTCACAGCTCTATCCACTTGAGTGGCAACTTTCAAAGATGTATGAACATAGACCCCAAGATCTCTCTGCTCCTCCACATTGCCAAGAACCCTACCGTTAACCCTGTATTCTGCATTCATATTTGTCCTTCCAAAATGGACAACCTCACACTTTTCAGGGTTAAACTCCATCTGCCACGTCTCAGCCCAGCTCTGCATCCTATCTATGTCTCTTTGAAGCCGACAACAGCCTTCCTCACTATCCACAACTCCACCAATCTTCGTATCGTCTGCAAATTTACTGACCCACCCTTCAACTCCCTCATCCAAGTCATTAATGAAAATCACAAACAGCAGAGGACCCAGAACTGATCCCTGCGGTACGCCACTGGTAACTGGGGTCCAGGCGGAATATTTGCCATCCACCACCACTCTCTGACTTCTATCGGTTAGCCAGTTCGTTATCCAGCTGGCCAAATTTCCCATTATCCCATGCCCCCTTACTTTCTGCATAAGCCTACCATGGGGAACCTTATCAAATACCTTACTAAAATCCATGTACACTACATCCACTGCTTTACCTTCATCCACATGCTTGGTCACCTCCTCAAAGAATTCAATAAGACTTGTAAGGCAAGACCTACCCCTCACAAATCCGTGCTGACTATCCCTAATCAAGCAGTGTCTTTCCAGATGCTCAAAAATCCTATCCTTCAGTACCCTTTCCATTACTTTGCCTACCACCGAAGTAAAACTAACTGGCCTGTAATTCCCAGGGTTATTCCTATTCCCTTTTTTGAACAGGGGCACGACATTCGCCACTCACCAATCCCCTGGTACCCTCCCTGTTGACAGTGAGGACAAAAAGATCATTGCCAACGGCTCTGCAATTTCATCTCTTGCTTCCTATAGAATCCTTGGATATATCCTGTCAGGCCCGGGGGACTTGTCTATCCTCAAGTTTTTCAAAATGCCTAACACATCTTCCTTCTTAACAAGTTAAGGGCAACACGGTAGCATTGTGGATAGCACAATTGCTTCACAGCTCCGGGGTCCCAGGTTCGATTCCGGCTTGGGTCACTGTCTGTGCGGAGTCTGCACATCCTCCCCGTGTGTGCTTGGGGGTTTCCTCCAGGTGCTCCGGTTTCCTCCCACAGTCCAAAGATGTGCAGGGTAGGTGCATTGGCCATGATAAATTGCCCTTAGTGTCCAAAATTGCCCTTAGTGTTGGGTGGGGTTGCTGGGTTATGGGGATAGGGTGGAGTTGTTGACCTTGGGTAGGATGCTCTTTCCAAGAGCCGGTGCAGACTCGATGGGCCGAATGGCCTCCTTCTGCACTGTAAATTCTATGAGGTATCTCCTCGAGCTTACCAGTCTGTTTCACACTGTCCTCCACAACAATATGGCCCCTCTCATTCGTAAATACTGAAGAAAAGTACTCATTCAAGACCTCTCCTATCTCTTCAGACTCAATACACAATCTCCAGCTACTGTCCTTGATCGGACCCACCTTCGCTCTTGTCATTCTCATGTTTCTCACATATGTGTAAAAGGCCTTGGGGTTTTCCTTGATCCTTCCTGCCAAAGATTTTTCATGCCCTCTCTTAGCTCTCCTAATCCCTTTCTTCAATTCCCTCATGGCTATCAGACAGGGCCTTCCAGCACCCTGTCTGAACCTTGTTTCCTCAGCCTTACATAAGTATCCTTCTTCCTCTTAACAAGACATTCAACCTCTCTTGTCAACCATGGTTCCCTCACTCGACCATCTCTTCCCTGCCTGACAGGGACATACATATCAAGGACACGTAGTACCTGTTCCTTGAACAAGTTCCACATTTCACTTGTGTCCTTCCCTGACAGCCTATGTTCCCAACTTATGCACTTCAATTCTTGTCTGACAACATCGTATTTACCCTTGCCCCAATTGTAAACCTTGTCCTGTTGCACGCACCTATCCCTCTCCATTACTAAAGTGAAAGTCACAGAATTGTGGTCACTATCTCCAAAATGCTCCCCCACTAACAAATCTATCTCTTGCCCTGGTTCATTACCAAGTACCAAATCCAATATGGCCTCCCCTCTGGTCGGACAATCTACATACTGTGTTAGAAAAGCTTCCTGGACACACTGCACAAACACCCCCCATCCAAACTATTTGATCTAAAGAGTTTCCACTCAATGTTTGGGAAGTTGAAGTCACCCATGACTACTACCCTGTGACTTCTGCACCTTTCCAAAATCTGTTTCCCAATCTGTTCCTCCACATCTCTGCTACTATTGGGGGGCCTATAGCAAACTCCCAACAAGGTGACTGCTCCTTTCCTATTTCTGACTTCAACCCATACTACCTCAGTAGGCAGATCCTCCTTGAACTGCCTTTCTGCAGCTGTTATACTATCTCGAATTAACAATGCCACCCCCCCCCCCACTTCTTTTACCACCCTCCCTAATCTTATTGAAACATCTATAACCAGGGACCTCCCAAAAACATTTCTGCCCCTCTTCTATCCAAGTTTCCGTGATGGCCACCACATCGTAGTCCCAGGTACCGATCCATGCCTTAAGTTCACCCACCTTATTCCTGATGCTTCTTGCGTTGAAGTATACATACTTTAACCCATCTCCGTGCCTGCAAGTACTCTCCTTTGTCAGTGTTCCCTACCCCACTGCCTCATTACACTCTTTGGCGTCCTGAATATCGGCTACCTTAGTTGCTGGACGACAAATCCGGTTCCCATTCCCCTGCCAAATTAGTTTAAACCCTCCCGAAGAGTACTAGAAAACCTTCCCCATGATATTGGTGCCCCTCTGGTTCAGATGCAACCCGTCCTGCTTGTACAGGTCCCACCTTCCCCAGAATGCGCTCCAATTATCCAAATACCTGAAGCCCTCCCTCCTACACCATTCCTGCAGCCACATGTTCAACTGCACTCTTTCCCTATTCCTAGCCTCGCTATCACGTGGCACCGGCAACAAACCAGAGATGACAACTCTGTCTGTCCTGGCTTTTAACTTCCAGCCTAACTCCCTAAACTCATTTATTACCTCCACACCCCTTTTCCTACGTATGTCGTTGGTACCAATGTGCACCACGACTTCGGCTGCTCCCTCTCCCCTTTAAGGATCCTGACGATCCGAGACATCCCTGGCCCTGGCACCCGGGAGGCAACATACCTTCCGAGAGTCTCGCTCGCGACCACAGAATCTCCTATCTATTCCCCTAACCATTAAATCTCCTGTTACTTTTGCTTTTCTATCCTCCCTCCTTCTCTTCTGAGCTCCAGAGCCAGACTTAGTGCCAGAGACCTGGCTGCTAGGGCCTTCCCCCGGTAGGTCATCCCCCCCAACAGCATCCAAAACGGTATACTTGTTTTGAAGGGGAACGGCCACGAGGGATCCCTGCACTGTCTGCCTGTTTGTTTTCTTTCCCCTGACTGTAACCCGGCTACTCTTGTCCTGTACCATGGGTGTGGTTACCTCCCTGTAACTCTTCTCTATAACCCCCTCTGCCTACCGGATGATCCGAAGTTCATCCAGCTCCAGCTCCAATTCCCTAACACGGTCTCTGAGGAGCTGGAGTTGAGTGCACTTCCCGCAGGTATAGTCAGGGGGGACACCGGTGGTATCCCTCACCACCCATATCCTACAGGAGGAGCATGCAACTGGCCTAGCCTCCATCCCCTCTTACCTTACAGAATATAGCTGCCCTGTGGACCAACTGGACCTCCGCCCTCCGACTCTGCTCCCAGTCAGCTGCACTTTCTGTAAACTCCTGGCTCCCTTCTCGCTCTTTGCGGAAATGTAGGAAACAAAATGAAAGGAGCACCTTACTCCCTCCTTACCTAACTCCCTCAGTCAGCAAACTCTCACTATAGCACTCAAATGCACCCAAATTCAGCACTCCCTCAGTCACCAAACTCTCACTATAGCACTCAAATGCACCAATTTCAGCACTCCCTCAATCACCAAACTCTCACTATCGCATTCAAATGCACCCAAATTCAGCACTCCCTCAGTCACCAAATTCTCACTATAGCACTCAAATGCACCAAATTCAGCCCGCAGTGCAAACAAAGTCTGCACTGTAGGTGGATCACTTTTATACTGTGAATCTAGCCTCTGAAAACTGGCCTCATCTAATAACCTAATTAACAAGCTCCAGCTGCAAGTACCAACAAGTAGAACCTTTGTTTAAAGTTGATTGAAAATTCACCTTCTTCTAAACCAAACAACTTGAAGGTGAATGCTGCACAGACCCCTGCCTAATCCCCACCCTTTACCTGCCCTACCTTCTGTCCTCCCAACCCTATGCCTGTGGTGGGAGTGGGACTACCTGAGGCCTGGCGCTGTAGGCCCCCTCCTGGGGTGATGGCCCTGCTGCCTGCCTCTGTCCTCCCACCCCTCTGCCTGAGGTGGGAGTGGGAACATCCAGGGGCCTTTTGCTGCAGGCCCCTGTGGTGGTATGTATTAGGGGTAGTACGGTACCTGTGATGCCGAGAGGCTTTTGGTAGATAGACACTGGGTCCTGATTGGATCTGCCGCCTGCTGGCTCCACCCAGTAAGGCGGAGTATAAGAGCCCGGGTTCTCCCAGCAGCTGCATTCTGTAACTGAGCTGCTGGGGAACAAGTCTTGCTTAATAAAGCCTCGATTGACTTCATCACTTCTCGACTCGTGAGTAATTGATTGTGCCACAATTTATTAAGCAGACTTAAAAATACTATGGAGCTCCGGATCGCCCCGGAGTGTCTGCGAATCAGCCCCCATGCAGCAAACTCAGCGGCCGTATTTAAACACTGGCTAGCGTGCTTCGAAGGGTACCTCCGAACGGCCCCCGGCCGGACCACAGAAGACCAGAAAATGCAGGTCCTGCATTCCAAGGTGAGCCCAGAGATCTACACGTTCATCGAAGACGCGGAGGATTTCCCGACGGCGCTCACCATGCTGAAAGTGGTCTACATTCAGCCCGTAAACCAAGTCTACGCACACCACCAACTCGCGATGAGACGGCAAATCCCCGGAGAATCACTGGATGAGTTCTACAGCACGCTGCTGATATTGGGAAGGAACTGCAACTGCCCATCGGTGAGCGCAAACGAACATATGGAGCTCCTAATCAGGGATGCTTTTGTGGCAGGTATGACTTCTTCCCAAATTCGCCAGTGACTGCTAGAGAGAGACTCATTAGGGCTCACAGAGGCACGGGCCCTTGCGGCCTCCCTCGCCCTGGCCTCACAAAATGCCCGCGACTATGGCAACGACCGCGCGGCAGTCCCTTGGGCTCCGTGGACCCCCGTTGCGACCGACTCCCCGGCAACCCCCACCCCTCCGCAAGCCTGCGCGGCCAGAGCACCAGACCACCCGGGAGGGCCCCGCTGCTATTTTTGCGGGCAGACGAAACACCCCCGGCAGCGCTGCCCGGCCCGCTCGGCCATCTGTAAAAGTTGCGGCAAAAAGGGGCACTACTCAGCGGTGTGCCAGTCCGGGGGGGTCGCCGCAATCTCTGGGGGAGAACAGGGACAGCAGACTCAACCCCCCCCAACGATCCATGTGCGGCCAACGGGCGCCGCCATTTTGGGTCCCGGACGCCACGCGGGGAGGATGGGCGCCGCCATCTTGTGACCCCCCCGGCCACGTGCGATCCATGGGCACGGCCATTTTGTCCGCACCCGACCGCGTGCGATCCATGGACGCCGCCATCTTGGCTGATAGCCAAGGACCCCAGCATAAACAGCTCCATGGGGTCTGAAGAAAACGCCCCGGTGCAACAACCACGACTGGCTTCGGTGACCCTGGACGAGTCGTGGCCCCGGACGCTCCAAACGGCAACAAATACGGTGCTGGTCAACGGGTACGAAACGCCATGTCTGATCGACTCTGGGAGCACGGAAAGTTTTATTCATCCAGATACGGTAAGACGCTATTTTCTTTCCATTCGTCCGAGCACCCAAAATATTTTCCTGGCAGCGGGATCCCATTCCATAGAAATCAAAGGGTTCTGCATCGCGAACCTAACGGTGCAAGGGAGGGAGTTTAAGAATTATAGGCTTTATGTCCTTCCCCAACTCTGCGCTCCTACTCTCCTAGGATTAGATTTCCAATGTAACCTCCAGAGCCTAACGTTCCAATTCGGCGGCCCTATACCCCCCTCACTATCTGCAGCCTTGCGACCCTCAAGGTTGAACCGCCTTCCTTGTTTGCGAACTGTCATGATATTCAAACACACACATCATGATGGACACACCAACAGACAATCCAGAACACACAACACCACAACCAATCACACACAAAGACAGGAACCATATAAAAGCACGAACACGACACCTGGTGGACAGTAGGTCTGGGGACAAGGACACGGACACAACCTGTTTTAACATCACAAACAGGGAATCCCCACGTGCAGAGTATCAAGACAAAACTGTACATAGAAAGTTTAAATAAAATAGCGTTGTACCATATACAACTGTGTTGGCTCATCTGTGTGTCAGAATGCCCAACACCACACGAACCTCACCCCAGATTGCAAACCCGTCGCCACTAGGAGCAGACGATACAGCGCCCAGGATAGAACGTTTATCCGGTCTGAAGTCCAGCGGCTGCTGAAGGAAGGCATAATCCAGGCCAGCAATAGTCCCTGGAGAGCCCAGGTGGTAGTTGTAAAGACCGGGTAGAAGCAGAGGATGGTCGTAGACTATAGTCAAACCATCAACAGGTACATGCAGCTAGATGCGTACCCTCTCCCCCGCATATCCGACATGGTCAACCGGATTGCACAGTACAAGGTCTTTTCCACCATGGACCTTAAGTCCGCATACCACCAGCTTCCCATCCGCCCGAGTGACCGCAAGTACACGGCCTTCGAGGCAGACGGGCGGCTCTACCACTTTTTAAGGGTCCCATTTGGCGTCACTAACGGCGTCTCGGTCTTCCAACGGGAGATGGACCGAATGGTTGACCAGCACGGTTTGCGGGCCACGTTCCCATACCTCGACAATGTAACCATCTGCGGCCATGACCAGCAGGACCACGACGCCAACCTCCGCAAATTCCTCCAGACCGCTAATGCCCTGAACCTCACCTATAACGAGGAAAACTGCGTGTTTAGCACCAACCGTCTAGCCATCCTCGGCTACCTAGTGCGTAATGGAGTGATAGGCCCCGACCCTGAACGCATGCGCCCCCTTATGGAATTTCCCCCTCCCCCACTGCTCTTAAGCCCTGAAACGCTGCCTGGGCTTCTTCTCGTATTACGCCCAGTGGGTTCCCCGATACGCAGACAAGGCCCGCCTGTTAATTCAGTCCACTACCTTCCCCCTGTCGACAGAGGCCCGCCAGGCCTTCAGCCGCATCAAAGCGGATATCGCAAAGGCCACGATGCACGCAATCGACGAGTCCCTCCCCTTCCAAGTCAAGAGCGACGCATGCGATGTAGCTCTGGCGGCCACTCTCAACCAAGCGGGCAGACCCGTGGCCTTTTTCTCCCGTACCCTCCACGCCTCAGATATCCGCCACTCCTCAGTGGAAAAGGAAGCCCAAGCCATAGTGGAAGCTGTGCGACATTGGAGGCATTACCTGGCCGGCAGGAGATTCACTCTCCTCACTGACCAACGGTCGGTAGCCTTTATGTTCAATAATGCACAGCGGGGCAAAATCAAGAACGACAAGATCTTGAGGTGGAGGATCGAGCTCTCCACCTATAACTATGAGATCTTGTATCGTCCCGGAAAGCTGAACGAGCCGTCTGATGCCCTATCCCGCGGCACATGTGCCAACGCACAAGTAGACCGTCTCCAAGCCCTCCACGAGGACCTCTGCCACCCGGGGGTCACTCGATTCTACCACTTTGTGAAGACCCGCAACCTCCCCTACTCTGTGGAGGAGGTCCGAACAGCCACTAGGAACTGCCAAATATGCGCATAGTGCAAGCTGCACTTTTTCAGGCCAGGTAGAGCGCACCTGATAAAGGCTTCCCGTCCCTTTGAGTGCCTCAGTCTGGATTTCAAAGGCCCCCTCCACTCCACCAACCGCAACGCGTACTTCCTAAACGTGGTGGACGATTACTCCCGTTTCCCCTTCGCCATCCCCTGCCCCGACATGACCCCGGCCACGGTCATTAAAGCCCTCTGCACCATCTTTACACTGTTCGGTTTCCCCGCATACATCCATAGCGACAGGGGGTCCTCCTTCATGAGCGACGAACAGTGTCAATTCCTGCTCAGCAAGGGCATTGCCTTGAGCAGGACGACCAGTCACAACCCCCAGGGGAACGGTCAGGTAGAGAGGGAGAACGGTACAGTCTGGAAGACCGTCCCACTGGCCCTACGGCCCAGAGGTCTCCCAGTTTCCCGTTGGCAGGAAGTCCTCCCGGATGCCCTCCACTCCATCCGGTCGCTGCTGTGTACGACAATTAATCAAACGCCTCATGAGCACCTCCTTGTCTTCCCTAGGATGTCCTCCTCCGGAACGTCTCTGCCAACCTGGCTGGCAGCCCCAGGACCCATCTTGCTCCGAAAGCATGTGCGGGCGCACAAATCGGACCCGTTGGTCGAGAGGGTTCATCTTCTCCACGCAAACCCTCAGTACGCCTACGGGGCGTACCCAGAGGGCTGACAGGACACGGTCTCCCTGCGGGACCTGGCGCCCGCTGGAACCCCCCCCCCCAACACCAATCACCCCCTCCCTCCCGCCGGCGAACCCCACGGCAGCTCCCTTCCCGGGTGGATCGGTCCTCCTCCCGTGCCCGTCCAGGAGTAGTGAAACAGGAACAAACAGCGCAATGCTCCCAGAGACGACAGTGCCCGAGCCAGCACCTGCACCACCACCGGGGCTGAGACGATCGCCAAGGACGACCAGGGCACCCACTTGTCTCGTGGAATCCGGGTGACAAAGCAAAAATCTGTAAATAAATCAGCCAAAATCTGTAAATAGTTAACTGTTGAGATCAAGGCATAGCCACTGTATGGAGATAATTCCAGGACCAACTTTGTAAACCCCTACCGCCATGCGACCCACCACCCCGCCGGGTTCCTTTTTAACAAGGGACGAATGTGGTGGTATGCATTAGGGGTAGTACGGTACCTGTGATACCGAGAGGCTATTGGTAGACAGACACTGGGTCCTGATTGGATCTGCCACCTGCTGGCTCCACCCAGCAAGGCGGAGTATAAGAGCCCGGGTTCTTGCTTAATCAAGCCTCAATTGACTTCATCACTTCTCGACTCGTGAGTAATTGATTGTGCCACAGCCCCCCCCTGGGGTGAAGACCCTGCTGCCTGCCTCTGTCCTCCCACCCCTCTGCCTGAGGTGGGAGTGGGAACGCACAGGGGCCTTTTGCTGCAGGCCCCCTCCTGGGGTGAAGGCCCTGCTGCCTGCCTCTGTCCTCCCACCCCTCTGCCTGAGGTGGGAGTAGGACCAGCTGGGGCCTGGTGCTGTGCCCACCTCCTGGGGTGAAGACCCTGCTGCCAGCCTTCTGTCCTCCCACCCCTCTGCCTGAGGTGGGAGTGGGACCACCTGGGGCTGCAACAAAAGACATTGTTTCGGGATCCTGCAGGGCTGTAGAGCGTCATCCGCCCACCTTATTACCACTTGTGGCGCGTGTGGGGCAGTTTTGGACATTACCTTGGGCCCCTCCAGGGCTGAAGAACGCTGCCCCACTGCTCTGCAGCACATTCCCTTGAGGCATCTGTGCGTAAGGTGTCACGTCCCTACCTCCTTTCCCCTTTAATTGTTTGACGCACGGCCAGGTCGTACCAGGGGTGGGCATGGCGAGCACCTCTGGGGCAACCTCCACTCTGCCAGGGGCAGGGCGGCCAAGCACTTATGCGGGGGCGGCAGCCTCTTGATCTTCCGCTGCCTCTGTGGCCCCCACGCCCTTCCGCCCACTAACGCGGCGACTGGGGGTGAAGTGCAATGCCCACCCCACAATGACCATCGAGGCGCGCACCCGTGCGATGGCCGCAGTTGTCGGCCCCTCGGCCATTGTAGCCGCCTCGCGGATGTTTGGCAAGGCCGTGTTTTTCCTGCGGGCCGAGCAAGCGGCCCACTGGGCCCTGTAAAGGGGGCTCACGGTGGGCGGGACACACGTGGCGGTGGACCCGCTGGAGGCCACCGCCGAGCGTGTCGTTCTTTCAAACGTCCCGCACTACATTCCTACTGAGCTCCTCCTCCCCCATCTCAACCTACAGGGGGAGGTCAGGTCCGGGGTGGCGCTGCTGACGCTCGGCCTTCGGGACCCCTCCCTCCGCCATATATACTCCTTCCGGCGACAGGTTTTTATCTGCCTAACCCGGGAGGAGGTCACCGAGGGAGGTTTTGTGGTCACCCATCAAGGGGAGGACGACAAGGTATTTTGGTCGGCGGACGGCATGTGGTGCCATGCCTGCAGAGGGCTGGGGCATATTCGCCGGAACTGCCCCACCCTAACAGCCGCCGCCAACACCACCTCCACGGTGGCTGCGGCTGGCACTGCCCCCCTCTCCTCTACCCCCCTCTCACCTGCCCAGCAGCCGGCCCCAGATAACATCGCGGCTGCTGGCGGGGGGGAGAGGGAGCCCCCGGTAGACCAGAGGCAGCCCAAAAAGGCAAAAAAGAAGACGGCACGGCGATCGGAAACAACCCATTCACTCCTTGGCCCCATCACGGGTACTGACTCCTGTAGCGCACAAAGACTCCCGAGAGACGAATAGAGGTGAAGTCGATGAGGCTTTATTAAGCGTGACTCGTTCCCCGCAGTTCAGCAACAGACTGGAGCTGCGGGGAGAATTCCTGGTTCTTATACTCCGCCTTCAGGGCGGAGCTAGAGATCAACAGCCAACCAGGACCCGGGATCTGTCAGCCAATGACATCACGGCTTCACAGTCCCACATGACCCCTATTGCATACTACCACATATTGTAGCGCACAAAGACTCCCGAGAGACGAATAGAGGTGAAGTCGATGAGGCTTTCTGTGCTCCCGGAGTCGACCAGGCATGGTGTCTCGTGTCCGTTGATCAGCACCGTTGTTGTCGTCGTCTGGAGCGTCCGGGGCCGTGCTTGGTCCAGCGTCATTGAGGCCAGACGTGGTCGTAGTGCTTCAGCGTCTTCCTCGAACCCCGTGGAGCCGTCGATGCTGGGGTCCATTGTTGCCGTCCAAGATGGCGGCGGGGGTGAACAAAATGGCCACCCCCATGCATCGCACATGGCTGGGGGGTCACAAGATGGCGGCGGGGGTGGACAAAATGGCCGCCCCCATGCGTCGCACAGGGCTGGGGGGTCCCAAGATGGCGGCGCCCCTCCTCCCCTCGTGGTGGCCGGGACCCAATATGGCGGCGCCTGCGGGCCGCACATGGGACGCTGGGGGGGTTGGGGAGCGTTTGGAACGCGCAGGACTCCTTCTTCTCCGGGGACAGCGGCGACCCCCCGGGACCGGCACACAGCCGCGAAATGGCCCTTTTTCCCGCAGCTCTTGCAAATCGTTGCGCGGGCCGGGCAGCGCTGCCGGGGGTGTTTCGCCTGGCCGCAGAAATAGCAGCGGGCTCCCCCGGGACGACTTGGCGTCTGAACCGCGCAAGCCTGTGGGGGGGGTTTGTCGCGACGGGGGTCCACGGAGCCCAAGGGGAGCGCGGTCGGGGCCGTAGGCGCGGGCGTTTCGCGCGGCCACATCTAGTGAGGCTGCAAGGGCCCGTGCCTCTGCGAGTCCTAGCGACTCTTTTTCTAAAAGTCTTTGGCGGATTTGGGGAGAGTTCATACCAGCCACAAACGCATCGCGAATTAACATGTCCGTGTGTTCAATCGCGTTTACCGGCGGGCAGCTGCAGGCCCGTCCCAAAATTAGCAGCGCGGCGTAGAATTCGTCTAGCGATTCTCCTGGACTTTGCCGTCTCGTTGCGAGTTGGTAGCGTGCGTAGATCTGGTTCACTGGGCGAACATAGATGCTCTTTAGTGCTGTGGACGCCGTCTGGAAATCCTCTGCGTCTTCTATGAGAGGGTAAATTTCCGGGCTTACCCTCGAGTGCAGGACCTGTAGTTTCTGGTCTTCTGTGACCCGGCCGGGGGCCGTTCAGAGGTAGGCTTCGAAACAAGTCTGCCAGTGTTTAAAAACTGCTGCTGAGTTCACTGCGTGGGGGCTGATCCTCAGGCATTCCGGGACGATCCTGAGCTCCATAGTCCTTTAAGAACAAGAACAACAAAAAACAAAGAAATGTACAGCACAGGAACAGGCCCTTCGGCCCTCCAAGCCCGTGCCGACCATGCTGCCCGACTAAACTACAATCTTCTACACTTCCTGGGTCCGTATCCTTCTATTCCCATCCTATTCATATATTTGTCAAGATGCCCCTTAAATGTCCCTATCGTCCCTGCTTCCACTACCTCCTCCGGTAGCGAGTTCCAGGCACCCACTACCCTCTGCGTAAAAAACTTGCCTCGTACATCTACTCTAAACCTTGCCCCTCTCACCTTAAACCTATGCCCCCTAGTAATTGACCCCTCTACCCTGGGGAAAAGTCTCTGACTATCCACTCTGTCTATGCTCCTCATAATTTTGTATACCTCTATCAGGTCTCCCCTCAACCTCCTTCGTTCCAGTGAAAACAAACCGAGTTTATTCAATCGCTCCTCATAGCTAATGCCCTCCATACCAGGCAACATTCTGGTAAATCTCTTCTGCACCCTCTCTAAAGCCTCCACATCCTTCTGGTAGTGTGGCGACCAGAATTGAACACTATACTCCAAGTGTGGCCTAACTAAGGTTCTATACAGCTGCAACATGACTTGCCAATTCTTATACTCAATGCCCCGGCCAATGAAGGCAAGCATGCCGTATGCCTTCTTGACTACCTTCTCCACCTGTGTCGCCCCTTTCAATGACCTGTGGACCTGTACTCCTAGATCTCTTTGACTTTCAATACTCTTGAGGGTTCTACCATTCACTGTATATTCCCTACCTGCATTAGACCTTCCAAAATGCATTACCTCACATTTGTCCGGATTAAACTCCATCTGCCATCTCTCCGCCCAAGTCTCCAAACAATCTAAATCCTGCTGTATCCTCCGACAGTCCTCATCGCTATCCGCAATTCCACCAACCTTTGTGTCGTCTGCAAACTTACTAATCAGACCAGTTACATTTTCCTCCAAATCATTTATATATACTACAAAGAGCAAAGGTCCCAGCACTGATCCCTGTGGAACACCACTGGTCACAGCCCTCCAATTAGAAAAGCATCCCTCCATTGCTACTCTCTGCCTTCTATGGCCTAGCCAGTTCTGTATCCACCTTGCCAGCTCACCCCTGATCCCGTGTGACTTCACCTTTTGTACTAGTCTACCATGAGGGACCTTGTCACAGGCCTTCCTGAAGTCCATATAGACAACATCTACTGCCCTACCTGCATCAATCATCTTAGTGACCTCCTCGAAAAACTCTATCAAGTTAGTGAGACACGACCTCCCCTTCACAAAACCGTGCTGCCTCTCACTAATACGTCCATTTGCTTCCAAATGGGAGTAGATCCTGTCTCGAAGAATTCTCTCCAATAATTTCCCTACCACTGAAGTAAGGCTCACCGGCCTGTAGTTCCCGGGATTATCCTTGCTACCCTTCTTAAACAGAGGAACAACATTGGCTATTCTCCAGTCCTCCGGGACATCCCCTGAAGACAGCGAGGATCCAAAGATTTCTGTCAAGGCCTCAGCAATTTCCTCTCCAGCCTCCTTCAGTATTCTGGGGTAGATCCCATCAGGCCCTGGGGACTTATCTACCTTAATATTTTTTAAGACACCCAACACCTCGTTCTTTTTGGATCACAATGTGACCCAGGCTATCTACACCCCCTTCTCCAGACTCAACATCTACCAATTCCTTCTCTTTGGTGAATACTGATGCAAAGTATTCATTTAGTACCTCACCCATTTCCTCTGGCTCCACACATAGATTCCCTTGCCTATCCTTCAGTGGGCCAACCCTTTCCCTGGCTACCCTCTTGCTTTTTATGTACGTGTAAAAAGCCTTGGGATTTTCCTTAACCCTATTTGCCAATGACTTTTCGTGACCCCTTCTAGCCCTCCTGACTCCTTGCTTAAGTTCCTTCCTACTTTCCTTATATTCCACGCAGGCTTCGTCTGTTCCCAGCCTTTTAGCCCTGACAAATGCCTCCTTTTTCTTTTTGACGAGGCCTACAATATCACTCGTCATCCAAGGTTCCCGAAAATTGCCGTATTTATCTTTCTTCCTCACAGGAACATGCCGGTCTTGTATTCCTTTCAACTGCCACTTGAAAGCCTCCCACATGTCAGATGTTGATTTGCCCTCAAACATCCGCCCCCAATCTATGTTCTTCAGTTCCCGCCTAATATTGTTATAATTAGCCTTCCCCCAATTTAGCACATTCATCCTCGGACCACTCTTATCCTTGTCCACCAGTACTTTAAAACTTACTGAATTGTGGTCACTGTTACCGAAATGCTCCCCTACTGAAACATCTACCCATCTACCACCTGGCCGGGCTCATTCCCCAATACCAGGTCCAGTACCGCCTCTTCCCTAGTTGGACTGTCTACATATTGTTTTAAGAAGCCCTCCTGGATGCTCCTTACAAACTCCGCCCCGTCTAAGCCCCTGGCACTAAGTGAGTCCCAGTCAATATTGGGGAAGTTGAAGTCTCCCATCACCACAACCCTGTTGTTTTTACTCTTTTCCAAAATCTGTCTACCTATCTGCTCCTCTATCTCTCGCTGGCTGTTGGGAGGCCTGTAGTATACCCCCAACATTGTGACTGCACCCTTCTTATTCCTGATCTCTACCCATATAGCCTCACTGCCCTCTGAGGTGTCCTCTCGCAGTACAGCTGTGATATTCTCCCGAACAAGTAGCGCAACTCCGCCTCCCCTTTTACATCCCCCTCTATCCCGCCTGAAACATCTAAATCCTGGAACGTTTAGCTGCCAATCCTGCCCTTCCCTCAACCAGGTCTCTGTAATGGCAACAACATCATAGTTCCAAGTACTAATCCAAGCTCTAAGTTCATCTGCCTTACCCGTAATGCTCCTTGCATTAAAACATATGCACTTCAGGCCGCCAGACCCGCTGTGTTCAGCAACTTCTCCCCGTCTGCTCTGCCTCAGAGCCACACTGTCCCTATTCCCTAGTTCTCCCTCAATGCTCTCACCTTCTGACCTATTGCTCCCGTGCCCACCCCCCTGCCATACTAGTTTAAATCCTCCCGTGTGACACTAGCAAACCTCGCGGCCAGGATATTTATGCCTCTCCGGTTTAGATGCAACCCGTCCTTCTTATACAGGTCACACCTGCCCCGGAAGAGCTCCCAGTGGTCCAGATAACGGAAACCCTCCCTACTACACCAGCTGTTTAGCCACGTGTTTAGCTGCTCTATCTTCCTATTTCTAGCCTCACTGGCACGTGGCACAGGGAGTAATCCCGAGATTACAACCCTCGAGGTCCTGTCTTTTAACTTTCTGCCTAGCTCCCTGAACTCCTGCTGCAGGACCTCATGCCCCTTCCTGCCTATGTCGTTAGTACCAATATGTACAACGACCTCTGCCTGTTTGCCCTCCCCCTTCAGGATTCCCGCTACCCGTTTGGAGACATCCTGGACCCTGGCACCAGGGAGGCAACATACCATCCTGGAGTCTCTTTCACGTCCACAGAAGCGCCTATCTGTGCCCCTGACTATAGAGTCCCCTATTACTATTACTCTTCTGCGCTTTGACCCTCCCTTCTGAACATCAGAGCCAGCCGTGGTGCCACTGCTCTGGCTGCTGCTGTTTTCCCCTGATAGGCTATCCCCCCCGACAGTATCCAAAGGGGTATATCTGTTCGAGAGGGGGACAACCACAGGGGATTCCTGCACTGACTGCCTGCCCTTTCTGGTGGTCACCCATTTCTCTGCCTGCACCTTGGGTGTGACCACATTTACATAACTGCGATCTATGACGCTTTCCGCCACCTGCATGCTCCTAAGTGCGTCCAATTGCTTCTCCAACCGAACCATGCGGTCTGTGAGGAGCTCCAGTTGGGTGCACTTTCTGCAGATGAAGCCATCCGGGACGCTGGAAGCCTCCCGGACCTGCCACATCTCACAGTCAGAGCACAGCACCCCTCTAACTGACATTGCGTCAATTAATTAAAATTAAAATTAAAATTTGTCTTTTTTAAAAAATATATATTTTTTAATTTCAAAGTTACTGTCAACTATCTGTTTCCTCGCACTAGATTTGTAATAGAAATGCGATAGCTAACTATAATACTCTCCGATCTCTGGCTTAGATATCCCTCTAAATTATAATTAAGTTATTATGTTTAATTAGTTACCAAATACTCAATTTTTTTAAAATTTAGGGTAGAATCCCAACCAGCCACTCTGGCCACAGCTTTTCTGTGATGTCACTTCAGTTTCCCCCCGACACACACAATTTGAATAAAGGTAGAAAAGTGATAATAAGTAAAAATCACTTACTTACCTTCTTACCTTCTGAGTGTCTTAGATGTTCTCAGGTTCTCTCGCTGACAGAGACTGCTCCTCCACCTCCGAACCTTGACCTGCACAATGCTAATAATATAATAATAATATAATATGGCACTTACCTTACACCAATGGGTCTTATTATTAGGTTAGAGGAGGAGGGCGGGTGGGAGACACTACACGTGTAGTGTCTCGGGTTTCCTCTCCACCAGAATTTATTGGTTGGGGGGGGGGGACTTCCCAGAGGTCCGCGGGTCGAACTTCCGGTTCCCACCTTATATAAAAACAAATAAAACAGAAAAGAAGAACAGACACGGGACCAGGTAAGGCTTTTTAAATTCACTACTCACCTCCCAGAGGGCCCCTGCGCACCGCTGCCGCCGAAATCCAAAGGGCTGCTCCTGTAAAGGCAAGGCTTTTTAAAGTAAGTACTCACCTCCCAGAAGGCCCCTGCGCACCGCTGCTGCCGAAATCCAAAGGGCTGATCCTGTAAAGGCAAGGCTTTTTAAAGTAAGTACTCACCTCCCAGAAGGCCCCTGATCACCGCTGCCGCCGAAATCCAAAGGGCTGCTCCTGTAAAGGTAAGAGTTTTTAAATTCACTACTCACCTCCCAGAGGGCCCCTGCGCACCGCTGCCGCCGAAATCCAAAGGGCTGCTCCTGTAAAGGCAAGGCTTTTTAAAGTAAGTACTCACCTCCCAGAAGGCCCCTGCGCACCGCTGCCGCCAAAATCCAAAGGGCTGCTCCTGAAAAGGTAAGAGTTTTTAAATTCACTACTCACCTCCCAGAGGGCCCCTGCGCACCACTGCCGCCGAAATCCAAAGGGCTGATCCTGTGTGTGCAAGGCTTTTTAAAGTAAGTACTCACCTCCCAGAAGGCCCCTGCGCACCGCTGCCGCCGAAATCCAAAGGGCTGATCCTGTGTGTGCAAGGCTTTTTAAAGTAAGTACTCACCTCCCAGAAGGCCCCTGCGCACTGCTGCCGCCGAAATCCAAAGGGCTGCTCCTGTAAAGGTAAGAGTTTTTAAATTCACTACTCACCTCCCAGAGGGCCCCTGCGCACCGCTGCCCCCGAAATCCAAAGGGCTGCTCCTGTAAAGGCAAGGCTTTTTAAATTCACTACTCACCTCCCAGAAGGCCCCTGCGCACCGCTGCCGCCGAAATCCAAAGGGCTGCTCCTGTAAAGGTAAGAGTTTTTAAATTCACTACTCACCTCCCAGAGGGCCCCTGCGCACCGCTGCCGCCGAAATCCAAAGGGCTGCTCCTGTAAAGGCAAGGCTTTTTAAAGTAAGTGCTCACCTCCCAGAAGGCCCCTGCGCACCGCTGCCGCCGAATTCCAAAGGGCTGCTCCTGTAAAGGTAAGGGTTTTTAAAGTAACTACTCACCTCCCAGAAGGCCCCTGCGCACCGCTGCCGCCGAAATCCAAAGGGCTGCTCCTGTAAAGGCAAGGCTTTTTAAATTCACTACTCACCTCCCAGAGGGCCCCTGCGCACCGCTGCCGCCGAAATCCAAAGAGCTGATCCTGTAAAGGCAAGGCTTTTTAAAGTAAGTACTCACCTCCCAGAAGGCCCCTGCGCACCGCTGCCGCCGAAATCCAAAGGGCTGATCCTGTAAAGGTAAGAGTTTTTAAATTCACTACTCACCTCCCAGAGGGCCCCTGCGCACCGCTGCCGCCGAAATCCAAAGGGCTGCTCCTGTAAAGGCAAGGCTTTTTAAAGTAAGTACTCACCTCCCAGAAGGCCCCTGCGCACCGCTGCCGCTGAAATCCAAAGGGCTGATCCTGTAAAGGCAAGGCTTTTTAAAGTAAGTACTCACCTCCCAGAAGGCCCCTGCGCACCGCTGCCGCCGAAATCCAAAGGGCTGCTCCTGTATAGGTAAGAGTTTTTAAAGTAACTACTCACCTCCCAGAGGGCCCCTGCGCACCGCTGCCGCCGAAATCCAAAGGGGATTTAAGCACGCTTAATAAATTGTAGCGCACAAAGACTCCCGAGAGACGAATAGAGGTGAAGTCGATGAGGCTTTCTGTGCTCCCGGAGTCGACCAGGCATGGTGTCTCGTGTCCGTTGATCAGCACCGTTGTTGTACCAGGACCCGGGATCTGTCAGCCAATGACATCACGGCTTCACAGTCCCACATGACCCCTAATGCATACTACCACAACCCCATGCCCGTTTCAATCAATTCCACCACAGCCTCACCTCGGGTTACCGCCGCCTCACAACAACATGAGGGGCCCGGAAAGACCACCACATGGGCTACGGGGAGCGGTGGGGAGCCTGTGCTTGGCCCCGAGCTGGAGGCTCCACCGGCCTCGCCACGGCCCCAGGAACTGAGCGATGCGGAGGGGGGCGATGCTGCCGAGGGCCCTCCAGCGGTGGAGGTCCTGCAACAAGATGGGCCTGTCCCCCGCAGGCGTCACCTGTCTGAGCCGGAGGAGGTGGTGGGTCTTGCTGCCCCCGCCCCGGGCGAGCGGGGTTCGGTGTCTCCGGTGTTTATTCCCATCACCCTGACGCCCAGCCCCGTTAAAAGGAAAGCCAGGGCGGTCTCCAAGGCTGCCCAGGCGTCTGAGCTGCCGTCATACCCCGAGCAGGGAGACCCGGGGTCGGGCGGAGACGTGACCCCTGAGGGCTCGTTCCGCCCGGTGGATTTTTACTCCCTGGTCATCTCCTTTTGTTCATCGCCGGGGGCCGGCGGCAGCCACCGGAGCCCCTATATATTCGGGTCGTGGGCAGGCGACGGTGAGGAAGGCTCCCTGCTCACCACAACCGTGCAAATGATGCCAAGGAGCCCAGGTTCCATCCTGGAGCTGTTCCCAGGGCTTTTCCCGGGTCTCTCCGAGGGCTCGGCATCGACGGTGGTGGCGACCCGCCTGAGGACAATCCTGGGGGTGGGATCGACTCGGGCCTAGGGCTAGCCGGTGGCATCGTGTTGCCCACCACACTCCATGTGGCGGGGGACTCAGGCTCAGGTGGTGACCGCTCGGAGGAGGAAGGCTGCTCGGTGACGGGTGAGGAGGAGGATTTAGACGCTCTCTGCAGCGAGGCAGAGGGCGCCCTCACACCCAGCACCGAGTCTCCACTCATCTCCTCAGGAGAACTGCGAGCACTTCTGAAAACGGATCACGGTCACCAGGACTGTGTGCGGCTGGCCCTGGACAGCTGGGGAAATCTGGGGCTGCTCCTTGAGTCCGCCCGCGTCTATGCCAGAGAGGCGCGGGATTTCGATCAGGACCAGGGGGAGCAGCGCCAAGCTGTTCTCTTCCTCGCGGGGCTCCTGAAGGAGTGGAGGGGGCGTTGAACCTCCACTCCCTCTGTGCACTGAGGTGATTGGTGACGGATACACACTACTACTGACATGGAGGTAACCATAGCCAGCCTCAACATCAACGGCAGCAAGGACGCACATCGCCGTTTCCAGTTCTTCTCTATCCTTCGGGACGGAAAGTACGGGGTGTGCTTCCTGCAGGAAACCCACGCCATTCCGGGTGATGAAGCTCAGTGGACCCTGGAGTGACAAGGAGGAGTCTTCATGAGTCACCTGGCCCCACGTTCGGGCGGGCTGGCTATCTTGTTGGCCCCACATTTTCAGCCGGAGATCTTGAGGGGTGGGCGGGGGGGGGGGGGGGGGGGGGTGGGGGGGGGGGGGGGGGGTGGGGGGGGGGGGGGTGGGGGGGGGGTGGGGGGGGGGGGTGGGCGCAAGGAGCCAGTTCCAAGCCGTCTGTTACTCTTAACAGTCCGGATATGTGGTGCTTCACTTTGTGAATGTCTACACTCCCCTGGTCGGGCCGCAGCAGGCGACATTTTACGGAAATGTGTCCACTCTTCTAGGCACCATCCCGGTGGGCGAGTGCATCGTCCTGGGAGGGGATTTTAATTGCACCCTCCAGGACAAGGACCGTCGTGGAGTCCAGCGCAGCTCAGCGCGGTGGTGAAGTTGAGGGACCTGGTTAGGTCCTTCGACTTGGTGGACGTCTGGCGGACTCTCCATCCTGAATTGCGGGTGTACACCTTTGTGCGCCTTCCGTTCAGAGCGTCTAGAATCGACCGTCTTTATATTTCCAAGACGTGCTTGCCCAGCGTTCCGACGGCCTCCATGGAGCAGGTGCAGTGCTCGGACCACCACCTGGTGTGGGCTCGCCCCGTCCCGCGCTCAGACCTGGTCCGCGTACTGGCACTTTAACAATCTGCTGCTGGAGGTCGAGCGGCTCCTGGACTCGTTTTGCCGTTTCTGGGCCGGCTGGAGAAGGAAGCGGGGTGGCTTCCCCTCCTTGAGGCTATGGTGGGACGTGGGCAAGACTCACGTCCGCGCCTTCTGTCAGGGGTACACAAAGGGGTCTACGGCAGGGCGGAACTCCACGATCGCCAAATTGGCTGAGGAACTTTTCGATCTGGAGTCACGTCTTGCTCAGCCCGATGAGGACCCGGCTCTGGGGCGGGTGTACAGAGAGAAGAAGGATGCGCTGCGGGACCTGCAACTTGCCGGGTCCCGCGGCGCGTACAGACTATCGCGGATCCGTCTCTTAACGGACATGGACCGCGGCTCCCCCTTCTTCTACTCGCTAGAAAGAGGACGCGGGGCCCGTCGGCAGATTTCTACGCTGCTGGCCGACGACGGGTCCCTCGTCTCGGATCCGGAGGAGGTCAGGACCCTGATTAGGGACTTTTATTCCGACCTCTTCTCTCCGGATCCGTCCAGCGAGGATGCTTGCAGAGATCTGTGGGAGGACCTGCCGCAGGTCGGCCCGGGGGACGCCGGGAGGCTCGATCAAATCATCAACCTCCAAGACCTGACCGGCGCCATGGACAGCTTGTCATGGGGCAAAACCCCAGTGCTGGACGGGCTGACCGTGAAGTTCTTCAGGGTGTGCTGGGACGTCCTGGGGAGCGACTATGCGGGGGTCCTGGGGGAATGTATTGTGACCGGGGAGATGCCCCTTTCGTGGAGCAGGGTCGTCATTGCCCTGCTGCCCAAGAAGGGGGATCTCCGCCTGCTTAAAAACTGGCGACCGGTCTCCCTCCTCCGCACGGACTACAAAATCTTTGCCAAGGTGATGTCTTTACACCTTGGCCCCGTGCTGGACCACATGATTCACCCTGACCAGCCCTACACAGTCCCGGATCGAACCATTTACGATAACATCCATTTGGTCCGGGACGTTATTCATTTTACCCAGAGGACTGGTATGTCGAGTGCCTTCCTGTCTCTTGACCAGGAGAAGGCGTTCGACAGGGTGGGGCACGAGTATTTACACGGGACTCTGCGAGCTTTTGGGTTCGGGACGCACTTTGTCGCCCGGATCCGATTATTGTACGCCGCCTCAGTGTGTCTGATTAAGGTTCACGGGTCCCTGATGGCGTCGCTTCGCTTTGGGAGAGGGGTGCGTCAGGGCTGCCCCTTGTCCGGCCAACTTTATTCCCTATGCGTGGAGCCTTTCCTGCGCCTCCTGCGGAGGAGGTTGTCGGGGCTGGTTCTGCGCGAGGAGGACATGGCGGTGGTTCTCTCGGCTTACGCTGATGACGTGCTCCTCATGTTCACTGACCCCGGTGACCTGCGGAGGATGCGAGAGTGCCAGGCTGTGTACTCCGCCGCATCCTCTGCTAGGATCAACTGGGCTAAATGTTCCGGACTCCTGGTCGGTCTGTGGCAGATGGACCCCCTCTCAGAGGAGCTCAGGCCCTTTAGCTGGAGTCGTACCAACATCCTCTACTTGGGAGTCCATCTTTGCCCGGCAGGGGAAGCCTGGCCGGCGAACTGGCAGGAGCTGGAGACCAAGGTCACCATTCGCCTGGGACGCTGGACAGGACTGCTCCGAGTGCTGTCCCACAGGGGTCGAGTTCTCGTCATAAACCATCTGATCGCCTCTATACTGTGGGATTGGCTGGTCACTTTGACCCCTCCCCCTGAGTTTGTCACACGCATGCAGAGAACCCTGCTTCGGTTCCTCTGGAACACAGGATTGCACTGGGTCGCTGCGGAGTTCTTGAGTCTCCCGATTGCGGAGGGCGGTTTGGCGCTGGTCTGCCTTTGCACCCAGATTGCGACTTTCCACCTTCAGACTCTGCAGCGATACCTGTACGTTGAGCCTACTCCATGATGGTGTGTCCTGGCGACGTATTTCTTCCACCAGGTGCACGGCCTGAACTACGACGTGCAGCTCCTGTTCGTTGACCGGAATGGTCTTCGGAACTATTTGTTGGCGCTGCCCGTCTTGTACCAGTACCTTCTCAAAGTCTGGAACACGGTCGCCACACACCGCAGCTCTCCCCCGTCAGGAGTAGTGGCTGTCATAAGGGAGCCGCTGCTCAGGAATCCGCACCTCCGCCAATATCCATTCAGGTGGCTGGCGGAGCGGAGGGCTGTGGATGCCGGGGTGACCAGGATCGGGGACGTGCTGGGTGGCGGAGGGACGGGCTGGATGACACCCATTGAGCTAGCCAGGCGTGGAGCGGTGTCTGTCCGGTGCGCGGCCAATGCTATCCAAGGCCTCAAAACGGTCGTGCTCGGCCCCGTAAGCACACTTGGACTTGAGACGGCGCGGTTGTGCAGTGGTATCCCGTCTGAGCGGACCCCTGCTCGGACGGAATTCCACATTGGTCCCAAAGCCCGGAACCATCCCCGGGTGCTGGTGCCCCACAGCCCCAGCCGCCTCGTGGAAATACCCTCCGTGCCCTTTCGCACTGCGCGGAGGGGTTTCCTGTACGGCCTGCTGTTACACACTTTCCACCTCCTTGCCCTCGCCCGCCACCCGGACACGCCTTGGCGTGCCTCGTTGCCGTCCGGCGGCGGTGGTCCCCACTGGAGGTCCCTCTATGGAGAAGTCCTCCCCATAAAATTAGGGGACCTGGGGTGGAGGGTGCTGCGCATGGCAGTGCCGTGCAACCATTGTTTAAATCACTTCACGGCTCTGCCAGAGACCTGCCACTTTTGCGGCCTGGTGGATACCGTGGAGCATGTTTATGTTGTCTGTCCTAGGCTGCACGTTTATTTGTCTGTCCTCGTGAACCTGCTCCTGGGCCTGGCCAAACTTGCCATTTATAGGTCCAGGCAGCGGGCGACCAAGGGGGTTGTCCAGCCTGACTGTCTGCCCATCTTCCGCGGGCGGGTGTCCCTGGAGAGGGAGCATGCGGTGTCCACGGGCACACTCGAGGCCTTCCGTGCTCGGTGGGCACCGCAGGGGTTGGATTGCCTTATCGACCCCGATTCTCATACTTTAATTTGACGGGTTTTTGATAAGTTTTTGTTTCCTTTCTCGTTCCTTTTGGGCTGTGCTCCACTCGTTGATTTGGGGCACTCCCCACTTTTGTTTTATCCATCAGTTCCTTTATGTTCTTTTCCTTGGTTTTCACACCCAGCATCACGCCAGTGCCAGTGGTGGATGCTGGCCTGATTCTGCACATGTAGATAAACGTGCAGGTCATAATATCACACACAAAAAAAAATAATAATAATAAAATAACAAAACACATACAAAAAATATATATATATAAATTAGAGTAGTGAGACCCTATAAAAGATCTAAACCAAACAGCAACTTTTAAGTTAATTAACTAAATAAAAGAAAGAAAGAAAGACTAGACTTTAGACAAAAATGAACCCTTATATTCCCTCAGTCACCAAACTCTCACTATAGCACTCAAATGTACCAAATTCAGCACTCAGTGCAAACAAAGTAGGGCAGTGTTGGGAGGGAGTAAGGCAGTGTTGGAAGGGAGTCGGGGCGGTGTTCATGGAGGGAGTGGGTGTGGTGTTCATGGAGGGAGTGGGGTCGGTGTTCATGGAGGGAGTGGGGGTGGTGTTCATGGAGGGAGTGGGATAGGTGTTCATGGAGGGTGTGGGGGTGGTGTTCATGGAGGGAGTGGGAGCGGTGTTCATGGAGGGAGTGAGGGGCTGTGTTCAAGGAGGTGTTGAATGTGCTGTATCGTTCTTTGTGCTGAGGGTTTTGAGCAAGGGTGGTGTGACTGGTACAGGCTTGGAGGGCCGAAAGGCCTGTTCCTGTGTGGTATTGTTCTTTGAGGGAGCGGGAGGTGTGGTGTTCATGGGGTGGGGGGGTTGGGGGGGGGGGGGGGGTTGGGGGGGGGGGGGGGGGCGGGGGAGGGGTGACGTTTAAAGAGAACTGGTTGCAGTGCTGAGAGCGAGCAGAGGGTGCTGTTTGGCTAGCGCCAGGAGAAGAGGGCCATTGTAGTAGCGTGCCCCTTTAAGGGGACATACATCGGTAGGATCATGTGACCCAATTGTCCAATTGGAAACGAGCTTGAGGATTTTGGTGCAGAGCATGGGTTTTTGCAGCCAGTTACAGTCCTAGTGCTGAGAGTGAAGAAATTGTTTATTGTGCTCTGTATATAGTTTGTTTGTTAGTTAGTTAGTCAGTCAACTGATGGTCACCAATCATTGGCAATTGGGAAAAACTAAAGCGACTCAGATTGCACCAGAAAAAAAAAAATTGAAAGCCAGTTTGGTTGCAAACGTCAAGGCAAATTGAGTCCTGCCTGAAAAAGTAGCTGTGGTGATGTGCATCAATGTAAATGCATATAGGCTAGCTAGGCACTAGAGAGAGCACCATAAACATCACACACACACACAACCAATAGATAAGTTAGATAGGACGCGACCAATGGACATTCACAATACACAAGGAGGTGACACGACCACAGGGGGGCATTACACCAACCCATATATAAAGGGCACCCCTTTATACACACATACACACATGACATGCCTCTTTCCAGTGGAGACAGTCAGTGAGTACAGAGACAGGGTTGATTCAATATTACACCCGCCATGTGGATTGCAGCAGCTGGTTAGTCAGTCTGGGTAGCTATAGTCGGATTAGCAGTAGTGTCGAACCCGAGTAATAGAAGTGTAAATAGTTTAATAAACGTGTTGAAGTTATCTCCACGTCTGAACCTTCCTTTGTCAAGTGCACCACAAGGAAGCCGTTTATGTTACACCTACAACATAACAAATCACGGTACCAGGAATGAACTGTTTCAATTCATACACCCATACCTCAGCATACAGTGACAACCAGCAACTATACCCAGGCAAGATGTTCGAGATTCGGGTTCCGCAGCAGCTCCAGTGCCATGGCGATCTCTGCGAAAACTGGCGGGCATTCCGGCAAAAGTTTGAAATCTTGCTGGTGGCAGCCGAACTAGAAGAAGTGGCCAGTCCTGAAAAAACAGAGCTTCTCCTCACCATAGCCGGTGCCAGAGCAGAAGAAATCTTTAAAAAATTCAAGTTCTCCAAAGGGCAAAACAGGAGCGACTTCCAAGCAGTCCTGGACAAATTCGGCAAATACTGTGAGGAAAACACACTCCAACCAGCAAGAAAAGCTAAGAGAAGCGCCAGTACTCACCTCGAGGTCGAGATCCCGGAGCAGAGAACGATTTTGGTCGGCGGCCATCTTTCTAAACGGACTGCACTTGCGTAGATGCGCGAGAAGCCGCACATGCGCAATCACGAAAACGGCCCCCGGTAAAGGAATCGCGACATGCGCATGCGCAATCGCTTCCTATGCGCTATGTCACATGCGTCATGACGTCAGAGGCCCCGGACCACGCCCATTTAAAGGGGAAACATCCCAAATCAAAGAAAAAATCTTTTAAAGCTGTAAAACAACCTTCCTTCACCTGGAATGACAGTACAATGACTCAAATTGAACCAGGGAATGAAATTAACCTCCAAAGAACCCTGCAACAAGCAGTTACCTACGCCCAAACCGATGATTCCAACCTTGAATACTTCGATACTGACCTTTACATTTTCTCTGGACCTCGCGAGCCCAATGCCAGCTCCGACAGTGATGATATGGTCCTAGAAGACTACGACTTGGATGAACCTTTCACCTTGGGAGGCTACCCCAGTACCAAATCCAAACCGCAACTAGACGTGTTACACATTGGCGACCCCCGTACTGAATCCGACGCAGACGTGGATTCATTCTTCGGATTTGAGGATCTTCAGCCCAGCAGATATGACATCCCAACTCGTGAGTGCAGGATGATGCTGCAGCCTGACATTAAGAAACAGAGAGCGGTACAAGCCCACAGAGAGCGGCCTGCTGCCACACAGAGCGTGGTCCACGCACTGCTCATGGTTCCCAACTCTATGAAAGAAGACATGCAAGACTCCACACCGCAGTCCTTGCATGAACAAGAAGTGACTCCAGTGTCACAAGCCTCCACAGAAAGCTCGTGGACAGACTCCACAATTGCAGAAACGCAAGACTCGGACGCGCAGTCCTTGCAGGAACAAGACCATGAGGGTCTAGCAACCTCCTCTGACCAACTAGCAGCAGACGATGCAAGTCTGCCATGCTCAAGTAAACAGCAGGAAGACTATGACAGTCTACCATGTTCCAGTGCACAGCAGGGCGACCATGGCGGTCTATCATGCTACAGTGAAGAACAAAGCAACGATGACAGTCCAAGCCCAAATGAAGGACAGCAGCAAGACAATGACAGTCCACCCACATTGTTTGCACTACCAGATGAAGACTCTGACAATTTACCCAACCCAAGTGAACAACAAGCAGCTACTGAGGATCTACCCAGGGTATGTGAAACGAGTGACGACAGCATCCCACTTCCCATGCAAGATGTGCAAAGTGACAGACCTCAGCTAGTGTGTACAGAGACACTTGACGGTCACTGTGAGACCCCTGGTGACTCCGGTGACACCACGATACTTCCACCCTCATTCGCTCGAATTTTCCACAAGTCAATGCATTCCTGTATGTTCCGACTCCAGACGCGAAGCTTCAAGAAATCTCAGCTGACACCAGTGAACCTGCTAAGACTCCGGACGGGGAGCATCAACAAACCAACACTGACTCAGTTAAAACAGACAAGACTCCAGATGGGGAGCAACCAAACGCCGACTCTGATTCACGTAAGCCTGACTTTACTCCAGACAGGGAGTGCCGCAACCTCAGTGATGGCACGCTCAGGGTGACAGCAGATGCCACAACGACAGGAGATGGATCACTTAACAATTACACTGGGTCAGTAATACCAAGCAGCGGCTCCAGTCCAAGAGGAATACACCAATATTCACCACAGCTATATCCTTCCAAGCCATACCAACACATTTGTTCCACACCAGCAGTGCAGCCAATGACAGCTCATGCTGGACAAACCCAGTATTCAGGCATGCAGCAGCCAGCAGTCTATGCAGCATATTCTCAAACAGGCCAGCACTACGGATTGCCCACTAATGGAATCAAGACCGAAGGAGGACTACACTACAGACTGGATGCCTTAGTTACAGCCCAGGATTTGCTACACCCCAGCCTGGCCAGACGGCATATTCCTATCAGATGCAAGGTTCTAGTTTCACACCATCACCAGGTATTTATGCGAGCAGCAATTCTGTTTCCAATTCGACAAGCTTCAACGGTTCTCAGCAGGATCACCCTTCCTGCACAGCATGTGGTCAGAACCAGTATGTACAGTCTTATCCAAGTTCAACATATGGCACATCCATGACCTCGAATGATACTGTTGATGGTACCTCTTCAACGTCAACACCTTAACAGCTACAAGATGCCATCCGACAGCACCATCACAAACATCGAAAAAAGAAAGGGACCCCAAATCAGACAGCGAAGTGATTTGACCACTTCTTGGTTCCTGTGGCACAGGGACGTTGATGGCGTTCATAACCAAGAGAGACATTTGACCATGATGATTGATGTTTTTTGGACTCACACGAATGATTTGGACTTATTGTTTAATCACTGTTCCCATGACTTGTATATACCTTATCTTATCTACCTGTTCTTTGTTCAATTTTCTTAAAGTGTACAGAAAATATGAACATATAAAAAAGGGGGGATGTGGTGATGTGCATCAATGTAAATGCATGTAGGCTAGCTAGACACTAGAGGGAGCACCAGAAGCATCACACACACACACACAACCAATAGATATGTTAGATAGGACGCAACCAATGGACATTCACGATACTCAAGGAGGTGACATGACCACAGCATTACACCAACCCATATATAAAGGGCACCACACACATGATCTGCCTCTTTCCAGTGGAGACAGTCAGTGAGTACAGAGACAGGGTTGATTCAATATTACACCCACCATGTGGATTGCAGCAGCTGGTTAGTCAGTCTGGGTAGCTATAGTAGGATTAGCAGTAGTGTCGAACCCGAGTAATAGAAGTGTAAATAGTTTAATGAACGTGTTGAAGTTATCTCTACGTCTGAACCTTCCTTTGTCAAGTGCACCACAAGGAAGCCGCTTATGTTACACCTACATAACAAATCAGTAGCCTTATCTCTTTTTATTACAAGCTTTTGACGCTGCTACAGAGGACTGAGAACAGTATGTGGAAAGTTTGCAATAATTGTTCCGTGCGAATGAAATAGATGGGGGATAGGAAGAAAGTTATTTTGCTGACTGCATGTGGGACCCAGACGTATAACTTGATCTGGAGTTTTATGTCCCTGGATGCTCTCGACACACAGCCATTTGCAAAGCTCATTGAGCTAGTAAAGGGGTATTACCACCCTAAGCCCTTGATGGGGGCGGCATGGTGGCATTGCTGCCTCACAGCTCCAGAGTCCCAGGTTCATTTCCGGCCTCAGCTGACTGTCGGTGTGGATTTTGCACTTTCGCCCCATGTCTGCGAGGGTTTCCTCCGGTGTTCTGGTTTCCTCCCACAGTCCAAAGATGTGCAGGTTAGGTGGATTGGCCATGATAAATTGCCCCTTAGTGTCCAAAAAGTTAGCTGGGCTTACTGGGTTAGGGTGGAGGACTAGGGTGCTCTTTCCAAGGTCCGGTGCAGATCTGATGGGTTGAATGGCCTCCTTCTGCACTGTAAATTCTATGATAATTGGACAAAGGTACAAATTTAACTCCACGGGATACAGTCCGGGAAGAACATTTGTTGCAAGATTAGGACAATTCGCAGAGCATTGTGATTTTGGATTGGCGTTCAATGACATGTTAAGGGACCGATTGGTTTGTGGTGTAAACCAGGCAGCTATACAGAGAAAATTGTTACTGAATCAGAGTTAAATTTTAAGAAGATCCTGGAAATGGGGGCAGCACGGTGGCACAGTGGGTTAGCCCTGCAGCCTCATGGCGCCGAGGTCCCAGGTTCGATCCCGGCTCTGGGTCACTGTCCATGTGGAGTTTGCACATTCTCCCCGTGTTTGCGTGGGTTTCGCCCCCACAACCCAAAGATGTGCAGGCTAGGTGGATTGGCCACGCTACATTGCCCCTTAATTGGAAAAATGAATTGGGTATTCTAAATTTATAAAAAAACAGTTCCTGGAAATGGCGCCAGCGACAGAAAGTGCTGAGAAAGGCACCTAGGAGCTGCAAAGTGCACAGGTGATGAGGTCTACCAGTTAGGGCAGGAAGCTGCAGGAAGCTGCAAGCAGCAGTGGTGCCAGGAGTGCCAGGAGTGAAGGCATTGGTTGAAGTAGAGGGAATAATGCAGAAACCATAAGAGCCACAGTCACAGGGCAGTGCTTATGTAGTTACATTGTATATGTTGTGTTGCCCTATTATGTATTTCCTTTATTTCCTTTTCATGTATTTAATGATCTGTTGAGCTGCTCGCAGAAAAATACTTTTCTCTGTACCTTGGTACACGTGACAATAAACAAATCCAATCCAATCCAATCGTATAGAAGATTTAAACAGCAGCCTGGGAATTATTGTGGTGAACGTATTGCTACTGCAATTCACCACTGTATTGTACTGTATTATGTTGATGCTCCTGTGCGCTCCTCCTGCGGCTCCGCCCCCTCGGGGGCGGTATATAAACCTGCAGCCTGTAGGCGGCACTCAGTACAGAGCAGTTGCTGGCAGGCACAGATCTAGCTTATTAAAACCACTGTTCACTTCTACTAATCGCCTCGTGTGAATTGATGGTCGCATCAATTTAATAAGCTAAGATATCGCAATGGAAGCCGCCCTCAAACCTGATCGACTGGAACTCGACCCACAGGCAGCTGAAGCCAAAGGAATCTTCTCACATTGGCTCCGCTGCTTTGAGGCCTACCTCGCCTCCTCCTCCTCGCCCGCTGTCACCGAGGCACAGAAGCTGAGTCTCCTCCACGCCCGGGTGAGCCACAGAATCTTCTTACTAATCGAGGAAGCGACTACGTACGCAGATGCGGTCGCGATCCTGAAAAGACATTACGTGAGGCCAGGGAACGAAGTGTTTGCGTGGTATCTCCTCACCACACATCGTCAACGCCCCGGGGAATCGCTGGAGGAATATCTACACGACCTGAGGGTACTCGCTCGGAACTGCAACTACAAGGACGTCATAGTCTCGCAGCACATGGAACTCGCCATCCGGGACACCTATGTGACTGGAGTCCGGTCCAACTATGTCAGACAGCGCCTGCTCGAAAAGGGCGCCCTCGACCTAGAAGAGACGGTAAAACTATCCACCTCATTAGAGGTAGCCTTCCAGAGCCTAAATGCTTTCCCCTCCAACCACGCTATTTTCTCGTGGGCGGCGGAGGTGCAGCCTTCACCCGACCCAAGGGTGTCCCAGGCCTGTGCCGCGCAGCTGCCCGCCCAACCCGGGGGGCCGTCTTGCTATTTCTGCGGTCAGAACCAGCATCCCAGCCAGCGTTGACCAGCTCGGAACGCGACCTGCAGCGACTGCGGCAAGAAAGAACATTTTGCCAACATCTGCTTGGCCCGACCCAAAGTTCCAAAATCGCAGGCCCGACTCACAGATTCACAGGCCCGCAGACCCCGCAGCGTGGCTGCATGCCTGCTGGTACTGCCCCCTTCTGATTCGTCATCCGTGGGGGCCGCCACATTTAACTCCGCCTGACACGTGCGACTCATGAGGGCCGTCATCTCGGCCATCTTGGCCACCATCTTCAACCCAGCCCTCCATCTGCGACTCATGGGGGCTGCCATCTTGGCTGCCATCTTCAACGGCGCCCGACATGTACGACCGACGGGGCCTGCGATCTTGGCCGCTATCTTGGGACCACTGTTGCTAACTTTTGGTTGGCTCTTAATTTGGCTCTGTTTAATCACGTTTGCTCAAGAGTCGCCAGGTATCTTTTGACACCGCCACAAGGTTCAGAACCGAATACTGATCAATGACTCGATACACCAGTTAGTAAGTTCAAAAGCAATGCTCATTTATTTACACACAGTCAAATCTACTCATGCATAAACTCTACAAACTAAACTACCTCTATTGCTAAAGCCTATACTTAGCTTCGGGTGCCCACTTAGTCAGAGGAACAATGGCCGTTGCTCGGTTCTGAGGCTGCTGGGTTGAGCTGTTTACAGGGTAGCAACTAGGAGCGTCTATCTCGTAGCGTGCGTTGACTTGGGACTTACTTGGTCTGGTGCAGCTGCTAGGCAGGTCTCTCTCTTCGGTGAGAGCCAAAGCCAAAGGAGGAAGATTCTCCCTTGGGGGATACCTTTTATACTAAAAAGGGCTTCGGGCGCTTTTGGGCGGGCCTTGAACTTGGACTCAACTAATTGGGTCTTTCCCAATTATCTGTATCGATTTTCCTGTAATAGAGGAGTGGTTCCCTGATCGCTGGGCGTGTCCTGGTGACTGTCAGTCAGCTTTGTCTTAGCTTCTTCTGGCGCCGGGGAGTCTGCCTTAACATTGTGTATCTAAATGTTTCCCTTTTGTCCCCGGAGATGGCTCATTACTATGTAGATTGTTTGGTAGTTTCTGTCCTGTTTGAGAGTTTAAGATTCTAATCGACAGACAGAGCATGCACCTGCTTGTTTCTTAGCATTGTCCAATTTTCTCTGCATTCTTTGCAAGTGTCCATTTTGTAATCAACGCAAAGTGTGAAGGATCACATTACTATGTCGTCTTCATCCTCTGACCACTGGGGCACCCGTACTTAGGCTCGACACTGTCCTATCCTATGCAACACAATCTTACCTAAACCATTTTAAATACATTCATTATCATAAAATTCTACGGGGCGCTATGACATTAATACATGCATTACAGAAAAATAAAAAAACTGGAATCTCTAACTATTCTCAATAAGCTATCCTCAATCAAACAATCCAAAAATACAAACAATCCAAAAATAATCTATACATCTTAAACTGTGCAAAATAGCAGCACACAAATTTCTCTGGCCTGGCAGTCAGAACAGAGGTTTACATCTCTTTATTCCATAGAATACATTAAACAAGATGGATGCTCTTTAATCCGTCCCAATGGGTTCGGGGATCTGGTGAAATCCGAAAATGGGGGACCTAAACCTGTATACCGGGGTGCGAGAGCGATATGCTCTGTCTCGCCATTTCCTGACTCTAAACGTTTGCACGACACTACAAAGTATCGCCAGCACTAAGAGTGCTTTGACTACATATGAGAGTGAGTACCAGGTGATAAACTTATCACACCAGGTCGGGGTGTTGCTAGCTGTCGCTGGGCTAGTTAACTCGGGGTTCTGTGTATTACAGGGGTGAGAATCGTTTACGGTTTGTGTGGTAGGGGTCAGGGGGGTTGTGTTCGCGTGCAACTGAAGGGATCCCGCTAAGATCCATGTGAACACGAAGGCTGTCTTCATCTTTGTCGGTCTTCTTCTTTGTCTTCCTCTGGGGTTCCTGAGGTTCTGGAGTTCTTGAACACAAGCATAATTTCTGTTATTATCTTGCTTAAGATCTCGTATGTCTGTCTGTCTGTCCTTTACTGCCAATTTCCCTTGATAATTGGTCACCATCTGTGACTCCCTCATTTTTTTTTAAACCGAATATTTGGACAAGGCATCTAAGGAAAATACTGCCATACTGTGAGCCGTCTCGCAGCCTGTGTGATTTACCATCCCAGTGTTTGAAGATGTAAATAGCATAGGGAAGCAACTTAAGGGTTGCCAAAACCAAACAAAAGAATTTCGAATGTAACGAGCCAAAATGGGGTGCCTATGGGCCGTGCGGCTAAGAAATGGGTGGAATCCCCGGGTAGGATGGTGATCAATGCCGTTTGTGCTCTACCTGAGCATAGCTGACCCGAGGTGGGGTCCTCAGTCAGGGCGGGGACCAATGCCGTTTCTCCACTGCCTGAGAAACTGGCAAGAACGGGTAAGAATGTGGTCCTCGTGGGAGGCTGCCTCTCGAATTAGGAGAGCAACTATGAGTTGTGTTCTGTCGACAAACTAGTTCCTCTGAACTATTGTCTGGGGATAAACTTGTTCCATTAACAGCCGGGGGGGGGGGGGGGGGGCGTTCAAGGAGTGGTGACGTGGGGCCGTGAAAAAATTTCGAGTTTACAAACAACACTTAACGTGAACACTAACGAACAAACATTCAACAAACATGGTGCAGGTTCCATCAGAAAGGACACCGTATCTCTCCAGCGGTTCCTTTTTTCTCCATCATCTGGACACCTCACTGCTCAATAGCGAACAGGGTCGCAAAGGGATTTGTTTGGTGGGAGTCAGACTCTAAGTCATCATCTTCTCCCGGCTGCCAAACTCTTGTCTGTAGTAACCATGCTCAAGCTGCTTGGGGCGAATTGGGGCCCATCTCATCATTCCGGATGAGCCTGAACTAATTGTTTCGGTGCCAGAATCGTGTGTCGAGGTTGGAGCTACTATGCCTCAATCTGTAATCGCCGTGTGGTGGGTCTGGGTCAGGGGCTTTGATACAAGTGATCTCAAATGGGTCGGTAGAACCATGCTCAGATTCACTGGGAGTGGGGCCTGGTGCAGGGGTGTAGTCGTAACGTGGTGTGCTGTGGCTATCGTCATTGTGATCGCTATCACTGTCGCTGTCACTGCTGGTTGAAGGAAGGGAGAGGCGGAGTCGTGCCTCTGGGGGCGGAGTTGAAGTTGTGTCTGAGGACGGGCTGGAGTGGTTGGGGGAGGGTAGGAATATGTCATCGGTGGGCGGGGTGTGCGCGTCTGCTGCTGCGAGCAGGATGTGATGTGTGTGGTTATTCTGTGAGCCGTAAGCCTTGAGCTGGTTTATGTGAAACCACGCAGACTTACCATTGGGATAGGTTATTTCGTATACGGAGGGGCTGTCTTTGTCCGAAATGGAGTACGGTCCGGAAAATTTTGGGGAGAGGAATGAACTGGGGTTGTAAAGGGAAAACATAGCTTGTTGCCCTACTGTAAACTCAGTGGCGTGTACTGTTTTGTCGAAACAAGCTCTGTTTCTTCCTGGTTCCAAGTCTCACTGCTGTGGCGAATTGGGCTGCCTTTATGTTCTGTACTAGTTGTGTAACCGCATTTTCATGTGTGAGGGCTGTAACTGCGGGGCTGGTCAAATCCAGTCCTAATAAATACTCAGTGCCTTTCATGGGGCATCCGGTCATGAGGGTGTGGGGGGTGTATCCTGTGGATGTAGATACCGTGTTTCTTAAAAACATCAAAGCAAATGGGAGTACTGAATCCCAGGTGTTATTATTTTGCTGTACCATTTTCCTGAGGGTGGCTTTCAATGTCCTATTCATTCGTTCTACAATACCACTTGACTGGGGGTGGTATGCGATATGGAACTTTTGTCTAATGCCGAAAATTGTGAGGACTTTTTTCATTGCATGTCCGGTGAAATGGGGGCCTTGGTCGGACTCTATACTGCGTGGGAGGCCCCATCTTGTAAAGATGTGGTGTGTTAATATTTTAGCCGTTGTCTTGGCCGTATTAGTTCTTGACGGAAATGCTTCCACCCATTTTGTGAAGGTGTCTATGACCACCAACACATACTTGTAACCATTTCTGCACGGGGATAGGGGTCCTATATAATCTATCTGGAGATTTGTCCAGGGTCCATTAACGGGGCGTGTATGACTAAGTTGAGCCTTTTTCGCATATCTGTCCGGATTGTTCTGGGCACAGATGAAGCAATTCTCTACGCAGTGTGTGACATCGATTTTTAAATCAGGCCACCAGCAAAGCGGTCTGAGGTGGGCTAGGGCGGGTTCAATTCCTTGGTGTCCATGATTGTCATGGAACTCACAAATGATCTGGTTCCTGTCCTGGCTGGGAACTATATAAATGCCATCCTTTAAAATCACACCATTATGTGTGGTGATTGCATTTCTAAACTTGTCGTATGGGGCTGGGAAGGTTCCCTTTAAAATTTCCCTGAGTTTCTCGTCCGCTTTCTGGGCCTTCGCTAAATCCTGAATGTTGGTCTGTGAGACTTGAACTGCGTGTACTGGGGTGCTTTTGGGGGGGTTCCAAAAATAACCATGCCTGGAGCCTGCCTTCGCTAGGGCGTCTGCTTTAACGTTACCGGGGGGGAACAACGGTGATGACTGCGAACCTTAATTATTCCGTATTCTCTATCCTTCGCTGTCTCTAAGATATGGCGGTGTAATGGAGCTGAGGGTAGGATTGTACCGTCCGCGGAAACAAATCCTCTTGTTTCCCAGAGTGGTAGGAATTCTGTCAAACTATTACAGACATACAATCTGTCTAAGTAGATGTCTGCTGGGGTCGGGAACGAGTCTGGGTGGTCTACAATATACGCAATTGCTGCCAGCTCTGCTGCCTGCGAGCCTAAGTGTTCTGGCAACTTCAAGGAAATTTCATCTAGGGCGCGTCCCTGCGTGTCCTCTACATATATACCGCATCCAGTAATTCTCTCTCCGTTTAACACTGTGGAGGAGCCATCAGCCTAAATCTTCAGGGGTGGTATCTCTGGGGTGTACTATCTGTTTTCCTGGGAGGTGTTTTGGGAATAAATGGGCCTGTGTTCTGTTTAGTGGTGATGATCTCACATTCATGAGGGGTGCCTGCATACTGCAAATTATCGGCAAGGAATGTGTGGGTTTTGGTTCTCTTTACTGTGATGTCCTGTCCCTGCAAAAGAAGGGTCCAACGGGCTGCGCGAATTTGGCTGACTGTGCCATCCTTAAGTCTGCCATCTAACAAGAGCTGTGTCAGTGTGTGTTCTGTGAGGATGGTGATGGGGTTGAGTCCTGTAATGTATGCAAAGTATTGCACTGCCCAAAAAGCTGCGAGCAGGTGCCTTTCACAGGCAGAAAATCCTTGCTCTACGGGGTCTAACATGCGTGAGGCGTATGTTACGGGGCGTAACTGGTCATGGCGTTCCTGGAGGAGCACGGCTGAAAGGGTTCGGTCGGTGTTTGCTACCTCGATAGCGTACGGGGAATGTGGATCTGGGGCCTGTAGTGGGGGGGCTGTGCTGAGTGCTCTTCTTAAAGCATCCACGGCATCTGTATGCTGTGGAAGCCATTCCCAAGGTGCCTGCTTCTTGAGAAGTTCAGAAAGGGGCGCTGCTTTAGTGGCAAAACCGTCGATATGGTTTCGGCAGTAGCCAACCAGTCCTAAAAATGACCGGAGGGCTGAGACATTGTGGGGAAGGGGCAAATTGACGATCGAGTCAATTCTCTTGTGCTCGATCTCGCGTTTACCATGAGTGATCACTGTTTCTTTCAGAATCTGGGCCTTCTTGGGATTGACTTTACAACCAATTTCTTTTAGGAGTGCTAGGAGCTCGGCGAGAAGCAAAATGTGCTCTCCCTTTGTGTCTGTCTGTAGTAACAAGTTGTCTACATACTGGACCAGACAATCGGGGCGGGAAAATTTTGCTAAACCATTTGCCAGCTGTCGGTGGAAAATGGAGAAGGAATTGTGGAAGCCTTGTGGAAGGCACGTCCACGTGTTTTTTGCCCTTGGAATGTAAAGGCGAATTTGTACTGGCATGCTTTAGCCAATGGAATGGACCAAAAGCGTTACGAATGTCCAAAACCAAAATGTTTTTTGACTGGAGTCCCAGTTTGAGCATGGTCTTGGGACTTGTGGCTACGGTGGGGCTGCTGCTGGGGTTACTTTGTTCAGTTCCCAGTAATCAATGGTCAGTCGCCATGATCCATCCGGTTTCCTGACGGGCCAAATTGGTGCGTTGTTTGTGGAGGCTACTGATCTCAGTACGCCTTGATCCAACAAACTCTCTGTTACTTTGGAGATTTCTCCCTCTGCTTCCTGGGGAAATCTGTACTGCTTCTGGGGTTTAGGGTCGGGACCTGTAATGTTCACAAAGCCAGCCAAACTGCCACAGTCGTGCTTGTGCTGTGCAAATGCTGCTTTATGTTCCTGCAGGACTGCCCTTACCTGTTTGTCTGCACTAATGGCTCGAGGGTCGAACCAGAAGTCTCCTACTGAGCTAATCCTATTTACGTATTCTCCCACTGTGAGAGTGGCGGGGGCTCGTGCTGCCTTTGCCATTTTCCAAACACACTTGTTAACTGGGTCGAAAGAAGTGTTATGGGAGCTCGTGAAATCGATCCCATGGATATGATCTGCTGTCTGGGGCCAATCAACTAAAACTACGGGGTGCTTAGTCGTGATGTTCCCTATCTGTATTGCTATAGGGGTTGTGATGCGTCCCTGCTGTAAATGGCCTGTAAAACCGGTGAGTGTGATGGTGTCTGTTGTGGGCCACGTGTCTCGCTGGAACATCGTGGAGGAATTGAGTGTGGTGTGGGACCCTCATGTGTCACAAAGAAATTCTACGGGTTGTCCCCGGACTTTGCCTGCTACTATCAGTCTACTGGACTTGTCCCAAAGGGTGTCGCAGACACAAGTTGGGGAGCCTCAACACCGTCATTCGGTGCCAGTCATGTCTGCATTCTCTGAACTGGCGCTAACGCTATGGATCGGCTTTGCCCTATTCTTGTTTAGGCTGCCTGTCTGTTGGTTTCTCTGCTGCTTCTGGGGCGCGTTGCACTCTCGTGCAAAGTGTCCTAGCTGTTCACAATTATAACATTCTTGAGGTTTTGGCTGGGGTTGGCTGTTCCTGCCCTCATTTACCCATGCGGGGTTCTGGTGTGCTTTAACTGGGTTCATTTCTACCTGCTCTTCATCGGGTGTTATAAATGCGGTTTTGCCTGCAATTGATTGCTCCCAAGCGCGGGACAATCTCTTCAAAACCCATTTTTCATTGTGGGTCTCATCTGAGGGGTCATAATTTGTGAAAGCTTTTCGTCCTGCTTCTGTGGTGCGGGAGACTAGAATTTGGGTCCATTTGGCCATATTATCTGGGGACAAATAGACGCGGGCTAACTCTCCAAAAACTGCGGTGAAGTGAATCCACAAACATCCAGCAAACGCTGTGGGGTGCTCTGTATTCTTTTGCCGACACTCATTTAGGCCTTCTACAGGGTCTCTTCTGTTAAAGCCGATCGCATCAAGGATCGCTGTGTGCATCTCTTGGAGTGTGCCTCCTCCTACATTCTGTGGGTCGGGAAGGGCTGCTATGACTGAAGGGTCAAGGCTCAAAACTGTGAGCTTCACTTGCTCTTTTTTGTCCAAGCCGTACGTGGTTGCCTGTTGTTTGACTTTCGTGAAAAATTGGTGGGGGTCTGAAGTGGGAAGGCACGGTGTAATTTTTCCACACGCATCCTGTAATTGGGTCACGGTTAAATGGGGTTGTGTAAAGGAAGTCTGCTTCTCCTTCTCTTGCGGCCCTGCGGTATGTGGTTACAGGATTCATGGGGGGGGGGGGGTGTTCTGCCTGTTCGGTTGGGGGGTGGGGCGCTTTCCTTTTCTGGGGTTTTTCCTGCGTACATGTCCCATGTACGTATCTATGGGCAATCTCATTCAATTCCTGCCAATCGGGGCTGTTTTCTTGATCTAATTGGGGTCCGAATGTACTCTGAAATCCATTTTGCACGGACAGCAGAGATTGTAATTTTGCAATTTGCTTCCGGCACTTTGCGTGGTCTACTGAGCTCTGCCTTTGTTCCGTCGTGGTAGTATTGACTGCTCGTAGGGCTGCTTTTAAATCATTGCATTGTTTCTGCAATTTCTCGACTTGCTGTTCTGTCTCTTGTCTTACCAAGACTGCACGTTGTGTGTCCTGGTAGGCCTTATCATATTGCGTCTGAAAACTGTTCAAATGCGCGAGACAAGACTGATATGCCCACTTGGCATCATCTACCTCTCTGTCCCTTGCTGCTAACTGTTCTTTCAGATCTCGATTCTCTTTCTCTACCTCACTCACGTCTACCTCACTACTTCTGTCTCTCTCCTCTATCTCTCTACGGAGCGTCCTAACGACCTCCTCTGTGCCTCGCAATTGTGACAAACAGGACACGATTGCCATCCGCTTGCGAGCTTTCCCTAAGCTCTTCTTGTGGATCTCTGACAGGTTCTCCCACCAAGTATGTCCTATACTCCTGGGTCCTCTTTCCTCATTATTGCAGAATTCACTCCAAAGGGGCCATCCTTTCCCTTTGAGAAATTTCCTGATCTCATCTTCCCAAACGGGCCACTGTCCTACTCTACTGCTGGTCGCTGCGACCTCGAATTCCTGGGTGTTCATAAGGCGTTCCATTGCCTTCATTGCCATTCTCTTTATCTAGGATCTCTACTGAATTTGGAACAGGGGGTGATAAAGTGGTGATGTAAACACGGGTATGGCTTACGCTAATTTCCGGCCTACAAAATTCCCGACTGTTTTACCCAACAAAATCTCTCAGGTTTACCTTATATCCCTGTTAGTATGCATGCATGAACACACTTCCAAATCTCAGAGGCTTGATCAGTACTGTTTTGACTCTTGTGGTTTTTCTTTCTGTTCTCAATTGGATTCTCAATTCAAATTTTGGGTTCTCTCGGAGTGGTTAGGCCACTTCTAAGTCGAGTCCCACCAGAGTCGCCAGTAAATGTTGCTAACTTTTGGTTGGCTCTTAATTTGGCTCTGTTTAATCACGTTTGCTCAAGAGTCGCCAGGTATCTTTCGACACTGCCACAAGGTTCAGAACCGAATACTGATCAATGACTTGATACACCAGTTAGTAAGTTCAAAAGCAATGCTCATTTATTTACACACAGTCAAATCTACTCATGCATAAACTCTACAAACTAAACTACCACTATTGCTAAAGCCTATACTTAGCTTCGGGTGCCCACTCAGTCAGAGGAACAATGGCCGTTGCTCGGTTCTGAGGCTGCTGGGTTGAGCTGTTTACAGGGTAGCAACTCGGAGCGTCTATCTCATAGCGTGCATTGACTTGGGACTTACTTGGTCTGGTGCAGCTGCTAGGCAGGTCTCTCTCTTCAGTGAGAGCCAAAGCCAAAGGAGGAAGATTCTCCCTTGGGGAATACCTTTTATACTAAAAAGGGCTTCGCGCGCTTTTGGGCGGGCCTTGAACTTGGCCTCAACGAATTGGAGCTTTCCCAATCATCTGTATCGATTTTCCTCCAATAGAGGGGTGGTTCCCTGATCGCTTGGCGTGTCCTGGTGACTGTCAGTCAGCTTTGTCTTAGCTGCTTCTGGTGCCGGGGAGTCTGTCCTAACATTGTGTATCTAAATGTTTTCCTTTTGTCCCCGGAGATGGCTCATTAGTATGTAGATTGTTTGGTAGTTTCTGTTCTGTCTGAGAGTTTAAGGTTCTAATCAACAGACAGAGCTTGTTTCTTAGCATTGTCCAATTTTCCCTGCATTCTTTGCAAGTATCCATTTTGTAATCGGGACGTGGCCATCCCAGATGGCTACACTACCTCAGCACCACCGACCATGCCGGCTACCCGCAGCTCAGCGCTGTCACTCTTCATCAGTCACGGCCCAAGCACCTCAAGAACTTTGTGATGACCGTCCGGGTCAATGGACATGAAAAGCCCTGACTGTTTGACTCCGGGAGCATGGAGAGCTTCATCTATCCGGACACGGTAAGGCGTTGCTCCCTCCAGATTTCCCCAGTGTCCCAAACAATCTCCCTTGCTTCCGGATCACATTCAGTGCAAATCTGGGGGTACTGTGTCGCGAACCTCGCGATACAGTGCGCCGAGTACGCCAATTTTAAACTATATGTCCTTTCCCAACTCTGCACTCCTCTCTTGTTAGGGCTGGATTTCCAGTGCCACCTCAGAAGCCTGACCCTGAAGTTCGGCAGACCACTACCCCCTCTCACTGTATGTAGCCTCGCGACCCTTAAGGTCGCCCCTCCCTCGTTCTTCGCGAACCTCACCTCCTACTGTAAACCCGTCGCCACCAGGAGCAGGCGGTACAGTGCCCAGGACAGGGCTTTTATCAAGCGGAGGTCCACCGGTTCTTGAGGGAGGGGATCATCGAGGCCAGTAATAGCCCCTGGAGAGCCCAAGTGGTGGTCGTCAGGACCGGGGAAAAGAACCGGATGGTTGTAGACTACAGTCAGACCATAAAATCGGTACACACAACTCGATGCATACCCCCTTCCCAGCATAACGGATATGGTTAATCAGATTGCACACTACCGGGTTTTCTCCACGGTAGATCTGAAGTCTGCATACCACCAGCATCCGATCCGCCCGGAAGACCGCCACTACACTGCCTTTGAGGCAGACGGCCGCCTCTTCCACTTCCTCAGGGTCCCCTTCGGCGTCACCAATGGGGTCTCGGTCTTCCAAAGACCGATGGACCGAATGGTTGACCAATACGGGCTGCGGGCCATGTTCCCATACATGGATAATGTCACCATCTGCGGCCATGATCAGCAGGAGAAATGTGTTTTCCGCACAACCCGACTAGTCATCCTCGGCTGCGACGTGGAAAACGGAGTCCTAGGGCCCGACCCCGACCGCATACGCCCCCTCCTGTAACTCCCCCTTCCCCACTGCCCCAAGGCCCTGAAAAGATGTCTGGGGTTCTTCTCATATTATGCCCAGTGGGTCCCCAACTATGCGGACAAAGCTCGCCCACTTATCAAAGCCACCATCTTTCCCCTGACAACTGAGGCCCACCTGCCCTTCAGCCGCCTCAATGCAAACATCACCAAGGCCGCGATGCACGTGGTGGACGAGTCCATCCCCTTCCAGGTGGAGAGCAATGTGTCCGACGTCGCCCTGGCCGCTACCCTTAACCAGGCAGGCATTCTTTTCCCGTACCCTCAACGCCTCTGTGATTCGACACTCCTCTGTTGAAAAGGAAGCTCAAGCCATTGTAGAAGCTGTACGTCATTGGAGGCTCTACCTGGCTGGTAGGATGTTCACCCTCGTCACCGACCAATGGTCGGTAGCTTTTATGTTCAACAACTCACAGCGGGGCAAGATCAAGAATGATAAGCTCTTGAGGTGGAGAATCGAACAATCCATCTATAATTACGATATCGTGTATCGTCCTAGGAAGCTCAATGAGCCCCCAGATGCCCTGTCCCACGGCACATGCGCCAGCGTGCAAGATGACCGACTTCGGGCCATCCACAATGACCTCTGTCACCCGGGGGGGTCACCCGGCTTCTCCACTTCATCAAGGCCCGCAACCTGCCCTACTCCACCGAGGAGGTCAGGGCCATGACCAGGGCCTGCCAAGTCTGTGCGGAGTGCAAGCCGCACTTCTATCGGACAGAAAAGGCCCACCTGGTGAAGGTCTCCCGCCCCTTTGAGCGCTTCAGCGTCGATTTCAAAGGGCCCCTCCCCTCCACTGACCGCAAGGTGTACTTTCTCAACGTCGTTGACGAGTACTCCCGTTTCCCCTTTGCCGTCCCATGTCCCGACATGACCGCGGCCACTGTCATTAAGGCCCTGCACAGCATCTTCGCCCTGTTCGGTTTCCCCACTTACATCCACAGTGACTGGGGCTCCTCTTTTATGAGCAAGGAGCTGAGTCAGTACCTGCTCGGTAAGGGCATTGCCTCTAGCAGGACTACCAGCTACAACCCCCGGGGAATCGGACAGGTGGAGAGGGAGAACGCAACGGTATGGAAGGCCGTCCTTCTGGCCCTACGGTCTAGAAGTCTCCCGGTTTCCCGCTGGCAGGAGGTCCTCCCCAACGTCCTCCACTCCATTCGGTCGCTTCTCTGCACAGCCACGAACGAGACCTGTCACGACCGTCTATTTGTCTTCCCCAGGAAGTCCATCTCCGGGGTCTCGCTTCCGTCCTGGCTGACAACACCGGGGCCTGTCCTCCTCCGGAAGCACGTGAGGAGCCCGAAGTCCGACCCCCTGGTCGAGAGGGTCTAGCTCCTACATGCCAACCCTCAGTATGCCTACGTGGCGCACTGTGACGGGCGACAGGATACAGTCTCCCTCCGAGATCTGGCACCCGCCGGTTCCCAAGCGACCATCACCAACGCGCCCCCCCCCCCCCCCCCTACACCGCCTATCACCACCAACCGAATCCCTTATGGCGGGCTACCAGCTGCCCCCCTGGGGATCCTGAACACCGCTCCCGCCCCTACACGGCCTACACCCCCCTTCCCTCATCGCCGACACACCGTGATGAAGCTCCAGACGACACGCTCCCGGAGTCAACGAGTCCAACACCCGCGAAGCCGGAGCTGAGGCGATCACAGAGAACGATTAAGGCTCCGGACAGACTCGATATGTGAGCCCACTTCACCCCTGCTGGACTTCAATTTTTAACAGGGGGTGAATGTGGTGAACATATTGCTCCTGCAATTCACCACAGTATTGTACTGTATTATGTTGATGCCTCTGTGGGCTCCGCCTGTGGCTCCACCCCCTCGGGGTGGTATATAAACCTGCAGCCTGTAGGCGGCACTCAGTACAGAGCAGTCGCAGGCAGGCACAGACCTAGCTTATTAAACCACTGTTCACTTCTACTAATCGTCTCGTGTGAATTGATGGTCGCATCAATTATACAAAGTGCTAGCAGTGCAGGGCAAGTCTGTCCCCAGAAAGGTGTAGATTTAGAGAAGTAGAGTACTTCGCATGTAGGAGAAAAGAACATTTGAGGCACATGTGTAAAACCAAGCAGGGCCTGCCCAGCACCAGCAGAGTAAATAATCCAGCTGCAGTGCAGAGTATAGAGGATAGCCCAGTGGGTGAAGGAACGTTTTGTCCCTGAAATATATGCGAGTGAGCAAGGTAGCCAGCCACTGAAATTGGAAGTAGACATGGGGGTGTCAGCTACTTTTGTGAGTGAACAGACCTACCAGTATGTCCAAGAGGGATTCAATGCTTGAGTTTGGAGAGTACTGCAGCTAGACTGGCTACATACACTGAGAGGCCATAAAAATAGTACAGGTGTCTCCAGTGAATTATAGATAGTAGTCTGCACAGCTCCCGTGATATCTATTGGCTGAAAACATTTTCATTGCAGGAAGGGGGCCTGCCCGAAGTAATAAAAAGATTCCAAGACGTGTTCCAGGAGGAATTGGGAAAGATCAAATGATTGCAAGTAAACATCCATGTGAACCCTGTTATATATTATGTGCAATGTCTCTTTAAGAATCAAGTCATGTGACTTACATGACATCATCAGCTACATTGCGGGTTATTAGGGAGCAGAGTGCTAAACCTTGTACACTGAAGACCTATTCAACAAACCTCTGTTAATCTTGCATCAAACCTACATGCTTCTGCAAAGCTATTTCTTTTGTATTGTTAGTCTAACAATACAACAGTTTACAAAAAGAAAACTGATGACAAGAGACGGATCAGAAGAAAAAAACATTATTTTTCAAAAGAAACGTTGGAGTGGAGCAGCTTCAGCATATCAATCGACCAACTGATTAACAGAAGGTCAGAAAGTGCTGGCACCGGAACCGGTCAGGGTTTGGGGCAAAGATTCAAAGGAAGGACCTGTACCGATTTTAAACCAGCAATCCTAGGAGTCAGGCTACAGGGCTCGCCACGTGTAGTACAGTATGACATGGAGGTAGAGCGGGATGGAGAACAAAAGATTATGATAACTTGATGAATATTGAAGCTGCTGCAAATTAAAGCTGATGAAAGTTAAAGCTGTTACAAATTGGTAATCCACCTTGAATGAATTAAGTGAAGGAGGAACATTCTGACACCATGTAAAATGGTGGGAAATGTTGTCACGTTGAGTTCTTTTGATGAGGACTCAGAACTGGAAGTCATATTCAGAGAGATTCCATCATATTCAAGCGAGCAACATTTCGGAAGAGATGTAGGTCCCTGTATTCTTAAGTACAATTGGAAGCAAAACTTTTAATTTGCTAAGAAGTTTAGTTCAACCAGAGATCGTCAGAGATAAGAAATATCAAGAACTGGTGAAAATATTTGAAGATCGTTATTCACCAAAGCCATTGATTATTATAGAGAGGTTTTATTCTCATCGAAGGAATAAGAAGGTGAAAATATTGCACAGTTCGGTGCAATCCTTAAGCGACTTGCAGAGTTTTGTGAATTTGGTGATTTGTTAGACACAATTAGAGATTGTTTAATGAGGCTATTCAAAGAAGGTTATTAACTGAAAGTAATCTATGTCTAAAGACTGCATTTGATATTGCTGTTTCAAAGGAGCTCGTGGCTAAGGAGGCTTCTCCAATTTGAGCAAGTAAGAGGATCCGTAACCTGGCTGCTAGTCAGAAGATGTCTATCCAGCACAGGCGTGTGTTTTCGCTGTACAAATATGAGCCATTCACAGGCTGATGCAATGTAAAAATTGTAGCAGAACTGGCCACCAAGCAACAATTTGTTGGAGTAAAATAACTTCTCCAGAGAAAAATATTCAAAGGAAGACACAGAACTCCATCATTGGAAGAAACAAACCAAGTTCAACTAAGAAAATTCATAATGTGGAAGAAAAGAATAACAATCACAATGAAACTAAAACAATTCATTGCACTGAAGAATTAAAGATGTACATGCTATCGGCACAGGGTTAGTCACATCTGCCTTTAAAACCAGATATGTGATCTTGAGAACCTATACTGCAGAGAGAGTACCACTGAGAGGTTGCATCACAGTCAAGATTGAGCTAAGTGAACAAACTGCAGAGTCACCTCTCCATGTGGTGTGAGACGGTTTTCCAGCTCTCTTTGGCTGCTCTTGGCTGTAAAGGATTAAATTGAATTGGATCGCAGACAACAGCTTAGTTGATTCAAAGTGAGACTTACAGACCATAACGGAAAAATACAGCAGTGCTTTTGAAGGCACTGGGCTCCATGAAAGGTGTATAAGGGTCCCTGAAGATTAAGGAAACCAATCAGCCGAAATGTCTCAAGGCTAGAGCTGTACCCTACGCAATACATTCGAAGGTTGAAGCGGAAGTACTGAGACTTGTGGAAAGGGCAGCTTTAGAACCTGTCACGACTAGTGACTGGGAAACCCCTATTATACCTGTCATGAAACAGGATAGTACAATTCGTATCGACGGAGATTTTAAGACACAGTCAATCCGGTTCTCTGTGCCTGGATCAATACCCGCTAACATAGATTGAAGATTTGTTCACAGGCCTAGCAGGAGGACAGAAGTTCAGCAAGATTGACCTTTCGCAGGTCGACCTGCAAATGAATGTGGCAGCTTAATCTCAACAGCAGCTCACGATCATCACTTACAAAGGCCTATTCCAATACAGGAGACTGCCTTTTAGAATAACATAAACACAAACTTTATTTCAATGCTCAACGCACCATGTCCTTAGTGGCTGACAGGGGGTAAAGTATTACTGAGATGATATATTGACCACCGGCACTAATGAGCAAGAACATTTACAACACTTAAAAGCTACACTGAAATGACTTCAACTTGCTTGTGATGCTTCACCACATGGTTTTGGAGCAGTGGTGTCATATACTGAGGGGCTGGTTTAGCTAAACAGCTGGCTTGTAATGCAGAACAAGGTTACAGCGTACCGGCCTCCCTGAACAGGCACCGGAATGTGGCGACTAGGGGCTTTTCAAAGGTAACTTCACTGAAACCTACTTGTGACAATAAGCGATTATTATTATTATTGCATACACCTTCAGGGGAAGAAAGACCAATAACATTTGCATCTTGTACATTAACAAGTGCAGAATCTAACTATGGATTCTAACTAAGGAGGCACTGAGTATGATATTTGGTGTATGGAAATTCCATCAATCCATGTATGGTCATTACTTCACATTGCTGACAGCTATTATTTTGTATTTATAAATTTAGAGTACCCAATTATATTTTCCAATTAAGGGGCAATTTAGCATGGCCAATCCACCTAACCTGCACATCTTTGGGTTGTGGGGGTGAAACCCACGCAGACACGGGGAGAATGTGCAAACTCCACACAGACAGTGACCCGGGGCCATGATCGAACCCGGGTTCCCAGCGCCACAGGCAGCAGTGCTAACCACTGCGCCATTGTGCTCCCCATTTTAGAGCTATTTTTGGGCCACACAAAGGTATCCCTTCATTGGCTGCAAGTAGGCGCCAACAATGGTCATTAATCCTATCGGGACATTCTCACAAAATCAAATACCGTCAATCTGAAAATTGTGCTAATACAATTACGCTTACCTTTACCAGCTGGTCAAATACCACTGAGTCATGATACTTTTTACTGTTCATAGATTGAGAATGTTTCAGTGACTGAGCTCAAGTCCAAAGACATACCAGAAACGATCCTGTGATGGGGAAGGTACCGGAAATGTTATTAAAGGGGGAGATAGAAAGAAACCATCCTGAATTAAAACTGCATTTCCAAGAGACTTGAATTAATAGACAGGGTGGATTTCTGTTTTGGGGTTGAGAATAATTATTCCACCAAATTTACGACAAAAGGTTTTGGAGCAGTTCCACGAAAGATACCCAGGCATAGTTCGAATGAAAGAACTAGCACAAAGTTACTTTTGATGGACAGGAATTGATGTCCAAATAGAAGAAAAAGCAGGACTGTACCAGTCGTGTGCTTGGATAAGGAACACACCAACGGTGTCCCCATTGGGAGTGGCCGAAAATGCCATAGCAACATCTGCACGTTGACTTTGCTGATCCAGGCGAGGGGTACATGCTCATGGTCATTGTAGACGTACACTTAAAGTGGCCTGAGGTAGTTATAATGAAGCCAAGCACTGCAGAACAAACCATTAAGAAACTCAACGAGATCTTTGTGAGATTCGGAAAACCAGAGCCGATCCTGAGCCACAATGGGCCACAGATTACAGCTCAAGAGTTCGAAGACTACTTAAAGATGTGTGGAGTTCAACCTATAAAGTCAGCACCTTACCATCCATCCATGAATGGTTTAGTCAAAAGGTTTGTACAGTCCTTGAAACACTGAAAGCTTCAAAAGACAAAGGAATTTGGGAGTCCTTGTTCATGATTCTCTTAAGGTTAACGTGCAGATACAGTCGGCAGTTAGGAAGGCAAATGCAATGTTAGCATTCATGTCGAGAGGGCTAGAATACAAGATGTACTTCTGAGGCTACGTAAGACTCTGGTTCGACCCCATTCAGAGTATTGTGAGCAGTTTTGGGCCCCGTATCTAAGGAAAGATGTGCTGGCCTTGGAAATGGCCCAGAGGAGGTTCACAAGAATGATCCCTGGAATGAAGAGCTTGTTGTGTGAGGAACGGTTGGGGACTCTGGGTCAATACTCATTGGAGTTTAGAAGGATGAGGGGGGATCTTATTGAAACTTATAAGATACTGCGAGGCCTGGATAGAGTGGACGTGGAGAGGATGTTTCCACTTGTAGGAAAAACTAGAACCAGAGGACACCATCTCAGACTAAAGGAACGATCCTTTAAAACAGAGATGAGAAGGAATTTCTTTAGGTTTCTGATCAATAAGAGGATCAGGGGTTATGGGGAGAAGGCAGGAGAATGGGGCTGAGAAAAATATCAGCCATGATTGAATGGCGGAGCAGACTCGATGGGCTGAGTGGCCTAATTGTGCTCCTATGTCTTATGGTCTAAGGTTCACTTCAGCACCATGTGAACATATTTCTAGCAACATACCAAAATATGACAAATGCAACGACACAAAATTCACCAGCTTTTCTCGTGATGAAAAAGAAGCTGAGGACTACCTTTGATTTATTCTCACCAGATGAGACATCTGACCTAGGAAAGCAAAAAACAACAGTCACAGATCTTGAGATAAGAAAGTAACTCAAGGAAGTACTCGTTCCAACAAGGAGAACAAGTGTCAACGTGCAGCTACACCACTAGTGAGAACTGAATCCCTGCGATGGTATTGGTTCAGACTGGTCCAGTATCCTTCACAGTCCAAACGGCAGACAAACTTGTGTGGCGATGTTGATCAATTATTGTCAGCACCCATTAGTGTGCATGTGCCAGAACTACCTCAAGAGGTAATGGTCTCCATTCCATATGACTGTGTAACTTCTCATTCATGTACAGAAGAGATTGCATCAGAAGAACCTGTTACAATTCGTCTTCCCTCGGAAAGAGAGACTGGAACATCTTCCAGAGTAGAGACGTCTACCAGAGAACTTGAAAATATCTCTAAGGTCGAGAATGACAAAGTCCCAGAGGTACGCAGACAACCAGTGAGAAATAGACGCCACCTGATTGTCTACCTTATTGACTATGTTATTACAATGTAATAATATGATGCCAGCACTTATATATAGATGCAAATTACTTTGTTAATATACAATTATTAGTTGTGTTGGACCTTAGAAGTAAAAGGGAAGGGATGTTGTATTTGTGGGTTATTGTAATTGTGTGCCATATCTCTTTAAGAACCGAGTCATGTGACTAATGTTACATCTTCAGTTACTTGGCGGGCTTTTAGGGAGTCTAGTACAGAACATTGTATAGTGAAGACCTATTCAATGAACCTCTGTTAATCTTTCATCAAACCCACATGTTTCTGCAATCCTATTTTTTTTGTACTATTAGTCTAAAGATACAACAGATCTGAAGGTCACTTTTGTAAGGGCCACGAAGAATCCAGCACTAGTTTTAAGGATACAAAGTAATAACGTTTATTTACTATAATAATATATACGTAACAGTAACAGTAACTTCCCTTGCTACCTTCACCTTCCTGCTGGTTCCTGAACTGGCCAGCTTATTTATACTAGGAGTTTCTCCGTCCCCTCATTGGGGAAGTTCATACTCCCATAGGATTGTGGGATAGTCATTAGTCCCCAGCCAATCGTAAGTAGGCAGGTTATAATATCCCTCACCCCCAAAGTCCAAGGAATCCACCGAAGACCCTGGCGAAGGAAGGCGTCGAACTCGTTTGGCCGCAGGCCGGACGCCATTTGCACGCGGCGCTGGATCAGGCGGCGTGTACCGAGACGGAGACCGGCGCTTCCGTGATGAACGGCGCGGTTGTACATCCACGGCCTGTGGACCCGAGGATTCCCCCTCTGATGCATCCTGTGTCTCCATCTCGGAGTCAGAGTCTGCTGCCTCCGTCATGTCAGCGTCTCTATCTCCAATCGGTCCCGTAACGACCTGCGCAGGCTTCGAGTGAGGTACCAGTGGAAGATTTTGAGGACTACCTTCCCTTGTCTCTGGTCTTTGCGGCTGTTGAAATGAGCTCCGGGGACGGGGAATCTTTTGAGGGGATGATCTTCTGGACCGGACGTGGTCTACGTGTTTTCGCTGGAGACGACCCTGGGCTTGCACTTGGTAAGATATAGGGCCCGTTTGGCGAAAGATTACACCAGGAACCCATTGGGCACCACCAGCAAAATTCCGCACGAATACTGGGTCACCGGGCGCAAACTGCCGAATTGGACGATGCCGAGACAATCCCTGTCCCTGCCGTTCTTGTGTGCGGCGTACTTTTGCGCCAGTGTCCGGGAAGACCATACTAAGGCGGGTGCGAAGTCTTCGGCCCATTAGGAGTTCTGCGGGAGCTACCCCAGTCACAGCATGGGGGGTGGTCATGTACGTAAACAAAAAGCGAGCCAGTCTCGTGTCCATTGATCCGGAAGATTGCTTCTTTAGGCCTCTTTTGAATGTTTGCACTGCACGCTCTGCCAACTCATTTGAAGCTGGGTGGTAAGGGGCAGTGCGGATATGGCGGATGCCGTTCATCTTTGTAAATCTAGCAAACTCCTCACTCGTGAATGGAGTGCCATTATCCGTGACCAGCACCTCGGGGAGGCCATGCGTACTAAATGATAAACGCATCTTTTCAATTGTTGCGCAGGACGTTGTCCCCTGCATCTTATGCACCTCCAGCCATTTGGACTGGGCGTCAATTAGTAGAAGGAACATGGATCCCTGAAAAGGGCCTGCAAAATCTGCATGTAAGCGTGCCCAAGGCCGCCCTGGCCATTCCCAGTGATGTAGGGGCGCGGCCGGCGGAAGCTTCTGATGCTCCTGGCAAATGGAGCAGTTTTGGGCCACCTTCTCAATGTCGGTGTCGAGGCCTGGCCACCAGACATAACTCTGGGCCAACATTTTCATCTTGGTCACGCCCGGATGCCCATTGTGCAAGTCTGATAATATCAGCTCCTGGCCTTTTTCCGGGACAATCACACGCGTCCCCCACACGAGGATGCCGTCTTCCACGCTGAACTCTGACAGCTTGGAGGAAAATGCCCGCAACTCGCCTGGGAGCTGTCTATGCTGCTCACCATACAGGACTATGTGCCGAACCTTTGACAAGACTGGCTCCGTCTGGGTCCACTCACGGATCTGTGATGCCGTGACAGGCAAGGTGTCCATAAAATTTAGGGTTGCAACCACCTCACCGGTCGTGGGGGTCGACATGGGGCCGGTCGATAAAGGCAATCGGCTCAGTGCGTCGGCATTTGCTATCTGCGTACCTGGTTTGTGCTCCAGAGAATACTCATATGCAGCAAGCAACAAAGCCCAGCGCTGGATCCGTGCAGAAGCAATGGGTGGTATTGGCTTATCCTCTCTGAAGAGTCCCAGCAGGGGCTTATGATCAGTCACGATAGTGAAATGGCGGCCGTACACATACTGGTGGAAGCGTTTCACCGCGAAAACCACTGCCAGGCCCTCCTTCTCGATCTGCGCGTACTTTTTCTCCGCTGCAGTCAATGTGCGGGAGGCGAAAGCTATCGGTCGCTCGGCCCCGTTCTCCATCTTGTGGGACAGGACGGCCCCAATACCATACGGGGATGCATCACATGTGACGAGCAAAGGCTTTCCCGGATCATAGTGGCTTAGTAACCCAGACGACGACAATTGTTGCTTTACCCGCCGGAAAGCGGTTTCTTGCGGCTGACCCCAAACCCAGGTGTGATTTTTCTTTAGCAGCAGGTGCAAGGGGGCCAGCGTAGTTGCCAGATTGGGGAGGAACTTCCCGTAATAGTTTACGAGACCGAGAAAAGAACGAAGATGCGAAGTGTCAGTCGGGGTGGGGGCATGTTGAATTGCACGCACCTTCTCTGCGACGGGGTGCAGACCCTCGCGGTCCACCCGATAACCTAGGTAGACTACTTCTTTTGCCTGAAATACGCACTTTGTGTGACGTAAACGGACTCCAGCCTCCGAAAGGCGTCTAAGGACAGCCTCCAGATTTTCCAAATGCTCTTGCTCCGACGTCCCTGTAATCAACACGTCATCTAGGTAGACAGCCACACGTGGTAAACCTCTCAAAATGCCCTCCATAACACGTTGAAAAATTGCGCAGGCAGAGGATACTCCAAAGGGCAACCGTGTATATTCATACAGGCCCCGGTGTGTGTTAATTGTTACATATGGTCGGGAGGCAGGGTCCAGCTCCAACTGCAGGTAGGCGTGACTCATATCTAATTTTGTGAATGAGAGTCCACCTGCAAGTTTCGCGTCGAGATCCTCTATGCGAGGCATTGGGTATCGGTCGAGTCGGGAAACTGTATTCACTGTAAGTTTATAGTCGCCACACAAGTGAACTGTGGCATCTGGCTTCATTACTGGTACAATTGGTGCTGCCCAGTCAGCAAAACGGACGGGCCTGATAATACCCAAACTCTCCAAACGAGTGAGCTCCCCTTCTACCTTCTCGAGCAAAGCGTAAGGCACTGGGCGCGCCCGGAAATAGCACGGCGTGGCTCCTGGTTCAACTTGGATACGGGCTACGGACCCTTTTATTTTCCCCAAACCAGGCTGGAATACCTCTGGGTATCGTCCTAGCACCTCAGTCAACCCTCCAGAAACTGTTTGGAGGATGTGCTGCCATTGCAACCGCAAATGGCGCAACCAGTCCCGACCCAACAGGCTGGGCCCATGGCCACGCACTACGATAAGTGGGAAACGCCCCTCCTGGCGTCCATAGACAACAGGGGTCATTGTAGTTCCTGCAATGTCCAGTGGTTCCCCCGTGTAGGTGACCAACCTGGCCTGTGAGTCAGTTAATGTAAGGGTCTGTATACCCTGCTTGATGCGGTCGAATGTCCTCTGGGCGATCACGGAGACCGCTGCGCCAGTATCCAACTCCATCCCCAGCGGGTGGCCATTGACCCGTACTGTCACCTTAATGGGGGCCACACGGGGAGCTGCCACACAATGCAGCTGCAGGCAGTCGTCCTCTGTCTCCACGTCCTCAGGAGTGGTCGCCGCAGGTTCATCCACATGGAAGGTACAGCCTCTGGGCTGGTCCCAGTTACGGCCCCTGGGCTGGTCCCAGTTTCGGTCGGAACGACGGCGCCTCTGGCGTCCCCAGGACCGCCGTCCGCGACGGGGTCGGCGCCTACAAGTCTGACACAGACATGGCTCCTCATCCATTGGCTCTGGAGAAGGCTCCCTTCGGGGAGGAATGTCCGATGGCCACTGGCGTCGGTCTAGTCGTTGCCTCGCCCAAGGTACCGCAGGAGTGCGGGGGGACGTTTTTGGGCGGAAAGGGTTGCGCCCCAAGGCATGCACTTCCATTCCCTGTAGCTCCTGTACTCCTCGCTCTGCGCTCTCTCGGGACAAGACTATTTGCATTGCCTGTTGAAAAGTCAATGTTGGCTCCGCTAACAACTTTCTCTGGGTTGCTGCATTGTTAATACCGCAAACCAAACGGTCGCGTAACATTTCTGACAAGGTCTCACCATAGTCACAGTATTCCGCAATCCCGCGTAGCCTGGATAAAAAATCGGCAAGGGATTCTCCAGGGGTCCTCTCAGCGGTATTAAACCGGTAACGCTGGACTATCGTGGACGGGGTTGGGTTAAAGTGTTGCCCCACTATATTCACAAGTTCGTCAAACGTTTTGGTGTCCGGCGCAGCTGGGTACGTAAGGCTCCTAATCACCCCAAACGTATGCGGCCCGCAGGCGGTGAGCAATATGATCACCTGGCGCTCGTTTTCAGTGATATTGTTTGCCCGGAAATAGTAACACATCCGTTGTGTGTACTGGTTCCAGCTTTCCAGCGCAGCATCAAAAACATCCAAACGTCCGTACAGAGGCATGGTATAATAGAAAACAACTTCCAACTTGTATCCAACAAAAATCCAGGGAGGTGGCTTCAGCAGTGTAGACAGCTATTCACTTTTACCTTCGTCGCCAGTTTTGTAAGTGCCACGAAGAATCCAGCACGAGTTTTAAGGATACAAAGTAATAACGTTTATTTACTATAATAATATATACATAACAGTAGCAGTAACTTCCCTTGCTACCTTCACCTTCCTGCTGGTTCCTGAACTGGCCAGCTTATTTATACTAGGAGTTTCTCCGCCCCCCTCATTGGGGAAGTTCATACTCCCATAGGATTGTGGGATAGTCATTAGTCCCTTGCCAATCGTAAGTAGGCAGGTTATAACAGCCACTCTAAGATTTTTAGAGCCCTACGCATTAGTATAGAAAGTAGAAACTGAATTAAAATGACTAGAAGATTTGGACCTGTACAATTTACGGAGTGGGCTGCACCCATTGTGCCAGTAGTCAATCCATACAAGTTCACCTGCATCTGCAGAGATTACAAGCTGCATGTAAATCAGGCCACGAAATTAGATAGGTACCCTATCCCCAAAATAGAGGCTCTTTACACCAAGTTGACTGGGGGTTTGACATATACCAAGCTGGACATGGGCAACCCTTACCAACAGTTAGAACTGGATAATGCATAAGGAGGATTTGTCACCATAAATACTCAAGGGTTTCTACCAATATACTCGTCTACTGTTTGGAGTTTCATTGGCTTCTGCCATCTTTCAGCAGACTATTGAGGGTTTGCTGCAGAGTTTGCCCAGAGTTGTCATTCATTTGAATGACATTTTAATAACAGGATCCACCGAAAAGGAACATCTGGCAAATTTGGATGAGGTTTTCAAAAGGCGGGAGTGGGCTTAAAGAGAGAAAAGTGCATTTCCAAGCAAACAAGATGGTTTATCTTGGTTGTCGGGTGGATGGTCAGCGGTTACATCCTTAGAGGACAAAGTGAGAACTATTAAAGAAGAATCGGCCCCCAAAAAACACATCAGAACTCAGATCTTTTTTATTCAACTACAACGTGTGATTCCTCCCCAATCTGTCAACATTGCTAGCACTGCTGTATGTTCTGTTAAAGAAATGCCAGAGCTGGTGTTTGAGAACACCACAGGGAAGAGGCTTTTAACCAAGTTAACAGGCACTTCAGTCTTCATGCTTATTGGTACATTTTGACTCCTCTAAGAAGATAGTACTTACATGCGATGCATTACTATATAGGGTAGGAGCTGTGCTAACCTGTACAATGGAGGGCGGCAGCGGTGTGCAGGGGCCTTCTGGGAGGTGCGTAGTGACTTTAAAAACCCTTACCTTTGCAGGAGCAGCCCTTTGGATTTCGGCGGCAGCGGTGCGCAGGGGCCTTCTGGGAGGTGAGTAGTGACTTTAAAAACCCTTACCTTTGCAGGAGCAGCCCTTTGGATTTCGGCGGCAGCGGTGCGCAGGGGCCTTCTGGGAGGTGAGTAGTGACTTTAAAAACCCTTACCTTTACAGGAGCAGCCCTTTGGATTTCGGCGGCAGCGGTGCGCAGGGGCCTTCTGGGAGGTGAGTAGTGTCTTTAAAAACCCTTACCTTTGCAGGAGCAGCCCTTTGGATTTCGGCGGCAGCGGTGCGCAGGGGCCTTCTGGGAGGTGAGTAGTGACTTTAAAAACCCTTACCTTTGCAGGAGCAGCCCTTTGGATTTCGGCGGCAGCGGTGCGCAGGGGCCTTCTGGGAGGTGAGTAGTGACTTTAAAAACCCTTACCTTTACAGGAGCAGCCCTTTGGATTTCGGCGGCAGCGGTGCGCAGGGGCCTTCTGGGAGGTGAGTAGTGTCTTTAAAAACCCTTACCTTTGCAGGAGCAGCCCTTTGGATTTCGGCGGCAGCGGTGCGCAGGGGCCTTCTGGGAGGTGAGTAGTGACTTTAAAAACCCTTACCTTTGCAGGAGCAGCCCTTTGGATTTCGGCGGCAGCGGTGCGCAGGGGCCTTCTGGGAGGTGAGTAGTGACTTTAAAAACCCTTACCTTTACAGGAGCAGCCCTTTGGATTTCGGCGGCAGCGGTGCGCAAGGGCCTTCTGGGAGGTGAGTAGTGTCTTTAAAAACCCTTACCTTTGCAGGAGCAGCCCTTTGGATTTCGGCGGCAGCGGTGCGCAGGGGCCTTCTGGGAGGTGAGTAGTGACTTTAAAAACCCTTACCTTTGCAGGAGCAGCCCTTTGGATTTTGGCGGCAGCGGTGCGCAGGGGCCTTCTGGGAGGTGAGTAGTGACTTTAAAAACCCTTACCTGGTCCCGTGTCTGTTCTTCTTTTCTGTTTTATTTTTTTTATATAAGGCGGGAACCGGAAGTTCGACCCGCGGACTTCTGGGAAGGCCCCCCTCCCCCAACCAATAAATTCTGGTGGAGAGGAAACCCGAGACACTACACGTGTTGTGTCTCCCACCCGCCCTCCTCCTCTAACCTAATAATAAGACCCATTGGTGTGAGGTAAGTGCCATATTATATTATTATTGTATTATTAGCATTGTGCAGGTCAAGGTTCGGAGGTGGAGGAGCAGTCTCTGTCAGCGAGAGAACCTGAGAACATCTAAGACACTCAGAAGGTAAGAAGGTAAGTAAGTGATTTTTACTCATTTTTACTTTTATCCCTTTTTCAAATTGTGTGTGTCGGGGGGAAACTGAAGTGACATCACAGAAAAGCTGTGGCCAGAGTGGCTGGTTGGGATTCTACACTAAATTAAAAAAAATTTGAGCATTGGTAACTAATTAAACAGAATAACTTAATTATAATTTGGAGGGATATCTAAGCCAGAGATCGGAGAGTACTATATTTAGCTTTCGCATTTCTATTAGAAATCTAGTGCTAGGAAACAGATAGTTAACAGTAACTTTAAAATTAAAAAAAATATATTAAAAAAAAAATTTTTTTTTTTAAATTTTAATTTTAATTAATTGATGCAATGTCAGTTAGAGGGGTGCTGTGCTCTGACTGTGAGATGTGGCAGGTCCGGGAGGCTTCCAGCGTCCCGGATGGCTTCATCTGCAGAAAGTGCACCCAACTGGAGCTCCTCACAGACCGCATGGTTCGGTTGGAGCAGCAATTGGATGCACTTAGGAGCATGCAGGTGGCGGAAAGCGTCATAGATCGCAGTTATGTAAATGTGGTCACACCCAAGGTGCAGGCAGAGAAATGGGTGACCACCAGAAAGGGCAGGCAGTCAGTGCAGGAATCCCCTGTGGTTGTCCCCCTCTCGAACAGATATACCCCTTTGGATACTGTCGGGGGGGATAGCCTATCAGGGGAAAACAGCAGCAGCCAGAGCAGTGGCACCACGGCTGGCTCTGATGTTCAGAAGGGAGGGTCAAAGCGCGGAAGAGTAATAGTAATAGGGGACTCTCTAGTCAGGGGCACAGATAGGCGCTTCTGTGGACGTGAAAGAGACTCCAGGATGGTATGTTGCCTCCCTGGTGCCAGGGTCCAGGATGTCTCCGAACGGGTAGAGGGCATCCTGAAGGGGGAGGGCAAACAGGCAGAGGTCGTTGTACATATTGGTACTAACGACATAGGCAGGAAGGGGCATGAGGTCCTGCAGCAGGAGTTCAGGGAGCTAGGCAGAAAGTTAAAAGACAGGACCTCGAGGGTTGTAATCTCGGGATTACTCCCTGTGCCACGTGCCAGTGAGGCTAGAAATAGGAAGATAGAGCAGCTAAACACGTGGCTAAACAGCTGGTGTAGGAGGGTGGGTTTCCATTATCTGGACCACTGGGAGCTCTTCCGGGGCAGGTGTGACCTGTATAAGAAGTACGGGTTGCATCTAAACCGGAGAGGCATAAATATCCTGGCCGCGAGGTTTGCTAGTGTCACACGGGAGGGTTTAAACTAGTATGGCAGGGGGGTGGGCACGGGAGAAATAGGTCAGAAGGTGAGAGCATTGAGGGAGAACTAGGGAATAGGGACAGTGTGGCTCTGAGGCAGAGCAGACAGGGAGAAGTTGCTGAACACAGCGGGTCTGGTGGCCTGAAGTGCATATGTTTTAATGCAAGGAGTATTACGGGTAAGGCAGATGAACTTAGAGCTTGGATTAGTACTTGGAACTATGATGTTGTTGCCATTACAGAGACCTGGTTGAGGGAAGGGCAGGATTGGCAGCTAAACGTTCCAGGATTTAGATGTTTCAGGCGGGATAGAGGGGGATGTAAAAGGGGAGGCGGAGTTGCGCTACTTGTTCGGGAGAATATCACAGCTGTACTGCGAGAGGACACCTCAGAGGGCAGTGAGGCTATATGGGTAGAGATCAGGAATAAGAAGGGTGCAGTCACAATGTTGGGGGTATACTACAGGCCTCCCAACAGCCAGCGGGAGATAGAGGAGCAGATAGGTAGACAGATTTTGGAAAAGAGTAAAAACAAAAGGGTTGTGGTGATGGGAGACTTCAACTTCCCCAATATTGACTTGGACTCACTTAGTGCCAGGGGCTTAGACGGGGCGGAGTCTGTAAGGAGCATCCAGGAGGGCTTCTTAAAACAATATGTAGACAGTCCAACTAGGGAAGGGGCGGTACTGGACCTGGTATTGGGGAATTGGCCTGGCCAGGTGGTAGATGTTTCAGTAGGGGAGCATTTCGGTAACAGTGACCACAATTCAGTAAGTTTTAAAGTACTGGTGGACAAGGATAAGAGTGGTCCGAGGATGAATGTGCTAAATTGGGGGAAGGCTAATTATAACAATATTAGGCGGGAACTGAAGAACATAGATTGGGGGCGGATGTTTGAGGGCAAATCAACATCTGACATGTGGGAGGCTTTCAAGTGGCAGTTGAAAGGAATACAGGACCGGCATGTTCCTGTGAGGAAGAAAGATAAATACGGCAATTTTCGGGAACCTTGGATGACGAGTGATATTGTAGGCCTCGTCAAAAAGAAAAAGGAGGCATTTGTCAGGGCTAAAAGGCTGGGAACAGACGAAGCCTGCGTGGAATATAAGGAAAGTAGGAAGGAACTTAAGCAAGGAGTCAGGAGGGCTAGAAGGGGTCACGAAAAGTCATTGGCAAATAGGGTTAAGGAAAATCCCAAGGCTTTTTACACGTACATAAAAAGCAAGCGGGTAGCCAGGGAAAGGGTTGGCCCACTGAAGGATAGGCAAGGGAATCTATGTGTGGAGCCAGAGGAAATGGGCGAGGTACTAAATGAATACTTTGCATCAGTATTCACCAAAGAGAAGGAATTGGTAGATGTTGAGTCTGGAGAATGGGGTGTAGATAGCCTGGGTCACATTGTGATCCAAAAAGACGAGGTAATGCATTTTGGAGGGTCTAATGCAGGTAGGGAATATACAGTGAATGGTAGAACCCTCAAGAGTATTGAAAGTCAAAGAGATCTAGGAGTACAGGTACACAGGTCATTGAAAGGGGCAACACAGGTGGAGAAGGTAGTCAAGAAGGCATACGGCATGCTTGCCTTCATTGGCCGGGGCATTGAGTATAAGAATTGGCAAGTCATGTTGCAGCTGTATAGAAACTTAGTTAGGCCACACTTGGAGTATAGTGTTCAATTCTGGTCGCCACACTACCAGAAGGATGTGGAGGCTTTAGAGAGGGTGCAGAAGAGATTTACCAGAATGTTGCCTGGTATGGAGGGCATTAGCTATGAGGAGAGGTTGAATAAACCCAGTTTGTTCTCACTGGAACGAAGGAGGTTGAGGGGAGACCTGATAGAGGTATACAAAATTATGAGGGGCATAGACAGAGTGGATAGTCAGAGGCTTTTCCCCAGGGTAGAGGGTTCAATTACTAGGGGGCATAGGTTTAAGGTGAGAGGGGCAAGGTTTAGAGTAGATGTACAAGGCAAGTTTTTTACGCAGAGGGTAGTGGGTGCCTGGAACTCGCTACCGGAGGAGGTGGTGGAAGCAGGGACGATAGTGACATTTAAGGGGCATCTTGACAAATACATGAATAGGATGGGAATAGAGGGATACGGACCCAGGAAGTGTAGAAGATTGTAGCTTAGTCGGGCAGCATGGTCGGCACGGGCTTGGAGGGCCGAAGGGCCTGTTCCTCTGCTGTACATTTCTTTTTTCTTTGTTTGTTCTTTGATTGTGTCATCCTTTGGGGAACGAGAGTGGTCACCCCATAGCAGGAAGAGAATCACTGCTTGAAGAATTGCATATCACCCATTCAGGCTTGCCCAAGATGAAAATGCCAGCAAGAAAATATGTTTGGTGGCCTGGCACTGACGCGGATATAGAAATGGTTGTGAAAGAATGTGACCAATTCCAGTTATACCAGAAGTTGCCAGCTACAGCTCTCTTAGACTCCTGGGAATGGCCGGGTCGACCTTGGGTGAGAGTTCATGTAGATTATGTTGGCCCGTTCATGGGCGTCATGTTCCCTTTGCTGGTGGATGACGATTTTATGAAAGCCACATTTGAGAAACCACACCGATGTTTTGCCACCCATAATGTACCAGAAGTACTTGTCTCAGACAACAGAACAGCATTCACAGGTGTGGAATTTCATCAGTTCATGACACTGAATGGAATCAAATATATTTGAACCGCACCGTATCACCCCTCAATGAATGGGTTGGCTGAACGCACAGTTCACACGTTCAAGACTGGTCTGAAGAAGCAGTCACCAGCGTCTCCAGGAACCAAGATAGCACAGATCCTTTTCGTCTACATAAGAACATAAGAACTATGAGCAGGAGTAGGCCATCTGGCCCTTCGCTCCTGCTCCACAATTCAATGAGATGGCTGATCTTTTGTGGACTCAGCTCCACTTTCCTGTTCGAACACCATAACCCTTTATTTTTCAAAAAACTTTATTTTTCTTGAAAACATTTAATGAAGGAGCCTCAACTGCTTCACTTGGCAGGGAATTGCATAGATTCACAACCCTCTGGGTGAAGAAGTTTCTCCTAAACTCAGTCCTAAATCTACTTCCCCTTACTTTGAGGTTATGCTAGTTCTGCTTTCACCTGCCAGTGGAAACAACCTGCTGCATCTATCCTATCTATTCTCTTGATAATTTTATATGTTTCTATAAGATCCTTCTAAATTCCAACGAGTACAGTCCCAGTCTACTCAACCTCTCCTCGTAATCCAAACCCCCCAACTCTGGGATTAACCTAGTGAATCTCCTCTGTACACCCTCCAGCGCCAATACGTCCTTTCTCAGGTAAGGAGACCAAAACTGAACACAATACTCTAGGTGTGGCCTCACTAACACCTTGTACAGTTGCAGCATAATTTCCCTAGTCTTGAACTCCATCCCTCTAGCAATGAAGGACAAAACCCCATTTGTCTTCTTAATCACCTGTTGCACCTGTAAACCAACGATTTGTGACTCGTGCACTAGGACACCCAGGTCCCTCTGCACAGCAGCATGTTTTAATAATGCATCATTTAAATAATAATCCCTTTTGCTGTTATTCCCACCAAAATGGATAACCTCACATTTGTCAACATTGTATTCCATCTGCCAGACCCTAGCCCATTCACTCAAACTATCCAAATCCCTCTGCAGACTTCCAGTATCCTCTGCACTTTTTGCTTTGCCACTCATCTTAGTATCATCTGCAAACCTGGACACATTGCACTTGGTGCCCAACTCCAAATCATCAATGTAAATTGTGAACAATTGTGGGCACAACACTGATCTCTGAGGGACACCACTAGCTACTGATTGCCAACCAGAGAAACACCCATTAATCCCCACGCTTTGCTTTCTATTAATTAATCAATCCTCTATCCATGCTACTACTTTATCCCTAACACCATGCATCCTTATCTTATGCAGCAATCTTTTGTGTGGCACCTTGTCAAAAGCTTTCTGAAAATCCAGATGTACCACATCCATTGGCTCCCCGTTGTCTACCGCACTGGTAATGTCCTCAAAAAATTCCACTAAATTAGTTAGGCACGACCTGCCCTTTATGAACTCATGCTGCGTCTGTCCGATGGGACAATTTCCATCCAGATGCCTCGCTATTTCTTCCTTGATGATAGATTCCAGCATCTTTCCTACTACCAAAGTTAAGCTTATTAGCCTATAATTATCCGATTTCTGCCTACCTCTTTTTTTGAACAGTGGTGTCATGTTTGCTATTTTCCAATCCACCGGGACCGCCCCAGAGTTTAGTGAATTTTGGTAAATTATCACGAGTGCATTTGCAATTTCCCTAGCCATCTCTTTTAGTACTCTGGGATGCATTCCATCAGGGCCAGGAGACTTGTCTACCTTTAGCCCCATTAGCTTGCCCATCACTACCTCCTTAGTGATAACAATCCTCTCAAGGTTCTCACCTGTCATTGCCTCATTTCCATCAGTCACTGGCATGTCTTCCACTGTGAAAACCAACCCAAAAAAACCTGTTCAGTTCCTGAGCCATTTCCTCATCTCCCATTATTAAATCTCCCTTCTCATCCTCTAAAGGACCAATATTTACCTTAGCCACTCTTTTTTGTTTTATATATTTGTAGAAACTTTTACTATCTGTTTTTACATTCTGAGCAAGTTTACTCTCATAATCTATCTTACACTTCTTTCTAGTTTTTTTTAGTAGCTTTCTGTTGCCCACTAAAGATTTCCCCAATCCTCTAGTCTCCCACTAATTTTGCCACTTTGTTTGCTTTTTCCTTCAATTTGATACTCTCCCTTTTTTCCTTAGATACCCACGGTCGATTTTCCCTCTTTCTACCGTCCTTCCTTTTTGTTGGTATAAACTTTTGCTGAGCACTGTGAAAAATCACTTGGAAGGTTCTCCACTGTTCCTAAACTGTTTCACCATAAAGCTTTTGCTCCCAGTCTACCTTAGCTAGCCGCTCACTCGTCCCATTGTATTCTCCTTTGTTTAAGCACAAAACACTCGTGTTTGATTTTACCTTCTCACCCTCCATCTGCATGTTCAATTCCACCATATTGTGATCACTCCCTCCGAGAGGGTCCCTAACTATGAGATTATTAATCAATCCTGTCTCATTACACAGGACCAGATCAAGGATCGCTTGTTCCCTTGTCAGTTCCATTACATACTGTTCTAGGAAACTATCGCAGATACATTCTATAAACTCCTCCTTAATGCTGCCTTGACTGACCTGGTTAAACCAATCGACATGTAGACATGATAACTGCTGTACCATTTCTACATGCATCAGTTATTTCTTTGTTTATTGCCCGTCCCACCGTAATGTTACTATTTGGTATAGACTATTCCTATCAGTGACTTTTTCGCCTTACTATTCCTGATTTCCACCCAAATGGATTCAACCTTATCCTCCATCGCATCAATGTCATCCCTCACTACTGCCTGGATGTCATCCTTAAATAACAGAGCTACACCACCTCCCTTACCATCCACTCTGTCCTTCCGAATAGTTTGATACTCTTGGACATTTAACTCCCAGTCATGACTATCCTTTAACCTTGTTTCAGTAATGGCCACTAAATCATAGTCGTTCCCGATGATTTGCACCATCAACCCATTTACCTTATTCCAAATACTAGGAGCATTCAAGTACCCTTATGTTGGCTCTCATACGAGGACTTCCGGTAGAGCTCTGTAGGGGGAAGATGTGCACGGGGCAGCTCCCGCGAAAGGACTAAACTTTCGGGTTTTTTTGTTGGTTTGTTTGTTTAGTCCCGGGGGTATTTTTATTCTTGTTCTTTTTTATAGAAAGAACCCACGCAGCGCTCCCACGAAGGTACGAACAGGGGAAAAAAAGCCGCAAGGGACCGGACCGGACTGATGGCAAGCTGAGGCCCTTGGGAGAAATAAGTATGCGAGAGGAGCTGGAGAATATTTTTTTAAAAGGTGCGGGAGGAACCGGAGCCGGAGGCTCAGAAGCGGCCGAGGAGAGTCGCGTCTCCGAACAGAACTAGCGCCGAAGAGCGCAAGCCTGCGAGCCACCTCCCCCACCCCCCGAACAGCAAAACATGGGTGGCAGAGGAGAAGTGGCAGCCCAGACCGCGAAGCTAGAGACTCAAGCGCTCGGGAATGGAGACAGCGGGGCCAACGAGCAGGAGAGAGAGTGAGGGCCCCCCCCCGCCTCTTCCCCCCCCGCCTCTTCCCCCCCCCGCCTCTTCCCCCCCCCCCGCCTCTTCCCCCCCCCCCGCCTCTTCCCCCCCCCGCCTCTTCCCCCCCGCCTCTTCCCCCCCCGCCTCTTCCCCCCCCGCCTCTTCCCCCCCCCGCCTCTTCCCCCCCCGCCTCTTCACCCCCCCGCCTCTTCACCCCCCCGCCTCTTCACCCCCCCGCCTCTTCACCCCCCCGCCTCTTCACCCACCCCCGCCTCTTCACCCACCCCTCTCTCCCCCCCCGCCTCTCCCCACCCCCGCCTCTTCTCCCCCCCCTCTCTCTCCCCCCCCGCCTCTCCCCAACCCCGCCTCTTCCCCCCCCCCAACCTCTCCCCCCCTAACCTCTCTCCCCGCCCCTCCCCTCCCGTCCCCGCCCTCCCCCCCGCCCCTCTCCCCCTCTCCCCCTCTCCCCCCAACCCCCCCTCTCCCCCCCACCCCCCCTCTCCCCCCCCCTTCAGATGGCTGAAGGAAAGAAAAACACCAAGGTGAAGGGACAGCGAGACGCAAGCAGCAGCAGCAGTGAGGGAAAGGCGCATGAGCAGCAGATTCGCAGGCAGGCGGCCCCACAAGAGACAGAGGTCCAGACGAGCCTGAAAGGGAAAACGATAGCGGACCAGGCAGCGGAGCGGGAGCAGGACGCAGCGACCAGCATAAAGGAGGCTCTCTGGTCGGAGCTCCAAGCAATGATGAAGGATACGACGCCCAAAATGCAGCAGACCATCGAAGGCCTGGAAAGGGAAGTGAAGGCACAGAAAAAAATGATTCTGGAGGTGGAGAGGGCCGCCTCGGGCCAGAGTGATGCGACCATTAATTCACACGAGACGATTAGTAGAAGTGAACAGTGGTTTTAATCAGCTAGATCTGTACCTACCTGCGACTGCTCTGTACTGAGTGCCGCCTACAGGCTGCAGGCTTATATACCACCCCGAAGGGGCAGAGCCACAGGCGGAGCCCACAGGGGCATCAACATAATACAGTGGTGAATTGCAGTAGCAATACATTCACCACATTCACCCCCTGTTAAAAATTGAAGTCCAGCAGGGGTGAAGTGGGCTCACATATCGAGTCTGTCCGGAGCCTTAATCGGTCTCTGTGATCGCCTCAGCTCCAGCTTCGCTGCGGGCACGGGTGTTCGGCTCACCGCTGCGGGCATGGGTGTTGGACTCGTTGACTCCGGGAGTGTGCCATCTGGAGCTTCATCACGATGTGTCGGCGATGGGGGAAGGGAGGGTGTAGGCCGTGTATGGGCGAGGGCGGTGTTTTTGATCCCCAGAGGGGCAGCTAGTAGGCCGCCATGAGGGATTCAGTTGGTGGTGATAGGCGGTGTAGGGGGGATGGCGTTGGTGATGGTCGCTGGCTAACCTATGGGTGCCAGATCCCGGAGTGAGACAGTATCCTGTCGTCCATCCCGGTGCGCCACGTAGGCATATTGAGGGTTGGCATGTAGGAGCTGGACCCTCTCGACCAGGGGGTCGGACTGATGGCTCCTCACGTGCTTCCGGAGGAGGACAGGCCCCATTGTTGTCAGCCAGGAAGGAAGCGAGACCCCTCAGATGGACTTCCTGGGGAACACAAAGAGACGGTCGTGAGGGGTCTCGCTCGTAGCTGTGCAGAGGAGTGACCGAATGGAGTGGAGCGCGTCGGGGAGGACCTCCTGCCAGCGGGAAACTGGGAGACTTCTAGACCGTAGGGCCAGAATGACGGCCTTCCATACCGTCGTGTTCTCCCTCTCCACCTGTCCGTTTCCTCGGGGGTTGTAGCTGGTAGTCCTGCTCGAGGCAATGCCCTTACCGAGCAGGTACTGACGCAGTTCATCGCTCATAAAAGAGGAGCCCCAGTCACTGTGGACGTAGGTGGGGAAACCGAACATGGTGAAGCTGCTGTGCAGGGCCTAAATTACAATGGCCGCGGTCATTTCGGGACATGGGATGGCAAAGGGGAAACGGGAGTACTCATCAACGACGTTGAGAAAGTACACATTGCGGTCAGTGGAGGGGAGGGGCCCTTTGAAATCAACGCTGAGGCACTCAAAGGGGCGGGAGGCCTTCACCAGGTGGGCCTTGTCTGTCCGATAGAAGTGCGGCTTGCACTCCGCGCAGACTTGGCAGTTCCTGGTCATGGCCCTGACCTCCTCGGTGGAGTAGGGCAGGTTGCGGGCCTTGATGAAGTGGAGAAGCCAGGTGACCCCCGGGTGACAGAGGTCATTGTGGATGGCCCGAAGTTGGTCATCTTGCGCGCTGGCGCATGTGCCGCGGGACAGGTCATCTGGGGGCTCATTGAGCTTCTCAGGACGATACACAATATCGTAATTATAGGTGGAGAATGTGATTATCCACCTCAAGATCTTATCATTCTTGATCTTGCCCCGCTGTGTATTGTTGAACATAAAGGCTACCGATCGTTGGTCGGTGACGAGGGTGAACCTCCTACCGGCCAGCTAGTGCCTCCAATGCTGCACAGTTTCCACAATGGCTTGAGTTTCCTTTTCGACAGAGGAGTGTTGAATCTCGGAGGCGTCGAGGGTACGGGAAAAGAAGGCCACGGGCCTGCTTGCCTGGTTAAGGGTAGCGGCCACAGCGACGTCTGACGCATCGCTCTCCACCTGAAAGGGGATGGACTCTTTGGTAATGTCTGCCTTAATGCGGCTGAAGGCCAGGCGGGCCTCAGTCGTCAGGGGAAAGATGGTGGCTTTGATAAGTGGGCTGGCTTTGTCCGCATAGCTGGGGACCCACTGGGCATAATATGAGAAGAACCCCAGGCATCTTTTCAGGGCCTTGGGGCAGTTTTCCACGACATAGCCGAGGATGGCTAGTCGGGTTGTGCGGAAAACGCATTTCTCCTTGTAGGTGAGATTCAGGGATTGGGCGGTTTGGAGGAACTTCTGAAGGTTAGCGTTGTGGTCCTGCTGATCATGGCCGCAGATGGTGACATAATCAAGGACGGGAACGTGGCCCGCAGCCCGTACTGGTCAACCATTCGGTCCTTCGTTCTTTGGGAGACCGAGACCCCATTGGTGCCGCCGAAGGGGACTCTGAGGAAGTGGAAGAGGCGGCCGTCTGCCTCAAAGGCAGTGTAGTGGCGGTCTTCCGGGCGGATCGGAAGCCGATGGCATGCGGACTTCCGATCTACCATGGAGAAAACCCGGTAGTGTGCAATCTGATTAACCATATCCACTATGCGGGGAAGGGGGTGCACATCGAGGTGCGTGCACCGATTTATTGTCTGACTGTAGTCTACAACCATCCGGTTCTTTTCCCCGGTCCTGACGACCACCACTTGAGCTTTCCAGGGGCTACTACTGACCTCGTTGACCCCCTCCCTCAAGAGCCGATGGACCCCCGACTTGATAAAAGTCCTGTCCTGGGCACTGTACCGCCTGCTCATGGTGCCGACGGGTTTACAGTCGGACGTGAGGTTCGCGAAGGGGCGACCTTAAGGGTCGCGAGGCTACATACAGTGAGAGGGGGTAGGGGTCCGCCGAACTTCATGGTCAGGCTTCTGAGGTTGCACTGGAAATCCAGTCCTAACAAGAGAGGAGCGCAGAGATGGGGGAGGACATATAGTTTAAAATTGGCGTACTCGCCGCCCTGTATTGCGAGGTTCGCGACACAGTACCCCCGGACCTGTACTGAATGTGATCCGGAAGCAAGGGAGATTGTTTGGGACGCGGGAGAAATCTGGAGGGAGCAGCACCTTACTGTGTCCGGATGGATGAAGCTCTCCGTGCTCCTGGAGTCGAACAGACAGGGCGTTTCGTGCCCATTGACCCGGACGGTCATCATGGAGATCTTGAGGTGCTTGGGCCGTAACTAGTCGAGAGTGACAGCGCTGAGCTGCGGGTAGCTGGCGTGGTCGGTGGTAGCGAGGTGGTCCCAAGATGGCGGCCCCCATGAGTCGCACATGGCGGGCTGGGTTTAAGATGGCGGCCAAGATGGCGGCACCCATGAGTCGCATGTGTCGGGCGGAGTTAAAGATGGCGGCCCCCACGGATAGCACGAGGCGGCTGACGTATCAGCAGGGGGCGGTACCGGCAGGCACGCAGCCACGCTGCGGGGTCTGTGGGCCTGTGAGTCGGGCCTGCGATTTTGGAACTTTGGGTCGGGCCAAGCTGACTTTGGCAAAATGTCCTTTCTTGCCGCAGTCGCTGCAGGTCGCGTTCCGAGCTGGGCAACGCTGCCTGGGGTGCTGGTTTTGACCACAGAAATAGCAAGACGGCCCCCCAGGTTGGGCGGGCAGCCACGCGGCACAGGCCTGGGACACCCTCGGGTCGGGTGATGGCCGCGCCTCAGGCGCCCACGAGGTAATCGCGTGGTCGGAGGGGAAAGCGTTTAGCCTCTGGAAGGCTACCTCTAATGAGGTGGATAGTTTTACCGTCTCTTCTAGGTCGAGGGCGCCCTTTTCGAGCAGGCGCTGTCTGACATAGTTGGACCGGACTCCAGCCACGTAGGTGTCCCTGATGGCGAGTTCCATGTGCTGCGAGGCCGTGACATCCGTGTAGTTACAGTTCAGAGCGAGTACCCTCAGGTCGCGTAGATATTCCTACAGCGATTCCCCAGGGCGTTGACGACATGTGGTGAGGAGATGCCACGCGAACACTTTGTTCACCGACCTCACGTAATGTCTTTTTAGGATCGCGACCACGTCTGCGTACGTGGTCGCGTCTTCGATTAGTAAAGAGATTCTGTGGCTCACCCGGGCGTGGAGGAGACTCAACTTATGTGCCTCGGTGACAGCGGGCTTATTAAATTGATGCGACCATCAATTCACACGAGATGATTAGTAGAAGTAACAGTGGTTTTAATAAGCTAGATCTGAGACTGCCTGCGACTGCGCTGTGCTGAGTGCCGCCTACAGGCTACAGGCTTATATACCACCCCGAGGGGGCGGAGCCACAGGCGGAGCCCACAGGGGCATCAACATAATACAATATAGTGGTGAATTGCAGTGGCAATACGTTCACCACACAGAGCGACAGGGTGATAACCTTAGAAGCCGAGGTCAAAAGGTTAGTAATGGCCCAGGGGAGCCTGAGGGAAAGTGGAGGACCAGGAAAATAGGTCCAGACGGCAGAACATTAAAATAGTGGGTCTGCCAGAGGGGATAGAGGGCAGAGACCCAACAGGCTACATCATCCAAATGGTGGGCAAGCTAGTGGGAAAGGAGGTATTCCTAAACCCACTGGAAATAGGGTGCACAGGTCGCTCCGACACAAGCCCAAAGCCGGGGACCAGCCCAGAGCAATTATTGCGAAGTTGCACTGGTTCCAAGATCGGGAGAAAATCTGAAAGTGGGCCCGGCAAACAAAACAGAGCACGTGGGAAGGGAAGACCATAAGGGTGTATCAGGACATTGGGGCGGACCTGGCCAAAAATAGGGCTGAATTCAACAAGGCGAAATCAGCACTGCACAAAAGCAAGGTAAAATTTGAGATGTTATTCCCGGCCAAACTCTGGGTAACATTTGAGGGGAAAGAGCTGTTTTTTATCACCCCAGCGGCGGCTGATGAGTTTGTTAGAGCGAACAAGCTGGGGAGGAGCAGACACAACCGCAATGAAAGACATGGGGATGGAAAAGTAAGGGAAAAGAGCGGAGGACAGACCGCAAACAAGGACAATGGACTCATGAATTGTGCATGTGTGTTATGCCTTGTGCGGGACTGTGCTGTCTTGTCTCAGAGCTTGTCTCCTCTCTCAATGCAATGGAGGGGGGAGTGGAGTGAGGGAAATGAGGGGGAGAAAAGCAAACAGGAGGGCAAGACAAGGGCCAGTAGGAGAAAGGTTAAACAGGGCCAGAACTGGGCGAATACTGGGAGGAGGGTCACCGTACTAGCTAGGAGGGCCAGCACGGGAGGGCAGGCGTCCCTGTCAGGAGAGGGGGAGCGTCTGGCACAAGGAGGGGGTGGGGGGGGCAGAATGGGTGGGGAGAACACAGGGTGGGGGGAGAGGAGTCTGGAGGAGAACGCAGAACAAAAGAGAAGCAAAGAGAAGGGTGAGATAGTGAAGCAGTACAAACATAGGCCTCGGCGGGCAGGGAGCAGGGCGAGGAACCAAGAGGGTGCTGCAAACAGCCACTCAAAAGGGCATCAGGGCGGAGGAAGACCCTGGAGCGCAGGGACGCACCCGTGTGGCGTACACACAGCTGGTGGCCACATTGCGTGCCCCCTGGGCAAAGGGAAACCCCTGAGCGCTGGGGCCCGACCCCATGGTGACAGCGGCGACCCAGGCCATTTTGGACAGCCCCCGAGCAAAGGGAAACCCCGGAGTGCAGGGGCGCGTCCACCAGGTAAGTATGGGTGATCCCTCAGGACCGGGGGGAGTCAGAAACCCTGCACCAGGATTGTTACCTGGAATGAAAGAAGACTCAACGGCCCAGTGAAAAGATCCAGAATGTTCGCCCACCAAAGAAGCCTAAAAGCAGACATAATCTACCTACAAGAGAAGCACCTGAGGGAGAAGGACCGACTGCTGGTAAGAAAGGGCTGGGTGGGACAGTTTACCACTCATGCTACGGGACGAGGGCTGGGGGGTAGCAATATTAATTAGCAAAAGGACGAGGTTTACGGGAACGAAGACAGTTACGGAACCGGGGGAAGGTACATCATGGTCAGCGGTGTCCTGGAAGGGGCACCTGTCGTACTGGTAAATATGTATGCTCCCAACTGGGATGACTCAGAATTCATAAAGAAGACCATGGCGGAAATCCCTGACCTTGAAACACACCGACTGATTATGGGGGGCGACTTTAACTGCATGCTGAACCCACTGACCGACCGATCAAACCCCAGAGTGGGGAAAAAGTCTGGCATTGCTAGGGAGCTAGGGGCCTTCATTGAACAGATGGGGGCAGTGGACCCATGGAGGTTCCAGCACCCGGGAGAAAAGGAGTTCTCGTTCTTTTCGCAGGTGCACAAGGTATACACCCGGATCGAGTTCTTTGCAGTGGGGAAATCGGTGCTTCCAGGGATCACGGGGACGGACTACTCCGCGATCGTTATCGCTGACTACGCTCCACACTATATGGATGTGAGGTTGGAGACAGGCCGGGCCCAGCGCCCCACATGGAAGCTGGACACGGACCTCCTGGCCAACAAGGCTTTCTGCCAAAAAATATTACAGGCCATAGGCGATTACGTTAGTGACAACCAAAACGAGGAGGTCTCACCCTCCACGTTCTGGGAGGCACTGAAGACCGTGATCAGAGGACAGATCATGGCCTACAAGGCAAGCAGAGACAAGGAAGAGAGGGCGGCCAGGCAACAGCTAGTGGACTCCATTCTAGAAGTCGATAGAAAGTACTCCGAGGCCCCGACCGTAGAGCTGCTGGCGGAGAGGAAAAAGCCGCAAATGGACTTTAACCTGCTTGATGTACCTTCAATCCACAGAGAGGCAGCGAGAGCGAGTGAACATAAGGCTTTATTAGTCATGAACTTGCCTAGCCAGAGTCAGTAGTACAGATGAATGCTGCCCACAAGGGGCTGGTGTGGGCGGAGCCATACCGGGTGTGGTGAATGTATAATTACTGATAATTCACCAGTGCACTGTATTATGTTATGTTATTAACCCTGTGGGCTCCACCTGTGGGCCATTGTGTGGCTTCACCCACAGGGGGATATGTTGGGGCATGTACGGGCTCAGCCCATGGCTCCCGCTTTAGAGGAAGTATAAGAGCAGCTGACCTGCGGGGCTGCCTTCAGTATTGTACCGGTCGCAGGCAGGCACTGTTCTAAGCTGATTAAAACCACGGTTTACTTCTCCACGTGTCTTCGAAAGCTCAAAATACTACTATGGAATCAGCCCTCAAACCTGGAACTCGATCCACAGGCCGCGGAGGCGAAATAAATCTTTTCACATTGGCTTCGATGTTTCAAGGCCTATCTCGCCGCGTCGTCTACGCCATCTGTCACTGACGAACAGAAGCTGAGCCTCCTCCACGCACGGGTGAGCCATCGCATTTCTGTCCAGCTCGACGAAGCCGCTTCCTATACAGAGGCCTTCGCACTACTCGAACGCCTCTACGTGCGGCCTGTGAACGTGGTCTACGCGCGACACGTCTTCACCACTCGCCGCCAGCGCCCCGGGGAGTCGCTAGATGATTACCTACGCGACCTCAATTCCCTCGCGCGCAACTGTAACTACCAGGCCGTCACGGCCACTCAGCACATGGAGCTCGCCGTCCGAGACGTTTACATGGCGGGTGTCCGGTCGAACTATGTGAGACAGCGCCTGCTCGAAAAAGGGGCCCAGGACCTGGACGACATGGTAAAACTGGCTACCTCTCTGGAGATCGCTTTTCAGAGCCTTACTGCGTTCCCGGCCGACCACATGACCCCCTTGTGGGCCCCCGACCAGAGACTACCCCAGGCTTGTTTAGCGCGGCCGCCGCCCATCATGGGGGCTACCCTGCTATTTTTGCGGCCAGTCCCAACACCCCCGACAGCACTGCCCGGCCCGCAACGCGAACTGTAGCAGCTGCGGGCGAAAAGGACACTTCACCAAGGTTTGCCTGGCCAGGTCCAAGAACTCGAACTCACAGACCCGATCCACAGATTCACAGGCCCGCAGAGGCTGCACGGTGGCAGCGTGTCTGCCGACTCTGCCTCCGCACAACATGTGCAACTCATGGGGGCCGCCATCTTGGCCATCCTCCCCCACGCGGCCGGCCACGTGCGATCCATGGGGGCCACCATCTTGGATATCATCATCCTCACCGCCCACCACGCTCGACCAACGGGGGCCGCCATCTTGGCCGCCATCTGCTATGCCGCTCGACGCATACGACCTACACGGACAGCCATCGCGGGGCTGCCCCAGCACCTCTGATCACGCCGCCAGCTACCCACAAATCAGCGCGGTCACCCTGGACCAGTCGCGACCTAAGCACCTCTAGAGCTCCATGATGGCCGTCCGGGTTAACGGGTATGAGACACCTTGCCTTTTCGACTCCGGGAGCACAGAGAGCTTCATTCACCCGGACATGGTAAGACGCTGCTCGCTCCCAATATTCCCGATGCAACATACCATCTCCCTCGCCTCTGGGTCGCACTCAGTGCAAATCCAAGGGTGCACTACTGCAACCCTAGCGATACAGGGCGCTGAGTACGCTAATTTTCAACTATATGTGCTCCCGGACCTCTGCTCTCCTCTCCTTTTGGGACTCGACTTCCAGTGCAACCTCAGGAGCCTAACTCTTAAGTTCAGGGGGCCCCTGCCCCCGCTCACCATATGCAGCCTCGCAACCCTAAAAATTGACCGCCCCCTCTTCGCAAACCTCATCGCCGATTGCAAGCCAGTAGCCACCGGAAGCAGGTGGTACAGCATGTAGGACAGGACGTTCATTAGGTCCGAGGTCCAGCGTCTCTTGCGGGAAGGGGTCATAGAGGCCAGCAATAGCCCCTGGAGAGCTCAGGTGGTGGTCGTCAAGACCGGGGAAAAGTTCCGGATGGTGGTTGATTACAGCCAGACCATTAACCGGGTTACACAACTCGATGCGTACCCCCTTATCGGATTGTAGACATGGTAAATCAGATCGCGTACTACCGCGTGTTCTCCACGGTGGATCTGAAGTCTGCATACCACCAGCTCCCAATCCACCCGGAGGACCGCCACTACACGGCGTTTGAGGCAGACGGCCGCCTTTTCCATTTCCTCCGGGTCCCCTTTGGCGTCACGAATGGGGTTTCGGTGTTCCAACGAGCGATGGACCGAATAGTGGACCAGTACGAGCTGCGGGCCATGTTTCCGTACTTGGACAATGTCACCATTTGCGGCCATGATCAGCAGGACCACGACGCCAACCTCCACCGATTTCTCCAAACCGCCCAAAAACTCAACCTCACCTACAACAAGGAGAAATGCGTTTTCCGCACAACCAGGCGAGCCATCCTCGGCTACGTCGTGGAAAACAGGGTCCTCTGGCCCGACCCTGACCGTATGCGCCCCCTCCTCCAATTCCCTCTCCCTCAATGTCCCAAGGCCCTGAAGAGGTGCCTTGGATTTTTCTCCTATTACGCCCAGTGGGTCCCCCAGTTTGCGGACAAAGCCCGCCCACTATTTAAGGCCACCCTCTTTCCACTGGCAGCCGAGGCTCGCCAGGCCTTCAACTGCATCAAGACGGACATCGCCAAAGCTGCGATGCGCGCGGTGGACGAGTCCGTCCCCTTCCAGGTGGAGAGCGATGCCTCAGAGGTCGCTCTCACCGCCACCCTCAACCAAGCAGGCAGACCGATAGCGTGCTTTTCACGCACCCTCACCACCTCTGAAATTCAACACTCCACGGTCGAAAAAGAAGCCCAAGCCATCGTGGAAGCTGTGCGGCACTGGAGACACTACCTCGCTGGTAGGAGGTTTACCCTCGTCACCGACCAACGATCGGTTGCCTTCATGTTTGACAATACGCAGCGGGGCAAGATCAAGAATGATAAGATCTTGAGGTGGAGGATCAAACTCTCCACCTATAACTACGATATAGTATATCGTCCTGGGAAGCTCAACGAGCCCCCAGATGCCCTGTCCCACGGCACATGCACCAGCGCTAACAACCCCCACTGTTATTAAAGCCCAGCAAAGTGTCTCCACCCTGTTTGGTTTCCCCAGTTATGTCCACAGCGACAGGGGCTCGTCGTTCATGAGCGACAAACTGCGTCAGTACCTGCTCCGTAAGGGCATCGCCTCGAGCAGGACTACCAGTTATAACCCCAGGGTAAACGGGCAGGTGGAGAAGAAGAACGCGATGGTCTGGAAGACCGTCCTACTGACCCTGCGGTCCAGGAATCTCCCAGTTTCTCACTGGCAGGAGGTCCTCCCCGATGCGCTCCACGCTATTAGGTCCCTCCTTTGCACGGTCACAAACCAGACTCCTCATGACCGCTTGTTTGCTTTCCCTAGGGGAGCTACCTCAGGGGCCTCACTTCCGCCCTGGCTGAAGACACTGGGTCCAGTCCTCCTCCGAAAACACGTTCGGAGCCATAAGACCGACCCCCTGGTAGAGAGGGTCCAGCTCCTGCACTCCAACCCACACTATGCGTACGTCGAACACTCCGATGGCCGACAAGATACCGTCTCCCTCCGGGACCTGGCGCCCGCAGGCTCCACCACCACTACCACTACTGCATTCTCCCACACTATGCCCTGTCCAACCTCCCATGTTCAGCGCCCCCACCCCTATATGGTTCCCGCGCTCCCTCCCACCCGCCGCACCGGTCCACAGGAATGAATCTCCGGAAGAGTCACTCCCGGAATCCCGTCTGTGCCCGTTCCGGACCCACTTCCACAGCCACCCGAAGCGGCTGCAACACCAGTGCTTCGGCGGTCGCAACGTACGATCTGGGCACCGGACCGACTGAATCTATGAGCCCGCAACCCCGCCGGCCTTCATTTTTTAAACAGGGGGTGATTGTGGTGAACATAAGGCTTTATTAGTCATGAACTTGCCTAACCAGAGTCAGTAGTACAGATGAATGCCGCCCACAAGAGGCCGGTGTGGGCGGAGCCAGAGGCGGAGCCATACCGGGTGTGGTGAATGTATAATTACTTATAATTCACCAGTGCACTGTATTATGTTATGATATTAATCCTGTGGGCTCCACCTATGGGCCACAGGGGGATATGTTGGGGCATGTACGGGCTCCGCCCATGGCACCACCCCTTTAGAGGAAGTATAAGAGCAGCTGACCTGCGGGGCCGCCTTCAGTATTATACCGGTCGCAGGCAGGCACAATTCTAAGCTGATTAAAACCACGGTTCACTTCTCCACGTGTCTTCGAGTGAATTGATGGTCGCATCACCTGGTTACAGTATAGTACCTGGAAGCAGTTAATATCACCACTTCCAGGTCATAGGTCACAGGTTATGGTATCATGCATGCATTATGGTGAATACATTCACCACATGTTAAAAAAATCAAGTCCAGCGGGGGTGACGTGGAGTCATTACATATTCAGTCTATCTGGAGGCCGGATCGTTCTCTTTGACCTCCGCAGCTCTGGCGGTGCGGCGGGCACAGTTGTCGCAGGTGGTGACTCCAGGGGCATTGTGTCTGGAGCTTGAGCCTCAGTCCGGGGTGTCGGAGACGGTTGGGGTGCGGGGATAGGGTGGGGGGTGATGGGTGGTGGCAATGTCGGCGCGGGACAATACAGGAGACCCAGGGGGGCGTATGAGGCGCTGTGAGTGGCGGCGGGCAGTGGGGAGGGGGGGGGATGTAGGTGGGGGGGGGGGGGGCGCGTTGGTGCGGGAACCAGCTGGCGCCAGGTCCTGTAGGGAGCCCATATCTTGCATCCGTCCTGGTGCGCGATGTAAACGTACTAGGGGTTAGCGTGGAGCAGCTGGACCCTCCCGACCAGTGGGTCGGTCTTATGGTTCCTCATGTGCCTCCGGCGAAGGACTGGTCTCGGAGTTTTCAGCCAAGATGGAAGCGAGACCCCGGAGATGGACTTCCTGGGGAAGATAAACAAACGATCGTGAGGGGTCTCGTTCGTGGCCGTGCAGAGGAGCGATCTGATGGAGTGGAGGGCATCAGGGAGAACCTTCTGCCAGCGGGGGATTGGGAGACTTCTAGACCTAAGGGCCAGAAGAACGGCCTTCCATACCGTCGCGTTCTCCCCCTCCACCTGCCCATTTCCCTGCGGGTTATAGCTCGTAGTTCTGCTAAACGATGCCTTTGCTGAGCAAGTACTGCGCAGCTCATTGCTCATAAACGATGTGCCCCGGTCACTGTGGATGTATGCAGGGAATCCGAACAGGGTGAAGATGCTGTGCAGTGCCTTTATTACGGTGGCTGAGGTCATGTCGGGGCAGGGGACGGCTAAGGGGAAGCGGGAGTACTCATCGATGACGGTGAGAAAGTATATATAACGGTTGGTGGAGGGGAGGGGCCCTTTGAAGACGATGCTTAGGCGCTCAAAGGGCTGGGAGGCCTTTACCAGGTGGGCCTTGTCTGGCTGGTAGAAGTGCGGTTTGCACTCCGCGCAGACTTGGCAGTCCCTGGTCATGGCTTGACCTCCTCGGAGGAGAAGGGCAGGTTGCGGGCCTTAATGAAGTGGGTAAGCTGGGTGACCCCCGGGTGGCAGAGGTCATTGTGGATAGCCCGAAGTCGGTCATCTTGCGCGCTGGCGCATGTGCCGCGGGACAGGGCATCTGGTGGCTTGTTGAGCTTCCCAGGACGATACTTGATATCGTAGTTGTAGGTGGAGAGTTCGATCCTCCACCTCAAGATTTTATCATTTTTAATTTTGTCCCGTTGTGCGTTGTCAAACATGAAGGCTACCGATCGTTGGTCGGTGACGAGGGTGAACCTCCTACTGGCTAGGTAGTGCCTCCAGTGCCGCACGGCTTGCACTATGGCTTGTGCTTCTTTCTCGACTGAGGGGTGTCAAATTTCGGAAGCGTGGAGGGTCCTGGAGAAAAATGCTACTGGCCTGCCCGCCTGGTTGAGTGTGGCGGCCAGTAGCTCTCGACCTTTAAAGGGATGGACTCATCCACCACCTGCATTGCGGCCTTGATGATATCGGCCTTGATGCGGCTGAAGGTCGAGCGGGCCTCATCTGTCAGGGGGAAACTGGTGGTTTGAATCAGTGGGCAGGCTTTGCCCGCATAGTTGGGGACCCACTGGGCATAGTATGAGAACAGCCCCAGGCATCATTTTAGGGCCTTGAGGCTGTGCGGAGGGGGGGAGTTCTGTGAGGGGGCGCTTGCGGCCGGGGTCGGGCCCTAGGACTCCGTTCTCCACGATGTAGCTGAGGATGGCCAGTCGGGTAGTACGGAAGACACACTTTTCTTTGTTGTATGTAAAGTTGAGGGATTGGGCGGCTTGGAGGAACCTCCGAAGGTTGGCGGCATGGTCCTGCTGGTCATGGCCGCAGATGGTCACGTTGTCCAGGTACGGGTATGTCGCCCGCAAACCGTACTGGTCCACCATTCGGTCCATCATTCTCTGAATGACCGAAACCCCATTAGTGACGCCGAAGGGGACTCTGAGGAAGTAGAAGAGTCGGCCAGCTGCTTCAAAGGCAGTGTAGTGGCGCTCTTCCGGGCGGATCGGGAGCTGGTGGTAGGCAGACTTCAGATCAACCGTGGAGAACACCCAGTACTGTGCAATCTGGTTGACCATCTCCGCTATGCGGGGGAGGGGGTACGCATCCAGTTGCGTGAACCGGTTAATTGTCTGGCTGTAGTCCACAACCATCCGGTTCTTTTCCCCGGTCCTGACGACCACCACTTTCCCCCTCCAGGGGCTGTTGCTGGCCTCTGTGATCCCCTCACTCAACAGTCGCTGGACCTCTGACTTGATAAATACCATGTCTAGTGAGCTGTACCGCCTGCTCCTGGTGGCAATGGGCTTACAGCCCGGAGTGAGGTTCGCAAAGAGTGAAGGGGGGAGACCTTGAGGGTCGCGAGGCTGCATACTGTGAGGGAGGGCAAGGGTCTGCCAAACTGTAAGGTCAGGCTTCGGTAATTAACTGAAAATCCAATCCGAGCAGTAGGGGGGCGCAGAGCTTAAAGCGGATATACTCCGTGCCATGCATCGCGAGGTTGACAATACAGTACCCCCGGATCTGGATCGAATGAAACCCGGAGGCAAGGGAGATTGTTTGTGAGGCGGGGTAGGTGTGGAGGGAGCCGCGTCTTACCGTGTCGGGGTGGACAAAGCTCTCCGTGCTCCCGGAGTCGAAGAGGCAGGGGGTCTCGTGCCCGTTGACCCGGACAACCATCATGGAGTTCCTCAGTGGTTTCGCCTGTGACTGGTCGAGGGTCACCACGCCCAGCTGTGGGTAGCCTGCGTGGTCGGTGGAGTCGCAAGATGGTGGCCCCCCATGTGTCGAACGGGGTTGAAGATGGCGACCAAGATGGCGGCCCTCATCGGTCGCACGTGTTGGTCGGTGCTGGGGCCGCCGGCCAAGATGGCGGCTCCCATGAGTTGCACGGTGCCAATGACGCGTCAGGGGTGGGCATTCTGGGCAGGCACGCAGCCACATTGCGGGGTCTGTGGAGCTGTGAGTCCATGGGTCGGGCCTGGTGAGTTTTTGATTTCTGGGCCTTAGATCGACCCAGACAGACTCTCGCGTAGTGTCCCTTTTCCCCTGCAGTCACTTACATCGCCCTGCGGGGTGGGCAGCGCTGCCGGGGGTGTTGGCCCTGGCCACAGAAGTAGCATTGCGGTTCTCCGGGCTGGGATGGCAGACGCGCGGCGCAGGCCTGCGGTGTAGGCGAGTCCGATGGGGGCCGTGACGATAGTGTCCAGAAGGGGGTCGACGGGCCCGGACCCGCGGGGAACGCGCTGAGGTTCTGGTAGGCCACCTCGAGCGAGGTCGCTAGCTTTACCGTGTCCCGCAGGTCGGAGGTCCCGTTTTCCAGCAGGCATTGTCTGATATAGTTCAAGCGGACCCCCGCCATGTAAGTGTCCCGGATCTGTGAGTTCATACGCTCCTCCGCCGTCACAGCTCGGTAGCTGCAGTTTCTTGCGAGTAGGGTCAGGGTTTCCAGATACTCGTCTAACGATTCTCCGGCGCGTTGACGGCGAGTAGTGAGGAGGTGTCTAGCGAACACCTCGTTCACGGGCTTCACGAAGTGCGCCTTGAGGGTTGCGACCGCTTCCTCATACGTGGCCGCTTTCTCAATCATTACCGAGATTCGATGGCTCACCCGAGCGTGGAGGAGCGCAGTTTGAGGGTCTCCGAGGGAGCCGTTGCTGAATAGACAATGTAGGCCTCGAAGCATCGAAGCCAATGTTCAAATATTTCCTTGGCTTCGGACGCGCGGGCGTCGTATTCAAGCCTGTCTGGCTTTAGAGCGACTTCCATGGTGCTGTCAATGACTAATAAATTGATGTACCTTCAATCCACAGAGAGGCAGTGAGAGCGAGTGAACATAAGGCTTTATTAGTCATGAACTTGCCTAGCCAGAGTCAGTAGGACAGATGAATGCCGCCCACAAGAGGCCGGCCTATATATGTCCCAGTGTGGGCGGAGCCAGAGGCGGAGCCATACCGGGGTTACAGTACAGTACCTGGAAGCAGTTCATATCACCACTTCCAGGTCATAGGTCACAGGTTATGGTATCATGCATGCATTATGGTGAATACATTCACCACATTGCTATCCACTAGGAAAGCAGTGTACCAACTCCGCCAGACACGGGGACCTTCTACGAACATGGAGACAAGGCTGGCAGTCTATTGGCTCACCAGCTGAGAAAGCAGGCAGCCACGAGGAAAATAGCGCAGGTTAAGGATAGCAAAGGCAGACTGGTAACAGAGCCAAAAGGAGGTCAATCGGGCATTTGAGACCTTCTACCGGGGACTGTACACCTCCGAGCCCCCCAACAGGGATGCGGGAATGAAACAGTTCCTAGACAGACTGGAACTACCAGTTGTGGGGGAAGACAGACAGGGGGAGCTGGAAGCACCAATAGACCTGGGAGAAATCATGGAGAGCATCAGCTCCATGCAGGCGGGGAAAGAACCAGGACCCGATGGGTTCCCAGCGGACTTCTACAAAAAATTTGCACCAGTCCTGGCCCCACACCTAAAGGACATGTTCGCGGACTCACTGGCAAGGGGCACCTAGCCCCCAACGCTAGCGCAGGCCACAATCTCATTAATACCCCAAAAAGATAAAGAGCTAACAGAATGTGGATCATACAGACCCATTTCACTGCTGAACGTGGATGCGAAAATACTCGCAAAGGTCCTGGCCAAAAGGCTGGAGGGCTGTGTACCAGAGGTGGTCGCAGAGGACCAAACCGGCTTTGTCAAGGGTAGGTGGCTCACAACGAACATCAGGCGGCTGCTGAATGTGCTAATAACCCCCCCCCCCCCCCCCCCCCACCGTGGGGGGGGGGGTGGAGAACACCAGAGGTAATCATCTCCTTGGACGCAGAAAAGACCTTGGACAGAGTCGAATGGAAATACCTCCTCGAGGTACTGGAACGGTTTGGGCTAGGAGCGGGGTTCACCGCCTGGGTGAGGCTCCTGTACAACACTCCCAAAGCGAGTGTCTGAACTAACACCACCAGCTCTGAATACTCCCAGCTATAGAGAGGAACAAGACAGGGCTGCCCCCTGTCCCCACTCTTGTTCACGCTAGCAATCGAACTCCTGGCGATAGCCGTGCGGGACACAAAAGGCTGGAAGGGAATCAGGAGAGGAGACAGAGAGCACAGAGTCTCACTCTATGCAGATGACCTGCTCCTCTATGTCTCGAAGCCACAGGAGGGACTGCTGGCAATACTGCAAATACAGAAAGAGTTTGGAACGTTCTCGGGCTACAAACTTAACCTGGGCAAAAGCGAGGCATTCCCAGTGAACCCAAAAGGGGGAGGGACAGAGCTGAAGGGGCTCCCGTTCAAAACGGCCCAGAACAGATTCCGTTACCTGGGGATCCAAATAGCCAGAGATTGAACACAGAACCACAAGTGGAACCTGACCAGCCTGGTGGAGGAAGTAAGAAAAGACCTTCAACGGTGGGGCTCACTCCCACTCTCCCTGGCGGGAACAGTGCAGATGATCAAGATGAACGTACTGCCAAGGTTCCACTTCCTTGACATCGGCCAATGGAGAAAGAGTGCAGGGATCTCTGTGCCGAGAGCTATTTTTTGCAGCCAGTTGTGATCCTCGTGCTGAGAATGAAGACATAGTTTATTGTACTCTGTGTATCATTTGTATTTATAATAAACCCTTCATTGTTTGTTAGCCAACTGGTGATTGGCAATCATTGCAATACCTACAGCTGTTCAGGGAGAGCCGGGAGTAGGGCACCATGTTCAGGGAGAGCGGGCAGCAGGGTGTGGTGTCTAGGGAGAGCCAGTAGCAGGGAGGCCGTGTTCAGGAAGAGCTGGGAGCAGGGGGCGGGATTCTACCATGCTGCGCCGCTTGGGAGGATCGCCGTTCGCGCCATTTATTCCCGTGGTGCCGGTCCGAGGAGCGGAGAATCAGCGCCATTTGTGCTGATATGTTTGGCGTGGTGCCGGTCGCGGGCCGCTGTCCGCGGCCGGGCAGCCGATTCTCTGGCCTTGATGGGCCGAGCGGAAACGGCAGAGTCCCACCAGCGCTGTTCACACCTGCTCGCAGCCGGCGGGAACTCTGCGCGTAGGGTCGGGGGGCAGCCTGTGGGGGGGGGGGGGGGGAGAGCCACTCCTTCACCGGGGGGAGGTCTCCGATGGGGTCTTGCCCGCAATCAGGGCCCACCGATCTGCGGGCCGGCCTCTCCAACCCAAACCCCCACGCCATTTGCGTCAGGGCCGGCGCGTTGAAGAAGTCCCCTGCGCATTCATGGGTTGGCGCGGACCACTGCGCATGCGCAGGTTGGCGCCGCCACAGTGTGCGCCAGGAAGTGAGCAACGGGCCATGTTCGGTGAGAGCCGGGAGCAACGGGCCATGTTCGGCGAGAACCCGAAGCAAGGGGCCATGTTCGGTGAGAGCCGGGAGCAAGGGGCCATGTTCGGTGAGAACCGGAAGCAAGGCGGCATGTTCGGTGAGAGCCGGGAGCAAGGGGCCATGTTCGGTGAGAGCCGGGAGCAAGGGGCCATGTTAGGTGAGAACCAGGAGCAAGGGGCCATGTTCGGTGAGAGCCGGGAGCACGGGGCCATGTTCGGTGAGAGCCGGGAGCAAGGGGCCATGTTAGGTGAGAACCGGGAGCAGTGGAACGTGTTCGTCTAGAATTTAGAGCAGGGGGCAGAGTTCTGATAGAGCCAGGAGCAGGAGGCCCTGTTCAGGGAGAGACGGGAGCTGGAGGCCCTGTTCAGAGAGAGACGGGAACAGGAGGCTCAGTTCAGAGAGAGATGGGAACAGGAAGCTCTGTTCAGGGAGAGACGGGAGCAGGAGGCCCTGTTCAGAGAGAGATGGGAACAGGAGGCCCTGTTCAGGGAGAGACGGGAGCAGGAGGCCCTGTTCAGGGAGAGACGGGAGCAGGAGGCCCTGTTCAGGGAGAGACGGGAGCAGGAGGCCCTGTTCAGGGAGAGACGGGAGCAGGAGGCCCTGTTCAGGGAGAGACGGGAGCAGGAGGCCCTGTTCAGGGAGAGACGGGAGCAGGAGGCCCTGTTCAGAGAGAGATGGAAGCAGGGGGCTGTGGTAAACCACTGTTAGTGTATTATATGTATTGTGGTAAACTGTTACTGTACGACATGTATTGTGGTAAACCACTGCCTGCTGGCTCCGCCTGTGGATCCTCCCCTTGGGCTCGGTATAAAGGTGGCTGACCTCCGACCCTGCCCCAGTTCGGGATCAGTGGCCAGGAGGCTTTCTGTTTAGCTTATTAATGCCACAGTTTCGTTCACTACTCGTCTTGTGTTAATTGATGGCACATCAGGGGCCATGTTCAAAGCAAGCTGGCAGCAGGGGGCTGTGTTCTGGGATAATTAGGAGCAGTGGGTTGTGTTCTGGGATACTTAGGAGCAGCGGGCTGTGTTCTGGGAGAATTAGGAGCAGGGGACTGTGTTCTGGGAGAACTGGGAGCAAGGGGTAGTGTACTGGGATAATTAGGTGTAGGGGACTGTCCTGGGGGAGCCAAGAATAGGGGGCCATGTTCAGGGAGAGCTGGGAGCAGAGCCATGTTCAGGGAGCATGGGCAGTAGGGGGCCATGTTCAGGGAACATGTGGAGCAGGGGGCCATGTTCAGGGAACATGGGGAGCAGGGGGCCATGTTCAGGGAACATGGGGAACAGGGGGCCATGTTTGGGGAGCAGGGGGCCATGTTCAGGGAGAGCTGGGAGCAGAGCCATGTTCAGGGAGCATGGGCAGTAGGGGGCCATGTTCAGGGAACATGTGGAGCAGGGGGCCATGTTCAGGGAACATGTGGAGCAGGGGGTCATGTTCAGGGAACATGTGGAGCAGGGGGCCATGTTCAGGGAACATGTGGAGCAGGGGGCCATGTTCAGGGAACATGTGGAGCAGGGGGTCATGTTCAGGGAACATGTGGAGCAGGGGGTCATGTTCAGGGAACATGGGGAGCAGGGGGCCATGTTCAGGGAACATGGGGAGCAGGGGGCCATGTTCAGGGAGAGCTGGGAGCAGGGCCATGTTCAGGGAACATTTCGAGCAGGGGGTCAAATTCAGGGAGAGCTGGGAGCAGGGCCATGTTCTGGGAGCAGGAGACCATGTTCAGGGAATATTTCGAGCAGGGAGCCATGTTCAGGGGAAGCTGGGAGCTGTGGTTGGTGTTTGGGAAGTTCCGGCTGCTGGGATGCCATGTTCCCGGAGACATGGGAGCTCTGGGTTGTGTTGCTGCAGAGGGGGAGTAGTGGATATTGTTCATGCTGAGATAAGAGTCTGATCCCCAACGTCCCATAGATTTAATTCTCCTAAGATAATTATCTAATACTTTTGAAAGCCATGATTGAAGCACCCTCCAACACAACCTCAGACTATGCATTCCAGATCCTAATGACTTGCTGAGTAAAATAGTTTTTTCTTCTCAGCATTGGATCTTTTGCCAGTCACTTAGCCAGTTTCTTCTGGTTTTCGATCCTTCCACCAATGGCACCAGTTTCTCCCTATCTACTCTGTCCAGAACTCTCCTCTAAACCTTCTCTTCAAGGAAAACAGCTCCAGCGTCTCCAAATAGCCACATAACTAGCCACATTGGAACCAATCTCTTACATCTTTTTTGCATCCCCCCAAAACATTCACATCCTTCCTGAAGTGTTGTGCCTAATATTGCAGTTGAGGCCAACCCAGTGTTTTTCATTGTAACTTACTTGCTTTTGTACTATATACCTCTATTTTTAAAGTCCAAGATTCCATATGCCTTTCTAACCATTTAACCTGCCACCGTCAGTGATTTCTGCATTTTGTGCCCTTTATTTTGTACTGATTCTCCTTGTTCTTCCTACCAAAATGTATCACTTCACAGTTCCCTATGAAATTCCATCTGCCACAAGTCTGCTCATTCTGCCAGACTGTCTGTATCATCTTGAAGTCATTCATGATCCTCCTCAGTTCACAATACTTCCAAATTTGAGTCATCGGTAAATGTTGAAATCTGACTTATACACCCAAGCCAAAGAGAAAGGCAGTGCTCCTGGTATCCCTTCCTCCAGTCCCCGAATGAACCATCCACCACTACTGACCTAAACCTCAAGATGCTGTGATCATAAATTCATAAGATTTATGCAGCAGAATGGCGACTTCTGGTGGTGGCCATGGTGTGAGTGATCGCACACAGGGCAACTCCTGCTTGAAGGCATAGAAAAGAGCTCTTTTTATACGAAAATGGGAGTAACTTTGACGGAAAAGTGTAGCTGAAGGTTGGAGGAGAAGGTCCCCTGTGGACTGGCATATCTGCTGGTTACCAAACCCGGCAGAAGAAGGTGAAAGACATGGCCAAGGAGTTGGAAGAGATCTGTGGTGTAGCAGCTATTGGAAAGATGGCAGAGGGGGAAGGGTCAGTGCAAGTTGGAATGCCCCAGATGGAACAGTTGATGGCCTTCATCAAGGAAGAGGTCTGTCAGCAGAGGAAGGAGATGCAGGAGGATCACTCAAAGGCCATCGAAGGGGCTGTGGCACCCCTGAAGGGCTCAACGGAAAGGGTCGAAGAAGTGTTTGGAGGCACAGGGGTCTCAGATCCGAGAGATTGAGAGGGTGATGTCGGACCACAGCGATCGGATGGTGGCATTGGAGGCGGAGGTGGGACTCTTAGGAGACCTTTGCAAGACGCCGAGAGCAAAAGTGGAAGAGCAAGAGAACGGGTCGAGAAGGCAGAACATGCGTATTGTCGGTCTACCTGAGGGAGTGGAAGGTATGTTTTGAGGATGCTGGCGGGGGTTGGTGGCGGAGGGAGTGCTGCACAAGGCCCCTGGGGTAGATAAAGCGCACAGATCCCTGAGACAGAAGCCTAGAACTGAGTAACCGCTGCGGGCGGTGAACGTAAGACTCCACAAGTTTGTGGGAAAAGTGAATATCCTGCAGTGGGCCAGGGAGAAGCGGAACTGCGAATGGGAGGGGAACAAGGTCCGAATACACCAGGACATTGGAGCTGAACTGGCAAAATGGTGGGCTGAATTCAATAGGGCCAAGGCTGTGCTGTATCGATGGCAGATCAGGTTTGAGGTGCTCTACCTGGTGAAACTATGGGTGACTTATGAGAGGCGGAAATATTATTTTGAGAACCCAGAAGCAGCCAATGACTTTATCAAGGAGCACAAACTGGGGGAGAAGTGAACTTTATTGGGAGACAGAGGTGCTGGCACTTTGCAATAATGGCAGAAACGGGTAGAGTGGGGGTTGGAGGGAAGGTTTTGTTTCCTTTTCCTCCCTGGTGAGGGTTTTTCTTTTCTTTGTTGGGTCGACAATGGGTAGCAGGAGTGAAAGGTTTGTAAGGGCATGGCCGACCCCCATCCTGCTGTCTGTAGCAGCGTTTTTCTATTTTGTTTGCCTTTGTGGGAGGCGACCTGTGGTCCGAGATATGTTTTTGTTTGGGTGGGGGAGGGGGAGGCGTGCGGGGAGCCTTCTACACAGTACAAAGAGGGTTGGGGAGGGGTGCGAGGAAGGGAGGGAGATGCGAGGTGGCAGGGTTGGAGAAGAAGTGTGGTCAGTGGCGGAGAAGGGGGTCATCTTGGATGGGACCGGTACAGGGTGAAATTAGAAGGAGCAGAGACGAAAAGGGAGGATGGCGGCTGATAGAGGGGAATGAGGCATAAGCTCCCAGTAAGGCTTATAACATGGAACATGCGAGGACTCAATGGACCGGTGAAAAGATCTGGAGTGTCCGCGCACCTCAGGAGTTTAAAGGCGGAGGTGGTCGTTCTGCAGGAGACACATCTCTGCGTGAAGGACCAGGTTAGTTTGAAAAACGGATGGGTGGGTCAGGTATTCCACTCAGGGTTTGACTAACGTTGTGGGGGGGTGGCCATCTTGATGAGCAAGAAGACGGGATTTGTAAGAGCGAAGGAAGTGAGGGACCCGGGTGGAAGATATGTGATGGTGAGCGGGCTATTGGAGGAAACGTCGGTGGTGTTGGTGAATGTATATGCACTGAATTGGGACAATGTAGGGTTTATGAGGGGGTTGCTGGTAGCGATCCTGGACTTGGCCATGCACCAGTTGATTATGGGAGGAGATTTTATTGTGTCCTCGAGCCGAGGGTGGATAGATCGTGCCCCATGTCAATGGGAAGGATATGAATGGCTAAGGAGCTGGGAGCGTTCATGGAAAAGATAGGTACGATGGACCCGTGGTGCTTTAAGAACCCAGGGGGAAGGCAGTATTCCTTTTTCCCACATGGTTACAGAATGTACCCCAGAATCAACTTTTTTGTGGTGTGCCGGGAGGTGTTGGTCGGGGTGGAGGGGGTAGAGTGCACGGGGATAGTAATTTCAGACCATGTGCTCCACTGGCTGAAGATTCGGCTTAGACCGGGATGGGAGCTGAGGCCGGGATGGAGGCTCGATTCAGGGCTCCACGCAGAAAGAGGGTTCTGTGATAAGGTGTGATCGGTGATTAAAGACTATGCAGAGTTGAACCAGAACGGAGAGGTGTTGGTGGTCACATTTTGGGAGGCACTGAAGGCGGTGGTCTGAGGAGGAGAGATTATCTTGTTCAAGGCACATGAGGATAGGAAAAGGAGGGAGTATGGGCGCTTAATGAACGAGATAGTCAAAGTAGATCGGGAGTATGCGAGGGTGCCCACCACGGAGGGATTGGCGAGAAGTAAAAAGTTGCAGGGGCAACTTGATCGTTTGACGATGGGGAGGTTGGTGGCGTAGCTGCGCAGGGCTAGGGGGTGCAGTACGAGTACGGGGAGAAGGCGAGTCGAATGCTAGCACACCAACTACGGAGGCAGGCCACGTCCAGGAAAATATTGAGGATACGGACAGAGACAAGAGAGATGGCGATGGAGCCAGGGAGGATAAATGAGACGTTTTGGGAATACTATAAGGAGCTGTACAGGGCAAACCTGATGAGGGGGCGGAAAAGAGGACATGGGGTGGTTTTTGGATGGGCTGGAGTTTCCGTAGTTGGTGGAAGAGAAGAGGCAGGCGCTAGTGAAGCCATTGGGGCTGAGGGAGATATCAGACAGTACAAGGGGTATGAAGTCGGCAAGGCCCCGGCACCCAATGGTTCTCCGGCGGAATTTTATTCCGTTCAAGTTATTCCGAAGAGTTCAAGACGGAACTGGCACCGCATATGTTGGAGGCTTTTAGTGAGGCATCGGAGAAGGGGGAGGTGCCAGAGACGATGACACAGGCAACGATCACATTGATACCGAAGAAGGGGAAGGATCCATTAAAATGTTGGGTCGTACAGGCCCATATCATTGTTGAACATAAATGTAAAAGTGCTGGCTTAATTGGTGGCGGGAAGGATGGCAGGTTGAGTCCCGGAGAACCAGACAGGCTTCATAAAGGACAGGCAGCTTTCTAGTAATATAAGGAGACTGTTAAATGTGATCATGACTCCGTTGAGAGGTCAGGTAATGGTGTCCATGGATGTGGAGAAGGCATTTGACCGTGTGGAATGGTGGTATTAGTTTCAGGTCCTGGGAAAGTTCGGGTTTGGGTGAAGTTTGTGGCATGGGTGCGTCTTTTATATGTGGCACCAGTGGCGAGTGTACGGACCAACGATATGGGCTCACAAAATTTTGAGTTACACAGGGGGGCAAGGCAGGGGTGCCCATTGTTGACCCTGCTGTTCGTGCTAGCTATAGATCCTCTGGAAATGGCCCTTAGGGGGTCAGCAGAGTGGCAAGGGATTACGAGGGTGCATCGGGTGTCGCTACATGCGCCCGACCTATTACTGACGTGTTGGCCCCGCTGGGGAGCCTGGGGAGGATTATAGAGTTATTAGGGAGGTTCTGGGCATTCTCAGGATAGAGGTTGAACGTAGGGAAAAATGAAGTTGTTCCCGGTGAACGAGTTGGGTCGGAGACCCAACCTAGTGGCGTTACCATTTAAAATAGCCAGAGACAGGTTTAGAAATCTGGGGATTCAGGTAACGGGAGAGTGGGCGACGCTGCATAAATGGAATTTAACAAAGCTGGTTGAGGAGGTTAGGGAGGATCTGTAGAAGTGGGACCGCTGCATCTGACTCTGGCAGGGAAGGTCCAAGTGGTGAAGAAGAACGTCCTGCCAAGATTTCTATTCATATTCAAGTGCTTCCAATTTTTGTACCAAAGACCATTTTCCGGAAACTGAATACGATTATCTCACAGTTTGTGTGGGCAGGGAAGGTACCAAAGGGCAGGACGACCGTATTACAGAGGCGGTTGCCAGCCATGCTGGATTATTATATGGCGGCGAGTGTGAAAAGGTGAGGCGAAGGTGGGAAGGAGAGGGGGCAGAATGGGTTAGGATGGAGGAAGAATCCTGTAGGGGGTCCAGCCTGCGGGCTATGGTGACGGCGGCATTGCCACTGATGCCGAGGAAATACATGGAGAGCCCAGTGATGTAATCCACAGTGAAGGTCGGGAATCAGTTGAGGGGGCACTTTAGGATAGAGGGGACGTTGGTGTTAACGCCGCTGTGCGAAAACCACGGATTCAAGCCGGGGGAGGGGACAGATGGTATGTGTGGGAAGTGGAGCTGGTTAAGGTGAGGGATCTGTACCTGGGAGAGAGGTTTGCCTGTATAGAGGAACTGAAGGAGAGGGTAGAGCTCCCAAGAGAAAGTGAGTTTAGACACTTGCAGATAAGGGACTTTGTGCGAAAGGTTTAGAAAGAGTTCCCCAGGCTACCGAAGAATGCCCTGCTGGAGAGACTGCTGTTTTTGACTTGGAAAGGGAGGGCAGGATTGGAGACATATATGGGTAGATGGGAGAGCAAGGGGGCGAGCAGTGGGAGGGGGAGCTGGGAGGGGAGATAAACTGGGGAGTGTGGAGTGAGGGTAAACGCGACTTCCTCGTGCGCGAGGATGAGCCTGATACAATTCAAGATGGTACACAGGGTGGATATGTTGCGGGCAAGAGTGAGTGGGTTCTTCCAGGAGCTGGCAGACGAAGTGTGAGAAGTGTGGGGTGTGGCCAGCAAGCCATGCACATATGTTCTGGGGCTGCGAAAAGCGAGAGAGATTCTGGGCGGGAGTGTTTGCGGCACTAATGAGGATTGTGGGGGAGGAGGTTGGGCCAGACTCTTTGGTGGCGATATTTGGAAAATCGGAGAAGCCGGAGCTGATGGAGGGGAGGAACGCCGATGTCGTGACCTTCACCTCTCTGGCTGCCCGGTGAAGGATCTTACTGGAATGGAGGTCGGCAACACCGCCGGGGGTGGCGGCCTGGCTGGGAGACTTATTTGACTTTCTCCATCTGGAAAAGATCAAATACAAATTGAGGGGTTCAGCAAAGGGCTTTGAGGCAAGGGGGGGGATGTTCGTGGCAATGTTTAAGGTGTTCTTCGAAGTGGGGAGGATGGTGAAAATGGCAAAAAATTGTACAAACTGTGTAATTGTGTTTTGGAAAGTATGTTCCTCAGATTGTTTATGTTTTGTAACCGTTTGAATAAGTTTGGAATGAAATACATTTTTAAAAATAGGATTAGGCCAAAAATAGAATTCGGCCATTTGGCCCATTGCGCCTGCTTCGCCATTCGATCATGGCACATGATCTCATCTTTGCCTTAATTCCACCATCCTGCCTGTTCTCTATAACCCTTCAACCCATTACCAATTAAAAATCTAGCTAACTCCTCCTTAAACTTACTCACTGTCCCAGTATCCACTGCACTCTGGGGTAGCGAATTCCACAGATTCACAACCCTTTGGGAGAAGTAGTTTCTCCTCACCTGTTTTAAATTTGCTAACCCTTATCCTAAGATTATGACCTCTCGTTCTAGAATGCGCCACAAGAGGAAGCATCCACTACACGTCTACTTTATCCATATCTTTTATCATCTTGTATACTCAATATGATCTCCCCTCATTCTTCTAAACTCTAGAATGTACAGGCCTAAACTGTTCAATCTCACTTCATATGACAAACCCATCATCTCTGGAATCATCATGGTGAGCCTCCTCTGAACTGCTTCCAATGCCATTACATCTTTCCTCAAATAAGGGGACCTAAACTGTGCACAATGCTCCAGGTGCGGCCTCACCAATGCCTTGTAAAGTTGCAACAACACTTCCTTCTCTATACTCTTCATACTCTATTCTCTTAGCTGTAAATGCCAACATTCTATTCGCTTTCTTTATTATCTGCTGTAGCTGCATGCCAGTGTTGTTCCTTAGATATTCCCTTACTGACACTAAACACGCCCTTCTAATTTCCTCTAAACCTCTTGCCATAAACCTCAACCAAGGACAATAGGGCCTTCCTACCCACTACCTCGACTCCTCATAATGTAATACACTACATTTAGGTCTCTATTCATCCTCCACTGTTCCAAAGAAAATTTACCCTAGCCTATCCAGCCTTTTCTCATAAATCCTCTCCAGTCCAGATAACATCCTTGCTAATCTCTTCTGCATTCAATCCAATGCTCTCCCATTTTTCCTATGGTGCGATAATCATTACTGCACACAGGGCACCAACTGTGGCCTAACTAGCATTTTATATATTCAAACATAACCTCCGAGCTCAAATTCTATGCCTAATAAAAAGTAAATTTTCCATATGTTTTTCTTAATGTATTTTATTCCAAACATATTCAAAAGTACAAAGACATAAATCAAAAAACATTTCCCACACCCCACAGTTCACAGTTTGTGCAAGTTTTTCTCCCTTTCATCCCTCCCCTCCCCTCCCTCCTCCCCACGCCCCATGACAAGTAATTCCTCTAACATTGTCATGAACAGTCCCCACTGTAATGTTCTTATGAACACTTGTAGTTAAAGTTATAAGTGATTTATTAATATTAACAGTGGGTAAACTATATACAAGGCAACAGATGAACAACAGCCAAATCGTGCACATGCAAGCTCTCTCTTTCACTTCCACCAGCCAGTCTGAGGGGTCACCTGACTTTACATTCACTTATATACTAATGAGACTCCTAATGGTCAGTCGGTGAATTACAACACGACCATGATATCACTACATGCCCTTTCCTTTGAAGGAATAAATTAATACATTATCATCAGTATATTTACATGTGACATCATGAGCCTATGAGTCTATATTTTAAAATAAATTTAGAGTACCCAATTGTTTTTCCAATTAAGGGACAATTAAGCGTGGTCAATTCACCTACTCTGTAAATATTTGGGTGAGGGGGTGAGACCCATGCAGACATGGGGAGAATGTACAAACCTCACAGGGACAGTGACCTGGGGCCGGGATTGAACCCAGATCTTCGCCGCCGTGGCAGCAGTGCTAACCGCTGCACCACCGTGTCGCCCACTTATGTCTAACAGTAATAATTTTTTTTAGTTTTAAAAAATGGGTTTAGCAAATATACATATATATATATACACAGACATACAAGAACAGCAGGCATAGTATGTACAAATAGTCCAAATCTACAAATTGAGTCGATCAGGTTTTCTTCTGACTCTGGTTGATCGTCTCAAAGTTTGACCTTGCTCCTCAGAACTTGTAGATTCAATGTTCTCCATGACATTCGCATGCTCAGGAACTGTTGAACTATCTGACACGCAGCTTGTGTTGATTTTGATGTTGTTTCGTCATCCATCACATTGTTGTGAAAGTCTTCTCTGATTTTCAAGAGTGTGTGATGATTTCTTCTTAAAACCAATCCATCCTCTGTCTGTACATTGTAGGAAAGAGGTGCTACTTCTTCAAGTACAATGGCTTTTTTCAACCAATTGCCTGAATCTTCTCCTCTCACAATGTCATTACTCCTCAGAGGTGGTAAAGTTCTTGACACTCGATCAAGTGGAAATAAGATTGACATGCAGACTTACATCCTCAGAAATCTCACCGCCAATACTTTGGATCAGTGCTCGCGATAATGCATCTGCTAAGAACAAATATTTCATTGGCGTGTTGATGAGATTGAAGTCATAGCGTTGAAACTGCATCATCAACCTCTGAATGCGTGGAGACATCTGGTTGAGATTTTTTCTAACAATGTTAACCAAAGGACAATGATCTCTCTCAAGTTGGAAGCCTATGGATGTAGTCGTGGAATTTCTCCAATCCTACAACTAAATAGAGGCATTCTTTTTCAATTTGAGCATACCTCTGCTCTTGTTGTCATCATGGATCGTGATGCATATGAGACTGGTTCCCAATCGTCATGCTCGAGTTGCAGAAGAATTGAACTGCTCCGAGACCATCGTTGGAAGCGTCTGCTGACACTTTAATCTGCTTAGACGGGTCAAAAAATGTGAGAACTGGCATGTTGGTTAGTGAAGTTTGAGCTTCTTCCACTCTTGCTCATGTTGTTCAGTCCGAGTGAAATCCATTGTCTTGTGTAGGAGATCATGTAGATGTGTTGTTTTTGCTGACATATTTGGAATTAAGTTTCTTATAAAATTGATTGTACCCATCACTCTTGTTGAGTGGTTTGGCATGTTGAAATTGCTGGGACTTTGTCCTTGTCAGGTTCATGTGATGAGGGCTTGTCACCTGGGAATGTGACCTCAGTTACTCCAAATTGGCACTTTTGCTTGTTGAGCTTCAGCCCATTTCTCCTGACACTCGTTACAACTTTAAGCATCCTTGTATTGTGCTCTTCTATCGTTGAGTTCCAAATGATGAGACCATCCACATACAGACGCACATCTTCGATGCCTTCCATTATGTGCTCCATGGCACGGTGAAAAATTTTGGATGCCGAAATTATGGCAAACGGCATTCTCAGAAAGCAGTACCGTCCTAATGGCGTATTAAAAGTGCAGTACTTTGTACTTTGTTCCTCTAGCTTTAATTGCCAGAAACCCTAAGACGCATCAAGTTTCATAAAGAATTGTGACCAACCATCTCAGATGTGATTTCATCACGCTTTGGTATTTGTCAATGTTCTCTTTTGATATTCTTGTTAAGATCTTCAGGATCCATGCATATGCGAATATCACCATTCTTTTTCTTTATACAAACCATGGAATTTACCCAGGCTCTTTTATTTTTCTGATGACTTTTAATTTTGTCATTCTGTTCAACTCCTTTTTGAGGTGATCCCAGAAATCTCATCGGCTGAATTTTTTGATTTTTTAAATCAGTCATGCTGATTAAATTGGCTTTGGCACCAGTGTCTAACTTTAATCAGACCATTGTACCCTTCATTTCAAGTGGTAGCAGCCATTTGTCCTCATCAACCTCATTTATTTTAAATGGAGTATCAGTTTGCATTTTTTAAAGTGCTAGAGCATTGTTTGTCTCCAAAAATGTATTCTTCTGTATTATAACTCCAACAAACAATGATGTTTCATAAGTGGAGACTGTGTCTTCCACTGTGCTAACTGGTCTGAAGTTGAGCTCAGAGTAAAATTCTGAGCAAAGTGAGTTTTTCCATTGCATCGGGAACAAAACTTGCCAAACGCTGGGCACTGCCTTAACTTGTGCCTTTGATCACATCTTTTACAGAGAAATACTTCATCCTGACCTTTAACCTGTTTGTTGGTGTGCGAGGAGCTGCAGGAACTTTCCCACCTTGTTTTGAAGTTTCTCGCCTTTTTGGAAAAAGGGCGGCAACCAAAGTTTTCCCCTCCAAGAAGATGCCGCCATTACTGAGAAACATTTTAGAATGCTGTGCTGTTAGCTCGTGAGCCTGACAAATCTTAACTGTTTGTTCTAAAGACAGCTCCGATTCCCTCAGCAATCGTTCCCTCGGCTTATTTTCATTCACACCAAACACAATCTGGTGCCGAATCATGGGAGGTTCCACCACAGAAAAATTACAGGTTTTAGCTTTTAACTTTATATCAGTGATGAAATTAGCTTTGGACTGCCTTGTTTTCTGTAAACGTGATCTAAACACATAACTTTCACAAACTTCATTCTTTCTGGGGCTGCAATGGGCATCAAATCTTCAAATTACTTAGTAAAAATTTTAACAATCTTCATCGTTTGCAAATTTAAACATATTAAACACAGCAGTTGCTTCTGGCCCTGCCACTATTAGGAGCATTGCTACCTTACGTGAATCTGATTGATCATCTAACTTTACTGCAAAAATAATCAGATTAAATTGTTGTTTAAACACTTGCCAGTTGCTGTCCACATCAGCATGAAAGCTGAGACTCTTTGGTGGCTTCAACAACTCCATGCTGTTAATACTGCAGTCTTGAAAATCTTCAAATCTCTGTGACAGGCTGATAGTTTATCTTTTTCTCAGTGTTTAATACTTTCCCACTCTGGTTTTATCTTTTTCTCAGTGTTTAATACTTTCCCACTCTGGTACCATGTAATAATCTTATGAACACTTGTAGTTAAAGTTATAAACAATTTATTAATATTAACAGTGGATAAACTACATACAAGACAACAGATGAAGAACAGCCAAATCATGCACATGCAAGCTCTCTCTTTTACTTCCTCCAGCCAGTGTGAGGGGTCATTGACTTTACAGTCACTTATATACTAATGAGACTCCTAGTGGTCAGTCGGTGAATTGCAACACAACCATGATATCACTGCACCCACTGTGTCTCAAAGCCCTCCGCTAATCCCCTCAATTAGAACTTGATCTTTTCTAGCCAGAGGAAATCGTGCAGGTCCCCTAGCCAGGCCACCACCCCCGGTGGCGCTTTCGATTGCCATTCCAACAGAATCCTTCACTGGGCAATAAGAGAGACAAAGACTGCAGCTTCAGCCCTCCTCCCCTCCATCAACTCCGGCATTTCCGATACACCTCCCGAGTGCCAGCGGAACCTATGCCATCGCCTTGGCCCTCAGGCTGGACTCTCCACAGGACTCTCCCTCCACCCTTTTTAAAATAAATAAATTTAGAGTATCCAATTATTTTTTTCCAATTAAGGGGCAATTTAGCGTGGTCAATCCACCTAGCCTGCACATCTCTGGGTTGTGTGGGTGAGACTAACGCAAACACGGGGAGAATGTACAAACACCACATGGACAGTGACCTGGGGCCGGATCGAACCAGAGTCCTCAGTGCGTGAGGCAGCAGTGCTAACCACTGTGCCACCCACTCTCCTCCTCCATCCTAATCCACTCTACTCCCTCTCCTTCCCACCACCCAATAGTAATGCAGCAGGTTTGGTAACACCAACCCTCCTTTCTGCCTCTGCCTCTGCAGCAGGGTCCTCTTCACCCTAGGTACCTTCCCTACCACATAAACTCCAAAATTGCTGCATCCAGTTTCCACAAAAAAAGGTATTGGGGTGAAGATTGGGAGAGACTGAAATACAAACAGAAACCTTGGCAGAACGTTCATTTTTACCACCTGGATCCTCCCCGCCAGTGTCAGGTGTATTGTATCCCATCTCCTAAACTCCCTCCTCTACCAACTTTGTTAGGTTCCATTTGTGCATCGTCGGCCATCCCCCATCACCTGAACCCCCCCCCCCCCCCCCCCAGTTACCTGAACCTGTCCTTGGCTACCCTAAATGGCAATGCCCCCAGATTGGCTCCCCGACCCACCACATTCACCGAAACACCTCACTCTTTCCGACATTCAATTTATAACCAGAGAAGGCCTCAAACCTCTCGAGTATGTCCATAATTCTCCCCATACTCTCCAATGGGTACGACATGCAGATCAGCAGATCATCTGGGTACAACGACACCCGGTATTCCCTACTTCCCCTCACAATCGCCTGCCACTCTGCTGATCCCCTAAGAGCCATCTCTAAGGCTCTATCGCCAGCAGGTACAACAACAGCGACAGCGGACACCACTGCCTCGTTCCCCTGTACAATCCGAAACTCCCTGAATTCATCTCACTTGTCCATACACTCGCCACCAGAGCCACATACAATGGACGCACCCATGCCAAACCTGAACCTTCCCAGAATCTCAAACAGGTACCGCCACTCCACCTGTTCAAAAGCCTTCTCCTCACCCATACAGCCCACAACTCCGGTACCTGCCCCTTCGACAGGATCATGATCATGTATCATAGCCGCCTGATATTATTGGGAAAGCTGCATGCCCTTTATGAAACCGGTTTAGTCCTCTGCAACCACCCTCGGAATGCATCCTCCCATCCTCCCCACCACTAACTTGGCCAACACTTTCACATCTGTGTTTAGCAGTGAAATGGGCCTATATGACCCACTCTCCAAAAGATCCTTCCCCTTCTTCGGGATTAGTGTGATCATTGCCTGGGTCAGTGTCTCTGGTAATTGCTCCTTCTCCAGCGCCTCGCTAAACATCCCCAGCAAATGTGGTGACAACACTGTCGCACACCCTTTATAGAACTCCGCCGAGTAACCATCCGGCCTTGGGGCCTTCTTTGACTTCATCACTTTTATACTACCCATTGCCCTGGTGGGTTCTCAGCATCTGCCTCCATTCCTCATCCAGCCGTGGGAATTTCAGCTCATCCAAAAACCGCTTATATCCCCTTCCTCACCAGCCGGATTGGCCCTATATAACTTCTTTTATTGCTCCCTAAATGCCTTGTTGATCTTCCCGAGATCCGACACTACCTACCCCTTCCCTGTCCGTACTCTCAAAATCTCCCTAGATGCGGCCTCCCCCTGTAGCTGATGGGCTAGCATACGGCGCTCCTTCTCTCCATATTCATACTGCAGCCCCCTCGCTCTCCGTAGCTGCCCCACTGCCTACCCCGTTGTCAACCTGTCAAATTGCCCTGTAACCTCTTTCTCTCCACCAACCCCTCCTTGGTGGGGGCACACGAATACTTCCTGTCCACCTCAACTATCTCTTCCAACAATCGTCCATGCTTCTCCCTCCTCCTCCTGTCCCTGTCCCTGTGCACCTTGAAGGAGATAACCTCTTCCCGAGCCACCGCCTTCAACTCCTCCTAAAATGTGGCCGCCGATACCTTCCCATTCTGATTCAACTCCACATGGTCTCTGATCACCGAACGCACCTTCTCACAGAACCCCTTGTCCACCAAAATCCCCGAGTCTAACCTCCATCCTTGCCTCTGCTCCTATCTTGAGCTACGTCTGACCTCCAGCCAGTGTGGCACATGGTCTGAGATCACGATTCCCGCATACTCCACCCCACCACCAACCCTCGGCTCACTCCGAAAAAGTCAATTCTGGAGTACACCTTGTACACATGTGAGGGGTACTCCCTCTCCTCCGGGTTCCTAAACCTCCATGTATCCACCATTCCCATCCTTTCCATAAACCCTCCCAAGTCATTTGCTATCCTCAACCTTCCCACTGTCGTAGGCCTCAACCTATCCACCCTCGGTCCAGCACGCAGTTAAAATGACCCTCCACAATCAACTGATGCGTGCCTAGCACCACCGGTGTTCACTAGCTCACTATCACATACCTCCCACCCGGGTCCTGCACTTCCTTGGCCCCTATAAAACCTTTACTCAGCAGGATGGCAACACCACCCCCCCCACAACTTTGAATGAAACCCCGAGTGAACCAATGTCTTCGGGGAGGATTTAAACTAATGTGGCCTGGGGATTGGAACCAATGCAGGAAGTCAGAGGGTAGTAAAGAGGGGACAGAAACAAAAGCTAGTAAGGAGAAAAATGGAAGGCAGAGAAACAGATTGAACTACCTGGTATAGCAGAGGGGTGGGAACCAGAGCTGTAGGTCAGCAGGAGAAATAACTGAGGGAGAGCTACAGACTAAGGCCAGTAAGATTAAGAGGAAGAGCAGGTAGGGAGTGGTTGGTCAACGCAGCGGGACTGGTGGGCTGAAGTGTATTAGTTTCAATGTGAGGAGTATTTCAGATACGACAGATGAACTTAGAGCTTGGATTAGTACGTGGAATTATGATGTTGTTGCTATTACAGAAACTTGGTTGAAGGAGGGACAGGATTGGCAACTAAACATCCCAGTATTTAGATGCTTCAGGCAGGATAGAGGGGGATGCAAAAGGGGTGGGGGATTTGCATTATTGGTTAAGGAGAATATCACAGCTGTGCTGAGGGAGGACACCTTGGAGGGTTCAGGCAGCGAGGCAATATGGGTAGAGCTCAGGAATAGGAAGGGTGCTGTCACAATATTGGGGGTTTACTACAGACACCCAGCGGGAGGTAGAGGAGCAGATATGCAGGCAGATCTTGGAAAGATGCATAAACAATAGGGTTGTTGTGGTGGGTGATTTTAACTTTCCCTATATTGACTGGGACACACGTACTGCTCGTGGCATGGATGGAGCAGAATTTGTAAGGAGCGTCCAGGAGGGTTTCTTGAAACAATCTGTAAATATCCCAAATCGGGAAGGGGCCATATTAGACCTGGTGCTGGGGAATGAGCCCGGCCAGGTGACCAAAGTTTCAGTAGGAGATCATTTCGGGAGCAGTGATCAGGGGCGTCATTCTTCGACCCCGCGCCGGGTCGGAGAATGGCCGTTGGCCGCCGTGAATCCCGCCCCCGCCCAAGTCTCCGGTACCGGAGATTGGGCGGGGGTGGGAATCGGGCCGCGCCGGTTGGCGGGACCTCCCGCTCAATTCTCCGGCCCGGATGGGCCGAAGTCCCGCCCAGAAATTGCCTGTCCCGCCGGCGTAAATTAAAGCTGGTATTTACCGGCGGGACCAGGCGGCGTGGGCGGGCTCCGGGGTCCTGGGGGGGGGCGCGGGGCGATCTGACCCCGGGGGGTGCCCCCACGGTGGCCTGGCCCGCAATCGGGGCCCACCGATCCGCGGGCGGGCCTGTGCCGTGGGGGCACTCTTTCCCTTCCGCCTCCGCCACGGCCTCCACCATGGCGGAGGCGGAAGTGACTCTCCCCACTGCGCATGCTCGGGAAACTGTCGGCGGCCGCTGACGCTCCCGCGCATGCGCCGCATTTCCGCGCCAGCTGGCGAGGAAACAAACGCCATTTCCGCCAGCTGGCGGGGCTGAAATCCCTCTGCCGTCGGCCTAGCCCCTCAATGTTGGGGTTAGGCCGCCAAAGATGCGGAGCATTCCGCACCTTTGGGGCGGCGCGATGCCCGTCTGATTGGCGCCGATCTGGGCGCCAGTCGGCGGACATCGCGCCGTTGGGGGAGAATTTCGCCCCAGAATTCTGTAAGTTTTAAGATGCTTATGGAAAGGCACAGGAGTGGTCCTCAGGTGAAGGTGTTAGACTGGGAAAATGGCTAATTACAACAGCATAGGCAGGATCAGGAGAGTGTTGACTGGACGAGGCTGTTTGAGGGAAAATCAACATCCGGCATATGGGAGGCTTTCAAATGTCAGTTGATTAGTATTCAGGACTGGCATGTACCGGTGAGGATGAAAGATAAGGGTGGCAAGTATAGGGAACCCTGGATAACGAGTGATATTATGAACCTTGTCAAAAGAAAAAGGAAGCATTTGTAAGATCTAAAAGGCTTAGGACAGATGAAGCCCTTGAAGAATATAAAGCAAATAGGAAGGAACTTAAGGTAAGAGTTAGGAAGGCAAAAAGGAGTCATGGAATGCTATTGGCAAACATTATTAAGCAAAATCGTAAGGCGTTTTATACATATGTAAAGAGCAAGAGAGTCACCAGAGAAAGGGTTGTTTCCATTCAAGGATAATGGAGGAAAGCTATGTATGGAACCAGAGAGAATGGGAGAGATACTAAATGAATACTTTGCCTCAATATTCGCCAAAGAGAAGGACTTGGTGGATGAGGAGTACAGGGTAGAGTGTGTAGATATTCTGAGTCCTGTTGATATTAATAAAGTGGAGGTGTTGGCATCTTAAAAAGCATTAAAGTAGATAAGTCCCCAGGGCCTGATGGGACCTACCCCAGAATACTGAGGGAGGCAAGGAGGAAATTGCTGGGGCCTTGACAGTAAGCTTTGTATCCTCATTGGCTACAGGCGAAGTTCCAGAGGACTGGAGAGTAGCCAATGTTGTTCCATTGTTTAAGAAGGGCAACAGGGATAATTCAGGAAGTTATAGGACGGTGAGCCTTTTGACAGTGGTAGGGAAATTATTGGAAAAGATTCTTAGAGATAGGATTGTGGTAGTCTGTGTAGAGGTATTACGTTACCTGGTAATGCTGGAACACCATTGGTAGATATTGTATGTTTTCTATTGGTCAAGCTGTATGGTAGCTCCGCCACTCAAGGCGGGATATAAGAGCCCGTGCCTCCCCAGCAACCTTCTTTCTGTACCTGAGCTGCTGGGGGCAAACATCTAGCTTATTAAAGCTTCAGTTGGACTGCAACCTCGCTTTAGTGGCCATTGATCGTGCATCAATTTAATAAGCTAGATTTAAAAGGATGGAGCTCCGAATCAAGCCGGAGTGTCTGCAACTCAGCCCCCACGCGGCGAACTCTGCGGCAACCTTCAAGCACTGGCTGGCGTGTTTTAAAGGATATCTCGGAAAGGCTGAAAACACACCCACGGGAGAACAGAAATTGCAAGTCCTGCACTATTTTGTGTTTTTGCTATTTGTTTTTTCTTCTTTCTTTTTTTAGTTGTTGTTGTTAGTTCACTATATTATTTAAATAATGTTATTTACCAGTTAATGTATAATCCCTTGTTGAGTTGTAAAAACGGAAAAAATTTGGTTTGAAAAATTTTAATAAAATATATTTTTTTAAAAAAGAAATTGCATGTCCTGCACTCGAGGGTGAGCCTGGAAATTTACACCCTCATCGAGGACGCGGATGACTTCAAAGCAGCAATGGAGCTGCTAAAAGGACATTATATTCACCCAGTAAACCAGGTCTACGCCCGGCATCTGCCAGCAACGAGGCGACAAATCCCTGGGGAAATCGCTGGAAGAATTCTACCGTGTGCTCCTGGTGTTGGAGAGAAACTGCAGCTGCCCGCAAGTTTCGGCGAGCGACCACACAGAACTCTTGATACGGGACGCTTTCGTGGCAGGTATGCTGTCCTCCCAAATCCGCCAGCGATTGCTGGAAAAAGATACCCTAGGCCTCAAAGAGGCACGGGCCCTTGCAGGCTCCCTGCATGTGGCCTCCCGAAATGCCCACGCTTATGTTCCCGACCGTGCGGCAGCCCCCTGGGCAGCGTGGAACCCCTCCGCAGCTGACCCCGAGACATCTCCCATCCCCCCACAAGCTTGTGCTGCAAGGCGGCCTGGCAACCCCGGGGGGCCCCGCTGCTTCTTTTGCGGGCAGGCCAAGCACCCCCGGCAGCGCTGCCTGGCCCGCGCATCCACCTGCAAGGGATGCAGTAAAAAGGGCCACTTTGTGGTGGTATGCCAGGCCCATGCAGTCTCTGGTGGCGAATACGGACCGCCACCACAAACCTAATGGGGTCTCGGTCTTCCAGCGCGAGATGGACCAAATGGTTGACCGGTACGGTTTACGGGCAACATTCCCGTATCTCGATAATGTCACCATCTGCGGCCACGACCAGCAGGACCACGACACCAACCTCCGAAAATTCCTCCAGACCGCAAAGATCCTTAGCCTTACGTATAACAAGGATAAATGCGTGTTTAGTACCGACCGCCTAGCCATCCTCGGCTACGTAGTGCGAAATGGAGTTATAGGCCCCGGACCTGAACGCATGCGCCCCCTTATGGAGTTCGCCCTCCCTCACTGCTCCAAGGCCCAGAAGCGCTGCCTAGGGTTTTTCTCTTACTATGCCCAGTGGGTCCCCAACTATGCGGATAAGGCCCGTCCCCTGATCCAATCCACAGTTCCCCTGTCGATAGAGGCCCGCCAGGCCTTCAGCCGCATCAAAGCAGACATTGCAAAGGCCACAATGCACGCCATCGACGAGTCCTTCCCCTTCCAGGTCGAGAGCGAAGCGTCTGACGTAGCTCTGGGGGCCACCCTCAACCAAGCGGGCAGACCCGTGGCCTTCTTCTCACGTACCCTCCATGCTTCCGAAATCCGCCACTCCTCAGTCGAAAAGGAGGCCCAGACCATAGTAGAAGCTGTGCGACATTGGAGGCATTACCTGGCCAGCAGGAGATTCACTCTCCTCACTGACCAACAGTTGGTTGCGTTCATGTTCGATAATGCACAGCGGGGCAAGATAAAAAACGATAAGATTTTGCGGTGGAGGATCGAACTCTCCACCTACAACTACGAGATCTTGTATCGTCCCGGGAAGCTAAACGAGCCTCCTGATGCCCTGTCCTGCGGCACATGTGCCAACGCACAAGTGGACCGCCTCCGAGCCCTCCACGAGGACCTCTGCCACCCGGGGGTCATTCGCTTTTTCCACTTTATCAAGACCCGCAATTGCTTCATTTTAAAGTGTATATAGTTAATTGTGAATCTGTAAATAGTTCCAAAACGCTGTCCGGAGGTATTACGGTACCTCCATAACTATAATTTCTACCACGTTACCATGTCGTTATATCAACCCACCACCCCCACCGGACTCTTTTTTAACAGGGGGTGAATGTGGTAGTCTGTATAGAGATATTACGGTACCTAGTAATGCTGGAACACCATTGGTAGATATTGTATGTTTCCTATTGGTCAAACTGTATGGTAGCTCCGCCCTGCAAGGCGAGGTATAAGAGCCCGTGCCGCCTCAGCAGCCTTCTTTCTGTACCTGAGCTGCTGGGGGAAACATCTAGCTTATTAAAGCCTTCAGTTGGACTACAACCTCGCTTTAAGTGGTCATTGATCGTGCATCAAGGATTTACTCACATTTGGAAACAAATGGACTTATTAGTGATGCATGGTTTTGTGACGGGGAGGTCGTGCCTCACTAATTTGATCGAGTTTTTGGAGGAAGTGGCAAATATTATAGATGAGGGAAAGACAGTAGATGTTGTATACACGGAATTCAGTAAAGTCTTTGACAAGACTGGTACAAAAGGTGAAGTCACATGGAATGCGAGGAGAGCTGGCAAGTTGGATACAGAACTGGTTTGGGCACAGAAGACAGAGGGTAGCAGTAGAAGGGTGCTTTTCTGAATGGAAGGCAGTGACTAGCGGTGTTCCACAGGGATCAGTTCTGGGGCCATTTTTGTTCATGGTGTATATAAATGATTTGGAAGAAAATGTAGCTGGTCTGATTAGTAAGTTCACAGACAACACAAAAGTTGGTGGAGTTGCGGATAGTGAAGAGGATTGTCAGTGGATACAGCAGGATATAAACTGGTTGGAGTTTTGAACAGAGAAATGACAGATGGAGTTTAACCCAGACCAGTGTGAGATAATGCACTTTGGAAGGTCCAATGCATGTAGGAATTACACAATAAATGGTAGAACTCTTGTGAGTACTGACAGGCAGAGAGATCTGGGTGTGCATGTCCACCGATCACTAAAAGTGGCAATGCATGTGGTAAGGTGGTCAAGAAGGCATATGGCATGCTGCCCTTCCTAGGCCGGTGCATTGAATATAAAAATTGGCAAGTCATGTTGCAGCTGTACAGGACCTTAGTTAGACCTCATTTGGAATATTGTGTACAATTCTGGTTGGCACAATACCAGAAGGATGGGGATGCTTTGGAGAGGGTACAGAAGCGGTTTACTAGGATGTTGCCTGGTATGGAGGGCATTAGTTATGAGCAGAGGTTAGGTAAACTCGGTCTGTTCTCATTGGAACGACAGAGGGTGAGAGGCGACTTGATAGAGGTCTACAAGATTATGAGTGGCATGGACAGAGTGGATAGTCAGATGCTCTTTCCTGGGGTAGGAGAGTCAAGTACATGGGGACATAGGTTTAAAGTGCATGGGGAAAAGTTTATAACAGATGTGCGAGGCAAGTTTTTTTACACAGAGGGTGGTAAATGTATGGAATGCGCTGCCTGGGGAGCTGGTGGGAGCTGATACGATAATGATATTTAAGAGGCATCTAGACAATTATATGAATAGGGTGAGAATGGAAGGATACGGACTGCGTAAGTGCAGGTGGTTTTAGTTTAGGCAGGTACCATGGTCGGCGCAGGCTTGGAGGGCCGAAGGGCCAATTCCTGTGCTGTTTGTTCTTTGTTCTTTGAAATACTTGACCCACCCATCCCTTTCTCAACCTAGCCTGATCATTCACTCGGAGATGCATCTCCTGCAGCAGGTCGGTCAGCATCTTACTGACCAGAAATACAGCTATTTCACTGGGAGCGGCCTTGATTGGGTCTGTGTGGGACCTCTACCCCTATAATGGAGGAATCCTGTCCTAGAGAGCTGTTGGCCAAATTGCTTGGCTGGCATGTCTGTAATGTAGGAGTGTCAGGAGAGAATAGTCATCACTGCTGAGTCTATGAGCAGTCCCAAAGAAGAGATGTTTCCTGAACTGTTGTTAAGTCGGGAGATTTTGGATGGACCCTGCTGGAAGACCCCAGTAAAGGGGATAATGGGCTAGGGGACTAGATTAGGAAGGCCTGGCTGGTGGGGAGGGATAGAAGGGAAGTCTGATCTTGGGGGAGGTGGTCGTTTCCTGTCCGACAGCAGGCTGCACAGTGGGCTGCTCACCTTGCCACTGCCTTTCCCAGCAGATCTAAAAATTGTGGCAGAGGTGTATTGAGGCCCTAAGGTGGCAGTTAATTTGCCACTTAAGAGCCTCAATAGACCTAAAGGCAGGTGGGTTGCCTGACACCCTACCTGGCCCCTGAAATGTGGTGAACAAGTTGGGGATAGGCAGCAGCAAACTGGCCACCCACTTTGTTTTATGAGATCCTCCCCCAGCCCCTTATCTTCAAACATGCCAATGGGGAAGGCAGTAAAATTCAGCCCCAATGGTTAGAGTGTACAGTGTAATATGAACCGAATCTGCAGATTATGCCTGACCTGCACACTTGTATTGCATTTTTACAACATTGACAAGGTATTTGCCAATCCTAACTTTTTAAAAACATTCAGATGCTTAACAGTGGATTACACATACAAGGTAATTGATTTTGAGTTAGGAGCTACTTACCAATGTAAACTTTGAAGAACTCATGTTCGAGTGAACTTAGAACTCAGAATTTCTTCTTTGCGTTTGTGATGTCAAATGAGCTCAATTGAAATGCAAACTTGTAACAAACTCCCTAGCAACCATTAATGCAGATTTAAGACTGGGTTCTATGTGGAATAAAATAAGCATTCTTTATTCCATGACAGTTTAGGGTCCTTATTTTAGTAATGTCAGCAAATATGTGTTTAAATGTGGTCTTGCTACTGAAAATCCAGTATTTTAATATTCCAAAGTGAGCTATACACCAGTAGTATTAAATCCAGCTGTGCCTGAGCAGCCCTCTTCAGGATTAGTTCTGCTCATCCCACTCGGGGAAGGGGCTGAAAAAGATGTCCAAAAAATAAACTGCACCGCTCAAAACCTGGCTGGAACTTTGCATCCAGCTGGATCACTCTGTGGTCAAAACTTACAAAAACAATCAAGATAGGATGTTGGAATATCAAGTTCTTAATGGATAACTCAGAATTGCCTGCAAGATGAACAGCGATGGTAGCCTATAAGCTCTGACATTGACATGGTAACCCTTAGAGAGACCAATGGTGCAGTTGAGGGACAGATAAAAGAATGTGGAGGTGGCTGCACTTTCTTTTGGAAAGGGAAGTCACAAGCAGAATTCATTGACTGAGCTTAGCTTTCAATAACTAACTCATGAAGTGACTGCACGAACCTACGGTTGGGATCAATTAATGTCTTAGGATATTCGATCTTAAGCACAAAGGCAATCAGTCTGCCACTGTGATCAGTGCCTATGCACCTACTTTGGACTCTGAGGGTGAAGTTGTGGCAACTCTGGCAGCTGTACCGTCACAATCAACAATCATATTACTTGGTTCGGGACAACCATGCTCTTTGCCGAATACCAGTGGAAAGCATGCAATTGGACAGTCCAATTCCAATGCTAAAACCTTGTGGTCACTCAAATCCTTTTCTGCCAAAAAACAATCAGGAAACCCTGCCAACATCCAAGATCGAAGGACTGGCACTTAATCGGCTGTGTGATAGGTCGCAGCAGGAATCAAAAAGACTTGCACGTCTCAGGTGCAAGTTACAGCCATCAACTGCTGGACCGATCACCAACACATAAGCTTGGTATTGGCTCCTGATATAACCCACAAAAAGAACCAGCAGCCATGACAGGTACAGAGAATGTTTGAGGTTTCTGATCTGTTAAACAACCCCAAGCTCACGGAATCTCAAGAACAAATCAGTCAGAATCTACAGGAGCTGCTGATCACACCATCAAATAACATCCAAGATAATTGGCACTCATTGAAATCCATTTTACCCATACCTGCCAAGAAATCCTTGGACACCAAGAATGGTTTGAGGAGAATGATATAGAAATATGCAAACAACTCACCAATTGTAAATGAATAGCATTTCAAACTTGGCAAAAGGGTTCAACCTCCACAGAAAAGAAGCTCACCTATTGGAGAGTCAAAGCTGAAGTTTAAAGAAGAACTCATGATGCGAAGAACATCTTGTGGATAGAGAAGACTGAGGAAATTCCTCATGCCTTTTTCAAGGCAGCCAAAAGTCTATGAATCCTCAACACATAGACCAAAGTTCCAAAGGTGGCAGACTCTCCTCAAAGACACAGATAGTATCAACATCCACTGGAAAGAGCACTTTGCAGAACTATTCAATTAGAACTCCACTGTGGACATGGACCTGCTGGAGAACCTCGCACAAACAATCGGAAGTGAACTAAACCATGATCCAGTGCTCAGCAAAATGATAGCTGCTGTCAATCGGATGAAAAACAACAAAGCTACTGACCCTGATAATATCCCTGCTGCAGTACTGTAACACTGATGAGACATACGGGGTGGGATTCTCCGTCCCACCGCACTCATTTCCTGGTGCGGCGCACCCCCGCCGGCAGTGGGATTTTCCTTCCCGTCAGCCAGCCAATGGGGTTCCCATTGTGGGCACCCACACGCAGTCGGGAAATCCGCGGGCTTGAGGGCGATGCCGGTGAAACAGAGGGTCCTGCCTGTTAGAGGTGAAAATATTCACACGTAGGCCTTTTTGAGTGAGTAAAGAAGCAGTTTATTATATCAGGTCTGGGAGAAAGATTTGGACGCTCCGCAGCCTCGCAATACTCTTTCTCACTTGAACTAAGGTTCGCATTGGGTTAATATACAGATTCAAGGGGCGGAATTAGTTGCCTTCTCATTTACATACAATCGATCAACTATATTCGCGTCACAATTCATTACATGCAGTCAATCAATTTTCTGAGTATCCCAGTTGAAAACATATATGGTTAAAGTGGATGTTGTCTCACCAGCTCCTAAATTCATGCAAAAGTCACTCAAGACTAACATAAGGATATGTCCTGACTGCAGCTGAGGACCTTGAGCTATTAAGGATACATTGTGCTCCTTGTTCTGTGAAGCTGTTATCAGCGGCTGTTGAAATACTCACTATACATACCCACGCCTGGTTCTCATGAGGTAGTTTACATAGTTTGTAACTGTTGTAACCTGCCTGTTTACCATTGGCTGGGGACTAATGGCAATCCCACAATCCTGTGGGAGTATGAGCTTCCCCAATGAGGGGGGCAGAGAAATCATTAGCAGACTCCCGGTATAAATAAAGCTGGCCAGCTTGGAACCAGCATGAAGGAGTGAGCAGCAAGCAAAGTTGCTGCTGCTGTTGTATATATATGTTATTGTAAATAAATTTTATTTCTTTGTATCCTTAAAACTCGTGCTGGATTCTTCGTGGCCCTCACAAAACTGGCGACGAGGGTTGAATAGACTGTCTACACTGCTGAAGCCACCTCCCTGGATTTTGTTGGATACAGTTTGGAAGTTGTTTTCTATTACACCGTGCCTCTGTACGGACGTTTGGATGTTTTTGATGCTGCGCTGGAAAGCTGGAACCACTACGCACAACGGATGCGTTACTATTTCTGGGCAAACAATATCACCGAAAACGAGTGCCAGGTGGTCATATTGCTCACCGCCTGCGGCCCGCATATGTTTGGGGTGATTAGGAGCCTTACGTACCCAGCTGCGCCGGACACCAAAACGTTTGATGAACTTGTGAATTTAGTGGGGCAACATTTTAACCCAACCCCGTCCACGATAGTCCAACGTTACCGGTTTAATACCACTGAGAGGACCCCAGGAGAATCCCTTGCTGACTTTCTATCCAGGCTACGCAGGATTGCGGAGTACTGTGACTATGGGGAGACCTTGTCAGAAATGTTACGCGACCGTTTGGTTTGCGGTATTAACAATGCGACCACCCAGAGAAAGTTGTTAGCTGAGCCAACATTGACTTTTCAACAGGCCATTCAAATAGTATTGTCCCGAGTGAGCGCAGAACGAGGAGTGCAGGAGCTACAGGGAATGGAGGTGCATGCCTTGGGGCGCAACCCCTTCCATCCGAAAACGTCCCCCCGTTTCGGAGATGCCCGGATCGACACCAGTGGCCATCGGACATTCCTCCCCGAAGGGAGCCTTCTCCAGAACCAATGGATGAGGAGCCATGTCTGTGTCAGACTTGTAGGCGCCGGCCCCGTCGCGGACGCCGGTCCGGGGGCGGCCATCGTTCCGACCGAAACTGGGACCACCCCAGGGGCCGTAACTGGGACCACCCCAGGGGCCGTACCTTCCATGTGGATGAACCTGCGGCGACTATTCCTGAGGACGTGGAGACGGAGGACGACTGCCTGCAGCTGCATTGTGTGGCAGCTCCCCGTGTGGCCCCCATTAAGGTGACAGTACGGGTCAATGGTCACCCGCTTGAGATGGAGTTGGACACTGGCGCAGCGGTCTCCGTGATCGCCCAGAGGACATTCGACCGCATCAAGCAGGGTATCCAGACCCTTGCATTAATCGACACACAGGCCAGGTTGGCCACCTACAGGGGGAACCATTGGACATTGCAGGAACTACGATGACCCCTGTTGTTTATGGATGCCAGGAGCGGCGTTTCCCACTTATCGTGGTGCGCGGCCATGGGCCCAGCCTGTTGGGTCGGGACTGGTTGCACCATTTGCGGTTGCAGTGGCAGCACATCCTCCAAACAGTTTCTGGAGGGTTGACTGAGGTGCTAGGACGATACCCTGATGTACTCCAGCCCGGTTTTGGGAAAATAAAAGGGGCCGTAGCCTGTATCCAAGTTGAACCAGGAGCCACGCCGCGCTATTTCTGGGCGTGCCCGGTGCCTTATGCCTTGCTCGAGAAGGTAGAAGGGGAGCTCACTCGTTTGGAGACTTTGGGTATTATCAGGCCTGTCCGTTTCGCTGACTGGGCAGCACCAATTGTACCTGTAATGAAGCCAGATGCCACAGTTCGCTTGTGCGGCGACTATAAACGTACAGTGAATGCGGCTTCCCGACTCAACCGATATCCAATGCCTCGCATAGAGGATCTCTACTCGAAGCTTGCAGGCGGACTCTCGTTCACAAAATTAGATATGAGTCACGCCTACCTACAGTTGGAGCTAGACCCTGCCTCCCGATCATATGTAACGATTAATACACACCGGGGCCTGTATGAATATACACGGTTGCCCTTTGGAGTATCCTCTGCCTGCGCAATTTTTCAACGCATTATGGAGGGCATTTTGAAAGGTTTACCCAGTGTTGCTGTCTACTTAGATGACGTTTTGATCACAGGGACGTCAGAGCAGGAATATTTGGAAAATCTGGAGGCTGTCCTTTTACGTCGCACAAAGTGCGTTTTCAGGCGAAGGAAGCAGTCTACCTGGGTTATCGGGTGGACCGCGGAGGTTTGCAACCTGTTGCAGAGAAGGTGCGCGCGATTCACCAGGTGACACCCCGACTGACACTTTGCATCTTCGTTCTTTTCTCAGCTTCGTAAACTATTATGGGAAGTTCCTCCCCAATCTGGCAACTACGCTGGCCCAGTTGCACCTTCTGCTAAAGAAAAATCACACCTGGGTTTGGGGTCAGCTGCAAGAAACCGCTTTCCGGCGAGTAAAACAACAATTGTCGTCGTCTGGGTTACTAACCCACCATGATCCTGGAAAGCCTTTGCTCGTCACATGTGATCCATCCCCGTATGGTATTGGGGCTGGCCTGTCCCACAAGATGGAGAACGGGGCTGAGCGGCTGATAGCTTTAGCCTCCCACTCATTGACTGCAGCGGAGAAAAAGTACGCGCAGATCGAGAAGGAGGGCCTAGCAGTGGTCTTTGCAGTGAAACATTTCCACCAGTGCGCGTATGGCCGCCACTTCACTTACGTGACTGATCATAAGCCACTGCTGGGACTTTTCAGAGAGGATAAGCCAATACTGCCCATTGCTTTTGCATAGATCCAGCGCTGGGCTTTGTTGCTCACTGCATACGAGTATTCTCTGGAGCACAAACCAGGAACGTAGATAGCAAATGCCGACGCACTGAGCCGATTGCCTTTATCGACTGGCCCCATGTCGACCCCCACGACCGGTGAGGTGGTTGCAACCCTAAATTTTATGGACACCTTGCCTGTCACGGCATCACAGATCCGTGAGTGGACCCAGATGGAGCCAGTCCTGTCAAAGGTTCAGCACATAGTCCTGTATGGTGGGCAGCAGAGACAGCTCCCAGGAGAGTTGCGGGCATTTTCCTCCAAGCTGTCAGAATTCAGCGTGGAAGACGGCATCCTCTTGTGGGGGACGCGTGTGATTGTCCCGGAAAAAGGGACAGGAGCTGATACTAAGAGACTTGCACAATGGGCATCCAGGTGTGACCAAAATGAAAATGTTGGCCCGGAGTTATGTCTGGTGGCCAGGCCTCGACACCGACATTGAGAAGGTGGCCCAAAACTGCTCCATTTGCCGGGAGCATCAGAAGCTTCCGCCGGCCGCATCCCTACATCACTGGGAATGGCCAGGGCGGCCTTGGGCGCGCTTGCATGCAGATTTCGTCGGCCCTTTTCAAGGATCCATGTTCCTTTTATTAATCGACGCCCAGTCTAAATGGCTAGAGATGCACAAGATGCTAGGCACAACATCCTGCGCAAAAATTGAGAAGATGCGTTTGTCTTTTAGTACGCATGGCCTCCCCGAGGTGCTGGTCACAGATAACGGCACTCCATTCACAAGTGAGGAGTTTGCGAGGTTCACGAAGATGAACGGCATACGCCATATCCGCACTGCCCCATACCACCCGGCTTCAAATGGGTTGGCGGAGCGCGCAGTGCAAATATTCAAACGAGGCCTAAAGAAGCAGTCTTCCGGGTCAATGGACACGAGACTGGCTCGCTTTTTGTTTTCGTATAGGACCACCCCCCATGCGGTGACTGGGGTAGCTCCCGCAGAATTCCTAATGGGCCGGAGACTTCGCACCCGGCTAAGCATGATTTTCCCGGACATTGGCGCAAAAGTACGCCGCACACAAGAACGGCAGGGATAGGGTTTTTCTCGGCATTGGCCGATTTGGCAGTTTGCGCCCGGTGACCCAGTGTTCGTTCAGAATTTTGCTGGTGGGGTGCCCAGTGGGTCCCTGGCGTAATCTAAAGGAATAATTTGATTAGACATAGTCAACGCGGTTTCGTGAAGGGTAGGTCGTGCCTCACAATCCTGATTGAGTTCTTTGAGAAGGTGACCAAACAGGTGGATGAGGGTAAAGCAGTTGATGTGGTGTATATGGATTTCAGTAAACCGTTTGATAAGGTTCCCCACGGTAGGCTACTGCAGAAAATACAGAAGCATGGGATTCAGGGAGATTTGGCAGTTTGGATCAGAAATTGGCTAGCTGGAAGAAGACAAAGGGTGATGGTTGATGGGAAGTGTTCAGACTGGAGTCCAGTTACTAGTGGTGTCCCACAAGGATCAGTTTTGGGGCCACTGCTGTTTGTCATTTTTATAAATGACCTGGAGGAGGGCGTAGAAGGATGGGTGAGTAAAATAACAGATGACACTAAAGTCGGTAGAGTTGTGGACAGTGCGGAAGGATGTTACAAGTTACAGAGGGTCATAGATAAGCTGCAGCGCTGGGCTGAGAGGTGGCAAATGGAGTTTAATGCAGAAAAGTGTGAGGTGATTCATTTTGGAAGGAATAACAGGAAGACAGAGTACTGGGCTAATGGTAAGATTCTTGGCAGTGTGGATGAACAGAGAGATCTCGGTGTCCATGTACATAGATCCCTGAAAGTTGCCACTCAGGATGAGAGGGTTGTTAAGAAGGCGTACGGTGTGTTAGCTTTTATTGGTAGAGGGATTGAGTTTCGGAGCCATGAGGTTATGTTGCAGCTGTACAAAACTCTGGTGCGGCCGCATTTGGAGTATTGCGTGCAATTCTGGTCGCCGCATTATAGGAAGGATGTGGAAGCATTGGAAAGGGTGCAGAGGAGATTTATCAGAATGTTGCCTGGTATGGAGGGAAGATCTCATGAGGAAAGGCTGAGGTACTTGAGGCTGTTTTCGTGAGAGAGAAGAAGGTTAAGAGGTGACTTAATTGAGGCATACAAGATGATCGGAGGATTGGATAGGGTGGACAGTGAGAGCCTTTTTCCTCGGATGGTGATGTCTAGCCTTTTTCCTCGGATGGTGATATCCAGCACGAGGGGACATAACTTTAAATTGAGGGGAGATAGATATAAGACCGATGTCAGAGGTAGGTTCTTTACTCAGAGAGTATTAAGGGTGTGGAATGCCCTGCCTGCAACAGTAGTGGACTCGCCAACACTAAGGGTAGTCAAATGGTCATTGGATAGACATATGGACGATAAGGGAATACTGTAGATGGGCTTTAGAGTGGTTTCACAGGTCGGTGCAGCATCGAGGGCCGAAGGGCCTGTACTGCGCTGTAATGTTCTATGTTCTATATCTTACCAGGTGCAAGCCCAGGGTCGTCTCCAGCGCAAACATGTTCGGTCCAGAAGACTATCCCTTCCAAAGATTCCTCGCCCCCGGAGCTCATTTCTACAGCCACAGAAACCAGAGACAACGGAAAGTAGTCCTCACAATTTTCCTCTGGTGCCTCACTCAAAGCCTGCGCAGGTCGTTACAGAACTGCATTGAGATAGAGACGCTGAGATGATGGAGGCAGCAGACTCTGACTCCGAGATGGAGACACAGGACGCATCAGAGCGGGAATCCTCGGGCCCACGGGCCGTGGATGTACAACCGTTACGCCGTTCATCACGGAAGCGCCAGTCTCCGTCTTGTTACACGCCGCCCGATCCAGCGCCTTGTGCAAATGGTGTCCGGCCTGCGGCAAAACGAGTCTGATGCCCTCCTTTGCCAGGGTCTTCGGTGGATTCCTTGGACATTGGGGGGGGGGGGGGTGGGGTGGGGTGGGGGAGGGATGTTATAACCTGCCTGCTTACCATTGACTGGGGACTAATGACAATCCCACAATCCTGTGGGAGTATGAGCTTCCCCAATGAGGGGGCGGAGAAATCATTAGCAGACTCCCTTTATAAATAAAGCTGGCCAGTTTGGAACCAACAGGAAGGAGTGAGCAGCAAGCGAAGTTGCTGCTGCTGTTGTATATATATGTTATTGTAAATAAATGTTATTTCTTTGTATCGTTAAAACTCGTGCTGGATTCTTCGTGGCCCTCACAAAAGTAACTTATTGTTCAGGAATGTGGCTAGTTCAGCCATTTTGTGTCTTTAGTATTGCTATCTTAGCTAACAGCCATTTTGTGTCCTTTCTGATATTAACAAGCATTGTGTATACATTATCTATTCCGACAAATTGCCTCTTCTAAACAGGCATCTAAGCCAATGAGTACCTTTTTGCCTCAGCAGAACTATTAACATAGGAGCAAAAATGTAGTTTCCGAGCCACCTAGAATTTATATCATAGTCCGGTATCACAAAATGTCCCCCAACACTACCGATGGAGGATCAAGCCCATGATCTCTTGAATATATTTTCTATTTGTGAATCAAGAAATTTCACATGCCCTTAAGAGACCTCCATGATGATCACAATCTTCAAGAAAGGAGACGAGACAAATTGTAGCAATCACATGGGCATAACGTTGCTGTCAACTGGCAACAAAATTCTAGCTAAGATACTTCTTAATCACCTCTCAGCAATTGCAGAGGAGGTCCTTCTAGAAGCCCCGTGTGGCTTCCAACCTGGCAGAGAAACAATTGATAGAATCTTCACAGCATGTCACTGTCAGAAAAGATGCAGAGAGCAGAACATTCCTTTGTACATGGCTTTCTTCAATCTCGCAAAAGCCTTCAAATCAATCTCACAAAAGCATTCAAACTGATGAATCGAACTGCCATTTAGAAGATGCTGTAGTGATATGGATGCCGGGCTAAGCTCAGAAACATTATCCAGCTCCTACGTAACAGTATACAAACAACAGTAAAATACAATGGCTCCACTCCATACTCCTTCCCTGTCAAAACAGGGACAACAGAAACACAAAATACTACAGTGCAGAAGAGGCCCTTCGGCCCATCGAGTCTGCACCAATGAAAGGCCATGACCTGCCCACCTAATTCCACTTGCCAGCACTTGGCCCATAGCATTGAATGTTATGGCGTGTTCATCCAGGTACTTTTTAAAGAATGTGAGGCAACCCACCTCTACCAGCCTCCCAGACAGTGCACTCCAGACCATCCCCACACTCTGGGTAAAAAAGCTTTTCCTCAAATCCCCCCTAAACCTCACACCACTCACTTTGAACTTATGTCCCCCTCGCAACTGACCCTTCAACTAAGGGGAACAGCTGCTCCCTATCCACCCTGTCAAGGTCCGTTATAATCTTGTACACCTTGATCAGGTCGCTCCTCAATCTTCTCTGCTCCAGCGAAAACCAACCCAAGCCTATCCAACCTCTCCTTATAACTGAAATGTTCCATCCCAGGTAACATTCTGGTGAATCTTCTCTACACGCCCTCCAGTGCAATTACATCCTTCCATCCCAAGATTGCACACAGTACTCCAGCTGAGGCTTCACCAAAGTTCTCTACAGTGTTGTACCCTCAATAACGACGCTTAGAGAGTAAACGGTAAAGAAGGCTTTAATGAGCTAAGAACTAGCCTAGTGCCGAGACGGGTGCTTACTGGGTTCGCCCACAAGGTGGCCCCTTATATACGACTCTCAGGTGGGCGGAGCTGGAGGTGGAGTCCCCCAGGGTTCCAAGCCAAGTCTTAAAGGCGACATCACCTTACATAATGATAAGGGTACAGTAATACAGTAACCGTTCATCACATTCACCCCCTGGTTTAAAAAAGTCCGGCGGGGGTGAAGTGCCATCATAAGTCAGTTCGTCTCGGCGGTCTGATCGTCCTTCTCTACCTCCTCAGCTCGGGCGGTGGTCCCAGGCATCTTAATTGAGGGTACGTCTGGGAGCACAGTGGTCGGAGCCTTGGTCCGGGTCGGGGTAGGGGATTGGGGCACAGGGGAAATAGTAGGGGCTGGGGGTAGTGGTGCCGGCGGCAGCGGGGTGTGTAGAGGGGGGCGCTATGGGGCGCGCGCGGTAGGTGCCCACCAACGGGGAGTTGGGCCGGGAGGGGGGGGGGGGGGGGAGGGAGGGTGTTGTAGTGGGTGCCGGATCCTGCAGGGGAGCTGTAAGGAAGGGGGGGTCTGTAGTGGGGGAACCAGCGGGTGCCAGATCCCAGAGGGAAACCGTATCTTGCTTGCCGTCGGGGTACTCAACGTAGGCATAACTGGGGTTTGCGTGTAGTAATCGGACCTTCTTGACCAGGGGTCCCGTTTTATGGCTCCTCGTGTTCCTCCGGAGAAGAACAGGTCCCGGAGTCGTCAGCCAAGGTGGAAGCGAGACCCCAGAGGTAGACTTCCTGGGGATGACAAACAATCGGTTGTGAGGGGTCTCATTCGTGGCCGTGCAGCGGAGCGACCTAATGGAGTGTAGGGCGTCGGGTAGGACCTCCTGCCAGCGGGTGGTTGGGAGACTTCTCGATCGTAGGGCCAGAAGGACAGCCTTCCAAACTGTCGCGTTCTCCCTCTCCACCTGCCCGTTTCCCCGCGGGTTGTAGCTGGTCGTTCTACTCGAGACAATGCCTTTGCTGAGCAGATACTGACGCAGTTCATCGCTCATGAACGATGTACCCCGGTCGCTATGGATATAGGCGGGGAAACCGAACAGGGTGAAGAAGCTAACACAGCTCATACATCTAAGAAAGACTAGAATTTAAAGAGTAGCCAGAGTCAGCTCAGAGATAGCCAGCAGAGTCAGCTCTCACAGCTCGGTACATGGGAAAGATAGGACATAGCAACCGAGCTAACCAGTGAATACATCTAAAGAAGACCAGACTTTAAAGAAGATTGATTGTCAAGTTGGGCCTGAAGGTCCCTTCAACCAACCAGAAGGATCCAGAAGCAAGATCTTTTTACCTTTCTGTAAAGAATGTAATTGCAGCTTTAAAAAAATATATATATAATAATAAAATAACTTAATTTAACCTGAAACAGTGGTTATTCCAAAGTCTACTTTACTTACTTAGTAGCATCGATCCTGGGTCCCGCATTGCTAAGTGGTAAGTAGATGAAATCTTCGGTGATGGTATGTGTTATGCCGGGGGATAACTTGAAAATATAGTTTGACCTGAATAGCACCCACCGAATGTTAGACGTTTTAGTTGCTGTGATATGAAGAGTCTAAAGTTCTGTTCATTTTTCACAAACACACATTTATTTCCTTCCAACAGCCTTTGCACAAAACTCTCACATACATCACCTGACAGAGGCCCCCTGAAGCCCCTTTACATATCAGTGTCAATTAATGGATACTTAACATAAATGAGACAACTAATTGCAATGTCTCTTAACCCATTACTTAAGTCTCCCCTTCCTTGGAGAAAAAAAAAATTAGGTGAAAACATAATTTCAAGAAACTCAAAAACACACACATGTTTTGACGAGAAAAAAAGTCACAGAAACAAGCGCCCTTCATTAACAATATCCAAAAGTTTCTGTGAACTCACCCCTCTTTTCGTAAAACAGTCTGACAGTTGATAGTTCCTGTCGACCCATTTAATTTTTGTTATTTCCCCTCTGTCCAACATCGGCTTCAAACTTCCGATGTCTATCCGTAACCTCTTTTCATTGACACTTTTTGTAGAGTGCACATTTTCCCACAGGGATTTATTGTCAATGTGAAAGTCAATAGGTATATTACCCAAATCCCCTAATCCCAAAATTTCTGTCAATATCATACTTATATAAAAGGCCATATCCACCGCCTCTACAAGGCTTAACGTCTCAGCAGCCAAAGTGCTTTTTACCACTCTCCTTATTTTCTTGGTTTCCCACACAAGTGGGCAACATTTACCATTGTTCCCCAAAAGGAAAATTATAAAACCTCCTGCGCTTGAAACCCCATCACATAAATTTGCGCAGGACGCATCACTATAAACTATGAGTTTCAAGTGCTTAAGATCACCTAAAACCGGGAGCTTCAAAACACACTCCTGCATTTTTAGTTTGGCCAACGCTTTATTTGCTCTTATTATGTCTTCCATTTTGGGATCATTCATTTTTGTACTCAACTCTAAGACATCAAAACTCACATCCAGTCTAGTCTGTCTACCTAACCAGTTCAGTTGCCCAATTAAACTTCGCAGTTGCTCTTTTTCTATCTTTGAAACCATTGCGTCTTTTTGTGAAACTCGGCCACGACTAATTGCTATTGGGGTGATGCTTTCCAAATAAAATTGCTGACGTAACGTTACCCCTAACTTAGTCTGTCCAATTTCCAGTCCAATATATTTAAATGCACCGGAAGCCTGACTTCCAACCCTGAATTCTTTCCTCAAACCAGAGATTACAATAGCTTCAAAATCACTAGTCCCACCCCACAAAAAATCATCGACATGCATCATAAAAATGCCAGAAAGATTTCCTTTATAGTGCCAGTAAAACATTGCAGGATCTGCTTTCAACTGGCAACAACCTAACTTTAATAAAACTGACCTTACCGAAAAATACCAGACTCTAGATGCATCATTTAATCCATATACACATTTATTCCTTCGGTGTTAGCTGCTTCTTTAGGAGGACAGAGAAAAATGTCTCTCTGGAGCTGATGCCCCTGCAAAAAGGCAGCTTTTATATCTATAGATTTGCATTCCCATGCCTTGTTGGCTAATAGAGCCAAGAAGATCTTTAAAATAACCTTTCCTGCTGTAGGTGAATCTACCCTTAAATTCTGATCTTCTAAGTTTTCTTCAAATCCCCTTGCCACAAGCCTGGCCTTTGCCTTATATGTTCCATCCGGAAGAACCTTTTCCGTGCAAATCCATCTGCGGGATAGAGCTCTTTGTCCCCTATCCGGTACTTCCGTGTATACCCCAAATTCCCTCCAACTATGCAATTCTTGCTGTTTAGCTTCTTTGATAACTTTTTCATCTAATTTATTTGAAGCCACCAAAATCTCACGTGCATGTGGGTTTCTACTCCTATTAGTATTCGTAGTCTTACTCATGTTCCGAGATCTTGATAAACTACGTCACCTCTCCCGCCTGGTATCTCGTTCTGTACTGCTACTGCTTGATCTTTCCCTTCTGCTGTGGGATGTCCTTTCAATAGTTCTCGACCTTTTCCTGCGGACCTGCTCACTATCCGGTGTACTATCTGAACTGGCACTGCGTTTCTGTGCCCTCCATTTTTGAACTTTGTTTTCCCAATCCATTGTCTTGACTTCTTCCCCTGAATGCTATACATTCAACCAATGTTTATACTGTCTAGTGGCCTTCCCTGTTTGACTAATAACAGTTGCATCCTTCCATTGACTAGACCCTTCAGGCAAGTATGTTGCTTTTGTACCAACTTTTGGCAGTTGCCCTTTCGGAAGAATGGCCTGTTCTAATTAATCAGAAGTGTTGTGTTCCTCCACAGAAACTTCTATATCAGTTTACTGGTCCTCATAGTTCTGTAACACATGCATACCAGATGACTCTGGTTCCTCATCTGGTTCCTCATGTCTGTCTGCTCTGTCTAAGTTTGAACATTTGTAATCTGTACCCTTTATCCTTGATGAATGTACCTTAACAGTTTGATTACCATGTTGCAAAATAATTGTTTTGCCAACTATGCCAATGATCTTCCCTGGGCCTTTCCATTCATTAGAATAGTCTCTCTTATAGTATACTGCCTCCTTGCTGAGAAACGGCATCTGATGGCCATACGTGATGTCTTAAAGCTCTGCGAATTCTTTCAGAGACTTCTGCTTCCAAAAAAGCTTTTCTACTGCGATGTAATGCATTTAAATGTTCAGCAAAACCAGAGCCAATTGTAGTCTCCTCCCAAGCTGGAGGCTGGTCATCCAAAATGGACGGAATTTTAGGATTTCGACCAAACACTAATTGATAAGGACTATAGCCCCCAACCATCTGCAATGAATTCTTTGCATGTACTGCCCATGCTAAAGCTGAATTTAGCCTGCAATTTGGTCGATCTGTCAATTTTCCGAAGCATGTCATCGATGACAGCATGATTTCTTTCACAGACACCATTACTAAATGGGCTTTCTGGAGCCGTATTCATAACTCTGATTTTCATGTTTTCACACATATCCTTAAACTCATCATTAGCAAATTCTCCCCCATTGTCCGTAAGGAATTTTGCCGATGGACCCATTCCTGTCCCTATCCATTTTTCCACGATTTGATCCAGAATTTCTCTCTTTTCTTTACTTCGTACAATCGTTGATTGACTAAATCTGGTTGCTAAATCTACAAAATGCAAAATAAATATATGATTTGCTTTATCCCAGATCTTAAGGTCCATGGCCACAATGTCGTTAAAATCCCTGGCCAAAGGTAGGGTTACTATCGGTCGTGCTGGTGTCCTTCTGTACTTTCTACAAACTTCATAGCGGTCACTAACCTGTTCTAACATTTTAGTATAGTAGTCATCCCTTACCCCTGCACCCTTTAATAAATTTTTCAGCCTCCGAGGAGACGGATGTGCAAATTGCCTATGCAGTTATAATACCACAAGCTTTTTATCAGCTAAAGTCCCATTTTCAACTGCCATTAACACATCCTTAACCTCTCTACTTGAAATACTATTTGTCATTAATGGAATACAATAGTGTCCCGACTGTGTAAATTGTAAGTCCACCGTCTTTCCAAACACTGTTGCCTTATCCTGTTCCATATCCAGTTTCATGTGTGCTTTCTTCATCAACGGTCTGCTCAGAAGCAAAGGTATCTCACTTGATACAACATCCGTGCTAATGAAATGATTCGCTCCGGCAGTATTGCAAGGGATCACCACTCTTTTCAGCGACTTCAGAGTATTAACATCCCCAAATCTGAAACTTGTGGCACTTTCAAATTCCTTAACCTTGTTACAATTTTCAGCATTCAAAGAGTCCAGGTAACATTTTAACCAGTCAATACCACACACAGTAGACGTGCAGCCACTGTCCAATACAGCACAGTTGAAGGATTCTGCAACCAACACCTTCATTACCGGTGTAAAACTGTTTGTCAATAGGACAATGCCTTCTTTCTGGTCACTATCTTTTTCCTCTTCTGACTCTTCCGTGTCATGTGTCGCTTCAAACACTCTATCATCGAATTTACAATGCAGAAGGAGGCCATTCGGCCCATCGAGTCTGCACCGGCTCTTGGGAGGAGCACCCTACCCAAGGTCAACACCTCCACCCTATCCCCATAACCCAGTAACCCCACCCAACACTAAGGGCAATTTTGTACACTAAGGGCAATTTGTCACGGCCAATCCACCTAACCTGCACATCTTTGGACTGTGGGAGGAAACCGGAGCACCCGGAGGAAACCCACGCACACACGGGGAGGATGTGCAGACTCCGCACAGACAGTGACCCAAGCCGGAATCGAACCTGGGACCCTGGAGCTGTGAAGAAAATGTGCTATCCACAACGCTACCGTGCTGCCCGTATCATAACGAATTGGACAGTTGAAAGCATAATGGTATTGAGAGTCACATCGAAAACATCGATTTATCATGCCCCCTGCATTTCTGGGGTTCATCTTCCTCTTGTAGGTTCTAACTGGGTTTCTGTCTTCATAATTTCCTTGTCTCGGTCTCCTTCTATAGTCTTGAGCCCTGTTCGTAGCCATACGATTTCGCCATCCTGTTAGTAGTGCATCTTCCATATTCTGCCTTATTGCAGGCTGACCTATTTGAGCCATCGGAATCGAATGTTACCCCAGAAACTTTTGTAAAGCTTTTGTCATCTGTTCGAATAAGGTATCCTTATCAGTAAACTGAACTCCTGTCAAAACCAGGAGCCTATCCATGTTACTCACTCTAGCACAGTCAAGTAATTTAAAGGCCAACACAGACTGTGGAAATTCCAGGTTGTGTTTCTGCAGCCTTTTATATAGTCTGCCAAATTCCATTATATAGTCTTCCATGGAGATATCCTCCATTTTCCGGAACTTATCAAAATCCGACCATGCTTCGTATGCACTTAACAAGTCATCTTTCTTATAAATCTTATCCATATAATGTAATAAAGTCTCCAGACCTTCTTCGGAGTCTAACTCTTCCAATTCCAGCTCAGAAAGCACTTTGTTTCAGATTTTATTGCCATATGGTAGAGAAAGAGCCAATGCCATACCTTGTTTTCTCTTTCCCAAAGCAGTTACCTTAGTCCACATAACTACTGCACTTCTCCATTGGTCGTACGATTCCCTTTCAGAAAATAAGGGGGGATAGTCATATCCAGCCATCTTTATCCTCGGTTCAGCCATATATCCCTTTTTAAAAATTTTCTCACTCACTCCTTGGTTTGATCTGGAAAAGTTGTATCTTTCAACCCTTCACATTTACACAGCAACCATCCTCTGCTACCAATTGTTCGACGTTTTAGTTGCTGTGATATGAAGAGTCTAAAGTTCTGTTCCTTTTTCACAAACACACATTTATTTCCTTCCAACAGCCTTTGCACAAAACTCTCACTATACATCACCTGACAGAGGCCACCTGAAGCCCCTTTACATATCAGTGTCAATTAATGGATACTTAACATAAATGAGACAACTAATTGCAATGTCTCTTAACCCATTACTTAACATCGAAGCCTGCATCGGAGTCGGGGAGTGAGAATCTCGGTTCACCATTTAGAATGTCGGCCCTTTTTGGTATAGGGGGACTTCTAAGAATAGTGGTGAGTTTTCAACAACAGTCTGGTCGGTAGAAGTGCGGTTTGTACTCCGTACAGATCTGGCAGGCCCTGGTCATGGCCTTGACCTCCTTGGTTGAGTAAAGTAGGTTGCGGGACTTGATAAAGTGGACGAGCCGGGCAACTCCCGGGTGGCAGAGGTCATTGTGGATGGCTTGCAGGCGGTCCTCCTGCGCTTTAGCGCACATGCCGCGGGACAGGGCACCTGGGGTCTCGTTGAGCTCCCCTGGACGATACTTGATATCGTACGTGTAGGTGGAGAGTTCGATCCTCCGCCTCAAAATTTTATCATTTTTTATTTTGCCCCGAACATAAAGGCGACCGACCGTTGGTCAGTGACGAGGATGAACCTCCTACAGGCTAGGTAGTGCCTCCAGTGCCGTACAGCCTCCACAATGGCTTGTGCCTCCTTCTTGACTGCAGAGTGCCAAATCTCGGAGGCGGTAAGGGTCCGGGAGAAGAACGCTACTGATCTGCCTGCCTGGTTGAGGATAGCAACCAGGGCGATGTCTGACGCATCGCTCTGTACCTGGAAGGGGATAGTTTCGTCCACCGCGCGCATAGCGGCCTTGGTGATATCGGCCTTGATGCGGTTGAAGGCCAATCGAGCCTCTGCCGAGGGGGGAAATATCGTGGTCTTTATGAGTGGGCCGTGTTGTGTTGGGTGTTCCGCTATACAGACGAACCAACATGGTTGTAGATGGTACAACTCTGTTTTATTACTCTTGATAACAACATCTGTAAACTTATGACTGTGGTTCGTAATTTACCCTTTAACCTGTGGACCCAGCCCTAACACTATCTTAGAGAGGCACTCAGCACATGGTGTATGTCTGAGTGGCACGCTGTGAGCTCTGTGCCCTGAGCGGTCTCCTGCTGGAATGAGCGGGAACTGTGGTGTTCCCCGTTTTGTAGTGCATGTGCTCTCACTGGTGATTGGCTGTGATGTTGCGTGTGTGTTGATTGGTCCGTTGATCTGTCCATCAGTGTGTATGTGTGTTTGCACCATGATATGTTTATCTGAATATCATGACAGGCGGGCTTTGTCTGCACATTTGAGGACCCACTGGGAGCAATAGGAGAAGAGCCCCAAGCACCGTTTGAGGGCCTTGAGGCTGCGGGGAAGAGGGAGTTCCTTTAGGGCGTGCATGCTGTCGGGGTCGGGACCTAGGAACCTGTTTTCCATGACATAGCCGAGGATGGCTAGCCGGGTTGTGTGAAAACGCATTTTTCCTCGTTATACGTCAGGTTGAGGGCTCGGGTGGTCTGGAGGAACTTTGAGGTTTGCGTCATGGTCCTGCTGGTCATGGCCGCAGATGGTGACATTGTCCAAGTACGGGTATGTAGCCCGTAAGCCGTACTGGTCCACCATTTGGTCCATCGCACTTTGGAAGACGGAGACCCCATTTGTGACGCCGAAGGGGACCCTGAAGAAGTGGAAAAGCCGGCCGGCTGCTTTGAAGGTAGTAAAAGGGCGGTCTTTCGGTCGGATGGGGAGCTGGTGGTAGGCAGATTTGAGATCGACCGTGAAAAATACTCGGTATTGGGCGATCCGATTTTCCATTTCTGCTATTCGAGGAGGGGGTACGCATCGAGCTGCGTGAAGCGGTTTATGGTCTGGCTATAATCCACGACCATCCGTTTCTTATCCCCGGACCGGAGTACCACCACTTGTGCTCTCCAGGGGCTGTTGCTAGCCTCGATTACCTCCTCTCCCAGTAAACGCTGGACCTCTGGCTTGATAAAAGTCATGTCTTGGGCACTGTACTGCCGGCTCCTTGTGGCAACGGGCTTACAGTCGGGAGTGAGGTTCGTGAATAGAGAGGGGGGTGCGACTTTCAGTGTGACAAGGCTGCATACCGTAAGAGGGGACAAGAGTCTGCCAAACTTCATTGTCAGGCTTCGGTGGCTGCATTGGAAATCCAGTCCGCGCAGAAGGGGGGGGCGCAGAGGTGGGGGAGGATATAAAGTTTGAAACGGGTGTATTCGGCGCCCTGGATCGAGAGATCCGCGATACAGTACCCTTTGATTTGTACCGAGTGGGACCCGGATGCGAGAGCTATGGTTTGGGACGCAGGATGGGTGCGCAAGGAGCAGCGCCTTACCATTTCTGGATGAATAAAGCTCTCCGTGCTCCTGGAGTCGAAGAGGCATGAAGTGTCGCGCCCGTTGACTTGGACCTTCATCATCGGGTTCTGCAGATGTTTTGGCCGAGTTTGGTTGAGGGCGATCGCTCCCAATCGCGGGTAGTCCGCGTCCTCAGCCGAGTCGGACTCATAAAATGGCCGCCACCGTCGGTCACATGTGTCAGGTCAAGAAGATGGCCGCCGACAAGATGGCCGCTCCCATGATTCGCACGAGGCGGATGACACGTCAGAAGGGGGCGTGTCGGGTCGATGCGCAGCCGCATTGACAGGCCTGAGAGCCTGATTTTCGGGCCTGCTGTTCTTTGTGTTTCTGGCCCCTGGGCCTGGCCAGGCAGACCCTTGCAAAATGCCCCTTCTTCCCGCAGTCGCTGCAGATAGCGGAGCGGGCTGTGCAGCGTGGGCGTGGATGCTGGCCCTGCCCGCAGAAGTAGCATGGTGTGCCCCCAGTCTGAGCGGGTTGTTACGCGGTGCAGGCCCGTAACGTGGCTGAGTCGGAGGATATCCGAGGGGGGCTCGCAGAGTCCGCGGGGTACGTGCCCAAATTATGTCGGGCCACCTCCAGCGAGGAGGCGAGTGTTAGCGTGTCCTGGAGGTCTTTTGCCCCATTTTCGAGTAGCCGCTGCCAGATGTAGGTCGAGCAGATGCCGGACACGAACGCGTCTCTGATGTGCAGGTTCATATGGGTTTCCCCTGTCACATCCTGATGGTCACAGTCCCTGGCAAGCGCGGTGAGTTTTTCAACAAATTTGTCTAGTGATTCCCCCGAGCGCTGCCGGCAGGTAGAGAGCAGGTGCCTGGCATTTACCTCGTTGATGGGTCTGACGAACCGCTTGCGGAGTAACTCGATCACCTCTTCATAGGTAGTCGCCTTTTCGAGCGTGGCGGAAATTCTGTGACTCACCCGGAGTAGGCGCAGCTTGTGTGGCCCCAGGATGGGAGTCTCTGAGGAGTCCAGGTAGGCCTCGAAGCATCGGAGCCAGTATTTAAAATTTTATTTTGCCTCCGGTGTCTGTGCTTCCAGATTGAGCTTCTCTGGTTTTAGGCCTGCGTCCATCCTGATGTAGTCTAGCTTATTAAATTGTTGTACCCTCAATAACGACGCTTAGAGAGTAAACGGTAAAGAAGGCTTTAATAAGCTAAGAACTAGCCTGGTGCCGAGACGGGTGCTTACTGGGTGCCGCCCACAAGGCGGTCCCTTCTATACGACTCCCAGGTGGGCGGAGGCGGAGTCCCCCAGCGTTCCAAGCCCGGTCTTAAAGGGGACATCACCTTACATGATGATAAGGGTACAGTAATACAGTAAACGTTCATCAGATATAGCTTCATCATGACCTCCCTGATTTTGTAATCTATGCCCAGATTAATAAAAGCGAGTGTCCCACATGCCTTTTTCACCACCCTATTAACTTGTCCTTCTGCCTTCAGAAATCTAGGGACAAACATGCCAAGGTTCCTTTGTTCTTTGGAACTTTCCAGTGTCAGACCTTTCATAGTATACTTGCTTGTCAAATTTCTAATTCTAAAGTGTATCACCTCACACTTTTCAGGGTTAAATTCCATCTGCCACGGATCCGCCCAATTTACCATCCTGTCTATATCTTCCTGCAACCCAAGCCACTCAACCTCTCTGTTAAACATCCGATCAAGTAGGGGTGTGTAATTGCACCTACACTATTCTTAATGTTTCTTATAGAAATGTTGCAGCTTATTACGGTCAGGCTCCCCCAATTGAGGTAATAGTTTAACACTCTGATAGTAAACTCTTCAACGTCAACTGGCTGAAGGCCAAAATACGACAATAACCACTTTTGTCATAGACCTACAGTATGCTGACAATGCACCAGTTAATGCTGACTCTGAAGAACTACAATAGATGTAATCACTGAAGCCTATAAGATCATGAGACTTGCCCTGAATACCAGACAGACTAATGTTCTCTGTCAACCAACATCGAATCGATCAAACACAATTAAGATTCACGGGCCTGGATTTTCAACCTTGAGGCAGGTAGTGGGAGTCACAGGTTCCAGGCTCGGCCCGCCCACATGTGGAGAAAGTGCCCGCAAAGGCGGGATCTTCATTACCATGGGATTAGGTGCAGACTGGAGTCAGGCCAGCCAACCTGGGGAGAGGCAGCCACAGGGCTGCTGGGTGTGGGGATGGGTTGTTTAAAAGGCCTGCCTCAGTGCTGTGGGACTGCGTCCCAGTTAAAATAAAAGAAGAGACCTTCCAGCCCTCGCCTCTCACACCCCTTCACCCTCCAAACACTACCCATATCTCATCCATCCCGTCATACCCCACCCTCCCCATTTGGCCCCTCATATCCCCATGACAGGCTCTGCCCTCCCACCCATGACCCCTCATACCTCCTATGCCAAACTCTGTCCTGCCACCCACTCCCCTATTCCACTTCTAAGGGATATGGGGGGCAGGTGGGAAAATGGAGTTGAAGATCAACCACAAATGTATTGAATGGTAGAGAAGGCTTAGTGGGCTGAGTGGTCTACTCCTGCTCTGATTTCCAAGTCACTCACCATCCTGACTTGGAAATAATAATAATATTTATCAATGTCACAAGTAGGCTTACATTAACACTGCAATGAAGTTACTGTGAAAATACCCTAGTCGCCACAGTCCGGCATCTGTTTGGGTACACGGAGGGAGAATTCAGAATGTCAAATTGGATTGGATTTGTTTATTGTCACGTGTACCGAGGTACAGTGAAAAGTATTTTTCTGCGAGCAGCTCAACAGATCATTAAGTACATGAGAAGAAAAGGGAATAAAAGAAAATACATAATAGGGCAACACAACATATACAATGTAACTACATAAGCACCGGCATCGGATGAAGCAAACAGGGTGTAGTGTTAACGAGGTCAGTCCATAAGAGGGTCATTTAGGAGTCTGGTGACAGTGGGGAAGAAGCTGTTTTTGAGTCTGTTCGTGCGTGTTCTCAGACTTCTGTATCTCCTGCCCGATGGAAGAAGTTGGAAGAGTGAGTAAGCCGGGTGGGAGGGATCTTTGATTATACTGCCCGCTTTCCCCAGGCAGCGGGAGGTGTAGATGGAGTCAATGGCTGGGAGGCAGGTTCATGTGATGGACTGGGCGGTGTTCAGGACTCTCTGAAGTTTCTTGCGGTCCTGGGCTGAGATGCAGCCCGATAGGATGCTTTCTATGGTGCATCTGTAAAAGTTGGTAAGGGTTAATGTGAACATGCCGAATTTCCTTAGTTTCCTGAGGAAGTATAGGTGCTGTTGTGCTTTCTTGGTGGTAGCGTCGACGTGCGTGGACCAGGACAGATTTTTGGAGATGTGCACCCCAAGGAATTTGAAACTGCTAACCATCTCCACCTCGGCCCCATTGATGCTGACAGGGGTGTGTACAGTACTTTGCTTCCTGAAGTCAATGACCAGCTCTTTAGTTTTGCTGGCATTGAGGGAGAGATTGATGTCGCTACACCACTCCACTAGGTTCTCTATCTCCCGCCTGTATTCGGACTCGTCGTTATTCGAGATCCGGCCCACTATGGTCGTATCATCAGCAAACTTGTAGTTGGAGTTGGAACTAAGTTTTGCCACGCAGTCGTGTGTGTACAGGGAGTAGAGTAGGGGGCTACGTACGCAGCCTTGTGGGGCGCCAGTGTTGAGGACTATTGTGGAGGAGGTGTTGTTGTTCATTCTTACTGATTGTGGTCTGTTGGTCAGAAAATCGAGGATCCAGTTGCAGAGTGGGGAGCCAAGTCCTAGGTTTTGGAGCTTTGATATGAGCTTGGCTGGGATTATGGTGTTGAAGGCGGAGCTGTAGTCAATAAATAGGAGTCTGATGTAGGAGTCCTTGTTTTCGAGATGCTCTAGGGATGAGTGTAGGGCCAGGGAAATGGCGCCTGATGTGGACCGGTTGCAGCGGTATGCGAATTGCAGTGGATCAAGGCGTTCTGGGAGTATGGAGGTGATGCGCTTCATGATCAACCTCTCTAAGCACTTCATTACGACTGAAGTCAGGGCCACTGGACGGTAGTCATTGAGGCACGTTGCCTGGTTCTTCTTTGGTACCGGTATGATGGTGGTCTTCTTGAAGCAGGTGGGGACCTCGGGAGTGGAGTAGGGACAGGTTAAAGATGTCCACGAATACCTCTGCCAGCTGGTCCGCGCAGGCTCTGAGTGCACGACAAGGGATCCCGTCCGGGCCCATTGCCTTCCGAGGGTTCACTTTCAGGAAGGCCAATCTTACTTCGGAAGCTGTGATGGTGGGTATGGATGAATTATGGGCTGCTGGAGCACTCGACAGCGGATTGTTGGTTACCTGCTCGAACCGAGCATAGAATGCATTGAGTTCATCGGGGAGGGGTGTGCTGCTGCCAGAGATACTGTTCGGCTTCGCTTTGTAACCCGTTATGTTGTTTAGTCCTTGCCACAACCACCGAGAGTCTGTCTGTAACTCTAGCTTGGTTTGATATTCTCTCTTGGCATCTCGGAAGGCTTTGCGGAGGTCGTACTTGGATTTCTTGTATAGGTCAGGGTCGTCTAACTTGAACACCTCAGATCTGTCCTTCAGTAGGGAGTCAATCTCGCGATTGAGCCATGGTTTCCTGTTGGGGAAATTCACCTAAAAAGCACATCTTTCGGAACTTGAGGGAGGAAACCGGAGCACCCGGAGGAAACCCCCACAGGCAAGGGAAGAACGTGTAGACTCCGCACAGACAGTGACCCAAGTCGGGAATGGAACCCGGGTCCCTGGTTTTGTGAAGCAACAGTGCTAACCACTGTGCTACCATGCTGACATTCCTTCCTGGGTCAAAATTCTGGAACTCGCTCCTAACAGCAATATGAATGTACCGACATCGCATGGACTGCAGCAGTTCAAGAAGGGAGCTCACCACCACTTTATCAAGGGCAATTAGGGATGGGCAATAAATGGTGGCCTAGTCAGCGAAGCCACACCGCATGAATGAATTTTGAAAACATCTAGTGTTCACCCACCCACTGTGGCCCAGCGTGCATCCCATTGCCAAGCTATGACAATTCCATGCCGATCAGAACCATAGAATTCCTACAATGCAGAAGGAGGCCATTCGGCCCATCAAGTCTGCACCGACCCTGTGAAAGGGCACCCTACCTGGACCCATTCTCCCGTCCTATCCTCGCAACCCCACCTAACTTGTGTATCTTTGGACACGAAGGGACAATTAGCATGGCCAATCCACCTAACCTACACATGGGAGGAAACCGGAAGAAACCCACGCAGACACGGGGAGAAAGTGCACCCAAGACTAGAATTTCCTGGGGCTGTGAGGCAGCAGTGCTAACCACCGTGCAACCCCTATTGACCACTATACACTTTCTAGACCCAATGAAAGCTGCAGTGACAATAGGATATGTATAAAAAAATCTTTGAAAAAAGTAATTCATAATTTCCTCCTATATTGAAAAAAAAGATAATTTCTCGACAAAGTAATAAAAGTGTCATTCATCCAGACCCTTTAAAATATCAATAACAAGAAATATAAATACTTGAAACCACTTGTTGTGTTAACAAACATTGTGAAATTGAAAGCAGATATCAGTGAGTCTGAGTTGGCAATCAAACAATGTTTTCTCTGGGCCGCAGCTGTTTTAACAAGCTTAATGAATGTCTGGCCTGTCAGCCAAGCCTCAATATGATGCTTGTCGGAGTACCCAGACAGCCAATACTCTTGTTGAAACCCCTTCCACTTCCGATCGATGGGTTTGGAAATGGCTGATAAGTTCAATGTACATGCAGGGCAGGTAGTGCTTGAATGTTGAGTAGGTGGGTTGTTTGGATGTATGTATAGAGGTAGTGAGTGAGGTCAGGAAGTGATTTGGGTTGATTGAAATTGCTTCTCTCAGAGTCTGAACAATTAGCATATTATTTGTTTGTACAAGGATTCAAAAGTACACCCTTTGTGTTGGAATACCTTTTGATCTCAGTCAGTTTTTGAGAGGCATAGGCTTTTTGATGCAGTGAAAGACTTCTAAGAACAAAACAGACACCAAAGAAAATGCAGGCAGGCGTTTCAAAACAAGATGCTGCACAGACCATTAGGCAGCAACAAGCTAGTAATGACAAATGACAACAAGGAGGGTGTATCTACCCCTGGTCTCTTGGGCAGGGTGCAAACAGGTTACTCTGAAATAAGATGACTCATTGAAGTGGAAGCAACATTTATTTTATTTTATATAGTTTTCTGAATATAACTGATATTGACTTAACTAAATGACTCACATCATGTCCATTTCTCTGCATATTTGTCTTCGCTGTGGAATAAAACAATTTGAACCAAACTTTGCCTCGTCTACTGTTAACTCATTCCTTTTATAATTAAATAAATGCTTGTACAAAGATTGTAAAATCCAGTTCCACTCACGAGAAGTTCTATTGTTACTCCCCTGGGTGTCACTATTGTGCAGCGTGAGTCAAATTCCATAAAAAGTCAGATGCTGAAAGCATAGATTCACAATTCTACAGCACAACCTCGTTTGTAATAGATGTAATTACTTAAGGGTGAACCTGACCAAGTGACATGAACAGTAATGTTGTATCGATCTTTTGTTCGTTGCAAGTATCCAAACATACTTTCTGTCCATATCATAGTGGTAAATAGAAACAAATATAAATAATAATTTTAGAATTCTTAAAATGGGTTCAAAAGTTTAAATTTAGTTGGGACAAACATGTTCCCAAATAAGGTAGAACAATATGCAATGATATCATTGAACACATGACCTTAACTCAAAATAATGTTGTTGTTCCTACCTTATTTTCATGGTTTTGTTTGCAGTCTTAATTGGTTAAATTGGGGCTCTTGCGGATTGATGGCAGTCTGGTTGCTGGAAGAATGTTTGTTGTTTTTCAGCATAAGACTTTTTTAAGCTCTTGTGCGATCAGGTAGAATAATTGCTGAGATGTATACTGCATTTAGAAGGCCATATTCGTTGAGGAATTTAAAACTTTCTGAATTTTTGCTGTTTGGTGTTTTGAAGTTTCTCGGAAGACTTCTTCAGCAACTTTTCGTGAGTATTGGTAAAAGGTAATCTTTGGACTGAAGAAATAGATTCCCCAATGGAAATCTCTCTCTAATTAGTTGGGATGAGGAAGGTAAGGAGGAAATTTAAGAGGGTAGACTGGCTGAACTTAGGGTAAGGCATCACAGAAGATACTTGTTTCAACCCACTCCATACGGTTTTCAAGGCAAGAAGAGCTGAGATTTCTCAGAGGAATAATGGTAGCTGCTGGCTGCAGACCCAGCCACTTCAACAAGGGAAAACCCATGAATTTGAAAATAACCACTGCCATGAATTATCTTCCCAGGTAACCTCTGGTGACCACTGTCAAATCTGTCAGGAAAACAGCACTGATGTCCTCTGCTGGCAGACTCACAGTGTATTACATTCTTTATAGATCACAGTGTAATACATTCTTTATAGAACCGAAGGAATAAAATAGATTTTAAAATAAATAAATAAACAATCACTTAATGTTACAAGTAGGCTTCAATGAAGTTACTGTGAAAAGCCTCTAGTCGCCACATTCCGGCGCCTGTTCGGGGAGGCCGGTACGGGAATTGAATCCACGCTGCTGGCATTGTTCTGCATTACAAGCCAGCTATTTAGCCCACTGTGCTAAACCAGCCCCCAATTATATCAATTGGCAGTGTTTCTATAGGTATCAAGAGCAACCAATGGAACTTATGTGTCACTGAGCTTCCTATGGGAACCTGTTCCGTTTCATGAACAAGAAAGGCTTCATTCAATCAACTCGCCTTATCCTGTGAGTCTGCCAGCAGAAGACATCAGTGCTGTTTTCCTGACAGATTTGACAATGGTCACCAGAGGTTACCTGGGAAGATAATTCATGGCAGTGGTTATTTTCAAATTCATGGGTTTTCCCTTTTTGAGGTGGACTGGGTCCACAGCCAGCAGGTACCATTATTCCTCTGAGTATCTACTGCAACAATCTGCAATGCCAGTTGTGATGTCTCAAAACCCTGGGCCAGGATTGTTGTTTGGGAACCAGTGTTCTCCCCTGCAGTCATAACTAATAATTCTAGGAAGGCAACACAGACTTAGGAAAACACCGGGATAATTCAGTGCGGGGGTCTATAAATTCTTTCCTGGACAGGTCATGAGCATTCTGATGTTTCATTTTGATTTCCTCAATAAATCAGCAGATCAACCCATTGAAGGTCTCTGCACCATTGTATCACTATGGAGAAAGAATTACTACCACCTGAAGTTGAAGGAATGATCATGAATAAGAAGGCTTTCCTTATTCACAACAAATAAAAGAGCCAGAGAAAAGAAGCAACAATTTGGAGGAGGCCTGAGAGGAACACGCTGCAGGCTGACCTATGTATGAGCTCCCACCCCAAAATGGTGGACAAGCTGTTAATTCTAGTTTTTACTGTAACTCTGAAAATGTTGGTGGGAGGGCATCTCCATTTTGGAGCATCCTCTCCCTCAATTACACGGTATCCTGCTGCCACTTTCAAGCTGGAAGCTCTCTGGCTCCCCAGCTTCCAGACCTGCCCGCTGTCCTTAGTTAGACAGCGATCCTACCCTCTGATCATTAATTAATCAGGGGAAACTCATAGGTGAGTGACTGTTTCCCACACAATGCGGGATTCTGATCTCCCTTTGACTTTGACAGTGGGTTTCAGAAGTCTGCACAACAATCTTGCTCAAGGCTTCACCTGCATTGCTAACTTCCCCCGGTGCAGGGTGCCATGATTACATGCACTTTACTATGCATACTTCCCATGAGAACTTTACATCACTAGAAAGGTATTCCATTCCTTTAATGTACAACTGCTTTGCAATACCAGGCATTGTATCATGCAGGTTTGTGCCTGCTATCCTCACAAGAGTCATGACTCCACCATTTTATGGCAAATTCCAATCAGCCCTCCAAGATACAGGCTGGCTATTGGACGACAAGGGTTATCCACACCTGACGTGGCTGTTGACTCCACACTTGTCGAGCACACAGAGTTGTTGATCCGGGACGCCTATGTCGCAGGCATAAAATCAAGTTACACCTGCCAGCGCCTACTAGAAAGGGGTGCACTCGACCTCCAAGAGACAGTGCAGCTTTCGGACTCGTTAGAAGTGGCCTTCCACAACATGGATGCCTACACCTCCGACCACGCGGCACCCTCGTGGACGTCGTGGGCCATCACACGACCCGGGGGCCGTGCAAACCTGTGCCGTGCAGCAACCCGCCAATTCCGTAGCCCCAAAATGCTACTTCTGTGGCCAGGGTAAGCACCCCAGACAACGCTGCCCAGCGAGGAGCGCGACCTGCAACGGGTGCAGAAAGAAGGGCCATTTTGCTAAAGTCTGCCAGGCCCGTCCTGTTGTTAAACCCAGTAGCGCTGCGTGTAGCCCGCGTGGAGGCCGCCATCTTCCCCACCACTCGCCACGTGCGACCCCAGGGGGCCGCCACCTTTGAATCACCCCACCGCCTCCCGGAACCCCTGCTCACCCGATCGTAAGCTGGCCTCTGCCCGCCCACCTTCCACAACTCTCCTCCATCACCCTCGACCAGTCTCGACTGCATCATCTCGCCAACTCCATGATGGCCGTCCGGATCAATGGCCACGAGACGACCTGCCTTTTCAACTCCGGGAGCACAGAGAGTTTCGTTCATCCAGATATGGTACGGCGCTGCTCCCTCCCAATCTTACCCACGACCCAGAAAATCTCCCTGGCTTCCGAATCACATACCGTGGCAGTCCGTGGGTACTGTGTTGCAACCCTTACAGTACGGGACGTTGAGTACAAAAACTTCAAACTTTACATCCTCCCACAATTCTGCGCTGCCGTGCTACTGGGGCTCGATTTCCAGTACCATCTCAAAGTGTTACCTTGGAGTTCAATGGACCCCTGCCCCCCCTCACCGTCTGTAGCCTCTCGACCCTTAAGGTCGCCCACCCCCGCTCTTGGACTGTAAGCCCGTCGCCACTAGGAGCAGACGATAGAGTGCTCGGGATAAGGCCTTTATCAGGTCAGAGGTCCAGCAACTCCTGCGGGACGGGATCATAGAGGCCACTACTAGCCCCTGGAGAGCCCAAGTGGTGGTCGTCAAGACTGGGGAGAAGCATCGGTTGATCATCGACTACAGACAGACTATCAACTGGTACCCGACCCTGACCGCATGCCCCCCCTTCTGGAACTTCCCCACTGCCTCAAGGCCCTGAAGAGATGCCTGGGGTTCTTTTCCTACTATGCCCAGTGGATCCCCAATTATGCGGACAAGGCCCGCCCACTCATTAAATCCACCCTTTTTCCCCTGACGGCTTAGGCCTGCCTGGCCTTCAACTGCATTAAAGCAGATATTGCCAAGGCCGCAATGCACGCAGTAGATGAGTCCATCACGTTCCAGGTGGAGAGCGATGCGTCCGACTTTGCCCTGGCCGCTACCCTCAACCAGGCGGGTAGGCCCATGGCGTTCTTCTCCCGTACCCTCCAGAGTTCCGAAATTCGACACCTCCGTCGAAAAGGAAACCCAAGCCATTGTGGAAGCTGTGCGACATTGAAGGCATTAGCTGGCCGGCAGATGATTCACTCTCCTCACTGACCAACGGTTGGTTGCCTTCATGTTCAAGAACACACAGTGGGGCAAGGTTAAGAATGACAAGATCCTAAGGTGGAGGATCGAACTCTCCACCTATAATTATGATATCTTGTATCGACCTGGGAAGCTCAATGAGCCCCCAGATGCCCTATCCCACGGTACATGTGCCAGCGCACTAGACCGACTTCGGGCCCTCCACAATGACCTCTGTCACCCGGGGGTCACCTGGTTTTTCCACTTTATCAAGGCCCGCAACCTGCCTTACTCCATTGAGGAGGTCAGGACCATGACCAGGGACTGCCAGGTCTGCGCGGAGTGCAAACCACACTTTTATCGACCAGACAGAGCACACCTGGTAAAGGCCTCCCGCCCCTTTGAGCGCCTCAAGTGTCGATTTCAAAGGGCCCCTCCCCTCCACTGACTGTAACGTGTACTTCCTCAACATCATTGATGAGTACTCGCGTTTCCCTTTCGCCATCCCATGCCCTGACATGACCTCTTCCACAGTCATCAAGGCCCTGCACGGCCTCTTCACCTTGTTCAGTTTCCCCAACTCCATCTATAGTGATCGGGGTTCCTCCTTCATGAGTGATAAGCTGCGTCAGCACCTGCTGACCAAGGGCATCGTCTCAAGCGGGACTACCAGCTACAATCCCCAGGGGAACGGACAGGCGGAGAGGGAGAACACGACGGTCTGGAAGGCCGTCCTTCTTGCCCTACAGTCTAGAAGTCTCCCCGTCTCCCGTTGGCAGGAGGTCCTTCCCGATGCGCTCCACTCCATCCGGTCGCTCCTGTGCACTGCCACCAATGTGACCCCTCATGAGAGAATGTTTGTCTTCCCCAGGAAGTCCACCTCAGGAGTCTCTCTCCCATCCTGACTGACAGTCCCAGGGCCCGTCCTCCTCTGGAAGCATGCGAGGAGTCATAAGTCGGATCCCCTGGTCGAAAGGGTCCGTCTCCTCCATGCTAACCCCCAATATGCCTACGTGGCACACCATGATGGGCAGGAGGACATAGTCTCCCTTCGGGATTTGGCACCCGCAGATTCCCCAGCGACCATCACCACTACCCCTCATCCTACACCTTCTCCCTCCATTGCTACCCATGGTGCACCAGGGCCACGGCATACTCAGTTAGTCCCAGTGCATGGCACGCCAGAGCCTCAGGGTACATCACCAGGCACTCATCTACTTGGTGACGCAGAAGACGACACGCTCCTGGACACGCAGGCCTCAACACTTCATCTGACACCAGTATCCACACCACAGCCGGGACTGCGGCGGTTACAGTGGAAAGTCAAAGCTCCCGACATCCTTAGTCCGCGTTGATACATAATTCAACCCGTCCACTTCACCCCCGCCGGACTCCTTTTTAACAGGGGGTGAATGTGGTAAACCACTGTATTGTATTATACCTGCTGTATATAACATGCCTGGGCTAGCCCCTGCTGGCTCCAGCTGTCGCTCCTCCCCTTGGGCTCAGGATAAAGGTGGCCAACCTCCGGCTCTGCCTTCAGTCTGGGGCTGGCTGCCAGCAGGTATCTTTAAGCTAATTAAATCCACAGTTTCACTCTCAACTCATCTTCTGTCGTTATTGATGGTACATCAGGCAGGGTTGTACAAGATCAGCTCATTTAGAAGAGCTTCCATCACCCTCAAATTGATCTGTTAAATCATTATTAGTCCAACATTCTTTACCTTTTATTTCTTAATAATCATCTCATTGTCTTCTTTCTCTTCACATTTATTTTTACCTGAATGAAATGAAAACCGCTTATTGTCACAAGGAAGCTTCAAATGAAGTTACTGTGAAAAGCCCCTAGTCACCACATTCCTGCGCCTGTTCGTGGAGGCCGGTACGGGAGGCTGGTATGCCTCCTTCGCCTGATCGAATTTTGCATGTTGGACCAAATACTCTCCTCCCTTGCTGCATCATACTTTTGTTGCAGACATAAATCCCATACCAAATGTGATATAAAATCGAAACTTAGCAAATTAAACATTACATAATGCATACAAAATGAAAAGAATCACTATTGTGCATTCCCTCCGAGCTGTGACCGCTTCTCACTGCCCTCTCATCATGTATCATGAACGTTTCTTACCTCCACCCCCGTGGATATCAAACATCCTTCGTCCAGTCCACCTCCAGTACCTTGGCATCCAGAGCAATTTCAGAGAATCTGTTGACACGCTTTCTGCCATATTCTCCCATTCTTCAAGATATAATTCAAATTTGCTTTCAGTTCCAATTGATTTCACAATCCATCTCCCTTTATAAAAGGTGCCGGCTCCCTGAAAGTAACATTCTGCCCATACCATATAGAGCTACCTCCTCATGTAGCTAATCAGCAGTATGGGTAGCATAGTCTTCAAGCAGCAATCAGTTCAATCAGCAGGCAGCACAGATTTTACCTGCTGCCGACATTGCACCGCACAGGCACAGTTTAATTATGTACCATAAAGCCTACCCCATTTTCCCTTGATATTAAATTATACTATGAGTGGTTACGGAGAGGATACAATATGATTTCAAAGATAAATAAAGATAAATAGATATATTTTTTCAGATTATAAAAAAGGACATGGGATAATTCAAGAAATGTACTTTCTAAGACCTTAGAGTTAGCACTTCTGAATCTGACAGTAATATTCATTCTTTTACTATAATAAGAGAAAAGATAGTTGAACGCAGGCTCAGAAATAAAAAGAGGCTGCTACTCAAATTTTATGCAGTTTTGTTTTTATTCCTTCTATTATGTTTTATGTCAGGTTTTGCAAGAGCAGTTTTCCATCTTGCTTAAACGTTAATTTGGTTAGAACAGAAGTAAATCAGTATACATTTGGATATTTTAAAGCATCCTGATTCACCCCAAACTCTTTGAAAACCATGGCCAGGATTCTCTGAGCCTCTGCAGCGCAATCGCACTCGGCACGGGGTCGGAGAATGGGGCGTCAGACCCACGATCAGGCCCGACCCCTTCCCGCGATTCTCCGGTTACCGGAGAATTGCTGGCAATTGCACACATGCAGTCGACGCGGCGCCGGTTGGGGGGCCATTGAGAGAGGACCCCGGGGTGATTCTCCGCCGACAACTGGCTGAATTCCCGCCAGCGTGGTTAACTCATGGTTCCACCTGGCGGGCTCTTGGAGTGGCGGCTGTGGACACAGTCCGCGGCCGCCCTGGTGTGGGCATCCATCACTGGGGGGGGGGGGGGGGTGGGCTCCAGGATGGCCAGGCTCACGATCGGGGGCCACCGATCGGCGGGCGGGCATGTGCGATCTAGGGGGGGGGGGCCTATATTGTTGGGGCTGGCCCACTGTGTGGGTCTGCCCTGTTGCGCAGGGCTGCCGTCGGAAATGCAATGCCCTGTATCGGCAGCCAGAGCTGGGTGGACGACTCCGGGGCCCTGCCAGCCCCCTGCAAACTGGAGAGGCACTCTGGACTTTCTCCCGGAAAGTCCAGAGTGATTCGTGCCCATTTTACCGCGGGTGTGGGGACAAAGCCCCATTATCAGAGAATTCCGCCCCATGGCTATGAATACCAGATTGAGATAATCATTGTTCTTAGATTTAACACCTTGCTCTTCACCAGTAACTGGGCAACATAGAATTTATTCTGTAAGGTCCGAAATGTCAGGAATTTAAGTGCTATCACCTTTCTGAGCAATATCTGTTGTGTGCGAGTATATTTTTTACAGTCTTAACACTTTAGAGCTCGATTTTACACTGGTAATGGAGTCGCTGCCCCCTCTGCCTAAACATCGGGGGTATGCCCGCAGCTGATTGGCAGGTTAACTCTGCTGCTATTTAACAGCTCTTCGGCTGTTATTCGGCTTGACTTGAGACTTCCACCTCCATCGGAGGTCCTGCCTCTGAGAGCTGCCAGCCAATCGAACACATGGCAGCTCCCTAGTCCCAGCAGCAACATTGCTGGGACTGCAGCTAGGCCCAATGTTGGTGGACTAGGCTGTCAGGAAAATGAAATGCAAGGCTGAGAAGACTTGGGAGAGTGCCTCCAATGGACACAGGGCACCATAAAAGGAGGTACCCCTACCCCCCTCCCATTCTCAACCATTAGCCTGAACAGTGATCGCGGCCAGACTGGACGCTTGGCATGAGCCTATCCCACCGCAAGTCAAACCCCAGCAGGGATGGGAGGAGCTCCTTAGGTGGCCGCTTTTTGAAACAAATTAGTTTACAGGATGTGGACATGACTGGTTAGGCCAGCATTCATTGCCCATCCCTAGTTGTCGTTCAGAAGGTGATGGTGAGCTGCCTTCATGAACCGTTGCAGTCCCTGAGTTTGTAGTACGCCCACGGTGCTGTTAGGGATAGAGTTCCAGGATTTTGCACCAGCGACAATGGAGGAATGGCGATAAATTTCCAAGTTAGGGTGGTAAGCGACTTGGAATGGAATCTCCAGGTGGTGGGGTTCCCAGATATCTGCTGCTCTTGTCCTTCTAGATGGTAGTGGTTGTGGGTTTGGAAGGTGCTGTCTAAGGAACCTTGGCGAGTTGCTGCAGCACATCTTGTAGATGGTTCATCGGTGGTGGAGGGTTTGAATCTTTATAGGAGGGGGAGAAATCAAGTGGGCTGCTTTGTCCTGGATGGTGTCGAGCTTCTTCCCCTGGCGGAACCAAAACAGAGCATCGGTGTACAGATTATTGCTGAGTAAGTGGCACTTGATAGCACTGTTAATGACTCCTTTCATCACATTGCTGAAGATGGAGAGTAGACTGATAGGGGATAATTGGCTGGGTTGGAATTGTCCTGTTTCTTGTGTACAGGACACAACCTGGCCAATTTTCCATATTGCCGGGTAGATGCCAGTGTTGTAGCTGTACTGGAACAGCTTGGCTAGGCGTGTGGCAAGTTCTGGAGCGCAGGTCTTCAGTACTATTGCCACGGCCCATAGCCTTTGCAGTATCCAGTGCCTTAAGCCATTTTTTGATATCACATGGAGTGAATCGTATTGGCTGAAGACTGACATCTGTGATGTTGGGGATCACTGGAGGAGACCGAAATGGATCATTCACTTGACACTTCTGGCTGAAGATCTTTGCGAATGCCTCATATGGACTGCGATCCGCCATAACTGAGGATGGGGATATTTGTGGAGCCTCCTCCTCCAGTGAGTTGTTCAATAGTCCACCACCATTCACGGCTGGATGTGGCAGGTTTGCGGAATTGATTGCTGCTTATGCTGTTTGCATATGTAGTCCTCATTTTTCAGTATGCCTGATGTTGCTCCTGGCATGCTCTCCTGCGCTCTTCATTGAACCAGGGTTGATCCCCTGGCTTGGTGGGAATGGTAGAGTGGAGGAGATCATGAGGTTGCAGATTGTGGTGGAATACAATTCTGATGCTGCCACAGGAGTACTGATTCATCAGCTGAGGGTGGAGAGTACGTGGTCATCAGCAGATTTCCTTGCCCATTTTTAACTTGAAGCCACGAGACTTCAAGGGGTCCAGAGTCAATGTTGTGGACTCCCAGGGTAACTCCCCCCTGACTGTATACCACTGTGCCGCCACCTCTGCTGAGCATTTTCAAAAAGAGAAAATGACAGTAAACAAAGAAGTTCTACTTTAATCATGCCATTTACTGAATGAGTTTTGTATAGGAATCCAGTAAAGTATCAAATAGATTAATAAAAGATTCCAGCATGGAGGGTACTTGGTCCATCATGTCGACACCAGCCAAAAAACTAGCCATCCGGCTTAGCCCACTTTCCAGTATTTGGTTCATAGCCTTGCAGATTGAGGTGCATATCCAGACACCTTTTAAATAGGTTGAGAGTTTCTGCCTCAACTACCCTAATTTCCCGACTCCCACAACCCTCTGGGCAAAAAATGTTCTCTCTTCTCCTCGCCAATCTTTCCACCAATCGCTTTAAATCGTTCCCCCCTCGTCACTGAGCTTTCTGCTTAAGTAAATAGACCATGTCCATCCATTCCATCCAGGCTTCTCACAATATTGTACATCTCAATCAAATCTCCCCTCAGCCAACTCTTTTCCAAAGAGAACAACCCCACCCTATCCAATCTCTCCTCACAGCAAATTTCCAGTTCCGGCACCATCCTCATAAATCTCTTCTGTACTCTCCTAGTGCAATTACATCCTTTCTGTACTGAGGTGAACAGAACAGCACACAGTCCTCAAATTGTGGCCTAACTCATGTTTTACATAATTTTAGCATAACCTCCTTGCTATTTTTTCTATGCCTTGGCTAATAAATGAATGGATTCCATCTGTGTTCTTTTCTGTGCATAAATATTTATGGTTTTCAATAGCCTGCATTCAGAATCTATTTTTTGCAGTGAAAATATGCCTCCCTGAAGCAACAAGATTCAGTTTAAAATATATTGGACAAGAGAGCAGGAATCAAACAGTAAATGAAAAGAAAGCATCACTGTTATTTTCTGTGATATCAATATGGTCACTCAGGCATTTGTCATTGTTTTTCCGTTAGAAAATCTGGCGGCAAAGCATTATACCAATTTGCATGCAGAGATCAGAAAGATGACGATGATGACTGCCAACACAATTACTTTGATGAGAGCAAATGGTATGCAATCATCTCTTAGATCATGATTATTTTCTAGCTTCGTTCAGTCAGAAATGTTGGAGATAGGAACAGTAGGTAAAAACGCCACAGTCAGAAAACCAGGTCAGAGGAATGGCAACACATCACATCAAGAATAAGTACAGGTTTAATCCTAATGAGAGGCTCATTGGCAACACTGATGAGTTTGGGTTCAAAAAGGAGACAATAACGTCACCACAAGACACTGAGGAGTATGTCATTCACTGTTTGAAAATAAATGCTAAATTTCAGTGGCTCTGGGCAGCAGATATGCCTCCCCCGCCAAAGTGGTACAAATTATGGGATAATGAAGAGATTCCAATGTTCCCACCAGAATTACACCTGACTCAAGTTAACCTAAAGGTTTGGTGTTTCTGTATGTTTTCCATTCAGATATTAGTCCTAGATAGAACTGACTGAAGTAGCACAAACGAGTGTAGAATTTAAAACGTATGTGAATTATTCCCATAACCATTTTCAATAAGTGACTGCAGCTTACCGAACTTCAGCTCAGAGCTAATGATGTGATGCATCAAGGAGGATGAAAGTTACCTAGATACTTTGTTCCTGGAGACAGTCACACCCCTTAGGTTAACTATTCAGATTTGGTCTGTGGTCAGGTCAAAAGGGTGTGACTACAAGTGAGCAGGTTTGGGGATCCATAAAGCAGCATAAGATTAGCCTCCCTCCACCCTTGCACTTGTCCAACACCCTCAAAGAAGTGTCTGTTTGACAATCTATATATCTAAGAAACATGACAACATTGAAAAGAGACAGATCTCGTATCCCTCTTTGCCAATATATCTTAAGCCAACTGACATTCACGCAGACACTAAGATCATCAAAACATATATTGATGATAATACATCAAATTAGCCATTTGGCTGTAGGCAATTAACCAACAATAAGTGATAAGATAACAGTGACTAAATGGGAGAATGTATAAAAAGAGGGGCATTTTGGAAGAGAGGTACCTGCTCACTCCCCTGCGGGAGTGTGGGTCAAAGCTCTGCTCTGAAGCTTGCCTCGTCAGCCAAAGACCTCGTGGTTTTTGCAAGTATGTTTCTGTTAAACGTCTTATAAATGTATTAGAAATTGATAAGAGATACTTTAGGATTTTCCATGTTTTAGATATCTAATTCTCTTTAGAGAAGTTAGTGTGTTAGCAGATAACAAAGGACTGTTAACAGTTTTATATTATTAACAGATAACTAAAGACTGTTAATCAATTTATATTTTTAACTCTGCAATTCTGTATGTATCAATTGAGAGTATTTTACAATAAAAATACTTTTATTAAAAATTATACTGTGTAGACTTGCTCTCAAAGTTTAAAATCCTAGACACACATTTAGGAAGTTTTAAATGACTAGGACCCACGACGATAGAGGTAACGATTTAGTTATGAATGACGCATCTGAACTTTTCCCATAAAAAGTAACCTGGATCCTGTTTAACTGCCTGAGACCCGGAAAAGCATTCTCCCTTCGTGAGATCTATTTTGAATCTTAGCAAAGAAACGGATTTCCCTCTTTTGGTGGTTTAACCTAAATCATAGGTTAATAATAAAGTATCAGGTCCGAAATAACCTAAATGCGTCACACAGAGCTATCTCATCTCCTTTCGCTTTCTTCCAGTCCTTCTGAAATATCATATACCCTTGAATATCCAGGGGGCCTATCCTTGGTCACTTTGCAAACACATCTCTGTAATGGCTATTATACCCTACCCATTTGTTTCTCATTGTGTTATCGATATGTCTGTCTGGTTATGAATGTTGCATACATTCAGATAAAAAGTCTTTAATTCTGTCTTTTTATCTGTCTGCTGGTGCACTGTTAGGTTTTGTAGCCACCTGAGTTGGCCACTTCCCGACTTAAAATGGAGAACCGCAAAGGCTGAAGGGAAATTTAGCCAACACAGGCAAAGACTACAAATACAGAAATCATGTATATTGGAACCTGCAAAACAACCAGACAGCACCTAAACCAGCAGCCATCTGCATAGTAATGTGCGATTCCCATGCACAATGGCAACAGTTGAGGTAAACAAAGCCAAGCCAGGCTCCTCGGCGCCAGCAGGAGCCAAGACCAAGGAAGGCCAACGGATATTTAGGGACCGCCTAGCGATCAGGGAACTGCTCCAGCATTGGAGAAATCGATCCAAGTGATCGGAAAGTAGTCCAATCACTTGGAACTAGGTACGGGGTCTGCCCCGAAAGGCGGGAAGCCCCTGGGGACTATAAAGTAAAGCCCCCAAGTTCAAATTGTCCTTCTTTGGCAGGGTCACTCAGCAACTTGAACCAACCCTCGACAGTGACCTGTCTTGTTGCCTCCAAGCAAGTAAGTCTCCAGTCAATGCTCGCTACGAGCTAGGCGCTCCTAGCTACCAGTCCATAACAGCTTTTGAATCCCGCAGACTCAGGATCTGAACGAAAGGCCAATTGTTCCCCTGACCTGGTGGGTCAGTCCGAAGCTAAGTATAGGCCTGTTAGTTATAGAAATAGCCTAGAAAGTAGAGTTTATGCATGAGTAGCGATTTACTGTGTATAATAAATGTGTTTTGATTTGAATCTTACTAATTGGTGTGTTGAGTTATTGTTCATTACTTGAACTTGAACCTCGTGGCAGTATCATAAAGATACCTGGCGACTCTAGAGCAAAGGTTATAAAACAGAGCCAATTGAACCAACCAAAAGTTAGCAACATATTACTGGCGACATCCTGATGGGTCCCGACTTAGAAGTGGCTTAACCACTTTGGGAGGACCCCAAAAAAAATTTTGAATTAGAAATCCAATGTGGCGACTAGGGGCTTTTCACAGTAACTTCATTTGAAGCCTACTTGTGACAATAAGCGATTTTCATTTCATTTCATTTCAATTGGGAACAGAAAAAACCACAAGTGTTCAAGCAGTTCTGATCAATCCTCATAATTCAGGAGTGTGTTAATGCATGCATAACTAACAGGGCTATAAGGTAAACTGATAGATTGTTGTTGCGACAAAACTGTCGGGAGTTTATATTCCGGAAAATAGCGAAAGCCATACCCGTAATTACAGCACCGCCTTAATACACCTTGTTCCAAATTTTAAGAGAAGTATTCAGAGAGGAAAGATGGCAATGCAGGCAATGCAACGCCTTCTGAACCCCGAAGAATTCGTGGTCGCAGCGACCAGCAGCAGAGTAGGACAGTGTCCCGTTTGGGAAGAGGAAATCTTTGGAGCAAATTCTGTGAAAATGAGGAAACAGGTCCCGGGAGTATAGGACATACTTGGTGGGAGAACCTGTCAGAAATTCATAGGAAAAGCTTGGGGAAAGCTCGCAAGCCAATGGCAATCGTGTCCTGTTTGGCACAATTATGAGGCACAGAGGAGGTCGCTCGGACGCTCTGCAGAGAGATAGAGGAGGCACATCGAATGAGTAAGGTCGATGTGAGCAAGATAGAGAAAGAGAACGTAGAACTAAGATGGAGGTTAGCAGCAAAGGACGGAGAGGTGGATGATGCCAAGAGGGCACACCAGTCTTGTCTGGCACACCTAAGCAGCTTCCAGACACAGTACGAAAAGGCCCATCAGGACACGCAACGTGTAGTCCTGGTAAGAGAGAAAACAGAGAAACAGGTAGAGGCATTGCAAAGGCAGTGTAGCGACCTGAAAGCAGCATTAAGAGCACTCCATGCTACCACCACGGAGCTCACTAGATCACGCAAAGTGCCGGAAGCAGATTGCAGAACTGCAGTCTTTACTTTCCGTTCAGAAAGGATTCCAGAGCACCTTTGGATCCCAGTTAAATGCAGAAGACGGCCCGGATTGGGAAGAATTAAATGAGACCGCGCATAGATATGTTCAGGGAACATGTGTGCAAGGAAAGCACCAGAAGAGACAAGCGCCCCAACCCCCCACAGAGCAGATAGTTCAGGCACCAATGAACCCAGTAACCACCCACCGCACAGTCACATCGGACGGAAATACAGAGTTCCTTTATACCACCCCCTTAAGCATGACCCAATTACGGGACGCGTGCGAGAAAATCACACCGCTCCTCCCACCTCAGACCCCCACCACTTCTTTGCCAGAGTAAAGCAGCAGGCGACCATGTACGGCCTGGATGAGTGTGAGCAAGTGAAGCTCACAGTTTTGAGTTTAGACACTTCAGTCGTAGCAGCCCTTCCCGACCCACAGAATGTAGGAGGAGGCACCCATGCAGAAATGCACGCAGCGATCCTAGACGCGATCGGCTACAACAGAGGTGACCCCGTAGAAGGCCTGAATAAACGCAGGCAGAAAAAAACAGAACACCCCACAGCATTTGCTGGACGCCTGTGGATCCATTTCACAGCAGTTTTTGGTAATTTAGAACATGCCCATCTGTCCCAAGATGGTATGGCCAAATGGACCCGCACCCTTATATCCCATGCCACAGACGCAGGACAAAAAGCCTGTACAAATTATGACCCCTCAAAGGAAGCCCACAATGAGAAATGGGTTTTAAAAAGATTGTCCCGCGCCTGGGAGCAGTCTGTACAAAACAAACCCGCAGTTAGGAAACCCGAGGAACAGCAGGCAGAAGCAGACATCCAGGTGGTGAAAATGCACCAGATCCCCGCATGGGTGAATGAAGGCAGGAACAGCCCCCCACAAAAGCCACATGAGTGTTACACCTGTGGACAGTTAGGACATTTTGCAGGAGAATGCAATGCCCCATGAAAGCCACAGAAAGCCCAGCAGGCAGGCACTCTGAATAAGAATAGGACAGAGTGTGAGCACCTGTTCAGACCAGACGGACCTGAACGGAACGGACTGACAGTGTTTGGGCTCCCCCAGTTGGGTCTGCGACACCCTTTGTGATAGCTCCGGCCGACCAGTAGTTGCAACAAAGATACGGGGACAGCCCATCGAATTTCTCTGGGACACAGGAGGGTCCCGCACCACAATCAATTCTTCCACCATGTTCCAGAAAGACATGCGGCCCACTACAGCCACCATCACCCTCAGCGGCTTTACAGGCCACTCACAACAGGGACACTTCACCGCCCCTGTACCCATTCAGATTGGCAATATAACGACAAAGCACCCCGTAGTTTTAGTCAATCTACCCCACACAGCAGAACATATTTTGGGAATTGATTTTATGAATTCCCACAACCTGTCCTTTGATCCAGTCAACCAGTGTGTTTGGAAAATGGCAAAATCTGCAAGAGCCCCCGCAACACTCACAGCAGGAGAATACGCCAACAAGATTAGCGCAGTCGGCGAATTTTGATTTGACCCGACCGCAATTAGCACAGACAAGCAGGTTAGGGCAGTTCTGCAGAAGCACAGGACAGCATTCACGACCCGTGACTGTGGCCGGATGACTGGTTCCATCCAAATCACAGGACCTGACCCTAGACCCCAAAAGCAATACGGATTTCCCCAAGAGGCAGAGGGAGAAATCGCAAAAGTTATCGACAGCTTATTAGAGCAGGGCGTACTCAGATCAGTAGCCTCCACTAATAATGCCCCGATTTGGCCAGTGAGAAAGCCCGATGGATCATGGCGACCGACCATCGATTACCGGGAACTCAACTAAGTCACCCCCGCAGCAGCCCCCACGGTAGTCACAAATCCCGAGACCATGCTCAAACAGGGACTCAACTCACAATACTTTACGGTTGTGGACATCAGTAATGGATTCTGGTCCATTCCATTGGCAAAAGCATGCCAATACAAATTTGCCTTCACTTTTAAAAGCCAGCAGTACACATAGACATGCCTTCCACAAGGATTCCACAACTCCCCCTCCATTTTCCACCGACAGCTGGCAAATGGTTTGTCAAAAGTTTCTCGCCCCGAATGTCTGGTCCAGTATGTGGACGACCTATTACTGCAGACAGACACCAAGGCAGAGCACATCGAGCTTCTGTCCGAACTCCTGGAACTCCTTCAGAAAATTGGTTGTAAAGTAAACCCCCAAAATGCCCAGATTTTGGAAAACAAAGTGATATATTTGGGTATGATTATCACGCACGGTAAATGCGAGATCGAGCATAAAAGAATTGACTCGATTGCTAAATTGCCCCTTCCCCAGAATGTTTCAGCCCTCCGGTCGTTTTTAGGACTGGTTGGCTACTGCCGAAACCACATTGACGGTTTCGCCAGCAAGGCAGCACCCCTCTCGGAACTCCTAAAGGAGCCCCTTGGGAATGGCTTCCGCAGCGTACGGATGCTGTGGATGCTTTGAAAAGAGCCCTTATTGCAGCCCCGCACTACAAGTTCCAGACCCGCTTTCCCCCTACGCTATAGAGATAGCTAGCACCGACTGCACCCTTGGCACCGACCGCACCCTTTTGGCCGTGCTCCTCCAGGAACGGCACGAACAGTTAAGACCCGTGGCTTACGCCTCCAGACTTTTAGATCCTGTGGAGCAGGGATTTTCGGCCTGTGAAGCTCGCAGTTTTTTGGGCAGTTCAGTATTTTTCTTACATAACCGGACTAAACCCCATCACAATCCTCACAGAACACACCCCCACCCAACTTTTACTTGACGGACGACTCAAGGACGGTACAGTCAGTCAGATTAGAGCAGCTAGATGGACCCTTCTTTTGCAGGGACGGGACATCACTGTTAAAAGGACCAAGACCCACACTATCTTAGCTGATAACCTTCAGTACCCAGGCACCCCCCATGAATGTGAAATCATCTCACCGCACCACAACACAGGCACCTTTAGTGTGAAAACACCCCCCAGAAAGATAGGTAGTTCACTCCAGAGCCCCCAGCACACAGACACGTGCAAACTCTTAAGGATTTATGTGGACGGTTCTTCCACTATACTAGAAGGGAAGCGCATTACAGGATGCGGCATTTATGTCGAGGACATGCAGGGACCCGCCCTAGAAAAAATATCACTAAAGCTACCAGGCCACTTAGGCGCGCAGGCGGCAGATCTAGCAGCCGTGGCGTACATTATAGATCACCCAGATTCCTTCCCCAGCCCAGCAGACATGTACTCGGACAGCCTCTATGTCTGCAATAGCCTTACAGAATTCCTACCCCTGTGGAAAGCAAGAGGATTTGTTTCCGCAGACGGAAAACCCCTCCCTTCAGCCCCATTGCTCCGCCACATTTTAGAAAAAGCACAGACATTCGGAATCGTTAAAGTTCGCAGTCACCACCATTCCTCCCCCCATGAAATGTAAAAGCTGACGCGCTGGCCAAAGCAGGTTCCAGGCACAGGTATTTTTGGACACCCCCGAAAGCGCACCAGTGAATGCAGTTCAGGTCTCGCAGACTAATATCGAGGATTTAGTGCAGGCCCAGAAGCAGGATAGCAATCTCAGGGAGATTTTGAAAGGACAATTTCCAGCACCTTAGGTTAGGTTTAAAAATGCACTGAACACACATGGTGTGGGTGTTAAAAGACACCCTTTATGTGGTTCCTGAACAGGACAGGAATCAACTTATTTGTTTATTCCACGACAGTCATGGGCATCAGGGAATTGATCCCACTACAGCCCACCTCAGGCAGCTCTGTTGGTGGCCAAGTTTAAAAGACGATGTAACGCACTACGTTGAGAATTGCCTTATCTGTGCCCAGAACAATCCGGACAGGTACGCAAAGAAAGCTCAACTTAGTCACACCCGCCCAGTTCACGGCCCCTTGACTAACCTCCAGATCGATTTTATAGGACCATTGCCCACTTGCAGGAATGGTTACAAATAGGTATTAGTCGTCAGAGACACTTTTACGAAATGGGTAGAGGCATTCCCATCCAGAACGAACACGGCAAAGACCACCGCAAAGATCTTAACCCACCACATCTTTACGAGATGGGGACTCCCCCGCAGCATTGAATCCAACCAAGGTTCCCATTTTACAGGACGTGTCATGAAGAACGTCCTCACGATATTTGGCATTACCCCAAAATTCCACATTGCATACCACCCCCAGTCAAGTGGTATCGTGAAGCGCATGAATCAGACCCTAAAATCAACCCTCAGAAAAATGGTCCAACAGAACAACACCACTTGGGATTCAGTCCTCCCTTTTGCGCTGATGTTTTTGAGAAATACTGTCTCAACATCCACAGGTTACACCCCACACACTCTCATGACCGGACGCCCCATGAAAGGCACAGAATTTTTATTAGGATTGGACTTGACCAGCCCCGAAGTGACGGCTCTCACACACGAGAACGCAGTAAAACAACTAGTTGAGAATGTAAAAATGGCTCAGCTAGCAGCCGCAGTAAGAATTGTCACTAGGAAGAAACAGAGCAAGGCCCGTTTTGATAAGACAGTGCATGCGACTGAGTTTGAGGTAGGACAGCAGGTCATGCTCTCCATCTATAACCCCAGCACATTCCTGTCACCTAAATATTCGGGTCCGTACTCCATTGCGGACAAAGTAAACCCCTCCGTCTATACAATTAAATGCCCCAACGGAAAGACTGCGTGGTTCCATATTAACCAGCTTAAGGCATATGGCCCACAGTCCAACCAGGCACACCACGTCATGCTCGACGCAGCAGACCAAGCCCTGCCCACAGCCAACGTATCCCTACCCGCCCCCAACACGCCCACCACATCGACGGACTCGTCCTCGACTCCACCCCCGACCTCTAGACTCCGCCCCGGAACACCCACAGACAGCAGCAGCAGCGACAGTGACACAGACAACAGCCACAGCACGCCTCTCGACTATCCCCATGCAACAGGACCCACACCCAGCGAATCTGACCACGATTCGACTGATCCCTTCCTGATCACATTCCTTAACAAACTTCACCAAAGACCACCGCCCTACGATTACGACCCCGTCCCCACAGAACTAGACATCACCTTTTGGCACCACGACAACTCATTCAGGCTCGTCCGGAACGACGAGATGGACCCCAAATCGCACCATGCAGCCCTATCAGCCCTGATGCATTCAAGAGTATGGCATCCGGGAGAAGATTACGACTTTGAGTCTGACTCCCAAAGCGAGAACCCCTTTGCGACCCTGTTCGCAACTGATAACGGAGGTGTCCAGATGATGTTTTAAAAAGGAACCGCTTGGGAGAAAATGGTGTCCTTTCTGATAGAACCCGCAGCATGTTGTTTGTTACTGTTAGTGTTAAATGTTGTTTGTAAGATCGGAATTTTTTTTTTCCACGGCCCCACGCCTTATTTGTCGGCAGAAACCTTTGAGAACTTGCCAGCACACTCATTGGCCGAAACCACCGAGAGCTTGCCAGACTCCCGTTCGTAACTGCTCTTCGGGTTCGAAGGTAGAACCTGTGGTGTTGGGTGCTCTGAGGTACAGACGAACCAACACGGTTTCATTTGGTACAACGCAGTTTTATTCCAACTAGTTATTTACACATCTGACTTGGTACTCAGCACGTGATGACTGTGTGAGTGTCTTGTTAATGAGGTCCTGGCCTTGTCCTGTCTCTAGATGGACTGACCAGGAGGTGTCGTGTTTCTTGACCTATACTGTGTCTGCTCGTCTGTGACTGGCTGTCGTGTTATGTGTGCTAATTGGTCTGTTGGTCTGTCTATCATGATGTGTGTTTGAATATCATGACATCCCCCTTTTTTACAAGATTATGTGCCTACGTGGTTCTAAATATAAATGAGTGCAGCTAAAGGTGTGTGTGCGTGATATTTACAGCATGTACATGTGGCGTAACTATATACAAAGGGCGATGTCAGGTGTGACATGCTAACGAGGTTGTACCATAACAAAAGAAGAAGAACGTTGAAATTTGGACCGATCAAACGAGGCCTGGAACGATAAAACAGTGACATGTTACAATACAGTAGTTGCTAAAATTTGACGTGTGAACAGTCTCATAAGTCCAGTCTAGTAGGTGGGCGACGAATTCGGGTTGACCGCCTCAAGGGTGGGTCGAGAGCCACCGGCTGAGGTGCGAGCCTGGCCACGGGCGGCGACAGAAGGGGCAGGGTATATGGCGGCTCCATGAAGTCGCTATCAGGAACCAGTGGAGGACACGGCGTCGGTGTATGGTTCCGTTGCGAGCGTGGAAGTAGGCGAAGGGCTCGGTGATTACGCCTACGCACGGATCCATCCGGCATGCGTACCAGGAACGAGCGGGGAGCCACGCGTCAGAGAACTTCGGCAGGTGCTGACCAGCCACCGTCTGGTAGGTGAATGCGGACGTTGTCTCCAGGGGCCAGGGAGGGAAGATCAGTTGCCCTTGTGTCGTACGATCTCTTCTGGCGATCACGCTGCAGTTGCATCCTATGCAGTACCGGAGCATGGTCTATTGATGGTGCCAGGATGGAAGGCACAGTGGTTCTGAGGGCGCGACCCATCAGCAGCTGTGCTGGCGAGAGACCCGTGGCTAGTGGGGCCGAGCGATAGGCCAACAGGGCGAGGTAGAAGTCCGATCCGGCAGCAGCAGCCTTGCAGAGGAGCCGCTTGGCAATGTGAACGCCCTTCTCCGCCTTTCCATTGGACTGGGGATGCAGAGGGCTGGACGTAACGCGTGTGTAGCCATACGAGGCCGCAAAGGATGACCATTCATGGCTGGCAAAACAGGACCCATTGTCCGACATGACAGTCATCGGAATGCCGTGGCGAACAAAGGTGTCTTTGCAGGCCCTGATGACAGCAGACGACGTCAGATCGTGCAGGCGTATGACTTCTGGTAATTGGAAAAGTAGTCCACTATGATAACATAGTCCATGCCAAGCGCGTGAAATAGGTCGACACCCACCTTCGCCCAGGGGGATGTCACCAGCTCATGGGGCAGAAGCGTCTCAGGAGGTTGCGCCGGCTGAAACCTTTGTCAGGTTGTACAGTTGATCACCATGTTGGCAATATCGTCACTGATGCCCGGCCAGTATACCGCCCCTCGGGCCCTCCGTCTGCACTTCTCGACCCCCAAGTGGAAGTGGCCTTTGTGTATTTGATCGAGAACCAGCTGGCGCATACTGTGCGGAATCACAATCCGAAGGATCCCATCAATGATGGCTAGGTCGTCTTGTACATTATAGAACTGCGGGCACTGCCCTTTGAGCCATCCTCCCGTCATGTGGCGCATCATTCACTGTAAAAGGGGGTCGGCAGCTGTCTCTCGGCGGATGCGGGCCAGACTGGAGTCGTCAGCCGGCAGATTTGCCGCTGTCAAGGCCACCTGTGCCTCGACCTGACATACAAACCCCTCCTTATCTGGTGGCGTGCTCACTGCTCTGGATAGGGCATCCGCCACGTTGAGGTCGTTCCCTGGAGTGAAGACCAGTTGGAAGTCGTACCTCCTGAGTTTAAGTAGGATGCGCTGGAGGCGAGGGGTCATCTCGTTCAGGTCCTTGTTTATTATGCTGACCAGGGGGCGGTGGTCAGTTTCGACCGTGAACCGTGGAAGACCATAGATGTAATCGTGGAACTTGTCTAAACCGGTTAGCAAGTCCAGGCATTCTTTTTCGATTTGCGCGTAGCGCTGCTCTGTGGGGGTCATGGCCCGCGATGCATAGGCAACCGGGGCCCATGACGACGTGTCATCCCTCTGCAGGAGCACTGCTCCAACGTCGGATTGGCTGGCATCAGTTGAGATTTTGGTGGGACGAGACGTGTCGAAGAACACCAATACCGGTGCAGTGGTGAGTTTGCGTTTGAGCTCCTCCCATTCCAGCTGGTGTGTGTGTTGCCACTAGAACTCTGTGGATTTTCTGACGAGGTGGCGCAGAGTCGTTGTGTGGCAGGCAAGGTTGGGAATGAATTTCCTTAGGAAGTTGACCATGCCAAGGAAGCGTAGGACAGCCTTCTTGTCAGCCGGCTGCAGCATGGCTGTGATGGCGCTCACCTTGTCTGCATCCGGACGGACCCCTGACCGGGAGATATGGTCCCCCAGGAACTTCAATTCGGTCTGGCCAAAGGCGCACTTGGCTCGGTTGAGGCGCAGGCCGTTTTCCCGTATGCGGGCAAAAACGCGTTGGAGACGATGAATGTGCTCCTGCGGTGTGGTGGACCAGATGATGACATCGTCCACATATACGCGCACCCCTTCGATGCCTTCCATCATCTGCTCCATGATTCTGTGGAAGACCTCGGATGCCGAGATGATGCCAAATGGCATCCGGTTGTAGCAGAATCTGCCGAAAGGGGTGCTGAAGGTACATAGCTTTCGGCTGGACGGGTCCAGTTGGATCTGCCAAAATCCTTTAGAAGCATCCAGTTTCGTGAATATCTTCGCTTGGGCCATTTCACTGGTGATCTCCTCCCGTTTGGGTATGGGATAATGTTCCCGCATAATGTTATTATTGAGGTCTTTGGGGTCTAACAGATACGGAGCTCGCCAGAGGGCTTCTTGACACACACCATGGAGCTGACCCATGGCGTGGGCTCCGTGACCCTGGATAGGACCCCTTGGTCCTGGAGATCCTGCAGCTGCAGCTTGAGGCGGTCTTTAAGTGGCACAGGAACCCTGCGAGGTGCGTGAACGACCGGGATGGCGTCCAGTTTGAGGCGAATTCGGTAGGTGTATGGCAGTGTTCCCATGCCTTCGAATGCCTCCTGGTTGTGGGCGAGGAGCGATTGGAGCTGTGCGTTGAACTCTGCATCCGGGAAGTCAGACGTGCCGTCTGGAGAGAGAGAGAGAGAGAGAGAGAGAGAGAGAGAGAGAGAGAGAGAGAGAGAGAGAGAGAGAGAGAGAGAGAGAGAGAGAGAGAGAGAGAGAGAGAGAGAGAGAGAGAGAATTTGTTGCACAAGGTGGAGAGCCTTACATGCCTGTGTGCCCAGCAGGGAGTCCTTCGATGAGCCAACTATCACGAACGAGAGTGTGGCCATGTGTGTTTTGTGTGTCACCTGGAGCTGGCAGGATCCCATGGCCGGGATAACGTTCCCGTTGTAGTCGACCATCTTGCACCGGGATGGCTGGATTGGTGGTCTGACCTTCATGGCATAGAATGCTGACCATGCTATGAGGTTGGCGGAGGCGCCAGTGTCCAGGCGGAAAGTGATCTGCGATCAGTTGACCGTCAAGGTGGCACTCCATTCATCGCCCGGATTGATGGTGTTGACCCCGTTCACATCAATGACCACAACCCGGAAGGCGTCTTGGTCATCTGTGTCGTCGGTTTGGATGTCGTGATGTGGAGGCTGGATGGTCCGCACGTGTCTGCGAGGTTGTCGGAGATGTGGAAGATCCACAGGTTGAGCTGCTCGACAGTAGGCAGCGTAGTGGCCCATCTTGCCACAGCGTAGGCATTGTCGGGTTTTTGCAGGACATTGCCCTTTTAAATGTGCAGCTCCACAGTTGCCGCACGTCATGACGTCATGGCGTTCGTTACGCCACTGCGCATGCGCAGTTCGGTCTTGCATCGGGCGCGCCTGCGCAGCACGTCCCTCAGTGTTGCCGTAGGTTTTGGCGCGCACAAACGCGGGAGGCCTCAAAAAGCGCGCGAAACGGCCGCCCTCGTCCGGGCCATGGGCCGGGAGAAACTCGATTGCTTGCCTGGATGCGTTCGGCCTCGTGGGCGGCCTGGCTTGCTGATTCGATCGCTTGGGACCCCCTCCGTGCCGATTCGGTCGCCTGAAATTGGGCATAGCAACTGGTCACATTTTCATGCAGGACACAGGCTTCAACTGCAGATGCTCAGGTCAGGCCTTTAATTTTTAGAAGCTGCTGGCGTAGGCCACTGGAGGCAACGCCAAAAACTATCTGGTCCCGGATCATGGACTCTGAGGTGGTGCCGTAACCGCAGGACTGCGCGAGTATGCGGAGGTGCGTCAGGAAGGACTGAAAGAGCTCATCCTTACCTTGCAGGCGCTGCTGAAAGACATACCTCTCAAAGCTTTCATTGACCTCAACGTTAAAGTGCTGGTCGAGCTTGAGGAGGACCGTGTCATATTTAGATTTGTTCTCGCCTTCCGCGAACACCAAGGAGTTGTATACATCGATGGCGTACTGACCTGTGGTAGAGAGGAGCATGGCAATCTTTGTTTCGTCCGACGCACCCTGTTTTTCGTTGGCTTGCATGAACAGTTCGAATCGCTGCTTGAAGAGCTTCCAATTGGTGCCCCGGTTCCCAGCGACTTGCAATGGCTGCAGTTTGTTGTGGGTGTCCATGGCTCAGGATGGCAGATTTGCCGGTAAGTATCGATTCACTCACTGGTACCATGTGGTGTTGGGTGCTCTGAGGTACAGGCGAACCAACATGGTTGCGATTGGTACAACGCAGTTTTATTCCAACTAGTTATTTACACATCTGACTTGGTACTCAGCACGTGGTGACTGTGTGAGTGTCTTGTTAATGAGGTCCTGGCCTTGTCCTGTCTCCAGATGGACTGACCAGGAGGTGTCGTGTTTCTTGTCTTATACTGTGTCTGCTCTTGTCTGTGATTGGCTGTCGTGTTATGTGTGCTAATTGGTCTGTCTATCATGATGTGCGTGTTGTGATGTGTGTTTGAATATCATGACAGAACCAAAATGGCAACCCCCCACGATGACTACATTTCTTGCCCGTTCTTGTCGGTTGCTCAGGCAGTGGAGAAACGGCATTGGTCTCCGCCCTGCCTGAGGACCCCCCTCTGGTGAACTATGCTCAGTTAGAGCACATACGGCCTTGGTCGCCGTCGTACCCGGGGATTCCATCCAATTCTTACCCGTCGCGGCCCATACGCACCTCATTTCGGCACTCTTGGTTCAAAAAGTTGTGTTTTGTTTTCAGGAGACCCTTAGTTTGCCATCCCAATGCTATTTACATCCTCAAACATTTGGATGGTAAACCGTACAGTCTGCGAGACGGCTCGCACTGTTTCAGTATTTTTAAGTGTGTCTTGTCCTGAATATTTGGTTTAAAAAAAAAAAATGAGGGAGTCACACACGGTGACAAATTATAAAGGGAGAATTGGCACAAAAGGACAGACATACTAACAGACGAGATATCAACCAAGATAGTAACAGACACTATGCTTGATCCCACTCCAGAAGCTCCAGGAAAAGAGACAAAACGGAAAGAAGAGAAGAGAAAGAAAAAGACAACAATGAAGACGGCATTCATGTTTTTCGTTATTGCAATTTGTACCCGGTTGCGCGCGAACACGAACCCCTGACCCCAATTCCCCCCAGCCGTTAATGATTCACTTCCCCATAGCACCCAGAGCCCAGTAACAGGCAACACCACACCATCATGGTGTGATAAGCTCATAACGTGGTACTCCCTTTCCTACGTAGTCGAATCCCTATTAGTGTTGGTGATACTCTGCAGCATCGTCCCGACTATCCACATGAGGAAATGGAGAAGGAGGGCCTACCGTGCTCGCACCCCGGTATACAGAATAAGATCCCCTATGTTCAGTTATCCCTAGGACCCTGAACCCCTCGATCTATAATAAAGGACATTTGTTTGTGTTCTTCGGTAAATAAAGAAATGGAAAGATTGTACAACCCTGTGTTTGACTGCCAAGCCAGGAAAAATGTAAATGCTGCTGTTATTTAGGAAGTTAATATGACTGAATGTTTTAGTGAGTGTAGTTTATTGAGGACAGTTAGAGGTACCGTTTTTAAAATTTTGTAATGCATGTCCCTGTTTTGACATAGCGCCAGTTAGAATGTTAGTTAAAATTTTTCTTGCATAGTTATGGTCAGTATAGAGGCCACAGAAGAGTGCTCGCCGGGTCAAGGAATGAAGACAATGCAGTTATGTGATCCTTCACGCTTCGCGTTAGGATCACAAGGAGGGAGTGTAGCCACCTGAGTTGGCCACTTCCCGACTTAAAATGGAGAATCGCAAAGGCTGAAGGGAAATTTAGCCAACACAGGCAAAGACTAGCAAAATGTATATTGGAACCTGCAAAACCACCAGACAGCACTGAAACCAGCAGCCATCTGCATAGTAATGTAGCAGCCATCTACATAGTATGTGCGATTCCCAGGCACAATGGCAACAGTTAAGGTAAACAAAGCCAAGCCAGACTCCTCGGCGCCAGCAAGAGCCAAGACCAAGGAAGGCCAACGGACATTTAGTGACCACCTAGCGATTAAGGAACCGCTCCAGCATTGGAGAAATCGATCCAAGTGATCGGAAAGTAGTCCAATCACTTGGAACTAGGTACGGGGTCTGCCCCGAAAGGCGGGAAGCCCCTGGGGACTATAAAGTAAAGCCCCCAAGTTCAAATCGTCCTTCTTTGGCAGGGTCACTCAGCAACTTGAACCAACCCTCGACAGTGACCTGTCTTGTTGCCTCCAAGCAAGTAAGTCTCAAGTCAATGCTCGCTACAAGATAAGCGCTCCTAGCTACCAGTCCATAACAGCTTTTGAATCCCGCAGACTCAGGATCTGAACGAAAGGCCATTTGTTCCCCTGACCTGGTGGGCCAGTCCGAAGCTAAGTATAGGCCTGTTAGTTATAGAAATAGCCTGGAAAGTAGAGTTTATGCATGAGTAGCGATTTACTGTGTATAATAAATGTGTTTTGATTTGAATCTTACTAATTGGTGTGTTGAGTTATTGATCATTACTTGAACTTGAACCTCGTGGCAGTATCATAAAGATAGAGCAAAGGTTATAAAACAGCCAATTGAACAAACCAAAAGTTGGCAACATTTTGTGCACTTCCCCTTCCTGTCACACTCTGGTATTACTACCCTGCGCTATTGCCATGTCCTTTCTCATTAATCACTCCCCCGAATTACTTCATAGCCTTCTCTAGAGCCCTAGTTATAAGACTTGTCAGGATACTGGTCTCAGCTCAGTTTAATTGCAGGGCCATCATTGCAGCTTCCTATTTTCCCAGTGCCCTATGCAACGAATCCCAAATCAAATTGCCAGAAGCAGCCTTGAGGATTGGTTTATACCATACAGCACGGTAGCATTGTGGATAGCACAATTGCTTCACAGCTCCTGTGGATAGCACAATTGCTTCACAGCTCCTGTGGATAGCACAATTGCTTCACAGCTCCAGGGTCCCAGGTTCAATTCCGGCTTGGGTCACTGTCTGTGCGGAGTCTGCACATCCTCCCAGTGTGTGTGTGGGTTTCCTCCGGGTGCTCCGGTTTCCTCCCACAGTCCAAAGATGTGCAGGTTAGGTGAATTGGCTATGCTAAATTGCCCTTAGTGTCCAAAATTGCCCTTAGTGTCAGGTGGGGTTACTGGGTTATGGGGATAGGGTGGAGGTGTTGACCTTGGGTAGGGTGCTCTTTCCAAGAGCCGGTGCAGACTCGATGGGCTGACTGGCCTCCTTCTGCACTGTAAATTCTATGATATCTATGTATTCAAGGCAGTTTCCTAGAGCAATATTTTCTGGAACCATTCAGAGAACAGATTATTTTACATAAAACATAGGGGAGGAAGACAGTACCAAAGACTCACCACCCTTTGAGGGAAACAAAATCTTCTCATCTATCTCTTAAACAGTGACCTTGAAACTGAAAGACTCGATAAGAAGGCTGTACCATACCTGGTTAAATAAGGAAATTGAGGATGCTCTCAAATTGAAAGAAAAGGCAAATAACGTTGCAAAGATTAGTTGTATGGCAAGAGATTGAGACAATGTTAGAAACCAGCAAAGGATGACTAAAATAATAGTGGGAGAAATTAGCATATGAGAGTAAATGAGAAAGAAATATAAAAACAGACTTTAAGAGCTTCTACAAGTATATAACAAAGGACAGAGTAGTTAAAATAATTGTGGTTCATCCTCAGAGGATGAACTTGGCAATTAATAATAAGGAAATGGCAGAGACTTTGAACGAATATCTTTTATGTCACCTGTAGGACGAAACCAAAATAAATGTACCAAGCACAGTAGAAAATCAAGAGGGAAAGGGAGGGAGCAGCTAAAGCAATCACTATCACTTGAGAAATAGTACTGGGGAAATAATGGGACTAAAGGCTGACAAGTTCCCTGGACCTGACGGCCTGCATTCTAGGTTCTTAAAGATTTGCAGAGATAGGGGATGCTTTGGCTGTAAATCTTTCAAAAATCCCTAGATCCTGGAAATGTTCCAGCAGATTGGAAAACCACCAATGTACCTCTTCTATTCAAGTGAGGAGGGACATAGGAAAAAAGAAACTATAGACTAATCGGCCTGCCATTTGTCATTGGGAATATATTGAAACCCATTATTAAAGGACATAATAGCTGACCATTTAGAAAATCATGTTAAAATCAAGTAAAGTCAACATGGTTTTATTAAAGAGTAAACATGTCTGATAGATTAGTTATTTGAAGATGTAACAAGCAGGTGGATAAAGGTGAACCGTCGATGTAGCATATTTGGATTTCCAAAAGGCATTTGAAAAGGTGCCAAATAAAAGATGACTAAGAACGAACATAAGAACTCTTGGTGGTGGGGTGGGCATAATTTATTAGCATAGATAGAGGATTGTTTAATAACAGGAAACAGAGAGTTGGGATAAATGCGCCATTTTCAGATTGGCAAACTGTAGTTAGTGGAGTGCCACAATGATCAGTAAGTCTCAGCTACAGCAGGGGTGAAGTTTATGCTAAGTGGAGCTTCATGAGCTGTGGAGGCCACATTCCCACATTAAAACTTTTCTATGTAACCTTATATGCCTAGAAATGTGGTTTATGTTAAAAATAACAGACTCATGACAAATGAAAACACAGTAAAGCAGTAAAGGTCCTTTTTCAATTTATTCACATCTTACAATGAATTGATCTTATAAAGGGTTGGAGCTTTGCACTGTTTTCAGATTTGTATAATACAGTCCATCATTTTGTCAATGCAGTCAAACATGTTTTCGACATTTTATGCTGCTGTGTGAAATCCCAAAGCACCTCGTAGTGAGAATGACTGCTAACTGTTCCAACATGTCCGCCTTGTGTTTTATAATGATGGATGTGGAAGTACCAGGTATTGCAGTACTGGAGAGGCTGATGACCATTGGTTAGACCTTGGAGTCTACCATTGGCTGTATTGCGTAGCTCCGCCCTGAAAGCGGGATAGAAGAGATGGTGCCGTCCCAGCAGCCTTCACTTTCTGTATCAAAGCTGCTGGGGAAAAGGTTCTAGCAGATTAAAGCCTTCAGTTATGGAATCACTTCGTCTTGAGTGTAATTGATTGCGCATCAATTTAATCTGCTACAACTTAAGTTGGAAGGATGGATCTCCGCATCAAACCGGAGTGCCTCCAGCTCAGCCCCCACGTGGATAACTCTGCTGCTATTTTTAAACACTGGCTGGCGTGCTACAAGGGCTACCTCGACACGGCCGTAGGCACCCCCACGGAAGGACAGAAGATGCATCTCCTGCGCTCCCGGGTCAGCCCTGGGATCTACCCCCTTATCGAGGAGGCGGAGAACTATGCTGCCGCTATCGAACTGCTAGAAGGACATTACATCCGCCCGGTAAACCAGGTCTACACTAGTCACCTGCTTGCGACTAGGCATCAAAGCCCCGAGGAAACGTTGGAAGATTTCTACCGGGCGCTACTGGTGCTGGGCCGAAACTGTGGCTGCCCGCAAGTTTCGGGGAGCGAGCACACGGAACTTTTAATCAGGGATGCTTTCGTGCAGGTATGAGCTCCCCCGATATCCACTGAAGACTCCTAGAAAGGGACACTCTGGGACTTAGAGGCACGGATCCTGTCAGGGTCCATGGACATTGCCTATAAAAACACGCTGTCCTTTGCACCCGATCGCGCGGCGGCGGCCTGGGCTGCGTGGCACCCCGTAGCGGCAGCCCCTCAGACCTTCCCCCTGACCCTGCAAGCCTGCGCGGCGAGACGGCCCGCTAACACCGCCGGGCCCCGCTGTTTCTTCTGCGGGTAGGCGAATCATCCCCGCCCACGCTGCCCGGCCCACACCGCCACCTGCAAAGGGGGCGGCCAGAAGGGCCACTTTGTGGGGGTCTGCCTGGCCCGCGCCGTGGCCGCGGTCTCCAGCGACTATGGACTGCCGCGGCAACCCTCCCTTCAGGCCTCGACCAGCTAGCGCTCACCGCCACCCCCCTATCCTAACGCCAAGTGCGACCTATGGGCGTGGCCATCTCCACGCTAGACGGGTGGGCGCCGCCATTTTGTCCATCGCCGCCACCATCTTCTTCATCCCCGGACACCATGTGCGACCCATGGTTGACGCCATCTTGGATGGGGCCCCAGGCCCCCAGCTTGGTCGACTATACACTGCCCGATCAGAACTCGCAACTACTTCATCTGGCCTCGGTGACATCTGGCCTCGGTGACACTGGAGCAAAGTCGACCCCGGACACTCGCAACGGCTACAACGACGGTCCTCATCAATGGCCACGAGACGTCGTGCCGGATTGACTCTGGGAGCACGGAAAGCTTTGTTCACCCCGACACGGTAAGGCACTGTTCACTTGTAACCCACCCTGTAAACCAGAGGATCTCTCTGGCCTCCGGCCCACACTCGGTGGAGATAAAGGGGTTAGGCCTAGCGAACCTCAGAAATTCAACAATTTCTGCCTGTACGTCCTGCCGCACCTCTGGACTTCCAATACCATTTGCAAAGCCTGACTTTTAAATTCGGCGGCCCTATACCTCCCCTTACTGTCTGCGGCCTCGCGATCCTGAAGGTCGACCCGCCTTCCCTGTTTGCGAACCTCACCCCGGATTGCAAACCCGTCGCCACCAGGAGCAGGCGGTACAGTGCCCAGGACCGGACCTTCATCAGGTCAGGAGGTCCAAAGGCTGCTGGGGGAAGGGGTCATCGAAGCGAGCAACAGTCCCTGGAGAGCTCAAGTAGTGGTGGTAAAGACCGGGGAGAAGCATAGGATGGTCATAGACTACAGCCAGACCATCAACAGGTTTACGCAGCTGGATGCGTACCCTCTCCCCCGTATAGCTGACCTGGTAAACATGATCGCACAATACAAGGTCTTCTCCACAGTGGACCTCAAGTCCGCCTACCACCAGCTACCCCTCCGCACTAGTGACCGCAAGTACACTGCCTTTGAAGTAGATGGGCGACTCTATCAATTTTTAAGAGTTCCCTTTGGTGTCACTAATGGGGTCTTGGCCTTCCAGCAAGAGATGGACCGAATGGTTGACTGGTACAGCTTACGTGCGACATTCCCGTATCTGGATAACGGCACCATCTGCGGCCATGACCAGCAGGACCACGACACCAACCTCCGCAAATTCCTCCCGAACCGCGAAAATCCTTAATCTGACATACAATAAGGGTAAATGCCTGTTTAGCACCGACCGTCTAGCCATTCTAGGCTACGTAGTGCGAAGTGGATTCAGAGGCCCCGACCCTGAGCGCATGCGCCCCCTTATGGAGTTCCCCCTCCCTCCCTGCCCCAAGGCCCTGAAGCGCTGCCTCGTGTTCTTCAGCTATTATGCACAGTGGGTCCCCAATTACGCAGACAAAGCCCGACCCCTGATCCAGTCCACAACCTTCCCCCTGTCGACGGAGGCCCGCCAGGCCTTCAGCCGCATCAAAGCAGACATTGCAAAGGCCACGATGAGCGCTATTGACGAGTCCCTCCCCTTCCAGATCGAGAGCGATGCGTCCGACGTAGCTCTGGCCGCCACCCTCAACCAAGCGGGCAGGCCCGTGGCTTTCTTCTCCCGTACCCTCCATGCTTCCGAAATTCGCCACTCCTCGGTCGAAAAAGAAGCACAAGCCATACTTGAAGCTGTGAGACATTGGAGGCATTACCTGGCCGGCAGGAGATTCAGTCTCCTCACAGACCAACGGTCGGTTGCCTTCATGTTCGATAACGCACAGCGGGGCAAGATTAAAAACGACAAGATCTTGCAGTGGAGGATAGAACTCTCCACCTTCAACTACGAGATCTTGTACCGTCCCGGGGAGCTGAACGAGCCTCCTGATGCCCTGTCCCGCGGCACTTGCGCCACCGCGCAAGTGGACCGCCTCCGAGCCCTCCACGAGGACCTCTGCCACCCGGGGGTCACTCGTTTTTTCCATTTCGTCAAGACCCGCAACATGCCCTACTCAATCGAGGAGGTCAGGATCGTCACCAGGGACTGCCAAATCTGCACGGAGTGCAAACCGCAGTTCTACCGGCCAGAGAGGGCGCACCTGATAAAGGCTTTCCGTCCCTTTGAACGCCTCAGCATGGATTTCAAAGGACCCCTCCCCTCCACCGAACGCAACACATACTTCCTGAACATGATTGATGAGTACTCCCGGTTCCCATACATAGGAGGTTTTATTTTTACAGCCAAATGATGACTTGCCTATTGCTCCACAATTTCACCTTCTTGTTTGATGTAACTCTGCTCTGATTGGTTTGATCCTATACCAAGCTAAGACAATTTTGACGAATCTGGAGTTCCCAGTGCAGAATTCCACCTTATCAAGGGAATTGGCATTGTGCTGGCAGTATTGGTTGACAATTTCGATATAACTGGAATTCCATGTCATCCAGGTTTGACTCATCATGATTTCACTGTATTTACAACCGATGATGTACTTGGATGAAGGAATCGAGTGTACTGTAGCAAAATATGTTAGGTAGGTTCTCAAGTTGAGGAGCACTGTTGTATTCTTTGTTGTAGCCGCAAAGAGAGAAAATCAGAGGTGGCACATGTTGAGCTTGTACAACATAGTGCAAGTGCAAGGAGTTTATTATACATGATGCTGCTCAAACAGGGTACAATTGTGAACTCCACAAAAACCCGCAAAACCCTCCAATGTTACATCACTCTTACACCAGCCAATGGTGTTATTCTGCTACATGACAAGGACACAACCTAATTATATCCTATCACAGTCTCTTTAAGTGAGTGGGCAAGAGGCAATACTGTATGAGGAACAGTTGAGGATTCTGGGTCTGTCCTCATTGGAGTTTAGAAGGATGAAGGGGGGGGGGGGTCTTATTGAAACTTACAGGATACTGAAAGGCCTGGATGGAGTGCTCTTGGAGAGGATGTTTCCACTAGTAGGAAAAACTAGAACCAGAGGGCACAATCTCAGACTAAAGGGATGAACAATCCTTTAAAACAGAGATGAGGAGGAATTTCTTTAGCCAGAAGGTGGTGAATCTGTGGAACTCTTTGCTGCAGAAGGTTGTGGAGGCTGAATGACTGAGTGTCTTTAAGACAGAAATAGATAGGTTCTTGATTAAGGGGATCAGGGGCTATGGGGTAAAGGCATGAGAAAAATATCAGCCATGACTGAATGGTGGAGCAGACCCGATGGGCCGAGTGGCCTAATTCTGCTCCTATGTCTTCTGGTCTTATAAAGTGGAAAAATGGAGAGTGACTGCGGAATGTTGAAGTACAAAGGGATCTGGGTGTCCTTGGGTACAAATCACAAAAATGTTAGCATTCAGGTATAACAAGCAATTAGGAAGGCAAATTTCACTTTTATTGCAAGAGGGTGGAATACAAGAAGAGGGAACTCTTGCTATAATTGTACAGGCATTGCTGGAACCAAGCCTAGAGTACTGCATACAGTTTCCACTTGCAGTTCAGAGAAGGTTCACAAGCTTGATTCCTGGGGGAAGAGGGGGTTGTTTTATGAGGAAAAATTGAGCTAGTTGGGCTTCTTGGAGTTTAGAAGATTGAGGGGTTATTGAATTAAAACATTAAAGATTCTGAAGAGGGCTTGAAGGATGTTTCCCCTTGTGGGAAAATCTAAAATGAGGGGCATGGTTTTAGATAAGGGGTCTCCCATTGACAATGGATATTAGGAAGAATTTTCCAGAGAGCAGTGGAGGTGGATTATTGAATATATTAAAGTTGGAGTTAGATAGATTGATCTACGAAAGATAAAAGAGTTACAGGGAAAGTGGGGGGGGGGGGGGGGGGGGAAATACAAGTAGAGCGAAGGCCACAATCAGATCAGCTGTGATCTTATTGAATGGTCAGGCAGGCTCGAGGGGCCTAGTGGCCTACTCCTGTTGCAATTTGTAGTATTCTGATGTGCATTTAAGTTTCTTTTTTTTCATACTGATTCAAAGTCAATTAACTCAGAACAGTTGTCACCCACAAAACTGGCTACTCCGAATTGAAGACTGGCTCAGGTAGTTTTCTGATACGGACGCTCTAAAAGTTCATTCTTAATTAATTCAAATTCAGTCAATTCATCAGCCATTGGTACAAACACCCACAACTAGCAGTCAATTGAAACCATTCCACCAATGGTGCAATTACCTAAACACACTCCGTTTATATTAGCTAAATTCAGTAAACTTGAAACCCCACTTAGCATGTCCAAGTCAACACTGATGGTGTTCAAACATACCACGCGATTATGCCGATTCTACATTTAGACTTATGCAAATTAGTTTGATCAGAACTCTCGGCATAAACTTCACCTCAGTCTCAATCCGTAACCTTGATGTATTACCTTATCTGAAGGTCTGGAGATGGAAACAATCTTCCACTTCCAGACATGCATGAGCACACCCTTACTCCCGATGGTATCTAAGAGATGAACGTCAGCATGCGGTCTTCAGTGACACCGGTAAGAACCACTTTAATTCTGCTAATATTCTCATTGAGGGGTTTTTTTGAGAGACAATTTTCAGTGTTGACATAGGCATTAAAAAATAATGTGTATAGTGCTGCCACCACACTGAATCCATGAGTGCTCAAAGTGAGATAAAAATGTGCCCCTCAATGTTTCTGTGGAGGATATCGAGGCAGGCTGTTCAGCTGTCATCCTATATGGCATTGATCAGTGTGGTGGCCAGCTTCATCATGCTAGGATCAGTTGAGGGTCAACCTCAGATGTGGGCTCTCCATTTCTGCAGAGGTAGCTATCGTGACTGGCACATGTAGAGCTAGGAGGGCTCTGGAGGAGGGGTTGGGGAGTTGGAAGAGGAAGAAGGTGCAGGATTCTCAATACCTTTACCCTTCTCACTAACCTCCACAGCCCTAGGTTGGCCTTCAGGTGGATTAGCAAGGATTGGTTGCTGGGGTGCAACAACCATCCATTCCAGCAACCCCAGTCTAATGTCCATTAAGGGAACACAGCAAACAATGATCTTTATTAGTGTCACAAGTAGGCTTACATTAACACTGCAATGAAGTTACTGTGAAAATGTCCTCATGTATTCCAGGGATGTCAGTGTTCACACATGGAGTAGCCTGATCCAGGTTACGGAGTGAGTCTTGCACTTTTCCTTGGTGGTGACATTGCTCTTGCATCCACTCCGAGTGAATCTGCATTTGTCTTCTCATGAGGGTGGCCATGCTTACATACTGGAGCTCATATGGTTGAGCCCCCGAGACAAGGTAGAGGTTCATCGCAGCCATGAACCCCTCCATTCACAGTGCATGAGGTTGCTTTAGCCTCAGGGAATTCCGCCAAATAGCCACACATCTGCTGTCAATTGTCAAATACTATACCCAAAGAGGTGATGCCCGAGGTGTCCTTGCCCACTTAAACATTGTGACATTCTTCACTCTTTCAAAAGAGACTGTGCACAGATATTACCTCTTGTTGTACACCAGTGCAGTTCCTTCACTGAATGCTTTAGATACTCTACAACCCTCTGACATGCTAGTTGATAGACATCAGTTCAGGCGGGACGCTGAGAAGCAGTGAACCGATGCTTTAATAAGCTAAATATGTGCCGACCTGTAGCTCCTCCCACACTACAGGGCTGACCCAGGTCAACAGGCTTTATACCTCCACAGCTGGGCGGAGCCACAGGCGGAGCCAACAGCAGCACCAATAATAACATTCCAACAGTACAACAGCAACAACCAATAACAGAACAGCAATAACAATAAGTATATACAACAGTGGAGATAACAATACTAATAGAACAGTGGGACATATATACAACAGCCTTACGCAGCAGCCTTACGCAGCCATACGTGGCTCACCACATTCACCCCCCGTTAAAAAAAAAGTCCGGCGGGGGTGAGAGGGACTCACAAGTTCAGTCTCACAGGAGGATGAATTGTTCGCTGCGAACGCCTCAGCTCCGGCTGCGGCGTGGACACTGGCGTCAAAATCTTCGGCTCCGGGAGAACATCGTCCGCACAACAGGGTCCCGGATAGGGTGATGATGCAGAGGCAGGGCTAAAGGACCCTGTGGGAGTTGTTGGTGAAGGTCGGGAAGTGGGTGGGGAGGTGGCTGGGAGGGTGGGAGGGGCGCGGTGATAATGGGCGCGGGGGTACCCGCGGGAGCCAGGTCCCGGAGGCAGACTGTGTCCTGTAGTCCATCGCGGTGTGCCACATACACCAATCTGAGGGTTCGCGTGGAGAAGCTGAACCCGCTCGACCAGGGGATCGGCCTTATGGCTCCTCACCTGTTTCCGTAGGAGGACCGGCCCAGGTTTTGTTAACCAGGCCGGGAGTGAGACCCCGGAGATCGAAGTCCTGGGAAAGACAAATAGACGGTTGTGAGGGGTCTCGTTTGTGGCAGTACACAGAAACGAGCGGATGGAGTGCAGCGCATCAGGGACCACCTCTGGCTAGCGTGAGACTGGGAGACTTCTAGACCGTAGTGCCAGAAGGACGGCCTTCCTGACCGGGGCATTCTCCCTCTCCACCTGCCCGTTCCCCCGAGGGTGTAGCTGGTAGTCCTGCTCGAGGCGACGCCCTTACTGAACAGGTACTGACGCAGCTCCTCACTCATAAAAGTGGAGCGCCGAGCGCTATGTATATAGGCGGGGAAACCAAACAGGGAGAAAATGCTGCACAGGGCCTTGATGACAGTGGCAGAGGACATGGGATTGCAAACGGGAAGCGGGAGTACTCATCAACAACGTTGAGAAAGTACATATTACGGTCAGTTACCCTTTGAAGTCCATGCTGAGGCGTTCAAAAGGGCGGGAGGCCTTCACCAGGTGAGCCTTGTCCAGCCGATAGAATTGAGGCTTGCACTCTGCACAGATTTGGCAATCCCTGGTCACAGCCCTGACATAGTCAGTGGAGTAGGGCAGGTTGCGGGCCTTGACAAAGTGAAGAAGCCGGGTGACCACTGGGTGACAGAGGTCGTTGTGGATGGCCCGTAACCGGTCTGTTTGCGCGCTGGCACATACACCGCGGGACAGGGCATCTGGGGGCTCGTTGAGCTTCCCAGGGCGATACAAGATGTCGTAGTTATAGGTGGAGAGTTCGATTCTCCACCGCAAAATCTTATCGTTCTTAATCTTGCCCCGCTGCGTGTTATCTCCTGCCAGCCAGGTAATGCCTCCAGTCTCGCACAGCTTCCACAATGGCTTGTGCCCCCTTCTCGACGGAGGAGTGTCGAATCTCGGAGGCATGGAGGGTACGGGGAAAAAAAGGCGACAGGCCTTCCTGCCTGGTTGAGGGTGGCGGCCAGGGCAAAGTCAGATGCATCGCTCTCCACCTGGAATGGAAGGGATTCATCCACAGTGTGCATCGTGGCCTTGGCAATGTTGGCTCTAATGCGGTTGAAAGCCAAGCGGGCCTCAGCAGTCAGGGGAAAAATGGTGGACTTAATGAGTGGGCGGGCCTTGACCGCGTAGTTGGGGACCCACTGGGCATAATACGAGAAAAAAACCCAGGCATCGTTTCAGGGCCTTGGGGCAGTGGGGAAGGGGGAGCATGCGGTCAGGGTCGGGCCCAAGGACACCGTTTTCCATGACATAGCTGAAGATGGCTAGCCGGGTTGTGCGGAAAACGCAATTCTCCTTATTGTAGGTTAAATTAAGGAGTCGGGCAGTGAGGAGGAATTTGTCTAGGTTTGCGTCATGGTCCTGCAGGTCATGGCCACAGGTGGCGACATTATCCAAGTACGGAAACATGGCCGCAGCGGTCCACTGTTCGTTGGAAGACCGAAACCCCATTGGTGACGCCGAAGGGGACCCTGAGGAAATGGAGGTGACGCCGAAGGGGACCCTGAGGAAATGGAAGAGGCGGCCATCTGCCTCGAAGGCAGTGTACTGGCGGTCTTCCGGCCAGATAGGGAGCTGGTGGTACGCGGACCTCAAGTCTACCGTAGAGAAGACTCGATACTGCGCAATCTGATTGACCATATCAGATATGCATGGAAGGGGGTACGCATCGAGCTGCGTGTACCGGTTGATCATCAACTACCATCTGGTTCTTTTCCCCGGTCCAGACGACCACCACTTGCGCTCTCCAGGGGCTGTTGCTGGCCTCGATGATCCCTTCCTCTAGGAGCCGCTGAACCTCTGACCTGACGAAGGCCCTGTCCTGAGCACTGTCCGTTTGCTCCGGGTGGCGACGGGCTTACAGTCTGGGGTGAGGTTCGCGAAGAGCGAGGGAGGGGCGACCTTCAGGGTCACGAGGCTACAGATCGAGAGAGGGGGCAGGGGTCCCCCGAATTTTAGTGTTAGGCTTCTAAGGCTGCACTGGAAATCTAACCCGAGCAGGAGGGGAGCGCAGAGATGAGGGAGGACATAGAGCTTAAAGTTAGTGTACTCTACGCCTTGTCTTGACAGGTTTACGACGCAATACCCCCGGATCTGTACGAAGTGCGAACCCGACGCGAGGGATATAGTCTGCGAGACGGGGAGGACCTGGAGGGGGTAGGTGCTTTACTATATCCGGGTAGACAAAACTATCTGTGCTCCCGGAGTCGAAGAGGCAGGATGTCTCCTGCCCGTTGTGTTTGACAGCCATCATCGAATTTCGCAGATAGTAAGGCAGAGACTGGTCGAGCTGGACCGAGCGGAGGTAATGCGAAGGACTATCTGTGGCAGCAGCGTGATCACAAAATGGCGGCGTCGACGATGTCGGCCAAGATGGCGGTGGCCACTGGTCGCGTGTGGCGGGCCGCACCAGCGACGACGACCAAGATGGCATCCTCCACGGGTTGCATGCAGCGGATCGTCCTCCACGGGTCGCACGCAGCGGAGGACGCATCGGAAGGGGGCGGTCCCGGCAGGTACGATGCCATGTTGTGGGGTCTGTGAGCCTCAGACCGACCGACTTTTGATTTTGGGGCTTTAGAGCGGCTCAGACATACCTTCGCAAAATGACCTTTCTTGCCGCACTCATTACACATAGCGCTGTGTGCTGGGCAGCGCTGCCGGGGATGCTGGCCACGCCCGCAGAAATAACAGCAAGGTCCTCCGGAGCTGGCCGGCAGCCGTGCGGCGCAGGAGTGAGATACGCCTTGGTCAGGTGGTGGCTTCGCCTCTGACATCCCCGAGGATGCCGCGTGGTCGGACGGGAAGACCTCGAGGCTCCGGAAAGCCACTTCTAATGAGGTCGCCAGCTTCACTGTCGCCTCGAGGTCGAAAGCCCCTTTCTCGAGGAGGCGCTGCCGGACATAGCTGGACCGGACTCCAGCCACATAAAAGTGTCCCGAACCATTAGCTCCGAATGCTCCGATGCAGAGACCGCCCGGCAGTTACAACTGCGGGCGAGTACCCTCAACTCACGAAGATACTCCACGAGCGACTCACCCTGGCGCTGACGCCATGTGGTGAGGAGGTGTTGGGCTAGGACCTCGTTGACTGGCCTCACAAACTGTTCCTGGAATACATCTACAGTCTCCGTATACAAGCCCGCATCTCGGATTAACTGGAAGATCCGGTGGCTCACCCGGGCGTTGAGGCGACGTTGCTCGAGTGCCGGGGAAACCGCAGCAGTCGAGGATTCGAGATAAGCCTCGAAGCAGCTGAGCCAATGCTCAAAGAAAGCCGGCGCTTCAGCGGCCTGCGGGTCCAGTTCGAGACGTTCGGGTTTGAGGGCAGCATCCATTATCAAAATTTTAGCTTATTAAATTGATAGACATCAGTTCAGGCGGGACGCTGAGAAGCAGTGAACCGATGCTTTCATAAGCTAAATATGTGCTGACCTGTAGCTCCTCCCACACTGCAGGGCTGACCCAGGTCAACAGGCTTTATAGCTCCACAGCTGGGCGGAGCCAATAATAACATTCCAACAGTACAACAGCAACAACCAATAACAGAACAGCAATAACAATAAGTATATACAGCAGTGGAGATAACAATACTAATAGAACAGTGGGACATATATACAACAGCCTTACGTAGCCATACGTGGCTCACCGCAATAGTATCTATGTTGGCAGACTGTGGGCTAGTCAGATGTGATGTTGCCTCCTTGGACAGGTCGTCCTCCTGATACGGGCAAATGAAATGGCCCAGCAGGGTGATTGAGCAACACTGGTAGCGGTGTGAGACACAAATGGAATATTAGACGTTTAGCCAGGGTCCCAGGTTCAATTCCCACTTGGGTCACTGGGGAGTCTGCACGTCTGCGTGGGTTTCCTCCGGGGGCTCCGGTTTCCTCCCACAAGTCCCGAGAGACGTGCTGGTTAGGTGAATTGGACATTCTGAATTCTTCCTCGGTGTACCCCAACAGGTGCCGGAGTGTGGCGACTGGGGGCTTGTCACAATAACTTCATTACAGTGTTAATGTAAACCTACTTGAGACACTAAAGATTATCATCATTATTAATTTATTTGAACTAAGATTTATGGGGTACACTTGTTTGCAATAACCACCCCAATCATACATGACACCAGGTTACAGAGACTTAGCCATACAGAACACTTAAATGATCAATTCTGAAAGTTTATTAACTATAAAAAAGGTAACAAATCAGAGAGATAAAAAGCAAAATGTCAACTAACAGTAAGGAGCAGTAAAACAATCAATAACAATAAAGCTTAACTTGAACAATTGAACAGACTTCTCACCACCCATCTCAGTCCAGGACACAAAGTGACAGCTCTGAAAACATCAATAATATGTAACGCCTACCGTTCTCAACACCTCTCTGTAAATATCACTCTCTCCATCTCTCTAACCCTTGCTACCCACAACTGCTCCTTGAGACCCTTTTTTATATCTTAAAAATATTGAAAGCCCACCTTAGCCAATTGTTGGAAAATAGCTAATTGATCTATAACTTGTCATAATAAAATACAAATCAGCCGATTGGTCGCTGGCTAATTACGCACATTGTCTCAGCTTTTAAGACAATGCTTTCTCTCAAGCTATCTCTCTTATCTTGAGGTAGGCTGAGTGTCAACCAATAATTGGTTAACATAACTGTGTCATTTGAAGCTGAGACTTGAACAGGAGCCTATTCATTCCCTCCAGTCAAGGTTAACAAGTCATATTGATTTTTTTAACTATCAGCCTGGGAAGGGCACAAGCTTCTTATTCCCACAGCATTTTAAGAATCTGTATTCACAATCAAGTGTTAAGAATTTGTTTAAACTCCACACAGAGTCACCCAATGCTGTAATTGAACCCAGGTCCCTGGAGCTGTGAGGCAGCAGTGCTAACCCAAATTGTGCTTCCTTTATCATGCAACCTCACCTTCATATTCACTCTCATCCCAACACCCCCTTGTGTTCAGTGAACTGACAGCATCACCTCCACCATTAACACCATGTTCCAAAGTTCTTCTGCCATTGCTTTTAGCACCTTCTATTGGCAATTCTCCATCCCTGGCAGTCAACCAGGCCTGGATAACTCCATTGATGTTTCCTCCACATTCCTAATCACCAAGTTGAAAAGATCATCTCCATCCACTTCCTGCCTCACACAAGTACCTCTTTAATGGCCTGCCTTTTAAAACTGATCAATTCACCCAACCTCCACTGTACCCACCTCAACCCTCACACTATTACAACAAGCTTATTTTGACCTTTGAGTTATTTAAAGAAAAGGAGTATGTGCACTTATTTGCTGCTCAATTATTCAAGGAAATTAGAATCATTCAGGAAAGAGTAGATTCATGTTAAGCTCAGTTATTTATTCTTCTTTTGCAAATTTGCATTGATGTTGAGGATGGATTGAAGAATATGTAATTTTTGAAGGTGAAAGTACTGGTAATGGAGACAAAGGGAGACTGTTGAACAGATGTAAACACTTGTTACTGATAAATCACTGGGGAGTCCTCTGAGATTCTCTAATGCTCAGCTCTGTGTTACCTTCAAAGTAACAAGCGACACTCTCACGCAAGGTTTCATGTCTTGGATCAGAATTTTAGGTGCGACATGGACGCACAGTGAGCAGACCTGGACGTGGCAGTGTTTTCCCGTTTTTCCAGGGATCATGGAAAGACTGGGGGAGGAGGTTGCGGACACCAAGGTGCGGCCCCCACAAATGTGAGTTTAAAGCACGGTGAGTGCAGCAATGGATTTGCACAGGTGCCTTTTTATTTTCAATTTCATATGTGTAGTTATCAGTTAACATTGTCAAGCATCAGTCTTCTTCGAGGCAATGCCCAAAGTGGTGGGGATGAGGATGGAGCCATGCCTGAAAGTGGCGGTCTTCTGGGTTTCAGACCAGCCAGATCTCTCCATGAGGAGGAGGGCGGACTCTCTTGCCTTTGCCTCCCTGATCGACGCCGTAGAATCCTGCTCGACTGGTGGTCAGCAGCACCACCCAAAGCTGCAGACTGGCTGTCCGACCTCTCAGAATCTCTCCAAATGGAGAAAATCAAACTCGCCATCCGGGGGTCGGTAGATGACTTCTTCAGAACGTGGGAGCCATTCACCTAATTGTTCCGGGACCTGTTTGTGGCTTCTCGCGGCCCCCCACCTCCCCCAAAGACATGATAATGTAATTGTCTCTCCAGTGCTCCTATGTATATACACTTCCCCAGTTTTTACTTTCCCATCCCTTGGTTTTTTATTTATGTGCTTTTTTTTATATATATAGTGAGCGCGATTCTCCGACCCGCCGCCGGGCTGGAGAATTGGCGGGTGGCCGCGCGGATCGCGCCCTGCCGCCCCGCCGCCGGGGCACCATTCTCCCACCCATGAGAAAACGGGCGGGCGTGCATGGCGCCGGGCCACACGGAGAATCACCGCAAATGGACGTAGCGGCGATCCTCCGGAGGCGCTGCGATTCTCCGGCCTGAATGGGCCGAGCGGCCGTCTGAAAAAATCCGAGTCCCGCCAGCGCCGTTCTAACATGCTCTGGGCCGGCGGGACCGCGGGGTTGAAGGGTCCGGGGGCGGTCTGTGCTGGGGGAGGTGGTCCAACCCCGGGGAGGGCCTCCGTAGTGGCCTGGTCCGCGATCGGGGCCCACCAATCAGCGGGCCGGCCGGCCTCTCTGGCTGCGGACCTCTTTTCGTCCGCGCTGACTCCTGGATCCCTGCGGCATTTGGCATCGGGGCAGGCGCGGGGATGCCGGCCCAACTGCGCATGCACAGACCCTGCAGCGCTGGGTCGACGCCGGGACCGGCAGCTGGAGCAGCGTGGGCTGCTCCAGCGCCATGCTGGCCCCCCCAGGACCCGAGAATCGGGTCTCGGAACCGGCCCCGGAGTATAGTACTCCCGTTTTGGCTCCGGCACGCTGGCGCCGGTGCAGAGAATCGCAGCCAATGTTTTTGTTTTCATTATCCTCTTTTTTGTTTCTCTTTGTGTACACCTGTAAATAGAACATGTGCGAAAAACCCAATAAAAAACATTAAAAAAAAACATTGTCAAGCATGTCTGTGTTTTTTGTTTCACTTCTTAAATGTCATTTTAAAAATGACTACTTTTCTCACAAGCGCTGAATGTCCTGTGTGTTTGATGGGTTTTGGCCTCATCAGTTCCTGGTGAAAGACCGCTGGATTAGCAAACTTTACTACAAAGGGAGTGATGTGACATTGTGTTCATGGCCTGGCTCTGTGTGCGATATCTGCGAAGGAGATGGTGCCCTTGGGCTCAGGAGGAAGGCAAGCGTTGGCAGCCTAGCTGAATGGGTGCTGAATGGTAGACTAGTACAAAAGGTGAAGTCACACGGGATCAGGGGTGAGCTGGCAAGGTGGATACAGAACTGGCTAGGTCATAGAAGGCAGAGAGTAGCAATGGAAGGATGCTTTTCTAATTGGAGGGCTGTGACCAGTGGTGTTCCACAGGGATCAGTGCTGGGACCTTTGCTCTTTGTAGTATATATAAATGATTTGGAGGAAAATGTAACTGGTCTGATTAGTAAGTTTGCAGACGACACAAAGGTTGGTGGAATTGCGGATAGCGATGAGGACTGTCAGAGGATACAGCAGGATTTAGATTGTTTGGAGACTTGGGCGGAGAGATGGCAGATGGAGTTTAATCCGGACAAATGTGAGGTAATGCATTTTGGAAGGTCTAATGCAGGTAGGGAATATACAGTGAATGGTAGAACCCTCAAGAGTATTGAAAGTCAAAGAGATCTAGGAGTACAGGTCCACAGGTCATTGAAAGGGGCAACACAGATGGAGAAGGTAGTCAAGAAGGCATACGGCATGCTTGCCTTCATTGGCCGGGGCATTGAGTATAAGAATTGGCAAGTCATGTTGCAGCTGTATAGAACCTTAGTTAGGCTACACTTGGAGTATAGTGTTCAATTCTGGTCGCCACACTACCAGAAGGATGTGGAGGCTTTAGAGAGGGTGCAGAAGAGATTTACCAGAATGTTGCCTGGTATGGAGGGCATTAGCTATGAGGAGCAGTTGAATAAACTTGTTTTGTTCTCACTGGAACAAAGGAGGTTGAGGGGAGACCTGATAGAGGTCTACAAAATTATGAGGGGCATAGACAGAGTGGATAGTCAGAGGCGTTTCCCCAGGGTAGAGGGGTCAATTACTAGGGGGCATAGGTTTAAGGTGAGAGGGGCAAGGTTTAGAGTAGATGTACGAGGCAAGTTTTTTACGCAGAGGGTAGTGGGTGCCTGGAACTCGCTATCGGAGGAGGTGGTGGAAGCAGGGACGATAGTGACATTTAAGGGGCATCTTGACAAATACATGAATAGGATGGGAATAGAGGGATACGGACCCAGGAAGTATAGAAGGTTGTAGTTTAGTCGGGCAGCATGGTCGGCACGGGCTTGGAGGGCCGAAGGGCCTGTTCCTGTGCTGTACATTTCTTTGTTCTTTGTTGTTTTGAATCAAGGCCTCCTTGGTGTCCTTACCTCGCTGGAGGTTCCTCATGTATGGTTCCTCGTCCTCACCATGTACCTGACTGGGCTTTGCATCTCAGACATCCTGTAGGGTAGTTCCCCCCTTGAAAGAGAAAGGTTAGGCAGAGCACAGCAGATAACACACCCTCTGGCAGATATTGTACAGCCCCCACAGAGTGGTCCAGGCATTGGAACCTCATTTTAAGCAGACCTATTCTCCTTTCTATTGTGGAGGCATGACAGCGATTGTATCTCTCCTCAGCCTCTCTCCTAGAGTTCCTGAGTGCGTTCATCAGCTGCATTTTCAAAGGATACCCCTAGTCACCCAGCAACCATCCCTCGAGGCGAGCTGTGGCCACAATCAGCCTTGACACTTGTGAGTAGCGCAGTATGTAGGCATCATTGGAGATGCCAGGCAACCTCACACAAATCTTTAAAAGTTAATGAAGTGCAGCCCAATCGTGGGCCACCCAGATGCCAGAGCCAGTCTTGGCTGGACAAAATGGCAGCCTCCCCAGATCTGTTCCCCTCCCCAGGGGGATTCACCAGAGAAAATTCACTCTTACCCAGATTTAGCTTGTACTCCGAAAAGGAGCCAAATTTCCTGAGCAGCCCAACTATCTCCCACACATTGGAGAGAGGGTCCGTAATATATAGTAACAGATAGTCCATATATAAGGACACCCTGGGTGGGATTCTCCGAGCCCACGCCAGCTTGGAGAATAAGCCGTTCCGACGCCCGTTCGCGAACCTCTGAACCCTCGAAAAACGCACGATCGTGGCAGGTGTCGCACGGCCCAGAGACTTGAGAGAGGTGGTCAGACGAGCAATTCTCTGGGCCCCCAACGATGCTGTGCCATGAATGGGCCGAAGTCCCGATGGCGTGACCCGAGATCACGCTGGCGTGGTTCTAATGTGGTATAAAAATCGTCAGCCAGCCGGAGGAAGTAAGGGTCGGCGTAGGGGGACCTCGGGCTGGCGAAACGGGCACGGCCGTGGCTGCGGGAGTGTGGGGAGGAGACCCCCCAGGGACTGGTGGGGGGGGGGGGGGGGGTGCTGGGTGGGGGGGGGGGGGTGGCGGGGGGAGACAGGCAGCCAGGTCGGCCGGGAACAGCCTGTCTTGACAGGGCGGTGCCAACGCCACGTATGCTATTTAGGCGGCCATGCTGATGGGTACCCACCCCGGGCGCTGGCTCAGCCCAGGACTCTCGGCTGTTTGGATGGGTGCCGGACCCCCCCCCCCCCCCCCCCCACGGGGCACCCCACCCAGCCTGCAGCACCCACCGGCGGGTAGATCCAGGGCCGCACTCACGGAGCCCCCGGTGAGGGCAGTGCCATCAAACGGTGGCCCTGGCAGGAGGGACGAGCAACAGGGGTTGGGGCACTGAGGGGGCGGGTGGGGGTGGGAGCATGGCTGGGGAGCGAGCTGCCAAAATGGGGCGACCATGTCACCCATGGCACCTGGTTGTGGAGGGGGGTATGCGCCATGATGAAACTCTGTCTACCCCCACCCCTTGCAGATCATAATGTTTGGGCATCTTCAAGCAACTGGAGGGGCCCTCCAGTACCCATCGCATAGGGTTGGCCGTCTCGTTGTGGTCTGCTGCGTCCTCCACAATATAGCCCAGCAGGTGGGCAATGTGCTGGAGGAGGAGGCGGAGGACCAGGACGAAGGGCACTCCTCTCCAGATGAGGAGGATGAGGAGGGGGGGACAATGTACGGGACATGGGGGCTGGACATGGACGGGAGGCTGCCCAACACCACTGGCAGGGCCAGCGAGTACGGGACAAGTAAATAGCCGCACATTTCACCGACTAGGGGGGAGGTGGGGGTTTCTGAGCAGGGGCACGGACACCACCGTACAGCATCACCTCACCACCCACCGCCCTCACCACCCACAACACCCATGAGACTCACCTCCTCCACTACCGACCAACCTTAGCTCTCACGCCACTGCATCAGCCGCATGCACACAACCCCTCTATTACACATCCACCTGCGGCACAACGAGCTGCGCTCACACGGTTGCTAGTGACAACGGGTCTGGTCCATGGCATGGAGAATGATGACAACCCGCTCTGCGATGAGCTCTGAGCTCCACATTGTTAGATAATGTCTGACTCATGGCCAGAGTAACACCCTCCACCTGAGTGGTCCTTGTATGCGGGCTGGACACTGCATCAGATGGCCCTGTCGTCTCGCTGGGGGCGGGGTGACGTGGAAGTTCGGGGTCACACCCACCAGGGCTCAACGTTGCATCACCCCTCACCCACAGTGGCACTCAGTTCCTTGTCCACCCCACACGCATCGGACACAGCACAGAGGTAGCTTTCATCGGTGTTACAGTGTGTTTTGTCGTGTTGGGTGTTCTGGTTCACAAACAAGCCAACAATGCTGGAAGTGGTGTAACGCTATTTTATTAACTGTTCAACTATGTTAACACACTGTAAACGTGGGTATAAGCAATACCAGCTTAACTGTGGACCCTTTCCGATCACTAGCTATGGTGAGGCACTCAGCACATGGTGAATGTCTGTGATAGAACATAGAACATTACAGCGCAGTACAGGCCCTTCGGCCCTCAATGTTGCACCGACCTGTGAAACCACTCTGAAGCCCATCTACACTATTCCCTTATCATCCATATGTTTATCCAATGACCATTTGAATGCCCTTAGTGTTGGCGAGTCCACTACTGTTGCAGGCAGGGCATTCCACGCCCTTACTACTCTCTGAGTAAAGAACCTATCTCTGACAACTGTCCTATATCTATCTCCCCTCAATTTAAAGCTATGTCCCCTCGTGCTAGGCTGATGCAGGCTGTGAGCTCTGTGCTCTGAGCTGGCTGCTGCTAGAATGAGCGGGAACTCTCCTGTCCCCTGTCTTTATAGTGCTTGTACTCTCACTGGTGATTGGCTGCGGTGTTATGTATGCTGGTTGGTCCCACTGCATGTCCATCAGTGTGTGTGTGTGATTGCACCATAATGTTCTGATGTATATTATGACAGTTTAATATCAAAAGTTCTAAACATGTTCCCCAGCCCCTATAAATAAGCTGTGCCCTGCACCCGTGCCAACTTACTAGGTGTCTAACTTTCTGGCCTTACGGGCCCTATGACTACATTGAGATGTTTCCCCAGACGGTACAGCAGAAGTGCAGGTGGACTGCTGTGATTCCTGCCCTGCGACTAGGGTCCCCTTTGGCGCTCGTTTCCTTGGGCGGCCCGGCCTGGATGGGCCAGGCTGCACTTCGGGCGTCATGGATGGCATGCTGCCATCCTGCTCTGCCCGCTGCCCACCAGATGCACCAGTGACAGTCCGGGGGGGGGGGAGTCCGAGGTGCCGCGTGTTCCCTAGCCTCCCCTGCAGGAAGCACCGGCACGGGCCCTAGCACCTCCTCCTCCCTCGGGGTGCCTGATTGGCCCCAGGCTTCTCCATGGGACGAGGGTGCGAGCGGGGCCACTCCCCGAGGCACCCCCGACACCTGGCGCTGCCAGTCCTGGGGGCCTGCTCTGGTATCGACCAGGGTCTATAAGTTAGCGGCCATGGAGCTCAGGGAGTGGGCCATCCCTGTCTGGGTCTGTGCGATGCCATGTCCCGCTGAGACTGGGCCACAGTGTTGAGTGCCACTGCGATCTGAAACTGGCTCTGGCTCATGGCTGCCTGTGAGTGGGCAGCCCTGTCCTGGACCATGGACATCACATGCAGAGATAGCCCCAGGCCTTGCATACACTTACCCATGTCCGACACCGTCGCCCCATTGCCTCCACCACGGAAGCCACCCGTGTGGTTTTGGCATGGGTTGCACTCATGACCGGCACCACTTCCTGCTCCTGTACGCGGATGCATTCCTCCACCAGCCATCATACCCTTCTCTCATCCCCGGGTCTCTGACCGCCTCGGGTCTATGGGTGGGTGTGGAAATTCCAGGAACCCGGGACCTGTCAGGGTGGCAGCTGGTTGCTGGGGCCAGGCTGCCCTCCGACCGTCTGTCCCCTAGGCTGCTCCTACCCCCACCTGCTGTACCAGATCGGCTGTGTGGTGCGCACCAGTGAGTGTCCCAGAAGCCTCATCACTAAAGAGACCAACCGAGGTGATAGTCTCTGTGATGGTGGAGGGTGAAGGAGATAGCAGTGACGGTAAGTCCAAATCTGTGTCCTCATCAGAGGCAAGGTCCGGGGACTCCTGTGTTGATCCGTGGTGCGATGATCACTGTGTCATCGTCCTCTGTGTGTCATCGTCCTCTGTGTGTCATCGTCCTCTGTGTGTCCGTCCCCTGTGTGTCCGTCCCCTGTGTGTCCGTCCCCTGTGCGTCCGTCCCCTGTGCGTCCGTCCCCTGTGCGTCCGTCCCCTGTGCGTCCGTCCCCTGTGCGTCCGTCCCCTGTGCGTCCGTCCCCTGTGTGTCCGTCCTCTGTCCATCCTCTGTCTGTCCGTCCTCTGTCTGTCCGTCCTCTGTCTGTCCGTCCCCTGTCTGTCCGTCCTCTGTCTGTCCGTCCCCTGTGTGTCCGTCCCCTGTGTGTCCGTCCCCTGTGTGTCCGTCCCCTGTGTGTCCGTCCTCTGTGTGTCCGTCCCCTGTGTGTCCGTCCCCTGTGTGCCCGTCCCCTGTGTGCCCGTCCCCTGTGTGTCCGTCCCCTGTGTGTCCGTCCCCTGTGTGTCCGTCCCCTGTGTGTCACCTTACATGATGATAAGGCAGTAACCGTTCATCACATTCACCCCCTGTTTAAAAAAGGAGTCCGGCGGGGGTGAAGTGCCATCATAGGTCCATCCGTCTCGGCGGCCGGATCGTCCTCCTCGATCTCCTCAGTTCGGGCGGTGGTGCGGCGGGCACGGACGTCCCGGTTGAGGGCACATCCGGGAGCACAGCGGTCGGAGCTTCGGTCCGGGTCGGGGCAGAGGAACTAGGCAGGGCCGGGGGTAGCGGAGCCGGCGCTGGCGGGGTGTGTAAAGGGGGGGGGCAAGGGTAGGAGCACAGTAGGGGCTCACCAACGGGTGGTAGGGCCGGAAGGGGGTGTGTTGTAGGGGGCGACATGTCCTGCAGGGGAGCGGCGCGGGAAGGGGCGTCTGTGGTGGAGGATCCAGCGGGCGCCAGATCCTGGAGGGAAACCGTATCTTGCCTGCCGTCGGAGTACTCCACGTAGGCGTAACTGGGGTTGGCGTGGAGCAGTCGGACCTTTTCAACTCGGGGGTCCGTTTTATGGCTCCTCGCGTGCCTCCGGAGAAGAACAGGTCCCGGAGCCGTCAGCCAAGGTGAAAGCGAGACCCCGGAGGTAGACTTCCTGGGGAAGAGAAACAATCGCTCATGAGGGGTCTCATTTGTGGCCGTGCAGAGGAGTGACCTAATGGAGTGTAGGGCATCGGGTAGGACCTCCTGCTAGCGGGTGGTTGGGAAATTTCTCGACCGCAGGGCCAGAAGGACAGCCTTCCACACGGTCGCATTCTCCCTCTCCACCTGCCCGTTTCCCCGTGGGTTATAGCTGGTCGTTCTGCTCGAGGCGATGCCTTTGATGAGCAGATACTGACGCAGTTCATCGCTCATGAACGATGTACCCCGGTCGCTGTGGATATAAGCGGGGAAACCAAACAGGGTGAAGATGCTGTGCAGTGCCTTAATCACCGTGGCTGAGGTCATGTTGGTGCAGGGAATGGCGAATGGGAAACGGGAGAACTCATCGATCACGGTGAGGAAATAGGCATAACGGTTGGTGGACGGGAGGGGCCCCTTGAAGTCCACGCTCAGTCGCTCAAAGGGGCCCGAGGCCTTCACGAGCCGAACCTTGTCTGGCCGGTAGAAGTGCGGTTTGCACTCCGCACAGACCTGGCAGGCCCTGACCATGGCCTTGACCTCCTTGGTTGAGTAAGGTAGGTTGCGGGACTTGATGAAATGGACGAGCCGGGTAACCCCCGGGTGGCAGAGGTCATTGTGGATGGCTTGCAGGCGGTCCTCCTGCGCGTTGGCGCATGTGCCGCGGGACAGGGCATCTGGGGGCTCGTTGAGTTCCCCTGGACGATACTTGATATCGTACCAGTAGGTGGAGAGTTCGATCCTCCACCTCAAAATTTTATCATTTTTTATTTTGCCCCGTTGCGTGTTATCGAACATATAGGCGACCGACTGTTGGTCGGTGACGAGGGTAAACCTCCTACCGGCGAGTTAGTGTCTCCAGCACCGCACAGCCTCCACAATGGCTTGTGCCTCCTTTTCGACTGCAGAGTGTCGAATCTCGGAGGCGGTGAGGGTTCGGGAGAAGAACGCTACTGGTCTGCCTCCTTGATTGAGGGTAGCAGCCAGGGCGATGTCTGATGCATCGCTCTCTACCTGGAAAGGGATGGTTTCGTCCACCGCGTGCATGGCGGCCTTGATGATGTCGGCCTTGATGCGGTTGAAGGCCAATTGAGCCTCAGCCGAGAGGGGAAAAGTGGTGGTCTTTAGGAGTGGGCGGGCTTTGTCCGCATACTTGGGGACCCACTGGGCGTAATAGGAGAAAAGCCCCAAGCACCGTTTGAGGGCCTTGAGGCTGCGGGGGAGAGGGAGTTCCTTAAGGGGGCGCATGCGGTCGGGGTCGGGACCTAGGACCCCGTCTTCCACGACATAGCCAAGGATGGCCAGCCGGGTGGTGTGGAAAACGCATTTGCCCTCGTTATAGGTCAGGTTAAGGGCTCGGGCGGTCTGGAGGAACTTTTTGAGGTTAGCGTCATGGTCCTGCTGATCATGGCCGCAGATGGTGACATTGTCCAAGTACGGGTATGTAGCCCGCAAACCGTTCCGGTCCACCATTTGGTCCATCGCCCTTTGAAAGACGGAGACCCCATTTGTGACACCAAAGGGGACCCTGAGGAAGTGGAAGAGCCGGCCGGCTGCTTCGAAGGCAGTATAGAGGCGGTCTTTTGGTCGGATGGGGAGCTGGTGGTAGGCAGATTTGAGGTCGACCGTGGAAAAGACTCGGTATTGGGCGATCCGATTTACCATTTCCGCAATGCGAGGAAGGGGGTACGCATCAAGCTGCGTGAATCGGTTTATGGTCTGGCTATAATCCACGACCATCCGTTTCTTCTCCCCGGACCGGACTACCACCACTTGCGCCCTCCAAGGGCTGTTTCTAGCCTCGATGACCCCCTCTCCCAGTAAACGCTGGACCTCTGACTTGATAAAAGCCATATCTTGGGCACTGTAGCGCCGGCTCCTGGTGGCGATGGGCTTACAGTCGGGAGTGAGGTTAGCGAATAGCGAGGGGGGTGCGACTTTCAGTGTCGCAAGGCAGCACACCGTGAGGGGGGGCAAGGGTCCGCCGAACTTCAGTGTCAGGCTTCGGTGGCTGCACTGGAAATCCAGTCCGAGCAGCAGGGGGGCACAGAGGTGAGGGAGGATATAAAATTTGAAACGGGTGTATTTGGCACCCTGGATCGAGAGATCCGCAATACAGTACCCCGTGATTTGTACCGAGTGGGACCCAGATGCGAGGGCTATGGTTTGGGATGTGGGATGGGTGCGTAGGGAGCAGCGCCTTACCGTTTCAGGGTGGATAAAGCTCTCCGTGCTCCCGGAGTCGAAGAGGCATGCAGTGTCGGGCCCGTTGACCTGGACCTGCATCATGGAGTTCTGCAGGTGTTTTGGCCGAGTTTGATCGAGGGTGATCGCACCCAGTCGCGGGTAGTCGGAGTCGTAAAATGGCCGCTGCCGTTGGTCGCACGTGTCGGGTCGAGAAGATGGCCGCCGACCAGATGGCCGCTCCCATGATTCGCACGAGGCTGATGACGCGTCAGAAGAGGACGTGTCGGGTCGGTGCGCAGCAGCATTGCGAGGCCTGCGGGCCTGAGAGCTTGATTTTCGGGCCGGCTGTTCTTTGTTTTTCTGGCCCCTGGGTCTGGCCAGGCAGACCCTCGCAAAGTGCCCTTTCTTCCCGCAGTCGCTGCAGATCGCGGAGCGGGCTGGGCAGCGTGGGCGTGGGTGCTGGCCCTGCCCGCAGAAGTAGCAAGGTGTGCCCCCATGGTGAGCGGGTCGCCGCGTGGCGCAGGCCTGTAATACGGGCGAGTCTGAGGAAGTCCGGGGGGTACGTACCCAAGTTATGTCGGGCCACCTCCAGCGAGGAGGTGAGCGTTAGCGTCTCCTGGACATCTTTTGCCCCGTTTTCGAGCAGTCGCTGCCGGATGTAGGTCGAGCGGATGCCGGACACGAAAGAATCTCTGATGTGCAGGTTCATATGGACTTCCCCTGTCACATCCTGATGGTCACAGTCCCTGGCCAGCGCAGTGAGTTTCTCAACAAACTCGTCGAGCGATTTCCCCCGAGCGCTGCCGGCAGGTAGAGAGCAGATGCCGGGCGTGCACCTCATTGACGGGTTTGACAAACCGCTTGCGGAGCAACTCAATCGCTTCCTCATAAATCGTCGCCTTTTCGAGCGTGGCGGAGATTCTGTGACAACACCCGGGCGTGGAGTAGACGCAGCTTGCGTGGCCCCAGGATGGGAGTCTCTGCGGAGTCCAGGTAGGCCTCGAAGCACCGCAGCCAGTATTTAAAAATTTCCTTTGCGTCCGGCGTTCGTGCTTCCAGATTGAGCTTCTCTGGTTTTAGGCCTGCGTCCATCCTGAATCTAGTTTAGCCTAATAAATTGAGGTACCCTCAATAACGATGCTTAGAGATTAAACTGTAAAGAAGGCTTTATTAGGCTAATAACTATGCTACAGATTTGGACGAGAGCTGACTGCTATACAGACCATGAGGCAGGCCTTTATGTATGGCTCCCAGATGGGCGGAGCCAGAGGCGGAGTCCCCAGGGTTCCAAGCCTGGTCTTAAAGGGGACATCACCTTACATTATGATAAGGCAGTAACCGTTCATCACACCTGTGTGTCCGCTACCTGTGTGTCCGCTACCTGTGTGTCCGCTACCTGTGTGTCTGTCCCCTGTGTGACTGTCCCCTGTGTGACTGTCCCCTGTGTGACTGTCCCCTGTGTGTCCATCCCCTGTGTGTCCATCCTCTGTGTGTCCGTCCTCTGTGTGTCCGTCCTCTGTGTGTCCGTCCTCTGTGTGTCCGTCCTCTGTGTGTCCGTCCTCTGTGTGTCCGTCCTCTGTGTGTCCGTCCCCTGTGTGTCCGTCCCCTGTGTGTCCGTCCCCTGTGTGTCCGTCCCCTGTGTGTCCGTCCTCTGTGTGTCCGTCCTCTGTGTGTCCGTCCTCTGTGTGTCCGTCCTCTGTGTGTCCGTCCCCTGTGTGTCCGTCCCCTGTGTGTCTGTCCCCTGTGTGTCTGTCCCCTGTGTGTCTGTCCCCTGTGTGTCTGTCCCCTGTGTGTCCGTCCTCTGTGTGTCCGTCCTCTGTGTGTCCGCTACCTGTGTGTCCGCTACCTGTGTGTCCGTCCCCTGTGTGTCCGTCCCCTGTGTGTCCGTCCCCTGTGTGTCCGTCCCCTGTGTGTCCGTCCTCTGTGTGTCCGTCCTCTGTGTGTCCGTCCTCTGTGTGTCCGTCCTCTGTGTGTCCGTCCCCTGTGTGTCTTTCCCCTGTGTGTCTTTCCCCTGTGTGTCTGTCCTCTGTGTGTCTGTCCTCTGTGTGTCTGTCCTCTGTGTGTCTGTCCTCTATGTGTCTGTCCTGTGTGTGTCCATCCTCTGTGTGTCCATCCTCTGTGTGTCCGTCCTCTGTGTGTCCGTCCTCTGTGTGTCCGCTACCTGTGTGTCTGTCCCCTGTGTGTCTGTCCCCTGTGTGTCTGTCCCCTGTGTGTCTGTCCCCTGTGTGTCCGCCACCTGTGTGTCTTTCCCCTGTGTGTCCGTCCTCTGTGTGTCCATCCTCTGTGTGTCTTTCCCCTGTGTGTCCGTCCCCCGTGTGTCCGTCCCCCGTGTGTCCGTCCCCCGTGTGTCCGTCCCCCGTGTGTCCGTCCCCCGTGTGTCCGTCCCCCGTGTGTCCGTCCCCCGTGTGTCCGTCCCCCGTGTGTCCGTCCCCCGTGTGTCCGTCCTCTGTCTGTCCGTCCCCTGTGTGTCTGTCCTCTGTGTATGCGTCCTCTGTGTTCCTCTGTGTCCTGGGTCTCCATGTCGGGCGCAGGGCTGCTGTGGCGGCTGCCCTCCCTGTCGTTGCCTGCGTCTCTGGGGGCCACCGGCCGTGACACTGGCTGGGGGCGGGGCGCGCCGGATGGGCCGGGACCACCGCCGGCTGATCCTGCAAGACCCAAGACAGCATGTATGGTTAGACAGGCTGATGGGACTGCGGGGGTGGGGTGAGGGCCTGGGGTGCGGGATGGGGTGCGGGGCTGGGGTGAGGGGCTGGGGTGAGGGGCTGGGGTGAGGGTTTGGGGTGATGGGCTGGGGTGAGGGGATGGGGTGCGGTCTGGGGTGAGGGGCTGGGGTGAGGGGCTGGGGTGAGGGTGTGGGGCCAGGCAGGGGTGTCTCACTGTGGCGCACCTCCAATCTCGCAATCGGCAACTCCGGGTCCTCGGGTCCACTGCCCTCTGCTCAGTGAGAGGGTGCAATATAGGTGCACCCCTTCCGGTTTTCTCCCACTCCCTGCGGTTATGGGCGTTTTTCTACTGGGGGGGCACATAAATAGTGTTAGGTAGTCCGATGCATGCAGCCCATCGGTTGGGTCTATGATGGCTTGGTGCACAGGGCACCCGGTCAATGCAGCTGGCATGGATGGGTGCAGCCATGTGGATCAGTGCCGGGGTTTTACCATCCCCCTGGGGGGGTAGGGTGGTTGGTGCCAGTGGCTCAGTACTGGGTACTCACCCTGGCTGCCCTGAGTAGGCCGTGCAGCTTCTTACGGCACTGGTCGCCTGTCCTGGGTGTTGACGTTGACGGCAGCGTCCACCTCCCTCAACAAATGGTGATGCGTGGAGTCCTGTGGCCGGGTCCGGGGTACAGAGCCCTCCTCCTCTGCTCCACGGCATCCAGGAGCGTGTCCAGGTCGGCATCCCGTAACCTTGGCGTTGCACGGCGGGCGGCCACCTTCCCAGCATCGGCTGTGTAGGGGGGTTGCGTTATTTTAATGTGATGTGGCGCCACATCAATGACGCGGCCCGCGTATCGGACGCCAATCACAGGCTGCTCCCCTGCCCTTCTCGATATACCATGCTGGTCCCTTGTGGGCCGCAGAATCGGTGAGCTATGGAGCCCGTTGATGCCGTCGTAAAACGCTCCGGTATTTACGATGGCATCAACACTTAGCCCCATTATCAGAGAATCCTGCTCCTGATCTCCCTCTCCCCACGATCTATTGCCCTCCATCCGGTAGATGATCTCCATGTGATGGCCAGTTGATTGCTGAGGCAAATAACAGTGGAGACAACAATGTACCCCTGCTCAGTTGGAAATAACCCGAGCTCAAGGTATTTGTCTGTGCACTCGTGGTGCGGGCCCTGTATAAAAGCCCAATCCATGAAATTAATTTTTGCCCAAAGCCAAACCGCCCCAGGATATCAAAGAGAAAGCCCCACTTAACCCCATCGAATGCCTTCTCCGCGCCCATCGCAATAATCACCTCTGGCTTGGTCTCTAAGGAGGGTGACAGCATAACATTTACCAATCGCCTAACATTGACCGACAACTGCCGGCCCTTAACAAACCCAGTCTGTTTCTCCCCAATCACCTCTGGTAGGCAGGGCTCCAACCTCATTGCCAACACCGTAACCACCAACTTAGCATCAGCATTTAACAAGAAAATTGGCTGATATGACCCACATTCCATGGGATCATTGTCCTTCTTCAGGATCAAGGAAATTGACGTCTGCGAGGCCAGCAACATCCTCTGGGATGCATAATCATTAACATACCCAGCAGAAGTGGGACCAACTTACCAGCAAACTGTTTATAAAATTCACTGGGGAACACCCAAAGCATGATCCGATATAACGATTGCCGAGTAAGCTGCCCTGTTCACCCCAGGGAGACGAGACATACCCACTGCAAAGACGTCAATTCAGGAGGAGACCTGGATTTGTACATCTCCATAGCACCCCCCCCTCCCACAAGCACACACAGACACACACTTCCATAAACATCAATAACTCCTGTTGTATTCTGAGACTTGGGACTCGACTTATCCAATCTAGGATCCAAAACACAATAGAAGTCGCCTCCATAATTAGCTGATGAGAATCAAGATCTGGGATAGACGCGAGCACCTTGTTAGTGAATGCCGTTTCATCCCAGTTTAGTGCATACACATCGACCAAAACCACCGCCGTGCCCGTCAACGACCCATTAATGATTACGTGCCTCTCACCTGAATCTGCCAATATATTACCCACAGAAAAAGCCACCCTCTTATTAATCAACACAGTGGCCCCCTGCACCCTACAATCAAAACCTGAGTGATATACCTGCCACACCCATCCCTTCTGCAACCTTGTTTGATTCTTAATTCCCAAATGGGTCTCCTGTAATAGAAACACATCCAGCTTTAAACTTCACAAGTGCAGAAACACCCGAGACCTTTTTACTGGTCCATTTAAACACCTCACATTCCAGGTTATCAATTGGATCGGGAGCCTCTGCACCCCCCCACCCCCCACGCCCCACCCACCCACAACACAAACTCAGGATCAGCCATATCCACCCTGTGAGGCAATTCATCAGTGCCTCAACCTGCACTGGCTCCAGGCCCAGCTAAGATGGCCACCACACGCCCCATAAAGCCAGTCCCAAAACAAAGGAATCATCACCATCAGCAGTCCACCCCTTCTACCCTCCTCCTCCCCCCTCCCCCGCCACACCCATCCTGAAGAACAACCAGACAGCCAGCAGTAGAACTGTAGCCATCTGAGATGGCCACGTGCAAAGGGCCATGGGAATTATGGCCAAGCCAGGACTCAGACAGACTCCGAGCTTGTGTGTGTATTTGCAACTCAGATAGCTAGACGCGATCGAAACCCCCGCTCGTTTGCATTCTAATGGCCCATTTCCCCAGAACAATAGGACTGTACTCAGGTAACAGATACGGATACAGACTAATCGGCGCCACTCCCTTTACTCAGGGAGCCCAAACAGCCAAGGTCAATGACCGCTAAGGACACGCCCAGCCATCAAGGCCCCTTTATTGGCCATAATCGAAGGCAGTGATCGAAGCCTGTCGAATTATTGGGTCCAAATTAAGGACCGCCCCAAAGAGCGCGAAATCCCAGAGGGATAAGAAGAGACACAACCATGTGTTCGGTCTCTCTTGGATCCGGCCTATGCCAACCCAAGTGCAGCATAACGACCAGACAGACAAGTTCAAGACCAACGATCGCCACCAGACGGATGAGCCCAGCAGAAACAGAGCCACCTTTTCCTCCCAGCCACGCAAGATCTGGACAAAGGCCTTGTCCATCTGCATAGAGCCGGTTGCCCTGAAGTTAAGTATACGTTATTGTAGTTGTTAGGTGTAGTTTAACTTGTAGTGTTTTGTGTTGCATGTCGAAGTAATCCTTGTGTGTAAATGAACCACCTTTCAATTTGAACTGACAAACTGGTTGTTTGGTCTTTGATCCATATCCGGTAAAGCCTTGTGGTGGTATCATTTGATACCTGGCGACTCTAAAGAGCATCATTATTAATTAGCAACAGAACAAAAGCCCCTCCTCTTCCTGCCACAAGCCCAAACAAAACAGAAACAAAACATCTAAGCTCATTACCTTACAAAAATGAAATTACCCACATACATTGTTAGAAGCTGCAGACATCCCCGCCTCTCCACTCCCATTAACTCGCTATACTGCCAGCAGGGTGACCCCTGCACAGGGTAGAAATCAAAGTCAACACAACAGTATATAAAAGATCAACCCTCCCCACCCACACCAAATACAGACCCCTGGAGGAAAATCTCCAGTCGCCCAAAATAAAACCCAACAGTGCAATATACGAACCCCAACTTTGTCCAGAATGAACATCCACCAACAAAAACCAGGCACAACCCCAAGCCCTCCCCACACTACAAACATCCCCCACAAGATACAAAGACAGATGAATCTAGCAATGATCTAACAACAAACTCCACAGACCTCAAGCACTTTAATGCACCCCCAGTCTCTGTTTCTTTACAAACTCATTTGCATCCTCCAGTGTATCAAAGTAATAACCTCTGTCCTTGAAAGTCACTCAATGACAAGCCAGGAACTCCACACCAAACTTCACGTTGCTCGTGTACAGCACGACTTTTGTCTTGTTTTTAAAAAATATATATATTTTATTGAAATTTTTTTTCCCAAACAACAATTTTTCCTCTTACAAAACAAACGCAACAGTAACAATACAGAAATTTTTAACAATACACAAGTAACAAAACCCCCTTATCTATTGACCTAAACTAAACTAAACCCCCCCCCCTCCCCCTGGGCTGCTGCTGCTGGTCATCTGTCTTCCCTCTAACGTTCCCCTAGGTAGTCGAGAAATGGCTGCCACCACCTGGTGGACCCTTGAGCCGATCCTCTCAGGGCAAACTTTATCTGCTCCAGTTTAATGAACCCCGCCATATTGTTTACCCAGGCCTCCAGTCCGGGGGGTTTCGCCTCCTTCCACATGAGTAGGATCCTACGCCGGGCTACTAGGGACGCAAAGGCCACAACGTCGGCCTCTTTCGCCTCCTGCACGCCCGGCTCTTCCGCAACTCCAAATAGAGCTAACCCCCAGCCTGGTTTGACCCGGGCCTTCACCACCTGCGAAATCACTCCCGTCACTCCCTTCCAATACCCTTCCAGTGCCGGGCACGCCCAAAACATATGTGCGTGGTTTGCCGGGCTCCCGCCACACCTCCCACATTTGTCCTCCACTCCAAAGAACCTGCTCAATCTTGCTCCCGTTATGTGTGCTCGATGTAGCACCTTAAATTGAATCAGGCTAAGCCTGGCGCATGAGGAAGAGGAATTCACCCTGCTTAGGGCATCAGCCCACATACCCTCCTCTATCTCCTCCCCTAATTCTTCTTCCCACTTTCCTTTTAGTTCGCCCACCGACTCCTCCCCCTCTTCCCTCATCTCTCGATAAATCTCTGACACCTTGCCCTCTCCGACCCACACCCCTGAAAGCACCCTGTCCTGTATCCCCTGTGTCGGGAGCAACGGAAATTCCCTCACCTGTTGTCTGGTAAACGCCCTCACCTGCATATATCTCAAGAAATTTCCCCGGGGCAACTTATACTTTTCCTCCAATGCTCCCAAGCTCGCAAAAGTCCCATCTATAAATAAATCTCCCACCCTCCTAATTCCCCCCTCCTAATTCCCAACTGGTACCAGCTCTGAAATCCTCCATCCATTCTTCCTGGGGCGAACCTATGGTTGTTCCTGATAGTGGACCCCACCAGGGCTCCCCGCACCCCTCTCTGTCGCCTCCACTGTCCCCAGATATTCAGTGTTGCCGCCACCACCGGGTTCGTGGTAAACTTTTTAGGTGAGAACGGTAGCGGCGCCGTCACCAGTGCCTCTAAACTCGTCCCTTTACAGGACTTTCTCTCCAGTCTTTTCCACGCCGCTCCCTCACCCTCCATCATCCATCTACGTATCATTGCCACATTGGTGGCCCAATAGTAATCGCCCAAGTTCGGTAGTGCCAATCCTCCTCTTTCCCTACTACGCTGAAGGAACCCCCTCCTTACTCTCGGGACTTTCCCTGCCCACACGAAGCTCGTGATGCTCCTGTCTATTTTTTAAAAAAAGGTCTTGGTGATTAATATAGGGAGACATTGAAATACAAATAAGAACCTCGGGAGGACCATCATCTTAATTGCTTGCACCCTGCCCGCCAGCGATAGAGGCTGCATGTCCCACCTCTTGATGTCCTCCTCCATTTGTTCTACCAGCCGTGTCAGATTAAGTCTGTGCAAGGTTCCCCAGCTCCTAGCGATCTGAATCCCCAGGTATCGGAAGTTTCTTTCCACTTTCCTTAGCGGCAAGCCTTCTATCTCTCTACTCTGGTCCCCTGGATGTATCACAAATAATTCACTCTTCCCCATGTTTAGCCTATACCCCGAGAATTCCTCGAACCCCCTCAAAATTCGCATAACCTCTATCATCCCCCCCGCTGGGTCCGACACGTATAACAATAGGTCATCCGCATATAACGAGACTTGGTGTTCTTCTCCCCCTCTAATCACCCCTCTCCATTTCCTGGAGTCTCTCAACGCCATGGCCAGAGGTTCAATTGCCAACGCGAACAACAATGGAGACAGCGGGCATCCCTGTCTTGTTCCCCTATATAGTCGGAAATACTCCGATCTATGTCGACCTGTAACTACGCTTGCCGTTGGAGCCCCATAAAGAAGTCTAACCCAGCTAATAAACCCGTTCCCAAACCCAAACCTCCTTAACACTTCCCATAAATACTCCCACTCCACCCTATCAAATGCCTTCTCTGCGTCCATTGCCGCCACTATCTCTGCCTCCCCCTCCACTGGGGCATCATTATCACCCCTAATAGTCGTCGCACGTTAACATTCAGTTGTCTCCCTTTTATGAACCCTGTCTGGTCTTCGTGCACCACCCCCGGGACACAGTCCTCTATCCTCGATGCCAGTACCTTTGCCAGCAATTTGGCGTCCACGTTCAATAGTGAAATAGGTCTATAGGACCCGCACTGCAACGGATCTTTGTCCCTCTTCAAAATTAGCGATATCGTCACCTCCGACATCGTCGGGGGTAGAGTCCCCCCTTCCCTGGCCTCATTGAATGCCCTCGCCATCAACGGGGCCAACAAGTCCACATATTTTCTGTAATATTCCACCGGGAACCCGTCTGGCCCCGGGGCCTTCCCTGCTTGCATGCTTCCCAGTCCCTTAATGACCTCGTCCACCTCAATCGGTGCCCCCAGGCCTACCACCTCCTGCTCCTCCACTTTCGGGAACCTCAATTGGTCCAGGAACTGCCGCATCCCCTCCTCTCCCTCTGGGGGTTGAGACCTATACAGTTCCTCATAAAAGGTCTTGAACACCTCATTTATCTTTCCTGCCCTTCGCACAGTGTCTCCCCTTTCGTCTCTAATTCCTCCTATCTCCCTCGCTGCTGCCCTCTTTCGCAATTGATGAGCCAGCAGGCGACTAGCCTTTTCCCCATATTCATACCTCCTCCCCTGTGCCTTTCTCCACAGTACCTCCGCCTTTCTGGTGGTCAGAAGGTCAAACTCTGTCTGGAGTCGTCTCCTCTCCCTGTACAATTCCTCCTCCGGGGTCTCTGCAAATTCCCTGTCCACCCTTAAAATCTCCCCCAGTAATCTTTCCCTTTCCTTGGCCTCTGTTTTCCTTTTGTGGGCCCCAATAGAGATCAGCTCTCCTCTGACCACCGTTTTTAGTGCTTCCCAAACCACTCCTACAGGGACCTCGCCGTCGTCATTGACCTCCAGGTATCTCTCAATATACCCCCGCACTCTTGCACACACTCCCTCATCCGCCATCAGTCCCACATCTAATTGCCAGAGTGTTCTCTGCTCCCTTTCCTCTCCTAATTCCAGGTCCAACCAATGTGGGGCATGATCCGAAACCGCTATGGCTGAGTACTCAGCTTCTTCCACCCTAGAGATCAACGACCTTCCCAAAACAAAAAAATCTATCCGGGAGTACACTTTATGGACATGGGAGAAGAAGGAAAACTCCCTAGCCCTAGGTCTAAGAAATCGCCATGGATCCACTCCCCCCATTTGGTCCATAAACCCCTTAAGTACCTTGGCCGCTGCCGGCCTCCTTCCGGTCCTTGAGCTGGATCTATCTAGCCCTGGGTCCAGCACCGTATTCAAGTCCCCTCCTAGAATCAAGTTTCCTACCTCCAGGTCCGGTATACGACCCAGCATCCGTCTCATAAATCCCGCATCGTCCCAATTTGGGGCATACACATTAACCAACACAACCTCCATTCCCTCCAGCCTACCACTCACCATTACATATCTACCTCCACTATCTGCTACGATGTCCTTTGCTTCAAATGCTACCCGTTTCCCCACCAAAATGGCCACCCCTCTGTTCTTTGCGTCCAGTCCTGAGTGGAACACCTGTCCCACCCATCCTTTCCTTAGCCTAACTTGGTCCGCCACCTTTAGGTGCGTCTCTTGGAGCATAACCATGTCTGCCCTTAGTCCTTTCAAATGCGCGAGCACTCGGGCCCTTTTTATCGGTCCGTTCAGGCCTCTCACGTTCCACGTGATCAGCCTCACTAGGGGGCTACCTGCCCCCCTCCCGTGTCGACTAGCCATTACCTTCTCTAGGCCAGTCCCATATCCCGCCTCCGCGCTCCCGCTCGCTCCCCCAGCGTCGCACACCATCCCCGCCCACCCACTCTTCAGCCATTTCCTTTTGGATTTCCGCAGCAGCAACCCAGTTGTCCCCCCCCCTCCCCGCTAGATCCCTATCTAGCATGATTGCTCCCCCCATGTCACTTCCGTAAGTCAGCTGACTTCAACTGACCCCGGCTACTCCTGCTCACTCCTCGACCCCCCCCGTGTGGGGGAACTCCCATCCGCCTTGCGCCTATCTTCCCGCCTTATTCTTTCTGGCACGGGAACATCCGTTTACCTGACCCGCCTCTTATGGCGCAGCTCCCTTTCCCCTCCCCCTCCCCTTCCCCATTCTCCAACTATGTCCCGTCTTTCCCCCATCACCGGCGCCCACATTTCCCCAATGTCTCCCCCCTTCCCAGTTTGCTTCTCAATTAACTTCACCCATAACATTAACAAAATCAATAACAATAACATTTCCTGCAGCATCAGTCCCTTAGTTCCGATCCAATCCCTCTTCTTTGATGAAGGACCATGCTTCCTCCGCCGTCTCGAAATAATGGTGTCTCTCCTGATACGTGACCCACAGTCTTGCCGGCTGCAGCATCCCAAAATTCACCTTCCTTTTATGCAACACCTCTTTGGCTCGGTTGAAGCTCGCCCTCCTTCTCGCCACCTCCGCACTCCAATCCTGGTATATCTGTACCACAGCGTTCTCCCATCTGCTACTCCGCACCTTTTTAGCCCATCTCAGGACCTCTTCTCTGTCCTTAAGGCGGTAAAATCGCACGATTATCGCCCTCGGTGGTTCTCCCGCTTTTGGTCTTCTCGACGGAATCCGATTTGCCCACTCCACCTCCATGGGGCCCGTAGGGGCCTCAGCACCCATCAGTGAGCTCAGCATCGTACTTGCGTACGCTCCACAGTCCACTCCTTCCACTCCCTCAGGGAGACCAAGTATCCGAAGGTTCTTCCTTCGCGCTCCGTTTTCTAGGGCCTCGATCCTTTCAGTGCACTTTTTATGAAGTGCCTCGTGCGTCTGAGTCTTAACCGCCAGGCCCAGGATCTCGTCCTCAATATCTGTCACCTTCTGCTCCACCACGCGAAGCTCTGTCTCCTGGGTCTTTAATGTCTCCTTGAGCCCCTCAATTGCCTGTAGCATCGGGGTCAGCACCTCCCTCTTCAGCAGCTCCACGCACCGTCTCACGATTTCATCCTGCTCAGGCCCCCATGTCGCCTGCGCTTTCTCCGCCGCCATTTTGAACTTCTCTCCCTCTGACCTTTTGGTCGACGATTCCTCGGGCTGCAGCCGCCGCCGCCGGTTTTTTCCTCCTTCGTTTGGGGGGGACTCCCTTCTCCCACACCCCACACCGGGCTGGGTCGACAAAAAATTCCCCGTTGGGGCTCTTAAAAGAGCCCGAAGGTCCGTCGGAGCTGGAGCCGCCGAAACGTGCGGCTAGCTCGGCATCACCGCAACCGGAAGTCCTCGACTTTTGTTAAACGTTGCACGCCTTCTCACCAGCTTTGCCCCAACATTTTGGGATGTTCTGATGGCATGGCCCTCCCATCTACTGTCTTGATGGTCCTTCACCCACCTCAGGATCCGCTCCTTATCCAGCTATTGGTGAAACCTGACTATGATTGCCTGAAGTAGCTCCCCCAAGCTGGGCTTCAGCTTCAGCAACCTATGGGTCTGGTCCAACTCAGGAGGGGTTGGAAAGACCCCCTCCCCCACTAACTTTCCAAACATCTTGGACATATAATCCATGAAATTGGAGCCCTCCAGGTCCTTTGGCAGCCCGATGATCCATACGTTTTGCCGTCTGGAGTGGTTTTCTAGATCGCCAACCTTGGCCTTTAGCACTCTCTGCTCCTCTGCCAGCAACGTGATCTCTTCCTCCAAGGAGACAATCCATCACTGTAGTCAAAGAGCCCCGCCTCCACCTTCTGAATCATCGCCCCAGTACTGGGGAGGCGGTGGCGTTGTGGTATTGTCACTGGTCTAGTAAACCAGCTACCCAGAATAATGTGGGGACCCCAATGAGGGGGGCGGAGAAACCTTTAGAAAACTCCAAGTATAAATAAAGCTGGTCAGTTTGGAACCAGCAGGAAGGAGTGTGCAGCAAGGGAAGTTGCTGCTGCTGCTTTATATATATATATATATATATATGTTATTGTAAATAAATGTTATTACTTTGTATCCTTAAAACTCGTGCTGGATTCTTCGTGGCCCTCACAAAAATTGGAAACTCTCACATGACAACAATCTGGGAGGGGGGGATTCTAAGGAGACATCCACAACCATTCACTTGGGTTCAGTTTGGAGAGTGTATTAACCTACAGTGCTTAAAAGGGACTTTATGTGTTAATGAGACCATTGTTGCTTAAGATGTACTTTTTAATCCATGTTAATCTTTAAATCTGTATATTTGTTAAACTAAGGGGGAGTAAAGGAATGTTGTACAATAATCCAACTTTTCATGTTTAATAAATGTTTTTTTCCATTGTTAAAACTAATTTGTGATCCTGTGACTCTATTCCTCCATGTTTTATTCAAAAGAACATGAAACAGTACAGCCCTTCGGCCCACGATGTTGTGCCGACCATTTATCCTAATCTAAGGTCAACCTATAGACCATAGCACAGTACAGGCCCTTCAGCCCACGATGTTGTGCCAACCATTTATCCGAATCTAAGGTCAACCTATAGAACATAGAACAGTAGAAGTTACCATCTTTTGAGAAAGGGTCTCCTTCTGAGATCTACCCATCCAATTATAACATCAACTGGGATCATAACACAAGAAATCAGATCTGGGTTACTGAAAAGGATGGCCTGAGTACTAGAATTGTCAGAAAAAGGTACAAGTCAATGTTAGTTTGTTGTCGGGAAGCCATAAGTACTTCTTCCATTGGTCATGAATTGTAAATATAGAGTTTGAGTTGAGGTTAAATTGCTGTAGGGAAGCAATAAACTAATTTCTCATTGGCCAGGAGTTACAAATATTTGGGAAAAGTAATTAGTTATATTTACACAGGTGCTCACACATGGGCTTTAAAAGCTTCCTCCAAAGTGTATAAAAATAAGAGAGCAGCATGGGGCCTTTGCATTTGCAAAGTATTAGTCTCAGGAGACTTGCTAAAAGGAAGCTCTTTGTGGGAGAGAGTTAGGAGTTAGTAGTTGTGCTAAGTCAACTGGCAAGGTCTGAGATTGACCACAAAAAGCCCAGCAGTAACCATAGGCTAAGGATTGCTGTAAGAATCCAGCAATAAAACTAAGACTGTTGTAATACTCCAGAAGAAGGTCAAGGGATTGGCAAAAGAATCCCAAAGTGAGTAACATCACCAGATCTGCGATTGCCGTAAAAGTCTAAGGTATCAGTTTTGATTCAGTCTTAGAATTTAGTATTAGGATTTGAGTTTGCTGCTTTAGAACATAAGAACTAAGAGCAGCAGTAAGCCATCGAGCCCCTTGAGCCTGCTCCGCCATTCAATAAGATCATAGCTGATCTTTTTATAGACTCAGCTCCACTTTGAAGTGACAAAGATGATAGATGAGGGAAAGGCAGTAGATGTTGTATACATGGACTTCAGTAAAGCCTTTGACAGGGTACCTCATGATAGACTGGTACAAAAGGTGAAGTCACATGTGATCAGAGGAGAACTGGCAAGTTGGATACAGAACTGGCTTGGGCACAGAAGACAGAGGGTAGCAGTGGAAGGGTGCTTTTCTGAATGGAAGGCTGTGACTAGCAGCGTTCCACAGGGATCAGTTCTGGGGCCTTTGTTGCTCGAGGTGTATATAAATGATTTGGGAAGAAAATGTAACTGGTCTGATTAGTAAGTTCGCAGACGACACAAAATTGGTGGAGTTGTGGATAGTGAAGAGGATTGTCAGAGGTTACAGCAGAATACAAACTGGTTGGAGTCTTGGGCGAAGAAATGGCAGATGGAGTTTAACCCGGACAAGTGTGAGGTAATGCACTTTGGAAGGTCCAATGCATGTAGGAATTACACAATAAATGGTAGAACTCTTGCAGAGAGATCTGGGCATGCATGTCCACCGATCACTGAAAGTGGCAACGCATGTGGATAAGGTGGTCAAGAAGGCACACGGCATGGTGGCCTTCATCGGTCAGGGCATTGAATATAAAAATTGGCAAGTTATGTTGCAGCTGTACAGGACCTTAGTTAAGCCTCATTTGGAATATTGTGTACAATTCTGGTCGGCACACTACCAGAAAGATGTGGATGCTTTGGAAAGGGTACAGAAGTGCTTTACAGAGATGTTGCCTGGTATAGCGGGCATTAGCTATGAGGAGAGGTTCGATAAACTCGGTCCGTTCTCACTGGAACGACGGTGGTTGAGAGTCGACCTGATAGAGGCCTACAAGATTGAGTGGCATGGACAGAGTGGATAGTCAGATGCTCTTTCCCAGGGTAGGAGAGTCAAGTACATGGGGACATAGGTTTAAAGTGCGAAGGGAAAAGTTAGAACAGATGTGCGAGGCAAGTTTTTTACACAAAGGGTGGTAAATATTTGGAACGTACTGCCTGGGGAGGTGGTGGGAGCAGTACGATAGGGCATTTAAGAGACATCTAGACAAATATATGAATAGGATGGGAATGGAAGGATATGGCCTCTGTAAGTGCAGACAATTTTAGTTTAGGCAGGTACCATGGTCGGCACAGGCTTTGAGGGCCGAAGGGCAAGTTCCTGTGCTGTATTGTTCTGTGTTCTTTCTTTGTTCTTTGTTCCTGGGGCTGGTTTAGTACAGTGGGCTAAACAGCTGACTTGTAAAGCAGAACAAGGCCAGCAGCGTAGGTTCAATTCCCATACCAGCCTCCCCGAACAGGCACCGGAATGTGGCAACTAGGCTTTTCACAGTAACTTCATTGAAGCCTACTTGTGACAATAAGTGATTTTCATTTCATTTCATTCATTTTTTCATTTCATACTCGCCCGCTCTGCTGGAATCACCCCAGCGTGCAGCTGATTTTGCTAAATTACCACGAGCGCATTTGTTATTTCCCCCGCCACCTCTTTTATAACCCTGGGTTGCATTCCATCAGGGCCAGGAGACCTGTCTACTTTAGCCCTATTAGCTTGTCCAACATTACTTCCTCAGTGATAATGAGCGTTTCTAGGTTCTCACTTGAAATAGCCTCCTTGCCAACAATTATTGGTATGCTATTTGACTCTTCCACTGTGAAGACCGACGTTTGCATTCTAAATCAGTGATTGTTCTTTTTGCCAATAAGATTATTCCCCAACAACTTCCTCTAGGGTTTAGTATGTAGTTCAAGTCCCAACAAATACTGGGCAGTAATATACAGCTGGGAACATATTCTTATTCACAATGGATAGATCCTGTGAAAAGCAAGAGACGTTTCTTCTAATCTTTCTTTTGAATATATTTTAATTAAACTTTTATCGTTTTATACCTGAAAAACACAAAAAGTACAAAAATTACAAACAACAGCAGTAAACCAAATAATAAGAATAATAACCTTATAAACCCACCCCCCTTTACTCCCTTCCACCCCTCTATCGACCCCCCAACAGCTAACAGTGACCAATTCCTTAAAGTACAATATCAATAACCTGATGAATTGACTCACCTGAGGAAGGAGCAGCGCTCCGAAAGCTAGTGTTTGAAACAAACCTGTTGGACTTTAACCTGGTGTTGTAAGACCTCCTTACTGTGTCCACCCCAGTCCAATGCCAGCATCTCCACATCATTATAATATGAATGGTTGCCATCTCTGGTAGAAAACTTCAATTGACCCCCTCACTGCATATTTGACTTTCCTGAGGTGCAAAAACTCCATTAAGTCAAAGAGGATGTGACGATATTTATTAAGGCCCCCTCAGCTAATCCTCCCCATGCCTCCCACAGAAGGCGACATCACCAGAAATATCCGGAATGTCTGTTGAACGAACAAATTCCTTTTCTTCTAATCTAATGCAGTGAAAGTGATTTTGACACAAAGTTATACCTACCTCCAAACAATTTCAATTCACATTTTCAGCAGTTGGAATTCAAATCTAATTGTTGTGTAAGACAGGATTAAAGATAAATTTAGTTTCCATTTTCTTCATTAATGGTATCAAAATTTAGTTGGATGTGGAAGTAATTTGGAAAATTATTCTATTTTTTTACCAACTCATATTTTTTAATGTTCTGCTTTATGCTGTTATTGTATTACAACATACAGATGTTAGCACACAAGAAGTTTCACACCTGGCTGTGGATCATAATGACCTCAATGACAAAGGAACATGTCAGGATGGTATGGCTGTTGAGTAACAGTTATCTCTCTGTATCAAACATTAAAATTATTCTACTGTAGGCTTAGAAAGTACCAGCCTTCCCAACACTTTAATACATGGCTCGACAACAGGCTGCAGATGCACTTCATATAGCTCGAAGCCCAAGCAGGTGTGCAACTGTTAATGCAATTATTTTTACACCTTACACCATCGGTGCTCTCAAATGAGAACACAATTAATGAATCATATTATTGCTCACATATCAGTGCATATCAACAATTATTTTGGTGTTGACATAAAGTGGTTGTATAATGTAAGATTAGATATTCCTTTCAACATTTCTATCTCCCCTTATCATTCCACAATGCTCCTCCAGATTATTGTCAATGCTGCTTTGGATCTGGTATTTGAGTGGTTTCCAAGAAATTATAGCAGTGTCTAATCGAATATTTTTCTTTTGTTCTTTAAGGAATTGTGACCTCGGCTCTACTCTTAATCTCAGTGGTGCAACCAAGATCGTAATCTTGTTGCTTGGGAAATTTCAGTTGGTAATAATTGTCATAAAAAAGCACTAATTTGTAAAACCTTGCACTAAAGTATGAGATAAACCTCTTTGTCCTTTGATAGATGTGGCCCAGTAATAACCCATAGGCAGGTTCTCAGTAGGGGTTTGGGTGAATGGATAGCAGACGCTAAAGGACAAAGAAATGCCAGTGCCTGAAATGTCAGTGAGCCTGATAGAGTGAACATTAACTGACGATTCACTTGAATCCCTGTAAATAGACACAGATTGAAACTGGGATTGTTGGATTAGGAAGTTTATGATTATAATGCGTAACTCTGTAAATAAATATAAAATTGTGTAAAAGATGTGTTTCAGTTCTATCGTTGACCAATTGGCTTTTTGGAATATAACATGATGTGGAGATGCCGGCGTTGGACTGGGGCGGGCATAGTAAGAAGTCTTACAACACCAGGTTAAAGTCCAACAGGTTTATTTGGAAACACTAGCTTTCGGAGCTTTGCTCCTTCATCAGGTAAAATGGTAGGGCTGGTTTAGCTCACTGGGCTAAATCGCTGGCTTTTAAAGCAGACCAAGGCAGGCCAGCAGCATGGTTCAATTCCCGTACCAGCCTCCCCGAACAGGCGCTGGAATGTGGTGACTAGGGGCTTTTCACAGTAACTTCATTGAAGCCTACTCATGACAATAAGCAATTTTCATTTCATTTCATTTCATGAAACACAAAGGTTGGAAACTAAGATAACAAAAATCAAACAGAGAAATACTATCCCAGTAGCAATTGTGGAATATGGCAGAAAACAAATATTTATTACCAAGGTATGATTACCATCCTAAGGCTGAACTCGTATGACAAGTGGAAGAAAGAAGGGTGTATGTGGACATGAAATATATCACTACAGAAGAAGAAACCAGATATGGCCTTGGTGTTGTCACCGCATACAAGAAGTAAAATGAGATGCAAAGAAATGTTTAGTGAGCTGGATGCCTGTCATTTGGATAATGACGTTGTATGTTTCCCATGCCTGCCTGGGCTCCATGTTCTGCCCACCCTTGCCCTCCACCACATCCTCCTCATTGGACGAGGCCTGCCATTCCTCCTCCTCCTCCAGCACATCGCCCCTCTGCTGCGTGATGTTGTGGAGGACGCAGCATGCCGCCACAATGCGGGTGACCCTCTCAGCATCATACTGGAGGTCCCTTCCAGAAGGATCCAGGCACCTGAACCGCATCTTCAGGAGGCTGAAGCATCACTCGACCACATCCCTGGTCACTGCATGGGCGTCGCTGTAGCGGGTCTCGTATCGATCTGTGGCCTCTGGATAGGCGTCAGCAACCGTAACAGACAACCCCTGTCACCTAGGAGCCAATCCCTCAGCTGGCGGCGACGTCTTGAACATGTCAGGCATCGTCGAGTGTGCCAGGATGAAGGCGTTGTGAACACTGCCCAGGTACCGGGCACAGACGTGAATGATGAGCAGTTGATTGTCACATATCAGCTGCACGTCCATCGAGTGGAACCCCTTTTGGTTGGTGTAGAGCGGCCTGTCATCTGCAGGTGCCCGTAGGGGGACACGCATCCCATCGATCACCCCATGGACCCGGGACATCCTGTCGATGGCGGCGAACCCCGATGCCTGGGCATCCTGATGGGCTCAGCCCACATTGAACTAGATTTATTGACCTGCCTGGGCAGAGAGGGCCTCCGTGACGGCACGGATGCACCTGTGCATGGAGATCTGTGAGAACCCGGACAGGGGCCAAGGTGGATGGTCAGTGGGTGCGCAACCAGCACGGTCTGTGTCTGGGCCGGCAGCCCACAGTTGCTCCTCTCCGGGTCCTACCCCTTCTCACTCCCCTCAGGAGCTACCACACCGGTTTCACAATTTTTAAAAGCACAAGTGAACCGCACCGTGGGGAACATGGGCCCATTGGAGGGTTTTCTCCGGGTGCTCCGGTTTCCCCCACAAGTCCCAAAAGACGTGCTTTAGGTGAATTAGACATTCTGAATTTTCCCTCTGTGTACCCGAACAGGCGCTGGAATGTGGCGACGTGGGGCCTTTCACAGTAACCTCAATGCAGTGTTAATGTAAACCTAATTGTGACAGTAAAGATTATTATTAAAGGTTATTATTATCACATGCAAAACATTTCTGTTTGAGCTACCACTTGCAAAGTAACCTGTGTGAAGGAAGGATTTTATGGTTGCAACAGTTCCGTGATGCAATGAATATTAGTTGCCATTTCAGTATTTTTATTATTGCTTGAGATCACAGGATAGTCTCAGGTCAACAAAGAACATAGAACATACAGTGCAGAAGGAGGCCATTCGGCCCATCGAGTCTGCACCGACCCACTTAAACCCTCGGTTCTACCCTATCCCTGCAACCCAATAACCCCTCCTAACCTTTTTGGTCACTAAGGGCAATTTATCATGGCCAATCCACCTAACCTGCATGTCTTTGGACTGTGGGAGGAAACCGGAGCACCCAGAGGAAACCCATGCAGATATGGGGAGAACGTGCAGACTCCGCACAGACAGTGACCCAGCAGGGAATCGATCCTGGGACCCCGGAGCTGTGAAGCTTGTGCTACCGTGCTGCCCTAACAACAATAATATTCCTGCACAATTAAAGTTTCTTACAGGTAAAGTTTCAGACATTGCACTGGGACTCATCATGAGTGAAGCAAGGGAAAGAGTGTCATTGAAAGACATGCTCTACAAAAGAATAGGTTACCAGAAGTATGGCGGCTAATAGATCGCAGGGTGAATGCTGCCAACAACATCATCAGACCTGGTTCCTGTTGCAGCCCCAATTGAAAAAGATTAATTTTAAAAGCAGATATAGATTTCCCAGTAACCACTACGAGTAATCACTCCAGGATTTTGCTTTTTAAAACTTTTACTGTGACAAACAAACTAAAATCCACATGGACTAAACGTTACTTCATAGGCAATTCACACACTAAAGAACAGAGCAGGGCCTCCCCATTAAATTCTTAACACACCCGAAAACCCCATTCACCTGATGAAGGAGCTGCGCTCCAAAAGCTAGTGATTCAAAACAAACCTGTTGGATTTTAACCTGGTGTTGTAAGACTTCTTACATCTATATATTACACTGCACTCTCAGCAGAGAGGTAGTCTTGTGTGCAAAATCCCAAGTTCCTCCTGGCTGCAGCATCTCTCCTTCTTGCCACAAACGGGTATGTCTTCAGTGTCCTTTAAAGCGAAAGTCCCGTCACTCTTCTGTGCATAATCAAATGGATGTCCATTTGCAAGGCAGTCTCTGTGACTCCTTGTTCTTTAACTCTCCACAAGCATCACTTTTTCAAAGAATGAATCCATTCTCACCAATCCTCTGCTTGGTAGTTAACCCAAAATGAGTCCTTTTCTTCATTTTGTCTTCTTCCCAGAATCTTCCGGCCTTGTTACCCTCTCTCTCAAGCGAAACTAGGCCAGTGAATAGCAGGAGAGGCCAAAAACGAGAACCGCGCCAGGCACCAAACAGTCTGTGATGAAACCAGCCCTCTCCCCGAGGCAAAATCGGGATCTCGCCATAGTGTGGCGAGGAACCAATTATCACCACTTAAGCCCCATTTCCACACAATTAATGAGAGCCAACCCTAATCCAATGGCCTCCTGTCATTCACCGGCATTCCCAGCAAGTGCTCACGCTGGCGCCAATTTAGTACTCCTTTTTAAAAATGTGAACCTGGCAGAAGGGCTTCTGTGGGGAGCTGAGGAGATGAGTAGCTATCTTCCATCACAGGCAAAGAGACTGGGTGTGCTGGGCTTGCTGCCCCTGTGCTCGGCAAGGGGTGGGGTACCCTCCGCAGAGGTGGGCTGCCATGGGAGTTGGGGGGGTGCTGGGGCGGCAAACCCTGGATCATGTGTACCCGTTCCAGGGTCAACCCTTGTCCCTACCCATCTGTCGCAACGGCCACCTATAACCCCACCAACTGCCAAGGCCTCTGGCCGTGCAACTGAAGGTCACAACCTCTAAGGAATTGGCAGTTGTAGTTAAGTGAGCACTTCACACAACCCAAGTGGAATCCCAAGGGCGGGCGGGCCATGTAGCATGTGGGAGTCATTGCCTAGCATCCCAATCAGACCGCAATGCATGGACACTTTCACTGAACATTGCGGGAGGCAACACCACACACGCAGCAGGGGATGGGACACAGCTCCGGGAGACATGCCATGGCCGGAGGGTGGGTGAGTTCCATGGGGAGGGGGCCAGTGCCTGGTCTGGTTGACATGGTGAGCGGGTTTCTGGGATACAGGGTCTGAGGCCCGGTGAGGGGGGCCCGCTGCGGCTGGACGTGCGTGGGCACGGTGTTCCGGGTAGGGAGATGGGGTGGGTCAGTGGGGGAATGGAGGGTCCAGGAGTGGGAGTCACCGCTGTATGTCAGCCTAAGACCCTCTCCCAATGCCTTCCAGATATTGAACGCTATGACAGGGATGTTGGATGCAGAGGTTGCCCTGATGGTGCTGCCGGCTGGGCGATGTGGTCAGACGCCGGAGAAGGCGGCAGCAGCAGCGTCTGCAGATTCACGAGGCAGCGGCCCATGTACTGGACCCCGCCCCACACCCTGAGGACTGGGATGCCAGTCAGGCCAAGGAGGGTCGCAAAGGGGGAGTCTTGCGACGGCCCAGGACGTACAGATGGTCATTCGAACAAATGAAGGACAGTGTGTGCCGCAGGAAGCTCCGTCTCAACAAGGAGATGGTGTGGCGTCTGTGCCATGTCCTCGCAGACTTGGCACCGCGTGGAGGAGGAGGACAACCAGTCACGGTGTCTGTCAAGGCCAGTGCAGTCCTGAACCTTTATGATGTGGAGATGCCGGCGTTGGACTGGGATGAGCACAGTAAGAAGTCTTACAAGACCAACATGAAGTGCCCTACATTCACAGAAAGTGGTTGCACTCCCTCAACATACATCTCGTGTGTGACCACCAGATGAAACAAACCTGTTGGACTTTAACCTGGTGTTGTCAGACTTCTTACTGTGCTGAACCTTTATGCCACGGGATTACTTTAGGGCTCGAGCAGGGAGCTGTGTGGTATCTCACAGGCCACATCCGACAAGTGAATCCGACATGTCACGGATGCCCTGTATGCCCGAGCGGAAGACTGCATTGTTTTTGACATGGACCAGGCCTAACAGGATGCCTGGGCAGCAGGTTTCTCCGCCATTGACAGGATGTCCCAGGTCCAGGGGCTTATAGATGCCATAATGATGCCCTGCGCTCACCGGGCCATCTGGGAATGCCCTACATTAACAGAAAGGAGTTCCACTCCCTCAACATACATTTCGTGTGTGACCACCAGATGAAAATCATGCACTTGTGTGCATGCTTCCTGGGGAGTGTCCACGACAGCTACATCCTGGGCCAGTCGGTCATCCCTGGCCTCTTCAAGGACCACCCCAGGATGGACAGCTGGCTCTTGGGGAATAAGGGGTACCCGCTAAGGCCCTGGCTAATGACACCCGGTACAGAGGCTGGAGACCGAAGCAGAGACCCGGTACAACGAGGCCCATGCAGCCACCCGGGCTGTGATTGAGCGGTGCATCGGACTCCTCAAGATGCGGTTTTGATGCCTCGTCCTTTCCGGTGGTGACTCCAGCACACCGCCCGGAGGGTCGCCCACTTTGTGGGGCTCTGCTGTGTCCTCCACAACATCGCACAGCAGTGTGGCGATGTGCTGAAGGTTGGTGACGAGGAACATGTGGCAACCTCCAAGGCGGAGGAGGAGGGGGACGAGGACGAGGAGGATGAGTATCATGAGGAGGCACCGGACCAACGGGGGCTGGAGGACAAGGCCCAGCAGGAGGCTTCAGGACAGGCGGCAGCGGTGAGGGTCCGGCAAGGCCAGAGGGCCAGGGAGGCCCTCGTACTCGTCTGCTTCACCTAGGACGTGGCCTAGTCCGTTATCGCAACTGTACCCACCACCCCCATTTCCCCCTGTCCCAGAGTAGGTGTTAAATCATTCCAGGGTGTTGGGATTGTGTGGACACTGTGCGCGGGTCACTGTCGAGGGCAGGGAAGTGATGATAATCCGCAGAGAGCTGAGCGCTGGTGCTCCTCAATCTATGCCTTAGTCTGACCCCTGCCTGGCTGCTGAGTGCTCAGCCACACCCATCACCTGCACGCGGTGATGCATTGCAGAAGAAAGTGACAGAGACATCCTACTGGTTGTGCACAAGGACGTTTTTTGTTCAATACAGGTTCCCCACTCTCCCGATGGTGCCGACCCCAACCCCCTCCACATCTCTCCTCACCCCCTACCTACCCCGTACCCCTCACCCCCGGTGCCCTCAGTATTCTTCGACGTGCCTGGATTTCCTAGCTCTACGACTACGTCTAGGTGTCATCCCAGGATGTACATTTAAGCTGGAGGCAGCCAGCTGCTTACCTCGTTCCATGGCCCTCGATGCCACTGGCAGGTGTCCTCTGGGGGCTCTGGGACTGCAGGGCCCCGGTTCACCTGTCAAAGGCACATGCACAGCTGTGCCACCTCATCGTCACCTCATCATGGGACGAGTGCGGGTTGGCACCCAGCGCCCCCTCCTCCCAGTCAGTGACCGTAGAGCCCCGGGGTCCACTGTGGAACAGAGGGGCAGCTGGTTACATACATTCGAGTCTGCTCCGCCATTCATCACGATCATGGCTAATCATCTAACTCAATAGCCTAATCCTGCTTTCTCCCCATAGCCTTTGATCCCATTCTCCCCAAGTGCTATAACCAGCCGCCTCTTGAATATATTCAGTTTTAGCATCAACTACTTCCTGTGGTAATGAATTCCACAGGCTCACCACTCTTTGTGTGAAGAAGTGTCTCCTTATGTCTGTCCGAAATGGTTTACCCTGAATCCTCAGGTTGAGGCCCCTGGTTCTGGACACACCTATCATTGGTAACATCTCCCCTGCATCTACCCTGTCTAGTCATGTTAGAATTTTATAAGTCTCTATGAGATCCCCCTCATTCTACTGAACTCCAGCGAGAACAATCCCAACCTAGTCAATCTCTCCTCATATGACAGTTCCGCCATCCCTGGAATCAGTCTGATAAACCTTCGCTGCACTTCCTTGAGAGCAAAACATCCTTCCTCAGAGAAGGAGACCAAAAGTGCACACAACACTCCAAGTGAGGCCTCACCAAGGCCCTGCACAATTGCAGCAACACATCACTGCTTCTATACTGCTTCTATACTCAAAACCTCTTGCAATGAAGGCCAACGTACCATTAGCCTTCTTTACCGCCTGGGCACCTGCATGCTTACCTTCAGTGAATGGTGCACAAGGACACCCAGGTCCCGCTGCACACTCCCCTCTCCCAATTTACAACCATTCAGGTAGTAATCTGCCCTCCTTTTTTTGCTTCCAAAATGAATAACCTCACACTTATCCAAATTATACTGCATCTGCCATTGATTTGTCCACTCACCCAACCTGTCCAGATCTTGCTGTAGGATCCCTGCATCCTTGTCACAATTCACCCTCCCACCTAATTTGGTATCATTTGCAAACTTTGAGATGTTACATTTTGTTCCCTCATCCAAATCATTAATATATATTGTGAATAGCTGGGGTCCCAGCACCGATCCCTGTGGTATCCCACTGGTTACTGCCTACCAATTTGGAAAGGACCTATTAATCCCTACTCTTTGTTTCCTCTCTGCCAACCAGTTTTCTATCCACCTCAATACATTTCCCCCAATCCCATGCGCTTTAATTTTGCACAGTAATCTGTTATGCGGGACTTTGTCAAACGCCTTCTGAAAGTCCAAATATACCACATCGACTGGCTCCCCCTTGTCGACTGTACTGGTTATCTCTTCAAAGAATTCCAACAGATTTGTCAAGCATGATTTTCCCTTCATAAATACATGCTGACTCTGATTGATTCTGCCACTGCTTTCTAAATATTCCGCTATAAAGTCCTTGATAATGGATTCAAGCATTTTCCCCACTACCGATGTTAGGCTTACTGGTCTATAATTCCCTGTTTTCTCTCTACCACCCTTCTTGAATATCGGAGTGATGTGAGCTACCCTCCAATCTGCAGGGTCAGTTCCAGAGTCTATAGAATCCCGGAAGATGACCACCAATTGATCCACTATTTCCAGAGCCACCTCCTTCAGCACTCTGGGATGCAGATTCTCAGGCCCTAGGGATTTATCCGCCTTCAATCCCATCAGTTTTCCCAGCACCATCTCTCCACTAATGTTGATCTCCCTCAGTTCTTCCCTCTCACTAAACCATTCATTCTCCAACATTTCTGGGATCTGATTTGTGTCCTCATTTGTGGAGACAGAACCAAAGTATGTATTTAATGCTCAGTCATTTCTTTGTTTCTGTCTGCAGTGTGCCTACATTTCTCTTTACCAATCTCTTTCTCTTCACATATTTGTAGAAACTCTTAGTGTCAGTCTTTATGTTCCCTGCAATCTTCCTTTCATACTGTACTTTCCCCATCTTAATCAATCCCTTCATCCTTCTTTGCTGAATTCTAAACTGCTCCCAATCCTCAGACCTAATGGGGGCGATTCTCCAAAATGGAGACGAAGTGTTCGTGCCATCGTGAACACCATCGCATTTCACGACGGCGCAAAACGGGCACGGGGACGACCAATTCTGTCCCCCACAGGGGCCCAGCACGGCGCTGGAGTGGTTCACGCTGCTCCAGCTTCCCTTCCTGGCGTCAAATGGGCGCCGCGCCAATCCACGCATGCGCAGTTGAGCCGTGCCAACTCCCGCGGGGGACTTCTTCAGCGCGCCAGCCCCGACTCAAGGCCGGCCGCGCAACAAAGTAGGCCCGGGGGGTGAGAGGCCGGTCCGCCGATCGCGGGCCAGACCCCATCGGAGGCCCCCCCCCGGTGAAGGAGCTCTTTTCCCCGCCCCACAGGCCGCCCCCCGATCCTTCGCACAGAGTTCCCGCTGTCAGCGACCAGGGGTGAATGGCGCCGGCGGGACTCTGCCGTATCTGCGCGGCCGCTCGGCCCATCCAGGCCGGAGAATCGGCGGCTCTGCCGATTCCAGCGGCCCGTGGCCGGCGGCGCGTCAAACGCACCAGCGCAAATGGCGCCGATTCTCTGCACCTCGGAGAATCACGCCCAATATTTTTCTTGGCCAATCTGTATGCTTCTTCCTTGGATCGGATACTATTTATAATTTCCTTTGTAAGCTATGGATTGGCCCTCTTACCCCCTTTGCTTTTGTGCCAGACAGGAATGAACAGTTGCTGTAGTTCCTCCATGCATTCAAAGAACAAAGAACAAAGAAATGTACAGCACAGGAACAGGCCCTTCGGCCCTCCAAGCCCGTGCCGACCATACTGCCCGACTAAACTACAATCTTCTACACTTCCTGGGTCCGTATCCTTCTATTCCCATCCTATTCATATATTTGTCAAGATGCCCCTTAAATGTCCCTATCGTCCCTGCCTCCACTACCTCCTCCGGTAGTGAGTTCCAGGCACCCACTACCCTCTGCGTAAAAAACTTGCCTCGTACATCTACTCTAAACTTTGCCCCTCTCACCTTAAACCTATGCCCCCTAGTAATTGACCCCTCTACCCTGGGGAAAAGCCTCTGACTATCCACTCTGTCTATGCCCCTCATAATTTTGTATACCTCTATCAGGTCGCCCCTCAACCTCCTTCGTTCCAGTGAGAACAAACCGAGTTTATTCAATCGCTCCTCATAGCTTATGCCCTCCATACCAGGCAACATTCTGGTAAATCTCTTCTGCACCCTCTCTAAAGCCTCCACATCCTTCTGGTAGTGTGGCGACCAGAATTGAACACTATACTCCAAGTGTGGCCTAACTAAGGTTCTATACAGCTGCAACATGACTTGCCAATTCTTATACTCAATGCCCCGGCCAATGAAGGCAAGCATGCCGTATGCCTTCTTGACTACCTTCTCCACCTGTGTAGCCCCTTTCAGTGATCTGTGGACCTGTACTCCTAGATCTCTTTGACTTTCAATACTCTTGAGGGTTCTACCATTCACTGTATATTCCCTACCTGCATTAGCCCTTCCAAAATGCATTACCTCACATTTGTCCAGGTTAAACTCCATCTGCCATCTCTCCGCCCAAGTCTCCAGACAATCTAAATCCTGCTGTATCCTCAGACAGTCCTCATCGCTATCCGCAATTCCACCAACCTTTGTGTCGTCTGCAAACTTACTAATCAGACCAGTTACATTTTCCTCCAAATCATTTATATATACTACAAAGAGCAAAGGTCCCAGCACTGATCCCTGTGGAACACCACTGGTCACAGCCCTCCAATTAGAAAAGCATCCCTCCATTGCTACCCTCTGCCTTCTATGGCCTAGCCAGTTCTGTATCCACCTTGCCAGTTCACCCCTGATCCCGTGTGACTTCACCTTTTGTACTAGTCTACCATGAGGGACCTTGTCAAAGGCCTTACTGAAGTCCATATAGACAACATCTACTGCCCTACCTGCATCAATCATCTTAGTGACCTCCTCGAAAAACTCTATCAAGTTAGTGAGACACGACCTCCCCTTCACAAAACCGTGCTGCCTCTCACTAATACGTCCATTTTCTTCCAAATGGGAGTAGATCCTGTCTCGAAGAATTCTCTCCAGTAATTTCCCTACCACTGAAGTAAGGCTCACCGGCCTGTAGTTCCCGGGATTATCCCTGCCACCCTTCTTAAACAGAGGAACAACATTGGCTATTCTCCAGTCCTCCGGGACATCCCCTGAAGACAGCGAGGATCCAAAGATTTCTGTCAAGGCCTCAGCAATTTCCTCTCCAGCCTCCTTCAGTATTCTGGGGTAGATCCCATCCGGCCCTGGGGACTTATCTACCTTAATATTTTTTAAGACACCCAACACCTCGTCTTTTTGGATCACAATGTGACCCAGGCTATCTACACCCCCTTCTCCAGACTCAACATCTACCAATTCCTTCTCTTTGGTGAATACTGATGCAAAGTATTCATTTAGTACCTCGCCCATTTCCTCTGGCTCCACACATAGATTCCCTTGCCTATCCTTCAGTGGGCCAACCCTTTCCCTGGCTACCCTCTTGCTTTTTATGTAAGTGTAAAAAGCCTTGGGATTTTCCTTAACCCTATTTGCCAATGACTTTTCATGACCCCTTCTAGCCCTCCTGACTCCTTGCTTAAGTTCCTTCCTACTTTCCTTATATGCCACACAGGCTTCGTCTGTTCCCAGCCTTTTAGCCCTGACAAATGCCTCCTTTTTCTTTTTGACGAGGCCTACAATATCACTCGTCATCCAAGGTTCCCGAAAATTGCCGTATTTATCTTTCTTCCTCACAGGAACATGCCTGTCCTGTATTCCTTTCAACTGACACTTGAAAGCCTCCCACATGTCAGATGTTGATTTGCCCTCAAACATCCGCCCCCAATCTATGTTCTTCAGTTCCCGCCTAATATTGTTATAATTAGCCTTCCCCCAATTTAGCACATTCATCCTCGGACCACTCTTATCCTTGTCCACCAGTACTTTAAAACTTACTGAATTGTGGTCACTGTTACCGAAATGCTCCCCTACTGAAACATCTACCACCTGGCCGGGCTCATTCCCCAATACCAGGTCCAGTACCGCCCCTTCCCTAGTTGGACTGTTTACATATTGTTTTAAGAAGCCCTCCTGGATGCTCCTTACAAACTCTGCCCCGTCTAAGCCCCTGGCACTAAGTGAGTCCCAGTCAATATTGGGGAAGTTGAAGTCTCCCATCACCACAACCCTGTTGTTTTTACATTCCTTGAATGTTTGCCATTGTCTATCCACTGTCATCCCTTTAAGTAAGTCTCCCCAATCTATCAAGGCCAACTCAGGCCTCATATCCCTTTATTAAGATTCAGCACCCTAGACTCCGAATCAACTACTTCACTCTCCACCTTGATAAAAAATTCTATCATGTTATGGTCGCTCATCCCCAAGGGGTCTCGTACAGCCAGATTGGCAATAATTCCCTTCTCATTTCACTGTACCCAGTCTAAGATGGCCTGCTCTCTAGTTGGTTCCTCCACATATTGGTCAAGAAAACCATCCCGTATACACGCCAGGAATTCCTCCTCTACGGCATTGCGGCTAATTTGATTTGCCCAATCTATGTGAAGATTAAAATCACCCATGATCACCAATATTTCCTTATTAATTTCTTGTTTAATGCCATTCCCAACCTCACCAGTGCAGTTTGGGGGTCTATATATGACACCCATTAATGTTTTTTTGGTTTGAGTGCCGGCTGCCCTTGCATCACCTGGCTGTGCCAGCCCTGGCGGCTCCCCATGGTCTGCAACATCAACGCCCTTGGCGATGTTCCTCAGTGATTGGGCCATGCTCTGCAGTGCCTCAGCAATGCCCATCTGTGACTGGGACAAGCTCCGCAGCGCCTCGGCTATTCCCATCTGAGAGCGGGACATGTCCTGCAGAACCTTGTCAAGGTCAGCGTGGTACTGGGTGACATCCCCCAGCGAGGCGGACATTCTGCCGAGACCCTCAAATGTGGCCGTCACCGACTGCGCAACGACTTTGGCACCGTCACTCATGCTGCTGACGTCATGCACCAGGCTCTCCACTGCGGTCACCACCCTAGCAGTGTTGGCCTCAATGCCACTCATTGCTGGCGCCATCTCCTGCGGCTGTAGCCTCTGGGACTCCTCCAATTGGCTATAGATCTGCTAGAGTGACACTGACATCTCCCTCTGAATGCCCCGGCCACTCCCTAGCATCTTATCAGCTCCGGGTAACCCTGTACCAGAGGCTCAGCATCAGGTTGGGACCCAGCTGGGTCCTGGGATCCAGCAGCCCTCCGACTGCTGCGTTGTTTGAGGATTCCTGCTTCCACCTGATGCACATCAGCAGCAGTGTGGTTGAATAGTGTTGCTGGCCTCGCTGGGCTGAGCGCCGGAATGCTTGCAGCAATTCCTGATTGCTAGCGCACTTGGAAAGTTTTCCAGAGAATCGCCTTCTCTGAGTGTGCCTGTCTCTGAAAATGTGTGCAAGCAAGGTGAGCTGCCTCAGTACATTTCAATAAGTAACTTCAACATGTTTTACCCTCGGCTGCTCTGTCTATGACAACTAGGTCAAATGAGCTTATCGCCAGGCAGATTTTGTACGAGGAAACATCCCCTCCTCCTCCCCACCTCCATGTCTCCATTTAGCATGGTGGTACTGCCACACAACATGGTGGAGGATATCCCCAATATGAAGATGGGACTTTGTCTCCACACGAACGGTGTGATGGTCACACCTACCACTACTGTCATGAACGGATGTATCTGTGGCAGGTGGGTTTGTGAGGGTGAGGTCAAGTATGTTTTTATATTGTTAGTTTTTTTTACCACCTGCCGCACACCCAGTTTAACAGGTATGCCCTTTACGGCTCGGCCAACTCAGTCTGTGGTGCTGCTACCGTGCCAGTCTTGGTGATGGACATTGGTGTCCCATGCCCAGAGCACATTCTGCACCCTTGCAACTCTCAGTGCTTAATCCACGTGGCCAATAGTGTCCAACATGGAGGAGTACTGATTCATCAACCAACGGGGGACGGTACATGGTAATCAGCAAGAGGTTTCCTTGCCCATTTATGACCTGGTGCCATGAGAATTCATTCATGGGACCCAGAGATAATGTTGAGGTAACTCCCTCCCGACTGTATACCACTATGCCGCCGCCACCTCTGCTAGGTCTGTCCTGCCAGTGGGACAGAACATATCCTGGGATGGTGATACTGATGGCTAGGGCATTGTAAGGTGTAATTCCATATGACTTTATCAGGCTGTTGCTAGACTAGTTTGGCAAAGATCCCCACATATTATTAAGGAGGACTTTGCAGGATTGACAGTACTGGGTTTGCCATTGCCGTTTCTGCTGCTGAGGTCAATGCCAGGTGGTCTATCTGGTTTCATTCCTGATTTTGATACAACTCAGCGGTTTGCTCGGCTAATTCAAATGCAAGTAAGGCTCAACCACATTTTAGGTCAGACCGAGTAAGGGCAGATTTCCTTCCCTAAAGGCCATTGGTGAACCAGATAGTTTTTTTTACAACAATTGGCAATGGTTTCATGGTCACCATTAGACATGTAATTCCAGTTTTATTTACTGAATTCAAATTCTAACATTTGCCATGGTGGAATTCAAGCCCAGGCCCCCAGATCATTATCCTAGGCTGCTGGATTACTCGTCTACTAAATTTCCAACTCCTCCCTCTCTATTCCATTGGAAGTGACCCACTTTTCACGTTTTGAGTAATTATACTAACCATAGAATCTTAGAATCTCTACAATGCAGAAGGAGTCAATTCGGCCCATTGGGTCTGCACCGGCATTCTGAAACAGCACCCTACCTAGGCCCAATTCCGCATCCTATCCCAGTAACCCCACCTAGGGGCAATTTAGCTTGGCCAATCCACCTAACCTGCACTTTTTTGGACTGTGGGAGGAAACCGGAGCACCCGGAGGAAACCCACGCAGACACGGGGAGAATGTGCAGACTCCACACAGACAGTCACCCGATGTTGGAATTGAACCCGGGTCTCCGGCGCTGTGAGGCAGCAGTGCTGACCCGCTGTGCCACCGTGCTGCCCTTTGAGTTCATCCTGTGGGGTTATTAATAGAAAATTGGATCACACCAAAACTGAAGGATTGGGAAAAATGCCACCATTTATAACAAGAGAAACAAATCAAAACACCTGTCTGTTTCCAGATGGGTGTTGAGAGGAGAATCAGTGCTATTTAAAGTAACCCCACACCTGTCGGTAACAATTGTGTCTTCTTGCTGAGAGTGGAACCTGAGAAAATTTGCTTTATAGTCTGGTGGCAATTCCCCTTTGATTACAAGGGGTAAAACACACCCAAATTATTTTCGGTAAATAATTTGTTCATCAACGTTTGGGATATCGCTGCTCAGGAAGAGTGCACTTTCGTATTATTCACATCTGGTATTAATAATGCATGTTTCCAGTTCAGGCATACTACAGCAAGATATAGACTAAAACCCGCTTTATATATCCCCAATAATTCATGTCTTATATCCAAGGTAAAAAGATTGCTTTATTATTAAATCTCCTTCACCTCCATCTACTGCTTTCATAATAAAACAATCTCTTTAATAAAGCTGAAATTTAATGCAGATTTAAATAAGGGCTCATACCTGTTGTGGAGCATCAAATTAAAGACACTCAACTCAACACTTAGCTGGAAGTACATCAGGCAAAGTCTATTACAAGTATGTACACAGGGGAGATTATGGCTCGACAGTGTCTGGGAGGCAAATTCAATTCACATTCATTCAAAGCATACGTCCAGCTTCCTTTGATCTACATGTCAGTTAACCGTACCAATGTGATTGAGCTGTGGCTCCTCATTCAGTTCTCTACTTTGCTTTGTTCCCTTCCCCTGGTCATGTTTCGTTCTAAGTTTATCTTGAGTATGACTCAATGTCCCATGCTTCTCAATGCTAATTTGCAATTATCAGCTATTTACAGTGTTAGCAGTCTCCAGTTTTTATATTATAAATTCCCATGGTTCCCATGTTGTCAAGTGTCCCATCCTGTCTATGCAAGGAACGCACAACACTTACTTTAAGAGTGGTAAAGCATTTTAATATAAACCCTATTAATACAAGCCCCCTGGTTCTTCCTTCACTACCCAAAACATCACAATCTGTCTGAACCTTTCACTGACTTGCTCAATGTTTCCAATATTATGTTTCCTTTTTTACAAATTGATCCTTAGGGCTTGATTCACTGGCCTTATCGTGCTCTCGCTTGAGTGAAACGAGGCCACTGAATTGCGGGAGAGGCGGAAAACAAGAACCGTGCAGGACGACAAACTGTTTGCGATGCAACAGGCCCGCTCCCCGAGGCGAAATTGGGGTCTCGCCACAGCATGGCTTTAAACCAATTATCACCACTTATGTCGTATTGCTTATAATTAACAGGAGCCACCCCATATCGTGGGCGGGACAGTAACAGTGGTTAGCACAGTTGCTACACAGCGCCAGGGACCCGCGTTTGATACATGGCTTGGGTCACTGTCTGTGTGGAGTCTGCACGTTCTCCCCGTGTCTGCGTGGGTTTCCTCTGCGGTGCTCCAGTTTAACCCACAGTCCAAAGATGTGCAGGTGGTGTAGTCCCTAGGGGCTGTTTAGCACAGGGCTAAATCGCTGGTTTTGAAAGCAGACCAAGGCAGGCCAGCAGCACGGTTCAATTCCCGTAACAGCCTCCCTGAACAGGCGCCGGAATGTGGCGACTAGGGGATTTTCGCAGTAACTTCATTTGAAGCCTACTTGTGACAATAAGTGATTTTCTTTTCATTTCATTTCATCTGTACATCTGTACATACATCTGCACATACACCAGGGACTGCAGACAGATGTAACAGCCACAGCATTACTAGAGGGCATCAGAGAGACGGGTATAAATGGGCGAGCCCAAGGTAGGATCCGCCTCTTTCAGAAGCACAGTGCTGGGAGCAGCCGCACACGGAGACAGCTCAGCATAGGCAGCTTACCTTAGCTTCACTGGTCATACCTCTTGACTGTATTACATCTAGTTAAGCTCTGGAAACAGAACAAACCTACTGATTTGTATTTGTGTTAACTGGAAGTCTACAATCTTTATTCAGACTTAGAGAATAATATAGTTGGGTGGATTGGCCATGCTAAATCGCCCTTAGTGTCCACAAAGGTTAGGTGGGGTTACTGGGTTATGGGGATAGTGTGGAGGTGTGATCTTAAGTAGGGTGCTCTTTACAAGGGCCAATGCAGACTCGATGGGCTGAATGGCCTCCTTCTGCACTGTAAATTCTATGATTCTATCCAACGGCCTCCCGCCATTCATTGGCCTTCCCAATAAGTGGTCACACTGGCGCCGATTAGTACTCATTTTGAAAAACGTGAACCAGGCGGATGGGCTGCAGTGGGGAGCCGAGGAGGTGAGTAGCCATCATCCCTCACAGGCAATGAGCCCGGGGGCACTGGGTATGCTACCCCTGTGCTCGGGGAGGGGTGTGATGGGCCACCGAGGGGGGGGTTGCACCCTCTGTTGGGGGTGGGCTGTCATGAGGGGCTATGGGTGTTGGTTCTGGGGAAGTTCCCTGCGGGGCAGTGGGGAGGGGGGGTGGGTGGGGGCGGACATGCACGAGTCCACCATGGCAACCCTGGGCCATGTGTTTCCATTGCGGGGGCAACCCAGGTCTTGCCTGTCTGTCCCACTGACCACCCACAACTCCCACTGACCACAAAGGCCTCTTTATGTGCGGCTAAAGGCTACTGCTATACGGGAATTGACAATTGAGGTTAAGTGAGCACTTCACACATCCCAAGTGGTCCTGGTGGGTGGGCAGGCTACGTGGCATGTGTGGCTCATTGCCTAGCATCCCAATCACACCTTGATGCATGGAAACTGTGCTTCAACACTGCATGAGGCAGCACCACAGACACGGCGATCAACCTTCGATCACACAGGGGAAGGGCCCCAACCCTGGGCTCACATCCGCAGCTGGATGTGTTTTGTAAGGGCCACGAAGAATCCAGCATGAGTTTTAAGGATACAAAGTAATAACATTTATTTACTATAACATATATACATAACAGTAGCAGTAACTTCCCTTGCTACATACTCCTTCCTGCTGGTTCGTGAACTGGCCAGCTTTATTTATACTAGGAGTTTACTAGTGGTTTCTCCGCCCCCCTCATTGGGGAAGCTCATACTCCCACAGGATTGTGGGATAGTCATTAGTCCCCAGCCAATGGTAAGTAGGCAGGTGAGAACATCCCTCCCCCCCAAAGTCCAAGGAATCCACCGAAGACCCTGGCGAAGAAGGGCGTCGGACTCGTTTGGCCGCAGGCCGGACACCATTTGCACGCGGCGCTGGATCAGGCGGCGTGTAACGAGACGGAGACCGGCGCTTCCGTGATGAACGGCGCAACGGTTGTACATCCACGGCCCGTGGACCCGAGGATTCCCCCTCTGATGCATCCTGTGTCTCCATCTCGGAGTCAGAGTCTGCTGCCTCCGTCATGTCAGCGTCTCTATCTCCATTCAGTCCCGTAACAACCTGCGAGTGAGGCACCAGTGGAAGATTGTGAGGACTACCTTCCCTTGTCTCTGGTCTCTGCGGCTGTAGAAATGAGCTCCGGGGGCGGGGAATCTTTTGAGGGGATAGTCTTCTGGACTGAACGTGGTCTACATGTTTTCGCTGGAGACGACCCTGGGCTTGCACTTGGTAAGATATAGGGCCCGTTTGGCGAAAGATTACATGAGGAACCCATTGGGCACCACCAGCAAATTTCCGAACGAACACTGGGTCACCGGGCACAAACTGCCGAATCGGCCGATGCCGAGAAAATCCCTGTCCCTGCCGTTCTTGTGTGCGGCGTACTTTTGCGCCAATGTCCGGGAAAACCATACTAAGGCGGGTGCGAAGTCTCCAGCCCATTAGGTGTTCTGCGGGAGCTACCCCAGTCACTGCATGAGGGGTGGTCCTGTACGTAAACAAAAAGCGAGCCAGTCTCGTGTCCATTGATCCGGAAGACTGCTTCTTTAGGCCTCTTTTGAATGTCTGCACTGCGCGCTCTGCCAACCCATTTGAAGCCGGGTGGTAAGGGGCAGTGCGGATATGGCAGATGCCGTTCATCTTCGTGAACCTCGCAAACTCCTCACTCGTGAATGGAGTGCCGTTATCCGTGACCAGCACCTCGGGGAGGCCATGCGTACTAAACGATAAATGCATCTTTTCAATTGTTGCGCAGGATGTTGTCCCCTGCATCTTATGCACCTCTAGCCATTTGGACTGGGCGTCAATTAGTAGAAGGAACATGGATCCTTGAAAAGGGCCTGCGAAATCTGCATGCAAGCGTGCCCAAGGCCGCCCTGGCCATTCCCAGTGATGTAGGGGCGCGGCCGGCGGAAGCTTCTGATGCTCCTGGCAAATGGAGCAGGTTTGGGCCACCTTCTCAATGTCGGTGTCGAGGCCTGGCCACCAGACATAACTCCGGGCCAACATTTTCATTTTGGTCACACCTGGATGCCCATTGAGCAAGTCTGTTAGTATCAGCTCCTGGCCTTTTTCCGGGACAATCACACGCGGCCCCCACAAGCGGATGCCGTCTTCCACGCTGAATTCTGACAGCTTGGAGGAAAATGCCCGCAACCCGCCTGGGAGCTGTCTATGCTGCCCACCATACAGGACTATGTGCCGAACCTTTGACAGGACTGGCTCCGTCTGGGTCCACTCACGGATCTGTGATGCCGTGACAGGCAAGGTGTCCATAAAGTTTAGGGTTGCAACCACCTCACCGGTCGTGGGGGTCGACATGGGGCCGGTCGATAAAGGCAATCGGCTCAGTGCATCGGCATTTGCTATCTGCGTACCTGGTTTGTGCTCCAGAGAATACTCGTATGCAGCAAGCAACAAAGCCCAGCGCTGGATCCGTGCAGAAGCAATGGGCGGTATTGGCTTATCCTCTCTGAAAAGTCCCAGCAGGGGCTTATGATCAGTCACGACAGTGAAATGGCGGCCGTACACGTACTGGTGGAAGCGTTTCACCGCAAAAACCACTGCCAGGCTCTCCTTCTCGATCTGCGCGTACTTTTTCTCCGCTGCAGTCAATGTGCGGGAGGCGAAAGTTATCGGTCGCTCGGCCCCATTCTCCATCTTGTGGGACAGGATGGCCCCAATACCATACGGGGATGCATCACATGTAACGAGCAAAGGCTTTCCAGGATCATAGTGGGTTAGTAACCCAGACGACGACAATTGTTGCTTTACCCGCCGGAAAGCGGTTTCTTGCGGCTGACCCCAAACCCAGGTGTGATTTTTCTTTAGCAGAAGGTGCAAAGGGGCCAGCGTAGTTGCCAGATTGGGGAGGAATTTCCCGTAACAGTTTACGAGACCGAGAAAAGAACGAAGATGCGAAGTGTCAGTCGGGGCGGGGGCATGTTGAGTTGCACGCACCTTCTCTGCGATGGGGTGCAGACCTTCGCGGTCCACCCGATAACCTAGGTAGACTACTTCCTTTGCCTGAAATACGCACTTTGTGCGACGTAAACGGACTCCAGCCTCCGAAAGGCGTCTAAGGACAGCCTCCAGATTTTCCAAATGTTCCTGCTCCGATGTCCCTGTAATCAAAACGTCATCTAGGTCGACAGCCACACGTGGTAAACCTCTCAAAATGCCCTCCAGAACACGTTGAAAAATTGCGCAGGCAGAGGATACTCCAAAGGGCAACCGTGTATATTCATACAGGCCCCGGTGTGTATTAATCGTTACATATGGTCGGGAGGCAGGGTCCAGCTCCAACTGCAAGTAGGCGTGACTCATATCTAATTTTGTGAACGAGAGTCCACCTGCAAGTTTCGCGTAGAGATCCTCTATGCGAGGCATTGGATATCGGTCGAGTCGGGAAACCATATTCACTGTAGGTTTATAGTCGCCACACAAGCGAACTGTGGCATCTGGCTTCATTACAGGTACAATTGGTGCTGCCCAGTCAGCAAAACGGACGGGCCTGATAATACCCAAACTCTCCAAACGAGTGAGCTCCCCTTCTACCTTCTCGAGCAAGGCGTAAGGCACTGGGCGCGCCCGGAAATAGCGCGGCGTGGCTCCTGGTTCAACTTGGATACGGGCTACGGCCCCTTTTATTTTCGCCAAACCAGGCTGGAATACATATGGGTATCGTCCTAGCACCTCAGTCAACCCTTCAGAAACTGTTTGGAGGATGTGCTGCCATTGCAACCGCAAATGGCGCAGCCAGTCCCGACCCAACAGGCTGGGCCCATGGCCGCGCACCACGATAAGTGGGAAACGCCCCTCCTGGCGTCCATAGACAACAGGGGTCATTGTAGTTCCTACAATGTCCAGTGGTTCCCCCGTGTAGGTGGCCAACCTGGCCTGTGAGTCGGTTAATGTAAGGGTCTGTATACCCTGCTTGATGCGGTCGAATGTCCTCTGGGCGATCACGGAGACCGCTGCGCCAGTATCCAACTCCATCTCAAGCGGGTGGCCATTGACCCGTACTGTCACCTTAATGGGGGCCACACGGGGAGCTGCCACACAATGCAGCTGCAGGCAGTCGTCCTCCGTCTCCACGTCCTCAGGAGTAGTCGCCGCAGGTTCATCCACATGGAAGGTACGGCCTCTGGGCTGGTCCCAGTTACGGCCCCTGGGCTGGTCCCAGTTACGGCCCCTGGGCTGGTCCCAGTTTTGGTCGGAACGACGGCGCCTCTGGCGCCCCCAGGACCGCCGTCCGCGACGGTGTCGGCGCCTACAAGTCTGACACGGACATGTCTCCTCATCCATTGGCTCTGGAGAAGGCTCCCTTCGGGGAGGAATGTCCGACGGCCACTGGTGTCGGTCCGGACGTTGCCTCGCCCAAGGTACCGCAGGAGTGCGGGGGGACATTTTCGGACGGAAGGGGTTGCGCCCCAAGGCATGCACTTCCATTCCCTGTAGCTCCTGTACTCCTCGCTCTGCGCTCTCTCGGGACACTACTATTTGAATGGCCTGTTGAAAAGTCAATGTTGGCTCCGCTAACAACTTTCTCTGGGTGGCCGCATTGTTAATACTGCAAACCAAACGGTCGCGTAACATTTCTGACAAGGTCTCACCATAGTCATAGTACTCCGCAATCCTGCGTAGCCTGGATAGAAAATCGGCAAGGGATTCTCCAGGGGTCCTCTCAGCAGTATTAAACCGGTAATGCTGGACTATCGTGGACGGGGTTGGGGTAAAATGATGCCCCACTATATTCACAAGTTCATCAAACGTTTTGGTGTCCGGCGCAGCTGGGTACGTAAGGCTCCTAATCACCCCAAATGTATGCGGGCCGCAGGCGGTGAGCAATATGACCACCTGGCGCTCATTTTCGGTGATATTGTTTGCCCGGAAATAGTAACGCATCCGTTGTGTGTACTGGTTCCAGCTTTCCAGCGCAGCATCAAAAACATCCAAACATCCGTACAGAGGCATGGTGTAATAGAAAACAACTTCCAACCTGTATCCAACAAAAATCCAGGGAGGTGGCTTCAGCAGTGTAGACAGCTATTCACTTTAACCTTCGTTGCCAGTTTTGTAAGGGCCACGAAGAATCCAGCACGAGTTTTAAGGATACAAAGTAATAACATTTATTTACTATAACATATATACATAACAGTAGCAGTAACTTCCCTTGCTACATACTCCTTCCTGCTGGTTCCTGAACTGGCCATCTTTATTTATACTAGGAGTTTACTAGTGGTTTCTCCGCCCCCCCTCATTGGGGAAGCTCATACTCCTACAGGATTGTGGGATAGTCATTAGTCCCCAGCCAATGGTAAGTAGGCAGGTTATAACAATGTGATTGGGCAGGGCGTGGGGCATCTCTAGGGGGATGGGGTATGGGATTGCTGGTCGGCCCACATTGCAGAACAAAAAGCCAGAGGTGCCATACTGGTTGTGTTGAGGATATTTTAATGTTCCTCGTCCAAGTGCACATCAGTGCCCCACTATCCTGATGGTGCCACCCCACTATCCCTGCCTTCCCTCGCTTCCCCCCTCAAACCACCCACAAATCCCCATCCCCCTCCTCCCAATGCACACTCCACTCCTTGCCCCCCCGCCCCACTGCCTTCAGTGATCCTTAATGTGCTTTGCCCTCCTAGCTCTACCCTATTTCATAGATTTCATAGAATTTACAGTGCAGAAGGAGGCCATTCAGCCCATCGAGCACCCTACCCAAGGTCAACACCTCCGCCCTATCCTGATAACCTAGTAACCCCACCCAACACTAAGGGCAATTTTGGACACTAAGGGCAATTTATCATGGCCAATCCACCTAACCTGCACATCTTTGGACTGTGGGAGGAAACCGGAGCACCCGGAGGAAACCCACGCACACATGGGGAGGATGTGCAGACTCCCCACAGACAGTGACCCAAGCCGGAATCGAACCTGGGACCCTGGAGCTGTGAAGCAATTATGCTATCCACAATGCTACCGTGATGCCCTATGTCAAGTCTATCCCCAGGATGCACATCCCGAGGCCTTGGATGCCCCTTACGGGGGTCCTCTGGGGGCTCTGGGGTGGGGCCCAGTGGATTCACATGTTTTCATAATGCACTGACCTCCGCATTGGTGATCCCTCGGTCTTTGGCCACCCCCTAACCTCCAGGGCCAGTGTCTCAAAGGTCGCGAGGATTCTAATGCCCAGCACCCGTCCGCTGGGCTGGGCCCTCTCCCGGCAATTGTGGGAGAGCTTCTGTGTGGTTCACAGCGGATAGGGGTGTGTGAAGGGAGGGTTAGGCTAATGGGAGGGTTGGGGTGAAGGGAGGAGGTGAAGGGTAGGTTGGGGGGTTGGCAGATGCAGGGTTGGAGGACTGGTCGTGTTGCGGGCTAGGAAGGTTTCGAGGGGCAGGGGTGGTGTTAACTCACCTGTGCTGCCCGGTGTAAGTCGTTGACATTCTTGCGGCACTGTATGCCAGTCCTCCTGGTCACATTCCCCGAGCTTACAGCCGCCGCCACTTTGTCCGAGGCGGCACTGGCTGCCCTGTAGCTCACCCTCCGGGACCCTCGGGGAACAGGATATCTATCCTTGCCTCCACCACATCTAGGAGCCTCCCCAGGTCCCCGTCTCTAAACGTTGGGGCCGTTCGTCTCAGCAACATGGCTGCGAGCTGAGTGGGGTTGGCTGAGCAAGTGCTGTTTAAATACTGCTCGACCTTGTTAGCGGGGGGCTGATGAGCGCGGTCCTGGCGAATTGGCTGGTGAGTCTTCATTTGCGGCATGAAACCCGTGAGGCCTTGTTAAATGGACCAATTAATGTTGAATAGCATTGTCGAGCATCGGGAAGCTCGTAGCAGTTCCTGCTCGCTACCACACTTAGAAATCTTTCTGGAGATTCGCTCCCTTAAGGTTTTTACTAACAAACATGCTCTTATGTAACAAGTAAACAATTGATTGTAGATCATGACAACCATACAACTTCCAAAAATGAACAGAATAGTGATGGTGATATTATAAACAGTTGTTATGCCTCCTATTCTCTGGGTTTAAACAGTGCAGTGGTTATTCTGCAGACCCATGTTTTCTCCTGTAGATGGTGGTAGTTATCTTGACATCAGCAGCTGGATTTTGTATTTCTTTTACAAGTGTTGTTATCTGAGGGTACTCAAGTCACAGAAAATCAAAATTAAGGAATTCAGAAGAGGTTAACATGAGGCAAATGCAATTTCAGACTACTTCAACCAATTTAAGTACTTTAACCTCAAACTCTGAGGGTGGTATTTTATTAAGCAAATTTTGGTCTCTCCCTCCAGCTGGAGAGGCTCACGTCACCTCTTTTATGGAAGGCCCGCCAAATAAAATGGAACTCAGGTACCTAACTAGATGATGGTGGGCCTTTCCCGGGATCCAGAACTCCAGGGATAGAAGTCCCGCACACCGAGATCGGCTGGCTAATCAGAGGCTGGAAGCTCTATTAAGCAGCAGCGCCACTCAGAAGGCAGTGTTTCCTGGTGGATTTCAGGCCACAGCTGAATGATAGCGGGAGGGGGTCACAGGGAAAGTGGGGGAGGTAGCAAGGGTAGGGCAGTGGCGCTGAGTGGCATCTCCACTTCCTGATGCTGGGTCCCTCAATCAAGCACTGACTGCCTTTAAATGAGGGGTACTTTGGGAGCCTATTAGCAACCATGTTGGCTTTTGTTGCTCCTCAGATGGCCAATGCCCCACATCATTGGGTTAATGCCAGCATTAATTGCCCACTGAATGGCTTCAATTGGCTGTGGGGCAGGAAGGCTGTCCACAAGAGTGGAGATTGAAAGGTGGTTGAATCCCCACCTGCTCCCTGATTAAATGCCCTGACATCAAACCCCCCACAGGGGAAGCATGAAATTCTGCCCAGAAAGTCTTTTAACCACAAAATGGGCCCCTAAGTAAAAATGGAGTCCAAGTACCCCTTCTCTAATACTTAATCACTCCGACTGAAAATGTTGTTTTTAATCTATTCTAAATTAGTTTTTCACCAAATTATTTATCTTCTCTAGCCTCAGTACACTTTGCAAAATCAGACTGTTTTCCTTTATCTATATCATCTGATATTTTAAACAATTTAATGTAATTCCTTTAACATTCCTAATACTAGATTGGTGTTGTACAATTAGATTTTGTGCTGACCAAACTTGTGACGAATCATGGGCGGATTTCTCCACTGGCAGGATTCTCCGTTTTGCCGGTGCCCGGAGGTTTCCTGACGGCGTGGGGCTGCCCCACAATGGGAAATCCCATTGACCGGCCGGCGTAACGGAGAATCCCGCCGGCGGGTCGAGGCAGAAATGTGGCGCGGCAGGGCGGACAATCCAGCCCAATATTTTCCAGTTTTACTTATTCATTCTCAGCATGTGAAAGTCACTGGCAAGGCCAGCATTTATTGGTCATTTCTTATTGCTCTGGAGCAGTTAGTGGTGAACCACTTACAACTGAAAGGTGTGCTAGGTCACTTCAGAGGGCAGTTAGGAGTAACCACATTGGCGTTGTGGTACCATCAATTCACTGCAAGACGATAAGAACAAGTGAACAGAGGCTTTATTAACCGAGACTTTGCCTGCCTGTGAGTTCAGTAACAATGAGTGCTGCCTACAGGTGGCCAGGTCTATATACAACCCGGGGGGGGGAGGCGGAGCCCACCGGGGCTCCTGTACAATACATGGTAGAAGATCGTATTACTATTTCCTGGTCATAAGCCATAGTACTATACAGACAGGGTAGATCGTATTACCATTTCCTGGCCATAGGTCACAGTACTAAACAGACAGTTTATACTATGGTGAATACATTCACCACATTCACCCCTTGTTAAAAAATTGAAGTCCGGCGGGGGTGAAGTGGGGTCATCATATATTCAGTCTGTCTGGAGGCCGGATTGTTCTTTTGGACATCCTCAGCTCTGGCGGTGCGGCGGGTGCGGGCGTTGCAGTTGATGACTCCGAGAGCGTGTTGTCTGGAGCTTCGGTCCGGCGTGTCGGCGTCGGTTGAGGGGAGGGTGTAGGCAGGGGGGTGGTGGATGGCAGCAGTGTAGGTGTGGGACAGTACAGGAGCCCTAGGGGGGGCGCAAGGAACGTGGGGGGTGGCGGTAGGCGGCGGGGGGGGGGGCGCGTTGGCCGGGAGACCAGTGGGCGCCAGGTCCCGTAGGGAGACCGTATCTTGCCGTCTGTCTTGGTGCGCGACGTAGGCATATTGGGGGTTGGCGTGCAGCAGCTGGACCCTCTCGACCAGGGGGTCGGTCTTATGGCTCCTCGTATGCTTCCGGAGAAGGACGGGCCCTGGAGTTGTCAGCCAGGATGGAAGCGAGACCCCGGACTTCCTAGGAAAGACAAACACACGGTCGTGAGGGGTCTCATTTGTGGCCGTGTAGAGGAGCGACCTAATGGAGTGGAGCGCGTCGGGGAGGACCTCCTGCCAGCGGGGAATCGGGAGACTTCTAGACCAGAGGGCAAGAAGGACGGCCTTCCATGCCGGCGCGTTCTCCCTCTCACCTGCCTGTTTCCTTGCGGGTCCTAGCTCGTCGTCCTGCGCGGGGCGATGCCCTTACTGAGCAAGTACTGACGCAACTCATTGCTCATAAACGATGTGCCCCGGTCACTGTGGATGTATGCAGGGAATCCGAACAGGGTGAAGATGCCTTGCAGTGCCTTCATAACAGTGGCCGGGGTTATGTTGGGACAAGGGACAGCGAAGGGGGAGCGGGAGTACTCATCAATGACGGTCAGGAAGTATATATTGCGGTTGGGGGGGGGGGGGGGGGGTTGTTGAAGTCAATACTGAGGCGCTCAAAGGGCCGGGAGGCCTTTACCAGATGAGCCTTGTCTGGCCGATAGAAGTGCGGTTTGCACTCTGCGCAGACGTGGCAGTCCCTGGTCATGGCCCTGACCTCCTCGGTGGAGTAGGGCAGGTTGCGGGCCTTAATAAAGTGGGTAAGCCGAGTGACCCAGGGTGACAGAGATCATGTGGATAGCCCAAAGTCAGTCATCTTACACGCTGGCGCATGTGCCGCGGGACAGGGCATCTGGGGGCTCGTTGAGCTCCCCAGGACGATACTTGACATCATAATTGTAGGTGGAGAGTTGATTTTGTCATTTTTAATTTTGCCCCGTTGTGCGTTGTCGAACATAAAGGCTACCAACTGTTGGTCGGTGATGAGGGTGAACCTCCTACCGGCTAGGTAGTGCTTCCAATGCCGCACAGCTTCCACGATGGCTTGAGCTTCCTTCTCGACAGAGGAGTGTCGGATCTCAGAGGTGTTGAGGGTTCGGGAAAAGAAGGATACTGGCCTGCCCGCCTGGTTGAGGGTGGCGGCCAGGGCGAAGTCTGACGTATCGTTCTCTACCTGGAAGGGGACGGACCCATCCACCGCGTGCATTGTGGCCTCAGTGATATCGGCCTTGATGCGGCTGAAGGCCGAGCAGGCCTCAGCCGTCAGGGGGAATATCGTGGCTTCGATAAATGGGCAGGCTTTGTCCGCATAGTTGGGGACCCACTGGGCGTAATAGGAGAATAGGCCCAGGCATCGTTTGAGCGCCTTGAGGCTGTGGGGAAGGGGAAGTTCCGTGAGGAGGCGCATGCGGTCAGGGTCGGGCCCTGGGACTCGTTTTTCCACGACATAGCCGAGGATGGCTAGCTGGGTTGTACGGAAAATGCACTGCTCCTTGTTATATGTGAGGTTGAGGGATTCGGCGGTTTGGAGGAAACTCTGAAGGTTGGCGACGTGGTCCTGCTGATCATGGCCGCAGATGGTGACATTGTCCAAGTACGGGAACGTGGCCCACAGCCCGTACTGATCCACCATTCGGTCCATCATTCTCTGGAAGACCGAGACCCCATTGGTGACGCCAAAAGGGACCTTGAGGAAGTGGAAGAGTTGGCCGGCTTCTTCAAAAGCCGTTTAGTGGCAATCGTCCGGGCGGATCGGGAGCTGGTGGTAGGCTGATTTCAGATCTACCGTGGAGAAAACCCGGTATTGCGCGATTTGGTTGACAATCTCCGCAATGCGGGGGAGGGGGTACGCATCCAGTTGCGTGAACCGGTTATGGTTTGGCTGTAGTCCACAACCATCCGATTCTTTACCCGGTCCTGACAACTACCACTTGTGCCCTCCAGCGGCTGTTGCTGGCCTCGATGACACCCTCCCTCAAGAGGCTCTGGACCTCTGACTTGGTAAAAGACATGTCTTGTGCACTGTACCGTCTGCTCCTGGTGGCGACGGGTTTACAGTCGGGGGTGAGGTTCATGAAGAGCGGTGTGGCGGGGGCGACCTTAAGGGTCGCAAGGCTACATACAGTGAGAGGGGGTAGGGGTCTGCTGAACTTTAGCGTCAGGCTTCGGAGACTGCATTGGAAGTCTAGTCCAAGCAGTAGTGGGGCGCAGAGGTGAGGGAGGACATACAGTTTAAATTGGGTGTCCTCTGAGCCCTGTATCGGGAGGTTCGCAACACAGTTCCCCCGGATCTGTACTGAATGGGATCCGGAGACGAGGGAGATTGTCTGGGTCGCGCGGTATATGTGGAGGGAGCAGCGCCTTCCCGTGTCGGGGTGGACGAAACTCTCAGTGCTCCCGGAGTCGAAAAGACAGGGGGTCTCGTGCCCATTGACCCAGACGACCATCATTGAATTTTTCAGGTGCTTTAGCTGCGACTGGTCGAGGGTGACGGCGCCGAGCTACGGGTAGTCTGCGTGGTCGGAGGTATCGGAGTCACAAGATGGCGGTCCCCACGAGTCGCACGTGTCGGACTGCGTGAAAGATGGCACCCCACACGAGTTGCACGAGGCGGATGATGCGTCTGAAGGGGGCGTTCCCGGCCGACATGCAGCCACATTGTGGGGTCTGCGGGCCTGTGAGTCCATGGATCGGGCCTGGTACGCTTTCTACTTCGGGGCTTTATGTCGGGCCAGGCAGACTCTGGCAAAATGTCCCTTTTTGCTGCAGTCGTTGCATGTTGCGGTGCGGGCTGGGCAACGCTGCCGGGGGTGTTGGTCCTGACCGCAGAAGTAGCACGGCGGACCCCCGGTCTGGACGGGCAGCCGCGCGGCACAAGCCTGTGACGTAGTCGGACCTGGCGAGGGCCGTGTCGGTGGTGCCCACGAGGGGTTCGCTGGGTCTGCGGGAAACACGCCGAGGCTCTGGTAGGCCACCTCTAATGAGTTGGCTAGTTTTACCGTGTCCTGCAGGTCCGAGGCCCCGTTTTCCAGCAGTCGCTGCCTGACGTAGTTAGACCGGACCCCAGCCACATAGGTGTCCCGGATTTGCAGCTTCATGTGCCCCTCGGCCTTCACATCCTGGTAGTTGCAGTTTCTGGCGAGTAGGGTCAGGTTCTCCAGGTACTCGTCCAGCGATTCCCTGGCGCATTGACGGCGGGTAGTGAGAAGGTGCCGCGCGAACACCTCATTTACGGGCTTCACGAAACGCTCCTTCTGCATCGTGACAGCCGCATCGTACGTGTTGGCTTTCTCAATCATCACGGAGATTTGATGGCTCACCCGGGTGTGGAGAAGGTGAAGCTTGAGGGCGTCGGAGAGAGGCGTTTCAGAGGAGTCAAGGTAGGCCTCAAAACAGCGGAGCCAGTGGGAGAAGATCTCCTTAGCTTCTGTTGCTCGTGCGTCGGGGTCGAGTTTATCAGGCTTTAGAGCGGCTTCCATAGCGATGTCTTCGGTTAATAAATTGTTGTACCATCAATTCACTCCAAGACGATGAGAACAAGTGAACAGAGGCTTTATTAACCGAGAACTTGCCTGCCTGTGTGTTCAGTAACAATGAGTGCCGCCCACAGATGGCCAGGTCTATATACAGCCCCGGGGAGGGGGGGGTGGAGCCAGAGGCGGAGCCCACCGGGGCTCCTGTACAATACATGGTGGTAGATCGTATTACTATTTCCTGGCCATAGGCCACAGTACTAAACAGACAGTTTATACTATGGTGAATACATTCACCACAAGCGTGGAGTCACAAATAGGCCAGAGTGGATAAGGACAGCAGATTTCCATCCCTAAAGGACATTCATGAACCAGATGGATTTGCATGCAGCCCAATAGTTTCATGCTCACTATTACTGAGTCTAGCTTTTAATTCTAGATTTATTAATTAATTGGATTTAAATTCCCCCAGCTGCCGTGATGGGATTTTGAACTCATGTGCCCAGATCATTAATCTGGGTTTTTGGATTACTAGTCCAGTAACATTACCATGATGCTACTATCCCCTTGATACAAAATATATGAAATATTAATAAAATCAATGTGCAATCTTTTGGAAGTCGGTTTGAGGTTTTAACCATCAGAAATCAAAGTCAATACACTCACTGTCAGAGCTCGGAGAACCGCTTCAAAAGGGTTTTGCAATCCAACTGTTCTGGAAAGGAAGTCTGCTGTGTACACTCTTAATGTGTGGTGACAACCTGGGCGGGATTCTCCCAGCCCTGCAGCGGGCTGGAGAATCCCCACGAACGGACCACGCCGCCCCGGCGCCGGCACGCGATTCTCAGCAGTGCGGAGAATCGGCAACATTGGCGCCAGGGTGGTTGGAATGGCGCCGGTCACAGGCCGCTCTACGCGGCCAGCCTGCTGATTCTCCGGCCTGGATGGGCTGAGCGGCCAGAAGAAAAATGCCGAGTCCCGCGGCGCCGTTCTAACCTGCTCTGGGCTGACGGGACCTCGGCGTGTCAGGGTCGGGTGACCGCCTGTGGGGGGGAGGTGGGTCCGACCCGGGGGGGGGGGGGGTGTGGCCTGGCCCACGATCGGGGCCCACCGGTCGGCAGGCCGGCCTCTGTGGCTGAGGGCCTCCTTTCCTACGCGCTGGCCCCTGTAGTCCTGCGCCATGTTGCGTCGGGGCCGGCACGTTGAAGGAGGCCACTGCGCATGCGTATGTTGGCGCCGGCACCACTGCGCATGTCGTCGTTGGCGCCGGTGCAACTGCGCATGCGCGGAGCCCACGGCGCACAGTTCGCACCGGGATTTGCAGCTGGAGCGGCGCGAACCGCTCCAGCGCCGTGCTGGCCCCCTATAGGGGCCAGAATGAGACATGGGAGCGGTCCGTTCACACCGTCGTAAAATGCGACGGCGTTTGCGATGGCGTGGACACTCTGCTGCGGGATTGGAGAATCCCGCTCACAGTTAGCCAAACCGTTCTGGTTCTGTGCGCTCCAGTTTTTAAAAAGAAACAAATTTCTTCAAAACTAAGCTGCCTCTATATTATCAGAATTGATATATTAGGAGAGTTGGGAAGTGGAAAAGAATCAATAAATCTCGACATGTTGGTTTCTGCACTCTGACTCTTACCATGCTTACTATCTGTCCCTCGCCACTTCCAAACACAGTGGGCTGGATTCCCCCAAAATGAGACTATGTCCCCACGCCGGAATAAAAACGGTGGAGTTTTACTCCCGAAATTCCTGTAAAAAAGATTAACTAATTCAATGCCCTGAGGGGGCTAGCAGGGACCCGGAGTAAATAGCTGCAGATACCTGCACCATCCCTGCTAGAGCAGCACGGTAGCACAAGTGGATAGCACTGTGGCTTCACAGTGCCAGGGTCCCAGGTTCAATTCCCCGCGAGGTCACTGTCTGTGCGGAGTCTGCACGTTCTCCCCATGTCTGCGTGGGTTTCCAACGGGTGCTCCGGTTTTCTTCCAGAGTCCAAAGACATGCAGGTTAGGTGGATTGGCCATGCTAAATTTCCCTTAGTGACCAAAATTACCCTTAGTGACCAAAAAGGTGAGGAGGGGTTATTGGGTTACGGGGATAGGGTGGAAGCGAGGGCTTAAGTGGGTCGGTGCAGACTCGATGGGCCGAATGGCCACCTTCTACACTGTATGTTCTATGTTCTAAACGGGCCCCCCACACTTCCGGTTCAGAGTCCATGTATGCGTTCGGAGGCAGCCTCCAGCGGCCACGCCGAGCTCCATGGCGGATTTGGACCGCGGAGCCAGTCAGAGAAAGGAGACCCCCCCAGATCGGCCACGTGCCCGAGCATCAAACCGTGTGGATTTAATCCCCGGCCTCTGATGCTCCCGCCCCCAACCAGGGTGGCCACAGACTGAGTCCGCCGCCATCACGCCAGCATCCCGACTGGCAATAGGTGGTTAGTTCCACGTCGTCGGGAACTTAGTCGGTCGGGAAGGGAGGAATGTTGGGCAGGCCTCTGTCAATGGGCCCCCCGTCGCGCGGTGTACTCCGTGGTCACGCCGATTTTCAGGGCCCAGAGAATCGCCGGACTGGCGGCGGGCCCAAATACGGTTTGAAAGTGGATTCTCCGCCCCGCGCCGGCCACGATTTTGGCGCGAGGGTGGGAAGAATCAAGCCCAGTGTCTGGACATTGAATAGACCTTTTGGCTCATAGCTAACCTCCTGTAATCCCTCCTTTTACATCATAATGCCATTCCTTTCAATTGCAATAGATCTATTGGGATAAAAGGTGAATACCTTTGGGTGTTGCTGCACCATCCCAGCTTTCCAGATTTGTACAGTGTTGGATTTTCTCCAGTGTTAGACGTCTGCTTCTAGCTTCCCTGCATCAAATGCAGTCCACATCGAACCAGTCAGCCTAACACATCATGGTACAGGAGTGATACTGATATTGACGTACCTACCTCGAGTGAATCAGCATTGACCAGCAAGCAGCCATCCGGTGAAATGGAAAATATCCAGCCTCCTCCGCATCTCCGGCAACCTCGGCGCCAATTGGAAGATCTTCAAGAAAAAGTTCCTCTTGTACATTGAGGCCTCTGACCTCGAAGCAGCATCGGATGCCAGGAAGATCGCGCTATTTCTCTCCACTGCGGGGGACCACGCCATCCACATCTACAACTCCCTTACGTTCGCTGACGGCGAAGACAAAACAAAATTCAAAACAGTCCTGCTGAAGTTTGACAGCCACTGCGACATTGAGGTGAATGAGAGCTTTGAACGGTACGTTTTCCAGCAGAGGCTTCAGGGTAAGGATGAACCTTTTCAGTCCTTCGTGACCAATCTCCGCATCCTAGCGCAGTTATGTAACTATGACTCGACGGCTGATTCCATGATCCGGGATCAGATCGTTTTCGGGGTCCACTCCGACTCCCTTCGGCAGCAGCTCCTGAAAGTCAAACAGTTGACCCTCTCTGTCGCTATCGAGACGTGCGTTGTCCATGAGCATGCTATGAATCGTTACTCCCACATCAGGGCGGCAGAAACTGCGAAGCTGGCCTCCCACAAGGCGGAACGGGTGCAGGCCATTGCACAAATGCAGGGCCTGAGCATCGAGGAGAGTGGCTGTTTCGCACGCTTTTCCAGCGTCCCTGCGCATGCGCGCCACGACCGAGTGGACAGCGAGGCCGACAACCCGACTGCGCAGGTGCGTACGTTCGACCGACTGCACTACGCATGCGCGATGGCGCACGGAACGCGCTGACGTCGGCATCATGACATGTCCGAATTGTAGCTCCGCCCATTTAAAGCGGCAATGTCCGGCAAAAGGACGTTGGTGTCTACAGTGTGGCAAGCTTGGCCACTACGCAGCCCTTTGCAGATCTGCTCCACCGCTCAGCAGCCAGCGATCCCAGCTGCGGCGCAGAAGTGTCCGCTCAATACAACAAGGCATGCCAGATTCTGATCCCGACAGCCCAACGGACCCTGATGCTGAGTGCCTCAAGTCCCCATACCGGGTGGGCATCATAACTACACATGCGTATCCTTCCACCACAACGACGAAACGCCTCTCGATCCTCAGTGTGGATCCCGACGATGAGTGATGTGCTGTCCTCACAGTTAAAAAGGCTCGCATCCGGTTCAAACTGGACACCGGCGCATTGGCAAACCTCATCTCAAAATCCGACCTCGCCATCATCCGCTCCAGACCAAGCATTCTTCCACCGGCCTGCCAGCTCCTTGACTACAATGGCAATGCCATAGCTGCTCGTGGCTTGTGTCAACTAGCGGTATCTAACAAGGCGATCAAGGTGACGCTGCGGTTTGAAATCGTCGGGCCTGACAGAGCGTCCTTGCTCGGTGCTCGTGCCTGCAAGCTCCTGCACCTGGTTCAGCGCGTCCACACCATGTCATCATCACCGGCGACGGCCTCGCCTGATGGTAACTTGCAAGCCGACATAGATAACATTATCACGCAGTACCACAGCGTGTTCGACGGAATGGGCACGCTCCCATACCGATATAAAATCCTGCTCAAGCCGAACACCACCCCTGTAATTCATGCAAGCCGGCACCCCTCAAGGATCATCTGAAAAAGCAATTACAGGACCTCCAAGACCAGGACATTGCCGACACAGTCCTCAACTGCCCTATCTGTCAGAAGTTTCAGCCAGCTCAACCCAAGGAAACGCTGCAACAGCACGAGATCGTGACCTCTTCGTGGTCCAAAGTCGATGTAGACCTTTTCCATGCCAAGGGGCGTGACTACGTACTCCTGGTCGACTACTTCTCCAGTTACCCAGAGGTGGTGAAACTGTCCGACCTCATGTCGAAGGCGGTAATCAAAGCCTGCCAAGAAACGTTCGCCAGGCACGGGATACCGCTCACGGTAATGAGCGACAACAGTCCTTGCTTTTACAGCCAGGAATGGTCTGATTTTGCACAGTCCTACAACTTCCGTCACGTAACCTCCAGTCCCCACTACCCGCAGTCAAACGGGAAGGCCGAGAAAGGGGTCCATATTGTAAAGAGGTTGCTGTGCAAAGCTGCAGACTCAGGCTCCGACTTCAACCTGGCGATGCTGGCATACAGGGCAATCCTACTGTCCACTGGGTTGTCTCCAGCGCAGATGCTCATAAATTGCACTCTGAGGACCACAGTTCCAGCCATCCACGTTCCAGACCTTGACCACCTCACGGTCTTACAAAAAATGCAGCAGTCACGGGCGCAATAAAAAGCCACATATGATGCTCATGCCGCGGATCTACCCGAGCTGGCCCCCAATGATCATGTTCGTGTCCAGTTTCCTGAGGGCGATCAAACAAATGGCCCCAAGATCGTTCCTTGTCCGCATGGCTGATGGCTCCCTGCTATGGCGCAACAGACGGGCATTGCGAAGAGTTTCACGTCCGCTACCTGACCGACGTGCCCTGCCGCCTACGATGCTTCCTCCGGACTTACCCTACCACGAGGCCACCGATCTACCAGCAATCCTGCTGGCCCACGCGACCACCATGATGGCAGCGATCCCGCCTATTCAAGTGCAGGTGGCTCCTGATCCACCTCTGTGGCGATCGACAAGAATTCGTCGCCCACCACAGAGACAAAATCTATAGACTGAACTCTTGTACATTTTGTAACTTCATCGCTTTAACCTCTGTAAATATTGTTTCGTTTGCCATGTATCTGCACTATCGACAGCTTCCTATGTATATACGTTCATCTAGACACCTTTTGTATATAGTCAGGCACACATATATATATATACGCTCACACACCCTAGTATTTATCTAAAAAAAAAGGGGGGGAGATGTAATAATATCTACTCATGTATATACTGAAGTGCAGACAGGCAGTGATTGACATACAGGACGACCAAAAAGCACACAACACAGTGCAGCCAATCACCAGACAGGACACTACCACTATAAAGCCAGAGGGCACTAGGTTTCCCGCTCTCTCGGGACCCAGCCACTAAGACAGTCAGGGTCCACGAGCTAGCACAGTGCAAACACCATGCGGTAGCGAGTAAGTCTGGTCAGGCTACTACAAGGTCTCCAGTCAGTTCAGTATAGTGTCGACCCACAGCTGAATATGTATATCAGTTCTATCGTTGAATAAAACAGTGTTGGATTTTCTCCAGTGTTAGACGTCTGCTTCTAGATTCCCTGCATCAAGTGCAGTCCACATCGAACCTACCTGCCTAACACATCAGGCATGATCCAGATAATTATGTTTAAGTGATCCATTAGGCTCAGTTAAATATATGCGGCCAATTTGAGTCGGCATTCAGCCAATGCCTGAGAGTCACTGGCCGCACCGGTGAGGCCTCAGCCGAGTGTCGATTGGTATTGATCTCCACAAGACGATACCAGGCGCAATGGTCACTCGGGGGTCTTGAAGGCTATTGGGGTCCCCCAGGTGGTCAGGGACAGGATAGCGTAGTATCGTGGCACTCTCCTTGCCACCTGGCAGTTCCAACCTGGCACTTCCAGGGTGCCTGCCTGGCACTGCCAAGATGGCAGGGGCACTGCCCAAGTGCCAAGCTAGCAGTTCCAGGGTGCCCACATGCCAGGTTGGCACTGAAGGGGGTATGAAGGGGTCTCATAAAGATTGAGGGTGAAGTGGGGGGGTCCTGGATGGGAAGAAAGCTCAAAAAGCGAGGTGTGGGGGCCTGAAAAGGAGGGCCCCTCAGCAACCCCATAGTGGGTTGTCATTACAGATGGAGGGTGGGGGTAATACCCATGTCTGCAGGGAGTAGCATTACCTGTGGGTGGGGTGATGGGGCCCTCATGCTCACTCTGAGACGGGGCACTCTTTTAAAACAGAGCCCCGATATCTGAGGAGCCAGTCTCGCTGGCGGGTTCAGCTCCCCATTGCTAGAATTTCAATTCAGATTGAGCGAGAAAAGACAAAGTGCCATACTAGAGTTTTAGCTTTGGGCAGAGGTAATTATACAGGCCTGAGGAAACAGTTGATCCAAGGAGACTAGGCACAAATAATTGAGGGTACGATAGTTGAGGAAAAATGGTGGATGATCAGGTGGATATTAAATACCACTCAATAGAAGTACATTCCTGAGAGTAAAAGGAACTGTAAAAGGGATAAAAACGTTCCATGGCTAAACAAGCCTCCCCCCCACCAGCCCGGGGGTAACCCCCGACCTGGAGCGACATGCCGGAAAATGGAAATGACTACTCACCTCCTCAGTTCCCCTCAGCAGCCATTGCGCAGCTTCACGCTTTTGAAAAGCAGCATTAAACGACCCCGCGTGATTTCTCGCTCGGGAGCTGGGTAAGTACTGGGAGGCCGTTACATTCAACATCAATCTCGTTGAAGAGATTGAAATTTATGCAAATTCAGGTTAATGATATGTGCCCCATATTTTGAGAGTCCGGAAATCAGCATCGGGAGTGGGCCGGTTACATAGTAAACTGATTCGCACTTGGTGCAAATCCAGATTTTGGCCTCTCCTGCTATTTAACAGGCACGCCAGATTTGCGCCGGGTGCAACGTGGTGGTTAAATTGTCCCCAAGGGCAGAACAGTGGTGCAGTGCTCAGCACTGCTGGCTATGGCACTGAGGACCCAGATTCGATCCCAGCCCTGGGTGTGGAGTTTGCACATTCTCCCCATGTGTCCGTGGGTTTCAACACCCCACAGCCCAAAGATGTACAGGTTAGGTGGATTGGCCACACTAAATTGCCCCTTAATTGGAAAAAAATAATTGGGTACTCTAAATTTATTTTTAAATAAAGAAATACATGTTCCCCATGATTTCCAGTTACTTTTACACGGTAGCACAGTGGTTAGCACTGTTGCTTCACAGCACCAGGCTCCTGGGTTTGATTCCGGCTTGGGCCACTGTCTTCGCGGAGTCTGCACGTTCTCCCCGTGTTTACGTGGGTTTCCTCTGAGTGCTCTGGTTTCCTCCCACAAGTCAGTGTACCTGAACAGGCGCCGGTGTGTGGCGACACGGGGATTTTCGCAGTAACTTCATTGCAGTGTTAATGTAAGCCTACTGTGACACCAGTAAAGATTATTATTATTCAGTCAATTGCAGCTCAAATAATGAAAACAAGAATAAGAGAAAGCCTTCCATCTTCATAATAGTCAACATTCTCAATCATGAAAGAAATAAAAAGACAACATAAAAAATATTATGCAACTGATAAATCAGATTATTCTTCACATGTAACGCTGACGATATTTTGCTCAGCCAATCGACACCATGTAGCATTCTTCCTGCCTGTTTTTCAGCTAATTGTGGCACATTCATAAGGCAGAATAAATAAAGCAAACACCAGTTAACACACTTACATGGACTATGAGCTCAAATAGCTTCTTGGCGAGGGAAAGCTGCACACAGGGGATTTGAAATAAAACATAAACCATATAACATTGTAATGAACTGTGTTTCAGCAGAATATCGAAGTTTAAGTATATTTTATTAATCTCCTACCATTAATGATCTATCAAATGTTAGTTTTTCCTTAGGGTTGATTAGAAGATGCTGCTGTGTCATTGACAAAAGTAAATGCCAAGATTATTGCACAGCAACAATTTACTGCAGAGCCCTTGAATTTGTTGCACAGAGCAAAGATGCTGCCCGTTTCAAGACCTTTTTTGAAGCTGAGTGCCTTTTTGATCTTCATAGAATCCCTACAATGCAGAAGGAGGCCATTTGACCCATCGAGTCTCCGAATCGAGCACACTATTTTCATTATTGCAGAAAATACGGAGGCATGGGATTCAGGGTGATTTAGCAGTTCGGATCAGAAATTGGCTAGCTGGAAGAAGACAAAGGGTGATGGTTGATGGGAAGTGTTCAGACTGGAGTCCAGTTACTAGTGATGTACCACAAGGATCTGTTTTGGGGCCACTGCTGTTTGTCATTTTTATAAATGACCTGGAGGAGGGCGTAGAAGGATGGGTGAGTAAATTTGCAGATGACACTAAAGTCGGTGGAGTTGTGGACAGTGTGGAAGGATGTTACAAGTTACAGAGGGACATAGATAAGCTGCAGAGCTGGGCTGAGAGGTGGCAAATGGAGTTTAATGCAGAAAAGTGTGAGGTGATTCATTTTGGAAGGAGTAACAGGAATACAGAGTACTGGGCTAATGGTAAGATTCTTGGTAGTGTGGATGAGCAGAGAGATCTCGGTGTCCATGTACATAGATCCCTGAAAGTTGCCACCCAGGTTGATAGGGTTGTTAAGAAGGCGTACGGTGTGTTAGCTTTTATTGGTAGAGAGATTGAGTTTCGGAGCCATCAGGTCATGTTGCAGCTGTACAAAACTCTGGTGCAGCCGCATTTGGAGTATTGCGTGCAGTTCTGGTCGCCGCATTATAGGAAGGATGTGGAAGCATTGGAAAGGGTGCAGAGGAGATTTACCAGGATGTTGCCTGGTATGGAGGGAAGATCTTATGAGGAAAGGCTGAGGGACTTGAGGCTGTTTTCGTTAGAGAGAAGAAGGTTAAGAGGTGACTTAATTGAGGCATACAAGATGATCAGAGGATTAGATAGGGTGGACAGTGAGAGCCTTTTTCCTCGGATGGTGATGGCTAGCACGAGGGAACATAGCTTTAAATTGAGGGGAGATAGATATAGGACAGATGTCAGAGGTAGGTTCTTTACTCAGAGAGTAGTAAGGGCGTGGAATGCCCTGCCTGCAACAGTAGTGGACTCGCCAACATTAAGGGCATTTAAATGGTCATTGGATAAACATATGGATGATCAGGGAATAGTGTAGATGGGCTTTAGAGTGGTTTCACAGGTAGGCGCAACATCGAGGGCCGAAGGGCCTGTACTGCGCTGTAATGTTCTATGTTCTATCTAGGCCCACTCTCCCACCCAACACCTACACATTTTTGCACTGTGGGAGGAAACCGGAGCCCTCAGAGGAAACCAACACAGATACAGAGAAAAAATACAAACTCCACACAGTGACCCAAGGTTGGAATTGAATCCGGGTCCCTGGTGCTGTGAGGCAGCAGTGCTAACCACTGTGCCACCCTCTTGAAAGTTTAATTGAAATAAAATACTACTAGCTACTTACCCGGGTCAGGAGCAGTGAGTTTTGAGGAAAGCAAAAAGGCCACCAAAATATTTTTTCACCATGAACGTAGAAATTTGAGATTTGCTTAAACATTAATCACTGTGCGGATGTGGAGCAGTATCTTAACAAAAACTGGCAAAGTTTCAGACCCGGCGAGTAAAAGGGAGTGAATCCCACCAACTGAGTCAATGGGATTTCTCACAGAATCTTACGTCTCTTGAAGAAAGGTTTTTCTTCCCGTGAGAATCGCACCACGCTCTTGGTGCCGTCCTGCTGATTTGCTCGCCCCGAGGAAACTTAAACACTGCAACCACTGGGGAGCTCTAATAAATGCCTCCCCAGCACCACCCAGCACTCGTTCCAGATCCATGAAGGGGGATGGCAGCATGGAAGCCACCATTGTGTTTCACGGAGGCAGCCCTGACCGGATTCCTGCTTGGGATACAGCAGAGGTGGGAAATCCTGTACCCGCTCTCTGGGAGGCCGCCCACCAGCAGGGTTTCCACCCCGGCCTGGGAGGCAATATCTGCCTTGGTGAGTCCCAGCTCTCTGCAGAAGAGGATGGGGCAGCAGTGCAGGAAGAAGATGAATGACCTTCTTCATGTGGCCAGGGTAGGTCTGCCACCTCCAGTCCCTCACTACACTCCCTCACCCACCCTCTCGCACCTCCAAGGTGATGTCTCATCCAACCACCACGCGGGTTGCCCACAGGTGACGATGCCCTCTTCTTCCCCACCCCCACCTCCCAGGCTGCCCGCCCCAGTCTTTTAAAAAAAATGTTTTTATCGGGTTTTGTCCATGGTATACTTATAAATGTACATACCAAGAAACCAAAAAGAAATAAAAAAGACTAAAAACTAAAAACAAGGGGGAAAAAACCCCAGAGGAAGTATACATACAAAGAAGCAAGAGACATTTCATTACACATGCCAGTAAGGGCGGAGGGCAGGCGGCCGGTGGGGGGTCTTTCTCCCCTCCCATTTTCTTCTCTTTTTTTATACAAAACAAGCAAATGGGTGGAGGGGGCACCTGGATGGTGCCCCTGATGTCACTTGCATCCCTTGGCCAGTTTTCTTTTTTGTTTTTGTCCATTTGCCATTTGCCTCAGCTTCAGCCGCCTGGCGTTCCTTCTTCCTGCTCTTTCTTTCTCTCGCTTTGCTGTGCTTGTTGTGGTCATTGTCGTTTCCTGTGCTCTCCCCCCAGTTTGGGTTCCCTCCTCTTTCCTCCCTTCTGGCTCCCCTCTGTTGTTCTCCTCCCTCGTCTTTCCTCCCCCCCTGTCCCCACCACGCTACCCCTCCCCCCCCCCCTTCCTTACCCCCCTTCTCCCCATTCCCCTCCTCTCCCCTCCCCTTCTTCTCTGCTGATCCCCTTTCTTTTCTGCTGTCTTTGGCTAGTCCCTCTTACTCCACCCCCCACGCCACCCCCGGTCCTCCCTCTTTTCCCTCTCTTCGATCATGTCTTTGCTACTTTCCTCTAGCTCTAGGCTACATGTTTATTTGTTTGTTGGTCACAAACAGGTCCCTGAACAGTTGGGTAAATGGCTTCCATTTTTGTGGAAGCCATCTTCCAACCCTTGGATGGCAAATTAAAATTTTCTCCATTTGGAGAAATTCCGATTGGTCGGATAGCCAGTCTGCAGCTTTAGGTGGTGCTGCTGACCACCAGCAGAGCAGGATTCTGCGGTGGGTGATCAGGGAGGCACTGGTAAAGGCGTCCGTCCTCCTGCACCGCCCCCCCCCCCCCAGTCTTAACTTTGCTCCTCACATCCCTGCTCCCACTCCAGTCTCATGCATGCCACTCCTCAACTATCTGAATTGGCAGGACACCCACCTACAATCTCCCCATCTGTGTCTCCGCAGGACAAACTTGAACACAGCAGGTGTGAGAGGACACTGCCGCCAGTTATCATGAGGGAGCTCTGCACCCTCAACCCCCCCATGAGGAAAAAGCCCTTGAACTGCCCGGGCAGGAACCTGCCCGTGCCTGTGCTGATAGCGAAATGGGGCAGCGAGCAAAAGTGAGAGCCCGAAGGACACATACTCATTCCTCAAACCTTATTAGATTGGATTGGATTGGATTCTTTTATTGTCATGTGTACCGAGTGCCATAATATACACCCAGGTATATGACGGTGCACAGACAGGCAGTGATTGACACTCAGGATGACCAGTGAACACAGCAGCCAATCACCAGACAGGACATGACCACTATAAAGCCAGAGGGCACTAGTTTTCCCAGGCTCTTGGGATGCAGCCTCTGAGACAGTCGGAACCCATGAGCAGCAACAAGAACATCCACCATGTGGTAGTAAGATAGTCTGGTCAGGTTAGCCTCAGGTCTCCAGTCAAGTCAGCATAATGTCAACGCACAGTTAAAGTATGTATGATAGTTAAGAGTTCAATAAAATCAAGTTGCATTTCTTCAAGTGTTGGAAGCCGGTCTCTCTCACTGCTGCAGCAAACGCAGTCCTCGCAGACCCGGCATACCCAACACATCATGGTACCAATGAGACATGCTCGAGTTTGACAGACCTACCTTGAGATAGTCTGCCTTTGACCAGCGATCAGCCACCCGGTAACATGGACAGCGTCCACCCTCCCCCGCAGCTCCGCATCGCCGGCAACCTCGGTGCGAACTGGAAGATTTTCAAGCAGAAGTTCCAGCTGGATCTTGACGCAACCGACCGGGTAACCGCATCGGATGCCAGGAAGATCGCTCTCTTCCTCTCTACAGCCGGGGACCATGCTATCCACGTCTTCAACTCCCTCACCTTTGCTGAAGGCAAGGACAAGACAAAATTTAAAGCAGTACTGCTGAAGTTCGACAGCCACTGTGATATCGAAGTCAATGAGAGGTTTGAACGCAATGTGTTCCAGCAGAGGCTTCAGGGTAAGGATGAACCTTTTCAGTCCTTCTTAACCCATCTCCGTATCCTTGCGCAGTCCTGCAACTACGGCTCCACTTCTGACTCCATGATCTGCAGCCAGATCGTTTTCGCGGTCCACTCTGATCCCCTTCGCCAGCAGCTCCTTAAAGTTAAGCAGCTCACCCTTACCATCGCCATCGAAACTTGCGTCCTCCACGAACACGCTAACAACCGGTACTCCCATATCAAGGTGGCAGAGATGGCGTGGCAAGGCTCCCACGATGGGGAGCGGGTGCTGGCCGTAAACCGCTCCAGGGCCTAAGTCTGGATGAGGGTGGCCATTTTGCCCGCTTTTCCCGGCCTCCTGCGCATGCGCGCCACGACCAAAGGGACGGCGAGGCCGACGACCGAACTGAGCAGGTGCGCACATCGTTCGACCGCACCGCGCATGCGTGATGGCGTACGGAGTGTCCCAACGTCGGCGCCATGACGTGCAACAACAGTGGTTCCGCGCATTTAAAGCAGCAATGTCCCGCAAAATCTCGACGTTGTCTCCAGTGTGGCAAGCTTGGCCACTACGCAGCCCTGTGCAGATCTGCTCAACTTCTCAATACACAGCGATCCCAGCCGCAGCGCAGGAACGTCCAGTCAGTACAGCAACCCGTTGCAGACTCAGGTTCTGACACCGAGGGCCTCACATCCCCATTCCAGGCGGGCATCATCACCAAGCATACGATGCTTTCAACGAAGAAGGTGAAACAACTCCCAGTGATGAGCATTGATCCGGACGACGAGTGGTGTGCCACCCTGACGGTCAACGAGGCTCGCATACGCTTCAGGCTGGGTACCAGCGCTTCAGTCTGACCTGGATACCATCCGCGTCAAGCCGAGCATTCTTCCATCGGTCTGCCAGCTCATTGACTACAATGGCAATGCCATTGCTGCCAGTGGCTCATGCCAGCTTGCAGTATCCCATCGTTCTTCAAAAGCAACCCTGCGTTTTGAAATTGTAGGAACTAACAGAGCTTCCCTGCTCGGTGCTCAGGCCTGCAAAATCCTGAATCTTGTGCAGCGGGTTCACACCATGTCGTCCGCAGAGGCAACGGCCTCACCAGATGTCAACTTACAAGCCCAATTAAATGACATCATAGCACAATACCACAGCGTCTTCGAAGGTATGGGTACACTACCTTACCGATACAAGATACTGCTGAAGCCGAATGCCACACCTGTGGTTCATGCACCGCGTCGGGTGCCGGCACCCCTCAAGGACCGCCTCAAGCAGCAGCTTCAAGACCTCCAGGACCAGGGCGTCATTTCTAAGGTCACTGAGCCCACGGACTGGGTTAGCTCCATGGTCTGTGCCAAAAAACCATCAGGGGAACTTCGCATTTGCATCGACCCCAAAGATTTGAATCAGAACATCATGAGGGAACACTACCCTATACCTAAACGAGAAGAGCTCACCAGCGAAATGGCTCACGTCAAGCTGTTCACAAAGCTGGATGCCTCCAAGGGGTTTTGGCAAATAGAGCTGGACGCATCCAGTCGAAAGTTGTGTACATTTAACACCCCGTTCGGTCGCTACTGTTACAACCGGATTCCCTTTGGCATCATCTCCGCCTCGGAGGTGTTCCACCGCAGAATGGAGTAAATGATAGAGGGCATCGAGGGGGTGCGAGTGTACATCGATGATATTATTATCTGGTCCACAACTCCTCAGGAGCACATCGATCGCCTCAAGCGGGTGTTCCACAGGATCCACGAGCATGGCCTCCGACTCAATAGAGCCAAATACTCGTTCGGTCAAGCAGAAATAAAGTTCCTTGGCGACCATATTTCGCGGTTCGGTGTGCGGCCAGATGCGGACAAGGTGGCGGCGATCAACACCATGAAGACCCCGGAGGACAAGAAGGCGGTCCTCCGCTTCCTAGGGATGGTCAAATTCCTTGCAAAGTTTATCCCCAACCTCGCATCACACACCACAGGTCGCCGCAATCTTGTCAAAAAAACTACGGACTTCCAGTGGCTCCCCGCTCATGAGCAAGAGTGGCGTGAGCTCAGGGCGAAACTCACCAAGGCCCCGGTACTGGCATTTTTCGACTCCGCCAAGGAGATGAAGATCTCCATCGACGTGAGCCAGGCTGGCATTGGGGCAATACTCCTCCAGCGGGGCTCCTCCTCCTCCTGGGCCCCAGTTGCATATGCCTCTAGAGCCATGACGCCTACTGAGCAACGATACGCTCAGATTGAAAAAGAATGCCTGGACCTCCTCATAGGGATTGACAAATTCCATGATTACGTGTATGGACTCCCCAAATTCACGGTCGAGACAGACCACAGGCCATAGGTTCACATCATCCAAAAATACCTCAATGATATGACGCCACGGCTACAACGTATCCTCCTCAAACTCCGCCGCTACGATTTCGACCTGGTCTACACCCCGGGCAAAGAGCTCATTGTGGCCGACGCACTCTCTAGATCCATCACCATGCCGTGTGAGCAGTCGGACTTTGTCTGTCAGATAGACGCTCAGGTGAAGTTTTGTGCATCCAACTTTCTGGCCACCGATGAAAGGGTCGTGCAAATACGTCAGGAGAAGGCCAGGGATCCTTTACTCCAGCGGATGATGCGACATCTCACGGAGGTTAGGCAAAAGGGGCAGTGGCCCCAGTTTTATAATATAAAGGCTGATCTAGCGGTAGTGGACGGCATATTAATGAAGCTGGACAGGATAGTAATCCCACAGAGCATGCGAGAGCTGGTCCTCGGCCAAATCCACGAGGGTCACCTGGGGGTCGAAAAGTGTCGCCGTCGAGCCCAAGAGGCAGTATATTGGCCAGACATCAGTCAGGATATCGCACACGCGGTCCTCAATTGCCCAACGTGTCAAAGGTTCCAGCCGGCTCAGCTCAAAGAGATTCTACAGCCGCATGAACTGGTGTCCTCCCCATGGTCCAAAGTTGGTATTGACCTCTTTCATGCAAAGGGCCGAGCCTATGTCCTCCTCGTGGACTACTTTTCCAACTACCCTGAGGTGGTAAGACTGACTGACCTCACATCAGCAACGGTCATCAAGGCATGCAAAGAGACTTTTGCCCATCATGGCATTCCACTTACAGTTATGACTGATAATGACCCTTGTTTCTTCAGCCAGGAGTGGATGGATTTTGCCCGGCTGTACAATTGTACGCACGTCACTTCAAGCCCCCACTACCCCCAGTCAAATGGGAAGGCTGAAAAGGGGGTCCACATTGTTAAAAGACTGTTGTGCAAAGCTGCTGACTCGGGTTCGGATTTTAACCTGGCGCTGTTAGCCTACCGGGCTCCTTTGTTCGCTGGCCTGTCCCCAGCACAGCTGCTAATGAACCGCACACTACGGACAACGGTGCCGGCTATCCACATCCCGGACCTTGACATTTTACCGGTCCTGCAGAGGATGCAACAGTCTCGGGCTCAATGCAAGTGGGCGTACGACGTCCATGCCACAGATCTCCCTGCTCTGGCTCCTGCTGACCGAGTTCGTGTTCAGCTGCCTGACGGTAGCTGGTCTGCCGCGGCTGTGGTGGTTAAGCAAGTGGCCCCAAGATCGTTCCTCGTTCGCATGCATGATGGCTCCTTTCTTCGCCGTAATAGGCGGGCACTGCGGCTACTTCCACGCTCGCCACCTGAACGTGATGACCCGCCTCGCATGCTGGTTCCTCAGGACGCGCCCTTCCACAAGGCCATCGATCTGCCAGTTCTTTTACCAACCTCTACATTGGAGGCAGTTCTGCCCGTTCCAGTGCAGGCGGCCCCTGACCCACCCTTGAGGCGGTCAACCAGAACTCGTCGCCCGCCACAGAGACTGAATTTATAGACTGAATGTTGCATTACCTTGTGATCCGTTTACACATCTGTACATATTGTTTCGTTCTAATTTGTTATCTGCCCTCTCTCTGCACTGGACACCTTCCCAGTAAATGCGTTAACATACTTTGTATATAGTCAGGCTCCTGTACACACACACACTCACTATTTATTGACCTACACACATTTTTTAAAATAAGTTTAAAAAAAGGGGGGGGGGGGGGAGATGTCATAATATACACCCAGGTATATGATGGTGCACAGACAGGCAGTGATTGACACACAGGATGACCAGTGAACACACAGAACACAGCCGCCAGACAGGACACGATCACTATAAAGCCAGAGGGCACTAGTTTTCCTGCTCTCTTGGGATCCAGCCTCTGAGACAGTCAGAGCCCATGAGCAGCAACTAGAACATACACCATGTGGTAGTAAGATAGTCTGGTCAGGTTAGCCTCAGGTCTCCAGTCAAGTCAGCATAGTGTCAACCCACAGTTAAAGTATGTATGATAGTTAAGAGTTCAATAAAATCGAGTTGCATTTCTTCAAGTATTGGAAGCCTGTCTCTCTCACTGCTGCAGTAAACGCAGTCCTCGCAGACCCGGCATACCCAACACATCACCGAGGTACAGTGAAAAGTATTTTTCTGCGAGCAGCTCAACTCATGTGAATAAACATGTTGCATAATTTATCCCCCACAATGTACTAATGCCATTAGTAACACACCTCCAGCCCCACAAACTGAGGAGGGCAGCACTGCAACACACATGCTGCTTAAAGAGTACACCTGGATCCTCAAGGTCCAGATCCCCCAGGGAACGCTCGTCAAGGTCATTTCAGGCAATAGGGCTTGGAAGGCAGCTGTGGATCCTGGGGAAACATTTCGATGTAGTGTGAGGGTTAGGAAGAGTAGGCAATTGTGGAACCTTATGGCCATGGGTGAACTAGCACTAGTTCACTCGATAAAATAACACCACACAAAATAGGCACTTGTAAATAAACACCACTTTGTTCACCACCCTGTCATTTCATGGCGACATGCTCCACAAACCTCCATGCACATTCTGCGCCTTATCCCTGTGCAGCGTGAGGATGGTAGCGCTATGTCTCTGCCAGCTCCCACACTGTTGACTCACTGAAGACACAATGTTGCAGATAATTCAATCCCATTCCCCACCCCCTGACATCAATGCTCAGGCCTCTCATTGCAGCCAGTCTTCTCCAGTGATGAGGATGCCGTGGGCTGATAAAGTGGAGAGAGGCTGATCCACCCCAGAGGTTCGTTGGAGGAACACATCAGGATGCCTGACTTCAAAGGGGGCTGTAGCAGATGAGAGCTCATCCCATGTCTCTAAACACCATGATAAGTCCTTTCCTTGACAGGACGTGTTCAGCTCTCTCGCAGGCAGGAGTCAGACATATTGCTGAGGATGAGACGAGCATCGCTCTGTCCTCAATGCAAGTCATCATCATTCTCTTGCAGGGGCTGGCCAATTGTTTTAATGCCCTGCCTATGGAATCTAGCACCATCGCGGCAACCTGCCACTGACACCACAATAATGCTGAGAACACGATCCCCAGGGTAGGAGATTTCATCATCATCAGTCCTGCATGTCCCCAAACCTAGGGCCCATGAGGGCATTCCCTAGCCTGATGGCCCAATCGAGCTGTGTCTGTGGCCTGAGATCCGTCCTCCCCCTGCTCTACCATGGGTTACCTTCACTGTCCTCCTCAACCTCCTGCTGATCTGAGGAGATGTGGTAATCCTTCATCTCATCCTGTTCTAGGTTGCCAGCCTTCTTTAGCACCAAGTTGTGGAGAGTTCAGCAGACCACAATAATGTGGGACACCCACTGGGGGCTGTATTGGAGGGCAACCCCGATCGGTCCAGGCACCAGAACTGCATCCTCAACGTCCGATCACCTGCTCCACCAACATGTGTGTTGAAGCATGAGCCGTGTTGTAGCAAGACTCCGCCTCAGATTGTAGCCTTCGCACTGGTGTCATCAGCCATCTACTTATTAAGTTCCCCTTGGTATCGAGAAGCCAGCTCTCCAGATGCTGCTCTCCATCAAAATATCTGGGATTTGAGAGTGCTCCAAGATGAAATGAAAAATGAAATGAAAATCGCTTATTGTCACAAGTCGACTTCAAATGAAGATACTGTGAAAAGCCCCTAGTCGCCACATTCCGGCGCCTGTTCGGGGAGGCTGGCACGGGAATTGAACCCGTGCTGGTGGCCTGCATTAGTCTGCTTTAAAAGCCAGCTATTTAGCTCTGTGCTAAACCAGCCCCATAATATCTAACTATCATGGACACTCCCAGGAAATGGGCGCACACCTGCTTAAGTTGCATTGTGCGATAACAGACAATTTGCATGTTGATGGAATGGTATCCCTTGCGGTTCATAAATGGCGCAGCATAATGCCATGGTGGCCGCTGAGCCATGTCAGTGCAGTCTACCAAACCCTGCGCTTGAGACATGCCTGCTACAAGGACGAGGACCGCGAATTTAACAACTTGACTCTCCTGGTCCTGGTCTAAGTTGATATACATGTGAATCATAGAATTTACAGTGCAGAAGGAGTTGATTCGGCCCATCGAGTCGGCAACGGCTCTTACAAAGAACACCCTACTGAAGCCCACTTATCTACCCAATCCCCGTAACCTAGTAAACCCCACTTAACATTTTTTGGACACTAAGGGCAATTTAGCATGGCCAATCCACCTAACCCGCATAGCTTTGGACTGTGGGCGGAAACTGGAGCACCCGGAGGAAACCCATGCAGACACGGGGAGAATGTTCAGACTCCGCACAGACAGTGACCCAGCCAGGAATCAAACCTGGGACCCTGGAGCTGTGAAGCAACTGTGCTAACCACTAAGCTACTGTGCTGCCCACACCCTTGTATAAAGGGCATTGGTTACCTCCCTAATGCATTTGTGTGCTGCTGACTGGGAGATGTCACACAGATCACCGGGGATGCCCTGAAACAATTTGCTTGCATAGAAGTTCAGAGCGGCAGCTACTTTAAGAGCCACGGGTAGTGTGTTCCTTATATTCCAGACGGTGACAGCTCTTGCAGTACATGGCAAAGGTGGTCCACCATCCCCCGGGACAGGCGCAGACTTCTCCACTATTGTGGCTCTGACATCTGTAGATAGGAAATCCGATGTCAGTGGACCCTTTGCCAGTACTCAAATGGGGCTGATCCCTCTGCGGTGATGCTTCCTGTACAGCTCCAGGCCCAGTCTGTCCCTCAGCAGAGCACTAATCCTGGCTGCATGCAGTGCCATGTCTCTGTCTCCGTCTCTGCTGCTGCTCTATCCCAAGTAGTAGAAACGCCAACTTGACAGGCCCCATGATTCTCCAAAATCAGGCACTGAAAAGAGAAGGGAGCCAAAGTGAGTGGTGAAGATTCCTGAGAAGGGCCAACCCCTCCGCCCTCTACTCCTCTGGGACTGCCACCGTGCACTTGCCCTTAGTGAGTGCCTCTCCACTGAGCCTCACACCCTCCCCTCTCACACTGGCATATCCCCACACCTGTCCCTCTCAACTCCACCAGGATTACTGGTGGACACTCGAGAGCCTCACTGGCACATTTCTCATGGCCATTCCCCAACAACAACCACCCCCTCCCCCCAACTAGGTGACAGGGCTGTTGAGCAGATGCATGGGACCCACATCTACAACCTCACAGGACAACTCAAAGAAGCCCCCCCCCCGATCATGACATGTAACAGGGTGAGTGATAATAGACTTCACCATGGAGCCTTGCTTTCAGGGTCACATCAGTGTATCCTGTGTGATCTGAACTCCTGACTGAGCAGTGGGTTCAATGCTTGGGAGTCAAATCAGCGGCAGTTCTGGTTAGTTTTGCATTATCATCATTGGCACTCTTGAGTTGTCAATGAAAGGCAAAATTGCATTCCAATCAATTGAATGCCTCTTGTGACAGATGAGGCACAGCTGGTTAGCGTAAAGCCTGCAATGAGAATGACAAGCACACATCTACAGGGATTGGATTTGGATTGGATTTGTTTATTGTCACATGTACCAAGGTACAATGAAAATGATTGTTCTGCGTACGGTTCAGACAGATCATTCCGTACATAAAAAGAAAATACATAATAGGGCAAACATAAAATACACAATGCAAATACATAAACATAGGCATCAGGTGAAACTTACAGGAGTGTAGTACGACTCAGTAAAGAAGATGTGTGAAGAGATCAGGTCAGTTCTGTTATAACCTGCCTACTTACGATTGGCTGGGGTCTAATGACTATCCCACAATCCTACGGGAGTATGAACTTGCCCAATGAGGGGGGCGGAGAAACTCCTAGTATAAATAAGCTGGCCAGTTCAGGAACCAGCAGGAAGGAGAAGGTAGCAAGGGAAGTTACTGTTATGTATATATTGTTATAGTAAATAAATGTTAATACTTTGTATCCTTAAAACTCGTGCTGGATTCTTTGTGGCCCTTACAAAAAGTTCATAAGAGGGTAGTTTAGGAGTCTGGTAACAGTGGGGAAGAAGCTGTTTTTGAATCTGTTCGTGGCTGTTCTCAGACTTTTGTATCTCCTGCCCAATGGAAGAAGTTCACAGCCCTAGACACTTATTCCTGAGAGACAAACTTCCTAGGCAAGTGCAATTGATATTCAATAGAGCTCAACCCCTTGCTACTCCGAGTTGTGTCTGAGTGTGAGCTTCTATGCACAGTTCAGTTTTGCTTCCTCAAGTGAGAGGGTGTTCATTACTCATGAGGCAGGGAGGCAAGCCATTCCTGAGGAACCCATTCTGCCCTTTCTTATGGGACCCGACCCAGTTCCCTCACAGTCACCCCCTTCACAGTCACCCCCAGTGCTGAACCTCAGTATTCACCTCCTGCCACCCACTTTCCAACTCCCACTAAAGATGGGCACTCACTCAGCAGTGATTTGATCACAAGCCCAGCAAGTAGGACACAGGAAGTCATGCCTGCCTGCCAGCCTCCAGACCACCTTAAAGTAAGTGGAAGGTAAGGCCTGCTAGTGACCTCTCCTCCTGAGAATGAGTCACTGGCCCCAAGTTGAATTTGTCTGTGCCCCCCCACACCCTCTCTGGTGCGCCCTGAGCAGTGACGTGCCTGGGGAATCATGGCTACCTGAGCGCACACCTCCGATATCCCCCTCGGTGGATGAGCCGCCAAGTCCATGTTTTGTCGACATGTTGTATGTGATGCCGACGTGATATCATGCCAGAGCCCGGTCAATATTTTGTGAGGGGTGAAGGTCTGGAGAGAGTGTAGGGGGTGGTGGGGAGAGCAGATTCCAAAAGGCACTCACACCAGAGAGATCATGTATTTAGATTCTCTCCAGATTTTGAGCTCGTGCTGAGTTTCTCATAGGTGGGTGCAGAGGGCTCACAATTGCCACCCTGCGAACATTTCTTAAACTGTTAAAGTCAAGGGAACACATTCATGGTTGGGTAAACAGTAAACAAAAGTTATTAATAACAACATCTCTGTTTGGATTTCTACATTGGATGGCTTAATAGTTTGCATTCAGAAGAGATGCCAAGTTTGTATGCAGGCATTCAACTGGATGTTGTCCAGTGGCTGACTTTTGCCAGCTCTTGGCTGAGTTGTTTTGTTAAACATTTACGTGGATTTGAAAGCAAAACGTTCTTGGTGTGGGAGGGGGCAGATTGCTCGCAGGATCTCACACATGCAAACATCCTGTTGATAAAAACTTGACTGATTAATATTGGCTGAGATTCTCCTTTCTTCCCAGAGGGAAAACATATATTGTGATCGCAGGAGGCAGTAATTTGGAGGTGATGAATGAGTAGTTGTTATTTCTCCATTAAATTTCAAATTGGCAACCAATATATAATATATATTTGACATATTTTTTTAAAAAAAATTTACTGAGAAAAATGGATAATCAAAATATTTCACCAGTATAAAGTAACCCATATGAATTTTTGGGGGAAGAGGAAAATGCCAATAAGTGGTTTTATAATAACTTATTTGACACCCTGAAACTTAGGCAACATACATTGTTCTTGCTGATTTTACACAAGTTAAAATGGCTCCTTGTATGGCGACATTGTGGTGCAGTGGTTAGCACTTCTGCTTCACGGGGCTGAGGTCCCAGGTTTGATTCCGGCTCTGGGTCACTGTCCGTGTGAAATTTGCACATTCTGCCCGTGTCTGCAAGGGTCTCACCCCCACAACCCAAAGATGTGCCTGAATTGATCACGCTAAATTGCCAATTAATTGGAAAACAAGAATTGAGTACTGTAAATTTATAAAAACAAAACAAAATGACTCCTTGGGTGGGATTCTCCGACCTCCCGCCGGGTCGGAGAATCGCTGGGGGCTGGAATAAATCCCGCCCCCGCCGCCCGCCGAATTCTCCGAAGGGTGAAAAGTCGGCGGGGTGTCAATTGCGCCGCCCGCCTCGGAGAATGGCAGGGGCGGGCGCGTGACAATGGACTCCGGGGCTGCCCATATTCTCCCGGCCGGATGGACCGAAGTCCCGCCAAATCAAAACACCTTTTTAATGGCGTCAACCAGTGCTGATGGTTGACGCCGTCCAGCGTGGAGGTAGGTCACGGCCTGGGGGGTGGCCGCAGGAGAGGTGATGGCGTGGCCGCAGTCTGTGTTTGTGGGGGAGAGGTGTGTGAGGGGGTGTGTGCGGCAGGGGTGGGGTGGGGGGATGGTGTGGGGTGGGCTTCTGGGGAGTGCCGGGGAAGGGGGGGGTGAGTGCCGGCGAGGGGGATGGGGGGGGATGAGTGCCGGGGACGGAGGGGTGAGTGCCGGGGACGGGGGGTGGGTGGGGGGGAGAGTGCCGGGGACGGGGGGGGGGGGTTTGAGTGCTGGGGACGGGGGGGATGAGTGCCGGGGACAGGGGGGTGAGTGCCGGGGACGGGGGTGTGAGTGCCGGGGACGGGGTACGTGGGGGTGAGTGCCGGGGACGGGGGGTGAGTGCTGGGGACGGGGACGGAGTGAGTGCCGGGTATGGGGGGGGGGGGGAGTGCCGGGGACGGGGGGGGTGAGTGCCGGGGCCGGGGTGAGTGCCGGGGACAGGGGGGTGAGTGCCGGGGACGGGGGGCTGAGTGCTGGGGACGGGGGGGGGGGGGGTGAGTGCCGGGGGGGGGGGGGGTGAGTGCCGGGGACGGGGGGGGGTGAGTGCCGGGGATGAGGGGGTGAGTGCCGGGGGCGGGGGGGTGAGTGCCGGGGACGGGGGTGTGAGTGCTGGGGACGGGGGGATGAGTGCCGGGGATCGGGTGGTGAGTGCCGGGGACGGGGGGGTGAGTGCCGGCGAGGGGACGGGGGGATGAGTGCCGGGGACGGGGGTAAGTGCCGGGCACGGGGACGGGGGGGTGAGTGCCAGGGACGGGGGGGTGAGTGCCAGGGGCGTGGGGGTGAGTGCCGGGGGCGGGGGGGGGGGTGAGTGCCGGGGACGGGGGGTTGAGTGCCGGGGGGGGGGGTCTGAGTGCCGGGGGGGGGGGGTCTGAGTGCCGGGGACGGGGGGCTGAGTGCCGGGGCCGGGGGGGGGGTGAGTAGTGGGGGGGGTGGGGAGGGGGGAGTGCCGGGGGCGGGGTGAGTGCCGGGGGCGGGGGGTTGAGTACCGGGGACGGGGGGGGGGTCTGAGTGCCGGGGGGGGGGGTCTGAGTGCCGGGGACGGGGGGCTGAGTGCCGGGGCCGGGGGGGGGGGGGTGAGTGGCGGGGGGGGGGGGTGAGTGCCGGGGGTGGGGTGAATGCCGGGGGCGGGGGGGGTGAGTGCCGGGGACGGGGGGGGGGTGAGTGCCGGGGGCGGGGGGGGGGTGAGTGCCGGGGACGGGGGGGTGAGTGCCGGGGACGGGGGGTTGAGTGCCGGGGACGGGGGGTGGTGGTCTGAGTGCCGGGGGGGGGGGTCTGAGTGCCGGGGACGGGGGGCTGAGTGCCGGGGCCGGGGGGGGGGGGGTGAGTGGCGGGGGGGGGGGGTGAGTGCCGGGGGGGGGGGGGGGTGAGTGCCGGGGGCGGGGGGGGTGAGTGCCGGGGACGGGGGGGGGGGGGGGGTGAGTGCCGGGGGCGGGGGGGGGTGAGTGCCGGGGACGGGGGGGTGAGTGCCAGGGACGTGGGGGTGAGTGCCGGGGGCGGGGGGGGGGGTGAGTGCCGGGGACGGGGGGTTGAGTGCCGGGGGCGGGGTGAATGCCGGGGGCGGGGGGGGGGTGAGTGCCGGGGACGGGGGGGGGGGGGGGTGAGTGCCGGGGGCGGGGGGGGTGAGTGCCGGGGACGGGGGGGTGAGTGCCGGGGACGGGGGGTTGAGTGCCGGGGACGGGGGGGGGGTGGTCTGAGTGCCGGGGGGGGGGGTCTGAGTGCCGGGGACGGGGGGCTGAGTGCCGGGGCCGGGAGGGGGGTGAGTGGCGGGGGGGGGGGGGTGAGTGGCGGGGGGGGGGTGAGTGCCGGGGGGGGGGTGAGTGCCGGGGGCGGGGGGGGGGTGAGTGCCGGGGACGGGGGGGGGGGGGGGGTGAGTGCCGGGGGCGGGGGGGGGGGTGAGTGCCGGGGACGGGGGGGTGAGTGCCAGGGACGTGGGGGTGAGTGCCAGGGGCGGGGGGGGGGTGAGTGCCGGGGACGGGGGGTTGAGTGCCGGGGGGGGGGGGTCTGAGTGCCTTGGGGGGGGGTCTGAGTGCCGGGGATGGGGGGCTGAGTGCCGGGGCCGGGGGGGGGGGGGGGTGAGTGGCGGGGGGGGGGGGGAGGTGAGTGCCGGGGGCGGGGTGAGTGCCGGGGGCGGGGGGGGTGAGTGCCGGGGACGGGGGGGGGTGAGTGTCGGGGGCGGGGGGGGGGTGAGTGCCGGGGACGGGGGGGTGAGTGCCGGGGACGGGGGTGTGAGTGCCGGGGACGGGGGGGATGAGTGCCGGGGATGGGGTGGTGAGTGCCGGGGACAGGGGGGTGAGTGCCGGCGAGGGGATGGGGGGGATGAGTGCCGGGGACGTGGGGACGGGGGTAAGTGCCGGGGACGGGGGGGTGAGTTCCAGGGACGGGGGGGTGAGTGCCGGGGACGTGGGGGTGAGTGCCGGGGGGGGGGGGGGGGTGGTGAGTGCTGGGGACGGGGGAGGGGGTGAGTGCCGGGGACGGGGACGGGGGGGGGTGAGTGCCGGGTACAGGGAGGTGAGTGCCGGGGACGGGGAGGGTGAGTGCCGGGGACGGGGGGGGTGAGTGCCGGGGGGGGGGGGGGGGGTGAGTGCCGGGTATGGGGGATGAGTGCCAGGTATGGGAGGGTGAGTGCCGGGGACAGAGGGGATGAGTGTCGGGGACGGGGAGGTGAGTGCAGGGGACGGGGGGGTGAGTGCTGGGGAAGGGGGGGTGAGTGCTGCGGACGGGGGGGGGGGGCGGGAGGTGAGTGCCGGGCACGGGGGGGTGAGTGCCGGGGATGCGGGGGTGAGTGACGGGGACGGGGATGCGGGGGTGAGTGCCGGGGACGGGGGGGTGATTGCCGGGGATGGGGGGGGGGGCGGTGAGTGCTGGGGACGGGGGGGTGGGTGCCGGGGACGGGGGGATGAGTGCCGGGGACGGGGGGGATGAGTGCCGGGGACGGGGTGGTGAGTGCCGGGGACGGGGGGTGGGGGTGGTGGGGCGGTGAGTGCCGGGGACGGAGGGGGGCGGGACGGGGACGGGGTGCCGGCGAGGGGGGGTGAGTGCCGGGGAAGGGGGGGTGAGTGCTGCGGACGGGGTGGGTGAGTGCCGGGCACGGGGGGGTGAGTGCCGGGTGGGGGGGGTGAGTGCCGGGGACGGGGGGGGGGGGGGGTGAGTGCCGGGGACGGGGGGTTGAGTGCCGGGGATGGGGGGGTGAGTGCCGGGGACGGGGGGGGGTGAGTGCCGGGGGCAGGGGGGTGAGTGCCGGGGATGGGGGGGTGAGTGCCGGGGGCCAGGGGTGGTGAGTGCCGGAGACGGGAGGGGTGAGTGACGGGGACAGGGGGGTCAGTGCCGGGGTGGGGGGATGAGTGTCGGGGACGGGGGGATGAGTGCCGGGGACGGGGTGGTGAGTGCCGGGGACGGGGAGTGGGTGGGTGCCGGCGAGAGGGTGCCGGGTCGGGGGGTGAGTGCCGGGGACGGAGGGATGAGTGCTGGGGATGGGGACGGGGACGGGGACAGGGGGGGGGGGGGGAGTGCCGGGGACGGGGGGATGAGTGCTGGGAATGGGGGGGTGAGTGCCGGGGACGGGGGGTGAGTGTGCCGGGGGGGGGGGGTGAGTGCCGGGGAGGGGGGAGGTGAGTGCCGGGGATGGGGGGTTGAGTGCCGGGGACGGGGGGGGGTCGAGTGCCGGGGACGGGGGGGTGAGTGCCGGGGATGGGGGGCTGAGGGCCGGGGGCCAGGGGTGGTGAGTGCCGGGGACGGGGGGATGAGTGCCGGGGACAGGGTGGTGAGTGCCGGGGACGGGGGGTGGGTGGGTGCCGGCGAGAGGGTGCCGGGGATGGGGGGTGAGTGCCGGGGACGGGGACGGGGGTGGTGGGGGGTTGAGTGCCGGGGACGGAGGGGTGAGTGCCGGGGGGGGGGGGGGGGAGAGTGCCGGGGATGGGGGGATGAGTGCCGGGGCGGGGGAATGAGTGCCGGGGACGGGGGGGTGAGTGCCGGGGATGGGGGGGTGAGTGCCGGGGGGGGGTTGAGTGCCGGGGATGGGGGCGGCGAGTGTGGGGGGACGAGTGCCGGGGACGGGGGGGGGTGAGTGCCGGGGACGGGGTGATGAGTGCCGGGGACGGGGGGATGAGTGCCGGGGACGGGGTGGTGAGTGCCGGGGACGGGTGGTGGGTGGGGGGGGGTGAGTGCCGCAGATGGGGAGGGTGAGTGCCGGGGACAGTGGGGTGAGTGCCGGGGACGGGGTGATGAGTGCCGGGGACGGGGGGATGAGTGCCGGGGACGGGGTGGTGAGTGCCGGGGACGGGGGGGTGGGTGGGTGCCGGCGAGAGTGCCGGGGGGGGGTGAGTGCTGGGGGGATGAATGCCAGGTACGTGGGGGTCAGTGCCGGGGACGGGGGGTTGAGTGCCGTGGACGGGGAGGTGAGTGCTGGGGGGGGGAGGGTGAGTGCCGGGGATGGGGGGGTGAGTGCCGGGGACGGGGAGGGAGGGACGGGGGGGGGGGGGGTGCCGGCAAGGGGGGGGTGAGTGCCGGGGAAAGGGGGGTGAGTGCTGCGGATGGGGGGAGGGGTGAGTGCCGGGTGTGGGGGGATGAGTGCCGGGGACGGGGGGGGTGAGTGCCGGGGACGGGGGGTTGAGTGCCGGGGATGGGGGGGTGAGTGCCGGGGATGGGGGGGTGAGTGCCGGGGATGGGGGGGTGAGTGCCGGGGATGGGGGGGTGAGTGCCGGGGACGGGGGTGTGAGTGCTGGGGACGGGGGGGATGAGTGCCGGGGATGGGGGGGATGAGTGCCGGGTGCGGGGGGGTGAGTGCCGGCGAGGGGATGGGGGGATGAGTGCCGGGGACGTGGGGACGGGAGTAAGTGCCGGGGACGGGGACGGGGGGGTGAGTGCCGGGGACGTGGGGGTGAGTTCCAGGGACGGGGGGGTGAGTGCCGGGGACGTGGGGGTGAGTGCCGGGGACGGGGGGGGGGGGGGTGAGTGCCGGCGAGGTGAACGGGGGGGGGTGAGTGCCGGGGACGGGGAGGGTGAGTGCCGGGGACGGTGGGGGGGGGGTGAGTGCCGGGGATGGGGGGGGGTGTGCCGTGAATGGGGGATGAGTGCCAGGTACGGGAGTGTGAGTGCCGGGGACATAGGGGGTGAGTGTCGGGGACGGGGAGGTGAGTGCAGGGGACGGGGGTGTGAGTGCCGGGGAAGGGGGGGTGAGTGCTGCGGACGGGGGGGGGGGGGGGGGTGAGTGCCGGGCACGGGGGGGTGAGTGCCGGGGACGGGGGGTTGATTGCCGGGGACGGGGGGGGGTGAGTGCCGGGAACGGGGGGGGGGGGTGAGTGCAGGGGACGGGGGGATGAGTGCCGGGGACAGGGGGATGAGTGCCGGGGACGGGGTGGTGAGTGCCGGGGATGGGGGGTGGGTGGGTGCCGGCGAGAGGGTGCCGGGGACGGGGGGTGAGTGCCGGGGATGGGGATGGGGGTGGTGAGTGCCGGGACGGAGGGACGAGGGACGGGGGGGGGGGTGCCGGCGAGGGGGAGGTGAGTGCCGGGAAGGGTGGGTGAGTGCTGCGGGCGGGGGGGGGGTGAGTGCCGTGCACGGGGGGGGTGAGTGCCGGGTGTGGGGGGTGAGTGCCGGGGACGGGGGGGGGGTGAGTGCCGGGGACGGGGGGGGGGGTGAGTGCCGGGGATGGGGGGTGAGAGCCGGGGACGGGGGGGGGTGAGTTCCGGGGTCGGGGGGGTGAGTGCCGGGGATGGAGGGTGAGTGCCGGAGACGGGGTGGTGAGTGCCGGGGACGGGGGGTGAGTGCCGGGGACGGGGGTGGTGGGGGGTGAGTGGCAGGGACGGAGGGGTGAGTGCCGGGGACGGGGACGGGGGGGGAGGGAGTGCCGGGGACGGGGGGGATGAGTGCTGGGAACGGGGGGATGAGTGCCGGGGACGGGGGGGTGAGTGCCGGGGACGGGGGGGTGAGTGCCGGGGACGGGGGGGTGAGTGCCGGGGAAGGGGGAGACGGGGGGTGAGTGCCGGGGACGGGGGGTGAGTGCCGGGGGAGGGGGGGGAGGTGAGTGCCGGGGACGGGGGAGGTGAGTGCCGGGGATGGGGGGGTGAGTGCCGGGGACGGGGGGGTGAGTGCCGGGGATGGGGGGGTGAGGGCCGGGGGCCAGGGGTGGTGAGTGCCGGAGACGGAGGGTGGGGGGGTTGGGTGAGTGACGGGGACAGGGGGGTGAGTGCCGGGGACGGGGTGGTGAGTGCCGGGGACGGGGGGTGGGTGGGTGCCGGCGAGAGGGTGCCGGGGACGGGGGGTGAGTGCCGGGGACGGGAACGGGGGTGGTGGGGGGTGAGTGCCGGGGACGGAGGGGTGAGTGCCGGGGGGGGGGGGGGAAGAGTGCCGGGGACGGTGGGTTGAGTGCCGGGGACGGGGGGGATGAGTGCCGTGGACGGGGGTGTGAGTGCCGGGGATGGGGGGGTGAGTGCCGGGGGGGTGTGGGGTTGAGTGCCGGGGACGGTGGCGGCGAGTGCCGGGGACGCGGGGGAAGAGTGCCGGGGACGGGGGGGGGGGTGAGTGCCGGGGACAGGGGTGTGAGTGCCGTGGACGGGGTACGGGGGGGGTGAGTGCCGGGGACGGGGTGGGGTTGAGTGCCGGGGACAGGGGGGTGAATGCCGGGGACGGGGGGATGAGTGCCGGGGACGGGGTGGTGAGTGCCGGGGACGGGGGGGTGGGTGGGTGCCAGCGAGAGGGCCGGGGGGGGGGGGGGGGTGAGTGCTGGGGGGATGAATGCCAGGTACGTGGGGGTCAGTGCCGGGGACGGGGGGTTGAGTGCCGGGGACGGGGTACGGGGGTGTGAGTGCCGGGAACGGGAGGGGGGTGAGTGCCCCGGACGGGGAGGGTGAGTGCCGGGGACAGGAGGGTGAGTGCCGGGGACGGGGGGAAGAGTGCCGGGGACGGGGGGATGAGTGCCGGGGGCGGGGGGGGGGGTGAGTGCCGGGGACGGGGGGGGACGGGGGGTGAGTGCCGGGGATGGGGGGTGAGTGCCGGGGGGGGGGTGGAGGTGAGTGCCAGGGACGGGGGAGGTGAGGTCCGGGGGGGGGGGGAGTGCCGGGGACGGAGGGGGGGTGAGTGTCGTGGACGGGGATTGAGTGCCGGGGCCGGGGATGTGAGTGCCGGGGGGGGGGGGGGGTGAGTGCCGGGGACGGGGTACGGGAGTGTGAGTGCCGGGGACGGGGGGGGAGGGTGAGTGCCGGGGACAGGGGGGTGAGTGCCGGGGACGGGGTGATGAGTGCCGGGGACGGGGGGATGAGTGCCGGGGACGGGGGTGTGGGTGGGTGCCGGCGAGAGGGCCGGGGGGGGGGTGAGTGCTGGGGGGATGAATGCCAGGTACGTGGGGGTCAGTGCCGGGGACGGGGGGTTGAGTGCCGGGGACGGGGAGGTGAGTGCTGGGGGGGGGGGGAGGGTGAGTGCCGGGGATGGGGGGGTGAGTGCCGGGGACGGGGAGGGAGGGACGGGGGGGGGGGGGGGTGGGTGCCGGCCAGGGGGGGTTGAGTGCCGGGGAAAGGGGGGTGAGTGCTGCGGATGGGGGGGCGGGTGAGTGCCGGGTGTGGGGGGATGAGTGCCGGGGACGGGGGGGGTGAGTGCCGGGGACGGGGGGTTGAGTGCCGGGGATGGGGGGGTGAGTGCCGGGGATGGGGGGGGTGAGTGCCGGGGACGGGGGTGTGAGTGCTGGGGACGGGGGGGATGAGTGCCGGGGATGGGGGGGATGAGTGCCGGGGGCGAGGGGGTGAGTGCCGGCGAGGGGATGGGGGGATGAGTGCCGGGGACGTGGGGACGGGGGGGTGAGTGCCAGGGACGGGGGGGTGAGTGCCGGGGACGTGGGGGTGAGTGCCGGGGACGGGGTGGGGTGAGTGCTGGGGACGGGGGAGGGGGTGAGTGCCGGGGACGGGTGGGGGGGGGGGGGTGAGTGCCGGTGAGGTGAACGGGGGGGGGTGAGTGCCGGGGACGGGGAGGGTGAGTGCCGGGGACGGTGGGGGGGGGTGAGTGCCGGGGATGGGGGGGGGGGGTGCCGGGAATGGGGGATGAGTGCCAGGTACGGGAGGGTGAGTGCCGGGGACATAGGGTGTGAGTGTCGGGGAAGGGGGGGTGAGTGCTGCGGACGGGGGGGGGGGTGGTGAGTGCCGGACACGGGGGGGTGAGTGCCGGGGACGGGGGGGGGTGAGTGCCGGGGACGGGGATGGGGGGGTGAGTGCCGGGGACGGGGGGGTGATTGCCGGGGACGGGGGGGTGAGTGCCGGGGGGGGGGGGGGGGGTGAGTGCCGGGGGGGGGGGATGAGTGCCGGGGACAGGGGGATGAGTGCCGGGGACGGGGTGGTGAGTGCCGGGGATGGGGGGTGGGTGGGTGCCGGCGAGAGGGTGCCGGGGACGGGGATGGGGGTGGTGAGTGCCGGGGACGGAGGGACGAGGGACGGGGGGGGGGGGGGGGTGCCGGCGAGGGGGAGGTGAGTGCCGGGAAGGGTGGGTGAGTGCTGCCGGCGGGGGGGGGGGCGAGTGCCGGGCACGGGGGGGTGAGTGCCGGGGACGGGGTGGGGTGAGTGCCGGGGACGGGGACGGGTGAGTGCCGGGGACAGGGGGGGGGGTGAGTGCCGGGATGGGGGGTGAGAGCCGGGGATGGGGGGTGAGTGCCGGGGGCCAGGGGTGGTGAGTGCCGGAGACGGCAGGGGTGAGTGACGGGAACAGGGGGATGAGTGCCGGGGACGGGGTGGTGAGTGCCGGGGACGGGGGGTGGGTGGGTGCCGGCGAGAGGGTGCCGGGGACGGGGGGTGAGTGCCGGGGACGGGGGTGGTGGGGGGTGAGTGGCAGGGACGGAGGGGTGAGTGCCGGGGACGGGGACGGGGGGGGGGGTGGGGAGTGCCGGGGGGGGGGGGGGGATGAGTGCTGGGAACGGGGGGATGAGTGCCGGGGACGGGGGGTGAGTGCCGGGGACGGGGGGGTGAGTGCCGGGGACGGGGGGCACGGGGGGTGAGTGCCGGGGACGGGGGGTGAGTGCCCGGGGGGGGGGTGAGTGCCGGGGGGGGGGTGAGTGCCGGGGGGGGGGGGGGGGAGGTGAGTGCCGGGGACGGGGGGGTGAGTGCCGGGGACGGGGGGCACGGGGGGTGAGTGCCGGGGACGGGGGGTGAGTGCCCGGGGGGGGGGGTGAGTGCCGGGGGGGGGGGGTGAGTGCCGGGGGGGGGGGGGGAGGTGAGTGCCGGGGATGGGGGGTGAGTGCCGGGGATGGGGGGGTGAGGGCCGGGGGGGGGCGGGGAGAGTGCCGGGGTGGGGGGGGGGGAGAGTGCCGGGGACGGGGGGCTGAGTGCCGGGGACGGGGGGATGAGTGCCGGGGACGGGGGGATGAGTGCCGTGGACGGGGGTGTGAGTGCCGGGGGGGTGTGGGGTTGAGTGCCAGGTACGTGGGGGTCAGTGCCGGGGACGGGGGGTGTGAGTGCCGGGAACGGGGGGGGGGGGGTGAGTGCCCCGGACGGGGAGGGTGAGTGCCGGGGACGGGGGGGGACGGGGGGTAAGTGCCGGGGATGGGGGGTGAGTGCCGGGGGGGGGGGGGGGGGAGGTGAGTGCCGGGGACGGGGGAGGTGAGTGCCGGGGGGGGGGGGGGGGAGTGCCGGGGGGGGGGGGGGGTGAGTGTCGGGGACAGGGGGGTGAGTGCCGAGGCCGGAGAGGTGCGAGGGCAAGGGAGTTTGTCCGCCTAGCCAGGTGCCATCCTCCAACAGTCGCGCCCATGCAGCCCATGCTACCTGGCTGGGGGGAGGGGGTGGTATGGGCAATGAAGACATATTGTTGTTCCCCCCTCCCCGGCAGGCCGTCGTGTTTTCTGATCAGCCAACGACGTTGACCGCCGTGGCGGCAGCCGCTATTCTCCATGTTGCCCTGGAGGAGGAGTAGGAGGAGCATGCCAGAGAGGTGGTGCAGGCTGCTGCAGAGGGGCGTGCGGCAGCCGCCCAGGTTGGAGGGACACCTGCCCGACAGGACGAGGAGGAGGTGCAGGGGAGCACGTGGTGAAGGAGGAACACGAGGAGGGGGAGGAGGACGTCTCGGCGCCACGGCAACGGAGGCACCCGAGGAGGCCTCGTGTGTACCGACCCCGGTTGTCGTACCAGGACCTCATGGACCGGGAATGTAGGAGGAGACTCCGGCTGAGCCGGGAAACGGTGGCACACATCTGCCACCTGCTGGCACACCTGGCACCGCATGGCACTGGGGGGGGGGCACCCTCTCCCCGTGCCCGTTAAGGTTACGGTGGCCCTGAACTTTTATGCCACGGAGTCATTCCAGACGCCAGGTGGGGACCTGTCCGGCATCTCGCAGACATCGGTGCACCGGTGCATCCGGGCAGTGACAGACGCCCGATATGCCATGGCGCACCGCTACATCCGCTTCCTTTTGGTCCGGGCCAGCCAGGATGCCCGGGCCGTGGGCTTCTCTGCCATGGTCGGGTTTCCCATGGCCAAGGCGCGATCGATGAGATTCATGTCGCCGTGCGGCCAGCTGCAGATAACAGGGCCGTGTTCACCAATAGAAGGCGACCTATTCCATGAACATCCAGGTGGTCTGCGATCACCGCATGATTATCCTGCACGTCTGCGCCTGGTACCTGGGAAGTGTACATGACTCATACGTGTTGTCGCGGTCTTACATCCCCGGCATGTACGAGGGACGCCACTCCCGGCTGAGGGGCTGGTTGCTGGGTGACAGGGGTTACCCGTTGCGATCGTGGCTGATGACGCCTATACGGAGGCCACAGAATGATGTGGAGAACAGCTACAATGATACCCATGCAGCGAAAAGGGGTGTGATAGAGAGGTGCTTTGGCGTGCTCAAAATGCGTTTCAGGTGCCTGGAACTCTCTGGGGGCGCCCTCCAGTATCCGTCAGATAGGGTCGGCCTCATCATTGTGGTGTGCTGCGTCCTGCACAACATAGCCCAGCAGAGGGGCGATGTTCCGCAGGCAGAGGAGGGCGGAGTGTAGGAGCAGCAGATGAGGGGGATGGGGGCAATAGTCAGGGCAGACGGGCTAGACATGGGCGGGTGGCTGTCCACCGTTACCGGCTGGGCCAGCGGGCACGGGACAGGCTGATAGCCGCCCGCTTCACTGACTAGGGGGCGTGGGAATCGGCGCGTATGGCCACATACCGCAACCATGGCAATACCCGAACACCCTCACCCCCCCACCCATCCACCCACACAGCACCCTCACCCCCCCCCCCCCATCCACACCCACTCCACCCGCATGCACCCCCCCCTTGTGCAGATCCACCTGCTGCATGACGGCCGGGCTCTCACGGGCGCCGGTGGAAGCGTGTCTATTGCAGGCCATGGAGGATGATGACAACCCGCTCTGCAATGATCTCCTGGCTCCACATCGTTGGACGATGTCTGACCCATGGCCACAGTACCACCATCCACCCGGACCATCCCTGTATGCGGCTGTGACACTGCAGCGCACGGCCTGGGGGGGGGGGGGGTGGTGGTGCGGGCGGCCCAGGGGGAAGGGGGCAGACTCACCTGAGGCCGACGTAAGACCACCCCTCACACACACACTGGCGCTCAACGTACATGACACCCCCGCACGCTTTGGACAGAGCACAAAGGCAGCTTCTGTAGGTTAAAGTGATTTTAATAACAAACAGTGCATACACGTGCCCTGGCCCCTAAAACTCGCCTTTGCCCTGCACCCGTGCCAACTTACTCAGTGTCTAATTGTTTGGCCTTACGGGCCCTTTGACTACGTCTACGTGGTTCCCCAGACGGTACAGCAGAACTGGAGGTGGACTCCTGTGATTCCTGCCCTCTGACACTGGATCCCTTTGGCGGCCGTTTCCTGGGGCGTCCTGGCCTAGATGGGCCAGGCTGCGGCCCGGGCGACTGGGATGGTGAGCTGCCAGCCTGTCCTGCCGGTTGCCCACCCGATGCACCTGGGACGGAAGGGGAGGAGTCCGAGGTGCTGCAGTGTTCCTGGACCTCCCCCACAGGGGTGTTGTGCGCACCAGTGAGTGTACCAGACGCCTCATCACTAAAGTGCCCACCCGAGGTGAGTGTCTCTGCGATGAAACTGAAATACCGGACAGTGACTCAGAGTGGATGGGTGGAGACGAACCGCCACCCCAAAGTACCATGCACTCAGAGTTGGACGATGCGCACGACACAACGCCACTGCTATCTCCAACACCCTCCACCATCGCAGAGACACTCACCTCGGTTGGGCACTTTAGTGATGAGGCGTCTGGTACACTCACTGGCCGTACAGGTACAGCAGGTGGAGGTCGGAGCAGCAGAGGGGCCGGGAGGTCGGAGGGCAGCCTGGCGCAAGCGAACATCTGCCGCCCAGATGGATCCCGGATTCCGGGAGTTACCACACCCACCCATAGCCCCGATGCAACCACCGAACCTGGCACGAGCGAAGAGGGTGACGGTCGACTTGCAGCGGCTGCAGTCGCAGGTGGAGGAGTCCACCTGCGTCCAGGAGCTGGGAGTGGTGCCTGTCATGCGTGCCACGCAGGTGGTGATCAGGTGATATGGGGGAGGGGGGATATGGGGGATATGGGGGAGGGGGATATGGGGGAGGGGGGATATGGGGATGGGCTGTCAGTGGCTCACTTGCTGGTGGGCCCCCGACCTCTGCATCGGCAACCTCCCGGTCCTCAGGTCCAGCCAGTTCCAGGGCCCTTTCCTCATGTACGGTGAGTGGCCTCTCATCAGCGGGGCCTCCTCCAGTCCTCACATGCTCCCTATTGTTGTGTGCGCGCTTCTCCTGTGGGGGGTGGGTGGGTGGCAGGGGTAAAGGGCAACAGTGTTAGACAGGTATATGAATGCACGCCATCGGTTGCGCATATAGTGCAGAGGTTAGGGTTAGGGTTGGTTTCACCTGGGGGGTGCCGCACATCGGGCAGGGAGGGGGGTGGGGGGACTCACCCTGGCTGGCCTGACGAGGTCGTTCACCTTCTTGTGGCACTGGGTGCCTGTCCGTGGTGTCAGAGCCACAGCGCTGACGGCCTCTGCCACCTCCCTCCATAGACGCCGGCTGAGGCGTGGGGCGACCCTGCGGCCGTGTTTGGGGTACAGAGACTCCCTCTTCTCCTCCACTGCGTCCAGGAGCGCCTCGATGTCGTGGTCCTGGAACCTCGGGGCTGCGTGGCGGGCGGCCATCTTGACGGGTCTTCCGGTGTGGGGTGGGCGGGGGGTGTCTTTTGAGCCGTCACGCCATGCGGCGTCAATGCCGCCGCCACGGCGTCACCGTCAACGTCGGGTGACACCATCGCGAATGGCGTCACGCCACTGCTAGCCCATTCGGGGGCGGAGAATATGCATTGTTTGGGGGGGGCCCGACGTCGGAGTGATCCGTGCCGTTTTTGGCGCTGGGTCCCGGACATCGCGGCAGTTTTCGGAGAATCCCGCCCCTTATGTTACAAATACACTCCTACCCAAGGAAAACTGAGTGGATTGGTTCAGGTGTCTGTCTTGCATCCCCACCCAATTGTACTTTTCATTAACTCCACTACATTGAAAGTAGTGGAATAACCAAATATTGGGAACTGGTACCATTAACACTAGTTAGAAAAGTCAAATAGCACTGAATTCCATTAATTGTGGATATGCATATTGTAAATTTCCTCCTGTTTAAATCTGGTTTCCCTTATGTATTCCCTTTATTTTTTGTTACTTTTTGTTTTTATAATCTTTATGCCCGGACAGTTGCTGGGACTTATTCCTTTGAGATGGACTGTACTTTTAATTTTAAAAACGGGAACCCTCCTACCCCCGCCCGTGGCCGATGTGCTACGTGGACTGAACACAGGAAACCCCTCGGTCAGAAGGGCTTCTTGGTTTGGTTAAGTGATTACATATTGCGACGGACTTGGCTAGCAGCCAAACAGCGACTGTAAATTCCCGGGGCTTAACAGATCCTTGATGCTGATTGAACATAACATAAGAACATAAGAACTAGGAGCAGGAGTAGGTCATCTGGCCCCTCGAGCCTGCTCCACCATTCAATGAGATCATGGCTGATCTTTTGTGGACTCAGCTCCACTTTCCGGCCCGAACACCATAACCCTTAATCCCTTTATTCTTCAAAAAACGATCTATCTTTATCTTAAAAACATTTAATGAAGGAGCCTCTACTGCTTCACTAGGCAAGGAATTCCATAGATCCACAACCCTTTGGGTGAAGAAGTTCCTCCTACACTCAGTCCTAAATCTACTTCCCCTTATTTTGAGGCTATGCCCCCTAGTTCTGCTTTCACCCGCCAGTGGAAACAACCTGCCCTCATCTATCCTATCTATTCCCTTCATAATCTTATATGTTTCTATAAGATCCCCCCTCATCCTTCTAAATTCCAACGAGTACAGTCCCAGTCTACTCAACCTCTCCTCGTAATCCAACCCCTTCAGCTCTGGGATTAACCTAGTGAATCTCCTCTGCACACACTCCAGTGCCAGTACGTCCTTTCTCAAGTAAGGAGACCAAAACTGAACACAATACTCCAAGTGTGGCCTCACTAACACCTTATACAATTGCAGCAGAACCTCCCTAGTCTTAAACTCCATCCCTCTAGCAATGAAGGACAAAATTCCATTTGCCTTCTTAATCACCTGTTGCACCTGAAAACCAACTTTTTGCGACTCATGCACTAGCACACCCAGGTCTCTCTGCACAGCGGCATGTTTTAATATTTTATCATTTAAATAATAATCCCGTTTGCTGTTATTGTTCTGGAATGCCTCTTACCTTTTGAAACTGGGTGTTTTTGCTTTCAGTTTCCAATTGAACTCAGTGCTGAACAGAACTCTTTTAAATGTCTCTCCCAGAAAGGATGAAAGAGATCACTCCAGGTAAATGGAGCAGCCAGCGTTTCTTCTCTCGATCCAACTGGTGAATGTTCAAAGCCTGAAGACAAAGCTGGGGGGGGGACTTTTCAGATTCCTCTCCCTGTAAGGTTATCAGATCACTCTAAGGCCTCGTGGAAGCTACTTCTCTGGTATTCTGTTTACCTGAGACAAGCTGTTAGTCAGTCCGCTGAAGCTGGGAACAAATAAGAAATTGATCAGACCTTAAGTGCATCTTCCGTGTGAAAGCCCAGGCTAACACAAGTTAAAGTGACTCCCCATAGGGGATCCCACAGTCTCAGAGTACAGCCTGAACATTCCAGCCAGAAGATTCAAACCAACTGGTGGTTTCAGCATGCCACCTCCTGGGAAGATAGCCGGCTACAATAATCTCAATATCAGCAGCAAGAACATTTATCTCTCTTTCTTCCATTTTAATCCCTATCAGTTTACCTCTTTCCCTTGTGTGTGTGTGTGTTTATCTTGTGTGTGCTTGGGTACAATGTGGGACAATAAAGGGGTGGGGGAAGTTCATAAGATGTAGAAGCAGAATTGGGCCATTTGGCCCACCGAGTCTGCTCCGCCATTCTATCATGGCTGATATGTTCCCATTTGTTGCCTGCAATGCTACAGACCAAGAGCTGGATTGCAAAATCAGCCAGCGCATCTTTGCGCTAGAACACATGAACTAGGAGCAGGAGTAGGCAATTTAGCCAGCAGAGCCTAAACACCTTCAAGGTGATCATGGCTGATCCCATCATGGTCTCAGCCCCACTGTCCTGCCTGTTCTCCATAATCATTCAACCCATTGCCAACTAAAAATCTGTCTAACTCCTCTTTAAATTTACTCACTGTCCCTGCATCCACCGCACTCTGGGGTAGCGATTTCCACAGATTCACAACCCTTTAGGAGAAGTAGTTTCTCCTCAAGTCTGTTTTGAATTTGCTACCTCTTATTCTAAGATTATGACCTCTCATCTAAGAATGCCTAACAAGTGGAAGCAACTGCTCCACGTCTACTTAATAGCGAGTAGAGGCCTAAAACTATTCAATCTCTCCTCATACGACAAACCCCTGGAATCCTTACCTTTATACTCAATTCCTTTTGCTATAAATGTCAACATTCCATTTGCTTTCCTTATTACCTGCTGCCCCTGCATGCTAGTTTTCTGTGATTCATGCATGAGGACGCCCAAACCCCTCTACATTAAAGCACCCTGAAGTCTCTCCCCATTTAGGTAATAAGTTGCCTATTTTTTCGACCAAAATGCATGACCTCACATTTATCCACGCTAAACGTTGAGGGGCAGCACGGTAGCACAAGTGGATAGCACTGTGGCATCACAGCGCCAGGATCCCAGTTTCGATTCCCTGCTGGGTCACTGTCTGTGCGGAGTCTGCATGTTCTCCCCATGTCTGCGTGGGTTTCCTGCGGGTGCTCCGGTTTCCTCCCACAGTCCAAAGACGTGCAGATTAGGTGGATTGACCATGATAAATTGCCCTTAGTGACCAAAAAGGTTAGGAGGGGTTATTGGTTTACGGGGATAGGATGGAAGTGAGGGCTTAAGTGGGTCGGTGTAGACTCAATGGGCCAAATGGCCTCCTTCTGCACTGTATGTTCTATGTTCTTTGGGCAGCACGGTAGCATAGTGGTTAGCACAATTGCTTCACAGCTCCAGGGTCCCAGGTTCGATTCCCGGCTTGGGTCACTGTCTGTGCAGAGTCTGCACGTTCTCCCCGTGTGTGCGTGGGTTTCCTCCGGGTGCTTCAGTTTCCTCCCACAGTCCAAAGATGTGCAGGTTCGGTGGATTGGCCATGCTAAATTGCCCTTAGTGTCCAAAATTGCCCTTAATGTCGGGTGGGGTTACTGGGTTATGGGGATAGGGTGGAGGTGTGGGCTTGGGTAGGGTGCTCTTTCCAAGAGCTGGTGCAGACGTGATGGGCCGAATGGCCTCCTTCTGCACTGTAAATTATATGATATATGATTCTAAACTCCATCTGCCACATTTTGGCCCACTCCCCTAGCCTATCTATGTCCATTGGTCAGGTTCTTATTTCCTCATTGTAACTTACTGTCCCACCTATTTTTGTGTCATCTGCAAATTTGGGTATAAAACCTTCTATCCCTGTATTCAAGTTGTTAATATAGAATGTAAATAGCTGGGGCCCAAGGACCGAACCCTGTGGCACCCCACTAGTTACATCTTGCCATCCAGAAAAAGACCCATTTATCCCGACTCTCTGTCTCCCGTTCGTCAGCCAGTCTTCTATTCAAGTTAATAAATTACCTCTAATCCCATGTGATCTCACCTTGTGAATTAATCTTCTGTGCGGCATCTTATCAAAAGCCTTTTAGAAGTCCAGATTCCTACATCTACAGTTTCTCCATTATCCACTTGGCTTGTTACATCTTCGAACAACTCTAGAAAATTAGTCAAATATGATTTGCCCTTCATAAAACCATGCGGACTCTGATGGATAGCGCTTTGGCAATCCAAATGTCCTGATATTACATCCTTGATAATTGATTCAAAAAATTGTCCAACAGCAAATGTTAAACTAACTGGTCTGTAATTTCCCACATTCTGCCTCCCTCCCTTTTTGAATAAGGGCGTTACATTTGAATTTTTCCAATCCACTGGAATCTTTCCCATGTCCAGGGAATTTTGGAATATTATAACCAATGTATCCACTATCTCTGCTGCCACTTCCTTTAACACCCTGGATGGAGGCCATCAGGCCCGGGGGCTTGTCTGCCCTCAATCCCAATAGTTTGTTTAGGACTGTTTCACTATTGATGCTGAATATAGGAATGGTACTAATGCCCTCCACTGTGAAAATTGAGGCAAAGTATTGAATTAGCATCTTTCCAATTTCTGTGTTCCCCACTATTAACTCACCAGTTTCATCTTTCAAGGGACCGACATTCACCTGAGCAACTCTCTTCCCTTTTGTGTACCCGTAGAAGCTTCTGCTATCCTTTTTGATATTCTACGTAATTTTTTTTCGTAATTTACTTTAGCTCTTTTTATTACTTATATAGCAACTTTTTGTTTATGTTTGAAAGTTTCCCAATCTTCCAGCCTGCCACTGGCCTTTACAATATGATATACCTTAGTTTTTGTCTTTATAATGTCCTTGACCTCTTTGTTCAGCATGGATGTTGGTTGCCCCTCTTATCATCTTTCTTCCTCACTGGGATATATTTTATTTGTGAGGAATTGAGTGTCTCCTTAAACAACTGGCATGTTCATCAGCTGCCCTACCTTTTAGCCTTCCTGCCCAGTCTACTCGGGCCAAATCGGTCCTCATGCCTATGTAATTTCATTTGTTTAATTCCAGAACACGATTGTGGGACTCCACTTTCTCACCCCCAAACTGAATCTTTAATTCTACCATATTATGGTCACTATTCCCTGTTATTGCAAATATGGAAAGATGTGTCATTTGAAACATGGAAGTCTGGCAATATCTGGCCTGTGAGAAACATGAGAGGATACAGGAAAGGATCCCACAAAGGGTTAACAGCAGCTGCCAGAGCAGGATTGTAAAATGCAGATAGCCTTGGTCAAGCAGGCAAACAAGACAAACAGGATTTTGAATGAAGCCAAAAGCAATGGCTCACACCTTCATTGAAAGTAACTATCTTAGTTAGCAGTTGGAAAAGCATGGATGAGGTTCAGTTGAATTTGGTGAGAATTCTAGGTGTGAAAATTTGCTAATACCAGGTAAATTAAAGAAAACTGAAGACTATCAGTCTACGAGAAACATAATTCAAAGCCAAAAACAAAGTCAAAATTATGAGCTGAGGACACAAATGGAAAATAAATCTATAGAAATGGCAGGAACCAAACCAAAAGTAACACCTCTTGAAGTCAAAGCATTTTGAACATCACAAAGGAACAATGTAATCAGATCAATGAGATGAAGTCATGTCAAAATTAATACTTAGTTGGATTAGAAAGTTTAGATCAAAGATACTTTTTGCAATCAAAGAAAATCAGGTGTTACTTTACAATAAAGTCATAAAAACTAGATAACTGTTAGAAAAATATATAAACCCGAAGAAAGGGGATAGCAGGCAGAACTAGAACCAGAACTCAGAGGGAGAGAGAGAGAATCAGAGAAGGAACAGGAGAAACAGCTCAGAGTCAGATTACAGTCAGCTCGGCCATGAGAAAGGGACAGGGCAAAGTAGCCGAGCTAAAATAGCTAATACATCTAAGGAAGACTAGAATTTAAAGAGTAGCCAGAGTCAGCTCAGAGATAGCCAGTAGAGTAAGCTCTCACAGCTCTGTACATGGGAAAGATAGGACACAGCAACCGAGCTAACCAGCAAATACATCTAAAGAAGACCAGACTTTAAAGAAGATTGATTGTCAAGTTGGGCCTGAAGGTCCCTTCAACCAACCAGAAGGATCCAGAAGCAAGATCTTTTACCTTCCTGTAAAGACAGTAATTGCAGCTTTTAAAATTAAAAATATCATAATAAAATAACTTAATTTAACCTGAAATAGTGGTTATTCCAAAGTCTACTTTACTTACTTAGCAATGTGGGACCTAGGATCAATGCTACTAAGTGGTAAGTAGATGAAATCTTCGGTGAAGGTATGGGTTATACCGGAGGATAACTTGAAAATACAGTTTGACCTGAATAGCACCCACTGAAGCCTGTATCGGAGTCGGGGAATGAGAATCCCTGATCACCATTTAGAATGTCGGCCCTTTTTGGTATAGGGGGACTTCTAAGAATAGTGGTGAGTTTTCAAAAACATCCCTCGTGGATCTTTACCTATGAGGTCATTAATAATAACAATTACTTATTGTCACAGGTAGGCTTCAATGAAGTTACTGTGAAAAGCCCCCCAGTTGCTACATTCCGGCCGGTACGGGAATTGAACCCACGCTGCTGGCATTGCTCTGCATTACAAGCCAGCTGTTTAGCCCACTGTGCTAAACCAGCCCCTAATTAATTAATCCCTCCTCATTATAGAATACCAAACTGTCCATGTGGAGTTTGCACATTCTCCCCGTGTCTGTGTGAGTTTCACCCCCACAACCCAAAGATGTACAGGGTTAGGTGAAATGGCCACGCTAAATTGCCCCTTAATTGGAGAAAAAAATAATTGGGTACTCTAAAAAAAAATTTTTTTTAATTATAGAATACCAAATCGAGAATAGCCTGCTCCCTGATTGGTTCCCCAACATACTGTTCCAGGAAACAATTTCAAATACATTCAATGAACTCTGCCTCCAGGCTACCCTTGCCAATTTGATTCCTCCAGTCTTTGTGCATATTAAAATCACCCATTTATTTCTGTGCCTTTCTTGCAAGCCCCTAGTATTTCCGGGTTTATACTGTGCCCCACTGTAGAACTACTGTTTGGGGACTCCTACCAAGTGGATTACTCCTACCATGACTTTCCCGTTGATATTTCTTCTTTCTACCCGGACTGTTTCCACATCTTGATCTCCAGTGCTTATGTCATTTCTCATTTCAGCACTGATCCCTTTCCTCACCACCAGGCAGCGCCACCTCCTTGTCCTTTCACCCTATCTTTCCGAAATATTACATGCACAGTAATCCCCACCAAATCATATTTGTTTGCTTCCATTTGTGCCATTAGCTCATTACGTTTGTCACGAATGCTTCTTGCATTTAGATACAAAGCTTATAAATTTGTTTTAATGTTAAATTTCCCTACTCTTCTACAATTCCTTGGTGCATAATGACATTCACCTGTTCTGTCCCTCACTTTTATTTTCTGGAAACCGTCAGCTACATTGCTAACCTGCATTTATACCTCCTCCTTTAAATTGGTTTTCTAGTTTCCCCTACAACTGAACTCCCCCCCCACCCCACCAAGTTTAAAGCCTTATCTACAGCCCTAGTTATGCGATTCGCTCGGACTCTTGTCCCAGCATGATTAGCTGATTAGTAATAGATTAGCTGGCCGATATTCTCTGATAATCACCACATGTCTTATCTCTATTGATATTACAAATAAACAGGTTTTTGTGCTTCACTTACAAATCTGGGGCAGAATTCTCGGTTTTTAGGACTATGTCCCCACGCCGTCGTAAAAACTGTGGACTTGCAGGCCAGAAAAACTGGCGTGAAAGGGCCACATATTCCTAGCCCTGCAGTGGGCTAGCAGGGACCCGGCGCAAAACTAGCACCTTTTGCTGCAGATACGAGCCCCCGTACTTCCAGGTCGGAGGCTGCGCATGCGCACGGCGGCGGCCTCCAGCGACCGCGCCATGCTCCATGGCGGACTCAGACCGCGAAGTTGGACATTAAAAATAGATCCCCCGATCGGCCGTGCGCCCAACCCTAACCGCCCGCCCAAACCTTGCCTGGCCGTGTATAAAGCCCCCCCCCCCCCCCCCCCGCCCCGCCCTCCGATCGGCGCGCCACCGACCAGGGCGACCGCAAACTGAGTCAGCAGCTGCCACGCTAGTTTCCCGACCGGCAGGAGCATAAGTGGTCCACGCCGTCAGGACTTCGGCCGGTCACGGGCAGAACGGCCCTCCAGCAATGGACGCAGGTAGATGCTATGCAGCTCAGCGTACTTTTCGGGGCTCACAGAATCGGGAAACCTGCGTCGGTCCCGATTCCGTGCGGGGAAATGGATTCTCCGCCCAGGCGCCGGTCGCGATTTTGGTGTCGGGGTGCGGAGAATCCAGCCCCTGGTGTCTGTAAATCATTGGAACCGCCAAGGGTCAAAGATCTCAGAAACTATAGACTTTTTATTGTTTAATTCATTTATGTTGGGATTTCGGGGCCTATGTGGCTGGAATTGACCGGGCACTAGCTCAGGGTGTCTTAATAATATACAACAAATGAAACTGTCTCAAAATACTTCTGTAGAAGAGACGTATGGACTCAAAAGGTTAACTCTGTTCCTCTGTCCACAGATGCTGCCAGACCTGTTGAGTTTATCCAGTATTTTCTGTTTTATTTATTATTATTAATGATTTCATATTGCTGAGCTTTGATGAGTTGCTATGTTTGCTTGAATCGTGTAATATAAATATTTATTGAAAACGCCATAGTATTGGGGCAAATAGATCCTAATGTGAGAAAATGTGAACCTCTAAACATTAGCCAAGTCGAAAACAAAAAAAGTCAGCAGGTTTCTCCATTCTTGAGACTAAATGTTGACGCCGGGGCAGGATTCGTGGACTTCCACGACATCAAAACTTGCACTGCACCTGGACCGATTCAGCGACTGTTAAGGGGTTAGCACTGGCCCCATGTGAAACACAATTGATTCCAATGCGAAATGGTATCGGATTCGCTGGACACACAGGAGGCTGACGAACTGCAGCTGCATATACACACTTCACTCCCCACACACACCATCCCAACCAACAAAATGTCATTGGTTGTCCTTGGTCAACTGGGGCCAGAAGGCACCTGGGGGGTGTGGGGGTGGCCAGAGGGACACCCATACAACATGTTTGTGGTAAAGCACTGTGTTCCTATATTAAGGGTTTGTGGTAGTATGCATTAGGGGTCATGTGGGACTGTGAAGCCGTGATGCTATTGGCTGACAGATCCCGGGTCCTGGTTGGCTGTTGATCCCTAGCTCCGCCCTGAAGGCGGAGTATAAGAACCTGGGCTTCTCCCCGCAGCTCCAGTCTGTTGCTGAACTGCTGGGAACAAGTCACGCTTAATAAAGCCTCATCGACTTCACCTCTATTCTTCTCTCTCGTAAGTCATTGTGCGCTACAATTTATTAAGCGTGACTTGTTCCCAGCAGTTCAGCAACAGACTGGCAGACTTGTTTCGAAGGCTACCTCCGAACGGCCCCCGGCCGGATCACAGAAGACCAGAAACTACAGGTCCTGCACTCAAGGGTAAGCCCGGAAATTTACCCTCTCATAGAAGACGCAGAGGATTTCTCGACGGCGCTCGCAGCACTAAAGAGCGTCTACGTTCGTCCAGTGAACCAGGTCTACGCACGCTACAAACTCGCAACGAGACGGCAAAGCCCCGGAGAATCGCTAGAAGAGTTCTACGCCGCGCTGCTAATTTTGGGAAGGGGCTGCGGTTGCCCGCCGGTAAACGCGACGGAACACACGGACATGTTAATTCGCGATGCGTTTGTGGCAGGTATGAACTCTCCCCAAATCCGCCAAAGAGTCGCTAGAACTCTCAGAGGCACGGGTCATTGCAGCTTCCCTAGATGTGGCCTCGCAAAATGCCCGCGCCTACGGCCCCGACCGCGCGGCAGCCCCTTGGGCTCCGTGGACCCCCGTCGCGACAAACCCCCTTCCCCCCTCCCTCACAGGCTTGCGCGGTTAAGACGCCAGACCATCCCGGGGGGGCCCGCTGCTATTTCTGCGGGCAGGCGAAACACCCCCGGCAGCGCTGCCCGGCCCGCGCGGCAACTTGCAAGAGCTGCGGGAAAAAGGGCCATTTCGCGGATGTGTGCCGGTCCCGGGGGGTCGCCGCTGTCCCCGGAGAAGAAAGAGTCCAGAGCATCCCAAATGCTCCCCAACCCCCCCAGCGCCCCATGTGCGACCCGCGGGCGCCGCCATTTTGGGTCCCGGCCACCACGAGCAGAGGATGGGCGCCGCCATCTTGTGACCCCCCAGCCATGTGCGATGCATGGGGGCGGCCATTTTGTCCACCCCCGACCATGTGCGATCCGTGGGGGCGGCCATTTTGTCCACCCCCGGCCGCGTGCGATTCATGGATGCCGCCATCTTGGATGACAACAATGGACCCCAGCATCGACGACTCCACGGGGTCCGAAGAAGACGCTGAGATACTACGACCACATCTGGCCTCGGTGACGCTGGATCAAGCACGGCCCCGGACGCTCCAGACGACGACAACAACGGTGCTGATCAACGGACACGAGACACCATGCCTGATCGACTCCGGGAGCACCGAAAGCTTCATCCACCCCAACACGGTAAGACGCTGTTTTTTGACCATCTGTCTCAGTACGCAAAAGATTTCCCTAGCTGCAGGATCCCACTCCGTAGAGATCAAAGGGTTCTGCATAGTGACCCTAACGGTGCAAGGGAGGGAGTTTAAAAACTACAGGCTCTACGTCCTCCCACAACTCTGCGCGCCCACATTACTGGGATTAGATTTCCAGTGCAACCTGCAGAGCCTAACGTTTCAATTCGGCGGCCCAATACCCCCACTCACTATCTGCGGCCTCGCAACCCTCAAAGTTGAACCGCCATCCTTGTTTGCAAACCTCACCCCGGATTGCAAACCCATCGCCACTAGGAGCAGACGGTACAGCGCCCAGGACCGGACATTTATCCGGTCCGAAGTCCAGCGGTTGCTGAAGGAAGGCATAATTCAGGCCAGCAATAGTCCCTGGAGAGCACAGGTGGTAGTAGTAAAGACCGGGGAGAAGCAAAGGATGGTCAGAGACTATAGCCAGACCATCAACAGGTACACACAGCTAGATGCGTACCCTCTCCCCCGCATATCCGACATGGTAAATCGGATTGCCCAATATAAGGTCTTCTCCACCGTGGACCTCAATTCCACCTATCACCAGCTCCCCATCCGCCCAAGTGACCGCAAGTACACAGCCTTCGAGGCAGATGGGCGACACACCACTTCCTAAGGGTCCCATTTGGCGTCACAAACGGGGTCTCGGTCTTCCAACGGGAGATGGACCGAATGGTTGATCAACACGGGTTACAGGCCACGTTCCCACGGGTTACAGGCCACGTTTAACCAAGCGGGCAGACCCGTGGCCTTCTTCTCCCGAACCCTCCACGCCTCAGAAATCCGCCACTCCTCAGTGGAAAAGGAAGCCCAAGCCATAGTGGAAGCTGTGCGACATTGGAGGCATTACCTGGCCGGCAGGAGATTCACTCTCCTCACTGACCAACGGTCAGTAGCTTTCATGTTCGATAATGCACAGCGGGGCAAAATTTAAAATGACAAGATCTTAAGGTGGAGGATCGAGCTCTCCACCTTCAACTACGAGATCTTGTACTGTCCCGGAAAGCTGAACGAGCCGTCCGATGCCCTATCCCGCGGCACATGTGCCAACGCACAAATAGACCGTCTCCAAACCCTCCACGAGGACCTCTGCCACCTGGGGGTCACTTGGTTCTACCATTTTATAAAGTCCCGCAACCTCCCCTACTCCGTGGAGGAGGTCCGTACTGTCACCAGGAACTGCCACATCTGCGCTGAGTGCAAACCGCATTTTTTCAGGCCAGATAGAGCGCACCTGATCAAGGCTTCCCGCCCCTTTGAACGCCTCAGTCTGGATTTCAAAGGGCCCCTCCCCTCCACCGATCGAAACACATACTTCCTGAACGTGGTGGACGAGTACTCCCGTTTCCCTTTCGCCATCCCATGCCCCGACATGACAGCGGCCACAGTTATTAAAGCCCTGAGCACGATATTCACACTGTTCGGTTGCCCCGCATATATCCATAGCGACAGGGGGTCCTCCTTCATGAGTGACGAGCTGCGCCAGTTCCTGCTCAGCAAGGGCATAGCCTCGAGCAGGACGACCAGCTACAACCCGCGGGGGAACGGGCAAGTAGAGAGGGAGAACGGCACGGTCTGGAAGACCGTCCTACTGGCCCTACGGTCCAGAGATCTCCCAGTTTCACGGTGGCAGGAGGTCCTCCCGGACGCTCTCCACTCCATCCGGTCGCTGCTGTGTACCACCACTAACCAAACGCCTCATGAGCGCCTCCTCGTCTTCCCCAGGAAGTCCTCCTCCGGAACGTCGCTGCCGACCTGGCTGGCGGCCCCAGGACCCATCTTGCTCCGGAAACACGTGTGGGCGCACAAGTCGGACCTGTTGGTCGAGAGGGTTCATCTCCTCCACGCGAACCCGCAGTACGCCTACGTGGCGTACCCCGACGGCCGACAGGACACGGTCTCCCTGCGAGACCTGGCGCCCGCCGGCAACATGCACACCCCCCCGACACCGATCACCCCCTCCCTGCCACCGGCGCACCCCGCGACCGCCCCCTTCCCGGGAGGATCGGTCCTCCTCCCATGTCCGACCAGGAGTGAAACTGAAGCAGACACCGAAAAGCTCCCGGAGACGACAACGCGGGAACAAGCACCTGCACCACCACCGGGGTTGAGGCGATCAACAAGGAAGACCAGACCGCCCGCTCGACTCGTGGCATCGGTGTAACACAAGAATGTTGTGGACTTTAACGAGAATGTTCTTTTTTCCTCTTACGAATTTTGTAAATAGTTCACAAACCATGTACATAGCCCAATGTAGGGCAAAGTGTAGAGCATTGAAAAGACATGCCAAAAATTTTCTCATCCCAGGACCAGCCTTGTAAACCCCTACCACCATGCGAAGCACCACCCCGCCGGGTTCATTTTTAACAAGGGGTGAATGTGGTAGTATGCCTTAGGGGTCATGTGGGACTGTGAAGCCGTGATGCTATTGGCTGACAGATCCCGGGTCCTGGTTGGCTGTTGATCCCTAGCTCCGCCCTGAAGGCGGAGTATAAGAACCTGGGCTTCTCCCCGCAGTTCCAGTCTGTTGCTGAACTGCTGGGAACAAGTCACGCTTAATAAAGCCTCATCGACTTCACCTCTATTCGTCTCTCTCATAAGTCATTGTGCGCTACAGGGTTGTACGGTAGAACCTGCACTTCAGATTCACCTGGGCCCCTGCGTGCTAGCTCCGCCCAGGAGCCGGGTTATAAATATGCGTGGCCTTCAGCTCGCAGCCATTTTGTCAGCTGCTGTAGGAGGCCATACTTCAGAAACTAGTAAAGCCTCAGTTTGAATTCAACTTCGTCTCCAGCCAAATTGACCGTGCCTCAATGTGGCCCAAAGTTCACAGTTGGCAGTCAGCGGCATGTGCAGCTGCATAGCTGTCTTGCAGTTCCGTGCCCATCCAGCCCGACCACACAACCCACTTCCTGGCCACCCATCGCTACTCCCCCAGGCCCTGGCAGAAGCCCCCCAGCCAGCGGCTTGACTGTCAGCAAACTATGGCAATGTTGGACGCTGTCCGTACTCCCTCTCTCTCCCTCAGCAGCCACAGCATCTGTTTCACGATTTTTAAAAGCACAAGTGAACCTCGCCATCGGGAATTCGCCCCGGTGTATACGGCGAATCGCAGAGGCCCCGAGGAATACCAGGTCAGGCCCACTAATGATATGCCAAGGGTGTTTACTGTATGTTCGAGTGGAATGCATTGCCGCCGCTGTCGAGACACTGGAGCGATTTGGCGTGAAACCCACGCCCGCCAGAATTTCGGCATCTAAACCGATTCTCCGCCTAATTGCATTTCCCGATTCTGCCGTCAGCCGACGGCTAGTCCCGCCCAACAAAGTTTTATAAATGGGGAGAGATTGCAGAACTCTGAGGAACAAGGGGATCTGAGTGTCCCAGTACATGAATTACACAAGGTTAGTGTACAGCATGTGATTAGGAGGGAAATTGGAATGTTGTCACTTAATGCAAGAGGAATAGAATATGAAAGTAGTGATGTTTTGTTACATTTGTACAGAGTATTGGTGAGACCACATCTAGAGTACTTCGTACAGTTCTGGTCTCCTTATTTTAAAAATGGACATAATTAAATTGGAAGCAGTTCAGAGAAGGTTAACTTGACTGATTCCTGGGATGAGGAGAGTTTGAATAGGTTGGGCCTGTATCCATTGATGTTTAGAAGAATGAAAGGTGATCTTATTGAAACATAAAAGATCCGAAGGGCAATTGACAGTGTAGATGCTGACTAAATGCTGCCCCTTGTGGCAGAGACTAGAACTAGGGTACACATAAGGGATCTCCCAGTTAAGGCAGAGATGAAGAGAAACATTTATTTCTCAGAGGCTCATGAGTATATGGAACTCTCTTTCCCAAACCGCAGCGAAGACAGGTTTATTTTTAAGGCTGAGTTAGATAGACTCTTGATTGACAAGGGAGTCAAAGGTACAGGAGAGAGGGAGGAAATTGGGCAGCACGGTAGTACAAGTGATTAGCACTGTGGCTTCACAGCACCAGGGTCCCAGGTTCAATTCCCTGCTGGGTCACTATCTGTGCGGAGTCTGCACGTTCTCCCCGTGTGTGCGTGGGTTTCCTCCGGGTGCTCTGGCTCCCTCCCACAGTCCAAAGACGTGCAGGTTAGGTGGATTGGCCATGATAAATTGCCCTTAGTGACCAAAGAAAGTTAGGAGGGGTTATTGGGTTACGGGAATAGGGTGGAAGCGAGGGCTTAAGTGGGTCGGTGCAGACTCGATGGGCCGAATGGCCTCCTTCTGCACTGTATATTCTAAGTTCTATGAAAGTGAGGTTGAGGCCAGAATCAGACCAGCCATGATCGTATTGAGCAGACTCCTGGGGCCGAATGGCCTACTCCAGCTTCTAATTTGTATGCTTCTATGCTAAACAAGTAGTTCAAGATATCAATCCTTAGTTCCAGTTTGAGTTAGAGAGTAGCCCTAATTCCTGACAGCTTGGCTGGTAGCATGGAGCCACGTTGCTGTGGGGTATAGGCCTGAAGATTGCATTCACGGAGCATCAATTTTTGGATGTACAATTATACAGCAAAATGTACAATTTCACATACAAACGATATACATTGGTACCTATGCTGAATTTCATTAATTTGGATGAGACTCCATCACCTCGTCTCAAGCACACCACAGATCTTTTCTCCGAGCGAGTGTCCCGAAAACAATCATGTCTCATAATGTTCATGTTTAGCCATTGGACATTTTTCTATGTCCATTCAACACATTTCCCTCTACAATTTGCCTTTTTGGAGAAGCATTCAGTATATTAAGACACACTTTCCTGATTTGTACAATACAAGGTACAGCAAACAAAGTTGGAATTTGATCACTTTAGCTGACTAAAAGTGCTACATGTAAATTCTATGATAATCATCTATGATGAACTGGATGAGGAGAACCAACTCAAAAGAGTACAATAACAATGATGCCTCATGTGGTATATTCACTGCTATCAATATTCAAGAACATTTGGGAATGGTTGTGGAGTGGTATTATTGGATTACTAACTCAGAGGCTCAAGCTAATGTTCTGAAGACACAAGTTCAAATCCCACCATAGCAACTGAATGAGTTCGAACTTAATTAATAAATGTGGAATTAAAAACCTAATCTCAGTGGTGACAAAGATATCAAATTGTTGCAAAAATCTGCCTTCTTTACGCTGTTTGATCCCAGACCCACGACAACATGGTTCACTCTTAATTGTCCTCTGAAATAGCCTAGCAGACTACTCAGGGTTAACAAACCACTACATAAAAGCAAAAAAGGGTCAAATCAGGCGAACCACCTGATGGTTTCTTGAGGTATGCTTATGTCAAGTGTGACAATGCAAATACGGATACAAAGCCCATTTTTGTATGCAGGGAAGTACTGGCTGATGTGTTGGGTGTTCTGGATCACATACAGGTCACCAACACTTGAAATAGTGCAACACTATTTTATTGAATTATTAACTGTTTAAACATACTCAGACTGTGGGTTAACATGATACTAGCTTTAACTAAAGACCTTTGCCTTGTACTAACCAGTCGATGCACTCAGCACATGGTGCATGTCGGTGTTGCAGGCTGTGAGCTCTGTCCTCCTAGCTAGCTGCAACTCGAATGAGCGGGAACTCTGATGCCCCCTGTCTTTATAGTGAGTGTGCTCTCACTGGTAATTGGCTGCGGTGTTGTGTGTGTTGATTATTCCCACTGTGTGTCCATCAGTGTGTGTCTGCACCATGATATACTGGTGTATATTATGACACTGGCAAATGAGAGAAGTTTCAGATTTTGAAAGAGAAGTGGTGGGTGAAAAATTCCTTTGAGGTTGAGACCCCAAAATCAGTTATTTATTTAGAGCTTACTCCATATTAAAAGACAAAGTTGCTGTAGTTGACCTGGGATACCACATTAAAAACATGCCAAATATCAGGGGCGTGATTCTCCCGTAACTGGCCGGATGGCGCGATGCCGGCGCCAAGAGCTTCGCAAACCACTCCGGCGTTGGGCTGCCTGGAAGCTGCAGAACCCTCCGCACTTCCAAGGGCTAGGCTGGCGGCGGAGGGGTTGGCGCTGCGCCAACCGGTGCCGAAGGGCCGCCGTGGGCCGGCGCGAGTTGCGCAGAACCGCCGGCGTGTTTCCTGCGCATGCACAGGGGGTTGCTTCTCTGCGATGGCCATGGCAGAGCCTTACAGAGGCCGTCGCGGAGGGAAGGAGTGCCCCCACGGCACAGGCCCGCCCGCAGATCAGTGGGCCCCGATCGTGGCCCAGGCCACCATGGGGGCGCTCCCGGGGCTGGATCCCCACGCGCCCCCCCCCCCCCCCCCCGAGGACTCCGCTAGCCGGCCTCCAAGCCAGGTCCCGCCGGGATGGACCATGTCCATTTCACACTGGCGGGACTGGCTGAAAACGGGTGGCCGCTCGGCCCATCGAGACCCGGAGAATTGCCGGGGGGGGGCACTGCCAACGGCCCCTGACCTGTGCGGTGTGATCCCCGACCCCGCAGGAAAACCGGTGCCGGAGAATTCGGCAGCCGGCGTCGGAGCGGAGGTGTGGGATTCACGCTGCCCCCGGTGATTCTCCGACCCGGCGGGTGTTTGGAGAATTCCGCCCAAGCATTCTGGAGTAGCATCTTCCAAGGGTACTGAGTAAAATGAGCATTTTCTTGCTATTGCCCTTCACAATGATATACATGTGCGAGGTTGGATTTTCTGTTTTCAGTAGATGGCACAAAGGAACTGGTTGAATTCTGCACCTGATTTGCGCATTGCCCTCTCCTCCTTTGAACCTGATTCAAATGAGATTGTGAGGACCAAGCAGACTCCCTTTTGCATTGAAGGCAAGTGGGAGTGGGTCACAAAGGTGGGCTGGTTGGCAAAATTGCGGAAAAGTTTGAAAACCACTGATCTAATAAATAAGGAGTCTACTCATTTCCTATTACCAAGAATAGATCTCAATACAATTGATGAGATCTTAAAAGAACATTTTAAACACTGTTAAAAGAAACAGATTTTCACAAAATTGGAGAGGCGGTGGTGTAGTGGTGTTGTCACTGGACTAGTAATCCAGAGACCCAGAGTACTGCTCTGGGGTCCCAGGTTCAAATCCCACGACTGCAGATAGTGAAATTTGAATTCAATAAAAATCTGGAATTAAAAGTAAAATGATGAGCATGAAACCATTGTTGAATGTCGTAAAAACCTATCTGGTTTAACAATGTCCTTCAGGGAAGGAAATCTGCCGTCTTTACCCTGTCTGGCCCACATGTGACTCCAGCACTTTAACTCAGTCACTTTATTGGAGCTAAGAGGCAGAATAAATCTTGTTGAATGGAAAACAGGACTATACACAGAAGTAAAACCATTCTTCAGTCTTGAAACTAGTACCTTAATTGATGGAATCAGTAACTAAAGAAGCTTGTGTAGCTCGGGGACTTTGAGAGAACAGAAATTCAAGCAACAACAGTTGTGATCATAGTTACGTTGTAAGTTGCCAGTGAAATAGCGCACAGATGGTGATATTAAATCAACTATTAGATATTAGTGATTAGCATTGCCGCCTCACAGTTCCAGAGACCCAGGTTCAATTCCGACCTCGGGTGACTCTCTGTGTGGAGTTTACACGTTCTCCCCGTGTGTGCGAGGATTCCCACCAGGTGCTCCGGTTTCCTCCCACAGTCCAAAGATGTGTAGGTTAGGTGGATTGGCCATGCTAAATTGATAATAGGGTGGGGAATTGGGTCTGGGTAGGGTGCTCTTTCAGAGGGCCCGTGCAGACATGATGGGCCGAATGGCCTCCTTCTGGACTGTGGAGATTCTATGATATTACTGAATATTGGGATAAGGAACATATTGAAGTAATCCATTGTATTATGTTTAAGGCAATCTGCACAGGCAAAATTAACCCTGGTGACAACATAATTGACCAGTTGGCGAACAACAATTTTGGATCAAGGTGGGATGATGCAAGAATTAAGTATAAGAGAGGTATAAGTGTTGAGAACCGCCTTGTTTGTGGAGACCAAGAAAAGGGAATCTGGCTGCTTCCCAGGCCCTTATATTTACATAACATCCCTTCTTTCTTTTCCTGATAATGTAATGAGGTGGTGGATTAACAGCTAGCAGGTTCTAGTTTCAATTTGTTTATGATTCTGATACAGAGGCAAAAGAATCCTTGGCCACAGCTACTGTTGAATCCATCCAATCAGCAGTCACATGGAATCCTTGTATTGAATAGCATTTATGGCTCAATTGTGCCTTTTATCATTCATAATACAGAAACCATCATCAGCTCCAACTTGGCAGACAGTCACCCACTGTCACAAGGCCAGTAGCTTGCTAAGATCTGCCCTTTTGATGAAATAAATTGGCCAGTGATTAGAAGATTACCAAGCACATCATACACAATAATTGGACAGCAAATACATGCCATGTTTTTTTGAGCAATAAAGATCTGCTGCTGATTTCAATGGTTAAAACTATAATTGGGGTCTGAAAGTTGCGGCTGAGAATCTTCCAAGTTCAGCAACTTGTTGTTTAGCAATGGTCAGAGTGAATAAAGTTTAACAAAGCTTGGTATGCAACTTGCATTTCCCTGCCTATGACGTAAGGAAATAATTTACCACGTTACTCAGACTCTTTACCAAACATTGCCATGATAATATTGAAGATTAAGTACAATTAGCTGATAAAGATTCACTCAGTGAAAAAACAGATCAGTTATAATTTTAATTTCCTTCTGACACAGATCTATATTATATCACTTAATGTCACTAAAATAAACTAAAAGTCCCTTATTGCCCTGACAAGCAAACAGAAGTGGAGATATTTTAAACTTTAAATTGTTTTGGTCTATATATGCTGATAGTGTTACAAAATTGTTCGTCATTAGGTTAAATTATGAAATGAAATTGAAAATCGCTTATTGTCACAAGTAGGCTTCAAATGAAGTTACTGTGAAAATCTCCTAGTCGCCACATTCCGGCGCCTGTTCGGGGAGGCTGGTACAGGAATTGAACCGTGCTGCTTGCTGGCCTGCCTTGGTCTGCTTTAAAAGCCAGCGATTTGTCCCTGTGCTAAACCAGCCCCTAATTGCATTAACATTGGAGTATTTTTCAGCATCATGGTGTATCTGTCGAGAGGAAATCAGCAGTCCAAAGGCCAGTATTGGTTGGTATTTGTTACAGATGGTGGCTATTGCCCCTTATTCTACCATAGACCTGAAATCAGTTGTCCGACCATTTCCCTGAAGGTTCAGTCAGCTGCTAAGTGAATTTGAAAAGGAAAATCAGTCAGCATTTTCACATCTTTCCAGACCTAGATTTTAAGACAATTTGCTGTGAAACAGACCTTATATCACTTAATATGGAGTAATGACAGCAACCAATGGAATCGAGGTAAAGTCTGTACTAACTTCCTCCAGCAATAATGGGCGGGATTCTCCACTCCCACGCCGAAGTGGCCGCGCTGTCGTGAACGCCGTCGAGGTTCACGACGGCGCGGAACGGCCCCGGTCCCGACCGATTCAGGCCCTGACAATGGGCCAGTATCTGGGCCGCGTCATCTACACGCACCAGGCCTTGTCGCCCGCGTAAAAGCGGCGCCGCATAGATGACGTGGCTAGCGCCGCATAACGGACGTCATCCGCGCATGCATGGTTGCCGTCCTCTCTAAGTCCGCCCCGCAAGAAGATGGGGGACGGATCTTGCGGGGCCGCGGAAGGAAGGAGATCCTCCTTCAGAGAGGACGGCCCGACGATCGGTGGGCACCGATCGCGGACCACCCCACATTCCAGGTGAAGCCTGGTGCAGGATCCCCCCTTGCCCCCCCACAGGCCGCCCCCCCAGCGTTCACGCACCGCCCACGACTGCAGCGACCAGGTGTAGACGGCACCGGGGGGATCCCGCCGTTTTGGCCTGGCCGCTCGGCCCATCCGGGCCTCAGAATAGCGGGGGGTGCCGGAGAATCGCCATTTTCGGTGTCTCCGGCGATTCTCCGACCTGCGGCCCGCGGAACTCGACCGGGCCGTTCCCGCCGCTTGGGAGAATCGTGGGAGGGCGTCCCCGGAAATTTTGGCGGCCCAGGCGATTCTCCCAACCGGCGTGGGAGTGGAGAATCGCGTCCAATGTCTTTTGAAACAACATCCTCGGAATCTGAAACAATCCCTTCAGCTCTAACTTTCTAGCTGCACACTGACATATCAAAACTATTTCGACCTGACTTGTTGAGTATGTGACATTGGGATCAATGCTGACATTGCTACCTTTGAAATCTTGCACTCTTGAAAGACCTTCATTCCATCCATTTCTGTATTATTCAGTTGCGTTACTTGATCAGAGGCATGTGAATCCTGCATTTTTCAGAAACATGTTCACCCATTCTAACCATGGGCAGGATTCTCTGTAGGTCGACTCCGAAATCGGGAAAGGTGAAAGAAGACGGGAAATTAAAGGCCAGTTAGCCTGACTTTCGTCATAAAATAAAATTTTAGAGTCCATTATTAAAGATGAGATCGCAGAGTACTTGGAAGTGCATGATAAAATAGGACTGAGTCAGCACGGCTTCGTCAAGGGGAGGTCAAGTCTGACCAATCTGTTAGAGTTCTTTGAGGAGGTAACAAGGAAGTTAGACAAAGGAGAACCAGTGGACGTAATTTATTTAAATTTCCAGAAGGCCTTTGACAAGGTGCCACATTAAATAAGTTAAGAACCCATGGTGTTACGGATAAGATCCTGCAATGGATAGAGGATTGGCTGACTGGCAGAAGGCAGAGAGTGGGGATAAAGTGGTCTTTACAGGATGGCAGCCGGTGACTAGTGGTGAGCCTCAGGGGTTGGTGCTGGGACCATAATGTTTCACAATATACATTAATGATCTGGAAGAAGGAACTGAAGGCACTATTGCTAAGTTTGCAGATGATACAAAGATCTGGGGCTGGATTCTCCAATTCTGAGACTAAGTCCCCACACCGCCATGAAAACGGTGGTCTTTTACGCCAGGAAAACTAGCGTTAAAAGGCCACTGACTCCCCGTTTTGCTGGAGGCTAGCAGGGAGGCAGCGTAGAGCTCGCAGTTCTAGGTGCCGATACGGCTCTCAGCACTTCCGGTTCAGAGGCCGCGCATGCGCATGGCAGCAGACTGCAGTGTCGGGTAGCGGAGAATCCAGCCCCTGCAGAGGAACAGGTTGTGTTGAGGAATCAGGGGGGCTGCAGAAGGACTTGGGCAGGCTAGGAGACTAGGCAAAGAAGTGGCAGATGGAATACAATATGGGAAAATGTGTGGTTATGCACTTTGGAAGGAGGAATGGAGGCGTAGATTTTTTCTAAATGGGGAAATGCTTAGGACATCTTGGGTCGGAAAATCGCCGGGGGCTGGCGTGAATCCCGCCCCCGCCGGTTGCCGAAGTCTCCGGCACCTGAGATTCGGCGGGGGCGGGAATCGTGCCGCGCCGGTTGGCGAGCCCCCCCCCCGCGCGATTCTCCGGCCCGGATGGGCCGAAGTCCCGCCACTAAAATGCCTGTCCCGCCGGCGTGAATTAAACCACCTACCTTACCGGCGGGACAAGGCGGCGCGAGCGGGCTCCGGGGTCCTGGGGGGGGCGCGCGGCAATCTGGCCCTGGGGGTGCCCCCACGGTGGCCTGGCCCGCGATCGGGGCCCACCGATCCGCAGGTGGGCCTGTGCCGTGGGGGCACTCTTTCCCTTCCGCCTTCACCATGGTCTCCACCATGGCGGAGGCGGAAGAGACTCCCTCCACTGCGCATGCGCGGGAATGCCATGAGCGGCCACTGACGCTCCCGCACATGCGCCGCCCGGAGATGTCATTTCCGCGCCAGCTGGCGGGGCACCAAAGGCCTTTTCCACCAGCTGGCGGGGCGGAAATTCGTCCGGCGCTGACCTAGCCCCTCAAGGTTGTGGCTCGGCCCCCAAAGATGCGGAGCAATCCGCACCTTTGGGGCGGCGCGATGCCCGTCTGATTGGCGCCGTTTTGGGCGGACATCACGCCGTTTCCGGAGAATGTCGCCCCAGAAGAGCAAAGGGACTTGGGAGCCCTTGTTCATGATTCTCTTCAGGTTAACGTGCAGTTCAGTCGGCAGTTTGGAAGGCAAATGCAATGATAGCATTCATGTTGAGAGGTCGAGAATACAAGACACGGATGTACTTCTGAGGCTATATAAGGCACTGGTCAGACCCCATTTGGTGTATTGTGAGCAGTTTTGGGCCCCATATCTAAGGAAGGATGTGCTGGCCTTGGAAACGGTCCAGAGGAGGTTCACAAGAATGATGCCTGGAATGAAGAGCTTGTCGTATGAGAAACAGTTGAGGATGCTGGGTCTGTACCCGTTGGAGTTTAGAAGGATGAGAGGGGATCTTATTGAAACTTACAGGATACAGCGAGGCCTGGATAGAGTGGACTTGGAGAGGGTGTTTCCACTTGTAGGAAAAACTAGAACCAGATGGGACACCCTCAGGCAAAAGGGACGATCCTTTAAAACAGAAGAAGAGGAATTTCTTCAGCCAGAGGGTGGTGAATCTGTGGAACACTTTGCCGCAGAAGGCTGTGGAGGCCAATTCACTGAGTGTCTTTCAGACAGAGATAGAAAGGTTCTTGATTAATAAAGGGATCAAGAGTTATGGGGAGAAGGCAGGAGAATGGGGATGAGAAAAACATCAGCCATGATTGAATGGCGGAGCAGGCTCGATGGGCCAAGTGGCCTAATTCTGCTCCTGTGTCTTATGGTCTTATGGTGACCGTGGGCTGCCAGTCCTGACACAGGTCGGGCTGGCTGGGGGGGGGGGGGTTTAGCGGGGGCAGGTGCAAGGGGAACCAGGGGACAGGCGTGAGGCCGCAGTGGCCCCCACGGGATTGGAGTGTCCAGGCATGGACCACCATTGTCGCGGCATGCAAGGCAGACATCTTGCTGCCACCCCACTGACCACCCATCGTGGCCCATGGTTCTGCAGAGTGACACCGACGATATGGGTGCACCCATCCTCTATGCCACCATCCCTTCAACCAAGTGGCTGCCATCCGCTGGCAGGGCATCATGTGGCTCACCCGGGGGCAATGCCCGAAGTAGCCCCGACAGGTGGTGCGCCGGACGGGGGCCGCAGAGCGTACCGCTGTCAAGGGCAGTGCCAGCCGACGGTACCCTTGGCAGCAGGGACGAGATCCAAGGCCAGAGGGCCCCACGGGGGCCGGGCACTGATGTGACCAGGTATGCGGAGATGGGGGAGGAGGACGAGGATTGGGGATAGGGACATATGGGGCAGGGTCCACAGTGCAAACTAGGGCCACCAAGTTGCCTGTTGGGCCTGGTTGGACACAGGAGCTAACAAGTGGGTCTTTTATCCTCTGTAGGCAATGGCTATCAGGGAGGCGGTGGCACAGTGGTCTAGTCCCTGGACTAGTCACTGGACTAGTAATCCAGAGACCCAGAATAATGACCTGGGTACCGGGGTTCGAATCCCATCACAGCAGGTGGAATTTGAACTCAATAAAATATCTGGAATTAAAAGTCTAATGAAGACCGTGAAACCACTGTTGATTGATGTAAAAACCCATCTGGTTCACAAAAGGAAATCTTCTATCCTGACCTGGTCTTGCCTCCATACCTACAGCAATGTGATTGAATCTTGAATGTCCTCTGAAATGTCCTCTGAAATGGCCTGGCAAGACACTCAGTTGTATTCAACCTCGATGAAAACACAACAAAGGAATGACACCTGATCATCGAACCAGGCACTGGAAATGACAATGGCAACCCCAGCCCTGTTGACGCTGCAAAATCCACCTTACTAACATCTGGGGGCTCATGCCAAAAGTGGAACAGCTGTCTCACAGACTAGTGAAGCAACACCCTGAGATAATCATACTCACAGAATCATTTATTACAGAAAAGATCCCAGACACCACTATCACAATTCCTGGTATGTCCGCTCTCACTGGCAGGACAGACCCAACAGAGGTGGCGGCACAGTGGCATACTGTCAGGAGGGAGTTACCCTGGGAGTCCTCAACATTGACTCTGGACCCCATGAAGTTTCATGGCTTCAGGTTCAACATGGGCAAGGAAACCTCCTGCTGATTACCACGAATCGACCACCATCAGCTGATGAATCAATACTCCTCCATGTTGAACACCACTTGGAGGAAGCACTGAGGGTGGCCAGGGCACAGATTATACTCTGGGTGGGGAACTTCAATGGCCATCACCAAGAGTGGTTCTGTAGTACCACCACAGACTGAGTTGGCCGGGTCCTAAAGGACGTAACTGCCAGACAGGGACTGCAGCAGGTGGTGAGGGAGCCAACAAGAGGGAAAAACATACTTTCTTTTTATTTATTTTTTAAAATTTAGAGTGCCCAATTAATTTTTCCAATTAAGGGGCAGTTTAGCGTGGCCAATCCACCTACCCTGCACATCTTTGCGTTGTGGGGGAGAAACCAACGCAAACACGGGGAGAATGCGCAAACTCCACAGGGAGAGTGACCCAGAGCTGGGATTAAACCTGGGACCTCAGCGCCATGAGGCAGCAGTGGTAACCACTATGTCACGGTGCTGCCCTGGGGACAAACAAACTTGACGTCATCCTCACCAATCTGCCTGCTGCAGATGCATCTGTCCATGACAGTATCGGTAGAAGTGATCACCGCACAGTCCTTATGGAGACAAAGTCCCGTCTTCACATTGGGGATACCCTCCATCGTGTTTGTGGCACTATCACCGTGGTAACTGGGATAGACTTCGAACAGATCTAGCAACTCAAGACTGGGCACCAAGAGGCCCTGTGGGCCATCAGCAGCAGCAGAATTTGCAACCTCATGGCCTGACATATTCCCCACTCTACCAATGTGCAACCTCATTGCCTGACATATCTCCCACTCTACCATTACCACCAAGCCAGGGGATCAACCCTGGTTCAATGAAGAGTGCAGGAGAGCATGCCGGGAGCAGCATTAGGCATACCAAAAAATGAGGTATCAACCTGGTGAAGCTACAGCACTGGACTACTTGTGTGCCAAACAGTGTAAGCAGCAAGTAAGAGACAGAGCTAAGCAATTCCACAAAAGCATCAGACCTAAGCTCTGCAGTCCTGCCACATCCAGCCGTGAATGGTGGTGGACAATTAAACAACTCACTGGAGAAAGAGGCTCCACTAATATCCCCATCTTCAATGATGGAGGAGCCCAGCACATATGACAAAAAACAAGGCTGAGACATTCGCAACAATCTTCAGTCTGAAGTGCTGAGTGGATGATCCATCTCGGTCTCGTCCGGAGGTCTCCAGCATCACAGATGTCAGTCTTCAGCCAATACGATTCACTCCACGTGATATCAAGACTGGTTACTGCAATGGCTACATGTCCTGATAATAATCCGGCAATAGTAATGAAGACTTGTGCTCCAGAATCTGCCACACTCCCCAGCCAAACTGTTCCAGTACAGCTACAACACTGGCATCTATCAAGGCAATGTGGAAAATTGGCCAAATGTGTCCTGTACACAAGAAATGGTACAAATCCAACCCAGCCAATTACCACCTTATCAGTCTACTCTCCAGCATCAGCAAAATGATGGAAGGCGTCATCAACAGTGCTATCAAGCAGCACTTACTCGGCAATAACCTGCTCACGGATGTTCAGTTTGGGTTCCGCCAGGGTCACTCAGCTCCTGGCTCATTACAGCCTTGGTTCAAACATGGACAAAAGAGATGAATACCCTTGACATCAAAGCAGCATTTGATTGAGTCTGGCATCAAGGAGCCCTAGCTAAACTGGAGTCAATGAGAATCAGGGGAAAACTCTCTGCTGGTTGGAGTCAACCTGGCACAAAAGAAAATGATTGTGGTGTTTGGAGGTCAATCATCTCAGTTCAGGACATTAGAACAGCATTTCCTCATTGTAGTGTTCGAGGCCCAACCATTTTCAGCTGCTTCATCAATAACCTCCTTTCCATCATAAGGAAGTGGGGATGTTTGCGGATCACTGCGCAATGTTCAGCACCATTAGCTCAGATATACTCAGATAATGAAGCAGTCCATGTCCAAATGCAGCAAGACCTGGACCAATCCACAGCTGTGCTGACAAGTGGCAAGTTACATTCGCGCCGCACAAGTGCCAGGCAATGACCATCTCCTATAAGAAGGGATCTAACCATAGCCTCGTGACAGTCAATGGCATTACCATCGCTGATTCCCCACAATCAACATCCTGGGGTTAACATTGATCAGAAACTGAACTGGACTAGCCACATTAATACTGTGGCTACCAGGGCAGGTCAAAGGCTAGGAATCCTACAGGGAGTAACTCATCTCCTGACCCCCCAAAGCCTGTCCACCATCTATAATGCACAAGTCAGGAGTATAATGAAACATTATACATTTGCCTGGATGGGTGCACCTCCAGCAACACTCAAGAAGCTCGACACCATCCAGGACAAAGCAGCCCGCTTGATTGCTCCCCTTCCATAAAGATTTAAACCTTCCATCATCGATGAACAGTGGCAACCGTGTGTACCACCTATAAGATGCACCACAGTAACTCACCAAAGTTCCTGAGACGGCACCTTCCAAACCCACGACCACTACCATCTAGAATGATAAGAGCAGCAGATACCTGGGAACCCCAGTACCTGGAGGTTCCCCTCCAAGTCACTCAGCATCCTGACTTGGAAATATTTAGCCATTCCTTCACTGTCGCTGGGGCAAAATCCTGGAACTCCCTTCCTAATAGTAGATGTACCTACACCTGAAGGACTGCAGCAGTTCAAGAAGGCAACTCACCATCACCTTCTGAAGGGCAACTAGGGATGGACAATAAATACTGCCCAACCAGCGACGCCCACATCCTGTAAATGATTTTCTTTTAAGTTCAACCAGGAATAGTGGTCTTCTCCCTGGGGGATGCACTGAAGCTATATAAGCTGGAGCTGCTCGGAGAGAACCCTGCAGTGGTGAAGCCTGCCCCAGAGGAAAAGGAGGGAGCTGGTGAGGATGGAGAGCCGGCCGCCTAGCAGGCCGAGGAGGAGGTTGGAAGAAGGCACCGCATGAGGCCTCGTGTTAACCGGCAGCGCCTGTCATTCAAGGGCCTGCCAGATCGGGCATGCTGTCGAAGACTCTGGCTGAGCAGGGACAGTGCAACATATCTGCCAGATCATGGCACACCTGGCAACGTGGGTGAATGGAGGAGGTCGCCTGCTCCCAGTAGCCATAAATGTGACGGCTACCCTAAACATTTACGCCATAGGATCCTTCCAGGCGTCGAGTGGGGACCTGCCCAGAATCTCTCAGAGCTCGGTGCACAGGTGCATCCGCACTATCACGGAGGCCCTATCTGACCGCTTGCCTTGCCAGGATACATCTATTTCAATATGGACCGAGCCCAGCAGGATGCCCGCGGGATTCACCGCGATCGCTGAGATGTCCAGGTTCCAGGGGGTGATTGACAAGGTGCATGACCCCTACGAGCACCTGCAGATGACAGGCCGCTCTTCACAAACCAAAAGGGGTTCCATTCGATGAACTTGCAGCTGGTATGTGACCATGAGATACACATCATGCACCCGAAGCCCAGGCAGTGCGCACAACGCCTTTATCCTGGCACAGTCAACGGTTGCTGGTCTCTTCGAGCTGCAACCCCTCTGGGGGGGGGGGAGGTTGGCTCCTGGGCGACTGAGGTTATCCGCTGCGATCGTGCCTGATGACACCTATCCAGAGGCCACGGACCGCTGTGGAGACCCACTAGAATCATGCCCATGCAGCGACCAGGGACATGATCGAGCGGTTCTTCGACATCCTGAAGATGCGGTTCAGGTGCCTGGACTGCTCTGGAGGTCTCTCCAGTATAGCGCTAGGAGAGTCTCCCACATCGTGGTCACCTGCTGGGTCCTCCACAACATCACGCAACACAAGGGGGAATGTGCTGGAGGAGGAGGATGAACGTCAGCCCTCATCAGACGAGGAGGATGTGTGGCAGGGCAGGGATGGGCAGGACATAGGGCCCGAGCATGCACGGGAGGTCGCACAACATGTGCAACTGGACTGACGTACAGGGGACGCTCTAATCGCCTCCAGGTTCACCGACCACTGCGGTGAGGGGCCGCAGGTCCTGCGGTCCCCCTGCAGTCTTTTCCCTCTCACGTCGATTATGAGCGGTCTTCTCCTGTGGGAGAGCAGAGGGGAGAACAGAAAACGCACAGTCTAACGCATGCAGCCCAGTGGGTGGGTAGCTGGTGGCTTCAGTGGCTCGGGCACCCAGCCATCGCAGCCAGTATGGTTGTCGGCATGTGGTGCAGGGTGGGGGTTTGGCTGCCCTTCGGGTGGGGGTGGGGGGTTATTGGTGTATGGGAGGGGGTTGGTGCCAGAGGCACAGTGCAGCCTACTCACTGTGGTTGCCCTGAGGAGGTTGTGCAGTTTTTTTATGCTGGTCGGTCCTCGCGGTGTAGTCAACGGTGCTCACGACCTCTGCCACCTACGTCCAGGCACGGTGAACGGCAACAGCTGGCAGCCTCCTTCCCACCCCGGGGTTCAGGGTTACCCGCGTCTCCTCCATGGCGTCTAGCAGGGACTCCAGTTCAGCGTCGGTGAATCTTGCGGCCGCTCTCCTTGCTGCCACCTTGTTGGCTGGGCTGGTGTGTGTGGAGAGTGAAGTGTGTATATGCGGCTGCAGCTTGTCAGCCTCCTGAGTGTCAATCACGAACCTGGGGAATCCGGCACCTTTTCACATTGGAATTGATTGTGTTCCACGTGACGCCGATGCTAGCCCCTTAATGATTGGTGAATTGGTCCGGGTGGGGTGCCAGTTTTGCTATCGTAGATCTCCACGAATCCTGTCCCAGCGTCAACACTTAGTCATGGAACGGAGAATCCGGCCCCATGACTTTCATTTTGTAAATTGTTATATAGTGTGATGTCTTGCACATATTTTGTAGAGCAATTTGCAAAAGAAAGCCAAAAAAAGATATTCAAATAAATTTTTAGGAACTGATTTTATGCAAAGCTGGTGCAGAAAATGTAAACATCTTAAACCACAAAATTCATCATGGGAAACATTCTTTCAAATAGCTTGAACCAGGTGAATAATTCAAATCATGTTGCGTCTTTTAACTAACATCTTGCAAAATACACTGATGTTATTTGGAGGTGTGGCACAAACTATTGTATGCCCTGGAGAGACACGTCAGCATGTACTAATGATTAAGCAACATTGTTTGTATAGGTGGGGTTTTTCTGAGGCAAACGAATACCAGGATTTCCTGTTTTACTGTTTCACCTGTGAGGAAAAATGTCAGAAATTAACCTTCAGTAATATTTCCATGATTAAAAGACAACTGATTTTTTTTTAATGTCTTCCTTGTAGGATGAAAAGACATTGTAAACAGAGAGATGTGCATGCAGCCAATTCATGTGAACAATATCTATTAGAAATAATTAAAAGCCTGGCTGGTGTTATTAGATTAACACTTTGCTAGTTGTACATTAAACTGCAAGCATTCAGCTCTTGGCAGAGTTTATGAACACATCTGCAATTTAAATCTTTCAAATGGTCTTTGATGTCAATCTTAATCATTATAGGTGGGGCCACAATTTGACATTTTATCCAAAAGAACTTGAGCAACACAGTACACGGCGGTGGTTTGGCAATTTAGATTATGTGATTATACCTGGAATGATATTTGAACTCATAATCTCCGACTCCCAAGGTAAACGTGCTACCAGCTGTGCCAAGGCACACTTCGTGAGAACAAAATATTAGGAGAGCTTGCAGATTTTTCTCATGTAAGTATTACAATAATAACATCATGCAATTATAAGTGTGTTTAATATAAAAGTATCCCAATCTACAAAGCAACTGTAAAAGAGATGGAATGCTGAGCCAGGAGAAGTAGACTTTCAAAGAGTATGATGGAGGTGACTAGAAATTATGATAGAGTATACAAAAAGGAATGTAAAGGACGCCAGAGTAAAGAATCCAGTGGACTGGAGTTATAATCCAGAGATGTCAGTTTGAATTCTTCCATTCCTTTCATTGGAACAGTAATTACAATTCCAAAGTACTCGTTGGTTGTCGTCATGAAAGTGTTTTAAAAATGAAAATCTCTTTTGTTTCTCATGGCATTTTTGAGAATTTGAATTCATTTTTTTTTGTAGATCTAGAAATTTAAAAAAAATCTGGGGCGAGATTCTCCGACCCCCCCGCCGGGTCGGAGAATTGCCGGGGGCTGGCGTGGATCCCGTCCCCGCCGGTTGCCGAAGTTTCCTGCACCAGAGATTCGGCGGGGGCCGGAATCGCGCCGCGCTGGTTGGCGGGCCCCCCCGCGCGATTCTCTGGCCCGGATGGGCCGAAGTCCCGCCGCTAAAATGCCTGTCCCGCCGGCGTGGATTAAACCACCTCTCTTACTGGCGGGACAAGGCGGCGCGGGCGGGCTCCGGGGTCCTGGGGGGGCGCGGGGCGATCTGGCCCCGGGGGGTGCCCCCAAGGTGGCCTGGCCCGTGATCGGGGTCCACCGATCCGCGAGCGGGTTGTGCCATTGGGGCACTCTTTCCCTTCCGCCTCCGCCACGGTCTCCACCATGGCGGAGGCGGAAGAGACTCCCTCCACTGCGCATGCGCGGGAATGCCGTCAGCGGCCGCTGACTCTCCCGCGCATGCGCCGCCCGGAGATGTCATTTCCGTGCCAGCTGGCGGGGCACCAAAGGCCTTTTCTGCCAGCTGGCGGGGCGGAAATTCGTCCGGCGCCGACCTAGCCCCTTAAGGTTGGGGCGCGGCCCCCAAAGATGCGGAGCATTCCGCACCTTTGGGGCGGCGCGATGCCCGACTGATTTGCGCCGTTTTGGGTGCCAGTCGGCGGACATCGCGCCGTTTCCGGAGAATTTCGCCCCTGATCTCAGAAAAAACGACCATAAAGATGTCAGATTGCTTTTAAAACCAACTGGTTTCCTGATGTTCTTCAGGGAAACAAAGCAGCCATCCTTACGTGGTGTGGCCTTTAACCAGCTCTACTCCAACGTGGTGCACTTTTACTTTCTCTGTGATGTACCCTAACAAACCACTGGAAAAAGGCTCACCACCACCACCTTCTTCTAGGACAACTAGAGATGGAAATAAATACCAGACTTGAGTGATAAGCACATGCTGAGAATAAACCTTTTTGAAAAGACTGAAGGGAACAGGAAGGAAAGTAATTTTTTTCTTAATTGGGTTTTCACATTTTGTATTTCATAACTCATTATTATATGTTACACTTTACATTACCGGGCCGACCAGAGAAAAACAAGCAACCGAACAAGAAATAAAAGGGAGTAAAAAGACAGGCAGATGTCAGTACAGATATTTGCATACAATTGCTTTCCCTCCTGCGGTGGCTGTGAAAGGTGTGCCTTTGTTGCCGTTCCAAGTTTAGCCTGGGCACGGATTTACAGGTGTCTGTCTACAGTTTTAGCCTTTGTCCCTCTCGATTTCCTTGTCTCTCCCCCCCCCCCCCCCCCGCCCCCACCTTACTCTATTGGTTGCTGACTACGAACAGATCCTGGAACAAGTTGGTGAATAGCTTCCACATCCTGTGAACCTCTCTTTCGACCCTCGGATGGCAAATTTTATTTTCTCCAATCTGAGAAATTCCACCAAGTCGGACAGCCAGTCTGCAGCATTGGGTGGTGCTGCCGATCACCAACCAAGCAGTATTCTCTGTCAGGCGATCAGGGAGGCACTGGCTAGGGCACAGCCCCCCTCCCCGTGAAGAGTTCTGACTGGTCTGAGACTCCGAAAACTGCCACCTTTGGGCATGGCTTCACATTTGGTGGCTCACGCTCAAGGAGGATTTTTCCGGTCTTTGAGAGAAAAAGGTGCAAGAGTGCTGGGGAAGGTTTTGCTTCTCTATTGTGGCTAGTGGATGGATCCACGGACAGGGAGTGCTGCAAAAAGAAAATTGCTGCTGGAACAGTGGAGGGCAAGAGGCTCTCTGCCTGCCCAGGGGCAACAGAGCAGTTAATAGAGTTCCTCAAAGAAAAGTTTCAGCAGCAGAGGAAAGGGGCCCTGGAAGACCGAGCCAAGGTGGTGGAGCCAAAAGTCAGGGAGCGAGCAAAGGCTGGAGTCCCAGGGCCGGACGATCCAGAAAGTGGAGGAAGTGGTGGGGGAGCCCGATGAGCAGTTATCCTCGTTGGTGGCTGAGATAGGAGTCGTGTGGGAGACCCAGAAGTAGCTGAGGGAGAAGGTGGAGGATTTGGAGAATCACTCAGGAGGTAGAACCTCAGGATTTAACTTTGATCCAGGATCCAAGTTTGGCAACAAAGGTACAGTGAACAAATTCATAGACTTCATCGACCCCTACAGTGCAGAAGGAGGCCATTCGGCCATGGAGTCTGCACCAACCCACTGAAAGAGCCCCACCCTTTCCCCGTAACCCAGTAACCCCACCTAACCTTTTTGGCAATTTAGCATGGCCAAATCCACCTCCACTGCACATCTTTGGACAGTGGGAGGAACCCGGAGCACCCTTGTTATAATCATCTTTATTATTGTCACAAGTAGGCTTACATTAATACTGCAATGAAGTTACTGTGAAAATCCCCGAGTCGCCACTCTACGGTGCCTGTTTGGGTACACTGAGGAAGAATTCAGAATGTCCAATTCACCTGACAGCACGTCTTTCGGGACTTGTGGGAGGAAACCGGAGCATCCGGAGGAAACCCACGCAGTCAAGGGGAGAACGTACAGACACCGCACAGACAGTGACCCAAGCCGGGAATCGAACCTGGGACCCTGGTGCTGTGAAGCAACAGTGCTAACCACTGTGCTACCATGCTGCCCATTTTGTCGGCGCCTCTGCCGTTCTTGCCTGCCAGGTACTCTGTGAACCCAGTGGTGGTGTCAGCCCTAAGAGTGTGGGGCTAATGGGGGAAGAACATGGGGCTGGAGGGTGCCTCGGTGTGGGCACTGATTTGTGACAATCATAGGTTTGCGCCGGGAGGGTTGGATGCGAGGTTTCGGTTGTGGCGGCAGACAGGGATTAAGCAATTTGGCGATCTGTTCACAGGGGGCAAATTTGCGAAGTTGGAGGACTTGGATGAAGAATATAAGTTTCCCGGGGGAATAGTTTTAGGTACCTGCAGGTCTGGGACTTCATAAGGAGAGAGGTGCCATCCTTTCCTGGGCTACCGCCCCTGGGGTTGCAAGACAACGTGTTGTTGAGGGACAAGATAGAGGAGGGGAAGGCGTCCGATGTCTATAAGGAGTTAGGGAGGGGCCCTGGTGGGGAACATAAAGGGCAAGTGGGATGAGGTGAGGTGGGGACCGAGATATGAGCAGAGGCCTTGCGAAGGGTGAATGCGTCCTCGTCGTATGCGATGTTAAACCTCATTCAGTTTAAATTAGTTCATAGGATGGTAGCACAGATGAGTATGTTTTTTGAGGGGGTAGAGGTGCGGGCGGTGCGTGGGGAGGTTCATGAATCATATCCAAATGTTCTGGGCATGCTGAAGGCTGAGGGGGTTGTGGCAGCTGCTTGCGGATGTAATGTCTGAGGTCGGGGGGTGGAGGTAGTACAGAGTTCAGAGTTGGCGATATTTGGGGTGTCAGAAAATACGGGAGTCCAGGGGGTGAGAGAGGCCAATGTTTTGGCCTTTGCCTCCCTGATAGCCTGGAGACGAATTGTGTTCGGGTGGCGGGACGCGGAGCTGCCGAAAGCAGGGGTGTGGGTGAGTGACCTGGTGGAATTCCTGAGGCTGGAGAAGGTCATATTTATCTTGAAGGGGTCGGTGGATGGGTTCACCCAGAGGTGGAATCAGTTTATTGATTTCTTTAAGGAGGTTTGAGGGGTCCGCAGAGTGGGGTGGGGGAGGGAAAGGGGGTTAAAATGGGGAAGGCGGGTGTTATAACCTGTCTGCTTACCACTGGCTGGGGACTAATGGCAATCCCACAATCCTGAGGGAGTATGAGCTTCCCCAATGAAGGGGCAGAGAAATCATTAGCAGGTCCCTGCATAAATAAAGCTGGCCAGTATGGAACCAGTTAGAGAGAAGTCAGCAGCAAGAGAGTCACTGCTGCTGTTGTGTATATTATTGTCAATAAATGTTATTTCTTTCTATTCTACATCTCGTGCTCGATTCTTCGTGGTCCTCACAAAACTGGCGACGAGGGTTAAAGTGGATAGCTGTCTACGCTGCTGAAGCCACCTCCCTGGATTTTTGTTGTATACAGGTTGGAAGTATATTTTCTGTTACACCATGCCTCTGTACGGACTTTTGGTTGTATTTGATACTGCGCTGGAAAGTTGGAACCAGTACACACAACGGATGCAATACTATTTCCGGGCAAACAACATCACCGAAAACGAGCGCCATTTTGTTCACCGCCTGTGGCCCGCATACATTTGGGGTGATTAGGAGCCTTACGTACCCAGCTGCGCCGGACACCAAGACGGTTGATGAACTTGTGACCTTAGTGGGGCAACATTTTAACCCAACCCCGTCCACGATAGTCCAGCGTTTCCGGTTTAATACCGTTGAGAGGGCCCAGTACTGTGACGATAGTGAGACCTTGTCAGAAATGTTACCCGACCATTTGATTTGCGGTATTAACAATGCAGCCACCCAGAGAAAGTTGTTAGCTGAGCCAACATTGACTTTTCAACAGGCCATTCAAAAAGTATTGTCCCGAGAGAGCGCAGAACAGGGAGTGCAGGAGCTACAGGGAATGGAGGTGCACGCCTTGGGGAACAACCCCTTCCATCCAAAAGCGTCTCCCCGCACTCCTGCAGTACCTTGGGCGGGGTAGCGGCTGGATCGACGCCAGTGGCCGTCGGACGTTTCCCCCCGAAGGGAACCTTCTGCAGAACGTTGGATAAGGAGCCATGTCAGCGTCAGACTTGTGGGCACCCATCGCGGACGCCGGTGCGCCATTGTTCCGACAGAAACTGGGGCCAACCCAGGGGTCGTACCTTCCATTTGGATGAACCTGCGGCGACGACTCAAGAGGACGTGGAGACAGAGGATGACTGCCTGCAGCTGCATTGTGTGGCAGCTCCCTGTGTGGCCCCCATTAAGGTGCCAGTGTGGGTCAATGGTCACCCGCTTGAGATGGAGTTGGACACTGGCGCAGCGGTCTCCGTGATCGCCCAGAGGACATTTGACCGCATCAAGCAGGGTATACAGACCCTTACATTAACCGACACACAGACCAGGGTGGCCACCTACACGGGGGAACCATTGGACATTGCAGGAACTACGATGACCCCTGTTGTTTATGGACGCCAGGAGGGGCATTTCCCACTTATCGTGGTGCGCGGCCACGGGCCCAGCCTGTTGGGTCGGGACTGATTGCGCCATTTGTGGCTGCAGTGGCAGCACATCCTCTAAACAGGTTCTGGAGGGTTGACGGAGGTACTAGGACGGTACCCAGATGTATTCCAACCCGGTTTGGGGAAAATAAAAGGGGCCGTAGCCTGTATCCAAGTCGAACCAGGAGCCACACCGCGCTATTTCCGGGCGCGCCCAGTGCCTTACGCCTTGCTCGAGAAGGTAGAAGGGGAGCTCAGTCGTTTGGAGTCCTTGGGCCCGTCCGTTTCACTGACTGGGCAGCGCCAATTGTACCTGGAATGAAGCCAGATGCCACAGTTCGCTTGTGCGGCGACTATAAACTTACAGTGAAAACGGCTTCCCGGCTCGACCGATATCCAATGCCACACATAGGAGGTCTCTACGCGAAGCTTGCGGGTGGACTCTCGTTCACAAATTTAGATATGATTCGCGCCTACCTACAGTTGAAGCTGGACCCTGTCTCCCGTCCATATGTAACTATTAATACACACCAGGGCCTGTATGAATATACATGGTTGCCATTTGGGGTATCCTCTGCCTGCGCTATCTTTCAACGCGTCATGAAGGGCATCTTGAGAGGTTTACTGCATGTCGCTATCTACTTAGATGACGTTTTGATTACAGGGATATCGGAGCAGGAACATTTGGAAAATTTGGAGGCTCTCCTTAGACGCTTTTCAGAGGCTGGAGTCCGTTTACGTCGTACAAAGTGTGTCTGTCAGACGAAGGAAGTAGTCTACCTGGGTTATCGGGTGGACCGCGAAGGTTTGCACCCCGTCACAGAGAAGGTGCGCGCAATTTAACAGGCCCCCGCCCCAACTGACTCTTCGCATCTTCGTTCTTTTCTCGGCCTCGTAAACTATTACGGGAAGTTCCTCCCCAATCTGCCAGCTACGCTGGCCCCATTGCACCTTCTACTGAAGAAGAATCACACCTGGGTTTGGGGTCAGCTGCAAGAAACCGTTTTCTGGCGAGTAAAACAACCATTGACGTTGTCTGGGTTACTAACCCACTATGATCCTGGAAAGCCTTTGCTCATCATGTGTGATGCAACCCCGTATGGTATTGGGGCCATCCTGTCCCACAGGATGGAGAATGGGGCTGAGGGGTCGATAGCTTTCACCTCCCGCACATTGACTGCAGCGGAAAAGAATTACGCGCAGATCGAGAAGGAGGGCCTGGCGGTGGTCTTTGCGGTGAAACGTTTCCACCAGTACGTGTATGGCCGCCACTTCACTGGTGACTGATCTTAAGCCTCTGCTGGGACTTTTCTGAGGGGATAAGCGAATACCGCCCTTTGCTTCCGCATGGATCCAGTGCTGGGCTTTGTTGCTCATTGCCTACGAGTATTCTCTGGAGCACAAACCAGGGACCCAGATAGCGAATGCTGACGCACTGAGCCTTTATTGACCGGCCCCATGTCGACCCCCACGACTGGTGAGGTGATTGCAGCCCTAAATTTTATGGACTCCTTGCCTGTCACGGCATCACAGATCCGTGAGTGGACCCAGACAGCCAGTCCTGTCAAAGGTTCGGCACATAGTCCTGTATGGTGGGCAACATAGACAGCTCCCAGCACGTTGCGGGCATTTCCCTCCAAGCTGTCAGAATTTAGCGTGGAAGACGGTATCCTCTTGTGGTTGTCCCGGAAAAATGACAGGAGCTGATACCAAAGGACTTGCACAATGGGCATCCGGGTGTGACCAAAATGAAAATATTGGCCCGGAGTTATGTCTGGTGGCCAGGCCTAGACACCGACATTGAGAAGGTGGCCCAAAACTGCTCCATTTGCCAGGAGCATCAGACGCTTCTGCCGGCCACGCCCCTACATCACTGGGAATGGTCAGGGTGGCCTTGGGCATGCTTGCATACGGATTTCGCCGGCCCTTTTCAAGAATCCATGTTCCTTCTATTAATCGATGCCCAGTCTAAATGGTTAGAGGTGCATAAGATGCTAGGCACAACGTCCTGCAAAATGATCGAGAAGATGCGTTTGCCTTTGAGTACGCATGGCCTCCCCAAGGTGCTGGTCACGGACAACGGCACTCCGTTCACAAGTGAGCAGTTTGCGAGGTTCATGAAGATGAACGGCATACGCCATATCCACACCTCTCCATATTACCTGGCTTCCAATGGGTTGGCGGAGCGCGCAGTGCAGACATTAAAACGAGGCCTAAAGAAGCAGTCTTCCGGGTCTATGGGCACGAGACTGGCTCATTTTCTGTTTTCAAATAGGACCACTCCACGTGCGGTGACTGGGGTAGCACCCGCAAAACTCCTAATGGCCCAGAGACTTCGTACCCATCTTAGCATGGTTTTCCCGGACATTGGCGCAAAAGTACGCCACACTCAAGAACGGCAGGCACATGGCCTTTCTCGGCATCGGCCGATTCGGCAGTTTGCGCCCAGTGACCCAGTGTTCATTCAAAATTTTGCTGGTGGTGCCCAGTGTTTCCCTGGCGTTATCTTTCGCCGAACGGGCCGGATCTCTTACCAGGTGCAAGCCCAGGGTCGTCTCCAGCGCAAGCATGTAAACCACGTTCGGTCCAGAAGACCATTTTTTCCAAAGATTCCCCACCCCCGGAGTTCACTTCTACAGCCACAGAGACCAGACACAGTGGAGAGTATTGCTCACAATCTTCCTCTGGCGCCGCACTCAAATCCTGCGCAGGTCGTTGCAGAACCACGTGGAGATAGGGACGCCGAGATGTTGGAGGCAGTGGACTCTGACTCCGAGATGGAGATACAGGAAGCCTCAGAGGGGGAGTCCTCGGGCCCACGGGCCGTGGATGTACAACCGTTTCGCCGTTCATCACAGAAGCAGCGTTCTCCGTCTCGTTACACGCCGCCCGATCCAGCACCTCGTGCAAATAGTGTCCGGCCTGCGGCAAAATGAGTCCGACGCACTCCTTCGCCAGGGTCTTCGGTGGATTCCTTGGACTTTGTGGGGGGGGGACGGATGTTATAACCTGCCTGCTTACCACTGGCTGAGGACTAATGGCAATCCCACAATCCTTAGGGAGTATGAGCTTCCCCAATGAGGGGGGGTGGAGAAATCATTAGCAGACTCCCTGTTTTAATAAAGCTGGCCAGTATTGAACCAGCTAGAGAGGAGTGAGCAGCAAGGGAGTTACTGCTGCTGTTGTATATATATATATTGTAAATAAATGTTATTCTTTTCTATTTTATAACTTGTGCTGGATTCTTTGTGGCCCTGACAAAAGCGGTAGATGAGGAGGGAGTGGTTTTATGGGAGCGGGTGGGGACTGGTTTGGTGTTGTTTATCATGTGATTTGGTTGTTCTTCTGCTTTTGTTTATATAAAAATGCCTTGAATAAAATATTTTTCAAAAAAAACCTCGTCTTTATTTTCGAAGCTATAGCGAGGACTTTCGGCTTTCCCGTTGGAACCCCAAAAGCCCAGATTCAAGAATGCCACATTCAGTTATACTTCGCGATTCGATTGCAAGAAATTATCATGCACCAATCATTTGTTACCAGTTATCTATGTCCAATCATGACTGTCGATTAAGGTTGCATCATGCATAGTATATGAGAAATACTTTCATACCGCATGCTTAATTAAACTGTCCAATCATTACAAAGGCATGTATGTAGTTTTGCAATTAGTGATATTGGTCATCTGATATCTAGGTGTAGTTGTTAAATCACCTCCCTTTTGCTATCAGCAGACTTATTGGCACCATCACAATGGCACTTTGTTACACATTGTAGAATAGACCTTGAATTGTGACATATGCAGTTTCTGTGCCTGAAAACTGGCTTCTCAGGGACACACTGTGTCCTTGTAATATCTGTTACACTTGGCAATTCCATAGTCTGAATTGAAGAATTCAACTGCTCCAGTAAAATGGCGGAACTATAGGTTTTAAAATGATTGCAGTATACTATCTAGTATCTAAGGATGCCTAAATTGTCCTCTTCACTCCTCCAACAGCCACCCATGTAGGTCCCAATAGTTTCCCTTCCCTAGGTCACCCGCATTGAGCAGCTATTCGACTAACAAATGTCCTGGTATCTGGGGTTATGTCGTCGTTTCCTTACGGAGGAGGGTTTTGACCTGTATGTTTTTAAAAATTCGTTCATGGGATATGGGCATTGCAGACAGGGCCAGCATTTATTGCCTATCCCTAATTGCCCTTGAGGGGGCAGTTAAGAGTCCACTACATTGCTGTGGATCTGCAGTCACATGTAGGCCAGACCAGGTAAGGTCAGCAGATTTCCTTCCCTGAAGGACATTAGTGAATCAGATGGGTTTTTACGACAATCAACAATGATTTCATGGTCATCATTGGACTTTTAATTCCAGACCTTTATTGAATTCAAATTTCACCAACTGCACTGGTGGGATTTGAACCTGGATCCCCAGAGCATTACTCTGGGTCTCTGGTTTAATAATAATAATAATCTTTATTGTCACAAGTAGGCTTACATTAACATTGCAATGACTCCACTGTGTCATAGTTGCCACATTCCGGCGCCTGTTCGGGTACACAGAGGGAGAATTCAGAATGTCCAATTCACCTAACAGCACTTTTGGGACTTGTGGGAGGAAACCAGAGCACCCGGAGGAAAGCCACGCAGACACAGGGAGAACGTGCAGACTCCGCACAGACAACGACCCAAGCCGGGAATTGAACCTAGGACCCTGGCGCTGTGAAGCAACACTGCTAACCACTGGTGTTGCCTCATCTGGTACCACGTCCGGAGCATGGCTACTACCACTAGGCTTGAGTCAGGCGGATGGGAGTGCATTGTGATTAGGGCTTGGAGAGACATTACTATGAAGGGATTTTCCTCCATCTTCACCCATTCTGCTCCTGGTTCCTTAACCCATCCCCATACTTTTTCTCCTGTGGCCGTCCAGAGGTAGAATTGTAGGTTCGGCAGAGCCAGGCCTCCCAAGTTTCTTTTCCTTTATAGGACCTTCTTTTGGATCCTCTGGTTTCCCCCGCCCCAAAACACACAAATGCCATGATTAGTTTGTCTACCATGTTGAAGAATGCCTTGGTGATATAGAGCGGGAGGGATCTGACCAGGCAGAGAGAGGAACCTGGGCAGTCCATTCATTTTGATCATTTGCACTCTCCCTGCCAGGGAGAGTGGGATTGGGCTCCATCTCTGCAGCTCCCTTTGACTTCTTCCACTTGACTCGTCAGGTTCCATTTGTGGATTTGTGTCCAGTCGTGGGCTATTTGGATCTCCAAGTAGCAGAATTTGGTCTGGACTTGTTTGCACAGCAGTCCCTCTAGCTCCTTCCTTCCTCCTGCAGGTTAAATTTGTAACCTGAGAAGGCTTCAAACTCCTTTTGGAGTTTCATAAACCCGTCCATACTGGCCCGGGGGTTCGAGATGTAAAAGGAGCAGATCATTCACGTGGAGCGAAACTCTATGCCCTCTGTCCCCCGCCCCTTTGGATACCTCTGCACCCCTTTGCCATTCTGAGGCCGATCGGCAGTGGTTCGATTGCCAGAATAAACATTGGTGGGAATCCCTGCCTCTGTGTAGCTGGAAGTATTTAGAGCTCGTGGTGTTTGTCCATACGTTTGCCATGGGAGCACTGCACAGTATTTTCCTGGCCTGAATCCAAACCGTTCCAGTACCTCGAGGCGGTACTTCCACTCGACTCTATTGAAGGCCTTTTCTTCGCCCAGGGAGATGATCACTTCTGGTGTTCTCTCCCCGGATGGGGTCATTATCATGCTCAGCAGGTGCCTGATCATAGAATTTACAGTGCAGACTGAGGCCATTCAGCCCATCACGTCTGCACCGGCCCTTAGAAAGAGCACCCCACTCGTCCCACACCTCCATCCTAACCCCGTAACCCAGTAACCCCATCCAATCTTTTTGGACACTAAGGGCAATTTATCTTGGCCAATCCACCTAACCGGCACATCTTTGGAGTGGGTGGAAACCGGAGCATCCGGAGGAAACCCACGCAGACACGGGAGAAAGTGCAGACTCCGCACAGACAGTGACCCAAGCCGGGAATCAAACCTGGGACCCAGGAGCTGTGAAACAACTGTGCTAACCACTGTGTTACCGTGCTGCCTGATGTTCGATGTTAGCTGCCTGCCCTTGACAAAGCTCATCTGGTCCTCCACGACTACCTCTGGCACACAGCTCTCCGCTGCTTTGCCAGGGCCTTTGCCAGAATCAGCAGTGAGGTGGGCCTGTAGGAACCGCACTCAGTTGGGTCGTTGTCCTTTTTGGGTATCAGTGATATTGGGGCTTGTGTCGATGGCAGGGTGCCCCTAGCTAGCGAGGCTGCGAACATCGCTTGCAGGTGCAGGGCCAATGCTGGTGCACATTTTTTTGTAGAAGTCCGCTGGGAATCCACCTGGCCCTCATGACTTTCCCTCCTGCATGAAGTTCAAGCTCTCCCCAACCAACATGTCCAGTCCATCGAGGAACAGTTTCAAGCTTGAGTCCCCCTTGGGGGGGCTCAGAGGTGTACAGCCCCCTGTAGATGGTTGCAAAGGCCTTATTGATCCTTTCTGGTGTGGCGACAAGCCTGCTACTACTGACCCTAACCTGGGCTATCTCCTTGTGGCTACCTGCTTTCTCAGCCGGTGAGCCAGCAGGCAGCTTGCTTTCTCTCTGTGTTCGTGGAAGGTCCCCATGTCTGGTGGAGGTGGTGCACTGCTTTCCCCATGGAAAGCAGGTCAAAGTCCATTTGTAGCTTTTTTTCTCTCATCCGATAGCCACACAGTTGGGATCTAAGAGTATCGCCGGTCCACCTCCAGTATGGAGTTGATCAGCTCTTGCCCAGCCACCCTCTCCTCCCTATCTTTGTGTGCCTTTCATGAAATTTCCCCCCTTAGGGTGGCACGGTTGCACGCTGGTTAGCTCTGTACTTCACAGCTCCAGGGCCCCGGGTTCGATTCCCCGCTTGGGTCACTGACAGTGCGGAGTCTGCACGTTCTCCCCGTGTCTGCGTGGGTTTCCTGCGGGTGCTCCGGTTTCCTCCCACAGATGTGCATGTTCGGCGGATTGGCTGTGATAAATTGCCCTTGGTGTCCAAAAGAAAGGTTAGGTGGGGTTGCTCGGTTATGGGGATGGGTTTGGGTAGGGTGCTCTTTCCAGGGGCCAGGTCAGACCCGATGGGCCAAATGGCTTCCTTCTGCATTGTAAATTTTATGATTCCTGCCTTCGGCACCTCCCAGAACATGAAGGATGTGACCTCCCCATTCTGGTTGTTGGTAAAGTACCCGTCCATGGCCTGTGATATCCATTTGCAGAATGTCTTATCGGCCAGGAGTGCCATGTCCAGCCTCTATAGGGGGCATTGTGCCCAGCCCATCTCCAACCTCATGTCCATGTGGTGTGGTGCGTGGTCAGAGATTACTTTAGTGGAGTACTCTGCTCCCACTATCCCTGGACGCACTGCTTTCTCCACCACAAGGAAATCAATCCTCGTATATACGCTGTGTACCTGAAGAAGAAGAACTCCTTCTCTCTTGGGTGTGTGAACCTCCATGGGCTCACTGCTTCCATCCGTTCCATGAACCCACCCAGTTCCTTCGCCATGTTTCCCGTACCAGCCTCCCCGAACAGGCGCCGGAATGTGGCGACTAGGGGCTTTTCACAGTAAATTCATTTGAAGCCTACTTGTGACAATAAGCGATTTTCATTTCATGTTTGACTTTTCCTTGACTTGGGGTTTGATCTGTCTGTCCGTGGGTCCTGTACACAGATACCCCCCCCCCCCCCCCACCCCGCACCCACGATAAGTCGTGTGTGTCTATGTCGGAAATTTCTGCCATGGTTTTCTTCATGAGTTTCGTGTTGTCCCAGTTGGGAGGATACACATTTACAAGGATCACTGGTGCCCCTTCCAGCACATCACTAACCATGAAGTACCATCCCCTGGTAGTTTTCTTTAGCCTGTGAGTTGTCAAAAAGGGGAAATTAATCATTGTCAAGAAAGCAGCGTTGTTATGGTTGTTGGTGCTATCGCTTAGTTGGTTAAAGCACCTCACTAGGAAGCAGGGGATCCTGAATTCGAACCTCACCAGTGTCTCTGTCCATTTGGTCAATGCATAGATTTAACTCAAAGTCGTCTCGCGATAAGAGGGCGGCACAGTGGTTAGCATTTCTGCCTCATAGTGCCAGGGAACTGGGTTCAATTCCGTCTTGGGTCACTGACTGTCTGGAGTTTGTATGTTCTCCCCGCGTCTGCGTGGATTTCCTCCGGATGCTCCGGTTTCCTCCCACAGTCCAAAAATTTGGGGGTTAGGTGGATTGACCATAATATATTGCCCCTTAGTGTCCAGGGATGTGTAGGTTAGGTATTGGGGGGGAAGGGGGAGTGGACATGGGTGGATATTTCAAAGGGTTGGTGCAGACGTGATGGGGCGAATGATCTCCTTCTGCACTGTAGTGATTCTATGATTCTATAGTCCTGCTGATATGTTCTAGTTTCGTACTAGTTGAATGTTTTTCAAGCATGTGGTAGGAATGGTGATTTGACATTAAAATATAAAATACTTGAATTATGTAGCAGGTCTGTATCTGCAAAGAGACAAGTTATGATGCTTTGGGTGTTTACCTTGCTAAGACTTGGTTTTGCAGACATATCCTTCTTTGGTGATACGTCCCTGCAAGTCCTACTCAATCTACACAGATTTACGCCTACGTTCAAGTCTTCGGGCACAATTCTCCGGAAAGATTTTGAAGTGTGGAAGCGAACGGGAATTACTGTGAGCTTCCCGGCGCTCTGCCCAGCGTCGCCGGCAACGCTATTCAACGTTAATTGGGCCACTTAACAAGGCCTGACGGGCTTCTCGCCGCAAATGAAGGCTCGCCAGGACTATGCTCACCAGCCCCACACTAACAAGATCGAGCAGCACTTAAGCTGCACTTGCTCAGCCAACCCCAGCCAGCTCGCAACAATGGCACCCAGAATACCAGCCTGAAGATTCGGGGACACTGACCAGGGGAGGCGTCTAAAAGCCGTGGAGGCCAGGAAAGATACCCTGTTCCCCTGAGGGTCCCACAAGAAGGGTGTGCCATAAGGCAGCCGGTGCTGCCTGGGATGAGGTGGCAGCAGCTGTCAGCTCGGGGGGTATGACCAGGAGGCCTGCACAAGCGAATAGACACCAACCCCCCCCCCCCCCCAAGGGAGCACCAACTCCGCAACTCCCCATGCGACCCCCCAGCCAAGCCTCCACTCCCCTTTCTCCCTCCACCCCCCACACTGCCTTCACATCCCCTTCTACCACCATGTGTGTGGCCAATGATGCCCTCTCTGTGTCACCTCAGGAAAAGCTCTCCCATAATCGGTGGGAGAGTGCCCAGACTGGCGGAGGGATGGCAGACATATGAATCCTCACCTCCTTCGAGGAGCGGGCCCTGGAAGTGACTGGTGTGGTTGACACAATGGTGCAGATCATGGGGAACCACTAGGGTTGGCACAGCCAGATGATGCAGGGGCAGCTGGGGCTCAAACCAGATGCCCTCCTTCCCAAGATGAACCCTAGGGCCCTAAGGGCTCCGGTCGGGAGGAGGGGATGCCAGGTGCCAAGACGGACCTGTCCCATGGAGTGGCGACGGTGGTCACCAGCTCCTTCGATTTCCACCCCTCTGATGAGGTTGCGTCTCGCAGTCAGTGCACGGGACATGGCGGCACGGTGTGCATGTGCTGCTGACAAGTGAGCTGGGTCCCCATCCTTCAAACCCTTCTTTCATAGGCATGGATCTCTCGGGCCCTGACCCTTAACAGTGCCATCCACCCTGGCAGTGCCACCTGGGTGTTTGGCAGATCGGAGTGGCGGGGAATGGAGAATTCTGTCCATAGTCTTTCACAGACTTTCAACTTATAATAATAATAATAATACTTGCTTATTGTCACAAGTAGACTTCAATGAAGCTACTGTGAAAAGCCCATAGTCGCCACATTCCGCCGCCTGTTCGGGGAGGCTGGTACAGGAATTGAAACCGTGCTGCTGCCTTGTCCTGCATTACAAGCCAGCTGTTTAGCCCACTGTGCTAAACTAGCCCCTTCATGGATGAAGGCCTCTAGTGCTGCACCAGAGAATCTGGGATGTTGCTCCATGAGTAGTATTTTCTTCCTTCCCTCGAAGACGTCCACAACTAATTTCACCAGCTGCTGAAACCTGAATGCACCTTTGCTTTCTGAGGGTTAAGCTGTCTTTAAAAAGTGTAAGCTAGTTGCAAGTCATGTTAGCTACAGACACACACCTGTCTACAGTCAGTCAAATGCAGGTTTGGCGCTGAGCTGCCCGCCTCAATTGCTGATATAAGTAGGCAGCACAAAGTTTGCATGATGCCTGCCTCACTTCGACTGGGAAATGACATACCTGCTAGTGGGCCTAATCAAATTGTTAATCTTTCGGCTTTTGTCAAGTAAATGTATTGAGGGACTGGAGCAAAGGTGGGGTAACTAGAGATGAGGTGCAGATCGACCTTGACCTAATTGAATAGCAGAGGCAGATTTGACGGGATATATGGTTAATCGCTCTTCCCGTGAGTGAAAACCATACTAATGTTCATTTCATCAGGAATTGAAGAGCAAGATAAAATTCAGAATTTAGTTTTAGGATATCACTAAAACATTGATTTTGCTGTTGGAGGTTTGGGAAATACAATTATTGGATTGCAGTTTCGTTGCACCAGGGTGATGCATTGATGTGATGTGCATTTCAGCCCCAAAAAGTGGCAGGTAATGGCAAAATTCAACTTTTAAATGCAATTAGATTTCTGCCAGTCAGCTCCTCCATGTTTAATTTGATAAAAGCTGTGTAAATAGACTATATATCATACCACTAATCACTGCACGTAAATAGAACTCTCTTGGGACTGTTTGGATAACACATTGATACGCTCATAGAAAGGGAGCCATGTGCCCTATTGCAATGTATTGATCTAAATTTGTCTTTGTGGTACAAACAAGGTGTGAAAGAAGGCAGAATGTATTTAAAAGCTGTATTCCATTTCTAATCAAAAATAGTGACATGAGAACAATGTAAATACTTTCAACTGGAATAGTTTTACACTCGCAAAATAGAAACTCCTTTCCACTTTGCATATTGCACAAGGCCACAAATGGACCTTTGGCCTCAATCACTTCACATCTGAGCAAAATACAAAAAGTTCTTGTACACTGTCAGCAGTTTTAAAACTCAAAGTGATTGCTGTAGACATCTGCAGGTTACAGTGTACTGACCAGATGTGGCATTCACCTCTACAGCATTTTAAAATGAGTTCTCTTGACCTTATTTAGGAATCAATTGAGTGATTAACTTAATTTTTTTGTGAGGTGCATTCAAAGTTTTTTTAAGCAAACAAAATCACTCATGAAAAATTATACCTTACACGATAACCTGGAAATCCTGCAAACACACCATGAGCTGTCTGTAAGACAGAGAAAGGAAACTCTAATTTAATTGAAAACATCAAAATCTAGTGATACGTAAGTTTATATTTGTGCATATGAAACTACAATCTGTTGGAGAATTCATAGATGCATGTGTTGAGTGGATGCATTTTCGATGAAAAAGAATGAGATGCATTTTAAATGACAGAGGCACAAAACTGCTTGAAATGAAAGGACAGGAAAATGTCAAAAATGCTGCGAAATTGATAACAGCAGCAAAATGGAGTTTCTAGAACATCATTTTAAAAGTAAATATACATCACTAAGAGTGTGCATGTTGGAATATTTAAAATTATCGTGAAGGAAAAATGGACCCAAACCACAAAGCCGGTCTTCAAAATGGTGCAAGTTTTCTCTATTGTCCACACCACAATTCTTCTTTGGTGAGTGGACCTTCATTTTTTTTTTATAAATGTTTTATTGAAAATTTTTTCCCAAACAACAATTTTTCCCCTCTTACAAAGCAAACGCAACAATAACAACACAGAAATTTTAAACAATACACAAGTAACAAAACCCCTTTATCTTTGACCTAAACTAAACCCCCCCCCCCCTCCCCCTGGGTTGCTGCTGCTGGTCATCTGTCTTCCCTCTAACGTTCCCCTAGGTAGTCGAGAAATGGCTGCCACCGCCTGGTGAACCCTTGAGCCGATCCTCTCAGGGCAAACTTTATCTGCTCCAGTTTAATGAACCCCGCCATATCGTTTATCCAGGCCTCCAGTCCGGGGGGTTTCGCCTCCTTCCACATGAGTAGGATCCTGCGCCGGGCTACTAGGGACGCAAAGGCCACAACGTCGGCCTCTTTCGCCTCCTGCACTCCCGGCTCTTCCGCAACTCCAAATAGAGCTAACCCCCAGCCTGGTTTGACCCGGGCCTTCACCACCCGCGAAATCACTCCCGTCACTCCCTTCCAATACCCTTCCAGTGCCGGGCATGCCCAAAACATATGTGCGTGGTTTGCCGGGCTCCCGCCACACCTCCCGCATTTGTCCTCCACTCCAAAGAACCTGCTCAATCTTGCTCCCGTTATGTGTGCTCTATGTAGCACCTTAAATTGAATCAGGCTAAGCCTGGCGCATGAGGAAGAGGAATTTACCCTGCTTAGGGCATCAGCCCACATACCCTCCTCTATCTCCTCCCCTAGTTCTTTTTCCCACTTTCCTTTTAGTTCGCCCACCGACTCCTCCCCCTCTTCCCTCATCTCTCGGTAAATCTCTGACACCTTGCCCTCTCCGACCCACACCCCTGAAAGCACCCTGTCCTGTATCCCCTGTGTCGGGAGCAACGGAAATTCCCTCACCTGTTGTTTAGTAAATGCCCTCACCTGCATATATCTCAAGAAATTTCCCCGGGGCAACTTATACTTTTCCTCCAATGCTCCCAAGCTCGCAAAAGTCCCATCTATAAATAAATCTCCCACCCTCCTAATTCCCAACTGGAACCAGCTCTGAAATCCTCCATCCATTCTTCCTGGGGCGAACCTATGGTTGTTCCTGATTGGGGACCCCACCAGGGCTCCCCGCACCCCTCTCTGTCGCCTCCACTGTCCCCAGATATTCAATGTTGCTGCCACCACCGGGTTTGTGGTAAACTTTTTAGGTGAGATCGGTAGCGGCGCCGTCACCAGCGCCTCTAAACTCGTCCCTTTACAGGACTTTCTCTCCAGTCTTTCCCACGCCGCTCCCTCACCCTCCATCATCCATTTACGTATCATTGCCACATTGGCGGCCCAATAGTAATCGCCCAAGTTCGGTAGTGCCAATCCTCCTCTGTCCCTACTACGCTGAAGGAACCCCCTCCTTACTCTCGGGACTTTCCCTGCCCACACGAAGCTCGTGATGCTCCTGTCTATTTTATTAAAAAAAGGTCTTAGTGATTAGTATAGGGAGACATTGAAATACAAATAAGAACCTCGGGAGGACCATCATCTTAATTGCTTGCACCCTGCCCGCCAGCGATAGAGGCTGCATGTCCCACCTCTTGAAGTCCTCCTCCATTTGTTCTACCAACCGTGTCAGATTAAGTCTGTGCAAGGTTCCCCAGCTCCTAGCGATCTGAATCCCCAGGTATCGGAAGTTTCTTTCCACTTTCCTTAGAGGCAAGCCTTCTATCTCTCTACTCTGGTCCCCTGGATGTATCACAAATAATTCACTCTTCCCCATGTTTAGCCTATACCCCGAGAAATCCCCGAACCCCCTCAAAATTCGCATAACCTCTATCATTCCCCCCGCTGGGTCCGACACGTATAACAATAGGTCATCCGCATATAACGAGACTTGGTGTTCTCCCCCTCTAATCACCCCTCTCCATTTCCTGGAGTCTCTCAACGTCATGGCCAGAGGTTCAATTGCCAACGCGAACAACAATGGAGACAGCGGGCATCCCTGTCTTGTTCCCCTATATAGTCGGAAATACTCCGATCTATGTCGACCTGTAACTACGCTTGCCGTTGGAGCCCCATAAAGAAGTCTAACCCAGCTAATAAACCCGTTCCCAAACCCAAACCTCCTTAACACTTCCCATAAATACTCCCACTCCACCCTATCAAATGCCTTCTCTGCGTCCATTGCCGCCACTATCTCTGCCTCCCCCTCCACTGGGGGCATCATTATCACCCCTAATAGTCGTCGCACGTTAACATTCAGTTGTCTCCCTTTTACGAACCCTGTCTGGTCTTCGTGCACCACCCCCGGGACACAGTCCTCTATCCTCGATGCCAGTACCTTTGCCAACAATTTGGCGTCCACGTTCAACAATGAAATGGGTCTATAGGACCCGCACTGCAACGGATCTTTATCCCTCTTCAAAATTAACGATATCGTCGCCTCCGACATCGTCGGGGGTAGAGTCCCCCCTTTCCTGGCCTCATTGAACGTCCTCACCATCAACGGGGCCAACAAGTCCATATATTTTCTGTAATACTCCACCGGGAACCCGTCTGGTCCTGGGGCCTTCCCTGCTTGCATGCTTCCCAGTCCCTTAATAACCTCGTCCACCCCAATCGGTGCCCCCAGGCCTACCTCCCCCCGCTCCTCCACTTTCGGGAACCTCAATTGGTCCAGGAACTGCCGCATCCCCTCCTCTCCCTCTGGGGGTTGAGACCTATACAGTTCCTCATAGAAGGTCTTGAACACCTCATTTATCTTTCCTGCCCTTCGCACCGTGTCTCCCCTTTCGTCTCTAATTCCTCCTATCTCCCTCGCTGCTGCCCTCTTTCGCAATTGATGAGCCAACAGGCGACTCGCCTTTTCCCCATATTCATACCTCCTCCCCTGTGCCTTCCTCCACAGTACCTCCGCCTTTCTGGTGGTCAGAAGGTCAAATTCCGTCTGGAGTCGTCTCCTCTCCCTGTACAATTCCTCCTCCGGGGTCTCTGCAAATTCCCTATCCACCCTTAAAATCTCCCCCAGTAATCTTTCCCTTTCCTTGGCCTCTGTTTTCCTTTTGTGGGTCCCAATGGAGATCAGCTCTCCTCCGACCACCGCTTTTAGTGCTTCCCATACCACTCCCACAGGGACCTCGCCGTCGTCATTGACCTCCAGATATCTCTCAATACACCCCCGCACTCTTGCACACACTCCCTCATCCGCCATCAGTCCCACATCTAATCGCCAGAGTGTTCTCTGCTCCCTTTCCTCTCCTAATTCCAGGTCCACCCAATGTGGGGCATGATCCGAAACCGCTATGGCTGAGTACTCAGCTTCTTCCACCCTAGAGATCAACGACCTTCCCAAAACAAAAAAATCTATCCGGGAGTACACTTTATGGACATGGGAGAAGAAGGAAAACTCCCTAGCCCTAGGTCTAAGAAATCGCCATGGATCCACTCCCCCCATTTGGTCCATAAACCCCTTAAGTACCTTGGCTGCTGCCGGCCTTCTTCCGGTCCTTGAGCTGGATCTATCTAGCCCCGGGTCCAGCACCGTATTAAAGTCCCCTCCTAAAATCAAGTTTCCTACCTCCAGGTCCGGTATACGCCCCAGCATCCGTCTCATAAATCCCGCATCGTCCCAGTTTGGGGCATACACGTTAACCAACACGACCTCCATTCCCTCCAGCCTGCCACTCACCATTACATATCTACCTCCGCTATCTGCTACGATGTTCTTTGCTTCAAATGCGACCTGTTTCCCCACCAAAATGGCCACCCCTCTATTCTTTGCGTCCAGTCCTGAGTGGAACACCTGTCCCACCCATCCTTTCCTTAGCCTAACTTGGTCCGCCACCTTTAGGTGCGTCTCTTGGAGCATAACCACGTCTGCCCTTAGTCCTTTCAAATGCGCGAGCACTCTGGCCCTTTTTATCGGTCCGTTCAGGCCTCTCACGTTCCACGTGATCAGCCTCACTAGGGGGCTACCTGCCCCCTTCCCGTGTCGACTAGCCATTACCTTCTCTAGGCCAGTCCCATATCCCGCCTCCGCGCTCCCGCTCGCTCCCCCAGCATCGCACACCATCCCCGCCCACCCACTCTTTAGCCATTTCCTTTTGGATTTCCGCAGCAGCAACCCAGTTGTCCCCCCCCCTCCCCCCCTCCCCGCTAGATCTCTTTCTAGCATGATTGCTCCCCCCATATTACTTCCGTAAGTCAGCTGACTTTAACTGACCCCGGCTACTCCTGCTCACTCCTCGACCCCCCCCCCATGTGGGGAACTCCCATCCGCCTTGCGCCTGTCTTCCCGCCTTATTCTTTCTGGTGCGGGAACATCCCTTTACCTGACCCGCCTCTTATGGCGCAGCTCCCTTTCCCCTCCCCCTCCCCTTCCCCATTCTCCAACTATGTCCCGTCTTTCCCCCCTCACCGGTGCCCACATTTCCCCAATGTCTCCCCCCTTCCCTGTTTACTTCTCAATTAACTTCCACCGTAACATTAACAATAACATTTCCTGCAGCATCAGTCCCTCAGTTCCGATCCAATTTATCTTCTTTGATGAAGGTCCATGCTTCCTCCGCCGTCTCGAAATAATGGTGTCTCTCCTGATACGTGACCCATAGTCTTGCCGGCTGCAGCATCCCGAACTTCACCTTCCTTTTATGCAACACCTCTTTGGCTCGGTTGAAGCTCGCCCTCCTTCTCGCCACCTCCGCACTCCAATCCTGGTATACCCGTACCACTGCATTCTCCCATCTGCTACTCCGCACCTTTTTAGCCCATCTCAGGACCTCTTCTCTATCCTTAAGGCGGTAAAATCGCACGATTATCGCCCTGGGTGGTTCTCCCGCTTTTGGTCTTCTCGCCGGAATCCGATTTGCCCACTCCACCTCCAAGGGGCCCGTAGGGGCCTCAGCACCCATCAGTGAGCTCAGCATCGTACTTGCGTACGCTCCACAGTCCACTCCTTCCACACCCTCAGGGAGACCCAGTATCCGAAGGTTCTTCCTTCGCGCTCCATTTTCTAGGGCTTCGATCCTTTCAGTACACTTTTTATGAAGTGCCTCGTGCGTCTGTGACTTAACCGCCAGGCCCAGGATCTCGTCCTCAATATCTGTCACCTTCTGCTCCACCACACGGAGCTCTGTCTCCTGGGTCTTTAATGTCTCCTTGAGCCCCTCAATTGCCTGTAGCAACGGGGTCAGCACCTCCCTCTTCAGCAGCTCCACGCACCGTCTCACAATTTCATGCTCAGGCCCCCATGTCGCCTGCGCTTTCTCCGCCGCCATCTTGTACTTCTCTCTTTCTGACCCTTTGGTCGACGATTCCTCGCGCTGCAGCCGCTGCCGCCGGTTTTTTCCTCCTTCGTTTGGGGGGGACTCCCTTCTCACACGCCCCACACCGGGTTGCGTCGTCGAAAAATTCCCCGTTGGGGCTCTTAAAAGAGCCCGAAGGTCCGTTGGAGCTGGAGCCGCCGAAGCGTGCGGCTAGCTAGGCATCACCGCAACCGGAAGTCCCTTCAGTGGCCTTGATGAGGTCTTTTCACAGTTGTTCCCTCTGCTGCTAGAATTCACTTTTGATACAGGCCCTCAGGTCAGCTTGCAGCTTTAAGCTTGCCCTTCCCCCGCCTGCATGTTGGAAGAGGCCCTGTTTATCCTTAACAGACTCCCAAACACCACCTTCCAAAAGCTCTCCAATTCTGTCACCTCCAGAACATATAAGCATGGTTTTGGAAATCCCTTCCCAACAGCACTCCAGGTCTACCTGCATCACATGGGCCGCAGCAGTACAAGAAGATGACTCACCAGTACTTTTTGAAGGGTAGTTATAGATGGGCAATAAGCAATGGTCACATTCCATGAACAAACAAAAGTGAAAAAATGGTGAAAATCTAGAAACAGTAGGTTCCAAAGACACATAGGGATCCAGTTATATAGGTCATATGAACATTCAAACAGGAGTAGGCCACTCGGCCCCTTGAGCCTGCTCCACCATTCGGTAAGACCATGGTGAATCTGATTGTAACCCCACATTCCTGAATACCCGGATAACCTTTCATCTCCTTGTTAATCAAGAATCTGTCTATTTCAGTCTTAAAAATATTCAAAACTCTGCTTCCACTGCCTTTTGAGGAAGAGACGTCCAGAACCTCACGGCCCTCCTGAAAGAAAATAATTCTCCCCATCAATGTCTTAAATGGGCGACCTCTTATTTGTAAACAGCGACCCCTAGTTCTGGATTCTCCGACAAGAGGAAACATCCTCTCCTCATTTGCCCTGAAAAGTACCCCTCAGGATCTTGCACGTTTCAATCAAGTCACCTCTTAGTCTTTTAAACTTTGGTTGATACACATGTCAATAAAATATCATGAACAGGTGTGGGAAAATCATCAGAAAGGCTTACGGAATGATGGTCTTCATATGTAACGGACTAGGATGCAAAAGAGTAAAATCCATGTATCATTGAACAGTTCGGAGTAGCACACTTGAAGGATGTATTGGCCTTGGAGGGAGTGCAGTGCAGGTTTTCCAGAAGGATATCTGGACTCCAAGCTATAAAATACAAGGAGAGATCACACAAATTGGGGTTGTATTTGGTGGAATTTAGAAGGTTATAGTGTGATTTGGGTTGAATAGGATAAATAAAGAGAAACTATTTCTGATGGTTGGGGAGTCTAGGACCAGGAGGCACAGTGGAAGAATTAGAACCAGATCTTTCAGGGATTAAATTAGGAAACATTTCTACACAAAAATAATGGATAGACATTTGGATTTCCCTCCAGCAAATGACAACTGATGTGAGATAAATCGTAAATTTTAAAACTGGGATTGATTTTATTTTGTTATTCAAAGGTATTAATAGATAAAGGGCAAATAGAAGTGTTTGGCATAATCTCATTAAATGGGAAAATGGATTCTCCTATTCCTATGTTCCTGGAAACCATATGCAGTTTGTGAGTAATGGCAACATTGAAAGCCATTTATTATTGGCCGTTTAGGAGCAAACAGTACATTATTTCCTACGATACAACATAATGGATGGCACAATAGCCTGGAGGTAACATCCATCTTCATTTTTTTGAATCGATTAGAACTTCACACTGTCACAATAGTGAAGATTCTGGACAGAATAATCCCAAGCAACCATTTATCATCATCAAACAGAGTAACAGGATTTTTAAGAGCTGTTGGTAAGTGTTCTTTATAATAATATAACATTACTATTCAATAGAATAACTCAACAGATCTAGGTTTAAATAAATATAACCACAACTAAGAACAGCTGATTACTGATAGATTTATTTTAGTTGTCAGGAATCCTTGATCATTCCTGAACAAAACTGTAAACAATTTCCTTTATTTGAGAAACTGCAGTTATGTAGCTGACAAAAAAAAGACTTCCAGACGTCTGGTGACAAGGATATGCTGAGAGGTCGCACATCAGGTGGCTCTCCTCCCACGAACCACGCCTCTATTAACAACATGACAAGAGGAAAATGCCAAACAGCAGCCATTCTAGAGGCCGTGTGGAAACAAGGAGCAAAAAAAGCCTGGACAAACAAACAGCCGAGTTGGCCGACGCATGAGGTGGCGAAGCTCGGGCCTCGCCAGAGCGAGAGGGACCGGCCCGCAGCTCAGGACGCCCCCCGCACACCAGGAGATGGGTGGAGGATGTGTCTCTCAAGAGAATTGAGAGAGCATCGGGAGGAAATTAAATCGAACATCCAAGCTGCTGGAAGCCCAGGAAAATATGATTAAAGAACTGGAAAAAGCCGCAACAGACCAGGGCGACGGGATCGTCGTCTGATAGAAAAAGGTGGCAAAGCTGGTCTTGGCGCAGGAGAGTTTGAAGGGGAAAATCAAAGACCAAGAGAACTGGTCGAGGCGCCAAAATCTACAGATCGTGGGCCTGCTGGAGGGGATCGAAGGTAGGAACCCCACGGACTATGTGACCCAAATGCTGGGCAACCTGGTGTTGCCAACTTTGCCTTGGTTCAATTGCTCTGTTTTATTACCTTTGCTCTCGAGTCGCCAGGTATCTTTAGGATACCGCCACGAGGTTCAAGTCCAAGTAATGATCAATAATCCAATACACCGATTAGTAAGATTTAAATCAAAGCACATTTATTATACACAGTAATCGCTACTCATGCACAAATTCTACGTCTAAGCTACTTCTATAACTAACAGGCCTATACTTAACTTTGAACTGGCCCACCAAGTCAGGGGAACAAATGGCCTTTCGTTCGGGTTCTGAGTCTGCGGGATTCGAAGTTGGTACGGATTGGTAGCTAGGAGCGCCTATCTCGTAGCGGGTGTTGAATTAAGACTTACGAGTTTGATGATCACTGGAGTCACTTCACCGATCACGGTCAATGTTGGTTCGTTGTTGCTGGGTGACCTGGGCAGGAAGAAGAGCGTGAAGAGAGGGAAGAGGTGAAGAAGAGAGCGATTTGAACTTGGGGCTGAATTCTTACTGTCCCCAGGGACTTCCCGCTTTTCGGGGCGGACCCTGTACCTGGTCCCAAGTGATTAACTTTGTCCCAATCGCTTGGTTCGATTTTCGCCAATTCTGGAGCAGTTCCCTGATCAATGGGCGGTCTTGAGGTGCTCGTTCACCTCCTTTGTTTTGGCTCCTGCTGGCGCCGAGGAGTCTGGCTTTGCTTTGTGTTTCAAATAGTTACTTATTGTTCCCGGGGATTGCTCATCAGTATGTAGATGGCTGTTCACTTTGTTATGCTGATGGTCGCTGGTATCGATGTTGTCTGGTTTTTGCAGAGGTAAATACACAGCAAACCTGCAGCTGCTGGTTTTTGTCTTGTTGGCTGACTTTCCCATCAGCCTTTGCCACTCGCCATTTTAAATCGGGAGTTGGCCAATTTAAGTGGCTACATTGGTGGAAAGAGATTGCTTCGCCAACCCACCAGAAATTGACAGAGCACACCGGTCACTTCGCCGAAAGCCCAAAGCTGGGAAACAGCCGAGGGCCAAAATGCACCGGTACCAGGACCGGGAATGAATCCTGCGCTGAGTATGACAAACTAAGAACTGTAACTGAGAAGGTCACCGTTTTCGGATCTACCAGGTCATTGGGGCTGACCTGGTCAAGAGCCTGGCAGAATTCAATAGGGCGAAGGCCATGCTGTACAAAAACGGCGTAAAGTTAGGGTTGCTGTACCCAGACAAGCGCTGGGTCACATTCCAAGGCAGGGAGCACTTTTTCACGGCCCCTGCGGATGCGGACAAGTTTGTCTCGGAGAACGGACTAGAGAAAAGTCAACAGGGACTGCGATGAAGAGCTCATGGGAAGAGATTTTTACTTTTGACTCTCTATTTTCTGAATTGCCAGCTGTGAACCACCATGTCGATCACTTTGCACGGGATTGTACTGCCTCGTTCTGGGGACGAGGAAGGAAAGAGAGGAAGGTAGGAGCGAGGGCAGCAGAGCGCAGGAGGTGAGGGGAATGGCAGATAAGAATGGGAGGATGCACAACTAGATCCAGAAGGGGGGCCACACACTAGCTGGCTAGCTAGCAGCAGGAAGCATGCAGGAGAGAGGCCGGGTCGCTGATGCTCGATCAATAACCCATGAGACGAGATTGAAGACAATTGAAGGCTTTATTGCATTAGATGTTTCCCCCAGCAGCGCAGGTACAGAATGCAGCTGCTGGGAGACACGGGCTCTTATACTCCGCCTTACTGGGCAAGCAGGCAGGCTTCACCAATTAAAATAGCTGTCTCAGGTACCTCCCAGACCAATGGTCTTACAGCATTATTCAGGGTACCGTAATACCCCTAATACCGACTACCACATTCACCCCCTGTTAAAAAATAGAGTCCGGCGGGGGTGGTGGTCTTGCGTTATACAGTGGTAGAGGTGTAGGTTATGGTGGTACCCGGTATACATTAGCAGAGTGTTTTGCCTCGTTACATGTCGCAACTATTCACAGTAATTATTTACTGTCAGAGGGAAGCAATTAGTCGATCGGGGGCCCTGGTCGTCCTCTGTGATCGTCGTAGCTTTGGCGGTGATGCAGGCGCTGGCTCGGGCATCCGTGGCTCCGGGAGCGTGGCTTCGGCTTCTTCAGCAGCTTCATCACCCCTAGATGGGACCAGTGGAAGGACCGATCTGTCATGATATTCAGGTAAACATCATGGTACAAACATACATACATACTGATGGACAGATCAACGGACCAATCAACAAACACACAACACCACAGCCAAACACAGGAAGCATACACAGTATAAAACAGAGAACACGACACTTCCCGTGCATTCCAGCAGGAGACAGCTCAGGGCACAGAGCTCACAGCAAGCCACTCAGACATCCACCATGTGCTGAGTGCCACTCCAAGATAGTATTAGGAATAGGTCCACAGATTCTAGGGTTATGATTGAACCTCAGTAACCAGTTTACCATTGTAAATAAATGTTAGTAATAAAATTGAGTTGTACCATTCGCAACCGTGTTGGTTCGTCTGTGTAGCAGAGTACCCAACACATCATAGTACCAGGAGTAACTGTGGGACCTACCTACGAATCCTCCGGAATCTGCTATCCTGCGCCATGGACACCGTCAGCACACCGCAGCTGCTACAAGTCGCTGGAAACCTCGGAGTCAATTGGAAGCTGTTCAAACAATGCTTCCAGCTCTTCCTGGAAGCCAATGAAAAGGAGAGCGCTTCGGACACCAGAAAGATCGCCATCCTCCTCTCCACGGCAGGTCAACACGCCATCCATGTCTACAACTCCCTGGTGTTCGCGGAAGGTGAGGACAAGACCAAGTACAAGACGGTCCTTCTCAAACTCGATCAACACTTCAACGTCAAGGTTAACGAGAGTTTCGAGAGGTATCTCTTCCAGCAGCGCCCTTTCATCACCCCTAGATGGGATGAGCCCTTTCAATCCTTCCTTACGCACCTCTGTATCCTCGCGCAGTCCTGTGGTTACGACACCACCTCCGATTCAATGATTCGGGACCAGATTGTTTTTGGGGTCACCTCGGGCACCCTACGCCAGCAGCTCTTAAAAATTAAAGGCCTCGCCCTAGCCTCCGCAATTGAAGCCTGTGTCCTGCATGAAAACGCGACTAGCCGCTACTCCTAATTTCAAGCGGTCGAATCGGCGCGGCAGGGGTCCTACGCGGCCGGATCGGTGAGGCAGGCATCCTACGAGGCCGAACGGGTCCAGGCGATTGAGTTCCTCCCGGCCCGCGGCCCGGTCGAGGGCGGCCATTTTGCACGCTTTTCGAGGTCTCCCGCGTTTGTGCGCGCCAAAAACGACGTCGACACAGAGGGACGTGATGTGCAGGCGCACGCGACGCAAGACCGTACTGCGCATGCGCGGTGGCGCAACGAACACCATGATGTCACGACGTGCGGCAACTGCGGAGCCGCACATTTAAAGCGGCAATGTCTGGCAAGAAACTGACAATGCCTCCGCACTACGCTGCCTGCTGTCGAGCAGCTCAACCTGCCAATGTTCCCCAATTCCGACAACCTCGCAGGGACGTGCGGACCATTCAGCCTCCTTACTACGAGTCGAGCCCAGACGATATCCAGACCAGTGACACAGACGACCGGGACGCCTTCCGGGTTGTGGTCATTGATGGGAACCGGATGTCTCCAGCCAGGACCCACCAGCTGTTGCACGTGAACACTGTCAATCCGGGTGATGAATGGTGTGCCACCCTAATGGTCAACCTGAATTCGTCGCCCACCTACTAGACTGGACTTATGTGCCTGTTTGTACATTGAACTCATAATACCACTGTGTTAATATGTTTCTGTTCTTCCTCGTCGTTACAGGAGTTCGTTTTGTCGTTCAACATTTCCCCGTTCTTTGTTTATGGTACAACCTCGTTGTTATGTCGCACCCGACATCGCCCCTTGTATATAGTTTAGCCCCATGTACATGCTGTAGATATTGCACACACGCACATTCAGCTGCACTCAGTACACATTTCTATTTATAACCACATAGGCACATGTTCTTGTAAAAAAGGGGGATGTCATGATATTCAGGTAAACATCATGGTACAAACATACATACATACTGATGGACAGATCAACGGACCAATCAACACACAAACAACACCACAGCCAATCACAGGCAAGAGCATACACAGTACAAAACAGGGAACACGACACTTCCCGGGCATTCCAGCAGGAGACAGCTCAGGGCACAGAGCTCACAGCAAGCCACTCAGACATCCACCATGTGCTGAGTGCCACTCCAAGATAGTATTAGGAATAGGTCCACAGATTCTAGGGTTATGATTGAACCCCAGTAACCAGTTTACCATTGTAAATAAATGTTAGTGATAAAATTGAGTTGTACCATTCGCAACCGTGTTGGTTCGGCTGTGTAGCAGAGTACCCAACACATCACGATCTACCTGGGAAGGGGGCGGCTGTGGGGTGCGCCGATGGGAGGAGGATGGGGTTGGTAGTGGAGGTGTGGGTGGGGATCCAGCGGGCGCCAGATCCCGTAGGGAGACTGTATCCTGTCGGCCGTCGGGGTACGCCACATAGGCGTATTGAGGGTTAGCGTGCAGGAGATGGACCCTCTCGACCAATGGGTCCGACTTGTGCGCCCGCACGTGTTTGCGTAGCAGGATGGGTCCAGGAGCTGCCAGCCAGGTTGGGAGTGAGGTCCCGGAGGAGGACTTCCTAGGGAAGACAAGGAGACGTTTGTGAGGGGTTTGGTTGGTCGTGGTACACGATCGGATGGAGTGGAGAGCATCCTGGAGGACCTCCTGCCAGCGGGAGACTGGAAGATACCTGGACCGTAGGGCCAGTAGGATGGTCTTCCAGACCGTTCCGTTCTCCCTCTCCACCTGCCCGTTACCCCGGGGGTTCTAACTGGTCGTCCTTCTCGAGGCAATGCCCTTGCTGAGCAGGAATTGACGCAGTTCTTCGCTCATAAAGGAGGACCCCCTATCGCTGTGTATGTAGGCGGGGAAACAAAATAGGGTGAAGATACTGTTGAGGGCTTTTATGATGGTGGCTGCGGTCATGTCGGGGCAGGGGATGGCGAATGGGAACCGGAAGTACTCGTCAACCAAGTTCAGGAAGTACGTGTTGAGGTCGGTGGAGGGGAGGGGCCCTTTGAAGTCCATACTGAGACGTTCAAAGGGAAGGGAAGCCTTTATCAGGTGCGCTTTCTCTGGCCTGTAAAAGTGCGGCTTGCACTCCGTGCAGATTTGGCAATTCCTGGTGGCTGTCCTGACCTCCTCGATGGAGTAGGGCAGGTTTTGGGTCTTAATGAAATGGAAGAATCGAGTGACTCCCAGGTGGCAGAGGTCCTCGTGGAGGGCCCGGAGGCGGTCCACTTGTGCGTTGGCACATGTGCCGCGGGATAGGGCATCAGGAGGCTCGTTTAGCTTCCCGGGACGATACAAGATCTCATATTTGTAGGTGGAGAGCTCGATTCTCCACCGTAAGATCTTATCGTTCTTTATCTTGCCCCGCTGTGCATTATCGAACATGAAAGCAACCGACCATTGGTCAGTGAGGAGAGTGAATGCTTCCAGTGCCGCACAGCTTCTACTATGGCCTGGGCCTCCTTTTCAACTGAGGAATGGTGGATTTCTGAAGCATGGAGGGTGTGAGAAGAAGGCCACGGGTCTGCCCGCTTGGTTGAGGGTCGCCGCCAGGGCTACGTCGGATGCGTCGCTCTCGACTTGGAAGGGGAGGGATTCGTCGATTGCGTGCATTGTGGCCTTTGCGATGTCCGCTTTAATGCGGCTGAAGGCCTGGCGGGCCTCTGCCGACAGGAGGAAGACTGAGGATTGAATTAGTGGGTGGGCTTTGTCCGCATAGTTGGGGACCCACTGGGCATAATACGAAAAAAATCCCAGGCAGCTTTTCAGGGCCTTGGAGCAGTGGGGGAGGGGGAACTCCATGAGGGGCGCATGCGTTCAGGATCTGGGCCTATAACTCCATCATGCACTACGTGGCCGAGGATGGCTAGACGGTCAGTGCTGAACACGCATTTATCCTTGTTAATGTTGTAGTATCAGGTATTGCAGTACCCGAGAGGCTGTAGACCATTGGGTAAGCCAAGCAGTTTACCATTGGCTGTTGGCATGTGGCTCCGCCCTGACAGGCGGGGTATAAGAACAGGTGCCGTCCCAGCAGCCCTCATTCTGTACCGAAGCTGCTGGGGAACAGATCTAGTCTATTAAAGCCTTGTTATGATACAACCTCGTCTTTGAGTTTAATTGATCGTGCATCAGTTATATGTTAGATTAAGGATTTTTGCGGTATGGAGGAATTTTTGGAGGTTGGTGTTGTGGTCCTGCTGGTCGTAGCCGCAGATGGTGACGTTATCGAGGTACGGAAATGTGGCCTGCAAACCGTACCGGTCAACCATTCGGTCCATCTCCTGTTGGAAGACCGAGTCTCCATTTGTGACACCGAAGGGAATGCTTAGGAAGTGGTAGAGTCACCCATCTGCTTCGAATGCAGTGTATTTGCGGTCGCTCGGGCGGATGGGGAGCTGGTGGTAGGCAGATTTTAGATCCACCGTGGAAAAGACCTTGTATTGTACAATCTGATTAACCAGATTAGATATGCGGGGGAGGGGGTACACATCGAGCTGCGTATACCTGTTGATGGTCTGTAATAATCGATGACCATCCTATGCTTCTCCCCGGTCTTTACAACCACTACTTGAGCTCTCCAAGGACTGTTGCTAGCCTCAATAATACCTTCCTTCAGTAACCGCTTGTCTTCCGACCTAATGAAGGTCCGGTCCTGGGCACTGTACCATCTGCTCCTGGTGGCGACGGGTTTGTAATCCGGGGTGAGGTTCGCAAACAGGGAAGGCGGATCGACTTTGAGGGTCGCGAAGCTGCAGACAGTGAGGGGGGGGGGGTGTATAGGGCCTCCGAATTTAAAAGTTAAGCTCTGGAGGTTACATTGGAAGCCTAACCCTAGGAGCGTGGCAGCGCAGAGGTGAGGAAGGATGTAGAGCCGGTAATTTTTAAACTCCCTTCCCTGGACCGTGAGGTTCACTATGCAGAACTCTTTGATCTCTACCGAGTGGGACCCGGAGGTCAGGGAGATTTTTTGCTTGACTGGGTGGATAGGAAGAGAACAGCGCCTTACCATATTGGGGGTATGAAGCTCTCTGTGCTCCAGGAGTCGATCAAGCAGGATGTTTTATGCCCGTTGATGAGCACAATCGTCATCGCAGTCGAGAGTGTTCGGGGCCGAGACTGGTCCAGGGTCACTGAGGCAAGTCATGGCAAAATTTGGATGTTTTCCTCGGGCGGTGTTTGGTCCTCTGAGTCGGGGTCCTGAGAGGTCAGTCAAGATGGCGGCGCTCACTGGTCGCACATGGCTGGAGGTGTACAAGATGGCGGCGCCCAGCCGCCGCACGTGGTCCCCGGGGGACAAGATGGCGGCACCCGGAGGCCGTTAGTGGCCCTGGAGAAGGAAGATGGCGGCACCCGCTGGCCGCATGTGGCTCGTGGAGAGGGTTGTGGTGGCGGTCCCGGTTCTCCCCCGGAGACTGCCCAGGCCTGGCATACTGCCACGAAATGGCCCTTTTTGCTGCACCATTTGTAGATGGATGAGCGGGCCGGGCAGCGCTGCCGGGTGTGCTTGGCTTGCCCGCAAAAATAGCAGCGTGGCCCCCCCGGCGTTGCCTGGCAGTCTCGCAGCACAAGCTTGTGGGGGGATGGGGGTTGCATCGGAGTCGGCCGCGGGGGGGGTTCCATGCTGCCCAAGGGGCTGCCGTGTGGTCAGGGACGTAAGCGCGGGCGTTTTGGGAGGCCACATCCAGGGAGCTAGCAAGGGCCCGTGCCTCCTTGAGGCCTAGTGTCTTTTATTCCAGCAATTTCTGGGGGATTTGGGAGGACAGCATACCTGCAACGAAAGCGTCCCGGATCTGTGCGGCCCTCCTGGCCGATAAGGCCTTCTGAGAGAAAATATCACAGGCCATAGATGAGTATATTACTAATAACCAGAATGGGCAGTTATCATTCTCCATGTTCTGGGAGGCACTGAAGGCTGTGATCAGGGAAAAAAATATTGCTTACAAAGCATGGAGAGATAGGGACGAGAGGCCAGCTAGGTAACAGCTAGTCGACTCCATACTGGAAGTAGACTGGTAATACTCCGAGGCCCCGAACGTAGAGCTCCTGGCGGAGAGGAAAAAGCTGGAGTTGGACTTTGACCTGCTCTCTGCCAGGACATCAGTGCACCAACTCCACTAGGCACGGGAGACCCTTTACAAACACAGAGACAAAGCCAGCTGAGAAAGCAGGCAGCCATTAGAGACAGAAGAGGCAAACCGGTTGTGCAGCCGGAAAAGGTCAACAAAGCATTCCTGACCTTCTACCGTGGGCTGTACACCTCCGTGCCCCAACAGTGGACTTGAGGATGAGGCAGTTCCTCGATGGACTGGACATGCTAGTCGTGGGAGAGGATAGGAGGCGGGGCCTGGAAGAACCGCTAGAATTGGGAGAAGTCATGGGGAATATAAACTCCATGCAGGCAGGGAAGGCGCCGGGACCAGATGGTTTCCCGATGGACTTCTACAAAAGATCCTCGGCAGCCCTGGCCCCACACTTGTGAGAAATGTTCAAGACTCGCTGACGAGGGGCACCCTGCCACCCACGCTAGCATAAGCCTCAATCTCGCTGATACCTAAGAAAGACAAAGACCCAACAGAATGTGGTTCCTACAGACCCATCTCGCTGCTGAACGCTGCAGATGCAGAAATACTGGCCAAGGTCCTAGCCAAGAAGCTGGAGAACTGCGTACCAGAGGTGGTAGCAAAAGACCCAGGGTTTGTCCAGGGTAAACAACTAACATCGAACATGAGAATCCTGCTTAACTTGATCAGGGCCCCATCCTGGGAGAAGACACCAGAGGTGATCGTCTTCCTGGATGCAGAAAAGGCCTTTGACCTTGTCGAATGAACGTACCTCATAGAGGTACAGGAGCGGGTCGGGCTTGGAGCACGGTTCACCGCCCAGGTGAAACTCCTGTACAACGCTCCCACAGTGAGCATACGGACAAATGCTACCAGCTCTAAGTACTTCCAGCTGCACAGAGGCACAGGGCAGGGATGCCCGCTGTCCCCTCTGCTGTTCGCCCTAGCAATCGAATCACTGGCGATCATGCTTAGGATGGCAAGGAACTGGAAGGGGATCCGAAGAGGAAGCAGAGAGCATAGAGTCTCGCTCTATGCGAATGACCTGCTCCTCTACATCTCGAACCTGCAAAGCAGCATGGACGGAATCATGGTGCTCTTTATAGAGTTTAAAGCCTTCTCGGGCTACAAACGTGAGATTTTCCCGGTGAACACGCAAGGGGGAGGGGCAGAGTTGGTGGGACTGCCATTTAAACAGGCCCAACACAAATTCCGCTACTTGGGGATCCAAATCGCTCAAGACTGGACAGGGATCCACATGTCGAACCTGACCAGCCTGATGGAGGAAATTAAAAAGGACCCGCAGAGATGGAACACACTCCCACTCTCACTGGCGGGGAGAATGCAGACAATCAAGATGAACGTACTGCCCAGTTCCTCTTCCATCCCGATCTACATCCCCAAGGCCTTTTTCAACTCACTAGAGAAACTGATTATGGCGTTTGTGTGTGGGGGTGGGGGGGGTGGGGGGGGGTCGCAAGGATCCCAAAGAGAGTACTGCAGAGAACGAGATCCATGGGGGGGCCTAGCCCTCCCAAACCTGCAATATTACCACTGGGTGGCAACCGTGGAGAGGGTAAAGAGGTGGATAAAGGAGCCAGAAGCTGAGTGGGTCATAATGGAGAGGGTTCCTGCAGAGGGACCTCGCTCCGGGCCCGAGCCACAGCGGCACTCTCATTCCCACCGAATAAATACTCAACGAGCCCAGTGGTGATAACAACACTCCGGTCATGGAACCAACTGCAACAGCACTTCGGGCTAACTGAAATGTCTGACAAGGCTCCCATTTGCAATGACCACAGGTTCACGCTGGCGACAATGGATGCCACCTTCAAAAGGTGGAGACAGGACGTGGGGACGCTGACAGTTAGGGACTGACAACAGACTGACAACGCTCGAGGAACTGACAGGAAGTTCCAGCTGATGGGGGGGAACGAACTAAGGTCCTCGCAGATCAAAACCTTCTTACGCAGGGAAACAAGGACATCCCCATGACCACCACAACAATCACAGCTAGAAGACCTACTGGAAGCAGACATCCTTGGGAAAGGGAACTGGGGCGAAATGTATGGGCAACTACTTGGGAGGGCTAACATTCAACCGGAGGAGATGAGGGAGAAGTCGGAGAAGGGCTTGGGCTTTGAAATAGAGTGGTGATTCGGGAGTGAAGCACTGCACAGGGTCAACTCCAACTCCACTTGCGCAAGGCTAAGCCTAATGCAGCTAAAAGTGGTGTACAGAGCTCACTTAACCAGAACTCGAATGAGCAGGTTCTTCCCAAAGGTGGAGAACAACTGCGAATAGTGCCAAGGAGGCCGGGCCAACCACACCCAGATTCTGGGCCTACCCCAGACTTGTCGGCTTCTGAACAGCCTTCTCGAGGCGATGTCCAAGGAGGTGGGGATGGGGGTGGAGCCACACCCAAGAGTGGCAGTCTTCAGGGTCTCAGACCAGCCAGATCTGTTCATGGGGAGGAGGGCTAACGCCCTTGCCTTTGCTTCTCGCCACAGAATTCTGCTCAGCTAGCGGCCAGCAGCACCACCCAAAGCTGCAGACTGGCTGTCCGACTTATCGGAATTTCTCCAAATGGAGAAAATCTAATTTGCCATCTGGATGTCGGAAGAGGACTTACACAAAATGTGGGAGCCATTTACTTGTTTCTTCCAAGACCCGTTTGTAGCCACCAGCTAATAAGCCATTTGGCCCATCGAGTCTGCTCCGCCATGCGATCATGGTTGATTCTGTTCCTCATCCCCATTCTCCTGCCTTCTCCTCCCCTGATCCCCTTATTAATCAAGAAATCCTCTTATTAATCAGGAACACGATTTGTGCTTGAAGTGCAGTTACCTACAGACCAAGCGCTGGAAAGTCGAATTACACAGAATAGTTCTTAGAACATAAGAACTAGGAGCAGAACTTGCAATTTAGCCTCATGAGCCTGCTCTACTTTGCAATATGATCATGGCTGATCTCATCATGGCCTCAACTCCACCGTCCTGCCCATTCTCCAGAACACTTCAACCATTACAAATTAAACATTTGTCTAACTCCTCCTCAAATTTACTCACTATCCCAGCATCCACCGCACTCTGGGGTATCGAATTCCACAGATTCACGACCCTTTGGAAGTAGTTTCTCCTCATCGGTTTTAAATTTGTTCCCCCTTATCCTGAGACTATGACCTCTCGTTCTCGAATGCCCAACAAGAGGAAGCATACGCTCCACGTCTACTTTATTCATACCTTTTATCATCTTATATACCTCGATTTTGTCTCCCCTCATTCTTCTAAACTCTAGACTGTCTAGGCCTAAATTGTTCAAACTTTCTTCATAAGAAAAATCCCTCATCCCTGGAATCAATCTAGTGAACCTCCTCTGAACTGTCTCCTATGCCACTACATCTTTTCTTCAAAATCACTCGAGACTGGGTCACCACGAAGTCTCTCCCCATTTAGATAATAAGCTGCCTTTCCATTTTTCCGACCAAAATGCATGACCTCACACTTGTCCACATTAAACTCCATCTGCCACATTTTGGCCCACTCACCTAACCTGTCCATATCCATTTGTAAGGTTCTTATTTTGGCATTGCAACTTACTGTCCCACCTATTAGTGTTGGGTGGGATTTACCAACCACCTGGCCGTGTGTTTTTCAGCGGCGGAGGCAGCCCGCCAGCGGGATTTTCTGGACCCACCGTTGTCAACGAGATTTCCTGTTGACTGCACCCCTCGTCACCGGGAAACCCATGCGCTGTTGGTGGATTGGAATATCCCGCTGGCGTGAACAGCTGGTAAATTCCACCCGTCATCTGCAATTTTGGCTATAGAATCTTCTATCCTTGTATCCATGTCATTAATATAGAATGTAAATAGCTGGGGCCCAAGGACCGAACCCTGTGGCACCCCACTAGTTACATCTTGCCATCCAGAAAAAGATCCATTTATCCCGACTCGCTGTCTTCTGTCATTCAACCAATCTTCTATCCAAGCTAATAATTTACCTTTAACCCCATGTGATCTAAGCTTGTGAATTAACTTCCTGTGCGACACCTTATCAAATGCCTTCCGGAAATCCAGATACATTGGGCTGGATTCTCCGAGCCGAAATCGCTTTCGGCGCAGGGGCGGAGAATGGACATTCGCACGGAGATCGTGACTGGCGCCGCTGAAGCAATATTCCGGTCCCTGGAGAATCGCTCGGGAACGTGCGCGCACGATCTACGTGGTACGGGTAGGGGACAGCTGACAGAGCCCCCGCCCCGATTCTCCGTGCAAAACTGGCCGAGTTCCCGACGGCGTGGTTCTAACCACATACCGGCCGACAGGAACCTCGGGTGGCCGCTGCGGACTCAGTCTGCGGCCGCACTGGTGGGGGGTGCGGAATCGTTCATCGGGGGGCCGCGTGAACGGCCAGGGAAGCGATCGGCCAGCACGGACCCGCGGGCAAGTGCGATCTCGGGGAGGCATACATTTTTGATGACGTGTCCGCCATTGCGTGGACTCCCGACCGGACACCCATCACTTCAACGGGGTCTGCATCAGAGTCGTTTGATCTTGTACCACTGTACCTGGGGGTGGGGGAAGTGGAGGGGGTGCACGCAGGCACGCTGTGAAGATTAATGTGATAGTGGCTTCACATATATCAGGTGTAACATGTTGTAATAGTGAACATTTGACATTTCCAGTCCCTCTAGCTACAGATAATGACCCCCCCGCCCCCCGTAACAGCAACCACTCAGTGATCTTCAATCTTCTTGATCTTCCATGGTATACTGCTACATCTAGGTGTGTCTCAAGGATGCACATCAGAGGTGGAGGCAGCCTGATGCTTTCCAAATCCTGGGCCTTTGATGCCCTTTTGAGGATGTCCTCTGGAGGCCCTGGAGCTGGAGGGCCCAGGCTGGCATACCGGTGTCACAGGCATCACTGTGCCACCCTGTTCTGCCTGCCACGCTTGAAATGCATTGGTGTCAGGAGGGGGGATTCGGAGGAACTGGGGACCGCCGTTGTCTCCTTGGTGGCAGGTTCTGGGATGGCCTCCAGCGCTTCCTCCTCCCCGACGATGCCTGTAGGTTCCTTTGGGTCTCCATGGGATGTAGGGACAGCTGGAGTGAGCTCCAGAAACCTCTGAGTCACCTGGCTCTGCCAGTCCTGGAGGCTCCCCACTGTCTGTACCATGTTGTTGACGCTCCCAGCAATGATCCTCAGTGACTGGACCATGCTCTGCAGTGCCTCTGCAATGTCCGCCTGCATCTGGGGCACTTCCCTCAGCGACAGAGACATGATGTCGAGACCCACAGCCATTGTCAACATGAACTGAGCCATGCCTTGGGCACCACCACTCAAGACACTGTTGTCGTATTCCAGGGTTTCCACTGCAGTCGCGACCCTAGTAATAATGGCCTCGGTGCCATGCATTGTCAGCACCATCTCCAATGCCCGTAGCCTTTGGGACCCCTCTAATCGGTTATGCACTTGCTGGAATATCGCTGGCACTCACTTCTGAATCTCACGTCCTGTCATCTACATCAGCTTTAGGAGAACCTTGTCCAGAGACTCAGCTTCTGATTGGAACCCAGCTGAGTCCTGGGATCCAACAGACCTCCGACTGCTGTTTCCCTTGGATGTTCCTGCCTCCACCTGGGTGTTCATCAGAAACTGTGAGGTACTCACCAGATTGTGTCCCAGAAGCCTGACAACTAATGTCACCCACCAAGGTGTGTGTCTTTGCACTGATGGTCTGTTGGGTGGCGGGGGAGGGGGGGGGGGGGAAAACGACTCCAGATGCCCCAGCCTCATCAGGTGGAGGGAGATACTGCGCAGGCCAACCTCGCTGTTGGTGACTGCTCTCACCTCAGTCAACCCCACGATTTCCATGGGGGTTTCGCACCTAGATATGAAGGGGTTGTGCTGGTGGGTGCCAGTGGGTTCGGAGGAGTGTGGTGGTATGTATTAGGGGTCATGTGGGGGAGTATAAGAACCCGAGCTTCTCCCCGCTGCTTCATTCTGTTGCTGAACTGCTGGGGACAAGTCTCGCTTAATAAAGCCTCATCGACTTCTTCACTACTCGTCTCTCTCGTAAGTTATTGTGCGCTACAAGGAGTAAGCCGAAAGATCGGATGTGGAGAGGGTGCGAGGTGTCAGCCAGTGATTTGTCGGCAGGAGGATGGGGTGGGGTTTGCGAATATGAGGGGTGGCAGGCCCAGGAGGTGGTAACTTACCTTTGCAGCTCAGTGGTGACCATTGGCCTTCTTCCAACATTGGATACCAGTCCTCCTTGTCAAGCTGTCTGCACTGATTGTCCTTGCCACTGCCCCCAGGTGGTATTAGTGACCCTGCTGCTGGTCCTCTAGCCCCCTCAGGGTAACAGGATTTCCCATCTCGCATCAATGGCGATGAGACGCCTTGTGAGATCAACATCCCCAAAGCGAGGAGCAGATCTGCGCACTGCCATACTTGTGTGTTGACTGGGAGTGAGTAGTCAGGGAGCATTTAAAAGCAACTTCTCCTTTTTAGCAGCAAGACACTGTGGTGCAAGTCTGCCGATAATGGCGATAAGCTAGTGGGGGCTCATTTCCGGCATGAAATGCCATTAAATACAGGCTGCAATCTCGCCGATGCAGCCATTGAGAAACAGCCCACCAATCATGCCCAAAATTACACTTTTCAAAGATTCAATGATTTATTAATTTGGGGAACAAAAGCCCCCTCAGTCACCAGTTTAGGCCCTCTGTCTGCCATTTCCAATGAGGTAGAAGTTTGGTATACAAGTTACTTCCCATCCTGAAGGAGGGGAAATTTATTTGTGGCAATCAAAATTGTCAGTCTCTATGTGCAAAAATTTTAGGAAGAAATATTTCACCCAATACCAAACATAATTATCTGGTGTTATGAGCTGGGAAGGAAGAGTAGGCTGCACCCTCTAATTACTTGAATAAAAGCCTCAGGTATCATTCTTGTCTGATGATTCTTCAGTCGCACATCTGGCATTCTTTGGCAATCATTAATGTCCCTGATCATTGGACGTGTTCTTAACAGAAATATCCCCATCCTTATCTTCAGGTGCTTCATCACGACCGACCCCTCTGTCATCAATTCAGGAATAGGATTGCCCACTTGATGATTCTAAATTGCTCCAATCTCTAACTTCACATAAGTCCTCTGATAATGAAGCACCCTAATGCCAATTTACAGGATACAGCCAACATCCTGACAAAATGGCAAGAAACAGCCTGATGAGGAGCATCTTCAGCAAGAATAGATTTCCTTCCCCCCTCCCGACCCTCATTGCAGAAACACTTTGTATCAATATTGTGGGTATAACTTCTCTGGAGATTAATGGGATCTGCCATAACAACATGGTGACTGCAAGAGGACAGACGTTGCATAGTTTGTAAATAAACACCTCACCCTATAACCTCCTCTAAGCCTCTGAACGATATAAAAGACTCGGGTCAAGGGTCTGATTGAAAACTCATCATTGCTCGGATGGGTATGGGCACAATAACATGCAGAGAGTTTCAACACTATCAAACAAAGCACAGTCTGCTTAATCAGTGCTTGGATTCAATATCCATTCCTTATGCCAGAGTGCATTTTGGTGCAGAATGTTGTACCCACAGGATGCACTGCAGCAACTTTCCAAGTCTCAGCTTCAAGCACCTCTCACCCACCCCTATGACTCGGACCCCGATGATAACAGCAGCAATGTTGTGAGGACACCATCACCGCCAACTCCCACACCATCCTGACTGAGCATACATCCCTGTCTCGGGTCAATATTCAAAATTCCCCCAGCTCACAACATTACCTGCTGTGCTCAAGATGGGCTGCCAAAATCTCCTTAGTGTCATAATATACACCCAGGTATATGATGGTGAACAGACAGGCAGTGATTGACACACAGGATGACCAGTGAACACACAGAACACAGCAGCCAATCACCAGATAGGACATGACCACTATAAAGCCAGAGGGCACTAGGTTTCCCGGGCTCTTGGGATCCAGCCTCTGAGGCAGTCAGAGCCCATGAGCAGCAACTAGAACATGCACCATGTGGCAGTAAGATAGTCTGGTCAGGTTAGCCTCAGGTCTCCAGCCAACTCAGCATAGTGTCAACGCACAGTTAAAGTATGTATGATAGTTAAGAGTTCAATAAAATCGAGCTGCATTTCTTCAAGTGTTGGAAGCCGGTCTCTCTCACTGCTGCAGCAAACGCAGTCCTCGCAGACCCGGCATACCCAAAACATCATGGTACCAGTGAGACATGCTCGAGTTTGACGGACCTACCTTGAGATAATCTGCCTGTGACCAGCGATCAGCCATCCGGTAACATGGACAGCGTTCTCCCTCCCCCGCAGCTCCGCATCGCCGGCAACCTCGGTGCTAACTGGAAGATTTTCAAGCAGAAGTTCCAGCTGTATCTTGACGCCACCGACCTCAAAACCGCATCGGATGCCAGGAAGATCGCTCACTTCCTCTCTACAGCCGGGGACCACGCTATCCACATCTTCAACTCCCTCACCTTTGCTGAAGGCGAGGACAAGACAAAGTTTAAAACAGTCCTGCTGAAGTTCGACAGCCACTGTGCCATCGAAGTCAATGAGAGCTTTGAACGCTATGTGTTCCAGCAGAGGCTGCAGGGTAAGGATGAACCTTTCCAGTCCTTTTTACCCACCTCCGTATCCTCGCGCAGTCCTGCAACTATGGTTCCACCTCCGACTCCATGATCCGCGACCAGATCGTTTTCGGGGTCCATTCCGATCCCCTTCGCCAGCAACTCCTCAAAGTTAAGCAGCTCACCCTTACCATCGCCATCGAAACCTGCGTCCTCCACGAGCACCCTAACAACCGGTACTCACATATCAAGGCGGCAGAGATGGCGCGGCAAGGCCCCCACGATGCGGAGCGGGTGTAGGCTGTAAAACAGCTCCAGGGCCTGAGTCTGGGTGAGGGCGGCCATTTCGCGCGCTTTTCCCGGGCTCCTGCGCATGCGCGCCACGACCAAGGGGACGGCGAAGCCGACAACCGAACTGCACAGATGCGCACATCGTTCGACCGCACCATGCATGCGCGGTGGCGCACGGAGCGTCCTGACGTTGGCGCCATGATGTGCAACAACTTGGCTCTGCCCATTTAAAGTGGCAATGTCCCGCGAAATCTCGACGCTGTCTCCAGTGTGGCAAGCTTGGCCACTACACAGCCCTGTGCAGATCTGCTCAACTGCCCAATACACAGTGATCCCAGTCGCAGCGCAGGAACGTCCGGTCAGTGCAGCAACCCGTTGCAGACTCCGACTCCGACATGGTTCCAGATTCTGACACCGAGGGCCTCACATCCCCATTCCGGGTGGGCATCATCACCAAGCATACGATGCCTTCAGCGAAGAAGGTGAAACAACTCCCAGTGATGAGCATTGATCTGGACGATGAGTGGTGTGCCACCCTCACGGTCAACAAGGCTCGCATACGCTTCAGGCTGGACACTGTCGCTTCAGCAAACCTCATTTCAAAGTCTGACCTTGACACCATCAACGTGTCAGCCCAGCATTCTTCAACCGGCCTGCCAGCTCCTCGACTACAATGGCAATGCCATTGCTGCCAGTGGCTCATGCCAGCTTGCGGTATCCCATCGTTTTTCAGAAGCAACACTGCGTTTTGAAATTGTAGGAACCAACAGAGCTTCTCTGCTCGGTGCTCGGGCCTGCAAAATCCGGAATCTTGTGCAGCGGGTTCACACCATGTCATCCGCAGAGGCAACAACCTCGCCAGATGTCGACTTCAAAGCCCAATTAGATAACATCATAGCACAATACCACAGCGTATTCAAAGGTATGGGTACACTACCTTACCGATACAAGATACTGCAGAAGCCGAATGCCACACCTGTGGTTCATGCACCGCGTCGGGTGCCGGCACCCCTCAAGGACCGCCTCAAGCAGCAGCTGCAAGACGTCCAGGACCAGGGCGTCATTTCTAAGGTCACTGAACCCACGGACTGGGTTAGTTCCATGGTCTGTGTCAAAAAACCGTCAGGGAAACTTCGCATTTGCATCGACCCCAAAGATTTGAACAGTAACATCATGAGGGAACACTACCCTATACCTAAACGAGAAGCGCTCACTAGCGAAATGGCTCACGCCAAGCTTTTCATGAAGCTGGATGCCTCCAAGGGGTTTTGGCAAATACAGCTGGACACGTCCAGTCGAAGGTTGTGTACATTTAACACCCCGTTCGGTTGCTACTGTTACAACCGGATGCCCTTTGGCATCATCTCCGCCTCGGAAGTGTTCCACCGCATAATGAAGCAAATGATAGAGGGCATCGAAGGGGTGCGAGTGTACGTCGATTAAATTATTATCTGGTCCACAACTCCTCAGGAGCATATCAATCGCCTCAAGCGTGTGTTCCACAGGATCCACGAGCATGGCCTCCGACTCAATAGAGCCAAATGCTCGTTCGGTCAAGCAGAAGTAAAGTTCCTTGGCGACCATATTTTGCGGTTCGGTGTGCGGCCAGATGCGGACAAGGTGGCAGCGATCAACGCCATGAAGACCCCGGAGGACAAGAAGGCGGTCCTCCGCTTCCTAGGAATGGTCAATTTCCTTGGGAAGTTTATCCCCAACCTTGCATCACACACCACAGCTCTCCGCAATCTTGTAAAAAAAACTACAGACTTCCAGTGGTTCCCCATTCATGAGCAAGAGTGGTGTGAGCTCAGGGCGACACTCACCAAGGCCCTGGTACTGGCATTTTTCGACTCCGTCAAGGAGGCGAAGATCTCCACCGACGCGAGCCAGGCTGGCATTGGGGCAGTACTCCTCCAGTGGGACGAATCCTCCTCCTGGGCCCCAGTTGCATATGCCTCGAGAGCCATGACGCTTACTGAGCAACAATACGCTCAGATTGAAAAAGAATGCCGGGGCCTCCTCGCATAACACACAGAACACAGCAGCCAATCACCAGACAGGTCACGACCACTATAAAGCCAGATGGCACTAGTTTTCCTGGATCCAGCCTCTGAGACAGTCAGGGCCATGGGCAACAACTAGAACATGCACCATGTGGCAGTAAGATAGTCTGGTCAGGTTAGCCTCAGGTCTCCAGTCAAGTCAGCATAGTGTCAACCCACAATTAAAGTATGTATGATAGTTAAGAGTTCAATAAAATCAAGTTGCATTTCTTCAAGTGTTGGAAGCCGGTCTCTCTCACTGCTGCAGCAAACGCAGTCCTCGCAGACCCGGCATACCCAACACATCATTTAGCACAACTCGGAGATGGGCCTTGTCCTCCACCCAGGGACAAATAAGTGGACATGGGGCAGCGAGAAGATGAATGAGTTGTACTAAGTTTGTAAACAGGTGAAGATATACAAACGCACAAGCCAGGAAGTGGCAATAGCAGATCTATCCGCCACTCTCTTGGTGCAGTTGAGTCCCAACCCGGGATAGGGGGTGTCCCACAATGCGCTTTGTGCAGTTGACGCTAGGTTTGTGATTTGGACGAGAACTTCCTGGTGAGGAGAGAGAGAGAGAGAGAGATTAAGAGCAGGAGAGGACAGGACACAGGAGCTGCCGGACACTCGCCCAGCGGAGGGAGGGGGGGGCGGGCTCACTCCTGTCCAGTCTGCCAGCTCTCACCTGTCCAGTCTGCCAGCTCACCGCCACCAGTTGCGCCCGGGGCTGAGCGGACACTTGCCTTTTGTCGGAATGTAGTGGCTCCGAGTGCGACCATGGTGAGTCTGAACTAAAGAACCGCCCTCCCTTTACTTACCTCCCCCTTTCTTCTCTTCCCCCTCGCTTATTTTTTTCCAACAATACTTTCCTCCGGGCCAACTTGATTTGAACCAGCGGTTGCGAGGTGCGGAAGCCCAGGCCGCACTAGCCCGGCTGCTGGTTCCGTGAAGCTCGTCACAGGACAAACAGGCTGGAAACTCCCTCTCATCCAGCCGCCTCCCTCTCCAATCACTTCAGTTCCAATAACACTTTCCGTTCTAATAACACTTGTTGGCACAAGTAGCAGATTCCGCCTTCACAGTGTTTTGGGCAGTCACTTTGTACAGTTACTGTCCAGAGACAGTTCACATAAAATACTTGATGCACTTTTTAAAAAAAAAATTGAGTTCATTGGTATGCACATCGGTGAACAGTGTCACTTCTGAAACCAAGGCCAGCTGCGACTATTGCTATTTGGAGAGCTGCACAACTTGCACAGGGAGAGAGGAGAGACTAGCAGCACTGCAGTCTGTTCAAGTGGACTGGAAATATTCCTCTGTCAACCGTGTGAGAAATATTCCTCTGTCGACCTCTGTCATCCCGTACCAGCCTACCCGAACAGGCGCCGGAATGTGGCGACTAGGAGCTTTCCACAGTAACTTCATTGAAGCCTACTTGTGACAATAAGCAATTCTCCCAAAATGGGCTATGTCCCCACACCGGTGTAAAAACGCCAGACTTTCTTGAAAAAAAATTAAGAGCTATTCTCCTACCTGCAGGGGGTTGGCAGGGCCCCGGAGTGCTTCTCGCAGCTTTAGCTGCGGATATGGGCCCCCGCACTTCCAGTTCCGAGGAGTCCATGCATGCACATGGCGGCGGCCTCCAGCAGCCGAGCCAAACGCGATGGCAGACTCAGCCGGCAGACCTGGACTAACAAACAAGGTACCAACGATTTGCCCTGCGCCACTCCATCTAACCTGCCGGATCGCCGTCCTGACCGCCCATGAGGCATCCCCGGTACTTGATCCCCCCGCCCCCCCCATCAGTGCGACCGGAGACTCAGTGCCGACTGACCATATGTGGTTAGAACCATACTGTCGGGAATTTGGCCGGTCGGGACCGGTGCATCGCTGGGAGGGTCTCTGGCAATGGCCCCCCCAGCCGGGCCGCGTAAATCGCGCGTGAGCGATTCTCCAGTACCGGAGCGGCACCGGGCCTGATTCTCGCGTAAAAGTGGATTCTCCACCCCCGCTCGAAACACGATTTTGGCGCAGGGCTGTGGAGAATCCAGCCCTAGGTCTTTAGGCTCGGAAGTATACGACTGCCATTTAGATTCCACTCTGCCAGCTGTTTTACATCTCTCACGGGTAACCAATAATTGTTCCTGAGCTAACATTTATGATTCAGAATCTGTGATGGAGGTTATTCTGGTTATTATCTGCATTTATCTTTTTCTTTTGGAATTAAAAAAAATAAATTTAGAGTATCCAATTATTTTTTTCCAATTAAGGGGCAATTCAACATGGCCAATCCACCTAATCTGCACATCTTTGGATTGTGGGGGTTACACCCACGCAGACACGAGGAGAATGTGCAAACTCCACACGGACAGTGACCCAGAGCCGGGATCAAACCTGGGACCTCGGTGCCGTGAGGCAGCAGTGATAACCACTGCGCCACCGTGCCGCCCGGGTTATCTGCATTTGTAATGATAACAGCAAGCCTGTTCCAATCAGCTTATGTTATTTCGTGTAGGGTCAAAATTGTGTTCTTCAGTTGCATGCTTAATAGGAATATTGTAGAGCTTCACTTTTTTTTATTTGGAATGAAACTTAAAAAAAAAATAACTTCAGAGTATCCAATTAGTTTTTTTTCCAATTAAGGGGCAGTTTAGCGTGGGCAATTCACCTACTCTGCACATTTTTGGGTTGTGGGGGTGAGACACATGCAGACACGGGGAGAATGTGCGTACTCCACATAGACAGTGACCCGGAGTCGGATCGAACCTGGGTCCTATGGTCCTGTGAAGAAGGCAGCGAAGCTGAGAGCTAATCAAGGAGAAGGACGATATGGGTGAGGAGAAAATCTATGACTTGCACATCAAATGTGTTTGTTGTGTTGACACTGAGCAGGACTCCCTTCACCATCTGAGGGAGAGAGAAGGAGAGACTAGCAGGGCAAGGGGCAAGGCCAGACATCGCCTGGGCCTCACTGTTGGCCACAGTCTTGGAGGACCCCTGAGGGGCTCCTGACTCCAGTTGGTAACAGTTTGGTAACTGCTGATCTTACCAGTTACATTGCACTTTGTTATATGCACAGTTGAAGTATCAGCCGAAGAAGGGATATCAGGAGGCTAGCGAGGAAGATTAAAAGTAATTCTAAACTGAGTGCATAAGCCAAAGAAAAGTTATTTTTGAATTAGTGCAAGTTACTTAATTAGTATAACTTGTATGCTAGTTGTGCGGAGTCAGGTTTAACAAATGATACCTCAGATGAATGCATTGGTTTTCTTGCTTTGAGAGAGGGAAGGCAATAAATGATCAATTGTAGGTTCACTAAGTACTGTGTTCAAATTTCTGTGACCACATGGTAAGATTAATGAAAATGGTTGTTTGGATGCAGTTGTAAGGTGAATGGCAAGTGATCAGATTATTGTTTTTAGACTGAATGATGTTAGTACCAAAATCAAAGGTTTACCTTGGAAATAATATTTTTTAACAACAGTTGGAAGTTGTTGTCTTTTCAAATATTGTTATTACTATTGAGTCCTATGAACTGGGATTTTAGAAAAAATCCAATTGATTGGAATACAGTGGTATTTAGGACACTGTAATTCCATCATAATCTTCTGAGATTACCTGAATTTCTCTAATTTCGGTTGTCTGGAGCATCACTGATATTAATCGCTTCACCATTGGTGGTTGTGCTCCACATCTCTCTCTATCTCCCTTTCCTTCTATAAAATGCTCCTTAAAACCAAGCTTTTGACTATCTGTCCTAATATCTCCTAATGTGATTTGGTGTCATTTTGCTTTATAATAGGTCTGTGAAGTGCCTTTGGACCTTCAATTACATTAAATGTGCTGTATAAATACAAGTTGTTGTAAGGACAGAAAAGCACATGATTTTCCATGAAGTAATTTAATTTGCCATATCATAAACAATCATATCCACTAGTGCCTCTCTCTGACCTGAATGCCAGTTTCAAAATCAAATCTGTAGTTTATTAAAACAATTATTTTTGACACTTGCGATATTAATGTAGTTTTGGTCTTTATTAATTGAGGGCAAATAAATAAATATCTTGCATTAATATAGCATCTCTCATGCCACCAGGATATCCCAAAGTGCCCTACAATCTATCAATTGCTTTTGAATTATTGTCACTATGGCAGACAAACTGCATACACCAACAGGTGGTGTTTATTGAAGTATAATTATTGGCCAGGATACAAAGCAACTTGCTCTGCTGCTCTTTAGTACCATGGGATCTTTCATGTTGACCTGAACAAGGTCATTTTTTAATGTCTCATGTGATTGATGGCACCTCTGACATTGCAGCATTCCCTCAGTGCTGCACTGACCTTTCTCCTAGATTACTATAATATTTTTTAATTGCTGAAAAAAGAAACGGTTTGGAGGTGCCCACACACTGGATTCTTACAAACAAGATGAGAGGTTCTATTAGGGTTGTTGCCCATACAATCTAAGATGGAGAACTGAAGACCGTGCACTGCTGACATCATGGCAGCATTGTGGCTTCACAGCGCCAGGGTCCCAGGTTCGATTCCCGCTGGGTCACTGTCTGTGCGGAGTCTGCACGTTCTCCCTGTGTCTGCGTGGGTTTCTTCTGGGTGCTCCGGTTTCCTCCCACTAGTCCCGAAAGACGTGCTATTAGGTAATTTGGACATTCTGAATTCTCTCTCTGTGTACCCGAACAGACGACTAGGGGCTTTTCACAGTAACTTCATTGCAATGTAAGCCTACTTGTGACAATAACGATTATTATTATTACTATAGACCACGTGATGCTTCACCAGCAGTGATGTAGTCTCTGATACAGAGCACCCTTCCCCCATTACTTCTTTAGTGCAACAGCAACTGCTTAATGCTTTTACAACAGACCCACTTAATCTCCACACACATATTTACAACTCAATAAGACAATCTCTCAGGTGGACGTCTATTCCTTTTAGGTCATATTAGAAGCTCTGGAACCTGACTACTCGAGACCATGGAAGTGTCCTCTTTTCCTTCAGTGGGTAGTACTTCCTGGGACGTTGCTCCAGTGTCCCCCTCTACAGGTATTGGGATGTTCTCCGCAACAAAATCTGAACTTGCCGTCTGGCCTCTGTTCCAAGGGAAATATTTCTTGAGCAGTCTGTGATTTCACTTCATGAAGCTAGTAGCTGGTTAGCATGATGTCACCAAATTCTTTCATCATCTGTATGTACGGCGTATGATTATTGGACCTGTCTTTACCAGGATCAGAGCAAGTACCCATTTTTTGTTGGCGATGCAGCTTCTGGCTGGCATTTCATCTCCTTGATTCAATAGTCTCTTTTTAGAGTTCTGGGGCGAAATTCTCCGTTATCGGCGCAAAGTCCGCCGATCGGCGCAAAAAACGGCGCAAATCCGACCTGCGTCACGCCACAAAAATCGTCGCGAAGTCTCCGGCCCGAAATGGGCTAGTAGCGACGTGACGGGATCCGCGCTTGCTCACGTGGTTCACGCCGTGCAGCGACATACACGCCGCACGGCGTGACGGCTCATAAGGACGCGCTGCTCCCCCTCACCCGACTGGAACACCCGACCGGGACACCCGACCGGATGGCCGGCCGCCGCACAGCCCCGAGCTTCCAGTCACGGGATGTGGAGGCGCTCCTGGACGCAGTGGAGCAGAGGAGGGAGGCCCTGTATCCCAGGCACGGCCGCAGAGTTGCCCCACGCCACAGCTGGCGTCTGTGGAGGGAGGTGGCAGAGGCCGTCACCGCTGTGGCCCTGACACCACGGACAGGCACCCAGTGCCACAAGAAGGTGAACGACCTCGTCAGAGCAGGCAGGGTGAGCCTCCCCCCCCGCCCGATATCCATATCCCCCCTCCCCCATAACCCCCCTCCCCCATATCCCCAAGTGAATCCAGCCCTAACCTTAACCTCTGCAATACACGCGCAACCGATGGCGTGCATTCATATACCTGTCTAACACTGTTGCCTTTTACCCCTGCCACCCCCCCCCCCCCCCCCCCCCCCCCTCCCCACAGGAGAAACGCACACACAACACCAGGGAGCATGTGAGGACTGGAGGAGGCCCCGCTGATGAGAGGCCACTGACCGAACACGAGGAAAGGGCCCTGGAACAGGCTGGCGGACCTTAGGACCGGGAGGTTGCTGATGCAGAGGTCGGGGCCGTACTAGCAAGTGAGCCACCGACAGCCCGTCCCCATATCCCCCCTCCCCTATATCCCCCTCCCCCATATCACCTGATCACTGCCTGCGTGTCTAACCATGCATGCTTCATTGTGTATCGCAGGACCAAACGTCGAGGCACCCATCCCCGCAGATGCAGACCGCCCGCAGGATGCCCCTCGGAGGCCACGGGAGACGGAGAGACCCGGACCCTCCGGCATGCGACGCCCGCAGGATGCCCCTCGCACACCACGGGAGACGGAGAGACCCGGACCCTCCGGCATGCGACGCCCGCAGGATGCCCCTCGCACACCACGGGAGACGGAGAGACCCAGACCCTCCGGCATGCGACGCCCGCAGGATGTCCCTTGGAGACCACGGGAGACGGGGAGACCTGGAGCAACAGGGAGACGACGTCCCCGTCACGTGCGGGTGCGACGACGCAGGAGTGTGCCACCCAGCGACGAGAGGGGCAGCCACAGGCCCCCGTCACAGCGGAGCCAGGACACCACTACCCAGTACGCCACTACCCAGGACACCCATACCCGGGACACCCCTACCCGGGACAGCACTACCCAGGAAGACGAAATACCGGACAGTGACACAGAGTGGATGGATGGAGACGAACCCCCACCCCAAAGTGCCATGGACTCAGAGTGGGACGAAGAGCACGACACAACGCCACTGCTGTCACCAACACCCTCCACCATCGCAGAAACACACACCTCGGTTGGGCACTTTAGTGATGAGGCGTCTGGTACACTCACTGGTGTGCACAACACAGCCGTCCCGGTACAGCAGGTGGAGGTAGGAGCAGCAGAGGGGCCGGGCGGTCGGAGGGCAGCCCAGCCCAAGCGAACATCTGGCGCCCAGGTGGATCCCGGGTTCCTGGAGTTACCACACCCACCCATAGATCCGATGCAACCACCGAACCGGAGACGAGCGAAGAGGGTGACGGCCGGCTTGCGGCGGCTGCAGTCGCAGGTGGAGGAATCCACCCGCGTCCAGGAGCTGGGGGTGGTGCCGGTCATACGTGCCACCCAGGCCGACACCGCACGGGTGGCGTCCGCGGTGGATGCAATGGGTGCGACGGTGTCCGACATGGGGAACGGTTTGAGAGGCCTGGGGCTTTCCGTGCAGGCGGCGTCTGTGGCCCAGGACATGGCTGCCCTCTCACAGGAGGCCATGAGCCAGTGCCAGCGCCAGATGGCAGAGGCGCTCAACGCCATGGCCCAGTCTCAGCAGGCCATGGCCCAGTCTCAGCAGGCCATGGCCCAGTCTCAGCAGGCCATGGCCCAGTCTCAGCAGGCCATGGCCCAGTCTCAGCAGGCCATGGCCCAGTCTCAGCAGGCCATGGCCCAGTCTCAGCAGGCCATGGCCCAGTCTCAGCAGGCCATGGCCCAGTCTCAGCAGGCCGTGGCCCAGTCTCAGCAGGCCATGGCCCAGTGTCAGCAGGCCATGGCCCAGTCTCAGCAGGCCATCGCTGAGGGCATCGGCGCCATTGGCCATGTGCGAGCCGGCGTCGCACAGTCACAGACAGGGTTCGCCAATCCCCTGGGCTCCAAACCTGCAGACCCCTGTCGATACCAGCACGGGCCTCCAGGACTGGCAGCGCCAGATGTCGGGGGGGTGTCGGATGGCCAGTCCGTTCGCATCCCCCACCCATGTAGAGGCCTGGGGGCCATCGGGCACCCCGAGGGAGGATGAGGTGCTGTGGTCCGTCCCGGGTCCCCCTGTAGGGGAGGTCCCGGAACACAGCGACACCTCGGACTCTTTCCCCCCCCCCCCCCCCCCCCCCCCCTTCGTCCCAGGTGCATCGGATGGGCAACGGGCAGGACAGGTTGGCAGCTCGCCATCGCAGTTGCCCGGGCCGCAGCCTGGCCCATCTAGGCCAGGACGCCCCAGGAAACGGCCGCCAAAGGGATCCCGTGTCAGAGGGCAGGAATCACAGGAGTCCACCTCCAGTTCTGCTGTACCGTCTGGGGAACCACAAAGACGTAGTCAAAGGGCCCGTAAGGCCAAACAATTAGACACTGAGTAAGTTGGCACGGGTGCAGGGCACAGATGAGTTTTAGGGGCTAGGGCACGTGCATGAACTCCTTTGGTTATTCAAGTCAATGTTACACCTACAGAAGCTGCCTTTGTGCTCTGTCCAAAGCGTGCTGGGGTGTCATGTACGTTGAGCGCATGTGTGTGTGTGAGGGGTGGTCTTACCTCAGCCCCAGGTGAGTCTGCCCCTTCCCCCTGGGCCGCCATCAACATCCCCCCAGGCAGAGGACGGGACCGTGCGCTGCAGTGTCACAGCCACATGCAGGGATGGTCGGGGTGGATGGTGGTACTGTGGCCATGGGTCAGACATAGTCCAACGATGTGGAGCCAGGAGCTCATCGCAGGGCGGGTTGGCATCATCCTCCATGGCCTGCAATAGACACGCGTCCACCGGCAACTGTGTGAGCCCGGCCCGTTGTGCCGCAGGTGGATCGGCAATGGGGGGGTGGTGTGCATGCGGGTGGGGTGGGTGGGGATGGGGAGGGGGGTGAGGGTGCTGGGTGGGTGGATGGGTGGGGGGTGCGGGTGGTCGGCTGTTGCCATGGTGTGCGGCCTGTGGCCATACTACCCGATTCCCACGCCCATCTAGTCAGTGAAGCGGGCGGCTATCAGCCTGTCCCGTGCCCGCTGGGCCAGCCGCTAACAGTGGACAGCCACCCGCCTGTGTCTAGCCCGTCTGCCCTGACCATTGCCCCCATCCCCCTCATATGGGGAGAACTGCACCTCTTCCTGCTGCTCCTCCACTCCGCCCTCCTCTGCCTGCGGCACATCGCCCCTCTGCTGGGCTATATTGTGCAGGACGCAGCACACCACAATGATACGGCCGACCCTATCTGACCGATACTGGAGGGCGCCCCCAGAGAGGTCCAGGCACCTGAAACGCATCTTCAGCACGCCAAAGCACCTCTCGATCACTCCCCTTGTCGCTACATGGGCATCATTGTAGCGGTTCTCCACCTCATTGCGTGGCCTCCGTATAGGCGTCATCAGCCACGATCGCAATGGGTAGCCCGTCGCCCAGCAACCAGCCCCTAAGCCGGGGATGACGTCCCTTGTACATGCCGGTCATGGATGACCGCGACAACACGTATGAGTCGTGTACACTGTCCGGGTAGCGGGCGTAGACGTGCAGGATCATCATGCGGTGGTCGCAGACCACCTGTATGTTCATCGAATAGGTCCCCTTCCGATTGGTGAACACGGCCCTGTTATCTGCAGGTGGCCGCACGGCGACGTGCATCCCATCAATTGCGCACTGGACCATGGGGAACCCGGCCACGGCAGAGAAGCCCACGGCCCGGGCATCTTGGCTGGCCCGGTCCACAGGGAAGTGGATGTAGCGGTGCGCCATGGCATATAGGGCGTCTGTCACTGTCCCGATGCACCGATGTCTGCGATATCGGGTGCCTCCGTTGCCGTGGGGCCGCGACGTCCTCACCCCCCCTCCTCGTCCTGTCAGTCAGGTGTCCCTCCAGCCTGGGTGGCTGCCGCCTGTCCCTCTGCGGCAGCCTGCGCCGCCTCTCTGGCACGCTCCTCCTCCACCTCCTCCTCCTCCTCATCCAGGGCAACATAGACATTAGCGGCTGCCGCCACGGCAGCCAACATCGCTGGATGATCGGAAAACATGACGGCCTGGTGGGGGGTGGGGGGGGGACGACGACGACATGTCATCATTGCCCATACCCCCTCCTCCCCCCAGCCAGGTGGCATGGACTGCATGGGTCCAACTGTTGGAGGCTGGCACCTGGCCAGGTGGACCAACTCACTTGCCCTCGCACCACCCCCTCCCCGGCACGGATCCCATCCTCCTCCCCGGCACGGCACCCCCCTCTCCCCGGCACGGACCCCATCCTCCTCCCCGGCACGGCCCCCCCCCCCAATCCCCGGCACGGACCCCATCCTCCTCCCCGGCACGGACCCCCCCCCCCCTCCTCCTCCCCGGCATGGACCCCATCCTCCTCCCCGGCAGGGCCCCCCCATCCCCCTCCCCGGCACGGACCCCATCCTCCTCCCCGGCACGGCACCCCCCCCCCCCCCCGGCACGGCCCCCATCCTCCTCCCCGGCACGGCACCCCCCCCCCCCCCCCCCCCCCCCCCCCCCGGCACGGACCCCATCCTCCTCCCCGGTACGGACCCCATCCTCCTCCCCGGCAGGGCCCATCCCCCTCCCCGGCACGGACCCCATCCTCCTCCCCGGCACGGCCCCCAGCCCCCCCCCCCATCCCCCTCCCTGGCACGGACCCCATCCTCCTCCCCGGCACGGCCCCCCCATCCCCGGCACGCCCCCCCCCCCGCCCCATCCCCCTCCCCGGCACGGACCCCCATCCTCCTCCCCGGCAGGGCCCCCCCCCCCCATCCCCCTCCTCGGCACGGACCCCATCCTCCTCCCCGTCACCGCCCCCCCCCCCCCATCCCCCTCCCCGGCACGGACACCATCCTCCTCCCGGCACGGCCCCCCCCCAATCCCCCTCCCCGGCACGGACCCCATCCTCTTCCCCGGCACGGCCCCCACCCCATCCCCCTCCCCAGCACGGACCCCATCCTCCTCCCCGGCACGGCCCCACCCCCATCCCCGGCACAGACCCCACCCCCATCCCCCTCCCCGGCACGGACCCCACCCCCCTCCCCGGTACGGCCCCCCATCCCCCTCCCCGGCACGGACTCCCCCCCCCCCCCCCCTCCTCCTCCCCGGCACGGCCCCTCCTCCCCGGCACGGGCCCCCCATCCTCCTCCCCGGCACGGGCCCCCCATCCTCCTCCCCAGCACGGGCCCCCCCCTCCCGGCACTCCCCCGGAACCCAGCCCACTCTAACCACCCCCCCCGCCGCACACACACACAACCCTAGACACACCTCTCCCCACACATTCAGACTGCGGCCACGCCATCGCCTGCCCAGCGGCCAACTCCCCAGGCCGTCACCCACCTCCACGCTGGTCGCGTGAACCTGGAGCACAGGTTGACGCCGATTAAAAGGAGGTTTGATTTACGTCGACGTGACCCGTCATCACGTCGACGGGACTTCGGCCCATCCGGACGGGAGAATATCGGCAGGCCCAAAATCGGCTGCCTTGCGCCCACCCGTGCCATTCTCCGACGTCTGCGGGGCCATTAACGCCCCGCCGACTTTTCTCCCTTCGGAGACTTTGGCAACCGGCGGGGGCGGGATTCACGGCGGCCAATGTCCATTCTCCGACCCACTGGGGGGTCGGAGAATGACGCCCCTGATCTCTCCTGGAAATCTGTGCTTGTTGTTGTCATTTGGCAATCTCTGAAGTATCAGGTGATAGTAACAAATCAAACTGTCCACAGTTTACTCCTGCAGAGCAGCTTTGCTGGTGAACTCTGTTGCATGTGTAGTGCTCCGCTAAGACATTAAGAATTTGTTTACTCTTCTTGTCATTGTACCTTGGTCCTTCAATTCCCTGATGGAATGTTTGACTGATTGAATGAATCGTTTGGCTAATCCATTTACTGCAGGATGGTACGGAGCTGCCTTTATCTGCTGTATATTCTTCCCGCTTAAATACTCCACAAACTCCTTCAAATTGAAATGAATACCATTGTCACTTATGGCCTGCTCCTGTGTGCAAAATCTTGCAAATATTTTGTCTAGCTTCTCAATGGTTTGTTCGGTCACCGTGGATTTCAAGATAACAACTTCTGGCCATTTAGAGTGTGCGTCCACAGTCACGAGGAACATGAAACCCTCCACTGGATCAGTGTAGTCTCTGCGTACTCTCTGCCATGGCTGTGCCAGCCATTCCCACGGATGAAATGGTTTCAGTGGTGGAGTGTTTCTTAGTTTTGCACAGGACTGACATTGCCCCACATTCTCTTCTATTTGAGCATCTAATCCTGGCCACCAAAAATAACTGTGCCAGTTCCTTGAACCTCACAACACCAGGATGTCCTTTATGCAGTTCATTAAGGACTTTATGCAACAGGAAGGAATAATCACTCTGATTCCCCATAACAAAACTCTATTGTGATCAGGCAACTCAAGTCTTCATGTGATTTAGTAGTAACCAGGAAGTTATCAGAAAACCCCATCTGGTTCACTAATGAGCCTTAGGGACGGAAGGAAATATGCTGTCCTTACCTGTTCTGGCCTACACCTGACTCCAGACCCACAGCAATGTGACTAACTAACCTCTGAAATGTCCTAGCAAGCCACTCAGTTCAACAGCTACTAGGGACGAGCACCAAATGCTGGCCTTGCCAATGAATGTACCTATTAAAAAAATTGAAATCTGGCAGCATGATAGCACAAGTGGATAGCACTATGGCTTCACAGCACCAGGGTCCCAGGTTCGATTCCTGCTGGGTCACTGTCTGCGGTGTCTGCACGTTCTCCCCGTGTCTGTGTGGGTTTCCTCCGGGTGCTCTGGTTTCCTCCCACAGTCCAAAGACGTGCAGGTTGGGTGGATTGGCCATGCTAAATTGCCCTTAGTGTCCAAAAAAAGGATAGGGGTTATTGGGTTGCGGGGATAAGGTGGAAGTGAGGGATTAAGTGGGTCGGTGCAGACTTGATGGGCCGAATGGCCTCCTTCTGCACTATATGTTCTATGGTCATGACGCAGATGTTGAAAATCTGAAATGAAAATACGCTGCATCTGTGAAGAGAGAAGCAGAGCTTTGAGTCCAATATGATTCTTCAGTTTCTGTCTCGTGTTTTCTGTTTTTATTTTAAATATGTAACTTGATTTACTAAAGTAACTGCCTTCAATCCAATCATAGCTCTACAAGTGCAAAATACTCAGATTAGAAAGTAGTCTGATTTAATCCTTCGAAAAAAATGATACTCTCTATCCTGACTTCGGACATCTTCCAAATAAGCTTCATAGTCTCAAGGGCAATCTAAAGATAGATATAAACCTACAAAACTTGATGGATGAATGATCTACTGACCCAGCCAGCCTATCCCACATAGATGTAATGTTTTATGCATCATGATACTTATATTTACCACCCACAGTGTTATCTCCTGGGAGAGCTGAAAAAACACATTTTAAAACATGACCAAGTACTAAGAAAAAGGTAACTATACCTGCCTTAAAATATAGAGGACTATATTTGGACATGCAGAGACTGAGGTTACAATATTGCAGGGTTTTTGAGTGAACTCTATAACGGATCACAGCTTTTATTTCCATCCAATACTTTGGGTAACTGGGTGGCTGGCATTGTTGATTACCCAGACTTCTAGAACATGGCAACTCAAATAATGATGTGGGATAATGCTGATGTTTGCACAACTGTAGTCCTGCTCTTGAGTTTTTTGGTTGAGGCTTCTGCAAAGGTGAACATGAAGATACAGATAAGATCATTGACTTAAAATTAAAATTTTCATGTTATATGTCAGCAACTGGCAAGGGAAGTAAATGATTAGGTCATAAGTAAACCTACAGAATGTTATGGTGGAACTCAATGGTATGGTTCTTTTGCAGTTCCCTGTTAAATTAGTTTGCAAAATCTGCAATTGGTGAATTGACCACCTTGCAGTCTTATTATTTTACACTTATCTCCCTTTCTCTGGTGTTCAATGTATATCTTAAGATGCTAAATTCGAAGGGACTGGTGATGGAGAATTTAAAAAAATGTTAATTTTGTTAAACAACTCTACTGGTGTTGCCACTCTCAGTTTCCATTTATGCAAAGTAGTTGAAATGTTTGTGACATGTGAAATCAGATTGGAGAAGCTGGCCAGGTATTGTAATATGGAAAGGTTAGTTACAGTGAAAGAGTTGGCTCAACTACTGCTAATATTCAGACCAACTTACTGTTGGATGACTTGGCAATGCCTGAAAAACTTGTATATTTCAGATTGTTTCTGGCTTCAGCTTATTAACGAATGAGGAAAGGAGAAGGAAACTCGATCTGTTTTTGTTACGAAAGAGACATTTCAGCATTTTGCAGAATATCCGATTGACACACAGGCAGGTGGGAGATTAAAATATGGCGTGATCTTTTGGCTGTTAACGCCGATGGGATTGTTTCAGTTCTGTTGACGTCGCACCCCTACTGCAGGTTTCCTGGCCATATGGGGTGGATTCAGTGTGAAATCTCATTGACAGCAGCTGGCCCAGAAGATCCTGTGCCGGCTAATGGCGGGCTACCTCCCGCTGCCGAGAAAAACATGAGGCATTAGGAGCCAGAGAATCGCAGCCATGATGTCTGGATTAGGACTCTTGGGCTGAATGGTGAAGCCTTTTGAAAGTTGGTGCAATTTAAAAATAAATTCTGCTACTTTCTTGCCAATTTGGATTAGTTGGTACAGCTCTTGGGCCAAGAAGTTGTGAGTTCCAAGTCTCGCTCAGGACTTGAGCACATACTTTAGGCTGCTATTTCAGTGCAGTGCTCAGGGAATGCTGCTTTGCTGATGGGCCGATCTGTATGTTTCCGAATCTGTAAGGGGTCCACTTGTGCTATTAGAAGTACAAGGGTGTGCGTCAACATTTGTCCATCAGATACCCCCCATAAAAAATAGATTTGCTGATCGTTAATTTAATTATTGCCTTTGAAGATTGCTGTGTGCAGAAAACCAGTGTCCCTGCCTACATCACAAGAATGACAGCACTTTAAAATTATTTTGTGATATCCTGAGACATAATAAGCCAACTTATAAATGTAAATTCTTTCTTGCTCGATAAAAAGATTTATGTGCATCCTAGTTTACTCCTGCAGGTAGTAATCTATGTTTATGCTCTTGTGTCTTTTTACTTTTTCCCCCTCTTGTTTAGTGCACACATGTTGACATCTAATTTAAAATGCAATTCAAGGCTACTCACTTTGAAGTGATCCCATTTTGAGTTTCATACAGAAGGTGAAATACACATGAAAGGAGACAGTTTACTCCGAGTTGGTACAAGGTGATCTCCTTCTCTTGATAAAGGGAGCAATACTGGCAGTTTAACTTTATTTGGCTAGGATGAGAGATTTGTTCTGCTCTGTGGCAGTAAAGCAAAAGTGAATTATTCATACTAACAACATCTTACACTTCTACATTATTTATAATTCTAGTGTTTGAATAGTAAATACTGTCTTGTTGATGTGAATTGTACAGCGATGCCTTCATGTGTACAGCAGATGTGGTTAACCTGTGAGCTGACACAAGATGAGGATGCATATTTCTAATACTGGTTACAGAATGGCCATCCTACGTGCATGTATAATAAACGTTCTGCGTTGCGAAGGTGTCAGTTTTCTTATTCCTCACTAGTTACATATTTGACTTTTTTTCCTTTCCACAAATCTTCCTAATTTATCACCTTTCCCTATTTATATTCTACCAAAAAATGGAATGCAAAGACGCTATGAGTTGTTAGCCCACCTCTTTATAATCCCTGAAAATAAAATGCACTACACAAACACAGTTATCATAAAGAAATATCAGTTGCTTATTAAGTTAGTTCTAGTAGCCCTCTTTTATGAAAGGCATCACAAGAGTCCTCGGGTCTTCAGAGTATCCATACCACAGGTATAGCTGACTCCCACATTGAGGCGTGGTACAAACCAGCCAAAAACACTTACTCAGAAGTTACCTTTTATTGGAAAATCTTACAATCTTCAGAATCCACAATGTGGCACATATTTTCAGTGATTATTGTTCAGTAGCTGCTCACTTGAATGGAAAGTGTTGTCTTTTCCTTTGGTATCCACGCAAGCCTGTCACAATCATCTGACCCCATCCAAGATAAACCACTGAGGTTGATGTTTTTCTGATCAGCTAATTCAATTTGTGACAGCAACATAGAATTATTAGCTTCATAGATCTTTTATTTGGTAACTTTAAGCACGTAGGATGGCCATTTTGTAACCAGTATTAGAAATATGCATCCTTGTTTTTTGCTTAATTATTCAGTAGCATCTCTGCCATTTATTCTTCCTAAATATATTTTAGCTTGAATCAAGAAACATGGATATTGTGGTGAAATGCATTTTACAGCTTTAAAAAAACAACTTGGAATGGGCATTTGTCTAATGCACTGAGACACTGGGTCATCAAGATTAACACAAAAATAGCATTGGCTGTAGCAATTGGATTTGTTTTAGATTGGATTTGTTTCATTGTCATGTGTACCGAGGTACAATGAAAAGTATTGTTCTGTGTACAGTCGAGACAGATCATTCCATCCATGAAAAAAAAATAGGATTTACATAAATACACAATGTAAATATATAGACACTAGCATCGGGTGAAGCATACAGGAGTGTAGTACTACTCAGTAGAGAAGATGTGTGAAGAGATCCGATCAGTCCATAAGAGAGTCATTCAGGAATCTGGTAACAGTGGAGAAGAAGCTGTTTTTGAACCTATTAGTATGTGTTCTCAGACCTCTGTATATCTTGGCCGATTGAAGAAGTTGGAAGAGTGAATAAGCCGGGTTAGAGGGGTCTTTGATTATGCATTGTAATATTGCAATATTTTGGCACTGAAATAGTAAATATTACAAGTTATTTTTCATGTGTGCAGCCACTTCGATTGTAATTCATGGGGTTTTGGTTCGCTTTAAAATGAGAGGCCATCATTATTGTCCCCCGCACACCTAATGCACTCACTTCAGAAGTGGCAATAGTGCAAACAATTTAAGCTGCTCCTCATCACTTTCCTGGTTAGTTCCAAGAACATGCACTACATCACTAACTCCTAACTAGAATATATGAGCAATCACTTCTGTAATACTGGGGGCAGGTTTAGCTCGGTTGGCTGGACAGCAAATTCATGATGCTGAGTGGGGCCAACAGCGTGGGTTCAATTCCTGGCTGAAGTTATTCATGAAGGTCCTGCCTTCTCAACATTGCCCCTTGCCTGAGGTGTGGTGAACCTCCGGTTAAATCACCACCAGTCAGCTCTCCCCTTTGAGGGGAAGAGCAACCAATGGTCATCTGGGACTATGGTGACTTTACTTAATTTAAATATGCACAACCAAGTTCTTAGATATCTGTTCTAGTTTGAATAACTATCATAATTCGGCATCACTTAATGCAAAATATGATTGTTACAGCACAAAATTGCTCATTTCTCAGGTTACTTACATTGTTTCATTTCAATTACTAGATAATTATTGTTTGAAAAATAGATCGCCAAGAACAGTCAACCAGTAGAAATAACAAATTCCTTTCCCCCCACAAAAGTCTGTGCTATTGCAGCATCCCACACTTTGCAGTCATTTAGGAGAAGGCCTTGCTCCCATGCTCTATCTAGAGTCAATCTAAACAGTAGTACCCATGAGTCCTTATTGGAATAGCACCGCTATTGGCCAGCAACATAATATAGGTGTATCTTTTAAAACACATTTTTGTAATACTGTTAAGAACAAAAGGGTACAAGTTGGGACATTTTAAGAAAATTAAAGCTTGCCTTTATATTCCACCATTCGAGACCTCAGGATCTCCGTGGTGGTGGGCTTTATGGTCTACATGACCGGCTCAGGACCAATTGTGTGGGAGCTCTGACCAATAGAGAGAGAGAGAGAGAGAGTATGGGCCCTGCAGTGTGGAGCCTGGAGCTGGAGAGTCAAGACCTAACCAACGTTGCTCGGTGCCTGTATGTAGTTGCCATTGCCCACTGTTAATAAACATCCTTTGCTGTCGTGGAGGTAAATGGTTCGATCGTTAGCCGTCAGCAGTTCAGGTTTTGGGAGGGGTGGGGGTGGAGGGGGAGGGGCGGTGGGGGGAAGAAACGTCCAAAGACAGAGGAGAATCGGAAACTATCGACGGGTAGCACCCAAAAGGTGAGTGAAAATGCCAAAGTTAGACCTGTTTGGCCAGAGGGCCGAAGACCTGAGCCAGTACATCGAAAGGCTCCACTATTTCTTCACCGTGAATGAATAGCAGGGGAAGACTAGCAGAAGTGATACTTTTGACTCTTTGTGGGTCTCAGGTGCAGGGTGGTACTGACAGGGGGAGACACCTTGCCCTGTCCCCGATCACCCAGGAGTCTCTAAAAGCTTGGGACCCCCCCCCCCCCCGCCCCCCCCCCCCCCCCCCTCCCCCCGAGGTGCTGTTGTGCCTTGTCCACATTTGTAGAGACCTGTTCTAAACACTGCCCTGGCGAGGTCTCGCAGACATGGCCAATGACTCCCAGGCACCGGGTGAATCTGGCGTCTGGGTAAAGGCTCATTTAAGTATGCTGATCCGTATCTCAACAAATGAGGGCGAGATCTACATCACGCTGGTGGGTGATTTGCGATTGGCCTGGCGCGGAGCCCGATTTGGGATCAGGATCCGGGTCCGCACCGGATGCAACGTGATCGCTGAATCGTGTCCATAAATGTTATTTATCTATTAATCCTGGCAGAAAGACTTCAATTTGTAAGGATAAATGGATTATTCAATCAGAGGAGGTATTAAGCCATGAATATCTTTTATTTTCTCTACAAACAATTTGGCATGCTTGTGGGATATTTAAGCTTCTGGCCTGAGAGACAAAGAGATATTTATTAGGCCTGAGAAACGGGGAGAGATTGAACAAGGGTGATGACAAAAGTGTTGGAAACAGGGTGGTTCCTGCTGATATGAAATGCACAGCCAGTGCTGGAGCACTTTGCAGGCAGTTGCAAAATAGTTGACTGCATTCACTGATGTCCAAAACCCAGCATAGAATGTAAGATTAGGCCTTAACAGCTGTCATTGTATCAGACATTTTTTAAATAAGTAAACCTCATTATTTAATATGGAAATCTGAGCCACATGGGATTATAGTGGATGGATTCAAGAAGGAAAAGGGACAGTACAGGGTCAACATGTTCCAATAAAGAGTAAGTGTGGGACCAACAAATCCAATGAACCCTGCATTTCGAGGGATATACAGAATTGGATGAAAAGAAAAAGGAAGGCTTATGGCAGATATCAAGGGCTCAAAACAGCAGAAGTCCAAGGAGTATAGAATGTGCAAGAGGGAACTTAAAAAGGAAATTAGGAGTGCAATTCAACGGGGAAATAAAAGTCCAGTTATGGACGCATGTCGCGGGGTGTTTCTTGGTACCTGCAGCATTGAGAAAGACCCCGCTTTTCAAAAGCACTTTGTCGGGTTTCTTTGGCCTTGGCGAGGAACGCCCCTCGGGCCTGACCCCTGGAATGGGCAACCTGGCACCCGGAAACCAGTCTAGCAGTGCCACCAAGACCTCCTGTCCAGGGTGAACTGCCAGGGTGCCCAGGTGGCAGTGCCAATGTGTCAGCATGGCAGTGCTAAGATGCCTGGGTTGCCAGTGGGAGTGCCAGGATACCACTCTGCTCAATGCCCGGCCACCCAGGGAGTCCCCGATGGGCTGGGAGAAATCTCCAGGTGCTGTTGCGGCTGGTCCATGTTTATGTGGACCAGTGTTAAACGATGAGAATTCGCTGGGGAGGCTGTTAGTTCCTGGGCCCCGGGAGAATACGGCGCAGACACATTTAAATGGTCCTAATTGTTAAGTAATGGGTTAAGAGACATTGCAATTAGTTGTCTCATTTATGTTAAGTATCCATTAATTGACACTGATATGTAAAGGGGCTTCAGGTGGTCTCTGTCAGGTGGTGTGTTGTTCAGAGTTTTGTGCAGAGGCTGTGGAAGTGAAAGAAATGGTGTTTGGTGAAAAGGAACAAGAACTTTAGACTCTTCATTTCACAGCAACTAAAACGTCTAACGATTGGTAGCAGAGGATGGTTGCTGTGCAAATGTGAAGGTTTGAAAGATACAACTTTTCCTGATCAAACCAAGGAGTGAGTGAGAAGGAAAAAAAAAAGATTCATGGCTGAACCCAGGATAAAGATGGCTGGATATGACTAATCCTCCCTTATTTTCTGAAAGGGAATCGTACGACCAATGGAGAAGTGCAGTAGTTATGTGGACTAAAGTTACTGCTTTGGGAAAGAGAAAACAAGGTATGGCATTGGCTCTTTCTCTACCATATGGCAGTAAAATCCAAAACAAAGTGCTTTCTGAGCTGGAATTGGGAGAGTTAGACTCAGAAGAAGGTCTGGAGACTTTATTACATTATATGGATAAGATTTATAAGAAAGATGACTTGTTAAGTGCATACGAAGCATGGTCGGATTTTGATAAGTTCCCGAAAAAGGAGGATATCTCCATGGAAGAATATATAATGGAATTTGGCAAACTATATAAAAGGCTGCAGAAACACAATCTGGAATTTCCACAGCCTGTGTTGGCCTTTAAATTACTTGACTGTGCTAGAGTGAGCAACATGGATAGGCTCCTGGTTTTGACAGGAGTTCAGTTTACTAATAAGGATACCTTATTCGAACAGATGACAAAAGCTTTACAAAGGTTTCTGGGGAAACATTCGATTCCGATGGCTCTGATGACCCAAATAGGTCAGCCTGCAATAAGACAGAATATGGAAGATACACTAGTAACAGGATGGCGAAATCGTATGGCTACGAACAGGGCTCAAGACTATAGACGGAGACCGAGACAAGGAAATTATGAAGACAGAAACCCAGTTAGAACCTACAATAGGAAGATGAACCCCAGAAATGCACGGGACATGATAAATCGATGTTTTCGATGTGACTCTCAATACCATTATGCTTTCAACTGTCCAACTTGTTATGATAGAGTGTTTGAAGCGACACATGACACGGAAGAGTCAGAAGAGGAAAAAGATAGTGACCAGAAAAAAGGCATTGTCCTATTGACAAGCAGTTTTACACCGGTAATGAGGGTGTTGGTTGCAGAATCTTTCAACTATGCTGTATTGGACAGTGGCTGCACATCTACTGTGTGTGGAATTGACTGGTTAAAATGTTACCTGGACTCTTTGAATGCTTAAAATCGTAACAAGGTTAAGGAATTTGAAAGTTCCACAAGTTTCAGGTTTGGGGATGATAATACTCTGAACTCGCTGAAAAGAGTGGTGATCCCTTGCAATACTGCCGGAGCGAATCATTTCATTAGCACGGATGTTGTATCAAGTGAGATACCTTTGCTTCTGAGCAGACCATCGATGAAGAAAGCACACATGAAACTGGATATGGAACAGGATAAGGCAACAGTTTTTGGAAAGACTGTGGACTTACAATTTACACAGTCGGGACACTATTGTATTCCATTACTGACAAATAATTTTTCAAGTAGAGTGGTTAAGGATGTGTTAATGGCAGTTGAAAATGGGACTTTAGCTGATAAAAAGCTTGTGATATTAAAACTCCTCGGAGGCTGAAAAATTTATTAAAGGATGCAGGGGTAAGGGATGACGACTATACTACACTGATAGAACAGGTTAGTGACCGCTGTGAAGTTTGTAGGAAGTACAGAAGGACACCAGCACGACCGATAGTAACCCTACCTTTGGCCAGGGATTTTAACGACATTGTGGCCATGGACCTTAAGATCTGGGATAAAGCAAATAATATATTTATTTTGCATTTTGTAGATTTAGCAACCAGATGTAGTCAATCAATGATTGTACGAAGTAAAGAAAAGAGAGTAATTCTGGATCAAATCGTGGAAAAATGGATAGGGACAGGAATGGGTCCACTGGCAAAATTCCTTACGGACAATGGGGGAGAATTTGCTAATGATGAGTTTAGGGATATGTGTGAAAACATGAATATCAGAGTTATGAATACGGCTGCAGAAAGCCCATTTAGTAATGGTGTCTGTGAAATAAATCATGCTGTCATCGACATGCTTTGGAAAATTTTGGCAGATCGACCAAATTTCAGGCTAAATTCAGCTTTAGCATTGGCAGTACATGCAAAGAATTCATTGCAGATGGTTGGGGGCTATAGTCCTTATCAATTAGTGTTTGGTCGAAATCCTATAATTCCGTCAATTTTGGATGACCAGCCTCCAGCTTGGGAGGGGACTACAATTAGCTCTGGTTTTGCTGAACATTTAAATGCATTACATAGCAGTAGAAAAGCTTTATTGGAAGCAGAAGTCTCTGAAAGAATTCGCAGAGCTTTAAGACATAACGTACGACCATCAGATGCCGTTTTTCAGCAAGGAGACATGGTATACTATAAGAGAGACAATTCTAATGAATGGAAAGGCCCAGAGAAGATCATTGGCATTGATGGCAAAACAATTATTTTGCAACATGGTAATCAAACTGTTGGGCTCCATTCATCAAGGATAATGGGTACAGATTACAAATTTTCAAATTTAGACAGAGCAGACAGACATGACGAGGAACCAGAGTCACCTGGTACGCACTTGGTACGCACTATGAGGACCAATTAACTGATATAGACAGGGTTTCTGTGGAGGAACACAACACTTCTGGTGAATTAAAACAGGCCATTCTTCCGAAAGGGCAACTGCCAAAAGTTGGTACAAAAGTGACATACTTGCCTGAAGGGTCTAGTCAATGGAAGGATGCAACTGTTATTAGTAGAGCAGGGAAGGCCACTGGAAAGTATAAACATTGGTTGAATGTATAGCATTCAGGGGAAGAAGTCAAGACAATGGATTGGGAAAACAAAGTTCAAAAATGGAGGGCACAGAAACGCAGTGCCAGTTCAGATAGTACATCGGATAGTGAACAGGTCCGCAGGAAAAGGTTGAGAACTATTGAAAGGACATCCCACAGCAGAAGGGAAAGATCAAGCAGTAGCAGTACAGAACGAGATACCAGGCGGGAGAGGGAACGTAGTTTGTCAAGATCGCGGAACATGAGTAAGACTACGAATACTAATAGGAGTAGAAGCCCACATGCACGTGAGATTTTGGTGGCTTCAAATAAATTAGATGAAGAAGTTATTAAAGAGGCTAAACAGCAAGAATTGCATAGTTGGAGGGAATTTGGGGTATACACGGAAGTACCAGATAGGGGACAAAGAGCTCTATCCCACAGATGGATTTGCACGTAAAAGGTTCTTCCGGATGGAACTTTTAAGGCAAAGGCCAGGCTCGTGGCAAGGGGATTTGAAGAAAACTTAGATCAGGATTTAAGGGTAGATTCACCTACAGCAGGAAAGGTTATTTTAAAGATCTTCTTGGCTCTATTAGCCACAAAGGCATGGGAATTGTTGCTCATTTTAGCCTTTGTTTACTTTATTCTTGTTCTGTCACCTTTGCTCATGAGTCGCCAGGTATCTTTCTGATACCGCCATGGGGGTCAAGTCCAAGTAATGATTAATAATGCAACACACCGCTTAGTAAGAGTTAAATCAACGCTCATTTATTATATACAGCAATTAATACTTATACTATAATCCTACTTCTAGACTACTACCTACCACTAAAGGCCAATACTTAACTTTGGAAATGGCCCACCAGGTCAGGGAAACAAATGGTCTTTCGAATTGGTTCTGGCCTGCGGGATTCAAAAGCTGGTACAAGTCGATAGTCAGGAGCGCCTATCTGGTAGCGATCGTTGGAGTAACACTTACGGTTTTCTTTGTCGAAGGGTCTCGAAGGTTGCGAGCAGGAGAAGAAGGGTCGATCTGAACTTGGCCCCTATTTTTATAGTTCCCAAGGGCTTGCCGCCTCTCAGGGCGGACCTTGACCTTGGTTCCAAGTGATTGGACTTGGTCTCAATCACTTGGTTCGATATGCTCCAATAATGGGGTGATTCCTTGATCAGGGGGTGGTCGTCCACCTTCCTTTGTGTCAGCCCCTGCTGGCGCCGAAAGGTCTGGATCGGCTTTATGTTGCTAATGTGTAGCAATTGTTCCCGGGGATGGCTGCTTAGTATGCAGATGGCTGGGTTGTTGTGATGTTAATGGCTGCAGGTATCGGTCTGGGCCGACATCCCCAGAGCTGAATACACTGTTTTGCCTGCAGCTGTCCATTTGAGTCCTGTTGGCTGATTTTCCCATCAGCCTCTTTTGTTCGCCATTTTAGATCGGGGTTTGACCATTCTAATCGGGAATCAGCCATTTTAGGTGGCTACGTAATGCAAATCTATAGATATAAAAGCTGCCTTTTTGCAGGGGCATCAGCTCCAGAGAGACATTTTTCTCCGTCCTCCTAAAGTAGCAGCTAACACAGAAGGGGTATTCTGGAAGTTGAACAAATGTGTATATGGATTAAATGATGCATCTAGAGTCTTGTATTTTTCTGTAAGGTCAGTTTTGTTAAAGTTAGGCTGTTGCCAGTTGAAAGCAGATCCTGCAATGTTTTACTGGCACTATAAAGGAAATCTTTCTGGCATTTTTATGATGCATGTCGATGATTTTTTGTGGGGTGGGACTAGTGATTTTGAAGCTATTGTAATCTCTGGTTTGAGGAAAGAATTCAGGGTTTGAAGTCAGGCTTCCGGTGCATTTAAATATATTGGACTGGAAATTGGACAGACTACGTTAGGGGCAACTTTACGCAGCAATCTTATTTGGAAAGCATCACCCCAATAGCAATTAGTCGTGGCCGAGTTTCACAAAAAGACGCAATGGTTTCAAAGATAGAAAAAGAGCAACTGCGAAGTTTAATTCGGCAACTGAACTGGTTAGGTAGACAGACTAGACTGGATGTGAGTTTTGATGTCTTAGAGTTGAGTACAAAAATGAATGATCCCAAAGTGGAAGACATATTAAGAGCAAATAAAGCGTTGGCCAAACTAAAAATGCAGGAGTGTGTTTTGAAGCTCCCGGTTTTAGGTGATCTTTAGCACTTGAAACTCATAGTTTATAGTGATGCGTCCTACGCAAATTTATGTGATGGGCTTTCAAGCGCAGGAGGTTTTATAATTTTCCTTTTGGGAAACAATGGTAAATGTTGCCCACTTGTGTGGGAAACAAAGAAAATAAGGAGAGTGGTAAAAAGCACTTTGGCTGCTGAGACGTTAAGCCTTGTAGAGGCGGTGGATATGGCTTTTTATATAAGTATGATATTGACAGAAATTTTGGGATTAGGGGATTTGGGTAATATACCTATTGACTGTCACATTGACAATAAATCCCTGTGGGAAAATGTGCACTCTACAAAAAGTGTCAATGAAAAGAGGTTACGGATGAGTTCACAGAAACTTTTGGATATTGTTAATGAAGGGCGCTTGTTTCTGTGACTTTTTTTTTTTCTTTCTCGTCCAAACAAAAAAAAAGGGGCGGGACATGTGTGTGTTTTTGAGTTTCTTGAAATTTTGTTTTCACCTAATTATTTTTTTTCTCCAAGGAATGGGGGACTGTTAAGTAATGGGTTAAGAGACATTGCAATTAGTTGTCTCATTTATGTTCAGTATCCATTAATTGACACTGATATATAAAGGGGCTTCAGGTGGCCTCTGTCAGGTGGTGTGTTGTTAAGAGTTTTGTGCAGAGGCTGTGGAAGTGAAATAAATGGTGTTTGGTGAAATGCAACAAGAACTTTAGACTCGTCATTTCACAGCAACTAAAACGTCTAACACTAATGACTCATTTAAATATGTTGATCTGGGCGAGGTCCAAATCATCATGTCTTGCGAGGTTTGGTTGAAATGGCTTCTCGCATGATTCAATAGTCCCATTGTGTCACCAAGTCGGGCGTGAAGAAACCGGTAGACCCCACCTTAGGAGAAAAAAAAGGGGCCATGAAAGGATACTGGCAGGTAAAATAAAGGAAAATCCTAAGTTGTTTTACATTAGAACTAGGAGCAGAAGTAGGAAAGTCAGCTCTAAAGTCTGCTCTGCCATCCAATACGATCCTGGTTGATCTCATCTCTACCTCAACTCCTGGGCAGCATGGTAGCCCAATGGTTAGCACAGTTGCTTCACAGCTCCAGTGTCCCAGGTTCGATTCCCGGCTTGGGTCACTGTCTGTGTGGAGTCTGTACGTTCTCCCCGTGTCTGTGTGAGTTTCCTCCAGGTGCTCTGGTTTCCTCCCACAGTCCAAAGATGTGCAGGTTTGGTGGACTGGGCATGCTAAATTGCCTTTGGTGTCCAAAAAGGTTAGGTGGGGTTATTGGGTTACGGGGATAGGTTGAAGCATGGGCTTAAATGGGGTGCTCTTTCCAAGGACAGGTGCTGACTCGATGGACCAAAATGGCCTCCCTCTGCACTGTAAATTCTATGATTTTACTTTTCTCCATAACCCTTCAACCCATTACTAATTAAAAATCTATCTATATCCTCAAATTTACTCCATGTCCCGGCATCCACCACACTCTGGGGGTAGTAAATTCCACAGATTTACGCCCCATTGAGAAAAGTAATTTCTCCTAATCTCTGTTTTAAATGTGTTACCCATTAACCTAAAACTAAAACAATGACCTCACGTTCTCGATAGCCCTACAATACGAAACATCCACTCCACGTCTACTTTTCAGTGCCTTCTATCATCGTGTATACCTCAATTAGATATCCTCTCATTCTTTTAAACTCTAGAGAATATAGACCTGAACTGTTCAATATCTCTTAAGACAAACACCTCGGGTGGTATTCTCGGACCCCTCATTGGGTCGGAGAATCGCCGGGGGCGGCATGAATCCCGCTCTGACGCCGGCTGCCGAATTCTCCGCACCGGTTTTCGGCAGCCACCCCCCTGGCAATTCTTCGGGCCCCGATGGGCCGAGCGGCCACCCATTTTCGGCCAGTCCCGCCGGTGTGAAATAGACATGGTCCATCCCGGCGGGACCTGGCTTGGAGGGTGGCTACCGGAGACCCCAAGCGGGGGGGGGGGGGGGATCTGCGGGCATGCCTGTGCTGTGGGGGCACTCTTTCCCTTTGCAGCGGCCTCTGTAAGGCTCCACCATGGCCAGCGCAGAGTAGAAGTCCCCAGCCCATGTGCAGGAAACACGCCGGCGATTCTGCGCATGTGCCCTACCACGGTGGCCCTTCAGCGCCGGTTGGCGTGGCGCCAACCCCGCTGGTGCCGGCCTAGCCCCCGGAAGTGCGGAGGATTCTGCAACTTCCGGGCGGCCCGATGCCGGAGTGGTTCGCGCCGCTCTTGGCGCCGGCATCGGGCCGTCCTGGCAATTGTGGGAGAATCCCGGCCCTCTTCTCTGAAATCAATCTCGTGAACCTCCTTTGAACAGCCTCCAATGCAACTAAATCCCTTCTCAAATAAGAGGACCAAAACTGTGCACAATACTCCAGGTGCGGTCTCAGCAATGCCTTGTACAGTTGCAGCAACACTTCCCTACTTTTATACTCTATTCCTTTAGCTATAAAAGCCAAAATTTAATTTTCCTTCCTTATTACCTGATGTACCTGCCTGCTAGTTGTCTGCGATTCACACACAAAGACACCCAGATCCCTCTGCACAGAAACACTCCGAATGTTCTCTCCATTTAAATAACAAGCTGCCTTTCCATTTTTCCATCTAAAACTAACAACCTCACACTAATCCACATTAAACTCTATTTGCCAAATTTTGGCCCACTCACTTAACCTATCTACATCCATTTGTAAATTTCTTATTTCCTCATTGCAACTTACTATCCCACGTATTTTAGTGTCATCTGCATAAATTTGGCTGGAGTACCTTCTATCCCTGCATCCAAGTCATTAATAAATATTGTAAATATTTGGGTCCCCGAGGACTAAACCCTGTGGCATCCCACTAGTTACATCTTGCCAACCAGTTGCCAACCCATTCATCCTGACTTTCTGCCTTCTGTCGGTTAGCCAGTCGTCTATCCAAGCTAATAAACTACCCCTAACCCCATGTGACCTTTCCTTGTGTATTAACCTGTTGAGCTGCACTTTATCAAATGCCTTCTTGAAGTCCAGATATGCTACAACTACAGAATCCCCCTTATCCACTTGGCTTGTTACATCTTTGAAGGACTCCAGCAAATAGTTGAGAGAAATTGAATATCTCCTTAAACAACTTCTCATCAACTGTCCCACCTTTTAGTCTTCCTGCCCAGTCCACTAGGTCAAATCTGTCCTCATGCATATGCAATTACCTTTGTTTAACTCCAGAATGCTAATGGGGACTCCAGTTTCTTGCCATCAAATTGAATTCTACATGCTATGATCACTCTTCTCTGGGAGATCATTAACCATGTGGTCATTAGTTAATCCCTCCTCATTACACAATAGCAAATCCAGAATGCCTTACTCCATGGTTGGTTCCAGAACACACTGCTTCAAGAAACAATCTCAAATACATTCAATGAACTCTCCGTCAAGGCTGGGATGAGAAAATATCTGCCATTGTTGAATGACGGAGCAGACATGATGGGCCGTGTGACCTAACTCTGCTCCTATGTCTTATGGTCTAAGGCTACCCTTGCAATTTGATTAATCCAGTCCATATGCATATTAAAATTACCCAAGATTATTGTTGTACCTTACAAGCTCCCAGTATTTCCTGGTTTATATTGTGCCCCACTGCGGAACTGCATTACTCCCACCAGGGACTCCTTTCCTTTGCTATTTCTTATTTCTACCAGGACTGAATTGATGTCTTGGTCTCTCGGGCCTATAATCATTTATCACTATAGTACTGATCCTTCCTTTATTACCAAAGCTACACCACCTCCTTTTCCTTTCTGTCTATCCTTCTGAAATACTGAGTATCCTTGGGTAATGAACTCCCAGACCTGGTTTCCTTGTAACCATCGCCACCAAATCACACACACTTTGTCTCTATTTGAGCTGTTAACTCGTTAACTTTGTTTCAAATGCTTTGTGCATTCAGCCACAAAACCTTTAAGATTGTTCTATTATCAAATTTCCATATTCTTGTATGACTCCTTGGTGCAATAGGATGTTCACACATTCTGTACCCTCCTTTTATTTTCTGGTAATAATCTAACTTGCGCTCAGTCCTTCTCCTTTTGATTTTCTAATTTTCCATGCAATTGAACCCCCCCTCACCCCCCAGCCCTACCACCATTTAGTTTGGAGCCCTATCTACAAGTACATTAAGGGTAAAAGGATAACTAGGGAAAGACTAAGACCCATTAAGGACCACGGTGGTAATTTGTGTGTGGAGCCGAATGGGGTAGGTTGAGTTCTAAATGAATACTTTGTGTCGATGTTTGTAAGTGAGAGGGATGATGTGGGTATAGAAATCAGGGAGAAGGACTGTGACAAAATTAAAGACATTAACACTGACTGAGAAGAGGTTCTGAGTGGTCTGGCAGGCTTAAAAGTAGATAAATCTCCCAAGGCCGGATGAAATGCATCTCAGGCTTGTTGAGTGAGGCGAGGGAGGAAATAGCAGAAGCGCTGGCAATAATTTGCAATTCCAATCTGGCCACTGGAGAGGTGCCGGAGGACTGGTGAATAGCCAATGTGGTATCATAATTCAAGAAGGGGGAGGGGTGGGGGGGTGGGGAGGGATAAACCAAGAAGCTACAGGCCAGTCAGTCAAGCCTTAGTGCTGGGGGAACTACTGGAAGCTATTCTGAGAGATAGAATTAGTCTGTATTTAGAGAGGCTGGGATTAATCAAGGTGAGTCTGCATGGTTGTGTTCAGGGGAGATTATGTTTGACCAAATTGATTGAATTTTTTGATGGGTGACTAGGTGTAGATGAGGGAAATGCATTTGATGTGGTCTACTTGGACTTCAGCTTTTTAGGAGGTCCCACATAGAAGCCTCATAGCAAAGGTAAGAGCCCATGGGATTCAATTAAATTGGGCGAAGTGAATCCAGAATTGGCTGAGTGGCAGGAAGCAGAGGGTGATGTCGAGGAATATTTTTCTTTTTTTTTTTTTTTAAATAAACATTTGATTGAGGTATTTCTTTGGCATTGTAACAGCAACAAAATCAACAATGTACATAACAAGGAAAAAATTAACATAGTGCAAATACCACCTCCCTCTCCCGCAGGTCCTATCATTACTTACCCCCCTAATCTACGCTAGCCTAACCCCCTCCCACCCCCTCCCCTTCTGCTGACGATTAATTCTCTGTGAAGAAGTCGACGAATGGTTGCCATCTCCGGGCGAACCCTAACCGAGACCCTCTCATGGCGAACTTAATTTTCTCCAGGCAGAGGAGCCATGTCCGACAGCCAGGTCTCCGATTTTGGGGGCTTTGAGTCCCTCCAAGCTAGTAATATTCGCCTCCGGGCTACCAGGGAAGCAAAGGCCAGAACATCTGCCTCTTTCTCCTCCTGGATTCCCGGATCCTGCAACACCCCAAAAATCGCCACCTCTGGACTCATTGCCACCCTCGTATTTAATACCTTGGACATGGCGTCAGCAAACCCCTGCCAAAATCCCATCAGTTTTGGACATGCCCAGAACATGTGGACATGGTTCGCTGGCCCCCCCACCGCACACTTCGCACACCTGTCCTCCACCCCAAAGAATCTGCTCCTCCGGGCCACTGTCATGTGAGCCCAGTGAACGACCTTATATTGGATCAGGCTGAGCCTGGCACATGTTGCGGTCGCGTTGATCCTACTCAATGCGTCCACCCAAAGGCCCTCCTCTATCTCTCCCCCCAGCGATGATTGCGATGTATAAAATTATGAGGAGCATATATAGAGTAGACAGGGAGAAACCTTTCCCTTTGGTGGAGGGGTCAATGACCAAGGTGCATAGATTTAAGGTAAGGGGTGGGAGGTTTAGAGGGGATATAAGGAAAACCCTTTTCACCCAGAGGGTGGTGGGAACCTGGAACTCGCTGCCTGAAAGGGTGGTGGAGTCAGACACCCTCATAACATTTAAGAAGTATTTATATGTGCCTTTGCAATGCCACGGCACACAAGGCTGGGCCAAGTGCTGGAAAATGGGATTAGAATAGTTAGGTAGTTGGCCTATCGAGTCTGCACCAATCAAAAACAAAGGGCCTTTTCTGTTTTGTACACATCGATGACTCTAGTGCATTGACAATTGCATCTTCCTGAGTGATTTGGAGATAAATAAAGTGAATTAGATCCCAATGATCTAAGATTGTGAGGACGAGAAGAGGCTGAGATAATTGCATGGGGGCAACAAAGTCGCAAGACAGCAACTTCTAGTTTGCCAGGGCACGAGGTCCATTTGTAGGGAGCGGCATGACAGTGGTCGCAACTTGTAGCCCAGTAAGTTGATGAACCTCATAGCTACTTGCTTCTTATGTAGAGAGGAAACCAGCAGCTCTTTTATTTGGGAAGTAACATTGGCAAAGGCTTGGGAGTGAATTGGTCCCTTTGCTAAAGGAAGCATGTATGAGTGTAGCATATATGAATTTAATGAGCATGATAAAGAAATTCAAAATGAGGTATGGGAAGGACGGAAAAAAGGTTAAAGACAAGATTAGCTTTATTGGGCATATTTTGATTTTGGAAAATGAAAGGCTTTCTGTAACATTTTGTTCAGTTCTGTTTTTTAAAAAACTAGTGAAACCTAATGCCCTTTGAGAGCCTGTTATCTAATTTCTTAACTGTCCCTTTACAGACGTTCCAGCTACATTCTGTCCTTTGGTCTCCACAAGAACATCATTATTGAAGCACCATGAAGTTCAGTGTGAAACGCCAATGGAGCTGGCTTGGGAAGAGCTGTATTCTGATCAGTTTATTGTGGATTACTTATGTCATCATTGAACTGTCAATTTCCACTTTTCACAACTCTGCAGGACAGAGCAGTCGTGAGGAGAGGAATTACAGGGCCTATTCTAATGATAAGCAAAGTGAGGATCTATCGCGCCCAGTATATGAGAAGCCTGATGTTGATCTACGTAGACCGGGGGAGTTGGGTAAGGCTGTGCATTTGCAGTTGAATGCTGATGAGAAAAAGAAAGAAGAGGAGAGTATTGAGAGATATGCTATCAATGTTTACATAAGTGATAAAGTATCGCTGCATCGCCACATCCAGGATGATCGGATGTCTGAGTAAGTGTTTTTGAAACCCATAGTAGACCATGCATAATTATCAAAAACAAATGTGGGAATTTGTTTTAAATTTGCTCGACTTGACTCTGCTACTTAAAATTAAAAATATTTGCTCTATTCCATTGAAATAAATAAAGTGTGTGTGTCTAGCTATAAGGTGGCAATAGTTAGTAGTGTTCTTGACTGCCATTCTTCATTGGTACAGAAATTACTGAGTCCTATATATGGGGCAGCGAATGCCAAATATTCACCAACCTCTGATTGAACAAATTCCTCATCATTTCAGTCCTAAATGGTCCGGCATTTATTCTGAGTGTCACCCCTGGTACTAGACCACCCCCTGCCAGGGGAAACATCCTTTCTTCATCTACCCTGTTGAGCCCTGTAAAACCTTTGTATGTTTGAATGAGCTCCTCTCATTTTTTAAACTGCAAAGAGTAAAGGCCCAGTCTAGTTAATCTTTCTTCATAGGACAATCCTCCGAATCATTTGGTGAACCTGTCTTGCACTCCCTCTATGTCAAGTATATCTTTCCTTGGGTAAGGGACCAAATTATACACAATAATCCAGGTGCAGTCTCATCAAGGCTCTATATAATTGCAATAAGACTCCTTTACCCCTGAACTCAAATCCTTTTGTAAGGAAAGCAACATACCTTTCACCATCTTAGTTCCTTGCTGTACTTGCATGTTAGCTTTCAGTGACTTATGAACAAGGATATCCAAGTCTCTTTTGAAGTTTAAGATTTAACACCCAGACTCCTCATACCTCCTATGCCTCTCTGCTCACTCCCATTCCTCCACATATCCTCAATGTCAGTTTTTACCCTTCAACCACCCTCCGAAGGCCCTTTATAGCCCAATGCCAACCCATGATCACCTCCCATCACCCTTAGCCAATCATGTGACCTCACCCAGTAACAACCATCGACAGATTTCAGAACCCATGTTGAGATTAAATAAAGTTGCAATAAAGCACTCTCTTCATAAAAAAACATTTACTCATTTGCATTCGTTCAACGATATCATCCTTTTTACGAACAAACATTTCTTTCAATTGCATAAACCCTTCTTAAAAACAATCATTGACTTCATAGTCAAACTTCAAAAGAGTCCATGACCACTGCCAATCAAACTGTGAAACGACTGGCGCCTTACTGAAGTAATGGACTTGTGAAATCAATCCTGCTGCACTAATTCAGCCATGGTACCTCTAAGGCTTAAGTCAACATTACAGTGAAATAGCAAGCAATCATTTTTTTAATACTCCAGATATTCAAAGATGTAAAGAGCAGGAGTTTCAAATGCCTTGACAGCTCCTCTTGACAGTGTATCTTGACACTTTTGACAGTTGTTTTTGTCAGTTCTAATGAGCTTCACAGTTCCATAAGTTAATGTATTTTTTATGCACACTCATGCCTAATTTTAGGAATCCCAAAGGGCACCTAAGCACCCCAATGGTGTTTCAGGACCATATTCAAAGGGGTGCCTTACCTGTCAAAAAGAGTACCTTGGCTACCGAAACAAATTAAAGTTCAGACCTGCTACTACTAGGTCTAATCTGCAGGTGTCAAGTTTCTGACTTCTCTCACACCAAAATCACACATGAGCGGAAGCAGCTGCTCATATCTATGGGCTGCTACCTCTGTGGAATGTGCATATCCAGGTCCAGTCCCATCCCTGTGGAAATGGTAGGTGTCGTGTTCAGGGGCGGGCTTCTTCTTCTGCAATTGTTGCCACAATAGAGAGGCTCTCAGTATCCAGGCCGCAGTAATTGAATGGAGTAAGATTTCTGATGTAATGGAATATATTATTAATTTGCAATGAAAATATAAACATGAATGATTTGTGCACTAATGAACGAAAGCCAGTACCAAATTTGCAAAGTACATAATTTCTATACACTGACCCATTCCATTAAACTATAACCAAAGAGAAAATGCTGGAAAATCTCAGCAGGTCTGGCAGCATCTGTAGGGAGAGAAAATAACTCACATTTCGAGTCCAGATGACCCTTTGTCAAAGCTAAAAGACACATAAAGTGGGAAATATTTATACTGTGGGGTGAGGGAATGAAAGATGAATTAGCTTTTAGCTTTGACAAAGGGTCATCTGGACTCGAAATGTGAGCTCTTTTCTCTCCCTACAGATGCTGCCAGACCTGCTGAGATTTTCCAACATTTTCTCTTTTGGTTACAGATTCCAGCATCTGCAGTAATTTACTTTTATCTATTGAACTGTATTTTAATTCTTTCTCTGCCCATTGAGACAGTATGTTGGATAACTAAATACTGGAAAGATGGACCTCTGACTTCCTTCCACTCTGCTGAATTCCTAATCTCGGCTGGCTCAAAGAAGTCTGCAAGAGTTGTGGAGAGTTTAGTTGGGTAGAGAATTTATGGTACATAGTGGGGGTATTCGGCCCATTATGTCAGTGGCAATCAATAAAGAGTTTTCCATCCTAAATCCCACTTTCAGCTCATGGTTGGAAATCCTGTAGGTTATGCCACTTCAAGTGGCTATAGGAGCATTTTTTAAATGTGATGAGGGTTTCTACCACTAGCATCATTTCAGGCAGTAAATTCCAACCTTTGCCTCCCCTGGTTTACCCTTAACTCCCCTTTTATCCTTCTAGCAAGAACTTGAGATTGGTATCCCCTGGTTATTGACCTTCTGCTATGGAAATAGGTCCTTCCTATCCAATCTATCTAGCGTCTCTTGTTTTTATACACCTGCATTATATTTTACGCAGCCTTCTCTATTCCAAAGAAAACACCAGCCACCCGATCGTTCCACTCAGTTAAAATTCTCAACACCTGGCAGCACGGTAGCACAAGTGGCTAGCATTGTGGCTTCATAGTGCCAGGGTCCCAGGTTCAATTCACCACTGGGCCACTGTCTGTGCGGAGTCTGCACGTTCTCCCCGTGTCTGCGTGGGTTTTCTCCGGGTGCTCCGGTTTCCTCCCACAGTCCAAAGACGTGCAGGTTAGCTGGATTGGCCATACTAAATTGCCCTTAATGACCAAAAAGGTTAGGAGTGGTTATTGGGTTACGGGGATAGGGTGGAAGTGAGGGGTTAAGTGGGTCGGTGGCCTCCTTCTGCACTGTATGTTCTATGTTTTAACAGATTACTAGAATTCCTCTGTACCCTCTCAAGTCTGGTCATTGTTCCTGTATTGCGGTGATTAAAACTGCACGTCATTCTCTAGCTATGGCCTAAAGAATGCTTTATACGGTTCTAACATAACCTCCTTGTTCTTGTATTCTTTGTTTTGACTAATAAAGGAAAGTGTCCTGCTCGTCTTATTAAGCATTTTATCGACTTCTCATGCGACCTTCAGTAATCTGTGGACATGCACTCCATGTCCCCTCTGTTTTCCTACACTTCACTATCTTCCCATTTATAGTGTATTCCCATTTATAATGTATTTCCTTGCCTTATTTGCCTCCCAAATTGCATTACCTCTTACTTAGCTGCATTGAATTCAATTTGTCACTTTTGTGTAGCTTTCTTGTATCAATCACACAACCAACATTTTCTATGATCTGCAAACTTCCTAATTGTGCTCCTCATATTTAAGTTAGATAATTGATATAAACCATGAAAAGCAAGTGACCAAGTACTGAGCTCTGTGAAAACCCACTGGAAGCAGCCTTCCAGTCACAAACACACCTGTTGACCATGACCCTTTCCTTCCTGCCACTGAGCCAGTTTTAGATCCAACTTGCCACTTGCCCTTGGATCTCATGGGCTTTAATTTTCTGACCAGTCTGCCACATGTTAGAAATCTTGCTAAATCCTTCTATCCTAGAATTTATTCCTGGAATTTAGTTTCAGAGTGCATCCATCATTTCCTTGGGAAAATTAGATTTATTTGAGGTTACAAGTTGATAACCTAAAGACATAAGAATAAAATATGTTCTTTGGGCTCGAATGATAATCTAAAGACATAAGAATAAAATATGCTCTTTGGGCTCGAATGTTTAGATTAATATTAAAAATTCAGCTATTAAAATTGGATTAACTTTATTGTGTAATGAATGTAGGAATTTATTGGTATTTGGTGCAGCAAGAGTTAAAAGCCTGAGTTAGTGTGTGACTGCAGCAGTCATGTTTTTAATATAAATCCTAGTTTGAAAGACAACTAAGTTTGGGAGCCAGGGTGCAAATAAAGCATTGTAAAAGCTTTGGCTAATAGAATGTTTTTTGGATTAAATGGATTCCCTGTGGAGTTCGTTAGATTTCAGCTTGGTAAATTATGTAATTACTGGGAGAAGCAATGGTATCAGGCATTTTGCAGAAGAGTTTTAGTAGTGTGTTAGCTGGAGATGTGAGCAGAAATCAAGCATCCCAGTTATGTCAATATGTCTGTAGCTCGATTGATAGTTTCTTTCCCAATAGTTCAGAAGAGTGTGAGTAGGTGAGCTGAAACAATGTGAAGCAGCTTCTGAAAGAATACTGCCAGAGTTTCTGCATAATTCTGACAGGATTCAGGTCATTCCTTTTAAAGCAGTGTCAAAGGATCTTATTGTATAATCATAGAGTATCCAGATACTCTGTAAATGGTATTCCTGAGTGCTAAATGTATTTAACAGTGGGTTGAGAGCTGAGATGGTTTTGTTGTTTGAGTGGGAATAAAGATGGCAGTTAAGTGTTACTATATTGACTGTATTTATTCGTATTGTTTAAGGGGTAATATATAGCTATTTTCTGATGTGATGTTAAAGATATTTTAATACTGTTTTAATATACCATATCCCTATTTCTTCATGCAATCACTCCTGGACACGAGGTATCCTTTCCTCACAGTCTTACAAAATTAAAATTAAATATTGGGGTTTCTGTCCAGTATCCTAGACACTGTTGGGGTCTGGTCCGGAAACGTAATAACTGTAATAAGCACATTTTAAATTGGTAATATTCGCAAATCATGGTAACACAGTGATTAGCACTGTTGCTTCACAGCGCCAGGGTCCCAGGTTCAATTCCTGGCTTGGGTCACTGTCTGTGTGGAGTCTGCACGCTCTCCCTGCGTCTGTGTGGATTTCCTCCGGGTGCTCTGGTTTCCTCCCACAAGTCCCAAAAGTTGTGCTTGTTAGGTGAATTGGACATTCTGGGTTCAGGCGCCGGAATGTGGCGAATGGGGCTTTTCAGAGTAACTTCAATGCAGTGTTACTTGTGACAATAAACATTATTAAAATCAATCAGATACATTTCTTATCTAATATGGCTTATTGTATATTATTTTATGTATGGCTTGAAAATATATTTCTACTTGGTTTCCTTTTACTTTTCACCATTCTCTGAGCAAGCAGACAGGTCAACAATTTGATCCTAATATTGCTCAGTAATGGTTTGCAAGGAAACATACAAGAGCAGTCAGTGGCATCTGATGTAATGGCCTCTGTCAATTTCCTTTATTCATTTATCTTCCTTCTTGTGGGTAAGTGTCTCCGCTTCAATATATGTTTGAGACGAGAGTGTAATGTGTGAAGACTTGCTGTCATGAACCTGATTTTATTGCATTCTGTGTTGCAGTGTGCTGTAATACAATTCTGTTACAGCTGTGGGTATTATTTAGTTATTTAATCTCTTTCCCTACTTCAGCTCTTTTCTCTACCGTTGTCATGCTTGATGTTGAAGATTAAAATGCTCACGTTTTTTAATTCTTGATTGTTATTACTGCAAAATTGGTCACCGTTTACAAACTGGGAGATTTCTGGCTTCCTGTTAGCACAATAATACTTAAGCAAATTACTGCAGATGCTGGAATCTGGAACAAAAACAGAAAATACTGGACAATTTCAGCAATCCTAGCTTTGACAAGAGTCATCCAGACTCAATGTTGGCTCCGTGTTCTCTCCACAGGTGCTGTCAGTCCTGCTGCGATTGCCCATCATTTTCTGTTTTTGAATACTTTAATTTAAATATGATGTGGAGCTGCCGGCGTTGAACTGGGGTGAGCACAGTAAGAAGTCTTACAACACCAGGTTAAAGTCCAATAGGTTTGTTTCAAATATCTAGCTTTCGGAGCACTGCTCCTTCCTCAGGTAAGTGGAGAGGTATGTTCCAGAAACATTTATATAGACAAAGTCAAAGATGCAAGACCCATTCACCTGAGGAAGGAGCAGTGCTTCGAAAGCTAGTGATTTGAAACAAACCTGTTGGACTTTAACCTGGGGCGAAATTCTCCGGTATCGGCTCCGCATCTTTGGGGGCCGAGCCCCAACCTTAAGGGGCTAGGCCCGCGCCGGACGAATTTCCGCCCCGCCAGCTGGCGGAAAAGGCCTTTGGTGCCAGCTGGCGCGGAAATGACATCTCCGGCGGCGCATGCGCGGGAGCGTCAGCGGCCGCTGACGGCATTCCCGCGCATGCGCTGTGGAGGGAGTCTCTTCCGCCTCCGCCATGGTGGAGACCGTGGCGAAGGCGGAAGGGAAAGAGTGGCCCCACGGCACAGGCCTGCCCGCGGATCAGTGGGACCCGATCGCGGGCCAGGCCACCGTGGGGGCACCCCCCGGGGCCAGATCGCCGCCCCCCCCCCCCCCCCCAGGACCGCGGAGCCCGCCCGCGCCGCCTTGTCCCGCCGGTAAGGTAGGTGGTTTAATTTACGCCGGCGGGTCAGGCATTTTAGCGGCGGGACTTTGGCCCATTCGGGCCGGAGAATCGCGGGGGGGGGGGGGCCCAACCGGCGCGGCGCGATTCCCACCCCCGCCGAATATACGGTGGTGGAGAATGCGGCAACCGGCGGGGGCGGGATTCACGCCAGCTCCCGGCGATTCTCCGACCCGGCGGGGGGTCGGAGAATCTCGCCCCTGGTGTTGTAAGACTTTTAACTTAATTTAAATAGTTAGTGAAAGTATTCCATGAATCAAAAGTAAAATGATGCTTACTTGGCCTTGTGAGCTTTGTCTTAAAGGTATTTATAATTACTACGATTTTCACGATCATTTGAAATTCTGCTTCATTTCAGGTGCAGGGCTAAACAGTTCAATTATAGGAAACTTCCTACCACTTCTGTTGTTATTGCATTTTATAATGAGGCCTGGTCTACACTTCTCCGCACAATTCACAGTGTGTTGGAAACCTCTCCTGCTGTTCTCCTTAAAGAACTCATTCTTGTCGATGACTATAGTGATCGAAGTAAGGACGTTAATTATTTTTAGTGTATTTATGTCTTTGCAATATATTCAGACCAATATTGCCACCACATGGTATGGTGGATTATAATTCTAGCCTCTTTTTTTGGACAATCTGGTTCAGGTGCACCTCTCCGATGATTCCTCTCAACTTCAGGTTGAGAAAGACTGATCCCAAAGATGCTAAATGGGAGAGATACACACACTCCCTCTCTCTCTCTCTCTCTCTCTCCACAGGAAAGTAGCCCGCTGAGTGTAGCACCATTCTCCAGATAGCCTTTTTAACAAGTTTCAGACAGATTATAATATTCTGGATATTATGAGGGTCCAGAAGTTCATTCCTCAGTAATGTACATCCCACGAAAGAGTTTACGGAAACAGATTCATGAGTTAGCAATACAAAAGACGATGTTTTTATTCAGTGTGTGGCAATGACGTGTAACTTGCTGCCCACGAGGATAGCGGAAGCAGGGACAGTCAATTATTTCAAAAGAAAGTTGAATGGGAACTTTAGGAAAGTAAACTTTCAGGGCAAGCAGGGGAATGAGACTGACTGGATTGCTCTACAGAGAGCTGACATGGATTTGATGGGCCAAAAGGCCGCTTATGTACCGTTATAACTCGATGACTCTAGCCATGCCACTAGTAAAACTCTTCCAGTGCAGCTACAATCCTTGCATCTAGCTGGCAATGTTGAAAGTTGCCGAGCAACATCCTGTCCAAAAATTGGAGGACAAATCCAATTACTGCCACACCGGTCTGCTCTTGCTCATCAGTGAAGTGCTGGCAGCTGTTGTCACAGTGGCACTTACTCAGCAAAAGCCTGCTCACCAGTGCTCGGTTTAGGTCTGACAGGGCCCCTTGGCTCTTGACCTCATTAAACATTGATCCAAACATGGACAAAACAACTGAATTCCTAAGATGAGGCGGGAGTGAATACCTTAAGTGATCAAAGCAATGTTTGACATTTGTGGCATCAAGTAGCCCAATTGAAATCACTGGGTACCAGGAAAACTTTACACTGGTTGGAGTCATAATGAGCACAAAGAAAAATGATTGTGGGTGTTGGAGCCCATTCATCTTAGTCCCAGAACATTACTGCAGAGGTTCCTCGGGGTAGTGTCCAAAACCTCTAACCATCTGCAGTTGTTTCACTAATGGCCATCTCAAACAAAAGAGAATCTAACCATCTCTCGTCTTGGCACTACCGTCCCTCATCATCAACATCCTGGGGTGATCATTGACCAGAAACTTAGTACTTACAGGCTGAGACTTCTGCAGCAATTAACCCAATTCCTGACTCCACAAACCTATCATACAAGGCATAAGTCCAGAGCATAATGAAATGTTCTCCACTTGTCTGGATGAGTGTGGTTCCAATAACACTCAACAAGCTTGACACATCCAAGATAAAACAGCCCATTTGATCAACACCCATCCATTACCTTAAACATTCATTCCCTCTGCCACCAATGCACTGTGGTCATAGTATGTACCATCTATACAATGCAATGCAGCAACTCGCTAAGGATCCTTCAACAGCACCTTCCATATCTATGATCTGTAACACCTAGAAGACCGAGGGCAACAGATTTATGGAAACATCAATACCTGAAAGTTCCCCTTCAAGCCATATACCACCCTGACTTGGAGTACAGTTCCTTCACTCTCACTGGGGAACAACCCTGGAACTCCCTCCCAACTACACTGTGGGAGTACCTACACCACATGGGCTGCAGTGGTCGAAGAAGTGTCAACACCATCTGCTGAAGGACAGTTAAGGGCAGGCAATGAATGCTGGTCTTGCCAGCGAAGCTGATATCCCTTTGCCTCACAACTGGATTGTTTACCATTTATAAGATGTACTGCAGTCAAACAGTATCTTCAAAACCCTTGACCTGTCCCAGCTAGAAGAAAAAATGCTTTGGAATACCATCTACAAGTTATCTGTTGTTATGTACCATCCTGACTTGGAAATATCTGGATATTTCTTCATTGTCACGGAGTCAAAATACAAGAACTCCGGACCTAGCAACACTGTAGGTGTTCGAATGCAGTGGTTCAAGAAGGCGGCTCATCACCACTGCCTAAGGGCTATTATTGATTAGCAATAATTGCAGACCTTGCCACATCATAATGACAAAAAAAAATTTGTACAACCACCCAGCTCACTAAACGGTGCTTAAGTTTAATTTTTTTCTGGTCATTCCCATAACAAAGCCTAATAATGTAATAACTTCTCATAGTTAGCTATTTTTGTTCATGTTATTTGAGTAAAATCAATGCCCTGGTTATTAATATTTGTATATAGAAAAAGTGCTTACTGTTGCAGCATTTTATGATGTTCTGCTCTACACTGGCCTGAAAGAGATCAATACAAATATAATAATGCCGTTAATCATTGAATATTTTAGTTTATCTGAAGTCCCAACTGGAGCAGTATATCAGTAACCTTCAGCGAGTGCGTCTTATTCGAACCAATAAGAGGGAGGGACTAGTACGTGCTCGTTTGATTGGTGCAACCTTTTCTACTGGCGATGTGCTCACATTTCTGGATTGTCATTGCGAGTGTGTCCCTGGATGGTTGGAGCCTCTGTTAGCGAGGTAAGATTGCTTCAATGTACTTTGGTAAATGTCAACCAGAGTCCGCCTCACCTAATTTTCACAAAATGTTCTGAATCAATGTGTCATCTCCTTCTCCTCCATGTATGACTTTCCTGACCCGTGTGATAAATGTAGGAATTTCAGATATAGTGCAGTAAGGGTTAAACTGTGTGTATGACCGCTGCAGTAGTGTTTTTAAAGAATCCTGGTTTGAAAGATTCTGGGAGCCAGAGGTGCAATTAAGGTATCGAAAAAGCAAATAGAGTTTTGTTTGGATTAAACGGGGTTCCCTGTGGAGTTAATTAGATACATTGGGTGCGACTTTCATCGGGCAGGAGATACAGAAGTCTGAGAACACGCACGAACAGACTCAAAAACAGCTTCTTCCCCACTGTCACCAGGGATCATTCTTGCGAACCTCCTCTGGACCCTTTCCAAGGCCAGCACATCCTTGCTTAGATACGCGGCCCAAAACTGCTCACAATACTTCAAATGGTGTCTGACCAGAGCCTTATACAGCCTCCGAAGTACATCCCTGGCCCTGTATTCTAGCCCTCTTAATATGAATGCTAACATTGCATCTGCCTTCTTATTTTCGACTGAAGCTGCACATTAACCTTAAGAGAATCGTGAACAAGGAGTCCCTTTGTGCTTCTGATTTCCTAAGAATTTCTCCATTTAGAAAATAGTCTATGCCTAAATTCCTCCTTCCAAAGTGCATAACCTCACACTTTTCCACATTGTATTTCATTTGCCACTTCATTGCCCACTCTCCTAGCTTGTCCAAATCCTTCTGCAGCCCATTTGCTTCCTCAATACTACCTGTCCCTCTACAGATCTTTGTATCATCTGCAAACGTAGCAACAGTGCCTTCAGTTCCTTCTTCCAGATCATTTATATTGTGAAAAGTTGTGGTCCCAGCACAAATCATCACCAGTCAGCTCTCCCCTCCGAGGGGAAAGCAGCCCATGATAATCTGGGACAATGGCAACTTTACTTACCTTATTGCCTGTAAGATGCACTACCCATCTTGAAACCTACTACCACACACTTCACAACGACATTGTCATATCTGGTTTACTTTGTTGCGACCATCAGATGCTGTAGGTACTTGTTAAAATGTATGTCTGCCTCCATGTCTTATTTACGGAACTCTGTTTTATTTTTAGGATTAGTGAGAATGAGACTGCTGTTGTATGCCCGGTTATTGACACTATCGATTGGAATACTTTTGCATTCTACATGCAGACAGGGGAACCAATGATTGGTGGATTTGACTGGCGTCTTACATTCCAGTGGCATAGTGTTCCTGAGCATGAAAGGAAAAGAAGGAAATCAAGAATAGATCCAATTAGGTAATTAGATATTGGTCAACACCTTAATGTAATATATTCAATACAGTACTTCCCTTAAAACATTCCTTTAAATCAAAGAAGGGCAGAGGCATTGGAAATACAGTATTCCTGAGTGATTTAAAAAATAAAATCCTGCAGGTTCAAGATTTATATTATAGAATGCCACTCGTTTGTTAGTTTTATTCCATTTATCACTTGTTGATCTATGGTAAAAATTGCTTGAAGTAAAAACAATTAATACCGGACACTTAAAACTGTTGACATTTCATGTCGAATTGTATGGAAATAGAGAATCTATTTTATCATATTCCTGGAGGAACAGTGTGTGCAGAAGCTGTCACTAATAATGCAAAGTATGCCAGGAGGAATCAATAATTGAAATTTGTTGAGAAAACATAGGCAAGAAATAAGCCTCCTTTTCAGATTTTATTTCAGTATAAGATCTATGGTTTGTTTTAAGAATGGAGATCCTGTTGCTGTACTGGTTTGGGTCTATAATAACATAGGTATTATTCATCCTCCGGTGCATTCCATAAATCATTGTCTGCTCTTAAGTGAGATGAGAATGTGAATGTTGCCAAGCTTATTTAGCCGTGAAGAACATCACAGTTGAATCCGAAAAAGCAAAATATTGTGAATGCTGGGAATCTGAAATAAAACAGAAAAGCTGGAAGTACTCGGGTCTGGTAACAGCTGTGGAGAGTGAAATGGAGTTAACTTTTTAGGTCAATGAACTTTAATCAGAATAGTTAATTCTGTTTTTCCCTCCACCAATGCCACCAGACCTGTTGAGTATTTCCAGCATTTTTGTTTTTATTACAGTTGAAGCCAGTGTCTGCCTTCGCCCACTATGAGTACTAAATCATGAGAGCAGGAATTCTGGCTGTGTGTTAATTCTCTCCTCCCCGGTCCTATGTAACAGAAACAAATTGCAATGCCCCAAATGCCACCCTAGTTAATATCAGCTAATTCCACACACAACAAAGGACTCTTTGGTCTCTTATATTAAACTACATCTGCTGAATTATCAGGTGAACCTCAATTCTAAACCTTCCAATATAAATAATGTGAATTCATTCGCTCTTGTATTTTTTTTGTTGACTGCTTTTTTAAGCAAAACTAAATATATACAATGGAAAAACTACATCTCTCATCAGATCACCTACAATGGCAGGGGGGCTGTTTGCTGTCAGTAAGAAGTACTTTGAATACCTGGGCACCTATGACACAGGGATGGAAGTATGGGGAGGAGAGAATCTAGAACTGTCCTTTAGGGTAAGTATTTTGCATGTAGATGTATTCATATGAGAACATAGCTACCCTTTGTGCTTCTCTTGGATATATTGACATGGCATCATTGCCTCCTTTTCAGCAGCAAGCAATTGGTTCGATGGGACTAATCCCTGCAGCTTTATTACTGTCCTGATCACTCCATTCAACACTACCCCACTGGCACAGCTTCCATTTGGAGCTAGCATGTAACCTTGCTGCTCATGTTGCTTAATCTCCTTGTGTCCATTTAGGCATGTTTTGGATGCACCCTGGCCAGAGGTCCATCACTTTTCTTTCCCCACACACTCCCTTATCTCCTTTTCTCTTTACCCTTCCCACTATATGCCTCCTTTCATTTCTCTCCGCTCAGATAATCTGCCCTCAAAAAATTCAATTCTTCAGTACTCATCGTCTTTCCGACTTTAATACTGCTGTCCCTGGCTTGACTTCTCTCTAGTAATCCTACTGCTTTTGCCTTTCTTTATAAGGACCATGAGCCACTTGTCACTGTCTCTTAATGAGCAGCAACCCTAATTGTCTCATCCCATTCTGTTCCCTGGCCGCCTTGACCTCTGCACCCCCATCCCATCCATCTCCTCTCTTCCCCCCCCCCTCTGACCCTGTGTACTCTGCTAGTAGATTAATTTTCACTGCTGTTCTCCATGGCTCCTGCCAAAATACAAGTTGGCCAGCGAATAAAGCAGTTGCCACCCATGAACGATTCGGTTTTGTCATGTTATATTCACACTGACATTATGGCCTTAACAGAGACAAGGATGAGGGGCGTTGACACCTTCTCCCTAACAAAGTCCACTTGCTTGCTTCTACCATCAAACACTTTCACACTGTCATGGTGGTTGTCTGTCTCATATATCTAAATCGAGCACACCTTCCTCTAGCAGCTCGCCTCCTTTGAACATTTCACCTTGTTTCATCCTTTATGCCTCTTATTTAAAATATTTTTTCTGTGTTACCCACACAAATATCAATGAGATGCCTTCTCTGCTACACTCTCTCATCCATTGCACTGAGCAACTTTCCATCTATGGTGATTTTGATGATCTTCAGTCTTCTTGTTCTATCTCCTCTGGATTTACAGCCCGCATTCCGACCTAACTCTGAACCTGCAGTGCGCATGCATGTCAACCTCCTCGATATTGGCATCTCATGTGCCCTGTCTATCCCTATGAGTACTATCACTGATAAGGCATTCTCCGGTAATATCCTTTTTTATTGCTGTCTACCCATATTTCCTTTCCCTCTCTGAGCCCACCTTTTGTGTCTGTCCCTGGAATGAACTCTCCCTCAAGTCACTTACCACTTCGCTTTCAAATTTCTGAGTACCTAGCCGTTGGCCTTCAAACGTGTGAGGTCATACATTTTTGGAGGACTAACAAGGCAGGAGAATACACAATGAATGGTAGGACGCAAGAAACAACAGAGGGTCAGAGGGACCTTGGGGTGCATCTCCAAAGATCCCTCAAGACAGCAGGACCGGTAGATAAGGTGGTTAAGAAGGCATATGGGATACTTACCTTTATTAGCCAGACATAGAATATAAGAGCAGGGAGGTTATGATGGAGCAGTACAAAACACATGTTAGACCACATCTAGATGCTGGGGCAGTTCTCGATGCCACACCATAGGAAGGTGATTACACTAGAAAGGGTGCAGAGGAGATTCACCAGGATATTGCATGGGCTGGATCATTTCAGCTATAAAGAGAGGCTGGGTTTTCCTTGGAGCAGACAAGACTGAGTGAGGCCCTCATCAGGGTATACGAAATGATGAGGGATATAGATAGGGTAGGTAGGAAAAATGTTTGCCCTTAGTAGAGTGGTCAATAACTAGGGGGATTTAACGTGAGACGCATGAGATTTGGAGGGCATTTGAGGCAAAGCTTTTTCACCAAGAGGGTGGTGGGAATCTGGAACTCACTACCTGAAAGGGTGGCAGAGACCCTCACAACATTTAAGAAGAATTTAGATGAGCACTTAACGCCAAAGCTTTCAAAGCTACACACATGCGCTGTGGGATTAGAATAGATAGGTATTTGATGGCCGGAGCAGACACAATGGGCCGAAAGGCCTCTTTCTATGCTATAAAACTCCACGACTTCTGTGAGACACCTTCGCTGCAATTGATTTGCTATATCTCCCCATTCCCAACACTTTCAATGCCCTTGTCCTCTTTCGGTATACCCCTCATAATGCTCCCTTTGATCCAGGGGTCATGGGTTTTGAATGTTTTTGGAGAAGAACTAGTTTAACCATTTATATTCAAATCTGGCTAGTCTGCTTAAAAGCACCATCAGGATATGCTCGCCATCATGTACACCACTTGCTATTCGAAGGCCATCCAGGAAAGCAAAGATAATTCCCAAGCAAGAAATCAAAGAACAGAAGGCGGCCATTTCGCCACCAGTGCCTATTCTCCTCCTTTGAAAGAGTAATCTAATTTGTTCCCATAGCCCTGCAATTCTTTCCTTTTCAAGTATTTATCACATTCCTTTTTCAAAGTTACTAAGCTGCTTCCGCCACCTTGTCAATTCCTGCTTTAATACAAACCAGACTTTGGACACCCCCAATCAAACTTTACTTTTATGACTTTGGTTATATGTGCACCCCCTTCATTTTGCACCTCAGTTGGCTGCTGTGCTGTCATCTGCCTAGGTCTTCCCTCCCCTCCCTATCCCTGCATGCTCCTTCCCATTATCCACCACTTCCCTCCTTTATTTTTCTGATAGATTCATTCCAAAAAGCCTTGGGATATTTTTGGATGTTAAAGACGTTGTATAATTGTAGGTTAATAAAGAGATGTGATGAGATGATAGATGTGCTTCTGGGCTGTGTCACTGTATGATTCTATTCTGTTGGTGTTGTAGTATTTTGTTAGTTGTATTTCTTGTCTTAATTTGTTTTGAAATTACTTCAAAAGATATGGCAATGTAGAGGCACCTTGGAAATTGATCCATGTTCACATGTAGGCCACGTTTTTCCAAAGCGTGCTCCTTACGCTCGGCCAAATTTCCTCCAAAACACTGTGCGAGCAGCTGAAGTGTGGATGGATGAATACAAAGTACACTTCTATTACCGGAATCCTCCAGCTAAAAAGGTACTGAGCCATGAGGTTTGCGTTCAACATCCATAATTGACAGTGGAACCTGCATTATCTGCCACAGTGGAGAGAGACTTGGGGATCTTGGAGACTGGGATGATGACAAGTTCCACAGACATGGGAATGGAGATAAGTGCAGCCCAGATACCAAAAAGGTCAACTTATTCACCAAGAAAAATGAAATCCAAATAGCAAAATATTACGGTGTTGCAACAACGAGACTGTTCCATAAAACTATACCAGATAAGCTTGGGTGAATAATGAAGGTTCCATTACATTTAAACAGCTATAATTATCCCTGTTTTAGAAACGTTGAATTTACATTGAGTGTCAATTTTTACATATTGTATATTTACCAGACTGTACTGGAGAAGCTTTCTTAAGTTACAGAAATCATAGCATTGAAAATAATCTTCAACCGTATTATAAACAGAGTGATAGAAAGAAGTGGCTTTTACTCGTTTAGCTCTTTCATGGTCCACTGAACATAACATTATTGTAAAGATTGGTCAGAATTCATTACACTTTTGCTGACCCGTAACATTGCCTTGTTCAGTAATTTTGGTTCTAAAGATGGTTGCGTTCAACCCATCTGCTATCGAATTGATAATGAATACATGTCCTATGTCACCAGAATTAGCCTTGATCCTTTCCACTTTCGAGTGCAGAGCAGGTTGGACAGAGAAACTTCATGCTGCGAGAGAGATTTTGGAAGATTCTTTCAAAATTGACACTATGCAGTCTGCACCTAGGTACTGAGAGCACACATGACTGTTGGTATTTATTGTGCTTGAACAATAATGCCATGGAAGTGGTCTAGCAAGTTTAGCAATGGTGCGCAATTATAACAGCAGCAGCAGGTAGACTGATTGGCAACAACCCAGGTATTGGATCAGGTCAAAGCTGAAGCTATCTCTGTTCAGTCAACCCTGCAGAGTTTTCTCCAACATATTTAGCAATGCATTCCAAGCTGGCAGACATAACTCTTAAGTACAACTATATCAGCCAACACCCAAGACTCTTTCATAACTATCCTTGGGTATAAGTTCCAGATATAGGAATGGAGAGTGAAGCAGAACAGTCAACCAGCCTGAGATTTTGAATGGTTCACTGTCAAGGGCTTCCTTTGTTTCAGGAAAAATATGGAGATGTTTCTGAAAGAAAGCTGCTCCGGGAGCGCTTGAAGTGCAACAATTTCAACTGGTATTTGAAGAATATATACCCAGAATTGCATGTGCCAGAGGATCGTCCTAACTGGCATGGAGCGGTAAGCAGATATGTCAATTCTCCCTCCCCATCCACATCCAGTGTTTAAAGGGAAAGTTAACTTTAGAGGGTGGTTACTTCTCAGTTGCTCTCTTCTTGGAAGCAAAATCTTTAAAGGGTCCATGGAACGGCAGGGACATGGGTCAGCTCATTCTGAGATCTAATGCAAGAATGATGGTTGAGGTTGAATAGCCATTTGTCCTGTAAACATTGGATTCAGCCCAATTAAAAAAAAATATTTGGGATTTGGAGAAGAGCGTAAAACGTAGGTTTAGGTAGAATTCAGCACCAGAGAATTCCACAAAAGGATATTTAGGTCAGTGCTGTCATATTCTCCTTTCACAACTGAATGTAGTCCTTCTTTCCTGTTTGTTCCCCATACTCTTTTAATATTCCTTTTTGTTTCAAGAAACTCCCTATTTCTCTTTTTTAAAAAAATATATTTATTAAAGTTTTTAACACAATTTTTCTCCCTTACAAACAATAACCCCCCCCCCCCCGGTAACAAAAAAAACGAGAAATCGCGCAGAGCAAGATATATACATGGCAAAATGACATATTTACACAGCTTTGTACACTGGCCCTCACCCGTACGTGCCAGTTTCCCCAACCCTTCATGTTATCTCTTGCTCATCCACCCTCCCAGGCAGTCCCCTCTTTCCCCCCCCCCCTCCCCCTCCCAGGACGTCTCCCCCCCCCCCCCCCCCCCCCCCCAAGGTTGCTGCTGCTGCTGGCCGACCTTCCTCTAACGCTCTGTGAGATAGTCTAGGAACGGTTGCCACCGCCTGTAGAACCCCTGCGCAGACCCTCTCAAGGCGAACTTAATCCTCTCCAACTTTATGAACCCAGCCATATCATTTATCCAGGCCTCCAGGCTGGGGGGCTTCGCCTCCTTCCACATTAGCACGATCCTTCGCCGGGCTTCTAGGGACGCAAAGGCCAGAATGCCGGCCTCTTTCGCCTCCTGCGCTCCCGGTTCGTCCACTACTCCAAATATTGCTAGCCCCCAGCTTGGCTTGACCCGGACTTTCACCACCTGAGACATTGCTCCCGCCACTCCTTTCCAGAACCCCTCCAGTGCCGGGCATGACCAAAACATATGGACATGGTTCGCCGGGCTCCCTGAGCACCTTCCACATCTGTCCTCTACCCCAAAGAACCTACTCAACCTCGCCCCCGTCAAGTGCGCTCTGTGGACCACCTTAAATTGTATCAGGCTGAGCCTGGCACACGAGGAGGAGGAATTAACCCTACCTAGGGCATCAGCCCACAGACCTTCCTCGATCTCCTCCTCCAGCTCCTCCTCCCATTTCCCCTTCAACTCTTCTACCAGCGCTTCCCCCTCTTTTAACTCCTGGTGTATTTCCGACACCTTGCCCTCCCCGACCCATACACCCGAGATCACCCTATCTTGAACTTCTTGTGCCGGGAGCAACGGGAATTCCCTTACCTGTCGCCTCACAAAAGCCCTCACCTGCATATATCTGAAGGCATTTCCCGGGGGTAACTCGAACTTCTCCTCCAGTGCCCCTAGGCTTGCAAACATCCCGTCGATTTACAGGTCCCCCATTCTTCCAATCCCCGCCCGATGCCAGCTCTGGAACCCTCCGTCCATCTTCCCCGGGACAAACCGGTGGTTACCCCTGATCGGGGACCACACCGATGCTCCCATTGCACCCCGGTGCTGCCTCCACTGGCCCCAGATCCTTAGCGTTGCCGCCACCACCGGGCTCGTGGTATACTTTGTCGGCGAGAGCGGCAGCGGTGCCGTCACCAACGTCCCCAGGCTCGTTCCTTTACAGGACGCCATCTCCATCCTCTTCCATGCCGCCCCCTCTCCCTCCATAACCCACTTGCGGATCATCGCCACATTTGCTGCCCAGTAGTAGCTCCCCAGGTTTGGCAGCGCCAACCTTCCTCGGTCCCTACTGCGTTCCAGGAACCCTCTCCTTACTCTCGGGGTCTTATTCGCCCACACAAACCCTATAATACTCCTGCCTACTCTCTTAAAAAAGGCCTTACTGATCACGATGGGAAGGCACTGAAACACAAACAGAAACCTCGGAAGGACCACCATTTTGACCGACTGCACTCTACCCGCCAGCGAGAGCGGTAACATGTCCCATCTTTTGAAATCCTCCTCCATTTGCTCCACCAACCTCGTCAGATTTAGTTTATGTAGGGTCCCCCAACTCCTGGCTATCTGGATCCCCAGATACCGAAAGCTCCCCTCCGCCCTCCTCAGCGGTAGGTCCCCTATCCCTCTTTCTTGGTCCCCCGCCTGTAATACAAAGAGCGCACTCTTCCCTACATTGAGCTTATAGCCCGAAAACTCCCCAAACTCCGTTAGAGTCTGCATGACCTCCACCATCCCCTCCATTGGATCCGCCACGTACAGCAACAGGTCATCCGCATATAGCGACACCCAATGCTCTTCTCGACCTCGGACCACCCCCTCCATTTATTAGACTCCCTCAATGACATGGCCAAGAAACTCCCTATTTCTCAGGCTAAGGTCCTGTCTGGGCTCTACATTGAGCTTCCAACCTAAATCCTCACCATCACAAAGTTCTCCTGCTTCCACTACTGTAACATTGCACATCTCTGCCTCTACCTCAGCTCATCCATGGGTTGCGGTTACACTGAAACTAACAGCTCTTTATTAAGTATAGCCCAGGTCTCAGTGAGTTTCCTTTGCACCCCCAAGAAATTAGCTCTTAAACATCACAAATCTGTTATGCCAGTTTTAGTTGTACTTCACCTAAATATTTGTACCTATTTATAACTGGTGTAAATGTAGGAGTTTGTGTTTCCATGTCTTGTGCATGGGGTTTGGCAAATGATGAAGGAAATTTACACATGGGGAGTTTCCACAATAAAATTGATGTAATTCACTTGTGCACAGCTTGCCACAGCAGCTATTGTACCATAATTTACAAGGAAATTCTAGGCCTGGGAGATGAAGAAAATCTCTTTGTCCTGGGATTCTGAAAATAGACTGCGAAAAAAAGTGTGTGTGTGCCAACCTAATGTAGCTGAACACATGTCATTGCATGGATTTTAAATATGATGTAATACTTTGATAACGAGGCGTTAAGTCATAGTGATAGTCTTAGAATATTGAAAGGCCACCTGGTGTGAACCCTTTTAATATTTACTGCGCCATCTCATTGGAATGCTAGCCACCCTCTCAATATCTAATATGTGAATGGATCGGATCCAGAGTGGATTTGATGTTTCTTTTATTGGATAGCTTTTAACATTGGGACATTTCTTCCAGATTCCAAGTGCAGGAATTCACTCGGAATGCCTAGATTACAACGCACCAGAACATAATCCTGTAGGAGCACATCTCTCTTTGTTTGGGTGCCATGGTCAGGGAGGTAATCAGGTAGGTTTTCTTGTTTTTCCTAACCATCCAGGCCTTGGGATTTTTTCCTTATTGTAATTAATTAGAGCAGGGATGTTTTTTACATTTTAACTATTTTGGCCTTTTAATATAATGTTGATATATGGCATGTGAGAACATATGTAAAAGTAAATGCAGCAGCTTTTATTTGAGATACGGATGGCACGGTAGCACAGTGGTTAGCACTGTTGCTTCACAGCTCCAGGGTCCCAGGTTCGATTCCCGGCTTGGAGTGCTGTCTGTGCGGAGTCTGCGTGTTCTCCCTGTGTCTGTGTGGGTTTCCTCTGGGTTCTCCGGTTTCCTCCCACAGTTTAAAGATGTGCAGGTAATAATAATAATCTTTATTGTCACAAGTAGGCTTACATTAACACTGCAATGAAGTTATGTGAAAAGCCCCTAGCCGCCACATTCCGCCACCTGTTCAAGTACACAGGGAGAATTCAGAATGTCCAGTTCACCTAACAGCAAGCCTTTCGGGACTTGTGGAAGGAAACCGGAGCACCATGCAGACACAGGGAGAACGTGCAAACTCCGCACAGACAGTGACATAAGCCAAATTAGGTGGATTGGCCATGCTAAATTGCCCTTAGTGTCCAAAAGGTTAGGTGGGGTTGCTGGGTTACGGGGATAGGAGGTGTGGCCTTATGTAGGGTGCTCTTTCCAAGGGCCGGTGCAGACTCGATGGGCCGAATGGCCTCCTTCTGCACTGTAAATTCTATGATTTCTATGATAAACTTGGCAGGAATAGGGGACTGAACAAAACTTCAATAAAATTCCGGGGTACTGTGGGAGGAGTGAGGGAGGAATGAGAGAGTGTTGATATGATGTGCTGTAATTGTTTTTAAGAGTCATCAGTAAAGTTGAACAGCTACTTCTGCTGATATCCTCTGCAGTTAAGATTGGCTGCAGGGAAGGCAGTAGATCAACTTAATTTGAGTAGGGTTTTGAACAGCAGTGTTCAGTCATGGATGCACCGCAAGTTTTCAAACTTTGGAGCGGGGAGGTCAAATATGGTAAAACGTCACTTCAGCCCGAAATATAGGGGACATTATAAATGGGCTGAACTAGAATTTTAGGCTAAGTAAGTTTCACTATGGCTAGTTCTATCCTTCAGCTAATCCCAAAGGCAAACTGGAAAAATTAATTTGATAACATTTAATGATTGTATGTTGCTACCAATGTGGTGTGTTTTATTATACACTGGGCTGAAATATTATCGGAGACTCACTCTTTGGTTTTACAGTGGCTGAACTTTCAGCAGACAAGATTTTTAATGGTAAGGTTGGCTTGTGCAATGTCTACTGGTTGACAGCTTCCCTAGGGACACAGCTACAAAATTACAAACATAGGAATCGTATTGATTTTGCAAGTGGGGCAGACACAGGCTGGCAACTGATGCATCGATTGTGTAGTATGAGTGGATTTTAACCAGCAGGAATCTTGCTCGCAATAATCAGAGTTGCCATCTGTGAAATCAACAAAATTGGTCCTCATAAACTGAAAAGCTTTGGCTCTGGATATAAAACGCAGGGCTTCGGAAATAAAAGATTGGAAAAGCACATTAGGACCATCAGCATGTGTTAAGCTGAAGGTACACTATCTTGGCTGTGAGTGCATTGTCAGAGCTCCTACAGTCATCCTTCAATGCTTATCTACTGGGCATAATGTTGGAATTCATTCAGGAATTCATTCACGATCTTGTCAAACTCCCTTTTGAATTTTTGCAGAGTCCACACAGACTTGCATGTGTTGGTCAATGATGTGGGGCGGTGAGAGAAGGCGGCATTACTTCCTGAAACCAGAACTACTTCTGTGCTTTGTAATCAACACTCCTGTGCCAAACCTGTCCTGTGCCAAACCTTTCTACCTCATGCACCTGAGAAGAATTTTTTAATCACAGAATTTTTTATCGTTCTGCAGCCTTGAACGCAACTCTGCATGGTGCACACAAGCTTGGTGTCCACCCTACTCATGTGCAATACTATATTTGTATAATAAATTATAGAACATAGAACATAGAACATAGAAAATACAGCACAGAACAGGCCCTTCGGCCCACGATGTTGTGCCGAACCTTTGTCCTAGATTAATCATAGATTATCATTGAATTTACAGTGCAGAAGGAGGCCATTCGGCCCTTTGGGTCTGCATCGGCTCTTGGAAAGAGCACCCTACCCAAACTCAACACCTCCACCCAACACCAAGGGCAATTTGGACATTAAGGGCAATTTATCATTGGCCAATTCACCTAACCCGCACATCTTTGGACTGTGGGAGGAAACCGGAGCACCCGGAGGAAACCCACGCACACACTGGGAGGATGTGCAGACTCCGCACAGACAGTGACCCAAGCCGGAATCGAACCTGGGACCCTGGAGCTGTGAAGCAATTGTGCTAACCACTATGCTACCGTGCTGCCAATTATATCTGTCAGAAGCCGGTCCTTTTTCCCATTGTGATTAGAGGAGCCTGTAATCAATTTTTCTCATCTAAGATTCCAATGCTCTTTGTACCATCTGCAAAGTTGGTGAGAAATTCCTCCCCACACCAGTAGATTATTGATAAAGGTAGTGATGAGCACCCGTCCTAATGCCAATCCATGATTTAAAAAAAAAATTTAGAGTACCCAATTCATTTTTTCCAATTAAGGGGCAATTTAACATGGCCAATCCACCTACCCTGCACATCTTTGGGTTGTGGGGGCGAAACTCACTCAAACACGGGAAGAATGTGCAAACTGCACACGGACAGTGACCCAGAGCCGGGATCGAACCTGGGACCTCCGGATTCATCGCTTCAGGGTAATGGGACTGTGTCAGCATTGTCAGTGGGTTATACTCAAGGGCAGGGCAGGTGATTATGAACCTAAGATACCCTCAATTACAACTCGAGAGAGATGATTGATAATACAAAGGCTTTAATTAGCAGAGAACTAGACAGCTGCCGAGAAGTGTGCTCACTGCACACTGCCCACTGAACATGACCTTATATACGGCTCCCTGGGAGGGGTGGAGCCCGAGGCGGAGTCCCCCAGGGTTCCAAGCCTGGTCTTAAAGGGATCATTACATTAAGGGTACAGTTATCATTCATCACATTCACCCCCTGTTTTAAAAAAAGACGCATAGTCCATCGGGGGTGAAGTGGAATTACATGTCCAGTCTTTTGGGTGGTCTGGTTGTCCGTGTTGACCTTCTCAGCTCCGGCGGTGGTACGGCGGATACGGTCGTCCTCGGTGGGGGTATATCCAGGAGCACGGTTGTCTGAGCCTTCGCCCGTGTTGGAGCAGGGGGGGTATCCGGGGTGACTAGGGTGATTGGTGCCAGTGGGGGTGGGGGGGGGGGGGGGGGTGGGAGGGGGCACTGGGGGGGGGGGGGGGGGGTGGGAGGGGGCACTGGTGGGGGGGGGGGGCGATGTCAGGGTCGACAGTCGGTGCAGGAAGGGGAGCGTCGGTAGAAGGTCTCGCAGGGAAACTGTGTCTTGCCTTCCGTCGAGGTGCTCGACGTGGGCATATTGAGGGTTTGCGTGTAGCAGTTGGACCCTCTCGACTCGTGGGACTTATGGCTCCTCGCATGACTCCGGAGTAGAACTGGTCCCGGAGTCGTCAGCCAACATGGAAGCGAGACCCCAGAGGTGGACTTCCTGGGGAAGACAAACAAACGGTTATGAGGGGTCTCGTTCGTGGCCGTGCAGAGGAGCGACTTAATGGAATGTAGGGCATCGGGTAGGGCCTTCTGCCAGCGGGTGGTTGGGAGGCTTCTTGACCATAGGGCTAGAAGGACAGCCTTCCACACTGTCGCGTTCTCCCTCTCTACCCGCCCATTTCCCCGTGGGTTATAGCTGGTCGTTCTGCTCAAGGCGATGCCCTTGTTGAGCAGATACCGACGCAGCTCATCGCTCATGAACGATGTACCCCGGTCGCTGTGGATATAAGCGGGGAAACCAAACAGGGTGAAGATGCCGTGCAGTGCCTTGATTACGGTGGCCGAGGTCATATTGGGGCAGGGGACAGCGAAAGGGAAGCGGGAGAATTCGTCGATGACAGTGAGGAAATAAATCTTGCGGTTGGTAGACGGGAGGGGCCCTTTGAAGTCCACGCTTAGTCGCTCAAAGGGCCCAGAGGCTTTTACCAGGCGAGCCTTGTCTGGTCGGTAGAAGTGCGGTTTGCACTCCGCACAGATCTGGCAAGCCTAGGTAGTGGCCTTGACCTCCTCGGTGGAGTAAGGTAGGTTTCTGGGCTTGATGAAGTGAGCAAGACAGGTGACCCTCGGGTGACAGAGGTCATCATGGATGGCCCGCAGACGGCCTTTCTGCGCGTTGGCGCACATGCTGCGGGACAGGGTATCTGGGGACTCATTGAGCTTCCCCGGACGATATGTAATATCGTACGTATAGGTGGAGAGTTCGATCCTCCACCTCAGAATTTTATCATTCTTTATTTTGCCCCTTTGTGCGTTATCGAACATAGAGGCGACCGACCGTTGGTCAGTGACTAGGGCGAACCTCCTACCGGCTAGGGTATGCCTCCAATGCCGCATGGCCTCCACTATGGCTTGTGCCTCCTTCTCAACTGCAGAGTGCCGGATTTCCGAGGCGGTGAGGGTTCCGGAGAAAAAGGCTATTGGCCTGCCCGCCTAGTTGAGGGTAGCAGCCAGGGCGACGTCTGATGCATCGCTTTCTACCTGGAAGGAGATGGTTTCGTCCACCGTGTGCATGGCGGCCTTGATGATGTCGGCTTTGATACGACTGAAGGCCGACTGGGCCTCAGCAGTCAGGGGAAAAACCGTGGTCTTAATGAGTGGTCGGGCTTTGTCCGCATATCTGGGGACCCACTGGGCGTAATAGGAAAAGAGCCCCAAGCACCGTCTGAGTGCCTGGAGGCTACGGAGGGGGGGGGGGGGGCGTTCCTTAAGGGGGCGCATGCGGTCGGGGTCTGGGCCTAGGACCCCGTTTTCCATGACGTAGCCGAGGATGGCTCGTCGGTTGTGTGGAACACGCATTTCTCTTTATTGTATGTCAGATTGAGGGCCCGGGTGGTCTGGAGGAACTTCCTCAGGTTTTCGTCGTGGTCCTGCTGGTCATGGCCGCAGATGGTGACGTTGTCCAAGTACGGGTATGTAGCCCGTAAGCCGTACTGGTCCACCATTTGATCCATCGCCCTTTGAAAAACGGATACTCCATTTGTGACGCCAAAGGACACTCTGAGGAAGTGAAAAAGCCGACCGGCTGCTTCGAAGGCCATGTAGGGGCGGTCCTCCGGGTGGATAGGGAGCTGATGATAGGCGGATTTTAGATCAACCGTGGAGAATACTCGGTACTGGGCGATCTGGTTCACCATTTCTGCTATGTGGGGAAGGGGGTACGCATCGAATTGCGTAAAACGGTTTATGGTCTGACTGTAGTCCACTACCATTCCTTGCTTTTCCCCAGACCGGACTACCAATACTTGTGCTCTCCAAGGGCTGTTGCTAGCCTCTATGACCCCTTTTAGTAGCCGCTGAACCTCTGACTTGATGAAAGTCATGTCTTGGGCACTGCACCACCGACTCCTGGTGGCGACGGGCTTACAGTCGGGAGTGAAGTTCGCGAAGAGGGGGGGTGGTGCAACTTTTAAGTATTGCCAGACTACATACCGTGAGCGGGGGCAGGGGTCCGCCTAACTTCAGTGTCAGGCTTCGGTGGCTGCACTGAAAGTCCAGACCGAGCAGCAGGGGGGCGCAGAGGTGAGGGAGGATATAAAGTTTAAAAACGGGCGTATTTGGCGCCTTGGATAGCGAGGTTCACGACACAATACCCCGAGATTTGGACAGAGTGGGACCCAGATGCGAGGGAGATAGTTTGGGAGGCGGGATAGGTGCGTAAGGAGCAGCGTCTTACCGTGTCTGGGTGAATAAAGCTCTCCGTGCTCCCAGAGTCAGAAAGGCAGGGGGTGTCGCGACCGTTGATTTGGACCTGCATCATTAATTTCCGCAGGTGCTTTGGCTGTGATTGATCGAGAGTGATCGCTCCCAGTTGCGGGTAGTCAGAGTCCTCAGTTGAGTTGGACTTACAAAATGGCTGCCGACGTCGGTCGCACGTGTCGGATTTTGAAGATGGCCGCCGCCAAGATGGCCACCCCCAAAGACTCGCACGAGGCTGATGACGCGTCAGAAGTGGGCGTGTCTGGCCGGCACGCAGCCGCGTTGCTGGGCCTGTGTGCCCGGGAGTTTGATTTTTGGGCTTGATGAGACTTTTGTTTCTGGCCTTTGGGCCCAGCCAGGCAGACCTTTGCGAAGTGTCGCGTCTTTCCGCAGTCGTTGCAGATAGCGGAGCGAGCTGGGCAACGCTGGCATGGATACTGGCCTTGCCCGCAGAAATAGCACGGTGTGCCGTTGGTATGAGCGGGTCGCCACGCGGCGCAGCCCTGTAACGTGGCCTAGTCTGGAGGGGATCGAGAGGGGTTCGCAAGGTCTGCGGAGTACGTGTGGAGATTATGGTGGGCCGCTTCCAGAGAAGAGGCGAGCGTTACCGTGCCTTGGAGGTCCTTTGCTCCGTCTTCTAGGAGCCGCTGCCAATGTATGTGGATCGTATATCGGCCACGAAAGCATCTCGAATGTGCAAGTTCATATGGACTTCTGCCGTCACCTTCTTATGATCGCAGTTCCTAGCGAGCGCGGTGAGTCTCTCAAGTATTCGTTCAACGTTTCCCCGCAGTGCTGCCGGCAGGTTGAGAGCAAATGCGGGGTGTGTACCTCGTTTATCAGCTTAACGAAGTGCTTCTGCAGGATTTCGACCGCTGTTTCGTACGTAGTAGCCTTTTCGATCATGGAGGAGAGTCTGTGGCCCACCCGGGCATGTAGTAAGCTGAGCTTGCGAGGTCCGCCGACTGCAGTCTCTGAGGAGTTCAGGTCGGCCTCAAAGCACCAAAGCCAGTATTTAAAAATTTCAACAGCCTCCGGCGACTGAGCGTCCAAATTGAGCTTCTCCGGCTTTAGACCGCTGACCATCTCGAAGTATTCTGGTAATTAAATTGAGATACCCTCAATTACAACTCGAGAGAGATGATTGGTAATACAAAGGCTTTAATTAGCAGAGAACCAGTCAGCTACCGAGAAGTGTGCTCACTGCACACTGCCCACTGGACATTACCTTATATATGGCTCCCTGGGGGGTGGAGCCGGAGGCGGAGCCCCCAGGGTTCCAAGCCCGGTCTTAAAGGGATCATTACATTAAGGGTACAGTTATCATTCATCACAAAACCACAGACAGCTGAGCGCTGCTGCTCCTCATTCAATGCCTTCGTCTGATCCCTGCCTATCTGCTGAGTGCCTGCTCACCCCCATCACCTAAGTTGTGCCTAAGCTACAGTGTGTCTTTAACCCATATACGAATGACCACAAGTTGTTTCATACAACAATATAATTTATTTACATACACACAATGTTAAGGTTATTTCAATCACACACGCACACACAAGTTAAACTTCAAAGCTATTACATGCAAGACCTTAACTTAACTTTCAAGTGACTGACAAGTACCGGGCACACACTGCCTTCATCTGAGATCTGCAGTCTTGATGGTTCGTTGCTGGTCATCGTTGGCCTTAGCTCTGGTCCTTCTCTCGGTAGCGTGGATGGTCTTCCTCTTCTTCGGCTGGTGAAGAGCCACCGTTGTTGGTTGCTGTCGAGAGACTGAATGAGGGGTTGCGCAGCACCTTTTATTCCCGGGTGTTTCACGCCTTTTTGTCGGTCCCAGGTGAGCTTCCAATCAATTGATTAGGGCTCGATCACCGTGATCGATTAGGTCCAATCAAGACCCGCCACCTTGATGTGTCCTTACCGCCCATTTTCATTAGTGTCTGCGGCACATAGGCCTTTCCCAATAAGGAAACAGGCGCCACTGAGTCTGCTACATTGTAGTGATTTACATTTAAGCCCATTGTCCCAGGATAGCCTCTTGATGGCCTTTTTCCTGTGCTATTTGTAAAGTGGTGGTGGAAGCAGGGACGTTAGTGATGTTTCAGGGGCATCTTGACAAATGCATGAATAAGATGGGAATAGAGGGATACGGACCCCGGAAATGTAGAAGATTTTAGTTTAGACGGGCAGCATGGTCGGCGCAGGCTTGGAGGGCCGAAGGGCCTGTTCCTATGCTGTACTTGACTTTGTTCTTTGTCTGGGCTGCAGCATTTTGTTTATTTGGAGCTGCAGTCTGTTTGTCCCTGAACTTGGCCACCTTTCCCAGTGTCCTCTGCCTGACACCATTTTAGGTGGCCACATATCTCTCCTCTTGATCCTGAACGCAAAGCTTGGTGGATCACAGACTCAGAACCAATACCTGCCCAGCATCGCCAGTCACTCGTCCGTCAAGGAAGGCCCAACACTAAATTCAATTACACATTATAGATGCTATTCCAATTTATCCTTACAATCACATACTTAACTACATACATGTAAAATGATAAAGTTACACAGAAATGAAAAATGTCAACACAATTATACAAAAATAAAAATAATAATGCCAATACAAAATAGAAACCGAAGTTGATACACTAATGCTTGTTACTAGTGTAAACAAGTATGAGTCCCAGAGGGCTCTTTAATTTGAATCCATCTGGGGGGGGGCCCGTGTTATGAACATGGGTCCCAAGTCCTGCTATTGGGTTATATTGGCTTTCCACCTACAGAATTGGACTGTGAGGATAATGAGATACTTTAGTGTGAATAGGGTCAAGTGTGAAATAAGGCGAACGATAGGGTGTATCTGTATATTTGAGCTCCAGTCCCAAAAATCATCCCACCAAGTGGTGGCCTTAATTTCTGTGATTTGTCTTTTTACATCCTGAGTTTGTTGGATCACTTTGGTAAAGGTTTTATGTGCTGTAGCCAATTATTGTCGAATTGTTTGTAGTTCCTCAGGCAGGGGTTTTAATTTGGTTCATAATAATCCCCCAGGTTTTGCTGGAGCTCATCGATGGCATTTATGTCAACCCTTTCCCTCTTCTGTATATTTATCAAATGTATGAGGCCCACCCCAGCCGGTGTGTCGGGTTTGATGCAGAATCTATTGTTGGTGATGTCACAGTATGCCGTGCCATACTGATATTGTTTCAGGGAGGTGGTCAGGCAATACTCTCCTGCTTCCTTGTATGCTATCCAAGTGATATCAGTGTCCAGGCTGCATGCCATTATGGTGCAATTTAGGGTGGTGTTTGTCCGAAAGCCACACATTGCATGCTTGTTTAGATGTACTGGGTAGAGGCATGCAATTATTTTGTCAGTTTGCTGACATCTGTCCAGAATAGTGTCATACTATACACCAGAATATCATGGTGCAGATACACACACTGATGGACACACAGCAAGACCAATCAACACACACAACACCGTAGCCAATCACCAGTTAGAGCACACTCACTATAAAGACAGGGAGCATCAGAGTTCCCGCTCAGTCAGGATGCAGCCTCCTACAAGGACAGAGCTTACAGCACAGATCCTCACCATGTGCTGAGCGCATAGACTGGTTCGGTTTGGACAGGCAAAGGTCTTTAGTTTAATCTAACATTGTGTTAACCCACAGTGAAAGTATGTTCAACAGTTTCTAACTTAATAAAATAGTGTTGTACTATTTTAAGTGTTGGTGGCCTGTATGTGTTCCACGGATCCAGAGCACCCAACACATCAAATAGTGCCGATGACCCTCCCATCTTTTTCTACTGCGTACGATAGAGTGCCGTCATGCCCTATCCAAATGTCGTCGTGGAGTATCCCTATATTGTCCTCCTCAAAAACCCTTAGTCCAGTCAGGTCATCTGTTATGATTGGAGGTCCTAAGATCATTCCAAAGGCTTTCCCTGCAGTCCCCCTGCACTCGTCGTTGAACCAAACTTTAGTCAATTGTCTCATTTGGCAGCCAGATAATTGTGAGTGTTTGTTCCCGGTGAATAAATGCTCCATCTGTTCGTCACTAAACCAAGATGGAACCTGTTCCCTGTGGACCTGGTCTAAATTTCCCCTCAGCTGCTCTATCATCCATTGTCCATACACACTACAGAGGGTCCGATTCTGCTGCTGGTTATTGTCTTCCAATTTTTTCCATAAAATTTGGTTGCCAGTCCTGGCATGTCCCCCTAACACAGCTACCATGTGACAGTTAGTTGCATTCCCGGTCAGATCCCCCTGTCATGCGAGAGTGCCTTTAAGAACTGGATGTTTAAGCAATGTACCTTTAAGAAAACAGAGGGGTGGGTTTAGCACACTGGGATAAATCACTGGCTTTTAAAGCAGACCAAGGCAGGCCAGCAGCATGGTTCAATTCCCGTACCAGCCTCCCCGAACAGGCGACGGAATGTGGTGACTAGGGGCTTTTTACAGTAACTTCATTTGAAGCCTACTTGTGACAATAAGTGATTTTCATTTCATTTCATTTCATGTCATAGAGTGGGTGAAGCTCAGCTCAGGTCAGCCATTTTGCAGGTTTTTAGTTGCAGTTTAAAAAGCAGTGTGTGTGATGGTGTGTTTCCAAAGAGCTGCAAGTTTTGCAGTTTAGTTTTATCATAGAATTTACAGCGCAGAAAGAGGCCATTCGGCCCATCGAGTCTGCACCGGCTCTTGGAAAGAGCACCCTACCCAAGGTCAACACCTCCACCCTATCCCCATAACCCAGTAACCCCACCCAACACTAAGGGCAATTTTGGACACTAAGGGCAATTTATCATGGCCAATCCACCTAACCTGCATATCTTTGGACTGTGGGAGGAAACCGGAGCACCCGGAGGAAACCCACGCAGACACTGGGAGGACGTGCAGACTCCGCACAGACAGTGACCCAAGCCGGAATTGAACCTGGGACCCTGGAGCTGTGAAGCAATTGTGCTATCCACAATGCTACCGTGCTGCCCATTTGCAGTTGGAGAAAGCAGGTTGTGTGTGTCTGTGTGTGTCCAGAGAGCTGCAGCAAAAAAACAAGGTGCTGGAGCTGAAATCAACCGAGCTAAATATAGAAAATATATATATCCTTTAACCTGATGTGAAAGTGTTTAAAGGTGTTAAGTCTCTTGGAAGTGACTTCCGGTTGCGGCGATGCACTGCTAAGCCGCACGTTTCGGCAGCTCCCGGTCTAACGGACTTTTGGGCTCTTTTCGGGAGCCCCAACGGAAATTTTTTCAGACCAAACCCAGTGTGGGGTGACGAAGGAAGGTCCCCCCCCCGTGGGTGTATGGAAAGGACCAGTGGTAGTGGCCAGACTGCGAAGGATCCTTTGGAGCAGCGGCAGAGAAGAGAAGGGAGAAACAAGATGGCGGTGGATGGAGCCCAGACGACATGGGGCCCAGACCAGCAGGAATTCCTCCGACGATGTGTGGAGGAACTAAAGAAGGAGGTGCTGGCGCCGATGTTATTGGCAATCGATGAGCTGAAGGAAACACAAAAGGTCCAGGCGATAGAGCTCCGTGGAGTGAAGGCAAAGGCAGCTGAAAATGAGGATGAGATACAGGGCCTGGTGGTAAAAACGGAGACGCATGAGGCGCTACATAAGAGGTGCATCGAAAGGCTGGAAGCCCTGGAGAACAGCTCGAGGAGGAAGAACTTACAGATTTTAGGTCTCTCCGAAGGAACAGAGGGAGCTGATGTTGGGGCTTATGTGAGCACGATGCTCCATACGCTAATGGGAGCTGAGGCCCTAACGGGCCCCCTGGAGGTGGAAGGAGTGTACCGGGTCCTTGTGAGAAGACCAAAGGCGGGTGAAATACCAAGGGCGAAAGTGGTGAGATTTCACCGCTTCATGGACAGAGAGGCGGTCCTGAGCTGGGCCAAGAAGGTACGGAGTAGCAAGTGGGAGAATGCGGTGATACGAGTGTATCAGGACTGGAGTGCGGAGGTGGCGAGAAGGAGGGCGAGCTTAAATCGGGCCAAGGCGGTGCTTCACAGGAAGAAAATAAAATTCGGGATGCTGCAGCCGGCGCGATTGTGGGTCACGCATCAGGGCAAGCACTACTACTTCAAAACGGCGGATGAGGCATGGACCTTCAGTCAAGAAGAGAAACTGGACTAGAACTGAGAGTTTGATGTTTGGGGGGAAGCAATGAGGTGGTGGTACAGGAATGTAAAGTCGGAAACGGGAGGTTTATTATATAGTAATGTTGGATGGGGAATTTCTCTCCCCTTGATGGGGGGACACGAAGAAATGTGGGCGCCAGTGGGAAAAAGGGACAGAGAGGGAGGGGGAATGAGGGAGCTGCGCCTTAGGGGGCGGGGCCAATAGGAAAGCACGGGGTTTTCCCGCGCTACGGAGATGATGGCGGGAAGATAGGCGCAGGAAGGAAGAGAGCCCTACACGCAGGGAGGTCAAAGAGAGAACGGGGGAAGCTGGGGTCAGCTAGAGTTAGCTGACTTTCGGAAGCATTATGGGGGGAGTAACCATGCTAGAGGGGGATCTAACGGGGGACAAGGGGGAGCTGGCAAGAGAAGAGGTGGTCGGGACGGGAAGGCGCCGCCTGGGGGACAGGTGGGTGCGCGGGACCTGGACGAGGGGCTGGCCCAGAAAAGGCGATGGCTAGTCGGGGGGGGGGGGGCCGCGCGCGCGCGCGCGCGCCCCCCCCCCCCAATCCGGCTGATCACGTGGAATGTGAGAGGCCTAAATGGGCCGATTAAGAGGGCCCGGGTGTTTGCGCACTTAAAGAGACTGAAGGCGGATGTAGTCATACTCCAGGAGACGCATCTGAAGGTGGCAGATCAGGTTAGGTTAAGAAAAGGGTGGGTGGGACAGGTATTCCACTCAGGGTCGGACGCGAAAAACAGGGGGTGGCGATACTGGTGGGGAAATGGGTGTCGTTCGAGGCTAAGAATATAGTGGTGGATAACGGGGGCAGATATGTGATGGTGAGTGGTAGAATGCAGGGGGAGACGGTCATGCTGGTAAATGTATATGCCCCGAACTGGGATGACGCGGGATTTATGAAGCGGATGCTGGGACGTATCCTGGACCTGGAGGTGGGAAGCTTGGTAATGGGGGGGACTTCAACACTGTGCTGGATCCAGGGCTAGACCGGTCTAGATCCAGGACTGGGAGGAGGCCGGCAGCGGCCAAGGTGCTTAGGGGATTTATGGAACAAATGGGGGGAGTGGATCCGTGGAGGTTTACTAGGCCGTTGGCCAAAGAGTTTTCCTTTTTCTCCCACATCCACAAGGTATATTCCCAAATAGACTTTTTTGTTATGAGTAGGGCACTGATTTCGAAGGTGGCAGGAACGGAGTACTCGGCCATAGCCGTTTCAGACCACGCCCCGCACTGGGTGGATCTGGAACTAGGAGAGGAGAGGGAGCAGCGCCCACTCTGGCGACTGGATGTGGGACTATTGGCGGCTGAGGGGGTCTGTGGAAGGGTGCGGGGGTGTATTGAGAGATACCTGGAGGTCAATGACGATGGTGAGGTTCAGGTGGGGGTAGTATGGAAAGCGCTGAAGGCGGTGGTTAGAGGAGAGCTGATCTCCATTAGAGCCCACAAGGAGAAACAAGAGGGCAAAGAAAGGGAGAGATTAGTGGGGGAGATTTTGAGGGTGGATAAAAGATATGCGGAGGCCCCAGACGAAGGACTATATAGAGAAAGGCGAAGACTTCAGACGGAGTTTGAACTGCTGACCACAGGAAAGGCAGAGGCACAGTGGAGGAAGGCACAGGGGATGCGATAGGAGTATGGGGAAAAGGCGAGCCGGCTGCTGGCCCATCAACTTCGCAAGAGGATAGCGGCGAGAGAGACTGGGGGAGTTAGGGATGAAACGGGAACTATGGAGCAGAGAGCAGGGAAGGTAAATGAGGTGTTTAAGACATTTTATGAGAGGCTATATAAGTCCCAACCACCGGGGGAAAAAGATGGAATGCTACATTTTCTGGACCACCTAAGGTTCCCGAGGGTGGAGGAGCAGGAGGTGGCAGGTCTGGGGGCGCCAATCGAGGTGGACGAGGTGACTAAGGGACTGGGGAACATGCAGGCAGGGAAAGCCCCGGGACCAGACGGGTTTCCGGTAGAATTCTACAGGAAATATGTGGACCTGTTGGCCCCGCTGCTGGCGAGAACCTTTAACGAGGCCAGGGAAGGGGGGATACTACCCCCGACAATGTCGGAGGCAACGATATCATTAATTCTGAAGCGGGATAAAGATCCGCTGCAATGCGGGTCATACAGGCTTATCTCACTCCTAAATGTAGACGCCAAATTGCTGGCAAAAGTGCTGCCGACAAGAATAGAGGATTGCGTCCCGGGGGTGGTGCCTGAAGACCAGACAGGGTTTGTAAAGGGGAGACAACTGAATGTTAACGTTCAACGGCTGCTGGGGGTGATGTTGACGCCCCCAGCAGAGGGGGAGGCAGAGATAGTGGCGGCGATGGATGCGGAGAAGGCATTCGATAGGGTGGAGTGGGACTATTTGTGGAAGGTGCTGAGGAGGTTTGGGTTCAGGGACGGGTTTGTTAGATGGGTCAGACTCCTATATGGGGCCCCAGTGGCAAGTGTAGTCACAAACCGGCAAAGATCGGGGTATTTCCGGCTACACAGGGGAACAAGGCAGGGGTGTCCCCTGTCCCCATTACTGTTCGCGTTGGCAATTGAACCACTGGCCATAGCGTTGAGGGACTCTAAGAAATGGAGGGGGGTGGTTAGAGGGGGAGAGGAGCATTGAGTGTCACTCTACGCTGATGACTTACTGCTATATGTTGCGGACCCTGTAGAGGGGATGCCAGAGGTTATGCAGATACTGAGGGAGTTTGGAGATTTCTCAGGATACAGGCTAAATATGGGGAAGAGCGAGCTTTTTGTGATACACCCCGGGGACCAGGCAAGAGGAATAGACGCTCTGCCGTTAAGGAGAGTGGAAAGGAGCTTCCGATATCTGAGGATCCAGGTAGCCAGGAACTGGGCAACTCTACACAAACTTAATCTGACGCGACTGGTGGAGCAGATGGAGGAGGATTTCAAGAGGTGGGATATGTTGCCACTCTCATTGGCGGGCAGAGTGCAGGCGGTAAAAATGATGGTCCTCCCGAGGTTTCTTTTCGTGTTTCAGTGACTCCCCATTCTGATCACAAAGGCCTTTTTCAAAAAAATAGACAGGAGCATTATGAGATTTGTGTGGGCAGGGAAGACCCCGAGGGTAAAGAGGGGGTTCCTGCAACGCAGAAGGGATAGAGGGGGACTGGCGCTGCCGAGCCTGAACGACTACTACTGGGCCGCCAATGTGGCGATGGTTTGTAAGTGGATGAGGGAGGGAGAGGGGGCGGCGTGGAAGAGGCTGGAGATGGCGTCCTGTAAAGGAACGAGCCTAAAGGCGCTGGTGACGGCGCCGCTGCCGTTCTCCCCGAAAAGGTATACCACAAACCCAGTGGTGGTAGCAACCTTGAGGATCTGGGGGCAGTGGAGGTGGCACAGGGGGGTGACGGGTGCCTCGGTGTGGTCCCCGATAAGGAATAACCACAGGTTTGTCCCAGGAAGGATGGACTATTTTTTGTCACTTTGTTAGTTCACTATATTATTTAAATAATGTTATTTACCAGTTATTGTATTATTTTTAGGTTGATTTGAAAAACGGGAACATTTTATTTGAAAAATGTAATAAAATATATATATTTTTTAAAAGTCTCTTGGAAGTTTGAAGGAACATTTTGAGGGATTATTTACTGTTGAAATATTATCTGAGTTATCTTTGAAGTAAGGGGTGTTAAGAGATCCAATGTTTATTTAAGATGTTACGTTGAGTTCATGGAATAAACAGTGTTCTGTATTTAAAAACCCACGTGTCCATAATTGTAATCCCACACCTAGGGAACAAGCCATGTGCTAGGAAAAGCAAAAAATCCACTAAAGGGAGAGGTTGGCTGAACTCCATGATACATTTTGGGGTTCTGAAAATGCCTCGCCCATAACACCCCTCAGCATCTTTCTGGTTGTCCTCATTAATAGAATTTAGGGCCTGTTTAACCTGTCGGGTCAGGAGTCTGAGTTTGTTGTCCAAATTAACCAAATCAAGGGAGTTAATAGTTGACATTCCTGCACCGTAAGCTGTTGCTGCGTCATTTATCAGTCCCCTCTTGACCCTGTTCTGTCTCTCGTCCATTCCTTTCTTGTGTCCTAACCTACGGGTCAAAGGAGGTATAGTCATTTAAGTTGGGGAAAGCACACTTTGATAATTGAGTCCCGGCTGTATCCACCACCACCAGTACCAATTGATGGTAGATGTTATCATAAAGGATTTCCCTGTGTTTTATAGTACTAATCCATTTTGTGGGATGGGGGTGGATTGAGGACAAATGGAGTGAGGTGTGTCTAGGGCTGGCTTTGGGCTTGTCCTGATCTCAAATAGGGCAAAGTTACCCTCTATGAGTGTCCCGGGGCATCTTTACCCAAGTTCCAATCCTTTTTCAGGGCTATTAGCAAGACATCCAATTTCAGGACACCCGTTATTTGAAAATCCCCACCAATTCCCTTTTATGGTGTCACTAAGATAGCACCCATCTGAGGTCCTGTTTGGCTTTTTGTAAATGAGCCTCTGATTATTGCACCCGACCATAATACTCTTATTGGGGTGTATCCATCGTACACCATCCCTGCATTCCCCCTCGTCAGGTGGATCAAACCATGGTTAGCCAGGGTATAAAAGTTTGTGTTGTCCTGCGTTTTGAGCCTGGTGATTCCTGTAATGAGAATGGTTTCATCTTGTGTCGTCCGTTGGTGTCCGGAGGATATCAAGCATAGTTTTGGTCATTATCGTATGCTTAATGTCTGCATTTTATACGGTCACTATGTGTGACTCCCGCCTTTTCTTTTCTTTTCTTTTTTTTTTAACACAGCCTTATAATGGCTGAGGCATAGAGTGGTCGGAAATCTTTCAAACACAACCAGACAATGGATGAGGCTTATCTTAACCGGCCGAATTTTAGGGCGGTCGGTTTTATTTGTTTATGTCCCGGGAGCACAGAGGTTTACTTAATGGGCTGAAAATGAGGGCAGCCCGATTTAATATAGCAGCAATCACAAGTAGCCTTAAGTGCAAATAGCATGTTGGATCAGTCAAAAGTGACCAACAAAAAGAGCGGTGAAAAGAGAAAGGCGCGGTAAATGAGTCACAGGATCAATACGGCCTTCATCCCACAACCAAACTGTGGTGTGGGAAGCATTGGTGCAGTGGGTTGAGCCCTGCCCAGGCAGAAATGAAATGTGAATTCAATATTTGGTGAGCAGCTTTTAGTAGCCATTTCAGATAGTGAGCAACCCAAAGGTAACCTGTAATAAAATAGCTGCGAACAGGTGTCGCAGCGTTCATGGTTTCGGATGAAGGGACAGCGTCATGGCTGGTACCAACTATAATTGGCCGAAGGGGTGGCCTGTTATACAACCAGGGATACATATGCTACAAGAATGCATCTTCACAGAGTCCACAAAAGAGTAAAGTACTGGAATGGCTGAGTGTAGGAAGAGATTTGAGTGGATGAGTTCACCCTGGGACGGAGGGAATGGATGTTGGTGTACAAAATGCAAATATAAGCCCAAATATAGGAGTGGCATCTGTGACTATGGATACCAGATATAAGAACAGATATAGAACTGTGTGTGTATCAACACCACCAGATAAAAGAACAAATTCAGGAGTGGTGTGTGTTAACATGAAATACAGGAACAAATATAGGAGGAGCGTCGGTCACAACCCAGTTGAGTGGTGAAGGTAAGTTGGATGAACAGGAGGAATCCTGGACGAATGCGGATGAATGTTAAAATTTAGCCATGCCCTGCCTCGAAGATGTTTAAAATTTAGCAATGCTCGTCCTGTAAGATGGTTAAACAAACTATGTTTGTGGAGCACAGGTGTGCTATGTGGAAATTCTGCTTGATCCTGAACATAGTCTTTGCATGACCCGCCCGGTGAAATGTGTCCCTTTACTGGACTGTCTGCTGTGGGGAAGACCCCATTGTGGGAAGACCCAACCGTGTGAAGATCTGGTGGGCCAGGATTTTAGCGGTGGCCTTAGCTGTGTTGGAGCGGGTAGGGAATGCCTCAAACCATTTAGTGAACGTATCGATGACGACAAAATCATACTTAACGCCGTTTCTCCATGGTGGGAGTGGGTCAATGTAATCCACGTTAGATTTGTCCAGGGGCCTTCCACAGGACGGGTGTGCCTCAATTGTCCCTTCCTGGTGTATCTATCGGGGTTATTCTGTGCGCAAATGAGGCAGTTCTCTATGTAGTGAGTTACATCATCCCGTAATTCCGGCCACCAGTATAGTGTTTTGAAGTGTTCTGTGGTGGTGACTATATCCTGGTGCCCCTGTCCGTCGTGGAACTGGTAGATGAGCTGATTTCTGTCTTGGGTGGGGACGAGGTAATTGCAATTCTTTAAAATCAAGCCGAGTTTGTCCCTCCATTTAACGTATGGGGCTGGGTAGGACCCATCTAAGATTGCTTTCAGGGATACGTCCGTACGTTGGGCCTGGGCTAGGTCAGCTATGTTGTTCTGGGAGACGGTCACTGCGCTTATTGGCTCACATCCAGGTGGTTGCCAGAAGTGTCCATTACGGGCGGCGGCTTTAGCTAAGTTGTCGGCCTTGCAGTTGCTGGGCGGGGAGGTCCGGTGATGGCTTTTAACTTTGGTGATGCGGCATGTGCAGCCACTGGCTTCTTTTAGAATGTATTTCAATAATGGGGCTGATGGTAGGGGCTTTCCGTCTGCCAAGACAAAACCTTGTGCTTGCCGTAGGGGAAGGAACTCTGTCAGGCTGTTGCATACATACATGCTGTCCGAATGTATGGTGGCGGGGGTTGGGAATGAGTCGGGGTGGGTGACCACATAAGCTATCACGGCCTGCTCGGTGGCTTGGGCTCCTAGATGTCCGGGTAGTTTGAGGGCTACTTCTTCCAGTGGGTGTCCCTACGTGGCCTCCATATAATGCCACAGCCAGTTATTCTACTCCCATCCTCAATCATGGGGGAGCCATCGACATAAACTTTAAACGTATTCTCGGTGTGCTTGGCGGCTGCCTGTCTGTTGCCTGCCATGGCTCTAGTGGTTTGGCAATGAAGGATCCCGTGGGGTGTTTGGTCGCTATTACCTGGCACACGTGGGATTCCCCCGGAATGCAAGTTGTCAGCTAGGAACGTGGGCACTTTAGTTCGTGTCACAGTCATATCCCTACCCTGCAATAACAGTGTCCAAAGAACAAAGAAAAATTACAGCCTAAGAACAGGCCCTTCGACCCTCAAAGCCTGCGCTGATCCAGATCCTCTATCTAAAACTGTCGCCTATTTTCTAAAGAACAAAGAAAAATTACAGTGTGTGGCATGGACCTGGCTTACTAAGCCGTCAACATACTACACTAGACAATCAGATCGGGAGAATTTAGATAATCCGGTGGCTAGCGGTCGGAAAATATGATCGGGAAATTGTGGAAGCCCTGCGGGAGACAAATCCGAGTATATTGTTGGCCTTGGAATGCAAAGGCAAACTCTTACTGGCAGGCCCAGGCTAATGGCATAGACCAGAAACCATTGCTGATGTCCAGCACGGTGAAGTATTTTACCTGCACCCCTTGTTTCATCATGGTTGCAGGGCTTGTATCTACAGTAGGGGCTGTGAGTGGGGTTACTTTATTTAATTCTCTGTAATCAATCGTCAGACGCCATAATCCGTCTTGTTTCTTGACGGGCCAAATCAGGGCATTGTTTGTGGAGGCTACTGGTTTGATAACCCCCTGCTGAAATAAGCTGTTGATCACCTTAGCTATCTCTGTTTCCGCCTGTCTGGGGAAGCCGCATAGTGTCTGGAGTTTCAAATCCAGCCCCTCGATTAACATCCTCCCTGCTAACGGACCGCAATCATGTTTGTGTGTTGTGAACACCTCTGTTCCTTTGAAGGACTTCCCTAATCGTCGGATCTGTCCAAATAACTAGGGGATCAAACCAATACTCCCCTATCGTGCAAACTCAATTTGCATATACTCCAACGGAAAGACTTGGTGGGGCGCAGGTGATCGTCGCCATCTGCCAGATGCAGCGATTTACTGGGTCAAAGGCGAGATTATGTTTATTCATAAAATCTACTCCCAGAATGTGTTCAGCGGATGGGGAAGGTTGATTAATACCACGGGGTGATTAGTAACTATATTGCCTATGCAAACCTGTATCGGGGCTGTGATGTGGCCTTCTTGCAGGTGCCCAGTAAATCTGTTGAGAGTGATTGCACTCATGGTCGGACATGGGGTTCTCATGTATAGGGTGGATGAATTAAGGGTAGTGCGGGAGCCTCCAGTATCCCAGATGAATTTGACGAGATTGCCTCGTACCTTGGTGACCAGGGGTTGCCCTACGCTGTCCCACTTGGTATTACAGACCCAGTTTGGAGAGTTCGGACGGCATCAGTCTAGGGAGTCATGCAAGGTCATGTGCGTAAGCATCCATGGTATGCATGGGGTGGCTGGGTCCGTCTAATGGTCTGGGGTGGCATTCTTGGTCGTGTCTAAGGCTTGTTCTAGGCAGTGGACGGGGTGTCTGGTGGTCTCTGGGTTCAACTGTATGGCGGTGGGGGTTTCCTGCATTCACGGGCGAAGTGGCCCGGCTGGCCACAATTATAAGAGGTCTCTCTATCCCTTCCCTCTGGGCAGCATGGTAGCACAGTGATTAGCACAGTTGCTTCACAGCTCCAGGGTCCCAGGTTCGATTCCCGGCTTGGGTCACTGTCTGTGCGGAGTCTGCACATTCTCCCCGTGTGTGCATGGGTTTCCTCTGGGTGCCCCGGTTTCCTCCCACAGTCCAAAGATGTGCAGGTTAGGTGGATTGGTCATGCTAAATTGCCATTAGTGTCCAAAAAGGTTAGGTGGGGTTATTGGGTTACAGGGATAGGGTGGAGATGTGGGCTTAAGTACGGTGCTCTTTCCAACGGCCAGTGCAGACTCGATGGGCCGAATGACCTTCTTCTGCACTGTAAATTGTATGATCCCGGGGGTGTATATGGCAGAGCGGGCTCTCTAGGGTATTGCTCTCTTGGGTAGTGGGGTCCCCCTCTACCCTCATTTCTCCATACGGGCCCCTGATTAGCCCTCATCGGATTCATGGTGACTTCCCTTCTGGTTTGGGGTGATTGTTCCTGGAGTGACTGTTTCCATACTCTGGATAAACGCCGGAGAATCCATGCCTCGTAATGTGTGAGCTCTGCTCGGTCAAAATTAACACAGGCTCTCTTGCCTTGCTCTGTGGCGTGGGAGACTAAAATTCTCGCCCATTTAGTGGGTCGGCATTATCTCGGTTGGAGCGCTCTAATTCCCCATATACCCCTTTAAAATGTATCCAGAGGCGACTAGCAAAAGCAGCCGGGTGTTCCCCTTTCTTCTGTTTACATTTATTTAAGCCGTCTACTGGGTCTCCCTTATTGTAGCCTACCGCAGTCAAAATTGCCTCTTTCATTTCATCTAAACTTCGTTCTCCCACATTTTCGGGAGATGGCAAGGCTGATCTCATGGACTGACTAAGGCACATCACTCTAAGTTTCACTTTCTGTGGGCAGCACGGTAGCACAAGTGGATAGCACTGTGGCTTCACAGTGCCAGGGTCCCAGGTTCGATTCCCCGCTGGGTCACTGTCTGTGTGGAGTCTGCACGTTCTCCCCGTGTCTGCGTGGGTTTCCTCCGGGTGCTCCGATTCCCTCCCATAGTCCAAAGACGTGCAGGTTAGGTGGATTGGCCATGATAAATTTCCCTTAGTGCCCAAAATGGTTAGGAGGGGTTATTGGGTTACGGGGGTAGGATGGAACATAGAACATAGAACATAGAAAATACAGCACAGAACAGGCCCTTCGGCCCACGATGTTGTGCCGAACCTTTGTCCTAGATTAATCATAGATTATCATTGAATTTACAGTGCAGAAGGAGGCCATTCGGCCCCCCGAGTCTGCACCAGCTCTTGGAAAGAGCACCCTACCCAAACTCAACACCTCCACCCAACACCAAGGGCAATTTGGACATTAAGGGCAATTTATCATTGGCCAATTCACCTAACCCGCACATCTTTGGACTGTGGGAGGAAACCGGAGCACCCGGAGGAAACCCACGCAGACACGGGAAGTGAGGGCTTAAGTGGGTCGGTGCAGACTCGATGGGCCGAATAGCCTCCTTCTGCACTGTATGTTCTATGTTCCTCCCTTTTGTTTAAGCAGTATCTTTTGCTGCCCGATGCCTTCGAAAAAGCAGTGTGGGTCAGCAGTCGGCTCAAAGGTCGTGATTTTATTACACGGGTCACTCACTTGGGTTACTGTGAGCGGAGTTGTATACGTGATAGCCGGGCCCGGGGAATTCCCTATTCTTCTCTCTGTAGTGACTGGGTGCATCGGTACTGGGGTTGGATCTGGTGGTGCTTTCTCTGTGATGGGGGTGTGTGCGGTCGATGTGACAGTCTGTGGGGGTGGCTGATCCCAACTCTCGGTTCTCATGCCGTACATTTTGGTGCGTTCCTGTAACTCTGCCCAATCTGCCATCCCTTCCCCAACTGTCCCGAAGGTACACATAAAACCGTCTTGAACCGAGAATTTAACATCTCGCTGGCACTTAGTGGTCAGCGGTTCCTTGGCGTTGCTCCTTGCTGTCTAGGTGGAGTGCTTTGAATTCTGCCTGCAGATCGGTGCACTTCGCTTCTAGATGAGTGGCTTCTAGTACGGGCTTGCTCTCGTACCATGACAGCCCGTTGGGTGACTTGGTAGGCTTTATCACATTGGGTCTGAAAGCTTCCTAAATGTACCACATTAGTCTGGTTTATGCGCTTCAGGTCGCTTACCTCCCTGTCTTCATCCGCTTTCATGTGCTCAAACCTCTCCTGATGTTTTTCTTTCAATCTTTGTGATGGCCTTGCCAGGCTGAACATCGGCAAGCTTGCGGCAGTTCACGCTCGTTACCACATTTAGAAACGTTTCCACTAAATCGTGCCCTTTGTCTATCTGCAGAAGTATTCTTTTTGCAAATCGTTTATATAAAGATGGTGGGTCAGCTTCGTTGCTTGAGGGGAGTGCTTTATGAGTATGGGGAGAAGGCTAGTCAATTGCTAGCCCATCAGTTGAGGTGGCAGGCAGCTACATGGGAGATTGTGTAGGTGATGGAAGAGGGTTGGTGGCTATGCCAGAAAAAATTAATGAGATATTCAAGGCCTTCTATCAGGAGTTGTATAGATCGGAGCCTGGGGGGAGGACTCCGAGGCGCATTTCTTGGACGGGTTGGCATTCCCGGAGGTGGAGATACGGAGGAGACTGGAGGCACAATTGGGATTGCAGGAGATAGTGGAGTGTATTGTGTTGATGCCATCGGGGAAGGAACTGGGACCGGATAGCTGTCCAGTAGAATTTCATAAACTATTTTCGGCAGACTTGGTGCCCCATCTCCTGGGGATGGAAATGACTCGTTGGCGCAGGCGGAAACACTTGCGCATGCATCAATTTCTTTGATCCAAAAGAAGGATAAGAATCTGTCAGAGTGTGTCTTACAGGCCCATCGCCCTGCTGAATACTGATGAAGTTGCTGGCTAAGGTGCTGGTGAAGCAGCTGGAGGGGTGTGTGCCAGAGGTGGCTTCCAAGGATCAGACTGATTTTGTCAAGGGGTGACAGTTGTCAAGCAGCTTCAGGAGGCTGTTGAATGTGGCAATGACTCCGTCAAAAGGTTAAAGCCCAGAAGCTGTTATATCAATGGATGCAGAGAAGGCTTTTGACTGGGTAGAATGGAGGTATCTGTTTGAGATCTTGGGGCGGTTTGGGCTGACATTCATTTCATGGATGCGTTTGCTGTATGCCACCACCACATGAGTGTGCGAACAAATATGAATTTGGGACATTTTAGGTTGCATAGGGGCACAAAACAGGGATGCCCTCTGTCCCCACTGTTGTTGGCAATGGCCATTGAGCCTTTGGCTATTGCGCTTCAGGTGTCCAGAGAGCGGAAAGGCATCGAAAGGGGAGGTAGGGAGCACAGGGTGTCATTGTGCACCGACGATTTGTTGCGATATATTTCGATTCGTCTGGAGTGTATGGGGAAAATAATTGACCAAATGGGAAGTTTGGTACCTTTTTCTGGTCGCAAACTGAATGTGGCAAAAAATGAGGTATTCCCTGTGAATGCCCAGGAGAGGAATGCGAATTTGGGAGCCCTGCCATTCAACCTGGTCAAAATAAGGTTGAGATTTGGGTATTCAGGTGGCCCATGACTGGGTCACGATGCATAAGTGGAACTTGGCCAGTTTGGTAGAGGGTGTAAAAGGGGATTTGAAGAGGTCGGATTCCACCTCTCGTGGAGTTGAGTCCACAAGAAGATCAGCCATGATCTTATTGAACGGCGGAGCAGGCTCGAGCGGCCAGATGGCCTACTCCTGCTCCTCGTTCTTGTGTTCTTACATGGTATGCTGAAGCAGTATATTGAAACTGTTTCTGCAAATACACCATTACGGCTCCTGCAAACTCCCTTTTAATATATAAATCCGTGATACAGAACTATTTTATTATTGTAAGAAGTCTTACAACACCAGGTTAAAGTCCAACAGGTTTGTTTCAAACACTAGCTTTCGGAGCACTGCTCCTTCCTCAGGTGAATGAAGAGGTATGTTCCAGAAACATTTATATAGACAAAGTCAAAGATGCAAGACAATGCTTTGAATGCTATTTTATTATTGGCATGGGAGATTAAAGATACATCAACAGTTCAACCTGATTGTCTGGTCCTCCAGTCACATTTCCAATATGCTAAGTTCCAACAGAGGCCATTGTTATTGGAGATCAACAGAACATTGAGGAATAGTTTACAATCTAATGGTCATTATTAATTGCATAAGGATGCATATCACTCCGAGTCTAACTGTTTAGAACCTTGGTAGAATGTAATATCCGCCTTTTTACATTTTCTATTGTTTTACTTGTTGATATAAATTAGAAAATATTTTTTGTTTGTCTTTTTAATTATGCAATTAATTAGACTAATGTTCAGGACATGTTACTTCATACCCAACTTTTCTTTTTAAAAATAGTATTTTGAATATACATCCAAAGGAGAAATTCGATTTAACTCTGTGACTGAACTGTGTGCAGAAGTGGTTGATGGAAAGAATAACATTGGAATGACGTATTGCCCATTAGATAACCTCCCTGTTCCAGAGCCTATTATATGGGAATTTAAACATGTAAGTAAAGAAAACATAAAGAAAATATATCAAGAGGAAAACCAGAATTGAAATTAATTCCTGCAGTCCATTTGGTTTATACTCCTTTTTTGAATCAATGCACATCTGTATAATAATCTAGCCATTTGTATTTGCATTTTCTTAAGGTCCTTGTAGCCAATTTAGTAAACAGGAGCACAGACATCTGCATACATCGAGAAGACAGTATCTTTGCTTTCCAAATTGTATTTTCTTTTGTTCATGGGATGTGAGGGATCACTGGCAAGGCTAGCATTTGTTGCTAAACCCTAATTGCTCTTGAGAACAAAGAACAAAGAAAAATTCAGGCCCTTTGGCCCTCCAAGCCTGTGCTGATCATGATGCCCTAGTTTAAAAAGAAATGTTTGCCCTTGTTCAGTCAGTATCCCTCTATTTCTTCCCTATTAGGGTACTCATCCAGATGCAACATAATTTCCCAACTCTTGTACTCAGTGCCCTGGCTGATGAATGCAACCATACCATAATGACTTCTTCATCACCTTGACATCCTGTTGCCATATTTAGGGAACTGTGGACCTGCATGCCCAGATCGCTCTGTATGATAATGTTCCTAAGAATTCTGCCATTTATGGTATAATTCATACCTAGATTTGATCCTCCAAAATGCATCACCTCGCATTTGTCCGCTTTAACCTCCATCTCTCATTTCTGTGCCCAAGTCTCCAATCTATCTATATCATGTTGTATCCTCTGACAATCCTTGGCACTATCAGCAACTCCCTCAATCTTCATGTAATCCGCAAACATTTTTCTTAAAATCATTTATATATACTACAAACAACAGAGGTCCCAGCACTGATCCCTGCGGAACACCACTAGCTACAGATCTCCATTCAGAAAAACACCTTTCCACCGCTGCTACTCTGTCTTCTATAACCGATCAAGTTCTGTAATCATACAGCCAGCCCACCTGGTGTCCCATGTAATTTTAGTTTTTGTCCTAGTCTACCAGTCAGAAGATTGAGATGAATGAGTCTGTTTCTTGAGCTGCTGTAGTTTGTGTAGGTACACCCACAGTGCTGTTCGGAAGGGAGGGCCAGGATTTTGACCTAGAGACAAAGAAGAAATGGTAATATAATTAGGACGGTGTGTAGCTTGCAGGTGGTGGTGTTCACAGGCAGTTGCCTCTGGGTGGTAGAGGTCACGGGCTTCAAATGTATTTTTAGAATTACACTTGACTAGTTGCTGCAGTGCATCTTGTAGATGGTACATACTACCAACACTGTGTTGGTGGTGGCAGGAGTTAATGTTCAAGGTGGTGAACAGAGTGCCAGTTAAGTGGGCTGTTTTGTCCTGGAATCATGTTGAGTTTCTTGAGTGTTGTTGTAGTTGCACTCATTCAGGCAAGTGGAAAGAATTCCATCACACTCCTGAATCATGCCTTGTAGATGGTGGACAGGGATTGGTGCCTTGTAGATGGTGCACAGAGAGTTGGGGGATGAGTTAATACCAGGAATGGGCGGGTTGTCTTATGAGGAAAGGTTGGAGAGTTTAGGTTTGTATTCACTCGAGTTTCAAAGAGTAAGAGGCGCCTTAATCAAAACCTTAAAGATCGGGAGGGGCATTGACATGTTGGATGTGGAGAGGATGTTTCCTCCTGTCACAGAATCTAGAGCTAAGGTCACTTTTTAGAAATAAGAGGTTGATCATTTAAGACAGAGATGAGGAGAATTTTTTTTGAGTCTCTGAAACTTGTTCTTGATAACTACAGTATTTATACAACTTGTCCTGTTACAATTCTGGTCAATGGTAACTCCTAGGATGTTGATGGTGAGGAATTTGGTGTTGGTAATGTTAGGATCCCAGTTGAGAACCCAACTATTTGCAATTTGTGAAACTGCGAGTAAATGTTACTGCACCACAGGAGTTATAACATTGACCTATAGTTATCTTTTATGTTTAAACAAACTTTAATTTAAACATGGAATTAACCACATTAACAACCGAGAAATAGCTTTATAGTTAACAATTACAACAATCCTTAAGTAAAAGGAGAAACTTTAACTTGCTTCCAAAATTTGCTTCTATTCCAGTTCAGCAAACCAATATAGTTCAAATACCACTCACGAATAAGGTTAACAACCAGTTTCTACTTGCTTTTCTCTGTGCTGGAGAAAGTACTGTTCAGGACCAAAGACTTTTCAGGACCAAAACCGAAACACTTCTGTTCAGATTAAAATCCTAGAACGAACTTTTCAAACAGACCTGGCTCCTCTGCTTAATTGCATAATTTGTGCCCAAAGCAGAAGGTATTCTCCTGTCGTCTCCCAAAAGAGGTCCTATGACCTGTTTAGCCAGGACGAAACACAATGCCCCTCATAAATGATCTGCGCCCCATGTCCTTTAAATGTAAACAATATTCCATTAGCAGAACACTTCACCTGCAAGTTCAACAATTTGTTCCCGTTTACGACCCCTTAATCACAGCTTTATCAGACATATTGTCTGTATGCAACCTAAGCCAGGTTTTAATAACATTGCTGCAAATAAGACCACACGATATAGGAGAAGAATTCGGCCATTCAGCCCATCGAGTCTGCTCTGCCACTTGATCATGGCTGATATGCTCCTCACTCCTATTACTGTTACTCTACAGGGCTACAGACCAAGAGTTGGAAGGAGGAATTACACAGAATAGTTCTTAGAACGCAAGAACTAGGAGCAGAAGTATGCATTTTAGCCTCTTGAGCCTGCTCCACCTTTCAATATTATCATGGCTGACCTCATCATGGTCTCAACGCCACTGTCCTGCTCGTTCTCCGTAACTCCGTACGGAGTTAGTGGGCAGCACGGTACCATTGTGGATAGCACAATTGCTTCACAGCTCCAGGGTCCCAGGTTCGATTCCGGCTTCGGTCACTGTCTGTGTGGAGTCTGCACATCCTCCCAGTGTGTGCGTGGGTTTCCTCCGGGTGCTCCGGTTTCCTCCCACAGTCCAAAGATGTGCATGTTAGGTGGATTGGCCATGCTAAATTTCCCTTAGTGTCCAAAATTGCCCTTAGTGTTGGGTGGGGTTACTGGGTTATGGGGATAGGGTGGAGGTGTTGACCTTGGGTAGAGTGCTCTTTCCAAGAGCCGGTGCAGACTTGATGGGCCGAATGGCCTCCTTCTGCACTGTAAATTCTATGATAATCTATGAAACTCTTCAATCCATTACATATTTAAAATTTGTCTAACTCCTCAAATTTACTCACTATACCAGCATCCTCCACACTCTGGGGTAGCGAATTCCACAGACTCCCGGCCCTTTGGGAGAAGTAGTTTCTGCTCATTTGTTTTAAATTTGCTACCCCTTACCCTGAGACTATGACCTCTCGTTCTAGAATGCCCCACTGCCCCACAAGAGGAAACATCTGCTCCACGTCTACTTTATCCATACCTTTTATCATTTTATATACCTCAATTTGATCCCCTTCATCCTTCTAAACTCTAGAGAGTATAGGCCTAAACTGTTCAATCTCTCTTCATACGACAAACCCCTCATCTCTGGAATCAATCTAGAACCTCCTCTGAACTGCATCCAATGCCATTACATCTTTCCTCAAATAAGGGGACTTACTGTGCACAATACTCCAGGTGCGGTCTCACCAATGCCTTGCACAGTTGCAACAACACTTCCTTGCCTTTATACTCCGTTCTTTTTGCTCTAAATGCCAAAATTAAATTTGCTTTCTTTATTACTTGCTGTACCTGCATGCTAGTTTTCTGCAACTCATGCAGGACACCCAGATCCTTCTACACCAGAACACCCCAACGTGTCTCCCTATTTGGATAATAAGTTGCCTTTCCATTTTTCCGAACAAAATGGATGACCTCACATTAAACTCCATCAGCCACAGTTAGGCCCACTCACCTAACCTATCTATAACCATTTGTAAAGTTCTTATTTCCTCATTGCAATTTACTATCCCACCTATTCAGTGTCATTGGTAAATTTGGCTACAGAACCTTCTATCCCTGTACCAAGTCATTAGTACAGATTATAAATAGTTGAGGCCCAAGAACCAAACCCTGTGGCACCCCACAAGTTACATCTTGCCAACCAGAAAAAGACCCATTTATGCCGGCTGTCTACCATCTGTCCGTCAGCCAGTCTTCTGGATGTTATAAAATAGGACAATTTATCACAATAATGCTGTTGAACATCATTGGGAGATGATTTGATTCTCTTTTGTTGAAGATAGTCATTACCTTCCACCTGTGTGAAATGAATTTTATTTACCTGAATGTTGTCTGGATCTTGCTCCATGTGCAGATTGCTTCTGTATCGAAGGAGTTGAAATGGGTACTGAACATTTAAATTCAATTACCAGTTAATAACTCCATTTCTGTCCTTGATGGAAGGAAGGCCATTGAAGCAGCTGAAGGTGATTAGCTCGAGGACACTATCCTGAGGAACTCCTGCAGTTATGTCCTGGGGCTGAGATGATTGGCCTCAAACACTCACAGCTGTTTTCCTTTGTGCTAGGTATGACTCCAACCAGTGAAGAATTTCCCGGATTCCCATTGACTTCAATTTTGCCAGGCCTCCTTGATACCACGCTTAGCTAAATGCTGTCCTGTCATCTAGGGCAGTGATCTTCAAAGTTGGGGGCGTGACCCGTGGGCGTGTCTCGCGAGGGTCGCGGAGCTGTCCGTCGCAGCGTTCCAGTTTGCACAAATTCGCGCGCAACAGCCGCAGCAGCCGGCGTTTAACGATGCCGGCTGCGAGCGGCCTTTTTACCATATTAAAAAAATGCGGTCGCACTGCGCGTGCGTGCCCGATCATCGGTGCGCATGCTCAAAATTCTGCGCATGCGCAACGATGAGCGTGCACGCATGCGCAGTGCGGCCGCATTTTTTTAATATGGTAACAAGGCCGCTCGCAGCCGGCATTGTTAAAAGCCGGCTGCTGCTCGGTTCTTCTGAACGAAGCTAAGGCCGAGTTTCCCCCCCCGGCGACTAGCACCATTGGACCCACCTGCAGAGATCCAGCACCATGGCCTCCACCTCGGAACTCCCCTGTATCTACCGTGCGCTCATCCTGCACGGCGACGAGGTCACTGTCACCGCAGACAAACTCAATGCCCTGATTAAAACAGCTGGTGTAACCATTGAGCCTTTCTGGCCCAGTCTGTTTGCCAAGGCATTGGCTAATATTGATGTCAATAGTATGATCTGCTGGTGCTGGTAGCAGTGCCCCAGGTGCTGCAGCAGTTGTTTCCACCGCTGCCCCTGTCGCTGCTGAAGAGAAAAAAGAAGAGAAGAAACGGGAAGAATCTGAAGAGTCCGACATTATTACAATTTACAAAAAATAAATAAAAATTGAATATAGCAGCTGGCTGCTGTGGCTGAAGACCGCGAATTTGAGCAATCAGAGATGCAGAAGATTTTTTTTTTAAATTCTATGCAATCTTCCTGCCTGAGGGAAGCAGAGAGCAGGTCATGGCCCCCGAACGTCGCCATCACGTGCTTTGGGCGCGATTATGATTCCTCCATTTTGTCAGCAGCAAACAAGGTAAGAGAAAATGGTGGGTCGCGAATATCGGCCGGCTGGGTTGCGAAGGTTGGCTAGTGTTGATCCTGAAGGTCGGTCGGCGTGGGTTCCGAAGGTTGGCCAGTTGGTAAAAATGGGTCCCCGGAAAAAAAGTTTGAAAAAACACTGGTCTAGGGCTGTCACCTCTCACTCAACTCTTGAATTTGGCTCCTTTCCACGTGCCTGAGCACGTGCCTACGTGTGATGAGATTTGGTGTCGAGCACTTCTGGTGGAAAACAAACTGAACATCAGTGAGCAGATTATTGTCGTGCAAGTGCCACTTGATACGGCTTACATCTTCCATCACTCTTCGAATAGGTGGAAAATTGATGGGCCAGAAATTGGCCCGATTGATATTGTCCTACGTTTTGTGGACAGGATGTATCTGGGCAATTTCCCAGAATATCCAATGGATGTCTGTGTTGTAGCTGTTCTGGAGAACAAGTCTTCTTTAGAACTACAGCTGGGAAGTTGTTGAGGCTCCATAGCCTTGGGTTATGCAGTGCCTTCAGCCAATTCATGATACCATGTGAAGTGAATTGAATTGACTAAAACTAACATTCCAGATTCTGGTGAATCTCGGGAGGAGGCTAAGCATTTCTGACTGAAGATGGTTCTACCTGACATGGGGACAAATCCTTTATATAAAGGTCTTCTGTTTCAATTGCTTGGTGAATTTCATAATATAGTTGCATCCAGCAGGTCTTGGAACAATGCAGTGCACCTGGGAATTGGAGCTAAGCCAACTTCATGCATGGGCACACTTGTGACACACAATGCTTTGCCTAAGCCAGTTCAGTGTGCTTAGTGAGCAAGAGGAATTGCCCATCTGTTGCCAGATTTTAAGATCAATCAAAATCTTGGGTCTGCATTGTATTCACTCCTCTAAAGTTTGAAATGCTTACCTTGGAAATGGAAACTGATGCGAGGAATGTGCTCTTGTGTATTCATGCTTCTTCTTAGTTGAAAGAATTTGATACATGTACTGATGACATCATCATCGGCAGTTTGGATGGGCTAACTCCGTCTAGTCTAGCAGCCTGTGGACAAGACACCTTTCCAATAAAGCTCTTGATTGTACCTTCATGGTCTACAAGCCTATCCTTTAAAAATACCACAAAGAAACTGGTAATTAGAGAGTTGATCCACACTGCAAGCACCCTAGAAAGAACTGCAGAAATCTGGTCGAGTAAGTAAAACCACCACTCCATGCTGCAGCCATCCATAAAGGGATTAAGAAGATAAAAACATCACGCAACACCATGGAGAGGTGCCAGATAGTAACAGCAACCATCGAGGAACCAAATTGTGAACAAAGATTTCGGTGAAAACAGCATCAAAAAAAGCTTGCCACATGCTCTGCCTGGAAAGTTCTGGAACTGTGAACCATCTCCTGTGAGTAGCAAGTAAAGTAACAAATACCCTGCAATAATTGATTGAGAGATGGGGAGGTTTGAAATACCCCTTGCAAAACTCTGAAAGGAACAAGCTGAGCTCAGGGTTATCTTGTTTGAAAGGAAAAAAGTGAGGTAGTGCTAAAACTTTGTGGCACATTTGTGTTTGCGTAAGCCTTCCCAAAATGGTGGGTGTCTTTGACACCAGAGGACCAAATAATGAATGCATCGAGCGCTGGAGCTCATACACAAATAATTTGTCCAGGTGACCAAAATTGTGGCGGACATAGTAGTCCCGATCTTCCTGAGCACGATGGAGGGAACATTCAATTTCCTGCGAAGTATGGTGAAACCAGGCTCGAAAACGTATGATGAGAGTCTGGAGATATTGCAGGGCCATTTCTCACCTAAACGCTTGGTCATTGCTGAGAGGTTCAGATTCCACAAACCTATCCAGCAAGAAGGTGAATCAATCACACATTTCGTATCTACTTTAAAGAAATTAGCTGAATACTGTGAATTTGACAGTGTCTTTAATGAAACCATTAGAGACCGTCCAGTGTGTGAGTTAAGAAGTGTAGCTATCCAGAAAAGGTTGTTAACAGAAAGCAACTTAGCTCTAAAGAAGGCTTTGGAAGTTGCTATCTCTATGGAACGAGCAGCTAAGGAAGCACAGCAATTAAGCTTGAGCTCAAAATCCATAAAATGTCGGCTGAGCCCCAAGCACCGATGTGCAAAAACTGGGCAGTAGTTTGCTGGATTAAAGATGCAAAATGCTGGAATTGTGGTGAAAAGGGGCACATCGAACGTGCATGTTGGAGAAAGAAACGATAAGCTTCAAACAAGAACTATAAAAAGCAAGAACCAAATACATCAAGTGAAAACCGAATAGAGGGAAGAGTATTCATGAGATACGAAAAGGACGCAAAAAGGCACCAGAGTCACAGACAACAACCATCGTTGAACGTATTGACCATTGCGGGTGGACCAAACCGTTACTGGGTCACTTCTTTACTGGACGGACAACCGGTTAAAATGGAGGTGAACACTGGTACTACGGTTTCATTGGTGCCAGAAACTGTTTACCAAAAGAAACTTTGACATATCACCTTGAAACCCTCAAAGGTAATACTCAAAACTTATCGGAGAACTGGTTCCGTTGAGGGGACCATATCAATGTAAATATCCAGTTAAATAGATAGCCCGCAGAAGCAGACTTAAAGGTAATTATTTATTAAATGTTGTTAAAGGTAACTATCCAGTCCTAATGAGGAGAACCTGGCTGGAGAGAATCCAGCTAAGTTGGGCCAAGGTAAATCTCATATCAGATGCTGAAGTAGGCCCAATCAAAAGCCCAAAGGAACAGAAAGTAGCAGTTGGTGAAAAAAATCTAAAAGCAGCTGTGGCCATGGCTCAGACTTGTAGTGCTGGGACCAAGACTACAAAGGCTCAGCATATTGTAACAAATGTGGTTCAGGATCGAGAAATAAAAGGATGAAGAGCTTACGGAAGATGCACATGAATGCTTTGACAAAGATGAAGGTCAAAAGTATACTGAAAAACGCGGCGAAAATGTCCAGTATGCATTTATGTGTTCCCTTTGTAAATTCTGAACCTCAGAGGAACAGGAAATTGAGGCACCTGACCATTAGAAAACACTCTAGTTCATTGGAAAGAACATTTAGTTTGGAAAAAGATTGCTGACCGTAAACAACAGGAACAAAAGTCAGCACAGAAACACATGAAGGATGTTTGGATGGGAGTCGCTCCAAATAACCAAATGAAAAAGAGTTGGAGCTGCTCAGAGTGCAGATTGCAACACCAATATTCCTTTCCTGTTTGAATCTGTACAGCAGCATCTGAAGTCCACTGAACACATCAACAGCAAGAAGAATTACCACAACCTGACTCTGGTTAACAATCCAACCCTGAAGGCTAAATTTGATATGTTCTTAAAGGGTGAGAACCCTTTTGGAAATCCTCAGGAGCAATAGCTTCAACTAGATAGTTTAGAAGTTGTATTCCAGAAACTAGACCTAAAACGCGAGGGTGAATGCAGTGAGAATGAAACCCTGAAGGGAGAGGCTCGGGGTCTGATGGAGGCCATGATCTGGAGAAGACATTGCAGAGGCTGTGCCATGAGATTCAGGTAAAGAAGGCCCTGCTATGCAGCCTGGAAAGGCAGTGGTTGGCAACTAAATTGACAGCCTGGGGCAAGAACGAAAGAACGAGCCTCTGATGTGAAAGCCCTGAAAAAGCAGCTGAATCAGGTTGTACAACTTGAGAGCAGGGCTAAACGCCACATTTTTCCTAATGGTCAATAAGTATTTAAAAAAAAAAAAAAAAATTTAGAGTACCCAATTTTTTTTTTCCAATTAAGGAGCAATTTAGCGTGGTCAACCACCTAACCTGCACATCTTTGGGTTGTGGGGGTGAAACCCACGCAGACTTGAGGAGAATGTGCAAACTCCACACGGACAGTGACCCAGGGCCGGGATTCGAACCCGGGTCCTCAGTCCCGCAGTCCCAGTGCTATCCACTGCACCACATGCCGCCCACAAGGTCAAGAAGTATTGACCAGGATCTATACGACCAGTGAAAAGTGAATACATGTATTAGCACAGACAGGACTAGTCTCCTACACCAGTGTTTTTCAAATTTTTTGGCGACCGGCCGACCTTCGCAACCCACGTCGACCGACCTTCACGACACGCTGACTGACCTTCGTGACATGTGCCATGTTCCCTTACATTTTAATGTGAAAACTCTTAATGCTTTGTCGTAACAATCTTACTTGAATCCGGTTCAAAGGAGCAGAGGGAAGTGCGCATATCAGGTGTCGACATCAGCCAGTTCTTGTGTAGGTCATCATGATGGACATAGCAACAAAATGCCTGTTTTGCTCAGCACTGGATACTCGGAGATGCTACACCAGAATGCTGACAGCCTCGAGGGCATTGGCGAATTTTTAATGTGGCATTACAGGCAAGCTGCAATTTGGAGTCAGCTCTAATTAACAACTAACTCTGTGGTCTCATCCTGAAAAATAATTTTCTCACATCACTTCTCTTTCAAATTCTGAAACTTCCCTCATTTGCTAGTATGTCCATGCATCCAACCCACATGGGCTTTACCTCTTTATTTGCATTGTCACAACTGACAAAACCACACCTCAAGAAATCGTCTTTATACTTCTTTGTTCCAAGTTAAGTTTGTTTTTTTCAGGGCCGTTAACCAGAGGTCCTGGAGCTGTAACACTACCATTGCTCTGTCCTGCCCTGGACTCTCCTGTGCAGCTCTCTCCAGTGGATTCTGTTGTGAGATCCTGTCCAACAGGTAAACTGCCTACTTGAGTCTCTTGCCATCTCTTACTTTTAAGAAAATCATTGATCTTCACAGTTCACTTGCCTTGCTTGCTTGCCAGCAGCTGCAAAATCGAAGCAACTCTGCTCCCTGCTTTGGTGCCAAAAGCATGTCGCTGGACGGCGCTTCTCATCAATTCTACATGCTGGTTGCATGACCCGCTCTCTGCTGCCACGATAGGCTGGAAGACTCCACACAGCCTCATCATGTATCTCCATTTAAAAGGTAGCAGCCACTGCAATTCTCGATGTAATAGCCAGTAGCAGCTGTTGGGTGCTTCTCCCGCGATCAGGAGCACCATGGGAACAGCGGGATCGATTGCTCTGCGACCCTACCAACACCCACCCGCGGGTCACGATCCTGACTTTGAAAAACCTTGGGCTGGATTCTCCACCCCGCCACACCACTTTTCAGCCTCGACCCGCCGGTGGGATTCCGTTATGCCGGCCAGTCAATGGTGTTCCCCATTGTGGGGCAGCCCCACGCCGTCGGGAAACCCCCGGGCGCTGGCAAAACTGAGCATCCCGCCGCCGGAGAATCCCATCCCTTGTCTTACACCATTAAACTCAGGATGTTGTATAGGGAAGGCATGCTGACCAACTTTTAGCAGCTAGAACAAGGTTGCCAGAGACCGACTCAAGCAAGAGTCCACAACAAACTGTGCCAAGTGAAGACCTGTACATACCTGGTAACCTGAAGAACTATGGAAGACAGTATATCAGTTGAGGACGTTTCAACACCGACTCAACCTTCAAATCCATGGTCGACTCCGGTTGAGGCAAGAACAGACAATGTTCAAAGGCTTTTTTGAAATAATATTTTATTAAGGTATTTGAAATTTTTTTATAACAGTAACAAAAACAATGACATCAACATGGTAAAATAAACATTTCACCCCCCCCCCAGCCCAATCTTCACACCTCAACCATACGACAACAATCCGCCCCCCCCCCCCCTCCCCCCCACCTTGGAATACTGCATCTGCTGACATTTTTAATTATTCCCGAGAAAGTCGACGAACGGCTGCCACCTCCGGGGGAACCCTGACAGTGACCCTCTTAAGGCGAACTTTATTTTCTCAAGACTGAGAAACCCAGTCATGTCACTAACCCAGGACTCTACACTCTGGGGGCTTCGAGTCCCTCCACAATAATAAGATCCGTCTCCGGGCTACCAGGGCGGCAAAGGACAGGACGTCTGCCTCTTTCGCCCCCTGAGCTCCAGGATCTTCCGACACTCCAAAGATCACTATCTCCGGCCTCGACACCACCCATGTTTTTAGCACCATGGACATTGCCTTATCAAAACCCAGCCAAAACCCAAGCTTCTGGCATGCCCAAAACATGTGGACATGATTTGCTGGGCTTCCCGCGCACCTTGTACACCTATCCTCTACCCCGAAAAACTTGCTCATCCTAGCCACCGTCATGTGTGCCCGATGGACTACCTTAAATTGTATCAGGCTAAGCCTGGCACACGATGAGGAGGTATTAACCCTGCTTTGGGCATCCGCCCATAGACCCGCCTCTCTCTCTCCTCCTAGCACGTCCTCCCACTTGCCCTTAAGCTCCTCCACCGGAGTTTACTCTGCCTCCGAAAGCTCCTGGTAAATATCCAATACCTTCCCCTCTCCCACCCAGGTACTGAAAACTACTCTATCCTGTATCCCTCGTGGCGGCAGCAGCGGAAAGGCCGGAACCTGTTTTCTCAGGCAGTCGCGCACCTGCAAATACCTAAAACCATTCCTTGCTGGCAATTTCAATTTATCCTCCAAAGATTTCAAGCTGAGAAAGCCCTCATCTATAAATAGATCGCCCATCCTTCTAATTCCTGCCCTCTGCCAACTCCAGAAACCGCCATCTAGTCGACCCGGTACAAACCTGTGTTTGTTATAAATCGGGGTCCAAATCGATGCTCCCTCCACCCTCTTGTATCTCCTCCACTGCCCCCACATCCTCAGAGCCGTCTCTCCCACCTGACTTGTGGAGTATCGGGCCGGCGAGAATGGCAGAGGTGCCGTTACCAATGCTCCCAGACTGGTGTCTTTACATGACGCCGCCTCCATCTGCCCCCATGCAAACCCCTCCCCCATTACCCACTTCCTAATCATGGCTATATTAGCCGCCCAGTAGTGATTGCAGAAGTTCGGCAGCGCCAATACCCACCCTCCCCCTGACCGCGCTCCTGCAACACTTTCTTCGCTCGTGGGGTTTTACTCGCCCACAGAAAGCCGAAATAACCTTATTCTCCCGCTTGAAAAAGGCCTTAGGGATGAAGATGGGGAGGCACTGAAAGACTAACAGAAATCTGGGGAGGACCGTCATTTTCCGAACCCGCCTTTTCCAGTTCCTAGATGCTCTTAACACCATGGCCAATGGCTCTATGGCCAGAGCAAACAGTAACGGGGAGAGGGGGCACCCTTGCCTCGTCCCTCGGTGTAATGCAAAATACCCCGACCTCAGCCAGTTCGTACGCACACTTGCTACTGGTGCCTGATAGAGCAACCGCACCCAGTCAATAAAGCTCTCACCAAACCCAAACCTCCCCAGCGCTTCCAAACGGTAATTCCACTCCACCCGATCAAAAGCCTTCTCCGCATCAATCGCTACCACCACCTCTGCCTCCTCTCCTTAGGAGGGCATCATAACATTTAGAAGCCTTCGAACATTGTCCTTGAGTTGCCTGCAATTAACAAATCCCATCTGGTCTTCCCCTATCACCCCCGGGACACAGTCCTCTATCCTTGTGGCCAGTACCTTAGCCAGCAGTTTGGCATCCACATTCATTAGAGAAATCGGCCTGTATGACCATCATTGCTCCGGATCCTTATCCCTTTTCAAGATCAATGAAATCGAGGCCTGCGACATTGTTGGGGGGAGGACTCCCTTCTCTCTTGCTTTGTTAAATGTCCTCCCCAGCAGTGGGCTCAATATCTCTGAAAACTTCTTATAGAATTCCACCGGGTTCTCCTCAACGTGGACGCGAAGCTGTTAGTGAAGGTGTTGGCTACCAGAATTGAGGACTGTGTCCCGGGGGTGATTCACGAGGACCAGACGGGTTTTGTTAAGGGAAGGCAGCTGAATACCAATGTGCGGAGGCTCCTTAACGTAATCATGATGCCTGCAGTGGAGGGGGAAGCGGAGATAGTGGCGGCGATGGACGCGGAGAAGGCCTTAGATAGGGTGGAGTGGGGGTACCTTTGGGAAGTGTTGAGGAGGTTTGGGTTCAGGGAGGGGTTCATTAGTTGGGTTAGGCTACTTTACGAAGCCCTGGTGGCGAGTGTGGCCACGAATCGGAGGAGGTCGGAATACTTTCGGCTGTACCGGGGGACGAGGCAGGGGTGCCCCCTATCCCCCTTGCTGTTTGCATTGGCAATTGAGCCTTTGGCTATGGCTCTAAGGGAGTCCTGGAACTGGAGGGGGCTGGTCCGGTGGGGAGAGAACACCGGGTATCGTTGTATGCCGATGACCTGTTACTGTATGTGGCGGACCCAGTGGAGGGGATGCCGGAGGTGATGCTGATCCTTGGGGAGTTTGGGGACTTTTCCGGGTATAAGCTCAACGTAGGGAAGAGTGAGCTCTTCGTGGTACACCCAGGGGACCAGGGAAGGGGGATAGACGAGCTTCCACTGAAGAGGGCGGAAAGGGGTTTTCGGTACCTAGGGATCCAGGTGGCCAGGAGCTGGGGAGTCCTATACAAGCTCAACTTGACAAGGCTGGTGGAGCAGGAGTTTAAAAGGTGAGATATGCTGCCACTCTCCCTGGCGGGTAGGGTACAGTCGGTGAAGATGACGGTGCTCCCGAGGTTCCATTTTATATTCCAATGCCTCCCCATCCTGATCCCCAAGGCCTTTTTTAAGCGGGTCAGTAGGAGCATCATGGGATTTGTGTGGGCAAAAAAGACCACTAGGGTGAGAAGGGTGTTTCTGGAGCAGAGTAGGGACAGAGGCGGGTTAGCGTTACCTAATCTGTGTGGGTATTACTGGGCTGCCAATGTGGCGATGATACGCAAGTGGGTAATGGAGGGGGAGGGGCAGCGTGGAAGAGGCTGGAGATGGCATCCTGTGTGGGCACGAGTCTGGGAGCGCTGGTGACAGCACCGCTGCCGCTCCCGCCGACTAGGTACACTACGAGTCCAGTGGTGGCGGCGACTTTGAAAATTTGGGGGCAGTGGAGATGCCACAGGGGTGAGATAGAGGCTTCGGTTTGGTCCCCGATCCGGGAGAACCATCGGTTCCTCCCTAGGAAAATGGATGGAGGGTTCCTGAGCTGGCACAGGGCAGGAATTAGAAGGATGGGGGACCTGTTTTTAGATGGGCTGTTTGCGAGCCTTGGGGCGCTGGAGTAAAAATTTGGGCTTCCCCCCGGATATGCCTTCCGGTACATGCAGGTAAGGATGTCGTAAGACGGCAGGTGAGGGAGTTCCCGCTGCTTCCAGCACTCGGGTTCCAGGATAGGGTGCTCTCGGGGGTGTGTGTTGGAGAGGGCAGGGTCTCGGCGATCTACCAGGAGATGCAGGAGGAGGAGACCTCGATGGAGGAGCTAAAGGGTAAATGGGAGGAGGAGCTTGGAGAGGAGATAGACGAGGGTGCGTGGGCGGACGCCCTGGGTAGGGTTAATTCTTCCTACTCTTGCGCCAGGCTTAGCCTGATACAATTTAAGGTTCTTCACAGAGCGCATATGACCGGGGCGAGGCTGAGCGGGGTCTGTGCAAGGGTTATCCAGGTGGTGGCAACCGTTCCTAGACTTTCTAGCGGAGCGTTAGGAGGTGGTCAGCAGCAGCAGCAACAACCCAGAGGGGGGGGGGGGGGTGTACTTTGTGTTTATTATTGCTTAATGGGGGAATTTGTGATGTAGTTGTAAGATGTTTATTTATGTGTTCTTTGTTTTTCTTTTTTCTGTAAGGGGTGGGGGGGGGGGGGGTTGTTGAAAATGTAAATATTTGAATAAAAATATTTCTTTAAAAAAAAAAGAATTCCACTGGGTAGCCGTCAGGTCCCGGGGCCTTGCCCGACTGCATGCCCTCCAGCCCTTTGATTATTTCCACAATCTCAATTGGGGCACCCAGCCCCTCCACCAGGTCCTCCTCCACCCTCGGGAACCTCAACTGATCTACAAATTGCCTCATCCCCTCCACCCCAGCCGGGGGTTCTGACTCATATAATTTACTATAAAAGTCCTTAAGCGCCTCGTTCAACCCCGCTGGGTCCAGGACAGTATTACCGTCTCTACTCTTTACCTATCTCCCTGGCTGCCTCTTTTTTCCTGAGCTGGTGCGCCAACATTCTGCTTGCCTTTTCTCTGTACTCATAGATCGCCCCCCTTGCCTTCCTCAACTGTTCCACCGCTTTCCCTGTGGTCAACAGCCCAAACTTCACCTGTAACTCCGCTGCTCTCTCAGTAGCCCCGCATCCGGGGCCTCCGAGTATCTCCTGTCCACCTGGAGTATCTCCTCAACTAACCTATCCCTCTCAGCCCGTTCCACCTTTTCTCTGTGGGCCGGTATCGAGATTAATTCCCCTCTTGACTACTGTCTTCAAAGCTTCCCAGACCGTCGCTGCAGAGACCTCCCCCGTATCATTTGTTTCCAGGTAGTTCTGGATGGACTTGTTAACCCGCCCACAGATCACCTCGTCCGCTAGCATCCCCACATCCAGTCTCCACAGCGGGTGTTGCCCACTCTCCAAACTAACCCGTAGATCCACCCAGTGCGGGGCATGGTCCAACACTGCAATTGCCGAGTACTCAGTATCCACCACCTTTGGTATTAGAGCCCTGCTCAGAACAAAAAAGTTGATGCGAGAGTATACCTTGTGGACATGTGAAAAAAAGGAAAACTCCTTCATCCTCGGCTGCGCAAACCTCCATGGGTCTACTCCCCCCAACTGTTCCATAAAACCCTTCAATTCCTTTGCTGCAGCCGGTCTCCTCCCTGTCCTGGATTTTGACCGGTCCAATTCCGGATCAATGACTGTATTGAAGCTTAACACCTGTCCACCCCCCACTACGCTGACTATGTTCAAACTCAAAACATCAAAGGTTACAGTCACCATGTAACAGAATACGCCCATGGTTCTCCGACAGCTGAAAAGTCTAAATTATTGACTGTTGTGTTTGTTAATTGTTTTAAAATGTTAACATTAGACTGTGTTTCATTATCGGAACCTCTGATGTAAAAAAGGGTTAGGTGGAGTTATGGGGTAGGGCGGCAGAGCATCAGTGCAGACTCAATGGGCTGAATTGCCTCCTTCTACACTGTAGGGAATCTATGATTCTAAAGGGGGAGAAAAGCGTTGCCCATTCAAGTCTGTTCCGAGTTGGAACGAACATCAGGTTAAGGGTTCGATCACGTGACATACTGATGGCATCATCAACAGTTTAGTCCAGTAACCTACAGAGAAGACACCTTTCCAATAACACTCTTGTTTGTTTGTACCTTTTGAAGTCTGCAAGCCTATCTTTTAAAAATACCACATGCATGCCACTGGTTAATGGCTTTCAACCAAAGCAAAAAGGGTATTCATGAAAGTTTGAGATTGGATATGGATAAGAATGTGTTGCTAAGTTTAGAAAAAGATCCTCAAATGAATTAGGATATTGGACCAACATTATGGATGTTTTGAAAATTCTTGTACAAAAATGTAGGGCTTTATTATGGCTTCACTTTTATATGCAGACGTGATAGGAAAGAAAAGACACATTTGCATTTATATAGGGCATTATCTCCATATTTATAGATCTTTATTCCTCTTTTATTAATTCAAGGCATGTGGGCTTTGCCAGCTCGGCCAGCATTTATTGCCCATCCCTAATTTCCCTTGAGAAGGTGGTGGTGAGCTGCCTCCTTGAACCACCGTTGTCCATATGTGATAGGTACTCCTACAATGCTGTTAGGGATCGGGTTCCAGGATTTTGACCCAGTGACAGTGAAGGAACAGCGATGTATTTCCAAGTCAATATAGTGTGTGGCTTGGAGGTGAACTTCCAGGTGGTGGTCCCGTGCTTCAGACATCAGTCCTTCTATGTGGTATTGGTCGTGAGTTTGGAAGTTCCTGTCGTGCATCTTTTAGATAGTACACACTGCTGCTACTGTTACCACTGTGCGCCAGTGGTGGAGGGAGTGAATGCTTGTGGATGGGGTGCCAAACAAGCAGGGTGCTTTGTCCTGCATGTTATCAAGAGTGTTGCTGAAGCTGCACTTATCCACTCAAGTATTCCATCACATTCCTGACTTGTGCTTTGTAAATGGTGGATAGGCTTTGGGGAGCCGGGAGGTAAGTTGCTCGGCACAGGATTCTGAGATTGGCTTGCTCTTACAGCCACAGTATTTGTATGGCTAGTCCAGCCAGTTGCTAGTCAAGGTAACTCCCAGGATGTTGACAATGGCAATGCAATTGTATGTCAAGGGGTGATGGTTAGATTCTCTCTTGTTGGAGATGGTCATTGCCTGGCACTTGTATGGAGGGAATGTTACTTGCCACTTGACCTCCACAATATCCAGGTTTGGACAGACTTGTTGCATTTGGACATGGGATGCTTCATTGTCTGAAGAGTCATGAATTTGTGCTGATGTTGCGCAGACATCAGCAAACATTCCCACTTCTGACCTTAGGATTCAGGAAGATCATTGATGTTGCTGAAGATGGTAGGGCCCTACTCTGAGGATCTCCTGTAGTTCTGGAATTTAGATGTTTGACCTCCAACAACCACAACCACCTTCTTTTGTGCCAAGTATGACTCCAACCAGCAGAGAGTCTTCTCCCTGATTTCCATTGACCACAGATATGCTAGGACTCTGTGATGCCATACTTAGTCAAATGGTGCCTCGCTGTCAGCAGCAATCATTCTCGCCTCACTTCAGATCTTTTGGAGCAAGGCTGTAATTAGGTCAGGATCTGAGTGACCCTAGCAGGATCTAAATTAAGAATCAGTAAGCAGATTATTGCTATGCAACTGCCTCTTGATAGCACTGTTGATGCACCGTTCCATCACTTTACTGCTGATCAAGGCTAAACTGATGGGGCAGTAATTGGCTGGGTTGGATTTATCCTGCTTTCTGTTTATAGGACATACCTGGGCAGTTTTCCATATTGATGGGTAGATGCCAGTGTTGTAGCTGTACAGGAACAATGTGGCTAAGTGAGCAGCAAGGTGCAGAGCACAGGTCTTCAGTACTATTGCTGGGGTATTGTCAGGGTTCATAGACTTTGCAGTTTCCAGTGCCTTCAGCTGTTTCCTAATATCATCTGGAGTGAATCGAATTAGCTGACGACTGACATCACTGACACCTGTGATGCTGGAGACCTCCAGGGGAGGCAGAGATGGATCATCCACTTAGCACTTGTGGCTGAAGATTGTTAGAAATGCTTCAGCCTTATCTTTTGCACTGATGTACTGGGCTCGCCCATCATTAAGGATGGGCATATTTGTGGAGCCTCCTCCTCCGGTGAGTTGTTCAATTGTCCACCACCATTCAGGACGGGTTGTGGCAGGTCATCAGAACTTCGATCTGATCCGTTGGTTATGGAATCACTTAGTTCTTTTGCTAGCTTTTTTGCACGTATATAGTCCTGTGTTGTAGCTTCACCAGATAGAACCTAATTTTTAGGCATGCCTGATCCTGCTTCTGGCATGGCCTCCTGCACTCTTTATTAAAGCAGGGTTGATCCCCTGGCTTGATGATAATGGTAGAGTGGGAGGTATGCAGGGTCATGAGGTTATAGATTCTGGTTGAGTTCAATTCTGCTGCTGCTGATGGCCCACAGCATCTCAACAATGTCTAGTCTGGAGTTGCACGATCTGTTCCAAAGCTATCCCATTTAGCAAGATGGGAGTGCCACACAGTATGAAAGAGGGTATCCACACTGTGAAGATTTAACTTTATAACTGCAAGGACTGTGTGGAATTCACTCCTGCAGATATAGTCATGGACAGATGCATTTGCGGCAGGCATGTTGGTAAGGATGAGGTCAACTATGTCTGTCCCTCTTGTTGGTTCCTTCATTACCTGCCACAGACCCAGTCTAGCAGCTACATCCTTTAGAACTCTGCAAGCTCAAATCTGTAGTAGTGCTATTGAGTCACTCTTGGTGGTGGACATTTTAAGCCCCCCACCCAAAGTACATTCTGTGCCCTTGCTACCCTCTATGCTTTCGCCAAGTGATATTCAGCATGGAGGAATACTGATTCATCAGTTGATGTGGGAGTGGTATGTGGTAACCAGCAGGAGGTTTTCTTTCACATATTTAAAAATAAATAAATTTAGAGTACCCAATTAATTTTTTCCAATTAAGGTGCAATTTAGCGAGGCCAATCCACCTACCCTGCGCATCTTTGGGTTATGGGGGCGAAACCCACGCAAATACAGTGCAAATATGCAAACTCCACACGGACTGTGACCCAGGACCGGGATCAAACCTGGAACCTTGGCGCCATTCCCATGTGTAACATAGTGTCATGAGACTTCATGGAGTGCAGAGCCACTGTTGAGGACTCCCAGGCAACTCCCTCCTGACTGTATATGACTGTCCCACCATCTCTCCTGGTTCTGTCCTGCTAGTAGGGCAGGGCTTTGTCAGGGATGGTGATGGTGGTATCTGGGACATTGTAAGGTATAATTCTGAGAGTATGACTGTGTCAGGATTTGGTGAGAGTCTGAGAGACATTTCTCCCAATCTTGTCGCAACCCCCCAGATGTTAATAAGGAGGGCTTTGCAGGGTAGACATTGTTGGGTTTGTTGTCATTTCCGCCGCCTAGGTTGATGCCGGGCGGTCCGTCCAGTTCATTCCTTTTAGCTGTTACGATCCCAGCATTGTTACTACTGGGCAAGTCAGACCCCAGAATGAAACCGGGTTCATAGATCCTAACTTTTATTTTCTGTTTAGGTGCACGGAAGCTGGCTACGGAACAGAGTCACAGGAATCAGCTGATAAACTTTTCGCAAAAGAATAAAACATTTATTAAACAAGAAAAGATGACCTATCTGACACTACTTCTTCACCACACTGTACCTTTACAGATATATACATATTTGTAAGGCTAACTCGAGTTACAAAATCTATTTTATACTCTAATGTTTCAGGAAATACACTGTCCATGTAAACCAATAGGGAAACTGGTCAGATACCCGCACTCTGAAACCAAGTGACAGATGTTACCCAAAACAACTTCTATGGATTTCTCAGTCATTCCCCCTGCAGACTCTTGTCACATTGAGAGCCAACTGGTCTCACTGGAACTCTTTCTTTCACACAAGGTGTCCAATCTCCACTCTCAAAGAACATGCCCAGTGTCGCAGGATAAAGCAGTGCATAATTCACCCTAACAGCCTGGAGACATTTTCTCACTTCATTGAAACCTCTATTCTTATGCTGCATTGCCACTAAGAATTCATGGAAGAAAGAGACACTCGCTCCCTCGTAGAGTCAGTTCCTATCATGCCTAACCACTTCCAACACTCCCTGTAAATCTCCAAAGTTATGAAATTGGATAATTACAGGTTGGGACGTTGATTGTCCCCTCGGCCTCAAAGACAGGGTATGGTGTGTTTTTTACAACTTAACACATCCGTATCCAGCTTAAGAAAGCATGGCAGCAGTTCTCAAAGAATTTAATGGGGAACTTGCCCTCCTCTCCTTCTGGCAAACCAATGAGCCAGGCATTTCTCTTGTGACCTCGGATTTCCAGATCCTCCAGGATTTCAGACATACCACAAAGCTGGGTTTCCAAGGATTTCAGGTGGGCTGTTGCATTTCGACAGACCAGATTCTCTCTTCTGTTTCATCGAGCCCCATATTAGTGTTCTGCAGCTCAGTCTCATTAGCACTAATATTCTGAGCCAACAAGCCTAATTTATAGTCAATGATTTTAATGATGTTCACAGTCATCATTTGCCGTGCCTTCGAGAACAGAGCTTGTTTGAGGATCAGGCAGTCATATTGAGAAGTCGGCTCCACCCCACTTCCATCCGACTGCTTCCTTTTATTGACAATCCTTTCTGGATTCCTCGGCATTTTTTCAACACTGCTTAGCCATACGATGGAGTATTCACTCCTGGATTAGGTAAGTATGTGCCGTGTAAACAGGATAAATGAGAGGATTCAAGGATGAGTAGCGCCAGAGACCACGGAAATGCTGCTGTTCCTGTGCCTGCATCACGTGATTTTCCAACTCCGTGTTTCTTAATACACTTGTCTAACAAAGTATCAACACCAATCCTGAAAATTTCAATTGATCAAACATATACAGCCTTTGGCTGTGAGGAGTCATTTCACTAGCTTGTATGTGAAAAAGTGCTTGTTGATGCCCCTCCTGAATAACCTCGTTCAAGATTAAATTTTGATTCCCTCACCAGAGGAAATAGTTTCTCTATATATACTTCATTAAATATCTTCATAATTTTCAATAAATCAATTAGATTACCCCACAACTATTTAAACTCCTCATTCTCCTCTAAATATCTTCCAAGGTCTATCATCTACCATATTGTAGACTATATGCTGGTTGTGGTCTGGCCAAGACTTTGTACGGAAAATAACATTGTATGGTTATATTGAATATTTTTATATAAAATCATTCTAATAATACATATAAATGCTCTCTTTTGCCTTCAGATTATTGAGGTACAGTAAAGGAGCTTTACTTTGTGCTATACCTAAACTGGGAGAATTTGATACTGTGCCAAAAGTGAAAAAATATTTAGTTCTTCAGCCCTAACGTCCCTCAACCTGATGAATGTAACCAAAACAAAACATTCCATCAGTACAGTGAACATTTTGTTTAGGTGGTTAATTGTAACAAACTCTTAAGTTTCTGCAAGCATGCCAGCACTGCAGAAGGCTTTTAAATTATTTTTTAAAAAGCTTTTTCGATTGATAATTGTGTGCAGTCCTACTTGCTGACATTTTTTAAAATGGTCTTTCCATGGAGTAATTTCGTAAGCATGGAGTCAGAAATTCTCGTACGGAAGAGGTCAATTTGAACTTTTGTCAGCATAAACTGCAGCCTTCTACCTTAATTACATTTCTCTGTCTCTCCATTATTTTATATCCTTCCTTTTAATTATTTAATTATGTTCAAATGATGCTAAAATGAGTCTTTGTGGTAAAACATTTAATGTTCATCCTCAATGTGAGGATTTCGTTTGGACTTTCACTTCATTCTTCTACCGATAAATACTGAGTCTGTGCCTGCTTGCTATTGATGTACTATTTAAATGTGTAATGGATTAAACTGATTATTTATTTACAGAATGGAATGATTTTCCACCCTAAATCCAACAAGTGTATTACTGCTTATCACACTGCTGAAGGACGGATGGATGTGGAAATGAGAACTTGCAATTCACAGGACAATAATCAAATCTGGCATTTTGAATAGAAAGGATTATTCACAATTTCCAGAGAAAACCTACAAAATACTTTGACCTATGTACCTGGCAAAGGGAAATCAATGCTAAATGAGCAGTTAATATTTAACGCACTGAAGCTAAATGCAGATTGTATCACCGTGGTGCCTAACAAATTGATGTGAAACATCAGAGGTGGGTGGGTTGGAGGGGGACGCTCGGATGATGTAGATTTTGTCCATTTTTGAACGTCAGTCATTTTGTGTAGTGTTTCTTCATGATGTCCCATTCAAGGTTTTTCTCTAAATAGACATTTGGATTTTTTTTTCCCTTCCCTGATCACTGCATCATGTAACTGAAACTAACCAAACTACTCTTGGGATTTAAAGAGTCCATGTTGCCATGTGGTTTGCACAATTTTGCATGATTTGCTTTTCTATAATTTTTAAAGAAGGGAAGAAAGGATTGCAGGCTTCAATCTAGACTAAATGAAACAATTCAGTTTCAGAATGTAAAGAGAAATTTTAGATGTTAAATTTGTACAGAATTTATGAAATGTGGTTTACAATACAAATGATCATATTATAAAATACAAATGGTAAAAGGGATAAGTGGTATGTTGGGCACTTAAAATACAGGAATAAAGGGATGGAACAACTTACGCAGGTAAAAGGAATGCAGGAGATAATCTACTGTCTTTTTGAATTCTGTATGAATAAATTTTTGTTTTTTAAAAAAAAATCATCTTTTACTGCTGAATGCAAAAACAAAATACTGTGGATGCTGTAAATTTGATATAATTGACACATTTATGTAAAAATCACTATGCTTCTATTTGTTTGTGTAGTCTTACTCCAATTGCACTTTTTTAACCTTGCTGGAAATTGTAAAACCTTTAGACCACAAGGCTTCACGAGAAGCCAGAACAAATCTGATGATTTCATTCTTGTTTGCTTATTAATGTGAATAGAGAATATTTAATCGATGGACAGAACAAATCAATTGGCATCACCGAATATTAGAATGTAGGATACATGCCCACAATCATCTCAACCATCAACAATCGGGAAGCAACTCCCACAACCTGTAACTCCTGTCCTTAATTACCTGGTGCTACAGAACCGGGAGGTCCCAGGTTTGATCCCGTTTCTATGCTAATGCTTAAAGTAGATAAATCCTCACACCTGGATGAGATCTATCGGCTGTTGAGGGAGACAAGGGAGGAGATATCGGGGGCATTGGCAATAATTTTCAAATCTTCTCTGGCCGTGCGTGAGTTGCCAGAGGACTGGACAACTGTCCCATTGTTAAAAAAGGGAGGTAAGGATAGGCCAACAAATTATTGGCCAGTCAGTCTAACCTCCGTGCTGGGGAAGTTCCTAGAAAGAATTCTAGTAAATAAATTTCTCCAGAGTGAGTGTGAAATCATGAATAACACTGTCCAAAAGCAAAAACAAGGTTCAGACTGGCATATGGCAAACAATCATTTTGGAGACCTTCTTTGGTGTATAGTGAAGGATGCCTCAGATCTGTCCACCTGAAATGAAATGAAAATCGCTTATTGTCACGAGTAGGCTTCAATGAAGTTACTGTGAAAAGCCCCTAGTCGCCACATTCCGGCGCCTGTTCGGGGAGGCTGGTACGGGAATTGAACCGTGCTGCTGGCCTGCCTTGGTCTGCTTTAAAAGCCAGCGATTTAGCCCAGTGAGCTAAACCAGCCCCTGTTTTACATATTCAACATACTGATGCTTACTCAATGACAATCCTTGTGCTCATGTGGCTTTGGTCGAATCTACCTTTCCTGAGCATTAGTGGAAGACTCCTCACAGGTATCTTCAGCTACATCCTTCATGGTTAATCCTTGTTGTCATCTACTGATTATGCTTGGAAGTGTGAATTTCTGAGGGCAACTTGATAACGTGGGATGAAGGCATTATGGTAGCTCCCTGAGTATCTTGCACAGGCATGCATGATCTTTCAGTGGTTACGGTCAAACTGAACATTGATGGTATAGAATTCCTCTCGGTTTATGAATATTACTGTGTGAAATGGGGGTGACCTGGTTGTATGTGTGCTAATCTCTAGCTCCCTGGCCCTTTGGGAAACCAGCCAAGAAAATAATTGTTTTGGTGACTTTGACCGTCACAGGTATTGTGTGCCCACTTGGTCTATTTGGTATGAGATCATCTTCCAGGAGGCTGAAAATGTCAGTAACCTCAGGAAACCCTGAACATTGGGTGGAACAATGAATGGTACTCTGCCAAGTCCAGAAGGCTCAGCCTACATTTGTCATGTGTTGGAGATAACACCTCTTCAGAGTAGGAGCTATGCATTCATTCCCTTTGTTTTGTGGAGTGATAGGTGCTTGAGGTGAAGATTATTGGTGCAGCTGTTAGTGCTGCTCCAGTTGCTGTTAATATTGTTGGTGCTGAATCTTTGGTTCCTCATCAGAGGTCCAAGGTACCCCTGCCGCTTCCACACTGCTATGAAGGCTGACAGTGGGGGAGTGCAAATCAAAGGAAAAAGAGCTCCAAGGTAGCAGAAATTATCGCTAAAGTATTGGAAATCATCTCGATGAACAAAGCTTGTGAGCAGAGGCCTTTCACTTAGGCATGGAAGCAGCTGCCATATCTCCTGTATCTCCATACTCTTCCTGGCTAATGTTCAGTCCATTCAAGCACCGCTGTCCTCTCACCTTATTTAAATACCAGGAAGTCCAGAAAACCCACCCAGTCAAAGTAAAACAGAATCCAGGTGCCTTTCAACATATGTAAATATCAGACCCATTTGTCCCATGTGGATTTTCTATGCACTATGCAATGTGCTCAACTTAAATGCACAATAATAATAAATAATAATCTTTTATTGTCATAAGTATGAAGTTACTGTGAAAAGCCCCTAGTCACCACATTCCGGCGCCTGTTCGGGTAAGCTGGTACAGGAATTGAACCCGCACTGCTGGCCTTGTTCTGCATTGCAGCTGTCTAGCTCACTGAGCTAAACCAGCCTCTAGTTGATGGGTTACTGCGATAGGTTAAAATTCAGCCCAAAGCATCACGACCTGTGAAACCGTTGTGCATAAAATAATGAAGATATCAACAAACGATTGTCTAAATGACCAACGATTTATGTTAGGCAGGATGTTGGAACAAGAGATAGAATTGCAGGCTTCTTTATTTTCAAAAATCTAAAGTTGGATCACAAAAGTAAATGTCCTGCTCAATGCTACAGAACACGGACTCCTTTTTACTCTTTCATGTGAATCGCTCGTAATATATTAATTGTGTCAAAAAGGATTTTTTCCTCTTTATTATCTATCCTTTCTCTAATTAGATTCAGTTTCAGCAATGCACAGATGAAAATATCTTGCCTTCTCACTTTCAAAGTACCAAATTTATAAGTCAGTACATATAGGAATTATTCACCAACAGAGCAAAACTAGTAACATCTGCAGGTAAGAGGATTGATTTAACAGAAAGTTAGTTGTATTGATATACCATTCATTGTCTAGCTAAACTCCCACACTTCACTTAAATGTTTGCAACATTCTTGAGATTTAGAAATGAAGCTGGAAGCATGGGATGAAACTATAAAAAAGGGGGGGGGGGGGGGGAGTGATGTCCATGGCAATTCTAAATGATATTTGTAAAGTTGGGAGATTTAATTGGCCAAGAGGGGACCTGCTAAATTTGAATCCATCTGGTAAGTAGTGATTGGTAAGTAGATTTTATTTTCTTTACATTTATCTATCTATTTTTTTTGGCATTGTAATTGGAGAAGTTAATCTAAGGGTTAAGACATGGCAGGATATCCCAGACCCGTGTCATGCTCCTCTTGTGCGATGTGGGAGTTCAGGGACTTGCCCACTGTCCCTGGCTCCTTCACGTGCAAGATGTGTGTCCAGCTGCAGTTCCTGTTAGACCGCGCATTAGTCACACCGCAGATAAAGGGTACTGAGGGAGATAGGAAATGGGTGACCAACAATCGGAGGAAGAATAGGAAGGTAGTGCAAGGGTACCGGGCAGTCATCTCCCTCCAAAACAGGTATACTGTTTTGGATAATGTTGAGGGAGATGGCTCTCCAGGGGAAGGCAGCAGTGGCCAGGTTCATGGCACTGTGGCTGACTCTGCTGCACAGGAAGTCAGGAAAAAGAGTGGTAGAACTATAGTGATAGAGGATTCGATTGTAAGGGGAGCAGACTGGCATTTCTGCGTACGCAGACGAGACTCCAGGAAGATATGTTGCCTCCCGGGTGCAAGGGTCCTGGATGTCTCGGAGCGGCTGCAGGACATTCTAAAGGGGAGGATGAACAGTGAGCTGTCATGGTGCATATAGGCACCAACGATATAGGTAAAATATGGAATGCGGTCCTACATGCTGAATTTAGGGAGTGAGGAGCTAAACTAAAAAGTAGGACATCAAAGGTAGTAATCTCAGGATTACTACCAGTGCCATGTGTGAGTCAGAGTAGGAATTACAGGATGAATGCGTGGCTTGAGAGATAGTGCAGGAGGGAAGGATTCAGATTTTTGGGACATTGAAACCGGTTCTGGGAGAGGTGGGACCATTACAAGTCGGACGGTCTACACCTGGGCAGGATTGGAACCAATTCCTCGGGGGGTTTGCTAGTGCTGTTGGGGAGGGTTTAAACTAATGTAGCAGGAGGGTAGTAAAGAAGGGATAGAAATAAAAGCCAGTAAGGAGAAAAGTGGAAGGCAGAGAAACCAATTGAACTGCATTTATTTCAATGCAAGAGGCCTAACGGGCAAGGCAGATGAACTCAGGGCATGGATAGGTACAATGGACTGGGATATTATAGCTATTACTGAAACATGGCTAAAGAAGGGGCAGGACTGGCAGCTCAATGTTCCAGGGTACAGATGCTATAGGAAAGAAAGACGAGAGGAGGAAGGGGATTTGATTAGAGACAACATCACAGCAGTACAGAGGGGATATATCCAAGGGTTCACCCACACAGTCTATATGGGTAGAACTAAAACATAAGAAGAGTGAGGTCACTTTGATAGGACTGTACTATAAGCCCCGAATAGCATGAAATGGAGAAGCAAATATGTGAAGAGATTGCAGATAGCTGCCGGAAAAATAGTGTGGTAATTGTTGGGGACTTTAACTTTCCCAACATTATCTGGGACAACCATAGCACTAGGGGTTCGGATGGAGAGAAATTTGTCGAGTGTATTCAGGAAGAATTCCTCATTCAATATGTGGATGGCCCGACTGGAGAGGGGGCAAAACTTGACCTCCTCTTGGGGAATAAGGACGGGCAGGTGATGGAAGTGTTAGTGAGAGATCACTTTGGGACCAGTGACCATAATTCCATTAGTTTTGAGATAGCTGTGGAGAATGATAGTTCTGGCCCAAAAGTTAAAATACTAAATTAGGGCAAGGCCAATTTTGATGGTATCAGGCAAGAACTTTTCTCTTAGACTAGAGAAGACTCAGGGGGACCCTTTTTGAGGCGTCTACAATTATGTGGGACATAGGGTAGATAGGAAGAAACTTTTATCCTTGGTAGAGGGGTCAATAACTAGAGGGCATAGATTTACAGTAAGGAGCAGGAGATTTCATAGAATTTACAGCGCAGAAGGAGGCCATTCAGCCCATCGAGTCGGCACCGGCCCTTGGAAAGAGCACCCTACTTAAGCCCACCCTATCCCAGTACCCCCACCTAACCTTTTTTTGGATACTATGGGCAATTTATCATGGCCAATCCACCTAAACTGCACATCTTTGGACTGTGGGAGGAAACCGGAGCACCTGGAGGAAACCCACGCAGACACGGGGAGAATGTGCAGATTCCGCACAGACAGTGACCCAAGCCAGAAATCGAACCTGGGACCCTGGAGCTGTGAAGCAACTGTGCTAACTACTGTGCCACTGTGATGTTTGAGTAAAAACCTGTTCACCAAGAGGATTGTGGGATTCTGGAACTCACTACCTCAAAGGGTAATAGAAACAGGAACCCTCAGAACATTTTAGAAGCAGTTAGACGAGCACTTGAAATGCCATAGCATACAAAGCCATGGACCAAGAGCTGGAAAATGGGATTACAAATAGGTGTTTGATGGCCGACACAGACACAATGGGGTAAAGGGCCTCTTTCTGTGCTGCAAAACCACAAGTCCATGACATTGAATTGTTGTAAAATCCAATTGATTCCACCTTCGAACTTCCGGAGGAGGAACGGGGATGAAACCGTTCCTTGATGGACTGGATATACCAGTGGTGGGGGAGGACGAGAAACAGAGGCTGGAAGCACTACCAAGGCTTGACGAGATCATAGAATGCAACAATTCCAGGCAGTCAGGGAAGGTGTCGGGACCAGATGGGTTCCCAGTTGACTTTTACAAAAGATTCACAACAGCACTGACCCCGCACTTGTGGAAGATGTTCAACTATTCACTTTTGAAGGGGGCCTTGGTGCCCACGCTGGCCTAGGCCTTGAACTCTCTGATTCCCAAAAAAAGGACAAAGACTCGGCGGAGTGTGGATCATACAGATCCATCTATCTTTTAAATACTGATATGAAAGCACTGGCGAGGTGCCTGGAGAGTTGCAGATCGGAACTTATTGCGGAAGGTCATACTGGGTTTGTCAAAGGCCTGCGCCTGGAGAGACACAGGACCCTCCCACATGTAAAGGACCGGCGAAACACAACACCCTTTCCATCCTCTGTAATCGATAGTTCAATATGACCCCCTCTGTCACTGTAAATAATACATTTTTTTTTTTACTATACCACTGATGTCAAGAAATGCTACTACTGGGACTACGGGTCATAGACGTGGTGACAGCCTGTGATACATATATTGTTGTTGCACTGGTTTGTAAATTTTGATATTAAATGCTAAAATTCCAATAAAATATTTTTCCAAAAAAATCCATCTGATTCACCCTTGTCCTTTAGGAATGGAAACTTGGTGGGGTAAAATTTCTGTCTTGGATGCAGTCAACACTTAGGACACAAATTGAGGCAGTTTGGGGAAGTGCTTTATTTTCTCAAGTTTCCACTAAAATATATTTGCACTGAATGTAAAAATCTGCCAAGAACCAACAGAATTGGATATGTTTTAAAATATAATTTTGAATAAAAAGAAAAGTTACTTTACAAAATATTCCTTAATAAGAATGGGCAGGCGGTGGTGTTGTGGTATTGTTACTGGACTGGTAAACCAGAGCCCCAGAGTAATGCTCTGGGCACCTAGGTTCAAATCCCACCACTGCAGATGGTGAAATTTGAATTGTGTTTGTGCTACAGGCCCCCAGATAGTCAGTGGGATTTTGAGGAGTAAATATGTAAGGAGATTACAGATAGCTGCAAGAAAAATAGGGTGGGGCCATAGCATTAGGGGCTTGGATGGAGAGAAATTTGTTGAATGTATTCAGGAGGAATTTCTCATTCAGTATGTGGAAGGCCTGAAGAGAGAGGGGAAATATCTGACCTCCTTTTGGGGAATAAGGAAGAGCAGGTGACAGAAGTGTTAGTGAGGGATCACTTTGGGACCAGTGACCATAACTCCATTAGTTTTAGGATAGCTGCAGAGAATGATAGGTATGGCCCAAAAGTTAAAATTCTAAGCCAATTTTGATGGTATTAGTAAGGAACTTTCAAAATGTTGCTAATTGTGTTTCCCTTAATTTGGCGCTGAAGATGGCAGCCGATATGGTTGCCTTCCTTAATTCTAATTACGTTTTGCTCTAGAGTCGCCAGGTATCTTTCGATACCGCCACAAGGTTCAAAACCGAATACTGATCAAAGACTCGATACACCAGTTAGTAAGTTCAAACTCAATGCTCATTTATTTACACACAGTCAAATATACTCATGCATAAAACTCTACAAACTAAACTATCACTACTGCTAAAGCCTATACTTAGCTTCGGGCGCCCACTCAGTCAGGGGAACAATGGCCGTTGTTCGGTTCGGAGGCTGCTGGGGTCGAATTGGTATGGAATAACTGCTAGAAGAGTCTGTCTCGTAGCGTGCGTTGACCTTGGACTTACTTGTTCTGTTGTTGCTGTTGGGCAGGTCTCTCCTTGGTGAGAGCCGGAGCCACAAGAGAGTGATTCTCTCTTGGGGGATTCTTCTTATACCCAAAAGGGGCTTCGCGCGCTTTTGGACAGGCCTTGAACTTTGATCAATTAATTGGGCCGTTTCCCAATCGTTCCTATCGATTTCCTCCAATAGAGGGGTGGGTGCCCTGATGGCTGGACTTTCGCCTGCTTTGTTCTGGTCTCCTCTGGCGCCGGGGTGTCTGCCTTGGTATCGTTTACTTAAATGTTACTCTTTTGTCCCTGGGGATGGCTCATTAGTATAGTAATGGTTTGCAGTATCGGTCTTGTCTGGGAGCTACGGCTCCAATCAACAGACAAACCCTACACCTGCTTGCTTTCTCAGTATTGTCCATTTTCCCTGCAATCTTTGCAAAGTGTCCATTTTGTAATCGGGAAGTAGCCATCCCAGATGGCTACAAAAAGTTAATTGGGGGAGTTTATTGGCAGGCAAAGGGGCAGCTGGCAAGTGGGAGGGAGGCTTTCAAAAATGTGTTAACCAGGGTTCAAGGGTAGGCACATTCCTCTTAGAGTGAAGTAGGTAGAAGTAGGGAACCTGGATGACTCGGGAAATTGAGACCCTGGTCAAAAAGAAGGAGGCATATGACCTGCATAGGCAGCTGGGATCAAGTGGATCCCTTGAAGAGTATAGATGTCAGAGTAGAGGTAAGAGAGAAATCAGGAGGGCAAAAAGGGGACATGGGATTGTTTTGGCAGATAAGGCAAAGGAGAATCAAAAGAACATCTACAAATACATTAAGGGCAAAAGAGTAACAAGGGAGAGAGTAGGGCCACTTAAGGATCTACAAAGTCATCTGTGTGCAGATCCACAAGAGATAGGGGAGATCCTAAATGAATATTTCTCATCGGTATTTACTGTTGAGAAAGGCATGAATGTTAGGGAATTTGGGGAAAATAGTGATATCTTGAGGAGCGTACATATTATAGAAAGGAGGTGCTGGAAGTCTTAAAGTGCATCAAGGTAGATAAATCTCCGGGACCTGATGAAATGTATGCCAGGACATTGTGGGAGGCTCGGGAGGAAATTGCAGGTCCCTAGCAGAGATATTTGAATCGTCGACAACCACAGGTGAGGTACCTGCAGATTGGAGGGTAGCAAATGTTGTGCCTTTGTTTAAGAAGTGCTGCAGGGAAAAGTCTGGGAATCAGACCATTAAGCCTAATGTCTGTGGTAGATAAGTTGTTAGAGGGTATTGGGAGACAGAATCTACAGGCATTTAGAGAGGCAAGGACTGATTAGGGAAAGTCAGCATGGCTTTGTGATTGGAAAATCATTTCTCACAAATTTGATTGAGTTGTTTGAAGGGGTAACCAAGAAGGTAGATGAGGGCAGTGCAGTCGACGTCTACATTAGCAAGGCCCTTGACAAAGTACCGCTTGGCAGGTTTTTGCATAAGTTATATCTCATGGGAGCCAGAGTGAGGTCGCCAACTGGATACAAAATTGGATTGACGACAAAAGACAAAGCAGTGATTTAGAGGGTTGATTTTCAAACTGGAGGCCTGTGACCAGCAGTGTGCCTCAGGTATCAGTACTGGAACCACTGTTATTTGTTATTTATATTAATGATTTGGATGAAAATTTAGGAGGCATGGTTAGTAGGTTTGCAGATGACACCAAGATTGGTGGCATAGTGGACAGTGAAAAAGGTTATCTAGGATTGCAACAAGATCTTGATCAATTGGGCCAGTGGGCCAACGAATGGCAGATGGAGTTTAATTTAGCTAAATGTGAAGTGATTAATTTAGGTTGATTGAAGCAGGACAGGACCTACTCAGTTAATGGTAGGGTGTTGGGTAGAGTTATAGAACAAAGAGATCTTGGAGTATGGGTTCATAGTTCCTTGAAAGTGGAGTCAGAGGTGGACAGGGTGATGAAGAAGGCATTCGGCATGCTTGGTTTCATTGGTCAGAACATTGAATACAGGAGTTGGGACTTCTTGTTCAAGTTGTACAAGACATTAGTAAGGCCACACTTTGAATACTGTGTACAGTTCTGGCCACCCTATTATAGAAAGGATATTATTAAACTAAAAAGAGTGCAGAAAAGATTTACTAGGTTGTTACCGGGACTTGATGGTTTGAGTTATCCGGAGAGGGTGGATAGACTGGGACTTTTTCCCTGGAGCGGAGGAGGCTTAGTGGTGATCTTATAAAGGTCTATGTAATAGTCCAAAGATGTGCAGGTTAGGTGGATTGGCCATGCTAAATTGCCCTTAGTGTCCAAAGGGGTTGGGTGGGATTGCTGGGTTACGGGTATGGGGCGGAGTTCTGGGCTTAAATGGGGCCTCGGCTCTTTCCAAGGGCCGATGCAGGCTTGATGGGCGTAATGGCCTCCTTCTGCACTGTAAATTCTATGTGATCTATGTTATAATAATGAGGGGCATAGATTAAGGTAGATAGTCAACATCTTTTCCCAAAGGTACAGGAGTTTAAACCTAGAGGACATAGGTTTAAGGTGAGAGGGGAGAGATACAAGAGTCCAGAGGGGTTGAGTGTCTGGAACGAGCTGTCAGAGGCAGTTGTAGAGGCAGGTACAATTTTGTCTTTTAAAAAGCATTTAGACAGTTATATGAGTGAAATGGGTATAGAGGGATATGGGCCAAATACGGGCAATTGAGACCAGCTTAGTGGTAAGAAGTGGGCGGCAAGGACAAGTTGGGCCGAAGGGCCTGTTTCCATGCTGTAAACCTCTATGACTCTTAACATCTATGAGTGGAACTTGGTGTATAACAGCTGAAAATGGGTTTATCACATAAAATAAACACTTTACTCACAGGTGGTCAACTACATATGATTAATCAGATTCTAAACCATCAAAAATGATTATAAAAAATTATTTTATTGGTATATAGATGGTTCAGTTTATTGCTAAGTTTTAAAAAAATGTTCAAAAGCTCTTAAAACATACCTATCAGTGACCCACTGGCAGCACAATGGGTCAGGAGGAAAGGCCCGGTTTGTCTTCAGTGTCAACTTTGGATTCCATTTAATCTGACAACATCAGAAAAAAACATTGAATTCTGCTCCTAATTACCATCTACTGCCTTCCCTTAGCTGATGAATCAGTACTCCTCCATATTGATTACCGCTTGGAAGAAACACTGAGGGTTGCTAGAGCAGAGATTTCCTACCAATTGGCTCTAGTACTCTATTACTACTAAGTGGCAGGTGTTGACCCATCCAAAGAGAAAAACATATTTTATTTAATTTTTTTCTTAATTTAGAGAACCCAATTATTTTTTTCCAATTAGGGGCAGTTTAGTGTGGTTAATCCGCCTATCCTTGGGTTGTGGGAATGAGACCCAGGCAGACATGGGGAGAATGTAAAAACTCGACAGACAGTGACCCGGGGCCGGGATCAAACCTGGGTCCTCGGCACGGTCAGACAGCAGTGCTAACCACTGAGCCACTGTGCTGCCCCAGAGAAAAACATATTTGACCTCATTCTCACCAATCAATCTGTCATTGGTGCATCTGCCCACAACAGTATTGGTAGTTGTGACCATTGCACACGTACTTTCACACTGAGGACCCCCTCCATTGTATTATGCGGTACTACCACTGTGCTAAATTGGATGGATTAAGAGCAGGTCCAGCAGCTCAAAACTGAGCATCAATCATGTACTGTGGTGCAGCAGCAGAAATATATTCCATCACCATCTATAACCTCATTACCTTTTATATCCTTCCTTCACCGTTACCGTCAAGTCAGGAAAAACACCTGGCTCAATGAGGTATCTAAAAGAGCATTCAAAGGGCAGCACCAGGTGTATCATAAAACAAGATGGCACCTGTTAAAGTTATGCTAAAGAGAAGAAGTAGCATAGACCAAGCTAAATACACCAACCAGCAACAGATCAGATTGAAACTCTGCAATCCTGCCACTTCCAGTTGTGAATGATGGTGGGTGTTCAGTTTGGGAGCAGTCAGGAGTACTCGGCTGCAGATCTCATTACAGTCTTTATCCAAACCAGCAGGGCAATAGGGCTGAATTACAGGGGTGAGGTGACAGTGAAATCAAAACAGCATTTCACGAGGAGTCCTGGTATTTTTTTTGCAAAATATTTTTATTGAACATTTTAAAATAAATAATAATAATCTTTATTGTCACAAGTAGGCTTACATTAACACTGCAATGAAGTTACTGTGAAAAGTTCCTAGTCGCCACATTCCGGCACCTTTCAGTCACACAGAGCAGGTACTGACGTTGGCAGCGGCGGAAGAGGGTAGTGCTTCAGGAATTTATGGCGCTAGGGCAATCGGTGCCAGGGCCCGGAGGGAGACTGTGTCCTGGCGCCCGTCGGGGTATGCCACGTAGGCGTACTGCGGGTTCGCATGCAGCAGTTGTACCTTTTCGACCAACGGGTCTGCCTTCTGGATCCGCACGTGTTTGCGGAGGACGGGTCCTGGAGCTGCCAGCCACGTTGGGAGCAAAAACCCAGAGGTAGACTTCCTGGGGAAGGCAAGGAGACGTTCATGGGGGGTTGCATTAGTTGCAGTGCAGAGTAGTGATCGGATGGAGTGGAGCGCATCGGGGAGGACCTCCTGCCAGCGGGAGACCGGGAGATTTTTAGACCGCAGGGCCAGCAGGACGGCCTTCCAGGCCGTCCCATTCTCCCTCTCCACCTGCCCATTTCCCCGGGGGTTGTAGCTGGTCGTCCTGCTCAAGGCAATGCCCTTGCTGAGCAGGAACTGACGCAGCTCATCACTCATAAAGGAGGATACCCAGTCCCTGTGGACGTAAGCGGGGAAACCAAACAGGGCGGAGATGCTGTTGAGTGCTTTAATGACCGTGGCAGACGTCATATCGGGGCATGGGATGGCAAAGGGGAAGCGGGAGTACTCATCGACCAAGTTCAGGAAGTATGTGTTTCGGTCGGTGGAGGGGATGGGCCCTTTGAAGTCCATGCTGAGGCGTTCAAAGGGGTGGGAGGCCTTCACCAGGTGCGCTTGATCTGGCCGGTAGAAGTGCAGCTTGCACTCCGCGCAGACCTGGCAGTCTCTGGTGACAGCCCTGACCTCCGCAATGGAGTAGGGCAGGTTGCGGGCCTTTATGAAGTGAAAGAACCGGGTGACCCCCGGGTGACAGAGACCATCGTGTAGGGCCCGGAGTCGGTCCACTTGTGCGCTGGCACATGTATCTCGGGATAGGGCATCGGGAGGCTAGTTGAGCTTCCCGGGGCGATACAAAATCTCGTAATTATAGGTGGAGAGCTCGATCCTCCACCTTAAGATTTTATCATTTTTGATCTTGCCCCGCTGTGTATTATTGAACATGAAGGCAACCGACCGTTAGTCAGTGAGAAGAGTGAATCTTTTGCAGGCCAGGTAATTCTCCAATGCCTCACAGCTTCAACGGTGGCTTGCGCCTCCTTTTTGACAGAGGAGTGCCGCATTTCGGAGGCATGGAGGGTGCGGGAAAAGAATGCCATGGGTCTGCCTGCCTGGTTGAGGGAGGCGGCCAGAGCGACGTCCGATGCATCGCTCTCGACCTGAAAAGGGAGGGACTCATCGACTGTTTGCATCGTGGCCTTAGCGATGTCTGCCTTGATGCAGTTGAAGGCCTGGTGGGCCTCAGCCATCAGGGGGAAAACTGTGGAGTGAATGAGTGGGCGGGCCTTGTCTGCATAGTTACTGACCCACTGGGAATAATAGGAGAAAACCCCCAGGCAGCGTTTCAGGGCCTTGGGGCAGTGGGGGAGGGGGAGTTCCATGAGGGGGCGCATGCGGTCGGGGTCGGGCCCTTGAACTCTGTTTTCCACAACATAGCCAAGGATGGCTAAGCGGTTGGTGCGGAACACACACTTCTCCTTATTGTGCTTGAGGTTAAGGAGTTTGGCTGTGGAGAAATTTGAGGTTAGCGTCGTGGTCCTGCTGGTCGTGGCCGCAGATGGTGACGTTATCTAGGTACAGGAAGGTGGCCCGCAGTCCGTACCGGTCAACCATTCGGTCCATCTCACGTTGGAGGACCGAGACCCCATTAGTGACGCCGAAAGGAACCCTAAGGAAATGGTAAAGGCAGCCATCTGCTTCGAACGCAGTGTATTGGCGGTCCGCCATGTGGATGGGGAGCTGGTGGTAGGCAGCTTTCAGGTCCACTGTAGAAAAGACCCGGTACTGTGAAATCTGATTGACCAGATCAGATATGCGTGGGAGGGGGTAGTAGCTGTAGCTGGTGGGGCCCACGATGTCCATGAGGGTGCCGTGCGGTCGGGGACGTACGACTGTACGTTACGGGAGGCTACTGTTAGTGAGTTCGCGAGCTGTCTGGTTGCCGCGAGGTCGAGCGTACCCCCTTCTAATAGACGCTGGCGGATGTACGCCGACCCCATGCCCGTAACAAAAGCGTCCCTGATTAAAAGTTCCGTATGTTCGACTGCCGAAACTGCCTGGCAATCACAGTTCCTCGCCAGGATGTGCAGGGCACGCCAGAAATCGTCTAATGCTGTCGCGTGGACAGGAATTGCCTGGCGTAGAGTTTGTGGTCAGCCGAATATAATGTCCTTTCAGAAGCTCCATTGCTTCAGTGTAAGTGGACACATCCCGGATAAGGGGAAAAATATCGGAGCTCACCCGTGAGTACAGGACCTGGAGCTTCTGTGCTTCCGAGGGTTGTTCAGTCGATGAGCTGAGGTAGCTTTCGAAGCAAGCTAGTCCGTGGTCAAAGGCCGACGTGGCGTTGGCTGCTTGCGGGTGCAGCTGTAGGCGATCAGGCTTGATACGAAGTTCCATCGCTGTAAAATCTCTGCTTAATAAATTGATGCACTATCAATTACTACGAGACGAGAGTAGAGAATAATCGAGGCTTTATTAAGCAGAGATGTGTGGCCTCCTGCAGCTGCTACCAGAATGGGAGCAGCTCGGGTGTGCACACATATTTATACTCCGCCTACTGGGCAGAGCCAGCAGGCAGGGATTTACCCCCATACCTATAGTACAGGAGCCTTACCGTATTACCTCTAATAATCATCATTACAATTACTATACAATCAGTGGTGACTACCACACTAACTAAACTCGTAAAATTTAACTTCCGGAGCCGCCTGCAACTCTTAAGTATCTAAAATGAAAGCTTGCCAAATGAAACGGCAGTGGCCCCAAACTAACCCCCTTCCCCGGCGGAGGAACCAGAAAACACTTGTTGTTTCCCAAATTCAATTTGTGCCCAGAGAAAGCTCCAAACTGCCTTAACAGCCCCATTATGCCCCCCCATTGCGGGAACCAGCTCGGTAATGTACAACAAAAGGTCATCAGTGTAAATTGACACCCTATGCTCCTCCCCCTTATTATTCCCCTCCACCTATCTAAACTTCTCAAAGCGCTGGCCAACAGCTCAATTGCCAACGCGAATAGGAGGGGGGAACAAAGGGCACCCTACCTCGTTCCCCTGTGCTACCGAAAATAACACAAGCTAACATTATTTATTCGAACACTGACCTTTGGTTCCTTGTACAACAGTTTGACCCACGACACAAACTTAGGCTCTAGCCTGAACAATAATCTTTATTAATATCATAAGTAGGTTTACATTAACACTGCAATGAAGTTACTGTGAAAATTCCCTAGTCGCCACATTACGGTGCCTGTACTCATAAACTACCCCCTTCACCAGTGTCAACTGCTGCACCAATTTATCCATGGACACCAAATCAAACTGTGTATGCAACAACTTCCTGCTGGTGAAAAGCTCTGGGGTAGGATCCTCCAAATATGTTCATCCACCCCAATATCTCATTCACCAATCGCTCACGTTCCTCCCTTGCTTCCCGATCTGCTTGCGCCTTAAATGCAACCGCTTTCCCCCTCACCACCGCCTCAGAGCCTCACATACTGCCGAGGGCAACACTTCCCCAGTCTTGTTAAACCCTACGTACTTGTGAGACTAAGTGTTGACGTCGACTTCATGGACTTTCACAACAGCAAAACTGGCATCGAACCTGGATCGATTCAGCAACTGTGGCGGGGCTAGCACTGGCACCACATGGAACACAATTAATTCCAATGAAAAACAGTCCTGGATTCGCCGGATCCATAATTGACACTCGATAGGCTGATAAGCTGCATTCTCCTCCCCCTTGCCAACCTTCTCCTCCCCCTCCCTCTCCACTGCCTGTCCCTCTCCTCCCCTCTCCTCTTTGCCCTGCCTTCCCCCCATCCTCCCTCCACCCCCTCCCCTCCTCTCACCCCCCTCCCCTCCTCTCACCCCCCTCCCCTCCTCTCACCCCCTTCTCCTCCCTGTCCCCCCTCCCCTCCTCTCACCCCCTTCTCCTCCCTGTCACCCCTCCCCTCCCCTCCCCCCCTCTCCTCCCCTCCCCCCCTCTCCTCCCCTCCCCCTCTCCTCCCCTTCCCCTTCCCCTTCCCCTCCCCTCCCCCTCCCCTCCCCCTCCCCTTCCCCCCACCTCCCCTTCCCCCCACCTCCCCTTCCCCCCACCTCCCCTTCCCCCCACCTCCCCTTCCCCCCACCTCCCCCTTCCCCCCATCCTCCCCCTCCCCTTCCCCTCATCCTCTGTGTCCCCTCCATCCCCCCCATCCTCCCCCTCCCCTCCATCCCCCCTCCCTCCCCGTCCTCCCATCCCCCTCCCTCCCTCCCCTCCCTGTCTCCTCACTCTACATCCGATCCCTCCCCGTCCCAGTCCCCTCCCTCCCTCCCCTATGTGGTAGTCACCACTATTGTATTATATTGTATATACTGCACTGCCTACGAGGGTATTACGGTAAGGCCCCTGTACTACAGGCATGGGGGTAGATCCCTGCCTGCTGGCTCCACCCAGTAGGCGGAGTATATATGTGTGTGCTCTCCGAACTGCAGCCATTTCGGCAGCAGCTGTAGGAGGCCACACATCTCTGTGTAATAAAGCCGCGATTACTATCGTGTAGGTGTATGCCTCCCACCGCACAACCCACCCCTCCTGGGCATCGTGGACCCCGCCAGCAGCCACCCCATCGTGGACCCCATTAGCGACCGCCCCCAGCCAACCCCACGCCTGCGCCGCGCGACAGCCAACCAACCCCAGGTTAGGTGGATTGGCCATGCTAAATTACCCGTAGTGTCCATAAGGGTTGAGAGGGGTTATTGGGTTGCGGGGATAAGGTGGAAGTGAGGGATTAATGTGGGTCGGTGCAGACTCGATGGGCCGAATGGCCTCCTTCTGCACTGTATGTTCTATGTAATCTATGTAATCTACTCTCATCTCGTCGTAATTGATAGTGCATCAATTTATTACACAGAGATTTTACAAAGATGGATCTCCGCATCACGCCGGATCGCCTGCAGCTGCATCCTCAAGCAGACAACGCCAAAAAGGACTTCACACATTGGCTAGCTTGCTTTGAAGCATACATCGGATCTGCAACAGACCCAATCACAGAAGCACAGAAGCTCTATATTCTGTACACGCGGCTGAGCTCCAATGTCTTTCCCCTCATACAGGACGCGCCTACTTACCCAGAGGCCATGGCTCTACTGAAGGAGAACTAAGCTCAGCAGACCAACAAGATCTACGCCAGGCACCTCCAGTCAACGCGGCACCAACGTCCGGGTGAGTCTGTGGAAAATTCCTGCTCGCCCTGGTGAGAGACTGTGATTGCCAAGCCGTTTCGGCCGCTGAACATTCTAACCTAATGAGAGACGCGTTCATTACGGGCATAGGGTCGGCCTACATCCGCCAGCCCCACTTAGAAGGGACTACACTTGACCTCGCGGCGACCAAGAAACTAGCACTCTCGCTCAGTTGCCTCACGCAACGTATAGGTGTATGCCTCCCACCGCACAACCCACCCCTCCTGGGCATCGTGGACCCCGCCAGCAGCCACCCCATCGTGGACCCCATTAGCGACCGCCCCCAGCCAACCCCACGCCTGCGCCGCGCGACAGCCAACCAACCCCAGGGGACCCAAGTGCTACTTCTGTGGACAGACAAAACACCCCCGGCAGCGTTGCCCGGTGCGGAGCGCGCTCTGCAAGGCCTGCGGCAAGAAAGGACATTTTGCTGCAGTGTGCCAGGCCCGCTCAATCGCCGCTATTGTCCCTGTACACCCCGCGTGCGGCCAGTGGGCGCCGCCACCTTCATCGCCTCAGACCACGTGCGGCCCATGGGCGCCGCCATCTTGCTGGCCTCATAACCAATGGGTGGAGCCATCTTGCCTGCCTCAGGACACGTGCGGCCCGTGGGCGCCGCCATCTTCCCTGCCTCAGAACAACTGCCCATCGGGCACCTAATCGGGCCGCTCATCGCCTGCAACTGCCGACGACCAGCCGCGTCTCACCTCCGTCACGATCAACCAGTCCCGACCGCACAACCTCGCAACCGCGTTGACAAAGGTGAAGGTCGACGGGCATGAGATATCCTGCCTTCTGGACTCCGGGAGCACAGAGCTTCATCCACCCCGATACGGTAAGTGGCTGCTCCCTCGCGGTACACCCCATTAACCAAAGAATCTCCCTGGCCTCCGGATCCCACTCCGTGGCGATCCGGGGGTACTGCATCGCCACCCTCAGCATCCAGGGTGTAGAGTTCAGCGGCTTCTGGCTCTACGTCCTCCCCAACCTCTGCGCTGCCTTACTACTCGGCCTGGACTTCCAGTGCAACCACCAGAGCCTAACCCTGAAATTTGGCGGGCCCCTACCACACCCTACTGTATGCGGCCTCACGACCCTTAAGGTCAACCCGCCTTCTCTGTTTGCAAACCTCACCCCGGATTGCAAACCAGTCGCCACCAGGAGCAGACGGTACAGCGCTCAGGACAGGACCTTCATCAGGTCTGAGGTCCAGCGGCTGCTGCGGGTAGGTATCATCGAGGCCAGCAACAGCCCCTGGAGAGCGCAAGTGATAGTGGTGAAAACGGGGGAGAAAAACAGGATGGTCGTTGACTACAGTCAGACCATCAATCGGTACACACAGCTCGACACGTACCCCTTCCCACGCAAATCTGATATGGTCAATCAGATTGCACAGTACCGGATCTTCTCGACAGTGGACCTGAAATCTGCCTACCACCAGCTCCCTATTCGCAAGGCGGACCGCCCGTACACCGCGTTTGAAGCCGACGGCCGCCTTTACCATTTCCTTAGGGTTCCCTTCGGCGTCACTAACAAGGTCTCGGTCTTCCAACGGGAGATGGACCGAATGGTTGACCGGTATGGATTACGGCCCACTTTCCTGTACCTGGATAACGTCACCATCTGCGGCCACGACCAGCAGGACCACAACGCTAACCTTTCCAAATTTCTCCACACCGCCAAACTCCTCAACCTAACCTACAATAAGGAGAAGTGTGTGTTCAGCACAAAGCGATTAGCCATCCTCGGCTATGTGGTTCAGAACGGAGTTCTAGGGCCCGACCCCTATCGCATGCACCCCCTCATGGATCTCCCACTTCCCCACTGCCCCAAGGCCCTCAAACGATGCCTCGGGTTCTTTTCGTACTACGCCCAGTGGGTCCCTAACTATGCGGACAAGAACCGCCCACTCATCCACTCCACCGGCTTCCCACTGACGGCCGAGGCCCACCAGGCCTTCAACCGTATCAAGGCCGACATCGCCAAGGCCGCGATGCACGCGGTTAACGAGACGCTCCCCTTCCAAGTCGCGAGCGATGCATGAGACGTCGCTCTGGCCGCCACCCTCAACCAGGCAGGCAGGCCCGTGGCATTCTTTTCCCCCACCCTCCATGCCTCCGATATTCGGCACTCCTCTGTCGAAAAGGAGGCCCAAGCTATCGTTGAAGCTGTACGGCACTGGAGGCAGGAGATTCACTCTCCTCACAGACCAACGGTCGGTTGCCTTCATGTTTAACAACACACAGCGGGGTAAGATCAAAAATGATAAGATCTTGTGGTGGAGGATCGAGCTCTCCACCTTTAATTACGAGATTTTATATCGCCCCGGTAAGCTCAACAAGCCCCCCGATGCCCTGTCCCGAGGTACATGTGGACCGACTCCGGACCCTGCACAACGATCTCTGTCACCCAGGGGTCACCCGCTTTTATCACTTCATTAAAGCCTGCAATCTGCTCTACTCCATCGAGGAAGTCAGGGCTGTCACCAGAGACTGCCAGGTCTGCGCGGAGTGTAAACCGCACTTCTACCGGCCAGACCGTGCGCGCCTGGTGAAGGCCACCTGCCCCTTTGAACGCCTCAGCGTGGACTTCAAAGGGCCCCTCCCCTCCACCGACCACAACACGTATTTTCTCAATGTGGTCGACGAATATTCCAGATTCCCCTTCACCATCCCATGCCCCGATATGACGTCTGCCACCGTCATCAAAGCCCTCAACACCATCTTCGCTCTGTTCGGTTTCCCCGCCTACGTCTACAGCGACCGGGTATCCTCATTTATGAGCGATGAGCTGCGCCAGTACCTGTTCAACAGGGGCATTGCCTCGAGCAGGACGACCAGCTACAACCCCCAGGAAACGGGCAGGTGGAGCGGGAGAAAGGGACGGTCTGGAAGGCCGTCCAGCTGGCCCTATTGTCCAGAAATCTCCCAGCCTTATGCTGGCAGGAGGTCCTCCCCGACGCACTTCACTCCATTCGTTCGCTCCCCCCATGAATGTCTCTTTGCCTTCACCAGGAGGTCCACCTCCGGGGTTTCACTCCCAACGTGGCTGGCAGCTCTAGGACCTGTTCTCCTCCGCAAGCACGTGCGGCTCCACAAGGTGGACCCGTTGGTTGAGAAGGTACAGCTACTCCACGCAAACCCACAGTATGCCTACGTAGCATACCCCAACGGCTGCCAAGACACAGTCTCCCTCAGGGACCTGGCACCAGCTGGGTCCCCACTCCCCCCCCCCCCCCTGCCCCGGCGCCACCTTCCCTTCCCCCAGCGCACCCCACTAGAGCCCCCGCTCCAGGACAATTCGTCCTCCTCTTGGTCCCACCCAGGGATGAAGAGGATGTCGACACGCTCCCAGAGTCACCGACAACCGAACCGACGCCTGACTCGCCACCAGCACTGCGCCAGTCTCAACGACGGATCAAGGTGCCCGACCTTCTAAATTTGTAATCTTCTCTGAAATTTTAATGACAACCTGTATGTAAATAGTTTTCCACCACCCCAGCTGGACTCATTTTTAACAGGGGGTGAATGTGGTAGTCACCACTGTTATATTATATTGTATATACTACACTGCATACGAGGGTATTACGGTAAGGCTCCTGTACTACAGGTACGGGGGTAGATCCCTGCCTGCTGGCTCCGCCCAGTAGGCGGAGTATAAATGTGTGTGCTCTCCGAACTGCAGCCGTTTTGGCAGCAGCTGTAGGAGGCCATACTTCTCTGTGTAATAAAGCCTCGATTACTCTCTACTCTCGTCTCGTCGTAATTGATAGTGCATCACCCTATCATCGTATCTCTGTCCCTCTCCCCTCCTCCATGTCCCACTTCTCTCCTTCATATCCCTGTCCCTCTCCTCTATATATCTTTATTAAAAAAGTAACCATCACATTTGTACAAGGCCAAACGGTACAAACACTAATTTTGTGTTGGAGAAACAGGGATACCTCCCCCCCGCCCCCCAGTACCACCATGAGGAGGTGAGGAGGAGGGGGGGGGATAGGATACTCTGATTATTAAAACAGTTCACAACACAGTTGTACAAAAAACAAACGGTACAAGCACTAAACTTCGCGGTGGAGAGACCAGATACCCTCGCCTCTGTACCAACAGAAGGGGAAGGAAAGGGTGGGGGGGGGGGAGGAACGGAGTAGGGGTATTGGCGGAGGGGGCCCAGTAGGACATTGCCGGAACTATCTACGGAGGCAGAAAAACAAAAGAACCTTTAATTCTGATGTGCCAGATTCTGGGAGTCCCCAGAGGGGGTGACAGTGTCGGTCGCCTGTGAGCCCTGCTGCCCGGAAATCTGCTTCCACCCGTCTCCAGGGAAACGGCTCAACATTCGGCTCCTTTCCGCTCTCGGCCCCGCCCACTGTGACGACACTTCCGGGAGGAATTTGCCTGAAGAAAGTTTGAGGAGCGCCTTCGGCGGGGCCGGAGTGAGAGTGAGAGTGAGAGCCGGGTTCTGACCCGCAGCAACCCCCCGCACCCACACGATGCTGGGCCGGCGGCGGCGCTCCAAGCCACTCCTGCTGCTCTGCTGCGGGATGATCGCCCTGGGCTTCGTGATTCTCAGCCGGAGCGGACAGCAGGAAAAGGAGCAGCAAACAGAGCGCCGGGACCAGGCTGCCGGAGCCGCCGGCGGCCCCGGCTCTCACAGCCAGTCCGAGGATGAGCACTTGCAGCGAGCCGTGTATGAGAGACCTCCTGTGGATGTGAATGCGCTGGGAGAGCTGGGCAGAGCGGTGCACCTCAACCTGCAGGGCGAAGAGAAGAGGAAGGAGGAAGAGAGTGTCAGCAAACATCAGATTAACACTTATGTCAGCGACAGGATCTCCCTGCGCCGCCGGCTGCCTGAGAGGTGGAACCCACTGTAAGTGACAGCAGGGCATGGGGCTCAGAGCGGGAATCCACACAGCCCAGCAAACTCCTCGGTGACAACTTCTCCAACACATGTCCCTCCCTTGGGACACGGAAACGGCCCAAGCCGTTTCAAAGACGGGTTACTGAGCCACGTAAAGAGATAATATAATTACGTTTAGTCAAAGAGGTAGCCCGTAAGGAGCAGTTTAACCAAGGAAAGAGAGACTGGAGGGGAGGTTAATCCCAGTGTTTGTGATCTGGTGGAAGGCGGTGCCAGAGAGGCCAAAATAAGGAATGCGGATATCTCGGAGGGATGTGGGGCTCCAGGAGATTAGAGACATTAAGCACAGATAATGGAGACATTTTACAACCAGGATGAGAATTTACAAATCGAGATGTTGTTCAACCAGGGTTCAATGTAAGTCAGTGAGCACATTAATGCTGGATGAATAAGACTTGGTGCAGCAGTGTTGTGTAACCTTACATTTATGGAAGATGGGAGGCTGGCATTAAATACATAAGGATAGTCCGACCTAGTGATGATAGGGTATGAACGAGGTTCAGCAGCAGATGCAATGAGACAGAAGTGCATGTAGGACGACTTAGTAGGATATCATCTCAGGGTCAAGTGTGACACCAAGGTTGTGAACAATCTGGTTCTGCCCTACAATATTACCAGAGAAAGGATGGTGCCAGATAGGAAAGGAGGACAATGGCTTTGGTTTTCCCAGTGTTTAGTTGGACGAAATTGCTGCCTGTCCTGTACTAAATGTTGGGCAAACAGTCTGAAATTCAGGGGAAGTGGGATTGTCAGCTAGAAGGGCTGGTTTAGCTCAGTGGGCTAGACAGCTGGTTTGTGATGCAGAACAAGGCCAGCAGTGCGGGTTCAATTCCCATACCAGCTTACCCGAACAGGCGCCGGAATGTGGCGACTAGGGGCTTTTCACAGTAACTTCATACTTGTGACAATAAATGGTTATTATTATCTGTTGGTCTGATAGAGTTTGGTCACCAGCTTGTGTACCTTGCCAAGCCCTGCCTTCCTCTGTGCTCTGCTGCACTGTTTACTATTCCAGCACCACCAATCACATGTTCTCTGTCTCTTGCCCTTGCTGCTCCACCAATCATGGATTCTTGGAGGCGCAGCTACTCTGATTCTGTTCCTCCAGCTAATTGGGGCAACTTCCTTCTCCTTTGTTGCTCCTGTCATGTTTTGGGGGCTTTTGAGAACAAATTTGGCCGCTGCAATCCCTCAGCCCTCCTGATATCTTTTGAACCCTGGGCACTTATAATGTAATGCAGAAGACAGCCATGTACCCTCCTAGCAAGTTCTCACAAGCAATAATGAGATGACCAGATAATCTGCTTCTGTGGGTGCTGGTTGACTGTTTAATATTGATTAGGATACCAGAGAATACCCTTACACTTTTTCAAATAATGCCGTTGGATCTTTTAGGTCCATCTGAAAAGGTAAAGAGGATCTTGGTTTACATCTAACCTGAAAGATGTGAGCTCTGATGGTGCAGCAATCCCTTTGCACTGCACTTGTGTGCTCGGTGTCTGGAGCAAGACTTTAATCACAACCTTCTCACTCAGATGAGACTGCTACCACTGAGCCAAGGCTGAAACAATGTATTGTATAAGTAATCGTCAAGTTCTTTGCATACATTGTGTTCATCCTACATCTGTTTATATATTTAGCAGTAAACCTGTGTTTCACATTGAGATTCTTTGCCTGTTTTTAAAAAAAAGTTTTTTATCACCAACATGTATCAAAACAGGTTACAAACACACAAACACCCTGGGAAACATACTTCCCAGCAATCAACTATACAGCCTGTACAGGTCCCCCCCCCCCCCCCCCAAACACCAAGCAGCTCCTCAAACACAGTCACAAACATTTCCCATCTTTTCTCAAACCCCTCTGCGGGGCCGCTTATCTCATATTTGATCTTCTCCAACTGCAGGAAGTCGTATAGGTCACCCAACCAAGTCGCTACCCCAGCGGCAATGCCGATCGGCACTCCAGTACCATTTGCCGCTTTGCAATCAGAGAGGCGAAGGCCACGACATCGGCCTTCCTCCTCTCCATGAGCTCTGGCTTCTCTGAAACCCCAAAGATCGCCACCAAAGGGTCCGGGTCCACCTCCTCCTCCACTTTCCTGGCTAAGACCGTGAACACCCTCGCTCAGAATCTTCCCAATTTTTAACAACCCCAAAACATGTGCGTATGATTCGCTGGCCCCCGCCCACACCTCTCACACTCATCTGCTACCCCCTGAAAGAACCCTTTGGTATAAAAATCGGGAGAGCCAGAATAATAAACAAGAACTTTGGCAGAATATTCATGTTCACCACTTGGACCCTCCCTGCCAATGTCAACTGCCGTGTATCCCACCTCTTAAGATCCCCCTGGCTTCCTCCACCAGCTTCATTAAGTTCCACTTATGGAGCCTCATCCATTCCCTCGCTATCTGAATCCCCAAATACCTATATTGAATTGGGAATGGAGGTTTCTGGTTAATGGTACTCGGTGTTTTACATGCACTGAATGGATTTCTGGGAATGATTGCAAGATGAGGGTCCAACTGAAAATCTCACAGATTTAGACAAATGAAAGAGTGTGAACTTGTTTGTAAGCTGTCTGGTCACCAGTGTTTTATCCTGGATTCCTAATCCGTGTGCTTTCATTTATGTGGAATACTATCCAATTTTGATATTGGCAGTGGTTGTTGACTCAAATGGCAACAGTATGTGTGCTCTACGTCTTTGTCACAACAGACATGGTGTCGTACTTTGTTTTGTAAATCTCCTGTGAGGCATTTTGGAATGTTTTATTATTTCAGAGCAATTGACTAAATTAGTTTGGTGCAATATTTTGACATTTCATATACTCACTCTGATGCAGCCTTTAATATCTTTACAAACCTGACTTTGCATTTGACTTTAAAGTAGCACTGGTCCACTCACTGGACTGAGAGCATGGCATTTAGCAAGTGTGATGGCCTTTGACCCAGAAACAGTACTGTCAGAAAAATTAGTAACTTTTTAAAAAAATGTCAGGGGAATCTGTAATTGGTTTTTAAGAATGTTTGAAAAGGAATTTGCATCAATTATAATTTTCTTGAGTAAGAATAAATCTAGGTTATGTAACGTGACAGCCTTTGACTTGGCAGCAGTACCAATAGAAAGGAAGTTTATTTATGAAAGCCGAGTGGCTACACACAGGAGAGCAGCAGCAGAGAAGATCAAGAGAAGACACAGTTGCGTGGAGCCCTGTGTTGTGCAATACAGTTAAACAAGACAAAGCCAAAGGCAGAGTTTGAGCAGGGATTGTGAATTGGACAATTTTGCTGTTGCTGCTTCAGTTTTGCCAGAGTTGACCCATCCATTTAACAGGCTTTTTTGGAGGGTGTGGGTAAATGAATCTCTGGGAAAATGTACCATCGCGATTATTGTGAACCCAGCTAACGAGTTACTTCTGGGAGCCTTGGATGGAATACGGCTGCCGGTGAACGCAATTTGAGGGCCAAATCAATTGAGTAGCAAAATGAGAAATCCTGTGTGTCACGGGCTGAGTTAGAGAACTTTGCAACCGAATGTGGTGCCACATTTGTACAGTGAATGATGGAAGTGCTTGCTGTTGTGTAAGACATAATGAGTATTTAAAGTGAGATTTACCTTTTTACTTGAAGTATTGTTTTGTTGTCAATTCGTGTTTAATTAAGGTAAATGCTGCAATAAGTGAGAACTTGTTGGGGAATTTGGTTATATTCGTTAGATTTCCCCCATGAAGATCAAAATGCAATGGGCCTCCCCAGAGTTGCATTTGGAGGTATCCCAGTGATTCCCACGTAAGGGTTTGCCTGGCAATTGTCAAGAAGGGCTAACTTCCACTGGCCAATTACGCTGAGCTGGGAACCATCTGACAAAGCGATTTTAGCTCACTTATATTGACATCCAGTGGTAGCATGGTAGCACAGCGGTTAGCGCAGTTGCTTCACAGCTCAGCTACAGGGTCCCAGGTTTGATTCCTGGCTTGGGTTACTGTGCGGAGTCTGCACATTCTCCCCGTGTCTGCGTGAGTTTTCTCCAGGTGCTCCGGTTTCCTCCCACAGTCCAAAGATGTGCAGGTTAGGTGGATTGGTCAAGCTAAATTGCCTTTAGTGTCCAAAAAAGGTTAGGTAGGGGTTACTGAGTTACGGGGATAGGTTGGAAGTGTGGGCTTAAATGGGGTGCAGACTTGATGGGCCGATTGGCCTCCTTCTGCATTGTAAATTCTATGATTCTAATGATCCAATAGTTCTGCCAGTTTTAGCCTCAGTTCTGTTTTCAGAAAAAAAAAACACTTCAGAGTAATCATTTTAAACAGCCAGACTGAGCCCTGCATGGTGCACCCCCCCCCCCCCCCCCCAACCAAGACACTCCACACCGACTCCAAAAGCCCCCACTCCCAAGATAGTGCCATAGAAAGGGGGGATTGTACTCTGCGCTTTATTAACGCCTAGCTGTTGAAGCCCCAGAACTGCTTCACTATTCCTGTTTCACCCGGACTATGTGAGGGAGGTCAGGTGAGACGGGGGCTTTGGAATTCCAGCAAAGTCACTACAGAGTGACAAACCACCGGTTATTGTCTCTGAGAAATTTTGAGCCAATAACACTAAAAGTTATAAGAAGTGCTTGAATGCTTGTTTTGATTCGTAATCTTGACCAAGACTGTTGAGCTCGGCAAACATCCAACTTCCTTCCAATTTGTTAAATTATTTTCTAAATTGATGTAAAGGAGTAACAGACTGTCCATAATTACATGTTTTTTGATCTTGGATCACAAATTAAAGTGAAACTTCCATAGAATGCCAGTTTCTAGTGTTGGCTTTCACTAAAGAGCAATAACTTTAATGTGAATTATTTGCTCCCCAGCCTTGACTCAACTCCGAACCAATGTCTGTTAAATTCTTCATTTTGGGTCCTATTAAATTTCAAAATATTAGTCTATACACTATATCAGGTTAAGTATTGTGTTTAGAGCCTATATCCTTGGGTAACGCTGGATGTGCTTGAGTGGCGGTATGCCTAGAAACCCTGCAGTGCAGAAGAAGGCCATTCAGCCCATTGAGTCTGCACCGACCCTTGGAAAGAGCACCCTACCCAGGCCCACCCCCGCGCCCTATCCGCCCAACCTACACATCCTTGGACACTAAGGGGCAATTTAGCATGGCCAATCCACTTACCCTGCACATCTTTGGACTGTGGAAGGAAACCGGAGCACCCGTGGGAAATCCATGCAGACACGGGTAAAAAGTGCAAACTCCACACAGACAGTCACACAAGGCTGGAATTGAACCCGGGTCTCTGGTGCTGTGAGGCAGCTATGCAGGTTTCTATGGAGCAAGAAACTAGCTGGGTGTTCAGCACTGACTCCAGCCTCCCTCTCGGCCACTCCAACATCCCTTGTGAAATTTGTGTCATAATCGTTTGCCACTCTGTTATCGCTTGGGCTGACAAGTGGCAGTTACATTCGCATCACACAAGTGCCGGGCAATGACCATCTCCTACAAGAGAGGATCTAACCACTGCCCCTTGACATTCAACGCTGAATCCCCCACAAGCAACATCCTGGGGGGTTACCGTTGAACAGAAATTAAACTGGCATTAATACTGTGGCTACCAGGGCAGGTTGAGGGCTGTGACAGTCGAGGAGTATTCTACCTAAGATCTTCCCGATTAGTCGAGGTTGTAAGCTACTAGACAAGGTCTTGTGAATATCTAAAGTAAGGCTCGCTACTTGGGAGTTCTAATTATAGTATTCACAATGTGCCTTGCTTTCACTACCTTCAGTGTACAGGATAGACTGTGACTTAGAGTGCTATCTTTTCCTTAACTTCAACTAAATATTTCTAATTTTTGAGAGGCAGGCATGGGTAAGTGACCCTTCAGATAGCCTCAAAGGGTGAGAATATGATGAACCTTAGTTAAATGTCACTCTTATTTATTCAAATAGACACGGATCTGTATGGTAAAATATATAGGCAATTTATTTAAAGAATAAGGGTAATACAAGTATTTTTGGTAAATGATACAGTTTGACAAATACAGGATATATGACGAGTTAGCCTGTTAGCTTCTTAATTACATGTTTGCTTAAGTTATAAGCATCTCATACTTGCATCGACTAGTAGCCTCGGAATTCGATACTCAATCATTGAGCAGAACTCTATGAGTCGAGATAGCAGCTTGGTCAAATAAACACCAGCAATCTCCTAAACAGCTCTCCAAACGAAACTCTAACTCTCGCAGCCTGTGTTTAAACATTTATACCTGTTTCTTACTTGGGGAGCTCGAGGGAGCTTTTTGCAGAGCATCTGCTTCTGAAAAATAGATTGACTCCCCAGTTATTTCGAGACAAAGAACAGTCTCTTTCTTGGTCGGCAAGGCCTTGGTTTCTAGGGAGGTCCAGCATTGCACCTGTTCCTAAAGATACGAGGTTGATCCCTCCGGTAGCTATCTCCAGAAAAACACCAGCCTCCTATCTTGGCAAGGCCTCTTGCCAACCAGTAGCATCCCTTAGTGGCAAGGTGACTAGACAAGCAATATTGTCCCTTAGTTGGCAGAGCTTATCTCCAGACAAGGCCACTAGACTTAATGAGTTCACTGCACCTGGACTTTTACAAAGATAATGTCTGTAATACTTGTTGAAAAACATTATTGCGATAAGTAATAGTTTACAAGAGATAATTGACTTCATCAGTCATCAGTTTTTAATATAGGGTTAAATACATGTTTTAATATAACATCAGTTCTGATCAGCTTTTAATATAGTGAATATACAATTTAATATAACATCAGTTCTGATCAACGTTTAATATAGAGTGGATACCGCCACAGGGCTAGGAATCCTACGGCGAGTAACTCACCTCCTGATCTCTCTTCTCCCCCCCCCCCCCCCCCCCCAAACGCCTGTCCACCAGGAATGCAACAACACTCCAGAAGCTTGACATCATCCAGGACTAAGCAGCCCATTTGATTACTCCTCCTTCCACAAACATTCAAACCCTCCATCCCCGACGAACAGTGGCAGCTTTGTGTACCTTCTGCAAGATGCACTGCAGTAACTCACCAAGGTTCCTTAGGCAGCACCTTTTCAAACCCATGACATCTAGAAGGACAAGAGCAGCAGATACCTGGGAACCCCACCACCTGGAGGTTCCCCTCCAAGTCACTCACCACCCTGACTTGGAAATATATCACCACTCCTTCACTGTCGCTGGGACAAAATCCTGGAACTACCTCCTTAACAGCACAGTCTGTGTACCTCCACCTGAAGGACTGCAGCGGTTCAAGATGGCAACTCACCACCACCTTTTGAAGGGCAACTAGGGATGGGCAATAAATGCTGGCCTAACCAGCGACACCCACATTCCGTAAATTAATAATAAGGGTCGGTCTTTTATTTGAATATTGTTGTAGTAATTTCATGGTTTGCAGCACCCACATCTGTTCTCCGAGCTAATTTTGGAGTGCCCTGAAATAATTTACAACAATGAAAAATTGGGCCAAAGGTTCAACTCCACTTTAATTCATTAGTAAGGGCGGCGTGGTCGCACAGTGGTTAGCACAATCACTTCACAGCACCAGGGTCCCAGATTCGATCCCGGCGTGGGTCACTGTCTGTGCGGAGTCTGCACAATCTCCCCATGTCTGCATGGGTTTCCTCCGAGTGCTCAGGTTTCCTCCCAGAGTCCAAAGATGCGCAGGTTAGGTGAATTGGCCATGGTAAATTGCCCTTGCTGTCCAAAAGGATTAGGTGGGGTTACTGGCTTACGGAGATAGTGTGGAGGTGTGGGCTTTTCAATGGCTGGTACAGACCCGATGGGCCCAATGGTTTCCTTCTGCACTGTTGATTCTGTGTTTGACAAATTGAACTTTGTGCAATTCCTTCTGTGTTTTCCTTCTATGTGCGATGGCTGATGCTCTTCGCAACGGAAGGTTAACAAATGCAAGTTCTTTGTAACTTCACTGGGATGCTCTTTAAGACTTGTTGCATTCTTTCAACATTTCAAGGGGAGTTGATAAGATGAGAGAAACTATTTTTGCAGGTTAGGAGTCTAATAGGGGGACATAATCTAAAAATTAAAACCACACTTTTTGGGAGTGCAGTTAAGAAACATTCATTGATGTATAGGATGGTAGATGTTTAGAATCTGTGCAAATGGTGGTTGATTCTATGTTGATGAATTTAAATCTGACAGATAAGGTGTGAAGAGTTGGTGGCAAAGGCCACTATGTAGTTAGGTACAGATAGCCATGATCTCATTGAATGTCAGAAGATGCTCGAAGGGCTGAATGTCTGAATGCTGTTTCTGTGTTCTCTTGTGTAATGTTTGACCTTGAAATTCTCAGCTATGATGCATTGTGAATCGGAAAATGTTTGATTTGTTTTTTTATAAGCACAATGTTCACTTTGCTCTGAGGAGGGAAATTATAAAAAATTTTATACAGTAAGTTGTCATGTCATGATTTGAAATACACTTTCTGAACAGGTGGGAGAAACGGATTCAAAACTATCTTTCCTAAGCAAGTTGGATCGAACTTGAAAAGGAGAAATTTGTCAGGCAATGGAGACAGACCTAGGGTTGGGAACAATTGAATAGCTCTTTCAAAGCTCGCACGGCATGATTGGCTCAATAGCATCCTTCTGTGTTGTATGCCACTTGTTATCCTCCACTCTCCCAACAGCCTATAAAGCTAATCTCATATTCATATTTCACATTACTACTCGTTATTTGATGTCAAAAACAAAATTCTGGACTTTATTGCCAAAGGTAAACTATAGGGTGGCACGGTAGCACAGTGGTTAGCACTGTTGCCTCACAGCTTCAGGGTTCTGGGTTCAATTATGGCCTTGGGTGACTGTGTGGAGTTCGCGCTTTCTCCCCTTGTCTGTGGGGGTTTCCTCCGGGTGGTCTGGTTTCCTCCCATAGTCTAAAGATGTTCAGGTTAAGTGGGTTGGCCATGCAAAATTGCCCCTTAGTGTCCAAAAGGTTAGGTGGGGTTACGGGGATAGGGTGGAGGCGTTGGCTCAGTGGGGTGCTCTTTCCAAGGGCCAGTGCAGACTCGATGGGCTGAATAGCCTCCTTCTGTACTGTAGGTTCTAAGATTCACAGTGTCAGGGACCCGGGTTCAATTCCCGGCTTGGGTCACTGTCAGTGCAGAGTCTGCACGTTCTCCCTGTGTCTGCGTGAGTTTCCTCCGGGTGCTCCAGTTTCCTCCCACATGTCCCGAAAGACGTGCTTGTAAGGTGAATTGGACATTTTGAATTCTCCCCCAGTGTATCCGAACAGGCGCCGTAGTGTGGCGACTAGAGGGTTTTCACAGTAACTTCATTGCAGTGTTAATGTAAGCCTATTTGTGACACTAGTAAAGATTATTGTTACTTAATGATTTCTATAGGAGAGCATATGCATATAGTACAATTTGAACAACTGCTAGGAGAATAGGTTTTAGACAAAACTTCTATCACTAAGCTTATGATCTGGAGGTGTTTGGAGTTTGTGTATCTATCTTGTAGAGTACAAGATTTGCTGGTGCTGTGGTTCGAGAAAATGCTGACTGTACTGCCTATTGTAAATATCGCATGCAATCCTACTGGCTGGTAACACCATGCAGTTAGCACAGTAATTGTTATATTTCTGATAAGAGTAACAGTGAGTATTGATAACATGAATACATGTCTCATGAAGTTAAGCCTGATAGTTGGTAGCAGAGAAATATTTGGAAATAATTGCTTGTATATGGATTAGTAAGTCTGACTCCCTTCAAGTGAATGTCAGCTCCAGTAAACCAGGTTAGTAAAAAGTGATCACTTCTACATGTGAACTCCTGTATATGAGGAATGGAAATCTAGGCCAGGGTTTTACAGGCTTGCAAGCTGGCTGTGAACCTTTCCTAGTATTCTGACCAACTTTGTGGACTGATGGAAATGTGTTATAGCAGCAGTTATTGTGCTACATGAGATGGAGTTCCGTCTAAAGTCCTTGTAACTGTTGAGACACTGTAGCAGTCATTAAAATTTTATGGTAGCAAGCAAACTAAGTACCTTTCGGAGAAGGATATGCATATTGCACAATATGAACAGCTGTTAAGAGAATTTGTTTTATCTCTATCTAAAGCTTCCTTTGAAGTGAAAGCAGCAGGTAGACATATTGTCTATAATTGTTTCATTCAGTTAATTCTTGTTTTCAAAGAAACAATGTCTGCCACTTAATTGTTTCATTCAGTTAATTCTTGTTTTCAAAGAAGCAATGTCTGCCACTTCAGAACATTGACTATCTATGTCTTACACTTTTGTAACAATCTATCCCATTTATTTTCTTTTGAATGAACGATCATTAATCTAAAACTAGCTTCAAATAAAATTCTGGTTATTCCCCATCATACTGATCTACCTATCTATTTCTGTTAATGGAGGATTCCAGGAGTGCAAGTTTCACAATGTACTCAAAATGATTTCCACAGGAAGACCACAGGGTTGATTCTTGGGTTTTTACCTGGTTTTTGCAGACAGCTTTTATTTTATGATGGAGGTCCGCGGAGACAAGTAAGATGTTGAGCAGAAAGTTATTTTGGAAATTTTTAAAAATTCATTACCTTATGTAAAATGCATGCATGCATGTGAACAGACAAAACTGTTGTGCATGCAGGGATAGGGAATATGCTCCCAACAAATTCAACAAATTAAAGGAGACTGCAGCGACTGCGTGGCATATTCCTTAATACCCACTTATCTTTTTTTCGGGGTGATGCCAGATATTAAGTTAGTTGCACCGCCCTTTTCTAGCAAGTATCAGGCTTCAGTCGCAGCAGTAAGGTTAATTTTAGAACTACAAGAAAAATGGTTCCAGATTAAAGCATCAGAGACAATGAGCCAAGGACTTGCCCTTTGGACAGAGTGCTCATGGAGTGAATTGAATGGAACTACTAAAACCTGAGGGTGTTCCAAGAAGTGCTGATCTATACATGTACGTTGTACAATACTTGATTGATATTCCATATGCTCGTCAGTGTTGTATACTTTTGCACAAACTGTTATCAGCAAGCTTCTTGTTCATGATGTATGTGGCATTATTTGAGGCAGTTTCCACATTAGCAATATTTAGCCAAACTGGGACGTTTTAGGTCATATTTTCACAGCAAAACTGTAATTTGGAGCACCAAATGGATCTGTGATCAGCATCCAAAAGACAAGTTAGCTTAGCAATTGTAAAACTGTCGACTGAGGTGTAACAAACTGCAACACTGATCTGTACCATACTATTTCGTCTCCTGATTTTACCTTTGTTCTGGATGAGTGTATGTATGTGTTAGATGGATTAATGATAGTAATCATTGTGTGAGGATGCCAGTGTTGGACTGGGGTGCGCACGGTAAGAAATGTTATGGGGCAGGGTTTAGAGAGCCCCAAAGTGTATCATGGAGTTCACCTGACCCACAACTTTTAATAGATTGTGGTATGGGGAGCAAACGGCCCACTCTACAGGTGTGGTACAGCAGAATTGGAAAAGTATTTTTTTTAAAGCAAAACAATGTTTATTCTATGAACTCAAGTTAACCTTTTTAAAACATACAGTGAACATCTTAGCAACCATTAATTAAAATACAACCCCCAAAGAATACAACATTAAGTAATCCTTGAGCTGTCCTTTTAACATCCATAAGACTTTAAAAAAAGAACTTTTAACAGAAGCACATCAGGTTAAAGTCACGACTGAGAGCAGTTATTAGTTTTAAATCACCAAAGGATCGATTTACAGTTTTTAGATTACAGAGAGAGAGACTCATACACCTTCTGGCTGTGACTGTAGCTATCCAGCTCTGAAAACGAAACTAAAACACACCCTGCAGCAAACAGCCTAAAACGAAAGTAAAAAACTGACTGACAGCCCAGCTCCACCCACTCTCTGACAGCACTGCAGTAATAAACACCCATTTCTTAAAGGTACTCTCAGTACAGATATTTATATACACACCCATTTAAAAACACCCGTTTCTTAAAGGTACTCTCACATGACATCTCCCCCCAAGAAAAAAAATAAACCATCAACTTCAAGATGGTTTCATTTTTCACCTTTTCACTATCCTTTAAGAAATGCACACAGTAAATATACTTTTTTGTTTCAAATAAAACAACACACGCAAACAGGTACAACAATATAGTCCATTTTTTGTTTTACCTCCAACTGGAATCCTTCTTGATTGACAGTCTCTTTGAACAAGAACGTCTCTGCACGATCCGTCCATTTCTCTAGGCCTCGGCATTTCTCTTTAAAGTCAGATACTTTCGTTCAATCTGATCACAGGAGCATTGTTTATCACAGCTTTCAGGCAGTCAAATGCCTGTTGAAAGCCTGCTGACCACTGAAATTTTTGACGTTTCTTCAGCAAGTCCATCAGTGGAGCAATCATGCGACAACATTTTTTCACAAATGTTCGATCAAATCCACTCATGCCAAGAAATCGCATTATGTCCCATCTTGAGGGTATTGGAAACTCATCAATAACTGTTGGTTTCACATCCCGTGGGACCATTCGACCCTGTCCGAATGTATGGCCAAGGAAAGTGACTTGAGCTTTTCCAAATTCACTTTTGGCTAGGTTTATCACCAAACCCGCCTCCTGATGTCGATCGAATAACTCCATCAGATGTTTTAAATGTTCTTTCCATGTCTGGCTAAAAATTACCAGATCGTCGATGTATATCGCACAATTGGTTAATCCTGAAACAACTTTGTTAGTTAACCGTTGAAATGTGTCTGGGGCGTTTTTAATGCCAAATGGCATAACTTTGAATTGGTATATACCATCTGGAGTCACAAAAGCTGCAATCTCCTTCGCACTTTCGGATAAAGGTACCTGCCAGTAACCTTTAAGTAAACCCAATTTGGAAATAAAAGCTGATTGTCCCACTTTCTCAATGCAATCCTCCAAACGTGGGATAGGATAAGAGTCCGTTCTTGTAACTGCATTAACCTTTCTATAGTCCACACACAACTGTTGGGTACCGTCCGTTTTTCGTACCATCACTATGGGTGAGCTCCATTGGCTGCAACCCACTTCAATTATGCCATTTTTAAGCATACTCTCAATCTCTTTGTTAACCTGTGTCAATTTTAAAGGGTTAAGTCTGTATGGATGTTGTTTGATTGGAACAGCATTTCCCACATCTGCATCATGTACAGCCATTTTAGTACTTCCCAATTTATGTCCACGAACTTGCCCATGTGATATCAATAACTCTTTTCAGGTCAGTTCGTTTTTCCTCTGTAAGATAATGCAACAATTTATCCCAATTTTTAAGAACATCCTCGTTTTCCAATTTCATTTGAGGTATGTCAAATTCACAGTCATCTGGATTTGGTTTGTCACTTTGAGTTAGAATCATTAAAACCTCCTCCTTTTTCTCTCCTTCCCTTTCAAAGTACCTTTTAAGCATATTCACATGACACACTCGGTGAGTCTTCCTTCTCTTTGGTGTTTTTAACCACAATTCTATCTGGTGTTTTTACCACATTAATTTCCTTTCAATCTGATATGGTCCACAAAACCTTGCTTTTAAGGTTCACCTACCACTGGTAACAATACTAAAACTTTATCTCCACTGGCAATGCTATGAACTTTGGATTTCTTGTCCGTGACCCGTTTCATCCCATTTTGTGCAACTTTCAAATTTTGCCTAGCCAATTCACCTGCTCTATTTAATCGTTCCCTAAGATTTGACACGTAATCCAATAATGTAATTTCCGATTTCTCACCCACCAATTTTTCCTTAATCAATTTAAGTGGTCCTCTTACCTCATGACCAAAAATTAGTTCAAAAGGACTGAATTTGGTTGACTCATTAAGTGCATCCCTAATTGCAAACAGTATGATTGGAATTCCTTTATCCCAATCCTCTGGATAATCTTGACAATAATCCCTCAACATTGTCTTTAATGTCTGATGCAACCTTTCTAACGCTCCCTGTGATTCTGGATGGTACGCAGTTGATTTAAATTGTTTAATTCCTAAGCTATCCATAACTTCAAAAGAACAAAAATGTACAGCACAGGAACAGGCCCTTCGGCCCTCCAAGCCCGTGCCGACCATGCTGCCCGACTAAACTACAATCTTCTACACAAAAAAAACTACAATCTTCTACACTTCCTTGAGTAACCTTGAGGTAAAATTTGATCCTTCATCTGATTGTATTTCTGTGGGTAGTCCATATCTAGTAAAGAATTTAAGTAACTGCACAATCTGTTTTGATGTAATATTACACTCTGGAATGGCCTCTCGAAACCTATTAGACACATCCATTATAGTCAAAAGATATTGATTCCCACTTTTTGTTTTAGGAAGCGGTCCTACGCAATCAATTAGGACCCTTGTAAAAGGTTCCTCAAATGCTGGAATGGGTATTAAGGGTGCTGGTTTTATCACTGCTTGAGGTTTCCCCATCACTTGACATGTGTGACATGATTGACAAAATTTAACCACATCTTTATGTAGTCCAGGCCAATAAAAATGTTTCTGGATTTTAGCTTGAGTTTTCCTTATTCCCAAATGACCTCCCACTGGTACCTCATGTGCAACTCACACCACCTCCTTTCTACACCCTACCGGCAATAGTACTTGATGAACTTCTGCCCAATTTTCATCCGCCTGCATATGTAAAGGTCTCCATTTTCTCATCAAGACATCACTTTTATGTTAATAACATTCAGAATCCTCTTCCGTATGTGCTTTCTGATACATCCGTTTTATTTCTATACCTTTTTGTTGTAACTCCGCCAATTTTCCTGAACTAAAAATATCCACCTCACGCTCCACCTGTTCTTGTTCTTTTTCAACTATTTGATCAAAAATCGTTTCTGATAATTGCACTTCCACTTCATCTTCACTCTTTGATTTCTCCTCTTGTCTTAACCTATGACTTTGCGACCTTGTTACTACACAATCCGGAAAAATCCCAGGATATTCGTCCTTCAACACTTCAGTTGTCTGATTTTCCACTGGCTTATCAACCACAGTAGGCATCACTCCCACCTGCGATCCAGCTATATCATTAGCCAAGATAAACTGTATTCCTGGACAAGATAGTTTCTCTGTTACTCCTACTACCACTTCACCACTCTTCACTGGACTTTCCAACCTTATCTTATATAATGGAATGCTACTCCTCTCACCCTGAATTCCACATATCACCACCTTTTCTGGCAATATTCTTCCCAAACTACATAATTCTTCATCTCTTACCATTAAAGATTGACTAGCCCCTGTATCTCTTAAAATTGTGACTTCTTTACCTGCTCCTCCTGATACGCATGAGTAAACTTTACCCACACAAGTAAATTCTTTAAAGAGATCTGGCACCTTATCAATCACCTCTTGATCAGGCTGTGCAATCTTTTGCACCTCCTTCTCTTCCCTTGGGTTTTCCTTTACCACTTTAACAAACCCCACTGTCTTATCCTGTTTTACCACATCAGCCTCCCCAGTGCTTTTCTTCAACTACCAACACTGTGACTTTACATGGCCTAGTTTATTACAGTGAAAACATTTGAAACTTTTCATGTCTCTTCCACCCTCCTGGATTTCTTTTTTAATCTTAGGTACACTCTCATTATCTCCCATCAGATCACCTTTACCACTTGAGTATTTCTCATGTCCCCAGTTTCTATCCCTCACAGGCTGAAACTGATGTCAGAAACCAAGCTTTGATTTATGAACTAATTCATAACCATCTGCCATTTCTGCTGCTAACCTCACAGTTTTAACCCTCTACTCTTCCACATGAGTTCTCACTACATCAGGAATTGAATTTTTAAACTCCTCCAAAAGTATAATTTCTCTCAGAGCTTCATATGTTTGGTCTATTTTCAAAGCCCTTATCCACCTATCAAAATTACTCTGTTTGATCCTTTCAAACTCCATGTAAGTTTGACCAAATTCTTTCCTTAAATTTCTAAACCTTTGTCTGTAGACCTCAGGCACTAGTTCATATGCACCTACAATGGATTTTTTTCACCTCATACGTCCCAGATACCTCCTCCGGTAATGATGCAAACACTTCACTAGCCCTACCTATCAGCTTTGTTTGAATCAGTAATACCCACATGTCCTGCGGCCATTTCATTTGTTTAGCTACCTTCTTAAATGAAATAAAAAAGGCTTCAACCTCCTTCTCATCTACCTTGGCAATGCTTTGACATATTTAAATAGATTCCCACCAAGCCTTCGACTTTGATGCTCTTTCTCACTATCCTCCTCACTATCATCCAACTGCGTTTCCCTTTACGTCTGCCAATTTTAACTGACTGTCATGTTTCTTTCATGGCCATTTTCTGAAGTTGAAACTCTCTCTCTTTATCTTTGTCCCTGATCTGTATCTCCCTTTCTCCTTCTTTTTGTTCTGCTACGGCTATTCTTTCTTTTCTCCTTTCTTCTCTCTCCTTTTCTTTTTCCTCTCTATCTCTTTCTTTTTCCGCTCTCTCGCTTTCTTTTTCCTCTCTTTCGTATTCAAGCTGCTTTAATTCTTTCTCATGTTCCATTTGTTTAATTTGTAACTGAATTTTTGCCATTTCCAATTAGTCAAACTGTATCTCAGGTAACTTTAAATGCTTAGCCACTGCCATAATTATCTCATCTTTTCTCATTTTGTCAGATAATGTTAACTGCAATGTTTTTGCCAAATCTAACAGTCTGTTTTTAGTCTCTGTCCGTAAGGTACTGCGTGTGACCGTCTCCACCCCCAAAAACCTCTGAGCCTCTGAAAGAGCCATTGTTCATAACACACTCCCTAATTAAGCTAGAATACCACACCTGAAAAGCAACCATAATATGCTCACCCCTCACTGTCTTTAAGTTCACTAAGCCAATCCAATAGATAGACTTTTATCCCGGATGAACCCCCAATTTGTTACGGGCCAGGGTTTGGAGAACCCCACAGTGTATCATGGAGTTCACCTGACCCTCAACTTTTAATAGATTGTGGTATGGGGAGCACACAGCCCACTGTACAGTTGTGGTACAGCCAAAATGGAAAAGTATTTTTTTTAAAGCAAAACAATGTTTATTCTATGAACTCAAGTTAACCTTTTTAAAACATACAGTGAACATCTTAGCAACCATTAATTCAAATGCAACCCCTGAAGAATACAACACTAAGTAATCCTTGAGCAGTCCTTTTAACATCCATAAGACTTTTAAAAAAACTTTTAACAGAAGCGCATCAGGTTAAAGTCACTACTGAGAGCAGTTATTAGTTTTAAATCACCAAAGGATCGATTTACAGTTTTTAGGTTACAGAGAGAGACTCCTACGCCTTCTGGCTGTGACTGCAGCTATCCAGCTCTGAAAATGAAATTAAAACACACCCTGCAGCAAACAGCCTAAAACGAAAGTAAAAAGCTGACAGGCAGCCCAGCTCCACCCACTTTGTGACCTCACTGCAGTAATAAACACCCATTTCTTAAAGGTACGCTCACATGACAGAAGTCTTACCTGGTGTTGTAAGACTTCTTACAGTAATCATTGAGTATGAATTAATGCAGTGCCATAGGAAACTATGTAAAATGTAGTTACATATATACAGTACCTTTTATTATGCTATAACATCTCAAAGTGACTCTTGCAATTAATTATTTTTGAAGAGCAATACTTGGGTCACTGTCTGTGTGGAGTCTGCACACTCTCCGTGGAGTCTGCGTGGGATTCCTCCGGGTGCTCTGGTTTCCTCCCACAAATCCCGAAAGATGTGCTGTTAGGTAAATTGGACATTCTGAATTTTCACCTCCATGTACCCGAACAGGCGGAATATGGCGACTAGGGGCTATTCACAGTAACTTCATTGCAGTGTTAATGTAAGCCTACTTGTGACAATAAAGATTATTATATTATATACCTACAAATGGGATAGCGTAGGAACTTGAGTAAATGAAGAAAAAACAAGATATAATAGTTTTGTGGATTTTCTTTGCTTAATAGTAATATCCACTCTGTAATGATTAGGGAAGGAAGACTACTCTAATTTGAACATTGAAACTACAAGTCTTTAGGTTTGAGGTATGATGGATTCAAAGTCTCAGGTTCTGGTGATGTAATCTAAATTTTACGTTTGGTTAGTTGTCATTAGAAACACATCTCCATGCTACCAGGATGTCCTGTATACATTTCAGTAACCGCCGAGCAGATGTTACAGTCACTCAGGTAATAAACTTTTGAAACCTGAACCTGCCGGTACTTGAATACATTTGGTTTGATCTGGATGTTTAGGGATAAGTTATTTTGAATCATTGCCTGCATTTGAATGGCTGGATGTGGTATTTGTGAACGTATTGTACTTGGAGCATAGGCACTACCACAACAAGCATTGTTCATAATTTCAGAATTGTAGCTGGTGAAAAAAGACAAGAAAGGCAAAGGCATTGTAGGTTTTCTGAAATGCACCATTAGAATGATGACCCCTGCCCTCCCCACCCACAAGAGTCTCAACAATTTTGAAATTGTGACAATGCAAGCCTTTCATGTTCTTTGTTTGAATAATCTCATGCATGCTTAATAAATTAATACAATTACAGAACTTTAAATTTGCTGACTGCAAATGTTGAATGAGCTAAAAGATATGCAGGAACAGGGTGGGTAATGTGCTTCGGGATATTTGTTCGTGTGAATGGTAAATGTGGACTGATTGAGCAGTATGTATTGTAACTGCTGTCTGTTTCGATGGGTGCTTGGTTTGAAAAGTAAAATTATGTCAATTTATTTGAACAGGCTGTGCTGTTTTAAGATGAGAGCTGATGGTCAGTTAGGAACTTTGATAGCCAACAGGGAGGGCTTCTTTGTTCCTTTCTGATATTTTGTCGCGTTATTATTTTAGCACCACAAGCTTGTTTTTTTCACCTCCTTGGTGGGGTTGCCTTTTTCGGAAGCCTAAAAGCCATCCATCATTTGGTGATCTAATTGAAACGTATTAAATTCTAAGTGGGTTCTCCTGGCTGGAGAGTGCAGAACTCAAGGTTGCAGATGCAAGATAAGGCCTTGGCCATTTAGGACTGAGGTGAGGAGAAATTTCTTTACACAGGATTGAGAGTCTTTGGAATTCTCAATCCTTTTTTTTATTGAAGAATTTTGTTCTTAATTACTGGTCAACTATTTAGATTCAAATTCTGATCAGATTACATTCAGCCTAGCATTAATATTTTAAAAAAAAAATTTAGTGTACCCAATTCATTTTTTCCAATTAAGGGGCAATTTAGCGTGACCAATCCACCTAACCTGCACATCTTTGGGATGTTGGGGCGAAACCCACGCAAACACGGGGAGAATGTGCAAGCTTCACACGGACAGTGACCCAGAGCCGGGATCGAACCTGGAACCTCAGCACCATGAGGCAGCAATGCTAATAATCCCTGCAGTGCAGTAGGAGGCCATTTTGCCCATCAAGTCTGCACCGACCCTTCGAATGAGCACCCTGCCTATGCCCACTCCCCTGCTACATAAATTGCACATCTAAAGGGTAATTTATTATGGCCAATCCACCTAACCTGCACATCTTTGGACTGTGGGAGGAAACCGGAGCACCCGGAGGAAACCCACGGCACACAGACACGGGGGGAACGTATGAACTCCACGCAGTCAGTCACCTAAAGCTAGAATTGAACCCAGGTCCTTGGTGCTGTGAGGCTTGCCATCGTGCCACCCAAAAATCTGAAGTAAAACAATAACTTGTATTAATTTAGCTTCTTTTATGTAATAAAACATCCCATGTTGATTCATGGGGGCATAAAACCAAATACAGCACTGAGCCACATAAGACATTAGGGCAGTTGGGTCAAAGAGGGAGGTTTTAAGGAATGTCGTAGAGGAAATCAAGGTAGAGAAGCAGAAAGATTTGGGGAGGGGATTCCAGAAATTAGGGCCAAGCACAGCCAAGAATGTGGAGCAATTTAAGTTGGGAATGCTCAAGAGGTCAGATTCCGAGAATGCAGATATCTCCAGAGTTTTGTGGGATTGGAGGAATTTTCAGAGATGGGAAAGGCCAGACCATGCAGGGATTTTAAAATGAGAAGGATTTTAACATCAAAGCATTTCTTAACCAGGTGCCAGTGTAGGTCAATGAGTAGAGTATTGATCAATGAATGGGATTTACTATGGGATGGGACACAGGCAGCAGAATTTGGATGGCCGCAGGCTAAATCTGGTGCTAATAAAAGGATGAATTAGGGTTTCAGCAATACAAGAACTGATGAGGACGGGGTGTCTTGTGATGTCGGAGTTGGAGTGACTGCACAGAAGGTTTAAAGCTCAAACAGTTTGTTTCAGCCTCCGACAGTTATCAGAGATGTATGGCGTTAGTGGCATGGGAGCAGAGTTCTGATGGGTTAAAAAATATTGACTTTAGCTGTCTCTGTTTAAAAGACTAAATTTCTGCTCATCCACTAGTGGATGTTGGACAAGCAGTCTGATAACTTAGAATCAGCGGAGGAGTTGGTGAAGTGAAGTTAGTTACTGTCATCGTACATCATGGGTGATTCTCCATTATTGGGATTATGTCCACTCGTCGGCGTCAAAATGGTGGCGTTTCCCGCCAACTGGCGTGAAAAGACTTATGGGGCGAAATTCTCCATTATCGGCGCAAAGTCCGCCGGTCGGCGCAAAAAACGGCGCAAATCCGACTTGCGTCACGTCGGAAAAATGGGTCGAAAGTCTCCGGCCCGAAATGGGCTAGCAGCGACGTAACGGGATCCGCGCTTGCGCACGTGGTTGATGCCGTGCAGCGTCATACACGCCGCACGGCGTGACGGCTCATAAGGCCGCGCTGCTCCCCCCCCCACCCGACCAGAAAACCTGACCGGAACACCCGACTGGATGGCTGGCCGCCGCTCAGCCCCGAGGTTCGAGTCACGGGATGTGGAGGCGCTCCTGGACGTAGTGGAGCAGAGGAGGGACGCCCTGTATCCCGGGCACGGCCGCAGAGTTGCCCCACGCCACAGCCGGCGTCTGTGGAGGGAAGTGGCAGAGGCCGTCACCGCTGTGGCCCTGACACCACGGACAGGCACCCAGTGCCACAAGAAGGTGAACGACCTCGTCAGAGCAGGCAGGGTGAACCTCCCCATATCCCCCCTCCCCATATCCCCCCTCCCCATATCCCCCCTCCCCATATCCCCCCTCCCCATATCCCCCCTCCCCATATCCCCCCTCTCCCATATCCCCCCTCCCCCATATCCCCCCTCCCCCATATCCCCCCTCCCCCATATCCCCCCTCCCCCATATTCCCCCCTCCCCCATATTCCCCCCTCCCCCATATTCCCCCCTCCCCCATATTCCCCCCTCCCCCATATTCCCCCCTCCCCCATATTCCCCCCTCCCCCATATTCCCCCCTCCCCCATATTCCCCCCTCCCCCATATTCCCCCCTCCCCCATATTCCCCCCTCCCCCATATTCCCCCCTCCCCCATATTCCCCCCTCCCCCATATTCCCCCCTCCCCCATATTCCCCCCTCCCCCATATTCCCCCCTCCCCCATATTCCCCCCTCCCCCATATTCCCCCCTCCCCCATATTCCCCCCTCCCCCATATTCCCCCCTCCCCCATATTCCCCCTCCCCCATATTCCCCCCTCCCCCATATTCCCCCCTCCCCCATATTCCCCCCTCCCCCATATTCCCCCCTCCCCCATATTCCCCCCTCCCCCATATTCCCCCCTCCCCCATATTCCCCCCTCCCCCATATTCCCCCCTCCCCCATATTCCCCCCTCTCCCATATTCCCCCCTCCCCCATATTCCCCCCTCCCCCATATTCCCCCCATCCCCATATTCCCCCCATCCCCATATTCCCCCCATCCCCATATTCCCCCCATCCCCATATTCCCCCCATCCCCATATTCCCCCCATCCCCATATTCCCCCCATCCCCATATTCCCCCCATCCCCCATCCCCATATTCCCCCCATCCCCCATCCCCATATTCCCCCCATCCCCATATTCCCCCCTCCCCCATATTCCCCCCTCCCCCATATTCCCCCCTCCCCCATATTCCCCCCTCCCCCATATTCCCCCCCTCCCCCATATTCCCCCCCTCCCCCATATTCCCCCCCTCCCCCATATCCCCAAGTGAATCCAGCCCTAACCTTAACCCCTGCAATGCAACTGATGGCGTGCATTCATATACCTGCCTAACAGTGTTGCCTTTTACCCCTGCCACCACCCCCACCCCCCCCCCCCCACAGGAGAAGCGCACACACAACAATAGGGAGCATGTGAGGACTGGAGGAGGCACCGCTGATGAGAGGCCACTGACCGAACACGAGCAAAGGGCCCTGGAACTGGCTGGCGGACCTGAGAACCGGGAGGTTGCAGATGCAGAGGTCGGGGGCGTACTAGCAAGTGAGCCACCGACACCCCGTCCCCATATCCCCCCTCCCCTATATCCCCCTGCCCCATATCACCTGATCACTGCATGTGTGTCTAACCATGCATGCTTCATTGTGTATCGCAGGACCAAACGTCGAGGCACCCATCCCCGCAGATGCAGACCGCCCACAGGATGCCCCTCTGAGGCCACGGGAGACGGAGAGACCCGGACCCTCCAGCATGCGACGCCCGCAGGATGCCCCTCGCACACCACGGGAGACGGAGAGACCTGGAGCAACAGGGAGACGACACCCCCGTCACGTGCGGGAGCGACCACCCAGCGACGAGGGGGGCAGCCACAGGCCCCCGTCACATCCGAGCCAGGACACCACTGCCCGGGACACCACTGCCCGGGACACCACTGCCCGGGACACCACTGCCCGGGACACCACTGCCCGGGACACCACTGCCCGGGACACCACTGCCCGGGACACCACTGCCCGGGACACCACTGCCCGGGACACCACTGCCCGGGACACCACTGCCCGGGACACCACTGCCCGGGACACCACTGCCCGGGACACCACTGCCCGGGACACCACTGCCCGGGACACCACTGCCCGGGACACCACTGCCCGGGACACCACTGCCCGGGACACCACTGCCCGGGACACCACTGCCCGGGACACCACTGCCCGGGACACCACTGCCCGGGACACCACTGCCCGGGACACCACTGCCCGGGACACCACTGCCCGGGACACCACTGCCCGGGACACCACTGCCCGGGACACCACTGCCCGGGACACCACTGCCCGGGACACCACTGCCCAGGAAGACGAAATACCGGACAGTAACTCAGAGTGGATGGGTGGAGACGAACCCCCACCCCAAAGTGCCATGGACTCAGAGTGGGACGAAGAGCACGACACAACGCCACTGCTGTCACCAACACCCTCCACCATCGCAGAAACACTCACCACGGTTGGGCACTTTAGTGATGAGGCGTCTGGTACACTCACTGGTGCGCACAACACAGCCGTCCCGGGACAGCAAGTGGAGGTAGGAGCAGCAGAGGGGCCGGGCGGTCGGAGGGCAGCCCAGCCCAAGCGAACATCTGCCGCCCAGATGGATCCCGGGTTCCTGGAGTTTCCACACCCACACATAGATCCGATGCAACCACCGACCCGGAGACGAGCGAAGAGGGTGACGGCCGGCTTGCGGCGGCTGCAGTCGCAGGTGGAGGAGTCCACCCGCGTCCAGGAGCTTGAAGTGGTGCCGGTCATGCGTGCCACCCAGGCCGACACCGCACGGGTGGCGTCCGCGGTGGAGGCAATGGGTGCGACGGTGTCAGACATGGGGAACGGTTTGCGAGGCCTGGGGCTTTCCGTGCAGGCGTCGTCTGTGGCCCAGGACATGGCTGCCCTCTCACAGGAGGCCATGAGCCAGTGCCAGCGCCAGATGGCAGAGGCACTCAACACCATAGCCCAGTCTCTGCAGGCCATGACCCAGTCTCTGCAGGCCATGGCCCAGTCTCTGCAGGCCATCGCTGAGGGCATCGGCGCCAGTGGCCATGTGCGAGCCGGCGTCGCACTGTCACAGACAGGGTTTGCCAACCCCCTGGGCTCCATGGCTGCAAACCTGCAGACCCCTGTCGATACCAGCACGGGCCTCCAGGACTGGCAGCGCCAGATGCCGGGGGGGTGTCGGATGGCCAGTCCGTTCGCATCCCCCACCCATGTAGAGGCCTGGGGGCCATCGGGCACCCCGAGGGAGGAGGAGGTGGTGTGGTCCGTCCCGGCTCCCTCTGTAGGGGAGGTCCCGGTACACCGCGACACCTCGGACTCCCCCCCTTCCGTCCCAGGTGCATCGGGTGGGCAACGGGCAGGACAGGCTGGCAGCTCGCCATCCCAGTCGCCCGGGCCGCAGCCTGGCCCATCAAGGCCAGGACGCCCCAGGAAACGGCCGCCAAAGGGATCCAGTGTCAGAGGGCAGGAATCACAGGAGTCCACCTCCAGTTCTGCTGTACCGTCTGGGGAACCACGTAGACGTAGTCAAAGGACCCGTAAGGCCAAACAATTAGACACTGAGTAAGTTGGCACGGGTGCAGGGCACAGATGAGTTTTAGGGGCTAGGGCACGTGCATGAACTCCTTTGGTTATTAAAGTCAATGTTACACCTACAGAAGCTGCCTTTGTGCTCAGTCCAAAGCGTGCGGGGGTGTCATGTACGTTGAGCGCAAGTGTGTGTGTGAGGGGTGGTCTTACCTCAGCCCCAGGTGAGTCTGCCCCGTTCCCCTGGGCCGCCATCAACATCCCCCCGGGCAGAGGACGGGACCGTGCGCTGCAGTGTCACAGCCGCATGCAGGGATGGTCCGAGTGGATGGTGGTACTGTGGCCATGGGTCAGACATAGTCCAACGATGTGGAGCCAGGAGCTCACCGCAGGGCGGGTTGTCATCATCCTCCATGGCCTGCAATAGACACGCGTCCACCCGCAACTGTGTGAGCCCGGCCCGTTGTGCCGCAGGTGGATCGGCAATGGGGGGGGGTGGTGTGCATGCGGGTGGGGTGGGTGGGGTTGGGGAGGGGGGTGAGGGTGCTGGGTGGGTGAATGGGTGGGGGGTGTGGGTGGTCGGCTGTTGCCATGGTGTGCGGTCTGTGGCCATACTACCCGATTACCACGCCCATCTAGTCAGTGAAGCGGGCGGCTATCAGTCTGTCCCGTGCCCGCTGGGCCAGCCGGTAACGGTGGACAGCCACCCGCCTGTGTCTACCCCGTCTGCCCTGACCATTACCCCCATCCCCCTCATCTGGGGAGGACTGCGCCTCTTCCTGCTGCTCCTCCACTCCGCCCTCCTCTGCCTGCGGCACATCGCCACTCTGCTGGGCTATGTTGTGCAGGACGCAGCACACCACAATGATGCGGCCGACCCTATCTGACCGATACTGGAGTGCGCCCCCAGAGAGGTCCAGGAACCTGAAACGCATCTTCACGCCAAAGCACCTCTCTATCACTCCCCTTGTCGCTACATGGGCATCATTGTAGCGGTTCTCCGCCTCATTGCGTGGCCTCCGTATAGGCGTCATCAGCCACGATCGCAATGGGTAGCCCCTGTCGCCCAGCAACCAGCCCCTCAGCCGGGGATGGCGTCCCTCATACATACTGGGGATGGATGACCGCGACAACACGTATGAGTCGTGTACACTGCCTGGGTAACGGGCGCAGACTTGCAGGATCATCATGCGGTGGTCGCAGACCACCTGTACGTTCATCAAATGGGTCCCCTTCCTATTGGTGAACACGGCCCTGTTATCTGCAGGTGGCCGCATGGCGAGGTGCATCCCATCAATCGCGCCCTGGACCATGGGGAACCCGGCCACGGCAGAGAAGCCCACGGCCCGGGCATCTTGGCTTGCCCGGTCCACAGGGAAGCGGATATAGCGGTGCGCCATGGCATATAGGGCATCTGTCACTGCACCGATGTCTGCGATATGCCGGACAGGTCCCCACTCGGTGCCTGGAATGACCCCGTTGCATAAATGTTCAGGGCCACCGTAACCTTGACGGACACGGGGAGAGGGTGTCCCCCGCCAGTGCCACGCGGTGACAGGTGTGCCAGCAGGTGGCAGATATGTGCCACGGTTTCCCGGCTCATCCGGAGTCTCCTCCTGCATTCCCGGTCCGTGAGGTCCTGGTATGACTGCCGGGGCCGGTACACACGGGGCGCCCTCGGGTGCCTCCGTTGCCGTGGGGCCGCGACGTCCTCCTCCCCCTCCTCGTCCTGTCGGTCAGGTGTCCCTCCAGCCTGGGCGGCTGCCGCCTGTCCCTCTGCGGCGGACTGCGCCGCCTCTCTGGCACGCTCCTCCTCCTCCTCATCCAGGGCAACATAGGCATTAGCGGCTGCCGCCACGGCGGCCAACATCGCTGGATGATCGGAAAACATGACGGCCTGGTTGGGGGGGGGGGGAGGGGAACGACGACATGTCATCACTGCCCATATCCCCTCCTCCCCCCCCAGCCAGGTGGCATGGACCGCATGGGTCCAACTGTTGGAGGCTGGTACCTGGCCAGGTGGACCAACTCACTTGCCCTCGCATCCCCCTCCCCGGCACGGACCCCAACCTCATCCCCGGCACGGACCCCCCCCCTCCCCCCCCCCCAACCTCCTCCCCGGCACGGACCCCAACCTCCTCCCCGGCACGGACCCCAACATCCTCCCCGGCACGGACCCACCCATCCCCCTCCCCGGCATGGACCCCATCCCCCTCCCCGGCACGGACCCCCCCATCCCCCTCCCAGGCACGGACCCCCCCAACCTCCTCCCCGGCACGGACCCCCCATCCCCCTCCCCGGCCCGGACGCCCCATCCCCCTCCTCGGCACAGATACCAACCTCCTCCCCGGCACGGACCCACCCAACCTCCTCCCCGGCACGGACCCCCCCCCAAACTCCTCCCCGGCACGGACCTCCCATCCTCCTCCCCGGCACGGACCTCCCATCCTCCTCCCCGGCACGGACCCCCCATCCTCCTCCCCGGCACGGACCCCCCATCCTCCTCCCCGGCACGGACCCCCCATCCTCCTCCCCGGCACGGACCCCCATCCTCCTCCCCGGCACGGACCCCAACCTCCTCCCCGGCACGGACCCCCCCCCCATCCTCCTCCCCGGCACAGACCCCCCCATCCTCCTCCCCGGCACGGACCCCCCAACCTCCTCCCCGGCACGGACCCCCCTCCCGGCACTCCCCCGAAGCCCAGCCCACTCTAACCACCACCCCCCCCGCCGCGCACACACACACACAACCCGAGACACACCTCTCCCCACACATTCAGACTGCGGCCACGCCATCGCCTGCCCAGCGGCCAACCCCCCCAGGCCGTCACTCACCTCCACGCTGGTCGGCGTGAACCTGGAGCACAGGGTCACGCCGATGAAAAGGAGGTTTGATTTACGTCGACGGGACTTCGGCCCATCCGGAAGGGAGAATATCGGCGGGCCCAAAATCGGCTGCCTTGCGCAGACCCGTGCCATTCTCCGACGTCAGCGGCGCCATTAACGCCCCGCCGACTTTTCTCCCTTCGGAGACTTCGGCAACCGGCGGGGGCGCGATTCACGGCGGCCAACGGCCATTCTCCGACCCGCTGGGGGGCCGGAGAATGACGCCCCTAATTCCCAGCCCTGCAGGGGGCTAGCAGGGACCCGGAGTAGATCTCCCAGCTTTTGCTATGGGCACCTGCACGTCCAGGTCGGAGGCCTCCCATGCAGCCGCGCCGTGCTCCATGGTGGACTCAGTCCGCGGAGCTGGACCCAAAACATAAACACCCCGATCGGCCGTGCGCCCGACCCTGAACGCCCGCACAAGCATTTACCGGTCGCCTATAAGGGCCCTCCCGCCCTCCGATCAGCTCGGCCACGACCAGGGCGGCCGCAGACTGAATATCCCGACTGGCTGGAGCACATTAGTTCCACGCCGTCAGGACTTTGGCCGGTCAGAAGTGGAGAATGGCGGAATAGGTCTCTGGCAATGGCCCCAGGTGGGTCCCAGGCGGCGGGAGTACACCGCTTTTCAGGGCTTGCAGAATCGGGGAACTGGAGCTGGTCTTGATTCCTTGCGGGAAAATGGATTCTCCGCCCTCGCGCAGGCTGCGATTTAGGCATTGGGGTGCGGAGAATCCAGCCCAACATGTTTGTGGAAGCCAGAAAGAGAAGTTGGGTCATCAGTAGTTTAGTTAATTCTCCCCAGTATAGTGGAGATTATACTGTGAGCAACACATACAATACGAAATTGAATTAAGTACATGCTGGGAGTGATAGAATAGTGATTGTTACTGGATTTATAATCCAGCAGCCTGGACCAATTATCAGGGGATGACTTCAATTCAATCACAACAGTGGAGAACTTAAATTCAATTAATTAAATAAATTCAAAATAAGGTAATATAAACCAGTGAAACCATGAAATTATTACCTTGTTGTATAATCTATCTGGTTCACGAATATCCTTGAGGGAAGAAATCTATCTTTTCCTGGTCTGGCCTAAATGTGACTCCAGACCCACACTAATGTGGATGACTCGTAACTTCCTTTTCAATGACCAGCCAACCATCACGCAGCGGTAGCAAAACACTACAAAAAATGCTTAAAGAATAGAATTGGAGCAACTTAAGCACGGAAAAGGACACTGGCACTCCCAACAAAGTCGTCCTCCCAATGTCGTAACAAAATTGGGACAAAAATTGTCCCACAAACTAGCCAGGCAACAGTCTGACATAGTCATGCTTTCGAAATCAAACCTTTCAGTCAGTGTCCTAGACTCCACAGTTACAACCCTGCGTATGTCCTATCCATCCGCAGAACAGACCCACCAGAGTTGGTGCTACTATGATTTACAACAGAGCGGGAGTGGACCTGAAAGTTCTCAAAACTGATTCCAGACCTTATGACGTCGCATGACATTGCCTCCTGACCTGGCATTTCCTTCACTCTACCATAACCATCAAGCCAGATGATAAATTGAGAAGTATATGAAAATATGTCAGGGATAACACGTGGCTTATTTGAAAGTGACGTGCCAACATTGAATATCTGGGGACAGTGGAGGCGACAGAGAGGGGTGCGGGGAGCCCTGGTGGGGTCCCCAATCAGGAACAACCATAGGTTCGCCCCAGGAAGAATGGATGGAGGATTTCAGAGCTGGTACCAGTTGGGAATTAGGAGGGTGGGAGATTTATTTATAGATGGGACTTTTGCGAGCTTGGGAGCATTGGAGGAAAAGTATAAGTTGCCCCGGGGAAATTTCTTGATATATATGCAGGTGAGGGCGTTTACTAGACAACAGGTGAGGGAATTTCCGTTGCTCCCGACACAGGGGATACAGGACAGCGTGCTTTCAGGGGTGTGGGTCGGAGAGGGAAAGGTGTCAGAGATTTACCGAGAGATGAGGGAAGAGGGGGAGGAGTCGGTGGGCGAACTAAAAGGAAAGTGGGAATAAGAACTAGGGGAGGAGATAGAGGAGGGTATGTGGGCTGATGCCCTAAGCAGGGTAAATTCCTCTTCCTCATGCGCCAGGCTTAGCCTGATTCAATTTAAGGTGCTACATAGAGCACACATAACGGGAGCAAGATTGAGCAGGTTCTTTGGAGTGGAGGACAAATGTGGGAGGTGTGGCGGGAGCCCGGCAAACCACGCACATATGTTTTGGGCGTGCCCGGCACTGGAAGGGTATTGGAAGGGAGTGACGGGAGTGATTTCGCGGGTGGTGAAGACCCGGGTCAAACCAGGCTGGGGGTTAGCTCTATTTGGAGTTGCGGAAGAGCCGGGAGTGCAGGAGGCGAAAGAGGCCGACGTTGTGGCCTTTGCGTCCCTAGGCGCAGGATCCTACTCATGTGGAAGGAGGCGAAACCCCCCGGACTGGAGGCCTGGATAAACGATATGGCGGGGTTCATTAAACTGGAGCAGATAAAGTTTGCCCTGAGAGGATCGGCTCAAGGGTTCACCAGGCGGTGGCAGCCATTTCTCGACTACCTAGGGGAACGTTAGAGGGAAGACAGATGACCAGCAGCAGCAACCCAGGGGGAGGGGGGGGGGGGGGGGGGTTTAGTTTAGTTTAGGTCAAAGATAAAGGGGTTTTGTTACTTGTGTATTGTTAAAAATTTCTGTATTGTTATTGTTGCGTTTGCTTTGTAAGAGGGGAAAAATTGTTGTTTGGGAAAAAAAATTCAATAAAACATATTTTTAAAAAAAGAAAGTGAAGTGCCAATCCGCTGAAGTTACCACAGGGCAACTTGCATACTAAAATCGGAGGCAGCATTTTATAGATGGGACTATGTGATCCAACAACTGACCGATCAGATCAAAGCTCAGCTGTACTGCCGCACCCGGTTGGGAAGGATGGTGGCCAATTACATAGCTAAAGGGGGGGAGGGAAGGCTCCACAAACACCTTCGTCCTCCATAATGGGGGAGTTGAGCACATCAGTACAAACACTTCTTTTGATATATATATAAATTACTTTTAATATTGCAATACAGATTACAATTTCCAAATTTGCTAATGTCAAACTTGGAATGTGGCAAACAATGAGGGTAATACCTGTTTCACTGCAACAAGGCAGGTAGGCTGGCAGAATGTACTGACAAGTGATGGATGGAATTTAATATCAAGAAATGTGAGGAGATACATTTTGGTAGAAGGGATAGGGAGAGGCAATGGCATGGTAGCAAAGTGGTTAGCACTGTTGCTTCACAGTGCTAGGGTCCCAGGTACTATTCCCGGCTGGGGCCACTGTCTGTGCGGAGTCTGCACGTTCTCTGTGTCAGCGTGGATTTCCTCCGGGTGCTCCGGTTTTCTCCCACAAGTCCAGAAAGACGTGCTGTTGGGTAATTTGGACATTCTGAATGCTCCCTCTGTGTACCCGAACAGGCGCCGGAATGTGGCAACTCGGGGCTTTTGACAGTAACTTCATTACACTGTTAATGTAAGCCTACTTGTGACAATAAAGATTATTTTTAAAAAAATAAAAAATTAATAGCACAGTTCTAAATAGTCTACACAGACCGAGGGTCCTGGCGTTTTATTTGCATAGGTTTTTGAAGGTGGCAGGGCATATTGAGAGAGTAGTTCGCAGAGCATCTGGGACCTTAGGTTTCATAAATAAAGGCATTGCAAACCAAGCTATGTTGAACAATTATAATAGTAAGAAGTCTTACAACACCAGGTTAAAGTCCAACAGGTTTGTTTTGAATCACTAGCTTTCGGAGCGCTGCTCCTTCCTCAGGTGAGGAAGGAGCAGGGCTCCGAAAGCTAGTGATTCGAAACAAACCTGTTGGACTTTAACCTGGTGTTATAAGACTTCTTACTGTGCTCACCGCTCACCGCAGTCCAACGCCGGCATCTCCACATCATGAACAATTATAAAGTTCTGGTTAGGTCACAACTAAAATATTACATCTGCTTCTGGTCACCACATTTCGGAAAGAAGGCCAGGGTAAATGGTTGGATTGGATTGGATTTGTTTATTGTCACGTGTACCAAGGTACAGTGAAAAGTATTTTTCTGCGAGCAGCTCAACAGATCATTAAGTACATGAGAAGAAAAGGGAATAAAAGAAAATACGTAATAGGGCAACACAACATATACAATGTAACTACAAAAGCACTGGCATCGGATGAAGCATACAGGGTGTCGTGTTAATGAAATCAGTCCATAAGAGGGTCATTTAGGAGTCTGGTGACAGTGGGGAAGAAGCTGTTTTTGAGTCTGTTCGTGCGTGTTCTCAGACTTCTGTATCTCCTGCCCGATGGAAGAAGTTGGAAGAGTGAGTAAGCTGGGTGGGAGGGATCTTTGATTATACTGCCCGCTTTCCCCAGGCAGCGGGAGGTGTAGATGGAGTCAATGGCTGGGAGGCAGGTTTGTGTGATGGACTGGGCAGTGTTCACGACTCTCTGAAGTTTCTTGCGGTCCTGGGTCGAGCAGTTGCCATACCAGGCTGTGATGCAGCCTGATAGAATGCTTTCTATGGTGCATCTGTAAAAGTTGGTAAGAGTCAATGTGGACATGCCGAATTTCCTTAGTTTCCTGAGGAAGTATAGGCGCTGTTGTGCTTTCTTGGTGGTAGCGTCGACGTGGGTGGACCAGGACAGATTTTTGGAGATGTGCACCCCTAGGAATTTGAAACTGCTAACCATCTCCACCTCGGCCCCGTTGATGCTGACAGGGGTGTGTACAGTACTTTGCTTCTTGAAGTCAATTACCAGCTCTTTAGTTTTGCTGGCATTGAGGGAGAGATTGTTGTCGCTACACCACTCCACTAGGTTCTCTATCTCCCTCCTGTATTCGGACTCATCGTTATTCGAGATCCGGCCCACTATGGTCGTATCGTCAGCAAACTTGTAGATGGAGATGGAACCAAGTTTTGCCACGCAGTCGTGTGTGTACAGGGAGTAGAGTAGGGGGCTAAGTACGCAGCCTTGCGGGGCGCTGGTGTTGAGGACTATTGTGGAGGAGGTGTTGTTATTTATTCTTACTGATTGTGGTCTGTTGGTCAGAAAATCGAGGATCCAGTTGCAGAGTGGGGAGCCAAGTCCTATGTTTTGGAGCTTTGATATGAGCTTGGCTGGGATTATGGTGTTGAAGGCGGAGCTGTAGTCAATAAATAGGAGCCTAATGTAGGAGTCCTTGTTTTCGAGATGCTCTAGGGATGAGTGTAGGGCCAGGGAAATGGTGTCTGATGTGGACTGGTTGCGACGGTATGCGAATTGCAGTGGATCAAGGCGTTCTGGGAGTATGGAGGTGATGCGCTTCATGATCAACCTCTCGAAGCACTTCATTACGACTGAAGTCAGGGCCACTGGTCGGTAGTCATTGAGGCACGTTGCCTGGTTCTTCTTTGGTACCGGTATGATGGTGGTCTTCTTGAAGCAGGTGGGGACCTCGGAGTGGAGTAGGGACAGGTTAAAGATGTCCGTGAATACCTCTGCCAGCTGGTCCGCGCAGGCTCTGAGTGCACGACCAGGGATCCCGTCTGGGCCCGTCGCCTTCCGAGGGTTCACTTTCAGGAAGGCCAATCTGACTTCGGAAGCTGTAATGGTGGATATGGGTGAATTATGGGCTGCTGGGGCACTCGCCAGCGGATTGTTGGTTACCTGCTCGAACCGAGCATAGAATGCATTGAGTTCATCGGGGAGGGGTGCGCTGCTGCCAGAGATACTGTTCGGCTTCGCTTTGTAGCCCAATATGTTGTTTAGTCCTTGCCACAACCGCCGAGAGTCTGTCTGTGACTCTAGCTTGGTTTGATATTCTCTCTTGGCATTCCGGATGGCTTTGCGGAGGTCGTACCTGGATTTCTTGTATAGGTCAGGGTCGTCTGCCTTGAACGCCTCAGATCTGTCCTTCAGTAGGGAGTCAATCTCGCGATTGAGCCATGGTTTCCGGTTGGGGAACGCACGTACTGTTTTAGCTGCAAGTTTAAGAGAATGTGGGGTTGTTCTCCTTGGAGAAAACGAGGGTGAGGGGAAATTTAGTAGATGTGCAGTAGATTATGATAGGCTTAGAAAAGGTAGACAAAGAATAGATGTTCCCACTAGCTGAAGTCGCAAGGATTAGGAGACACATTAAGGTTTTGGGCAAGAGATGTGGTCGAAGGCTGTTGGTGGACAGCATGTGAGGAAAAATGTCTTTATGCAGTGAGTGGTAATGACCAGGAACCCTCTGCCCATGACGGTGGTGAACGGGGAGATGATCAATAATTTTAAAAGGAAATTAAATACAACTTGGGGTTTGTGGGTGGGGTGGGGATGGTGGTACTTGCAGGGCTACAAGGATAGAACGAGGACGTGGGAGAGACTGGCTTTTTTGGGTTGCTCTACAAAGGTCGACAGGTGACCCCCTCCTGTGTTGTAATTCCATCTTCATTAGTTTGCTCTTGATCATCAGAAAAATGATGTTGATAGCACTAATCATGCAGCACCTATCAATATGCTGCTCACCAATACGCAATTTGGATTCTGCTCAGACACTTGGCTCCAGACCTCATTACAGCCCTGGAATGAATATGACAAAAATGCTACATTTCAGAGTCCGATGAGAATGACTGCCCTTGACATTGAGGCAGCTTTTGATGGTGTGGCAGCAAGGAGCTCTAGCAAAATTGAAGTCAGTGGAATCGGGGTAAACTATCCACTGGTTGGAATAATGCCTAGCAAAAAGGAAGATGGCTGTGATTGTTGGAGGCCAATCATCTCAACCTCCGGAGTTGTTTAGGTTAGTGTCCTTAGCATAAGTATCTTCAGTTGCCACATCAATTATCTTCCCTCAAATATAACGGCAGAAATGGGGATATTCGCTGATTGCACAGTGTTTGGTTCCATTTACAGCTCGTCCAATATTGAAACAGTCCAAACCTACTGCAGAATGACCTAAACAGCATTTAAAGCTTGGAATGATATGGGAGAAGTAACATTTGTACCTTGCAAAGTGCCAGATATCAGCCATCTCCAACAAGAGAGAATCTAACCATCTCCCTTTGACATTCAATGGGATTTCCATCACTAAATGCCTAGCTGTCAACCTCCTGGGAATCCGTATTGCTCAGAAAGTTAATTGGTCCAACTGTGTAAATACCATGGTTGCAAGCTCCGATCAAAGGCTCGGTATTCTGTGGCAAGTGACTCTCCTTCTAACTCAAAGAACAAAGAAAGATATAACACAGGATCAGGCCCATCGGCCCTCCAAGCCTGTTCCGACCATGCTGCCCGTCGAACCTAAAACCTTCTACACTTGCGGGGTCCGTATCCCTCTATTGACATCTTATTCATGTATGTGTCAAGACGCCCCATAAACATCACTATCGTACTTGCTTCCACCACTTCCTCCGGCAGCGGGTTCCACCACTGTTTTAAAAAAAAAAAAAAAAAAAATTTTTTTTAAACTTTTCTTGCATATTTCCTCTAAAGTTTCCCCCTTGCACCTTAAACCTATGTCCCCTCGTAATTGATTCTTCTGGGAAAAAGCTTCTAACTATCCACTCCAAGCCGCTCATAGTTTTGTAGACCTCTATCAGGTCTCCCCATAACCTCTGTCATTCCAGTGAAAACAAACTGAGTTTATCCTAACCTCTCCTCATACCTAATGACCTCCGTACCAGGCAACATCGTGATGAATCTCTTCGGCACCCTCTCCAAAGCCTCTACATCCGTCTGGTAGTGTGGCAACCAGAATTGAACACTACGAGAGGGATTCTCCCATCCCGCAACAGTGTCCACGCCCTCGTAAACACCGTTGCATTTTACGACGGCATGAACGGGCCGCTCCCACGACTAATTCTGGCCCCTACAGGGCCGCTCCAGCTGCAGATCCCGGTGCGAACCATGCGCCATGCGCAGTTGTGCCGGCGCTAACAAGGACATGCGCAGTGGCACCGGCGCCAACGTGCGCATGCGCTGTGGCCTCCTTTAACACGCTGGCCCCGACGAAACATGGCGCAGGACTACAGGGGCCAACATGTAGAAAAGGAGGCCCCCAACCACCGAGGCCGGCCCGCCGATCAGTGGGCCCCGATCGCGGGCCAGGCTACATCGGAGCCCCCCCCCCCCCCCCCAAAAAGGCCGCCACCCAACCCTTACACGCCGAGGTCCCGCCGGCCCAGAGCAGGTTAGAGCAGTGCCGGCGGGACTCTGCTCTTTTCTTACGGCTGTTCGGTCAATCCGGTTCGGAGAATCGGTGGGCCGGCCGCGTAGAGCGCCCTGCGATCGGTGTGGTGCCAATGGCGAGAATCACGTGCCAGCGGCGTGGCGCGATTCGTGCGGCCCGCCGGTGATTCTCCGTCCCGCCGCAGCGTCGGAGAATCCTGCCCTATATTCCAAGTGTGGCCTAATTAAGGGTCTATACAGCTGCAGCTTGACTTGCCAACTTTTATGTTTAATGTCCTGTCTGATGAAGGCAAGCATGCCGTAAGCCTCTTGACTGCCTTCTGCACCTGTGTTGCTACTTTCAATGACCTGTGGACCTGTACACCCAAATCCCTCTGCCTGTTAATACATTTTCACTGTACAAACATACAAACAAAATAAAAGAAACCACAGCAAAAACGACCCCACCAATATGCAGCCTAAAACATTGACTCACAAGTTCAAAACAAGTTTTAAAAACAAAAAGCAAACAATAAACCACATCTCCCCCCCCCCCTTAATGTTCAATGGCAACCAACTTCCGAAAATGCATGGTAAACAAACCCCATGAATTGTAGAACACCCCCCCCACCCCCCCTTAGCTCAAACGTCACCTTTTCCAGGGTCAAAGGTTCCAGCAGATTCCACCACACCAAGGCACAGGGCGGAGAAGCTGACCTCCACTCCAACAGGACCCGCCTCCGAGTAATCAGCGAGGCAAAGGCTAAAACGTCTGCCCCCACACCCGCCTGCAACTCAGGCTAGTCCGACACCCTGAAAATGGCCTCTTGGAGACCCGGCTCCAAGTCCACATGCAGCACCCCAAAATTATGTTAAATACCTTTCCAGTTTCTGGCAGGACCAAAACATATACACATGGTTTGCGGGGCCCCTCCCACACTGCTCACAAACATCTTGCATCCCCTCGAAGAGCCGGCTCATCCTTGCTTTTGAGGTGCGCCCTATACACGACCTTCAATTGTATCATTCCCAACCTTGCACATGAGATTGAGGCATTCATCCTTCACAGCACCTCACACCACAAACCTTCTTCCATTACCTCCCCAGCTCTTCTTCCCACTCCATGGACATCCTATCCTCATCTAAAATCTTCCCATAGATCGCTGATACCACCCCTCTCTCCAACCCCCATGCTGACAGTACCTCCAACAGCGAGGGGCCGGCACTATCGGGAAGGGCAGGAATTCCTTCCTTGTCAAATCACGGACTTGTAGGTACCTAAACCCTACCTCCTGCGTCAACCTGTACTTCTCTCCCAGCTCCTCCAACCTCGTAAATCGTCCCCCCAGGAACAGATCCTTCACAGCCCAAAGATTCTCCCCTGAGGTGGTCAATCTTTAATCTATTCTTGTTATTTGGCTGATAGCCTATTCCTGTTTACACAAAAGGCCTGAGCGATGTCATTCATGTGCACCTTACTTCCATTTATAGACCATTAGGTCATCATGCTCTGTAATTATCGGATAACGGCTGGCCATGTAAGAATGTCCTGAAAGACGATGGTTCTTTGGTGAGTCATATTATGCATTCCCTAATGAGTTTAAGTCTGAATGGGAGCTTGTGACTCAGCCAGGTATAGGCGTATCCCTTTGAGTTCGGGCTAACAGCATTTTCCTTCAATATGTTTAAACCTTTAAATTGTTGGCTTCATTTTTGGACCCGAATTTCTAATATCTCCCTATCATGACACCTGACCAGTCAGTATTTTTGAAATGCAGTTTCGATTACACAGGCAATATAGCAGCCAAATTACTTGGAGCATGGGCCCACAAGCACTAAATATTTAAACACACAATTTTTTTTACTCTTTGGCCAAATTTAATTTTGATGGCTCATAAGGAAAACTTCCATTGCACTATTTAAGTGGAGAATTTTCTTTATCTTATGCATTTTCTTAATTTATATACTAATATAGAATGTGTCTTAATGCACTTGCTATGAAAAAGTTTTGATTTTGGAAGCCTAGACTTGGTATTTTAATGATTGGATAGTTCTCCTGGTGAACTTACAAATTTATCTCTGTAGTTTTTACTTTATTGTCTTCAGAATGCTTAAAATTTACCAGTCTCTATACATGACACTGGAGGGCAGTAGTACGCTTTCAACTTGCCAGTGCAGTCACTTTAATTATCAATAAATAACTGAATACAACATGAACAAAAATCTCTTCACAGTAACTTCTTCTCTGAAGGAGGATCTTTTACTCCTACATGAGCCGGGTTTATCTGATTCGCATGTGTGGTGACCTGGATTTTTAAAAATCACTTTGGTGCAGCAGCCTCCCATGGCATCTTGTGCAGTGTCTGCTGACATCTGCTATGAATACAGAGTTGAGTTTTTGTTCAGATGGCAAAGGAAGTCTTGCAAGTAGGGCAATGCAGTGTTTTCTGCCTGTAACTCATCTTTAGGAACATGGGATTACGTAGGACGTATGGTTAAAAAAACTAGGCAAATTGGCCCAATCAGTCCAGTTTGTGTTCTACTCGAGCTCCCTCCTAACTTTTCTTAACTAAATCTATCATTGTGACCATCTGTTCCCTTCCCCCTCATTCGTGTATAGCTTATCCTTAAATTATTCTCTACCATTCTCTTGAATCACGCCCTGTCATAGCATGTGCCACATTCTTACTACACTTTGGGGAAAGAAGTTAATTCCGAATTACCCATTGGATTTATTGGTGATTATTTTATATTGATGGCCTCTAGTTATGCTTTTCCCACATAAGAAAACATTCTCTCTCTATCCACTTTATCAAAACCCTTCATGATTTTAAAGACCTCTCTTGGATCATTTCTCAGCCTTTTTCAAGAGGAAAGACACCCAGCCTAATGATCCATTCCTTTTTCAAAATAAATTTAGAGTATCCAATTCATTTTTTCCAATTAATGGGCAGTTTAGTATGGCCAATCCACCTATCCTGCACATCTTTGGGTTGTGGGGGCGAAACCCACGCAAACACAGGGAGAATGTGCGAACTCCACACGGACAGTGACCCAGAGCCGGGATCAAATCTGGGACCTCGGCGCCGTGAGGCAACCGTGCTAATAATGATCCATTCCTAATATATGTGCTTTTAATGATATGTCATGGGCCACAACTCTCGCCGTACTCTTTAAGTGTGGCTCAACCAAAGTCGATATAGGTTTTTACTCTTTTGAATCCTCTCTGAATTTCTCTCTGGAAATAAAGCTTGGTGTTTGGTTTACAGGTTAACCTGTGGTGTAACCTTTAGTGATTAGTGTATTTGTACTCCCAAGATCCCTTGGTTCCTCTAACCCACCTGGACCTGGACTTTTCAAGTAACAAGTAATATTCTCTATACCAACAGGAGTAAGCTATTTAGTGCTTTAAGCTTGTTCTGCCATTTAATGAGATCAGTGCTGATCTACAACATAATAAGACATATGAAATAGAAGCAGAATTAGGCCACTTAACCCATCGCCATTCAATCATGGCTGATATTTTTCTCCTCCCCATTCTCCTGTCTTCTCCCCATAACACCTGATCCCCTTATTAATCAAGGACATATCGATCTCTGTCTTAAAGACACTCAGTGATTTGGCCTCCACAGCCTTCTGCGGCAAAGAGTTCCACAAATTCACCACCCTCCGGCTGAAGAAATTCCTCCTCATCTCTGTTTTAATGGATCGTCCCTTTAATCTGAGATTGTGTCCTCTGGTTCTAGTTTTTCCTACAAGTGGAAACCTCCTCTCCACGTCCACTCTATCCAGGCCTTGCAGTATCCTGTAAGTTTCAATAAGATCCCCCCCATATCCTTCTAAACTCCGAGTATAGACCTAGAGTCCTCAACCGTTCCTCATACGACAAGTTATTCATTCCAGGGATCATTCTTGTGAACCTCCTCTGGATCCTTTCCAAGGCCAGCACATCTCTCCTTAGGTACGGGGCCCAAAACTTCTCACAATACTCCAAATGGGGTCTGACCAGAAGCTTATGCAGCCTCGGAAGTACATCCCTGGTCTTGTATTCTAGCCCTCTGGACATGAATGCTAACATTGCATTTGCCTTTCTAACTGCCGACTGAACCTGCACGTTAACCTTAAGAGAGCCGTGAACAAGGACTCCCAAGTCCCTTTGTGCTTCTGATTTCCTTAGCATTTCTATGCCTAAATTCCCCCTTCCATGAAGTGCATAACCTCACACTTTTCCAAATTATATTTCACCTGCCACTTCATTGCCCACTCTCCTTGCTTGTCCAAATCCTTCTGCAGCCCCCTTGCTTCCTCAATACAACTTGTCCCTCTACAGATCCTGATATCGTGTATAAATTTAGCAACAATGCCTTCAGTTCCCTCCTCCAGATCATTAATGTATATTGTGAAAAGTTGTGGTCCCAGCACAGACCCCTGAGGCACACCACTAGTCACCGGCTGCCACCCTGAAAAAGACCCCTTTATCCCCACTCTGCCAGGGGAGTCAGCCAATCCTCTATCCATGCCAGGATCTGACCCTTAACACCACGGGCTCTTAACTTATTTAACAATCTCCTATACGGCACCTTGTCAAAGGCCTTCTGGAAATCTAAATAAATCACGTCCACTGGTTCTCCTTTGTCTAACTTCGTTGTTACCTCCTCAAAGAACTCTCTAACAGATTTGTCAAACGTGAGCTCCCTTTGACAAAGCCATGCTGACTCGGTCCTATTTTATCATGCACTTTCAAGTACACCGCGATCTCATCTTTAATAACGGATTCCAAAATCTTACCAATGACCAAAGTCAGGCTAATCGACCTATAATTTCCATGTCTCTGTCTTTGCCTATGTTGCTTAATACCTTTGACTTGCAAAAATCTATGAATTTCAGAAATAGAATTATCAGATTTATCATCAGTTGCCATTGTGGGCAAGAGTGCCAAACGCCTTCTACCTTGTGTGTAGAGGTGTTTCCTGATTTCACTCTTGGCATGTTTGACTTTAATGTTGGGACTGCGCCCCCCAGCTCAAGACTTCCCAACCAGCAGAAATAGTTTTTTCATCCTCCCGAATCACCTCGGTCGGTATTGTTCTTGTTCATGCACAAATATGTTGAAAGAATATGCAAGCGTGCCCTTAAAAGAACTGAAACAAAGCTGTTTTGAAGAGTTGGCACAGTCATGATGGACTGATGGCTTGTCATGCTATAGGAGTCTATTGAAGAGGGGAAGCCTTACGATCCTAGCAAGTCAAAAGGATATGATTTTGTTCCATTACATAGCAACGTTTATTCCCACAATTTGAATTAAATGCTGCAGCATTTTCAGCCTGTAATGGAAGATCAGTAATTTAATTCTGATTATAAAACAAGCTATTCTTCAGTGGAAAAACAAAAAGCTGATTCTGGAAAAAATCAGTCAAATTTTAATCCTTGCCTCTCCCGCTACCTCCCTTGAGGAGAAATGACCATTAAATGACATTTGATCTTGCAGGCTTCTTTGTGATAGAGCCTGATTTTCCTTTGTAGGATAGAGAGAAAGCTGGATGCTATTCAGATTTTTTCATAGGCAAATAGCCTTCTGCCAAGTTCAGGTAATCCAGAAACCGTGCCAAAAATTGACTTGGGTATGTATTTCACAATTGGATTGTTCATTTGCCAAAGCGGAAAGTGTGACCCATGATATTTTGATTAGAAGCTGAATATGCCAGCAGTGTGCCCTTGGATTAGTTTTGTGCGACATTTACAGTGCAATCCTACTCCAGTTTTTTTAGTCCTGAATCGTCTTTAGCATTGATCCCTTGTAGAGGGAGTGTGTTATATAACTTTTTTTAAAATAAACATTTTATTGAGGTATTTTTTGGTATTATAACAACAACACAATAAACAATGTACATGAAACTATAAACATAGTGCAAAAGCCGTCTCCCTCCCTTACAGGTCCCACCTTTATTAACCCCCTACTCTGAGCTAAACTACCTTCCCCCCCCCCCCCCCCCCCTTCTGCTGACGATTAATTTTCCGCGAAAAAGTCGACGAACGGTTGCCACCTCCGGGTGAACCCTAACAGTGATCCTCTCAAGGCGAACTTGATTTTCTCCAAACAGAGAAAGCAAGCCATGTCCGATAGCCAGGTCTCCGACTTCGGGGGCTTTGAATCCCTCCAAGCTAATAGGACCCATCTCCGGGCTACCAGGGAAGCAAAGGCCAGAAGGTCTGCCTCTTTCTCCTCCTGCATTCCCGGGTCTTCCTACACCCTGAAAATCGCCACCTCTGGACTCCGCGCCACCCTTGTTTTTAACACCGTGGACATGACATCTGCAAACCCCTGCCAAAATCCCCCAAGCTTCAGACATGCCCGGAACATGTGGACATGGTTCGCTGGTCCTCCCGCACATTTTGCATACCTGTCTTCCACCCCAAAGAATCAGCTCATCCGGGCCACTGTCATGTGAGCCCGGTGAACGACCTTAAATTGGATCAGGCTGAGCCTGGCACATGTTGTGGACGTGTTGACTCTACTCAACACGTCCACCCATAGACCATCCTCTATCTCTTCTCCCAGCTTCTCCTCCCACTTGCGCTTCAGTTCCTCGGTCTGCGTCTCCTCTGACCCCATAAGTTCCTTGTAAATGTCCGAGACGCTCCCTTCTCCTACCCACTCTCTAGAAACTACCCTGTCCTGAATCCCCCTTAGCGTAGGAGCGGGAAGGTCAACACCTGTTTACGTAGGAAGTCCCGCACCTGCCAATACCTGAATTTGTTTCCCCTCACCAACCCAAACTTCTCCTCCAGCGCCTTCAAATTCGGAAAGCTCCCCTCTATAAACATATCCCCCAGCCTCTTAATCCCTGCTCTCCGCCATATCCGGAACCCCCCGTCCATACTTCCCGGGGCAAACTGGTGATTATTACAGATTGGGAACCAGACCGATGCTCCCTCTGCTCCCACATGTCTCCTCCATTGCCCCCAGACTCTCAGGGCCGCCACCATCACGGGGCTGGTGGAGTACCGTGCCGGCGGGAACGGCAGAGGCGCAGTTACCAACGCCTCCAAACTGGTGCCCTTGCATGAAGCCGCCTCCATACGCTCCCATGCCGACCCCTCCTCCACCACCCACTTTCTGATCATGGTTATATTCGCCGCCCAGTAAGTTACTAAAATTTGGCAGCGCCAGCCTGCCCTCTCCCCGACTCCGCTCAAGCATTACCTTCCTTACCCGCGGGGCCTTGCCCGCCCAAACAAAGCCAGAGATCACTTTGTTGACCCATTTTAAAAAGGACCGTGGAATAAAGATGGGGAGACATTGAAACACGAATAGGCATCTCTGGAGGACCGTCATCTCCACCATCTGCACCCTCCCTGCTCATGACAACGGGAACGTGTCCCATCTCCAAAAATCGTCCTTCATTTGGTCTACTAGCCGGGCCAGATTTAATTTATGCAGCCGGTCTCATTCCCGCACCACTTGAATACCTAGGTACCTAAAGCTTCCCCCTACCAATCTAAGCGGCAGCTCCCCCAATCGCTTCTCCTTTCCCCTCGCCTGGATCGCAAACCTCTCACTTTTCCCCATATTTAGCTTATACCCCGAAATCCGGCCAAATTCCCCAAGAATCTTCATGATTTCTTCCATCCCCTTTAATTGGTCCGATACATACAGAAGCAGGTCGTCTGCATAGAGCGAGACTTTGTGCTCCAGCCCCTTGAGGCTCTCCAAGCAATTGCCAATGGTTCTATAGCTAGCGCGAACAACAGTGGGGAGAGGGGGCATCCCAGTCTCATCCCCCGGTGCAGTCTAAAATAGTCCGATGTTGTCCTATTCGTCCGTACACTTGCCACAGGAGCCTGACACAACAACCTGACACAGTCAATAAAGCCCTGCCTGTTGTGTTAAGCACACTCAGATACACGGGCTGCAACTGGATGCAGCTATGACTGAAATAGACTCCAGACCTTGAAGTTAGTTCAATTTGATTTATTGAACCTGGCACACAGTTAGCACCGTTCTCTGAGTTCGACTCTCTGCTAACCTAAGTGTGATCTCTCAGTCTATCTGACTGAACCAGACTAGCTCGTAGCCACGTGCTGTATGCGTTACGTGATATATGCACCAGACTCACTCTATAGATGTCCCTAGTGGAAAGAGGCGGAGTGTGAGTGCCTCGTGCCTTTTATAGTGGGAAACCACCCCCAAGTGTTCTGCCTGCTGATTGGTTATATCCTGTTCTCTGTGTTCATTAGTTGCCTGTCTGTATCTCATTATGTGCATGTCTGCATATCATGACACCGCCCAAATCCGAATCGTCCCAGTACCTCCTACAGATAATCCCATTCTACCCGATCAAAAGCCTTTTCTGCATGCATTGAGATCAGTACCTCCACCTCCCTACCTTCTGGGGGCATCATGATCACATTTAACAGCCTTCTTACATTGGCCACCTACTGCCTACCCTTAACAAACCCCGTCTGGTCCTCCCCAATAACGTTCGGAACACAATCCTCAATCCTGGAGGACAACATTTTGGCCAGCAGTTTGGCGTACACATTCAACAGGGATATCGGCCTGCAGGACCCACACAGCTCCGGGTTCTTGTCCCGCTTCGGAATCAGCGAAATCGTGGCCTGTGACATCGTCGGGGGCAGCACCCCTCTTTCCCTTGCCTCATTGTACATCCTCATCAACACCAGCCCCAGTATCCCAGAGAACTTTTTATAAAACTCCACTGGGTACCCATCCGGCCCCGGGGCTTTACCCGCCTGCATGGCCTTCAGACCCTCCACTATCTCTTCCAACCCAATCGAGGCCCCCAGCCCTTCTACCCGCTCCCCGTCCACCTTTGGGAAATTCAGCCCCCCAAGAAGTGCCTCATCCCCACCGGCCTCGTAGTGGGTTCCGACCTATACAGCCTACTGTAGAAATCCCTAAACGCCTTATTCACCCCTGCTAAATCTTCAACCAGGTTCCCATCTCCGTCATTTACTTTCCCTATCTCCCTGGCTGCCTCCTTCTTTCTAAGCTGCTGTGCAAGCATTCTGCTGGCCTTCTCTCCATACTCATAGATCGCCCCCCCCTCGCCTTTCTCAGCTGCTCCACCGCCCCCCCTGTGGTTAACAAGCTGAACTCTGCCTGTAGCCTCTGCCGTTCCCTTAAAAGCCCTGCCTCTGGGGTCTCCGCATACCTCCTATCGATCTGTAGTATCTCCTTAACCAGTCGGTCCATCTCTGCCCTGTCTATCTTCTCCCTGCGGGCCCGCATCGAGATCAGCTCCCCTATGACCACCGCCTTCAGTGCTTCCCACACCACCGCTGCTGAAATTTCCCCCGTGTCGTTGACTGGAGATAAATACATTTCCTCAGCCACTCGCACACCCCTTCGTCAGCCAAAAGTCCCACATCTAACCTCCAGTGCGGGCGCTGGTTACTGTCTTTACTAACCTGCAGGTCAACCCAGTGTGGAGCATGGTCTGAGATTGTGATCGCCGAGTACCCGTGTCCACCACTCCTGCCAGTAAGGCCCTGCTCAAAATGAAGAAATCAATCCGGGAGTACACTTTATGCACGTGTGAGTGGAAGGAGAACTCCTTCACCCTCGGCTGCTCAAATCTCCATGGACCCTTTTAGTCCCTTTGCCATTGCTGGCACCCTGCCTGTTTTCGAGCTTGACCGGTCCAGGCCAGGGTCAATAACTGTGTTGAAGTCCCCTCCCATGACCAACCTGCTCGAGTCCAGGTCCGGTATCTTCCCCAGCATCCTCTTTATAAACTCCACATCAGCCCAATTTGGCACATACACATTTACTAATACCACCTGCACCCCCTCCAGTTTCCCACTGACCATAATGTACCGACCTCCCACCTCCGAAACTATTCTACTTGCCTCAAACATCACCGGCTTATTGATCAGGATCGCGACCCCTCTAGTCTTTGAATCCAGTCCCGAATAAAAGAGCTGACTGACCTAGCCTTTCCTCAATCTAATCTGGTCAGTTACTCTAAGGTGTGCCTTCTACAACATTAACACGTCCGCCTTCAGTCTCCTAAGATGTGCGAACACACGTTCCCTCTTGACCGGCCCATTTAACCCTTGAACATTCCAGTTAATCAGCCTAGTTGGGGGGCTCGTTGCCGATCAGCCATCCCCTTTTTTGGGCCCGCCTCCAGCCCATGCTCCGCGCCTCCATCTGCCCGCCCCCAGGCAGCCTTCGCACCCAACCTCCTCTCTGTCCCTTGGCCCAAGTCCCTTCCTCGTCAGCAGTACATTTCCCCCCCTCGCTCCTCCCCAGTAACAATACACTGTAACCCAACCCCTTTGATAAACCAAACATATGTACACCCCCCACTGCGCTTCTGTGAGCTAGCCCACCCAGCTAGCTTGGTGGCCCCCATCCCTGCCGCCGGATAGTCTCCCACCTATTGTTCCCTCCCCCCCTCGCTCATACAAACATACTCCAACATCAAACAATCCCCACACAATTGCCCGACAGCAAAACACCAAAATCTAAACAAACACACCTCCATCCCCCAACAATGCAAATGAAAACCTTAACTCACTCAGCTCTGCCACTGGTCCCAAATCAATACAGAAGACATTAAAAACAGCTTCCACAAAATGAAAAACGAGAAACTTTAAAAAAAAAAGAATAGTAGAGAAACCAAAAGAAAAAAAAACATGAACACTGCAGCAAAGTTCAAAAGTTCTCAGTCTACCACCAGTCCTTTCTTTTTCACGAAATCCAGCGCGTCCTCAGGCGACTCGAAATAAAAGTGCTGTTCCTCGTACGTGACCCAGAAATGGGCCGGATACAACAGTCTGAACTTCACCTTTTTCTTAAAAAGTATCGACCTAATCTGGTTGAAGCCTGCTCTCCTCCTGGCCACCTCCACACTCTGGTGTTGGTAGACCCGAAGGATACTATTGCCCCACTTACAGCTCCGTGTCTGCTTGGCCCACTGTAGAATGCGCTCCTTATCTGAGTACCTGTGGAATCTCACCACCATTGCCCTCGGGGGGCGGTCTCCCGTTTGCGGCTTCCTCGCGAGTGCTCTGTGAGCCCTGTCCACCTCCAAGGGTCGGGAGAATGCCCCATCCCCCAGCAGCTTCTCAAACATATCTGCAATGTATGCCCCAGCGTCCGCTCCTTCGGACCCCTCCGGGAGCCCAACGATTCTCAAGTTCTGCCGGCAGGACCTATTCTCTAGGTCCTCCACCTTCTCCAGGAGCTTCTTCTGCTGGTCTCTCAGCATCCCCACCTCCAACTCCACCGCAATTTGCTGTTCCTCCTGCTCAGCCAGCGCCTTCTCCACCTTCTGGATCGCCCGATCTTGAGTGTCCAATCTAAGCTCCAGCCGCTCAATCGACTTGTTTATCTGGTCCAAGCAGTCCCGTTTCTGCTGAGCAAAGCCTTCCTGAATAACTTGCATCAGCTGCTCCGTTGACCGCTGGGTCGACAAACCAGAGGTCCGGTCCTCCACCATGCTGTCTCTCACTGCAGCTTCAGCCCAAGCCTTCTCTGATTTTCTGTTTCTGCCTTTACGAGCACTTCTAGTCCTTCTCTCCATGCACCGATGTGGGAATTCAGTACTCAATTGTCTCTGTCTTCAGTTTTACAATTCAAGTCCGGTAGAAAATCAGGGGAAAAAGTCCAAAAGTCCGACCAGAGCGGGAGCCACCAAATGTGCGACTTACTCCTTCAGAGCCGCCACCGGAAGCCTATTGTATAACATTTTATCAAGATGACTAATCTGTCGTTTGTCAATGTGCAAATTTGGTTTCACTAAATTAACGTGGAATGTAAGCATTCTTTTCAAAGTTGTAGTGCTTACCTTTGTGTCAGGTGATTAACCTGTTCAACTGTGTACAGGGCATAGTGGTTGGCACTGCTGCTTCACGGCACCTAGGTCCCAGGTTCGATCCTGACTCTGGGTCACTGGAGTTTGCACCTTCTCCCCTTGTTTGCGTGGGTTTCGCTCCCACAACCCAAAGATGTGCAGGGTAGGTGAATTGGCCACACTAAATTGCCCCTCAACTGGAAAAAATGAGTTGGATACTCTAAAAAAAATTTTTAAACTGTGTACAGGGCTTAACATATTACTTTAAAGCCCAGAATCTATATCAAGATGATGGAAGGTTGTTTCAAGTGGTAGGTGAGAGGGAGGCAGTTTGAAATACCAGGTGTGATTCAGCAGACCAAAGTTGAAGTCCGATTTTGGACGCGTTTGACGGGAAGTTTAGTGACGGCTGCATTGGCAAGATCGCGACACATACTCAATGGCAGGTAGTGCCAAAAATGAGCCCCCACGAAAATCTTCTTGTTACTGGCTCCCTTGCTGTCTGAATTGCCTGACTCGTGCCTCAGCTGCTCATCGCTAACAATGGGTATTTGCTTTTAAATGCTCCCTCATGACTCACTCCCAGTCAACACACAAGCATGGCAGTGTGCAGACCTGCTCCTCGCTTTGGGACCTTCGCAAGGCTTCTCGATGTTGTGGATGAGAGACGGGGCACCCTATTCCTCCGAGGGGGCCAGCAAGGTCAGCAGTGCTCCTTGGGAGGCAGTGGCAGTGGCTGTCAGTGCGGCAGCATGGCTAGGTGGACTGTTGTCCAATGTAGGAAGAAGACCAAGAATATCCCAACGAGCTGCAAAGCTAAGCTACCACCTCTCTCCTGGTATCAGTTCTACCTGCCACTCCTCAAATTTCCACAGCACAGCCCTTTCATGTCCAGGTGCCCACACTTACCAGCTGCTGTGGATCCCCCTGACCCATCAAGCATGCGGCTCACAATGCCCCCTCTTTGTCCCCGCAGGTGAAGATAGCCCATAATAAACAGGAAAATCCAAGAGCCAGGACAGGGGAAAGAGAAAGAGAAAGAAATCCCAGAGAATCGAGTCCTCACTCCCTATTTGGAAGGGGCCCTGGAAATCGCGTCGGCCTCTTGAGTGTTTGTGTCCAAAGCATGGCTCAGTCCATGACAACCATTATAATGGCAATCTAGAAAGAGAGGTCATAAGAGGTGTCAAATTTAAAACGGAGTTGAGGAGAAAGTACTTCTACCAAAGTTTTGAAGGGTCGTGAATCTGTGGAATTAGCTATGCCAGAGTGCAGTGGATGCTGGGACAGTAAGTAAATTTAAGGAGCAGTTAGACAGATTTTTAATTGGTAATGGGTTGAAGGGTCATGGAGAATGGGTAGAACAGTGGAGTTGAGGTCAAGATGAGATCGGCCATGATCGAGTGGTTGAGCTGACTCAATGGGCCAAATGGCCTCATTCTGCTCTGATATCTTGTGAACTTGTGGCTGAGGGCCTCAACATTATGTCCAGCCACTGTAGGACATGTCTCAGTTGCAGGTGGACATTGCCGAGGCACTGCAGTGCATGGCCCAGTGACTGAGGATCATCGCCGAGGGTGTCAACACTGTGGTATAGACAAAGGGGAGCCTCCGCTACTGGCAATGGCAGATGACTTGAGGCCATTGGAGCTCATTGTAGCTGCCCCTCCATCCCATGGAGTTCCCCAGATCCCTATGGACACCGTCAGTAAGAAGGAAGCGCTGAAGGCCAACCTGGGGCCTTCCACCAAGGAGACTACGGCGGTCTCCAGTTCTTCCGATTACCCCCACATGACAAGGCCAGCGGGCAGACAGGGTGGCATGGAGATGCCAGTGGCACTGGAAGTCAGCCGGGGCTCCCCTCACTGCAGGCCCTCCAGAAGACGTCCACCAAGGGCATCAAAGTCCCCTGGAAAGCAGCAAGCTGCCTTCACCTCTGATGAGCATCCTAGGGACACACATTGATGTAGCACTAAACCACGAATTAACAAGAGTGAGGAGCATTGAGTGGGCACTGGTGGGGTCTCTATCTGTAGCTAGCAAAAGTGGAAATGTCCAATGTTCACTACCAAAACATTTTACACCTGATTCATGTGAAGCCTCTGTCACATTAATCCTGACAGTAGGCTTGCCCGCACCCCAACCCCCTGTTGCCCCTCCGCAACCCCCGCCTCCTGAGCACAGTGATGCAAGATCAAAAGCCCCCAACACAGATCCTGTTCAGAGAATGGTGTGAGCGCTGTAAGCAGAAACACAGGAGTCAGACTTTAGCAGAAAGTGAGGAGCACCAGAGCTTTCCTCACAGTGAGTGATCATCACTCTCCAGTTTGTATAGTGACCTGCTGATGTTGCTGACACAGGCCTATTACTCTGAAGTAATGTCACACAGACCCTTGAAGGGGAGCGAGGGTTGGGAAGGGAGAGGGGTGGTGTTGAGGGAGGAGGGGAGGGGGGATGGAAATGTGGGTTGGGGGAGATTGGGGAGTGTTAAGGGGGCGGGAGTGAGATTTGAGGGGGGAGGAAATGGGGGTTGGAGAGGGAAAAGAGATTGGGTGATGGGAGAGGAAAGAGATGGGGAGGGGGTGTTGTTGAGCTAATGGACTCAGCCTCGTCCGAGGAGAATCTGGAGGTGATCTGAGTCACCCTGGTTATCCTCGTATGTCGGATCCTCTCCGCAGCCTGTCCTCCATCCTCCGGCTCCTCCTCGGCCTCGCCCTCACCCTGAAGCTGATCCTGGTCTGCCTCCTCCTCAGACGAGGCCACATGTCCCTCTACTGCCTCCTCCTTTCTTCTCCTCCAGCATGTCATCCTGTTGATGTGCCAGATTGTAGAGGGCACAGCAGACCACCACAAAGCAGAAGACTCTCTGGGGGGTATACTGCAGAACACCGCCAGAGCGGTCAAGGCTTCAGAACTGTGTTTACAGCTGCCTGACGACAGCACGGGTGGCAATGTGGGCCTCATTGTCTCGGGTCTGAGGCCTCTGCACTGGCAACATCAGCCATGTCCTCAGTAGGTATCCCTTGTCCACCACGAGGCAATCTGTCATCCTGGGTGGTCCTCTAAGACACCAGGAATCTGAGTGCCCCAGAATGTAGCTGTCATGCATGTTCACTGCGTAGCGGGCGCACACTTGTATGATTCCAAGGCGGTGTTCACCCATGATCTGAGCATTCAGGAAGTGAAACCGCCTCATGTTAATATAGAGCTCTCCCTGATTCCCTGGTGCTCGCAGTACGACATGTGTGCCATGGATATCTCCGTGGACCTTGGGTATCCTGGTGATGGCAGCAAATCCTGCTGTCTGGGCATCATGGTGGGCCCGGTCCTGGTCGATGTTGATATAATCTGATGCCCGGGCATATAGCATCCATCACCTGCCAGATGTATGTCACATAGGTTCCCCACTCGAACCTGGAATGACCCAGTGACATAGGTGTTGAGGACTACAGTGACCTTCATGTCCTCTGAGAGCAGGTGTCCTCCTCCTCCACAGGGTGCCATGTCCATGAGGACATGTCACAGGTGCCACGTTGTCTCTTTGCTGTGATTGAGTCTTCTGTGGCATATGGTGTCTGTCAACTGATGGAATGACCACCGATGCTTGTACACCTTGGGCCGTCGCTGGCCTCCCTTTCTGGCTCGCTCCTCAGCCTGATGGGTGACCAGGTTTTCTGGATGTGCGGCGGTACCCTGCACATGGGGTGCTGCCTCCAACTACTGTTGTCGCTTCTGCCTTCTACGGCGTCTGGCTGCCTCAAATGCCATAAGCACAGAGGTTATCCTCTGCGGCATTCAGACCAGCAGAGATAGGTTTATCTGGATGAATTGGAGAAGGAGAGAGACCACCAATCCGTGGGCCATCAGCAGCAGTAGAATTTCACTCTGTAATCCACAATCTGTAACCTCATGGCCTGGCATTATCCCACTCTACTATTACCACCAAGCCAGGGAATCAACCCTGGTTCAGCGAAAAGTGCAAGAGGGCATGCCAGGCATACTGGTATCAACCTAGCGAAGCTACAACACAGGACTATTTGCATGCTAAATAGCATAAGCAGCAAGTGATAAGCGAACCCATGATCAATGGATAAGATCTAAACCCTGCCGTCCTGCCACATCCAGTTTGAATGGTGGTGGGCAATTTCTGCAAATATTCCCATTCCCAATGAGGGAGGAGCCCAGCACAAAGAATCATAGAATTTACAATGCGACGAGGCTGAAGCATTTGCAACAATCTTTAGCCAAAAGTGTTGAGTAGATGATCCATCTCAGTCTCCTCCAGTGGTCCCCAGCATCACAGATGCCAGTCTTCAGCCAGTTTGATTCACTCCATGTGATATCACGAAATGACTGAAGGCACTGGATCATAGAATCATAGCATTTACAGTGCAGAAGGAGGCCATTCGGCCCATCGAGTCTGCACCAGCTCTTGGAAAGAGCACCCTACTTAAGCCCACACCTCCACCCTATCCCTGTAACCCCATAATCCCACCTCACCTTTTTGGACACTAAGGGCACTTTATCATGTCAATCCACCTATCCTGCACATCTTTGGACTGTGGGAGGAAACCGGAGCACCCGGAGGAAACCCACGCAGTCACAGGAAGAACGTGCAGACTCCGCACAGATAGTGACCTAAGCGGGAATCTAACCTGGGACCCTGGAGCTGTGAAGCAACTGTGCTAAATGCTGTGCTACCGTGCTGCCCTTGTGCTACCGTACTTCCCTCGTGCTACCCGGACAATATTCAGGTAATAATACTGAAGACTTGTGCTCCAGAACTTGTTGCGCCCCTAGCCAAGCTGTTACAGCACAGCTACAACACTGGCACTTAACAGGCAATGTTGAAAATTGCCCAGGTATGTCCTGTACACACACAGCAGGACAAATTCAACTCTGCCAATTGCCGCCTACTCTCAATCATCAGACATCAACAGTGCTATCAAGTGGCACTTAGTCAGCAATAACCTGCCCACTGATGCTCAGTTCAGCCTTGGTTCAAACATTGACAAAAGAGTTCAGCTCCAGAAATGAGGTGAGAATGACTGCCCTTGACATTAAGGCAGCATTTGATTGTGTATTACACCAAGGAGCCCTAAGTAAACTGGAGTCAATTGGATCGGGGGGTGAAAATGTTCCACTGGTTGGAGTCATACCTAGCACAAAGGAAGATGATTGTGGTGATTGGAGGTCAGTCATCTCAGTCCGGGACATCACTGCAGGAGTTCCTCAGGGGAATGTCCTAAGCCCAACCATCTTAGCTACTTCATCAATGACCTGCCTTCCATCTTAAGGTCAGATGTGGGAATGTTCGCTAATGATTGCACACATGTTCACTACCATTTGCGACTCCTTAGACACTGAAGCAATCCATGTCCAAATGCAGCAAGACCTGTACAATATCCAGGCTTTGGCTGACAAGTTGCAAGTAACTTTCGCTCCACACAAATATAAGGGGCTGTTTAGCACAGGACTAAAGAGCTGGCTTTGAAAGCAGACCAAGGTAGGCCAGCAGCATGGTTCAATTCCCGAACCAGCCTCCCCGAACAGGTGCCGGAATGTGGCGACTAGGGGCTTTTCACAGGAACTTAATTTTTAGGGGCTGTTTAGCACAGGGCTAAATCGCTGGCTTTAGACCAAGGCAGGCCAACAGCACGGTTCAATTCCCGTAACAGCCTCCCCGAACAGGTGCCGGAATGTGGCGACTACGGGCTTTTCACAGTAACTTCATTTGAAGCCTACTTGTGACAAGCGATTTTAATTTCATTTCATTTCAAATACAGGCAATGACCATCTTTAATAAGAGAGAATCAAACCATCGCCACATGACATTCAATGGCATTATCATCACTGAATACCTCACTATCAACAACCTGGGGATTACCATTGATCACAAACTGTGAACTGGACTAGCCATATAAATGCTGTGGCTGCCAGAGCAGGTCAGCGGCTAGGAATCCTGCGGTGAGCAATTCACCTCCTGACTCTCCAATGCCTGTCCACCAGCTACAAGGCACAATTCAGGAGTGTGAAGGGATACTCCTCACTTGCCCAGATAAGTGCAGTTCAAACAACATTCAAAGCTCGACGCCATCCAGGACAAAGCAGCCCACTTGATTGGCACCCTTTCCACAAACATTCACTCCCTCCACCGTGGATGCACAGTAGCAGCAGTGTGTACCATCTTCAAGATGCATTGCAAGAACTCACCAAGGCTCTGCACGCAGGCAGCACCTTCCAAACACCCAACCGCCACCATCTAGAAGGACAAGGGCAGCAGATACATGGGAACCCCACCACCTGGCAGTTCCCCTCCAAGCCATTCACCACCCTGACTTGAAAATGTATCACCGTTCCTTCACTGTTGGATCAAAATCCTGGAACTCCTTCCCTAATAGCTCAGTGGGTGTACCTACACCACATTGCCAGCAGCAATAACGCAGCTCACCACCATCTTCTCATGGGCAATTAGGGATGGGCAATAAACGCTGGCCAAGCCAATGAAGCCCACATCCTGTAAAAATTTAATTAAAAAATTTGAAATAGCCTTCACCTGTGAACCTAGAGGCCGTTCACAGTCAAAGGGGGCGAAATTTACTTTCAGGAGTGAAGTTTCAACAGGGTTCTGACTTGGAAGAGCGATGGGACAGCTGTGGTTGCCTCTGTTACGGGTCTCCACAATATTTCAAGATGGCTTGAAAGCCTCATGGACGCAAAGCCCTTTATGCACCCCCCCACCCCCCCCAGCGCTGGGGCACAGCTCCGGTGCCCTTGAGCTGCATGCCAGAAAATTGAAATGGCTATTTACCTCCTCACTTCCCCTCAGTAGCCATCGCGCCAGCTTCACATTTTTAAAAGGGAGTACAAAACGACGCCAGCGTAACTTCGCGGGGGAATTGGGTACTTCCTGGGAGGTCGCTGCATTCGGCTTCATTCTCATTAACAAGATTGAAATGCATGCAAATGAGGATTAATGATATTCTTGCCATTTTTGGGCGAGATCCGGAACTTGCCATCAGGTGCCGGCCGAGTGAACTATTTTGCCCTCTCCTGCTATTCATCCTGCATACCCTGACCTGCACCAGCCACAAAGCGGTCGCTGAATCATGTGGCAAGCTTTGTTGTAGATTGAAGAGTTTTTTTTTGAAGAATGGTGGAGTCAAAGAGAAATTTTGGGACGTGGAAGTTTGCAGGCAACTGTTCCTTAAGCCTTTGACTAGTGAGAGGTAGTCGTGGAGCCTGGATGTGTGGTGGGGATTGATGTGCATGACAGTTGTAGTGCTTTGGTTGTGGCACCACTGGGATGATTATGGATGTGCTGTGCCTCATTTAAGAAGCAGTTTTCTTTGCGTGAGAAAACTGGGAGAGTTCTCTTGGTAGATTGGAGCATTGGGGCTGGAAAATGGTGGCATTGAGAAAAGAGGTATTGTGACATCTACAGGGGTCATTTGAAACTGCAATGGATTGAAAACAATTTCTGCCTTTTCAAGCCAATAAATGGCCCTCCCATGAAAGAACCCTTGTTATATTGAACCATTCTGTGAATGTGTGAATTTCATTTGTAGTAATAGAGGGTGGGGGGGGGGGGGGGGGGGTGGGGGGGGGTGCAACATTCCTGTCCAGAAGTAGGAAGAGGATTTCTGAGCTTTGTGAGTTGCGGGGAGAGGAACATTGAGCGGCAGGAGACTGAGGTGAGTGTAGGACATAACATTGTTTGGGCTGGGTTCAGATACTATTTGGAGGTCAGGACAATTTTATGGGAATCCTCTTGGAGTTATTTCAATGAAACAGTTTGTAGAATCAGAGGAGGAAAGTACAAAATGTGATTTTTTCAAATAAGGCTAGAAATTACCAGAAATCTGACTACTTAAGTGGGTCGGTGCGGACTCGATGGGCTGAGTGGCCTCCTTCTGCACTGTATGCTCTTCATCCGTCTCCACAACCCAAGTAACTCCCCCAGAGAGAGAGGCTGTACTTGAGAGATTATTGTGCTGTTCAGACCGTGAAAATGTAATTTGTGGTATACAACCATTCAAAGTCAAATAGTATAGATTGACATGCTGAAGTTTAAAAGCTTCAATCTCTTCAAGGATAAGGGTGAAGTTTTATCATTCAGGAATTTTTTCTCAACTTATTTTCTCATTGCTTGGATATCCTTTTATTGGGATAAATAACTGGTTGAGATAATGACCTGTATTTTGCATTTGTGTTAATGGCAAAACTATAAACTCTGTGAAACCAACAGCAACTTCTCCCATTTCCCAGTTAAATGTGGAAAATTAGAAGTTATCGTCAGTGATTCCCTGCTCCTCCCAAGATGGAAATCAATTAGAAACCACTGAATATGAACTTCCACTTTTTACATTGACTCTTGCTGTCAAAATTTCTGGATTAGCTGCACTTTGTTAACGATCACTGTTGACTAACATTTCCAGCCCTGAGAAACTAGTTTTATATCCGTGGAATAACCAATTTCACCATCCCAGTGTAACGAAAACCCATAGATTTAAAAAAATAATAATAAATGATTTTTAAAGATTTGATATTTCAATTTTTTCCTTAACCCATGTGTGTTTTCCAATTTTTATTTCACTTTTTGTAAAATTATAGAATGCCAGTGATAAAACTTATTGTTACTTCTAGTTTTGCTGTTGGTGAGAATTCTTCAATGTGATTGGCTGCTTTGCTTGTTGGTGACATCATAGCTGTTCGATACCATCACAGTTTTTGAATGCTGGCGAGCCCCTATAGCTAGTGCCACAACTAAATTAACCCTTGAGAAAGGTACATTTCACACCAAAAAATATTTTTGTTGTCAGTTTTGTTCAATGCCAGCAGTGACTGCAAAATCCGGCCTGCTAAATTCATACAGAGCAGAGTTTAACTTGAAACCTCCTTGGTCTGTTTGGCTCGTTTACACACTGGAAGATTTTCTGTGGTTCAGTGTATGATAGCCTGTGGTTCAGTGTATGATAGCCGAGTGGTTATGTGACTGGATTTATAACTAAAATGCCTGGGCTAATAATCTAGAAAATGAGTTCTAACCCCATTCTGGCAGTTCAGGGATCTGAATTCAGTTTATACGTAAGTGATTAGGAAATAAAGTAAAATGACTGTATGAAAAATATAACTGAGCTCAACTATGAATTCCTTTCTAAAATCAATAAAATACAATATTTGATGATTACACATTTTAAAAATATTTCTTTGAGACAGAAAACTCGAAAAGAATGTTGAATGTATTTCACACTTCCACTTGGAAAAGGGAGGATGGTGTTATAGGTATAGGGGCGATTCTCCGAGCCCCGCACCGGGCCGGAGAATCAGCGCAACCGCGCCACGATGCCCCAACGCCGGCGCGCGATTCTCCAAAGTGCGGAGAATCGCCGCCGTTTGACGCGGCGCCGGCCACAGGCAGGTGGGGGGGGGGGCCTCCGATGGGGTCTGGCCCACGATCGGGGCCCACCAATCGGTCGGCTGGCCTATTTCCCCACCCCCCGGGCTTATTTTGTTGCACGGCCGGCCCCTGAATACCGACGCCATGTTGAGTCGTGGCCGGCGCGCTGAAGAAGTCCCCCGCGCATGCGTGGGTTGGCGCGGCGCCCATTTGACGCTGGGAAGGGAGGCTGGAGTGGCGTGAACCGGGACAGAATCTGTCATACCCGGGCCTGTTTTGCGCCGTCGTGAAACGCGACGGCGTTCACACCGGCGCGAACACTTGGTCTCCAGTTTGGAGAATCGCCCCCATAGTACCTCAAACACAGCTACCCCCGAACTGAGTGGCTTTGCGAAGCAGGTTTGTGTCCCCTGTTTGTTCCAATTTTCCTGAGCCCCCACCAAAGAAACCGTCAGGTTTGAGGTACTCTACCTATATAGTTTGTTTTTACTGAGATAATGTCTGTCTTCAGAATGTTCAGATTGTTTAAAATAAATACAGCAAATATGCTTAAGGTATGCAATGTGTTACAATACTGTTGCAAATGCATATGTTGTTTTTAATATTTAAAAAAAAATATCTTCAGGTGTAAAGAAAAGAAGTATGATTATCGAAACCTTCCAACTACTTCTGTGGTAATAGCATTTTATAATGAGGCCTGGTCAACACTCCTGCGGACAGTGCACAGCGTTCTTGATACTTCACCCGATATTCTATTGAACGAGCTTATCATAGTGGATGATTACAGTGATCGAGGTTGGTACAGACTTGCCAAATGCATCATTTCCCATACCTGTTTTAAACAAACGCATGTTCAAACGCACAGATTTGAATTATACTTATAAAGCCACTCATGAGTTATGTGCTCAGTCTTAGCTGAAATACTGAATGGAAGTTTTGAGTTTGCATTTGCTCCCCAAATTGTTTAGTCTCAAAGTAATCCAAAGATCAAGAAGCAGTTGTCCAGTGATATTATCAGAAGTGATGTGCTTCTGCAGTCATTTTGTTTGTACAGTTGTAATACTTATTTTAATAACTGCTTGGATTATTGTTTTTTGTCCTTGGGTATGTTTTTAAATAAAGGTTACAGCAGTGATTTCCTCACTCGTCAATAAATATCTATGAATGTGTCTAATCAACATGCAATTATTTATGTTATCATTTGCCACTTCGGGATCTGATCTGAAAAGGGCTGTAGGTATTCATACATATTTTCTTTTGATGGGGTGCAAATTTAATGGGCCCAAGATTCAGGGGTCTCTGAATCCACAAATCCTTCATGGATAAGCAAATGCTATATGAAGCTTTTACAGCAATTACAAAGCCTACTTTTAAATTGGTGGGTTTTAAAATAGTTATGTTGTCTAAATACTTTCAAATAATCCTGAAAAGCTGTTTTGTTGTGAGTTCTCCCTCAGCTGAGTTGTAATCCAATGGTGGTGGATTTTTTGTTTTTCTATCTTCAGTGAGGTGCTTAGTAAGGAAACTGATCCATGAATAGTTTCCCCATGGTGCTGAAAAGCTCTTAGGAATATTGTTCACAAAATGTTTGTTTAGCATCCATATTTTGGTATTTCTGCTGTAGAAATGATTCCATGTTCATGTTGGCTTGACAAGGCACAGTAAGCTCCAAATGTTGCTCTTCCACCTCTCTATATCCTTGTTATTTTAAAGTTTAATCTCCTCCCGTTTTACAAATACAAGTTGGTATGTTCCAGTGGGCAGGATTAAGTTATTCAGTGACTGCTGATCTGGTGTACATGCAGTGTTCTGAAACTTCACTTAGAAGCCAGTTAAGTCTGTGTCTGGTTACCTTAACGCCAGTTTGTACAAACTATGTGAACTTACAATGCGTCATATTTTCTGTTCTGTGCAACAATAACGTTTTGATGTAATAAAACATCCAAGGGAGCTTCACAAAGTTAAATTTGTCACTGGGTCACGTAGTGATACATACTTGGGTCAAAAAGAGAGGTTTTAAGGAGTGACTGATTAAAGGAGAGAGAGGTTTAGAGAGGATGCTATCTGAATAATTAATTTTGTTTTTATGCATGTTGGGCTGTAGAATAGATAACATACACAATGATAAATGATTATTTTTTAGCTTTCTGTGCTGGTGAAAAATGCTAGGTGGACTAAATCGTGCCAATAATTATAAGAAACTGTTTCAATGGGCAAGGTTCTTCAAAACTTAAAAGCTGTGCAAGATGATGTAATCTTTTTTAAACGTCATAGAACCAGCAGACGTAGTCAATAGACCAATGGAGGATTAAGTGCGGGAACGTAAATTTATAATGGCATTTGAATGTGAATTAATATTCGCAGTTGAAGGGGGAAATGGAAATCAAAATCAGATACCCAATCTTGTCTTGTTAATGAAGGAAGTTTCGGGGTTCATTGCATTAATGTGAAAAGCCTGAACATTGAAGTAACTTGAACAGCACTAATGTCATTTGGTAAGGAGGGGAGAACAAAATAAGGCTTCAGATCTTCAAAGGCTATGTCCTTGTGTCAAATCTGAGAACATAAGTTGGTTATGCGAGCAAATAACTTATTTTGGAAGCTGGTGTTTTGTTCTTCTATCTCTACATTGGGATGAAATTGCAGTGGTCTCCTAATTTGCACCTTTCTCCTCCATTGCTTCCCGGTTTTTCATGCATTGAATCGGTTCAAATCCCTCTGTGGCATTGATCCATCTTATTCCTGTACTCTTCTCCAGTCTTGTGTATCTAATCCTCAATCTCCTGTTCCATTCTTCTGTTCCACCTTTGGTAGTCTCAACAAAGCTTTCTAAATTAACCTTGTTAAACACCTTCACCTGTTTCGCTGCATTTAAAACTTTTGAAAACTCACCTCTTACAGTTCCCACAGAAGTTTGGCATCCACCCTTCTCACTGTGAAACGCCTGGAGAAATATTTTACATGAAATAAAAATGTAAATTAGGCCATGCAGAACAATTCCAAAGTGTTCTTCTGTTGTAAATAATGACATTCTAAAGTAATATCTTTCTATCTCATTGTCCTTTGAAAATATTTTCCGTCAATTTATTTTTTGTATCCTGTGAATAAATTGTTTCCAATATGCATAAGTAAAATGGAAATTTTCCTGCTTGTTCAAGAAGTGTGAATCTTGTGAAATAAACATTGCCTCCCTTGCATGAAGGCCTGGTTAAATGAGATTTAAAGTTGTAACCGAAAGGAGTAAGTGAAAAAAGTGTTAAGAACTGTTGAGTGTGTTGCTACAGTGAGGGTGGTATAGTAAAGTGCATTATTACAAATTATACAAAAGGTTGAGCCAAAGTAGAAGCCCATCTATCTAGCCTTTATTTATTTTTTATTTTAACAGAACACCTGAAGAAACCTTTAGAAGACTATGTAGCTGATCTTCGCAAAGTGCGGTTGATCCGTGCCCGGAAGAGAGAAGGCTTAGTTCGTGCACGATTGCTTGGTGCATCTGTTGCAACAGGTGATGTCTTGACCTTCTTGGACTGTCATTGTGAGTGCCATATAGGTTGGCTGGAACCATTATTGGAAAGGTAGATTGAACTCTTAATTCTAGTATATCCCCACTTTTAGTGTTCTCGTCACTGTCTGATGTCAATTAAAGAGAATTATGCAGGATCTACAACACCGAAGAGAACTGTTCGGTTCAACCAGTCCAAGCTGTTGTGCTCCCCTTGAGCCTCCTCCCATCCTCGTCGTCCAATTCTATCATCATAACTCTCTACTTGCTTCATCTTCATGCTTATCTAGCTTCTCCTTAAATGCATCCATACTTCAGTTCAACTACTCCTCCTGGAGGCGAGTTCAACATTCTTGCCACTCACTGGGTGAAGTTGCCTCTAAACTCCCAATTTGATTTATTTGTGACTATCTTCTATCAACGGTCTCTGGTCTGTTTTTCCACCACAAACTCTGGACTGGATTTTCATTCAATGGAGTAGGTAGACACACAAGCGGGTGGGCAGATAGTTAATTTCAGAGCTCCAAATGGCATGCTAGCTTTTTAGTGTGATTTTTCCCAGTGATTTTTAGTGTGATGTTTCCCAGTGATTTTTGGTGGAGGTGCCATTTCTTGTGCAGCGGTAACCTTCCTGAAAATGACGAGCCATCCGTTTATCAGGAAAACTAGCCAATCGAAACACAAAGCAATTTTGGAAGGGAGTTGAGGGTGCAAGGTCATAACTACAATAACTTTTATATAGCACCTTTTTAACATGATGAAATATCCCAAAGTGTTTCACAGAAGCATTATAAAGCAAAATATGAAACCAAGCTACATGAGATATTAGATCAGTTGACCAAAAGCTTGGTCAAATAGGTAGGTTTTTAAAGAATTTCTTCAAGGAGAAAAGTGAGTTGGAGAGCGGGTAATCCGGAGCTTTTGACTGAGGCAAATGACGGCATAGTCACAAATAGTAGAGCAATTAACATTAACTGCACAAGAGGCCAGAATTAGATCAATGCAGATATCTTGGTGGGTTGTGAACCTGGAAGAGGGAACAAAAATATGGAGGGATTTAAAAAACAAGGATGAGCATTTAAAAATCAAGATGTTGCTTAACTGCAGCTAAAGTGGGCCAGCAGGCACAGGGGTAATTGGGGAAAAGGACTTGCTATGATTGTAGTAGAGTTTTGTCCATGAGGTATGTCCATGAAGAGAACGTGGCATCTTTGCTGGTGCCAATCATGGAGATCGGTATATTTAAGAGCTGTGTATGAATGGGGAAGGATCAGAGAGCGCCTCCTTTAGTGCCACACTGTGATCATTGAGAGTTTTGAGGCCAGAGTTTGATCTGTCAGCACTGGAACAATTGGGGGAAAGTGAATCCCCAGTGCGGCAGTGCAGGGGAGTCCAGACAAGCATTTTGTTTATTAGTCATTCATGGGATGTGGGTGTCGCCAGCATTTATTGTCCATCCCCAATTGCCTTTCAGAGCTGGTGCTGCACCTAGCAAGAAAGATGGTGGCAGAATTGTGTCTTTGTTGCATGGGTCTTTTCAAGAGGTGGTAGCAGATCTGACTGGCAACTCGCAAGTGATTGAGCATCCCAGTATAAGGCATGCAATGAATGCCCTGTTTGAGAACATATTGGGTTACGTTAGGTTCACCACTGATCAGGCCACATAGGTACCAAGAACAGTGGCATTGATCTCCATCGCTGGACTCCCTCAGGTGCAGGAATTTATTGACTTCATTCATGTGGCCATCAAGGCACTGGCTGAGCAGCCTGGGGAATTTATGAACTGGAAGGGATTCCATTCGCACAGCATTCAGCTGGTATGCAACCACTACAGGTGCTTCCTGCAGGTTTGTACATGGTATCCTGGCAGCTATCATGACACTTTGGTGTTTTGGCATTCACAGATGCCACAGCTGTTTATGGCACCAGGGAGAATATGTAGATGGCTGCTAGGAGACAAAGGGCTATTCATTGAAAAGCTGACTGCATAACCTGCACCCACCCGTTCCATGGGGTCACAGGGGTGCTATGACTGCTGCCATCTCGGCACAAGGAACACCACATGGAGATGCGGAGGAACAGCACACTCCCTCTGAAGAAGGAAGAAATAATAGTGGGGAAGGATCAACTGTCCCTTCAAGGCCTTCCACAGGTCTGGCTGAGCACTGACTGGCCAGAATGGAAGGGTACCTGAGGCCACAATAATTCAGGCACTCTTCTCTTGAGTGCACCACATTCTGGAAAATACATGGTTCATAAACGCACCTTTCCCAGAGGGAGGGAGTGCAATTAGAGAGGGGCAACAAATGGTAGACTTGCTGGCGTCACCCACATCCCATGAAAAATAATACATCTGTGCTGCTAGCCTGCTGCAGCTCTGGAGAAGTGGCGGTTAACCAAGGTTTATGTTCCTAACCTGCTGTCTACCACAGTGCCAGGTGTGGAGGGGAAGCCAAAGTTTGCCAGTTAGCACCATCACATCAAAGAACAAAGAACAAAGAAATGTACAGCACAGGAACAGGCCCTTCGGCCCTCCAAGCCCGTGCCGACCATGCTGCCCGACTAAACTACAATCTTCTACACTTCCTGGGTCCGTATCCTTCTATTCCCATCCTATTCATATATTTGTCAAGATGCCCCTTAAATGTCCCTATCGTCCCTGCTTCCACTACCTCCTCCGGTAGCGAGTTCCAGGCACCCACTACCCTCTGCGTAAAAAACTTGCCTCGTACATCTACTCTAAACCTTGCCCCTCTCACCTTAAACCTATGCCCCCTAGTAATTGACCCCTCTACCCTGGGGAAAAGCCTCTGACTATCCACTCTGTCTATGCCCCTCATAATTTTGTATACCTCTATCAGGTCTCCCCTCAACCTCCTTCGTTCCAGTGAGAACAAACCGAGTTTATTCAACCGCTCCTCATAGCTAATGCCCTCCATACCAGGCAACATTCTGGTAAATCTCTTCTGCACCCTCTCTAAAGCCTCCACATCCTTCTGGTAGTGTGGTGACCAGAATTGAACACTATACTCCAAGTGTGGCCTAACTAAGGTTCTATACAGCTGCAACATGACTTGCCAATTCTTATACTCAATGCCCCGGCCAATGAAGGCAAGCATGCCGTATGCCTTCTTGACTACCTTCTCCACCTGTGTTGCCCCTTTCAATGACCTGTGGACTTGTACTCCTAGATCTCTTTGACTTTCAATACTCTTGAGGGTTCTACCATTCACTGTATATTCCCTACCTGCATTAGACCTTCCAAAATGCATTACCTCACATTTGTCCGGATTAAACTCCATCTGCCATCTCTCCGCCCAAGTCTCCAGACAATCTAAATCCTGCTGTATCCTCCGACAGTCCTCATCGCTATCCGCAATTCCACCAACCTTTGTGTCGTCTGCAAACTTACTAATCAGACTTACTAACTTACTAACATCAGTTGAATGGTTCTAGCACCAGCCCAGATACACTCAATGTTGGGGCTTCTCCCGGGTTTAGAGCAGATAGCACAACATTTCACAGAGTTGGTAAGGGAAGCAGCCCCCATCAGAGGATGGAGAACAGACATTGTCAGCTGAGTGCAAATGCAGAGCCTGATGAGTGACAAAAAAGGAGGCTCCACTTTGACCATAGGAAATGTGTACCAAAATGTCAGTGTTCCTGAAGAAAGTGCATCTTCATGGGCAGCCAGTGGAGGAGTCCAATGGCATGCACTGTGACTGAGACCTATTTGAGCTCGTCCACAGTGAGCGGCTGACCCTATGGCATCGGGCTGAGTGGGTGCAGGAACAGTGCATACATGCCACATTCTGTAGCATTGACTGGTTAGTCACAGTGGTGGCACAAAAAGACTTGGAGTGGGTGCCAGCTGTGCCTCAGCTGGTGAATGCAACCTGTGTGGGCAACTGTGGAAAATCCCTATGCATTGTTTCCAATCGTAAATAATTTACTGTCCACAATAATGGCTGCAATTTGCTCTTTAAGTCCACTCTACTCCCACCTGTCACTACTTCCACCTCCCCTAATCTGGGCCACGATTCTCTGGTCCGGCGCCAGAGTGCCGGCAACGGCGCCAAAACAAAAGTACTTTAGTCTGGTGCTGGTTCCGAGACCTGATTTTCGGATCCTGGGGGGGCCAGCACGGCGCTGGAGCGGCCCATGCCGCTCCAGTTGCCGGTCCTGGCGTCGACCCAGTGCCGCGGGGTCTGCGCATGCGCAGTTGGGCCGGCGCCAACTAGCGCATGCACACTGGCTGTCATCCCCGCGCTGGCCCCGACGCCAAATGGCACAGGGACCCAGGAGCCGGCGTGGAAGAAAGTGGTCCGCAGCCAGAGAGGCCGGCCTGCTGATTGGTGGGCCCCGATCGTGGGCCAGGCCACTACGGAGGCCCTCCCTGGGGTTGGACCCCCCTCCCTCCCCACAGACCGCCCCCAGACCCTTCAACCCCGAGGTCCCGCCGGCCCAGTGCATGTTAGAAATGCGCTGGTGGGACTCGGATTTTTTCGGACGGCCGCTTGGCCCATCCGGGCTGGAGAATCGCGGCGCCGCCGGAGGATCGCCGCTAAGGCCTTTTACGGCGATTCTCTGCGTTTTTTCACGGGTGGGAGAATGGCGTCCCGCCGTTGGGGCGGCGTGCCGTGATTCGCGCGGCCCCCCGCCAATTCTCCGGCCCGGCGGGGGGTTGGAAAATCGGGCCAAAGATGTCAGATGTGCCATCAGACCACTAATTAGCCCTCTCTGAAAATAGTATTGGCTGTCAGACACTGATTTCGAGCAATGTTGGGACCCAAAAATAGTCCTGACCCTAAAATTAAAATTCAGCTCACCATCAAAACCTTCCACTATGTCAAACACCTGTATTCAACCACCCTTAGCCTTCTCATTTCAAGTGAAACTCGGCTGTTTCTTATTTCATGGAATGTATGACGTCGCAGTTGTGATATCGTTGTAAAATCTTTCATACACCCTCTATCCGATTTTTTAGAATATGATAACCAGAACTGCACATTATACACGCTACCAGTCTGGTCTAGCCAAGACTCGATGCAAGTTTAGCCTAATTTCTCTATTTTTCAATTTTATCTTTCTAGAAATGAACCCTGATGTTTATTCTGGCCTTATTGACCTACCTGTATTACAATCCCAGACCAGACACAGTGGTTCAGACACTGGACCGAAACTCCAATATTTTAGTTTATTTAAGAATGTGCGGAAAGAATGATTTGCCCCAAGAGTGACTGCAAGAAAAAATCGTACTTTGGTATTTCTAAAACAATACATTATTATAAATACAATATCCAACTTTTAACTTCACACGTGGCATCTTGCAATTACCCCTTACTACTACTAAATTTCCCATTAAACAACAAGAAAAGAAACATATAGCTCTCAATCCAGCTTAAAATCGGTACAGAATAGGTTCTGGCTCTGGTTAGAACCCCTTCAGACTGACTCAATTTCTTCAAATAGCTGCTTCAACTGGGTTCTTTCAGCCTCTTCCTCATCTTCAGCCATGAATGCTCTGCTTTAAAATATTATTACTCTTTTTTTTAAACTATCCTACTTGGAGAGAATTGTGGACTCGGAGTCAAGCAGATCAGAGCTTAGCTCATCTCTCTCTCTCTTTCTCGAAGCTTCTCGAAACTCGCTGGCTCTCTGCTTTTCTGAGCTCCACCCAGAAATGATCTCATCTCCCCAAGCTGGAAAACACATTGGGCTGGATTCTCTGATTCTGAGACTAAGTGCTGACGCCGTGTGGGAATGGTGGCCTTTTATGACTGGAAAAACAGCACAAAACGGCCACCGATCCCCCGTCTGGTGGGGGCCAACAGGCACGCAGCGTAGAGCACCCAACTCTAGCTGCCGATATGGCCAGAGAATTGCCAGGTCCGTGGCCGCGCATGCTCATGGCGGCGACCTGCAGTGGCCGCGCTGTGCAACATAGCGCTGGCCGCATGCGAACCGGCCTGCCAAATAGTGCCCCCCTTTGGCCAGGCTCGCCATCCCCGGACGACATCCTACCAGTGCCACCAAACCCTGCCAAAGTGCCCCCAACCTCTGCCAAAGCCCCCCCTGCAGCTCTCCCTGGACTCAGTCCACAGCCGCCATGCCGACATCAGGAACTCGGCCCGTCGGGGGCGGAACATCGGGGGGAGGGCCTCTGGTAACGTCCTGAGTTTTTCCACATGGTGTGCGGCGTACTCCTAGAGTATGTCTTTTTGGAGGGGACGGAGCATCGCAAAAGTGGCGCTGCCCCCAATTTTGGCAGCAACGTGGATTCCCCGGCCGATCGCCGAACGCGATTTCTACAGCGGAGACCGGAGAATCCCGCCCATCATCTCTGGAGGCTGCAAAATTAATTCCCCAAGGACTTCCCCAGCCAATCCACTGCATTAGCCCAGACTGATAAACACATTCCTATGTCAATTTCACTTACAGACTGCTGAAGCCACGCAGGCTCAACAAATATAATTCTTTTTAAACAAACACATTCTAACCCCAGGCATTTTATTCTTAAATTGCCCATTACATTTATAATCCAATTTCCCTAAAATTTTCCAATTGTCACACCTGCGTCACAATTTTTCGTGATTTGTGTACTTGTAGTCCCAGATTCTTTAGCTCCTATTCCATTTAGATTCTCATTTTTTAGCTTCTTTATTTTTCCTACCAAAAATATAATATCTCACGCTTAATGTTGAAATTAATTTACGAATCATATGCTCATTTTGCAGTTCTATTAATGTTGTCCCTTAATTTGTTACAGTTCTCCAGTGTTAAATATCCGTCCCAATCTGGTGGTGTTTGGAATTGTAGAAATTGTGCTTTTGATTTCAAAGTCTAAATTGTTGACATAAATTTTGAGTATCAGTAGTCCCTGCACTGACCCTTGAGGGAGCCAATTCTTACCTTCTGCCATGCCATTCGCACATTCGCACATTTTTACTGTTCAAATTTCTGTTTTGCATTCATATCTATTCTATTCCTATTTAGTTTAATGTTCATAATTTATAGTTAATTTTTGCCTTCCTAATTGTTCTTTTTTCTCCTCGTCTCTTTGCATTTCTATGGCCACACACCCTCTGCTCCCCAGCTATCCACTTACTTAGTTGATGTCTCTCTCATTATCCTCAATTTTTCCATTAGATTTTTCTATTCATTAATGGTTTCTGATTGGCATTTAGTTTGTTCTTGTTTTCTAATGGAATAATTTTTCTTGGCCTCTGTTTAAAACTTTTAAATGTTTCCTATTTCTGTTCTTTCTCATTGTTTCCCAATATTATTATTCTACTTTTCTAACTTCTATATCAGCCATTTAAACCAGATTGTCTCCAATCTAAACTGTCATGTTTCTTGTTGTCAATTACTATCCTAAATTGTATGATGGTCTCCATTGCCTAGATGTTCCCGTACTTATACTTCCGTTTTCTGCTTTCCTTCAGTCTTCATTGCTAACTCCAGTAGAAAGTCTTCCCTTGTTGGGTTTCTTACATACTGGGTTAGAAAGCAGTCTTCACAGAATCACAGAATTTTTACAGCACAGAATGAAGCCATTCATGTCTGCACTGGCTCTCTGAACGAACAATTCATTTATTGCCATTCTCCCATCTTCTCCTCTAACCCTGCACATTATTCCTTTTCAGGTGACAGCTTATTTCTCTTTTTAATGCTTCGATTCAACCTGCTTCCACCACACACATTCAGGCAGTGCATTCCAAACCCTAACCACTCACTGCGTGGCATTGCTTCTTTTGGCAATTACTTTAAATCTGTGCCAACTCATTCTCAGTCCTTTAACAAGTGTGAACAATTTCTCCATATCTACTCTGTCTTGACCCCTCATAATTTTGGATACCTCTTATCAAATCTCTGTCAGCCTTTTTTTGAAGGAATAGAATCCAAATTTCTTCTTTCTATATTTATAAGTGAAGTTCCTCATCCCTTACACCTTTCCCATGAATCTTTTCTGCACTCACTCCAATGCCTTAATATCCTTCCGAAAATGTGGCGATCAGAACTGGGTGCAATTCTCCAACAGGCAGAATTATTGTCTTATATATGTTCAACATAACCTCTTGTCATTGTACTCTATACCCCCTATAAATAACGTCTTGGATACTGCGTGCTTTATTCACTGCCCTCTTGACCTGCCCTGCCACCTTCAATGCCTGATGCACATATACACCTGGGCTCCTCTGCTCCTTCACACCCTTATTTTGTATTGTGTCACCATGTTTTTCTTAACAAAATCTTATTTGTTGGAAGTATATTTCCTTATCACCTTTATTTCCTTTGATTAATTAATTTGGGGTTGTTGAAATCCCCTGTGATGATTCTGTTTTTTTAACTTATTTTCCTGATTTATTTACATGTTTTCCTTTTGCACCTCCCTTCCAAATTTAAGTATGGCCTAAGATCGCAATAAACTGCAGAGTGTGGTGAACTCAGCCCAATGCATCACACAAGTTTGCCATCCTCCCATTGATTCTGTATACACCTCCCGCTGTCTCAGAAAGGCAGTCTCAGAAAGGCAGACAGCAATGTCAGTGCCCCCTCCCACCCAGGCTTTGCCCTCTTCCAGACCCTTCCATCAGGCAGAAGATACAGAAGTCTGAAGACCCGCACATCCAGACATAGGAACAGTTTCTTCCCCACAGTTACTAGACTCCTCAACCACTCTCCCTTGGACTGATCTGTTCCCTGTAAGAACACTAATCACGCACTGTAACCAATCTCTATTTGTTATGATAAATATCAATTAAACAATCAATCAAGTAATCCCTCATGTGTGATTGATCCTATTTTGTCTTTAATTTCTATCCACATGGATTCTATTTCTGTCTTACTGATAGATGTGACATTTTTCTACTGCCATTGTCATCTCCAAGAAGTATAGCTACTCCACCTCCCTGTTTTTCCATCTTTTCCAAAAATTGTATACCCTGTATTGTCATGTCTCTCTGTAAGCTCTACTATACCTGATTCCTTGCAATATATTCTTGCCTCCAGTTCCTCGGTTTAATATATATTATGTAAACTTTCTTTAAAAAAGGTATGCTAACATATTAAGATTTGAGTAGAATACTGATTACGACCCTTTGGTAAAGTGAAGACTGCCACTCAATAAACTATTATTATTCGGTGCTGCTTCTTCAGTCGAGAACTTTCTGACTTGACTTCAACTAAACAGCTTCATGAATATTAAGTTGTTGTTTAGTGGAATTTGTGAACCTTCATTTCCTTGCATTATATTTGAAACAATCTGTTAAACTTCCTGAAGTTCCTATTTTATTTTTTCCCAATAGATCACAATTGACAATGTTTGGTTAATAGGGTGTTGAACAGTGTTTGCCATAAGGTGGTTCGAGGGGGTTTATTTAATGCTGTTGTAATATTCTCTCCCTAATAATCAACTATTTACTAAATGTGAAGTGTAGATATATACAATGCACTGTTATTTGGCAGGACTTAAGCCCAAAGTAAGAACCTTTGCAATGATCAGGAATATATGGGGCGTTTCTGTGGCTTGTGCTGATGCTTGATTTGTGTTTTCTTCCGACAGAATCCAGGAGGAAGAAACTGCTGTGGTATGTCCTGTTATTGATGTAATTGACTGGAATACATTTGAGTTCCTGGGAAATCCTGGAGAGCCACAGATTGGTGGGTTTGACTGGAGACTGGTTTTTACTTGGCATGTAATTCCTGAGCATGAACGAAAACGAAGGCAATCCCCAATCGATGTCATTAGGTGAGTTGAAGTTCATTTAAAAAATGTTTTTTTACAGGATGTGGTCATCACTGGTTTGACCAGCATTTATTGCCCATCCCTAGTTGCCCTTCAGAAGGTGGTGGTGTAATATGTCCATGGAGGCAGAAGTTCCTTCACCTGAATTCCTTTTATTTACAAAGCCAACAGCAGTACAACCATGTGCATTCAGCTTGCTGTCTACACTGGGAGTGCAGGATCTGACACTTCCTGTTGCATACCGAGAAAGGGGTTCCCTGATTTGGTCACTAATCAGAGAACTCATAGTCCAGTTGACCAATCTCAAAGGCCTGGTCAAAGTCATTACTGGTGATGAGTTGCCTTCTTGAACCGCTGTAGTCCTTGAGGTGTAGGTACACCCACTCTGCTGTTAGGGAGGGAGTTCTTAATTGGATTAGATATTAGAAGATTACCATTGTGTTAGCAATTGACTAACATTAAATGAGTAACAGCCACACCCCCAGCCAAACTGTTCCAGTGCAGCTACAATACTGGCATCTACCTGGCAAAGTAGAAAATCATGCATGACCTATGCACAAAAGCAGGACAAATCCACCCCGCCCAATTACCTCCCTGTCAGTCGACTCTTGATCATCACTAAAGTGATGGAAGGGGTCATCAACAATGCTATCAAGTGGCACTTATTAAGCAATAATCTGCTCACTGATGCTCAACTTGAGTTCTACTCGGTCACTCAGCTCCTGACAGCATTTCAGCCTTGGTTCAAAAATGGGCAAAAGAGCTGAGCCCCAAAGCTGAGGTGAAAGTAATTGTCCTTGACATCAATACAGGATTTGACTGTGTGGCTTCAAGGAGCCCTCTGAGCCACTCACTATCCTGACTTGGAAATATATTGCTGTTCCTTCACTTGCTGGTTCAAAATCATGGAACTCCCTCCCTAACAGCACTGTGGGTGTACCTACACCACATGCAGCAGTTCTTGGAGGCAGCTTACCACCACCTTCTCGAGGGCAGTTGTGGATGGGCAGTAAATGCTGGCCTAGCCAGCGAAGCCCACATCCTGTAAATGAATTTTAAAATAAAAAGACCTGAAAAAAAATTGATGAGAAATCGTTCTGCTTCGCTCTTTTGAAAATTAGCTTTCTCAAAACAACGCATTGGACATATATAAAACATAAATTATTAGATAGCATGTCAGAACCTAACTAGTTTGTTCGAACTGTAATGAGAACAGATGTATTTTCAGATTGATCCTCATGGATGCAGAGATTACAGCAGCCTTGGAGAATTTGCGTTGAATATTCAGAGAAAGGCTACAGCCTGTCTTGAATTTCTTTGGGGCATATAAACTTGTTTTTTCATGAAGATATTTTTTGTCGTCACTGGTGACGGTTTCTGTTCAATAGATGTTTTAGTATTTACTTTATTTTAATTTAGTTTACTTTATATTATAGAGATAACTGACAATTGACAACTACTTGTGTTCAATTCTGTGTTAAAAACTTAATAACTATGTAGATTAATAGAAAATCAATCATGCATTTTGGCATACGCTGCATTGAGACTAAATCTACATGGAGCTTTATATTTGCAATTCTGACATTGTGTATCATACATTGCAAGCTATTAAAACATCTGGGTAAATACCTGGAATTTATGCCACAATAGTGAAAAAATAAGGTTTTACAAATACTAATTCATGATGGCCATTACAAACAATAAATTAGGAAAACAAACTAAGTCTCCATTATGTTGAATATTCTCTAATTTTTCAAAAAGAAATATCCATTAAATCCTGGCTTTTCACACACCCTTCTATTTATGGATGTAACACTGGTCAACATTGGCTTTCCAGGGACTGCAATGCTGAGGCCAACAGTAGTTGCAAAATTGCTTTTCTCCTTTTAACGCTTAAGGTGCGATGCACTCCATATTGCAGTACTTAGTGCTTGCTGCGCTTTTTAAAAATAAATTTAGAGTGCCCAATTCTTTTTTCCAATTAAGACGCAATTTAGCGTAGCCAATCTACCTACCCTGCACATCTTTTTGGGTTATGGGTATGAGACCCACATAGACACGGGGAATATGTGAAAACTCCACATGAACAGTGACCTGGGGCCGGGATCAAACCCGGGTCCTCTGCACCGTGATATGTGAAAACTCCACACGGACAGTGACCTGGGACCGGGATCGAACCCGGGGTCTCTGCACCGTGAGGCAGCAGTGCTAACCACTGTGTCACCATGCTGCCCTTGCTTCTTGTGCTTTTTAATATATTCAATATTTATGTTTCTTCAGAATATGTTTGGAAAGGAAATAGGGTGGAAAACTTCCTATTAAAATAAAACAAATAGCCCTCCAGCCCTAACAGATAAAACTACAATATCTGCATTATGTACACTAATGAGTTCGCGAATGCTATAAGCCAATAAAATAATTAAAGGGATTCAGAGGTTCTGTATTGCAGGAGTAGATCGACATTGTGGTTTCTACCATTTTGTCTGTAAAATATGAAATTTCATTTCACTTGAAAAGTATAAATCATTACAATTAGCTCTTCTCTATGTTGAGCTTTTGTTACTTAGAAATCACCATTACTTTGCTTTTCATATATGCAACTTGTTTTATGGAGCTGAAGGTCAGCAAACTCCACCGTTGCTTTAGTCTTCAGTCATTTTCCAGTCTTGAGTAGTAGATTTGATCTCCTATCTTCTTTGATGTTATATGGAACTCCCATTGGTACTGTGCAACAGCCTCTATGAAGCCTCTTCTTTCACAGAAAGCATCTTCCTCTCCGGGACTCATCATTTGTCTAAAACGTAAATAATGCATGACCGAGTAGGCTTCTTTAGCAGATATCTCACACATCTGAAAAGGAGGAGTTTGTTTGATGGATGGTTTGCGCTTGCTTGCTCTGTTATTTTATACTAATGTTCTTTGGGGAATGCATTGGTTGTCCTTCCTGTGGCCCTCCTCAGCTGACGAGTCAGTACTTCTCTGTGTAGAAAGCCACTTGGAGGAAACACTGAAGGTGGCAAGGGCAGCAAATGTACTTCATTAAGAGTGGATTGGTAATGCCACTACTGACCGAACCGGCTGAGTTCTGAAGGACATACCTGCCGACTGGGCATGCAGTGGGTGGTGTGAACACCAACTACAGGGGGAAACCTACTAGAACGGTAGACGAACCGCAGAATTCCTACAGTGCAGAAAGAGGCCAATAGGCCCATCGGGTCTACACCAACCCTCTGAAAGAGCACCCTACCTTTGGACACTACGGGGCAATTTAGCATGGCCAATCCAACTAACCTGAACATCTTTGGACTGCAGGAGGAAACCCATGCAGACACTGGGAGAAAGTGAAAACTCTGCACAGACAGTCACCCAAAGCTGGAATTGAACATGAGTCTCTGTGAGGCCGCGTGCTAACCACTGTGCTACCGTGCCACCCTTTTTTAAAAACTCTAATCTATTGATTATTACGTCCACAATTCTGAATGAGTTCATTATCTCCGTCAGGTTAGAATAAAACCTCAGATGAACCAAATTAGACCTGGTACTTGCCAATGTACCTGTTGCAGATACCTCTGTCCATGACAGTATATATAGGAGTGACCATTGCACGGTCCTTGTGGGGAAGAAGTCCAAGTCTTCATACTCAGCAAACCTTCCACTGTGTTATGTAGCACTAACATCATGCTCAATGGGATCAATTCAGAACAGATCAAGCAGCTCAGAACTGTGCACTTAAGAGGTGCTGTGAGCCACCAGCAACAGAATTGTATTCAATCACAATCTGTAACCGCGTGGCCTGGCATATCACCCATTTTACCATTACCATAAAGCCAAGAGATCAACCCTGGTTCGAAGCAGTGAGAGGAAGCTGCGCCAGGCTTACCTAAATATGAGATGTTAACCTGGTGATGCTACAATGTGGGACTACTTGCAAGCCAAACAGTGATAAACAGAACTAAGTGAATCCACTACCACGAGATCAGATCAAAGCTCTGCAGTCCTATCACAACTAGTGGTGAATGATGGTGGCAGTTAAACAACTGAAGTAGGAGGAGGCTCCATCCTCACTGTGGGGGAGCCCAGCACATCTGTGCAAAAGTCAAGGCTGAAGCATTTGTAACCTTCTTCAGCCAGAGTGTCGAGTGGATGATCTGCCCCAGCTGCCTCCTGAGATTCCCAGCAGCTTGCCAATCTAAAAAAGACTCATTTATGCAAACTGGTTTCTGCCAGCCAACCAATCTTCTATCCATGCTATTACCCTCAAATAATTGGTGGACAATACTTTGGCCCTGATAAAGGAGTCTCTTGGAAAGACGTCAACGGGGTTGCGGGAGCATGGCGAGGTGTTGAAGGGGGTGGAGGAGGCATTGACCTGGCACAGCGACCATCTCGCTTCGATGGGAGAGGATCTGCGGAAGGTGGAGGAAAGTAATAAATGACTGAGAGCTGAAGTGGAGGATCTAGAGAACAGATCACTACAGAAGAATCTTCGGATTGTGGGACTGACTGAGGGGCTGGCGGGCCCAAGGCTGACAGTACTTTTCGAGGATGTTCCCCAAATTGCTGGGGGAGGAGGGGAATACCTCCCTCAATGAGCTGGATCGGGCTTCTCTGGTGCTTCAGACGAAGCCAAAGGGGAATGATCCACCAAGAGCTATGACAGTCTGTTTTCAGTGCTATCAGATGAAGGAGAAGGTGTTGAGATGGGCCAAGCAGAATCTGGAGGTGAGGTGGGAAGGCAGTGGTATTCTTATATACCAGGATGTCAAGTTGGAGCTGGCAGGACGGCGAGTGGCTTTTACCAGGGCAAAGGCAGTACTTTTTAGGAGTATGTGCGGTTCATCGTGGTCATCCCGGCGAAGTTGAGAGTTAGGCAGAATTCCAAGGACTATTACTTTGAGACGGCGGAGGCGCTCATGAGGGCTGAAGGATTGGGACTAAACTGAGTTTGGATTTTGTCTTCTTATGTTGTGGTTAGGAGAGGATGGTGGGATAATGTGTTGGGGTTATTTCCCCTTTGTTTGGGGTTTATCATGTTTGGTTGTGTTAGAAGGGCTGGGTGTGGGTGGTTTTCTTTGTTTTTTGTACTAGGCATGTGATGGGGAGGAGGCTCTGTGGGGGGCACCTGACTAGCAAACTAAGTTGGCTGGTGAATTGGGGGAGAGGGTGGAAAGAGAGGGAGGGGCCACGGCTGGCCGAGCCTGTGTGGATATGTTTCGATGGGCCTGGGAGGTGTGAATGGTGGGGAGTGTGCGGTGTCGAGAGGAAATGTTTGGAAGAGTGCCTTCCGCAGGTGTGGAGGATCAGAAGGGGTTTGTAAAGGGTAAGTAGTTGTCCTCGAAATTTGCGGCGTTTGTTAAATGTGGTGCTCTTCCCATCAGAAAAGGGGGAGCTGGAGCTGGAGATGGTGGTGGTGCTGGATGTGGTGAAGGTGTTTGATTGAGTAGAGTGGAGTTATTTGTTTGCAGTATTGGAACGGTTTGGGATTGGACCCAAGTTTGTGGTGTGGGTCAAATTGTTATATAAGGTACGAAAGGCAAGTCTTCGTACAAATGAGGTGAACTCTGGATATTTTCAGCTGCATAAGGGAACGAGACAGGGGTGTCCCATGCCCTTTTTTTTGCGCTGGTGCTAGAGCCATTGCGCTGAGGTGCTCGGATAAATGGAGGGGGATAGTGAGGTGGGAGAGTGGAGCATAAGGTGTCCCTGCATGCTGACGACCTTTTGTTGTATTTGTAACCTGGGTCCCTCGGTGGCGGATATAATGGGTTTGCTCAGGTGATTTGGGGATTTTTCGGGCTGCAAATTGAATTTGGAGAAGATCGAGTGCATTGTGGTTTTCTCTCCAGAGGCAGGAGCTGGCTTGGGGGGGGGGGGGAGAAGTGATTGCCGTTTGTATCATGTGGCGACGACTCACTTCAGGTACCTGGCGGTGCAGGTGACTTGGGATTGGGCTCGGCTCCGTAAATTGAATTTTACGTGCCTGGAAAGTAGGATTAAGGCAGATATTTTGAGGTGGGACAGTTTCACTGTTATTATTGGCAGGCTGGGTGTAGGTGGATAAGGTCAATATCTAGCCATGATTTGTATTCATTCCAGTGCTTATGGGTCTTTTTGCTAAAGATTTTTTTTATTGGGGCATAATGGTTGATTTCGTCATTTGTATGGGTGGGTATGGTGGCAAGGATTCTGGCGATGTTGCTTCAAAGAGGGAAACAGTCGGGGTGGTTGACTCTTCCGAATCGTGTGTATTACTATTGGGTGGCGAACGCCGAGAATGTGCGGGGCTGGGGCGGGGAGCCAGAGGTGATGTGGGTGAGGATGGAGGCAGGCTCTTGTCGGGGTTTGGGGTTGCAGGCACTGGCAACAGCGCAGCTCCATTTTGCCCGAGGAAAATCTAGGGTAGTCTGGTGGTGGTAGCCACATTGAAGATTATGGAGGCAATTTCGGCAGCATTTTAAGTTGGGGCGAGGTCGAAGCTGACGTCGGTTTGAGGGCGTCATGTGTCAGAGCCGATGAGACTGGATGCTAGATTTGGGGGACGGGACGAGTGGGGCTGATGGAAATGAAGGACGTCTTTTTGGAAGGGCGGTTTACAAGTTTGGAGGAGTTGACAGAGAAGTTTGGGGTTCCGCGAGGCGAGGCCTTTAGGTATATGCAGGTGTGGGACTTTGCAAGGAAGGTTTTCCTGACATTTACGGTGACACCTTCCTCATCATTGTTGGAGGGGGTATTGTCAGTGAGGGCTGAAGGGAGTCGGGTCATCTCTGTGATGTTTGGGAAGATTTTGGAGTAGGATATGGCATCGCTGGAGGGGGTCGAGGCAAAGTGGGAGGAGGAGCTGGGGGTGTCATTGTAGGAGGGGCTGTGGTGTGAGGTGTTAGAAGGGTGAATCCCTTAACCTCGTGTGAGACTGGGGTTAGTACAATTAAAGGTGGTGCACAAGGCGCACCTGATGAGGTTGAGGATGAGACGGTTGTTTGAAGGGGTGGAGGACACTTGAGAGTGGTGTGGGAGAGGTCCAGTCAACCATGTACATATGTTCTGGTCCTGCCCAAAGTTGGAGAGGTTTTCGGGGTAGTTTTTCAGCATCATGTCTAAGATCGTGCACTTAGATTTGGAGTCCAGTCCACTGGGAGCCATATTTGGGGTGTCGGCATGCCGGAGCTGCAGACGGGAGAGGGGGCAGACGTTTTAGCCTTCTCCTCGCTGATTGCACGCAGGTGGGTCCTGTGGGGGTGGGGTCAGCTTCTGCCGAGTGCCTCAGTATGGCTTGGGCACCTGATGGAGTTCCTGTATTTGGAGAAGGTTAAGTTTACCTTGAGGGGGGCGATTGAGGGGTTTCACAAGAGATGGGGTCTGTTTATTCTTCATTTTAAAGAGTTTGTTACCATCAGCTGTTGGGGGTGGGGTTGGGGGTGTGTGTAGGGTTTGGAGTGGAGAGAGGTTTTCTTTGAGTTATTGGGGTGTTGGGTGGTAGAATGGGGGAGTGTTCTGTTGTTCTTGTTGTTTTGCATTGTATTGTTTATGTATAAAATTTTAAAAACCGAATAAATTATTTGAAAAAAAAATGGTTAAACATGACATCCGTGTCACAAAAACATGCTGACTCATCCTGATTACCTTTTGAAGTGCCCTGCTGTAACTTTGTTAATGATTGATTTGAAAACCTTTTCCACAACAATTTAACAATTTTCACAAGTCTGCAACAATTTACCAAATAGACACACAGCACGTGGAAACACCACCTGTAAATTCCCCTCCAAGTCACACGCCACCCTGCATTTGAACTTTATTGCTGTTCCTTCACTTTCACTGGACCAAAATCCTGGAAATCTTTTACCAACAGAACTGAGAGTACCTGCAACACACTGACGGCAATAGGTTAAAATGGTGACTCAGCACCTTCTCAAGGGCGATGGTCAACAAATGTTGGCCTTGCCAGTGATGCCAACATCCCATGAAATAATTTTTTAAAAAAATACAGAGAGACACAACTTGCTTCCTCAAAATGGGCAGGATATAGATTTATTGTCACGTATACCGAGGTACAGTGAAAAGTATTGTTCTGCATACTGTACAGGCAGATCATTCTATACATGGAAAAACATAGGTGTCATGTGAGAGTACCTTTAAGGAATGGGTGTTTAAGAAATATACCTTTAAGAAATGGGTGTTTATCAGTGATGTCCGAGTCTGGGTGGAGCTGGGCTGTCTGTCAATTTTTTACTTTCGTTTTAGGCTGTTTGCTGCAGGGTGTGTTTTAGTTTTGTTTTCAGTGTTGGAGCTGAAGCCAGACAGAGCAGGTGTACTGTTGATCTCTCTGCCATGAAAAGACCATCTCTTGATCATTTGGTGAATTCAGAATTATAAATGTTCTCAGTAGTGAATGTAAACCTAATGTGCTTCTGTTAAAAGGTATTTATTTTGTCTACTGGATGTTGTTTCATAGAATTTACAGTGCAGAAGGAGGCCATTCGGCCCATCGAGTCTGCACCGCCCCTTGGAAAGAGCACCCCACTTAAGCCTACGCCTCCACCCTATCCCCGTAACCCAGTAACCCCACCTAACCTTTTGGACACAAAGGGGAAATTTAGCACCTTTTGGACACAAAGGGCCAATCCACCTAACCTGCACTTCTTTGGACAGTGGGAGGAAACTGTACGCGGAGGAAACCCACGCAGACACAGGAGAAAGTGCAAACTCCTTACAGACAGTTACTCGAGGTCAGAATTGGACCCGGATCCCTGGAGATGTGAGGCAGCAGTGCTAACCACTGTACCACCGCGATACATCGCCATCAAACACATCTTCCCTTCTCCGCGTTCAGAAGGGACTATTCCCTCTGACACTCTGGTCCACTCTTCAGTGACCCCTAACACCCTGCCCCTCCCCAAACACACGCATGAGGTGCCCTTTCACCTCTTCCCTTCTCATGACCATTTTATGAAACCCTCCATTCAGTCCAAAAATGTGACTTGGAGTTTCCGGTCGCTTGTCCTTTTCTTTTTAAAAAAAAAATATATATTTTTTATTCTCCTTTTTCACATTTTCTCCCAAATACACCCACCAACAATAATCAGTAATGAATATGTCAATCCCCATATCAATAACAACGATCCCATCCTCCCACCAAACCCCAAACATTAGCCCGCATGTTCACACAAACAAATGGCAAAAAGGAATTAGGGATCACCCATAGTTGCCATTAACACACACAGCCGCGCTCCCCCCAACCCCCCACCCATCCACCCCAACTAATGTTCGATGTTATCCAGTTCTTGAAAGTGCATAACGAATAAGTTATTAAGGATTACTTAGTGTTGTATTTTTGGGGGTTTGCATTTGAATTGATGGTTGCTAAGATGTTCACTGTATGTTTTAGAAAGGTTAACTTGAGTTCATAGAATAAACATTGTTTTGCTTTAAAAAATACTTTTCCATTTCTGCTGTACCACACCTGTAGAGTGGGCCGTGTGCTCCCCATTCCACAATCTATTAAAAGTTGTGAGTCAGGAGAACTCCATGATACACCTTGGGATTCTCTAAACCCTGGCCCATAACAATAGGACATACGATAAATACACAATGTAAATACATAAACATAGACATTGGGTGAAGCATACAGAGTATAGTGCTACAACAGTGGAAAAGATGCGTGGAGGGATCAGTTCAGTCCATAAGAGGGCCATTCAGGAGTCTGGTAACAGCAGGGAAGAAGCAGTTTTTTATCAGTACTGCCAATTCTTTTGAGGATTGTACTTTAGGCTATCTCAACAGATAAACACAAATAAAAGCAAATTACTGCAGATGCTGGAATCTGAAACCAAAGAGAAAATGCTGGAAAATCTCAGCAGGTCAGGCAGCATCTGTAGAGAGAGAAAAGAGCTAATGTTTTGATTCCAGATGATCTGGACTTGAAACATTAGCTCTTTTCTCTCCCGACAGATGCTGGCAGACCTGCTGAGATTTTCCAGCATTTTCTCTTTGGTTTCACATAAACACAAATATTGGTTAAAATTACTTTTGGCAATTTGATCATATATTTTGCTGATTAGAATCAGTCCAAAAGTTATTTCCAAATAATTGAAGTAGCTCTATCTCAACAGATCTCCCACCATGGCCGGAGGATTGTTCGCTGTCAGTAAGAAGTACTTTGAGTATCTGGGCACATATGACACAGGAATGGAGGTCTGGGGAGGAGAGAATTTGGAATTTTCTTTCCGGGTAAGTACTTAATTTGTCCTTAAATTACATGTGTAGAATTTTAAATGGAAAATAATTCCTTTGGTGATACAAATTCTACCACGGCAGAGGTTGGAATTTTGATTTAATAAAACATCTGACCATGAAATCATTGTCGATTGCCATAAAAACCCATCTGGTCCACTAATGTCTGATAGGGAAAGGAACCTACTGTCCTTACCTGGTCTAGCTTACATGTGACTCGCTACACCTGCTACAAAGGAAACAAAAAGGAATAAACCGAACAGACCACCGGCATCGACCTAGGCACTGGAAACAACAACGGCAAACCCAGCCATATTGAAGCTGCAAAGTCGTCCTTACAAACATCTGGGGATTTGTGCCAAAATTGGGAGAGCTGTCGCACAGACCAGTCCAGCAACAGTAGAATAAGAATAGTCATGCTCACAGAATCTTGCCTTGCGGATAATGTCTCAGACACCATCAACCATCCCTGAGTTTGTCCTATCCTATTGGCAGGACAGACCCAACATAGGTGGTGGAACTGGTATACAGTCAGGACAGAGTTTCTCTGGGAGTCCTGAACATCAACTCTGGGCCCAGTGAAGTCACAAGGTGAAACTTGGGAAAGGAAATCTGCTGTTGATTACAGTGTTCCGTTCCAACCCCCCCCCACCCCCGGGCCATCAGCAGCAACAGAATTGTACTCAACCACAATCTGTAACATCATGTCTCAGTATATCCTCGACCTTAGCAGGAGGGCATGCTAAGAGCAACCTTAGGCAGACCTGAAAATGAGATGTCAACCTGGTGAAGCTACAACTCAGGCATAAGCAGCAAGTAAAAGACACAGCTAATCAATTCCACAATCATCAGATCAGATCTAAGCTCTGTATAGCTCCTGCTATATCCAACTGTGAATGGTAATGGACAATTTACAAACACCCTGGAGGAAGAGGCTCCACAAATATACCCATCCTCAATGATAGAGCCCAGCACATCAGTGCAAAAGACAAGGCTGAGGCATTTGCAACAATCTTCAGTCAGAAGTGCCGAGTGGATGATCTATCTCGGTCTCCTTCGGAGGTCCTCCACATCAGCATCACAGATGCCAGTTTGATTTGTTCCACATGATAACAAGAAATGCCAGAAGGTACTGGATACTGCAAAAGCTATGGGCCCTGATAATATTCCAGCAATAATACTGAAGACTTGTGCTCCAGAACTTGCCGTGTCCCTAGCCAAGCTGTTCCAGTACAGCTACAACACTGGCATCTACCCAGCAATGTGGAAAATTACTCGGGTATGTCCTGTAAATAAAAAAACAGGACAAATCGAACCCGACCATTTACCATTCATTCAGTCTGCTCTTGATCAGCAGTAAAATAATAGAAGAGGTCATCAATAGTGCTGTCAAGCGGCATTTGGCAATAACCTGCTCACTGATGCTCAGTTTGGGTTCCGACCAGGGTCATTCAGCTCCTGACCTTGTACAGTCTAGGTTCAAACATGGACAAAAGTGCTGAACTCCAGAGGTGAGGTGAGAGTGACTGCCCTTGACATCAAGGTAGCATTTCACCGCGTATGGCATCGACAAAACTGGAGTCAATGTGAATCGGGGAAAACCCTCCGCTGATTGGAGTCATACCAAGCATAAAATGGTTGTGGTGGTTGGAGCTCAATTAGCACGGTAGCATTGTGGATAGCACAACTGCTTCACAGCTCCAGGGTCCCAGGTTCGATTCTGGCTTGGATCACTGTCTGTGCGGAGTCTGCACATCCTCCCCGTGTGTGCGTGGGTTTCCTCCGGGTGCTCCGGTTTCCTCCCACAGTCCAAAGATGTGCAGGTTAGGTGGATTGGCCATGATAAATTGCCAATTGCCCTTATGTGTTGGGTTGGGTTACTGGGTTATGGGGATGGGGTGGAGGTGTTGACTTTGGGTGGGGTGCTCTTTCCAAGAGCCGGTGCGGACTCGATGGGCCGAATGGCCTCCTTCTGCACTGTAAATTGTATGATAATATATGATAATCTCAACTCCAGAACATCACTTCAGGAGTTCCTCAGGGTAGTGTCCTATGACCAACTATCTTCAGCTGCTTCATCAATTACTTCTTTCCATCATAAGGTCAGTCAGAAGTGGGGATTCGCTGATGACTGCACAAAGTTCAGCCCCATTTGTGACTCCTCAGATAATGAAGCAGTCCATGTTCAAATGCAGCAAGACCCGGACAATAGCCAGGCTTCGGCTGTGGCAAGTAACATTCGCGTCACGCAAGTGCCAGGCGATAACCATCTTCAAGCGAGGATCTAAGCATTGTCCCATGACATTCAGTGACATTACCATCGCTGAATACCTCGCTATCAACATCCTGCAGGTTACCATTGACCAGAAACTGTACTGGTCTAGTCATACAAATACTGTGGCCAAAAGAGCAGGTCAAAGGCCAGGAATCCTGCGGTGAGTAACTTTCCTCCTGACTCCCCAAAGTGCCTTCACCATCGACAGGGCACAAATCAGGAGTGTGTGGGAATACTCCACTTGCTTGGATGAGTGCTGCTCCAACAGCACTCAAGAAGCTTAACACCATCCAGGACAAAGCAGCCCGCTTGATTGCTCCCCCTTCCACAAACATACAATCCATCCACCACAAACGAACAGTGGCAGCCATGTATATCATCTACAAGATGCACTGCAATACCTCACCAAGGTTCCTTTGGCAGCACCTTACAAATCCATGACCACCACCATCTAGAAGCACAGGGCAGCAGATACCTGGAACCCCCACCACCTGGAGGCTCTCCTCCAAGTCACTCACCATCCTGACTTGGAAATATTTTGCTGTTCCTTCACTGTCGCTGGGTCAAATTCCTGGAATTCACTTCCTAACAGCACTGTGGGCATACCTACACCTCGGGGACTGCAGCAGTTGAAGAAGGCAGCTCATCACCTTCTGAAGAGCAACTAGGGATGGACAATAAATGCTAGCCTAGCCAGATCTGCAGCTATCCCATTAATTATTTTTTTTAAAACTTGAGGGAAAATTAGGGGTCTTATTTTCTGCTTAAGACACTGCTTCAGTAATGGTTGTGATGTATATTTAATCTTCTCCTCCTTTGCTCATTCCAGTCCCCACTGTACTGCAATGAGGTGGCTGTACTGTGGGGGCTGGAATGAGCAATGAGGTGGCTGTGGATATGAGAAGAAAATAAATTTCAAGACTGTCCGATCCGTTTCCTGATAAACCTGTGATTTAATTACCTTGCCTCACTTCCTGACTTAATGTGAATAAAGGTAATGGAATTAGATTTGGTGTTGGTGTGTCCCAGGTTCCATAGTTAATTGCATTATTTCCACGAAGGGATCATTTTATTGCCTCGGGTGAGGACCTTCTACTAGCTAAATGACGAAATTCACTCTTGGCAGTGAGTTATACAGACCTTGGGACATCTTGGTGCTGATCCCTAGCCCATGTGCTGATCACAATCACTGTAGTGGGAAGCTGCAATTAGTTTCAGCATCTAGCCATTTTTTTCCTCATTCCTTGTCCAGTATTCTTGTCCTAATTACCACTAGTTCATACACCGTCACACCTCCATCCTCAAATCCATCTTTGAAATGCTCAAGTTTAATGATTCATAACATGGAAAATTCCATTTGCAACAAGTCTACAAATAATGAAATGTACAATATTTAATCAATGGGAGTATCAAATATTAGTCAATTTGCAATATGAATTTGTATATATTCTATCAAAACAACTTTTTTTTTCCAGATATGGCAGTGTGGGGGTTCCTTAGAAATACATCCCTGTTCTCATGTAGGCCATGTCTTTCCCAAACAAGCTCCTTATTCAAGAAGTAAAGCTCTGGCAAATAGCGTACGTGCTGCAGAGGTCTGGATGGATGAATATAAAGAACTGTATTTTCACAGGAATCCGCATGCTCGTTTGGTGAGTCCTATTCCATTAAATTTGAATGTTAAGCAAGTGTTCCAATGACCAGTGTACAATTAGTAGCTGGTTTAAAAACTTAACAATTGTACCTGTGTAAGGGTCCTTCCTGTTCATTCCCTGGTTCCTATTTCTTTTATTTTGTCTTTATTGTTTTTGGTCCGTGGATCGTTAATGGAGAAATACCTTTAAGGCAAGCAGAGGAAGTAAGGCACTCAGAGTCAAAATAGGATTGGATTGGATTTGATTCATTGTCACATGTACCGAGGTATAGTGAAAAGTGCTCAGCATACAGTCCAGGATGCTGGATCGTTCCACACGAAAAAAACATAGGACATACATAAATACACAATGTAAATACATAGGCACAGGCATCGGGTGAAGCATATGGAGTGTAGTACTACTCAGTACAGAAAATGTGTGAAGAGGTCAGTTCAGTCCATAAGAGGGCCATTCCGGAGTCTGGTAACAGCGGGGAATGAAGTTGTTTTTTGAACCTATTAGTGCATGTTTTCAGAATTTTGTATCTTCTGTCTGATGGAAGAAGTTTGAATAGAGAATAACCCGGGTGGGAGGGGTCTTTGATTATGCTGCCCGCTTTACCAAGGCAGCAGGAGGTGTAGACCGAGTCAATGGATGGGAAGCGGGTTGGTGTGATGGACTGGGCTGTGTTCACCATTCTCTGTAGTTTCTTACGGTCTTTGGCCGAGTAGTTGCCATACCAGGCTGTGATGCAATGGTATGAAGTCAATGACCAGCTCCTTAGTTTTACTAAAACATTACACCACTCCCACTCTCCCTCCTGTATTCTGACTCATCGTTGTTCAAGATCTGACCCACCACGGTCGTGGCATCAGCATACTTGTAGATGGAATTGGGGCCACATTCCCCTCTCTGGCGGCGCGCGACCTCCCCCTCTCTGGCGGCGCGCGACCTCCCCCTCTCTGGCGGCGTGTGACCTCCCCCTCTCTGGCGGCGCGCGACCTCCCACTCTCTGGTGGCGCGCGACCTCCCCCTCTCTGGTTGCGCACGACCTCCCCCTCTCTGGCGGCGCGCGACCTCCCCCTCTCTGGCGGCGCGTGACCTCCCCCTCTCTGGCGGCGCGCGACCTCCCCCTCTCTGGCGACGTGCGACCTCCCCTCTCTGGCGGCGCGCGCACACCCCCTCCCCCTCTCTGGCGGCGCGCGCACACCCCCTCCCCCTCTCTGGCGGCGCGCGCACACCCCCTCCACCTCACCGGAGGCGCGCGCACACCCCCCCCCCCCCCCCTCTGGCAGCGCGCGCACACCCCCTCCCCCTCTCTGGCGGCACGCGCACACCCCCTCCCCCTCTCTGGCGGCGCGCGCACACCCCCTCCCCCTCTCTGGCGGCGCGCGACCTCCCCTCTCTGGCGACGCGCGCAAACCCCCTCCCCCTCTCTGGCGACGCGCGACCTCCCCTCTCTGGCGACACGCGCACACCCCCTCCCCCTCTCTGGCGGCGCGCGCACACCCCCTCCCCCTCTCTGGCGGCGCGCGCCCACCCCTTCTCCCCCTCTGGTGGCACGCGACCTCCCCCTCTCTGGGGGCGCACTACCTTCCCCCTCTCTGGCAGCACGCGACCTCCCCCTCTCAGGCGAGGTGCGCACCCACCCCCTCCCCCTCTCTGGCGGTTTGCGCGCGCAAACTCCCCCTCTCTGGGGCTGGAATGCTGGCTGCCTGCTGTTTCTGTGAGACTCCAGCGAAAACCATTCGAAGTTGAAAGTAAAGATCACATCCATCTGAAATCCTGGACTGAAACTAACTGAAAGACATCCATCTGAAACAAAAAATCTTATCCTTTTACTTCATTACTTTACACCGCTCTTCCCCTCTCTGTTTGTCTGTGTGGGGAGGGTGGGGTGAGTTAAGGAGGGGGGGCGTGGTTAGTTATTAGATAGTGCGTAACCAGTTATATTTGTTGCCTATTTAATTATAGTTACTGCTAATAAGTTAATTGTATTTAAGTTTACAAACCTGGTCACTGTACTTATTGGGCATCTGAAGACCTGGGGTATTTAAAATGAAAGGTAATTTCAACCGTGTTGCAACTGCAGGTCCAGTGGGACTGGATTTACAGAGCACGGGCTCAGGGTGTTGTAACCTCTGTTCTGGGAGTTGAACTTGAATGTGCGTAAATGCCACCCATTTCTGATTTTTGAAAGATAAGAAATCAATAAGCTGGTTTAATATTGGTAAAAACAAAATGCTTGTGATTTTATTATTTTTGAAGTTATGATTTTTAATTTTTTGACATTCCTGGATTTACAGGAGCCTTATGGTGATGTAACCGAGAGAATAAAACTCAGAGAGAAACTGCAATGTAAAAACTTCAAATGGTTACTAGAGAATATTTACCCAGATATCCATGTGCCTGAGGATCGGCCAGGTTTCTTTGGAATGGTAATATATGATGTTATATTTGGGCTATATCACCGTATCCCCATCCTCAAGTACTGCGTTTTGTATTCCAAGTGTCGGTTTTGTCTGAACCGGAAAACTTCACAGATCTTCACTGAACTTTTAGACGTGCACTACTTGAAGGACAAACTGCTTTCTTTTCAATTTGGTTTGTTTGTCAGCCATGGTTTGGTTGGTACAAAGAACAATACAGCACAGAAACAGGCCCTTCGGCCCTCCAAGCCTGTACCGGTCATGATACCAACCTTTGCCGAAACCCTAAAGAACAAAGAACAATGCAGCACAGGAACAGGCACGTCGGCTAGCACCCCCCATCTCTGTGAGTTCCAGTCCCATTTAAATAAGAACATAAGAACTAGGAGCAGGAGTAGGCCATCTGGCCCCTCAAGCCTGCTCCACCATTCAATGAGATCATGGCTGATCTTTTGTGGACTCAGCTCCACTTTTTGACCCGGACACCATAACCCTTAATCCTTTTATTCTTCAAAAAACTATCTATCTTTATCTTAAAAACATTTAATGAAGGAGCCTCAACTGCTTCACTGGGCAAGGAATTCCATAGATCCACAACCCTTTGGGTGAAGAAGTTTCTCCTAAGCTCAGTCCTAAATCTACTTCCCCTTATTTTGAGGCTATGCCCTCTAGTTCTGTTTTCACCCTTTGAGAATTTGGTGTCTTCTCGGGGAACAAACACAAGGGTAGTGGCCACATTAAAGACCTGGAACCAGTTCAGGTGCCACTTCAAACTCGGTGGTATGTTTGTAGAGGCTCCCATCTGTAACAACCATAAATTTACACCCTATTTTTAAAAAAAATATTTTTATTGGAATTTTAGCACTCTATATCAAAATTTACAACCAGAGCAAAAACAATAACGATATATGTATCACAGGTTGTCACCGTGTCTGTAACCTTAGTCCCAGTAATAGCATTTCCTTATTTACATTAGTGGGCATAGTAAAGAAGAGTATATATTATTTGCAATGACTGAGAGAGTCATTATGAGCCATCGATTGCAGAGGATGGAAAGGGTGTTCTGTCTCTCCGGTCCTTCCCCCCCGCCTCTTCGCCCCACACACCCATTTGCTGGTTACGAACAGGTCTTCAAAGAGGTTGGTAAATTGCTTCCATGCGTCATAGAATTTCTCCTCGGATCCTCTGATTGAGAATTTTATTTTCTCTATCTTTAGGAATTCAGCCAGGTCTGAGAGCCATTTCGAGGCTCTGGATGTCACTGCCGACTTCCACCCTAGCAACAGTCTCTGCCAGGCGATCAGGGAGGTGAAGGCCAGGGCATCTTCCCCCTTCCCTGTAAAGAGCTCTGGGTGCTCTGACACCCAGGAGACCGCCACAAACGGGCATGGCTCCATCTTAACCCCCTTCACCATGACATGGCCTCAAAGAAAGCTAGCTGTCCTGACCCATTGAGTCTTGAGCAGGACCAGAACATGGGGGTGTGGTTGGCCAGGCCCCCCTGGCACCGCTCGCACTTGTCCTCCACCTCCGGGAAGAATCCGCTCATAGGTGTGCTCTGTGCACCATCTTGAGTTGCATAAGGTTTAGCCCTGCACAAGAGGGAGGTGGAGTTGATCCTATGCAGCGGCTCGATCCAGAGTCCTCCCCCTATCTCCAAGCCCAGTTCCTTGGCCCCATTGCCATCGCGTTTTGTCCAGTGGTGTCCAGACATTTTCTAACAATCGTCAGTATATGTTGCCACATTTATCTCCCCTTGGCTAATCCAGCACCACCATTGTGTGTAAAAGTGTGTGTCTGGGTAGCTAAGGGAACGTCTTGCTCTCTTTGCGGAGAAAATCGTGCAGTTGCAAATAAAAAAACTTGTTCCCTTTCGAGAGAAGAGCTCTTCCGTTAGTTCCCCCAGGGTAGCTATTCTACTGTCCACGAACATGTCCTTCACCCTCAAGGTCCCTCTGACCCCACTCAGGTCCTAAATATGGGGTTGGATTCTCCGATTTGAAGACTAAGTGCTGACGCCGGCGTGGGAACAGTGGCGTTTTACGCCCGAAAAAAAGGCGCAAAAGCTACACCGATCCTACGACTGCTGGGGAGCCAGCAGGCACGCAGCGTAACGCTCCCGGCTATACCTGCAGATACAGCCGGAGATTTTAAAAAAAAAATAATTTAGAGTAACCAATTATTTTTCTTTTCCAATTAAGAGGCAAGTTAGCATGGCCAACCCACCTAACCTGCACATCTTTGGTTTGTGGATGTGAAGCCCATGCAGACATGGGGAGAATGTGCAAACTCCACACGGACATGACCCAGGACCGGGATTCGAACCCGGGTCCTCAGCGCCGCAGTCCCAGTGCTAACCACTGCGCCACATGCCGCCCTACGGCCGGAGAATTGCCTGCAGCGGCTACGCAGTGCAACAGTGCGCCAGCTGCACGCGGACCCAGCCTGCCAAAATCTGCCCCCCTGTAATCAGCCTCGCCACCCCTGGAACACCCCACACCAGTGCCCCCAGCCCCCACCAAACCCCCCCCATCCCACGGAATGTCCCCCCATCCCCAACTGTGGCTGCACTGGACTTAGTCCGCAGCCGCCACGCCGGGTTCACGAAAATACAAAGTACAAGTGTTCCATGCCGTTGGGAATTCGGTCCATCGGGTCCAACCGCACCTCCCCCCCCCCCCACCCCAGTATGCTCCATAAGGCCAATTAGCTCTCGTGTCATTCCTGATCTGGGGCGAAATTCTCCCGAAACGGCGCGATGTCCGCCGACTGGCGTCCAAAACGGCGCCAATCAGACGGGCATCGCGCCGCCCCAAAGGTGCGGAATGCTCCGCATCTTTGGGGGCCGAGCCCCAACATTGAGGGGCTAGGCCGACGCCGGAGGGATTTCCGCCCCGCCAGCTGGCGGAAACGGCCTTTGTTGCCCCGCCAGCTGGCGCGGAAATGACATGTCGGGGCGGCGCATGCGCGGGAGCGTCAGCGGCCGCTGAAAGTTTCCCGCGCAAGCGCAGTGGAGGGAGTCTCTTCCGCCTCCGCCATGGTGGAGACCATGGCGGAGGCGGAAGGGAAAGAGTGCCCGCACGGCACAGGCCCGCCCGCGGATCGGTGGGCCCTGATCGCGGGCCAGGCCACCGTGGGGGCACCCCCCGGGGCCAGATTGCCCCGCGCGCCCCCCAGGACCCCGGAGCCCGCCCACGCCGCCTTGTCTCGCCGTTCAAAAGGTGGTTTAATCCACGCCGGCGGGACAGGCAATTTATCGGCGGGACTTCGGCCCATCCTGGCCGGAGAGTCCAGCGGGGGGGCCCGCCAACCGGCGCGGCCCGATTCCCGCCCCCACCGAATATCCGGTACCGGAGACTTCGGCAACCGGCAGGAGCGGGACCATAATCAATGGCGCCTCCGGTTCCATTACTGTATTTGTCATTGTGAACGCGACCGCCCTGTTAACTAGTATGGCAACCCTCCTTGCCCGAGTGTCCAAAGCATGCCTGAAATGTTCTTCCAACCCGTTCTTCCTTGCCCTTCTCTCTTGGGTGTGTCTCTCGCAGGAAGGATATGTCCATCCTCAGGCTTTTGAGATGGGTGAGGACTCTGGATTTTTTCACCTGCTTGTTGAGACCTCTTGATTCCATATGGCTATCCTAATGGCATGCCCCCCCCCCCCCCCCCCCCCCCATATCTTGTTGGATCAGTCGTACTCACCTGTGGGCCTGGCCCTGCTTCCCTGGGCCGTCTTCACCCTCAGGCTATTCAAGATGGCCACTGTGCACTTCCTCTTTTTCACCTTCTCCATGTGTGACCTGTTGTAACCGGCGCTCTATCCGCCCCACTCCTGGTGCTCCCTACCTGTGTGCTTCCTGCACCCCCTCCCCCATCTTTGACTTTATCCCCACTCCACCGCTCTTCCCTTCTTGCTCTTTGTTTTCCCCTGAAACTTTGGTTTCCCCCCACCTCCTGCCAGGCGCTCTCTCCCTCCTGGGAGATGCACTGCAGCTTCTCCTCTTTATCTCCGTACACCAGCTTGTTCAGTAGTATAGCACCCGCTCCCCACCCCCAACAACCGGGTTCCCTTCTCTTAACTCTGTTCGATTCTCTTCTACCCCACCCACAACCCCTGGCGCGTTTGCCCCTGCCACTTTTGAATCTTTAAAGCCCATATTTAGGCCATTACCTTTTACTGCTGGTAAAAGTTCATTTTTCTGAACAAACTTGTTGGCCTCTCCCGTGGAGTCGAAGTAGTACTCATTGCCCTGGTAGGTGACCCATTGTTTGGCGGGATAGAGCATGCCAAACCGCACCTTGTTCTTTAACTGTATGGATTTGGTGCCAAAACAAAGAACAAACAAAGAACAAAGAAATGTACAGCACAGGAACAGGCCCTTCGGCCCTCCAAGCCCGTGCCGACCATACTGCCCGACTAAACTACAATCTTCTACACTTCCTGGGTCCGTATCCTTCTATTCCCATCCTATTCATATATTTGTCAAGATGCCCCTTAAATGTCCCTATCGTCCCTGCCTCCACTACCTCCTCCGGTAGTGAGTTCCAGGCACCCACTACCCTCTGCGTAAAAAACTTGCCTCGTACATCTACTCTAAACTTTGCCCCTCTCACCTTAAACCTATGCCCCCTAGTAATTGACCCCTCTACCCTGGGGAAAAGCCTCTGACTATCCACTCTGTCTATGCCCCTCATAATTTTGTATACCTCTATCAGGTCGCCCCTCAACCTCCTTCGTTCCAGTGAGAACAAACCGAGTTTATTCAATCGCTCCTCATAGCTTATGCCCTCCATACCAGGCAACATTCTGGTAAATCTCTTCTGCACCCTCTCTAAAGCCTCCACATCCTTCTGGTAGTGTGGCGACCAGAATTGAACACTATACTCCAAGTGTGGCCTAACTAAGGTTCTATACAGCTGCAACATGACTTGCCAATTCTTATACTCAATGCCCCGGCCAATGAAGGCAAGCATGCCGTATGCCTTCTTGACTACCTTCTCCACCTGTGTAGCCCCTTTCAGTGATCTGTGGACCTGTACTCCTAGATCTCTTTGACTTTCAATACTCTTGAGGGTTCTACCATTCACTGTATATTCCCTACCTGCATTAGCCCTTCCAAAATGCATTACCTCACATTTGTCCAGGTTAAACTCCATCTGCCATCTCTCCGCCCAAGTCTCCAGACAATCTAAATCCTGCTGTATCCTCAGACAGTCCTCATCGCTATCCGCAATTCCACCAACCTTTGTGTCGTCTGCAAACTTACTAATCAGACCAGTTACATTTTCCTCCAAATCATTTATATATACTACAAAGAGCAAAGGTCCCAGCACTGATCCCTGTGGAACACCACTGGTCACAGCCCTCCAATTAGAAAAGCATCCCTCCATTGCTACCCTCTGCCTTCTATGGCCTAGCCAGTTCTGTATCCACCTTGCCAGTTCACCCCTGATCCCGTGTGACTTCACCTTTTGTACCAGTCTACCATGAGGGACCTTGTCAAATTAAATTCCATTAAATTCTGCCTGGCAGTTAGCCAGGTCTGCTCCAATATCCTGAGGTTTGAGGGACTAAATGGCCTAATACAGTTCCTATGTTGATTTTCTTTCTTTTGTTCCCTTCCCTCTCTTGTCTTGCTCGCGGATATGAAGTTGGATGGCAAAATAGGGAAAGCAGCTGCTTCAGACAGCATTTTCCATTTAAAATTTGTAGGGAAAATGTACCCTTTCTGACTTTTTCATTGCATTTATGAGGAAGTACGAGCTTAAAATTGCCACTTGAGGATATTGGCTGAAATGTCTTTTCACTATGATCTCAAGAAACCCTTATCCTGTGAACACGTTAAGGAATATTCAGCCTTTTACCATTATTATTATCATCTTTGGATGGTGGAAAGCGTAATTACTGACATCAAATACTTTTTTCATTATACAGTTCCAACTGAGGTTGGTTTGGGCTAATGTAACACCAATTTGACCAAGAACATTATAGTTTTGTTTTTTTAAACAGCTGCTATAATTCAGACTTGAATAGGGAGCTGCATTTTACTGTCTGTCTACAGCAATATAACCTAATATCCACCCTCCTGTTTGTTTTCTTCAGTTAAAGAACAAGGGGATGGTGAATCACTGCTTTGATTACAATCCACCAAACGAGCACAATGTTGCAGGAGAAAAAGTCATCTTGTATCAGTGCCATGGCATGGGCCAAAATCAGGTGAGTGATGGCTTATTTTGCTTGTGTACCAGTGTTTGACTAATATTGCCAGGTTGGCTATCCCTCCATTCAAGGATGACATCTGCTCAGGGTTGCTTGATTTTACCATGGGTCTGATTATCGACCTACAAATCTTTGGGCACATGAGGCAGCATAGCCCATGGCATGGTGGCATCTGGAGTGCAGATTTGCTTCCTTTTCTTTCCTTCTCTTCCACTGCCCAGCCTTATCATTAAGGGGTTGGGCCTCAAGCTTGCAACTTCATGGACAAGTTATTCTCATTCTGAGAATTTGGTAGCAAGCTCTTCCCAGTCATTAAGGCCAATGCCGCTGTACTTGAAGAAGAGTTTCAGAGTGTCTTTGAAGTGGTTTCTTTGTCATCCCTTGGAATGTTGGCCATTTGAGTGTTACACCCCGATAATATATTGTATTGCTCCTGAAAAGTGCATAAGCATGCATCAATATCCAGTGAGAACTTTGATCGAACTCAGTTGTGATGCCCTTCAATGTTGAATCGTCAGTCAGTGTCCTTTGTGAGGGCACACATGAAGATTTGTCAACAAAGAGGGTCCTGCATGACTGTCTTTATACCGGAATTTCAGCAAGCATTGCCACCTTTATATAAGGGGATTTTTTTAAAAATTGAAGCTCTGCAGATTGTTTTAGAGACAGCTAGGGAAAAGTAAGGCAAGAAAGGACTAAATAGAGGGATGGGCATTTTTTAATTTGAGGCATTGGAAGAAATTGGGATTCAGTTAGGATGGGAGTGATGGATAGGTGGGTGTGGTGGCAGAGAGTGCAGGCTTCAGAATTCTGTATGCGTGGTACCTTAGGTTTACTTCCCAGTGCTTGAATAATCTTATATTGGCTATCCCTTGATTCATGGATGAAATCTATCCTCTATCGCTTGTCAGATCCTTGGAGAACACTTCCTGTCGCATCCCAACAACCAGAGTACATTCTGTTTATTGCTATATTTTGCTTCCGATCTCCTAACCAATTCGCAACCATGTCATTTCTGTTAATCTGTTGTGCAGAAGCTGCTCATATGTCTTCTGGATATCCATACAGACAACATCTAGAAAATTCAGCTAGATTGGTCAGATATGACCTTTTCACATATCCATGCTGACTTTTATCAGCTCATATTTGTCCCCATGCTCAGTCTCTGGTTCATTCTGTTAACTTCTCTACAGTTGATATTAAACTGGTAGGTCTATAATTACCTGGTTTCTCCATCTGCTCCACTCTTAAATAATGTAACATTTGCAATTTTTCGATCCAATTAAAGGCACGTTTCCTGAATCTGGGAAACTTTGGAAAGTTGTGATAAATGTTCTCTCAATTTCTACACCAATTTATTTCAATACTTTGGGTGAAAACCAGTTTTGGGGATTTATTTATCGTAAATCTCATTATTTTCTCTTTTATTACTTGTATGACTGAAAACTAACTTCTGCACATGTTCCCTTGTATTGTTGACATTTTGTCCACTTCCAACACTCTGAAAACGGATATGAAGTGTTTTATATTCATTCCTTATTGACTAATATGAGCTGGGAATTCTGATCTGACCAGTCTCACGGCAGCAATTTCTGCCCCAAATAAGGTAGTTTCCCCTTAGAGAGAAAATGCATTCTCTTATATAATTCTTTTGAAAAGGAACAAATGCTTTAAATTAAAATTGTTCTCTTTCCCATATTGGAAATCAGACACCCCATTAATGATAGCTTCCAGAGGTGTTTATGAAATTTATAGGAATTGCTTTTTCACTATTCTGAAACTTTAATTCAAAGTAATGCAGATTACGGTGATTGGGTTTACATTGTAATGCATCAAGACCTGTCTGTACTCGCCACTTTACTCTGATCTTCAGGTCTTTTAGTAGGATTCAAACCGCATTCTCCTCAATTGGATTCTTCTTATTGCCACTCCAGCTTGAGCCAATTCTATATTCATGTAGCATTCTTTTGAATATTTTGTTGTAATCTTACAAGTGAATTCAACAAAAATGATACATGACCCTTTGTTTCACTTTGGAAGTATAATGTCATAAAATGCTTGCAGCACAGAAGAAAGCTATTTGGCCCACCATGTCCATGCTCGCTCTCTCCTAAGGAGAAATTTGCATCCTACCTCTCCATCGCACTCTTCTCACATCCCTGTACATTCCTCCATTCCCAATAATTTGGAAAATGTAGAAAGATTTACAGCACAGAAGGAGGCCACTCTGACTGTGCTGCAAAAATAATTGAGCCAGCCAGCCTAATCCCATTTTCCAGCACTTGATCCATAACCCTGGAGGTACGAGACTTCCGATGTATATCCGGACATCTATTAAATGAGTTGAGGGTTTCTGCCTCTACTTCCCAATTCGTGAGTTTCAGACCCCTACCTCCTGGGTGAAAAGAATATTTCCAGACCCTTCACAACCTTGTACACCTCAATCAAATGTCCCCCTCAGCCTCTGTTGTTCCAAGAAGAATATCCCAGCCTATCTAAACTTTTCTCAACAGCTGCAATTTCCCAGTCTTGGCAACATCCTTGTAAATCTCCTCTGTACCCTCTCTAGTACAATGACATCCACCCTCTAATGAGGTGCACGCAAGGGGCGATGATGGTGCAATGATAATGTCACTGGACTAGTAATCCAGATGCCTAGGCTAATGCCCTGGGGACCTGGGTTCAAATCTCACCATTGCAGTTGGTGGAATTGAAATTAAATTGAAATCTGGAATATAAAGCTAGATCATGCAGCTATCATCAATTGTAAAAACCCATCCTATCCTTTAGGGGAGAAAATCTGCCATGCTTACCGGGTCTGGCCTTCATGTGACTGCAGACATACAGTAATGTGGTTGATGCTTAACTGCCCTCTGAAATGGCCTAGCAAGCCACTCAGTTCAAGGGCAATTAGGGATAGGCAACAAATGCTGGCTTTGCCAGCGATGCCCACATCCCATGAAAGAATTTTTAAAATGCTTACGTTGTTTTCAGCAGATCCTAATATCCTTGTATTCCGCTAATAAAGGAAAGAATTTCATATGCCTTTGTATCACCAGTCCAGGGATTTGTGGACATGCACTCTGAGGTTTCCCACTTCCTCTGAACCTCTCGGTATCCTTCAATTTATTTAATATTCCTTTGCCTTGTTTGACCTCCACTTCTTTGGGTTAAATTCCATTTGCCACTTTTCTGCCCAGTCCACCTGCCCAACCTACTAATTGGAAAAGCACCTGTCAACCATTACTTTGTGTTTCCCACCACTGGGCCAATTTTGTATCCAGCTTACTGCATTGCCCTGGATCCCATGGACTTTTATTTTTAACCAGTCTGCCATGTGGGACCTTGTCAAAAGGCCTTGCTAAAATTTATGTAGACCAATAAATTATACTACCCTCCTCAATCCTCTTTGTTACCTCAAAATATTAGTCAAGTTAGCCAGCCATATTTTCCCTTAAATCCATGTTGACTGTCCTTGATTACCTCATGCTTTCTAAGTGAGTTTAATTTGTCTCTGAATTGATTTGAATAATTTGCCCACTGACTGCCCTGTAATTATTTGGCCTATTCCTCACTCCATTTTAAGACTAAGGTACAACCTTGGCAGTCCTCTGCAAGCAATCCCCAGTGAGGATTTGCAAATGCTGGTCAGAGCATCTAATATTGCCTCCTTGGTATCTTTTAACAGCCTGGGATACATTTCATTTGGCCCTGGTTGTTTATCCACTTTCAAGGATGTTAATGCCGTTAATCTTTCTCTCCTTGTGTTTATCTTATCCAATATGTCACACTCTAACTACAATGCATGTTTAATTTAATGAAGTGTTAGAGGCAGGAGTGAGACATGCTCTTATTCCCTCTTGCTAACTGACTGTAAGCAGAATGTGGTGGAATATTTTTCCAAAACCCTTGTTTACTAATAACTTACAGAAAACTCTTGTTTTGAGTAACTCAGAAGGTTAGTTTATTCCACGTTTAAAACCTGAGGCAGGAGTGTTCGCAACTCCCCTTTCCACATGCATGCACACACACCCACAAAGCGGAGAATAGTAACAGTACAACAACACAGAAATGAATATTAGTTCATGTGATTTCCAGAGTCTGAGTCCAATGAGGAAGTCTTTCATGTAAGAGCTCAAGTTCAGCTGGCTGAAGACCAGAGTTGTCGAGTTCACTATACAGTTGGTGCTGATACCATAGATGAAGTAAGTACACAGAGACTGGGTCGGTTCTGCATGTGATCTTAGCAGATCTTCCAGCAGAAATGGGCTACAAGAAGCAGGCTGTTCTGTCTGTTTCTTGGTGGTTCACGAGTTGGATGTTAAATAGCAGACTGAGGCCAAAAATGTAATGTTAAAACTGTCCAAAAGACCATAGGATTGGGGTCATGGCCCATTAATGGTTACTTGCAGGTTAACAATCTGTTTCTGTGCTACTGGCCAGAATGCCATTGTTCTTCCTTAGGAGAGAGATGAGGTGGCCATTAGCATCTCTTCTGGTACGGTAAGTTTTGATCTCTCTCTCTTGTGATAATTTAGATTGGGGAGCCTGTTTGTTTGCACTTTCTCTGCTTTTGTTGATTACAAGGGGGTCTGTACAATAAGGTGTGAGATTCCACAGGCTAAGAGAAGAATTAGTTTGTTCTAGTAACCCCTGTGTTGGCTCCCAGAACAACAACCCTGTCGTGTGGGCATTTGCTTTGTAGCAGCCATCATGGTTCAGCAGAAAGTCGATGTTTTAAAAATGGCAAAAGAATAAAGTTTTGGATTTCTTTTCATGTCATAGGGACTCGATGGAAGATAGTAAATGAAGAAGAATCATTGACCAAAGTTTAGATTCCAGAATAGTGCTCTCCAATGTGCAGAGGATTGGATAGTCATTGCAGTGACCTCCAAATTATCACAAATGAAGCTCTAACTCCATTCATGTTCTTTAAACAGCTAACACTTTTATTGTTGTGCTTCTAGTTTTTTGAATTCTCATCACACAATGAAATCCGTTATAATGCTCGCCAACCTGAGGCCTGTGCTGGAGCAGATACTGCAAGTGACTATCTAACAATGTACATTTGTCGAGAGAATAATTGGCCTGTGCCTGAAAACCAGAAATTCATTTTTAAGGAGGTAAAATGCATTCTAAATGATTTTGTGTTTAAAAAGAAATATATATACATTTAAAACTAATTATTCATAATGCACTTCCAAAGATAATGATGATGTGTATATTTTCTAATTTTCAAGACATCCATATTTTTGCTAACTGACAACTAGCTGTGATAATGTGTGTTAAGTATGACGGATTAACTGCCTGTCTGTTGTGAGTGCAAAAGACTCAAACTACAAGTGTCACATATTTTTAAAACTCCCAAGAGAAAGACTGTTCACTTCAAACAGAAAGTTGTTCATTTTTTGTATAATATTGAAAACTTGTAAGAAATACATACAGTTAAAGACTTCGATTTCTATGGTAAGATTATGACAATTGCGGGTGTGAAGTTTAAGGCAAGATTATAGGACTGCATTCGGTCAAACCTTCTTTCAACTAGTCTCTGAGATTAATTTTGTTTTGAAATTTTTTTTTGTTTTCAAAGGATGGCTCGATCTACCATGTCCAGACGCAGAAGTGTCTGCAGGCTGTACCCAACGCTTTCAGTAATGGTCGTCCAGGACCATTACTACGGCCATGTACAGATATCGATCACCAGAAATGGGTCTTCCAAGAAAGAAAATGATATGTTCATATTCAAAGTCATCCACAACTTCAGAAAGCTGCCATTACCAAAAATACTACTGAGTTTTCCCATGAACTATATGATCGTATCACATCTTTGAATGGTCTCTTTTAGAATATTTCAGAATGTTTTTTAAGGTTTGCATAATATAGTGGCATCTTTATACTGATATTATCACTGAGAGCAATTTATTTTTAACAATGCCTTGAACTTACACAAATCTTTCTAAATTTCCAAAGGGTAATGAATTTAAATGCATCATTTTCTTATGCAACTGGTAGAACAACTGGTAGAACCTGACTGTATGTCTCTTTGAATATATATGAAGAATGTACTAGTTTCAACACGACAGGTGAAAGGTTTTATAGCAAGTATGTGATTTGGAAACTAAAGTGAATTTTGTACAAGTCCTTTTTTGTCAACTTGAAACCCGTGATCTATGATGTTACAGCTATGCAAAACTGTGATGTCCAACTCATTTAAAAGAACATAACTTTTTTTTGCCAAGGCTGGGTGGGGACAAGGAAGCGGTATCAACATGATTTAGTGCACTTTATGGAATATTATGTACCAATTTTTAAAATTCCATAAATGTAGCTTTTTCCAACCTGTTGTGGAATTGAAGCTGTGCCCAAAATCAGTTTGAAACTAGTGGGAGCATGTTTTAGAAGTTGTTCTTGTAATATTTATTTAAACAGATGACTTTCAACAGTAGAAATATCATGGAAATATCAATGAGGTTTAAAAAGGGCAGGAGGAGAGAGGTTATCTTAAACTTGCAGCTGAAACGGAGACCTTTGTTCCCTCATTCTGGCTTTGAGCTGTGTGAAGAGATTTGAATTTTTGCACCATGAGTGTAGAATATGAAGAGTAAGCTGAGGTCTTGTATCAAGTCCATAAAATCAGACAGAGCTCTGTAAACTCTTAACCTGGTTTCATTGGCTCAGTGAAAAATAAATGTTTTACGAACACTACCATTGACCATACCATGAACACATGAAGTGGAGTTACTGTTGTTTTGCAGACCTGGAGATAAACTACTTGCTCATCTATTTTGGCAGTGCTCGTTAAAGGTTAATGGTTGACCTGAACTCTGGAAAAACTTCCTTTGTTCTTCTTAAAATAGTGCCTTGGGATCTTTGACATCCACTTGCATAGGTAGATGGGGCTAGCTTTAATATCTGAAGGGCAGCACCTCAAACATGAAGCATTCACTCAGAACCCTGCTGAACTGTCAGTCTAGATTATCTGCTCAAATCCCTGGAATGAAACCATAACCTTCTGACTCATAGGTGAAAACACTGCCACTGAGACCATTGACACAACTGCAATGGTGAAACCCTTTTTTGTCCTGAAAAAATACATCCCAGTCTAAATGAGGTGTGAAATGGGGACTTGAGAGAAATCCATTCCTCTTTGATTTCAAATGAGCTGGATAGGTGTGTATTTGTGGCAAAACCATCAGCAGTGGGTTTGAGACTAAGGCCTGGAAAAGCTCAAGCTTTACAATCCTAAATAATTCTATGGGTGTGGGATGGTAAATGTACTTCAGCTTGATGAGAATTAATTTAAAATGTTTTCGAAGACTTCTATCAATAATTTAGTGTGGATTTGTAAGAAATAAAACAACTGATTTCACATTCTCTCATTTTAGGTTAATGTACGTTGACTCACTCCATATGGCGTTGTAATATCATATGTCACTCGTAAAAATGTGCAATGACTCATTAGAATACAGTAGATGCTTTTTATTTTGATACAAAATTTGAAAGAGCTCTATTTTTGCACTCTAATTGCAAAATGTTATGAGGGTTACTGTTAATCTCATATTAAGTGTAGAAAATATGTGCTGTTTTCTTTCCCAACAACTTAAAATGAACTAAGTAGCCAAAAATATTTATAGAATTTACAAATGCTGCATATGTGTATGAAAAGACTTGTTTACCAAACCGTAGCAATATAGTAGTCTGTGGGAGGATGGGCTGAACGGCCCTCGTTTTCTGAACTTAACTTGGACATAATATTGATTGCATCCTGAATGCTGGAGAATGTACTAAACAGTTTTAAATAATTGCTTTTGTTAGATATTAATTGATACAAGTATCAAATCACTGTGATATCGTGCTTTATTGCCTTATAAAAAATAATTATCTCTTGGGCTTCCATAATGTATAATATTTGATTTTTTTTTTTAACCGGCTTGTTGAGGGAACTTGTATTTTGTTTAAATCTACTCTGTTCTTATATTGACATATCTTTGTGCAGCAGTTTTAAAAACTTAAAATTAAGTGAAAGAATGTAAAATTTTTAATTTGCGACTGCCAAACAGTCATGTTGGCATTAGAATTACACTTGGTCTTGAATAGCTGGGTTGTGACTGCAAATGTTTACAGAATTTTCTATTTTGGATGTGAATTTGAATGTGTGAGGATTTGTATTTTGTCAAGCTTTGGTGCATATCTTTTTTACTGGACAACATTTTATAATCAACCTGTTCTATAAATTGCCACATCATTGTTACTCTCCAGCGTCTAGCCTGAGTCTCAACCAAAAGAATGCACAGCCTCTTGCAGAGGTTGAATTGTATGTTGTTCTGTTGCCCAGAGATGTCCTAGAACCAATGAAAATGGAGGATATTTATTTTTATTTCTCCAGTTGCTTGCTCGCTGGCGGGCTGACTAAAGTTTAGATACAGTTGGGAGAGAAATAATGGATTGATTGCCGTTGATTTTTATAAGCTGAACGCCTGATGGATTTTTCAGTAACATTTTGAGAGTGCAGTCACAAGCACATTCAGGTGCTCTACAGGTGTTGGCCTTTCCAGATTTCAGACAATGCTCTTTCTCTGAGGATTTACCATCCAACTGATTTGAACATTGAACATACTCTAATTTTCTAAATATAATATTATCTTTCAGATTGCAAAAGCAATGCCCAATACTTTCAGGAATGTCTGTTAGTGTTTTTTATGAGAATTATGGGAATAAATTTGCAAAATGTGCACAATTGTATCTCACCATTTTCTTCAGCAATAAAGTTAATGCAGGAAATTGCAAATTACAACCTTTAAAAAGTGTAAGCTCCATTTTTTTACTTGGACTTTGTGTGTGATTATCGGGATACAATGATGGACCTGTACAAACTTTAAGACCATGGTGCAGTACTGTGAGATGTTTTGGGCTGTGAGGTGGTAGGACCTGGTACATTGCAGACTTCCTTACATTTCGAGTTGTGGGGCTACAGAAAGCACAGAGTTAGTGATTGAAGCAGGAACTGTATCAATATTTAATAATAGGATAGACAGATGGTTAAATGAGAGAGATATGGGAAAATAGTGGCACATAAAGATTAGGTACTGTAGCCATCTGGGATGGCCACTTCCCGATTACAAAATGGACACTTTGCAAAGATTGCAGGGAAAATGGACAATGCTGAAAAAACGAGCAGGTTCAGAGCTTGTCTGTATATTGGAGCCGCAGCTCCCAGACAAGACCAAAACTGTAGGCCCATTAGCATACTAATGGCCCATCTCCGGGAACAAAAGAGTAACATTTGAGTAACCGATACTAAGGCAGACACCCCGGCGCCAGAGGAGACCGAAACAAAGCAGGCCAACGGCCACCTAGGACACGCCCAGCCATCAGGGCACCCATCCCTTTATTGCATGAAATCAATAGGAATGATCAATTGATTGGGGTCAAGTTCAAGGCCCGCCCAAAAGCGCGTGAAGCCCCTTTGGGTATAGGAAGGAGCCCCCAAGAGAGAATCGTTCTCTTGGAACCGGCTCTCACCGAGGGGGACCTGTCCACCAGCTGCACCAGAAGCAAGTAAGTCCAAGGTCAACGCACGCTACCAGACAGACAACCTTAGCTGTTCCCCTGTACCAGTTCGACCCCAGCAGCCTCAGAACCGAACAACGGCCATTGTTCCTCTGACTGAGTGGGTGCCCGAAGCTAAGTATAGGCTTTAGCAGTAGTGATAGTTTAGTCTGTAGAGTTTCATGCATGATTATATTTAACTGTGTGTAAATAAATAAGCATTGACTTCGAACTGACTAACTGGTGTATCGAGTCTTTGATCAGTATTTGGTTTTGAACCTTGTGGCGGTATCGAAAGATATCTGGCGACTCTAGAGCAAACGTAATTAGAATTAAGGAAGGCGACCATATTGACCACCATATTCAGAGCCAGCCAAAGAGAGCAACATTTACTGACGACCTCTGATGGGACTCGACCTCGAGGTGGCCTAGTCACTCCGAGAGAACCCAAATTTGAATTGGAATCCAATTGGAAACAGAAAAACCACAAGTGAGAACGATACTGATCAAACCTCCAAGATTCGGAAGTGTGTTAATGCATGCGTACTAACAGGGATATAAGGTAAACCTGAGAGATTTTGTTGCGTAAAACTGTCTGGAGTTTTGTAGGCCGGAAAATAGCGTAAGTCGTGCCCGTGTTTACATCGCACCTTTATCACCCCCTGTTCCAAATTCAGGAGAGAACCCAGAGATAGAGAGAAAATGGCAATGAAGGCAATGGAACGCCTGATGAACCCCCAAGTATTCGAGGTCGCAGCTACCAGTAGAGTAGGACAGTGTCCCGTATGGGAAGAAGAGATCAGAAAATATCTCAAAGGGAATGGATGGCAGCTTTGGAGTGAATTCTACGCCAATGACGAAACGGGTCCCAGGAGTATAGGACATACTTGGTGGGAGAACTTGTCAGTGATTCATAAGAAGAGCTTGGGGAAAGCTCGCAAGCCGATGGCAATCGTATCCTGCTTGGCACAATTGCAAGGCACAGAGGAGGTCATTAGGACGCTCCGTAGAGAGATTGAGGAGAGAGACAGAAATAGTGAGGGAGATGTGAGCGAATTTGAGAAGGAGAATAAGGAGTTAAGAGAACAGTTAGCAGCGAGGAACAGAGGTGGATGATGCCAAGTGGGCACACCAGCCTTGTCTCGCCCATTTGAGTAGTTTTCAGACCCAGTACGATAAGGCCTAGCAGGACACGCTACGCGCGGTCTTGGTAAGACAAGAAACCAAGCAACAGGTAGAGCAATTGCAGAAACAGTGCAATGATTTAAAAGCAGCCCTACGAGCACTCCACACTTCCACGATGGAACAAAGGCAGAGCTCCGTAGATCACGCAAAGTGCCGGAAGCATCTGCTTTCTGTCCAGAATAGGTTTCAAAGTATGTTTGGACCCCAGTTGGACCAGGAAAACAGCCCCTATTGGCAGGAGTTAAATGAAACTGCCCACAGATATGTACATGGGACATGTACGCAAGAAAAACCCCAGAAAAGGAAAGCACCCCAACCCCCGACTGAACAGGCAGAACACACCCCATGAAACCTGTAACCACACACCGCAAGCCTTGCAGCAGAAGGAAATGCAGATTTCCTGTATACAACCCCGTTAACCATGACCAAATTATGGGACGCGTGTGGAAAAATTACACCAGTTTTTCGCTAGAGTTAAACAGCAGGCTACCGTATATGGCCTGAACGAAAAGGAGCAAGTGAAGCTCACAGTTTTAAGCCTCGACCCTTCAGTCGTGGCAGCTTAACGACCCACAGAATGTAGGAGGAGGCACACTCCAAGAAATGCACGCAGCGATCTTGGATGCGATCGGCTATAACAGAGGAGACCCCGTAGAAAGCCTAAACAAGTGTAGGCAAAGGAAAACAGCACCCCACAGCGTTTGCTGGATGCTTGTGGATACATTTCACAGCAGTATTTGGAGAGTTAGCACGCGACCATTTGTCCACGGATAATGTGGCCAAATGGTCTCGAATCCTAGTCTCTCATGCGACAGAGGCAAGACAGAGAGCTTGTGCAAATTACGACCCCTCAGACGAGGCCCACAACGAGAAATGGGTTTTGAAAAGATTGTCCCGCTCTTGGGAACAATCCGTCCAAGGCAAAACCGCACTTGCAAAACCAGAGGAAGAGCAGGCAGACATGCATCCAGTTAGGACGCTACAGAACCCCGCATGGGTAAATGAGGGCAGGAACAGCCCACCGCAGCCTAAATCCCAGGAATGCTACAATTGTGGACAATTAGGACACTTTGCACGAGAGTGCAACGCGCCCCAAAAGCAGCAGAGAAACCAACAGACAGGCACCCTAAATAAGAATAGGGCAAAGCCAATCCATAGTGTTAGCGCCCGTTCAGAGAACGCAGACATGAATGGCACCAACTGACGGTGTTCGGGCTCCCCAACTTGGGTATGCGACACCCTTTGGGACAAGTCCGGTAGACTGGTAGTAACAGGCAAAGTCCGGGGACACCCTGTAGAATTTCTTTGGGACACAGGAGGGTTCAGCACCACGCTCAATTCCTCCATGATGTTTCAACGAGACGTGGCCCACAACAGACACAATCACACTCAGCGGGTTTACTGGTCATTTACAACAAGGACACATCACAGCCCCTGTAGCGATACAAATAGGGAACATTACGACTAAACACCCCTTGGTTTTGGTCGATCTACCCCAGACAGCTGAACACATCCTAGGAATCGACTTTATGAGCTCCCACAACCTCTCATTTGATCCAGTAAATAAATGTGTACGAAGAATGGCAAAGGCAACACGAGCCCACGCCACGCTCACAGTTGGAGAATATGCAAATAGAATCAGCGCAGTAGGAGACTTCTGGTTCAACCCTCGAGCCATTAGTCAGGACAAACAGGTTAGGGAAGTCCTGCAGCAACACAAAGCAGCATTTGCACAGCACAAGCACGACTGTGGCAAGATAGCTGGCTTAGTAAACATTACAGGTCCCGACCCCAGACCCCAAAAGCAGTACGGTTTTCCCGTACAGAGGGAGAGATCTCCAAAGTAGTAGAGAGTCTGCTTGATCAAGGCGTACTCCGATCAGTAGCCTCCACAAATAACGCACCAATTTGGCCGTCAGGAAACCTGATGGATCATGGCGACTGACCATTGATTACCGGGAACTGAACAAAGTAACCCTAGTAGCAGCCCCCACCGTAGCCACGAGTCCCAAGACAATGCTCAAACAGGGACTCCAGTCAAAAATCTTTTTGATTTTGGATATTAGCAACAGCTTTTGGTCCACTCCATTGGATAAAGCGTGTCAGTACAAATTCGCATTTACGTTCCAGGGACAACAATACACGTGGACGTGCCTTCCACAAGGCTTCCACAACTCCCCCTCCATTTTCCACCGACAGCTGTCAAATGGACTAGCAAAGTTTTCCCGACCCGATTGTCTGGTCCAGCATGTAGATGACTTACTACTACAGACAGACACAAAGGGAGAGCACATTTCGCTTCTCGCCGAATTCCTAGCACTCCTAAAACAGATTGGATATAAAGTCAACCCCAATAAGGCCCAGATTTTGCAGGAAAAAATGATTTGCTTGGGTACAGAAATCACTCATGGTAAATGCGAGATTGAGCAAAAGAGAATTGATTCGATCATCAAATTGCCCCTTCCCCATAATGTCTCAGCCCTCCGGTTATTTCTAGGACTGGTTGGCTACTGCCGAAACCACATTGACGGTTCGCCACAAAAGCAGCGCCCCTATCCGACCTTCTCAAGAAACAGGCACCTTGGGAATGGCTAACACAGCACACGGATGCCATGGATGCTTTAAAGAGAGCCCTCAGCACAGCATTACAGGTCCCAGATCCACTTTCCCCGTACGCAATCGAAGTAGCAAGCACCGACCGAACCCTTTCGGCTGTGCTCCTCCGGGAACGCCATGACCGATTAGGCTCCGTGGCATACGCCTCACGCGTGTTAGATCCTGTCGAGCAAGGATTTTCTGCCTGCGAAAGGCACCTGCTCACAGTTTTTTGGGCAGTGCAGTACTTTGCCTACATTACAGGACTCACCCCGTCACCATTCTCACTGAACACACCCCAACACAGCTATTATTAGACGGCCAACTAAAAGATGGCACAGTCAGCCAAATCCGCGCAGCCCGTTGGACCCTTCTTTTACAGGGACCGGACATTACAGTTAAAAGAACCAAGACCCACACCTTCCTAGCCGACAATTTGCAATATGCAGGTACCCCACGTGACTGTGGGATCATCACCACAAACCGTAATTCAGGTCCTTTTATACCTAAGTCAGCTCCCAGGAAAGCAGGTAATACACCCCAGAGACCCCAGCCCACAGACATGTGCGCACCCCTGTAAATTTATGTGGATGGCTCCTCCACATTTTTGAATGGAAAGAGAATCACCGGTTGCGGCATTTATGTCGAGGACGCGACCTAGAAGAGATTTCATTAAAGTTGCCAGGACATCTAGGCTCGCAGGCAGCAGAACTGGCAGCCATAGCTTACATTGTTGATCACCCTGACTCGTTTCTGACCCTAGCAGACATATATTCGGACAGTTTATATGTCTGTTACAGTTTAACGGAATTCGTACCCCTGTGGGAAACTAGAGGATTTGTTTCCGCAGACGGAAAGCCCCTACCCTCAGCCCCATTATTGCAGCATATCCTAGAGACAGCTAAAGATAGGAAATATGGTATAATTAAGGTTCGCAGCCATAACCGTTCTCCCCCCCCCGGCAACGTTATAGCAGACGCCCTAGCGAAGGCAGGTTCCAGACATGGTTACCTTTGGAACCGCCCCCCCCGAGAGCACCCCAGTACACGCGGTTCAGGTCTCACAGATCAACATTCAGGATCTAGTGAAAGCCCAAAAGGAAGATGAAAAGCTCAGGGAAGTTTTAAAAGGAACCTTCCCAGCCCTGTATGATAAGTTTAGGCACGCAATAACCACATTATGTAGTTATTTATGTAGTCCCCAGCCAGGACAGGAACCAGGTTATTTGTCAGTTCCATGACAATCATGGACACCAAGGCATTGAACCCACCCTAACCCACCTCAGACCTTTCTGCTGGTGGCCTGATTTAAAAGCCGATGTAACCCATTACATTGAAAATTGCTTGATCTGTGCCCAGAACAATCCGGACAGATATGCAAGAAAGGCTCAGCTTAGTCACACCTGCCCCGTTAAAGGCCCTGGACAAATTTGCAGATAGATTACATAGGACCCATACCCCCCTGCAGAAATGGTTTTAAGTATGTGCTGGTGGTCATCAACACCTTCACAAAATATGTGGAAGCTTTTCCATCCAGAACGAATACGGCCAAAACAACAGCTGAAACCCTAACACAGCACATCTTCACAAGATGGGGCCTCCCACGCAGTATAGAATCCGATCAAGGCTCCCATTTTACAGGACAAGTAATGAAGAGTGTCCTCACAATTTTCGGAATTAGGCAGAAGTTTTGCATAGCCTACCACCCCCAGTCAAGCGGCATTGCAGAGAGGATGAACAGGACTCTAAAAGCCATTCTCAGGCAAATGGTGCAACAGAACAACAGCACCTGGGATTCAGTTCTTCCATTTGCTTTAATGTTCTTACGAAACACGGTATCCACGTCCACAGGATACACCCCCCCTCCCCACACCCCCATGAAAGGGACAGAGTTTTTATTAGGACTGGATTTGGCCAGCCCCGCAGTTACCACCCTCACACATGAAAATGCTGTACAGCAGCTTATTGAGAATATAAAGGCAGCCCAGCTCGCAGCATCTATGAGACTTGGGACCAGGAGGAAACAAAGCAAAGCTTGTTTCGATAAAACGGTACACACCACCAAGTTTGTAGTAGGGCAGCAAGTGATGCTTTCCCTATACAACCCCAGTTCATTCCTTTCCCCCAAATTTTCCGGACCGTACTCCATTTCAGACAAAGTCAGCCCCTCGGTATACAAGATCACATATCGCAACATCAAGTCTGCGTGGTTTCACATAAGCCAGCTTAAGGCTTATGGCTCGCAGAACAACCATGCACACCACATCTTGCTCGCAGCAGCAGATGAGCACGCCCCACCCACAGCCTGTCCTCGGTCACATCTTCAATTCTACCCCCAGAGGCACGACTCCACCTCTCCCTTCCCCCAACCAGCAGCGACAGCGACAGTGATAGCGATAACAATGACGGCAGCCACAGCACACCACGTTATGATTACACCCCTGCACCAGGCCCCACTCCCAGCGAATCCGAGCATGATTCCAGTGACCCCTTCAAAATCACATGCATTAAAGCCCCTGACCCAGACCCACCGCCCGACAATTACGGATTGAAACCTAGTAGCTCCAACCTCGACACACGATTCTGGTACCGAGACAATTTGTTCAGGCTCATCCCAAATGATGAGATGGACCCCAATTCGCCCCAAGCAGCTTTAGCCAAATTACTCCAGTCAAGGATATGGCAGCCGAGAGAAGATGATGACATAGAGTCTGACTCCCACCAAACAAATCCCTTTGCGACCCTGTTCGCTATTGAGCAATGAGGTGTCCACATGATGGTAAAAAGGAACCGAAAGAGAGAAACGGTGTCCTTTCTGATGGAACCTGCACCATGTTTGTCGTATGTTTGTTCGTTTAATGTACATGTTAAATGTTGTTTGTGAATTTAAAAGTTTTCATGGCCCCACGCCACCACTCTTTTAACGCCCACGGGCTGCACGGTAGCATTGTGGATAGCACAATTGCTTCACAGCTCCAGGGTCCCAGGTTCGATTCCCGGCTTGGGTCACTGTCTGTGCGGAGTCTGCACATTCTCCCCGTGTGTGCGTGGGTTTCCTCCGGGTGCTCCGGTTTCCTCCCACAGTCCAAAGATGTGCGGGTTAGGTGGATTGGCCATGCTAAATTGCCCATAGTGTCCAAAATCGCCCTTAGTGTTGGGTGGGGTTACTGGATTACGGGGATAGGGTGGAGGTGTGGACCTTGGGTAGGGTGCTCTTTCCAAGAGCCGGTGCAGACTCGATGGGCCGAATGGCCTCCTTCTGCACTGTAAATTCTATGATGATCTATGATGATCTCACTGGCAGTTAATGGAACAAGTTTGTCGACAGACAACCGTTCAGAGGAACTAGTTTGTCAGCAGACACACGATCACAGCTACTCTTCTGATTCGATCATAAAAGGCAGCCTCCACGATGACCACATTCTTACCCGTTCTTGCCAGTCGCTCAGGCAGTGGAGAAACGGCACTGGTCCCCGCCCTGCCTGAGGACCGCCCCCTCTGGTCAGCTACGCTCAGGTAGAGCACATACGGCACTGATCACTGTCCTACCCGGGGATTCCACCCATTTCTTACCTGCCGCGGCCCAAACGCACCCCATTTTGGCACTTTCAGTTCGAAATTCTTTTGTTTGTTTCTGGCGACCCTTAGGTTGCTTCCGTATGCTATTTATATCCTCAAACACTAGGGTGGTAGATCGCACAGGCTGCGAGACAGCTCGCACTGTGTCAGTATTTTTCTCAGATGTCTTGTCCAAATATTCGGTTTTTTAAAAATGTTTTAATTGAGGGAGTCACAGATGGTGACCAATTATAATGGGCAATTGGCAATAAAGGACAGACAGACAGACATACGAGATCTTAAGCAAGATAATAACAGATATAATGCTTGTGTCCACAGAATTCCGGAACCTCAGGAACCCCAGAGGAATAAAAAGAGGAAGACCGACAAAAGGAAAGATGAAGACAACCTTCATGTTTTTCACCTGGATCTTAGCGGGATCCCTTCAGTTGCGCGCGGACGCTACCCCCCAACCCCTTTAAGTGAATTAAAGTGCATCCGTTTTTGTGTGTGTTTTGTTTGTTTAATAAAGAAATGTGCTTGACTGCCAAGCCAGAGAGACCTGTGTTGCTGTTATTTGTATAGTTTAAAATGTTGTAGATTATTTTTGATTGTTTAAGTGAGGATAGTTTATTTAGGATAGTTAGAGGTTCCAGTTTTTTTATTTTTTTTCATGCATGCCTGAATGTCATAGCGCCCCGTAGAGTTTTATAATGATGTATGTATATAAAATAATTTTAGATAAAAGTTGCAATTCATAAGATAGGGCAGTGAAGAGTCTGTGAAGTGCTTATGGGTGCCCAGCTTGGTCAGAGAACAAAGACGACGCGGTAATGTGATCCTTCACGCTTCGCGTTGAGGATCACAAGGAGGGAGTGTAGCCATCTGGGATGGCCACTTCCCGATTACAAAATAGACACTTTGCAAAGATTGCAGGGAAAATGGACAATGCTGAGAAAACAAGCAGGTTCAGAGCTTGTCTGTATAATGGAGCCGCAGCTCCCAGACAAGACCAAAACTGTAGGCCCATCTCTGGGAACAAAAGAGTAACATTTGAGTAACTGATACTAAGGCAGACACCCTGGCGCCAGAGGAGACCGAAACAAAGCAGGCCAACGGCCACCTAGGACACACCCAGCCATCAGGGCACCCACCCCTTTATTAGATGAAATCAATAGGAATAATCAAGAAACGGCCCAATTGATTGGGGCCAAGTTCAAGGCCCGCCCAAAAGTGCGTGAAGCCCCTTTGGGTATAAGAAGGAGCCCCCAAGAGAGAATGGTTCTCTTGGACCCGGCTCTCACCGAGGAGTGACCTGTCCACCAGCTGCACCAGAAGCAAGTAAGTCCAAGGTCAATGCACGCTACCAGAGAGACGACAGCTGTTCCCCTGTACCAGTTCGACCCCAGCAGCCTCAGAACCGAACAACGGCCATTGTTCCTCTGACTGAGTGGGCGCCTGAAGCTAAGTGGGCTTTAGTAGTAGTGATAGTTTAGTCTGTAGAGTTTTGTGCATGAGTATATTTGACTGTGTGTGTAAATAAATGAGCATTGAGTTTGAACTTACTAACTGGTGTACCGAGTCTTTGATCAGTATTCGGTTTTGAACCTTGTGGCAGTATCAAAAGATACCTGGTGACTCTAGAGCAAACGTAATTAGAATTAAGGAAGGCGACCATATTGACTGCCATATTCAGAGCCAACCAAAGAGAGCAACAGTACTTCCAGTATTTTGGGAGTCCTGGTAATATTAAACAATCTTTTTGAAAATGTTTTTATTGAGTTTTCATATTTTATATCCAACAATTTATAAATTACAAAATCACGCAAGAACCAACACCAGTATTAACAAGCAACTTCACAGCAACTGTAGCCGTGACCCCCCTTTAGTTAGCATATATATTTTACTTGCCCCCAATCTGGTCAAAACACGTATTTGCAGGCATTTATATCCAACTTGGTTTGTGCCTGAGCTTGCCCTCGGACCGGTCGCTTATGGCTTTGCCCCTCCTGCTTGTCCCTCACATTCCTTTTGCGTGCCTTGGTCCCTCCTGCCCTCTCCTTTTTCCCTCTTCTGTGACTCGCCCATGTCTCTTCTCTCTGATTCCCCCCCACCCACACACACTCCTTTACTGGTTGCTAGCTACGAACAGGTCTTGAAACAATCCTTCCACATCCTGGAAGTCTTCTTCCGAACCATGGATGCCAAGTTTTATTTTCTCCAGCCTGAAGTTCTGCCAGGTCAAACAGCCAGTCTAGCTTTGGGTGGTGCTGCCTTAAGCCAGTTGAGCAGGATTCTCCGGCGAGTGATCAGGTTGGCAAAGGCTATGGCGTCAGCCCCTTCCCCATGAAGAGTCCTGGCTGATCTGATGCCTTGAAGACTTCCACCTTTGGGCATGGCTCCACCCTCACTCCCACAACACTGGACATGGCCTCAAAGAAGGTCATCCAATACCCAACAAGTCTGGGGCAAGCCCTGAACATGTGGGTGTGATTAGCCTGCCTCCCTGGCACAGTTCGCATTTGTCCTTCATCTCCTGGAAGAATCCATTCATTCATGTTCTGGTTAGATGTGCTCTGTGCACCACTTTTAGCTGTGTTAGGCTTAGCCCTGCACATGTGGAGGTGAAGTTCGCCCTGTGCTGTGTTTCGATCCAGAGTTCTCACCCTATCTCTCTGCCTAGTTCCTCTTAACTTTTCCTTGTCTCATCCAAGGGCATTATGCATGCTTCAACAGTCACCTGTACATGTCTGCACAGCTTCCCTCCCCGAGGTTGCCCGTGTCCAACAGTTCTTCTAACGAGTGTCCTGGTATCTGGGGGTACGTCGTCACTTCTTTGCGGAAAAGGGTTTTGACTTGAATGTATCTCTGGTCATTTCCTCTTGGTAGCTGGAACCTCTCCATGAGTTCCTCCAGGGTCTCTACTGTATCGTCCATGTACGTGTCCCGTCAAGCCCAAAACATACACACATGCACACAATTGCCTTTAGGGGTTTCATTATCTCTTCCATGCTAGTCCAGGGGTTTGGGATGTAGAGGAGCAGGTCATCCACATGGAGCGAGACTCTATGCTCTCTGTCTCACCTTTGAATACCTCTCCACCCCATCGCCGCTCTGAGGGTGATTGCCAGGGCAAACAGCAGCGGGGACAGTGGGCATCGCTGCCTCATGTCTCTGTGCAGCCGGAAGTATCTAGAACTGGTGCTGTTTTTCCGTACGCTCGCCATGGGGACGTGGTACAGTAGTTTCACCCAGGAGGTGAATGCTGGCACAAATCCAAACTATGCCAGTACCTCTGAGGTACTTCCACTCGACTGTCGAAGGCCTTTTCTGTGTCCAGGGAGATGATCATATCTAGTGTTCTCTCCCTGAATGTGGTCATTATCACATTCAGCAGGCCCATGACGTTAGCTGCCCTTGACAAAGTCAGTCTGGTCCTCCGCGACTACCTCTGGTATGCAGCTCTCCAGGAACAGGAGTAGGCCCTCGAGCCTGCTCTGCCATTCAATAGGATCATGGCTGATCTGCTACTCTTCATGTCCAGTTTCCTGCCCTTTCCTCATAACTTGATTTCTTTAATGATAAATAATCTATCTCAGCCTGAAACATACACCAGGATGTTTCCCGGCAGTTCTCTATGGCAAATCGTTCCAAGTACACTCAATCCTCTGAGTGAAGGAATTCCTCCTTGCCTCGATCTTAAATTGGCACCCCTTTACTCTGAGACTATGCCCTCTGGTCCTAGATTTTCCCATGATGGGAAACATCCTCTCAGCATTTACCCTGTCAAACCCCTTAAGAATTGTACATAGAAAATAGAAACAGGAAAAGGCCATTCGGGGGAAGCCTGCTCCACCATTCATTATGACCATGGCTGATCATCAAGTTCAATACCCTAATCCTACCTTCCCCATCCCCCCCCCCCCCCCCCCCATATCTCTTGACCCCCTTTAACCACAAGAGCTATATCTAATTAAACAACGGGCTTGTGGCGCAACGGTAGCGTGTCTGATTCCAGATCAGAACGTTGCGTGTTCAAATCACGTCAGGCTCACAGACTTTTTAGGCAGCACGGTAGCACAGTGGTTAGCACAGTTGCTTCAGGGCTCCAGGGTCCCTGGTTTGATTCCATCTTGGGTCACTGTCTGTGTGGAGTCTGCACGTTCTCCATGTGTTTGCGTGGGCTTTCTACGGATGCTCCGGTTTCCTCCCACAAGTCCTGAAAGACGTGCTGTTAGGTAATTTGGATATTCTGCATTCTCCCTCCGTGTACCCGAACAGGTGCCGGAATGTGGCGACTGGGGGCTTTTCTCAATAACTTTATGATGCACAATCAATTACTCGTGAGACAAGGAGAGTCATACTGATCGGCTTTAATCAGCTAGAACTGTACCCAGCAGCTTCGATACAGAGAGTGAAGGCTGCTGGGACGGCTTTGGTTCTTATACCCCGCCTCTCAGGGCGGAGCTATGTGCGTTAGCCAATGGTAGACTCCTAGGTCTAGCCAATGGGCATCCACCTCTCAGGTACTGCAATACCTGGTATTACCACACTTTATTGCAGTGTTAATGTAAGCCTACTATTGACAATAAAAATTATTATTGTTAATTCCTTCTTGAAATTACACAACATTTTGGTCTCAACTGCTTTCTGTGGTAGTGAGTGCCTGCTCACTCAGCGTGTTCAAATCCCTAGCGGGGAGGGTGCAGACAATCAAGGTGAACGTACTGCCAAGATTCTTCCTGTTTAGATTCATACCCTAGGCCTATTTCCAACGAATAGATGAAATGATTATGGCGTTTCTAGGGGGAGGGGAGAGGAATCCAATAATCCCTGAGACAACACTGCAGAGGAGAAGAAACATGGGTGGCCTGGCCTTCCCGCACTTGCAATACTATCACTGGGGAGTCGCAGCCAAGAGAGTGAAGGGGGTGGGTAATGGAACTGAGCACGGAATGGGTGAAGGTGGAAGAGTCCTCCTGCACTGGAACGACCCTCCAAGCCCTCACCATGACAGCGCTCCCATCCTCACCAGCAAAAAGCACATCCAACCCAATGGTAGTAGCAACACTAAGACCTGGAACCAGATGAGTCAGCACTTCGGTTTAACCAAGGTGTCCACCATGACCCCTTTCTGCAGTAACCACAGGTTCTCATGAGCCATAATAGACGCCACTTTTAAGAGGTGAAGACAGGAAGGAGGGGGGATCACGCTAGATCAGGGACATTTACATGGGCGATAGACTCGCAATCTTAGAAGAGGTGACGTCGAGACGAACTACCGAACGGACAGGAACTTTAACATTTACAGGTCAAAAACTTTCTCCGCAAGGAGACGACGAGGTACCCTAGAGCTCTGAGAGACACAATGCTGGAGCAGCTACTGGACGCAGACAGTATGGAGAAATGAACTGCGGGGAGATATATGGATGACATTTAAAAAGGGCGAGAACACCACTGGACGGAACAAGACAGAAATGGGAGGAAGAACTGGGTTCAGAAGGAGGGTTGGGAGTCTGGAGCGAAGCACTAAGTAGGGCCAACTCCACATCCTCCTGCGCCAGGCTAAGCCTCATGCAGTTTAAAGTGGTGCACAGAGCACACCTAACCAGAACCCGAACGAGCAGATTCTTCCTAGAAGGGGAGGACAAATGTGAACGGTGCCAGGGTGGCTGGCCAACCACATCCTCATGTTCTGTGTAGCCCCAGGTTTGTCGGGTTTTGGACAACCTTCTTTGAGGCGATATCCAAGGTTGTGGGGGTGAGGGTGGAGCCTACCCAAGAGTGGCAGTCTTTGGGGTATCGGACCAGTTAGAACTTCATATGGGGAAGAGGGCCGACGCCTTTGCATTTGCTTCCTTAATTGCATGCTGGAGTATCCTATTTGGCTGGTGATCTGCAGCACCACCCATAGCTGCAAACTGGCTGGCAAACCTGGCAAAATTTCTCCACCTGAAGAAAATCAAACACGCCATCCGAGGGTCGGACGATGGTTTCCACAAAGCTTGGGGCAATTCACGGCCTGTTCCAAGAACTGTTTGAAACCAATAACGGATAGAAAGGAAGGGGGGCGGGGGGTCATATGGAAACCACCAGGGCCACAGAAAGCAGACAGAAACAAGGGTGGGCCGGGCGGAAAGGGAGAGAGACCCAAGGAAACGGCAGGAGGGTACCCTGGGAGAGATAGATGAGGGTGCCAGAAACCCCCCCCCCCCCCCCCCCCCCCCCCCCACAAAGCTATAAGAGCAAAATGAGCAACAAACAAACCTTCTACGGCAGAGGAAAGGGCCTAAGTTAGTATAAAAGGGCCTGAAAATAGTATAAAAGGGGATGCAGGGGAGGGGGGAACAAAGGGGGCGGAGAGCGTGTGCCAAAAAGGAACAGCATGTAGATTGTATTGTGAGAGAATATTTTAATGTGTGTTTTTGGCACTGGAGTTTGGAAACTCTCATGTGATAATCATCAGGGCAGGGTTTTCAGTTAATGGGACCTTTGCACCTTGTAATCTGTTCATTTTACAATTGATGTGTATTTGTTAAGCTAAGGGCATAGTGCATGATAATCCAACATTTTCATGTTGAAGAATTTTTTTCCTGTTAAAATTAATTAGTGGTTCTGTGACTCTGTTCCTCCACATTTTATTTTTAAAAAGTAAAGGTTACAGTCTTTGGAGCTCGGGTTCCATTCTGGGATCTTCCCGTCCAGTTATAACATCAACTGGGATCGTAACAATTAGATTTTTACTTCTAGATGTTTTATTCAGTTTTTAAAATTCCACCCATCTGGGGTGGTGGGATTCAAACCCGTGTCCCCAGAGCATTACCCTGGGTCTCTGGATTACTAGTCCATCATCAATGCTACTGCCTCCCCATCTGGAGTACCGGATGGAGAAATTAACAGAATTGCACCCATTCTCAATACCATATCAACATGAATCAGTAAGGACAGGGGGAGTATATTTCAGAGTGATTTGCACCTATCATGGTGGATTGCTTTCATTCATTGAGTGTATTCTTGAGCTCAACATGCAAGAGTTCTGGCTGATCAGTCAGCATTGATCCAACAATCCAACAGGTTAAAAACCTCTGTCTCTGTCACATGCATGGAAGTCAATCTGCAGCTGGTTGAGTGTGAAAAAGTGACAGGTAGGAAAATCGCTTTCGAAAGTTAATGTCAGTTCACTGACAACTAACTAGTAAAGCGAAAAGTGACCCATGCAGATGGAAATGTTTGTGTAGTTTGGGTACTATTTTACTTTACAGCTGACAAGGAGCAATGAGAAATGGACAAATCATGATGTTTTAATTATGTCACCCGTTTTGTGTAAATGAGCGATTTAATGATAAATTTATTAATTAATATTGGGTTCATCTCTCGACTTTTGAGAGATGGAACAAACAGTGTGTGTGAAATCACATTAGCCATCAAAGATATTGATGAATCTTAATTGTTATCGTTCTTTCATTATGTTGTTTAATCAAATACTCAGCAGGAAATGTATATGTCAGGAAGCAGAGGTAGTTTTAAGTAATCTATGATTGTATTGTTGGATATTAGAAATAAGGTAGAAATTTAAGTGAGTTTATATTTAGTGTTTCTGTGTAAGAAACAGTAAAACTAGTTCGATTCATGTTAAACAAAGGTATTGGAGGGGTTTTGTTTAATTTTAACTGTGTCTCTATTGTGTTAAAGAGTTTACGATGTGAAAAGCAACCAATACATTGGAGAGATTGAACTGTTGCTCAGCAACCAGGAGCCAACTTTTAATTTAGAAGGATCATTTGAGGGTAGTTTTAACTGGACCCAAGGCAGTTGGAGCTAGATACTGAGAGAGAAGGCACCCCTCACAGCTCGGCTAGAAGCAGAAGCTGAACAATGGAGTAATAGACATGAAAACAAGTCTCAGAAACTAAAGCACAGCTAGTTCTCGGAAACAGGGAATGAAAAGAGACGTTACAAGAAGATTGAAATTAAAGGAACAAAAGGTAACAGGAATTTGAACAAGGTACTCTTCATCAAAGTTAAAGACACAGCTGAAAAGTACAGACCTGGTGAAGTTGGCTCGAGAGAAGCCAGAGATATCTGAAACTATTGTAAGGCTGGTGACCTTAGTCCAGCCTGTGAAGCAATCGTGTTCTATTGATGGCGGTGTGTCAGCTTGAATGCATGTGGCAATTCAAAATTATGCAATTCTGAAAGGAGAGTTGGAGATCCTGGAAATGGATTCTTGCTGGAAACAGGTGAGGGCAAACATTGTTTGAAAGAAACTTCTAAGGCATGTCTTTTTGAGAGTGAAGTTTTGAACATGTGTGTAAGCTGGAGTCGAGTAAGACCAGTTGGTTAATAGTGTAATAGTTATCTGGAGGGGTTTGAGGAGAAATCCACAAAAGTTCAATTAGGTGGAATCTACCACTTGGTTTCAGAATGGGGTGAATCTGACCACAAATAGCCTGTTGGTTTCCAGGGCCTGTGGTTTTTCAGAAAGCATAGCCTATGATATATTTTGCAACCTGTATTATCCCTAATCTGCGTACATTTGTGAAGATGTATTGTATTATAGCCAAAACTTTCATGTTTAATGTTTTTTTTCTGTTGTTAAGAGCTAGTTGACAGTCCTGTGACTCTGTTTATCCACTTTTTTAAAAAAAATGTAAAAGTTGTGGGGTGGGATTCTCTGGTCGCCAACACCGAAATCGTGTTCAGCGATTGGCCGGAGAATACTCGATTCTGACCAAATCGGGGGCGGCGCCGCTTTCACGAGGCTCTGCCCCCTCCAAAGCGGTGTAGTCTAGGAGTATGCCATGCCACATATCAACGACCTCAGGACATTGCCTGAGGCCCGCCCCCCCAATGCTCCGCCCCCGAACAGCCGAGTTCCTGACGGCATGGGTCACATGTGGTCTCACCTGTTGGGAACTCGGTGTGGTGGCTGCGGACTCAGTCCAACGCCGCCAGTCAGGGAAGGGCCGATGTGCGGGTAGGGGGGGGACATTATTCAGGGCTGGGGGCACTGTGGGGGGGTGGGGGTGGCCCGGAGCGCGCGAGCCACGGACCTGGCAGTTCTCCAGGGCATATCGACAGCTAGAGCCAGGTGCTTTATGCTGCCATCCTGCTAGCCACCAGCAAAACGGGGAATCGGTTGCCGTTTTGCGCCATTTTCTCTGGCGTACCGTTCCCATGCCGGCGTGGGCACATGGCCCCATAATCGGAGAATCCAGCTCATAGTATTTTGAGCCAAGGTTCCATTTTGGGACCTTCCCATCCAGTAGTAACATTAACTGGGATCATAACACTAGATCCTTATACATCGAGGATATGCAGTTCATTATCTAGGGTACACCGTAAATTTGTAAAATGTAGTTTCAATGTTGTCTTTCCTTCGATCCTTTAATCACACTATTATCACATAATTTAATAGCTCCCCCTAATCTATGTAGTCACAAACCTGTTTTAGTTTCTCACATCACCACATTCTCTCTGGCTCTGTTCCCCCTATAAGCTTTTTGCTCCATCTCTCTTGCTATAGTTGTACAAAGTCCTCATTTGACTTTATCTGGCGCACCATGTACAGTTCTGAGCATGCGGAATGAGAATATATTTTCCATGGAAGGGTTGCAGTACAGGTTCATCAGAATATTTCTTGGGCTCCAAGCGTTAGTTTGAGGGGACATCACACAACTTTAGTTTGCATTTGCTGAAATGTTTGAGGGGCAATTTTTTCCTTTAATTTACTCATTCACATAATGTCGGCAAAGCTGGCAAGGCCTCATTTATTTCCGCCTCTAATTGCCTTTGAGAAGATGCTGGTGAGCCACCTTCTTGAATTGCTGCAGTTGGTAAGGCGTTGGTTCTCCCATAAGTGCGGTTAGAAAGTTCCAGGATTTTGACTATGCTATTGCAGGAATGGGAATATATTTCCAAGTCATGATTGTGTGTGGCTTAGATGGAAAATTAAAGGTGGTGATTTTCCCATGGGCCCTCTGTCCTTGTCACCCAAGGCAGTAGAGCCACTGGTTTGGGAGATACTGTTAAAGACGTATTTGTACTAGGTATGTTGTGAGTTTTCCCCCGAATTTTCATTGACTTCAATTATGCCAGGGCTCCTTGATGGCGCACTCATTCAAATGCTCTCTTGATGTCAAGTACATTCATTCTCACCTGGGGCGACATTCTCCGACCCCCCGCCGGGTCGGAGAATCACCGGGGGCTGGCGTGAATCCTGCCCCCGCCGGTTGCCGCAGTCTCCGGCACCAGAGATTCGGCGGGGGCGGGAATCGCGCCGCGCCAGTTGGCGGGCACCCCCCCGCTCGATTCTCCGGCCCGGATGGGCCGAAGTCCCGCCGATAAATTGCTTGTCCCACCGGCGTAAATTAAATCACCTACCTTACCAGCGGGACAAGGCGGCGTGGGCGGGCTCCGGGGTCCTGGGGGGGGGCGGGTGACGATCTGACCCCGGGGGGTGCCCCCACGGTGGCCTGGCCCGCGATCGGGGCCCACCAATCTGTGGGCGGGCCTGTGCCGTGGGGGCACTCTTTCCCTTCCGCCTCCGCCACGGTCTCCACCATGGCGGAGGTGGAAGAGACTCCCTCCACTGCGCATGCGTGGGAAACTGTCAGCGGCCGCTGACGCTCCCGCGCATGCGCCGCCCGGAGATGTAATTTCTGCGCCAGCTGGCAGGGCAACAAAGGCCGTTTCCGCCAACTGGCGGGGCGGAAATTCCTCCGGCGCCGGCCTAGCCCCTCAATGTTGGGGCTCGGCCCCCAAAGATGCGGAGCATTCCGCACCTTTGGGGCGGCACGATGCCCGTCTGATTGGCGCCGTTTTGGGCGCCAGTCAGCGGACATCGCGCCGTTTCCGGAGAATTTCGCCCCTTAACTCTGTATTTTGTCTGTGTGGCATGGAGTTGAATAACTCTGGTGAAACCCAAATGGAGCACTGGTAGGCAGGTTGTTAACACAGTCAACAATTCCTATCATCACTTCGATGATTGAGAATAGACTGCTGAGGCGTTAATTGCCCACATTGGTTTTGTCCTGTTTATTGTGGCCAGGACATTCTTGGTAGATGCCAGTGTTGTTAACGTGTGCTGGACTTTACCATCATTGAAGTTGGGGATATTTATAGAGTCTGCTCCTCTCAGTAATTGTTTAATTGTCCACCACGGTTCAAGATTTGTGGCAGAACTGCAGAGCTTTCATCTGATCCATTAATTGTGGGATGACTTGACTCTGTTGATGGTGTTATTTACAGGGTTCTTCACACAATTTTACCAATAACACACTGATGAATAGTAACAAATATTTGGAGTCCTTTTCTTGAAGACTCACAATATTTTATACAAGTTACAGGAGAGATCCATGTGCACATCTTATGAAGGAATCAACACAACTCCTACCCTTGGCAGGATTCTCCAATAATGGGGCTATGTCCCCACACCCATGAGAAAACGGGCGCAAATCACTCCATCCATTTTTCTAGAAAGCCCGGGGTGATTCTCCGTTTTTAAGGGGGCTTACAGGGTCCCGGAGTGCTCCACGCAGCTCCGGCTGTCGATACAGGGCCCTGCACTTCTGGTCATGGGTCCACGCATGCACGCGGTGGCTGCCTGTGGCGCGGGCCGGCGCCGAAGAAGTAGGCACACCGCAGATTGCGCACGCCCGCCGATCGGCGGCCCCCAATCCAAGGGGCCTGGCTGTCGTGGAGGGCCCCCCCTCCCCGGTGACGGATCCCCAGCCCCCCACCAGGACAGCCACCGCAGCCGCGACTCCGAGCTCCCGCCAGGTGGAACTATACATGAACCACGTCGGTGGGAACTCGGCCAGTCGTCCGCGGAGAATCGCTGCGGGGCCTCTTTCGACGGCCCCCGCCGCGTCGACCGCGCGTGCGACTGGTGCTGATTCTCCAGTCACCAGAGAATCGTGCGAAGGCGTCGCGGGTCCGCGCCCCATTCTCCGCCCCCGCGCCAGGCGCGAATGCGGCGCGGAGCTCCGGAGAATCCTGGTCCCTATGTTAAATGGTGTATTACACCACTTCCTGCAGTGATAATGCACTTTCACCATTCACATATTCCATTAAAGCAATATTAAATCAGATAGCATGATGCTCTCACTGTTTAAAATGCATGTAGCCTTATGGTGTAACTTTGCCACGTTGGCATCTCACCTTTGGGTAGTAGAGTACTGCTCCTGACATGCTTGATGACATTTGCCATTGAAGTAGGATTGATTACCTTCTTTGATGGTAATGGCAGAGTGAAAGAAATGCCAAGTTATAAGTTTATAGATTGTGATGGAATACCGTTTTGCGACTGATGGCTCACAGTGCCTCATGGATGCCCAGATTTCAGCTGTTAGATTTGCTTTGAGTCATTCCCATTGAGCGCAAGTGGTAGTGCCATACAATATAGACGAGGAAATCCTTAGCGTAAATGTTATGGGTCCGGGTTTACAGAACCCCAAAGTGTTTCATGGAGTTCAACCGACCCACAACTTTTAATAGATTGTGGTGTGGGAAGCACATGACATACTCTCCAGGTGTGATACAGCAGAAACGGACAAGTGGTTTTTAAAACAAAACAATATTTATTCTATGAACTCAAGTTAACCCTTTTAAAACAAACATTGAATATCTTAACACCCATTATTTCAAAGATAACCCCAAAAGACCACAACACTAAATAATCCTTCAAACTGTTCCTATAAATATCCAAAAGACTTCAAACCTTCAAAAATAGGAGCACATTAGGTTACATTCAATATATTTATAGTCTTTGGATTGCAGAAATCAACAGACCAGCTCTGTGTTTCTTCCTGCAGCTCTCAGCAAAACACACAGACACTCCCAGTTGCCTTCTCAAACTGAAACTCAAAAAACAGAAGTGAGCTCAGCTCCCCCACTCTCTGACATCACTTCAGTAATATGATCAGCTCCATTTCTTAAAGGTACATTGCTTAAACATCCATTTCTTAAAGGTACTCTCACATGACACCTCCCCCCCCCCCCCCAAGAAAATAAAACATCAACTTCAAGATGGTTTCATTTTTCACCTTTGCACCATCAATTAAAAAATGCACACAGTAAAAACACTTTACCGGTTCAAAAAAAACAACACACGCAAACAGGTATAATAAAATAGTCCTTTTTTTTTCCCGTTCTTCTTCCTCCAACCGAAATCCTTCTCGATTGACAGTTTCTTTGAACAAGAAAGTCTCTGCACGATCCATCCATTCCTCTACGCCTTGGCATTTCTCTTTAAAGTCAGATACTTCAGTTCAATCTGATCACAGAGTCCCCTGCAATTCTCCAATACAGGAACATTGGTTGCTTCAGCTTTCAGGCAGTCAAATGCCTGTTGAAAGATGGCTGTCCATTGAAATTTTTGACGTTTCATCAGCAAGTCCATCAGTGGAGCAACCAAGCTACAAATCCTTTGCACAAAGGTTTGATCAAATCCACGCATGCCAAGAAATCGCATTGTTTCCCTTCGTCTTGAGGGTATCGGAAACTCCTCAAGGAAAGGGATTTGGGCTTTTCCAAATTCACTTTTGGCTAGGTTTATCACAAGACCCGCCACCTGAAGTCGATCGAATAACTCCATAAGATGTTTTAAATGTTCTTTCCATGTCTGGCTGAAAACTACCAGATCGTCGATGTATACCGCACAATTGGGTAATCCTGAAACGACTGTATTAGTTAACCGTTGAAATGTGGCTGGGGCGTTTTTCATGCCAAATGGCATAACTTTGAATTGGTATATACCATCTGGAGCCACAAAAGCTGCAATCTCCTTCGCACTTTCGGATAAAGGTACCTGCCAGTAACCTTTAAGTAAACCCAATTTGGAAATAAAAGCGGATTGTCCCACTTTCTCAATGCAATCCTCCAAACGTGGGATAGGATAAGAGTCCGTTCTTGTAACTGCATTCACCTTTCGATAGTCCACACACAACCGTTGGGTACCGTCGGATTTAGGTACCATCACTATGGGTGAGCTCCATTGGCTGCAACCCACTTCAATTATGCCATTTTTAAGCATACTCTCAATCTCTTTGTTAACCTGTGCCAATTTTAAAGGATTATGTCTATATGGATGTTGTTTGATAGGAACAGCATTTCCCACATCTACATCATGTATAGCCATTTTAGTACTTCCCAATTTATCTCTTCAAACTTGCCCATGTGATATCAATAACTCTTTCAGATCAGTTTGTTTTTCCTCTGGAAGGTAACTTAACAATTCATCCCAATTTTTAAGAACATCCTCATTTTCCAATTTAATTAGTGGTATGTCAAATTCACGGTCATCTGGATTTGGTTCGTCACTTTAAAAAAATATATGTATTGTATTAAAGTTTTCAAACAGAATTTTTCCATTTTACAAATCAACATAAAAATAGTACAGTAACTGATAAATAACATTATTTAAATAATATAGTGAACTAACAAAGTAACAAAAAATAGTGCTCCCCCCCCCCACTCTGTCCCCACCGGCTGCTGCTGCCGATCTATTTTCCCTTAACGTTTCGCGAGATAGTCAAGGAACGGTTGCCACCGCCTGGAGAACCCCTGAGCAGATCCTCTCAGCGCAAATTTCATTCGTTCTAGTTTTATGAACCCTGCCATGTCATTTATCCAGGCCTCCACGCCGGGGGGTTTCGCTTCCTTCCACATGAGTAAGATCCTTCGCCGGGCTATCAGGGACGCAAAGGCCAAAATATCGGCCTCTTTCGCCTCCTGCACTCCCGGCTCTTCCGCTACCCCAAATATAGCTAACCCCCAGCCTGGCTTGACCCGGACCATCACCACCTTTGAGATCACCTTTGTCACTCCCCTCCAGTACTCATCCAGTGCCGGACACGACCAGAACATGTGTGTGTGGTTCGCCGGGCTTCCCAAGCACCTCCCGCACTTGTCCTCCATTCCGAAGAACCTGCTGAGTCTTGCTCCCATCATATGTGCTCTGTGTAGAACCTTAAATTGAATCAGGCTAAGCCTGGCACACGAAGACGAGGTGTTTACCCTGCTTAGGGCATCAGCCTACAGCCCCTCCTCAATCTCCTCTCCCAGCTCTTCCCATTTTCCCTTCAGCTCCTCTACCATCGCCTCCCCCTCGTCCCTCATCTCCTGATAATTTCGGACACTTTGCCCTCCCCGACCCATACCCCGGAAATCACTCTATCTTGGATCCCCTGTGTCGGGAGCAGCATACTTTTCCTCCAGCGCCCCCAGGCTCGCAAACGTCCCGTCTATAAACAAATCTCTCAGTTTCCTAATTCCTGCTCGTTGCCAGCTCTGGAACCCTCCATCCATCTTTCCTGGGACAAACCTGTGGTTATTCCTGATCGGGGACCACACCGAGGCACTCGTCACCCCCCTGTGTCGCCTCCACTGCCCCCAGATCCTTAAGGTTGCCACCACCACTGGGTTTGTGGTATACCTTTTCGGGGAGAACGGCAGCGGCGCCGTCACCAGTGCCTTTAGGCTCGTTCCTTCACAGGACGCCATCTGCAGCCTCTTCCACTCCGCCCCCTCTCCCTCCCTCATCCACTTACAAACCATCGCCACATTGGCGGCCCAGTAGTAGTCGTCCAGGCTCGGCAACGCCAGTCCCCCGCTGTCCCTGCTGCGCTGCAGGATCCCCCTCCTTACCCTCGGGGTCTTCCCTGCCCACACAAAAGTCATAATGCTCCTGTCTATTTTCTTGAAGAAGGCCTTCGTGATCAGAAAGGGGAGACATTGAAACAGGAAAAGAAACCTTGGGAGAACCATCATTTTTACCGCCTGCACTCTGCCCGCCAATGAGAGCGGCAGCATATCCCACCTCTTGAAATCCTCTTCCATCTGCTCCACCAGCCGCGTCAGATTAAGTCTGTGTAGAGTTCCCCAGCTCCTAGCTACCTGGATCCCCAAATATCGGAAGCTCCTTTCCACTCTCCTTAACGGCAGGGCGTCTATTCCTCTTCCCTGGTCCCCGGGGTGTATCACAAAAAGCTCGCTCTTCCCCATATTTAGCCTGTATCCCGAAAAATCTCCAAACTCCCTCAATATCTGCATAACCTCTGTCATCCCCTCTACAGGGTCCGCAACATATAGCAGTAAGTCATCTGTGTAGAGTGACACTCGATGTTCCTCTCCTCCTCTAACCACCCCCCTCCATTTCTTAGAGTCTCTCAGCGCTATGGCCAGTGGTTCAATTGCCAACGCGAGCAGTAATGGGAACAGGGGACACCCCTGCCTTGTTCCCCGGTGTAGCCGAAAATACTCCGATCTTTGCCGGTTTGTGACTACACTTGCCACTGGGGCCCCATATAGGAGTCTGACCCATCTGACAAACCCCTCCCCGAACCCAAACCTCCTCAACACCTCCCATAAATACTCCTGCTCTACCCTATCGAATGCCTTCTCCGCATCCATCGGAACCACTATCTCTGCCTCCCCCTCCACTGGGGGCATGATTATCACCCCCAACAGCTGTCGCACGTTGACATTCAGTTGTCTTCCCTTTACAAACCCTGTCTGGTCTTCATGCACCACCCCCGGGACATAATCCTCTATCCTCGTCGCCAGTACTTTTGCCAGCAGCTTGGCGTCTACATTTAGGAGTGAGATAGGCCTATATGACCCGCATTGCAGCGGAACTTTATCCCGCTTCAGGATTAATGAGATCGTCGCCTCCGACATTGTCGGGGGGTAGTATCCCCCCTTCTCTGGCCTCGTTAAAGGTTCTCGCCAGCAGCGGGGCCAACAGGTCCACATATTCCCTGTAGAATTTCACCGGGAACCCATCTGGTCCCAGGGCCTTCCCTGCTTGCATGTTCTCCAGTCCTTTAGTCACCTCATCCACCTCAATTGGCGTCCCTAGACCTGCCACCTCCTGCTCCTCCACCCTCGGGAACCTTAGTTGGTCCAGAAACTGATGCATTCCCTCTTTTCCCTCCGGGGGTTGGGACTTATATAGCTTCTCATAAAAGGTCTTAAACACCTCATTTACCTTCCCTGCTCTCCGCTCCATAGTTCCCGTTTCATCCCTAACTCCCCCAGTCTCTCTCGCCGCTATCCTCTTGAGAAGTTGGTGGGCCAGCAGCCGGCTCGCCTTTTCCCCATACTCATATCTCATCCCCTGTGCCTTCCTCCACTGTGCCTCTGCCTTTCCTGTGGTCAGCAGGTCAAACTCCGTCTGAAGTCTTCGCTTCTCTCTATATAGTCCTTCGTCCGGGGCCTCCGCATATCTTTTATCCACCCTCAAAATCTCCCCCACTTATCTCTCACTTTCTTTGCCCTCTTGTTTCTCCTTTTGAGCTCTAATGGAGATTAACTCTCCCCTAACCACCGCCTTCAGCACTTCCCATACTACCCCCACCTGGACCTCGCCATCGTCATTGACCTCCAGGTATCTCTCAATGCATCCCCGCACCCTTCCACAGACCCCCTCATCCGCCAATAGACCCACATCCAATCGCCAGAGTGGGCGCTGCTCCCTCTCCTCTCCTAATTCCAGATCCACCCAGTGCGGAGCATGGTCTGAAACGGCTATGGCCGAGTACTCCGTTCCTGCCACCTTCGAGATCAGTGCCCTACTCAAAACAAAGAAATCTATCCGGGAGTATACCTTGTGGACATGGGAGAAAAAGGAGAACTCTTTGGCCAATGGCCTAGCAAATCTCGACGGATCCACTCCCCCCATTTGTTACATGAACCCCCTCAGCACCTTGGCCGCTGCTGGCCTTCTTCCGGTCCTGGATCTAGACCGGTCTAGCCCTGGATCCAGCACAGTATTGAAGTCCCCCCCCCATTACCAGGCTTCCCACCTCCAGGTCCGGGATACGTCCCAGCACCCGCTTCATAAATCCCGCGTCATCCCAGTTTGGGGCATATACATTTACCAGCACGACCTCCTTTCCCTGCAATCTACCACTCACCATCGCGTATCTACCCCCGTTATCCACCACTATATTTCTAGCCTCGAACGACACCCGTTTCCCCACCAGTATCGCCACCCCCCTATTTTTTGCGTCCTGTCCTGAGTGGAACACCTGTCCCACCCATCCTTTCCTTAACCTAACCTGATCCGCCACCTTCAGATGCGTCTCCTGAAGCATGACTACGTCCGCCTTCAGTCTTTTGAAGTGTGCAAACACCCGGGCCCTCTTAATCAGCCCATTCAGGCCTCTCACATTCCACGTGATCAGCCGGATTGGGGGGCCACCCCCCCCTGCCGACTAGCCATCCCCTATTCTAGGCCAGCCCCCCGTCCGGGTCCCGCGCACCCACCCACCCCCCAGGCGGCGCCTTCCCGTCCCAACCACCTCTTCTCTTGCCAGCTCCCCCTTGCACGAAACAGCAGCAACCCAGCTAGTCCCCCCCCCCACACCCCCCGCTAGATCCCCATCTAGCATGGTTACTCCCCCCATGATGCTTCCGAAAGTCAGCTAACTCTAACTGACCCCGGCTTCCCCGTTCTCTATTTGACCCCCCCCGCGTGTGGAACTCTCTTCCTTCCTGCGCCTATCTTCCCGCCATCATCTCCATAGCGTGGGAAAAACCCCGTGCTTTTCTATCGGCCCCGCCCCCTATGGCGCAGCTCCCTCATTCCCCATCCCCCCTCTCAGTCCCTATTTCCACCGGCGCCCACATTTCTCCGTGTCCCCCCGTCTAGAGGAGAGAAATTCCCTATCTATCGTTTCAATACTTTACATGGCCTAGTTTATTACAGTGAAAACATTTGAAACTTTTCATTTCTCTTCCACCCTCCTGGATTTCCTTTTTAATCTGAGGTACACTCTCTTTATTATCTCCCATCAGATCACCTTTACCTTTACCACTTGAGTATTTCTCATGTCCCCAATTTCTATCCCTCACCGGCTGAAACCAAGCCTTGATTTATGAACTAATTCATAATCATCTGCCATTTCTGCTGCTAATCTCGCAGTTTTAACCCTCTGCTCTTCCACATGAGTTCTCACTACATCAGGAATTGAATTTTTAAACTCCTCCAAAAGTATAATTTCTCTGAGAGCTTCATACGTTTGATCTATTTTGAAAAGCCCTTATCCACCTATCAAAATTACTCTGTTTGAGCCTTTCAAACTCCATGTATATTTGACCAAATTATTTCCTTAAATTTCTAAACCTTTGTCTGTAAGCTTCAGGCACTAGCTCATATGCACCTAAGATGGATTTTTTTCACCTCGTCATACGTTCCAGATACCTCCTGGTAGTGATGCAAACACTTCACTAGGTCTACCTACCAGCTTTGTTTGAATCAGTAATACCCACATGTCCTGTGGCCATTTCATTTGTTTAGCTACCTTCTCAAATGAAATGAAAAAGGCTTCTACCTTCTTCTCGTCAAACCTTGGCAATGCTTGGACATATTTAAATAGATCCCCACCACATTTTCGACTATGACGCTCGGTCTCACTATCCTCATCAATCTCATCCAACTGTATGTTTCTCTTTGCATCTGCCAATTTTATCTGATTTTCATGTTTCATAGCAATTTTATGAAGTTCAAACTCTCTTTTTCCCTTTCCTCTCTATCTCTTTCTTTGTTTCTTACTTCTCTCTCCTTTTTTTTTCTCTCTATCTCTATCTCTTTCTTTGTTTCTTTCTTCTCTCTCCTTTTCTTTTTCTCCCATTGCATATTCAAGCTGCTTTAATTCTTTTTCATGTTCAAATTGCTTAATCTGCAACTGGATCTTTGCCATTTCTAATGAGTCAGAATGTATCTCAGGCAAATTTAAATGCTCAGCTACCGCGGTAAGTACCTCACCTTTTCACATTTTGCCAGGCAATGTTAACTGCAATGCTTTTGCCAAATCTAACAATTTGCTTTTAGTCTCTGTCCGTAAGGTATTGCGTGTTATCGTGTTCACCCCAAAAAACTTCTGTGCCTCTGAAAGATCCATTGTCCACAACACACTCCACACTTAAACTAAAATACCACACCTGAAAAGCACCCACAATATGCTCACCCCTCACTGTCTTTAAGTTCGTTAAGCCAATCCAATCGATAGACTTTTATCCCAGACGAGCCGCCAATTGTTATGGGTCCGGGTTTACAGAACCCCAAAGTGTTTTGTGGAGTTCAACCGACCCACAACGTTTAATAGATTGTGGTGTGGGAAGCACACAGCGTACTCTCCAGGTGTGATACAGCAGAAATGGACAAGTAGTTTGTAAAACAAAACAATGTTTATTCTATGAACTCATGTTAACCCTTTTAAAACAAACATTGAATATCTTAACACCCATTACTTCAATGATAACCCCAAAAGACTATAACACTAAAGAATCCTTCAAACAGTTACTTTAAACATCCAAAAGACTTCAAACCTTCAAAAATAGGAGCACATTAGGTGACATTCAATATATTTATAGTCTTTGGATTGCAGAGATCAACAGACCAGCTCTGTGTTTCTTCCTGCAGCTCACAGCAAAACACACAGACACTCCCAGCTGCGTTCTTAAACTGAAACTCAAAAAGCAGAAGTGAGCTCAGCTCCCCCCAGCCTCTGACATCACTTCAGTAATATGATCAGCTCCATTTCTTAAAGGTACATTGCTTAAACATCCATTTCTTAAAGGTACTCTCACATGACAGTAAAGATAAATCTTCTTCTCTAAATTATCTTTGTAATGGTCACTCCTACCAATACTGTCATGGAGTGATGCATCTGCGATTGATAAGTGAGGATGAGGTCAAGAAGGTTTTTGCCTCATGTTGGTGAACTCACCACCTGCCGCAGCCTCAGTCTGGTAGTCCTTCAGGAACAAAGAACAAAGAAATGTACAGCACAGGAACAGGCCCTTCGGGCCTCCAAGCCCGTGCCGACCATACTGCCCGACTAAACTACAATCTTCTACACTTCCTGGGTCCGTATCCTTCTATTCCCATCCTATTCATATATTTGTCAAGATGCCCCTTAAATGTCCCTATCGTCCCTGCCTCCACTACCTCCTCCGGTAGTGAGTTCCAGGCACCCACTACCCTCTGCGTAAAAAACTTGCCTTGTACATCTACTCTAAACTTTGCCCCTCTCACCTTAAACCTATGCCCCCTAGTAATTGACCCCTCTACCCTGGGGAAAAGCCTCTGACTTGGACAACTGAGTCAGTAGTGGCGATAGTAGAATATAAGAACATAAGAACATAAGTACTAGGAGCAGGAGTAAGCCATCTGGCCCCTCGTGCTTGCTCCGCCATTCAATAAGATCATGGCTAATCTTTTTGTGGACTCAGCTACACTTGCCCAACCCTACCTCCTTAGTTATAATGATCTTTTCCAGGTCCTCATCTGCCATAGCCTCCTTGCCATCAATTATTGGCATGTTATTGTGCCTGTGAAGACCGACACAAAATACCTGTTCAATGCCTCGGCCATTTCCTCATTGACCATCATTAATTCCTCTTTCTCAGCCTCTAAAGGACCAATGTTTACCTTAGCTAATCTTTTTCATTTTTTGTAGACTTTTGCGATCTGTTTTTATATTCTGAGCTACTTTACTCTCTTAATCTATCTTATATTTCTTTATAGCTTTTTCATGGCTTTCTGTTAAGCTGTTTCCCAATCCTCTAGTTTCCCACTAAACTGTGTCACATCGTATGTATTTACTTTCATCTTGATACCCGCCTTTATTTCCTTCAATATCAATGGCTGATTGTTCCTTTTCCTACAGTCCTTCCTTTTCACTGGTATATACTTTTTCTGAGCACTGTGAAAAATCTCTTTGAAAGTCCTCCACTGTTCCTCAATTGTCCCACCACAAAGTCTTTGCTCCCAATCTACCCCAGCCAACTCCTCCCTCATCCCATTGTAGTCTCTTTTGTTTAAGCACAAGACACTGGTATTGGATTACCTTCTCACACTCCATTTGTATTTTAAATTTAACCATACTTTGATCGTTCCTTCCGAGAGGATCCCTAACTATGAGATAATTAATTATCCCTGTCTCATTACACAGGACCAGATCTAGGATAGCCTGCTCCCTCGTAGGTTCCATTACTTACTGTTCAAGGAAACTATCGTGGACACATTCTATGAACTCTTCCTCAAGGCTGCCCTGACCGACCTGGTTTGATCAATTGACATAGAGATTAAAATCCCCCATGATAATTGCCGTACCACTTTTACATGCATCAGTTATTTCTTTGTTTATTGCCTGTCCCACCATGATGTTATTATTTGATGGCCTTTAGACAACGCCATCAGTGACCTTTTCTCCTTACTATTTCTAATTTCCACCCAAATGGATTCAACTTTTTTATCCATGGAACCTATATCATCTCTCACTACTGCCCTGATGTCATCCTTAAATATCAGTACTACATCACCTCCCTTCGCCTGCCTGTCCTTCCGAACAGTCTGACACCCCTGGATATTTAACTCCCAGTAATGACCATCCTGCAACCATGTCTCTATATTGGCCTCTAAATCATACTCATTCGCGCTGATTTGTGCCGTCAACTCATTTATCTTGTTTTGAATGCTAAAGCACTCAGATAAAGTGCCTTTATGCTCATTTTTATACCTTCTTTTTGAATCCTAACACTTCCATTAATAACATCTCCTGAGTTCTTCGTCCCTTTCTCTTTTTCCACACTGCACCTCTCTTAATGATAGACACCCAGAGTGCATTTTATCCCCTTGTATCCTCTACCAGCAAGGGCAGCAGACTTATGGGAACATCATTACCCACAAGTCACTCCCCAAGTCTCACACTACCCTGGCTTGAAAGAATGGGAGTATTTCCATCATAGCTGGGTCAAAATTCTGGAATCCTTTCACCTGCACCACTATGAGTTAACCTACACCACATGGACTGCAGTCATTCAAGAAGTAGTTCACTACTACCTTCTCAAAGACAATTTAACAGATTGTGTTATGAGGAAAGATTGAACAGTTTGGGCCTATATTCAGTGGCGTTTAGTTGGATGAGAGATGATCTTATGAGACATATAAAATTCGAAGAAAACTTTGCAGGGTAGATGCTGAAAGAATGATTTCCTTTGTAGGGGAATCAAGAAATAAGGGTGCAGTTTAAAATAAGGGGTTTCCCATTTAAGATGGAGATGTGGAAAAATTTCTTCTCAGAGTTGTATAAAGCTGAATTAGACGGATTTTTAATTGACAGGAGAGTTAATGGGTTGTGGGGAGAAGACATGAAAATGGAGCGTAATCCATAATCAGATCAGTCATGATCTTATTAAATGATGGAGCAGATTTAAGAAGCTGAATAGCCTAATCCTGCTCCTTTTTCCTTATGATCTTATGAGAAGAATTTCTGGCTTTGGCACGTTCTCCCCTAGACATATAACCTTAAAATCAGAGAACACCTTTCAGGAAATAAGTTCAGAACCACGGGCGCCATTCTCCGACCCCCCGCCGGGTTGGAGAATCGCTGGGGGGCTGCCGTGAATCCCGCCCCCGCCGGTTGCCGAAGTCTCCGGCACCGGATATTCGGCGGGGGCGGGAATCGGGCCGCGCCGGTTGGCAGGCCCCCCCGCGCGATTCTCCGGCCCGGATGGGCCGAAGTCCCGCTGATAAATTGCCTGTCCCGCCGGCGTGGATTAAACCACCTTTTGAACGGCAGGACAAGGCGGCGGGCTCCGGGGTCCTGGGGGGGGGGCGCGGGGCGATCTGGCCCCGGGGGGTGCCCCCACGGTGGCCTGGTCCGCGATCGGGGCCCACCGATCCGCGGGCGGGCCTGTGCCGTGGGGGCACTCTTTCCCTTCCGCCTTCGCCACGGTCTCCACCATGGCGGAGGCGGAAGAGACTCCCTCCACTGCGCATGCGTGGGAAACTGTCAGCGGCCGCTGACGCTCCCGCGCATGCGCTGCCCGGGGATGTCATTTCCGCGCCAGCTGGCGGGGCAACAAAGGCCGTTTCCGCCAGCTGGCGGGGCGGAAATTCCTCCGGCGTCGGCCTAGTCCCTCAATGTTGGGGCTTGGCCCCCAAAGATGCGGAGCATTCCGCACCTTTGGGGCGGCACGATGCCCGTCTGATTTGCGCCGTTTTGGGCGCCAGTCGGCGGACATCGCGCCTTTTCGGGAGAATTTCGCCCCACATCTTCATGCAGAAGTTGGTAAATTTGTGGACTCCCCACAAAAAGCAGTTGATACTAATGAAATGAATTTTGACAGAATTTTGCTAATCAAGTATATAAAGAAATACGATGGGTGAAGTTCAGATACAGATAAAGCATTAACTCAGTGAATTGCAAATAGGCTCAAGGGGCTGAATGGCCAATTCTTTTTCCTATGTTCGATCTGGCTCCACACCCACACACAGACACAGACACTCATATACGCACACCTGCCATAGCACTGAATCATCCATAATGAATATCACAGATGACCACTGACTGGCAGTAATTCAGTCTTATTCAAGCAGGCGTCCATGTTCCCCAATTATATCTAGATGATATACGACTAAGGTCTCTTCTCCTATCCCCAAAGGATTATTTCCAGAGCTCCCTCAGGATCGATCTACTATCCACAAGTGTTTTGGGTTGTGAATGGGTCCAAAACTAGGAAACATTAATAAAAGATAGTCACTAATAGAAAAAGGAATTTGCGAGAAACTTGATGACTCAAAGAGCAGCGAGAATGTTCCTGTCAAGCACCTTGGGATATTTATTATGTTAAAGGGGCTATATAAATATATGTTGTTGACTTCACACTATGAGCAATTATGGTACTGAGACATGAATCATTTTTCCTTTAGATTCACTGTCACCTTGTTCTTTCTGTGGCTTCATAGTATCATAATCCAGTTTGGACCACTAATAACTATGTTGTTTGGTGGGTTCTGCATTCCACTGAAATCTAGTTGTAGACTTTTGTGGCTGATATTTATGCATCTTTGAGGAAAAAACCAACCTCAGGCATGTGGAAGCACTCAAAATTCTAAGACACATGCTTACAGTTAGAGCGTTTCCTACAACTGTAACATGTAAAGTGGTTACTGCAATTAACGTATTTCAGTGCTAAAGTTGTGGATTTGAAAAAAAATTCCTTTGTGATCTGTCTGTGCAAAAAGTTTAGAGGCCTGGGAGTGGATCTAACAATGTGATTCTTCATCCATCTGCTAAGCAGTGTGTGTGTACAGCCTAGCTAAGTAAGGTTAGATTTTCCCAGCACCCTTGTGACTAAGCAGCTGGCCTTGACGTGTTGCTGCCATGTGGTGCTAAGTGTTAGATTGAGAGGTCACCCTGTGGAGCAACAACACACTGTCATGACAGGGCATTCATTCGCTGCTTATTCAGCTTGTATTGATATTTAACCCCAGACAAAAATAACTTTCAAGTTACGTTCAGCTTTTCCTAATCACGAAATGAAATCAACAAGATGCATCTGCATTTATGATTGATGATGTAAATAGGTTATAATTAACTTTGTTAACAAGCTCATTAATATCTTCAAATATAAATGGCACTTATCCTACTTCTTCTCTTGAATGCAGTAGCTCAAACCTGTGATTGGAGTCCAGTGACCAAGGCTGGGAGTTTGTCAGTGGTGCAATGTGAATCGGAAATGTGCACCACTTTGATTCCCTTGCTCTTTCTCTTTCCCCATGCGATTACCATTCAAATTATAAGTCCATGGAAATGAGTGCGATTCCATGACACAGGACGTTTTTCATTGATGAAACCCACTGACAACACAGCAGCTATAAGTGGCTGTAAAAAGAAACTCCTGGTCAAACCAGAGCCTCTACAACACGGCCTCAACTTTCCTGTTCACGGGCAGCACGGTGGCACAGTGGGGTAGCCCTGTTGCGTCACGGCGCCAAGGTCCCAGGTTCGATCCCGTCTCTGGGTCATTGTCCGTGTAGAGTTTGCACATTCTCCCCGTGCTTGCGTGGGTTTCGCCCCCACAACCCAAAGATGTGCAGGGTCGGTGGATTGGCAACACTAAATTGCCCCTTAATTGGAAAAAATGAATTGGGTACTCTAAATTTAAAAAAAAACTTTCCTGTTCGCCTCCAATGCAATTAACGTAAGTCTTATTGAGAACAAAAAGCTGGCATGGCTATCTTTCAAAATTAAATTTCATTTGTAAATATTTCACATTACATTGGTTTATTTTATTTATGTTTGCACTCTCATTATTTCATGAGATTAGCTTAGTCAGGGAGCTAAATGTACTGGCACGCCTCATGGTTGGCACTTACTTATAGTTCCAGGAGTTGGGGACATACCCTTTATTGTGCAAGAAACAATGTTTTTGCCTTCAGCCTTTATGGAAAATTCATGCTAATATTCAGTGCTGTACTCGCTCTCAGTGGGACATGGCTGAACTTGTACACTCACCTGGTCCTCCCTTCTATGCATTGTAAAGGACAATGTCTGATATCAAGCTCAGTGGGGATAATTCAAATGTTGTAGGTGAACTAACAGTCCAGGAGAACTTTGCCAGCCAATATCTTGAGATGGACCCACACTTAGGCAGTGCTGACACCGACCTTTAGGCCTCTTATTTTCTTATCTTGATTGACTGTCCCCACCCACTCCCTTCCCACACTCAGGAGAACAGGCCCTTCCCTCTTCCATCTCCTAGGTGTGCACATCACCAACAATCTGTCCTGGTCCACCCACGTTGATGCAACAACCATGAAAGCACAACAGCACCCCTATACTTTCTCAGGAAACAAAGGAAATTTGGCATGTCCACATTGACTCATACCAATTTTTACAGATGCAGCATAAGCATCATGTCTGGCTGCATTACAGCCTGGTATGGCAACTGCTCGGCCAAAGACCGTAAGAAACTGCAGAGTTGTGAACACAGCCGACTCCATCCCGTGAACCCACCTCCCATCCATTGACTCTGTCTACACCTCCCGCTACCTTGGGAAAGAGGGTGGCATAATCAAGTCCCCCTTCCACCCGGGTTATTCTCTCTTCCAACCTCCTACATCGGGCAGGAGGTACAAAAGTTTGAGAACATGCACTGATATGTTCAAAAACAGCTTATTTCTGCTGTTACCAGCCTGCTGAATGACCCGCTTATGGCTGAACTGATCTCTTCACGTATCTATAATAATAATAATCTTTATTGTCACAAGTCGGCTTACATTAACACTGCAATGAAGCTACTGTGAAAATCCCCTATTCGCCACATTCTGGCGCCTGATCGGGTACACAGAGGGAGAAGTCAGAATGTCCAAATTACCCAACAGCACTTCTTTCGGAACTTGTGGGAGGAAACCGGAGCACCCGGGGGAAACCCACACAGACACGGGGAGAACGTGCAGACTCCGCACAGACAGTGACCCAAGCCAAGAATCGAACCTGGGACCCTAGAGCTGTGAAGCAACAATGCAAACCACTGTGCTACCGTAAAACAAAGAATGACACATAAAGAGATCTGGGGCAAAATTCTCCCCCAACGGCGCGATGTCCGCCGACTGGCGCCCAAATCGGCGCCAATCAGACGGGCATCACGCCGCCCCAAAGCTGCGGAATGCTCCGCATCTTTGGGGGCCGAGCCCCAACATTGAGGGGGTAGGCCGACGCCGGAGGGATTTCCGCCCCGCCAGCTGGCGGAAATGGCGTTTGTTGCCCCGCCAGCTGGCGCGGAAATGCGGTGCATGCGCGGGAGCGTCAGCGGCTGCTGACAGTTTCCCGGAGCATGCGCGGGAGCGTCAGCGGCCGCTGACAGTTTCCCGCGCATGCGCAGTGGGGAGAGTCACTTCCGCCTCCGCCATGGTGGAGGCCGTGGCGGAGGCGGAAGGGAAAGAGTGCCCCCATGGCACAGGTCCGCCCGCGAATCAGTGGGCCCCGATCGTGGGCCAGGCCACCGTGGGGGCACCCCCAGGGTCAGATCGCCCCGCGCCCCCCCCAGGACCCCGGAGCCCGCCCACGCCTCCTGGTCCCGCCGGTAAATACCAGGTTTAATTTACGCCGGCGGGACAGGCAATTTCTGGGCGGGACTTCGGCCCATCCAGGCCGGAGAATTGAGCGGGGGGTCCCGCCAACCAGCGCGGCCCGATTCCCGCCCCCGCCCAATCTCCGGTACCGGAGACTTCGGCGGGGGCGGGGGCGGGATTCACGGCGGCCAACGGCCATTCTCCGACCCGGTGGGGGGTCGGAGAATGACGCCCATGAGGTCAGTTGACCAAAGAAATAGGTTTAAGGAGTGTCCTAATGGAAAAAAAATGAGGTTGGGAGGCACAGAGGTGTAGGGAGTGAATTCCAGAGATTCTGGCGGAGGTAACTGAAAGTATGGTCTCCAATGGTGGGGCAATTGTAATTGGTAGTCACAAGAGGCTAGATTTAGGGAAATGCAGATATCTTGTGGGGTGTGGGGCAGGAAGTCATTATTGAGACCAGGATCTGCAAGGCCGTGGTGGGATTTGAAAACAAGGTTGAGAATTTTAAAATCAAGATGTTGTTTGAACAGGAGTAAATGTAGGTCAATGAGCACATGGAGTGACAGGGGATTGGAAGAATTCAAACATGGAGTTCCAGAAAAGACAGGAATGTATTTGGGAGTTGACAATATGCTCAAGGGCTTTGGTGTGGAAAGGAAAGTTTACAACTCCTCTCGCCCAGGAACACTAAAACTAATTGTGACACACCCATCAATCTGCTGGGTGAAATTCATATTGGCAAAGTTGTGGACTGACACTGAGTTCTTTCTTTCTTATAGGGTCCGATTGTTTGCCTCAGTTGGCTGGACAGCTTGTTTGTGATACAGAACGAGGCCGACAACATGGGTTCAATTCCGGCTGAGGTTATTCAAGAATGCCCTGCCTTCTCAACCTTGCCCCTCGCCTGAGGTTTGGTGATCTTCAGGTTAAATTACCACCAATCAGCTCTCTCCTTCAAATGGGAAAGTAGCCTATGGTCATCTGGGATTATGGTGACTTTACTATATACTCCAAATATACCCAATTAATAGTGAATCATAGAATCATGCAATTTACAGTGCAGAAGGAGGCCATTCGGCCCGTCAAATCTGCACTGGTCCTTGGAAAAAGCACCCTATCCAAGCCCACTCCTCCACCCTATCCCCGTAACCCAGTAAACCCACCTAACCTTTTGGATACTAAGGGGCAATTTAGCATGGCCAATCCACCCAACCTGTACATCTTTGGTCTGTGGGAGGAAACCGGAGCACCCGGACGAAACCCACGCAGACACGGGGAGAAAGCGCAAACTCCACACAGTCACCCGAGGCCAGAATTGAACCTGAGACCCTGGAGCTGTGAGGCAGCAGTGTTAACCACTGTGCCACCATGCTGCCCAGTGGAGCCATACAACACAAAGGTGTACCGATGTGATTCCTAATCTGCATTGATTTAACTGATACCAGCTGTCACTGTGTGTGGCACCATCGATAACACACGAGGCGAGACGTAGAGAACTCAATCGAGGCTTTATTGAGCAGACTTGTTCCCCAGCAGCTCAGTTACAGAATGCGGCTGCTGGGAGAAACTGGGTTCTTGTACCCCGCCTTTCTGGGTGGAGCCCAGTAGGCGGCAGATCCAATCAGGACCCAGTATCTGTCTACCAATAGCCTCTCGGCATCATGGTGTACCGTATTACCCCTAATACACACCACCACACTGTGGTAATAGTGATTGCAATCAATCTCAATTGCCCTGGGTTAAGAATGGGAAAAGACGAAGCATGGTTCCTGTTCCTGATTGCTGTCCAGTGGCCCCTGATGAAAATGTGCATGTGGATGGCAAGCAAAGATTCCCCTAGGTTTGGCTGTGCAGCCCATTGTAGGCAAGCACACTGGTTATGGTCACTTGCCTGAGCTAGCGTTATTTTCTGAAGAGGACGAGAAGGGAAAATTGGATCGAATAACTGTGACTAGGATTCTGGTATTGGGCTACTTTCAATTTCAACTTTGGATGCCAAGTAACATGACAAAGTTCAAGTGCATAAATATAGCTAATTATTTTAAACCTCAAGTGATCTAGGCGTATGCCAAATAGCTGTTTGTTGTCTCAAAACCCAAGCATGCAAAAATTTGCATCCCAGTTAAAAATCAATTTATTTTTCAAAGGAGGGTCTCTTTCAAGCGGTTAGGTACGTAGAATATAGCTGTGTTGCATGGATATATAACAATAAGTATTTTGTTCCTTGAATTACATCAAAGCAAGCATTTGAAAATGTTAATACCTATATCAGGCGACTAAAATAGCTCTGGTTTCATTTACTAAGATTTTGAAAACCTGGCCTTGATGTGAATATTCATCAACCATTCATTTGTGTTCTTTGATGTATTTCAGCTCAAATACACTGAAGCGAATCTTACTTTGCAGCAGAAAGAAGTGCTGTTATGGAAATGCGATCTGCTAACTTCTTTGGACAAACAGCTTTTTGAATCAATGCATCTTCAAATAAGCAATGATGTTCCATTTGTAATGCACTTCTCCGCTTACTAATGAGGCAGTCACCTTGTAATCGCATCACGCTGCAAGTAGCTTCCTGAATCAAACAACTGTCAAAGTCTTTGAAATAAAGGAAAACCAGGCGAGTTGTTGGTTGATTTCTTCAGGCTGCTGCTGCAGTTCTACATGCTTTTGGTGAGGACCATAGTTTTAATTTTCAAAAGTCTACAGGGAAAAGTGTGGCTGATGTTGAATATTTCTTGTTGACTTCAAAGATTCTGCACAGACAATTGTCCCCAGAGATAGATGCACCATGAGGTCTTTGGAACCAACAATGGCTGGAAGAATGAGCATCAGGTCACACATGCAGTAGGAGTAGAAGGGCTCTTAGCAGGAGACCATGTTGTGAAGGTGAGTGCGGCTGAACTTTTTTGCATCCGGCTTCTCCAGGCCACATTTGGAGATATTGACAATATGTGTACATTCACAAGATGAACTGCAGCAATTTGTCAAGCTTCCATTGACCACCTACAAGGACAATGACAGCAGACACATGTAAACATCATCACATGTAAGTTACCATCCAAGCCACAGCATCCTTCCTTTGAACACTATCCTTGTTCCTTCACAGTAGCTGGGTCAAAAACCTGGGGCGGAATTCTCCGCAATCGGCGCGATGTCCGCCGACCGGCGCCAAAAACGGAGCGAATCAGTCCGGCATCGCGCCTCCCTAAAGGTACGGAATCCTCCGCATCTTGAGCGGCCGAGCCCTAATCTTGAGGGGTTAGGCCCGCGCCGGACTGATTTTCGCCCCGCCAGCTGGCGGGAAAGGCCTTTGGTGCCCCGCCAGCTGGCGCGGCAATGACATCTCCGGGCGGCGCATGCGCGGGAGCGTCAGTGGCCGCTCACGGCATCCCCGCGCATGCGCAGTGGAGGGGGTCTCTTCCGCCTCCACCATGGTGGAGACCGTGGCGGAGGTGGAAGGAAAAGAGTGCCCCCATGGCACAGGCCCGCCCGCGGATCGGTGGGCCCTGATCGCGGGCCAGGCCACCGTGGGGGCACCCCCCTGGGGCCAGATCCCCCCCCCCCAGGACCCCGGAGCCCGCTCGCGCCGAATATCCGGTGCCCGAGAATTTGGCAACCAGCGGGGGCGGGATTCACGCCAGCCCCCGGCGATTCTCCGACCCCCCCGCCCCCCTGGAATCCCATCCCTAACAACATTATGGCACTTATGTCAGATTCACGGAACTGGCTCACCATCACCTTCTCACGGGCAATTAGGATGGGAAATAAATGCTGGTGTTGCCAATAGCGCTCACATCTTGTGAAAGAGGTTCTGAGTTTGCAGCTGATGTTGCACAGGCAGCAAATCATACAGGTCAAAGTTCGGTGTCATGACAGCAGTCAAAATGCCTTCATTTTGCAACAGTCAAAATGCCTTCATTCTGCAACAGTCAAAACGCCTTCATTCTGCAACAGTCAAAACCCCCTCATTCTGCAACAGTCAAAATGCCTTCATTCTGCAACACTCAAAACCCCCTCATTCTGCAACAGTCAAAACCCCCTCATTCTGCAACAGTCAAAACGCCTTCATTCTGCAACACTCAAAACCCCCTCATTCTGCAACAGTCAAAACACCCTCAATTTGCAACAGTCAAAACGCCTTCATTCTGCAACAGTCAAAACGCCCTCATTCTGCAACAGTCAAAACGCCTTCATTCTGCAACACTCAAAACCCCCTCATTCTGCAACAGTCAAAATGCCTTCATTCTGCAACAGTCAAAACGCCCTCATTCTGCAACAGTCAAAATGCCCTCATTCTGCAACAGTCAAAACGCCGTCATTCTGCAACAGTCAAAACGCCTTCATTCTGCAACAGTCAAAACGCCCTCATTCTGCAACAGTCAAAACGCCCTCATTCTGCAACAGTCAAAACGCCTTCATTCTGCAACAGTCAAAACCCCCTCATTCTGAAAAAGTCAAAACGCCCCCATCTGCAACAGTCAAAACACCCTCATTCTGCAACAGTCAAAACGCCCTCATCTGCAACAGTCAAAGTGCCCCCATTCTACAACAGTCAAAACGCCCTCATCTGCAACAGTCAAAACGCCCTCATTCTGCAACAGTCAAAACGCCCTCACCTGCAACAGTCAAAACGCCCTCTTTCTGCAACAGTCAAAACGCCCTCACCTGCAACAGTCAAAATGCCCTCATTCTGCAACAGTCAAAACGCCCTCACCTGCAACAGTCAAAACGCCCTCATTCTACAACAGTCAAAACACCCTCATTCTGCAACAGTCAAAACGCCCTCATTCTGCAACAGTGGCGAAATTCTCCGGAAATGGCGCGATGTCCGCCGACTGACGCCCAAAACGGCGCAAATCAGGCGGGCATCGCGCCGCCCAAAGGTGCGGAATGCTCCGCATCTTTGGGGGCCGAGCCCCAACCTTAAGGGACTAGGTCGGCGCCGGACTGATTTCCACCCTGCCAGCTGGCGGAAAAGGCCTTTGGTGCCCCGCCAGCTGGCGTGGAAATGACATCTCCGGGCGGCGCATGCGCAGGAGCGTTAGCGGCCGCTGACGGCATTCCCGCGCATGCGCAGTGGAGGGAGTCTCTTCCGCCACCGCCATGGTGGAGACCGTGGCGGAGGCGGAAGGGAAAGAGTGCCCCCACGGCACAGGCCCGCCCGCGGATCGGTGGGCCCCGATCGCGGGCCAGGCCACCGTGGGGGCACCCCCCGGGGCCAGATCGCCCCGCGCCCCCCCCCAGGACCCCGGAGCCCGCCCGCGTCGCCTTGTCCCGCCGGTAAGGTAGGTGGTTTAATCTACGGCGGCGGGACAGGCATTTTAGCGGCATGGGCCGGAGAATCGCGCGGGGGGGCCCGCCAACCGGCGCGGCGCGATTCCCGCCGCCGCCGAATATCCAGTGCCGGAGACTTTGGCACCCGGCGGGGGCGGGATTCACGCCAGCCTCCGGCGATTCGCCGACCCGGCGGGGGGTCGGAGAATCTCGCCCAGTCAAAGTGCCTTCATTCTGCAACAGTCAAAACGTCAGTTGCATTTCAATCACCATGAGAAACCTAAGAATGGCTACTTGATGATTAATGCACTCTGCTGACAACATAGCTCAGGAAATTGATTTGCAATGCAACCACACATGGGCAGCATGCTTACAATGAGAACCATGCTGTTTTGAAGAGATTTAACTTAGTCCATGAGTGACTTGATATAGTTGGTATATAGTTTTTCTAGAAACATATTACTTACACTATTTACAATACTTCATAGTAAGTACATGATTCCAAGGACACCGTTTATTCTCTGTCTTACTCTGCTGCAGCTTCTTGGTCATTTAATCTTAAATGTCATGCTTACATAATCATTAACATGATTGACTCATTTACATAACTATGAACTCTTTACTTTACATCTCCACCCAAGGATAATCTCAAATCTGTTGTCATTTTGTTAAACAACTTACAAAACTATTTACATTCCCACCTCTTTTCTTCAAGTTCTAATATCACAGGTTGAGCCTGTCTGGTGCTTTGATGATTTTCCCTGATATCGTCTTGGTATTCTTGGTTGGGCTTTCTGTCTACATCCAGTTCCTGAAGTTTTTTAAAATTCATTTATGGGATGTGGGCTTCGTTGGCTAGGCCAACATTTATTACTAATTTTAACTGCCCTTGAGAAGGTGATGGTGAGCTGCCTTCTTGAACCACAGCAGTCACTGTAGTGTAGCTACACCCTCAGTGCTATTAGGGAGGGTGTTCCAGGATTTTGACGAAGCGACAATGAAGGAACAGCGATATATTTCCAAATCGGGATGGTGAGTGACTTGGAGGGGAACCTCCAGATGGTGGTTTTGCCATTTGTCTGCTGCCCTTATACTTCTAGATGGTAGTGGTCATGGGTTTGGAAGGTGCTGCCTAAAGAACCTTGGCAATTTCCTGCAGTGCATCTTGTGGATGGTACACACGACTGCCATTGCTTGTCAGTGGTGAAGGGTTTGAATGTTTGTGGAAGAGATGGTAATCAAGCGGGCTGCTTCATCCTGGATCCTGTCGAGCTTCTTGAGTGTTGTTGGAGCTGCATTCGTCCAGGCAAGTGGAGAGTGTTCCATTACACTCCTGACTTGTGCTTTGTAGATGGTGGAAAGTCTTTTGGGGGGGTCAGGAGGTGAATTACTCACAACAGGATTCCTAGCCTCTGACCTGCTCCTGTAACCGCAGTATTTATATCGATTGTCCAGTTCAGTTTCTGATCAATGGTAACACCCAGAATGTTGATAGTGGGTGATTCAGCGATGGTAATGACATTGAATGTTATGGGGTGATGATTAGTGTAATGACCTCCAATTGGCCTTATTGGTTGGCCAATTGGAGTATGAGATCCCTCAATGATAGCTTATTGAGGGGGCTCATATAAGCACCTGTGTAGGCTTTGTGAACCAGTCTTAAGTTGACTGGAATGCTAGCAGCACTGTTTGGGGCTGCTCTTGTATATAGTTATTGCAAATAAATACTGGTGTGGTGACAGAACCCCTGCCTCCTGTGGATTATTACAGTGGCGACGAGGTAAACAAAGAACCTTGCGGAGACCAGCTGCCGCACTCGGAGGGTAAGCCTTGCTCTTTCAAAAATGCCACTTTTTGGGAAGTTGGATGCATTCGACCCCACTATTGAGGACTGGTCCCAGTATGTGGAGAGAATGTGTTACTTTTTCCAGGCCAATGAGATAACGGAGGACGGAAGGAAATGGGTTATACTGCTGTCGGCGTGCGGACCCTCAGCCTTCGCCATTATACGTAGTCTAACTTATCCCGATACGCCGGACACGATACCTTTCCAAGAATTAACGAAATTGGTGGAAGAGCACTTTGACCCAAAACCACCCCTCATTTTGCGTAGGTACAGATTCTACACAACGAAGCGGGAAGACAGAGAGTCAGTCACAAATTTCTTGACCCGCCTGAGAAGACTGGCGGTGATATTTGCAGTAAAAAAAAATTCACCAGTATCTGTACGGGCGGAAATTCACCATAGTGACAGACCATAAGCCGTTATTAGGGTTATTAAAAGAAGACAAGTCAATACCCCCGATTGCATCAGCTAGAATCCAACGCTGGGCGTTGCTACTGGCGGCATATAGATACGTTCTGGAGCACAGACCGGGAACGCGAGTAGCAAATGCAGATGCTTTGAGCAGACTTCCCCCCCCCAGACACCCCGCTGCTAAGACCGAAAGTAGAGGAGACAGTAATTACTCTAAATTTTTTGGACACCCTACCAGTGGACGCACAACATTTTCGGTTGTGGACGCAAAAAGACCCAGTTTTAGCCAAGATGAAGCATTTACTGCAAACAGGGGAACTGGAGAGACCAATGGAGCCCCAGATGCACCCATACTGGAGCAGAAGGGACCAAATAACCGTAGAAGACGGTATCCTATTATGGGGAGCCCGGGTAATAGTCCCAGCTCAGGGCCGTCGGGCAATCTTAACCGTGTTACATCATGGACACCCGCGGGTGTCTAAAATGAAGATGCTAGCTCAAAGCTACGTTTGGTGGCCAGGATTGGACACACACATAGCAGCCTTGGTACGTCAGTGCCAGGAGTGCCAACAGGGGCAAAGAGTGCCACCAGCTGCGCCATTGCACCCGTGGGAATGGCCAGGCAGACCGTGGACCCGCCTGCATATTGACCACACCGGCCCTTTCATGGGTTCAATGTTTTTGGTGATAGTGGAAGCCCACTCCAAATGGTTGGACATCCACCGGGTAAACGCATCGACAATTGAAAAGCTCAGCGCCTCGTTTGCAACACATGAACTTCCGGAGGTATTGGTGTCGGACAATGGAACGGCATTCTCAAGTGGGGAATTTGGAAAATTCCTAAAGGGAAACGGAGTCCGCCACATCAAAACGGCCCCTTACCATCCAGCGTCCAATGGCCTGGCAGAGAGAGCGGTCCAGGCACTAAAAGCGGGACTCAAGAAGCAGCCGGCTGCGTCAATGGACACAAAGCTCTCCCGCTGGCTGTTTGATTACAGGACCACACCGCATTCCACAACGGGCATACCGCCAGCTGAACTCTTAATAGGAAGGCGGCTGCGAACGTGGCTGAGTCTCCCTTTCCCAAATTTAACGGGGAAAGTGGAGAAACAACAGGAGGTCCAACACAGGGGGCATGATAATAGTCGGCAGCAGAGACATTTCCAGGTGGGGGCACCCGTTTGGGTCAAGAATTATGGGAATGGACCAACGTGGGTCAAAGGCACGGTAGAGTCCCAAACAGGGCCCATATCATATAAAGTTTCGATAGCAGGTAAGGTGCTGAAGAAACACCTGGACCAAATTAGGGCAGCGGAACCACACCTGGAGGCAGTTGAAGCAGGACCGCCTCAAGCTGGGATAGCCCAGACGGGAAAGATACCCACACCCCAGCCCCGAGCAATTTCTCCAGACCCCGTCATCCAGTCGTCAGAGTCGGAGATGGACACGTTCGACGAGGCCGCCGCGACACCTCTCCCCGAGGAGGAGGAAGTACAACTTCCAAGGAGGTCGTCAAGGAAAAGACGGGCACCTATAAGGTACACCCCACCCACGTCGGAGAACGACCCGGCGGACGACACAGAGGTGACAGACCCGGACAGGAGGAGCAGGAAGAAGCTCAGAGGAATGCCAGCTGGCAGGAATTCCTCGGACCTGGGGGGGGTGGGGGGTGTAATGACCTCCAATTGGCATTATTGGGGAGGGGGGTGTAATGACCTCCAATTGGCATTATTGGGGGGGGGGGGGGTGTAATGACCTCCAATTGGCATTATTGGTTGGCCAATTGGAGTATGAGCTCCCTCAATGATAGCTCATTGAGGGGGCCCATATAAGCACCTGTGTAGGCTTTGTGAGGCAGTCTTAAGTTGACTGGAATGCTAGCAACACTGTTGGAGCTGCTCTTGTATATAAGTTATTGCAAATAATTGGAATAAATTAGAACTCCTGCCTCCTGTGGATTATTACAATTAGAATCTCTCTTTTTGGAGATGGTCATTGTCTGGCACTTGTGTGGCCCGAATGTTACTGTCCACTTGTCAGCCCAAGCCTGGATATTGTCCTGGTCTTGCTGCATTCGGACATGGACTGCTTCTCTGAGTGTTAGGGAAACAAAGTTAGATTTAAGGTATTTCTATTTTTATTGGTAAACATTAAAATAAGGTATAGTTTTAAGTGGGTCTAATTTAATATTTCTGTGCTGGAAGGGTAAAATCTATTGTTAGACTCATGCTGGACAAAGGTGTTTGTCTTTCTAGCGGTTGGATAAGTTCCAACTATGTTTCTATTATACTTAGAGAGGGCTATGGCGTGAAGAATAAATAAAAGGCAACAACATTTGGAGGTTGCTTAGCAACTGGGGCCCTGTAAGGTAGAGAAACTTAAGTTTTAGTTCAGCTAATTTGATAGCAGTTGGAGGCTGAATCTCAGGAAATGACCGTCTCTCAACTCTGCTGGAAGAGGCAGACTGGACAGGATGGGAGCTATGAAAAGGCAGGCTTCCTCAAGTACAAGTTAAAGTTTAGATAACCAGGGAATTGGGACAGAAAGAATGTTTGAGACACCTGAAGTTAAGACAACAGAGACGAAGGTATTGTTCAGAAGAATTCAAGGAAGGGTAAATCAAGTATTCTGAGTTAAAGAAACAATTGCAATAACTAGATTTAAAGTGGGACCACAGACTTCAGAGGTAGAAGAAATGTTTGTCATTTTAGTACAGCCTGGGAATCAAGAGTTAAAGCAATTGTGAGCAGTTTACCCAGCAGTCATGTCAAAAAATCCTGAAGTGGTTTGTGTGAAATCCTGGACTGGGCTTGCTGTTAAAAGTAGAGCAGAAGCTTTGTTTTCAAGTGTCATTTGGAGAACCTGGTCCGGTTTTCAGAATGCAAATTGGCAAGGGAAAGCATTATAATTATGAGAGCAGATTTTAAAGGGTGTTTTGGGGAGTGAAGTTTGGAAACTCTCACGTGACAATCAGCTTGGGGATTTTGAAGAGACATCCACAAACATTCCCCTGGGGTTCAGGGTCATGAGTGCATTTGCCCACAGTCAGCTTGTGTGCTTAAAAGGGACTTTGTGTTAAATTAAGATGTGCTTTCTAATCCATGTAAATCCTAAAACCTGCGTGTAATTGTTAAACTAAGGGAGTAAAGCAGTAAAAAAAAAAGTAAAAGTTACATCTTTTGAGTCAAAGATCCATTCTGAGATCTTCCCATGCAGTTATAGCACCAGTTGGGATCATAACACTGAGGAGTCGCAATTGGTGCTGAACATTTGCAGTTATCTATGAACATCCTTGTTTTTGACTCTATGATGACAGGAAGGTAATTAATGAAGCAGCTGAAGGTGGTTGGACTAGAACTCTATACTGAGGAACTCCTGCATTGATGCCCTGAGATGACTGACATCGCAAAACCACAATCATCTTCCTTTGTGCCAGGTATGATTCAATCCAGTGGAGAGTTTTCCCTTGATTCCCATTGACTCCAGTTTTGCTAGGGCTCCTTGATGCCACACTCTGTCAAATGCTGCCTTGATTTCAAGGGTAGTCACTCTCATGTCTCTGGAATTCAGCTCTTTTGTTCATGTTTGAGCCAAGGCTGTAATGAAGTCAAGGGGTGAATGACCCTGGCAAAACCCAAACTAAGCATCCATGAACAGGTTATTGCTAAGCTTGATGGAGCTGTTGACCCCTTCTATCACTTTGATGATTGAGAGTAGACTAATTGGCTGGGTTGGATTTCTCCTGCTTTTTGTGTACAGGACATACCTGGGCTTTGCCAGGTAGATACCAGTATTGTAGCTGTACTGGAACAGCTTAGATAGAGGAGTGGCATGTTCTGGAGCATAAGTCTTTATTTCTATTGCGTGAATATTCCCAGGGCCCATAGACTTTATAGTATCCAGTGCCTTCAGCTGTTTCTTGATATCCCGTGGAGTGAATCATATTTGCTGAAGATTGACATCTGTGATACTGGGGACTCTGGAGCAAAGCCAAGATAGATTATGCACTCAACACTTCTGGTTGGAAATTGTTGCAAATACTTTAGCCTTTGTTCTGATGTGCTGGGATCCTCCATCATTGAAGATGGGAATATCTGTGGAGCCCCCTCCTGCAGTGAATTGTTTAATTGGCTGCCACCTTGCACAACTCCATATGGCTGGACGGTGGAGATTAGATCTGATCCTTTGGTTGTGGAATTGCTTAGATCTGTCTATTACTTGCTGCTTATACTTTTGGCACACACTAGTCCTGTGTTGTAGCTTCACCAGGTTGACACTCCTGGCAGAATTATCCGTTCCTGAGACTATTGACTACGGGGCAGGATTAGTGCCATTCTACGACAGCAAAACTAGCGCCGCACCTGGACTGATTCAATGACTGTTCAGGGGCTAGCACTGGCGCCACTTGGAACACCATCGATTCCAACGAGAAAAGGTGCCGGATTCGCCGGATTCACGATTGACATTCAGGAGGCTGACTTCACTCCCTACACACACACCATCCCAGCCAACAAGATGGCAGCGAGGAGAGCGGCACCCTGTTTCACTGACGGCAAGCTAGAGACCCTGCTAGATGCAATGGAGTAGAGGCGGTCAACCCTGTACCCCGGCCTGGGCAGGAGGCTGCCAGTCTGTTCACCGAGCCTGCAGGTGGCAGAGTCAGGAAGTGCCATCAGCAACAATGTCCGGAACGGCCTGCAGTGCCGTAAAGAAAGAGTAGGCAGCACCGTTTCACCCACCCACCTACCCCTGTCAACCCGGAGGGTGTCCGAACCCCCAGCCTGCACCACATGTTGGCACCCTGCGGCCCTTCACTGCAGCAGAACAGAGGACACTGGACATGGTCGGCTGGCCCGAGGAAAGGGCAGTCATTCCTTTGCAGGAGGACTCATCCAGCCTCACCCATTCCATGTTGGGTTCTCGTATCCATCCCCTCACCCTCTCGGCTCCAGTGGTAGTATTGCAGATTTGGTTGGGCCAGGTCACCCATATTTTTCCTCCTTTGCAGTGTTGACTTGGGGATCCTTGGGATCTTTCCCCCCCCCCACACAAACTCCATGGTCATTTTGTCCATCCCTTGGAAAAACACCTTGGGGACGAAGATAGGTATGGATCTGAACCAGGAAGAGGAACCTCGGCAGCACATTCACCTTGATCGTCTGCACCCACCCCGCCAAGGAAAGCGGGAGTGCATCCCATCTCTGTAGTTCCTATTTAACTTCCTCCGCCAGACTGGTCAGATTTCACTTGTGGATCTGTGTCCAGTCACGGGCTATCTGGATCCCCAGGTGGCAGAATTTGCTTTGGGCTAATTTGAATGATAAAATCTCCAGCTCTGTCCCTCCCCCGCTTGGGTTCACTGGGAATGTCTCACTCTTGCCCATGTTAGAGTTGTAGCCCGAGAAGGCCCCAAACTCTTCAAGGAGCTTCATGATTACTTTCAGGACGTCCTATGGGTCTGAGATGTAGAGCAGGTCATCCACATAGAGTGAGACACTTGTTCTCTGCCTCCTCTTTGTATACCCTTCCAGCCTTTTATGTCTTGCAGGAGGATCGCCAGGGTTTCGATTGCCAGGGCGAACAAGAGCGGGGACAGTGGGCATCCCTGCCTTGTGCTTCTGTGCAGCTGGAAGTATTCCGAGCTGGTGGTGTTGATCCAAAAGCTCACCTCGATGTACAGGGGTTTCACCCATGAGGTGAACCCTGTCTCTAGCCCAAACCGCTCCAGTATCTCAATGAGGTACTTCCCTTTGACTCTATCGGAGGCCTTTTCTACATCCAGGGAGATGATTACCTCTGGTGTTCCCTCCCCGGATGGGGTCATTATTCCATTCATCAGCCGCCTGACGTTCGCGGTTTGCTGTCTACCCTTGAGAAAGCCCATCTGGTCTTCTGTGACCACCTCTGACAAGCAGTTCTCCACTCTGTTAGCCAGGACGTTTGCAAGTATCTTCGTGTCCATTGAGCAGTGAAATGGGTCTATTTGATCTGCATTCCGTCGGGTCTTTGTCTTCTTTGGGTGTCAGTGATATCATGGCCTGTGTTAACGTAGGATGCTGGGTACCCCTTGCTAACATCACCCATAGGTGTGGGGCCAGGCTGGTGTGAATTGTTTGTAGACGTCCGCGGGGAACCCATCAGGTCCCGGTACCTTCCCCGCTTGCATGGAGTTAATACACTCCATGATCTCTCCCAGTCCTATTGGTGCTTTCAGTTCCCTCCGCCTATCGTCCCCCACGACTAGCATGTCCAGTCCATCGAGGAACCGTTTCATCCCCGAATCCCTGTCGGGGGGGCCCGGAGGTGTACAGCCCTCGTTAGATGGCCTCAAATGCTGGTTGACCTTTTTTGGTTCGGCTACCAGTCTGCCTCTGCTGTCCTTTACCTGGGCTATTTCTTCGTGGCCCCTTGCTTTTTCAGCTGGTGAGCCAACAGGCTACCAGCCTTGTTTCCGTGTTCGTATAAGGTCCCCCATGTCTGGCGGAGTTGGTGCACTGCTTTCATGATGGATGTGATATGGAAATGCCGGCATTGGATTGGGGTGAGCATATTAAGAAGTCTTACAACACCAGGTTAAAGTCCAACAGGTTTAGTTGGAATCATGAGTGTTTGGAAATACAGCACGTCCTTCATCAGGACTTACATTGTCTTTGTAGCCAACTTGTGTTTCAAAGCACAGTTCTTCATTCAGCTGAGGAAGGAGCTGTGCTCCAAAAGCTAGTGATTTGAAACAAACCTGTTGGACTTTAACCTGGTGTTGTAAGACTTCTTCCTGGTGGATAGCAGGTTAAAACCCATTTGTAGCTTTTTCTTCTCCGCCAGCAGCTCTACGGTTGGGGGCCTCAGAGTATTTTCTGTCGCCAGCCAGGATGGAGTCGATCAGTTGTTGCCTAGCCACCCTCTCTTACCTGTCTCTGCGAGGCTTGTAGGCTATAATCTCTCTCCTAATCACCATCTTCATTGCCTCCCAGAAAGTGGAAGGTAAGGCCTCTCCTTCGTTGTTAGTGATGTACTCACCTATGGCCTGTGATGTTTTTTGGTAGAAGACCTTGTTGGCCAAGAGGTCGGTGTCCAACCTCCACATGGGGCGTTGGGCAAGGCCCGACTCCAACCTTCCATCCATGTAATGTAGAGCGTGGTCGAAGATGACTATCGCAGAGTATTCTACCTTTACTATTTCTGGAAGCACCGATTTCCCCACTGCAAAGAAGTCGATATCGGTGTATATCTTGTGCATCGGTGAAAAGAACAAGAATTCCTTCTCACCAGGGTATAGGAACCGCCATGGGTCCACTGTCCCCATTGCTCCATGAACGTTCCCAGTTCCCGAGCCATGTCTGTCTTTTTCCCCATTTTGAGATTTGATTGGTCGGTCAGTGGGTCCTGTACACAGTTAAAGTTGCCCCCGATGATCAGTTGGTGTGCGTCAGGGATTTCCGCCATGGTCTTTTTCATGAAGTCCGTGTCGTCCTAGTTGGGCGCGTACATGTTTGCCAGGACGACTGATGCCCCGTCCAGGACACCGCTGACCATGACATACTGTCACCCTTGGTCCATAACCTTCCTTGTCACTGTAAACACCGTCCTCTTGCGAATCAGTATTGCTATCCTCCTAGTCCTCATCCTGTAACATGAGTGATACGTCTGTCCCACCCAGCCTTTCCTTACCCGCAATCAATTCTTCCCCCTCAGGTGTGCCTCTTGCAGGAAGCCTACGTTGGCTTTCAAACTTAAATGGGCAAAGACACTGGATCTTTTCACTGGGCTGTTAAGTTCCTGACTTTCCAGGTGATAATCCCTTCCTGCGGGATCAACCACGCTTACCTGCTGGACGCGCCCCTGCGTTCCCGTATTTCCCTTTGTCCAGGGGGCACCCAACATGGTCACTAACTGTGTGTACGTCACGTGGGTGTGGCCCTGCACATCGGGATCTCCCTTTGCTTAAGGACCCTCCAAAGTGGCTGCTTGCGGCACCATCTTGTTCTCTCAGCCTGCACTTCACCTGCCGAAGCCAATCAACAAACCAACCCTTTCTTCCCAACGTGTTCCCTTTGTGTTCCTTTCCTCCTCGCTCCCTCAACCTCCCTCCCCTCCCCCCCCCCCCCCTCTACCCCCAACCACCAGCCAGGCGTTCCCTCCCTGCCGGGGGTTGCGCCGCGGCCCCCCTCACTGTCTTTCTTCCTGCGCTAGATATCCCTGCTAGTGTGAGGTTCCCCCACTCCCAGTGCTGATCTTACCTCTTTCTTACGCCCGCTGTCTGTCATCTCCCTCTGCCTCTGCCTCACCCTAACCTGCATTCCTCTGCCCTCGCCCTTCCCTGTGACCTGATCTTTCTGATCAGAGCGAGGCAGCTCAATCCCGCGTAAACATGTCATGTTTCCAAGAAGTCTCTTTCTTTCTCTCCTTTCCTCCTCTGTTCCGCCTTCATCGCTGCCTTGCCTGCCCCTTGTCCAGGCCTTACGACTGCACAAATCCATCCGCCTCTGCCAGGGTGTTAAAGTAATGCTCCTTGTTCTGGAACGTGACCCAGAGTCTGCCTGGGAACAACATTCCGAATCTTACCCCATTTTTGAACAAGGCCGATTTCGCCTGATTAAATTCGGCCCTGCGTTTTGCCAAATCTGCCTCAATGTCCTGGTAGACTGGATTTTACGTCCTTCCCAGGTACTTCCTGGGTCTGTCTCGCCCAACTCGGGATCCTCTCATGATCCTGGTATCGATGTAGCTTTGCGATGACCACTCTTGGTTTTCCCCCGCCTTGGGTTTCAGCCTGAGCGACCTGTTCTCCAGGGGGTTGGGGAAACTGTCTCTCCTGACTAGATGCCCAGCACTTGGGCAATGTAGCCCGTCAGGTCTCTGCCCTCGAACCCCTCTGGCAGGTCCATAATTTGAATGTTCTGGCAACAAGATCTGTTCTCTTGGTTCTCAACTTTCCCTTTTAAACTCCCATGGGCCACCACCAACCTTTTGACTTCTGCCTCCAGGGCGACAATCCTGTCGCTCTGGTCTGTCAATGCTTTCTCCAATTTGTAGATTGTTTTTTCTTGCGTTTCCACCTTCTTCCCCAATCCATCAATTGCTTTTGCATGGTGACCATCGCCTCTGTCTCCACCATCTTGACCTTCACCTGGATTTCGATCCAGATTGCTTCTTTCATTGCGGTCAGTTCCTTCATAAGGAATGCTTTCCATCTATTTCCAGGTGGTGAGGGAGAGGCTGATGCTTGGGTCATTGGCCTCCCTCTCTCTTGGATGACCGGGGCCCCCTCGCCTTGTGGATCCACCGGCTCATCTGCCTGCTGCTCGTGGCCTTTTCCACCACTTCTGCCGTCCCTTCGACCCCTCGAGCTCCCGTTCACTGGCATTCTGATTCTATTCCTTTCTTTTCTCGGTTGAGGTTGAGTTGCTTTCGGATTTCCGGGCAAGGTTCGCCTAAACGTGCCTATTTGGTTATGGTCTGGAGGAGAGCCACCTGATGTGCATCCGCTCAGCACATCACCGTTACCAGAAGTTAACATTTTGCTGGTTCTCATGCCAATCTCAGCTTTATCATTTGCCTATGGTTGGTGTGAGGAACTGGTCACATGTGGAATCCTTATTCATTCATAAACTGGAGTGTTGTCCAACAGTACCTGATTTGGGATGTCATGGATAGTGTAGATGCGTTTTCATGCTTTTACCACAGATTCTGCAGTTACGATATGGAGTCTGCTGATTTCCAAACAGAGAATAATAGTTGATGACTAGAAGATAGGCATTTTTTTCTGAAGTCAAACAAATCTGTTCCAAGCCTTTACCACAGCCTGGACGGAAATGTTGAAAGCAGCAACAGTTCTGTTGGTTCTTGGCTGTTGATGGCACATGTATGCTACGCTGAAATAAATACTTCAAAAGATTTTGAAATTCCCAGCCATCATACCGATTGTTGTGCCCATGATGTGCATTTGGTAATGCCCAAATGACCGAAGTGGAGGTTTTGGTAAATGTCTTCTCATTAAAAATGAGGAGCTTGTCAACAATCATCAGATGTCTTTGTTTTTCACGGGATTGTCTTCATGCCTAGCTGCTTGGGGCATGTTCAGGCTAGCTTTTTCAGCAGTATGTTCTGACCTGGCTGACTACGCCCTTCAACTGCATGTGTCTGATCTCCCAGAGTTTGTTTGCAGAGGCAGGTAGGGCACCTGTAATTGTTGAGGGGAGAGGGCAGCACGGTGGCACAATGGGTTAGCCCTGCTGCTTCACAGCGCCAAGGTCCCAGGTTCGATCCTGGCTCTGGGTCACTGTCCGTGTGGAGTTTGCACATTCTCCCCGTGTCTGCGTGGGCTTCGCCCCCACAACCCGAAAAGATGTGCAGGCTAGGTGAATTGGCCGCGCTAAATTGCCCCTTAATTGGAAAAATGAATTGGGTACTCTAAATATATAAATATTGTTGAGGAGATGGGTATCAAGTGATGTCCTGTAGCCTGGTTGGCTGTGGCTCTGGATAATGTGTTGGTATTTGTCTGACTTTTCTCAGGCACATATTCTGTTGTATAATTGTAATATGTAGTATATCCTTGGTGGCATTTCTCAATTTCATTGGCGTTGAGGAGAATGGCCAGAGGTTTACAATTTGTCCATCTCAATACTGATTTGTAAGTCCATTATGTGATCAGAATTTTTTACCCAGGCCCATGGTGCCTATAGCGTTTTTTATTGTTAATTGTTGCATAGCGTTTTTCAGTTTCTGTTAACAACCGAGAGGCATTTCTTTCCTGCCCTCCTCCTCGTTGTGCAGCAGAACAGTTCTAAGCCCCATCGCTGATGCTTCAATTGCTACTATTGTCGGCAGTTTGGGATCATAATGTGCCAGCACTTTGGAAGAGACTAACAGCTCATTAATCTTGTCAAAGGTGTTCTTCAGCTCGGTTCCCTAATACCACTGATAACCTTTTCTCAGCAGGTGTTCATTGAAGGTTCATTGATGGCGGACAGGTGTGGGGTGAATTTCAAAATCGGTGTTTGGCAGCAACATTCTTGGGCTGTGAAAATTCTTAATTGTCTTGATCATTTGCGGATCATAGAGATGTTGGTCAAATTTTGTCAGAAATGACATACATCAGGAAGACGTCATGCATTATAATTAAACCTGCACCTGTGGCGGGGAATAGTGTGATACGAGCATGGGAGCGGTTGCATTTTTGCAAACTCCAACTTTGCTCTGCTCTTTTAATCCGTTATTTCATCCTGGTGCACATTTTATATTTGTCTTTTCTTGGGGTACATGACTTTAGCTACGTCCCTGGAAGTCCCTGATGACTTTTTTGCGAGGAAGAGCCGAGATAAATGTTAATATCCTTGTTTGTTTGTGGCGGTCGGAGTGGGCTGTGGTGAGGCCCAGCTTGCAGTAGCGCAGTTGCTACTGAGCAGACTCACGCCTGGGTGGTGCTGTGTGCATCTGGATAATGGCTGCCATCGAAAATGCTGTCCTGGCCGAAGATCTCAGCTTTGCGGTGCAAGTTGACAGAACTGACTTTGAATAATTGTGGGGTACTTTTAAGAAAGCGGTGGAGGCACATGAGAAGATTAATGCACTGGAAAGAACACTTTCCTTGGTGAGGGCCCACCATTGTGTTGTCTGGATCCTGTTGCATGCGGTGTTGTCTCTCCTGGCGATTTCTCCTGGGTTGTGCATTCGAGCCTGGCCCTTGTCGAGAGGTGGAAGGTGAGTTCCCATATTGAGTTTGAAAATTGGCTGCTTTGCTTTGGTTATCTTGATTTGGAGGCTGGGTGCATTTGATTCGATGGAGCATAATGTATCCTGTCTTTGAGGCCAGGGTTTAGTGGTACTGTATTGTCCAGTTCTCGTTGATTGTTGAGAGAGGTTGGAGATGGCCGAGCCGGTCGACCCATTCCCCCCTCCCCCCCCCCCCACAGACTGTGGATCGCCAGGGCGTTGGCGAGACAGCATGGTGAAAGTGATTGTGTTTTGATTCTTGGAATCCTTGAGAGATCCTAAAGAGTGCTCATTGATCCTGCCTTATCTTTTGCCGCCTTGTACAACATGGAAGATGTCTTCACCCTGCAATTTGCCCTGCAGTTTCTTCTGTTATCTAGGACGTTACTCCTTGTTGATCATGTTGTTGAATATTGTTGCTGTCTTTTTACCTGCTGGGGAGTGCAAAATGTGGGCATGATGGCTTGTATTGTTGATTATCCTGATCCAGCAAAAGCACATTGAGTCAATGATGGGAAGTGTGATTTGTGCCTAGTTTTGCTCGTTTTGGAGAGGATGAGTGTAGCCGGGACTGAGATTAAGCATAGCCCCCCCAGTTAGAGCTAATCCGTTTCGGGTTTTATTTTTTGAATTTATTTATTTTGCTTTGTTATGTTATTGAAGTTAAGAATCCAGGGGCGGGATTCTCCCCTACCCGGCGGGGCGGGGGGTCCTGGCTGGATGGAGTGGCGTGAACCACTCCGGCGTCGGGCGGCCCCTAAAGGTGCGGAATCCGCACCTTTAGGGGCCAAGCCCGCACCTTTAGGGGCTAGGCCCACCCCGGAGTGGTTGGCGCCCCGCTGGCTGGCGTGGAAGGCTTTTGGCGCCATGCCAGCCGGGGCTGAAGGAACTCTGCTGGCCGGCGGAAGTCCACGCATGCGCGGAAGCGTCAGCGGCTGCTGACGTCATCCCCGCGCATGCGCAGGGGGGTCACCTACGCGTCGGCCATCGCGGAGACCTACACGGCCGGCACGTAGTAAAAGAGTGCCCCCACGGCCCAGGCCCGCCCGCAGATCGGTGGGCCCCGATCATGGGCCAGGCCACCATGGGGGCACCCCCCGGGGCCAGATTGCCCCACGCCCCCCCCCCCCCCAGGATCCCCCTCGCGCCGCCAGGTCCCGCCGGTAAGGGACCTGGGGCGTCATTCTCCGCCGGCGGGAGTCTCCGTTTTGCCGGCACCCGGGGTTTTCCCGACGGCGTGGGGCTGCCCCACAATGGGAAACCCCATTGACCGGCCGGTGTAACGGAGCATCCCGCCAGCAGGTCGGGGCAGAAATGTGGCGAGGTGGGATGGAGAATTTCGCTCCTGGCTCAATTCACGCCGGCGGGACCGGCATAGCAGCAGCGGGACTTCGGCCCATCATGGGCCGGAGAATCGCCCGGGGGGGGCGACCGACCGACCGACGCGGCGCGATTCCCGCACCCGCCGAATCTCCGGTGCTGGAGAATTCGGCGGCAGGCGGGGGCGGGATTCACGCCGCCCCCGGCGATTCTCCGATGTGGCAGGGGGTCGGAGAATCCCGTCCTGTCTTTATCTGACAATGGCCTGGGCAGAGTAGTTTTTTATCCTGGGGGAGGGTTAGGTTCCTCCTGACTCTTTCCTGAGGTTATTTTCTCTCCGATTGGGCCTCTCGCTTTACTCCTCTCTGATGTATTGGGACCAGTAGCTATGGTTGGTTGTTGGGAGAAGGGTTGCTCTGGATATCCTTTCTGCAACTATGGTTTCCTTGAATTAGTCTGGGCATTCCCCCCCATGGGGGTTCTTTTTCTTTTCTTCATTTGGGGACTATTGTGCTGTTTAGTGGACCTTACCAGATCAAAAAGACACTGAATGAGGATAAACAGAAGGAGAAAGCGGTAGCTGTAACTAAGGAATGGACTAGAAATTAAAGATTCCCGAATTGATCTCCCTCTTATTAAATTAGGCAATGAGGAAGTTCTTAAGAATCTAAATGAGATATTAGGTTACCTTCCAGAAAACTGTCAGCGATTTAAAAGAGCTATTGCAGTCACACAAAGCAATTTATGCAAATAAGAACAGATTTAGTTGTGCATGATATTCATGTGGAGGATTCAGTTTCAAGAAGGGTACACCATACAGGTTAACTCAGGTAAAACTGGCTCAAAGTGCAGACATAAATTGGATGTATGCTTCAAAGTGACATCATAGAGTCCAGTCACCGGAATTGGAGTTCCATTTTAATGGTGCCAAAACCAGATGGATCACAAAGACGACATATTGTTTACTGCAAAGTGAATGGAGTAACAAAGGCAGATTTATATCCTATTCCATGATTGGAGGATTGTATTGAGAAAGTGGCAGTGTTAACGTTTGTAACAAAAAATTGACTTGCTACGAATAGATTGACAAGTACCCTAATCAGCAGGGGCAAAAGAGATATTAGCTTTTGTGATGTTGGATGGTCTATAGAAATGCAAGGTAATGAACCTTTTTGTATGAAAAGCGCACCAGCAAATTTCAGGGACTAACAAACAATGTGATTAAGGGACTGAGAAATTGTGCTGTTTATATTGATGACTTAGTAGCATTCAGTAAAATGTGGGAAGAACATTTACAACTTTTAAAGGAACTGTTTGATCGACTGCAGGAAGCCAATTAAGTTATTAATTTGGGAAAACGCAAGTATTAAGAAAATAAAAGTAGTTTTAAGGGGCGTACATTGTAATGGTAAACATTAGAAATAAGATATAGTTTTAAGTGTGTTTAATTTGATGTTTCTGTGCCTGGAAAGATAAAACCTATGGTAAGAATCATATTGGACAAAGGTGTTTATGTGAGTGGGAGTTGGTTTAGAAGCCTTTTTCTCAGCTTTGTGAGAAAAAAAACCATACATGAAGTAATGGTTAAGAAAAAAGTGCAGAGATCCAAACAGCAGCTGGTTACGGAAAGTAAATAAATGAAGAGAAATGTCCAAGAGGTCTGGAGTTAACTGAACAGGCATTAAGAGATGGTTCAGAAGAATAAAAGAGTAAACAAACTGTTCTGAGTTAAAGAGGACATTTGCAATAACCAGATTTAAAGTAGAACAGCAGCTTTCAAAATTAAAACAAATGTCTGATGCTATTTTAATACAGTCTGGAAATGGAGAATTAAAGCAATTGTGAGTCGTTTGCACAGCAGTCAAGAGAAAAAAATCCTAAAGGAGTGTGAATGAATTCCTGGACTGGACTCACTGTTTAAAAATTGAGCTGAAACTTTGTTTAAGCTTTGCTATTTGGAAATTCCTGGTCTGGATTTTGGAATGCAAATTGCAAAGGAAAGCATAATTCTGAGAGAAGACTTTAAAGAATGTTTTGGGAGTTTGGAAACTCTCATGTGACAATTATCTTGGGGGATTCTGAGAAGACATCTACAAACATTCACTTGGGTTCAGAGTGGAAGGTATATTTTCCCATAATCATCTTGTGTGCTTAAAAGGGACTTTGTGTTAATGAGACCATGGTCGATTATGATGTACTTGTAATCCATGTTAATCCTAAAACCAGTGCATGTTTGTTAAGCTAAGGGGGGGGGGGGTAGTAAATGAGTTGTATTATTATCCATTTTTCTCATGTTGACTAACTTTTTTTCTTGTTGTTAAAACTAATTAGTGGTCCTGTGTCACTATTCTTCCATGTTTTATAACAAAAAGTACAAGTTATAGTCTTTTGAGCCATGGTTCCATTCTGGGATCTTCCCATCCACTTATAACAACAACTGGGATCGTAACACAAGTTACACATTTAGGCCACACTGTTGGACATGGTCAAGTGGCCCCACGAGATGCAAACGTAAAAGCTATTGTAGAATTCCCAATGCCGACAACAAAATGGCAAGCATTGGGATTTCCAGCCATGAGTGGATTTATTGGAAATTCTTGCCAAATTTCAGCAGTATAGTTGGTCCACTGGCTGGATTGTTTAAAAAAAAAAGAAAATACCAATGGACACAGGAGTATCAGAATGCATTCAACAGCTTAAAAGCTGTACTGACTGCTACACCTGTTCTATCAGACCTGATTATATAAAGCAGTTTAAGTTGACTATTGATGCCAGTGATGTGGGTGTTGATGCTGGTGTTAGTACAAGAAGGTGAACTGGGAGTTGCGAAGCCGGTGGGATATTTGTCATGGAATTTCAATGTGCACCAGAAGAAATATTCAACTATAGAGGAAGTGACTTTAAGCTTAGTGTTAGCTTTACAGCATTTTGAAGTTTAAGGACGGGATTCTCCGCTCTTGTCCATGGTGGTACCCATTGTGAGTGAGAAGGGAAAATTTGGCGATTCAACCAAAGCCCCATTCACTTTCAGTGGCACTAGAAAATCCTAGCCATGAACGAGGATGGAACATTTCAGCCACTGTTGCGAACTATTCTTCAGAGACACTTTTAATACTGACCACAATCCTTTGATGTTTCTGTAGAAGTTTTGAAACAAAAATGGCAGACTGTTTCAGTGGGGTTTATTATTGCAACCATTCAATTTATAAATTATACATACGGCTGGATGAAAAAATCTAATTGCAGATGCATTTTCAGGAGTTTAAAATTCAAAAGAACTAGGACATTGGGAATTGGGGAATAGGTTGAAATTAACTCTGGGCGGGATTCTCCGAAATGGAGGCAGAGTGTTCGCGCCGTCGTGAAAGCCGTTGTGTTGCACGATGACGTGAAACAGGCGCAGGCACTACCGATTCTGGCCCCCACGGCGCTGGAGCGGTTCAGACCTCTCCAGCCTCCCTTCCCGGCGCCAACTAGGTGCCGCGCCAACCCGCAAATGTGCGGGGGACTTCCTCAACGCGCCAGCCCCAACGCAACATGACCTGGGGGTTATGGGGCCGGCCGCATAATAAAATAGGGCCGGGGCTGGAGAGACTGGCCTGCCGATCGGTGGGCCCCGATTGCAGGCCAGACCCCATCGGAGGCACACCCCCCCCCCCCCGGTGAAGGAGCGCTTTTTCCCGCCCCACAGGCCGCACCCGACCCTACACGCAGAGTTCCCGCCGGCTGCCAGCAGGTGCGAACAGCGCCGGTGGGACTCTGCCGTTTCCGCGCAGCCACTGGGCCCATCAAGACCGGAGAATCGGCGGCCCGGCTGTGGATAGCAGCTCTCGACCAGTGCCGCGCCATACGCGCCGGCGCAAATAGCGCCGATTCGCCGCTCCTCGGAGAATCACCTGCCGGCATCGGACCGCCGCCACGGGGACAATTGGCGCAGATGCTGATTCTCCCATACGGCGCGGCATGGGAGAATCCGCCCTCTATTTTTATAATAGACTTGCGTATATTTTCATGGTTTATGCACGTACACAGTGTGATTATTTTATTTGTATAGATAAATGTAGTATGTAATACGAAATGGGTTAAGAAAATGAAACCATCTTTTTGCAATTATGCCGGTTCATTTTTGTCCAGGAAGGGTGGTGTGAAAATGGATGTTTTAAAAAAAATAATTTGGGGGAATATTTGTATTATTTTGTGAAGTAGGATTTGTGTATGTGTGTGTGTAAATTATTCAATTACGCTGAGAAAACTTTAGTAGAGACAGATTGTCTGGGAGGTTTAAGGCAGGAAAAAATACAGGTATTAGGTTTGTACATTTGTAATGAGATATTATGGTGGGTTTGAGGTACAAGTAAATAAGGTTGAATCTAACATTTACATTTTAAGTTGAGTATGTTTGAATATCAAAGGGAAGTCAGAGGGAGGTGACAAGAAACACTTAGCATTTTACAAGAGTTCCAATGGTAAACAGAAGAGGATATGTTACGTTTTATTGACCCGAAAGTGGAGAATAAATAGAAACATGAAAGAGCTTGGGGTGAATCGTCCGCCGTCGGGTTTCTCTGTTTAGTCAGCAGTTCACCTTCGCCCGCGGTTTTCCCGGTGGTGTGGTGTGGCCACATTGGGAAATCTCATTGGTCGGCTAGGGAACAGAGCACCCTGCTGCCAACGATGGAATGCCGCCCAGGAATACGCAGCTGGGGAGGCAGAGAATCCACTACCTTGTAATTGGAAGTATTTAAGTTTCAAAGAGGTGTGAGAACAAAGGAACCTTATATGAAATGGTATTTTAGAGTTACTATGGAGATCTGGGGGTTTGGCTGTGTGAGTAAGGTCTCCTAGAATTAGCTCTGGGCTGGGAGAAGTTGCAGTTTGAATCAGCCATCTAGGCAAGCCAAATACGTCTTCGGCCGCAAAAGCATTTCTACTGTATCCCACTCCCTCCTCACACTCCTGACTGTGACTGTTCCCTGATTTCAACCCCCAGGACCGTACCATTGACACCACCAACACTGCCCTCTAAGACACTGGGACCAATTCTCCGTTCTGCCACCCCTGCCAGTGGGTATCCCAATGGTGAGCGGTGGCTACAATAGGAAATGCCATTGGTCAATGGCAGGAATGGAGAATCCTGCTGCAAGCAATGGCGACCCACCGAGGAACGTTTGGCTGGGGAGGTGGATAATTCACCCCACTGCCTCTGTCCCTTCCCCACATAGCCTGTGTGACAAAATATTACATTTTTCAATATTTTTTCAATATCATAGGATTACATGATGAACGGCAGGACCCTGGGAAACACTGAGGAACAGTGGGACCTTGATGTGCATTTACACTGGCTTGGGTCCCTTAAGGTAGTAGGGCAGGTGGATACAGTGGTAAAGAAGGCATATGGTATACTTGCCTTTATTAGCCAAGGCATAGAGGTTAAGATCAGGGACGTTATACTGAAACTGTGGAAAGTAGGTTAGGCCACAGCTAGAGTATGATATGCAGTTCTGCTATTCACATTATAGGTGGGATGTAATAGCACTAGAAAGGGTGCAGAGGAGATTTACCAGAATGTTGCCTGGGCTGGAAAATTTTCTCTATGAAGAGAGATTAGATAGACTGGGGTTGTTTTCCTTGGAGCAGAGGAGACTGAAGGGGACATGATTGAGATGTATAAAATTATGAGGGGCATAGATATAGGAGACAGGAAGAAATGTTTCCCCTTGGTGGAGGGATAAATGACCAGGTGGCATAGATTTAAGATAATGGGCAGGAGGTTTAGACGGGATCCGAGAAAAAAGCTTTTCACCCAGAGGATGGTGGGCATCTGGAACTCACTGCCTGAAAGTGTAATGGAGGCAGAGAACCTTTAAGAAGTATTTAGATGTGCACTTGCGATGCTAAGGCATACAAGGTTAAGGGCCAAATATTGGAAAATGGGATTAGAATACTTGGGTGATTGTTTTTGACTGGCGCAGACCCGATGGGCTGAAGGGCCATACTGGCACTGGAGGGGGTAGAGAGATTCACGAGGTTGATTCTGGAGTTGAGAGGATTAGTTTATGAGGAGAGACTAAGTAGACTGGGACTATACGCATTGGAATTTAGAAGAATCTTATTGAGACATATAAAATTATGAAGGGAATAGATAGGATAGAAGCAGGGAGGTTGTTTCCACTGGCAGGTGGAAATAGAATTAGCGGGTCTAGCCTCAAAATAAGGGGGAGCAGGTTTAGGACTGATTTGGGAGGGGCGGCACGTGGCACAGTGGTTAGCACTGGGAATATGGTGCTGAGGATCCGGGTTCGAAACCTGGCCCTGGGTCACTGTCCGTGTGGAGTTTGCACATTCTCCCCGGTTCTGCATGGATTTCATCTCCACAACCCAAAGATGTGCAGGTTAGGTGGATTAGCCATGCTAAATTGCCCCTTAATTGGAAAAAAAAATGCTTGGGTACTCTAAATTTTTTTTAAAAGGACTGATCTGGGGAGGAACATCTTCACCCAAAGGTTCATGAATCTGTGGAATTCCCTGCCCAGTGAAGCAGTTGAGGCTATCTCGTAAAATGTTTTGAAGGCAAAGGTAGATCGATTTTTGAACAGTAATGGAAAAAAAGATTATGGTGAGCGGGCAGGTAACTGGAGCTGAGTCCACTAAAAGATCAGCCATGCTCTTATTGAATGGCGGAGCAGGCTCGAGGGACCAGATGGCCTACTCCTTCTCCGAGTTCTTATGTTCTTATGTCCTCCGTACCAGCCTCCTCACGCCGGATTGTGTGACTAGGGGCTTTTCACAGTAACTTCATTGAAGCCTACTTGTGGCAGGAAGTGATTATTATTATTTTAAAAAATATATATATTTTTATTCTCCTATTTCATATTTCTCCCAAATTTACACCCACCGACAATAAACAATAATCAGTAACGAATATGTCAATCCCCATATCAATAACAATGATCCCAGCCTCCCACCAAACCCCAAACATTAGCCCACATGTTTACATAAACAAATGACAAAACGGAATCAGGAATCACCCATAGTCACCATTAACACGCACAGCCCCCCTCCCCCCACCCCCCCAACTAATGTTCGATGTTATCCAGTTCTTGAAAGTGCATAATGAATAATGCCCATGAATTGTAGAACCCCTCCATCCTTCCCCTCAGTTCAAACTTAACTTTCTCAAGAGTCAAGAATTCCAGTAGGTCCCCCGCCACACCAGGGCACAGGGTGGAGAGGTTGCTCTCTATCCCAACAGGATCCGCCTTCAGGCGATCAACGAGGCGAAGGCTACAACATCTGCCTCCGCACCCGCCTCCAACCCTGGCTGGTCCGACACCCCGAATATGACCTCCCGAGGGTCTGGGTCCAGTTTCACGTGCACCACTTTAGAGATTAACCTAAACATATGAACGTGATTTGCAGCCCCCCCCCCCCCCCAAATATTCACACACATCTTCTACTCCTTCAAAGAATTGGCTTATCCTCGCCCTCGTGAGGTGTGCTCTATATACCAGTGTAGCCACCTAAATTGTCCAACTCCTGATTTTAAAATGGCGAACGGCAAACGCTGATGGGAAAGTCAGCCAACATAGACAGAAACCAGCAGCTGCAGGTTTGCTGTGATTTACTTCTGCAAAGGCCAGACAACATCGATACCAGCGACCATCATCATAACAAAGTAGCAGCCATCTGCATACTGATGAGCAATCCCTGGGAACAATAAGTAACATTTTGGACACACAAAGCAAAGCCAGACTTCTCGGCGCCAGCAGGAGCCAAAACAAAGGAGGTGAACGAGCACCTCAAGACCGCCCATCGATCAGGGAACTGCTCCAGTATTGGCGAAAATCGAACCAAGCGATTGGGACAAAGTCCAATCACTTGGGACTAGGTACACGGTCTGCCCCAAAAGGTGGGAAGCCCCTGGGGACTGTAAGAGTTGAGCCCCAAGTTCAAATCGCTCTCTCTTCACCTCTGCGCCCTGCCCGGGTCACCCAGCAACACGAACCAACATTGACCGTGACCAGTGCAGTGACTCCCGAACAACGCAAGTCTTAATTCAACGCTCGCTACGAGATGGGCGCTCCTGGCTACCAATCCGTACCAACTTCGAATCCCGCACAATCAGAACCCGAACGAAAGGCCATTTGTTCCCCTGACCTGGTGGGCCAGTCCGAAGTTAAGTATAGGCCTGTTAGTTGTAGAAGTAGCTTCGACGTAGAATTTGTGCATGAGTAGCGATTACTGTGTATAATAAATGTGCTTTGATTTGAATCTTACTAATCGGTGTATTAGGTTATTGATTATTACTTGGACTTGAACCTCGTGGCGGTATCATAAAGATACCTGGCGACTCGAGAGCAAAGGTAATAAAACAGAGCAATTGAACCAAGGAGAACATCAGCAACATTATTTGGCGACATCTGACGGGACCCGATCTAGAAGTGGCAAAACAACTCCGGGAGAACCCAGAATTTGAATTAGAGATCCAATTGGGAACAGAAAACCACAAGCGTTCAAGCAGTTCTGATCAATACTCATATATAATTCGGAAGAGTGTGTGTATGCATGCGTAACTAACAGGACCATAAGGTAAAACTGATAGATTTTTTGTTGCGACAAAACTGTTGGGAGTTTGCATATCGGAAAGTAGCGAAAGCCGTACCCGTATTTACAGCACCGCCTTAATACCCCTGTCCCAAATTTGAAGAGCAGCATTCAGATAGGAAAGATGGCAATGCAGGCAATGCAACGCCTCATGAACCCAGAGGAATTTGCGGTTGCAGCGACCAGCAGCAGTAGAGTGGGACAATGTCCCATTTGGGAAGAAGAGATCAGGAAATATCTCAAAGGGAAAGGATGGCCCCTTTGGAATGAATTCTGTGACAACGAGGAATCAGGCCCCAGGAGTATAGGACATACTTGGTGGGAGAACCGGAGCGAGATCCACAAAAAGAGCTGAGGGAAAGCTCGCAAGCCGATGGCAATCGTGTCCTGCTTGGCACAATTGCGAGGCACAGAGGAGGTCGTTAGGACGCTCCGGAAAGAAGTAGAGGGCATACATCGAATGAGTAAGGTCGATGTAAGCGAGGTAGAAAGGGAGAATTTGGAATTGAGAAGGAAATTGGCAACAAAAGATGGAGAGGTGGATGATGCCAAAAGGGCTCACCAGTCTTGTCTGGCGCATTTAAGCAGCTTACAGTCTCAATACGAAAAGGCCTATCAGGACATGTAACATGCAGTCCTGGTACGTGAAGAAACAGAAAAGCAGGTGGAAGCGTTGCAGAGACAGTGCAGCGATCTAAAGGCAGCATTAAGGGCACTCCATGCTGCCACCACAGAACAAAGACAAAGCACGCTAGATCACGCAAAGTGCCGGAAGCAGATTGCAGAGCTGCAATCGCTGCTTTCAGTTCAGAAGGGCTTCAGGAAACCTTTGGAGCAAAGTTAAATCAGGAAGACGGCCCTGATTGGGAAGAATTGAATGAAACACCACATATGTTCAGGGAACATGTGCGCAGGGAAAGCCACAAAAGAGGAAAGCCCCCCAACTCCCCACAGAGCAGATAGGTCACACTCCAATGAACCCAGTCACCACCCACCGCACAGCCACATCGGACGATGCGGAATTTCCATACTCCACCCCCTTAACAGTGACCAAATCACACCATTCCTCCCTCCCTCGGACCCCCACCATTTCTTTGCCACAGTAAAGCATTAGGCGACCATGTACGGCCTGTATGAGCGAGAGCATGTAAAGCTCACAGTTTTAAGTTTAGACCCTTCAGTAGCAGCAGCCCTTCCCGACCCACAGAATGTAGGAGGAGGCACCCTTGCAGAAATGCATACCGCGATCCTGGATGCGATCGGGTATAACCGGGGTGACCCCGTAGATGGCCTCACCAAATGTAGGCAAAAGAAATCCGAGCACCCGAGCGTTTGCTGGACGCCTGTTGATCCACTTTGCAGCAGTCTTTGGAGACTTAGACTGCGCCCATTTGTCCCCAGACAACATGGCCAAATGGACCCGCACCCTTATCTCCCGTGCCACAGAAACAGGACAGAAAGCTTGCCTGAGTTATGATCCCTCCGAGGAGGCCCATAACGAAAAGTGGGTAGTGAAAAGATTGTCCCGCGCTTGGGAGCGATCTATACAAAGCAAACCTGCAGTCAAAAATCCCAAGGAAATGCAGGCCGAAGCAGATAGACAGGCATACCACACACCAGAACCCCGCATGGGTGAATGAAGGAAAGAACAGCCCCCCCCCCCCCCCCCCCCCAAGTCACAGGAGTGTTACAACTGCGGACAGTTGGGACACTTCGCAAGAGAGTGCAAAGCCCCTAGAAAGCCAGAGAGAGCCCAGCAGACGGGCACTCTGAGTAAAAAAAAGACAAAGCCCATTCATAGCGTTAGCGCCCGTTCAGATCAGACGGACCTGACCGGAATGGACTGACGGTGTACGGGCTCCCCCAGTTGGGTCTGCGACAGCCTTTGGGATAGGTCCGGATGACCGGTAGTTGCAGCGACAATTCGGGGACAGCCCATTGAGTTTCTATGGGACACAGGAGGTTCCCGCCCCACAATAAATTCCTCCACCCTGTTTCAAAAAGACACGTGGCCCACTACAGCCACCATCACCCTCAGCGGCTTTACAGGCCACTCACATCAGGGACACATCACAGCCCCTGTACCAATTCAAATCGGTACCATTACCACCAAGCACCCCGTAGTTTTAGTCGATCTGCCCCACACAGCAGAATCCATTCTGGGAATCGATTTTATGAATTCCCACAACTTATCATTTGATCCAGTCAACCAGTGTGTCTGGAAAATGGCAAAGTGTGCAAGAGCCCCCGCAACGCTCAACATAGGAGAATACGCGAACAAAATTAGCGCAGTAGGGGAATTTTGGTTCAACCTGACCACGCTTAGCACGGACAAGCAGGTTAGGACAGTTCTGCAAAAGAACAGGGCAGCATTCGCGACCCACAAGCACGACTGTGGGCGGATGACTGGTTCCGTACAAATAACAGGACCTGACCCTAGACCCCCAAAACAGTATGGATTTCCCCAAGGGGCAGAGGGAGAAATCTCCAAGGTAATAGCTTATTAGAGCAGGGCATACTTAGATCAGTAGCCTTCACTAATGCCCCGATTTGGCCAGTGAGAAAGCCCGATGGATCATGGCGACTGACCATCGATTACCGGGAACTCAACAAACTCACCCCTGCAGCAGCCCCCACAGTAGCAACAAGTCCCGAGACCATGCTCAAGCAGGGACTCAATTCCAGATTCTTTACGGTTTTGGATGTCAGTAACGGATTCTGGTCCATTCCATTGGCAAAGGCGTGCCAGTACAAATTTGCCTTCACTTTTAAAAATTATCAGTACACGTGGACATGCCTGCCACAAGGATTCCACAACACCCCCTCCATTTTCCACCGACAGCTGGCCAAATTCTCTCGCCCCGAATGTCTGGTTCAGTATGTAGACGACCTACTACTGCAGACAGACACCAAGGAAGAGCACATTGAGCTTCTGTCTGAACTCCTGGAATTCCTACACTCAATTGGTTGTAAAGTCAACCCCAAAAAGGCCCAGATTTTGGAAGATAAGGTGATATATTTGGGAACAATTATCACACATGGTAAACGTGAGATCGAGCATAAAAGGATTGACTCGATTGCTAAATTGCCCCTTCCACAGAATGTTTCAGCCCTCCGGTCGTTTTTAGGACTGGTTGGCTACTGCTGAAACCACATTGACGGTTTTGCCAGCAAGGCAGCACCCCTCTCAGACCTCCTAAAGAAAGGAGCCCCCTGGGAATGGCTTCCGCAGCATACGGATGCTGTGGACTCTTTAAAACAGGCACTCCTAGCAGCCCCCGCACTACAAGTTCCAGACCCGCTTTCCCCTTACGCTATACAGGTAGCGACCACAGACCGTACCCTTTCGGCCGTGCTCCTCCAGGAACGGCACGAACAGTTAAGGCCTGTAGCTTACGCCTCCAGAATTTTAGATGCTGTGGAGCAGGGATTTTCAGCCTGAGAGGCACCTGCTCGCAGTATTTGGGGCAGTTCAGTATTTTTTGAATATTACCGGACTGAACCCCATCACAATTCTCACCGAACACACCCCCACCCAACTTTTACTGGACGGACGACTCAAGGACGGTACAGTTAGTCAGATTAGAGCAGCTAGATGGACCCTTCCCTTGCAGGGACAGGACATCACTGTTAAACGGACAAAGACGCACACCTTTTTTAGCAGACAACTTACAGTACCCCGGAACCCCCAATGAATGTGAGATTATTTCTCCACACAACGGCACAGGCCCCTTTATCGCTAAAACACCCCCCAGAAAGATAGGTAGTTCAACCTAGAGCCCCCAGCACGCAGACACATGTGAGCCCATAAGGAATATGTGGATGGATCTTCCACAGTCTTGCATGGGAAGCGCATAACAGGTTGCGGTATATATGTCAAGGACGCGCCCTAGAAGAAATAGCAATAAAACTGCCAGGCCACTTGGGCGCGCACGCAGCATATATAGTGGAACACCCAGATTCCTTCCCCAGTCCAGCAGACATATACTCGGACAGCCTCTATGTCTGCAACAGCCTCACGGAATTCCTGCCCCTGTGGAAAGCAAGAGGATTTGTTTCCGCGGACGGAAAACCCCTCCCCTCAGCCCCATTGCTCCGTCACATTTTAGAGAGAGCACAGAACAGGACTTTTGGGATAGTCAAAGTTCGAAGTCACCATCCCCCCCCCCCGGAAATGTAAAAGCCGACGCACTGGCTAAAGCAGGTTCCAGGCATGGATATTTTTGGACACGCCCCGAAAGCGCACCAGTGAATGCAGTTCAGGTCTCGCAGACAAAGACCGAGGATCTAGTGGAGGCCCAGAAGCAGGACAGCAATCTCAGGAAGATTGTAAAAGGAAAATATCCGGTGCCCTGTGAGAGATTTAGAAATGCACTGACCACACATGACGGTGTGGTGTTCAAAGACACCCTTTATGTGGTTCCTGAACAGGACAGGAATCAACTGATTTGTTTATTCCATGACGGTCATGGACATCAGGGAATCGATCCCACTACAGCCCACCTCAAGCAGCTTTGTTGGTGGCCGAATTTAAAGGAAGATGTAAACCACGACATCGAGAATTGTCTTATCTGCGCCCAGAATAATCCGGACAGATATGCCAAAAAGGCTGAGCTTAGTCACACCCGACCCATTAATGGCCCCTGGACTAACCTCCAGATTGCTTTTATAGGAGCATTGCCCCCTTGGTTATAAATATGTAAATATGTACTCGTGGTGATAGACACGTTTGAGAAATGGATAGAAGCATTCCCAGCCAGAGCAAACACTGCAAAAACCACAGCCAAGCTTTTGACCCACCACATCTTTACAAGTTGGGGACTCCCCCGCAGCATTGAATCTGACCAAGGTTCCCATTTTACGGGATATGTCATCCTCACGATATTTGGCATCACCCAAAAATTCCACATAGCATACCACCCACAGTCGAGTGGTATCGTGGAGCGCATGAATCGGACCCTAAAATCCACCCTCAGAAAAATGGTCCAGCAAAACAACACCACTTGGGACTCAGTCCTCCCTTTTGCGCTGATGTTTTTGCGTAATACAATTTCAACTTCCACAGGTTACACCCCACACACCCTCATGACCGGACGCCCCATGAAAGGCACAGAATTTTTATTAGGTTTAGACTTGACCAGCCCCGAAGTGATGGCCCTCACAGACGAGAAAGCAGTAGAGCAATTAGTGGAAAATGTCAAAACGGCTCAGCTAGCAGCCGCAGTGAAATTGGGCACAAGGAAGAAACAGAGCAAGGCTTGTTTCGACAAGACAGTGCATGCGACTGAGTACAGTATAGGACAGCAAGTCATGTTCTCCGTATACAACCCCAGCACATTCCTGTCACCAAAGTACTCGGGTCCGTACTCCATTGCGGACAAAGTAAGCCCTTCTGTATACAAGATAAAGTATCCCAACGGTAAGACTGCGTGGTTCCATATCAACCAGCTGAAGGCATATGGAACACAGTCTAACCACGCACACCACGTCATGCTCGACGCAACACACCACACCCCGCCCACAGCCAGCGTAACCCGACCATCCCCCAACACGCCCAGCCACGGACTCGTCCTCGACTCCACCCCCGAAATATACACTCCGCCCCGGAATGCCCACCGACTGCAGCAGCAGAGACAGCGACTGTGACTCGGACGATAGCCACAGCACGCCTCCCTACTATCCCCATGCAACAGGACCCACACCCAGCAATTCTGACTACGATCCGAGTGATCCCTTCATGATCACTTTCCTAAACAAACCCCACCACCGAACTACCATGACGACCTCGATTCTGTCCCCACACAACTAGACACCACCTATTGGCGCACAGACAACTCATACAGACTCGTCCGAAACGACGAGAGCGACCCCAAATCACACCATGCAGCCAGATCAACCTTAATACATTCAAGAGTTTGGCACCCGGGAGAAGATGACTACCTTTGTTGCTCTTTTTAACCTTCGTCTTTTTGCTCTGTTTAGGTCACCTTTGCTCATGAGTCGCCAGGTATCTTTATGATACCGCCACGTGGTTCAAGTTCAGGTTATGATTAATAACCCAGCACACCGCTTAGTAAGGATTAAAACAACGGTCATTTATTATATACAACAAGCAATATTAATACCCTAATACTACTTTCTATATAATAAACCTATCACTACTGGTCAATACTTAACTTAGGAAGATCCCACCAGGTCAGGGAAACGAATGGCTTGTCCAATCTGATCTGGCCCGCGGGATTCAAAAGGCTGCTACAGGTCAGTGGCTAGGTGTCTCTACCGGATAGCGATCGCTGGATTCAAACTTACTATACACGGTGGCTGGTCTTGCGAAGGTCTCGAGCAGGTGAAGATGAGAGAGATCTGAACTTGGACCTTCACTTTTATAGGGCCCAGGGGCTTCCCGCCTCCCGGGGCGGCCCTTGATCCTGAGTCCCAAGTGATTGGATTCTGTCCCCAATCTCTGGGGTCGATGTGTCCAATGGTGAGGCAATTCCTCGATCGGGGGGTGGTCGCTCACCTGTCTTTGTTTCGGCCACTGCAGGCGCCGACAGGTCTGGCCCGGTATTCAATTGCTAATATGTTGCAATTGTTCCCGGGGATAGCCGATTTAACTGTGGATGTCTGAGTAGATTAGGTGTAAACAGTCCTGAATGCAACTGCGGATACCTGGGTTGATGGGCTGTTGATAGCCCTGAGTATCGATCTGGGCTACGTTCCCAGAGCTGAATATGCAAACCTGTCTGCAGCTGCCTGCTTGTGTCTTCTTGGCTGCTTTTCCCAGCAGTCTTTCGGGTTAGCCGTTTTAAACTGGGTTTTGGCCAGATTAATCGGAACGCAGCCATTTCACATGGCTACAATCCCGCCTTGTGATCCTAACGCGAAGCGTGAAGGATCACATAAATTTTGTCCTCGTCGTTTCCCGACTGGGGGGGCACCTCCCACATGGCCACTACTCTGACCCTAGCTATGCACAAAAATTTACCTAAACAATTCATGGGGACACTATGTCAGGCAGTGGCATGTGTCTGGAAAAAAATAAACTGGGGACCTCTAAGTTTACCGAAACAATTCTTCAAACTTACAGTCTTATCTCTCTATACAATGACAATTACAACATTTAATATATTCTTTCCTGGCTTGGCAGTCAAGCTCAGGATCATATATTTCCACAGATTCTCTTTTTATTTACAGGAAAAACCGCCAGTGCATGTTTTATTATTCATATGTCGCGGGGGTCTGGTCATAGCTGAATATCGGGGATTGGATCCGATAGACCGGGGTTCGAGCGCGGTACGCTCTCCTTTTCCACTTGCGGAGGCGCATGGTCTGTACTGCACAACTGAGTATAGCCAATGCCAACAGTGCCTCAATGATGTATGATAGGGAGTACCAAGTTATGAACTTGGCACACCAGGATAATGCAGCGTGGTTGGTGACTGGGCCCTCGGTACTACTGGGCCGTGAAGTGTTAACAGTAAAGGGGTTTGGAGTGATGGGGTCCGCGTTCCCGCGCAACCAAAAGTCCATAATAAATATGTTGAGCACGAAGAAGGGAGTCCTCATGGCTGTCTTCTTTCTTTTCCTTTTTCTGTTTACTGGTTTTCTCCGGACTTGGAGCTTCTGGAGTTCTGTAAGACAAGCGTAGTGTGTGTAAATACTTCGGTTTAATATCTGGTGTGTTAGTGTGTCTGTCCTTCTTGGGGCCAATTAAACCCTTATAATTGGTCACAGTATGTGACTCTCCCCCCATTTTTTTTTCAAAACAAATGTTTGGACACGGCACACTTCCCAATGGTGGACCAGTGCTAACTTTATCATCCAAATGCTCTAGGATGTAAATAGCATGTGGCAGCAACCCAAAGGTTGCCTAAATAAAATAAAACGTTTTTTGAAAGAAAAGTTCGAATGAGGAGCGTGTGGGCCGCGACGGGTACGATTTGGGTGGAGTCCCCGGATAGGACGGCTACCAATACCGTATCTTCCCTACCCGAGCGTTTTTGACCAACGGGGGGGTCCCCAGGCAGGGCGGGTCTCACGCCGTTTCTCCACTGCCTGAGCGACCAAAGAACGGACAAAAATGTAGTCATCGGTGGGGTTACTGTTCTGATTCTACCATCAAATCAGAAGAGTAGTTACGATCGGGTGTCTGAGGCAAGTCCTCAGAGGTATCAGCCGAATGGGCGTGTGGCAGTGGTGGGTGTCTGAGGCAAGTCCTCAGGCATCAGCCGAATTGGCGTGTGGCCGCGGTGGGTGTCAGTGGGAAAAGTTTAAAAAGTTCAGGTGAATGGGTGTGGGGCGGTGAGAAAATTCTCCTGTAGGACAAACAACATTTAACAAACAGACAGACAACATAAAACATTTAACAAACAGACAGACAACGTAAAACATTCTGCAGGTTCCATCAGAAAGGACAACACTTTTCACCAAATGTCTCCTTTAAATCATCATGTGGACACCTCAGTTCTCGGTCGCTACGGGCTCTGCCTTTTTCTTATCGAGAGTGCCTGTCGGTTGAGCACTCTGTGGTTTCTTAGGGCCATTGCATTCCCTAGCAAAATGTCCCAATTGGCCGCAATTGTAGCACTCTTGCGGTTTGGCTGGGGGGCTGTTCTTTCCCTCGTTTACCCAGGCGGGGTTGTGAAGAGTGGTTCTTACTGCCTGCACGTCTGCGGCGACTTGGTTTTCCTCGGGTGTTCTAGTGGCTGATTTACCGTGAGCCACTTGTTCCCAAACGCGGGACAATCTCTTGACCACCCACTTCTCATTATGAGCCTCCTCCGAGGGGTCATAATTGCTACAGGCATTCTGTCCTGCTTCCGTGGCATGGGAGATAAGGGTGCAGGTCCACTTGGCCATATTGTCTGGGGACAAATGGGCACGATCTACGTTGCCGAAAATGGCTTCAAAATGAATCCACATTCATTTTGCGAACACTGTGGGGTGTTCAGACTTTTTCTGTCTGCATTTATTCAGACCGTCTACGGGGTCGCCCCGGTTGTACCCGATCGCATCCAGGATCGCGGTATGCATTTCTGCAAGGGTGCCTCCTCCTACATTCTGTGGGTCGGGAAGGGCTGCTGCGACCGATGGGTCTAAGCTGAGGACCGTGAGCTTTACCTGCTCTTTCTCATCCAGGCCGTACATGGTCGCCTGGTGTTTGACGGTGGCAAAGAAATGGTGTGGGTCTGAAGCGGGGAGGAACGGTGTGATTTTGGCACACGCGCCCTGTAATTGGGTCACTGTGAGGGGGGTGGAATATAAGACCTCCGCCTCGTCTGCTGTGGCGGTGCGGTGGGTTGATACAGGGTTCATGGGAGCCTGTATTATCTGTTGTGTGGAGGGTGGGGGTGCTTTCCTCCTTTGGGGTTTTCCCTGCGCACATGCTCCCTGAACATATCGCTGCGCTGTCTCTTGCAATTCTTCCCAATCAGGGCCGTCTTCCTGTTCTAAACTTTCCCCAAACGTTTCTTGAAATCCCTTTTGGACAGAAAGCAGTGCTTTCAAGTCTGCAACCTGCTTTCGGCACTTTGCATGGTCTAAAGTACTCTGCCTTTGTTCCGTTGTTGTGGCGTGGAGCGCTCTCAAGGCTGCCTTGAGATCACTGCATTGTTTCTGGAGCTTCTCTAACTGGTTTTCTGTTTGTTTCTTTACCAGGACTGCACGCTGCAGGTCCTGATAAGCCTTCTCATATTGTGACTGGAAACTACTCCAGTGCGCCAGACAAGATTGGTGACCCCGTTTGGCGTCAGCCACCTCTTGGTCCTTTGCTACTAATTTCCCTTTCAATTCCAGGTTCTCTTTCTCAGTTTCACATATATCGGTTTTACTTATCCGATGTATGCCTTCTATTTCCTTGAGGAGCGACCTGACGACCTCCTCTGTGCCTCGCAATTGTGCCAGACAGGACACAATTGCCATCGGCTTGCGCGCTTTTGCTAAACTCTTTCTGTGAATCTCACTCAGGTTCTCCCACCAAGTATGCCCTATACTTCCAGGACCTGAGTCGTCGTTATTGCAGAAATCCTTCCACACGGGCCATCCTTTGCCCTGCAGACATTTGCGGATTTCCACCTCCCAAACGGGACACTGTCCCGCTCCTACGCTGCTGACTGGTGCGACAGCAAAATCTTCGGGGTTCATGAGGCCCTGCATGGCTCTCTCTTATCTGCTCGTTACGTTCAAATTTGGAACAGGGGGCTAAGGTGGTGTGGTAGATGCGGGTATGGCTTGCGCTAATTTCCGAAATACCAACTGCCGATAGTTTTGACGCAACAAAAAATCTATCAGTTTTGCCTTATAACCCTGTTAGTTACGCATGCATATACACACTTCCGAATTGTGAATTATTAACCAGAACCGCTTGAACACTTGTGGTTTTTTTTGTTTTGTTTCCGATTGGATTCTAATTCAAAATGTTGGGGTTCTCCAGGAGTGGTTTTCCACTTCTAAGTCGGGTCCCGGCGGAGTCGCCAATTATGTTGCTCTTTTTAACCTTAGTCTCTTTGCTCTGTTTAGGTCACCTTTGTTCATGAGTCGCCAGGTATCTTTATGATACCGCCACGTGGTTCAAGTTCAGGTTATGATTAATAACACAGCACACCGCTTAGTAAGGATTACAACAATGGTCATTTATTATATACAACAAGCAATATTAATACCCTAATACTACTTTCTATATAATAAACCTATCACTACTGGCCAATACTTAACTTAGGAAGAGCCCACCAGGTCAGGGAAACGAATGGCTTGTCCAATCAAATCTGGCCCGCGGGATTCAAAAGGCTGCTACAGGTCGGTGGCTAGGTGGCCCTACTGGATAGCGATCGCTGGATTCAAACTTACTATACACGGTGGCTGGTCTTGCGAAGGTCTCGAGTAGGTGAAGATGAGAGAGAGAGAGAGATCTGAACTTGGACCTTCACTTTTATAGGGCCCAGGGGGTTCCCGCCTCCCGGGGCGGCCCTTGACCCTGAGTCCCAAGTGATTGGATTCTGTCCCCAATCTCTGGGGTCGATGTGTCCAATGGTGAGGTGATTCCTCGATCGGGGGGTGGTCGCTCACATGTCTTTGTTTCGGCCACTGCAGGCGCCGACAGGTCTGGCCCGGTATTCAATTGCTAATATGTTGCAATTGTTCCCATGGATAGCCGATTTAACTGTGGATGTCTGAGTAGATTAGGTGTAAACAGTCCTGAATGCAACTGCGGATACCTGGGTTGATGGGCTGTTGATAGCCCTGAGTATCGATCTGGGCTACGTTCCCAGAGCTGAATATGCAAACCTGTCTGCAGCTGCCTGCTTGTGTCTTCTTGGCTGCTTTTCCCAGCAGTCTTTCGGGTTAGCCGTTTTAAACTGGGTTTTGGCCAGATTAATCGGAACGCAGCCATTTTACATGGCTACACCTGGAGTCTGACTCCCAAAACGAGAACCCCTTTGCGACCCTGTTTGCAACCGATAACTGAGGTGTCCAGATGATGTTTTAAAGGGACCACTTGGGAGAAACGGTGTCCTTTCTGATGGAACCTGCAGCATGTTTTACGTTGTTTGTACTGTTTGGTAAATGTTGCATGTCAGACCGGAAAAAATTTTGTTCCCGGCCCCACGCCTTTTCGGCCGAAACCTCTGAGGACTTGCCCACAGAGACTTGCTACTGTCCCAGACGCCAGTTCAGCGGAACTCGTCTGTCGACAGATACCACATGCCCGTTCGTAACTGCTATTCTGGTTCAAGGAAGGAACCAATACGGCAGCCCCCCACGATGACTACATTTCTTGCCCGTTCTTGTCGGTTGCTCAGGCAGTGGCGAAACGGCTTGGGACCTGCCCTGCCTGGGAACCTCCTCTGGTCAGCTATGCTCGGGTAGGGGAGACACGGCATTGGTAGCCGTCCTACCCGGGGACTCCATCCGACTCTTACCCGTCGCGGCCCATACGCACCTCATTTTGGACATTTTTGTTCAAAAAGTTTTGGTTTGTTTCAGGTGACCCTTAGGTTGCCAACCCTTAAGGCAGCACGGTAGCATTGTGAATAGCACAATTGCTTCACAGCTCCAGGGTCACAGGTTTGATTCCGGCTTGGGTCACTGTCTGTGCGGAGTCTGCACATCCTCCCCGTGTGTGCGTGGGTTTCCTCCTGGTGCTCCGGTTTCCTCCCACAGTCCAAAGATGTGCAGGTTAGGTGGATTGGCCATGATAAATTGCCCTTAGTGTCCAAAATTGCCCTTAGTGTTGGGTCGGGTTACTGGTTATGGGAATAGGGTGGAGGTGTTGACCTTGGGTAGGGTGCTCTTTCCAAGAGCTGGTGCAGACTCGATGGGCCGAATGGCCTCCTTCTGCACTGTAAATTCTATGATGATAGCCACATGCTATTTACATCCTGAAACATTTGAATGGTAAATCGCACAGTCTGCGAGACGGCTCGCATTGGTTCATTATTTGAAAGTATGTCTTGTCCTAAAATTCGGTTTTTGAAAAAAAAAATGAGGGTGTCACACATAGTGACCAATTATATAGGGAATAATTGGCACTAAAGGACAGACAGACTATCGTACGAGATGTTAAACCAATAAGTTACAGACACTATGCTTGTTCACACAGAACTCCAGAAGCTCCAGGACCAGAGAAGAGAAGAGAAGTGAAAGACGAATAGCCATGAGGGCTTCCTCCACATCGGTCATCATCATTTGGTTGCGTGTGAACGCGAACCCCATGACTTCACGCCCCTCAGCCATTAATGTTTCACCTCCCCGCAGTACCCAGAGCCCAGTCACCAGCGACACCACATCATCTTGGTGTGCCAGGTTTATAACCTGGTACTCCCTGTCCTATGTAATAGAATCATTACTGCTATTGCCGATACTCTGCTGCATCGTGCAGACCATGTGTTGGAGAAGGAGAGCCTCGGACCCCGGTATAGGATCAGATCCTCTATTTTTGGGTACGACCAGACCCCCGAGCCCCGCGATCTATAATAAAGAGCATTCATTTGCGGTTTTATTGTAAATAAAGAAATGTAAAGAACTGTTCATGAGCGCTTGTACGATCCTGAGCTTGACTGCCAAGCCAGGAAAAATGTGTATAAACTGCTATGATTTTGTTGGATGGTTGAGGAAGTTAGAGTGATGAAATGTTTAAGTGAGTGTAGTGTATTAAGAATAGTTAGAGGTTCCCAATTTTTTTTTTGTTTTGTAATGCATGTCCCTGTTTGACATAGCGCCCCTTAGAATTGTCAGTTAAAATTTTTTGCATAGCTATGGTCAGTGTGGAGGCCATGAAAGAAGTGCTCCCCAGGTCAGGGAATGGAAAGCAACGTAGTTATGTGATCCTTCACGCTTCGCGTTAGGATCACAAGGAGGGGTTGTAGCCACCTAAATTGGCCAACTCCTGATTTAAAATGGCGAACGGCAAAGGCTGATGGGAAAGTCAGCCATCATAGACAGAAACCAGCAGCTGCAGGTTTGCTGTGTATTTACCTCTGCAAAGGCCAGACAACATCGATACCAGCGACCATCAGCATAACAAAGTAGAAGCCATCTGCATACTGATGAGCAATCCCCGGGAACAATAAATAACATTTTGGACACACAAAGCAAAGCCAGACTCCTTGGCGCCAGCAGGAGCCAACACAAAGGAGGTGAACGAGCACCTCAAGACCGCTCATCGATCAGGGAACTGCTCCAGTATTGGAGAAAATCGAACCAAGCGATTGGGACAAAGTCCAATCACTTGGGACCAGGTACACGGTCTGCCCCAAACGGCGGGAAGCCCCTGGGGACTATAAGAGTTGAGCCCCAAGTTCAAATCGTTCTCTCTTCACCTCTGCGCCCTGCCAGGGTCACCCAGCAACACGAACCAACATTTACCGTGACCGGTGCAGTGACTCCCGAACAACGTAAGTCTTAATTCAACGCTTGCTACGAGATAGGCGCTCCTAGCTACCAATCCGTACCAACTTCGAACCCGCAGACTCAGAACCCGAACGAAAGGCCATTTGTTCCCCATACCTGGTGGGCCAGTCCGAAGTTAAGTATAGGCCTGTTAGTTGTAGAAGTAGCTTAGACGTAGAATTTGTGCATGAGTAGTGATTACTGTGTATAATAAATGTGCTTTGATTTGAATCTTACTAATCGGTGTATTGGGTTCTTGATCATTAGAACAAAGAACAAAGAACAAAGAAATGTACAGCACAGGAACAGGCCCTTCGGCCCTCCAAGCCCGTGCCGACCATACTGCCCGACTAAACTACAATCTTCTACACTTCCTGGGTCCGTATCCTTCTATTCCCATCCTATTCATATATTTGTCAAGATGCCCCTTAAATGTCCCTATCGTCCCTGCCTCCACTACCTCCTCCGGTAGTGAGTTCCAGGCACCCACTACCCTCTGCGTAAAAAACTTGCCTCGTACATCTACTCTAAACTTTGCCCCTCTCACCTTAAACCTATGCCCCCTAGTAATTGACCCCTCTACCCTGGGGAAAAGCCTCTGACTATCCACTCTGTCTATGCCCCTCATAATTTTGTATACCTCTATCAGGTCGCCCCTCAACCTCCTTCGTTCCAGTGAGAACAAACCGAGTTTATTCAATCGCTCCTCATAGCTTATGCCCTCCATACCAGGCAACATTCTGGTAAATCTCTTCTGCACCCTCTCTAAAGCCTCCACATCCTTCTGGTAGTGTGGCGACCAGAATTGAACACTATACTCCAAGTGTGGCCTAACTAAGGTTCTATACAGCTGCAACATGACTTGCCAATTCTTATACTCAATGCCCCGGCCAATGAAGGCAAGCATGCCGTATGCCTTCTTGACTACCTTCTCCACCTGTGTAGCCCCTTTCAGTGATCTGTGGACCTGTACTCCTAGATCTCTTTGACTTTCAATACTCTTGAGGGTTCTACCATTCACTGTATATTCCCTACCTGCATTAGCCCTTCCAAAATGCATTACCTCACATTTGTCCAGGTTAAACTCCATCTGCCATCTCTCCGCCCAAGTCTCCAGACAATCTAAATCCTGCTGTATCCTCAGACAGTCCTCATCGCTATCCGCAATTCCACCAACCTTTGTGTCGTCTGCAAACTTACTAATCAGACCAGTTACATTTTCCTCCAAATCATTTATATATACTACAAAGAGCAAAGGTCCCAGCACTGATCCCTGTGGAACACCACTGGTCACAGCCCTCCAATTAGAAAAGCATCCCTCCATTGCTACCCTCTGCCTTCTATGGCCTAGCCAGTTCTGTATTACTCGGACTTGAACCTCGTGGCGGTATCATAAAGATACCTGGCGACTCGAGAGCAAAGGTAATAAAACAGAGCAATTGAACCAAGGAGAAAATCAGCAACACAACCTTCAGCTGTATCAGTCCCAACCTCACGCAGGAGGTGGAGGCATTCACTCTCCGGAGCACCTCACACCAGAACCCCTCCTCCGTATCCTCTCCCAACTCTTCCTCCCACTTTGCTTTGATCCCTTCCAGTGGTGCCTTCTCCTCTTCCAAAATAGCTCTGTAAACCGCTGACACTATCCCCTTCGCGATTATTATTATTAATTATTATTATTAAAGAGAGATTGAAGGCCGTATCGGTAGAATTGGTTATGAGATCCTAACGCAGTATGTGCTGGAAACAGACCTGTGAAGAAGCAGCTTCCGCCACCCTCGAAGAAAAGTGTTTGTATCTGTAAGGTTTTGAGACAAGATTTGACTGCCCAGTATTGAATGAGAGAGAGGGAGGGAGAGAAAAGCCTGTGTAAGATTTCCCCGATAGCAATAGCAGATTTGTTGCAATATTACTGGAATTTTTGTAGATTAATATCTATGAGGACTAGTGACTAAAAGGGATGTTTAACTCGGAGTTAACAGCAGAAATCTTTTGGTAAATGTTCATAGAAGTACAGTTAACTATGTAAATATAATCTTGCATCTTTAAGTTCTTTTTAACTTTTCATAAATGTTCAAAAATAAAATTTTTAATCTCTTCACATGTGGTTTCAAATTCTTTTTCCTGACTTTAGATAGTTTCTCATGAAATATAAAGTTCAAATTGTTGTAATAGTTTGTTCAAGTTTTCCTTTGCGATTTGGGCAGCCCGGTAATTACCACTTGCCGTGTTCTATCACCTTTCTCCCCTGTCCAACCTTCACTACACCCTACCCCACTTCCAGCTGCCACCTGCCTCCTGAATCCAGCCTTGGCACAAGCTTTTGCTACTCGCAGTTGATATTGGTGAAGGTGTGCAAGGTCCCCAAGAAAGCAATAGCAGCATTCACAGACCTCAAAGTTGAGAAGAGATGAAATTCGTCTTAATGACAAAACATTCAGATTTATGATTATTAATGTTCTCGCTGGCAGGGATCTTAATTTAGAGGTTGAACCTCATTCTGGTCGGAAGGCCTTTTTATGAGCATGCATGAGATGCCAATTCATGCAAATGGGGTTCCTGACTTTGCTTGTTAGGTAAGTTGACTCGCCTGCCTTGAAAGTCTGGAAAACAAAATTCCAACAGTCTATCCCGCTGTCAGGAAACTGTTTTTTTTTGTCTCCCAACAAATAAAGTGCACTCCTGCTAAGATTCCTTCTGCAGGTGGGACCACAAGATAGCACCCCTGCTGCCAGTTGGGTGTGCATCTATTTTGCATCCCTTCAACTATCCTCTGGACCTTTATGCTGTGTTTTTCTGCTAATACTCTGGCATGTGACTGGCCCCTGATCTGTGTTAACATACCTGGTCTCAGCCAGGGCTGTGGGAGCAGTGTTCCACACAGCGTAATCAGTGCTAGGTTAGACAGGGGAATGATCAACATGCATTTCTGCTTATGTTACTTATTCTGTGATGTCCCCTGCATCTGTACAACCTGCCGATATTCTGTGAAGACCAAATGCAAAGAATAGCCATTTGGATGTGGTGCTTAACAGTACTTCAGTCTGGATCCTCACTGTTCAGTGCAGGAGCACGAATGTGAACAAGAGTGGGAGCAGTGAGGGCAAAGAGAAACTAAACTGTGTCCTGTTCACACATCCCAAGTCAAGATAACATCCAAGTGCAATGCATTAAGCCGTAAGGAATTGGTGTCCATATAAAGATAATAGTTTTAGTTTACAAAGTAATAAAAACCTATGGTACATGTTTGTGAAAGGATTTGTTCAACCCAAGCATCTCTGCCGTGGAACTTTTTAATGATTTGTTCTCCAAGTTCTGAATTTTGTCCCCCAGATTGAGATCTCAAATCTACCCGCATGAAGATTCTGCAAAGGTTTCAAGGCTAACAGCTTGAAATCCTAATAAGTAAACCTATTATTTGTGTTCCCAGAGGTTTGTCTGCTACTGAACATTGACTAATCCATGATAGTGTGTTATGATGCCACCGCCAATACAGGAAAGAATTATATATAAAATCTTAGCTTGTGTCAATTACAATTCATTCACTAACATTTTGCTTAGTGGTCATATGTCTAAACCATGGGCATGGTTAATGGATCATAAGAGTTTCTGCCAGACTGAATAATTTGTCTCAAGGCATTGAGAGTAGGGATAAACGGGATATTTGCAAGCTGGCAGGCAGTGACTAGTGGAGTGCCACAGGGATCAGTGCTGGGCCTCAGCTATTTACAATATATATTTCATCTTTATTAGTGTCATAAAAGTAGGCTTACATTAACACTGCAATGAAGTTACTGTGAAAAGCCCCGAGTTGCCACACTCCTGCGTTTGTTTGGGTGCACTGAGGGAGAATTCAGAATGTCCAATTCACCTAACAGCACATCTTTCGGGACTTGTGGGAGGAAACCGGAGCGCCCGGAGGAAACCCACACAGACACAGGGAGAACGTGCAGACTCCGCACAGACAGTGACCCAAGTCGGGAATCGAACCTGGGACCCAGGCGTTGTGAAGCAACAGTGCTAACCACTGTGCTACCGTGCCGCCCAATGACTTATTAATGACTTAGTAACATTAGGCTGTGGAGCCACATAAGATGCTCTAACGTCTCATTTGCAGCTCCCGTTTAATGAATGTTTATGTTAAGAAATTAAGTAGTTAGTGATCATATATAAAACAGCACCTTTCATAGACTATATAACTTAACACATCTAAATAAACATAGCAGTTAAACTCACTGCTGTGTGTTAGCAAAGCTCAAAAGCTTTGCAGAAAAATACAGCCTAGCTGTGACAGAAAATATGTTGCTATGATTCTCCAGGAAAATGTTTGTTAAAGCTGTCTCGTGGCGCCGAGGACCAGGATTTGAATCCATCCCTGGGCCACTGTCCGTGAGAAGTTTGCACATTCTCCCTGTGTCTGCGTGGATCTCACCCCTACAATCCAAAGATGTGTAGAGTAGGTGGACTGGCCATGCTAAATTGCCCCTTAGTTGGAAGAAAAGAATTGGTACTTTAAAGTTATAAGAAAAAGATAAAGCTGAAGGTAAAATTAGTAGCATCAAGTTTCAGCTTTAAAAACAAAAATAATGGTCTGGATTATCCCTTTCAGGGACTATGTCCCAACGCCGTCGTGAAAACTGTGGCCTTTTATGCCAGAAAAGCTGGCATCAAAAGGCCCATATTCACAGGCCTGCAGGGGGCTAGCAGGCAGCCATCGTGAAGCTCACAGCTCTAGCTGCAGACACGGCCCCCTGCACTTCCGGGTCAGAGGCCGTGCATGCACACGGCGGCGGCCTCCAGCGGCTGCGCCATGCACCACGACGGACTCAGACCGTGGAGCTTGTAGCCATGTAAAATGGCTGCGTTCCGATTCATCTGGCCAAAACCCAGTTTAAAATGGCTAACCCGAAAGACTGCTGGGAAAAGCAGCCAAGAAGACACAGGCAGGCAGCTGCAGACAGGTTTGCATATTCAGCTCTGGGAACGTAGCCCAGATCGATACTCAGGGCTATCAACAGCCCATCAACCCAGGTATCCGCAGTTGCATTCAGGACTGTTTACACCTAATCTACTCAGACATCCACAGTTAAATCGGCTATCCCCGGGAACAATTGCAACATATTAGCAATTGAATACCGGGCCAGACCTGTCGGCGACTGCAGTGGCCGAAACAAAGACAGGTGAGCGACCACCCCCCAATCAAGGAATCACCTCACCATTGGACACATCGACCCCAGAGATTGGGGACAGAATCCAATCACTTGGTACTCAGGGTCAAGGGCCGCCCCGGGAGGCGGGAAGCCCCTGGGCCCTATAAAAGTGAAGGTCCAGTGAAGGTCCAAGTTCAGATCTCTCTCTCTCATCTTCGCCTGCTCGAGACCTTCACAAGACCAGCCACCGGCAAGTGTAAGTTTGAATCCAACGATCGCTATCCGGTAGAGACACCTAGCCACCGACCTGCAGCAGCCCTTTTGAATCCCGCGGGCCAGATTTGATTGGACAAGCCATTCGTTTCCCTGACCTGGTTGGCTCTTCCTAAGTTAAGCATTGGCCAGTAGTGATAGGTTTGTTATATAGAAAGTAGTATTAGGGTATTAATATTGCTTGTTGTATATAATAAATGACCGTTGTTTTAATCCTTACTAAGCGGTGTGCTGTGTTATTAATCATAACCTGAACTTGAACCACGTGGCGGTATCATAAAGATACCTGGCGACTCATGAGCAAAGGTGACCGAAACAGAGCAAATAGAATAAAGCTAGAAAGAGCAACAAGCTGGACCACAGAAATAGTGCCCCCAATCGGCTGCGTGCCTGACCCAGACGGCCCGCTCAAAAATACCCCTTCCCATATGGGGCCATCCCCCCGCCCTCCGATCGGCCCACCCCCAACCATGGCGACTGCGGACTGGTGTCCATGCCAGCATGCGAGTATCCCGAATGGCAGGACCAGATTAGATCCACGCCACCAGGACTTCGGCTTATCAGCGGCGAAGTATGGTGGGGCGGGCCTCTGGCAATGACCGCAGGTGGGGGATATGCGGTGTGGCATACTCCCTGAGCACGCCACTTTTCAAGGGCCGGAGAATCAAGGAACCAGTGCCGGTCCCGATTCCATGCGTGGAACTGGATTCTCTGCCCCGGCGCCAGACGCGAATTCGGCGTCGGGGTGCGGAGAATCCAGCCCATTAATGATTTTTACTTAATCCAGGAATATAGAAACTTGATTTCTGCCCAACTAATTTACAAGTTTGAAACTGAAATGAAGACCAGGGAATCAGTGAGATGAATTAAAATGGACATAAGTTGCTGGAGCCCCTCAACTGGGGCAGCACGGTAGCACAGTGGTTAGCACAGTTGCTTCACAGCTCCAGAGTCCCAGGTTTGATTCCCTGCTGAGTCACTGCCTGTGCGGCGTCTGCACGTTCTCCTCGTGTCTGCGTGAGTTTCCTCCGGGTGCTCCGGTTTCCTCCCACAGTCCAAAGATGTGCAGGTTAGGTGGATTGGCCATGATAAATTGCCCTTAGCGACCAAAAAGGTTCGGAGGGGTTATTGGGTTACGGGGATAGGGTGGAAGTGAGGGCTTAAATGGGTCGGTGCAGACTCGATGGGCCGAATGGCCTCCTTCGGCACTGTATGTTCTATGTTCGAACCACAATAGACCATGTTCAATCTGAAAATGACACACATCCAGTGCACATTGCTTCGTCTTCATAGAATCATAGAATGATAGAATTTACAGTGCAGAAGGAGTCTTCTAAGATGGACAGATTTCTAACTCATTGAGATTGTAACTCGCGTACATCTGCAGTCTATAACATAATGCAAAAATAATGAAAACAGAAACTCATGAAAGGGTCTTTTTGGTGGGGTGTTATTTTGTCACTTGTGGAACAATATCAGTTTTCTGCAGTGCCACATTGTGCATCTTTGATTACTCTGGGCCAGATTAAGTTTTTGTTAGCTGTCACCAGGTTAAAAGAAAGGTGGGGACTTTAGCTGAATGCTGAGTACGATGCCTTCAGTCATAATTGGTATACCTCGCAGAAGTAAAAACATAGCTAAACATAGACAGCTGCAGCCTTATCTCAAACAGCATAAAGATTACTAATAAAAAGTAAAAATGGTAAATTGAGATCATCACATGGGCTGCAGGGAATAGTTTAATGGTACTCCTGTACTGTGTACTGGGAATGATCAAAACCAAATTAGATTTTATTACAGTCTATTGGATCACTGAAATTTACAAGGCACGGCAGACTGTTTCCATCTATTTCCCCATCTAAATATCTTTGACATTGGAAAGCATAATGCAGTTCAAAATAAGATTATTTCAAATGAGTGGTTGTCTGGCGGTGAGTAGGGGTAGGGCTTGGTCCCACTTGTGGGGCAGGACCAGTGAGCTGTGGTCATAGGAGGGGAGGTGAGAGACCCCAGTCCGAATGGTAACGGCGGTTGGGTGGACCGGTGAAGCGGGCGAGAGTCTTTTCGCATTTGAAGAGCTTGAGAGCTGATGTGGTGCTGTTGCAGGAGAACCATTTGAGGGTGAAGGACCAGGTTAGACTTTGGAAGAGTTAGGTGAAACAGGTGTTCCACATGGGCTTTGATAGAAGGGCCCAGGGGGTAGCGGTATTAGTGGGTAAGAGAGTTAGGTTTCAGAAGGTGGTGGCACATCAGGGAGGCAGATACGTTAGAGTAACGGATGCTTTGGAGGGGAGGTTGATAGTGTTGGTTATCATGTTTAGATACTTTGAATACATACTTTGGTTCTGTCTTCACAAATGAGGGGTGGGATTCTCCGACCCCCCCGCCGGGTCGGAGAATCGCCGGGGGTTGGCGTGAATCCCGCCCCTGCTGGCCACCGTATTCTCCGGCACCGGATATTGGGCGTGGGTGGGAATCATGCCGGTCGGCGGGCCCCCCGGCGATTCTCCGGCCCGCGATGGGCTGAAGTCCCGCTGCGTCATGCCTGTCCCGCTGGCGTGAATTAAACCACCTACCTTACTGGGGGGACTGGCGGCGCGGGTGGGGCTCCGGGGTCCTGGGGGGGGCGCGGGGCGATCTGGCCCCGGGGGGTGCCCCCGTGGTGGCCTGGCCCTCGATCAGGGCCCACCGATCCGCGGGCGGGCCTGTGCTGTGGGGGCACTCTTTTCCCTCTGCCTCGGCCATAACCTTCACCATGGCCGACGCGGAAGAGACCCTCCCGCTGCGCATGCACGGGTATGACATCAGCAGACGCTGACGCTCCTGCGCATGCGCGGACTTCTGCCGGCTGCCGAAGTCCTTTCGGCCTGCTGGCGTGACCCCAAAAGCCTTCCACGCCAGCCGTTGGAGCGGAGACCATTCCGGCGCGGGCCTAGCCCCTCACGGTGAGGGCTTGGCCCCTAAAGGTGCGGGGAAATCCGTACCTTTGGGGCGGCCCGACGCCGGAGTGGTTCCCGCCACTCCATCCCACCGGGACCCCCCCGCCTCGCCGGGTGGGAGAGAATCCCGGCCGAGGACACAAATCAGGGGCGTCATTCTCCGACCCCCCGCCGGGTCGGAGAATGGCTGTTGGCCGCCGTGAATCCCGCCCCCGCCCCAGCCGAAGTCTCCGGTACTGGAGATTGGGCGGGGGCAGGAATCGGGCCACGCCGGTTGGCGGGACCCCCTGCTGGATTCTCCGGCCCGGATGGGCCGAAGTCCCGCCCAGAAATTGCCTGTCCCGCCGGCGTAAATCAAAGCTGGTATTTACCGGCGGAACCAGGCGGTGTGGGCGGGCTCCGGGGTCCTGGGGGGGGCGCGGGGCGATCTGACCCCGGGGGGTGCCCCCACGGTGACCTGGCCCGCGATCGGGGCCCACCGATCCGCGGGCGCGCCTGTGTCGTGGGGGCACTCTTTCCCTTCCGCCTCCGCCACGGTGTCCACCATGGCGGAGGAGGAAGTGACTCTCCCCACTGCGCATGCGCGGGAAACTGTCGGCGGCCGCTGACGCTCCCGCGCATGCGCCGCATTTCCGCGCCAGCTGGCGGGGCACCAAACGCCATTTCCGCCAGCTGGCGGGGCAACAAACGCCATTTCCGCCAGCTGGCGGGGCGGAAATCCCTCCGGCGCCGGCCTAGCCCCTCAATGTTGGGGCTCGGCCCCCAAAGATGCGGAGCATTCCGCACCTTTGGGCCGGCGCGATGCCCGCCTGATTGGCGCCGCTTTTGGCGCCAGTCGGCGGACATCGCGCCGTTGGGGGAGAATTTCGCCCCAGATCCCAGAAATGTTGGAGAATGAAAGGTTTAGTGAGAGGGAAGAACTGAGGGAGATCAACATTAGTAGAGGAATGGTGCTGGGAAAATTGATGGGATTGAAGGCGAATAAATACCCAGGGCCTGAGAATCTGCATCCCAGAGTGTTTAATGAGGCGGCTCTGGAAATAGTGGATGCATTGGTGGTCACCTTCCGGGATTCTATAGACTCTGGAACTGTTCCTGCAGATTGGAGGGTAGCTCACACTCTGATATTCAAGAAGGGAGGTAGAGAGAAATCAGGGAATTATAGACCAGTAAGCCTAACATCGGGAGTGGGGAAAATTCTTGAATCCATTAGCAAGGACTTTATAGCGGAAGATTTAGAAACCAGTGGCAGGATCAGTCAGGGTCAGCATGGATTTATGAAATGAAAGGGAAAGAGTGGATAAAAAAACTGATTGGCAGAGAGGAAACAAAGAGTAGGGATTAATGGGTCCTTTTCAAATTGGCAGGCAGTAACCAGTGGGGTACCACAGGGATCAGTGCTGGGACCCCAGCTATTCACAATATATATTAATGATTTGGATGAGGGAACAAAATATAACATCTCAAAGTTTGTAGATGATACCAAATTAGGTGGGAGGGTGAATTGTGACGAGGATGCAGGGATCCTACAGCAAGATCTGGACAGGTTGGGCGAGTGGGCAAATCAATGGCAGATGCAGTATAATTTGGATAAGTGTGAGGTTATTCATTTTGGAAGCAAAAACAGGAGGGCAGATTACTATCTGAATGGTTCTAAATTAGGAGAGGGGAGTGTGTAGCGGGACCTGGGTGTCCTTGTGCACCATTCGCTGAAGGTAAGCATGCAGGTGCAGCAAGCGGTAAAGAAGGCTAATGGCATGTTGGCCTTCATTGAGAGAGGTTTCGAGTATAGAAGCAGGGATGTGTTGCTGCAATTGTACAGGGCCTTGGTGAGGCCACGCTTGGAGTATTGTGTGCAATTTTGGTCTCCTTCTCTGAGGAAGGATGTTCCTGTTCTCGAGGGAGTGCAGCGAAGGTTTACCAGACTGATTCCAGGGATGGGACTATCATATGAGGAGAGATTAACTAGGTTGGGATTGTTCTCGCTGGAGTTCAGAAGAATGAGGGGGGATCTCATAGAGACTTCCAAAATTCTACCAGGACTAATAGACAGGGTAGATGCAGGGAAGATGTTACCAACGATAGGTGTGTCCAGAACCAGGGGTCACAGTCTGAGGATTCAGGGTAAACCATTTCGGACAGAGATGAGGAGATGTTTCTTCACACAAAGAGTGGTGAGCCTCTGGAATTCATTACCACAGGAAGTAGTTGATGCTAAAACTTTGAATATGTTCAAGAGGCAGCTGGATATAGCACTTGGGGAGAATGGGATCAAAGGCTATGGGGAGAAATCAGGATTAGGCTATTGAGTTAGATGATCAGCCATGTTCGTGATGAATGACAGAGCAGGCTCGAAGGGCCAAAAAGCCTCCTCCAGCTCCTATCTTCTATGTATCTATGTATGTTTGCCCCGAATTGGAATAATGTAGGGAAGCATGGTAGTACGAGGAAAGCACGGTCGCACAAGGGAAGCATGGTAGCACAGTGGTGAGCACAGTAGCTTCACAGCTCCAGGGACCCAGGTTTGATTCCCGGCTTGGGTCACAGTTAATTTTAGGTGGGGATTTAAATTCAGTGTTGCATCCAAAAATAGATCGATCTAAGCCGCACTCGTTGACCCCTTCGGGGTTTGAGGGGGAGGGGGTGTTTGTAGCATTTATAAAGGAGATGGGAGGAGCGGACCTGTGGCGGTTCTTACGCCAAGAGATCAGAGAATATTCCCTTTTTTCGCCAGTGAATAATGTATACTCGAGGATTGATTTATGGGGAGGTCTTTGTTGTCGGGCGTGAGGAAAGTGGATTACTTTCCGATTGTCATTTTGGATCATGCTCCACATTTAATGTATATGGTCCTGGAGAAGGGGCCTGCACAGAGGCTAGCATGGAGGTTGAATGTGAGGTTGCTTGCGGATCGAGGTTTAGTATAAGTATGATGTGGAGATGCTGCCGTTGGACTGGGGTGAGCACAGTAAGAAGTCTTACAACACCAGGTGAATCACCTGAGGAAGGAGCAGTGCTCCGAAAGCTAGTGTTTGAAACAAGCCTGTTGGACTTTAACTTGGTGTTGTAAGACTTCTTACTAGTGTCAGGATGGCACACGTGGCTGGTGGTGGCGCCAGAGCAGGTGAGCAGGGCATTTGAGGAGTTTTATAAGAGGTTGTATGGATCGGAGCCTCCGGGGCATGAGTTGGATATGGGGGAGTTCTTGGAGGTCCTGGAGTGTCCTAAAGTAGGAGAGGAGGGGAAGGCAGGTTTGGAGGAGCCAGTGGGGATTGAAGATGTTCGGATGGCAGTAGGGATGATGCAAACGTGTAAAGCAAAGGGGCCGAATAGGTACACAGTGGAATTCCACAAGAGGTTTTTGGTAGGCTGGCGCTGCAGTTGGTGAAAATGTTTGAGGACACCGTGGCTAAAGTGGCTTCCCCAGAGACGAGAGGACAGGCATCGATTTCGCTGGTGTTAAAAAAGGAAAAGGACCCAGTGGAGTGTGGGTCGTATTGGACAATATCCCTGTTAAATGTGAATGACAAGAACCTTGCCAAAGTTTTGGCTCTGAGGTTGGAGTAGTGGCTTCCGCAGGTGATTGGGGAGGATCAGTCAGGGTTTGTAAAGGGTTTGCAATTGTCCTGCAATATGTTAAACGTGGTGCTCCCCCTATTAGAAGAAAGGGAGCTGGAGGTGGAGGTGGTGCTGGATGCGGAGAAAGCGTTTGATCCAGCTGAGTGGAGTTACTTGTTTGCGGTGTTGGAACGGTTTGGGATTGGGCCTAAATTTGTGGCGTGGGTCAAATTGTTATATAAGGATCTGAAGGTGAGTGTTCATACAAATGAGGTGAACATGGCATATTTTCGGCTGCACGGGGAAGAGACAGGGGTGTCCCATGTCCCCCCCCCCCCTTTTGTTTGCGCTGGCGAAGGAGCCCTTGCCATTTTATGTGATGACTACTCACTTCAGGTATCTTGGGGTGCATGTGGCTCAGGACTGGGCCCAGCTCTGTAAATTGAATTTTACAAGCCTGGTGGGTAGGGTTAAGGCAGATTTGTTGAGGTGGGAAAGCCTCCCCTTATATTGACAGGCTGGATGCGGCAAGTAAAGATGAATACCTTGCCGCGATTTTTATTTCAATGCCTACCGGTCTTTTTGTCGAAAGTGGAACGGTTGATTTTGTCGTTTGTATTGGTGGGTATGGGGCAAGGATTCTGAAGATGTTGCTTCAGAGAGGGTGACAGTCTGGGTGGTTTGGCTCTTTTGAATCTGATGCATTATTATTGGGCGACAAACGGTGAGAAGGTGCGGGGCTGGTGTAGGGAGCCGAAGATGACCTCGGTGAGGATGTAGCCATGGAGGCAGGCTCTTATAGGGGGTTGGGGTTGCAGGCGCTGGCAACGACGCCACTCCCCTTTGCCCCAGGAAAATGCTCAGGCAGTCCGGTGATGGTAGCCACACTGAAGAGATGGAGGTAATTTTGGCAGCATTTCAAGTTAGTGGCGGGGTCGAGGCTGATGGCGGTTTGAGAGAATCATGTGTTTGATCCGGCGAAACTGGATGCTAGATTTCGGGGATGGGAGATGCGGGGGTGATGGAAATGAAGGACTTATTTTTGGAAGGATGGTTTGCGAGTTTGGAGGAATTGACTGAGATGTTTGGGATACTGTGGGGGAGAACATTAGGTATGTGCAGGTGTGGGACTTTGCAAGGAAGGTTTTCTCGTCACATCCCTCCTCATTGTTGGAGGGGCTGTTGTGGGTGATGTGGTTAGAGGGAGGGGTCATCTCAGCGATTTATGGGAAGATTTTGGAAGAGGATAAGGCATCGCTGGAAAGGATTAAAGCCAAGTGGGAGGAGGAGCTGGGGGTGGCATTGGAGGAGGGGTTGTGGTGTGAGGTATTGCGGAGGGTGAATGCCTCAACCTCGTGTGTGAGATGGGTTAATACAGTTAAAGGAGGTGCACAGGGCGCACCTGATGAGGTTGAGGATGAGCCGGTTATTTGAGGAGGTGGAGGACACTTGCGAGCGGTGTGGAAGAGGCCCGGTGAACCATATACATATGTTCTGGTCCTGCGTGATGTTGGAGAGGTTTTGGGAGTCGTTTTTCAGCATCATGTCTAAGATCGTGCACTTGGATTTGGAGTCCAGTCCCCTAGGGGCCATATTTAGGGTATTAGACTTGCGAGAGCTGCAGACGGGGGCGGGGGCAGATGTTTTAGACTTCACCTCGCTGATCACTTGCAGGTAGGTCCGGTTGGGTGGGTAGGTCAGCCTCTCTGCCCAGTGCCTCGGTATGGCTATGAGACCTGATGGAGTTTCTGTATTTGGAAAAGGTTACGTTTACCTTGAGGGGGGTGACTGAGGGGTTCCACAAAAAATGGGGTCTGTTTATTCTTCATTATAAAGAGTTAGTTACCATCAGCTGCTAGGGTGAGGGGGAGTTGGGGGGATACGGATGGGGAGGGGGCTATTCTTTGAGTTATTGGTGTGTTGGTTGGTAGAGTGGAAGGGCAGGTTTCATTGTTTTTGTTGTTTTGAATTTTTTGTTTCATGTATAAAATGTTAAAATTTTAAAAACCGAATAAACATATTTTTAAGAAAAAGATTATTTCAAATATTGGCTGCTAGTTTGTGGACTGGCCATTGTTTTTAAGGTGTTCTGATTGTATTTGCAGCCAATGACAGCTTGTGTGAGAGTGAATGAGTAAAATTCCTAATTCAAGCTTCTGCCAGTTAAGGCTCTATTTATACAGTTGGGGTGTTCTTGCTATTACAGGCCAGGAGAAATCACAAAACGGACAAAGGAGTGAATGCCTGTGTAGGTGAGACAAAATTACGGATATTTGTGTAAAAGCATTTCTCCATTCCAGATTTTTAATGTGATGTTCACTATGTAAACTTCATGGGCTAGATTCTCCGCAGCCCTGCGCCAAAATTGCGTTTGATGCGGGAGCGGAGAATCGACGTTCCCAACCTTATCGCGCCCGGTGCTGCTCCAGCGATTCTCTGGGCCCCAGAGAATCGCCCTTCCGTGAATCACGCTGCGCATCTGGGAGGCCATTGCCAGAGGCCCTCCCAGCGATACTCCGCTCCAGACCGATCGATTTCCCGACGGCATGGTTCTAACCACGTATGGCTAGTCGGGACTCTCGCGTGGCGGCTGCGGACTCAGTCCGCGGCCGCCCTGGTGGGCGGCGGGGGGATCCAGTACCGGTGGGGGCCTTCTGGGCGGCCGGGGCAGTGATCGGGCCGGTCCGATGCAGGAGCACAGGGCCGATCGGGAAGACCTTGTTTCTTCGTGATGGTCCGCAGTCTGAGTCCGCCATGGCGCTCGGCGTGGCCGCTGGAGGCCGCCGCCGTGCGCATGGGCGGACTCGGAACCGAACATGCGGGGGCCTGCTAACCCCCTGCAGGTAAGCGAATCACTCTTTATTTTTTGCAGGAAACTGCCAGCAATTTTACGCCAGTGTGGGGACATAGCCCCATTTTGGGAGGATCCAGCCCCTGATCTATTTGACATATTAAACGCATGGGATTGTGGTAGTGTCTTGAGATGGATAGAAGCTGGTTAGCAGACAGGAAGCAAAAGTTGGAATAAATGGACCTTTTTCAGATTGGCAAGCAATGAGTAGTGTTATATTACGTGATTGTAATACATCGTTACTCTTTTGCTTACTTCCAGAATGGTCTGATTGTTGTAGTTCTATGAAACTATCAGTCTTCAGATTAAGGAAATAACGTTTAATGAATAACGAATATAAATATCAATGAGTTTTTGCACTCTTCTACAAGTATAACTGATGATTAAGTAAATTAGAAGAAGTATAAATAATGCTTAACTACACGTGCCAACTATTGGATTTGGATTTTGTTTATTGTCACTTGTACCAAGATACAGTGAAAAATATTTTTCTGCGAGCAGCTCAACAGATCATTAAGTACATGAGAAGAAAAGGAAATCAAAGAAAATACATAATAGGACAACACAAGGTACGCAATGTAACTACATAACACCGGCATCGGGTGAAGCATACAGGGGTGTAGTGTTAATCAGGTCAGTTCATAAGAGGGTCGTTTAGGAGTCTTGTAACAGCGGGGAAGAAGCTGTTTTTGAGCCTGTTCGTGCATGTTCTCAGACTTCTGTATCTCCTGCCCGATGGAAGAAGTTGGAAGAGTGAGTAAGCCGGGTGGGAGGGATCTTTGATTATGCTGCCCACTTTCCCCAGGCAGCGGGAGGTATAGATGGAGTCAATGGATGGGAGGCAGATTTGTGTGATGGACTGGGCTGTGTTAACGACCCCCTGAAGTTTCTTGCGTTCTTGGGCCGAGCAGTTGCCGTACCAGGCTGTGATGCAGCCAGATGCTTTCTATGGTGCATCTGTAAAAGTTGGTAAGTGTTAATGTGGACATGCTGAATTTTCTTAGTTTCCTGAGGGAGTATAGGCGCTGTCGTGCTTTCTCTCTAACTATATCTCTCTAACACTCTGCTATCTAGTCATTCCTGATATGAAGAGGCGGGAATATCCTCTGAGTTCAGTTTATATACATGGATCTGGTGCTGCCATCTAGTGGTTGTCTAGCACTATGATACAGTTCTTAACCCTTTACATACCAGCAGATATACTGATCACTACAAGTAGTGGGGTATCGCAGGGATCTGTGCTAGGACCTGCACTGTTCACATTATATGGGTGCGATCTTCCGGCCACGCTGTGTGGAAAACCAGATCACCATGGCGCAGAGTGACCTTTGAAAGCTGGGAGATCCCACTCCCAGGATCTATTCGGCTTGCAACGCCTCGCGAGATTCAGTGTAACCTCGCAAGACGTTGCAAGAGAAATCCTGCCCACAATGGGCGGGATCACTTTTTAGTAAATCTGCATATTGGAGCGAGGTAGTGAGCCTTACTCTAATGTGCAGATTCCCGAGGTACCTGAAGCTTTGGGATTAAGTCCCTTTGCCTCGGGGACCTCAGGCGAGCGTCGTTTGGCACTGGTCCCCACTAACGGGGACCAGATGGAACGGCACTCGTGGGGGTCTCCAAGGGGATTGGAGGCCCCCAGCTGCATGTCCTTTTGGGTAGGGTGGTGCCCTGGCACTGCTGGTGACCCTGGGTAGCCTGGCAGTGCCAGCCTGGCAGTCTGAGGCTGTGACCCCGGGTTCTAATTTCTCCTACTAATGGAAACATGGGGTGCGATTCTCCCCAAATATCTCTAAGTTGATTTGTTTTTCTGGGAGTTTCCCATTGGCTCTGCTGGTGAGTTCCCCACCGCTATCTATTCAATGACACAGTTACATTTGTGGGTCTTGGGGAGTTTCTCACCGATTTAGGGCAGGATTCTCTGTTTCTGAGACTAAGGGCGTGATCTTCGGCCTCGTTACACTCGCGCTCAAGCGTAATGAGGCTGGTCAATAATGGCAGAGGCCAAAAACGGGAACCGCTCAGGCGGCAAACAGTTTGCGATGCAACCGGCCTGCACCAGTAGGCAAATTCAGAATCTCGCCGCAGTGTGGCGCCCCATTTCCATACCATTAACGAGAGCCACCCGTCATCCAACGGCCTCCTGTCATTCACCGGCCTTCCCAGCAAGTGCTGATGCTGGGGCCGATTAGTACTCCTTTTTAAAAATGTGAACCTGACGGAAGACTTTCTGTGGGGAGACGAGGAAGTGAGTAGCCTTCTCTGCTCACAGGCAAAGAGCCCGGAGGCGCTACGTTTGCCACTGCAGTGCTCGGCGGGAGGTGGAGGATCCTCTGCAGGGGTGGGCCACCATGGGAGGGTGAGGGGAGGTGCTGTTGTGGTAACTGGGGGGGTGGTCAATTGCTCACTGCCCCACCATGCCAACCCCTGGATCCCAACTCCATTCCGGGGGGAGCCCCTGTCCATGCCGCCTGGCACACCAGCCACCCATAACCGCCAGCGACTGCTGAGGCCTCTGGCTATGCGGCTGAAGGCAATCGCTAATGGGGAACTGGCAATTGTGGTTAAGTGAGCTCTTGACACATACCAAGTTCATTCCCATGGGCAGCGGGCCATGTAACATGTGAGAGTCATTGCCTGGCATTCCGATTGCACCACATAGGCAGCAGCCAATATCCGATGGGATGGGACACAGCTCCTGGGACACGATCACGGCCGGAATGTGGGTGGGTGCCATGGGGAGGAGGGGTTGCCTGGAGAGATAGATAAAGGGTCCGGGGGTCAGCCTGCATTGTGGAAGAAACTGACAGAGGCATCATAATATTTGTGCAAAAAGTTGTTTAATGTGCTGTGCAACACCCCCATTCCCGATAGTGCCGCTCCCCCAACCCTAACCCGGCCCCAACCCCATCCCCTTCCCAACCCCTGCCTAATGTGTTTTGCCAGGATGCACATCTCGGGTGGAGGCAGCCAGCAGCTTACCTCATCCCGTGGCTTTCGATGCCCCTGGAAGGCGTCCTCTGGGGACTCGGGATGGAGGGCCCCAGCTCACTTGTTGATGGAATATGCACAGCCATGCCGCCCTGTGTCGTGTGCCGACCCCGAGACGCGGCCTCATCAGGGGGGTAGAACTTGGAGTGCTGGTGGCCACCATTGCTGCCCCATGGGACAGGCCCAGGTTGGCACTCAGCGCCCCCTCCTCCCGGTTGGTGCCCAGAGGGCCCTGGGGTTCACCTTGGGATGGTGGGGCAGCTGGTTCGAGCCCCGGTTACCCCTGCATGATCTGGCTCTGCCAGCACTGGGGGTTCCCCATAATCCGCACCATCATGTCGACGCCCTCGGCGATGCTCCTCAGTGACTGGGATACATCCCCCAGTGACTGGGCCATGCTCTGCAGTGCCTCAGCCATGCCCAGCTGCGACTGGCACAAGCTCCGCAGTGTCTCGGCCATCCCCATCTGAGAGCGGGACATGTCCCGCAGAACCCCATCAAGGTCGGCCTGGTCCTGGGTGACATCCCTCAGTGAGGCAAACATACTGCCGAGACCCTCAGCCATGTCACGCCTTGGACACCTTCACTTATGGTGCCAATGCACTCCACTGGCTGCCTTGTAGCTCACCCTCCAAGACCCTTGGGGGAACCGGCATCCCTCCTGGCCTCCACCGCGTCCAGGAGCCTCCCAGGTCTGCACCTTGCATCTTGGGGCCGGTCTCCTCGGTGCCATTGATGTGAGCTGGCTGGGGTTGGCTGAGCAAGTGCAGCCTAAGTGCTGGTTGACATTGTTAGCGGGGGGCTGATGATTGCGGTCCCGGGGAATCAGCTGGTGAGCTGACATTCGGGGTGGGAAGCCCGTGAGGACTCGTTAAGTGGACCAATTAAAGTTGAATGGCATTGCCGGCCTCGCTGGGCCGAGGGCCGGGAAACTCACGGCAATTCCCGCTCGCTACAGCACTTGGAAATCTTTAAGGAAGATCGCACCCGTAGTCTGATAATTTAGCAACTGTACAGGAGTTGAGAGAGATGGTGGTAGTGGTGAGGTAGACATGAGTGTTGTCAGTGTACATGTGAAAATCAACATTTTGTTTTCAGATGATGTTGAGTGGGAAACCTGCAGGCGAGAAAAGGGGGGCAAGGAGTGATCCTTGAGGGAAACCAGAGGTAACTGTGCAGGAGCCAGGGAGAGAAGCCATTGCAGGTGATTGGACAAATAGCTGAAGAGAAAATAATTTCAGGGCCATAGGAAAAGGATGGGAGTGGAACAGCTGAGTTGTACTTGCAGAGATTCAACATGGACGTGACTGAATTTTTTTCCTCTGGGCTGCAACTATTTGCATAGGATGTCATCTGTGGCTTTGATAAGATCTATTTCAGTATTATGGCAGGGGTGAAAACCTGACCAGAGTTGTCCAGGGAAGTTGTGGCAGGCACAAGTAAGGCTGGGAATGGAGGTATGCTGTCACTTTCCTTGCCAATTCCCAGAACGCCTGTCTTCACTTTCCCCTGAGCTACACAGTCTGCTCGTCTAAAATTGCATAATTTTAGTTATCTGTTAGTGTGAAATTGGAATTTCTGTCAACAACACATCCTCTCTCCTGTTTAAACTAAATTACTCGATGTTGTGTTATGTACTCTGGGATAACACAGGCTGCAACTGAATGCAGCTTTAACCAAACGATACTCCAGACCTTGAAGTTAGTTCAATCTGATTTATTGACCCAGTAGCACAGTTCTCTATGAGTTCGACTCTCTGCTAACCTAAGTGTGGTTACTCTGTCTGACTGAACCAGACTAGCTCTTAGCCACATGCTGGAGGTGTGATACTGCACATACACCCTGATTCACTCTGTAGATCATCAGTGAAAAGAGGCGGAGTGTGAATGCCTCATGCCTTTTATAGTGAGATACCACCCCTGAGTGTCCTTCCTGCTCATTGGTCATGTCCTGTTCTCTGTGTCCATTTGCTGCCTGTCTGTGTCTGTCTGTATATCATATCTGCATGTCTACTTATCATGACACTCGATAATTCAAATTTTCCAAGTTATTAAAAACTTTGAAACAACAGACTGTATTTGCAAAATAGTCAGATCACAAAGCAATGCCTTATGCTTTTCCAAAATCAAAATACGTCGGAAGTGGGAAATCGGAAATAAAAACAGGAAATACTGGTAGGTCTGGCAATGAAACAGAGTCATTCTGATAAACGTTTGCAGTCTGAAACGGTAACTCTGTTTCTCTCTCCACACAAGCTGCCTGAGCTGCTTTTCTACTATATTGTTGATAATGGACTGATTTTTAATCCTGTAGATTCATCCTTCAAGGGTTGTTTTGATCAAGTACAATAAATCTTTAGTGCAGCACTGCACAACACAACAAGCATTCCTTCAAAAACTAGCTTCTAGCAGCCTGAAGTTTAAAGAGTTACCAGATGAAGCATTATTACAATTGAGAAGGAGGAGGAAATGGAGAGGGTAGAAGAAAATGATGACAGCTTTGAGCAGGCCCTAAGTGAACACCATGGGCGGGATTGTTCGTTGCCGAGTCTAAGTGCTGACACCAAAGGAGAATACGTCAACTTTTACATCAGAAAAATCAGTGCCACCCCTGCACCGATTCTGCTACCGGTCAGAGGCTAGCACTGCCGCCGTGTGGGACACTATCGAAACCCACGGGAATCGCCGAGTCCATGATGGACACTCGCAGGGCTGATAAGCTGTAGCTGCGTCTAAACGATGCTCCCCCCCCCCCCCCCCCCACACACACACACTAATTGGGGCCAAAAAGATAGGACAGGTTGTGCTCAAGCACCCATACAGCTGATGGGTTGGCTGGGGCCAGAGGGCACCCAGGGGTGCCCCAGGGGGGTCACCGATACGGCCACGGCACCAAGTTTAAATCAGACTGTAAGCGGCATGCACAACTGCATGGCTGCCTTGCTGGCTGCGGTAATGGTGATGCATACCCATCCTCTCCGACCCCACAGCCCAACTCCTGGCCACCCCCCACTACTCCCCTCAGCCCTGGCAGAAGCCCCCGGCCAACGGCATGACTGTCGTTGAAGTATGGTGGTGCTGGGCCCTGTCCGTGTGTCCTCGCTCTCTTTCTCAGCAGCCACCACGCCAGGCACACGATATTTGAGAGCACACGTCGACCGCTCCGTTGTGAATCTGGCCCGTCGGGAGCAGAGAATCGCGGGTGGGACCACTTGTGATATGCGAATGGTGTTTCAACTACACATGGCGAGCGGTGCATTGACGCCGTTTTCCGGAAGGCAGAGCATCGCTATTCCCCGTCAAACCGGCGGCTTCAGCGATTTCGGTGTCTGGGATCTATTCTCCGCCCGATTGCACGCCCTGATTTCGGCGTTGCTAACGGAGAATCCTGCCCCATGTACTTCACATTAGTTAATTGCACAAATATCCAAACATTTCATCTGCCTGACCCTTCAAGCACACCCTGTCCCGGCTGTGACAGATCTGCAGATTGCACATTGGATCTATTAGCCATCTTAGAACCCATCCCACTGGAGTGGAAGTGAGTCCCCTTTGATTTTGAGGGACTACCAGAGTAGAAGTAATAGGCAGGATTTTCTAGTCCTGCTATCGGCTGGCATCTTTGTCAGCAGGATGGGAAAATTTGGAGAGCCGTTAAAAGTCATCAACTCTTCTAATTGCCCTGTCCCACCTGCGACAGTGCTGACCAGTGACAGGGTTGGAAATCCCGGCCAGTCCAATTAAACTAATCAAAACCACCTGATAGAATAGCAGGTGAGCCAATTATTAAAGATGTTTCATCTGAATTAAAATAAAGTAATGTAATTGACCTCAGAGTTCATTCTTTCCGGCGAGAGAAAGGTCAACAGAGGTAGTTTGGAAAAAGGTACAATAGTGCAGGTGGGCAAAATAATTGTGCTCTGACATGCATACCATAGAATTAAGAGAAACAGTCAATTCTAATCCCACCCATTTTACTTCACTGTGTATGATGTCTCAGCCAGCTTAATCATTCTGTAGGAGGTGCAAACTTGTTTAACAGCTGCTCTTGGCTGTATGATGGTGCAGGCTCCATCTGCTCCCATTGTGCAGTATGAAATGAGAACTCCTCTACTACAACGATTGTCTTCTCTACTGCCTGCATGAATCAAACCTTTCAGAAAATTAATTTTGTGTGAAAATGTGGGTGCTTTCAAACCATTTAAAATACTCTGTGGTGCTCATTTTCTGATTCCCAACATTCTTTACTGATCCCTGTGTGTGTTGGGTTGAACAGTAGCATAGTGATTAGCACAGTTGCTTCACAGCTCCAGGGTCCCAGGTTCGATTCCCGGCTGGGTCACTTACTGTGTGGAGCCTGCATGTTCTCCCCGTGTGTGCGTGGGATTCCTCCTGGTGCTCTGGTTTCCTCCCACAGTTCAAAGATGTGCAGGTTAGGTGGATTGGCCATGCTAAATTACCCTGAGTGTCCAAAAGGTTAATTGGGGTTACTGGGTTAAGGGGATGGGGAGGGGATGGGGTGGCGGAGTTGTATTCTTGAGTGAGGTGCTCTTTCCAAGGGCTGGTGCAGACTCGATAGCCCGAATGGCCTCCTTCTGCACTGTAAATTCTATGATTCTATGAACAGTGGTTGAGGTATGGCTATCCAACAGCAAAGGCCTTATTAGATAAATAACTTGCATTTATATTCAATTTTTCATGAGCAAGGCGATATGTTATAATGTAGGGAAACACAGCGACCAATTTACACACAGCACGGTCTCACATACAAAAAGGAGACAATTGATCAGTTAATCTGTTTTGGGGATATTGCTTGTGGTTCAATGGCCAGGATGCCAGGCAGCCTCCCTTGGTCTTCCTTCAACAGGACATATATATATATATATATATATATATATATATATATATATATATTCTTTCATGTCAATTAGAGAGGAGTGAACAGTTTAATGTCTCACCCACAAGTCAGTGTAGCACGCCCTCAGAATCCTACTTGAACCCACACTGAGGCAGGAGTACTGCGAGTGAGCCAAAGCTCTCCTCATATTTCCAGAGTGTATTGCTTTAAGAAATATGCAGATTTACTACACCTATGGATGCTATTATCTTTTTCATTGCAATCTATTGTTGTCCCTCCATTGAGAATAAAGAGCAGGAGAAACACAGAATTGCTCGTTCCGTCAAAACAAATGAGTGATCACAATCCTTAGATGGGAGAGCAGGAAATTATGATATTGCTTGTGAATCTTGCTGGATATAGAGAACTGAGCTATGAGGACGTATCGCAGGAGCAAGAGGTATTTGATCTTGAAAAGATGTTTTAGATAAATTAGGAGGAAATTTTTTCCTGTAAAATGTTATCAAATAAAACCCCTCTGAACTTGTAAATAAAAATAAAAATGAAAAAAACAATTAAATGAATAAAATAAATGAATAAAATGAATAAAAACCGCCCGAAGGTATACGGATTATGTACATTATAGAACAGATAAATCTGAAACATTACTTCAAATTAAAATGAGGCAGTAGCATAAGGAGGTTCCCGGACATGCGAGCAAATTTAGGGTTGATGTCAGAAAAGTCTTCCAAACGCAGAGTGATCGTCGCGTGGAATGACATTTTGGGAAGGCTATGTAATTCCAGGGTAATTGAGGAAAGAATTCTGGAATTAGTTCAGAACATAGATACCAATCAATGAGGCATTGGCTTGTTCTAGATATTTTTGAAGCTTTTGTCACTTTGATAAAATAAAGCTTCCATTGAGACAGTCCCCAATAACAATTGGCTTTGTGTGTTTAGTAAATGGAGTGCAGCATGTCATAGGACAACATTGTTCCTCGATGTTGAAAAGTTGTCACCAAACAGAAAGCAAGATTCTGCTATGTTTCGCATCAGTTGAGAAAACATGATATTATTCGTAACTGATTATTCGTAACATATCTCGGTTTATTCATGAATTATTTACAAAATCAAGGAATATTCCAGTCGGAACCCTGTGGAAGTCCTGACCAGCTGATGTACATGGGAATTTCCCAGAAAGTTTCAACTTCTTTTGGGCAGTTCCCCTGCTCCCTCAGCGAGGAACTTGCGAATATCTCTGACTCTGAGTTAGCATCGGGGTCTTTGAACAGTTCTGATGCCCAGGGACTAGACAGATTAAAACCTGTGTGGGCAACTATTCATACTGATCCCCCCGACTAACTGCCAGTGACCCGACAGCCCAACCAACCCCCGACCACCCGGCTACCTCCCTAACTAGAGCCGACCCCCCAACTACCCTCCTAACCTGACCAGATCATCCTTCCTGACCAACCCCCAACCCAACCTGACTACCCACTGATCTGACCTGACTACCCACCAACTCAACCCAACTACGCTCCTAACTCAACCCTAATGCCCCCTTTATATGTTCCAACTACCCTCCCAACCCAAACCGATCCGACTACCGACCCGACCACTTGAATATACCCCAGGGTTGTCTACGATCTCACCCATATATCATCTCACACATGCACCACGTTTCCCACTTTACCCACCTGCCATATCCCCCACTTGCTACCTCACCCACCAACCATATCACCCACCTAACTCGCCCATCTACCCTCTAGCCATTTTCCACCCTCCCTATCCACCCACACACTTACCTCACCCACTCTTCCACCTTAGCTATTCGCTCATTCATCCATTCACTAACATTCAAATGGGTTCTTTAAACATACCATATGGCAGCTGGTGCTGCAAAAAGGGGGTCTCTCTAGTCTTCCAACCCCCAACTCTATTCCGCTACAATGGAACGCTTGTTCTGCATTTCTGGAAAAGCTACTCTCAGATGGTCCCAGAAGGATTGTGGAGCAGCACTGAATTTGAGGAATGTTGAGGCGGAGTGCCAATCCAACGATGATTGTCACTCCTCGGATGATCTGGGCCAATATTGGAAAGATGTTGCCTAGACCAATACAGTGCGAGTTGCTTGGGAACTGGCTATGAGGAGTTAATTAAACACAGCAGCTTCGAATTATTCTTTTAAGAAAGAAATAAGTGGTATTGGTCTTGAGTGTAAACTGAACATAACCTTCGAAAAAAATAAGCTAACCATTTGCTTATGGAACCTAATTATCGGTTTGTGTCAAACCAAGACTGGCCGAACTTCCAAACACACCAAATATTTTGGTTTCTTATCATTATAATGGCTGATCATACCAAGGTGGGTGCCATTGAAAATCTAGCCTGGAAGCCGATGTCTACAATTAGCCAACTGCACCCCAATGTGGGTGGCACGTATCATTGTGGCAATGGCACTAAAGATGAGGCTTTCTTTAAATGCCAATGCCCCCTTCACCTTGTCCTGTGGCCCATGCCTCACATCTAGTTTTCATCCACACATACCAGGCCCGGTCCAATAATGCAGCCCTAGCCTTGGGACAGACATATGCACAGCACGAGTAAAATGTACCGAAAGGTTGACCTCACATTATCTGTGGATCATGTGTTAAGCCTGTGAAACACCAGTATCTGTGGCTTGGAATATATTATCAGTTATATAGGGCTGAATTTTATGGTGCCTCAGGTGTTGTTAGGGAGGGTTGTGTGTAATACTGGGTGCCATGCCATGGGCACCATTCATGGCTACCTATCTGCCAGCCCCCAGTCCTGCTGTAATTTTACCAGTGGTGGGGCTGGGCATTAGTGGACCACCTGCCATGGGAGAAATGAAGCACTTAAGTGCCCAATTAATGGCCACTCAGGGGACTCCTCCCACAGCTGCTTGAATTTTACCTGTGGCAGAGGGAGGTCAGTGCCAAGTGTCCAACCTGTTTCACTGAGTGGGCTGGTGGCTGGTAAAGAGTGAGATGTCTACTTTACAGTCCCTCCTGTACACATCAGTGCCTTTCCCGAAGGTCATCCACATCCCATGTTTCCCAATCATCTTGACCCCTACACCAGGGCTTGCCAGCCTGGCCCCGTCAAGACCCTAGAATCACCTTTGTTCCAGGCTCCATCAGGGACTGCCTGCAGTCCCAGATGTGGCCACTAGTCCCAGCAGGGCAGATGTCCCACCTGAAACCAACACTAGAGAAAATCTTCCAAACTGAGGTAGGCTTGTGCTTGATATTTACACCAGGGAGTGGATGGAAGTGGAGAGGGAACTCCACCCGCAGTGTAAAATTCAGCTCATAATTTCTTTGAAACCAAAGGTTTGCTTTCGAATCTGTCAAAACAAGGAATGCCAATCTGAACTGAAAGAATGAATGAAGAATGCTCTTTTAAGAGAATTGACAGTTGTGTCAAATATATAAATCAGGCATTGTCAAACTCGGGGGCACGACTCGCGGGCGGGTGTTGGGAGGGTCGCGGAGCTGTCCGTCGCGGCGTTCCCGATCGCGCAAATTTGCACACAGCAGCAGGCTGTTAATAACGCCGGCTGCAAGCGACCTTCAAAATGGCCGCGAACATGTAAAACAAATGCGGCCGCACTGCGCATGCGTGCCCCATCATTGGCGCGCATGCGCAAAACTATGCGCATGCACTCCGGTGATCGGGCACGCATGCGCAGTGCGGACGCTTGATTTTTAAACGGTCGCAGCTTTTTGTTTTACAAGTTCGGGCGGTTTTTATTCATTTTATTCATTTATTTTATTCATTTAATTGTTTTTTTCATTTTTATTTTTATTTACAAGTTCGGGGGGGTTTTATTTGATAATATTTTACAGGAAAAAACTTTGGACACTTGGAGACTCCATACTTTCCGACACCGGAACGCTTCACCTTCATCCAACAAATTCCATTGGAGGAGCGTGTACGAGGGCCAAAGGGACCCAAAACCATTTCCTCCATTTTTGTCAGCCGCAAACAAGGTAAGAGAAAGTGGTGGGTCACACAGGTCGGCCGGCATGGGTTGCAAAGGTCGGCCGAGTTGGCTGGTTGGTAAAAATGGGCCCCCAGAAAAAAGGTTTGACGAACACTGATATAAATAGCTCTAAAGTTAATAATCTGAGATAAGCGATAATTTTGATTGTAATTAAAATATCCGAAAAACAGCCAACTAGGACATAGTGGTTGAAATACTCATGTGAAATGTAACATTTAGCAGGAGCTAGGAAAGCAACGGCTACAAGACAACAGGCTCTATTGAAAAGTTTGTCCTGGAGCTCTTTGGGCCTGAATTCTGATGAGCGGGAGATGTGGCGTGAAGGCCACCCCGGGCAAATCTGCTGGTGAGGAGGGTAGGTGGGGAGGATCTGTAAAACTCAGCCCACAAAGATCAGTAGGATTTCACAAATCAGTGTCTGCCCAGTAATCCAGCAAATGCAGGGGCAATTGTAGGATAAAGGTGGCTTGAGAAAAAAGATGAACAAGTAATTGGAGATTCAGAAATTAAAGTTGCCATTTGTAACTTTAAAATTGCAAGTTTATTATGGCATCCAACCCACATCCATTCCACAGCATCAAGAAATCCATTATATTACAGCTATTAAGAACAATTCAATAATATAATCTCTTTGCATCTTTTTCTGCAACGTATGTTCTCACTCTATTTCTCACACATCTTTCAGGAATGGTTATGTCTTCTGGTTTTTCTTTTCTCATATATAATACAATTGCTTTTCCAGGGAAAGAAACCTTTGTGTTTGTATGTATGTATGTGTGTGTGTGTGCTTATCAAACTCATGCTGCAAAGTTTATTGTCCATTTATTAAATATACAATCATGGCGTCACTGGTTTCCTCATGTCTCTGTCCACCTTCAGCAATTTGGCTGCATGTGGTGTATCATGTCCCTCTGGTGCATTCTTAATGATTCACATGAAAAGCTGATAATAAAAGGGAGATTAAACAACAGCTGAGCCAAGGTGCTATGAAATACTATCTTCAAAGTGTTATTGATCTCAATTCATATCAATCAAAAATGATGTGTTTGATCAAGCAAAACACGGGCTTGATTCTCCAAAATGGAGACATGTGTTCGCGCCGTCGTGAACGCCCTCGCATTTCACGACTACGCGAAACGGGCGCGGGGACAACCGATTCTGGCCCCCACCGGGGCCCTCACGCCGCTCCAGCCTCCCTTCCCGGTGCCAAATGAGTGCCGCGCCAACCCGCGCAAGTGCGGGGGACTTCAACGCTCTGGCCCCGACGCAACATGGCGTGGGGGTTCTGGGGCCGGAAGCGGAACAAAGTAGGCCCGGGGGGTGTGGTGGGAGGGGGGGAGAGGCCGGCCCGCCGATTGGTGAGCCCCGATTGCGGGCCAGACCCCATTGGAGGCCCCCCCCGGTGAAGGAGTGGTTCTCTGCCCCCCCCGCACCCCCTTCCCACAGGCCGCCCCCTGACCCTTCGCGCAGAGTTCCCACCGGCAGCGACCAGGGGTGAACGGCGCCGGCGGAACACTGCCGTTTCAGCGTGGCGGCCCGGTCGCAGACAGCGGCCCGCGACTGGCACCACGCCAAACGCGGCGGCACAAATGGCGCCGATTCTCCGCACCGCGGAGAATCGTGCAGCGGCGTTGGGGCGTCGTCGCGGTTGTGGCGATTTTCCGGCCCGGCTCGGAGAATCGCACCCCACGTCTTTCAATGTAAGGGTCTCCGGGGGGAAGGCGTGAATCCCACCCTGCCGCTCTGATGCCGTCACTCCGATACTCAACCCGCGTAAAAGCCCGCCGACGGGAATTGCGCCGCATGTCTCACAGAATTGCGAGAATCGGTGCGACGTACTAGTCCCTGGGCCTGCTGCAAATCTCCAGCCCGGATGGGCGGACATCCCGTGGACGGGACCGCAGGTCACACCAGCGTAAATCAAAGTACATTTTTAACGCGTCAACCAGTCGTGTTGGCTGACGCCGCCGAACGAGGAGGTAGGGGCGGCCTGGGGGGGCCATCACAGAAGAGACAGCACGGCCATGGCTGGGGGGGGGGGGGGGGGGGGGGGGGGGTGGGGGCTGCGGTTGTTGGTGGTGGATGCCCCCCGGGGGGGGGGGGGGGGTTGCATGGCGGTGTCGATCTCTGTGCTGAGAGGGGGTGGGGGGAGTGCCGGGGAGGGAATCGGGAGTGCCGGGCTGGGGAGTGCCAGGGTTTGAGGGGGGGGGTTGTTTGCCTGGCTAGGTGCCAGCTTTCAACAGTGGCTACCATGCACCCGTGGCACCTGGCTTCGGAGGGGGTTATGTATACTGATGGTATGTCGTCTGCCCCCACCCCCTGCAGACCATTATGTTTGGCCATCACCCAGCGATGTTGGCCGCCGTGCCGGGGGCCGCTGTCCCTATGGTAGCCGGAGCAGGGACGTGCCAGGGAGGCGCGGAGGCTGCTGCAGAGGAGCAGGTGGCAGCCGCCCAGGCTGGAGGGCTGCCCGCCCAACAGGACAAGTAGGAGGAGGAGGAAGAGGAGGAGGTGGCGGTGGAGGTAGACGACCCATGGTACAGAGGCGATCGATGGGGTGCATGTCTCCACCAGCTGATAACAGGACCGTGTTCACGAACAGGAAGGGGGCCTACTCCATGAACATTCAGGTGATCTGTGACCACCGGATGAAGATCCTGCACATCTGCGTCCATTACCCGGGCAGTGTGCATGACTCATTTATCGTGGCACAATCGTTCAACCCCGCCATGTTCGAAGGACACCCCTCTCCCGGCTGCGGGGCTGGTTGCTGGGCGACAGGGGTTACCCATTGCAGTCGTGGCTGATGATGCCTATACTGAGGCCACGGGCTGACGCGGAGACGCGCTACAATGATGCCCATGCAGCAACCAGGGGTGTGGTCGAGAGGTGCTTTGGGCTGCTGAAGATGCGCTTCAGGTGCCTGGACCGCTCTCGAGAGGCCCTCCAGTACCCGTCGGATAGGGTCGACCGCATCGTTGTTGTCTGCTGCGTCCTGCACAAGAAAGCCCAGTAGAGGGGCGACGTGCTGGAGGCGGGGGGGGGGGGGGGGGGGAACAGGACGAAGGGCAGGCCTACCCAGATGAGGAGGATGTGGGGGGGGGGGGGGAACAGGACGAAGGGCAGGCCTACCCAGATGAGGAGGATGTGGAGGGGGGGGCAATGTACGGGACATACGGGCTGGACTGGGACGGGAGGCTACCCACCGATACTGGCTGGGCCAGCGGGCACAGGAGGAGTTGATAGCCGCACGGTTCACATACTAGGGGGGTGGGGGATTGGCTGAGCATGGGCACGGACAGCACAGTACGGCACCACCCGCACCCCGCCCACCACCCTCACCCCTCGTCCCCGCCCACCACCAACCACCCTCACCCCCGCCCACCACCAACCACGCTCACCCCGCCCACCACCGCATCACCCGCATGCACACCACCTCTCCATTGCACATCCACCTGCGGCACAATGGGCAGGGCTCACACGGTCGCCAGTGGAAGCGGGTCTATTGCATGCCATGGAGGATGATAACCAGCCGCTCTGCAATGAGCTCTGGGCTCTACATCGTTAGACAATGTCTGACTCATGGCCACAGTAACACCCTCCACGTGGGGGGTCCCTGCATATGGCCTGGACACTGCAGCGCACGGACCCGTCGTCTGCCCGGCGGCAGGATGGTGGGGGCGACCCGGGGGGGGGGGGGGGGGGGGGGGGGGGGGCACACTCACCTGAGCTCGATGTCCTACCATCCCTCACACACACACTGGCACTCACCTCACACACCAGTCCTGCATGAATCGGACAGAGCACAGAGGCAGCCTCTGTTGGTGTAAGAGTGACTTTAATGACAAACAGTTCACATACGTGCTCTAGCCCCTATAACTAGTCTGTGCCCTGCACCCGTGCCAACTTACTCAGTGTCTAATTTTCTGGCCTTACGGGCCTTATGACTACATCTAGGTAGTTCCACAGACGGTACAGCAGGAGACGGCTACCTGCCCTGTGACTAGGGTCCCCTTCGGCGACCGTTTCCTGGGGCAGCCCGGCTTGGATGGGCCAGGCTGCGCCTCGGCCGACCGGGATGGTGGGCTGCCAGCCTGTTCTGCCCATTGCCCACCAGATGCACCTGGGAGGGAAGGGGGAGTCTGAGGTGTCGCGGTGTTCCGGGACCTCCTCTACAGGAGGGCACGGAATGGGCCCCAGCACCTCCTCCTCCCTCGGGGTGCCCGATGGCCACTGGGGCTCTGCGTGGGTCAGGGATGCGAATGGATCTAGCACCCTCGGCACCCTCTGCACTCTCAGCACCTGGCGCTGCCAGTCCTGGAGGCCTGCCCTGGTATCGACAAGGGTCTGCAAGTTTGCAACCATGGAGCTCGGAGTTGGCCACCCCTGTCTGTGTCTGGGCAACGCCGACCAGCACCAGGGCAATGGCGCCGATGCCCTCAGCGATGGCCTGCTGAGTCTGGGCCATGTCCTGTTGGGAGCAGGCCACGGCGTTGAGTGCTGCTGCGATCTGCAGCTGGCTCTTGCTGCGAGATTCGCAGATGCAAAGCTGGAGATGCTGCTGGATGCTGTGGACGAGAGGTGGGATACCTGTTACCTGGGGTGCTAAGGTGACTCCCACCAGCAGATGTCAACTGAGCCTAGGTGCAGGTGACAGAGGCCGTGAGCACCCTGGGCCCTGCCGCCACGACTGGGCGGAAAAAGCTGCACGACCTCCTCAGGGTGGCCAGGGTAAGTCACCACCACCACTGTACACCTGGCACCAACCCCCATCCCACACCCCCCACGCCCCACACCCATCACCCCCCCCCCCATTCAGGCCCCCACCTCCCCGCATGTGTACCGTAGGCAGTGCTGGATAATCCGGCAAGCCAGCCAGGGTGAGTCACCATCACCACCGTGCCCCTGGCGCAAACCCCCATCCCACACACTTGTAGCCCGCCCCTCCCACCTAGAGGGCGACCAAATCCCACCCGCTGGCTGTCCGCTCGCACCCCACCCTTCACCACATGCCAACACCCATATTGCCTGAGACCTTGAGGGTCCAGCATACTGAGGACATCCTGCAGGATAGCTGCCGGAGCTGCCTCTGTCTCCGTAGCTTCATGAGAGGTGTGCTGCCACTGTTGGAAGGGATGAGGACTTATTGTCTATAGAGCAGTGCCCTGAGAGAAGCCCACTGATGCTCCAGACAGCTGCTCCTCCGCACTCTCAGGCACACTTTCTTAATTGTACAAATTAAAGGATAAAAAAATAGAAGGCATTCATTATTTGAGCACATATAGTGACTTGAACTTGGTGAGGAGCTAAACATGTGTAATGTTCCATTTTGGCAATAAATTTACACTGAGTAAAGATTGATTTCTGGTCTCCTTCTTTATCAAATGGTTGTTAGATGTTTAACGCTCTTTGCCTCCCTGATCACATGAAGAATGGCTGCAGCCATCTTATGCCACTGTACCAAGCTATTGTTCCACAGAGCTCATGGAGAAAGTGATGGCATCAAGTTTAATGTGCTTCCATTGGGTGGTCTGCTGGAAATGACTCTTTTGAAGAATCACCAATCTTTATACAGAAGCCGCACCTTGTGCTACAGCTTCAGCATTTAATTCGGGTACACGGAGGGAGAATTCAGAATGTCCAAATTACCTAACAGCACGTCTTTCGGGACTTGTGGGAGGAAACCAGAGCACCCGGAGGAAATCCACGCAGACACAGGAAGAACGTGCAGACTCTGCACAGACAGTGACCCAAGCCGGGAATCGACCCTCGGACCCTGGCGCTGTGAAGCAACCGTGCTAACCACTGTGCTACAGTGCTGCTCCATGGCCATGCTAAAATTGCCCCTTAGGTCAAGGGAGTGGCCCGGTAACTGATCAACACAGCGATAGCCAATTTCACTCACACTTGGAGGACTATGGGAGGAGCCAGCAATGTTCAACTTCAGATTGCTGCCTCTCAGCGCCAGGGACCTGGGTTCAAATCTGGCCTTGGGTGACTGTGTGGAGTTTGAACTTTCTCCCGTGTCTGCTTGGGTTTCCTCCGGGAGCTCCGGTTTCCTCCCACAGTCCAAAGAAGTGCAGGTTAGGTAAATGTAATTATAATAATAATCTCTATTGTCACAAGTAGGCTTACATTAACACTGCAATGAAGTTACTGTGAAAAGCCCCTAGTCGCCACATTCCAGCACCTATTCAGGTGGGAGAATTCAAAATGTCCAAATTACCTAACAGCACGTCTATTGGGACTTGTGGTAGGAAACCCACGCAGACACGGAGAACGAACAGACTGTGTCCCAAGCCGGGAATTGAACCTGGGACTCTGGCGCTGTGAAGCAACAGTGCTAACCACAGTGCTGCTGTGCTGCTCCATGGCCATGCTAAAATTGCCCCTTAGTGTCTAAAGATGCGTAGGTTAGGCGGGGTTATGGGGATAGACCAAGGGAGTGGGCCTACGTAGGGTGCTCATTCAGTGCATTAATGGGCCAAGTGGCCTCCTTCTGCACTGTAGGAATTCTATGGTTCTATGGCTTACCTACCTGCCTCCATTCCACCCAGCTCCATTCTTCCGCTATAGGCATCAGGGAGGCCATGTTGGGCTCGCCAAATCTGGTTCTGGATCTTTCCTGAGCGTTATGAGCTCTCTTCTCTTGCAAGAATATTGTTAGTCACCCAAACAGAGTCCTGCCAGGCCTTCTGCATGCAGCCAACTAGCACTGGCTGTGCAGAGCTCACCTCCGCCAGGCCAATGAGACTGATATGTATCTGACGGACACTCCTGATGCCTATATATCTCCATGAGCAGGGTTCACACCCTTTTCTCCAATCTCTTATGCACCTTCACCAGATACAAGGGCGACAGGGGACCACGGTAGTTAGCACTGTTACTTCACAGTGGCAGGGCCCCAGGTTCGATTCCCAGCTTTGTGGAGTCTGCACGTTCTCCCCATGTTTGCATGGGTTTCCTCCGGGTGCTACGGTTTCCTCCCACAAGTCCCGAAAGACGTGCTTGTTCAGTGAATTGGACATTCTGAATTTCCCCTCAGTGTACACGACAGGCGACTAGGGGCTTTTCACAGTAACTTCATTGCCGTGTTAATGTAAGCCTACTTGTGACAATAAAGATTATTATTATTATGAAAATGCCAGATCAATGGTATGCATTACACTCGCCTTTCGAGATCGCATCATGTCATTGAACCCTTTTCAGCACTACAACCAGGTATTAGGAGTAACCCCATGGCTGCTGACATCCTCTGTAACCTCTTGCTGCACCATACTGGTACCTCCCGATATCCTGGGGAACAGGACTTCAATCCGCTCCCTTAAAGCCTGGAGAAGTAAATCCAGAGAGGCATCCCTAAATTTGGGGCTACCCTTGTTCAAACTGTACCCATTTCTTCCACTTTTAGTGCTGCCGGGGCTCTGTCATTGCTTACTCGAGGACTGCTCAATTATTGGGAGGGATTTAATTGAGACCGGAAGAGAACGTGGCATGCAGGGTGACTGAAAAAGGCAGGAAATGAAATTTCCATTTCCAAATGGGGAGTTGAGATGCAGAGATAAAGTCACCAGTGCATTTGGGCTGTGTCAGACCTCACGCCGTCCTGTGGTGGTTTGTAAATGCAATGCATTTACATCCATGAACATTCATTTTTATAAAACTTTAAAAAGTTATCCTGGCTTCAAGATAAAGCTAGTGATGACTGAGAGTCTTATGATACCGGTTCAGATTTGTTGGCCTTATGCAGTTGTGTTTAAGGTCAGGGGTTTTCCTTGTTGAACTCTACGGCAGAAGGGAGGGAAGCAGGGGAATGGCAGCTTGCTTGGAGGCTTGGGACCGGCAAGGGAGATGGAGAAATTATGGGTTTTGAAGGTTTGGGGTTGTGAGCGTGATGGGATATAAGACGGATCGAAGAGAGGACAAGAGGGTGGGGCTGGGGGTAAGGAAGGGTGGAAGAGTAAAATGGCTGGCATCCTGGATGCAGTGGATGGTGTTGGGAACAGTCAGTAAAGGTAAGAAAATGAGTAGCTCATGCACAGACGAGAGGGCCAGCTGAGCCTGCAAGCTGAGCCATGTCCCACAGAGTGGCGAGCACAACACTGGACACTAATATGAACATTCAATGAAGAGTAAACAAAGAAACACAACATTGTTTCTTCCTCAATAGAGGACATGTCCCTAATTTCTCTGTAACTATTTATGTGTGCCATCCACGAGACATGCCAATACATTTTGCTCTCTGACTAAGCTAGTCTTAAAAATAAATGATGCACACATGAATAAAGTGAAGCCAATGTAATGTGCTACATTGACAAATTAAATTTAAATTTGAATAAAACACCCTTCGTGCTCTCAATAAGTCTTCTGTTAATGGCAATGAAGTTGGGCAGGAATGTTTTGGGCATGATGTTTGGTCAGGTGGCTCTTTTCTGGTTTAGCACACAGGACTAAATCGCTGGCTCTTAAAGCAAACCAAGGCAGGCCAGCAGCACGGTTCGATTCCTGTACTAGCCTCCCCGAACAGGTGCCAGAATGTGGCGACTAGGGGCTTTTCACAGTAACTTCATTAAAGCCTACTTGTGACAATAAGCAATTTTCATTTCATTTCATTCTAGCCAATCTGTAGCTGCAGTGTGGTAAACCACTGTTGTACTTATACTAGAGGATGTATGGTAGAACCTGCACTACAGGTTCGCCTGTGGCCCCTGCCTGCTGGCTCCGCCCAGGAGGTGGGGTATAAATGTGCGTGTCCTCCAGCTCGCAGCCATTTCACCAGCTGCTGTGGGAGGCCGCACATCTGATACCAATAAAGCCTCAGTTTGGATTCAACTTTCGTCTTTAGTCAAATTGATCGTGCCTCATGCAGCATTGTCAGTGATGGTGGGTCTCACCATGGAAAAGCTTCCCCCGTCACGGAATCCCACGTATGTCGCCGGCACTTTAAATTTTAATTCTAATTGTGTAGGAAACAGGAAAGAGTAAGAGAGCGGAAGCAGCTCCCTTTTCCAGTTCTGCCATTGGGAACATCGTGCCATTGTTAAAATTCCATCCATCCTCTGCTGCTGCCTGGCTTTTAAAGTTGGCGCCAGCAATTTTACCTCGGGAATTCCTCTCCACCCTGGCCCATCTCCCTCTCCTGCTTATCTTTTCCTAGTTGACTGGTCCTGATAATATTGCACGTCAGAATCGGCCAGCCTTGCCTTACAGCTTCAGCGGGAGGTGTTTCTGCCTCCAGGCAAAATTCTAGTCAGCGTATAACCCATTAACTGTTGGGAAAGAGGTATCCCATGCTCAAAAAGGGTTTAAATTGCCTTTTAAACTGTCACAACTGGCTTCCATCCAGACCCACAGAGACCCATAGGCTGCCCCTGAGAAAGCTGTAAGTGACCAGAATCCCAGCCTGCTCACAGCAGAACCCACCTCTAACAGGCTGGGGAAATTCTGCCCACTATTTTAATGGCATTTTTATGGCACTTTTATGTTGCACTGTATTTTCCTCCCTTGGTGCCTGTGGCCTTTCTCTCTAAATCTTCGTATAAAAGAGATGTGTCGAGTTGCTCGAAGGCAGGAGATTTAAAGGCCACCTGTGAAGAATTCTATACTAACTTCTACATTGCTACTCAATAACTTTTTTTGTACTTTTTTCATCCAATAGCTACTCATCTTTACTATCAAAGGCAAAAATAATCCGTGAAATCTGAAAACTATGATACATTTTACAGATATCTGCACAAGCTAATATGACGTTCTGAGCACTGCTGAGCAATTTAACACTGAGAAATCAATTAGAGAACATTCCATTTAATCTATCAGTTCCAGACCTTTTCCCTTGGCCATACACTAGATGGTGCTGCACCATGTCATAAAATTATAACCATTTAGACAAGTCTAAGGATTAATTTCTGGTGCTGGGCAACTCTATTCAGGCAATCACTCTGGTGGGTTTCCCTGTAAGTAGCACTGCTTTCAAGTGTTGTCATTACAGTTCAATAACTCAATGCAATGGGCATCCTGTTCCCCCGAGGGGGTCTGAGGACCAGTCAATAAAGCCCTGCCCAAATCTGAACCGTCCCATTATCTCCCACAGATAATACCATTCTACCCGATCAAAAGCCTTTTCTGCATCATTTGCGATCACTACCTCCACCTCCCTACCTTCTGGCGACATCATGATCACATTTACCAACCTTCTTACATTGGCCACCAGCTGCCTGCCCTTAACAAACCCCGCCTGGTCCTCCCCAATAACGTCCGGAACACAATCCGCAATCCTGGAGGACAAAATTTTGGCCAGCAGTTTGGTGTCCATATTCAACAGGGATATCAGCCAGTAGGACCCACACAGCTCCGGGTTCTTGTCCCGCTTCAGAATCAATGAAATCGTGGCCTGTGACATTGTCTGGGGCAGCACCCCTCTTTCCCTTGCCTCATTGAACATCCTCATCAATACCGGCCCCAATATCCCAGAGAACTTTTTATAAAACTCCACTGGGTACCCGTCCGGCCCTGGGACTTTACCCGCCTGCATGGCCTTCAGACCCTCCACTATCTCTTCCAACCCGATCGGGGCCCCCAGCCCTTCTACCAGCTCCCCATCCACCTTTGGGGAATTCAGCCCCCCAAGAAGTGCCTCATCCCTACCCGCCCCGTAGGGGGTTCCGACCTTTACAGCCTACTGTAGAAATCCCAAAACGCGTTATTCACCCCTGCTGAATCTCCAACCAGGTTCCCATCTCTGTCATTACTTTCCATATCTCCCTGGCTGCTGCCTCCCTCTTTCTAAGCTGCTGTGCAAGCATTCTGCTGGCCTTCTCTCCATACTCCTAGATCGCCCCCCTCGCCTTTCTCAGCTGCTCCACCGCCCTCCCTGTGGTTAACAAGCCGAACTCCGCCTGCAGCCTCCGCCATTCCCTTAAAAGCCCTGCCTCTGGGGTCTCTGCATACCTCCTATCGATCTGTAGTATTTCCTTTACCAGTCGGCCCATCTCTGCCCTGTCCACCTTCTCTCTATGGGCCCATATCGAGATCAGCTCCCTCTGACCATCGCCTTCAATGCTTCTCAGACCATCGCTGCTGAAATTTTCCCCGCCTTGTTGACCTGCAGCTAGATCTGAATACATTTCCTCAGCCGCTCGCACACCCCTTCGTCAGCCAAAAGTCCCACATAGAACGTCCAGTGTGGGCGCTGGTTACTGTCTTTACTAACCTGCAGGTCAACCCAGTGTGGAGCATGGTCTGAGATTGTGATCGCCGAGTACCCCATTTCCACTATCCCCGTCAGTAGAGTCCTGTTCAAAATAAAAAAGTCAATCCGGGAGTACACTTTATGCACGTGTGAGTAGAAGGAGAACTCCTTCACCCTCGGCTGCCCAAAACTCCACGGATCTCCCCCCCCCCCCCCCCCCATCCCCCCCCCCACCCCCCCCCCCCACCCCCTCCCCTCCATCTGCTCCATGAACCCTTTTAGTTCCTTTGCCATTGCTGGCACCCTCCCCATTTTCAAGCTTGAACGGTCCAAGCCAGGGTCAATAACTGTGTTCAAATCCCCTCCCATTACCAACCTGTGCGAGTCCAGGTCCGGTATCTTCCCCAGCATCCTCTTGAGAAACTCTACATCATCCCAATTTGGCGCATACACATTCACTAATACCACCTGCGCCCCCTCCAATTTTCCACTGACCATAATGTACCGACCTCCCACATCCGAAACTATTCTACCCACCTCAAACACCACCCGCTTATTGATCAGGATCGCGACCCCTCTAGTCTTTGAATCCAGTCCTGAGTGAAAGACCTGACTGATCCAGCCTTTCCTCAATCTAATCCGGTCAGTTACTCTTGGTGCGCCTCCTGCAACATTACCACATCTGCCTTCAGTCACCTGAGATGCATGAAAACACATGCCCTTTGACCGGGCCATTTAACCCTCGAACATTCCAGGTGATCAGCATCGTTGGGGGGCTTATGGCCCCCCCCCTTCGCCAATCAGCCATCCCCTTTTTTGGGCCCGCCTCCAGACCATGCTCCGTGCATCCACCGGCCTGCCCCCAGGCAGACTTTGCCCTCAACCTCCTCTCTGTCCCTTGGCCTAAGTCCCTTCCTCATCAGCAGAACATTTTCCCCCCCCTCCCCCCCCTAGTAACAACACTCTGTAACCCAACCCCTTTGATAAACCGAACATATGCGCACCCCCCACTGCGCTTCCATGAGCAAGCCCGCCCAGCTAGCTTGGTGGCCCCCATCCCTGGCGCCGGATAGTCTCCCACTTATTGTTCCCTCCCCCTCTCCTCCCCGCTCATACAAACATACTCCGACATCAAACAATCCCAACACAATTGCCCGACAGAAAAACACCAAAATCTAAACAAGCAAACCTCCATCCTCCAGCAGTGCAAATGAAAACCTTAACTCACTCAGCTCTGCCATTGGTCCCAGATCAATACAGAAGACATTACAAACAGCTTCCACAAAACAAAAAATGAGAAACTTTTTTTTAAGGAACAGAGAAACAAAAAGAAAAAAAAACCATGAACGTTGCAGCAAAGTTCAAAAATTCTCAGTCCACCACCAGCCCTTTCCTTTTCATGAAGTCCAGCGCATCCTCAGGCGACTTGAAATAAAAGTGCTTTTCCTCATACGTGACCCAGAGACGGGCCGGATACAACAGTCCGAACTTCACCTTTTTCTTAAAAAGGATCGACCTAATCTGGTTGAAACCTGCTCCTCTCCTGGCCATCTCCACACTCAGGTCTTGGTAGACCCGCAGGATACTATTGTCCCACTTATAGCTCCGTGATTGTTTGGCCCACTGTAGAATGCGCTCCTTATCCAAGGACCTGTAGAATCTCACCACCATTGCCCTCGGGGGGGTCTCCCGTTCGCGGCTTCCTCACGCGTGCTCTGTGAGCCCTGTCCACCTCCAAGGGTCGGGAGAATGCCCCATCCCCCAGCAGCTTCTCAAACATATCTGCGATGTACGCCTCAGAGTCCGCTCTTCGGACCCCTCCGGGAGCCCAACGATTCTCAAGTTCTGCCGGCGGGACCTATTCTCTAGGTCCTCCACCTTCTCCAGGAGCTTCTTCTGCTGGTCTCTCAGCATCCCCACCTCCAACTCCACTGCAATTTGCTGTTCCTCCTGCTCAGCCAGCGCCTTCTCCACTTTCTGGATCGCCCGATCTTGGGCGTCCAATCTAAGCTCCAGCCGCTCAATCGACTCTTATATCGGGTCCAAGCAGTCCCGTTTCTGAATAACTTGCATAAGCTGCTCCGTTGACCGCTGGGTCGACAAACCAGAGGTCCGGTCCTCCGCCATGCTGTCTCCCACTGCAGTTTCAGCCCAAGCCTTCTCTGTCTTTCTGTTTCTGCCTTTACGAGCACTTCTAGTCCTTCTCTCCATGCACAGATGTGGGAATTCAGTAAACAATTGCCTCTGTCTTCAGTTTTACAATTCAAGTCCAGTAGAAAATCATCATATCATAGAATTTACAGTGCAGAAGGAGGCCATTCGGCCCATCAAGTCTGCACCGGCTCTTGGAAAGAGCACCCTACCCAAGGTCAACACCTCCACCCTATCCCCATAACCCAGTAACCCCACCCAACACTAAGGGCAATTTTGGACACTAAGGGCAATTTATCATGGCCAATTCACCTAACCTGCACATCTTTGGACTGTGGGAGGAAACCGGAGCACCCGGAGGAAACCCACGCACACACGGGGAGGATGTGCAGACTCCGCACAGACAGTGACCCAAGCCGGAATCGAACCTTGGACCCTGGAGCTGTGAAGCAATTGTGCTATCCACAAGGCTACCGTGCTGCCCGAATCGGGGGAAAAGGTCCAAAAGTCCGACCCGAGCGGGAGCCACCAAATGTGTGACTTTCTCTTTCATAGCCGCCACCGGAAGTTGGTCTGGATGGTATTAACTTTGAGGAGAGGTTGGATAAACTCGGATTGTTTTCACTGGAACAACAGAGATTGACAGGCTACCTGATTGAAGTTTACAAAATTATGAGTGGCATGGACAGAGTGGATAGTCAGACACTTTTTCCCAGGGTGGAAAATCAATTACTGGGGGACATTGGTTTAAGGTGTGAGGGGGAAAGTTTAGAGGAGATGTGGGAGGCAAGTTGTTTACACAGAGGGTGATGAGTGCCTGGAACACGCTGCCGGGGGAGGTGGTGGAAGCAGGTACGATAGTGATATTTAAGACATACCTTGACAACTATATGAATAGGATGGCAGCAGAGGGATACGGATCTCGGAAGTGTAGAATATTTTAGTTTAGACTCCCATCATGATCAGAGCAGGCTTGGAGGGCCATAGGTCCTGTTCCTGTGCTATACTGTTCTTTGCTGTTTGAAGGATCTGGATGGGTGTTGTTATCCACGCATTGTTGAAGTTTGCGATCATTCAAACCTGAAAGGGAGATCAAATATTTTTGGCTAAATTGCCGAAGGATAAAATGAAACTGTGGACCAGGACAGCTTTGAAATAGGGAGTTGGTGTTAATTAAGGGAGAGATGGAGAGTGTGCATGTACTGAGACTGCATCTTAGGATGTGGCAAGTACAGTGGTTTGAAAATTCTGGATGTTATGGATATATCTTAGGTATAACGAGAAGAGTGAAATTTAATTTGGAATGCACAAGGAACATGATGAAGTGGGAGACAGTTGCTTATTAAGGTAATGTGATCATGATAGCTTTTTTAAGATATCTGATCAAACATGAGAAAGGAAACAGGAAGCAAAGAAAGTGAAGGTAGAGGTGTCAAATAGAATTACCATTGGAGAGAAGAGCAGAACTTTTTCAAGGTTCACTTTCCTTGAAGATAAATTACAGTTATTTAAACAATAACACATGTTCATATGTTGATTGACATCTTTAGAAGTTATTAATATAAATGTGGTAACAGATTGACCACTTTAGGGGATTTCTATTTTTTTGAATGGGTTTCATGAATGAGAATACTTTTCAAAATCAAATGTGTTTGAGAGTTATATTGGATTGTTAGAAGCTTATTCTTTATTCACCTCGTCATGGCTCCTGAGATCTGCCCATAGTGGATACCGAATGAGTGGCTGTGGAGGATTCATCTGAAGCATGGAGGTGACATGGGATATATGGAGACAGTATGGGGACATGGAGGACATGTGGAGTGGATGTGGGATGAGGAGGATGAGTTGTAGAGGTTTGAGAGCCTGACATTCACCATTGCAACTGGGTTGATGTCCCAGTTCTAGCCCTGCTGGCTTGGCAGTCTAGCTCGGACATGACTCTAACCCATCCCTGCCTCCGTGGAATGAAAATATGGCGGGCAGGGGCGTTTTTTGGGCACAGGTCTTCCGGGCCAGGTCATTTATAGACTTGCCTCCTCCACAGAAATCTGATCCATTATCTGTATTTGTGAAGCTGAATAGCCCATAGGTTTTTCTAATTAATCCCTCAATATTTTCAGCTACCTTCAAAGATCTATGCACATGAAGCCCCAGGTTCCTCTCTATTCTGGAATGCTATTTAGAATTGTCATTAAATCTTTATTGTCTATTCTTATCCCGTCTAATAAAATGCATCACCTCACACATCTCTGCATTAAAATCCATCTGCCACTTGTTTGCACATCTGTTAACCTATCCATGTCCAGTTGCAGTCAATTTCTATCATCCGCACTGTTTGTCACTCCTTCAAGTTTGGTGTTGTTGGCACATTCTTAAATTTTACACATTATTTCAATATCCGAGTCTTATACATACAGCAAGTAAGGAATAATCTTAGCACTGACCCTTGGGGAATATCATAATCTACCATCCTCCAGTCTGAAAAATAACAATTTATGGCAACTCGTTATATTTTGTCCTCATTTTATAATTTTTTGATGTGGAAGCTCTAGCGTAGATAATCCTCCTGAAGCATTTCACCTGGGTAAAATCAGAAAAAAAATGTACTGACCCAAAGAAGAAGATGCTGGAGTGGTGACAGAAAGCTTGATCAAAGAGGTTGGTTTCTAAGAGGAGAGAGAGGTGGAGATACAAAAGGGTTACAGGAGGCAGATCTAAAGTGAGGGGACGAGGCAGCTGATGGCACAGATGTCAATTGTGGGAGAAAGGGAAGAACGAATGTATGAATCAAAGAGAATAATGGCCATTTTTTAAAAATTCAGTTACAGGATGTGGGCTTGGCTGGCTAGGCCCATTTATTTTCCATGCCCTGCTGCCCTTGAGAAGGTGGTGGTGTGCCGCCTTCTCGAACCGCAGCAGTCTATGACCGGGATTGTCCGAGCCCGTGCCGGGCCGGAGAATCGTCGGGGGGGTGCGAGAATCCCGCCACGCCGGGCCCGCCGACTCTCCAGCGACCGGAGAATCGTCGCCAAATGCACCCGTGCGGTCACCGCGGCGCCGATCAGGGGCCGCTGAAATAGGCCCCCGTGCGATTCTTCGCAGGCGACAGGCCGAATTCCCGCTGAGTCCCACCAGCGTGGTTCAAACCTGGTACCACCCGTCAGGAGCCCAGACCCGCGGCCGATGTGGACGTCCTGGTTGGGGGGGGGGATCTAACTCCGGGTGGGGTGTCCACAGGGTCCAGGCCTGCGAATGGAGACTTCCGATCGGCGGGTGGCCGTGATCTGGAGGGGGTCTGCCTCCTTCCGCACGGGCCTTCTGTTCGGTCGCCGACATGTTGCTCCGCGCCTGCGTGGCAGCCACGGGCATGCACCGGCACGGGGACGGCTGTGGCGCACGTGCCTGGACTGCACCAGCTGTGGCATGCATGCGCGGACACGCGCCGGCCGTGCAGGGCTGGCTTTCGGCTCCGGAGCAGCGCATACCTTTCCGGCGCATTCTAGCCCCCTGAAATCCAGAGAGTAACTCGGCCAGGAGGCCCGTTGATGCCGGCGTACACCACTCCCGTGTTTACGCTGGCATCAACACTTGTGTTTGAGGCGCATTCACAGTGCTGTTAGGGAAGGAATTCCAGGAATTTGACATAGTGATGCAACCATCACTCAAGACGAAGAGTTGAAGTGAACAGTGGCTTTAATCAACTAGAACAGTGCCTGCCTGCGACTGCTCTGCACTGAGAGCCGCCTACAGGGCAGCTGCTCTATATACCTCCCTTCAAGGGGTCGGAGCCAGGGGCGGAGCCCACAAGGGCACAACATAGTACAATGCAATACAGTGGTGAATGGTTACCATAATACGTTCACCACATTCACCCCCTGCTAAAAAATTGAAGTCCGGCGGGGGTGAAGGGCTCACAGGTTGAGTCTGTCCGGTGCCCTGATCGTGCACTGCAATTGCCTGAGCTCTGGTTCCGCAGCAGGCACGGGTGTTGAACTCGTCGATGCGGGCATGGGTGTTGAATTCGTCGATGCGGACACGGGTGTGGACTCCGGGAGCGTGTCTTCTGGAGCTTCGTCCCTGTAGGCCGGCGATGGGGGAAGGGGTATAGGAGGGTGTGTGGAGGCCATGTAGGGGCGGGGGCGCTGTTCGGTGTATGTTCTGGGGGGGTAGGTGGTGGTCGTAGGGGATCCTGCGGGTGCCAGGTCCCAGAGGGAGACAGTATCTTGGCGGCCGTCGGGGTGCGCCACGTATGCGTACTGGGGGTTGGTGTGAAGGAGCTGGACCCTCTCAACCAGGGGGTCGGACTTATGGCTCCTCACGTGTTTCCGGAGGAGAACGGGCCCCGGTGTCTTCAGCCAGGCTGGAAGGGACCCCAGAGGTGGATTTCCTCGGGAAAACAAATCGGCGGTCATGAGGTGTCTCATTCGTGGCTGTGCAAAGAAGTGACCTAATGGAGTGGAGCGCGTCGGGGAGGACCGCGTGCCAGTGAGAAACTGGGATATTCCTAGACCGTAGGGCCAGGAGGACGGCCTTCCAGACCGTCGCGTTCTCCCTCTCCACCTGTCCGTTTCCCCGGGGGTTGTAACTGGTAGTCCTGCTCGAGGCGATGCCCTTACCGAGCAGGTACTGACGCAGTTCGTCGCTCATAAACGAGGAGCCCCGGTCACTGTGGACGTAAGTGGGGAAACCAAACAAGGTGAAGATACTATGCAGGGCCTTAATGACAGTGGCCGCGGTCATGTCGGGGCAAGGGATTGCAAAGGGGAAGCGGGAGTACTCATCAATGACGTTGAGGAAATGCGCATTGCGGTTGGTAGAGGGGAGGGGCCCTTTGAAGTCGATACTGAGGCGCTCAAAGGGCCGGGATGCCTTCACCAGGTGGGCCTTATACGGTCGATAGAAGTATGGCTTACACTCCGGGCAGATTTGGCAGTCCCTGGGGGGCCTGGCCGACCTCCTCGTTGGCGTAGGGCAGGTTGCGGGCCTTGATGTAGTGGGTAAGCCGGGTGAGCCAGGGGTGGCAGAGGTCATTGTGGATGGCCCAGAGTCGGTCATCTTGCGCGCTGGTGCATGTGCCGCAGGACAGGGCATCTGGGGGCTTGTTGAGCTTCCCAGGAGGATACATTATATCGTAATTATAGGTGGTAGAGTTCGATCCTCCACCTCAAGATCTTATCGTTCTTGATCTTGACCCGCTGTGCATTGTCGAACATGAAGGCTACCGACTGTTGGTCGGTGACAAGGGTAAACCTCCTACCAGCGAGTTAGTGCCTCCAGTGCAGCACAGCTTCCATGATGGCTTGAGCTTGCTTTTCGACTGAGGAGTGTTGAATCTCGGAGGCTTTGAGGGTATGGGAGAAAAATGCTACGGGCCTGCCTGCCTGGTTAAGGGTAGCAGCGAGGGCGACCTCAGATGCGTCACTCTCCACCTGGAAGGGGATGGACTCGCCTACCGGATGCATCGCGGCTTTGGCAATATCTGCCTTGATGTGGCTGAAGGCCTGGTGGGCCTCAGCCGCCAGTGGGAAGATAATAGCTTTGATCAGTGGGCGGGCCTTGTCCGCATAGTGGGGGACCCACTGGGCACAATAGGAAATGAACCGAGGCATCTTTTCAAGGCCTTGGGGCCGTGGGGGAGGGGGAGTTGCAGGAGGAGGCGCATACGATTGGTGTCGGGCTCTAGCACACTGTTTTCCACGACACAGCCGAGGATGGCCAGTCGGATTGTGCGGAAAACGAATTTCTCCTTGTTATAGGTGAGATTGAGGGCTTGGGCGGTTTGGAGAAACTTCTGAAGGTTGGCGTCGTGTTCCTGCTGGTCGTGGCCGCAGATGGTGACGTTGTCCAAGTACGGAAATGTGGCCCGCAGCCCGTACTGGTCCACCATTCGGTCTATCGTTCTTTGGAAGACCGAGACCCCGTTGGTGACGCCGAAGGGGACTCGGAAGAAGTGGAAGAGGCGGCCGTCTGCCTCAAAAGCTGTGTAGTGGCGGTCCTCCGGGCGGATTGGGAGCTGGTGGTATGCGGACTTCAGATCCACCGTGGAGAACACCCGGTAGTGTGCGATCTGATTTACCATGTCCGCTATCTGGGGGAGGGGGTATGCATCGAGGTGCGAGTACCGGTTTATGGTTTGGCAGTAGTCTACAACCATCCGGTTCTTTTCCCCGGTCCTGACAACCACCATCTGGGCTCTCCAGGGCCTGTTACTGGCCTCGATGATCCCTTCCCGCAAGAGTCGCTGGACCTTGGACCTGATAAAAGTACTGTCTTGGATGCTGTACCGCCTGCTCCTGGTGGCGCCGGGTTTACAGTCGGCGGTGAGATTTGCGAAGAGCGGGGAGGGTCGACCTTCAGGGTTGCGAGGCTACAAACAGTGAGGGGGGGTAGGGGCCCGCCAAACTTCAGGGTCAGGCTCCTGAGGTTGCACTGGAAGTCCAGTCCCAACAGGAGAGGAGCGCAGAGATCGGGGAGGACATACAGTTTAAAATTGGCGTACTCCGTGCCCTGTATCGCGAGGTTCGCGACAATGTACCGGAGTGCGATCCGGAAGTGAGGGAGATTGTTTGTGATGCGGGGAAAATTCGGAGAGAACAGCGCCTTACCGTGTCTGGGTGGACGAAGCTCTCCATGCTCCCGGAGTAAAACAGGCAAGGCGTTTCGTGCCCATTGACCCGGATGGTCATCATGGAGTTCCGGAGGTGCTTTGGGCGTGACTGGTCGAGGGTGACCGCGCTGAGTTGCGGGTAGCCGGCGTGGTCAGAGGTGGTGGTGTGGTCCCAAGATGGCTGCCCCCGTCGGTCGCACGTGTCGGGTGGCATTGAAGATGGCGGCCAAGATATCGGCCCCCGTCGGTCGCACGTGTCGGGTGGCATTGAAGATGGCGGCCAAGATATCGGCCCCCGTCGGTCGCACGTGTCGGGCGGTGATGAAGTTGGCGGCCCCCATGAATCGCACATGGTGGGCCACGTGGGAGATGACGGCCAGGCTGGCGGCCCCCGTGAGTTGGACGTATAGTGTAGAGACGGAGATGGCTGCCCCCACGGACAACACGAGGGTGACGGGTCCGAAGGGGGCGGAGCCGGCAGGCATGCAGCCACGCTGTGGGGTCTGTGGACCTGTGAGTCTGAGAGTCGGGCCTGTGATTTGGAGGACTTGGACCTGGCCAGGCAAACTTTGGCAAAGTGCCCTTTCTTGCCGCAGTCGCTATAGTTCGCGTTCCAAGCCGGGCAACGCTGCCTGGGCTGCTGCTGCTGGCCGCGGAAATAGCAGGGTAGCCCTCCGGGTTGTGCGGGCAGCCGCGTGGCACAGGTCTGGGGTACTCTCTGGTCGGATGTCCATGAGGGGGTTGGGTGGTTGGGAGAGAAAGCGTTGAGTCTCTGGAACGCTACTTCTAGCGATTTGGCTAGTTTTACCGTGTCCTCCACGTCGAGGGCGCCCTTCTCGAGCAGGCGCTGTCTGACATAGTTGGATCGGATTCCAGCCACATAAGCATCCCCCATGGCGAGTTCCATGTGTTGTGAGCCCGTGACGGCCTTGTAGTTGCAGCTTTGCACGAGTACTTTCAGGTCGCGTAGGTACTCCTCCAGCGATTTCCCCGGGGCATTGGCGGCGAGTGGTGAGGAGATGCCGTGCGTACACTTCGTTCACGGGCCTCATGTATTGCCGCTTTAGGATCGCGACCCTGTCTGCGTATGTGGTCGCTTCCTCGATCTGCAAGGAGATTCGATGGCTCGCCCGGGAGTGGAGGAGGCTCAGCTTCTGTTCGTCGGTGATGGAGGACGAGGAGGAGGCGGCGAGGTAGGCCTCGCACCATCGGAGCCAGTGCAAAAAAATCCCTTTGGCTTCAGCTGCCTGTGAGTCGAGTTCCAGTCGGTGAGGTTTGAGGTTCCATCGGAATGTTGTTGTTGATTAAATTGATGCGACCATCAATTCACTCGACGAAGAGTTGAAGAGTTGAAGTGAACAGTGGCTTTAATCAACTAGAACAGTGCCTGCCTGCGGCTGCTCTGCACTGAGACTCGCCTACAGGGCAGCTACTCTATATACCTCCCCTCAAGGGGACGGAGCCAGGGGCGGAGCCCACAAGGGCACCAACATGATACAAACCGTGTAAGACAGAAGATGGTCCATACGTGGAACCCACAAGGGCACAACATAGTACAATGCAATACAGTGGTGAATGGTTACCATAATACGTTCACCACACATAGGTCGTGTGTGATCATTGCCGAGGGAGAGAGCATTAACTGTGTCAGGAGCTGAGAGGGGTTAGAATTGCCAGTAGTGTGAGGCTTTTGTATAACTGTATAACTTTTAAGTTTAATTTACATTTGTATTTGTGTGCTAAGAAAGGTGAAACATGATTCTAGATTCAGAGGTTTTTTTTTGAGCTGAGTGCTGGGAAGTCTGGAGGTCCTGTTTGTACAAATGCATTTAAAAAAAATTTTGAGTACCCAATTCTTTTTTTTCAATTAACGAGCAATTTAGCATGGCCAATTTGCCTAACCTGCTCATCTTTGGGTTGTTGGGGTGAAACCCACGCAGACACGGAGAGAATGTGCAAACTCCACACAGACAGTGACCCGGGGCTGGGATCGAAACCAGGTCCTCAATGCTGTAGGCAGCAGTGCTAACCACTTTGCTGCCCGGGGAATACATGAATTTTAAGTGAGGTTTTATAATCTTTGAAGTGAAAAGGTGAGTCATAAAGGGGCTAGTATTTTAGTGAATTTAGGGAATAAAAATATAAAATAGAAAAACCTATTTAATCGAAAACTGCCCAGCAACAGGGATCCAGGGATACAAAGAGACACATGGAAAGACAGTTGGGCAGTCAGTCAGTGTGTATGCCAAAGACTAAAGGCAGATGTTCTAAGCTCTCCAGTAAGAAATCCTGCAAGAGTTCTGGGGAATTGTGTTTGGCTAATACATGTGTTTGCCCTGAAGTTAGTGGGCAGTTTTTAGATATCTCAGGGAGAGATAGCAGCTGGGGGCAAAGCATCGAGTGAATGTTCAGCAATTTGCCGGAAGGGCGGCATGGTGGCGCAGTGGTTAGTACTGCTGCCTCACGGCTCCGTGGGCCCGGGTTCGATCCTGGTCCTCGGTCACTGTCCATGTGGAGTTTGCACATTCTCACTTTGTCGGCGTGGGTCTCACCCCCACAACCTAAAGATGAGCAATGTGCAGGATAGGTGGATTGACCACACTAAATTGCCCCTTAATTGGAAAAAAAAATGAATTGGGTACTCTAAATAAGAGAAATCTGCCAGAAGAAAATTATTTGCAACTGAGCCAGTCCAAACAAGAAGCCTTGGTGTTGAGATAGTAGTAAACTTTCATTGGGTTTTGTGTCTGTGAGGGTATTGCTGAGGTGAGTTTGAAGAATTTTCTGAGGTTTGTAATGAAATCTTTCGAATTGTTTTGTCTAGTGTAATATAGCCATTTTTCTTCATTATTCTTTGTATTAAAAATACACTGGCAGATTCTTGAGAATGTGTTCAGTAACTGACCTCCCCTATATAGGATCTAAAAGCCAAGTTTCACTCTGGGACCAGATGTGTCCAGTATTAACATCAGCTAGAATCATAACACTGTACAGTTTCAAAGGTTGACAGCTTAATTTAAATTAATGTAAGTAAATTAACTAAAGACAAACCTCAGGGGGCATGTGTTCAGTTCATGATGAGAAAAGGGAGCGTGGCTGTGCTGGAATTACAGCAGCACAGTGGCACAGTGGTTAACAATTAACACTGCTGCCTAACAGTGCCAGGTGCCCAAGTACGACCATGGCCTTGGTTGACTGTCATGTGGAGTTTGCACATTCTCCCCATGTCTGCGTGGGTTTCACTTGGATGCTCTGGTTTCCTCCCACAGTCCAAAGATGTGCAGATTAGTTGGATTAGCCATGCTAAATTGCCCCTTAGTGTCCAAAGGTTAAGTGGTGTTATGGGGATCGGGCAGGGGAGTGGGTCTAGGTAGGGTGGTCTTTTGTAGAGTTTTGCAGACTTGATGGGGCCGAATAGCCTCCTTCTGCACTGTAGGGATACTGTGATTACACTCGACAATTAGACCCCCAATGCTGTTCATCCCTGCTGAAGCTGACATCAGAAGGTTCAAAGAATTCCAGCGTTAAATGGTGGGAGGGTTAAATCATAGTCAGCAATGGACACACCCACCCTGACTCTAACCTGAAGATCTGGGCCAATGGATTCTGAAGTTCTTTGGGGATTTTCATGGAAATGCCACGTAAGTGATTGAAAACAAGTCTTTATGCTGCTTCTGGGGGTTGGGCGGCACGGTAGCACAGTGGTTAGCACGGTTGAGCGCCGGGACCCAGGTTTGATTCCCGGCTTGGGTCACTGTCTGTGCAGAATCTTCACGTTCTCCCCATGTCTGTGTGGGTTTCCTCCGGGTGCTCCAGTTTCCTCCATAAGTCCCAAAAGACGTGTTTATAGGTGAATTGGACATTCTGAATTTCCCTATGTGTACCCGAACAGGCGCCAGAGTGTGGTGACTAGAGGCTTTTCACAGTAACTTCATTGCAGTGTTAATGTAAGCCTACTTGTGACAATAATAAAGATTTTTATTATTACCACTGAAATGAAGGCAGGAGATAGAGAGAATGTCTAAGGAAATTGTGGACCATCTATGTTAAATAAATATGAGGCACAGTTTTCTGAAAATCATTACCTTAATTAAGATGGGATTCTGAACTTCCATCCATGAGTGGCATAGTGTAATGTTATTGTCTAAAGAGGCAGATGGGCCAGTTGCAAACTGGCAGCTGACCAGACTGCTTAAATGGCTATTATACTCATAGCTACCCATTATGATTCTGTTATTGCTTTAACACAGCTTAAAGAAATAATTCAGTATTAGAAAGTTATTACAACTGACTCTAATGGGTTGTGGGGAACCTAAAATTGCCAGCTCCAGGAGCCATTCTAGAGGTTGTTTTTTTTTTTGCGACGTCTCACATAACACTGTCTAAAAATAACAGTCACTTATTTGAGACAGGGATGAGGAGAACTTTTTTCTCTCTCAAAGTGTCGTGAGTGTTTGGAACTCTCTTCCTCAAAAGGCAATGGAAACAGAGGGCGGGATTCTCCGACTCCCCACCGGGTGGGAGAATCGTCGGGGGTCGACGTGGATCCCGTCACCGCCGTCCTCCCAATTCTCCCGCCCCCCAAAAATCGGCCCGCCGTAAGTCGCGCCACCCGCCTCGGAGAATGGCGGGATCCAGCGCGGCTCAATGGGCGCTGGGGCTGCCCGAATTCTCCTGCCCATGATGGGCCGAAGTCCCGCCTGCCTGTAGCTGGTCCCGCCGGCGTAAATTAGAATAGGTGCCTTGCCGGCGGGACCTGGCGGCGGGGGCGGGCTCCGGGGTTCCTGGGGGGTTGAGGGGGGATCTGGCTCCGGGAGGCACCCCCACGGTGGCCTGGCCCGCGGTCGGGGCCCACCGATCCGCGGGCGGGCCTGTGCTGTGGGGGCACTCTATTCCTCCGCATCGGCCGCTGTGGTCCTCCACGATGACCGATGTGGAGACGAACCCTCCCGCGCATGCACGGGGATGACGCCAGCACGCGCTGGTGCTCCGACGCAGGCGCCACCTCGGCCAGCCGGCGGAGGCCCTTCGGTGCCGATTGGCATGGTGCCAAGCCCCTATCAGGCCAGCCGGCGGGGCGCCAACCACTCCGTGGCGGGCCTAGCCCCTGAAGGTGCAGAAGATTCCGTACCTTTGGGGTGGCCCGACGCCAGAGTGGTTCACGCCACTCCGCCCCGCCGGGACCCCCGCCCCGCCGGGTACGGGAGAATCCTGCACAGAAGTTTTGAATATTTTTAAGGCAGAGCTGGATGGATTTTTGATTAACATGGGGGTGAAAGGTTATGAGAGGTAGACAGGAATATGGGGTTGGTGTTAGATTCAGATTAGCCATGACCTTATTGAACTGGGGAGGAGGCTCAAAGGACCAAATGGCCTAGTCCAGTTCCTAATGTGTATGTTCATATGATATCAAATCACATGAAGTTAGATCACATGACATCTGGTCACATGACTTCTACAAATGCTGTTGGATTTTTCTAATAATGCTTGGGTCCCCTATAGTTGAGAATCATCATTTATGGTTTCACACAGCAGCTATTGTGCGACAAGCAGGAGTTCGTCATGAGCTGGCAAAATAGGGAAATTGTTCTTTCCATCTCTCAACACAAGCCTGCAGCCTTCATCTCTCCCTCCAAGTCCCCATTACTCAGTCACCTTCTCTCTCAATTCTCAAGCTTTCCCGATTTCAGGGAGCTTTGACATCTTCCCCACTCCCAATTCCCAACTTTATCACCACCACCCCTTAACTGGATTTATAACAGCTGCCCTGCCAGTCACAATACCCTGAGGCTATTGGGTCTGAGCATCGCTGGTGATGTTGTCCACAGAACAGGCTGAGAAATAGTTGTGTTCAAATTGCACCACAATATCTGGAGGACTTAAATTTACTTAATTAAGTATCAGCAATGGTGGCTATTAAAGTACCAGATTATTGTTAATTATTGCCCTTTAGGGAAGGAACTCTGCCTTTGTAATTCAGTCTGGCCTATATGTGACTCCAGATCCACAACGTTAATTCTCAGCAACCTTTTGAAATGTCATTGTGAGCCATTCAGTTATATCAAAATCCTTGTGAAAATTCCTAATAAGAATAAAACGGGATGGACCCCCTGGCGTTGACCTGCAACACCAGACATGACAAAGACTCAGTCAATTGTGCAAAGTCCTCCTCACTATCATCTGGGGCTTGTGCTGAAATTGCAAGAGCTGTCCTCCAGATTAGCCAAGCAAAAGCTTGGCAATGTCATACTCACCAACGTCCTAGCATCCTCCATCACCATTCCTGGGTATGCCGGTGTATTAATTTGGATTTTGCTTGTTATAACCTGCCTACTGACGATTGGCTGGGGACTAATGATTATCCCACAATCCTATGGGAGTATGAACTTCCCCAATGAGGGGGGCGGAGAAACTCCTACTATAAATAAGCTGGCCAGTCCAGGAACCAGGAGGAAGGAGAAGGTAGCAAGGGAAGTTACTGCTACTACTATGTGTATATTGTTATAGTAAATAAACTTTATTATTTTGTATCCTTAAAACTCGTGCTGGATTCTTCGGGGCCTTTACAAAACTGGCGACGAAGGTAAAAGTGAATAGCTGTCTACACTGCTGAAGCCACCTCCCTGGATTTTTATTGGATACAGGTTGGAAGTTGTTTTCTATTATACCATGCCTCTGTACGGACGTTTGGATGTTTTTGATGCTGCGCTGGAAAGCTGGAACCAGTACACACAACGGATGCGTTACTATTTCCGGGCAAACAATATCACCGAAAACGAGCGCCAGGTGATCATATTGCTCACCACCTGCAGCCCGCATACGTTTGGGGTGATTAGGAGCCTTACGTACCCAGCTGCGCCGGACACCAAAACGTTTGACGAACTTGTGAATATAGTGGGGCAACACTTTAACCCAACCCCGTCCACGATAGTCCAGCGTTACCGGTTTAATACCGCTGAGAGGACCCCTGGAGAATCCCTTGCCGATTTTTTATCCAGGCTACGTGGGATTGCGGAATACTGTGACTATGGTGAGACCTTGTCAGAAATGTTACGCGACCGTTTGGTTTGCGGTATTAACAATGCGGCCACCCAGAGAAAGTTGTTAGCGGAGCCAACATTGACTTTTCAACAGGCAATACAAATAGTCTTGTCCCGAGAGAGCGCAGAGCGAGGAGTACAGGAGCTACAGGGAATGGAAGTGCATGCCTTGGGGCGAAACCCTTTCCGCCCAAAAACGTCCCCCCGCACTCCTGCGGTACCTTGGGCGAGGCAACGACCAGACCGACGCCAGTGGCCATCGGACATTCCTCCCCGAAGGGAGCCTTCTCCAGAGCCAATGGATGAGGAGCCATGTCCGTGTCAGACTTGTAGGCGCCGACCCCGTCGCGGACGGCGGTCCTGGGGACGCCAGAGGCGCCGTCGTTCCGACCGAAACTGGGACCAGCCCAGGGGCCGTAACTGGGACCAGCCCAGAGGCCGTACCTTCCATGTGGATGAACCTGCGGCGACCACTCCTGAGGACGTGGAGACGGAGGACAACTGCCTGCAGCTGCATTGTGTGGCAGCTCCCCGTGTGGCCCCCATTAAGGTGACAGTACGGGTCAATGGCCACCCGCTGGAGATGGAGTTGGATACTGGCGCAGCGGTCTCCGTGATCGCCCAGAGGACATTCGACCGCATCAAGCAGGGTATACAGACCCTTACACTAACTGACTCACAGGCCAGGTTGGCCACCTACACGGGGGAACCACTGGACATTGCAGGAACTACAATGACCCCTGTTGTCTATGGACGCCAGGAGGGGCGTTTCCCACTTATCGTAGTGCGTGGCCATGGGCCCAGCCTGTTGGGTCGGGACTGGTTGCGCCATTTGCGGTTGCAATGGCAGCACATCCTCCAAACAGTTTCTGGAGGGTTGACTGAGGTGCTAGGACGATACCCAGAGGTATTCCAGCCTGGTCTGGGGAAAATAAAAGGGGCCGTAGCCCGTATCCAAGTTGAACCAGGAGCCACACCGCGCTATTTCCGGGCGCGCCCAGTGCCTTACGCTTTGCTCGAGAAGGTAAAAGGGGAGCTCACTCGTTTGGAGAGTTTGGGTATTATCAGGCCTGTCCGTTTTGCTGACTGGGCAGTACCAATTGTGCCAGTAATGAAGCCAGATGCCACAGTTCGCTTGTGTGGCGACTATAAACTTACAGTGAATACAGTTTCCCGACTCGACCGATACCCAATGCCTCGCATAGAGGATCTCTACGCGAAACTTGCAGGCGGACTCTCATTCACAAAATTAGATATGAGTCACGCCTACCTGCAGTTGGAGCTGGACCCTGCCTCCCGACCATATGTAACAATTAACACACACCGGGGCCTGTATGAATATACACGGTTGCCCTTTGGAGTATCCTCTGCCTGCGCAATTTTTCAACGTGTTATGGAGGGCATTTTGAGAGGTTTACCACGTGTGGCTGTCTACCTAGATGACGTGTTGATTACAGGGACGTCGGAGCAAGAGCATTTGGAAAATCTGAAGGCTGTCCTTAAACGCCTTTCGGAGGCTGGAGTCCGTTTACGTCACACAAAGTATTTCAGGCAAAAGAAGTAGTCTACCTAGGTTATCGGGTGGACCGCGAGGGTCTGCACCCCGTCGCAGAGAAGGTGCGTGCAATTCAACATGCCCCCACCCCGACTGACACTTCGCATCTTCGTTCTTTTCTCGGTCTCGTAAACTATTACGGGAAGTTCCTCCCCAATCTGGCAACTACGCTGGCCCCCTTACACCTGCTGCTAAAGAAAAATCACACCTGGGTTTGGGGTCAGCCGCAAGAAACCGCTTTCCGGCGGGTAAAGCAACAATTGTCGTCGTCTGGGTTACTAACCCACTATGATCCGGGAAAGCCTTTGCTCGTCACATGTGATGCATCCCCGTATGGTATTGGGGCTGTCCTGTCCCACAAGATGGAGAACGGGGCCGAGCGACCGATAGCTTTCGCCTCCCGCACATTGACTGCAGCGGAGAAGAAGTACGCGCAGATCGAGAAGGAGGGCCTGGCAGTGGTTTTCGCGGTGAAACGCTTCCACCAGTATGTGTACGGCCGCCATTTCACTATCGTGACTGATCATAAGCCCCTGCTGGGACTCTTCAGAGAGGATAAGCCGATACCGCCCATTGCTTCTGCATGGATCCAGCGCTGGGCTTTGTTGCTTGCTGCATATGAGTATTCTCTGGAGCACAAACCAGGTACGCAGATAGCAAATGCCGACGCACTGAGCCGATTGCCTTTATCGACCGGCCCCATGTCGACCCCCACGACCGGTGAGGTGGTCGCAACCCTAAATTTTATGGACACCTTGCCTGTCACGGCATCACAGATCCGTGAGTGGACCCAGACGGAGCCAGTCCTGTCAAAGGTTCGGCACATAGTCCTGTATGGTGGGCAGCATAGACAGCTCCCAGGCGAGTTACGGGCATTTTCCTCCAAGCTGTCAGAGTTCAGCGTGGAAGACGGCATCCTCTTGTGGGGGACGCGTGTGGTTGTCCCGGAAAAAGGCCAGGAGCTGATATTATCAGACTTGCACAATGGGCATCCGGGCGTGACCAAGATGAAAATGTTGGCCCGGAGTTATGTCTGGTGGCCAGGCCTCGACACCGACATTGAGAAGGTGGCCCAAAACTGCTCCATTTGCCAGGAGCATCAGAAGCTTCCGCCGGCCGCGCCCCTACATCACTGGGAATGGCCAGGCCGGCCTTGGGCACGCTTCCATGCAGATTTCGCAGGCCCTTTTCAGGGATCCATGTTCCTCCTACTAATTGACGCCCAGTCCAAATGGCTGGAGGTGCATAAGATGCAGGGGACAACGTCCTGCGCAACAATTGAAAAAATGCGTTTATCATTTAGCACGCATGGCCTCCCAGAGGTGCTGGTCACGGATAATGGCACTCCATTCACGAGTGAGGAGTTTGCTAGGTTTACAAAGATGAACGGCATCCGCCATATCCGCACTGCCCCTTACCACCCGGCTTCAAATGGGTTGGCAGAGCGTGCAGTGCAAACATTCAAAAGAGGCCTAAAGAAGCAGTCTTCCGGATCAATGGACACGAGACTGGCTCGGTTTTTGTTTACGTACAGGACCACCCCCCATACAGTGACTGGGGTAGCTCCCGCAGAACTCCTAATGGGCCGGAGACTTCGCACCCGCCTTAGTATGGTCTTCCCGGACATTGGCGCAAAAGTACGCCGCACACAAGAACGGCAGGGACCGGGATTGTCTCAGCATCGTCCGATTCGGCAGTTTGCGCCCGGTGACCCAGTATTCGTGCGGAATTTTGCTGGTGGTGCCCAATGGGTTCCTGGGGTAATCTTTCGCCAAACGGGCCCTATATCGTACCAAGTGCAAGCCCAGGGTCGTCTCCAGCGAAAACATGTAGACCACGTCCGGTCCAGAAGATCATCCCCGCAAAAGATTCCCCGCCCCCGGAGCTCAGTTCAACAGCGGCAAAGACCAGAAACAAGGGAAGGTAGTCCTCCAAATCTTCCACTGGTGCCTCACTCAAAGCCTGCGCAGGTCATGACGGGACCGAATGGGGACAGAGACGCTGACATGACGGAGGCAGCAGACTCTGACTCCGAGATGGAGACACAGGATGAATCAGAGGGGGAATCCTCGGGTCCACAGGCCGTGGATGTACAACCGCGCCGTTCATCACGGAAGTGCCGGTCTCCGTCTCGTTATACGCCGCCTGATCCAGCGCCGCGTGCAAATGGCGTCCGGCCTGCGGCCAAACGAGTTCGACGCCTTCCTTCGCCAGGGCCTACGGTGGATTCCTTGGACTTTGGGGGGAGGGATGTTATAACCTGCCTACTGACGATTGGCTGGGGACTAATGATTATCCCACAATCCTATGGGAGTATGAACTTCCCCGATGAGGGGGGCGGAGAAACTCCTACTATAAATAAGCTGGCCAGTCCAGGAACCAGGAGGAAGGAGAAGGTAGCAAGGGAAGTTGCTGCTACTACTATGTGTATATTGTTATAGTAAATAAACTTTATTATTTTGTATCCTTAAAACTCGTGCTGGATTCTTCGGGGCCTTTACAAAATTGCTATTAATGCTTAGGTCCCCTGTAGTTGAGAATCTTCATTTGTGGTTTCACATCAGCAGCTGTTGTGCGACAAGCAGCATCAGCATCACAGATACACCAGAGGTGGTGGAACAGTGGTATCCAATTGTGAGGGTGTCCTGGGAGTCCTCAATCTCCCAGCACCCATGATATCTCAAAACACCAGGTCAAACAATGGGTAAGGAAGCTGCCTGCTTATTGTTACCCTCCACCTTCCCTCAGTTGATGAATCGGCAGTTCTCCATGTTAAATGCCAGGTGGAAGAAGCATTGAATGTACAGTGGGTGGGTAATGTCAATATCCATTTCCAAAAGTGACTCAGTAGCACCATTATTGACAAAACTGAGTATTTCCAGCATTTTCAGTCTTCATTTCCGATTTCCAACATTTGCAGTATCTTACTGTTGGATCAGATCACAGCTCTGCAGTCCTGCCATGTCTTGAAGGTGGACATCAAACTACTAAATGGAGGAGGAAGGTCCATAATTATCCCCACACTCAGTGATGGGCAAGCCCAGAGCATCAGTGCTAAAGAAACAGCTAAAGTATTTTCGACCACCTTTAACCAAAAGTGCTGAGTGGATAATTTATCTTGGCCTCTTCCTTACATCAAAGGTGGCAGTCTTCCAACAAGTTGATTCACTCTGGTGATGTAAAATAAAACTGATGACACTGAGTACAGCAAAGCTATGGGCCCTGTCAATATCCCAGCAGAAGTATTGAAAGTTGTGTTCCAGAATTAACCATGCCCTTGGCGAATCTGTTCTAGCGCAGCTGTGATACTGGCGTCTGCCTGCCAATGTGGAAGATTGCGCAATATATCACCTGCACAAAAAGGAGAAACCCAACCTGTGCAATTACTGCATCAAATTCTATTATTGTTATGGGCCACAGTTTAGAGAACCCCAAAGTGTATCATGGAGTTCACAATAGATTGTGGTATGGGGAGCACAAGGCCCACTCTACAGGTGTGGTACAGCAGAAATGGAAAAGTATTTTTTAAAGCAAAACAATGTTTATTCTATGAACTCAAGTTAACCTTTTTAAAACATACAGTGAACATCTTAGCAACCATTAATTCAAATACAACCCCCAAAGAATACAACACTAAGTAATCCTTAAGCTGTCCTTTTAACATCCATAAGACTTAAAAAATAGAACTTTTAACAGAAGCACATCAGGTTAAAGTCACTACTGAGTGCAGTTATTAGTTTTAAATCACCAAAGGATCAATTTACAGTTTTTAGATTACAGAGAGAGAGACTAATACCCCTCCTCGCTGTGACTGCAGCTATCCAACTCTGAAAACGAAACTAAAACACACCCTGCAGCAAACAGCCTAAAACGAAAGTACAAAGCTGACAGACAGCCCAGCTCCACCCACTCTCTGACATCACTGCAGTAATAAACTCCTACTATAAATAAAGGTACTCCCATTTCTTAAAGGTACTCCCACTACAGATATTTTCTACATACCCATTTATAAACACCCATTTCTAAAAGGTATTCTCACATGACATTATGAATAGTCAATCATTGACCAGAAACTCAACTGTATGGGCCACATAAATATTGTGGATACAAGACATGATCAGAGACTGACTGTGGTGAATGGCTCACCTTCTGACTCTTCATAGCCTTTCCACCATCAATAAGGCAGAAATCAGGAATATGACGGAATATTATATTCCAACCACACTCATGCAGACGAACCCGATTCAGAAGAAAACCTGCTTGTTCAGCACACCATTCACCACCTTAAAGATTCACTTACTCCACCACCAGCACACAGTGACAGCAACGTGTACTGCCTCCAAGATGCACTGCAACACCTCATCAAGCCTCCTTTGACAGCAGCTTCAAACCCTATCACCTAGAAGGACAAGGGCGTCAGGCTAATTGGAGCACTGCCAATTTCCCTCCAAGTCATGTACTATCCTGACTTGGGATTATATTGTTCTTTCAGTGTGACTACTCCAAAATCCAGGAATCATTTTCCTAATAGCACAGTGGGTATACCTACACCACACATATTTCAGTGGTTCAAGAGACAGCTTAACACCAGCTTTTTAAGGGCAATACGCGATTGGCAATAAATGCTGGCCTTACCAATGATGTCCATGTCCCACAAACAAATAAAGAATGAACAATCTAGCAGGATATTGTAAACTTCTTGTCAAAACACATAGTAGGCTGAAAGATATAACAGCAGTAAAAATGATCTTGCATTTAAATAGCATCCTATTAATCTCTCAGGATCTCCTGAAGTGCTTTTCATCAAATTAATAACTTTTTAAAGTGTGGTCATTTTTATGTGTACAAATATGGCAGTCAAATGGAAGATAGCAAAGCCCCTGAGATGAATGACCAATTCCTCTATTGCCTTTGATGGTGTTGACTGTGAACAGAATGTTCGCCTCCTTTTTCCCTTTTTTAGAAAGTATTATGGATATTTTTGTCGACAAACTACTGGCAGCAGCAATAATGGTGCAGCCAATAATCCTTTTACCAGATTGAAGTGTCAGAAGAGATTCTGTGCTGGATCTCTAGGACCTTTCTGACTCAGAGAAAAATCCTGTCAATTAAGCTGGGATGCCAAGAATCATTAAAATAGCAACATTTGAGTGAATTGCTATATTTATTAGCTTTAATGCAACATTAAGTAGTGTGGTAGTATTTCTGTAGTCAGTCAAGTTATGAAGAAGGTCTACATTGGTTTGAAATGAGCTATTAACAATTATTGTTTGTAATTACATATTAAAGGACAGAAACTTCACAAAACTGTATAGGGAACAGGAAGTACAATGGGACAACTTCCTGCTACTTTGATCTATTGCTGATATCACCCAAGTGCCAGGGATGGGGTAATTTATATAATCAAATGAGACATGCACAGTGTAAGTGACTGCTCCACAGCAGCAACAGATCTCAGAGTTGCACTCCACAATCCAAGGGAAGGGGTCTGAAGTCTGCACAAGATGGTAGAAAAATTACCGTACATTCTTTGATGTCTAAGCCAAGAGGCAACTGGAAACAGCCTTCAACCTTGGTGTTCTCTTTAAGCCAAGGATGACACCTAGACTTGTTCTTGGGGATAGTGCTTGGGCAGAAATCCTGGAGAAGCATACAAATGCACCAAATTACTGGGGCAGTGTAACAGGATTGGTCAGAAGATGCACCTGCATCCCCCTAGGGTACAATTCCATTGTTTTGTATCAATGGGAGATAAAATGAGCAAAGATGTTACTCCACTCCAGTTATAGCCCTTAATCTGACTTGCACAGTTTATGCCTTTTGTTCTTGTATTGTTCTGGGCCAGGGTTTAGAGAACCCCAAAGTGTATCATGGAGTTCATCTGACCCACAACTTTTAATAGATTGTGGTATGGGGAGCACACAGCCCACTCTACAGGTGTGGTACAGCAGAAATGGAAAAGTAATTTTTAAAGCAAAACAATGCTTATTCTATGAACTCAAGTTAACCTTTTTGAAACATACAGTGAACATCTTAGCAACCATCAATTCAAATACAACCCCCAAAGAATACAACACTAAGTAATCCTTAATAACTTCCCAAACAACATCCAGAAGTCCCAAGAAACACCTTTTAACAGAAACACATCAGGTTTACATTCACTACTGAAAACATTTATAATTCTGAATTCACCAAATGATCAAGAGATAGTCTTTTGATGGCAGAGATAACAGCAGTACACCTGCTTGATCTGGCTTCAGCTCCAACACTGAAAACGAAACTAAAACACACCCTGCAGCAAACAGCCTAAAACAAAATTAAAAAGCTGACAGACAGCCCAGCTCCACCTACACTCTGACATCACTAATAAACATCCATTTCTTAAAGGTACATTCTTAAACACCCATTTCTTAAACGTACTCTCATATGACACCTCCCCCCAAGAAAATAAAATAAACCATCAACTTCAAGATTGGCTGCAACCCACTTCAATTATGCCATTTGTAAGCATACTCTCAATCTCTTTGTTAACCTGTGCCAATTTTAAAGGGTTAAGTTTGAGTGGATGTTGTTTGATTGGAACAGCATTTCCCACATCTACATCATGTATAGCCATTTTAGTACTTCCCAATTTATCTCTACAAACTTGCCTACGTCATATCAATAACTCTTTCAGGTCAGTTCATTTTTCCTCTGGAAGATAACTCAACAATTTATCCCAATTTTTAAGAACATCCTCATTTTCCAATTTAATTTGAGGTATGTCAAATTCACAGTCATCTGGATTTGGTTCGTCACTTTGATTTAGAATCATTAAAACTTTCTCCTTTTTCTCACCTTCCCTTTCAAAGTACTTTTTAAGCATATTCACATGACACACTCGGTGAGTTTTCCTTAGATCCGGCGTTTTTACCACATAATTCACCTCACTTAATTTCCTTTCAATCTGATATGGTCCACAAAACCTAGCTTTTAAAGGTTCACCTACAACTGTTTAGCACAGGGTTAAATCGCTGGCTTTGAAAGCAGACCAAAGCAGGCCAGCAGCACGGTTTGATTCCCATAACAGCCTCCCCGAATAGGCGCCGGAATGTGGCGACTAGGGGCTTTTCACAGTAACTTCATTTGAAGCCTACTTGTGACAATAAGCGATTTTCATTTCATTTTTTCATTTCACTGATAACAACACTAAAACTTTATCTCCACAGGCAAAACTACGAATGTTGGATTTCTTGTCCGCTACCCGTTTCATCACATTTTGTGCAACTTTTAAATGTTGTCTAGCCAATTCACCTGCTCTATTTAATCGTTCCCTAAAATTTGACACGTAATCCAATAATGTAAGTTCTGATTTCTCACTTACCAATTTTTCCTTAATCAATTTAAGTGGTCCTCTTACCTCATGATCAAAAATTAGTTCAAAAGGACTAAATTTGGTTGACTCATTAGGTGCATCCTTAATTGCAAACAGTACGAATGGAATTCCTTTATCCCAATCTTCTGGATAATCTTGACAATAAGCCCTCAACATTGTCTTTAATGTCTGATGCCACCTTTCTAATGCTCCCTGCGATTCTGGATGGTACGCAGTTGATTTAAATTGTTTTATTCCGAAGGTATCCATAAATTCTTTGAATAACCTGGAGGTAAAATTCGATCCTTGATCCGATTGTATTTCTGTGGGTAGTCCATATCTAGTAAAGAATTTAAGTAACTCCTCCACAATCTTTTTAGCTGTAATATTACATACTGGAATGGCCTCTGAAAACCTAGTAGACACATCCATTAGCGTCAAAATATATTGATTCCCACTTTTCGTTTTAGGAAGCAGTCCTACGCAATCAATTAGGACCCTTGTAAAAGGCTCCTTAAATGCTGGAATGGGTATTAAGGGCGCTAGTTTTATCACCGCTTGAGGTTTCCCTATCACTTGACATGTGTGACATGATTGACAAAATTTAATTACATCTTTATGTAGTCCAGGCCAATAAAAATGTTTCTGGATTTTAGCTTGAGTTTTCCTTATTCCCAAATGACCTCCCACTGGTACGTCATGTGCAACTCGCAACACCTCCTTTCTATACCCTACCGGCAATACTACTTGATGAACGTCTGCCCACTTTTCATCCGCCTGCATATGTAAAGGTCTCCATTTTCTCATCAAGATATTACTTTTACGGTAATAACACTCTGGTATCCACTCAGATTCCTCTTCCGTATATGCTTTCTGATACATCCGTTTTATTTCTATATCTTTTTGTTGTAACTCCGCCAATTTTCCTGAACTAAAAATATCCGCCTCATCCTCCACCTTGTTATTTATCAACCATCTGATCAAAAATTGTTTCTGATAATTGCACTTCACCTTTATCTTCACTCTTTGATTTCTCCTCTTGTCTTAACCTGTGACTTTGTGACCTTGTTACTACACAGTCTGGAAAAATCCCAGGATATTTGTCCTTCAACACTTCTGTTGTCTGATTTTCCACTGGCTTATCAACCACAGTAGGTATCACTCCCGCCTGCGATCCAGCTATATCATTACCCAAGATAAACTGTATTCCTGGACAAGATAATTTCTCTATTACTCTTACTACCACTTCACCACTCTTCACTGGACTTTCCAACCTTATCTTATATAATTGAACTGTAGCCGCTTAAAATGGCTAACTCCCGATTAGAATGGCCAAACCTCGATTTAAAATGGCGAACGGAGGAGGCTGATGGGAAAATCAGCCAACAGGACTCAAACAGACAGCTGCAGGTAAAACAGTGTATTCGCATCTGGGGAAGCCAGACCGAATCGATACCTGCAGCCATCAACATAACAACACCCCAGCCATCTGCATATAAAGTGGCAATCCCGGGAACAATATGCTACAAATTAGTAACACAAAGCCAACCCAGACCTTTCGGCGCCAGCAGGAGCTGACACAAAGAGAGGTAAACGACCACCCCTCGATCAAGGAATCGCTAGAGCATTGGAGAATATCGAACCAAGTGATTGGGACCAAGTCCAATCACTTGCAACCAGGTACAAGGTCCGCCCCGAGAGGTGGGAAGCCCTTGGGGACTATAAGAATAGGGGCCAAGTTCAAATCGACCCTTCTTCCCTTCTTCTCCCGGCTGCACCCTTCTTCACTCTCTCCAACAACAGCCGAAAGAAACGTAAGTCTTACTCCAACGATCGCTACCAGATAGACACTCCTGACTATCGACCTGTGCCAGCTGTGAATCCCGCAGGCTCAGAACCCATACGAAAGGCCATTCGTTTCCCTGACCTGGTGGGCCATTTCCAAAGTTAAGTATTGGCCTGTTAGTTGTAGGAAGTAGCTTTGAGGTAGAATTAATGTATAAATATTGATTGCTGTATATAATAAATGAGCATTGATTTAACTCTTACTAAGTGGTGTGTTGGATTATTAATCATTACTCGGACTTGAACCACGTGGCGGTATCAGAAAGATACCTGGCGACTCAAGAGCAAAGGTGACAGAATAAGAGCAATTAAACTAAGGCTAAAACGTGCAACAGAACACAACTCCTCTCACCCTGAATTCCACATATTACCACCTTTTCTGGCAACATTCTTCCCAAACTACATAACTCCTCATCTCTTACCATTAAAGATTGACTCGCTCCCGTATCTCTTAAAATTGTGACTTCTTTACCTTCTCCTCCTGATACACACGAGTAAACTTTACCCACACAAGTAAATTATTTAAAGACAACTGGCACCTTCTGATCAATCACCTCTTGATCAGGCTGTACAATCTTTTGCACCTCCTTCGCTTCACTTGGGATTTCCTTTCCCACTTTAACAAACCCCACTGTCTTATCCTGTTTTACCACATCAGTCTTCCCAGTGCTTTTCTTCAACCACCATCACTGTGACTTTACATGGCCTAGTTTATTACAGTGAAAACATTTGAAACTTTTCATGTCTCTTCCACCCTCCTGGATTTCTTTTTTAATCTGAGGTACACTCTCATTATCTCCCATCAGATCACCTTTACCTTTACCACTTTAGTATTTCTCATGTCCCCAGTTTCTATCCCTCACAGGCTGAAACTGATGTCAGAAACCAAGCTTTGATTTATGAACTAATTCATAACCACCTGCCATTTCTGCTGCTAACCTCACAGTTTTAACCCTCTGTTCTTCCACATGAGTTCTCACTACATCAGGAATTGAATTTTTAAACTCCTCCAAAAGGATAATTTCTCTGAGAGCTTCATACATTTGGTCTATTTTCAAAGCCCTTAACCACCTATCAAAATTACTCTGTTTGATCCTTTCAAACTCCATGCGTGTTTGGCCAAATTCTTTCCTTAAATTTCTGAACCTTTGTCTGTCGGCTTCGGGCACTAGTTCATATGCACCTAAGATGGATTTTTTCACCTCAGACGTCCCAGATACCTCCTCCGGTAGTGATGCAAACACTTCACTAGCCCTACCTATCAGCTTTGTTTGAATCAGTAATACCCACATGTCCTGTGGCCATTCCATTTGTTTAGCTACCTTCTCAAATGAAATGAAAAAGGCTTCTACCTCCTTCTCATCAAACCGTGGCAATGCTTGGACAGATTTAAATAGATCCCCACCAAGCCTTCGACTTTGACGCTCTTTATCACTATCCTCATCACTTTCATCCAACTGTACGTTTCCCTTTATGTCTGCCAATTTTAACTGACTGGCAATTTTCTGAAGTTCAAACTTTCTATCTATCATTTTCCCTGATCTGTAGCTCCCTTTCTCTTTCTTTTTGTTCTGCTAGGGCTATTCTTTCTTTACTTCTTTCTTCTCTCTCCTTTTCTTTTTCCTCTCTCTCTCTTTTGTATTCAGGCAGCTTTAATTCTTTCTCATGTTCCATTTGTTTAATTTGCAACTGAATTTTTGCCATTTCCAATTAGTCAAACTGTATCTCAGGCAACTTTAAATGCTTAGCCACCGCCATAATTACCTCATCTTTTTGCATTTTGTCAGGTAATGTTAACTGCAATGTTTTTGCCAAATCTAACAGTCTGCTTTTAGTCTCTGTCCATAAGGTACTGCGTGTGACAGTCTCCACCACCAGAAACTTCTGAGCCTCTGAAAGAGCCATTGTCCACAGCACACTCCCTACTTAAACTAGAATACCACACCTGAAAAGCAACCACAATATGCTCACCCCTCACTGTCTTTAAGTTCACTAGGCTAATCCAATAGATAGACTTTTATCCCGGACGAGCCCCAATTTGTTATGGGCCAGGGCTTAGAGAAGCCCAAAGTGTATCATCCTGACCCACAAGTTTTAATAGATTATGGTACGGGGAGCACACGGCCCACTCTACAGGTGTGGTACAGCAGAAATGGAAAAGTACTTTTTAAAGCAAAACAATATTTATTCTATGAACTCAAGTTAACCTTTTTGAAACATACAGTGAACATCTTAGCACCCATCAATTCAAATACAACCCCCAAAGAATACAACACTAAGTAATCCTTAATAACTTCCCAAACAACATCCAGAAGATAGAAGAAACACCTTTTAACAGAAGCTCATCAGGTTTACATTCACTACTGAAAACATTTATAATTCTGAATTCACCAAATGATCAGGAGATAGACTTTTGATGGCAGAGAGAATAGCAGTACACCTGCTTGGTCTGGCTTCAGCTCCAACACTGAAAATGAAACTAAAACACACCCTGCAGCAGACAGCCTAAAACAAAAGTAAAAAGCTGACAGACAGCCCAGCTCCACCCACACTCTGACATCACTGATAAACAACCATTACTTAAAGGTACATTTGTTAAACACCCATTTCTTAAAGGTACTCTCACATGACAGTATCCTAATTGATCTCCTACTTTCTCCAAACTTGCACAATTTCTCAGAATAGTAATATGGAGATCTTAAGAAAAGAAAAATTAAGTCGGTGATTTGGAGTGTCGGAATTAAAACATGGACCTTGAGAAAGGTGAACATAGAAATGGGGGAAATGTGATCCTGGGGAAGGGCGAAGCACGTCAGCTGGAGAGAATACAAGAGCATTGAAGAAGTTCTCAGGATAGTAAATGAGGATAGATTGTTAGAGAATATAATCAAGGTTGGATTAGCCAGGCAAGAGCATCTGCTGATGGAGGCGATTAAAGGAAGATTAGAGAGATGTCGACCGAGAGAAAAGAAAAATGATGACATTAGGCAAGTTGAAATTGAAAATAGAGGGCTCCTGTGAGCAACTGAAGAGGAAAGTGCAAGACTGCAAAGCCTGAAGTAATGAATGTGGGGATCACTTTATACATAGAAAGGAAGTGATCTCTGTAAATACTTTTTAATTCAAATACAAGACGGCCACTGTTTTGAATCACCTTCTGATTACTTCTACTCAATGTAACTCCTTAAAAGTTTCTGCACAATTATCCTGGTCTAAGCTTACAACATTTAACTGATTATAGCGTATGAATGATTAGCACATTAAATCCATATTTTTTAATGCCAAATTGTGTAGAGAGGCAGAAATGCAAGTAGAAATTTGGTTACTCATTTACGTGCAAATTTTTTTTTTCCAAATGTTGTTTGCTGCTTGATTTAAAATGAATAGCTAAATAATTGCTTAAATGAGAAATGTGCTAATAGATTTGGCAACGGGATTGAGCTGACTCAGTTTACAGTTGACAAGAATAAATGACTGTTTTTTTGATCTGACAGAAATTGTGTAAAACTTTTCCATGTCAAAACAAACACTATTTTTGTCTTTCTTACAGCAATACATCGAGTACTTTGTGATCACACTTTTAATTTGCCTAACAAGACAATTATAAGAAAGTTTGTGCCTTGAAACTATTGACACAACGAGTAATGTGGAAGTTCCTGTCAAGTGATTCTTTTTTACCCAGTTACTGATTTTTCAGCTTTATATGCAATAATTAGCAAACAGTAAACATTCCTGAAGCAGCTTCTCTCAGATATCCCGTGTACCCTGCCAAACCTGTTAATATTCTGAAGGTAAATTTTACAACATTTATTTGTCACTGCCAAGTGGTTTCAAAAGTCCAGATTAAGAATCTGGAGGAAAGTCATGGTAGGAGTAAGTATCTGAAGTATCTGACCAGTTAACAGTCAAGGCAGATAAATATTGAATTGAACCAGGAAAAGGTTCCTGCCCATAATTTTCATTGAGCATGAAATGGATCAGTAATAGGACACATTCACTGTTGTGTCACTTCAGAATCTAGTGGTGAGGAACCAAAAAACCATACTTTTCGCACTCTCCATTTTCAGCCTCTGCTAGTTGCTTTCCACAGTTGATATTCCGATGCGTGCTGCAGATAAGACACTGTGAATAATCTCATTCTATACTGAGCATGATAACCAATTGTTAACACCCACTAAACTGCTTGTTGTCCAACTTTCCCTATTGGCCCCGATGTTAGCCGTTATTGTTAATGATTCAACCAGTGTTGTCCCCTCTCTGCAAAACAAACAGCGACTAACCACAGCATTCTTGCAAACTATCATCCCATTTCCAACCTCCCTTTCCTCTCCAAAGTTCTTGAATCTATTGCTGCCTCTCAAATCCATTCCCATCTTTCCCAGAACTCCATGTTTGAATCCTCCATTCAGGTTCCCCAGCCCACCCCGCCACAACAGATCCTATCAAAATCACAAATGACATCCTATGTGACTGTGACAAAGGTAAACCTTCCCTCTTCATTGTTCTTGATCTTTCTGCAGCCTTTGACAGGGTTGACCAAACCATTCTTCTCCATTGCCCCTCCACTGCCATCCAGCTGGGTGGGACTGCTCTCACTTGTTTCCATACATGTTTACCTAATCATAGCCAGAGAATTACTTGCAGTGGATTCTCTTCATGCTCTTGCACTATTACCTCTGATGTTTCCCACAAACCCATCCTTGGCCCCTATTTCTCATCTAAATGTGTACCCTTGCCAACATCATCTAAAAGCACAGCATTATTTTTCACATGTACACTAACGGTATTCAGTTCCAACTCATGGCCACCACCTCTCTTCCACTGTTGTTAAACTGTCAGACCGCTTACCTGACATTCAGCACTGGATGAGCATAAATTTCCTGCAATTAACACCTACCCACTCCCTGGCAACAGTTGGAGGTTAAGCCAGTCAGTTTGCAATATTGGCATCACATTTGACCTTGAGATGAGCTTCTGAACTCATTCATGCCATCACTAATATTGCCTATTTCTACCTCTGTGAAACTGCCCAACTTTGCCCCTGTCACTGCTAATCTGGTGCTGAAACCTTCGTTCATTGACTTGATTATTTCAACGTACTGCTGGATAGTCTCTACATTCTACCCTCAGTAAACGTGAGATCATCCAAAGCTCTGCTACCCATGCCTTAACTCACACCAGGTCCTGATCACTTATTATCCTGCTGTAATGTAGTCATATTATGAGAATGTCCAGTTCATGAAGATGTCATTAAATTATATTATGTTGAGCCTCACTGTTCCTTAAAACATGCAGCAAGTTGTTGCAGAGTCCTAGGCCTGGATTTTCATTGTTGAGGAGTTGGGAAAAATTCCGACGCAGCCTCTCTACTTCAGGAGAAAGTATGTACAAAGACAGGGGGCTGGATTCTGCATTTGGGAGACTATGTCCCCCATGCCGGCATGAAAACAGTGGTGTTCAACGCCAGGAAAACGGCCACTAATTCCCCGCTTTGCTGGAGGCTATCAGGGAGGCAGCATAGAACTCGCAGCTCTAGCTGCTGATACGACCCTTAGCATTTCTGGTTCTGTGGACGTGCATGCACATGGCGGCGGCCTGCAGCGGCTGCGCCGTTCTTCATGGCGGACTCAGCCCACGGACTCGGACTGCAAAAGTAGTGCCCCCCTTCGGCCGGTCACGTACCCTGGACCACCCGCCCACAGTGCCCCCAGCCCTGAATAAAGCTCCCTTCCTGTGGATCGACCCTTCCCTGACTGTGGCGGCGCCGGACTGAGTCAGCAGCCACCACGCTATGTTCACAACGGGTGAGACCATGAGAGCCTCATGCCATCGGGAACTTGGCCTGTAGGGGATGGAGCATTGTGGGGCGGGCCTCAGGCAATGGCCTGAGGCCGCAGGAACGTGGCACTGCGTACTCCTGGAATACGCCACTTTTCAGGGGGAGGAGAATCTGAAAACCGGCACCGCCCCGATATTGGCTTCAGAACGGATTCTCCGCCTTGTCCCCGAATGTGGGGCGTGATTCTCCGCCGGCGGGAGTCTCCGTTTTGCCGGCGCCCGGGGGTTTCCCGACGGCGTGGGGCTGCCCCACAATGGGAAACCCCATTGACCGGCCGGTGTTACGGAGACTCCCGCCGGCCGGTCGGGGCAGAAATGTGGCGGGGCGGGTAGGAGAATTTCGCCCGTGATTTTGGCATCGGGGAGCGGAGAATCCAGCCCGGGATCTTCACTGTTGGGGATTCAGTAGGTATAGGCTGGACTTGGGTCAGCTGACATGGAATGAAGTACAGACAGCCATGGGACTGCCGGATGTGGTGGAGGGCTATTTAAAAGGCCTGCCATGGTGCCGTGGGACCTTGTCCCAGTTAAAATTAAAATGTGTGGATTTTGTCAGGGTCTGCACGGTGAGACCATTGTTTTTCAATGAAACTGGAAGGCTGGAAAGCTTTTGAACAGTGGAATTGCCTGTATGTTGAGCTGTCTAATGGAAGGTGCTCACAAGCACTTGTTCAGACAATAAAATTTAACCAATTTTTCGGAAATAATTTCTCCCCTTGTTTTCTGATGAGGAAAAAGAGGAGCAGCAGCAGCACCAAGAGTACCAGCACCAGCTGCCTGCTTTGCCTCAGCCACAAGTCCCACCATAGTACAAGGGAGCAGAGATCTAAATCAAAAGAGGCAATATACCCACTGGAGGTCAACAAATAGAGGATCTTCTCTCTCTCGCTGAGATCCAGTGTATAAGGTGGCTGAGGCCGCTGCATTTCCTGGAACAAGACTTCCTTTCCAAAGGAGTTGGTGGGCATGCACTGTCAAAGTCCATTACGGTGTCTTTCACTGGAGTGCCTTCCTAGCTCTTCCAATCACACAACAGCAACACCGCCCCCCCACCCCTATCACACCTCCCATCCAAACCCCCCCCACCCCCATTCTCTGCCTCCCCCTTAGGTTGTGTGCTCTCTTCTCTTAAAAGCAGTATGAGAAATATGGATTGGGTGGACAGAAGGAAAGTACAACGTCTGTGAAGGATGACCGTGAAGATTGGCTGCGAGGTATCAATAATATAAGGGTGCATTTTGGCTGTTGATGTGAATGTGAAGGGGTGCCTGGAAGGGAGGAATGAGTGGAAATTAGGAGAGGGAGACAAGTGTTTTGATGATATTGTGGTTGGAGTGGCAGGGGTACAAGCCCAGCACGGCAAAAGCCTGGACTCTCCTTGGTGTGACCCAGAAGAATGCTCTCCTCTCTCCTCAGGATCCTACAAAAGAAGGTTCTTTTTTCAGCTAGCCTTTTCCTTAAAGGTACTTTTTTCAGCTAGGTGTCTATCGTATAGGTGCTCTGTTCAAGAATGGATTAAAATACTACTGATGTTGCCTGAAATCTCAACTTTCATTTATGAATGAGGCTACTGCCAAAGTCCAGCAGTATTAATTTGGGCAGTCTGAGGGAACTGTATCGAAAATGAGCCCACCCATGTTAACTGCTTTCCTGCACCTTCCCTGCTGATTGGGGAGAATTAAAATTACTCCTCATTACTCTGAAATTTTTGCAATTCTCGTTATTCTGTCTTAAATAATCTGCTGCATTTAATTTGTCAAATAATTTATTCACTTCAGAATTTTGCCGGAGGATTTGTTTTATGATAATTTAAACAGATCAACATGTTTTTTAATTGCCTATAATTTCAGTGTGACTAAATTTAATTAGTTTTGGAATAGAACTGCAAATCCCCATTTGGATATATTGTTATAATTTATTAATAAGATGGAACAATTTGCCATTGTAAATTCTTCCTCTTACTGCTGTTTTCTTGAAAGCTGTAAGAAAAGATTCAACGTTATTGTTAATAGCTCTCCCTCCTCAGGTACTTGCTTCATCTCTTTCAAATCTGCCATCACTATCCCTCTTCTCAAACAAACAACACTAGTCCCTCCATCCTTGCAAACTCCCTTTTCTCTCCAAAGTTCTTGAATGTGTTGACCCCCCCTAAATCTATGCTCACTCTTCCTGGAATTCCATGTTTGAATCGGTCCAGTCAGATTTTTGCCCTAGCCACACTATCAAAACAACTCTTATCCAAGCCATGAAAAATATACTACGTGACTGTGACAAAGGTAGACTATCCCTTCTCATCCTTCTCAACCTACCTTCAGCCTTTGAAATGGTTGACCAAATTATCCACCTCCTAATCTTCTCCACACTCATCAAGGTGGGTGGAACAGCAGTCACCTCATTCCATTCTCAGCTGTTTAATCATAGCCAGAGAATCACTTCCAGTGGTTTATGCCACCTCTCACACATAGTTCCTCTGGTGTTTCTGAAGGGTCTATCTTCTGGCCACTTCTATTTTTATTTATTTATATACTTTTTTTCACTGGATGTGGGCTTTGATAGCATTTATGGCCCATCCCAAATTGCCCTCGAGAAGGTGGTGGTCTGCTACCTTCCTGAACTGTTGCAGTCTGTTGCTCTCTTTGGTTGGCTCTGAATATGGCGGTCAATATGGTCACCTTCCTTAATTCTAATTACGTTTGCTCTAGAGTCACCAGGTATCTTTCGATACTGCCACAAGGTACAAACCGAATACTGACCAAAGTCTCAATACACCAGTTAGTTAGTTCAAAGTCAATGCTTATTTATTTACACACACAGTTCAATCTACTCATGCACAAATACTACAGACTAAACTATCATTACAGCTAAAGCCTATACTTAGCTTCAGGCGCCCACTCAGTCAGAGGAACAAAGGCCATTGTTCGGTTCTGAGGCTGCTGGGGTCGAACTGGTACAGGGGAACAGCTAAGGTCGTCTGTCTGGTAGCGTGCGTTAACCTTGGACTTACTTGCTTCTGGTGCAGCTGGTGGACAGGTCTCTCCTTGGTGAGAGCCGGGTCCAAGAGAACGATTCTCTCTTGGGGGATCCTTCTTATACCCAAAGGGGCTTTGCGCTCTTTTGGGCGGGCCTTGAACTTGGCCCCAATCAATTGGGCCGTTTCTTGATCATTCATATTGATCTCGTCCAATAAAGGGGTGGGTGCCCTGATGGCTGGGCGTGTCCCAGGTGGCCGTTGGCCTGCTTTGTTTCGGTCTCCTGTGGCGCCGGGGTGTCTGCCTTAGTATCGGTTACTCAAATGTTACTCTTTTGTTCCCGGAGACGGGCCATTAGTATGCTAATGGGCCTACAGTTTTGGTCTTGTCTGGGAGCTGGGAACTTGCAGATGGTGATGTACCCATGCATCTTGCCCTCTTCCTTCTAGGTGTTAGATATTAAGAGTTTAGGTGTTAGATGTTAAGGGTTTGGAAGTTATTGTTGAAGGAGTCTTGGTGAGCTGATGCAGTGCATGTTGTACATGGTACACACTGTTGCCCCTGTGTATCAGCAGAAAAGACATCAATGAAAAACGTTGCTTTCTCAGAATGGCACTCAGTCCACCGGATCCCACATCTACCTTGAATACACTTCCTCATACTTGGCTTCCTATAAGAACTCTATTCCATTTTCTCAGTTTTTTCATCTCCATCAAATTTGTTCCGATGATGCTACCTTCCACACCAATGCTGCTCATATGTCTTCCTCTTTACTTAACCCATGGTTCCCCCACATCGTGGTCGATGGTGCCCTTGACTGTGTCTCTCCTATATCCCGTACTACTGTGCACTTCCCCTCCCTCCCAGAAACGTAATAGGGTTCTCTTTGTCATCACCTTCCACCCCAACACTCTTTGTATCCATCTGTATTCAATGGATCATCCACCACTATTTCTGTCACTTCCAGCATTATGTCACCACCAAACATATCTTCTCCCCAACATTTCAGTATTCCCAAGGACCATTTCTTTCGTGACATCTTAGTCCAGGCATTTTCAAAGTCGGGGTCACGGGCGGGTGTCGGGTGGGTCGCGGAGCCATCCGTTGCGGCACTCCCGATTGTGCAGATTTTCTTGCAACAGCTGCAGCAGCTGGCTTTTATCAATGCCAGCTGCGAGTGGCCTTCAAAATGACGGACCATGTAAAGAAATGCGGGAGCACTGCGCATGCGTGCCCGCTCATCAGTGCGCCCCACTGCTGTGCCACGTTGTGGAGGACACACCAGACATCCACAAAGTGGGTGATCCTCTGGGCGGTGTACTGCAGGGTACCACCAGAGCAATCGAGGCATCGGAACCGCATTTTGAGCAGTCCGATGCATCATTCAATGACGGCCATATGACCCTCGTTCTATCGGGTCTCCATACTAGCGTCATTAGCCAGGTCTTAAGCGGGTACTACTTATCCCTCAAGAGCAAACCGGCCATCCTGGGGTGGTCCTCGAAGAGGCTGAGGATGTCCAACTGCCGCAGGATGTAACGTTGTGCACACTCGCTGGGATGCGAGCACACACATGCATGATCTTAATGTGGTGGTCGCACATGAGCTACATGTTCAGGGAGTGGAACCCCTTCCTGTTGATGTAGGGCACTTTTAGATGGCCCGGTGAGTGCAAAGCAGCAAGCGTGCCATCCAGTACCCTCTGACCTGGGACACCCTGGCGATGGCGGAGAATCTTGCTGCCGGGCATCTTGTTGGGCTTGATCCATGCCAAAGTTTATATAGTTTTCTGCCCGAGCAAATAGGGCATCCATGACTTCACGTGGACTGTAGCTTCTGCGATGCCGCACAAGACCCCACTCGAGCCCTGGGTTTATCCTGAGGCATAGATGTTCAGGGCTACGGTGACCTTGACGGCCAACAGGTGCAGGTGTCCTCCTCCTCCACGTGGTGCCAAGTCCACGAGGACATGGCATAGGTGCTGCATCGTCCTCTTGTTGAGCCAGAGCCTCCTGCAGCACACGCTGTCTGTCAGCTGTTTGAAGGACCAGCAAAGCCTGTACACCTCCGGCTGTCGCCGGCCTTCCTCTGAGTCCCTCCCAGGCCTGATGGGCTGCCGGGTCCTCAAGGCGTGGGGTGGGGCCCTGCAAATGGGCCGCCACCTCGAGCCTCTGTCGACGCTGCTGCCGGTGCCACCTCCGGTGCCTGGCCCCCTGGCCTGCTAGCAGCACCACGAGGACAGCTTCTGCGGTGTCCAAGATATCGCCCATACCATGTAATATCTGTATGCAATTGGGAGCGGGTGTGAGTCTGACATCCACCAGTGACCCCACCCCGGGATCTTCCAGTCACCCATTGCTCCCCCATCCCCCAACAGGCTCTGACCACGCACCCCGGCTGCAGCAGATCCCTGCTCACAGGACCCCAGACCCTGTACCCCAGACACTTGACAATTACGTTACCTGGACCGGGTGCTGGTTCTCCCACATGTTACATGGCACACCACTTGGCAATGTGTGAAGTGCTCACGTAATTGTGATTGCCAATTCCCTATTTGCAAAAGCCTTCAGCTGTGTGGCCGCAGGCCTCTGCGATCAGTGGGAATTATGGGTGGTTGTTGGGGCAGTTGGGCTGGGGTTGCCCCTGGAATGGGTCTTGGAGTTGGCAAGGTGGACCCGTGGGCACTGAGGCACCCATTTCCTCCCCCCGAGCCCAGCCCAGGCCATGGGTGGCTAGCATCCTGCTCCGCAAGTCCCGCCTCCCATGGCGGCCTACCCTGATTGAGGTTAAGCGCCCGGGGGCCCCCCACCCCTCGCCGAGCACCGGGACAGCAACCATGGTATCCCCGGGCTCTTTGCCTGTGAGCAATGATGTCTCCTCACCTCCTCGGGTCCCCACAGCAGTCCTTCCTCCAGCTTCACGTTTGTAAAAAGGAGTACTAATCGGTGCCGCGTGACCACTTGCTAGGGAGGCCGTTAGATCACGGGAGGCTATTAGATAGGGGGTTGCTCCTATCAATTATATGGAGATTGGCTTTAAGTGGTGAATATTAGTTTCTCGCCACGCTCAGGCGAGATCCTGATTTCGCCGTTGGGAGCGGGCCAGTTCCATCGCAAATGGAACGGCACCCGGTGCGGTTCTCAATTCTGGTTCAGCGAATGATTAGGATTGGAAATGCACTGTCTGAAAGTGTGGTGGAGTCAGATTCAATCATGGATAAAAGCAAATTACTGTGGATGCTGGGATCTGAAACCAAAGAGAAAATGCTGGAAAATCTCAGCAAGTCTGCCAGCATCTGTAGGGAGAGGAAAGAGGTAACGTTTCAAGTCCAGGTGACCCTTTGTCACAGCAGAAGGGCCTGAAGACCATTATAGCTTTGACAAAGGGTCATCTAGACTCAAAACATTAGCTCTTTCCTCTCCCTACAGATGCTGCCAGACTTGCTGAGATTTAATCATGGTTTACAAACAGAATTGAACAAGAGAAAAGAATTGCAGGTCTATGAGGTAAAGGTGGGACTAGGTGAGCTGCTCTTGCAGTGCCAACAAGGACATGGTAAGTCCAAATGTCACTTTCAGTGCCAAGATCAGCCAACGATGCTATGAAAGTAGGTGACAGAGAGCATTAAAGGGGGCTGTTTAGCACAGGGCTAAATCGCTGGCTTTAAAAGCAGACCATGGCAGGTCAGCAGCACGGTTCAATTCCCGTAACAGCCTCCCCGAGCAGACGCCGGAATGTGGCGACTAGGGGCTTTTCACAGTAACTTCATTTGAAGCCTTCTTGTGACAATAAGCGATTTTCATTTTTCATTTAATTAATGAAGGGATTGTGACTGAGCAGGATATGGGACGAAATTCTCCGTAATCGGCGCGATGTCCGCTGACCGGCGCCAAAAACGGTGTAAATCAGTCCGGCATCGCGCTGCCCCAAAGGTGCGGAATCCTCCGCATCTTGAGTGGCTGAGCCCTAACCTTGAGGGGCTAGGCCTGCGCCGGACTGATTTCCGCCCCGCCAGCTGGCGGGAAAGGCCTTTGGTGCCCCGCCAGCTGGCGCGGAAATGACATTGCCGGGCGGCGCATGCGCGGGAGCATTAGCGGCCGCTCAAGGCAACCCCGCGCATGCGCAGTGGAGGGGGTTTCTTCCGCCTCCGCCGTGGTGGAGACCATGGCGAAGGCGAAAGGAAAAGAGTGCCCCAACGGCACAGGCCCGCCCGCGGATCGGTGGGCCCCAATCGCGGGCCAGGCCACCGTGGGGGCACCCCCCGGGGCCAGATCGCCCCGGAGGACCCCGGAGCCCGCCCGCGCCGGCTTGTCCCGCCGGTAAGAGAGGTGGTTTAATCCACGCCGGCGGGACAGGCATTCCAGCAGCGGGACTTCGGCCCATCCGGGCCGGAGAATCGCCGGGGGGGCCGCCAACCGGCGCGGCTTGATTCCCGCCCCCGCCGAATCTCCGGTGCCGGAGAATTCGGCAACCGGCAGGGGCGGGATTCACGCCAGCCCCCGGCGATTCTCCGACCCGGCGGGGGGTCGGAGAATCCCGCCCATGGCTAGTAGTCTTCTTCATGATTATTTTTGGCAAGGACATTGCTTTCGAAACTATGGCCAGCTGTCTCCTGCATTCTTGCCACCTGCCACCAGGTACATTTGGAAGGATTTATAGGCTGACAACCAACATGTTTGCCACATTATGAACATTACTTCTATGGTCATCAAGCTTTGAAGTGGGACTATGAACATGGAATATCTGGCCTGGAGGTAGGGACACTACTGCTGCACCACAAGTCTGCCTACAACATTGAACCCATCACTGTTCCTACATTATCAGACTGCTTATCCAACTTCCAGAATTGAATAAGTAGAAATTTACTTTAATTAAATATTAAACTCCAGGTTCATTTAATCAAGACTTGAGGAAAAGCTTAGAATGGTCTTCAGACCCTTCTGTTCTGGTACCCTGTTCCTGTGAGTTAAATAGAATTGCACCCAGCACATTCAGGCCATAATGGGATTTTAAAATGCGATATAGATTTTCTTTGATAATTCAATACAGTTGGGACTGAAAATAATACAGAACATTCATAAAATCAAACAAAGATTATCTGAAAGGTGAAATGTCAATGTAACCTTAGTTATAAATAGCAACAAATTCTAAAACACTCCAAGCAGCTGCTTGCTATTTGGTGACATTTCATACTTACTAATTATTTTGGACTTTTAGTCTTCTGCCTTCTGAAACTAATAACTAAATGTACATGGTGAAATGTTTCATCCACCATGACCTGAATGTAGTCACATGAGGTTTGTGCATTCTCCATATGCATGATTCACATAAACATATTATAATTGTACAACACATATGTGTCGACACCAGGGCTTACCTTAAAGGTTTGATTCAATTCAGTAATTCTGGTGAATATTTTAGCTCATCAATTTCTATTGAAACGTTTTTTGTTACAATAATAATCTTTATTGTCACAAGTAGGCTTACATTAACACTGAATGAAGTTACTGTGAAAATCTCCTAGTCGCCACATTCCGGCTCCTGTTCGGGTACACAGAGGGAGAATTCAAAATGTCCAATTCACCTAACAAGCACATCTTCTGGGACTTGTGGGAGGAAACCGGAGCACCCAGAGGAAACCCACGTGGACACAGGAAGAACATGCAGACTCCACACAGACAGTGACCAAAGCTAGGAATTGACCCCGGGTCCCTGACGCTGTGAAGCAACAGTGCTAACCACTGTGTTACCGTGTTGTCCGTCTTTAACCTGCCGTATAAATATCAACAATAAAAGGCTGGATTTTTGTTTACAGTCCCACTTGACTAAAGTTGACACCCATAGCAGAAAACAGAGACATTGGGCGCGATTGTCTGAAAAGATTGTCTTTTTTAATACATTTAGTGTGCCCAATTATCTTTTTCCAATTAACCTGAACATCTTTGTTTGTTGGGGTGGAAACCCACGCAGACACACAGAATATGCAAACTCCATACAGACAGTGACTCAGGGAAGGGATTTAACCCGGGTCCTCAGCATGTAGGTAGCAGTGCTTTTTAAAAAAAAAAAAATTTTTATTCAGGTTTTGCAGAATTTTTCATAATAAAACAGTAGTAACAATAATAAGGACAGGGCTAAATCACTGGCTTTGAAGGCGGGCCAGCTGCACGGTTCGATTCGCGTAACAGCCTCCCCGAACAGGCGCCAGAATGTGGCGACTAGGGGCTTTTCACAGTAACTTCATTTGAAGCCTACTTGTGACAATAAGCAATTTTCATTTCATTTTCAATAACAAAACAAAATAGAGTGAACATTAACATAGTTCAAAAAGTGAATATACAATAACAATTAAATAGACATTACCCCACACGACTCAGTCTTCCCACACCACCCCAATGAAGCACTCATCCACCCCGCCTCCCCCCAACCTCTACGGATTACTGCTGCTGCTGACATTTAAATTTTCCCCGAGAAAGTCGATGAACGGCTGCCACCTCCGAGAGAACCCTAGCGTAGACCCTCTTATGGCAAACTTTATTTTCTCGAGGCTGAGAAACCCAGCCATGTCGTTAACCCAAGTCTCTACACTCGGGGGCTTCGAGTCCTTCCACATTAATAAAATCAGTCTCCGGCCTACTAGGGAGGCAAAGGCCAAGACGTCGGCCTCTTTCGCCCCCTGAACTCCCAGGTCTTCTGACACTCCAAAGATCTCCATCTCTGGACTCCGCACCACCCGTGTGTTAAGTACCTTGGACATTGCCCTCGCGAACCCCTGCCAGAACTCTCTAACCTCCGGGCATGCCCAAAACATGTGGACATGGTTTGCTGGGCTGCCCTTTCACCTCGTACACCTGTCTTCTACCCCCAAAAACTTGCTCATTCTCGCTGCCGTCATGTGTGCCTGGTGGACCACCTTAAATTGAATTAGACTGAGCCTGGCACATGATGAGGAGGAATTAACCCTGCCCAGGACCTCTGCCCAAAGACTCGCTTCCAACTCCTCACCTAGCTCCTCCTCCCACTTGCCCTTGAGCTCCTCCACCGGGGTTTCCTCCGCCTCCTGTAGTTCCTGGTAGATATCCGACACCTTCCCCTCCCCCACCCAGGTGCCGGAGACCACCCTGTCCTGTATCCTCCATGGCGGCACCGTCGGAAAGGCCACCACCTGTTTTTTCAGGAAAGCTCGTACTTGCAAATATTTAAAGGCATTTCCTGGCGGCAGATTACATTTGTCCTCCAGCGCCTTCAAACTGGGAAAGCTTCCATCTATGAACAGATCCCCCATCCTTCTGATGCCTGCCCTCTGCCAGCTCTGGAACCCACCATCCATCTTACCTGGGACAAACCTGTGGTTGTTACATGTCGGAGTCCAGACCGACGCTCCCTCCACCTTCTTGTACCTCCTCCACTGCTCCCAGATCCTCAGTGTCGCCACCACCACCGGACTTGTGGAGTAGCGGGTCGGCGAGAACGGCAAAGGAGCCGTTATCAAAGCTCCCAGACAAGTACCAGCCTCCAGCTGCTCCCATGCCGACCCCCCCCCCCCCATCTCCCACTTCCTAATCGTGGCTACATTGGCCGCCCAATGGTAGTTGCGAAAGTTCGGCAGTGCCAACCCACCCCCTCCCGACTACGCTCCAGCAGCAATCTCCTTACTCGCGGGGTCTTATTCGCCCACACACAGCCCAAAATGATCCTACTCACCTGCTTGAAAAAGGCCTGAGGGCTGAAGATGGGGAGGCACTGAAAGACAAACAAAAATCTGGGGAGGACCGTCATTTTCACGGTCTGTACCCTCCATGCCAGGGACAGCGGGAGCATGTCCCACCTTTTAAAGTGCCCTTCCATTTGCTCAACCAACCAGGTCAGACTGAGCCTGTGCAGGGCATCCCATTTCCTGGCCACCTGTATACCCAGGTATCGAAAACATTTCTCTACCATCCTGAACGGCAGCTCTTCCAGTCTCTTCTCCTGCCCCTTGGCCTGGATCACAAACAACTCGCTCTTTCCCATGTTCAGTTTGTACCCTGAAAAACTACCAAAATCCCTCAGGATCCGCAGAACCTCCTCCATCCCCTCCACAGGGTCCGAAATGTACAAGAGCAAATCATCCGCGTATAGCGAGACCCGATGTTCCTACCCCCCGAACCAGTCCCCGCCAGTTCCTCAAGGCTCTCAGCGCCAAAGCTAGCGGTTCTACAGCTAGGGCAAATAGTAACGGGGAGAGGGGACACCCCACCTCGTTCCCCGGTGAAGCTCGAAGTACCCCGACCTCAGCCGGTTTGTACATACGTTTGCTACAGGTGCCTGGTACAGCAATTTCACCCAGCCAATAAAGCCCTCACCAAACCCAAACCTCCCCAGCGTTTCCCACAGGTACTCCCACTCCACCCGGTCAAAGGCTTTCTCTGCGTCCATCGCTGTTACCACCTCCGCCTCCCCTCCTTCTGAGGGCATCATAATAATATTCAAAAGTCTCCGAACATTGGTATTAAGTTGCCTGCCTTTAACAATTCTACCTGGTAACCATCCGGACCCGGGGCTTTACCCGATTGAATGCCCTCTATCCCTTGACAATCTCCTCCAATTCAATCGGGGCTCCCAGCCCCTCCACCAGGTCCTCTTCCACCTTTGGAAACCTCAACTGGTCCAAAAATTGCCTCATCCCTTCCGCTCCCGTCGGGGGCTCCGACTCATATAGTTTACTATAGAACACCTTAAAGATTCCGTTCACCACCCCCGGATCCAAGACCATGTTACCCTCCTTATTCTTCACTCCCCCGATTTCCCTGGCCGCCTTCCTCTTTCGCAGTTGGTGTGCCAGCATTCTGCTTGCTTTCTCCCCGTACTCATAGGCTGCCCCTCTTGCCTTCCTCAGCTGTGCTACCGCTTTCCCTGTGGTCAACAGTTCAAACTCCGCCTGCAGACTCCGCCGCTCCCTCAATAGCCCCGTCTCGGGGGCCTCCGTGTATCTCCTGTCCACTCGGAGTATCTCCTCCACCAGTCTCTCCCTCTCCGCTCTTTCTCTCTTTTCCCTATGGGATCGAATTGAGATGAGCTCCCCTCTGACAACTGCCTTCAGAGCCTCCCAAACCGTTGCCGCTGCTACCTCACCCGTATCATTTGTTTCCAGGTAATCCTGGATGTTCCTGTTAATCCGCCCGCAAACTTCTTCGTCCGCTAGCAGCCCCACATGCAGTCTCCAGAGCAGGCGCTGCCCTCTCTCCTCACTAAGCCGCAGGTCCACCCAGTGCGGGGCATGGTCCGAGACTGGGATTGCCGAATATTCCATCCCGCCACCTTTGGGATTAACGCCCTGCTCAAGACAAAGAAATCTATGCAGGAGTAAACCTTATGAACGTGGGAGAAAACAAAAACCTCCTTCGCTCTCGGCCGTGCGAACCTCCAGGGATCCACCCCCCCCCCCCCCCATCTGCTCATAAAACCCTTCAGTTCCTTAGCCGTTGCCGGTCGCTTTCCTGTCCTGGACTTCGACCGGTCCAGTTCGGGGTCAATGACTGTGTTCAAGTCTCCCCCCATGATCAGGTTGTGTGACTCTAAGTCCACGATGTTGCCCAGCATGCATCTCATAAATTCCACATCGTCCCAATTCGGAGCGTAGACGTTCACAAACACCACCCGGACCCCCTCCAGCTTTCCACTCACCATTATCTACCTGCCCCCCTTATCTGCCATAATTCTCCCAGCCTCAAATGCCACACCCTTACTGATCAGAATTGCTACCCCCCTGGTCTTTGAATCCAGCGCTGAATGAAACACCTGGCTTACTGATGCACGATCAATTACACAAAGACGAGAGTAGGATGTAATCGAGGCTTTATTACACTGAGGTGTGTGGCCTCCTACAGCAGCTGACGAAATGGCTGCTGTACTGGGAGCACACATATTTATACTCTGCCTACTGGGCGGAGCCAACAGGCAGGGATCTACCCCCGTACTTGTAGTACAGGGGCCTTACCGTAAAGCACCTATCAACATCCTATATAGACAAGACATACATCAGTGCTGACTACCACATTCACCCCCTGTTAAAAAATGAGTCCGGCGGGGGTGGTGGAGAACTATATACAGAAAGTTGTGTTTTAAAAGTACAGATAATATTACAAATTCAGGTGGTCCGGTGCCTTGATCTGTCGTTGGGAGCGCCGCAGTGCTGGTGGCGACTCCGGTGGCGGCTTGGTCTTCGGTGACTCCAGGAGCGTGTCAAAGTCCTTTTCATCCCTGGGTGTGAGCAAGGGGAGGACGGATTGTCCCGGAGCGGGAGCTGCGGTGGGGTGCGTTGGCGGGGGCGGGGGGAGGGGGATGGGGGGGGGGGGGGAGGGTGGCGCCGGGTCGGAGGGGTGTGTGTGGAACCAGCTGGTGCCAGGTCCCTGAGGGAGACCGTGTTTTGGCAGCCATCGGGGTACTCTGCATAGGCGTACTGCGGGTTAGCATGAAGTAGCTGTACCCTCTCAGCCAACGGGTCAGCCTTGTGGAGTCGAACGTGTCTACGGAGGAGAACGGATCCTGGAGCTGCCAGCCATGTCGGGAGCGAAACCCCGGAGGTGGACTTCATAGGGAAGGCAAAGAGACGTTCATGGGGTGTTTCATTAGTCGCGGTGCACAGGAGCCACCGAATGGAGTGAAGTGCGTTGGGGAGGACCAACTGCCAGCGGGAGGCCGAGAGACTTCTGGACCGTAGGGCCAGCTGGACGGCCCTCAAGACCGTCCCATTCTCCCTCTCCACCTGCCCGTTTCCCCTGGGGTTGTACCTGGTCGTCCTGCTCTAGGCAATGCCCCTGTTGAGCACGTACTGGCGCAGCTCATCGCTCATGAATGAGGATCCCCGGTCGCTGTGGACGTAGGCGGGGAAACCGAACAGAGCGAAGATGGTGTTGAGGGCTTTGATGACGGTGGCAGACGTCATCTCGGGGCATGGGATGGCAAAGGGGAATCAGGAATATTCATCGACCACACTGAGAAAGTACGTGTTGCGGTCGGTGGAGGGGAGGGCCCCTTTGAAGTCCACGCTGAGGCGTTCAAACGGGCGGGAAGCCTTCACCAGGCGCGCACGGTCTGGCCGGTAGAAGTGCGGTTTACTCTCTGCGCAGACCTAGCAGTCTCTGGTGATCGCCCTGACTTCCTCAATGGAGTAGGGCAGGTTGCGGGCCTTGATGAAATGGTAAAAACGTGTGACCCCTGGGTGACAGAGGTTGTTGTGCGGGGTCCAGATTCGGTTCACTTGTGCGCTGGCACATGTACCTCGGGATAGGTCATCGGGGGGCTCGTTGAGCTTACCGGGGCGATACAAAATCTCGTAATTGTAGGTGGAGAGCTCGATCCTCCACCTCAAGATTTTATCATCTTTAATCTTGCCCCGCTGTGTGTTATTGAACATGAAGGAAACCGACCATTAGTCAGTGAGGAGAGTGAATCTCCTGCCGGCCAGCTCATGCCTCCAATGCCGCACAGCTTCAACGATGGCTTGGGCCTCTTTTTCAACTGAGTGCCGAATTTTGGAGGCATGGAGGGTGCGGGAAAAGAATGCCACGGGCCTGCCTGCCTGGTTGAGGGTGGCGGCCAGAGCGACGCCTGATGCATCGCTCTCGACTTGGAAGGGGAGTGCCTCGTCGACCGCGTGCATCGCGGCCTTGGCGATGTCGTCCTTGATACGGTTAAAGGCCTGGTGAGACACGGCCGTCAGAGGAAAAACAGTGGATTGAATGAGTGGGCGGGCCTTGTCCGCAAAGTTTGGGACCCACTGGGCGTAATACGAAAAGAACCCCAGGCAACGTTTGAGGGCCTTGGGGCAGTGGGGGTGGGGGAGGTCCATGAGGGGGCGCATGCGATCGGGGTCGGGCCCCAGAACTCCGTTCTGGACCACATAGCCGAGGATGGCTAAGCGGTTCGTGCTGAACACACACTTCTCCTTGTTATACGTGAGGTTGAGGAGAGTGGGGTTGTGGAGAAATTTGGCAAGGTTGGTGTCATGGTCCTGCTGATCGTGGCCGCAGCTGGTGACATTGTCCAGGTACGGGAAAGTGGCCCGCAGACCGTACCAGTCAACCATTCGGTCCATCTCCCATTGGAAGACCGAGACCCCGTTGGTGACGCCGAAGGGAACCCTAAGAAAGTGGTAAAGGCGACCGTCTGCCTTGAACGTAGTGTATGGGCGGTCACCCTTGTGGATGGGGTGCTGGTGGTAGGCAGATTTCAGGTCTACTGTCAAGAAGACCCGGTACTGTGCAGTCTGATTGACCATATCAGATATGCGTGGGAGAGGGTATGCGTCGAGCTGCGTGTACCGATTGATGGTCTGACTGTCGTCAACGACCATCCTGTTTTTCTCCCCAGTTTTGACCACGACCACTTGGGCTCTCCAGGGGCTGTTGCTGGCCTCGATGATAACTTCTCGAAGCAGCTGCTGGACTTCAGACCTGATGAAGGTCCTGTCCTGGGTGCTGTACCGTCTGCTCCTGGTGGCGACGAGTTTGCAATCCGGGATTAGGTTTGCAAAAAGGGAAGTTGGGTCGACCTTAAGGGTCGCGAGGCCGCACACAGTAAGGGGTGGTAGGGGCCCGCCGAATTGCAGGGTTAGGCTCTGGAGGTCGCACTGGAAGTCCAGGCCGAGTAGCAGGGCAGCACAGAGGTTGGGGAGGACGTAGAGGCGGAAGCCGCTGAACCTCACGCCCTGGACAGTAAGAGTGGCAATGCAGTACCCCCGGATCGCCATGGACTGGGACCCGGAGGCCAAGGAGATTTTCTGGTTAGCGGAGTGTACCGCGAGGTAGCAGCGCCTTACCGTATCAGGGTGAATGAAGCTCTCAGTGCTCCCGGAGTCCAGCAGGCAGGAGATCTCGTGCCCGTTGACCTTCACTTTAGTTGAAGCAGTCGCGAGGTTGTGTAGTCGAGACTGGTCAATCGTGACCGAGGCGAGACGCGGCTGGTCGTTGGCGGTTGCAGGCGATGAGCGGCCGGATGAGGTGCCCGATGGGCATGGGTCCTGAGTCGTGTAAGGTGGCGGCGCCCACGGGCCGCACGTGTCATGGGGAAAGCAAGATGGCGGCGCCCGTTGTTCCTGGGAGGAACAAGATGGCGGCGCCCACAGGCCGCACGTGTTGCGAGTCGAGCAAGCTGGCGGCGTCCACTGGCCACATGTGATCCTAGGAGGGGAAGATGGCAGCGCCCACTGGCTGCACGTGGGGAGTGCCAGGACAATAGCGGCGATTGAGCAGCAAAATGTCCCTTCTTGCCACAACCCTTGCAGAGGGCGCTCCGCGCTGGACAGCGCAGTTGGGGGTGTTTTGACTGCCCACAGAAGTAACATTTGGGCCCCCCGAGATTGGCTGGCTGCCGCGCAGCACAGGTGTGGGATTGGCTGAGGGCAGTCGCTGATGGGGTCCACAATCGAGGCTTTATTACACTGAGATGTGTGGCCTCCTACATCAGCTGACGAAATGGCTGCTGTACTGGGAGCACACATATTTATACTTTGCCTACTGGGCAGAGCCAGCAGGCAGGGATCTACCCCCATACCTGTGGTACAGGGCCTTACCGTAAACCACCTATCAACATCCTATATATACAATATATAGATCAATGGTAACTACCACACTTACCCATCCTTTTCTCAATCTCGTGTGATCTGCAAACTTTAAATGTGTCTCCTAAAGCATTGCTACGTCTGCCTTTAATCCCTTTAAATGCGCGAACACGCGCGCTCTTTTGACCGGCCCATTCAAACCCCTCACATTCCACGTGATCAGTGAGGACGGGGGGCTAACCCACCCCTGCCCCTGCCGACTAGCCATCACCCTTTTTTGGCCAACCTCGAGCCCGCGCCCCTCGCTTCCTTGGGCGCCCCCACAGGGAGCCACCGCCCCCAACCTTCAATTGGTTCCCCGAAATTGATACCTCCACTGTCAGCAAAGCAGCATCCCCTCCTCCCCTCCCCCCCCCAACAGCCCCATGACCCAAAAAATCCCAGTCAAGCACCAGCTAAGCACTTGCTCACCCCCCATTACACTCCCGAGAGTCAGCTGACCCATGCTGACCCCGGTAGCTCCCGCCCCTGGCGCCGATCAGACTGTCGCCTCATTGTCCGGACCCCCCTCCCCACATGAATAAACCAATTAAACTACCTCTCCAGCCCCAGTGAGTAAATAGTAATACGAAACGATAAATAAACAGAAGACACTAACATAGCCCCGTGATGTGACACTTACTGAACCAAGGCTCCAACTTCCCGTAAAATCGCACTAAGTACAGGGCCCACTCCCCCCTCCGCATCTCAACTTTGCCGCAAACACAGCACCCTCCAGCCACCGCCACAGCCCTTGCACGCACCCAACATTGTATACAATCTTATATTAAAACGGCACCGTGTTACCCAGCCCCACCGCCGCATTCCACCAAAGCTTAACTGTCGTTTAATTCGAGTCCAGCTTTTCTTGTCTGACAAATGTCCACGCCTCATCCGGCATCTCAATATAGTGATGCCGTTCCTTGTACGTGACCCATAGCCTCCTGGGTGTAGCTTCCCAAATTTCACCCCCTTGCTGAAGAGGGTTGCCTTCACCCGGTTGAATCCAGCACACCTCTCGGCCATCTCCGCACCCAGGTCCTGGTAGATGCGTATCACGCTGTTGTCCCACCTGCCGCTCCGTTCTTTTTTAGCTCACCGCAAGACAAGTTCCTTGTCCGAGAAGCAATGAAATCTCACCACCATGGCCCTAGGCGGCTCATTCGCCTTGGGCTTCCTTGTGAGGGCTTTGTGCACCAGTTCCAAGGGTCGAGGGAATATCCCCGTCCCTATCAGCGTCTCCAGCATTGTGGACACAAATGCATCCGCATCCGACCCTTCCACACCTTCGGGGAGACCCAAAACTCTCAAATTCTGCCTCCTGGACCTGTTTTCTAGGTCCTCCAGCCTCTCCTGCCACTTCTTGTGGAGGTCACCCTGCGCCTTCACCTTAAGGGTCAGTATGACCCAGTCGTTCTCATGTTGGATAGCTTTTTCTCCATCTCCTTTATCGCTTTCCCTTGTGTCGCCTGAGTTGCGATCATTTGGCCTATTGATGCCTTCATCGGGGCCAGCATGTCCTTTTAAGATCAGCAAAGCAGCCCCTAAGGAACTCCTGTTGCTCCTGTGCCCACTGCGCCCATGCACCCTGGTCTATATCAGCTGCCATGCTGTGCCTTGGCACCTGCTCCGCACGCTTTTGCCTGTCTGGACTTAAACACTTCACCTGGCCACTCCTGGTCCAGCTATCCATACAACAGAGGGGGAATCCTTTTGACAATGTTCGCTTCACCAATCTGTCCCAAAAAGTCCGTGAAAACTCCTGAAAAAAGGTCCAAGAGTCCGTTCCAGGCGGGAGCTGCCGAATGCGCAACCTACTCCTCCATTGCCGTCACCGGAAGTCATGTAGGTAGCAGTGCTAACCTCTGCAATACCGTGCCGCCCCAGGAAAATTTTCTAAGTGTTGTAGTGAGCAGGATTTGCTGCGAGATTCCCGGCGCTCGTCACAGCGAGCTGGCAATGCTGTTCAACATTTATTGGTCCACTTAACAAGACCTCATGGACTTCTCACCACACATAAAGGCTCGCCAGCCGATTCGCTGGCACTACGCTCACCAGCCCCCGCTAACAAGGTCGAGCAGCACTTAAGCTGCACTTGCACAGCCAACCCCAGCCAGCTCGCAACAATGGCATCAAGGAGACCGGCCCCAATATTAGGGGACGCTGACCTGGGCAGACTGCTAGATGCTGTGGAGGCCAGGAGGGATTTCTTGTTTCCCTGAGGGTTCAGGAGGGTCAGCCATAGGACAGCCAGTGCTGTCTGGGCGTGGTGGTGGCAGCAGTGAGCTTAGGGAGCATGACCAGGAGGACTGGCCTCCTGGGGGCCTTTGCCGAGGTGCTGCAGAGCATGTCCCAATCACTGAGGAGCATCATTGGTGCGGACCATTTGGCAGAGCCAGATAATGCAGCTGCCGCTCCATCCCAAGGTGAACCCCAGTGCCTATGGGCACCGAGCGGGAGGAGGAGGTGCTGAATGCAACCTGGAACTGTCCCATGGAGTGGTGACAGTGGCCACCAGCTTCCCGGGTTCCACCCCTTGAAGAGGCCGCATCTCACAGCCAGCACATGGGACACGGCGGCACGGCTGTGCCTATGCTGCCAACAAGTGAGCCTGGGGCCTCCGGTCTCAGAGTCCCCAGAGGACTCTCACTCGGAGCATTGAAGGGTACACATGATCCAGGGGTTGGCATGGTTGTGCCACGAGCAGTAGCCCCCCTGATTGCTCCCCTAGTGCATTCCCCCACCCTCCCATAGTGTCCACTTCTGCGGAGCCCCACCCCCGCCGAAGATCCCCCATCCTCCACCGAGCACTGGGGTGGCAAGCCCAGCACTCCCGGGCTCTTTGCCTGTGAGCAAAGATGGCTACTCACCTCCTCGGCTCCCTGCAGCAGCCCTTCCGCCAGGTTCATATTTTTAAAAAGTACTAGTTGGCGCCAGCGTGACCACTTGCTGAGGAATCCACTGAATGACAGGAGGCCGTTGGATATGGGATGGCTGTCATTAATTGTATGGAAATTGGGCTTAAGTAGTGATAATTGTTTTTTTGCCATGCTACGGTGAGATCCCGCTTTCACCTACGGGAGTGGGCTGATTGCGTCGCAAACTATTTGGCGCCTGGGGCGGTTCTCGTTTTTGGCCTCTCCCGCTATTCACCGGCCTCGTTATGCTTGAGCGCGAGCATAGTGGTATTGTTACTGGTTGTGTAATTCAGCAACCCAGTGTAAAGCTCTGGGTACGTGGGTTCAAATCCCACCCTGGTGGATGGTGAATTCAATAAAAATCTGAAAACAGAAGTAACATAATTGATCTGGTTCACTAAGCTCCTTTAGGAAAGGAAATCTGTCATCCCGGTCTGGCCTGGCTTGCATGTGACTCCAGATTCACAGAAATATGAGTAACTCTTAAATGGCCTCCCAAGGCCTCTCGTTTGAAGGTAAGGAATGAGTGAAAACATAGTGATCACCTCGTTGTGAAAATGGTTCAGAAGTATAGACATAATACAACAGCAACTTTTATTTATATAGCATCTTCCACACAATTTAAAAAAAGGCACTTCACAAGAGCATTATACAACAAACACTGAACCACATAAGGAGAAAGTAGTCAAGCTTTTACACTGGTGAATTGAAAACATCAATTAAGCCAGTTGTTGTGAGATAGATCCAATTACATTTAATAGCAGTGTAATTCCAGAATTTCATCTGGGATTATAAGCGACCCTCAGACCAGACTTTAATCTAATGTTGGCTGAGGCAAATGCAGTGAAAGCGAATTTTAATTATGATGCAGAAAACTAAAAAGATAGGCCACGCTGTTGTATTTCTCAATTCTATAAATGGTTGGAACAATAGCAATTGAAAATGAATTCACATAGGAAGGAATAATAGGTATCATCCCACATACACAATGAAGATGAAGCTGAAACAATAAGAAACCACAGAGAGGCAATTACACTACTGGGTGTATTCTATAGGCTACCAACTGGTGGGAATGATATAGAGGAACAAATTTGAAGGGAAATTACCAAGAGATGGAAAAACTATAGAGTAGTGATAATGGCACATTTTAATTGTAATAATATGGATTGGGATTGTAAAGGCATTAAGGGTTTAGGAGAATTTTATACATCAGTATATTGCCGGCCCAATGAGAAAGGAGGCATTGCTGATTCTGGTTCTGAGGAAGGAGGTAGATCAAGTGCCAGTAGGGAAACATTTAAGAAGCAGTAATCAGAAGATCATATAATTTAGGTTACTTATGGAAAAGGACAAGGAGCAATCTAGAACAAAAATATTTAATTGGAGGAGGTCCATTTCAATAGAGATGAACGAAAAAATATCTTTACATCTGTACATTATACAGTAAGAAGTCTTACAACATCAGGTTAAAGTCCAACAGGTTTGTTTCAAATCACTAGCTTTCGGAGCACTGTTCCTTCCTCAGGTGAATGAAGTGGTATGTTCCAGAAACATTTATAGCGACAAAGTCAAAGATGAAAGACGATACTTTGAATGCAACATTTTCAGGTAATTAAGTCTTTACAGATCCAGAGATAGGGGTAACCTCAGGTTAAAGAGGTGTGAATTGTCTCAAGCCAGGACAGTTGGTAGGATTTTGCAAGCCCAGGCCAGATGGTGGGGGATGAATATAATGCAAAATGAATCCAAGGTCCCGGTTGAGGCCGTACTTATCTGTGCGGAACTTGGCTGTAAGTTTCTGCTCGGCGATTCTGTTGTCGCGCGTCCTGAAGGCCGCCTTGGAGAACGCTTACCCGGAGATCAGAGGCTGAATGCCCTTGACTGCTGAAGTGTTCCCCGACTGGAAGGGAACATTCCTGCCTGGCGATTGTCTCCACATCATTATACAATAGGTGAGCAAGACAGTTCATATGTACAATGTTCCCCTTTCGTTGGCCTTCCACCCCCTCCCTCTCCCCCCCCCCCCCTCCCCTCCACCTTGCCATTTGTTGTTCAGGCTCCATCTTGGGCCCTTTCTTCCATCGTAGATGCTGTAGGCTCTCTTTAGTTTTGTATTTGTTGGTGTTGCCTCTATGGCTTTATTGAGGGAGGCTCTCTGGCCCCCTCCTAGTGTCCACTCCTGATGTTTCCCTGTGTTCCTCCCTTGCTGCAATCCCCCCTCCTCTTGTTCCTTTCTGTTCTGTGTGGACCTATCTGCCCTCATTAACACCACCCCCCTCCCTTCCTATCCGTTATTGGCCTCAAACAGGTCTTGGAACAGGCTGACGAATGGCCCCCACGCTTTGTGGAAGTCCTTGTCCGACCCTCGGATAGTGTATTTGATCTTCTCCAGATGGAGAAATTCCGACAGGTCTGCCAGCGAGTCCACAGTTGTGGGTGGTGCTGCCGATCGCCAGCCAAGCAGGATTCTCCGGCGTGCGATTAAGGAAGCAAAAGCCAGGGGGTCGGCCCTCTTCCCCATAACTACTTCTGGCTGGTCCGATAGCCCGAAGGCTGTGACTCTCAGGAAAGGCTCCACCCTCAACCCCACAACTTTGGACGTCGCCTCGAAGAAGGTTGTCCAGAACCCGACAGGTCTGGGGCATGCCCAGAACATGCGGGCGTGGTTGGCTGGGTCTCTCTGGCACTGTTCACATTTATCCTCCACATCCAGGAAGAACCTGTTCATTCGGGTTCTGGTCAGGTCTGCTCTCTGCACCACTTTGAAGTGCATGAGGCTTAGCTTGTGCAGGAGGAGATGGAGTTGGCCCTGGTCAGTGCTTCGCTCCAGAGTCCCCACCCCACATCCATCCCGGGTTCGTCTTCCCATTTCTGTCTTGCTCGGTCTAGTGGTGTTCTCGTCCTTTCTAACAGTCGTCCGTACATGTACCCGCAGATCCCTTTCCACATACTGTCTGTGTCCAGCAGTTCCTCTAGCATTGTGTCTCTTGGGCCCTAGGGTACCTCGTCGTTTTCTTGCAGAGGAAGTTTTTGATTTGGAAGTGTCAGAGCTCCTGTCCGTTTGGTAGCTCCAGTGTTTCCATTAGCTCACCCAGGGTTGTGAGTCTGTCCCCCATATAGAAGTCCCTAATCACTAGCGTCCCTCCGTCCTGTCTCCAATTCTTAAAAGTGGCGTCTAGCATGACTGGTGGGAATTTGCGGTTACCGCGGATGGGGGCCATGATAGACACCTTGGTTGAGCCGAATTGTTGTCTCATCTGGTTCCGGGTTTTTAATGTAGCTACCACCACTGGACTGGACGTGTACTTTGCCGGGGGGATGGAAGCGCTGCCATGGATAGGGCTTGGAGGACCGTTCCCGTACAGGAGGACTCCTCCATTTTCACCCATTCCTTGCTCGGCTCCCTTACCCATTCCCTCATCTTTTGGCTGTGCCTGCCCAGTGGTAGTATTGCAGGTTCAGAAGGGCCAGGCCACCCATTTTCCTTCTGCTTTGCAGTGTATTTTGGGGGATTCTTGGATTCTTCTCCCCCCCCCCCCCCCCCCCCCCCCACACACACACACACACACACACACACAAATGCTATAATCATTTTGTCTATTCCTTGGAAAAAGGCTTTGGGGATGAAGATCGCTATGGATCTAACCACGAAGAGGATCCTTGGCAGTTCGTTCATCTTGATAGTCTGCACCCTCCCTGCCAGGGAGAGCAGGAGTGCATCCCATCTCTCTAAGCATTTTTTAAGTTACTCCGCCAGACTGGTCAGATTCCATTTGTGGAACCGTGTCCAGTCGTGGGCTATCCCGATCCTCAGGTAGCAGAATTTATTTTGGGCTAGTTTGAATGGTAGTCCCTCCAGCTCCATCTCTCCCCCCATTTGGGTTCACCAGGAATACTTTGCTCTTGCCCAGGTTGAGTTTGTAGCCCGAGAGGGCCCCAAACTCTTCCAGGAGCTTCATGATTTCCTTTAAGCCGTTCTGCGGTCTGAGATGTAGAGGAGCAGGTCATCCACATAGAGTGAGACACTATGCTCTCTGACTCCTCTTCCGATGCACTTCCAGTCTTTTGCATCTCGCAGAGCGATCACCAGGGGTTCAATTGCCAGGGCGAACAGGAGCGGGGACAATGGGCTTCCCTGCCTGGTGTCTCTGTGCTGTTCTGTTCTATTTTGTAACATCTAGTTCTTTGAATAGTAAGACAGTTATATTAACAAGACAAACACGTGGAATGATAACTAATGAACAATGATACAAACAGTCACAAAATAAATAAATTCAGTGAATTTTCCTGGAGCTACTCCTAGTGCGACTGTCCGCTGGTGTGACTTACTACCAACTGCCAAATTTCTAGGGTCACATGGTGGATCTCTATCACCACCTTCGGGTCGGAGGTCATATAACTATATACATTGATACATAACTATATACATTGATGTGCACATGCATATCACCACATGTGCAACTGGAAGTATTCAGCGCTGGTGATGTTGGTTCGAACAGTTGCTTGGGGGCGTTGTACAGGAATTTCACCCACGATGTGAACCCCAATCCTAGCCCAAACCGCTCCAGTACCTCGATGAGGTACTTCCATTTGACTCTGTCGAAGGCCTTTTCTGCTTCCAGAGAGGCGATCACCTTCAGCAGCCGGCTGATGTTCGCAGTTACTGTCTACTCTTGACAAAGCCCATCTGGTCCTCTCCAACCACCTCTGGTATGCAGTTCTCAAGTCTCTTGGCCAGCTCTTTTGCGAGTATTTTCACATTTACATTAAGCAGCGAAATGGATCTATATCATCTGCATTCCGTTGGGTCTTTGTCTTTCTTGGGGATCAGCGATACAGTGACCTGTGTTAGCGTTGGAGACAGGGTGCCCCTCGCTAGTGATTCTGCGAACATCTCCCATAGGTGCGGGGCCAGTGCCTGTGCAAATTATTTATAGAAATCCACCAGAAACCCATGTGCCCCGGCGCCTTCCCCGCCTGCACAGAGTTGATCCTCTCCATGACCTCTCCCAGTCCGGTTCGTCATGATATCCACATTAGCATATCATGGTGCAATCACACACACATACTGATGGACAGGTAGCTGGACCAACCAACACACACACAACATCGCAGCCAATCACCAGTGAGAGCACACGCACTATAAAACAGGGACCACCACAGTTCCCGCTCATTCCACCAGGAGATAACTCAGAGCACAGAGCTCACAGACATACTCCATGTGCTGAGTGCCTCACTAAGATAGTGCTAGGGCTGGGTCCACAGGTTAGCTGGTGAAGCACGAACCTCAGCCAGCAGTTATTAGTTATAATTGTACAAGACAATAAAACAGAGTTGTACCATCTATAACCGTGTTGGTTCGTTTGTGTATCGGAACACCCAACACGACATGATCCCAGGATTGGAAACTCCCCAGCAACTGTGAGACCTTCTTGCACCTCTTCAGAAACCCGCCATCCTGCGCCATAGAAACCATCAGCCCGCCGCAGCCGCTCCAAATTGCTGGAAATCTTGGCGTCAACTGGAAGCTGTTTAAACAGCGCTTCCAACTCTTCCTAGAAGCCACAGACAGGGAGAATGCATCGGACACCAGGAAGATCGCCCTCCTCCTCTCCACGGCGGGGCAACATGCCATCCACATCTACAACTCCCTGGCATTCGCGGAAGGCGAGGACAAGACAAAGTACAAGACGGTCCTGCTAAAATTTGAGGAACACTTCAATGTGGAAGTTAATGAGAGCTTCGAGAGATACCACTTCCAGCAGCGCCTGCAGGGTAAGGATCAGCCTTTTCAATCTTACTTGACACACCTCCGTATCCTCGCGCAGTCCTGCAGCTATGAGGCCACCTCCGACTCCATGATTCGGGATCAGATAGTTTTTGGGGTCACCTCAGACACCCTACGCCAGCAGCTCCTCAAAATAAAGCGCCTCACCCTCGCCACCGCCATCGAGACCTGCGTCCTCCACGTAAACGCGACCAGCCGGTACTCCCAATTCCAGGCGGCCGAATCGGCACGGCAGGGGTCCTACGCGCCCGAGCGGGTCCAGTCGATCGAGTTCCTCCCGGCCCGTGGCCCAAATAAGGGTGGCCATTTTGCGCGCTTTCCGAGGCCTCCCGCGCTTGTACGCGCCAAAAGAGGGGATGTCGATGCAGAGGGACGGGACGCGCAGGCGCACTCTACGCAGGACCGCACCGCGCATGCGCGGTGGCGCAATGAATGATATGACGTCACGACGTGCGGCAACTGTGGATCCGCACACTTAAAGCGGCAATGTCCGGCTAAAGCGCGACAATGCCTCCGCTGTGGCAGGATGGGCCACTACGCTGCCTGCTGTCGAGCATCTCAACCTGCCAACTCGCCGCAATTCTGCCAGCCTCGCAGGGACGTGCGGGCCATTCAGCTTCCATACACCGAGTCATACCCTGACGACGTGCTGACCGGTGATACCGACGACCGGGAACCCTTCCGCGTTGCGGTAATAAACAAGAACCGGATGTCCCCAAGTTGGACCCACCAGACGATGCCAGTGCACAGCATTAATCCGGGCGATGAATGGTGTGCCACCCTAATGGTCAACCGATCACCAATCACATTCCGCTTAGACACTGGTGCCTCCGCCAATCTCATTGCATGGTCAGCCTTCCACACCTTGAAGGTTAAACCACCGATTCTGCCATCCCACTGTCAGCTGGTTGATTATAACGGAAACGCTATCCCGGCCATGGGGTCCTGCCAGCTCGAGGTTGCACACAATTCACACACAGGCACACAGTCTTTTGAGATAGTTGGACCCTCGAAGGACTCTCTGCTAGGCGCACAGGCGTGCAAGATCCTCCATCTCGTTCAGCGGGTACACACTTTGTCTCCAGAAGGCACGTTCGATTTCCCTGATGCAGACTTTAGGGCACAGCTCCACTCGCTCCTCGCCCACAACCAGGAAGCTTTGGAGGGCATGGGCACACTGCCCTACACTTACAGAATACGGCTCAAACCGGTTGCCACCCCAGTCATTCACGCATCTCGTAGAGTCCCAGCACCACTCAAGGACTGCCTCAAGCAGTAGCTGCAGGACCTGCAGGACCAAGGAGCACTTTCCCGGGTCACGGAGCCAACGCCATGGGTCAGCTCCATGGTGTGCATAAAAAAGCTCTCCGGCGAGCTCCGGATCTGCATCGACCCGAAAGACCTGAACAACAACATCATGAGGGAACACTACCCCATACCCAAACGGGAAGAGATCACGAGCGAAATGGCTTGGGCTAAAATTTTCACCAAGCCTGATGCCTCAAAGGGTTTTTGGCAGATTCAACTGGATCAGTCCAGGAAGCTGTGCACTTTCAACACTCCCTTTGGCAGATACTGCTACAATAGGATGCCGTTTGGCATCATCTCGGCATCCGAGGTGTTCCATCACATCATGGAACAGATGATGGAGGGCATCGAAGGGGTACGAGTCTATGTTGACGACGTCATCATCTGGTCCACCACACCACAGGAGCACATCAGTTGTCTCCAACGTGTCTTTGCACGGATATGAGATCAGGGACTGCGCCTCAACCGAGCCAAGTGCTCTTTTGGCCAAACTGAGCTAAAGTTTCTGGGGGACCACATATCCTGGTCAGGGGTGCGGCCAGATGCCGACAAGGTGGCAGCTATTGCAGCCATGTCGCAGCCGGCAGACAAGAAGGCAGTGTTACGCTTTCTTGGGATGGTCAACTTCCTGGGGAAGTTTATTCCCAACCTTGCCTCGCACAGAACGACTCTTCGCCACCTGGTCAAGAAGACAACGGAATTCCAGTGGCTGCCCGCACACCAGAAGGAATGGGAGGAGCTCAAGATCAAGCTCACCACCGCCCCGGTATTGGCGTTCTTCGACACCGCTCGGGACACAAAGATCTCGACTGAGGCAAGCCAGTCAGGCATTGGGGCGGTACTCCTGCAACGGGACGACACTGCATCATGGGCCCCGGTCGCCTATGCCTCGCGGGCCATGACCCCCACAGAACAGCGCTATGCGCAGATTGAGAAGGAGTGCCTGGGTTTGTTGACCAGCATCGACAAATTCCATTATGTGTATGCTCTTCCGCAGTTCACTGTGGAGACGAACCATCGCCCCTGGTCGGCATCATTCAGAAGGACCTCAACGATATGACCCCTCGCCTCCAACGCATTCTGCTCAAGCTCCGGAGGTACGACTTCCAACTTGTCTACACCCCGGGAAAGGACCTCATCATCGCGGATGCCCTGTCCAGAGCAGTGACCACACCGCCCGAATCGGAGGGGTTCGCTTGTCAGGTCGACGCACAAGTAGCCTTCACATCGGCCAATCTGCCGGCTACTGATGCACGTCTGACCCACATTCGCCGTGAGACTGCGGCTGACCCCCTTCCACAACGTGTGATGCGCCACATGACGGAAGGGTGGCTCAAGGGGCAGTGCCCACAATTCTACAATGTCCGGGACGACTTGGCCGTCGTTGATGGTGCCTTCCTAAAGTTGGACCGGATTGTGATCCCACACAGCATGCACCGGCTTGTCCTCGAACAACTGCACGAATGCCATCTCGGAGTTGAAAAGTGCAGGCGGAGGGCCCGAGAAGCTGTGTACTGGCCGGGCATCAGCGACAACATCGCTAACATGGTGCTCAACTGCCCCACCTGCCAAAGGTTTCAGCCGGCACAACCCCCTGAGACACTTCAGCCCCATGAGTTGGTCACGTCCCCTGGGCAAAAGTGGGTGTGGACCTCTTTCATGCGCTCGGCAGGGACTACGTCATTATAATTGACTATTTTTCAAATTATCCGGAGGTCATACGCCTGCACGACTTGACATCATCAGCTGTCATCAGAGCATGCAAAGACACCTTCGCTCGCCATGGGACTCCGCTCACCGTCATGTCTGACAACGGGCCCTGTTTTGCGAGCCAAGAATGGTCTTCTTTTGCTGCTTCATACGACTTCACACACGTGCCGTCCAGCCCTTTGCATTCCCAGTCTAATGGCAAGGCGGAAAAGGGCGTCCATATCGTGAAGCGGCTCCTCTGCAAGGCTGCTGATGCCGGATCTGATTTCTGTTTAGCCCTGCTGGCCTATCGCTCGGCCCCACTGTCCACGGGCCTCTCGCCAGTCCACCTGTTGATGGGTCACACCCTCAGGACCACTGTGCCGTACATTCATGTTCCTAAACCCGACCATGCTCCAGTACTGCCAAGGATGCGACAGCAGCGTGCTCAGCAGAAGGTGGCATATGACGCTCGGACAACTGATCTTCCTGCCCTGGCGCCTGGAGACAACGTCCGCATACACCTACTGGAGGGTGGCTGGTCGGCAACCGCCGAGGTTCTCTGCCGCGTGGCTCCCCGCTCGTTCCTGGTTCGCCTGCCTGATGGCTCCATTCGCCAGCGCAATTGGTGGGCCCTTCGGCTGCTTCCGCGCTCGCTACGTGATCATGCACCGGTGCCACGCCCTCCTGTTGTCCCTGATGTCGACTTTGTTGAGCTTCCTGCCACTCTGCCTATTCCTCTCTCGCCCGTGGCCAGGCCCATTCCTCAGCCGGTGGAACCTGACCCACCCTTGAGGCGGTCAACCCGAATTCGTCACCCACCTAATAGACTGGACTTCTGAGCCTGTTTGCACATTGGACTCACTGAATTGTTTTGCAGTACTGTTAACGTGTTTCTTTCTTGTCGTTCCAAACGTTCTCTCTCGTTGTTTGCTGATTGCACTTGTTTTGTTCGTGGTACAACCTTGTTGCTCTGTTGCACCTGACACCTTCCTATGTATATAGTTTAGCCTCATGTACATGTTGTAAATATTGCACACACATACTCAGATGCACTCAGTACACACCAATATTTATTACCATGTCGGCACATATTCTTGTGAAAAGGGGGGATGTCATGATATCCACATTAACATATCATGGTGCAATCACACACACACTGATGGACAGTAGTTGGACCAACCAACACACACACAACGTCGCAGCCAATCACCAGTGAGAGCACACGCACTATAAAACAGGGAACACCACAGTTCCCGCTCATTCTACCAGGAGATAGCTCAGAGCACAGAGCTTACAGCGTGCCACTCAGACATACACCATGTGCTGAGTGCCTCACTAAGATAGTGCTAGAGCTGGGTCCACAGGTTAGCTGGTGAAGTACGAACCACAGCCAGAAGTTAATAGTTATTATTGTACAGAATAATAAAACAGAGTTGGACCATCTACAACCGTGTTGGTTCGTTTGTGTATCGGAACATCCAACACGACACGGTTGGTGCTTCCAGTTCCCTCCGTCTATTGTTCCCCATGACTGGCGTGTCCAGAGGAACCTGCTCATCCCTGAGTCCCCGTCGGGGGCTCAGAGGTGTACAGTCCCCAGTAGAAGGCCTCAAATGCTTGGTTGACCTTTTTTGGTACAGCTACCAGCCCACCTCTGCTATCTCCCTCGTGGCTGCTGCTTTCTCAGCTGGTGAGTCAATAGGTGGCTAGCCTTCTCTCCATGTTCATAAAAGGTCCCGCGTGTCTGGCGGAGTTGATGCACTGCCTTCCTAGTGGTTAGCAGGTTAAAGTCCATTTGTAGCTTTTTCTGCTCCGCCAGGAGCTCTATGGTCAGGGCCTCGGAGCCAGGAGCCCTACTGTCGGGGCCTCGGAGTACCTTCTGTCGACCTCCAGGATGGAGTTGATCAGCTGTTGCCTGGCCACCCTCTCTTCCTTTCCTCAACGTTCCTTGTAGGCTATAATCTCTCCCCTAATCACCACCTTCAGTGTCTCCCAGAACGTGGAAGGTGAGACTTCCCCATTCTGGTTGTTAATAATGTACTCACCTATGGCCTGTGGTATTTTCTGGCAGAAGACCTTATCGGCCAAAAGGTCCGTGTCCAACTTCCATACGGAGCATTGGGCAAGGCCCGTCTCCAACCTCACATCCATGTAATGTGGAGGTGATTGGAAATGACTATCGTGGAGTATTCCGCTCTTACTATTTCTGGAAGCACCGATTTCCCCACTGCAAAGAAGTTGATATTGGTGTATACCTTGTGCATCGGTGAAAAGAACGAGAATTTCTTCTCACCAGGGTATAGGAACCGCCATGGGTCCACTGCCCCCATTGCTCCATGAACGTTCCCAGTTCCCAAGCCATGTCTGTCTTTTTCCCTGTTCTGGGGTTTGATCGGTCTGTCAATGGGTCCTGTACACAGTTAAAGTCCCCACCCTCCACCCCATGATCAGTTGGTGTGTATCGATATCGGGGATTACTGCCATGGTCTTCTTTATGAAATCTGTGTTGTCCCAGTTGGGATCGTACACATTTACCAGGGCTACTGTTGTCCCGTCTAGGGCACTGCTAACCATGACGTACTGTCCCACTGGATTCGTAACCGTTCTTTTCTCTGTAAATGCCGTCCTCTTACTAAGCGGTATAGCTAGCCCCCTGGCCCTCGTCCCGTAACATGAATGGTATGTCTGTCACACCCAGCCCTTCCTTACCTGCAGTCGGTCCTTCTCCCTCAGGTGCATCTCTTGAAAGAAGACTATGTCGGCTTTCAAACTTCTCAAATGGGCGAAGCCTCTGGATCTTTTCACTGGGCCGTTAAGTCCCCTAATGTTCCAGGTGATAATCCTGGTGGGGGACTTTTGATCCCCCTCCTTTCTTGTGGAAGCGCTCCTGCACTCCGGGGTTTCCCTTTGCTAGGGAGCTGTCCAAAATGGCTGCGATCGCCGTTCTCATCATGTGGCCAGGCCCCTATACCCCGAGTTTTCCTTTGTTTAGGGATCCTCCAAAGAGGCTGCTTGCAGCGCCATCTTACCTGCTGAAGCCAATCTGAGATACATCCCTTTCTGAGAGACATCCCATTCTTGTCCTTGTATTCCCCTTGTGTCTCCCTTCCCAGCTCTCTCCCCCTTTCTACCCACTCCTTACCCCCTATGCCCCCTCCTCCCCCCACCCCGCCAGACACTCCCTCGCTGCTGGGAGGTGCACCGTGGCCCACCTTGCTTTCGTTTTTCATAGTGTGGTGGCCCACCTCCTGGGGCTGATCTTACCTCTTTCCTATGCCCATTAGATATCTGTTCCCTCCATCTCTTCCTCACCCTCTCCTGCATTCCGCTGCCCTCGCCCTTCTCTGTGGTCTGACCTTTCTGTTCAAAGCAAGGCAGAACAGTCCCATGCAAACATATGCGTCCATCATGGATCTTTTTTTCCCCCTCTTTCTTCCTTCACTTCACCCTCAGCACTGCCTTGCCTGCCCCTTGTCCAGGTCATTTGTCCGCACAAACACATCCGCCTCTGCGGGGGCGTTGAAATAGTGTTCCTTATTTTGAAACGTGACCGAGAGCCTAGCTGGAAACAGCATTCCAATTTTCACCCTGCTTTTGTACAGGGACTGTTTTGTACAGGAACTCGGCCCTGCGCTTTTCCAGGTTCGCCCCAATGTCCTTGTAGATCCGGACTCTATTTCTTTCCCAGCTGCTCACCTTTGTCTGTCTCGACCACCACAGAACTCTTGTTTGTTCCCCTGCATGGACTTCGTTCGGGGCTATCTGTGCGCTCTGTCGATCTCCAGCGGATTGGGGAAGCTATCTCTCCCAACTAGGTTGCCCAACATCTCGATATTCTCTGGCAGGCCCAGTATACGGATATTCTGGCGTTAGGACCTATTCTCCTGGTCCTTCACTTTCCCCTTCAAGCTCCCCTGGGTTGCTACCTACCTTTTGATTTCAGCTCAGGTATGTCGACGCCTTCTCCAGCTTGAGGATCGTCTTCCCCTGCACTTCCAACTTCTTCCCCATTCCATCAATCCCGTCTGCATGGCGACCTACGTCTCCATCACTGCCACCTTGACTGCCACCTAGATTTCCACTCTTATCACCTCCGTCATTGCCATCATTTCCTTCGTCAGGAACGTCTTCCATCCATCTCCAGGTGGGGGGGCGGGGCAGGCCGTTGTTCTGGTGGCTGGTCTCCCTCTCTCCGGGATGCACGGGGATACCTCGCCTTGGGGGTCGCTGACTTGTCCACCCGTTGCTCATGGCCTTTTCCTCCGCTCCTGCCATCTCTGCGGCCTTTGAGCTTCTGTTTGCTGGCATGATTCTATCCTTTCCGTTTCTTAATTGTGGATAAGATAACACCGAATGTTCGGGCTAATTTTATCTCAAAGTGCCTATTTGATTGTGCTCTGATGTGCACCTGCTCAGCACATCCCCGTCACTGTAGGTCCTGTTTAAGGCTGAGCTGAGGAGAATTTTTTTCTCTGAGAAAGTCTTTAGTCTGTGGAATTCTTTTCCGCAGAGAGCAATGGAGGCCGGGTCATTGGATATTTTTAACACTGAGTTTGATAGATTCTTGATTGAAGGGCATAGGGATAGACAGGAAAGTGAAGTTCAGGCCACGATCAGATCGACATGATCTTATCAAATGGGGCCAGGTGGCTTCCTCCTGCTTCTAATTCATATGTTTGTATTCAAAAGTGGAGATCCAGGAAAGATGGGAAAGCCATTTCATAAGATCATGTCAGACCTGATAGTAACCTCAAACCTGCAACCTGCCTACCCCCGATAACCTATCCCTACCTCACTAAAAATCTACCTACCTCTGCCTTAAAAATATTCAAAGTCTCTGCTTCCATTGCCTTTTCAGGAAGAGAATCATGACTCATGACCCTCTGAGAGAAACTGTTTTGCCTCCTCTCCGCTTTGAATAGGCGACCCTTATTTTTAAACAGAGACTCCTAATTCTAGATTCTTGATGCACTATCAATTACTACGAGACGAGAGTAGAATGTAATCGAGGCTTTATTGCACAGAGATGTGTGGCCTCCTACTGCAGCTTACGAAATGGCTGCAGTTCGGAGAGCAAACACATTTATACTCTGCCTACTGGGAGGAGCCAGCAGGCAGGGATCTACCCCTGTACCTGTAATACAGGGGCCTTACCGTAATACCCATATATACGATATAATACAACAGTGGTGACTACCACAATTCTCCCACAAGAGAAAAACATACGCTCCACGTCCATCCTGTCACGACCCAGGATCCTATATGTTTCAATCGAGTAAATCCCTTTAACCAGTGTTTCACCACTGCCACAGTACCGAAACAGCTCTTATCAAAATAATAAACAACATCCTATGTAACTGTGACAAAGGTAAAATTTCCCTCCTCACTGTTCTTGATCTGTCAGCAACGTTTGGGTGGTATATAATTGAGGCAATGAGTTTCTTGCCTGCTGGCTAGAGAATCAGTGGGAGCCCCACATTTTCTTCTTAAGGGAAGGCCTGCATGAATTAGGTTCCAAAAAAGGATCTTAAGGGGACAGCAGTAGGCATTCCCCAGGATCAAGATTGTCAGAGGCAGAAGTCTTGTACCTCACCACCAATCTCCCCCATGGTGACATGGGCGGGGGTGATGTGGTTTGGCAGCAAGGAAGAGGACTGGCTCTCAGTAGAATCCCCCCTCACTCAAGCATTGTGCCTTTGAAGGAGGGGCACCCACTCCCCAGTCATCCCTTGGCCGCCCACAAGCAAAACTATCAGGATATGCTTTTCAGACTTGTGTGTCAAATGCACTACTCGCTGCTGGGTGAATACCAGCAGCAGTGGAATGAAGCCCTCAAGTGTGATCCATTATGGGCCTTAATTAGCAGCAGAGTGGGAAGCCCATGAGCCTTCCCACTCCAGACTTAATTGGAGCAGATGTGGGAAGGCAACAGGGGCCCCACCCAGCACCCTCCCACCCAACTAAATGATGCCCCACCTCCAAACTTTCCTCGGGGGAGAGAATCAAATTCCTTCCTTTGACACATTTGACCACACCATCCTCCTCCAGATCTTCTCCAGTGTCGGCCAGCTGACTATGATTGCACTCACCTGGTTCTATCCTAATCTATCCAATAGTTACCAGCAAATCACTTTGTAGCCACCTAAATTGGCCAAATCCCGATTTAAAATGGCAAACTGCAAAGGCTGATGGGAAAGTCAGCCAACAAGACAAAAACCAGCAGCTGCAGGTTTGCTGTGTATTTACCTCTGCAAAACCCAGACAACATTGATACCAGCGACCATCAGCATAACAAAGTAAACAGCCATCTGCATACTGATGAGCAATCCCCGGGAACAATAAGTAACATTTTGACACACAAAGCAAAGCCAGACTCCTCGGCACCAGCAGGAGCCAAAACAAAGGAGGTGAACGAGCACCTCAAGACCGCCCATCGATCAGGGAACCGCTCCTGTATTGGCGAAAATCGAACCAAGCGATTGGGACAAAGTCCAATCACTTGGGATCAGGTACAGGGTCCGCCCCGAAAGGCGGGAAGCCCCTGGGGACTATAAGAGTTGAGCCCCAAGTTCAAATCGCGCTCTCTTCACCTCTGCGTCCTGCCCGGGTCACTCAGCAACAACGAACCAACATTGGCCGTGACCGGTGCAGTGACTCCAGTGATCATCGAAATCGTAAGTCTTAACTCAACTTACCAATGCGTACCAACTTCGAATCCCGCAGACTCAGAACCCGAACGAAAGGCCATTTGTTCCCCTGACTTGGTGGGCCAGTTCAAAGTTAAGTATAGGCCTGCTGGTTGTAAATGTAGCTTAGACGTAGAATTTGTGCATGAGTAGCGATTACTGTGTATAATAAACGTGCTTTGATTTGATCATAAAGATACCTGGCGACTCGAGAGCAAAGGTAATAAAATAGAGCAATTGAACCAAGGAGAAAATCAGCAATATTATTTGGCGACTCCGCCGGGACCCGATCTAGAAGTGGAAAACCATTCCGGGAGAACCCAGAATTTGAATTAGAGATCCAATTGGAAACAGAAAACCACAAGTGTTCAAGCAGTTCTGATCAATACTCATAAATTCGGAAGTGTGTGTATGCATGCGTAACTAACAGGGTGATAAGGTAAAACTGATAGATTTTCTGTTGCGCCAAAACTGTCGGAAGTTTGTATTTCGGAAAGTAGCGAAAGCCGTACCCATATTTACAGCATCGCCTTAATACCCCTGTCCCAAATTTGAAGAGTAGCATTCGGATAGGAAAGATGGCAATGCAGCGCCTAATGAACCCAGAGGAATTTGCGGTCACAGCGACCAGCAGCAGTAGAGTGGGACAATGTCCCATTTGGGAGGAAGAGATCAGGAAACATCTCAAAGGGAAGGCATGGCCCCTTTGGAATGAATTCTGTGATAACAAGGAATCAGGTCCCGGGAGTATAGGACATACTTGGTGGGAGAACCTGAGCGAGATCCACAAAAAGAGCTTCGGGAAAGCTCGCAAGCCGATGGCAATCGTGTCCTGCTTGGCACAATTGCGAGGCACAGAGGATGTCGTTAAAAGAAGTTGAGGGCATACATCGAATGAGTAAGGTCGATGTAAGCGAGGTAGAAAAGGAGAATTTGGAATTGAGAAGGAAGTTGGCAGCAAAAGATGGAGAGGTGGAGGATGCCAAAAGGACACACCAGTCTTGTCTGGCGCACTTAAGCAGCTTCCAGTCTCAATACGAAAAGGCCTATCAGGACACGCAACGTGCAGTCCTGGTACGTGAAGAAACAGAAAAACAGGTAGAGACATTACAGAAACAGTGCAGTGACCTCAAGGCAGCATTAAGAGCACTCCATGCTGCCACCACAGAACAAAGACAAAGCACATTAGATCACGCAAAGTGCCGGAAGCAAATTGCAGAGCTGCAATCGCTGCTTTCAGTTCAGAAAGGTTTCCAGGAAACCTTTGGAGAAAAATTAGATCAGGAACGCGGCCCTGATTGGGAAGAATTGAACGAAACACCACAGAGATATGTTCAGGGAACATGTGCGCAGGGAAAGCCACCAAAGAGGAAAGTGCCCCAACCCCCACAGAGCAAATAGTTCACGCTCCAATGAATCCAGTAACCACCCACCGCACAGCCACATCGGACGATGCGGAATTTCTATACTCCACGCCCTTAACAGTGACCCAATTACGGGATGCGTGCGAGAAAATCACACCGTTCCTCCCCACCTCAGACCCCCACCATTTCTTTGCCACAGTCAAGCATCAGGCGACCATGTCCGGCCTGGGTGAGCGAGAGCATGTAAAGCTCACAGTTTTAAGTTTAGATCCTTCAGTAGCAGCAGCCCTTCCTGACCCACAGAATGTAGGAGGAGGCACCCTTGCAGAAATGCATACCACGATCCTGGATGCGATCGGGTATAACCGGGGTGACCCCGTAGATGGCCTCACCAAATGTAGGCAAAAGAAATCTGAGCATCCCACAGTGTTTGCTGGACGCCTGTGGATTCACTTTGCAGCAGTCTTTGGAGACTTAGACCATGCCCATTTGTCCCCAGACAACATGGCCAAATGGACCCGCATCCTTATCTCCCATGCCACAGAAACAGGACAGAAAGCTTGCGCGGGTTATGATCCCTCAGAGGAGGCCCATAACGAGAAGTGGGTAGTGAAAAGATTGTCCCGCGCTTGGGAGCAATCTATACAAAGTAAACCTGCAGTCACGAATCCCAAGGAAAAGCAGGCCGGAGCAGATATGCAGGCAGTAAAAACACACCAGAACACCGCATGGTGAATGAGGGAAAGAACAGCCCCCCACCCAAGTCACAAGAGTGTTACAACTGCGGACAGTTGGGACATTTCGCAAGAGAGTGCAAAGCCCCTAGAAAGCCACAGAGAGCCCAGCAGACGGGCACTCTGAGTAAGAAAAAGACAAAGCCCATTCATTGCGTTAGCGCCCGTTCAGATCAGACGGACTTGACCGGAACGGACTGACGGTGTACGGGCTCCCCCAGTTGGGCCTGCGACACCCTTTGGGATAGGTCCGGATGACCGGTAGTTGCAGCGAAAATTCGGGGACAGCCCATCGAATTTCTCTGGGACGCAGGAGGGTCCCGCACCACAATAAATTCCTCCACAACGTTCCAAAAGGGCATGTGGCCCACTACAGCCACCATCACCCTCAGCGGCTTTACAGGCCACTCACAGCAGGGACACATCACAGCCCCTGTACCCATTCAAATCGGTACCATCACCACCAAGCACCCCATAGTTTTAGTTGACCGGCCCCACACAGCAGAACACATTCTGGGAATCGATTTCATGAATTCCCATAATCTTTCATTTGATCCAGTCAACCAGTGTGTCTGGAAGATGGCAACATCCGCAAGAGCCTCCGCAATGCTCAACATAGGAGAGTACGCGAACAAAATTAGCGCCGTAGGCGAATTTTGGTTCAACCCGACCACGCTTAGTACGGACAAGCAGGTTAGGGCAGTTCTGCAAAAGAACAGGGCAGCATTCGCGACCCACAAGCATGACTGTGGACGGATGACTGGCTCCGTACAAATAACAGGACCTGACCCTAGACCCCAAAAACAGTATGGATTTCCCCAAGAGGCAGAGGGAGAAATCTCCAAGGTAATAGAAAGCTTACTGGAGCAGGGCGTACTTAGATCAGTAGCCTCCACTAATAACGCCCCGATTTGGCCAGTGAGAAAGCCCGATGGATCATGGCGACTGACCATCGATTACTGGGAACTCAACAAAGTCACCCCTGCAGCAGCCCCCACAGTAGCAACAAGTCCCGAGACCATGCTCAAGCAGGGACTCAATTCCAGATTCTTTACGGTTTTGGACGACAGTAATGGATTCTGGTCCATTCCATTGGCAAAGGCGTGCCAGTACAAATTTGCCTTCACTTTTAAAGCACAGCAGTACACGTGGACATTCCTGCTGCAAGGCTTCCACAACTCCCCCTCCATTTTCCACCGACAGCTGGCAAATGGTTCAGCCAAATTCTCTCGCCCCGAATGTCTGGTTCAGTATGTAGATGACCTACTACTGCAGACAGACACCAAGGAAGAGCACATTGAGCTTCTGTCCGAACTCCTGGAACTACTACACTCAATCAGTTGTAAAGTCAACCCCAAAAAGGCCCAGATTTTGGAAGAAAAAGTGATATATTTGGGAACAATTATCACGCATGGTAAACGCGAGATCGAGCATAAAAGTATTGACTCGATTGGTAAATTGCCTCTTCCCCAGAACGTTTCAGCCCTCCGGTCGTTTTTAGGACTGGTTGGCTACTGCCGAAACCACATTGACGGTTTCGCCAGCAAGGCAGCACCCCTCTCAGACCTCCTAAAGAAAGGAGCCCCCTGGGAATGGCTTCCGCAGCATAGGGATGCTGTGGACTCTTTAAAACAGGCACTCATAGCAGCCCCCGCACTACAAGTTCCAGACCCGCTTTCCCCTTACGCTATACAGGTAGCGACCACAGACCGCACCCTTTCGGCCGTGCTCCTCCAGGAACGGCACGAACAGTTAAGGCCTGTAGCTTACGCCTTCAGAATTTTAGATGCTGTGGAGCAGGGATTTTCAGCCTGTGAGAGGCACCTGCTCGCAGTATTTGGGGCAGTGCAGTATTTTTCATATATAACCGGACTGAACCCCATTACAATTCTCACCGAACACACCCCCACCCAACTTTTACTGGACGGACGACTCAAGGACGGTACAGTTAGTCAGATTAGAGCAGCTAGATGGACCCTTCTCTTGCAGGGACCGGACATCACTGATAAAAGGACAAAGACGCACACCTATTTAGCCGACAACTTACAGTAACCCGGAACCCCATGGATATGAGATTATCTCTCCACACCACTACACATGCCCCTTTTTTGCTAAAACCCCCCCCCAGAAAAATAGGTAGTTCAACCCAGAGCCCCCAGCACACAGACACGTGTGAGCCCATAAAGATCTATGTGGATGGATCTTCCACAGTCTTGGATGGGAAGCCCAGAACAGGTTGCGGTATATATGTCGAGGACATTTTGGAAATATCGTTAAAACGTCCAGGCCACTTAGGCGTGCAGGCAGCAGAGCTCGCGGCCATCACCTATATAGTGGAACACCGAGATTCCTTCCCCAGTCCAGCAGACATATACTCGGACAGCCTCTATGTCTACAACAGCCTCACGGAATTCCTGCCCCTGTGGAAAGCAAGAGGATTTGTTTCCGCAGACGGAAAACCCCTCCCCTCAGCCCCATTTCTCCGTCACATTTTAGAGAGAGAACAGAACAGGACTTTTGGGATAATCATAGTCCGCAGTCACCATCGTTCCGTCCCCCCTGGAAATGTGAAAGCCGACGCACTGGCTAAAGCAGGTTCCAGACATGGATATTTTTGGACACCCCCCGAAAGCACCCCAGTGAGTGCAGTTCAGGTCTCACAGACAAAGATCGAGGATCTAGTGGAGGCCTAGAAGCAGGACAGCAATCTCAAGGAGATTGTAAAAGGAAAATATCCAGCTCCCTATGTGAGGTTTAGAAATGCACTGACCACACGTGACGGTGTGGTGTTAAAAGACACCCTTTATGTGGTTCCTGAACAGGACAGGAATCAACTGATTTGTTTGCTCCATGACGGTCATGGACATCAGGGAATTGATCCCACTACAGCCCATCTCAAGCAGCTTTGTTGGTGGCAGAATTTAAAGGAAGATGTAAACCATTACATCGAGAATTGTCTTATCTGCGCCCAGAATAATCCGGAAAGATATGCCAAAAAGGCTCAACTCAGCCACACCCAACCCGTTAATGGCCCCTGGACTAACCTCAGATTGATTTTATAGGACCATTGCCCCCTTGCAGGAATGGCTATAAATATGTACTTGTGGTAATTGACACATTTACGAAATAGAACATAGAACATAGAAAATACAGCACAGAACAGGCCCTTCGGCCCACGATGTTGTGCCGAACCTTTGTCCTAGATTAATCATAGATTATCATTGAATTTACAGTGCAGAAGGAGGCCATTCGGCCCTTTGAGTCTGCACCAGCTCTTGGAAAGAGCACCCTACCCAAACTCAACACCTCCACCCAACACCAAGGGCAATTTGGACATTAAGGGCAATTTATCATTGGCCAATTCACCTAACCCGCAAATCTTTGGACTGTGGGAGGAAACCGGAGCACCCGGAGGAAACCCACGCAGACACGGGGAGGACGTGCAGACTCCGCACAGACAATGACCCAAGCTGGAATCGAACCTGGGACCATGGATCTGTGAAGCAATTGTGCTATCCACAATGCTACCGTGCTGCCCTTAAGAACAAATAAATCTACACTAATTCATTTTCCCGTAATCCATGTACCTATCCAACAGCTGCTTGAAGGTCCCTAATGTTTCCGACTCAACTACTTCCACAGGCAGTGCATTCCATGCCCCCACTACTCTCTGGGTAAAGAACCTACCTCTGACATCCCCCCTATATCTTCCACCATTCACCTTAAATTTATGTCCCCTTGTAATGGTTTGTTCCACCCTGGGAAACAGTCTCTGACTGTCTACTCTATCTATTCCCCTGATCATCTTATAAACCTCTATCAAGTCGCCCCTCATCCTTCTCCGTTCTAATGAGAAAAGGCCTAGCACCCTCAACCTTTCCTCGTAAGACCTACTCTCCATTCCAGGCAACATCCTGGTAAATCTTCTTTGCACCTTTTCCAGAGCTTCCACATCCTTCCTAAAATTAGGCGACCAGAACTGTACACAGTACTCCAAATGTGGCCTTACCAAAGTTTTGTACAGCTGCATCATTACCTCATGGCTCTTAAATTCAATCCCTCTGTTAATGAACGCGAGAACACCATAGGCCTTCTTCACAGCTCTATCCACTTGAGTGGCAACTTTCAAAGATGTATGAACATAGACCCCAAGGTCTCTCTGCTCCTCCACAATGCCAAGAACTCTACCGTTAACCCTGTATTCCGCATTCATATTTGTCCTTCCAAAATGGACAACCTCACACTTTTCAGGGTTAAACTCCATCTGCCACTTCTCAGCCCAGCTCTGCATCCTATCTATGTCTCTTTGCAGCCGACAACAGCCCTCCTTACTATCCACAACTCCACCAATCTTCGTATCGTCTGCAAATTTACTGACCCACCCTTCAACTCCCTCATCCAAGTCATTAATGAAAATCACAAACAGCAGAGGACCCAGAACTGATCCCTGCGGTACACCACTGGTAACTGGGATCCAGGCTGAATATTTGCCATCCACCACCACTCTCTGACTTCTATCGGTTAGCCAGTTCGTTATCCAACTGGCCAAATTTCCCACTATCCCATGCCTCCTTACTTTGTGCAGAAGCCTACCATGGGGAACTTTATCAAATGCCTTACTAAAATCCATGTACACTACATCCACTGCTTTACCTTCATCCACATGCTTGGTCACCTCCTCAAAGAATTCAATAAGATTTGTAAGGCAAGACCTACCCCTCACAAATCCGTGCTGACTATCCCTAATCAAGCAGTGTCTTTCCAGATGCTCAGAAATCCTATCCTTCAGTACCCTTTCCATTACTTTGCCTACCACCGAAGTAAGACTAACTGGCCTGTAATTCCCAGGGTTATCCCTAGTTCCTTTTTTGAACAGGGGCACGACATTCACCACTCTCCAATCCCCTGGTACCACCCCTGTTGACAGTGAGGATGAAAAGATAATTGCCAACGGCTCTGCAATTTCATCTCTTGCTTCCCATAGAATCCTTGGATATATCCCGTCAGGCCCGGGGGACTTGTCTATCCTCAAGTTTTTCAAAATGCCCAACACATCTTCCTTCCTAACAAGTATTTCCTCAAGCTTACCAATCTGTTTCACACTGTCCTCTCCAACAATATCGCCCCTCTCATTTGTAAATACAGAAGAAAAGTACTCATTCGAGACCTCTCCTATCTCTTCAGACTCAATACACAATCTCCCGCTACTGTCCTTGATCGGACCTACCCTCGCTCTAGTCATTCTCATATTTCTCTCATATGTGTAAAAGGCCTTGGGGTTTTCCTTGATCCTACCCGCCAAAGATTGTTCATGCCCTCTCTTAAATCATCAGTAGGGTAAAACTAACCTGTCTCACGACGGTCTAAACCCAGCTCACGTTCCCTATTAGTGGGTGGAAGCATTCCCAGCCCGCACAAACACTGCAAAAACCACAGCCAAGATTTTGACCCACCACATCTTTACAAGATGGGGACACCCCCGCAGCATTGAATCTGACCAAGGTTCCCATTTTACGGGACGTGTCATGCAGAACGTCCTCACAATATTTGGCATCTCCCAAAAATTCCACATAGCATAGCACCCACAGTCGAGTGGTATCGTGGAGCGCATGAATCGGACCCTAAAATCCACCCTCAGGAAAATGGTCCAGCAGAACAATACCACTTGGGACTCAGTCCTCCCTTTCGCGCTGATGTTTTTGCGTAATACCATTTCTACCTCCACAGGTTACACCCCACACACTCTCATGACCGGATGCCCCATGAAAGGCACAGAATATTTATTAGGTTTAGACTTGACCAGCCCCGAAGTGACGGCCCTCACACACGAGAAGGCAGTAGAGCAATTAGTTGAAAATGTTAAAACGGCTCAGCTAGCAGCCGCAGTAAAATTGGGCACCAGAAAGAAACAGAGCAAGGCTTGTTTCGACAAGACAGTGCATGCGACTGAGTACAGTACAGGGCAGCAAGTTATGCTCTCCGTATATAACCCCAGCACATTCCTGTCACCAAAATACTCGGGTCCGTACTCCATTGCGGACAAAGTAAGCCCTTCCGTATATACAATAAAGTATCCCAACGGTAAGACTGCGTGGTTCCATATCAACCAGCTGAAGGCATATGGAACACAGTCCAACCACGCACACCACGTCATGCTCGACGCAGCACACCACGCCCCACCCACAGCCAACATAACCCTACCATCCCCCAACACGTCCAGCCCAGCCACGGACTCGACCTTGACTCCACCCCCGAAATATACACTCCGCCCGGAACGCCCACAGACTGCAACAGCAGAGACAGCGACTGTGACTCGGACGATAGCGGCAGCACGCCTCCCTACTATCCCCATGCATCAGGACCCACACCCAGCGATTCCGACTACGATCCAAGTGATCCCTTCATGATCACTTTCCTCAACAAACCCCACCACCGACCACCGAACTACACTGACGACCCCGATTCTGTCCCCACACAACTAGACGCCAACTACTGGCACCGAGACAACTCGTTCCGACTCGTCCGCAACGACGAGAGCGACCCCACCTCACACCATACAGCCCTTTCAGCCCTGATACACTCAAGAGTTTGGCACCCGGGAGAAGATGACGACCTTGGGTCTGACTCCCAAACCGAGAACCCCTTTGCGAACCTGTTCGCAACCGAGAACTGAGGTGTCCAGATGATGTTTTAAAGGAACCGCTTGGGAGAAGTGGTGTCCTTTCTGATGGAACCTGCAGCATGTTTTATGTTGTTTGTAAGTTTGTTAAATATTGTTTGTCAGACAGGAAAATAATTTCCACGGCCCCACGCCCTTTCGGCCGAAACCTCTGAGGACTTGCCCACAGAGACTCACTATTGCCAGACACTAGTTCAGCGGAACTAGCTTGCCTGCAGACCTTTTAAGGTACCAGATGCCCATTCATAACTGCCCTTCTGGCTCGAGGGAGGCACCAATACGGCAGCCCCCCACGATGACTACATTTCTTGCCCGTTCTTGTCGGTTGCTCAGGCAGTGGAGAAACGGCTTGGGACCCGCCCTGCCTGGGAACCCCCCCCTCTGGTCAACTATGCTCAGGTAGGAGGGACACGACATTGGTAGCCGTCCTACCCGGGGACTCCATCCAACTCGCGGCCCATATGCACCTCATTTTAGAAATTTTAATTCAAAAAGTTTTATTTTGTTTCAGGTAACCTTTAGGTAACCAACCACATGCTATTTACATCCTGAAACATTTGGATGGTAAATTGCACAGTCTGCGAGACGGCTCGCACTGGTTCAGTATTTGAAATTGTGTCTTGTCCTAAAATTCGATTTTTGAAAAAAAATGAGGGTGTCACACATAGTGACCAATTATAAAGGGAGTAATTGGCACTAAAGGACAGACAGACTATCGTACGAGATGTTAAACCAAGATAGTTACAGACACTATGCTTGTTTCCACAGAACTCCAGAAGCTCCAGGACCGGAGAAGAGAAGAGAAGGAAAGAGAAGAGCCACGAGGACTTCCTCCAAATGGATCATCATCATAATAATGGACATTTGGTTGCGTGTGAACGCGAACCCCATGACTTCAAGCCCCCCAGCCATTAATGTTTCACTTCCCCACAGTACCCAGAGCCCAGTCACCAGCGACACCACATCATCTTGGTGTGCCAGGTTTATAACCTGGTACTCTCTGTCATATGTAATAGAAACCTTACTAGTATTAGCGATACTCTGCTGCATCGTGCAGATTATGCGTCTAAGGAAATGGAGAAGGAGAGCCTACCGTGCTCGAACCCCGGTATATAGGATCAGATCCCCTATTTTCAGATACGACCAGAAACCCGACCCCCGCGATCTATAATAAAGAGCATTAATTTACGGTTTTATTGTAAATAAAGAAATGTAAAGAACTGTTCATGAGCAAATTGTACGATCCTGAGCTTGACTGCCAAGCCAGGAAAATTGTGTATAAACTGCTATGATCTTGTTTGTATGGTTGAGGAAGTTAGAATAATGAAATGTTTAAGTGAGTGTAGTGTATTAAGAATAGTTAGAGGTTCCCAGTTTATTGTTTTGTGATGCATGTCCCTGTTTGACATAGCGCCCCTTAGAATTGCCAGTTAAAATTTTTTTGCATAGTTATGGTCAGTGTACTGGCCATGAAAGAAGTGCCCCCCAGGTCAGGGAATGGAAAGCAACATAGTTATGTGGTCCTTCACGCTTCGCGTTAGGATCACAAGGAGGGTGTGTAGCCACCTAAATTGGCCAACTCCCGATTTAAAATGGCAAACGGCAAAGGCTGATGGGAAAGTCAGCCAATAAGACAAAAACCAGCAGCTGCAGGTTTGCTGTGTATTTACCTCTGCAAAACCCAGACAACATCGATACCAGCGACCATCAGCATAACAAAGTAAACAGCCATCTGCATACTGATGAGCAATCCCCGGGAACAATAGGTAACATTTTGGCACACAAAGCAAAGCCAGACTCCTTGGTGCCAGCAGGAGCCAAAACAAAGGAGGTGAACGAGCACCTCAAGTCCGCCCATTGATCAGGGAACCGCTCCAGTATTGGAGAAAATCGAACCAAGCGGTTGGGACAAAGTCCAATCACTTGGGATCAAGTACAGGGTCCGCCCCGAAAGGCGGGAAGCCCCTAGGGACTATAAGAGTTGAGCCCCAAGTTCAAATCGCTCTCTCTTCACCACTCTCTTCTTCCTGCCCGGGTCACTCAGCAACAACGAACCAACATTGACCGTGACCGGTGCAGTGACTCGAGTGATCATCGAAATCGTAAGTCTTAACTCAACACTCGCTACGAGATAGATGCTCCTAGCTACCAATCCGTACCAACTTCGAATCCCGCAGACTCAGAACCCGAACGAAAGGCCATTCGTTTCCCTTACCTGGTGGGCCAGTTCAAAGTTAAGTATAGGCCTGTTAGTTGTAGAAGTAGCTTAGACGTAGAATTTGTGCATGAGTAGCGATTACTGTGTATAATAAACGTGCTTTGATTTAAATCTTACTAATCGGTGTATTGGATTATTGATCATTACTTGGACTTGAACCTCGTGGCAGTATCATAAAGATACCTGGTGACTCGAGAGCAAAGGTAATAAAACAGAGCAATTGAACCAAGGAGAATATCAGCAACAACTTGCAATGCCTTCTTTGTCAATCCCACACTGTCCCCCCCCACTCCCCCCCCCCCGCCAACATCTCCCGGGATGCCACGCCTACTTCTCATCTGCATGCTTCGCCTCAGCGAACACATCCAGAAGCAGAATGCTAGCTTTCACATGCACGCTGATGGACACCCAGCTGGACCTCACCACCAACATCTCTCTTTGTATTTGCAGTTGCTAAGTTATCAGGCTCCTTATATGATATCCTGACAGTAGTGAATGAGCAGAAATTTCCTTCAATTAAATATTGGGAATACAAAATTAATTGTTTTTGGTGCCTGCTATAAACTCCTTTCCCCAGATAATGCTCCATTCCTATGCCAAGCAACAGCCTGAGATTGAACAGGTCTTTTCACAACCTTGATGTCACATTTGACTTTGGGATGAGATTCCAACCTCATAAGACTGTCTATGTTTACTTTGTAACATCACCCAAGTCCATCCCTGACTCAGCTCACCTGCTGTGAAAACCCTTCTCCATGCCTTTGTTCCTCTAGACTTGACTATTCCAATGCACTCCTGGCTGGTCTCCCACATTCCACTCTCTGTATACTGGAGGTCATCCAAAACGTTGCTGTCCGTGTCTTAGCTAGTTGCAAGCCCCTGTGCTCACTGATTTGCATTGACTCCCAGCAAAGCAACGTTTTGATTTTAAAATTCCCCTTATTTTAAAATCTTGTATGGCCTTTCCCCTTCCTATCTCTGTAATTTCCTCCAGCCCACAGCTCTGCAAGATACCTCAACTCTTCTAATTGTACCTCATTAGTATCCTGATGTTAGTTGTTCTACCATTGGTGGCTGGACCAGCAGTTGCCTATGCTCCCAAACTCTGGAATGCCTTGCCGACACCTCTCTATTTCTCCACCTCTTCACCTCAGTACCTCTCCACCTCCCTACACCACCCCATCTCTCCACCTTTACATTGTTCCTTAAAACCAACCTCTTTGGCTGGCTTTTGGTCACCTGACCTAAAACCTCCTGACATGTCTTGCTGTCATATTTTGTTTTATAATGATACTAAGAAGCACCTTAATGCTTTAATTGTCCATTTATTTCCAAGATAAAAGAGAGTTGAGGTCTCAATGATAGCTAATCAACCATTCTACTTGGATACAAGGCCCATAATATTCATATTGACAGGAAAATGGGCTTTGAGAGTTGATGAATTTCTAAGATATTCCTGAAACTCACAGACACAGGCAGGCTGCCAGGATCCAGGAGAGAGGGGGAAGTTGGAGGCTGAAAGTCTCCACAGTTTACTGTGCAGGAATATGGGTGGTAGTATGAAAAGACCAAATTTTGGCTTCCTTTGGTCAATGGTATAGGGAAAAGGCAGGGGAATACCACTAAGTCATAATGCTCATTCAGAGATCCAGTGCAGAGACAATGGGCCAAATGCCCTTCTTCTGCACCAAAACAATTCTGTGATTCTGTGGTTGTATTAAGAAAAAAAAGGTTGTTTAGAGAAATTTAAAATTATATTGCTAATTAGAAATAAAATATAATTTTTAATGGGTTTAATTTAATGTTTCGGTACCTGGAAGGGTAAAAACTATAATTAGATTCATGCTGGACAAAGGTGTTTGTATGTGTGAGAGATGGTTAAGTTCCAACTATGTTTATATTATGCTTAGAGAAGGCTACATCATGAAGAGCAAATTAGCCAGCAAAAGTATGCAGGTGTTGCTTAGTAATTGGAAGCTCTCTCAAGGGAGAAAAGTTTTTTCAGTTTTACTTTTAGCTGGATATATTGCAGTTGAAGAAGGACACGAGGATGTGAACATCGCTCAACTCTGCCAGGAGAAAAACTGGACAGGATGGGAGCTACAAAGAAGCAGGCTTTCCAAAGAACTAGTTACTGTCCAGATAACCAGGGAATTGGGGAAACCAGAACACCCAGAAAAAACCCACGTAGACATCAGGAGAATGTACAAACTCCACACAGTCACCCAAGGCTGGAATCGAACCCAGGTCTCTGGTGCTGTGAATCAACAGTACGAGCCATAGTACCATTGTGCTGCTGCTGTTTCCTCTAGGTACTTTGGTTTCCTCCCACAGATGTGAAGGTTAGGTGGATTAACCTTGCTAAAATGCCCCTTAGTGTCCAAAGGTTTAGGTGAGGCTATGGGGATAGGGCGGGGGCTTGGGCCTGAGTAGGGTGCTCTTTGGGAGTGACAGTGCAGACTTTATGGGCCGATTGGCTTTCTTCTGCACTGCAGTGATTCTATAAACACTAATAAAAAAAATCAGATGTTCCAAGGACAGTGACAGCAAAATTCCCTGGGGCGCTTTTAAAATCTTATGATTAAAACATACAACCATTTTTAAGCATGTCACACGTAACATTATATAATAATATAGTGCAAATTTAAATAGTTTCACAGATTTGAAATAAATGACCAAACCTATGTTCACTTATCACCTTTAATCATTAACAAATAAAAATTATTTCAAAATAATCAACAACAATAGTAATGTCTGTTGAAAAGAAAGAGCCAGAATATCTGTTTAAATGGCTGCCCTCAATGGGCATTCCCAAGCTGTCTGCGTCATAAGGAGACGGGGCTGCATTCCTTCTGCGCCGCGCTGGAGCTTGCGCAGACCGGGGCACTGGAGATCCTAGGCTGCTGGAGGGAAAGGAAGGTTCCTCTTAGCATCAGCGCACAGTTAAGTGCGCACATTTCTATTTCAAAATCTGTGGCCCGTGGCTTCCCACCACAAGCAGGAGGTTACGGGCTATTCATTTCTACAGCATGCACAAGCCTTCGGGGTAGAGAATTCCAAAGATTCACAAACCATTGACTGAAAAAAATTCTCCTAAATGATTAACCTCTTATCCTGAGACTGGCCCCCCAGCCAGGGGAAACAGCATGTCAGTGTCTATCTGCCAAGACCTTCAGAATCTTGTATATTTCAATAAGATTACCTCTTATTCTTCTAAACCCCATCTTACTGAGCCTCTCATCATACAACAAACTTTTATTGTGTCATCTCCAATGCAAGTATATATTCCCTTAACTATACAGACCAAAACTACACCCAGCGAGCCAGGTGTGTTCTCACCAAAACCCTGTACAATTGTACCAAGGCTCCCTTATTCTCATATTTCAGCCCCATCATAATAAAGGGCAACATGATATTTGCCTTCATAATCGCTTGTAACCGCATGTTAAGTTTCTGTGTTCCTTGCATGTGTAACCAAGCTGTTCATAGAATCCCTACGGTGCAGAAGGGGAGACCATTTGGCCCATTGAGTCCGCACCAACCCTACATAGAGCACCCTACATAGGCCTTCTCCCCTGCACCATCCCCATGACCCCATCTAACCTGCACATTTTTGGACTGTGGGAGGAAACCAGAGCACCCAGAGGGAACCCACGCAGAATGATGGTAGCGGAGTTAAATGAGTCGAGTTCTTCAGACTGTATGAAATTTTAACAAAATGTCTTTTAATGCCATATGCATGCGGGAGAGCGAATACTCGGCTGCTGTAACCCCAACTCGGTCCAAGTCGCTCTGCCCCCACAAAGCTGGTTTACATACCTTAATACTGTTTGGATGGTACAGACTGATTCAAAGGAACACAAAGCGATTCAAAGTACGACAGTACAACCGATTATCGACACCGGCAGTTTGATTAGTGTGATGAACGGTTACTGTAACACTGTACCCTTGTCATCATGTAAGGTGATGACCCCTTTAAGACCGGGCTTGGAACCCTGGGGACCTCCGCCTCCGGCTCCGCCCATCTGGGAGCCGTATTTAAGGGGCCGCCTTGTGGACAGTGCAGCAGGTAGCACACGTCTCGGCACTAGTCTAGTTCTTAGTTTATTAAAGCCTTCTTTACTGTTTACACTCTAAGTGTCGTTATTGAGGGTACCACAATTAGGTTACAGTCATTCTCCTGATTAGATGATGTGGATACATTGTCTGACATGTTTCACTTCTAATCATTCAGTGGACATCTTGTCCATCTGCTTTGCAATTAAAAGGAACGTCCTTTAAACAATCAGTCAGTAATGAGGTGGTGAGTGCCCTTTTCCCTGATACTTGCATAAGGGTGGGTGCACAATGCCCCTTCCAGACATGCTGAAGCCATGCTGAACATTTTCCATTTGTTCCTATTGCTGAGGCTTGGAAATGTGTTACCTGAGATATGCCTGCTAGTAGAATGCTAATTTGTGTTTGTCCACATTTTGGGTTTTAGACACTGTCAGGTTAACCCTTTCCAGGCATTCCCTTCCCTGCTGTCCCATGTGTACCTCAGATTCTCCATTTTCCCTCCTGCACATGGGGGGAAAGTGAAAATTCTGCACAGACAGGCACCCAAGGCTGGAATCAAACCTGGGACCATGGCGCTGTGAGGCAGCAGTGCCACTGTGTCACATTCAGCTTTGACAAAGAGTCATTCAGACTCGAAATGTGAGCTCCCTTCTCTCTCCACAGATGCTGTCAGACCTGCTGAGATTGTCCAGTATTTTCTGTTTTTGTTTCCTATCATAAATATAAATATAAATACTGTGGCTACAAGAGCAGGTCAGAAGCTAGGAATTCAGCACTGATTACAATTTTTCTTCAGAGCAAATGGAGTTGAGCAGGAGGGGATGAAGAAGGTGATATTGTTAAGTCCGTATGGGACTCAAACCTATAATTCAATCCATAGCCTTGTGTCCCCAAATGTGTCCAATGCAAGCTCCTTTTTAAAAATTTCATTTACGGGATGTGGGCATTGCTGGTTAGGCCGGCATTTATTGCCCATCCCTAGTTGCCCTTCAGAAGGTGGTGGTGTGTTGCCTTCTTGAACCACCGCAGTCCTTGAGGTGGAGGTACACCCACTGTGATGTTAGGGAGGGAGTTCCAGGATTTTTGCCCCAGCGACAGTGAAGGAACGGCGGTATATTTCCAAGTCAGGGTATTGAGTGACTTGGAGGTGAACCTCCTGGTGGTGGTGTTCCCAGGTATCTGCTGCTCATGTCCTTCTAGATGGTAGTGGTCGTGGGTTTGGAAGGTGCTGGCTGAGGAACCTTGGTAAGTTACTGCAGTACATCATGTAGATGGTACACATGGCTGCCACTATTCATCGGTGGTGGAGGACTTGAATGTTTGTGGAAGAAGGAGCAATTGAGCAGGCTGCTTTGTTCAGGATAGTGTTCAGCTTCTTGAGTGGTGTTGGAGCTGCACTCATCCAGGCAAGTGGAGAGTATTCCATTCCACTCCTGACTTGTGCCTTGTAGATGGCGGACAGGATTTGAGGGGTCAGGAGGTGAGTTTCTCGCCGTAGAGTTCCTAGCCTTTGACTTTCCCTGTAGCCACAGTATTAATATGGTTAGTCCAGTTCAGTTTCTGATCAATGATAACCCCAGGATGTTGATTGTGGGGAATCAGCAATGGTAATGCCATTGAATATTAAGGGGTGATGGGTAGATCCTCTCTTGTAGGAGATAGTTATTGCCTGGCACTTGTGTGGTGTGAATGTAACTTGCCCAAGCTGTTATTGTCCAGGTCTTGCTGCATTTGGACATGGACTGCTTCATTATCTGAGGAGTCGTGAATAGTGCATAACATTGTGCAGTCATAGAACATAGAACATAGAAAAATACAGCACAGAACAGGCCCTTCGGCCCACGATGTTGTGCCGAACCTTTGTCCTAGATTAATCATAGATTATCATTGAATTTACAGTGCAGAAGGAGGCCATTCGGCCCATTGAGTCTGCACCGGCTCTTGGAAAGAGCATCCTACCCATAGTCAACACCTCCACCCAACACTAAGGGCAAATTTAGACACTAAGGGAAATTTATCATGGCCAATCCACTTAACCTGCACATCTTTGGACTGTGGGAGGAAACCTGAGCACCCGGAGGAAACCCACGCAGACACGGGGAGGATGTGCAGACTCCACACAGACAGTGACCCAAGCCGGAATCGAACCTGGTACCCTGGAGCTGTGAACCAATTGTGCTATCCACAATGCTACCGTGCTGCCCTTAAGAACAAATAAATCTACACTATATCATTCTACCGTAATCCATGTACCTATCCAATAGCCGCTTGAAGGTCCCTAATGTTTCCGACTCAACTACTTCCACAGGCAGTGCATTCCATGCCCCCACTACTCTCTGGGTAAAGAACCTACCTCTGACATCCCCCCTATATCTTCCACCATTCACCTTAAATTTATGTCCCCTTGTAATGGTTTGTTCCACCCTGGGAAAAAGTCTCTGACTGTCTATCTATTCCCCTGATCATCTTATAAACCTCTATCAAGTCGCCCCTCATCCTTCTCCGTTCTAATGAGAAAAGGCCTAGCATCCTCAACCTTTCCTCGTAAGACCTACTCTCCATTCCAGGCAACATCCTGATAAATCTCCTTTGCACCTTTTCCAAAGCTTCCACATCTTTCCTAAAATGAGGTGACCAGAACTGTACACAGTACTCCAAATGTGGCCTTACCAAAGTTTTGTACAGCTGCATCATCACCTCACGGCTCTTAAATTCAATCCCTCTGTTAATGAACGCTAGCACACCATAGGCCTTCTTTACAACTCTATCCACTTGAGTGGCAACTTTCAAAGATGTATGAACATAGACCCCAAGATCTCTCTGCTCCTCCACATTGCCAAGAACTCTCCCGTTAACCCTGTATTCTGCATTCATATTTGTCCTTCCAAAATGGACAACCTCACACTTTTCAGGGTTAAACTCCATCTGCCACTTCTCAGCCCAGCTCTGCATCCTATCTATGTCTCTTAGCAGCCGACAACAGCCCTCCTCACTATCCACAACTCCACCAATTTACTGACCCACCCTTCAACTCCCTCATCCAAGTCATTAATGAAAATCACAAACAGCAGAGGACCCAGAACTGACCCCTGCGGTATGCCACTGGTAACTGGGATCCAGGCTGAATATTTGCCACCTACCACCACTCTCTGACTTCTATCGGTTAGCCAGTTCGTTATCCAACTGGCCAAATTTCCCACTATCCCATGCCTCCTTACTTTCTGCAGAAGTCTACCATGGGGTCATCTTCAAACATTCCCACTTCTGACCTTATGATGGAAGGGAGGTCATTGATGAAGCAACTGAAGATGGTTGGGCCGAGGACAGTACCCTCAGGAACTCCTGCAGTGATGTCCTGGAGCTGAGATGATTGACCTCCAACCACCACAACCATCTTCCTTTGTGCTAGGTTGACTCCAACCAACAGAGAGTTTTACCCCTGATTCCCATTGACTCTGGTTTAGCTAGGACTCCTTGATGCCATATTCAGTCAAATGCGACCTTTATGTCAAGCGCCGTCACTCTCATCTCACCTTTAGCATTCAGCTCTTTTATACACATTTGAACCAAGGCTGTAATGGGTTCAGGAGCAGAGTGACCCTGGCGGAACCCAATCTGAGCATCTGTGAGCAGACTATTGCTGAGTAAGTGCTACTTGAGAGCACTGTTGATGACTCCTTCCATCACTTTGCTGATGATGGAGAGTAGACTGATAGGGCGATAATTGGCTGGGTTGGATTTGTCCTGTTCCTAGTGTACAGGACACACCTGGCCAATTTTCCACAATGCCGGTTAGATGCCAGTGTTGTAGCTGTACTGGAACAGCTTGGCCAAGGACGTGGCAAGTTCTGGAGCACAAGTCTTCAAAACTATTGCTGAAATATTATCAGGACCCATAGCCGTTGCAATATCCAGTGCCTTCAGCCATTTCTTGATATCACGTGGAGTGAATGATATTGGCTGAAGACTGACATCTGTGATGCTGGTGACTTCCGGATGATGGGGATGGATCATCCACTCGGCACTTCTGAAGATTGTTGCGAATGCCTCAGCCTTGTCTTTTGCACATATGTGCTGGGCTCCTCCATCATTGAGGACGGGGATATTTGTGGAGCCTCCTCCTCCAGTGAGTTGTTTAATTTTCCACCACCATTCACAGCTGGATGTGACAGGACTGCAGAGCTTAGATCTGATACGTTCATTGTGGAATCGCTTAGCTCTGCCTATTACTTGCTGCTTATGCTGTTTGGTTCACAAGTAATCTTGTGTTGTAGCTTCACCAGGCCAACGCTTCATTTTACGATATGCTGTTGCTCCCAGCATGCTCTCCTGCACTCTTCATTGAACCAGGGTTGATCCCCTGGCTTGTGGTAAAGGTAGAGTGGGGGATATGCTGGGTCATGAGGTTTCACATTGTGGTTGAATACAATTCTGCTGCTGCTGATGGCCCACAGCGCCTCACGGATGCCCAGTCTTGGGTTGCTGGATCTGTTCAAAGTCTATCCCATTTAACACGATGGTAGTGCCACACAACACAATGGAGGGTATCCTCAATGTGAAGACAGGGCTTTCCTTTATAGAGATCATGGATTTAGTTAAAGGGCACTACCACCCAAAGCCCTCTGTGATTTTGTAACAAATAAAATTCAATTCAATTCCACGGGGAGGGCCCCAGGGGAGACCATTGCAAACTACTTAGGAAAATTGCAGAACACTGTGACTTGGGACACCATTAAATGAGATGCTGAGGAATTGCTTGGTTTGTGGAGTCAATGATGAAGCCATTCATCAGAGGAAGTGCTGGCAGAGACTTAGATAAATTTAAAAAAAGCATTGGAATAGCGTTAGCAATGGAGGGCTCTGCAAAGGGCGCCCAGAAACTTCAGAGCGTACAGAATGGTGTGGTTCACCAGTTAGAGTGGGAAGCTGCAGGAGGCAATGGTGCCAAAAGCACATCCAACAGTTTAAACTGAGAAGCAAATACAAAAGCTAGTCGAGTTAGAAGATTCAGGAGAATGAAAGACTAGCCTAGGATTGGTACAGAGTGTTACAGGTATAGGGGAAATCATTCCCCAGAGATTTGCAGATTCAAAGAAGCAGAATGCTTCGAGCACCATCATAAGGGCCATTTGGGGCACAGATGCAAGAGTGAGCAGAGTCTGTCTAGTAGCAATAGAATGGACAGTTCAGCATCAGTACATTGCGTCAAAGATTTTTTTGCGAGTGATCAAAACGTTCTTCAGAATAATAATGTGAAAACAGGCAAGGTAGCCCCCATTACAGAGCGTTACTGGTCAGTGGCAGACCATTAAGAATGGAAATAGACATGGGAGCGGCTGCTACCATAGTAGGGAAGCAGACCTACAGATATCGCCGGGCAACAGGGTTTGCCACCATCGCCCGGATCCCCGGGTCCAGGGAGCAATAGACGGGATGCATGTTGCCCTACTGGCCCCGAGGGATAACAGGCTGCTGTACACAAATCGAAAGGGATACCACTCAATGAACATCCAGCTGGTCTGTGACCATCAGCTGTGCATCATACACCTCTGTGCCCGATACCCGGGCAGTGTGCATGATCCCTTCATCCTGGCACACTTGGCGGTCCCAGACCCACACCCCCTCACTTCTCACACTGCCAGACCGCCCACTTGCACACCCCTCCATTATACATACCTGTAGCGCTCCGAGCTGGGAATACTGGGTTGGAAGTAACACTGGGTCTGGTCTATGGGATGGAGATGATGACAACCCGCTCTGCGATGAGATCTGGTGCTCCGCATCGTATGACAACGTCTGACTCATGCCTACAGTAGCACCTTCCACCTGGGTGAACAAAGAACAACAAAGAACAAAGAAATGTACAGCACAGGAACAGGCCCTTCGGCCCTCCAAGCCCGTGCCGACCATGCTGCCCGACTAAACTACAATCTTCTACACTTCCTGGGTCCGTATCCCTCTATTCCCATCCTATTCATGTATTTGTCAAGATGCCCCTTAAATGTCACTATCGTCCCTGCTTCCACCACCTCCTCCGGTAGCGAGTTCCAGGCACCCACTACCCTCTGTGTAAAAAACTTCCCCTCTGGGGAAGTCGGGGCGCGGGGTAGGGAGGGGGTGCATGGCCCTCCCTCGGTACATGAAATGGTACCTCCCACCCCCACCCCCACTCGCCCCGGCCAGCCGGGACCAGCCCACTCCCACACCCAGCAGACAGAGCACCAAGGCAGGATTTAATGGTGTTAACAGATGTTTATTCTGAAGAAATGTACACAGTCTGTGCCCTAGCCCCTATAACTAAGCTGTGCCCTGCACCTGTGCCAACCTAACTGGTGTCTAACTTTCTGGCCTTGCAGGCCCTAACACCATGCCTATGTGGTTCCCCAGACAGTACAGCAGGAGTGGAGGAGGCCTGCTGTGACTCCTGCCCTGCGACAAGGGTCTCCGTTGGCGCGCGTCTCCTGAGGCGACCCGGCCTAGATGGGGCTGGCCGCTGCTCGGGTGTCCTGGTGGCGTGGTGCGACACTGTTCTGCCTGCTGCCCAACAGATACACCAGGGACAGGAGGGGAGGGAGTCCGAGGTGCTGCAGTGTTCTGGCACCTCGGCTGCGGGAGTCACCGGCATGGGCCCCATCACCTCCTCCTCCCTCGGGGTGGCCGATGGCCCCTGGGCTACTCTATGGGACAGGTTGCGAGCGGAGTCATCCCCTGAGGCCACCCCGCCACCTGGCGCTGCCAGTCCTGGAGGCCTGCTCTGGTCTCGACCAGCTTCTGCAAGCGCATGGTCATGGAGCACAGGGAGTGGACCATCTCCGCCTGGGACTACTACAAATCACACTGCAACTGTGCCACATCAGCCAGTGACTGGGGCATCTCCCTCTGGGCCTGGGCCACCCCGCCCAGTGTCTGTGGAACACTGGCCAGAACCTGGGCAATGCCACCGACGTTCCCAGCCATAGCCTGCTGTGATTGGGCCATGCTGAGGAGTGCCTCTGCAGTGTACAGGTGGCTCTGGCACATGGTTGCCTGTGAGAGGGCAGCCCTGTCCTGGGCCTCGGTCATCGCCTGCACAGAATGTCCCAGGCCTTGGACACACTGATCCATAGCCGAAATCGTCGGCACCAAAGCCTCAACTGCAGACCCGACCCGTGTGTTATCGCCTGGGTGGCACGCCTGGCCAGCACCACACCCTGCTCCTGTACACGGTTGGACTCCTCCACCTGTGCTTGCAGGTGCTGGATGCTCGCCGTCATCCCCTCTTGTGGTCCCTGGCTGTCTGAATGCATCTGCACTGTGGCTGGGACTGGATGTTCCAGAAGCACGGGACATGTTTGTTCGGCAGCTGGTTCCTGGGACTGGGACTGGCCTGCCCTCCGACCGTCTCCAGCCTCTCGGCTGCTCCTACCTCCACCTGCTGTACTGGATGCGATGTGTGGTGCGCACCAGATAGTGTCCCAGAAGCCTCTTCACTAATGTGCCCAACCGAAGTGATAGTCTCTTGGATGGTGGAGGGTGTTGGAGACTGCTGTGACGGAAAGTCAGTGTCCTCCTCCGACCTGAGCTCCGGGGTGTCCTGAGTCTTGGGCAGATCGCTGGTGCCCGGACTGATCACCCCGTCAGTCCTCGGCTGTCTGGGGGGCACCGTCTCTGGCATTGGCTGGGGGCTGGGGACCTTGGATGGACCGGACCCATCACTGGCAGGTCCTGTACGACACAAGACGACACGTATGATTAGACAGTCGGACGGGGTGAGTGAAGGTGGGGGGGGAGGCTGAGAGGGGTGTGGAGGGTGAGGGAGTGGGGGGTGGGGCGGGGGGTTGAGGCGGTGGGGTGGGGGGGGGATACCCACACATGTGCCCTGGGCAACCGCAACTTAGAGGGGTCTCACCTTCTCACCCGTGACCGCACTCTACCTCGGCGACATCCCTTTCCTCTGTGGCACGTTCAGGGCCCTCTGTTCGGGCATGGTGAAGGGCCGCAGGTCTGCTAGTCCCCCTCTGGTCTGCTCCCGCTCCCGGCGGTTGTGTGCCTCCTTTTCCTGGCGGGGGGAGGGGGTAAACACAAACAGCGAAGCCGTGAGACGGTCCAACGCATGCAGCCCGGGGATTGGGTAGTTGGTGGCCTCAGTGGCGAGGGCACCCAGCCATGGCGGCTGGCATGGGTGCTGGCATGTGGGGCAGGTTGGAGGTTCGGCCTCCCCTGGGCGGGCGAGGCCAGGCTCCAGATGTGTGGGAGGGCGGGGTTAGTGCCAGGGTCATGGAGCAGCCAACTCATCCTGGCCGCCCTGAGAAGGTCGTAGTTTCTTTTAGCTCTGCATGCCAGGCCGAGCGATGTTGCCCATAGCGCTGACCGCCTCTCCCACCTGTGCCCAGGCACGGCGGACAGCGGCGCCTGGTGGCCTTCCTACCAGGCAGGGGTATAGGGTCATCCTTCTCTCCTCTACGGCGTCCAGAAAGGTGTCCAGTTCAGCGCCCCTGAACTGTGGCGCTGCTCTGCTTCTAGCCATCTTGTTGGCTGGGACGGTATGTGTGGGGGAAGGACCGTTTAAGTTTGGCTGCGGCAGGCGAGCCTCAGGAGTGTCAATCACGGACCCGGCGATTCCGGCACGGTTTTGCATGGAATTGGTTGTGTTCCAAGTGGCGACGGTGCTAGCCCATTTAAAGTAGGTGAATTGGTGCAGGTGTTACGCCTTTTTTTCTGTTTTAAAACGCCACACTTCCTCTGCTGACATCAACACGTAGCCTCAGAAATGGAGAATCCAGCCCCTAATGTGTCAGTTTCTAAAGAAAGTACCCCAATGTAGTAGTGGCCCCTTTAAGGGGCGATCCTCTGAAGGGTCATGTGGCCGCTTGTCCAGTCAGTGGTTACCGCGCGGACTCACCGAGCAGAGCATGGACCTTTGCTCAGTTCGATCCAGGAAGCAGGCTGGCACCATCAAGGCTGCACTCCTCTGTAAATAGCAAATTACTGCGGATGCTGGAACTGAAACAAATACAGAAAATACTGGACAAACTCAGCTGGTTTGACAGCATCTGTGGAGAGAGAAGGGAGCCAAAGGTTCAAGTCTGGATGAGCTTTGACAAAGAGTCATCCAGACCCGAAACGTTAGCTCCCTTTTCTCTGTAAATAGCAATTTGTGTAAATAAATGTTCGTTGTTTGGACCTAACTGGTGGAGCCAACTTACCACAGTTACTGATGGAAGACACCTGCATAAGTTCCTCCCCAAAATGTATCCAACTGAACAGTAATGTTTGCAGCAAATTCAGTGAACCTTGCCAAGGTTAGAGAGAGGATCTGATTCTTTCCTGGTTACTCCACCGAGTGAGGTTCTGCTTACGCTCTCAGAATGGATGTTTATGTGTTGATGTGTATATCTATGTTCAATGCTTATGTTAATGGATGCATTAACATCGTATTCTGACAATATTGATGTCAAATGGATTCTCGCATGCATGTGGAAAAGAACAGCTTTTGCAAACCTATATAAGTGACATTCCACTGCTATACAGGTTCATGCACTGAATATACTCTGAATTCAAATTTACAGAGGTGAATATTAAGGGGCCGAGGGTTATAATTGGGAAATGACTGCAGTCTTCAACTGTAGAGTCATTTGTAATAGAAATTCGAATAAATGAATCATCGAAACATCAACCACCCACTCCTCATCCTACACCACCTCATCATGCCCACTAATCACAGACATGCGTGTTGGCTGTCTCTGCCCTTTGATGGATCAGTGTGTTTGGCTGCTGCACTCAACTCCAAAAACTGCTGTTTGATTATCTCTTGTGTAACAAATGCAAACATATACCCTGGGTTTCTAGGCCACTACCTGTCTTTCTTATTAATGGTGACTATTTGACTGTAACCCTGCTCTACATAACAATGACATTGACCTAATTGTAACAAGACTTATAAATATTTTTAAAATTATTACATCTAAAGGTGAGAGATTGATTGGGGACAGAATAAACTTCATAAATGTTATGGACTCAGCAACATGCGAGGCAGAATAGCTGGAATAAATGCATGAAGCTGTTTTGTTATATTTTGCCTTCCCTGATAGGAGGGATAACAGTGCACATTCTGCAATAATACTGTTGAGTTTCCAGCCTGGTTTAAGTTTACTACTGTTTGTGTCTTGAATATAATGCATGATGTTGGTCCTAGTATGTGTAGAACTGTTGTTGCTTTTCTATCTTTAGCCTGGAAAATAGTGTGAAGTAGTGGAAGGATTCACAGGCTGATTAGCAGGCCGCAGCATCAATACTGCTTCTCTGGCCATTGTCAGCCTTTCTATTTGCATTGAAGATGTAGATGATATATGTTTACAGAGGAAAAATAATGAATCTGCCAATGGAAAATGCCAGAGTTTTTACTGGAGCTTTGCCAGCTTCCCATCATAACTCCAAAGGACCTGAGTGGAAAATGCTGCAGGAGCTGTTCTGTTGACTGTCGATTCATCCTTGTCACTTCCAGGGTTTCCCACAGAGGGAACAGAAGAGGTAGAATATATCTGTCCTAATATGGGTGAACATATTCAAATTAGCTGCAAAGGAAGGATGCATCATCTGACACATTTTCTGACATTTGCGCCCCAGCAACACTGTGAATTGAGAACCTGGCACCCAGATTTCCTATGATGCTGGGACACCTTTTAAGATTTAAAAAGCTTCCTTAGCTTCGGCCAAGGCAGAATTTAAACTTTATTTTCAAAAGAATTTGCATTTAGGAAGAGTCTTGGAGGCCATTAGCCATTCTGCATTGCAGTGGACTTCTGTAACATGCCGTAGCCATCTTCCTGCATCTCTCCAGGTGATCATCCTGACAGAAACAGTCATCTCTCCAAGGATTTGCTGTATTTCTTTAAATTATTCATTGGGAGGGTGTTGAATCTGCGGTGAGCAGAACGCATAGAGGATAAGTAAAAATTAATGGACAAGGTTTATTACAACACAGATCCCAAACTCTTCCAGTCCCCTATAGGTCTCCTTCCCCGACCTGCACCAAGGTGGGGGGTTTATACAGGTTGGGCTCTCCTTGTTAAGGGGAAGCCCTGCCCTCTTAAAGGGGAAGTTCATATTCTGGGGAGGTCATGGAAGAGGGCAGCACGGTAGCATTGTGGATAGCACAATTGCTTCACAGCTCCAGGGTCCCAGGTTCGATTGCGGCTTGGGTCACTGTCTGTGCGGAGTCTGCACATCCTCCCCGTGTGTGCGTGGGTTTCCTCCGGGTGCTCCGGTTTCCTCCCACAGTCCAAAGATGTGCAGGTTAGGTGGATTGGCCATGATAAATTGCCCTTAGTGTCCAAAATTGCCCTTAGTGTTGGGTGGGGTTACTGGGTTATGGGGACAGGGGGGAGGTGTTGACCTTGGGTAGGGTGCTCTTTCCAAGAGCCGGTGCAGACTCGATGGGCCGAATGGCCTCCTTCTGCACTGTAAATTCTATGAAGACCGTATGATCCTGATCCCAGGATCTGCATAGGGATCTGTTATAACAGAAGTGTACCCAACTGAAGTTATGCCAAGATTCTTCCAGAACAGAAAATCTAAGCCAGAATGGTGAACAAACCTGTGGGTTGAAGAACCAGCAACCAAAAGGAAAATGGCCTGGAACAAAGCATTAAATGTACAAGCATGATGAGGATAAATGGTCAAACAAAGCTTTCTGATCGGTTAAAGTGGCGGAAAAGTTCCATGAGCATCAAAACAATGGCCAAAATTTCCAACCCTTTCCATCAGCGAAATCCTTTGGTCCCACTGATGGCAGCCCCATGTGGCGCAGTCCCTGCCAGCAGAGGGTTTGGCCACGCAAAGTCCTGTAGACATTGGTGTGAATGGAAGATCCCACCACTGGCCAATGGCAGGAAATATGCTGTGGGGGGAAGGGGTGGAAAATCCAGGCCAATGGCATGGATTCTCTGTCCCGCGATGCCGGAAACACAAATCACGATCGGGCAGAGAATTGGGTGCCCATCGAAATCGAGCTCACCCCGGCGCTGAACCAAAAGCAATGCTCCAGGGCCCTGCTGCTGTCGGAAACACGATATGTGCCCCGTGCCAGCGGTGGCATGCAAAATTGGTATTTACATGGATTTGGCCCAGTATGGTCCGCACCTCTGCGATGCTCTGCCCCTGTCAGGCGGTAGTCACATGGGCATGGTTTACCACAGGTCTTAACAAATGGGGACTGGGCGTCATGGCTGCTGAGGGGGAGAGAGAGGGTAAGAAAAGTTTGAAAAATTGTTAAAAGCCTTGGCACTTTACTGGGGGGTGGCTGTCAGGGCCATGGGAGTAGCGGGGAGGGACATGCTGACATATCAGTGGATTTGGGGTGTTCCTCTCAGAATCGTGGTGGCCTGGCTCAGACCACAATTGCTGCAGTATTTGTTTTAAATGCACCTATTTAGTACAAATTACAGGCTCCTGGCTGCTCACTTTGCTGACTGCTCACTGTGTCTTATAAGTATTCACAGAGCCTCTGGTCATTTGGGAGCCCACCCAGGCCACCCCTCTGGAATCCCTCAGACCCAGCTGACCAATCACTGGGATGGGCGGGGCCAAGCTCAATCAGTGACACACCAGGTGCAGTCACTCCTCAGTGCGCTCATCAGAAGCACAGCCCCACTGCAGGGGAAGCAGGGGAATAGCAGAGCTCAGCCAAAGAAAGGACACATGTACCGTGCCTTTGGCACCTTCCCTGACGCAGTGCCCCTCTCAGGGTGGAGCCCTCACCAGTGAAACTATCAGCTTGCCCTCTCCGCAGGACTAGCAGCTGTCCCCAAGCCCTGCCTGTCCACCACGCTGCTGCACCCATCAATCCTGTCTCCGGACAGGTTGTCACAACCTGTTTGTCACACCCAGGACCCACATCACATTGTCGCTATGCTCCCAGCAGATGCACACTTCCCTGCTGGTGTGTTGTGTGTTCTGGATCACATACAGGTCACCAACACTTGAAGTAGTGCAACACTATTTTATTAAAAGGTTAACTATTTAAACATACTTGAACTGTGGGTAAATACGATACTAGCTTTAACTAAAGACCTTTGCCTTGTCCTAACTAGTTGATGCACTCAGCACATGGTGAATGTCTGTGTTGCAGGCTGTGAGCTCTGTGCTCCTAGCTAGCTGCTACTCGAATGAGCGGGAACTCTGATGCCCCCTGTCTTTATAGTGCGTGTGCTCTCACTGGTGATTGGCTGTGGTGTTGTGTATGTTGATTGGTCCCACTGTGTGTCCATCAGTGTGTGTCTGCACCATGATATACTGGTGTATATTATGACACCTGCCTCATGCCCATCTTAGGACCTGCCCACACGCAAAACACTAAGCATGGGGTCAGTGCGAGCACACAGTGCCCCTCACAACCAGATGCCACCCTGTTAGCAGGATAACACACAGCCCACCCAATGAGGACATCTTCAGTGGATGCCACTGGGGAGACAGGACAGGGGCCACAGAGTCTACCCCTGACACGGGTTGCGGCAGCCACCGGTACCCCTGTCGGCAGCGGCAGGGGGTGAGGATAGAGACTGCCCCATGTCACTCACTGTGTGGTCAGATGTGCAGTGTGGTAGGTAACCTATAGAGGGGGGGGGGGGGGGTTTAGCTGAGGGGTGGGGGTGGGTTGTTGGGAGGGCATGTGAACGGTGGAGCTAAAGTCAATTCAGGGTCACATTCTGGCCTGTTGGAAGGGCAAGGGAATACTCATCTTGCTAACATGTCTTCTCTTTACTACCCTGCAGAGACTGAATTTCGGAGTGTAGCCATCTTGGATGGCCACGTCCCGATTACAAAATGGACACTTGCAAAGACTGCAGGGAAAATTGGACAATGCTAAGAAACAAACAGGTGCAAGCTCTGTCTGTTGATTAGAACCTTAAACGCTCAGACAGGACAGAAACTACCAAACGACCTACATACTAATGAGCCATCTCCGGGGACAAAAGGGAAACATTTAGATACACAATGTTAGGACAGACTCCCCGGCACCTGAAGAAGCTAAGACAAAGCTGACAGACAGTCACCAGGACATGCCCAGCGATCAGAGAACCACCCCTCTATTGGAGGAAAATCGATACCGATAATTGGGAAAGACCCAATTAGTTGAGGCCAAGTTCAAGGCTCGCCCAAAAGCGCACAAAGCCCTTTTGGGTATAAAAGGTATCCCCCAAGGGAGAACGCCCTCCTTTGGCTTTGGCTCTCACCGAAGAGAGAGACCTGCCTAGCAGCTACAGCAGACCAAGTAAGTTCCAAGTCAACGCACGCTACGAGATTGACGCTCCTAGTTGCTACCCTGTAAACAGCTCAACCCAGCAGTCTCAGAACCGAGCAACGGCCATTGTTCCTCTGACTGAGTGGGCGCCCGAAGCTAAGTATAGGCTTTAGTAATAGTGGTAGTTTAGTTTGTGTTTATGCATAAGTAGATTTGATTGTGTGTAAATAAATGAGCATTGCCTTTGAACTTACTAACTGGTGTATCGAGTCATTGATCGGTATTCGGTTCTGAACCTTGTGGCGGTGTCGATAGATACCTGGCAATTCTTGAGCAAACGTGATTAAACAGAGCCAAATTAAGAACCAACCAAAAGTTAGCAACATGTACTGGCGACATCTGACGGGACTCGATTTAGAAGTGGCCTAACCACTCCTAGAGAACCCCCAAATTTGAAAAAAAACAATTGAGAACAGAAAGAAAAACCACAAGAGTCAAAACAGTACTGATCAAGCCTCTGAGATTCAGAAATGTGTTAATGCCTGCGTACTAACAGGGATATAAGGTAAACCCGAGAGATTTTGTTGCGAAAAACTGTCGGGAGTTTTGTAGGTCGGAAATTAGTGTAAGCCGTACCCGTGTTTACATCACCGCTTTATCACCCTCTGTTCCAAATTCGGTAGAGATCCTAGTAGAGAGAATGGCAATGAAGGCAATGGAACACCTTATGAACCCCCAGGAATTCAAGGTCACAGCGACCAGCAGTAGAGTAGGACAGTGTCCTGTTTGGGACGAAGAGATCAGGAAATATCTCAAAGGGAAAGGATGGCCCCTTTGGAGTGAATTCTGTGATAATGTGGAAACAATACCCGGGAGTATAGGACATACTTGGTGGGAGAACCTGTCAGAGATCCACAAGAAGAGCTTGGGAAAAGCTCTCAAGCCTATGGCAATCGTGTCCTGTTTGGCACAATTGCGAGGCACAGTGGAGGTCGTTAGGACGCTCCGTAGAGAGATAGAGGAGAGAGACAGAAGTAGTGAGGTAGACGTGAGTGAGGTAGAGCAAGAGAATTGAGATCTGAAAGAGCAGTTAGCAGCAAGGGACAGAGAGGTGGATGATGCCAAGATGGCACATCAGTCTTGTCTCGCGCATTTGAACAGCTTTCAGACACAATACGATAAGGCCTACCAGGACACGCAACGTGCGGTCTTGGTCAGACAAGAAACAGAACAGCAAGTTGAGAAATTGCAGAAACAGTGCAACGATTTAAAAGCAGCCCTATGAGCAGTCAATACTTCCACGACGGAACAAAGGCAGAGCTCCGTAGACCATGCAAAGTGCCGGAAGCAAATTGCAGAATTGCAATCTCTGCTGTCCATGCAAAATGGATTTCAGAGTACATTCGGACCCCAATTAGATCAAGAAAATGGCCCCGATTGGCAGGAATTGAACGAGGCTGCCCATAGATACGTACATGGGACATGTATGCAGGAAAAACCCCAGAAAAGGAAAGCGCCCCAACCCCCAACCAAACAGGCAGAACACACCCCCATGAATCCTATGACCACACACCGCAGGGCCACAGGAGAAGGAGAAGTTGATTTCCTTTATACAACCCCGTTAACCATGACCCAATTACGGGACGCGTGTGGAAAAATTACACCGTTCCTTCTCACATCCGACCCCCACCAATTTTTTGCTAAAGTCAGACAACAGGCAACCATGTACGCCCTGGACGAAAAGGAGCAAGTGAAGCTCACAGTTTTAAGCCTCGACCCTTCAGTCGTAGCAGCTCTTCCCGACCCACAGAATGTAGGAGGAAGCACACTCCAAGAGATGCACACAGCGATCCTTGATGCGATCGGCTTTAACAGAGGAGACCCCGTAGAAGGCCTAAACAAGTGTAGGCAAAAGAAGACAGAGGACCCCACAGTGTTTGCTGGACGTTTGTGGATTCACTTTACCGCAGTTTTTGGAGAGTTAGCCCACGTCTATTTGTCCCCAGATAATATGGCCAAATGGACCCGAATTCTAGTCTCCCACGCCACAGAAGCAGGACGAAATGCTTGCGCAAATTATGACTCCTCAGATGAGGCCCACAATGAAAATGGGTTTTGAAGAGATTGTCCCGCACTTGGGAGCAATCAATTGCAGGCAAAACCGCATTTATAACAGCTGATGAAGAGCAGGTAGAAATGAACCCAGTTAAAGCACACCAGAACCCCGCATGGGTAAATGAGGGCAGGAACAGCCAACCCCAGCCCAAAGCTCAGGAATGTTATAATTGTGGACAGCTAGGACACTTTGCACGAGGGCGCAACGTGCCCCAGAAGCAGCAGAGAAACCAACAGACAGGCACCCTAAACAAGAAGAGGGCAAAGCCGATCCATAGCGTTAGCGCCCGTTCAGAGAGGACAGACATGAACGGCACCGACTGACGGTGTTCGGGCTCCCCAACTTGGGTCTGCGACACCCTTTGGGACAAGTCTGGTAGACCGGTAGTAGTAGGCAAAGTTCGGGGACAACCCATGGAATTTCTTTGGGACACAGGAGGGTCCCGCACCACACTCAATTCCTCCACGATGTTCCAGCGAGACACGTGCCCCACAACAGATACCATTACACTCAACGGTTTTACAGGCCATTTACAACAGGGACACATCACAGCCCCTATAGCAATACAGATAGGGAACATCGCAACCAAGCAGCCCATAGTTTTAGTTGATCTGCCCCAGACAGCAGAACATCTCCTTGAGATCGATTTCATGAGCTCCCATAACCTCTCTTTTGATCCAATTAACAAGTGTGTATGGAAAATGGCAAAGGCAGCACGAGCCCCCACCATGCTCACAGTAGGAGAATACGTAAATAGGATTAGCTCAGTAGGAGACTTCTGGTTCGACCCTCGAGCCATTAGTGCAGACAAACAGGTTAGGGCAGTCCTGCAGGAACATAAAGCAGCATTTGCACAGCACAAGCACGACTGTGGCAGTTTGACTGGTTTTGTGAACATTACAGGTCCCGACCCTAAACCCCAGAAGCAGTACGGATTTCCCCAGGAAGCAGAGGGAGAAATCTCCAAAGTAATAGAGTTTGTTGGATCAAGGCGTACTCAGATCAGTAGCCTCCACAAACAACGCACCGATTTGGCCCATCAGGAAACCGGATGGATCATGGCGACTGACTATTGATTACCGGGAACTGAACAAAGTAACCCCAACAGCAGCCCCCACTGTAGCCACGAGTCCCGAGACCATGCTCAAACAGGGACTCCAGTCAAATTTTTTTTTGGTTTTGGACATTAGTAGCGGCTTTTGGTCCATTCCATTGGCTAAAGCGTGCCACTACAAATTCGCCTTTGCATTCCAAGGGCAACAGTACACGTGGACGTGCCTTCCACAGGCTTCCACAACTCCCCCTCCATTTTCCACCGACAACTGGCAAATGGATTAGCAAAATTTTCCCGCCCTGATTGTCTGGTCCAGTATGTAGACGACTTGTTGCTACAGATAGACACAAAGGGAGAGCACATTTTGCTTTTTGCCGAACTCCTAGCACTCCTAAAAGAAATTGGTTGTAAAGTCAACCCCAAGAAGGCCCAGATTCTGAAAGAAAAAGTGATTTACTTGGGAACAGTGATCACTCATGGTAAACGCGAGATCGAGCAAAAGAGAATTGACTCGTTCGTCAAATTGCCCCTTCCCCACAATGTCTCAGCCCTCCGGTCATTTTTAGGACTGGTTGGCTACTGCCGAAACCATATTGACGGTTTCGCCACTAAAGCAGAGCCCCTTTTCAAACTTCTCAAGAAGCAGGCACCTTGGGAATGGCTTACACAGCATACAGATGCCGTGGACGCTTTAAAAAGAGCCCTCAGCACAGCCCCTGCACTACAGGCCCCAGATCCACATTCCCCATACGCTATAGAGCAAGCACCGACCGAACCCTTTTGGCCGTGCTCCTCCAGGAACGCCACGACAAGTTATGCCCCGTAGCATATGCCTCATGCATGTTAGACCCCGTAGAGCAAGGATTTTCTGCCTGTGAAAGGGACCTGCTCGCAGTTTTTTGGGCAGTGCAATACTTCACATACATTACAGGACTCAACCCCATTATCATCCTCACAGAACACACACCGACACAGCTATTGTTAGACGGCCGACTTAAAGATGGCACAGTCAGCCAAATTTGCGCAGCCCGTTGGACCCTTCTTTTACAGGGACGGGACATCACGGTAAAAAGAACCAAAACCCACTCATTCCTTGCCGATAATCTGCAGTATGCAGGCACCCCTCACGAATGTGAGATCATCACCACTAAACACAACACAGGCCCATTTATTCTCAAAACACCCCCTAGGAAAACAGGTAGTACACCCCAGAGACCCCAGCCCACAGACACGTGCGCACCCCTGGAGATATATGTGGAAGGCTCATCCACAATGTTTAACGGAGAGAGAATTACCGGTTGCGGTATATATGTAGAGGACGCGCAGGGACGCACCCTAGATGAAATTTCCTTGAAGTTGCCAGGACACTTAGGCTCGCAGGCAGCAGAGCTGGCAGCAATCGTGTATATTGTAGACCACCCAGACTTGTTCCCGACCCCAGCAGACATCTATTCAGACAGCTTGTATGTCTGTAATAGTTTGACAGAGTTCCTACCACTCTGGGAAACAAGAGGATTTGTTTCCGCGGACGGTAAACCCCTACCCTCAGCCCCATTACTCCGCCATATCTTAGAGACAGCGAAGGATAGGAAATACGGAATAATTAAGGTTCACAGTCATCACCGTTGTTCCCCCCCGGTAACGTTAAAGCAGACGCCCTAGCGAAGGCAGACTCCAGGCATGGTTATTTCTGGAACCGCCCCGAAAGTACCCCAGTACACGCAGTTCAGGTCTCACAGACCAACATTCAGGATTTAGCGAAGGCCCAGAAAGAGGACGAGAAACTCAGGGAAGTTTTAAAGGGAACCTTCCCAGCCCCATACGACAAGTTTAGAAACGCGATCACCACACACGACAGTGTGATTTTAAAGGATGGCATTTATATAGTTCCCAGCCAGGACAGGAACCAGATCATTTGTGAGTTCCATGAAAATCATGGACACCAAGGAATTGAACCCACCCTAGCCCACCTCAGTCCGCTTTGCTGGTGGCCTGTTTTAAAAATCGATGTCACACACTACGTAGAAAATTGTTTAATCTGTGCCCAGAACAATCCTGACAGATATGCTAAAAAGGCTCAATTTAGCCATACCCACCCCGTTAATGGACCCTGGACAAATCTCCAGATAGATTATATAGGAAATGGTTACAAGTATGTGTTGGTGGTCATAGACATCTTCACAAAATGGGTGGAAGCATTTCCGTCAAGAACTAATACGGCCAAGACGATGGTGAAAATCTTAACACACCACATCTTTACAAGATGGGGCCTACCACGCAGTATAGAGTCCGACCAAGGCTCCCAATTCACCGGACGTGTAATGAAAAACGTCCTCAAGATTTTCGGAATTACACAAAAGTTCCATATTGCATACCACCTCCAGTCAAGTGGTATTGTACCCTGACCCCTACCACACAAACCGTAAATGACTCTCACCCTTGTAATACACGAACCCCGAGATAACTAGCCCAGAGACAACTAGCAATACCCCGACCTGGTGTGATAAGTTTATCACCTGGTACTCAGTCTAATATGTAGTCAAAGCACTCTTAGTGCTGGCGATACTTTGCAGTGTCGTGCAAACGTTTAGAGTCAGGAAATGGCGAGACAGAGCATATCGCTCTCGCACCCCGGTATACAGATTTCGGTCCCCCATTTTCGGATTTCACCAGACCCCCGAACCCATTGGGACGGATTAAAGAGCATCCATCTTGTTTAATGTATTCTATGGAATAAAGAGATGTAAACCTCTGTGTCTGACTGCCAGGCCAGAGAAATTTGTGCGCTGCTATTTTGTACAGTTTAAGATGTATAGATTATTTTTGGATTGTTTGTATTTTTGGATTGTTCAAATGAGGATAGTTTATTGAGACTAGTTAGAGGTTCCAGTTTTTTTTAATTTTTCTGTAATGCATGTATTAATGTCATAGCGCCCCGTAGAATTTTTTGATAATGAATGTATTTAAAATGGTTTAGGTAAAATTGTGTTGCAGAGGATAGGACAGTGTAGAGCCTAAGCATGGGTGCCCCGGGGATCAGAGGATGAAGACGCCATGGTAATGTGATCTTTCACGCATTGCGTTGAGGATCACAAGGAGGGTGTGTAGCCATCTGGGATGGCCACGTCCCGATTACAAAATGGACACTTGCACAGACTGCAGGGAAAATTAGACGATGCTAAGAAACAAGCAGGTGCAAGCTCTGTCTGTTGATTAGAACCTTAAACGCTCAGACAGGACAGAATCTACCAAACGATTTACATACTAATGAGCCATCTCCGGGGACAAAAGGGATTTAGATACACAATGTTAGGACAGACTCCCCGGCGCCAGAAGCAGCTAAGACAAAGCTGACTGACAGTCACCAGGACACGCCAAGCGATCAGGGAACCACCCCTCTATTGGAGGAAAATCGATACCGATGATTGGGAAAGACCCAATTAGTTGAGGCCAAGTTCAAGGCCTGCCCAAAAGAGCGCGAAGCCCTTTTGGGTATAAAAGGTATCCCCCAAGGGAGAGCGCCCTCCTTTGGCTTTGGCTCTCAATGAAGAGAGAGACCAACCTAGCAGCTACAGCAGACCAAGAAAGTTCCAAGTCAATGCACGCTACGAGATAGACGCTCCTAGTTGCTACCCTGTAAACAGCTCAACCCAGCAGCCTCAGAACCGAGCAACGGCCATTGTTCCTCTGACTGAGTGGGCGCCCAAAGCTAAGTATAGGCTTTAGTAATAGTGGTAGTTTAGTTTGTAGAGTTTATGCATGAGTAGATTTGACTGTGTGTAAATAAATGAGCATTGCTTTTGAACTTACTAACTGGTGTATCGAGTCATTGATCAGTATTCGGTTCTGAACCTTGTGGCAGTGTCGAAAGATACCTGGTGACTCTTGAGCAAACGTGATTAAATAGAGCCGAATTAAGAACCAACCAAAAGTTAGCAACAGGAGTACAGCCAGGAATGATTACGATCCACCTGGCTGCAGCTGCCCTGGTGGATGCACGGAGGCTGTGGGCACAGGCGCTGCTCAAGGAGGACTCTACACAACAGGAGATTGCCCCAGAAGAGCAATGGCCATTTGGTGAGGCTGAGAAGCCAGCTGCTCAACAGGCTGAGGAGGAGGTGCAAAGGAGGGGCACAACAGGCTATGTTTATACTATCGGTGCCTGTCCTTCGAGGACCTCCCGGACCGAGCGTGTTGCCAAAGACTTTGACAATCCTGGGAGACTGTGCAACATCTGTGTCACCTGGAACCACGGGGGTATGGAGGACAGCCGGTCCGTGTGACGTCAAAGTGACGGTCGCCCTGAACCTTTTTGCCTTGGGGTCTTTCCAGGCACCGAGTGGTGACCTGTCTGGGATATCTCAGACATTGGCACACAGGTGCACCCACGCCATTATGGGTGCCATATGGGCGAGAGCAGCGGACTACATATACTTCAGTCTGGGCCAAGCCCCCAGGATACCTGGGCAGCAAGATTCGCCGTCATCGCTGGCATGCCTCTGCTCCAGGGGGTGATTGATGCACACATGTCCCCCTATGAACACAGCGCATGAAGGGCTGCCCTTCATCAACAAGAGGGGCTTCCACTCCCTGAATGTGCAGTTGTGTGCAACCACCAACTGCACATCATGCACGTCTGCACCCGATACCCTGGCAGCACAGATGACATATACATCCTGGTGCACTCATCGGTTCCTGGCACCTTAGAGGCACACCCTCAGGTGAGGGGTTGGCTCTTGGGCGACAAGGGTATCTGCTGAGGTCTTGGCTAATCACGCCTGTCTGGAGGCCCCAGACTGACGCGGAGAAATGCTATATTGACGCCCATGCAGCAACCAGGATGCGTCCTCAGGATGCACTTTCGATGGCTCTGTTAGGGATCTACAGGAGGGACATTGTGGTGGCCTACTGCATTCAGCAGAATATCGCGCAGCAGATGGGGAAAATGCTGGAGGAGGAAGAGGAAGAACTGCAGGTCTCATCCGTCGAGGGGGAAGGGTTGATGGCCAGGAGGACCAGCACGGAACCTGAGCAGGCTCAGGAGGCCGCTTATGTGTGCACCAGAGCCACCACACTTGGGACAGCCTCATCATCTCCAGACTCGCTGACGAGGAGGCCTATCCACCGGCAGCTCAGCCACCCTATCCCACGCCTCCATAGGCCCACATAACCGCTCACATCTTCCCCGGTTCCACCTCCCCTCACTCCAGCCACCCACCCCAGCTCTGCACTACCTCTCAGGGTCCTAGCCCTGAGATGGCAGTCTCAGTGGGTCTTGTCCGCGGGACGGAGGATGATGACGATTCGCTGTGAGATGGTGCTCCTCATCATTTCACAATGTCTGACTCATGCTTTCGGGATCACCATCCACTGTCCGCTCGGGTTATCCCTGCATGTCTACTGGCCATTTCATCTCACAAGCCCATATATCCTCTGGAGGGGCGGGGGGGGGGGGGGGGGGGATGGATATGGTTGGACTGTTGCGGGGTGCTGACGTAATGGGGATGGTGAGCAGTGATGGGTACCACACTGGGTAAGCTGTCCTACGTTTCGCCCACACATTTCTGACCCCATTCCCTGCCGCCTCTGAGGGTGACCCCAACTGGAACACCAGATTCTCCTGGAAGCCCTGACCCATGCCATCCTCCAAATCCAGCATCCACACCACCAACCTTCCACACCCCCCCATGCGGCACACCATCTACACCCAGCACAGCTCATCCCGCACACGCTTCAGACAGAGGATTGAGGCAGATCAGACTTTCGGTGCAAATATATTTGATTGTGTCTATGAACAGTTCCCTCACCCCTACCTCTAACCTATGTGCTGCACCCGTGCCAACTTAACTGGTGTCTAACTTTCTGAACTTACCCTTCCGTCTATGAGTTTTCTTGGCCAGCACATCAGACGTAGAGACGGCCTGCTGCGTTTCCCACCCTGCGGTGCCTTTGGCGGCCGCCCTCTGGAAGGCCTGGACCTGGGTGACCTTAGCCGACCTTCAGGTGTCACAGGTGACAAGGTTTCACCCTGTTCTGCCTGCAACCCATCTGATGTGTCAGTGTCAGTTGGGGCGGGGGGCGCTTAGGAGCGCTTGAGGTGTTTCAGCACCTCCCCTACAGGGTCAAACTCTGCAGCGCCGCAGCAATGTCCATGTGGGCCTGGTACATGTCCGCCCGTGATTGGGTTCCCCTCTCCTGAGGGTGGGGAGGGCCACTCCAGGATGGCCAGGCTCGTGATCGGGGGCCACTGATTGGCAGGCATGGGCGATCTCTATGCATTGAGCGCTCACTTGGTTGACCCATGCTGACCTCCACCTTGGAGATAGCCCTCTCTCCCACTTCCCTAGCTACCTCCATCGCCCTGTGCTCGGCGACAGTCGGGATCCGTAGGTCTGACGGTCCCCCCCAGTCTTCCCCCATTTCAGGTGGTTATAGAGGACAATTAACGGACATTGTGAGACACTTGGATGCAAGTTACACGGGGGGTCTGTAGCTGGTGGCATGTGTGTGCAAGGCAGCTGGCCAGAGAGGACATTACAAGTGTTGCGGTTTGGTGCAGGGTGGGATGGAAGGGGGATGCCGGCAGATGGGTTTTGATTGGTCTCTATGGGGGTGGGGGGGCTGGTGTGAGGGTGAGGGATGGGAATGATACCAAGGGCACAGAGATGGTGACTCACCCGAGCTGACCTAAGGAGGTTGTTCCTCATTTTGCGGCATTGTGTACCCATGTGCCTGGTGAGGCCCACGGTGTTCACTGCTGCTGTCACCTCTGGCCAGGCCAGGTTAAGGTTGGCAGCCAGTAGCCTCCTGTCCATCCTGGGGAAGAGGGTGTCCTTCTCTCCTCCAGTGCATCCAACATCCGGTCAAGCTCTGCATCTGCGAACATCAGAGCTGCTCTCCTTGGTGCCATCTTCTTGGGAATGAGCGAACGTGGGGAGTGGAGTGCTTAGAAACAGCTCCAGCTTGTCAAGCTCTCAGTGCAAATTCTGGCCCCAGCGAATCCGACGGCGTGGTAATGAGAATTGCATTAGTTTCACATGGGCAGAGTGAAGGCCTATTCGCAAGTCCTGAATTGCTCTGGGACTAGTGCCCCCAACGGGAACTCAAAACTCCCACAATTCAGTCCCAGCATTGGCAAGGCGTGATTCTCCGTGCAGCGATGCCAGAATTGTAAAACGTGATCGACCGTCAATTGCTTGTGAACCAAAAATCGTGGCCGGGGCCAGGCGCCCAATGGAATGCCATGCTCCGGTGCTTCGACAGTGGGGCCAATGCATTCTACTTGCACGTATAGTAAATGCCGTTGGCATATCATTAACAGACCCTACCCAGTATTGTCCAGGGCCTCTACCACGAGGTATTACCGACGGCGAGTTTCACTTCTGGTTTTAAAACTCCGGAGAGAGGTGCTGCGGGTGCAGAGGGAGAGAGAGGTGGTAGGTAATGTTCCCAGAGGCGCGACTGTGGGCTGCCGTTCCAGCGGCTGGCAGGGCTGGCTGGGTGGAGGGGGAGGTGTCTGCCCATACAGGAGGGTGCTGGACAGGGCCATAGAACATATTGCTGGCATGGGTGGGGCTCGCCACCGGTACCCCTGCTGGCAGGGGCAGGTGCCGGGGCCAGAGGTCCCCATGCTGCCAGACACTGCTGGGGGCCAGGGGTGTGGTGCAGAGAGCAGAAGGCCTAAGGGAATGGCCGGGGGTGGATGCAGAGCTGGGAGAGGAGGGAGGAGGGGGGCATGCAGGGACAGGAGTTGCAGTGCAGGCCGGGACCATCGTGTAGTCCATTGGATCTGCTTGGGCACGGGTCTACGGACTATGCTAACATGTCTGCTTTTCACCTCCCTGCAGACAATGGACTTGGGTATTGAACCAGGAATGGTGGCATTCTGACCGGTCTTCTCTCTCTCCCTGTGGATCTGCACCGCCTTCCCTGCGTGGGAGGGTGGTGGGAGACAGAAAGAGCACAGTGTTAGGCAGTCGGACGCGTGCAGCACAAGGGGTGGGCAGCTGGTGGCCTTTGTGGCTAGGGCCCCCGGCCATGATGGGCAGTATGGGTGCTGGCATGTGATGCAGGCTGGGGAGCACACACACTGCCGGCGGGTGGGGTTTGGTCGGCCTCCAGGTGGGGGGAGGGGAGTTGTTCACAGATGTGTGGGACGGGGGTTTGTACCGGGGCACAGTGCTGCCTACTCTCTCTGGCCACCCTAAGGAGGTTGTAAGACCATAAAACCATATGACATAGGAGCAGAATTAGGCCACTCGGCCCATCGAGTCTGCTCCGCCATTCAGTCATGGCTGTTATTTTTCTCATCCTCATTCTCCTGCCTTCTCCCCATAACCCCTGATCCCCTAATTGATTAAAAACCTATCTATCGCTGTCTTAAAGACACTCAATGATTTGGCTTCCACAGCCAGTTCCACTGATTCACCACCCTCTGGCTGAAGAAATTCTTCCTCATCTCTGTTTTAAAGGATCGTCCCTTTAATCTGATATTGTGTCCTCTGCTTCTAGTTTTTCCTACAAGTGGAAACATCCTCTCCACGTCCACTTTATCCAGACCGCGCAGTATGCTGTAAGTTTCAATATGATCCCCCCCCCACATCCTTGTAAATTGTGCAACTTCTTCCAACACTGCAGTCTAGTCCTGACAGTGGGTTCCACAGTGCTCATGACCTCTGCCAGCTGTGCCCAGGCCCAGTGTGTGGCGGCAGGTGCCCGCCTCGTTCCCACACTGAGGAACAGGGTGGCCTGCCTCTCCTCCACGGCTTCCAGCAGGATCTCCAGCTCGGTGTCTGCAAACCGGGATGCTGCTCCTCGTGCTGCCATCTTGTTGCTGGGATGAGGGTGTGTGGGGAATGGAGTGCTAATATCCGGCTGCAACTTGTCAGCCTCTCGAGTGGCAATCCCGAACCCGGTGAATCGTACACCGTCTTTCATTGGAATCGCTCGAGTTCCACGTGGCACCGGTGCTAGACCATTAACCGATCATGAATTGCCCTGGGACTGGTGCCAATTTAGTTGTCATGGAAGTCCACTGATTCAGTCCCGGCGAAAAAGTCTCTAAAACGGACAATCCCGCCCTTAATCTCTAAAACAGACTATTGCTACTCAATTTTCCTCTTAAGCGATGGATTGAGACTGTGCCCTTACTAGGCTAAACTAGTAACAAGTCTTACAACACCAGGTTAAAGTCCAACAGGTTTGTTTCGATGTCACTAGCTTTTGGAGCGCAGCTCCTTCCTCAGGTGAATGAAGAGGTGGGTTCCAGAAACATATATATGGACAAAGTCAAAAATGCAAGACGATCCTTTGAATGCGAGTCTTTGCAGGTGATTAAGCATACAGGTCTAGGCTAAACTAGAAAGCCCACTTGGGAGAAGCTAATCGAGGTTTCAGCTTTTATCTGAGCTATTAAGGTGGGAGCCCAGAAGAATAACTAAGATAATTCGGTCAAGTGTTTGTTCCAAAAGAGGAAACCAAAACGTTTGGACACAAATTGGCAATACAAATTGAAGCAAAAATTTAAAGCAGTCAATAACTTACGTGACAGTAAATTTGGAGGGATAATCAATTCTTAAGAAGACTGTGAAAATATGCATGACAACCTTGATAAACTTGAAGAATGGGAGAGTCAATGGCAAATTAATTTCAATCCAGGTTATTGTGAAGTGGTGCTTTTTGGTGTGTGAAATAAGGGGTAGGAGCCCCTGCTTTGGGTCGGGATCGAGTCTGGGACCCAAACCTGTACTGTGTTGGGAGCAATAATCCAACATTAATTTAGGGGTCACAGAGGAGTCCAAACGAAAGGCAACAAAAAAATGAAGTAAACTATACACACAGTACACTTCAGGTCCTCCCAGACGGGACTACACATGCTCGGTGTTCATCTGGGCTGGTTTTTATGCTGGAGTCCATTTACTGCGCTGATGAGCCACCGCCCCTCAGCGGGAAAGCTCGTATTTAATGAGGCTCTCGGGGAGGCCAGTTGATCCATCCCCATAGGTTTTGTGTGGGTTATGTCATCCCTTCCCCCCCAAAGCCTGAAGACCCATTGGAGGAAGGTGGAGCAGGAGGGCGCCTGCTCTTTTTTGCCCGTCGTTGTGCCTCTTGCGCCTGCAGGGCCAGATCAGGAGGCGTATATCTGAGCGGCGATCACTGATCACTGCAATGGGGGGGGGGGGCATTTCTGACAGCTCTGCTTTACTGATCGAAACTTCTGATGCCTAGGCCTCCATATTGGAGTCCGAGTCCTCCACCTCCCACATCTCTGCGTCGGGTCTCCCAAGGGGATTCCTGTGTTCCATGGCTGTCTGACTTGAAACTGGAACCTCTGGAGGAGTTGCTCGTTGAGCTGATCTCCTGCATCTGCTGGCTTCTTTGTCACTCGATGCCAAGCTCAGACCTGGCATGAAACTGGCCCTGTCTGTCCAACTACCATTCCTGGGACCCACTTGGCGCCGTCTCCGAACTTTCAAATGTAAACTGCGTCACCTGAACTGTCTGGTCAACGCTCCTGCTGCTCCTGACTACGGCATTCTTTCCCGCCAATATCTGAGAATGCGAGGCTGAGGCAGGTCCAGAGTCTTCGGCTCATTAAAAGCTCTGCTGGCGCTATGCCGGTCGTGGCATGTGGGGTGGTATGGTAATAAAATTAAAATCTGGCCATTTGTGGGTTAAGAATACCCGAGGTCTGCTTCTTCGAGCCTCTTTTAACTGTACCACCCTTTCGGCCAGATCATTTGAAGCCGGGTGGTACAGGGCCATACGGATGTGCCACACCCCGTTTGCCTTGCTGAAATCCCCAAACCCTTCTCCAGTGAAAGGCGTGCCATTGTTAGTGACCAACACCTCTGGGATACCGTGTGTACTGACCGAGAGTCGCAATTTTCAATCACCCCCTTTGAAGTAGTGGACGAGATCCTGTGGAGCTCCAGCCACTTCGAATGGGCATCCACAACAACTAAAATCATGGAGCCCTGGAAAGGAGGGCAGAGCCGGCTGTAAAGCAAGGCAACTATGTCAACGTGCGGCTGCACCTGGGCAGGAGCAGTGCCTTGCAGAGGATGGGGTGGCAGGCTTGCTGATCAACCGGGGGCGGGGCCACACATGGAGATGGCTTGGATGAGACATGGTTCAGACCTACCATGGGTCTACCGGATGAGAGCATCGTACCTCCAGATGTCAGAGTTCCAGTGCCGATGATGACAGTGTCTGTCTGAGGAATGGTGGACCACCTGTGCCAGCTGATGCAGGAGTTGGCACACAGACTGGAAGGACACCCAGCTTCAGCAGCTTTGGGACAACCGGACCCAGGGGTACGTCATTTGACTGGGGCTCAGCAGAGTCCTGGGCTCTGGCATCCCTCTGAGTGCCGGGTCCCTGGGACATCCCTGCCATCGTTTGCTGTGGAACTTTACCAGTTCATGACTCAGAAACCTGCCTATTACTTACTCTCACTGAGGTGTGAGTATCAGCGTTGGTGGAGGGTGTGGGTTGCAGCGGTAATGCCTCTTCCATGCAAAAGATGTTTCCCTTGGAGCTGCTCAGGTTCCTGGTCTACAGGGCCTGTGAGGATGGTTCGGGTTGGTCTGCTGATTGACCGGCAAGGGAAGCAAGATGGCATTAGTGCCTGAGAAGGGCAAACAGACTGATAGAAGGAAGTGAACTCACCTGAGGCTTGCACCATGGCTGGATGTGTTGAGCGTTTTCACTTTTCTCTCTTGTCCCCACCTTCACCTCTGCACAGGTGCGGTCCTGCTCCTCATCGGCCAGCTAAAACGGGGTTAGGGTCTTAAGGTCAGGCATGACTCTGGCAGGCCATGCCTGCTCATGCTGCTGGTCCTCGAATTTGTCCTGCAATGAGACAGATAGGGAGAGTGTGTTCATGAGTCATGCCAGGCCAAATGGTAAAGAAGTCTGACATGCATGGAAGGTGTGTGGGAGTGAGGAGAAGAGGAGCATCTGGGGGGATGATGGGGAGGAGGACATCATGGCAGGTGTTGGGACCCCATGAGGTGGCTGGGAGAGAGCAATGTGGAGGTGTGAGTGGTGTGTTAAGGGGTGCTGTGGAAGCCATGAGGAGTCAGACTTACCCTGGCTTCATGAAGACGGTCATTCATCTTCTTTCAGCACTGTAGGCCCATCCTGTTATGGAGTGAGCTGACCCTCACTATCGCAGTTACAGCCTCCCAAGTGGGGTTGTGAACCTTGCTGGCTGGTTGTCTGCCTGTTCGAGGGTAAAGGATGTTGTGTCTTTGCTCCATCACATCTAGCATTTTGGTGAGGGTTCCCTCAGTGAGATGCGATGCAATCATCCTGGCAGCCATCCCCCTGAATGGACTTGGAACAAGTGCTGGGGAGGTGTTTAAAAGGAGCTCCCCTACTGATTGCTGAGATGAAGTAACTCTGGGCGACTGAATCAAGGGCAGGCCTCCATGATCATGGCGTCAAAGACATGCAAATTTTCTTTTTTCAAAAGTGCTTGAAGATTGGGTGATTTTTCTCGCTGATGATGCCGATAGGATTCTCTCAAGCTTTCTCGCTGAAACCGGCAGTTAGTAAAAATATCAGAAAATTCCGCTAAAAGTCTCTGCTTCCGCCACCATTTCAGGAAGAGAGTTCCAAAGACTCCTGACTCTCTGAGAGAAAATATTTCACCTCATCTCTATTTTAAATGGGATAACTTATTTTTGAACAGTCCTTGATATAATCAATTTAACTTTCAGTTACAATAATAATTAGCCCCACCTTGAAGTATCCTCCAAAGGTAATTGCATTTAACCAAACGTGACTAAAATAGCTGCAGCTAGTCTCAGGATGGATAAGTAGGGCATGAAATACATGCTCGTCGTCTCCACCTACGGTAGTTTCCAGACTTGAAGAAAGCTGCTGCAGAATCCTCATATCCAGCCCCAAGGGAATTCTGGATCCACATTCAAAGGGAAAAAAAACTCTCTTATGATTCTGCTTGCGAGACTCAGTCTTGTGTGTCCAGATGAGGATTTGAAAAATAAAAGACTTGCATTTATTAAAGGCATGTCATATCCATAAATTTCCAACTTTATTCAGTGTGGAGTTCTTTGGATTGGATTTTCTTTTTAAAAAATTGAAAGGTGCTGTAAAGATGAACGGCAAATGTAGACAATCAGCTGGATTCTCTGTCGGCGGGATCCTCCCCTTCGCCAGCAGCGCAGTCACACTCGCGGATTTCCCGACGGCATAGGGGTGCCCACAATGGGGGGGGGGGTAGGGGCAGGTGCGGCGGGACGGAGAATCCCACCAAGCCTTTTTGTGTATTCAAGAAACGGACTCACAATGTGGAATTTTCCTCCCCTTCTCGCTGGTGGGATCTTTTGGTCCTACTGAAGGCAGAAAACTGGTCTCCTGGTGACGAGACTATAAGAAGCTAATGTAATTACTTCTTGCAAATAATTTTGGTATATGACTCCAGTTGTTACAGTCACATGAACCACTCTTCAAAAGTGTAAAAGAACTTCCAGTCAGACCTGCAACATACCATCTCCAAAGCAAGGCAAATGGTTTTTCTTTATAACTTGCACAGGCACACTATCCTCTCCAACTATACTTTCCTCGTGTTTTTGTGTGAGTGGATGCAGTAGTGTTAGATTTCAGGGAAAATGCTGAAGTAAACAATCATCTTTCTTTATTTAAACCACAAAAACCTTGCTGCTGGTTCTCAAATTGTCCACGCATTCAGCAGTTAAAACCACACACACATTTTCCTTCCAAACAATCTACTGATAATAGACAAATGGGAAGGCGGCAGGGATTTCAACAGTTCTCGCTCACCCTATCTGTTATATAAAGCACCTTTCACACCCGTCGAGTATCCCAAAGCACCAAACAACCTACTTTTGAATTGTAATCACCGTTGTAATGTCGGAAATTGGCAGTCAATTTGTGCACAGCAATGTGATACGACTGTCATAATACACCAGTATATCATGGTGCAGACACACACACTGATGGACACACAGTGGGACCAATCAACACACACAACACCGCAGCCAATCACCAGTTAGAGCACACTCACTATAAAGACAGGGGGCATCAGAGTTCCCGCTCATTCGGGATGCAGCTTCCTAGAAGGACAGAGCTTACAGCTTACAGCACAGATCCTCACCATGTGCTGAGTGCATAGACTGGTTAGGACAGGCATAGGTCTTTAGTTTAATCTAACATTGTGTTAACCCACAGTGAAAGTATGTTCAACAGTTTCTAACTTAATAAAATAGCGTTGCACTATTTTAAGTGTTGGTGGCCTGGATGTGTTCCACGGATCCAGAGCACCCAACACATCAACGACCAGTTAATGGATGCGATTTCCCAGCCCTGCCAGTATTGTCCAGTCCTCTGAAAGACAATGGACTTTTGGCTGGGCTGTAGAAACGCCAGCGGCAGGTCCCGCTACGCCTCGGCTGGAATCTCCCAGCCAATTTGTTTCTTTGTGATGTTCTTTGAGGGATAAATATTGACCAGGGATAGCTCAGCTGCTCTTCTTCAAAAGAATGCTCATCATATCTTCTCCATCCACTTGAGAGAGCAGCTGGGGCCTTGGCTTCAAATTTCATCTGAAGGACAGCACCTTCCTGACGAACATTTCCTCAGTGCCACTGCCGAGTGTCAGCTTAGATTTCTGTGCTCAGGTTGACTTGAACCACAATCTTTTGATTCAGAGGTGTGAATGCTGCCAACTGAGCCAATTTGGCTGAGTACAGTCACATTTTATGAGCTACAGAGAACCATACAAAATTATCTTGGAATACATTCCTTCCCTTTCATTATTCAGAATGAATTAGATGCAGAGACAGACATTAACACCAGCAAGCTTAACCTACACTGGCACATCAGCTATTTATTTTGTCTTTCAGTTATATTAGTGCTAAGTCTTGACTTGCAGAGAAACAACAAAATATGATTTTGCGCAGTTCAAAGCTTCAATTACTTTGGGGTTACTTAGTACCATATTGCCAAGTGAGAGTAATTTGTATATTGGGATCACAAAGCCAAACAGCTGCATTGCTAAATTAATTCAGAACAGAAAACAACCCCTAACAGATTGATTGTCACTTCAGCTGGGGCCATTCTTCTGGGGGCTTTACAGAAAGAAGACTGACATCTTTGATTCTTCAGCCAACTAGGCCTATAGTTCCCCACAACAATCAGAGTAGACAGATACCACTCTGATATACTTCCCCTACAGCTGGCTGGATGCCTCCACAGCACAGCTAGAATTCCTGATCCTCTAAGTTATGTTAACGACAATACTTTCTTTTCTCCCTCGTCTTTGTAATTCTGGAATCATACTAGTTTACAAGTGAGGCAATACTGATGTAACACCTTTTCACGGTACCGCGGTGACAATAAACAAAATCCAAAATCCAAATAACAACTTGAAGCTTTAACAGAGAAAATAAATGCCCAAGGAGTTTTGCAGGGCCAGATAAAGTAGTAAACCATTGTTGGGTCAATCAAGAGGGTATTGGAAGAGGTAACCAACAGCATGGCCAAATAGCTGGGTTTTAAGATGGGCACTAAGGGATGAGAGGGAGTTGGAGAGATGGAGGTGTTTAGGGTAGAAACATTCACATCATCAGAAAGGGATGAGAATCCAACTCACTTATTTGACAGAACCATGGGTCTTTTTCTTTCAGGGGCTGTGGCTCCTGCATCACCAGGGGTTATCCCAGTCAAAGCGAGTTGATGAAGTAGACATTACAAATTCTGATGCCATGCTTTAGCTGACAAAATGGTTGTCTCATGCTCAGTCAGGTTTTAGAAGTATTGGGAGATGGTAGTGTAATGGTAATGTTTGTCTAGAGGCCGAGGCTAATGCTCTGGAGCCACAATATCATATCCCAAGGTAACTTGTGGGGGTTTAGTTTCAATTAATTAATAAATCTTGAATAATTAAAATTAGTCACTGTAATGGTGACCATGAAACTATTGGATTGTCATCATGAACCATCTATTGTTCTTTAGAGAAAGAAATCTGCTAGTTTGCCTAACATATATCATTGGACAAATGCAAGAATCCATTATAAAGGATGTAGTTGCAGAACATCCAGAAAATCAAAATACAATCAAGCAGTGTCCACATAGCTTTATGAACGATAAATCGTGTTTGACAAATATATTAGAGTTCATTGAGAATGTAACAAGCTAGGTGGATAAAGGTGAACCAGTAAATCGAGAATTTACAAAAGGCATTCAAAAAGTTCTCATACAGAAGCTAAGTTCATGGTGTTGGGCTTATATATTAGCATGGGTAGGAGATTGGCTAACTGACAGGAAATAGAAAATCAGGATAAAACAATCACTTTCAGGTTGGCAATCTGTAATGAGTGAGGTGCCATAGAGATCAGTGCTGGAGCGTCAAATATTTACAATCTGTATTCATGACTTGGGTGAAGGACTAGAATGTACTGTAGCCCAAGTTTCTGACAATACGAAGATAGTTAAGAAAGCAAGTTGTGAGGAATATACAGGTGACCAGGTTTTTGAGCGCAAGGCAGGTTTCAGGAGTTGGGGTCCTATCTCCATTCTTGCAGTGTCTGCCTGTCATTTTCATCCCAAGGAGGCAGATGCAGGTGGCAATGGAGGTGGGTGGATGACAAGGTCAGCAGGTTAGAAAGCCCACCTCTGTTTACTATTCCTGGTTGTTAGGCCCTCCAAACCCTCATACCCTCACCCACCACCCACTCCCCCCACACCCCCTCCATGCCCCGCAAGGCCCCTCCATGTCCTCATACCTCCCATGTGTCCTCCATGACCTCTTGCCTTCCCCATGCCGATTCACGCCATATGCATCAGGTACACCATCAAAAAGCCATACAATAACAATGACAAATCTTTGAAGCGCTCATGAACTAGAAATCTTTTTTTGAAAACCCGTTAGAAAACATATCCCCTCTTAGTGTCTCATAAAATTGGTAATCAAACATAGGTAGTGAATCCCATTGAAGAGCCTTAGAATCCTCTTAACACTCTTAGTCTTGTCAAAATGCAAACATTGCAAAAATAATTTCAAAGGAAGATAAACTTTTTATAGTCTCACAAAATCATCAATCAAACAAAGCCAGCAGTCCTCTTCAAGTTGTGAAAAATCCTCCCATAGGGTTGCATCCATTAAGCAATCTTGGATGTCAGCCAAGCATACATAATAAGGCCATCTGACAACAGTATCAATGGGAGCAGGCAAAACAGATTTGCAGCATCCTGCAACTCTCTGCCTCATAGCACTGTGGTTGTATCGACATCAAACAGACTGCAGCAGATCCAGAAATTAACTCACCATCACCTTCTCAAGAACAGTTAGAAATGGTCTTCAAATGCTGGCCTTGAATAACACAAATAATGGTTATCTTACTGGACTTGTATTCAAATAGCCTGGATAATTTAAACCAGTAATTTAAATAAATCTAGAATAAAAAGCTAATATCAGTAATGATGATCATTAATCTACCAGATTGTTTTAAAAGCCCAATTTAGTTCATTGATATCATGTAGGGAAGGAAATCTGTTATTCTTCCCCAGTCTGACCTCCATGTCACTCCAGACCCAAGCAACTTGGTGAATTTAAAACATGAGGAAATAAGAAATAGAAGCAGTAGACCAAATAGCTCTTCAAACCTGCTCCACTATTTAATCTGATCGTGGCTGATGTTCTGCCTCAACTACACTTTCCCATCTACTTTTCAAAACCTCTTGCTTCCCAGAAAGTCCAAAAAGCTACTTATGCCATCCTTGAACTTACTCCGCGAGGGCTGGGGGGACTGGTGGGGGGGTAGCTAGGGGGGGGGGGGGGCATTGGATGGCCTGTGGGGTGGCGGATGGCGGGTCGGGTCCGCGCATGGCCGACGCCATGTTGTACTGCAGGACCACTGCAGGTTGTCGGCGTGTGCATGCGCGGCCAGGGACCCAACTATTCTCAGGCCGTTTTCGGTGCGGGAGCCGGGAGTATCACTCGGCGCCGCTGCAAGCCCCACACTGGTTCTGGAATCGGTGGCGCTTCGCCGCCAATTTTGTCACCGTGAAACGCCCGCAAATTCTTCGTTCGAGCCGGCACTTAGAAGCTGAAACGGGCAGCCCATAATTTACATAGAATTTACAATGCAGAAGGAGGCCATTCGGCCCATCGAGACTGCACCAGCTCTTGGAAAGAGCACCCAACCCAAGGTCAACACCTCCACCCTATCCCCATAACCCAGTAACCCCACCCAACACTAAGGGCAATTTTGGACACTAAGGACAATTTATCATGGCTAATCCACCTAACCTGCACATCTTTGGACTGTGGGAGGAAACCGGAGCACCCGGAGGAAACCCACGCACACACGGGGAGGATGTGCAGACTCCGCACAGACAGTGACCCAAGCCGGAATCGAACTTGGGACCCTGGAGCTGTGAAGCAATTGTGCTATCCACAATGCTACCGTGCTGCCCCATTTCTTGTGTTTCTTCCAGCTAGGTGAACGTCCAAATCACCTTCATCCCCTCATTATTGTGAACACCCCAGATCAAGCATGGGCTTCATTGCTCCCTGGCTCAGTGATTCAAAATGAAGAAAACACCTGTGTTTATGATACCCCTTTGTTTCTGGTCTATAACAGCAGGCAGCTTTCCCTCTCTGCCTGTTTTCAAGCTGTTCCAGCTTCTGATTTAAATTACCTGTTTTCTGTGAAATATTATACAGATAAACACAAAGCAAAAGGGTAACTCCCTGCAACCTGTTACCAAAGCAACCTGGCACACCTGGGATGGCAAGATAGAGAGTTGAACTAATTAACTTCTGTTCCCAGACTTGTCTTTTGTATAGTGATATTTTATGACCTTCCTTTGTTTTCCTGTTGCTTCCCAACTTTCTTTGAACGGGGAATTAACATGAATAATTTAAACCATTTGTGGAGACAACTGTAGATATCCCAGCTTCAGGACACAACTCAGCGATAGCCCATTGTTTAACGTTTTCACACGTCCAACTCTGACCTTATTAAACAAACACAGGCTACTCTTTGAAATGCGAATGCTGTGGCCTTTTTTAAAAAAAATTATTTAATGGGATGTGGCACTGACAAGGCCAACGTTTGTTGCCCATTCCTAATTGCACTTGCGCTGAGCACTTGCCACAGCATTTCAGAGGACATTTAGGAACCAACCACTTGCTGTGGGCCTGGAGTCACATGTAGGCCAGACCTGGTAAGGATGGCAGATTTTCTTCCCTAAAGGACACTAGTGAACCAGTTGGGTTTTTACGACAATTGACAATGGTTTGGTGGTCACCATTAGAGAGACATGCGGCGGGATTCTCCACTCCCGCGCCGAAGTGCCCACGCCATCGTGAACGCCGTCGAGGCTCACAACGGCGCGAAATGGCCCCTATCCCGACCGATTCAGGCCCCGGCAATGGGCTAGGATCGGGGCTGCGTCATCTACATGCGCCAGGCCTTGTCGCCGCGTAAATGCGTCGCCGCATAGCTGACACGGCCCGCGCCGCATAACTGGTGTCACCCGCGCATGCGTGGTTGCCGTCCTCTCTGAGTCCGCCCCGCAAGAAGATGGCGGACGGATCTTGTGGGGCCGCGGAAGGATGGAGGTCATCCTTCAGAGAGGATGGCCCGACGATCGGTGGGCACCGATCGCGGGCCATGCCACGTTTGAGGTACCCCCCAGTGCAGGATCCCCCCGCAGACCGCCCCCCCCCCCAGCGTTCCCGTGCTGTTCCGGACGGCAGCGACCAGGTGTGGACGGCGCCGGCGGGTACCCGCCGTTTTGGCCTGGCCGCTCGGCCCATCCGGGCCTGAGAATAGCGGGGGTGCTGGAGAATCGCCATTTTGGGTGTCTCCGGCAATTCTCCGGCCTGCGGCCCGTGGAACTCGACGGGGCCGTTCCCGCCTTTTGTGAGGGCCACGAAGAATCCAGCACGAATTTTAAGGATACAAAGTAATAACATTTATTTACAATAACATATATATATAACAGCAGCAGCAACTTCCCTTGCTGCACACTCCTTCCTGCTGGTTCCTAAACTGGCCAGCTTTATTTATACTAGGAGTTTACTAATGGTTTCTCCGCCCCCCCTCATTGAGGAAGCTCATACTCCCAAAGGATTGTGGGATTGCCATTAGTCCCCAGCCAATGGTAAGTAGGCAGGTTATAACATCCCTCCCCCCCCAAAGTCCAAGGGATCCACCGAAAACCCTGGCGAAGGAGGGCGTCGGACTCGTTTTGCCGCAGGGCGGATACCATTTGCACGCGGCACTGGATCAGGCGGCGTGTAACGAGACGGAGACCGGCGCTTCCGTGATGAACGGCGCAACGGTTGTCCATCCACGGCCCGTGGACCCGAGGATTCCCCCTCTCTTGCGTCCTGTGTCTCCATCTCGGAGTCAGAGTCTGCTACCTCCATCATGTCAGCGTCTCTATCTCCATTCGGTTCTGTAACGACCTGCGCAGGCTTCGAGTGAGGCACCAGTGGAAGATTGTGAGGACTACCTTCCCTTGTCGCTGGTCTCTGCGGCTGTAGAAATGAGCTCCGGGGGCGGGGAATCCTTTGAGGGGATAGTCTTCTGGACCGAACGTGGTCTACATGTTTGCGCTGGAGACGACCCTGGGCTTGCACCTGGTAAGATATAGGGCCCGTTTGGCGAAAGATTACACCAGGAACCCACTGGGCACCACCACCAAAATTCCGAACGAACACTGGGTCACCGGGCACAAACTGCCGAATCGGCCGATGCCGAGAAAATCCCTGTCCCTGCCGTTCTTGTGTGCGGCGTACTTTTGCGCCAATGTCCGGGAAAACCATACTAAGGCGGGTGCGAAGTCTCCGGCCCATTAGGAGTTCTGCGGGAGCTACCCCAGTCACCGCATGGGGGGTGGTCCTATACGTAAACAAAAAGCGAACCAGTCTCGTGTCCATTGATCCGGAAGACTGCTTCTTTAGGCCTCTTTTGAATGTCTGTACTGCGCGCTCTGCCAACCCATTTGAAGCCGGGTGGTAAGGGGCAGTGCGGCTATGGCGTATGCCGTTCATCTTCGTGAACCTCGCAAACTCCTCACTTGTGAATGGAGTGCCGTTATCCGTGACCAGCACCTCGGGGAGGCCATGCGTACTAAACGACAAACGCATCTTTTCAATTGTTGCGCAGGACGTTGTCCCCTGCATCTTATGCACCTCTAGCCATTTAGACTGGGCATCAATTAATAGAAGGAACATGGATCCTTGAAAAGGGCCTGCGAAATCTGCATGCAAGTGTGCCCAAGGCCGTCCTGGCCATTCCCAGTGATTTAGGGGCGCGACCGGAGGAAGCTTCTGATGCTCCTGGCAAATGGAGCAGTTTTGGGCCACCTTTTCAATGTCGGTGTCGAGGCCTGGCCACCAGACATAACTCCGGGCCAACATTTTCATTTTGGTCACACCTGGATGCCCATTGTGCAAGTCTGTTAGTATCAGCTCCTGGCCTTTTTCCGGGACAATTACACGCGTCCCCCACAAGAGGATGCCGTCTTCCACGCTGAATTCTGACAGCTTGGAGGAAAATGCCCGCAACTCGCCTGGGAGCTGTCTATGCTGCCCACCATACAGGACTATGTGCTGAACCTTTGACAGGACTGGCTCTGTCTGGGTCCACTCACGGATCTGTGATGCCGTGACAGGCAAGGTGTCCATAAAATTTAGGATTGCAACCACCTCACCGGTCGTGGGGGTCGACATGGGGGCCGGTCGATAAAGGCAATTGGCTCAGTGCGTCGGCATTTGCTATCTGCGTCCCTGGTTTGTGCTCCAGAGAATACTTGTATGCAGTGAGCAACAAAGCCCAGTGCTGGATCCGTGCAGAAGCAATGGGCGGTATTGGCTTATCCTCTCTGAAAAGTCCCAGCAGAGGCTTATGATCAGTCACGATAGTGAAATGGCGGCCATACTACTGGTGGAAGCGTTTCACCGCAAAAACCACTGCCAGGCCCTCCTTCTCGATCTGCGCGTACTTTTTCTCCGCTGCAGTCAATGTGCGGGAGGCGAAAGCTATCGGTCGCTCGGCCCCGTTCTCCATTTTGTGGGACAGGACGGCCCCAATACCATACGGGGATGCATCACATGTGACGAGCAAAGGCTTTCCAGGATCATAGTGGGTTAGTAACCCAGACAACGACAATTATTGCTTTACCTGCCGGAAAGTGGTTTCTTGCGACTGACCCCAAACCCAGGTGTGATTTTTCTTCAGCAGAAGGTGCAAAGGAGCCAGCGTAGTTGCCAGATTGGGGAGGAACTTCCCGTAATAGTTTACGAGACCGAGAAAAGAACCAAGATGCGAAGTGTCAGTTTGCACCTTCTCTGCGACGGGGTGCAAACCTTCGCGGTCCACCCGATAACCTAGGTAGACTACTTCCTTTGCCTGAAATACGTACTTTGTGCGACGTGAACGGATTCCAGCCTCCGAAAGGCGTCTAAGGACAGCCTCCAGATTTTCCAAATGTTCCTGCTCCGAAGTCCCTGTAATCAAAGCGTCATCTAAGTAGACAGCAACATGTGGTAAACCTCTCAAAATGCCCTCCATAACAAGTTGAAAAATTGCGCAGGCAGAGGATACTCCAAAGGGCAACCGTGTATATTCATACAGGACCCGGTGTGTATTAATCGTTACATATGGTCGGGAGGCAGGGTCCAGCTCCAACTGCAGGTAGGTGTGACTCATATCTAATTTTGTGAACGAGAGTCCACCTGCAAGCTTCGCGTAGAGATCCTCTATGCGAGGCATTGGATATCGGTCGAGTCGGGAAACCGTATTCACTGTAAGTTTATAGTCGCCACACAAGCGAACTGTGGCATCTAGCTTCATTACAGGTACAATTGGTGCTGCCCAGTCAGCAAAACGGACGGGCCTGATAATACCCAAACTCTCCAAACGAGTGAGCTCCCCTTCTACCTTCTCGAGCAAGGCGTAAGGCACCGGGCGCGCCCGGAAATAATGCGGCGTGGCTCCTGGTTCGACTTGGATACGGGCTACGGCCCCTTTTATTTTCCCCAAACCAGGCTGGAATACATCTGGGTAGCGTCCTAGCACCTCAGCCAACCCTTCAGAAACTGTTTGGAGGATGTGCTGCCATTGCAACCGCAAATGGTGCAACCAGTCCCGACCCAACAGGCTGGGTCCATGGCCGTGCACCACGATAAGTGGGAAACGCCCCTCCTGGCGTCCATAAACAACAGGGGTCATTGTAGTTCCCCCGTGTAGGTGGCCAACCTGGCCTGTGAGTTGGTTAATGTAAGGGTCTGTATACCCTGCTTGATGCGGTCGAATGTCCTCTGGGCGATCACGGAGACCGCTGCACCAGTGTCCAACTCCATCTCAAGCGGGTGGCCATTGACCCGTACTGTCACCTTAATGGAGGCCACACGGGGAGCTGCTACACAATGCAGCTGCAGGCAGTCATCCTCTGTCTCCACGTCCTCAGGAGTAGTCACCGCAGGTTCATCCACATGGAAGGTACGGCCCCTGGGCTGGTCCCAGTTACGGCCCCTTGGCTGGTCCAGTTTCGGTCGGAACGACGGCGCCTCTGGCGCCCCCAGGACCGCCATCCGCGATGGGGTCGGTGCCCACAAGTCTGACATGGACATGGCTCCTCATCCATTGGTTCTGGAGAAGGCTCCCTTCGGGGAGGAATGTCCGACGGCCACTGGCGTCGATCCGGACGTTGCCTTGCCCAAGGTACCGCAGGAGTGCGGGGGGAACGTTTTCGGACGGAAGGGGTTGCGCCCCAAGGCATGCACTTCCATTCCCTGTAGCTCCTGCACTCCTCGTTCTGCGCTCTCTCGGGACAATACTATTTGAATGGCCTGTCGAAAAGTCAATGTTGGCTCAGCTAACAACTTTCTCTGGGTGGCCGCATTGTTAATACCGCAAACCAAACGGTCGTGTAACATTTCTGACAAGGTCTCACCATAGTCACAGTACTCCGCAATCCTGCGTAGCCTGGATAGAAAATCGGCTAGGGATTCTCCAGGGGTCCTCTCAGCGGTATTAAACCGGTAACGCTGGACTATCGTGGACGGGGTTGGGTTAAAATGTTGCCCCACTATATTCACAAGTTCATCAAACGTTTTGGTGTCCGGTGCAGCTGGGTACGTAAGGCTCCTAATCACCCCAAACGTATGCAGGCTGCAGGTGGTGAGCAATATGATCACCTGGCGCTCATTTTCGGTGATATTGTTTGCCCGGAAATAGTAACGCATCCGTTGTGTGTACTGGTTCCAGCTTTCCAGCGCAGCATCAAAAACATCCAAACGTCCGTACAGAGGCATGGTATAATAGAAAACAACTTCCAACCTGTATCCAACAAAAATCCAGGGAGGTGGCTTCAGCAGTGTAGACAGCTATTCACTTTAATCCTCGTCGCCAGTTTTGTGAGGGCCACGAAGAATCCAGCACGAGTTTTAAGGATACAAAGTAATAACATTTATTTACAATAACATATATATATAACAGCAGCAGCAACTTCCCTTGCTGCACATTCCTTCCTGCTGGTTCCTAAACTGGCCAGCTTTATTTCTACTAGGAGTTTACTAATGGTTTCTCCATCCCCCTCATTGGGGAAGCTCATACTCCCACAGGGTTGTGGGATTGTCATTAGTCCCCAGCCAATGGTAAGTAGGCAGGTTATAACACCGCCGCTTGGGAGAATCGCAGGAGGGCGTCCGACTGGCGTCCCGGGAAATTATGGCGGCCCAGGCTATTCTCCCAACCAGCGCAGGAGTGGAGAATCTCGCCCTAGGTTTTCAATTCCATATTGATTCCAAATCACAGGACTGCTGTGAGACCCCACAAGCCCTTCTGAACACAGGTATCGATAGCCACAGTGACAACAAGTTAAATTCCACCAACTGCCATGGCAACATTTGAACTCTTGTCCCCAGACCTAGGCCCCATGATTACTTGCCCAGTAAATTACCAGTATGCCACTGTCTTCCCAAACCAGGTGCTTCCATTATTTTATACTGAAAACTTAAATTAAAGTTATACTTCTAAAACATATGAATCATGGACATTTCACAACAAACTCGCAACCTTGAAGGTCTAGCATCAGACTACTCCATCTTGCTCTGTGAGTCAGCAGCTTGGGCTGGCTGACATAGGTAACAGCAAGGGCATTGGAGCATCAGTGGAAATGGTGGGAACATGAATCCTGTTGTCCTGATAGGATAGAGGTTCATGCTCCAAGGAACCACTGCCATTCCCCCAGGGTGATGTCTCAGCAATCCTCCTGATCTTTTGGAGGACAAACCACAGGACTGTTGTGAGACACCACAAGTCCTTCTGAACACAGGTATCAATAGCCACAATGGCGTCAATCTGTTCTCACTTGACAACAAGTTTACCTTTCATGACTTTACACAAAAGAGAAATGGGATTATTGTCCATCGCCATCCCATCAAAAGACACAAAAGACATGGGATAATTGTACATTGCCATTTCTGTGTCCCTTTACACGGTCTATCCAATTCCCCAAGAGACCCACGAGGACGACCCGATTGATCTCCCTGTGCGGCTCTTGGAGTATGAACTCCCCCCTTGAGGGGAGGAGGCCCAACAGCGGGCCTGTTACTTTCCCAAGATAAAAGGCAGCCCAGAAAAGAGCCGGCATCTCAGGATGATCCCGGTTCATTCAACCAACAGACTTGGACTGTTACTTTATTATTGTATTTCCTAGCATGAGTAGGAAATAAACTATTTTTGTCTCTCCTTTTCAGGACTCCTCATTGACTACAATAGTTACCCTGACTACACTACTCCATCTGATCAATACAACATAGAATTACATTGAATAATACAGAAAATACAGCAGAAACAGACCATTTAGCCAAACAAATCCATGTTGGTATTTATGCTTCAGTCACACCTTTTCCTATTCTTCTTCATCTAACTGTATCAGCATCATCCTCTATTCCCTTCTCCCTTATTTGCTTATCTACTTTCCCCTCAGATGCATCTATACCATTAGCCTCAGTTACTCCTTGTGGTAGTGAATTCCAAATTCTCAGTTTTTGGGTAAGGGTGTTTCTTCTGAATTCCCTATTTGATTTGATGGTGACTATCTTATATTGATGGCCACTGGCTTTACCCTTCCCCAAAATTTAAACATTCTCTCTGAGTCTATCAAAAACTTTCATAGTTATAAAGACCTGCCTTCGGTCCACCTCTCTGCCTTCTCTTTCAATGTCCTGCTTTTCTCTAGCATGACAATGTGGGCTTTGAATGATGTTTATCCACCTGTCCTTCCTATTGCTTCAAAACTGATGGACACCTGTGGCATGCAGAGGATTAGGACAGAATAGCTACCATAGAATCCAACTAATACAATCAACAGAGTTGTGATAATTGGTGATTTGTGGTACTGGAATGTTTTAAAGGTAACACAAGAGTCACAATTTAACCTATTAGTGAAATGCTGCCTCATTTTTTTTGTGATTTCGTATTAAAGGAGATGTAGTTATACATTTTGTAATTAGGAGAAATTAGCTGGTATTAACTTTTTGCAACTGTGACTTCTAATACACATTCATACTGATAATGACACAAAATTACAATGTCCCCAAATCTAGCTGGTTCACAGCCTTGTGACACAATTGAAGATTAACCCCATGATCCCATTGAAGTTCAGAAAACAAATAACACAGAATATTAACAACTTAAACTGTGCGAGTGGGAGCCAGGGACCTGGGTTCAAACTCGCAAAAGGCAGTTTTGGGTCTGTTGTCTTCAGATTTGTAGGCTAACCCACTCAATGGTGTTCCTGTTAAATATATTTGTGTAGTTTTATAAAACCAGGTTTTCCCTTTTTCATTTCCATGGAAATGTGTCGACCACATGTATGATAATGAAGGTAATTTTCTATTAAGTGCAAAGCTTTTACGGTCCACACTTCCATTCTGACCATTGCTAATGCTCATTTGTTCATCAGTCATTTATCTGCTCGTGACTTGCTGGCGTAAGCAGCACAGTATAAGCTTTAGAAGTTGACTAAAATTATCCTATTATTATAAACACAAAATCTGCTTCAAAATTGTTTTCATTATACTTTGACTTACTACTCTTAAGTATTACATTAAAGATTGTAGAAAATCTGTTGAACACTTGACAAGCTAATTGAGATTTTGAAAGTAATTTGTGCCATAATGTTTTAGTACTTTCGAGAAAAGTCTTAATGCATATAATTTGTGTTGTTTTTAAGTTTACAGAATAAAAAGACTTTTGGGGTGAACCCAATTAATAGCCTACTTTCGAGAGCATAACCTATGGAAACTTTCAGTGGATGCCAGAAGCAGAAGGCCCAATTTTGACAGAAATTGATAATCAGGGTGAGCTGTTGACAACTGTTGCACCTCCAGAGGCATCTTTCAGAGAAATAACTCCATAGGGCAGGGACAGCATAATGGGCGGGTGACAATCACAGGTCGGCCTGTATTATTGAGTCTGTGCTGAGGCAGTACCTTGACTTCTGCTTCAAGATTGCATCAACTTAGCAGTTTGTTGTTTAGTTTACAACAAACCCCTGAAAGCTCAGGTCTCAGCCTCAGCAAGAATGAGTTTCCCCAGGAATCTTTAAATTGGCATTCAGTCTGTACATTAACAGATTCAAGGTGCTTAACTCCATCTGACCTTAGCATTCATGTCGAGAGGGCTAAAATACAAGACCAGGGATGTACTTCTGAGGCTGTATAAGGCTCTGGTCAGACCCCATTTGGAGTATTGTGAGCATTTTTGGGCCCCGTGTCTAAGGAAGGATGTGCTGGCCTTGGAAAGGGTCCAGAGGAGGTTCACAAAAATGATCCCTGGAATGAAGAACTTGTCGTATGAGGAATGTTTGAGGACTCTGGGTCTGTACTCGTTGGAGTTTAGTAGGATGAGGGGGGATCTTATTGAAACTTACAAGATACTACAAGGCCAGGAAACAGTGGACGTGGAGAGGATGTTTCCACTTGTAGGAAAAACTAGAACCAGTGGACACCATCTTAGACTAAAGGGACGATCCTTTAAAACAGAGATGAGGAGGAATTTCTTCAGCCAGAGAGTGGTGAATCTATGGAACTCTTTGCCGCAGAAGGCTGTGGAGGCCAATTCACTGAGTGTCTTTAAGACAGAGATTGATAGGTTCTTGATTAATAAGGGGATCAGGGGTTATGGGGAGAAGGCAGGAGAATGGGGATGAGAAAATATCAGCCGTGATTGAATGGTGGAGCAGACTCGATGGGCCGAGTGGCCTAATTCTGCTCCTCTGTCTTTTGGTCTTATGGACCTAAAAGAAGGTCTTGCATTTAGAAAAGGGTCCAGTTGTTGCACTGTTAACTAAGTGCCAGCTGTGCCTTAGTTGATGGTACTTAAGTCTCTGGGTCAGAAGGTTGTGGGTTCAAATACCACTTTAGAGCCTTAAGCACAAATTCTAAATTGACACCCTATTGCAACACTGAAGGATTGGTGCAGTTTTTTGGAAGTGATATTAAACACAGGCCTCATCTGTCCTCTCAGGAAGATGTAAAAATCTCATGGCACAATTTTGTAGAAGAGCAGGGGAGTTACCCCCAGTGTCTTAATCGATATTTATCCCTTCATCAACAATGAAACAGATTATCTGGTCATTATCACAGTTGGGTGTGTGGCATCTTGCTGTGCAAGACTAGCTGCTGTGTTTCCTTCTTAACAACAGTTACTACACTTCAAAGCTCTTCACTGGCTGGAAAGCACTCTGGGATGTCTCCTGGTCACAAAAGGTGTTAGGCAAAGCAGTTATTTCCTTTCTCTTTTAATTCATCATTGATGTGATGGTTTTATGCCTTTAAAATGTTGAATTTCTAGCATAACAAAAATAGTATGAGGCACCGACCGGCATGCACAATTCTGCATTTGGAAAGTTCCTGATCTTGTCCATCCATCTGGGAAGGACAATGATTTAAATGTTCACTACTTTTCTGCAATAGGGAGAAGGAAAACAATGGATAACTTATTCTACGCCATATTTGTACAACTCTTCAGGCAGTGCTACTCTTAGTACTTGTCCTGGGAATTCTTGAATCTCATCCATTACCTGCGATTCTCAACTGACCTGTAACTGTTATAACCTACACGAGGGCCATGGGTTCAGACTGATTAGGCTCCCCGTGACTCTCGTGGAATATGAACTACCTCGCTGAGGATGCAGCGCTCCCTCATCAGCAGGGAATAAACCTGGGGGACACATGTGATGGTTCCACAAATGGGGCATGGCCCCATCCTAGCGGACATCCACAACGGGCACCCCAGGATTTCGAAGCTGAAGATGCTTGCCCGCAGTTACGTGTGGTGGCCGGGTGTGGTTGCAGATCCAACACTGTGGAATATGTCAGGAGCAACAAAAGTTCCACCGGCAGCACCCCTCCAACCTTGGGAGTGGCTGGGTCGCCCATGGATGCACCTCCACGCCGACTTTACCGGCCCTTTTCAGGGGTCAATGTTTCTTCTCCTCATCGATGCCCACTCAAAGTGGATGGACATTCACCGCAAACCGTCAATGGCTTCTAAAGCGATGGTTGAGGATCTCCAGCTCTCATTCAGTGTCCACATCATCCCAGTGGTCTTGGTTTTGAATAATGGGATTCCTTTTATCAGCACAGAGTTTGCCACATTCGCACTGTTCCATATTACTCTGCGTCCAATGGTTTGGCTGAGTGAGCGGTCCAGACATTCAAACGTGGGATGTGCAAGCAGGTGGCGGGGTCCCTGAGATATGTTTGGTGCATTTTCTCTTCTGTTATCAGACCACGCCTCACCCGACCACTGGCGTGGCACTGGCAGAGCTACTTATAGGTCGTCGGCTGTGGACTCGTCTCAGTCTCGCGCTACCTGATATAGGTGGGAAGATTTGCCACGGACAAGAACAGGTAGATCACGGCCTGGCAGATGTGTACAGCCACAACATTTTGCACTGCAGGACATGTTCCACAAGCGGTATTTTGGCAATGGCGCAAAGTGGGTCCCACTCACTGTCGTTCGGTAGATAGGGCCGGAATCATAGGCCCGGTGTCTGGGACCAGGAATCAAATATTCCCCTGGACTACCTCCGCAGCTGCACATCCGTATTGAGTGACACCATTTTGGATGCAGCCCCTGGGCACACTGCCACCGCCATCGCCCCCGCCGCAATCCCCTGAGGGTTTCGCCACTGAGATGCCTGATGCTGATGACTTGGTCTCCGAGATGGATATACAGCCGGCAGATGATGCCGGGGACGAGCGTTTGGACGAGCAGCCGCTGCAGGTGGTGCCACCGATATGTGAGAAGCAGAAACATTGGTCCCCATTACACACCGCCACAATGACGCCTGAACAGCAACCTTGTGCTAAGAAGTGCAGAATCCTCCCCTGTGCTCTCCTTTGGTGGACACTTGTTCAGACACGGGTGCGGGAGGAAAGTTATCAACTACATGAGAGCCATGGACCGGGCCGATTAGGCTCCCTTTGATCTCGAGGAATATGAACTACCTCACTGAGGGGGTAATGCTCCCTCATCAGTGGGGAACAAACCTGGACATAAAAGTGATATGCCTTCAATGAACACACGACGAGTGGTGAACGTAACTGAGGCTTTAATAAACTAAACAGAAAGCCTCCTGGCCTCGGATCCCAAACTGGGGCAGCGGCGGAGCTTAGCCACCTTTATACCGAGCCCGGGGGAGGCGGAGCCAGCAGGCAGTAGTTTACCACATTACATGTATTACAGTGGCAGTTTACCACAATACACAGATTATATACTACCTGGACAAGCCCAGGCATGTAACAGTACAATAGTACAATCCAATACAGTGATTTACCACATTACATGGGGGCAGCACGGTAGCATTGTGGATAGCACAATTGCTTCACAGCTCCAGGGTCCCAGGTTCAATTCCGGCTTGGGACACTGTCTGTGCGGAGTCTGCACATCCTCCCCGTGTGTGCGTGGGTTTCCTCCGGGTGCTCCTGTTTCCTCCCACAGTCCAAAGATGTGCAGGTTAGGTGGATTGGCCAGGATAAATTGCCCTCAGTGTCCAAAATTGCCCTTAGTGTTGGGTGGGGATACTGTGTTATGGGGATAGGGTAGGGTGCTCTTTCCAAGAGCCGGTGCAGACTCGATGGGCCGAATGGCCTCCTTCTGCACTGTAAATTCTATGATAAATTCTATGAAAAATTCACCGCCTGTTAAAAAAAGAGTCCACTGGGGTGAAGTGGACTTAAAGATCAAGTCTGTCGGGGGGGCCTTGACCTTCCGCCGCGATCACCTCAGTCCCGGCTGTGGTGTGGGCACCGGTGTTGAGAACTGCGCGTCCGGGAGCGCGCCGTCCTCTTCTTCACCCAGTAGTTGAGTCAGTGGAGGGCGTGGGGGGCGGTGTGCGGGCGGGGGTGGTGGTGATGGTCACTGGGGAACCTGCAGGTGCCAAATCCCGGAGGGAGACTGTGTCCTGTCGCCCTTCATGATGTGCCACGTAGGCATATTGTGGATTGCCATGGAGGAGCAGGACCTTCTCGACGAGGGGATCTGATTTATGGCTCCTCGCATGCTTCTGGAGGAAGACGGGCCCTGGGACTATCAGCCAGGACGGGAGCGAGACCCTGGAAGTGGACTTCCTGGGGAAGGCAAAGATACGCTCGTGAGTGGTCTCGTTGGTGGCAGTGCAGAGGAGCGACCGGATGGAGTGGAGCGCATTGGAGAGGACCTCCTGCCAGCGGGAGACTGGGAGACTTCTAGACCATAAGGCCAGGAGAACGGCTTTCCAGACCGTCGCGTTCTCCTTCTCCACCTGTCCATTTCCCCGGGGGTTGTAGCTGGTCGTCCTGCTGGAAGCGATGCCCTTGCTGAGCAGGAACTGACGCAACGCGTCGCTCATGAAGGAGGAACCCCGATCACTATGGATGTAGGTGGGGAACCCGAACAAGGTGAAAAGACTGTGCAGGGCCTTGATGACGGTGGCAGAGGTCATGTCAGGGCATGGGATGGCAAAGGGGAATCTTGAGTATTCGTCAACAATGTTGAGGAAGTACACGTTACAGTCAATGGAGGGGAGGGGCCCTTTGAAATCGATGCTGAAGCGTTCAAGGGGGCGAGAGGCCTTTACCAGGTGCACTCTGCCTGGCCGATAGAAGTGTGGTTTGCACTCCGCGCAGACCTGGCAGTCCCTGGTCATGGTCCTGACCTCCTCGATGGAGTAAGGCAGGTTGCGAGCCTAGATAAAGTGAAAAAACAGGTGACCCCCGGGTGACAGAGGTCACTGTGGAGGGCCCGGAGTCGGCCTACTTGTGCGCTGGCACATGTACCGCAGGATAGGGCATCTGGGGGCTCATTGAGCTTCCCAGGTCGATACAAGACATCATAGTTGTAGGTGGAGAGCTCGATCCTCCATCTCAGAATCTTGTCGTTCTTGATTTTATCCCGCTGTGTGTTATTGAACATGAAGGCAACCGACCGTTGGTCAGTGAGGAGAGTGAATCGCCTGCCGTCCAGGTAATGCCTCCAATGTCTCTCAGCTTCTACAATGGCTTGGGCTTCCTTTTCGACGGAGGAGTGTCGGATTTTGGAGACATCGAGGGTACGGGAGAAGAAAGCCACGGGCCTGCCCGCCTGGTTGAGGGATAGCGGCCAGAGCAAAGTCTGACGCATCGCTCTCCACCTGGAACGGGATGGACTTGTCCACAGCGTGCATGGCGGCTTTGGCAATATCTGCCTTGATGCGGTTGAAGGCCAGGCGGGCCTCAGCTGTCAGGGGAAAGATGGTGGATTTAATAAGTGGGCGGGCCTTGTCCACATAATTGGGGGCCCACTGGGCAGAGTAAGAGAAGAACCCCAGGCATCTCTTCAGAGCCTTGGGGCAGTGAGGGAGGGGGAGTTCCAGGAGGGGGCGCATGCAGTTGGAGTCGGGCCCTAGGACTCCGTTTTCCACAACGTAGCCAAGGATGGCTAGGCGGGTTGTGTCGAAAACACATTTCTCCTTATTATAGGTGAGGTTCAGGAGTTTAGCAGTGTGCAGGAAGTGCCGAAGGTTTTCGTCATGTTCCTGCAGGTCATGGCCGCAGATGGTGACATTATCTAAGTACGGGAACATGGCCCGCAGCCTGTACTCGTCAACCATTCGGTCCATTTCTCGTTTGAAGACCGAGACCCCATTGGTGACGCTGAAGGGAATCCTGAGGAAGTGGTAGAGGTGTCCATCTGCCTCGAAGGCAGTGTATTGGTGGTCCTCCGGGCGGATAGGGTGCTGGTGGTACGCGGACTTCAAGTCAACTGTGGAGAAGACTCGATACTGAGAAATCTGATTGACCATGTCAGATATGCGGGGGAGGGGGTACACATCAAGCTGCATGTACCGGTTGATGGTCTGACTGTAGTCGATGACCATCCGGTGCTTCTCCCCTGTCTTGACGACCACCACTTGGGCTCTCCAGGGGCTGGTACTGGCCTCAATGATCCCCTCTCATAGGAGTCGCTGGACCTCCGACCTATTAAAGGCCCTGTCCCAGGCACTGTATCGTCTACTCCTAGTAGCGACGGGCTTACAGTCTGGGGTGAGGTTAGCGAAGAGCGAGGGTGGGGCGACCTTAAGGGTCGCGAGGCTACAGACGGTGAAGGGGTCCACTGACCTTTAAAGTAAGGCTTTGGAGGTGGCACTGAAAGTCGAGCCCCAGTAATTGGGCAGCGCAGAGCTGGGGAAGGACATAGAGCTTAGTGTACTCTACGCCTTGTACAGTAAGGGTCGCGACACTGTACCCCCGGATTTCTACTGAATGTGATCCGGAAGACAGGGAGATTTTCTGGGTCGGGGGTAAAATTGGGAGGGAAAAGCGCCTTACCGTATCTGGGTGTATGAAGCTGTCTGTGCTCCCAGATTTGAAAAGGCAGGCCGGCTCGTGCCCGTTGATCCGGACGGTCATCGTAGATTTTGTGAGGTGTTGAGGCCGAGGCTGGTCGAGCGTGATGGAGGCAAGCTTCGGAAGGTGATGGGTAGGCCGGTCGGAGCTAGCGGCGGGCAGTGTACGACCGGGTGAGCAGGGCTCCCGGGAGGCTGCGGAGTGGTCCCAAGATGGTGGCCCCCATGGGTCGCGCGTGGCGGGTGGAGTGCAAGATGGCGTCAAAGGTGGCGGCCCCATGGGTCACGCCTGGCGGGTGGCATCGGGATAGCGTCAAAAATGGCGGCCCCCATGGGTCACGCATGACGGGTGGAGTGCAAGATGGCGTCAAAGATGGCGGCCCCCATGGGTCACACGTGGTGGGCGAAACAGAAGATGGCGGCAAAGATGGCAGCGCCCACGGGTCGCACATGGCGGGTGGCGCGGCAGCTGGAGTCGGCCTCGACAGGCAGCAGGCAGCGCTGTTGGGCCTTGGAGTTTTCGGGAGGGATCGGGCCTGACAGGCTTTCGCAAAGTGGCTCTTCCTCTCACACCCGTTGCAAGTTGCCTTCAGTGCAGGACAGCGTTATCTGGGATGCTTACTCTAGCCGCAAAAGTAGCACTTCGGGCTTCCGGCGTTGGTGGGCTGCTGCGCGGCACAGGTTTGCGCCACACTCGAGTCGGGTGATGGCGGCGCCCACAAGGCCCCGAGGGTGCCGCGCAGTCAGAGGTGTAGGCCTCCATGTTCTGGAAGGCCACCTCCAGCGAATTTGAGAACTGCACTGTCTCTGGGAGGCCGAGTGTACCCCCTTCTAGCAATTGCTGGCGGATGTAGTTTGACTTCATGCCTGCGACATAAGCATCCCTGACCAACAGCTCCACGTGTTGGGTAGCCGATACCGCCTGGCAGTTAGAGTGCCGGCAGAGTACCCGCAAGGCACGCAGGAATTCCGCTAGTGATTCCCCTCGGCGTTGTTGTCTCATGGCGAGAAGGTGCCTAACATACACTTTGTTTATCGACTTTACATGGTGTCCCTTCAGCAGCATTATCGCCTCCGTATACGAGGGGGCGTCCCTGATGAGAAGAAAGACTTGTGGGCTCACCTGTGCGTGGAGGATCTGCTTTTGTTAGAGGTCGGTGAAGTCTTCAGTGAAGGATCCGAGGTATGCTTCGAAGCAGCTTAGCCAGTGCTCGAATGTTGCAGTGGCGTCGGCTGCCTGTGGGTCCAGCTCCAGGCGATCAGGCTTGAGTGATGAATTCATCTTAGAAGTTTAGTGTATTAAATTGATATGCCATCAATGAACACACGACGAGTGGTGAACGTAACTGAGGCTTTAATAAACTAAACAGAAAACCTCCTGGCCTCAGATCCCGAACCGGGGCAGCGGCGGAGCCTAGCCACCTTTATATCGAGCCTCGGGGAGGTGGAGCCAGCAGGCAGTAGTCTACCACATTACACATAATACAGTGGCAGTTTACCACAATACACAGATTATATACTACAGTGGTTTGGACCCAGCAGAGACAAGCCCAGGCATGAAACAGTACAACAGTACAATACAATACAGTGGTTTACCACAAAAAGCCCCAGCCTGAATGTGGGCTCGGTGCAAGAGTCCCTTTGGGGAGTGGTGTAGAGGGAGTCTGCATTCTTTGTTCATGAAGACCTTTTTGTTTCCTTATGCTCCCATGTGGTTGCTTCCTCAAACTTAACAGTTACCCCATATGATTTGAGACTACAGCTTCCAATCTATTTGCTATAGGATATTCTTCAAATCAGGGTATGACAGGAAGGAAGAAATAATGAAATAGGGTTGAAAATGAGAAAGCATTTGAAAGAATGTGGACAATATACTTACCTTGTTGGTTAGTGGGAATTGAGTAACGCAAAGTAATAGTTCTCAACAAAAAGTTAATCAAGACTTTCGGCTGCATTATCCCAAAATGAGGCTAAGTGTTGACGCTGTTGTGAAAACCGTGGAGTTTCACGACGATGTCATCGGGCCCCCAGGTGGAGCTATTCAGCGGCTCACAAGGGGCTAGCACGGACGTATCGTGCAACATGCGACGGACTGGCCACCGATTTGACGGTTCCGTCATTGACGCAACGCCGCGGCTGGAGTTAAATATTCTCCGCCGCTCCACACAGCCGTCACAGGCAAGATAGCGACGCAGAGAGCAGCGCCGCGGTTTAGGGACGGGGAACTAGAGAGCCTCCTGGATGCTGTGGAGGAGAGGAGGCTGGTGTTGTACCCCGGGCCGGGACACAGGGCAGCAAGCGCCATCGTTCGCCATGCCAGGATGGAGGTGGCCGGCTCCGTCAGCACCGTCGGGGTGGTGACCTGGCAGCAGATGGGTGCAGAAAGAAGCTGCACGACTTCCTCAGGGCAGCCAGGGTGTGTACCCAGCACTGTGCCCGCTCCCCCAGGGAGATGGTCCCACCCCACCCCCACCCTGACCCACCTGGTTGTACCCACCCATGCCAGCCGCAATGCCCGGGTGCTCTGTGCCATCAGAGACCAACTCCTGGGCTGCATGCGTGCGACTGTCCAACACTGTTGCTGTTTGTGTTCCCCCCCCCGCGCCCCCAAGGCCAAGACCGCTCATAACCGCCGGGAGCGGGAGAAGACCGGAAGGGGACCGGAAGACCTGCGTCCCCTCACAGTGTCCGAGCAGAGGGCACTCGGCATCATTGGTAGGGGCCGGAGGAGAGGGTGGTCGCCAACACGGAGGTCAGATGCATGCCACCAAGTGCCTGGTTGCGTCTCCTGACAACGCATGCGTGCACACCCCTCACCCCACACCCTTCCCCCCCCTCACCCCTGCACCCCTAACCCCTCCACCCCTCACCACACACTCCTCACCCCCTGACAACTCACCCCCTCACCACTCCCGCCCTCACCTCTCCACCCCTCACCCCATACCTCTCGCTCCCTCACCCCTCCCACCCTCACCCCTCCACCCCACGCCTCACACTCCTCACCCCCGCCCCCTCACCCCTTCACCCCTCATCCCACACACCAACAGTCCTTACCACTTCACGCCTCATCCCCATTTGCCTGTCTAACCATACATGCTGTCTTGTGTCTTACAGGAGCAGCCGCGATGGGCCCGGCCCATCCAGTTCCCCCCCGCCCCCAGCCAGTGCCAGTGCCCCCCAGGACCCCAAGCACCGATGGGGAGGGCAGCCGGAACGCCAGCCCTCTGACCGAGACGGGAAAGGACACCACGACACGGGACGACCCCACAGAGGACAGACACACAGGGTACGAACTCACAGGGGACGAACATACGGCCATTAACCCTTCGTTCACCCAGTGCCCGGGCTGGGTGGCCAACAAGATGGCTGCCGTAATGCCGCTTGGTGCATGGGCACTGCCCTGTCATATCGAGGGCTCCTCGACTGCTTGGCCTGTCCCCACCTGCCTATCCCCTCTCCGGCCTTGGCAGGGCCTCCGCCCCTGCAAAAAGGTGTCCATCACGGGGGTCCGCAGTCCCTCCCTCGCCAATTCCTACCTCCTCTCAAGGCCTCTGCCAGCTTGCTGGTATCATGGTTTTTCACAGGTGACTAGAACCACGCCTTCGGGAAATCGGACCATCTGGGCCGCAAATCGCTGGGGTTCTGGAGAATCGGTCTTCGGAGCAGATATTGCGATTTTCCGGGCCGCACGCTGGGTGCCGTGATTTCGTCAGGTTGGGGGGGTCCAGAGAATCCGAAATCGACGTCAAACCCGATTTTGGCGTCGGAGCTGATTCTCCGGCCGATCGCGTTTGGCGATTTTGGCGCGATGTCTCGGGGAATCCAGCCCATGGACATTGTAGATGCTAGCATCATTGTTTGGCACAAATATGGGGCAAAATTCTCCGTTATCGGCGGAAAGTCCGCCGATCGGCGCAAAAAACGGCGCAAATCCGACTTGCGTCACGTCGGAAAAATGGGACGATAGTCTCCGGCCCGAAATGGGCTAGCAGCGACGTAACGGGATCCGCGCTTGCGCAGTGGTTCACGCCGTGCAGCGTCATACACGCCGCACGGCGTGACGGCTCATAAGGCCGCGCTGCTCCCCCCCACCCAACCGGAACACCCGACCGCAACACCCGACTGGATGGCTGGCCGTCGCTCAGCCCCGAGGTTCGAGTCACGCGATGTGGAGGCGCTCCTGGATGCGGTGGAGCAGAGGAGGGAGGTCCTGTATCACGGGCACGGCCGCAGAGTTACCCCACGCCACAGCCGGCGTCTGTGGAGGGAAGTGGCAGAGGCCGTCACCGCTGTGGCCCTGACACCACGGACAGGCACCCAGTGCCACAAGAAGGTGAACGACCTCGTCAGAGCAGGCAGGGTGAGCCTCCCCATATCCCCCCTCCCCATATCCCCCCTCCCCTATATCCCCCCTCCCCATATCCCCCCTCCCCTATATCCCCCCTCCCCCATATCCCCCCTCCCCCATATCCCCCCCTCCCCCATATCCCCCCTCCCCCATATCCCCCCCTCCCCCACATCCCCCCTCCCCCATATCCCCCCTCCTCATATCTCCCCTCCCCATATCCCCCCTCCCCCATATCCCCCCTCCCTGTATCCCCCTCCCCATATCCCCCTCCCCATATCCCCCTCCCCCATATCCCCCCTCCCCCATAGCCCCCCTCCCCATAGCCCCCCCTCCCCATATCCCCCCTCCCCATATCCCCCCTCCCCCATATCCCCCATATCCCCCCTCCCCCATATCCCCCATATCCTCCCTCCCCCATATCCCCCCTCCTCCATATCCCCCCTCCCCCATATCCCCCATATCCCCCCTCCCCCATATCCCCCATATCCTCCCTCCCCCATATCCCCCCTCCTCCATATCCCCCCTCCCCCATATCCCAACTCCCCATATTCCCCCCTCCCCCATATCCCCCTCCCCCATATCCCCCCTCCCCCATATCCCCCATATCCCCCCTCCGCCATATACCCCCCTCCCCCATATCCCCGCTCCGCCATATCCCCCATGTCCCCCCCTCCCCCATATCCCCCCTCCCATATCCCCCTCCCCCATATCCCCCCTCCCCCATACCCCCTCCCCATATCCCCCTCCCCCATATCCCCCCTCCCCCATATCCCCCTCCCCATATCCCCCCTCCCCCATATCCCCCCCTCCCCCATATCCCCAAGTGAATCCAGCCCTAACCTTAACCTCTGCAATGCACGCGCAACCGATGGCGTGCATTCATATACCTGCCTAACACTGTTGCCTTTTACCCCTGCCCCCCCCCCCCACAGGAGAAGCGCGCACACAACAATAGGGAGCATGTGAGGACTGGAGGAGGGCCCGCTGATGAGAGGCCACTGACCGTACACGAGGAAAGGGCCCTGGAACTGGCTGGTGGACCTGAGGACCGGGAGGTTGCTGATGCAGAGGTCGGGGGCGTACTAGCGAGTGAGCCACCGACAGCCCGTCCCCATATCCTCCCTCCCCTATATCACCCTCCCCCGTATCACCTGATCACTGCATGATGTCTAACCATGCATGCTTCATTGTGTATCGCAGGACCAAACGTCCAGGCACCCATCCCCGCAGATGCAGACCGCCCGCAGGATGCCCCTCAGAGACCACAGGAGACGGAGAGACCCGCACCCTCCAGCATGCGACGCCCGCAGGATGCCCCTCGGAGACCACAGGAGACGGAGAGACCCGCACCCTCCAGCATGCGACGCCCGCAGGATGCCCCTCGGAGACCACAGGAGACGGAGAGACCCGCACCCTCCAGCATGCGACGCCCGCAGGATGCCCATCGGAGACCACAGGAGACGGAGAGACCAGCACCCTCCAGCATGCGACGCCCGCAGGATGCCCCTCGGAGACCACGGGAGATGGAGAGACCCGGACCCTCCAGCATGCGACGCCCGCAGGATGCCCCTCGGAGACCACGGGAGACGGAGAGACCCGGACCCTCCAGCATACGACGCCCGCAGGATGCCCCTCGGAGACCACGGGAGACAGAGAGACCCGGACCCTCCAGCATGCGACGCCCGCAGGATGCCCCTCGCACACCACGGGAGACGGAGAGACCTGGAGCAACAGGGAGGCGACACCCCCGTCACGTGCGGGAGCGACCACCCAGCGACGAGGGGGGCAGCCACAGGCCCCCGTCACATCCGAGCCAGGACACCACTACCCAGGACACCACTACCCAGGACACCACTACCCAGGACACCACTACCCAGGACACCCCTACCCGGGACAGCACTACCCAGGAAGACAAAATACCGGACAGTGACTCAGAGTGGATGGGTGGAGACGAACCCCCACCCCAAAGTGCCATGGACTCAGAGTGGGACGAAGAGCACGACACAACGCCACTGCTGTCACCAACACCCTCCACCATCGCAGAAACACTCACCACGGTTGGGCACTTTAGTGATGCGGCGTCTGGTACACTCACTGGTGTGCACAACACAGCCGTCCCGGTACAGCAGGTGGAGGTAGGAGCAGCAGAGGGACCGGGCGGTCGGAGGCTGCCCAGCCCAAGCGAACATCTGCCGCCCAGATGGATCCCGGGTTCCTGCAGTTACCACACCCACACAGAGATCCGATGCAACCACCGACCCGGAGACGAGCGAAGAGGGTGACGGGCGGCTTGCGGCGGCTGCGGTCGCAGGTGGAGGAGTCCACCCGCGTCCAGGAGCTGGGAGTGGTGCCGGTCATGCGTGCCACCCAGGCCGACACCGCACGGGTGGCGTCCGTGGTGGAGGCAATGGATGCGACGGTGTCAGACATGGGGAACGGTTTGCGAGGCCTGGGGCCTTCCGTGCAGGCGGCGTCTGTTGCCCAGGAAATGGCTGCCCTCTCACAGGAGGCCATGAGCTAGTGCCAGCGCCAGATGGCAGAGGCGCTCAACGCCATAGCCCAGTCTCAGCAGGCCATGGCCCAGTCTCTGCAGGCCATGGCCCAGTCTCAGCAGGCCATAGCCCAGTCTCAGCAGGCCATGGCCCAGTCTCAGCAGGCCATGGCCCAGTCTCTGCAGGCCATCGCTGAGGGCATCGGCGTCAGTGGCCATGTGCGAGCCGGCGTCGCACTGTCACAGACAGGGTTTGCCAACCCCCTGGGCTCCATGGCTGCAAACCTGCAGACCCCTGTCGATACCAGCACGGGCCTCCAGGACTGGCAGCGCCAGATGTCGGGGGGGGGCGTCGGATGGCCAGTCCGTTCGCATCCCCCACCCATGTAGAGGCCTGGGGGCCATCGGGCACCCCGAGGGAGGAGGAGGTGGTGTGGTCCGTCCCGGCTCCCTCTGTAGGGGAGGTCCCGGTACACCGCGACACCTCGGACTCCCCCCCTTCCGTCCCAGGTGCATCGGGTGGGCAACGGGCAGGACAGGCTGGCAGCTCGCCATCCCAGTCGCCCGGGCCGCAGCCTGGCCCATCTAGGCCAGGACGCCCCAGGAAACGGCCGCCAAAGGGATCCAGTGTCAGAGGGCAGGAATCGCAGGAGTCCACCTCCAGTTTTCCTGTACCATCTGGGGAACCACGTAGACGTAGACAAAGGGCCCGTAAGGCCAAACAATTAGACACTGAGTAAGTTGGCACGGGTGCAGGGCACAGATGAGTTTTAGGGGCTAGGGCACGTGCATGAACTCCTTTGGTTATTAAAGTCAATGTTACACCTACCGAAGCTGCCTTTGTGCTCTGTCCAAAGTGTGCGGGCGTGTCATGTACGTTGAGCGCAAGTGTGTGTGTGAGGGGTGGTCTTACCTCAGCCCCAGGTGAGTCTGCCCCCTTCCCCCTGGGCCGCCATCAACATCCCCCGGGCAGAGGACGGGACCGTGCGCTGCAGTGTCACAGCCGCATGCAGGGATGGTCCGGGTGGATGGTGGTACTGTGGCCATGGGTCAGACATAGTCCAACGATGTAGAGCCAGGAGCTCATCGCAGGGCGAGTTGTCATCATCCTCCATGGCCTGCGATAGACACGCGTCCACCCGCAACTGTGTGAGCCCGGCCCGTTGTGCCGCAGGTGGATCGGCAATGGGGGGGGGGGGGGGTGTGCATGCGGGTGGGGTGGGTGGGGTTGGGGGGGGGGTGAGGGTGCTGGGTGGGTGGATGGGTGGGGGGTGTGGGTGGTCGGCTGTTGCCATGGTGTGCGGTCTGTGGCCATTCTACCCGATTCCCACGCCCATTTAGTCAGTGAAGCGGGCGTCTATCAGTCTGTCCTGTGCCCTCTGGGCCAGCCGGTAACGGTGGACAGCCACCCGCCTGTGTCTACCCCGTCTGCCCTGACCATTGCCCCCATCCCCCTCATCTGGGGAGGACTGGGCCTCTTCCTGCTGCTCCTCCATTCCGCCCTCCTCTGCCTGCGGCACATCGCCCCTCTGCTGGGCTATGTTGTGCAGGACGCAGCACACCACAATGATGCGGCCGACCCTATCTGACCAATACTGGAGGGCGCCCCCAGAGAGGTCCAGGCACCTGAAACGCATCTTCAGCACGCCAAAGCACCTCTCGATCACTCCCCTTGTCGCTACATGGGCATCATTGTAGCGGTTCTCCGCCTCATTGCGTGGCCTCCGTATAGGCGTCATCAGCCACGATCGCAATGGGTAGCCCCTGTCGCCCAGCAACCAGCCCCTCAGCCGGGGATGGCGTCCCTCGTACATGCCAGGGATGGATGACCGCGACAACACGAATGAGTCGTGTACACTGCCTGGGTGACGGGCGCAGACGTGCAGGATCATCATGCGGTGGTCGCAGACCACCTGTACGTTCATCGAATGGGTCCCCTTCCTATTAGTGAACACGGCCCTGTTATCTGCAGGTGGCCGCACGGCGACGTGCATCCCATCGATCGCGCCCTGGACCATGGGGAACCCGGCCACGGCAGAGAAGCCCACGGCCCGGCATCTTGGCTGGCCCGGTCCACGGGGAAGCGGATGTAGCGGTGCGCCATGGCATATAGGGCATCTGTCACTGCCCGGATGCACCGGTGCACCGATGTCTGCGATATGCCGGACAGGTCCCCACTCGGTGCCTGGAATGACCCCGTTGCATAAAAGTTCAGGGCCACCGTAACCTTGACGGACACGGGGCGAGGGTGTCCTCCGCCAGTGCCACGCGGTGACAGGTGTGCCAGCAGGTGGCATATGTGTGCCACGGTTTCCCGGCTCATCCGGAGTCTCCTCCTGCATTCCCGGTCCGTGAGGTCCTGGTATTACTGCCGGGGTCGGTACACACGGGGCGCCCTCGGGTGCCTCCGTTGCCGTGGGGCCGCGACGTCCTCCTCCCCCTCCTCGTCCTGTCGGTCAGGTGTCCCTCCAGCCTGGGCGGCTGCCGCCTGCCCCTCTGCGGCAGCCTGCGCGCCTCTCTGGCACGCTCCTCCTCCTCCTCCTCCTCATCCAGGGCAACATAGACATGAGCGGCTGCCACCACGGCGGCCAACATCGCTGGATGATCTGAAAACATGACGGCCTGGTGGGGGGGAGGGGAACGACCACATGTCATCATTGCCCATATCCCCTCCTCCCCCCAGCCAGGTGGCATGGACCGCATGGGTCCAACTGTTGGAGGCTGGCACCTGGCCAGGTGGACCAACTCACTTGCCCTCCCATCCCCCTCCTCGGAACGGACCCCCCCCCAACCTCCACCCCAGCACGGACCCCCCCCCAACCTCCACCCCGGCACGGACCCCCCCCCCAACCTCCACCCCAGCACGGACCCCCCCCCCCAACCTCCACCCCGGCACGGACCCCCCCCCCAACCTCCACCCCGGCACGGACCCACCCCCAACCTCCACCCCAGCACGGACCCCCCCCCAACCTCCACCCCGGCACGGACCCCCCCCAACCTCCACCCCAGCACGGACCCCCCCCCTACCTCCACCCCGGCATGGACCCCCCCCAACCCCCAACCTCCACCCCGGCACGGCACGGACCCACCCCCAACCTCCACCCCGGCATGGCACGGACCCCCCCCCAACCTCCACCCCGGCACGGACCCCCCCCCGCAACCTCCACCCCGGCACGGACCCCCCCTCCACCCCAGCACGGACCCCCCCCCCCAACCTCCACCCCGGCACGGCACGGACCCCCCCCAACCTCCACCCCAGCACGGACCCCCCCCAACCTCCACCCCGGCACGGCACGGACCCCCCCCCAACCTCCATCCCGGCACGGACCCCCCATCCACCTCCCCGGCACGGACCTCATCCCGGCACTCCCCCTGAGCCCAGCCTACTCTAACCACCCCCCCCCCCCCGCCGCACACACAGACGCACAACCCGAGACACACCTCTCCTCACACATTCAGACTGCGGCGACGCCATTTCCTGCCCAGAGCCAACCCCCCAGGCCGTCACTCACCTCCACGCTGGTCGGTGTGAGCCTGGAGCACTGGGTCACGCCGATGAAAAGGAGGTTTAATTTACGTCGACGTGAACGGTCATCACGTCGACGGGACTTCGGCCCATCCGGTAGGGAGAATATCGGCAGGCCGAAAATCGGCTGCCTTGCGCAGACCCGTGACATTCTCCGCGGCAGCGGCGACATTAACGCCCCGCCGACTTTTCTCCCTTCGGAGACTTCGGCAACCGGCGGGGCGGGATTCACGGCGGCCAACGGCCATTCTCCGACCCTCTGGGGGGTCGGAGAATGATGCCCATGGTTTAAATTGAGTTTCTGTCTGATAGTATAACTGAAATGTCTCACACTGGTGAAGATTTATGAAGATGGGTAATGTGCCAGCTGATTTGAGAAAAGTTATTCAAAATTGTCCTTTGTCATGTAACCTTGAAGCAAAATCAAATGAAGCATTTCCAGTAATGCCAGGAACTGAGAAAGGAATACCCTTGCAGAGATAGTTAATTCATGAATCTGAGTTGTAGCCAGTAGATATTTTAAGCCATGACCAGAAAATTGACAATGGCTGTGAAGTGCAGGACAATTAATTTAAAGCCATAAACTCAACAATTGCAGCTTGTGATAAATGTTCATACCTGAATCTGGATGAGAGCGAGGAGTATCATCCTTTTGATAGATAGGATAAAAGAATTACCTCGATATAAAGTCCCACAGAGAAATGAAGGAAGATCGCAGTAAACCTGACATAATTTGCTGAACAGGACGTGTGATGAGAGAGTTAGATGGCATTGATATGAAATCAACGGTAATGTGTAATGATGCTTACACTATGAGTTAAAATTTACTCCATTCAAAACTAGTCTCATATAGAATTACTGTATTAGAACGGAACGGAAATGACTCACATCAAGAGGCTGAACAGGTCATATGCATACTCAGAGAATAACATTAGTTTCATTCCCTGCTAAAACACCACCTCTCATTTTAATGGAGTATTATAACAGCAATGGGCCTGAAGCTATGTTTAAATTAAAATCTGTGATAGAGGCACACATCTTTGGCAGACTGCCAAGTAAAGGATGGAAATATTTTTCAAGTGGCTAAAAGAAATAAAGAAGAAAATAAAAATTCTTCATTTATGTAACGCCCTTCACATCCTCTTGATGTCCGAAAGCACTTCAGAGGCAATTAATTACTCGCAAAGTGTAACCACTGTTGTCACATAGACAACCCCAGAAGCCAATGTGCACACAGCAAGGTCCCACAAATGTCAATGAGATTAATAACCAATTGGTGATGTAGGTTGAGAGAAAAATGTTGGTCAGTGCATCAGGTTAATGTTCTGCTTTTCTCCAAATAAAAGTCACAGAATCTTCTGCATTACCCGAGCAGGGAGGTTATATCTTGATTGATTGATTGATTTGATTTATTGTCACATGTACTGAAGTACAGTGAAAAGTATTTTAATTTTAATAAATATTTTAATAAGTGGTTTAATTAGTAGCGAACAGCAGAAGAAAGGGATTTGAGAAAAGTTGGACGACTTATGGATATGAATAACAGATGACAAGAGCTATGACTTTCATGGACGCCTTATTAGTGTTTCATTATTGCACCATCTTGATGGGTCGTCATACAGAAAATGTTTATGTTTCTCGGTGGAACTGAGACTGAGGGAGCCTCTAGCTCTTGTGGTGATATGCATCACTGTAAATACACAAGGGGTTAATGTAAATACACTACGACTAAGTAAACACTAGAGGGAGCATCAGAGACATCATGACATGCAGATATACAGCTAATTAACACATAGAATAGGACACGACCGATGGGCAGTCAAGCCACCCAGACTTGACACTACCACAAGGGGGCAATCCATATATAAGGACAGGGCACACATGCTCTTTCTCTTTCCACAGGTGACACTCAGAGAAGGACAGGGGCAGATCAGAAGCATCACACCCACCGCATGGCTTAGAGCAGACTGGTTAGTTAGACTATAGCAAGATTAGCAGGAGAGTCGAACTCAAGTTGTAGAATTGTTAACTGTTCAATAAATGCGTTAAACCTATCTCCAAGTCTGAATCTTCCTTTGTCAGAACATACATCAAGGAAGCAGCTTATGCTACATGAAGAAGCATAACACAACATGATACCAGTGAGTGCCTGTTGAATCTATATAGTTCAACTCAACATATGAAATGAAATGAAATGAAAATCGCTTATTGTCACAAGTAGGCTTCAAATGAAGTTACTGTGAAAAGCCCCTAGACGCCACATTCCGGCGCCTGTTCAGGGAGGAGGCTGGTACGGGAATTGAACCGTGCTGCTGGCCTGCCTTGGTCTGCTTTCAAAGCCAGCGATTTAGCCCTGTGCTAAACCAGCCCGTGACTACCAGCAACAGCACCCAGGCAAGATGTTCGAGATTCCGGTTCCTCAGGAGCTCAGGTAGCACAGCAATCTCAGTGCCAACTGATGTGCATTCAAACAGAGATTTGAGATCTACATGGTAGCATCTGACCTAGATGGCGTGGCCGATGCTGAGAAGATAAAGTTTCTACTCACCATTGCGGGTGAAAGTGCAACAGAAATCTTCAACTCCTTCAGGTACAAGGGCAGGACAAGAGAGACTTCCAGATAGTCCTGGACAAGTTTGAAAACTACTGCGAGGTGCACACAACAGAAGAAATTGGTAAAACTGGCGCCGATACTCACCACAAGGCCAAGGTAGGCTTGCAGCAGAGGAAAACGGCAGTTTTGAGTGGCAGCCATCTTGAGAAAGGAGCCGCACATGCGCAGTTCCCCAGAAGACGCGAACCGACAAAACAGTGTTTTGCGCATGCGCGAGAAGCCGCTCACGCGCAGTTGCACAAAGAGCGCACAGTAAAGGAACAGCGATCTGCGCATGCGCAATCCATTCCTACGCTCTACGTCACAAGCGTCATGGCGTCAGAGGCCCAGGACCACGCCCACATAAAGGGGAAATGTCCAAAAAAGTGAAAAACAGTTTTAAAGCCGCAAAACACAATTCTTTCACCTGGAACGACAGCACACTGCCTGAACTTCGACCAGTAGCTGAAAGTAACCTCCGCAGAACCCTGCAACAAGCAGTTAGCACCGCCCTAAGAGATGATTTAGTCCTTGAAGACTACGACTCAGACGTTGATTTCTTCCTTGGACATAGCAAGCACAATGACAGCTCAGACACAAAAAGTGATGATATGGTCCTTGAAGACTACGACTCGGAAGATGATTTCATCATTGGACGTGGCAACCTCAGTACCAAATCCGAACCGCAACGAGATGATGTGTACATTACAGAATCCGACACAGACATGGATGAGTTCTTTGAATTAGAGGATCCTCAGCCCAGTATAGACAACATCCCGACCCATGAGTACTCTGCTGCGGCCTAACGCCAAGAGACAGAGAGCGGTACAAGCCCACAGAACGCGGCCTGGTGCCAAGAGACAGCGAGAGGTACAAGCCCACAGAGAGCGGCCCGATTCCACACAGAGAGTGGTCCACGCACACAAAGAGTCCCTGACTCCACACAGAGAGTGGTCCACGCACACAAAGAGTCCCCGACTCCACACGAAAGGTGGTCCACGCACACAAAGAGTCCCCGACTCCACACGAAAGGTGGTCCACGCACCACGAAGAGTCCCCGACTCCACACGAAAGGTGGTCCACGCACCACGAAGAGTCCCCGACTCCACACGAATGGTGGTCCACGCACCACGAAGAGTCCCCGACTCCACACGAAAGGTGGTCCACGCAACACAAAGAGTCCCCGACTCCACACGAAAGGTGGTCCACGCACCACGAAGAGTCCCCGACTCTGCACAGAAAGTGATGACAGACTCCACAGCGAGACCACTGCACGTCTCCACACAGAGACCACAGAAAGACTCCACAGCGAGACCACTGCACGACTCCGTTGAGAGCGCACAGATCGACTCCACAGCGATACCACTGCATGACTCCACACAGGGAACGATGCCAGACTCCACAGTGAGAGCGATACAAGCCTCTACAGCAAGCCCGTTGTCAGACTCCACGATGGAAGCAACGCAAGACTCCAGAGCGCAGTCCTTGCATGAACAAGACCATGAAGATTTAGCAACCTTATCTGAGCAACCAGCAGCAGACGATGCAAGTCTGCCACGCTCAAGTGCACAGCAAGACCACCACAACAGTCTACCCAGCTCATCTAACTGACAAGAAGATACTGAAGGTCTACCCACTGTATGTGCGACAAGTGACAAAAGCTTCACAATTCCCATATAGGATATGCAACATCTCAGTGAGACTTACAGACCTCAGCTAGTGTGTACAGAGGCACTCGACAATCAAAGTGAGGTTACTAGTGACTCCAGTGACACCACGTTAATTCAAACCTCATCCACTCGAGCCTTTCTACAAGAAAATGCATTCCTGAACATTTTGACTCCAGATGGGGAGCGCTGAGGAATCAGAGACGGCACGCTCAATGAAACAGCAGATGCCACAAAGGACACTGACACAAGTAACTTTGTGAAGGGCTCGAATTCTCCACTCGGTGTGGTCATTGAGCGTGACAAACACAACAACAAAACCTACAAAATCAACAACAAAGACAACAACAAGAAGCGTCCCAAAGGCACCAATGTCAACAACAAGCACAACAAGAACAACAACACTGGAACAACGCCTGGTACGACCTGGTACAACTCTGCAAACACAGGACAATGTAACAGCACAGCTCCTAACACTGGCAAGAGTACAGCCATACCATGGCATGACAGCAAATCTCACCAATTCATGTTTGCTCCACTACAAACAAGCAAACCAGCTTTCACGGCAGATGAGTTTGCTCCACTATGAACAAGCAAACCAGCTTTCAAGGCAGATGACATACTGCATCAATATTGCGATCACAAGAAACAGTCCAGGTAAGACAACACAGATGACATAGTGCATCGCTACCACAAGCATAGAAAAAAAGAGTCCAAATCAGACAATGAAGTGATTCGACCATTTGCACACCTCCTGATGATTTCGTGGTTCCTTAAGCACAGGGACACTGACGGCTTTCACAAGGAAATGACAACATCAACATCAACACTTCAATAACAAAACAAGAAAGCCACTCGACCGTATACATTCATGAACTTCGGACTCATACATATTATTTGGTATTGTGTAATCATCACTGTCATCATAACTTGTATATGTCATCACTTATCTACCTATTTTGTTCAAATTTCTTTAACCATGTATAGAAAATATGTAACACGAAAATAGGGAGGATGTGGTGATATGCATCACTGTAAATACACAAGGGGTTAATGTAAATACACTACAACTAAGTAAACACTAGAGGGAGCACCAGAGACATCATGACATGCAGACATACAGCTAAAGAACACATATAATAGGACACGACCAATGGGCAGTCAAGACACCCTTAGGTGACACTACCACAAGAGGGCAACCCATATATAAAAGGACGGCACACATGCTCTTTCTCTTTCCACAGGTGACACTCAGAGAGAAGGACAGGGGCAGATCAGAAGCATCACACCCACCGCATGGCTTAGAGCAGACTGGTTAGTTAGACTGAGTTACTATAGTAAGATTAGCAGGAGAGTCGAACACAAGTAGGAGAATTGTTAACTGTTCAATAAATGTGTTAAACTTATCTCCAAGTCTGAACCTTCCTTTGTCAGAGCATACATCAAGGAAGCAGCTTATGCTACATGAAGAAGCATAACACAACAGCTCTCAACCCCTGCTATCCCTGAATATCCAGTCAAACATGAGGTTTAGTGGTTGTCCAGCAGGAATGAGGCCAACCATTGGTGCAAAGGAAGCTTGCTTCCCGACTATAAACTCTTCCCTTCCTCCCTTCCAACCCTGCAGTTATTATTAGGGTCGGTTTCTTGTGCCTGTTGTAGAGAAGCCACAATCTCAGCATTTGCGACTTTATAAAAACTAACATAGCGTTGAATTTCTGTTTCAGCTACATTCACAGAGGAATATGAATCACACCTGGACATGGGTACAAAACTTGCAGATCCTGGGAAACTGCTGTGCAAAGTGAGGGTGGGGGGGCCCTGAGCCCTATCAGTCGGGGGGGCCCTGAGCCCTATCAGTCCTGTAGGCCAGGATGTCATGTGGCAGAGAGGTAATGCCGCTGTCACAGATAGACTTTAAAGGCCCCCTCCTCTCAGAGCAATCTTCATTATTAATTGAAGGTGCAAAAAAGATGTTTCAAAATGTCATAAAAAGAATACAGGTGCTACCACCTTCCCCAGCAAAACCTGCTGGTACATTCAACCATGGTCCCATTGGCGGGCTTTTCTCCTGCTGTTGTGCTGCCCCGTTCTAGCTGGTGTAATATACACCCTAGTTTCTTTTACATCCGTAGCAATAAGACCCAACTTATGCTAAATGACTTACTACAGGCAAATTTGGTCAAGTTGAAATGACAATATTCAGGGACCTTTTGACATGACCCATTTAAGAAAAGATTTTCAAAGTGCAAAACAGGATACTCCCAACTGCACAAGTCAGCATGTTAACTACAAGACTCTACCAAGGCTCATTTGGAACTATAAAGAATGCAACACCTTAACCACAAGACCTCGTCAAAGCTTCTGCTGACCCAGCCAGGACCTGACACCTGAAACGACAAGGTCTGAATAGTTGAAAAACAATGGGCGAAATTCTCTGAAAATGGGGCTATGCCCCCATGTCCACGAGAAAACTGGTGCGAATCACTCTGGACTTTTTTCTAGAAAATCCAGAGTGGTTCTCCGTTTTGAAGGGGGCTTGCAGGGCCCCAGAGTAGTACATGCAGCTCCGGCTGCCAATAGGGGACCCTGCAGTTCCGGCCTCAGGTCCGCAACATGGTGGACCCACACAGCAAGCCTGCCCCAACAATATAGGCCACCCCAGATCACACTCGCCCGCCAATTGGTGGCCTCCGGTAACTAGCCTGGCCATCCTGGAGGCCCCCCCTGGTGACGGAGCCCCTGCCCTCCACCAGGGCGGCCGCGGACTGGGTCACTCCAAGCTCCCGTTGGGTGGAACCATGAGTAAACCACGTCGGCGGGAACTCGGCCAGCTGCCGGAAGAGAATCGCCGGGGGGCCTCTTTCAATAGCCCCCGACAGGCGCCGCGTCGACTGTGCACGGGTAACTGGCGGCAATTCTCCAGTCCGTGGAGAATCGCAGGAAGGCATTGGACCCGATCGCAGGTCTGACGCCCCATTCCCCCCCCCCCACCCGCACCAAGCGCGATTTCAGCGCGGAGATTCGGAGAATCACGCCTATGTCTGCAGGATTAACCACGTGGTTAGAAGAATGGGGTAATTCAACCCACTGTGCACTTGGAGTGGACCTGTCCCTTTCCATTGAACACGCACACAGAAGGGATAGATTTGCAGTTCTTGACTCATTCCAGGAGGGGTGATCCATGGAACAACCTCACACATGAAGCGCCTTGACTAACCTCAGCGAATAGAACAGAAGAGACCTCTGAGGAAGGACTTGGCCAGTTCTGACAGGGTAATATTTACTTCTGTCTAAAGCTTGCGAGCTCTGAGACAATTGTGATTATTTGTAAAGCGCAAGATTTCCATGCATAGTGTATTTTATTGAAGTTTGGTTATAAAATTGTGTTGAATCATAAGTTCTGTGTAGAGTGTTTGTTTGATACTTAACACTTTGACTTCTTGTAAGAAACAGAGACCAGGGTGTCATGTTCTGTAGACTGGTCGATCTGAATGATGCACTACAGAACATCTAGTTTAAATAATTTATTATAAAACAACTGTATGGTAAAGATAACTGGAATAAATTAATAACAAACTACTAACTATTATAGAACTACTGCAAATTATGTCTATCCACCAACACAACTTACACCCAACTCCCCCAGGCTCAGAACCGCATGTTAGACTTACACTGTCACACTGCCACCTGCTGATCGGAGGTCATGTACAATATTATATACAAAATTGTTTCATGCATATCATCACATCCCTTTTACTTTGGAAATGTAATTATTTACATTTGTGACTTTGCTTTTACTAACCAGTATGATATGCATAATAAATGTAAAACATTTAACTGTATACAGTTCATCACAAATTCAGTCTCTCAGGTTTACGTCATAGCCTTGTTAATCTTCTGAGTGACTGCTGAACTTGTGAAGTTACTTCATCTTCCTTTGTAGTTGTGGATGCTGCTTGTTGCTCTTCTTGTATCATTGTGTCTTTATATTGTTGTTGTTGTTGCTCCGCATGCTGCACTGTCTTCAGCTGTCTTCGGACCACTACCTATTTCTTCTGGTGGTTGCATTACAAAACGTTGCTGAACTTTCAGCAGAGCTATTCTGTTCCTTCTTAAGACAACACCTTCATCCGTGATGCTGAGATACGAGTTTGGATCTGCTTGTCGCAGTACCTTTGCATACTTAGACCATCCATTTCCTCTGGAATCTTCCAGTCTGACCGTGTCCTCTGGCTGCAATGGCTGGAGTTTTTTGTGGATCTATCGTAAACTCCCTTTTGCCTCCTTTTTGAGAGATCTAATGTATGGTTCACTGATTCTTAAGGAATACAGGACAAGGTCGTTCTCAGTTGCCTGTTCAATGAGCTGGCGAAAGCCCATTGATTAGCGGTGCAGAACAATAACTTAAGAGCGCGAGATGGGTGTCATCTCGGCTATCTAGAGATATCTACTATCTATTCAGGAGCTGTTTAACGATACGAATGCCCTTCTCAGCCTTACCGTTCGACTGAGGGGACAGAGGACTCGTGAGGATGTGTTTTAAGTCATACTGCCGTCCAAATTCTGTCCACTCATAAATGTCAAAACACGGACCATTGTCACTCATGACTATGTTCGGTAAACCGTGACGTGCAAAAATCTCCTAAACATTCTTAATCACACATCTGTCCGTGAAATTCGCTAGCTGTGCTATCTCTGGATAGTTAGCAAAGTAGACTGTGACCAGAAGGTATTCCTTTCCATTCAAATGAAAGAGATCCATGCCAACCTTCTGTCATGTGAGAGTACCTTTAAGAAATGGGTGTTTATAAATGGGTGTGTATATAAACATCTGTAGTGAGAGTACCTTTAAGAAATGGGTGTTTACTATTGCACTGATGTCAGAGAGTGGGTGGAGCTGGGCTGTCTGTCAGCTTTTTACTTTTGTTTTAGGCTGTTTGCTGCAGGGTGTGTTTTAGTTTTGTTTTCAGTGTTAGAGCTGAAGCCAGACAGAGCAGGTGTACTGTTGATCTCTCTGCCATGAAAATACTATCTCTTGATCATTCGGTGAATTCAGAATTATAAATGTTCTCAGTAGTGAATGTAAACCTAATGTGCTTCTGTTAAAAGGTGTTTCTTTTGTCTTCTGGATATTGTTTGGGAAGTTATTAAGGATTTTTTAGTGTTGTATTCTTTGGGAGCTGTATTTGAATTGATGGTTGCTAAAATGTTCACTGTATGTTTTAAAAAGGTTAACTTGAGTTCATAGAATAAATATTGTTTTGCTTTAAAAAATACTTTTCCATTTCTGCTGTACCACAGCTGTAGAGTGGGCCGTGTGCTTCCCATACCACAATCTATTGTGAACTCCATGATACACTTTGGGGTTCTCTAAATCTTGGGCCATAACACTTCTGCCATGGAGTTGTGACTATCTCACCCATCTGCATCGGCTCTGCTTTGTTTGTGTTGAAACTTGTAACAGGATTCGTAGTTACCCACCATCATTTCAATGTTGTGTTTATACCTGGCCAATAACCTGCCTCCCTGGATCTATGCTTGCACTTTTCTATCCCCAAGTGCCCTTCATGGAGTTTCATTAGGGTCATTGACCTTAATGACTGTGGAAGCACAATTTGTTGGTTCCAATTAAGATTGTTATTATAAAATCCATTCACATCACTTAACTCTACTCATACATTGTAAAAACTTGAGCAGGAGCCTTTAGGCCATCCTTCGTGGAGATATTTTCTCACCTTCTGCAAGACCTTGGGCGGGATGCTCCGTCCCGCCGCGCCACATTTCTGCTTCACCCCGCCGGCAGGATGCTCCGCTACACCGGCCGATCAATGGGATTTCCCATTGTGGGGCAGCCCCGTCAGGAAACCCCCGGGCTGGCGGCAAAATGGAGCATCCCACCGGCGGAGAATCCCACTCCAGGCCTTTGGTGGTTTCTTCTTTAATGAGTTTTGACTTGTTGTCAGATACTGGCAGAGAGAGACTCAGTGACCAGGTTTACATGGACCTGCCTGTCCTCATCCAACTAATGTGTTTCTTCTATGCCTCTGGCTCTATCAGCAATGAAATGCTTGCCCCGTGTATAAACCAGCTTGATGTCATATCATTGCAACTTCATCATCGTTTGCTGAATCCTTGGGGATGCCTTGTTAAGATTTTTCTTAATTATAGCGACCAGTGGTCTGTGGTCCATTTCCACTTGAAACGTTGGAAGACCATATGCATAATCATGGAACGTCGTGAGCCCATTAATCAGCCCGAGGCATTCCTTTTCAATTTGCGCATACCTGCGTTCTGTCTCAGACATCGATCTGGATGAATATGCTACTGGAAGCCAGTTTCCATTGAGATCCCGTTGAAGTAGTACCGCTCCCAAACCATCCTTTGATGCATTCGTCGAGATTTTAGTATTTTGGGTCGAAAAATGTCAGGATCGGCGCTGTGGTTAACAAAACTTGCAATGCCTGCCATTCTATTCATGACTGGTGGACCATTGGAATGTTGCGTCTTTCTTTATAGTTTCCCTAAGGTGTGCAGTTTTAGCTGCCAGATTGGGAATGAATTTGCCCACAAAATTTATCATCCCTAACATTCTTATTATGCCTTTTTTATCTGATGGTCGTGGCATCTGCAAAATTGCCTTTATTTTATCTTGATCAGGCTGAACGCCTTGCACAGAGAGCTTGGGCGAGATTCTCTGACCCCCCAGCGGGTCGGAGAATGGCCGTTGGCCGCCGTGAATTCCGCCCCCGCCGCCCGCCGAAGTCTCCGAAGGGAGAAAAGTCGGCGGGGCGTCAATGGCTCCGCAGACCTCGGAGAATGGCACGGGTGGGCGCAAGGCAGCCGATTTTGGGGCTGCCGATATTCTCTCGTCCGAATGGGCCGAAGTCCCGTCAGCGTGATGACGGGTCACGTCGACGTAAATCAAACCTCCTTTTAATCGGTGTCAACCTGTGCTCAAGGTTTACGCCGAACAGCGTGGGGGTGGGTGGCAGCCTGGGGGGTTGGCCGCTGGAGTGGCCGCAGTCTGAATGTGTGGGGGAGAGGTGTGTCTAGGGTTTAGTGTGTGTGTGTGCGCCGGGGGGGGGGGGGTGTGGTTAGAGTGGGCTGGGCTCCAGGGGAGTGCCGGGAGGGGGGTTGAGTGCCGGGGACGGGAGGATGAGTGCCGGGGAGGGGGGATGGGGGGGTCCGTGCCGGGGAGGAGGATGGGGGGGTCTGTGCCGGGGAGGAGGATGGGGGGGACCGTGCCGGGGAGGAGGATGGGGGGGTCCGTGCCGGGGAGGGGGAAGGGGGGGTCCGTGCCGGGGAGGATGGGGGGGTCTGTGCCGGGGAGGAGGATGGGGGGGACCGTGCCGGGGAGGAGGATGGGGGGGTCCGTGCCGGGGAGGAGGATGAGGTCCGTGCCGGGGCGGGGGGATGGGGGGGTCCGTGCCGGGGAGGAGGATGGGGGGGTCCGTGCCGGGGAGGGGGATGGGGTCCGTGCCGGGGAGGAGGATGGGGTCCGTGCCGGGGAGGGGGGATGGGGGGTCCGTGCCGGGAAGGAGCATGGGGTCCGTGCCGGGGAGGGGGGATCCGTGCCAGGGAGGAGGATGGGGGGGGTCCGTGCCGGGGAGGAGGATGGGGTCCGTGCCGGGGAGGGAGGATGGGGGGGTCTGTGCCGGGGAGGAGGATGGGGGGGTCCGTGCCGGGGAGGGGGATGGGGTCCGTGCCGGGGAGGGGGGATGGGGGGGTCCATGCCGGGGAGGGTGGATGGGGGGGGTCCGTGCCGGGGAGGGGGGGGTGCGAGGGCAAGTGAGTTGGTTCACCTGGCCAGGTGCCAGCCTCCAACAGTTGGACCCATGCGGTCCATGCCACCTGGCTGGGGGAGGAGGGGGTATGGGCAATGATGACATGTCGTTGTTCACCCCCCCCCCCCCCCCCCCCACCAGGCCGTCATGTTTTCCGATCAGCCAGCGATGTTGGCCACCGTGGCGGCAGCCACTAATGTTTATGTTTCCCTGGATGAGGAGGAGGAGGAGGAGGAGCGTGCCAGAGATGCGGCGCAGGCTGCCGCAGAGGGGAAGGCGGCAGACGCCCAGGCTGGAGGGACACCTGACCGACAGGATGAGGAGGGGGAGGAGGATGTCGCAGCCCCACGGCAACGGAGGCACCCGAGGGCGCCCCGTGTGTTCCGGCCCCGGCAGTCATACCAGGACCTCACGGACCGGGAATGCAGGAGGAGACTCCGGATGAGGCGGGAAACCGTGGCATACATCTGCCACCTGCTGGCACACCTGTCACCGCGTGGCACTGGCGGGGGACACCCTCTCCCCGTGTCCGTCAATGTTACACCCGCTTCCCTGTGTACCGGGCCAGCCAAGGTGCCCGGGCCGTGGGCTTCTCTGCCGTTGCCGGGTTCCCCATGGTCCAGGGCGCGATTGATGGGATGCATGTCGCTGTGCGGCCACCTGCAGATAACATGGCCGTGTTCACCAATAGGAAGGGGACCTATTCGATGAACGTACAGGTGGTCTGCGACCATCGCATGATGATCCTGCACTTCTGCGCCCGTTACCCGGGCAGTGTACACGACTCATACGTGTTGTCGCAGTCATCCATCACCGGCATGTACGAGGGACGCCTTCCCCGGCTGAGGGGCTGGTTGCTGGGCGACAGGGGCTACCCATTGCGATTGTGGCTGATGACGCCTGTACGGAGGCCACGCAATGAGGCGGCGAACCGCGACAATGATGCCCATGTAGCGACAAGGGGAGTGATAGAGAGGTGCTTTGGCGTGCTGAAGATGCGTTTCAGGTGCCTGGACCTCTCTGGGGGCGCCCTCCAGTATCAGTCAGATAGGGTCGGCCGCATCATTGTGGTGTGCTGCATCCTGCATAACATAGCCCAGCAGAGGGGCGATGTGCCGCAGGCAGAGGAGGGCGGAGTGGAGGAGCCGCAGGAAGAGGCCCAGTCCTCCCCATATGAGGGGGATGGGGGCAATCGTCAGGGCAGACGGGCTAGACACAGTCGGGTGGCTGTCCACCGTTACCGGCTGGGCCAGCGGGCACGGGACAGGCTGATAGACGCCTGCTTCACTAACTAGATGGGCGTGGGAATCGGGTAGTATGGCCACAGACCGCACACCATGGCAACAGCCGACCACCCACACCCCCCACCCATCCACCCACCCAGCACCCTCACCCCCTCCCCAACCCCACCCACCCCACCCGCATGCACACCACCCCCCCCATTTCCGATCCACCTGCGGCACAACGGCCGGGCTCACACAGTTGCGGGTGGACGCGTGTCTATCGCAGGCCATGGAGGATGATGACAACCCGCCCTGCGATGAGCTCCTGGCTCCACATCGTTGGACTATGTCTGACCCATGGCCACAGGACCACCATCAAGCGGACCATCCCTGCATGCGGCTGTGACACTGCAGCGCACGGTCCCGTCCTCTGCCCGGGGGGATGTTGATGGCGGCCCAGGTTGAAGGGGGCAGACTCACCTGGGGCTGAGGTAAGACCACCCCTCACACACACACACTTGCGCTCAACGTACATGACACCCCCGCACGCTTTGGACAGAGCACAAAGCCAGCTTCTGTAGGTGTAACATTGACTTTAATAACCAAAGGAGTTCATGCACGTGCCTTAGCCCCTAAAACTCATCTGTGCCCTGCACCTGTGCCAACTTACTCAGTGTCTAATTGTTTGGCCTTACGGGCCCTTTGACTACGTCTACGTGGTTCCCCAGACGGCACAGCAGAACTGGAGGTGGACTCCTGTGATTCCTGCCCTCTGACACGGGATCCCTTTGACAGCCGTTTCCTGGAGTGTCCTGGCCTAGATGGGTCAGGCTGCGGCCTGGGCGACTGGGATGGCGAGCTGCCAGCCTGTCCTGCCCGTTGCCCACCCGATGCACCTGGGACGGAAGGGGGGGGAGTCCGAGGTGTCGCGGTGTTCCGGCACCTCCCCTAAAGGGGGACCCGGGACGGACCACAGCACCTCCTCCTCCCTCGGGGTGCCCGATGGCCCCCAGGCCTCTCCATGGGTGGGGGATGCGAACGGACTGGCCATCCGACGCCCCCCCGACATCTGGCGCTGCCAGTCCTGGAGGCCCGTGCTGGTATCGACAGGGGTCTGCAGGTTTGCAGCCATGGAGCTCAGGGGATTGGCAAACCCTGTCTGTGACAGTGCGACGCCGGCTCGCACATGGCCAATGGCGCCGATGCCCTCAGCAATGGCCTGCAGAGACTGGGCCATGGCCTGCAGAGACTGGGCCATGGCCTGCTGAGACTGGGCCATGGCCTGCGGAGACTGGGCCATGGCCTGCTGAGACTGGGCTATGGCGTTGAGCGCCTCTGCCATCTGGCGCTCGCACTGGCTCATGGCCTCCTGTGAGAGGGCAGCCATATCCTGGGCCACAGACACCGCCTGCACGTAAAGCCCCAGGCCTCGCAAACCGTTCCCCATGTCTGACACCGTCGCACCCATTGCCTCCACCGCGGATGCCACCCGTGCGGTGTTGGCCTGGGTGGCACGCATGACCGGCACCACTCCCAGCTCCTGGACGCGGGTGGACTCCTCCACCTGCGACTGCAGCCGCCGCAAGCCGGCCGTCACCCTCTTCGCTCGTCTCCGGTTCGGTGGTTGCATCGGATCTATGTGTGGGTGTGGTAACTCCAGGAACCCGAGATCCATCTGGGCGGCAGATGTTCGCTTGGGCTGGGCTGCCCTCCGACCGCCCGGCCCCTCTGCTGCTCCTACCTCCACCTGCTGTACCGGGACGGCTGTGTTGTGCCCACCAGTGAGTGTACCAGACGCCTCATCACTAAAGTGCCCAACCGAGGTGAGCGTTTCTGCGATGGTGGAGGGTGTTGGTGACAGCAGTGGCGTTGTGTCGTGCTCTTCGTCCCACTCTGAGTCCATGGCACTTTGGGGTGGGGGTTCGTCTCCACCCATCCACTCTGTGTCACTGTCCGGCATTTCGTTTTCCTGGGTAGTGCTGTCCCGGGTAGAGGTGTCCTGGGTAGTGGTGTCCTGGGTAGTGGTGTCCTGGGTAGTGGTGTCCTGGGTAGTGGTGTCCTGGCTCGGCTGTGACGGGGGCCTGTGGCTGCCCATCTCGTCGCTGGGTGGCACACGCCTGCGACGTGGCTCCCGCATGTGACGGGGGCGTCGTCTCCCTGTTGCTCCAGGTCTCTCCATCTCCAGTGGTCTCCAAGGGACATCCTGCGGGCGTCGCATGCCGGATGGGCCGGGTCTCTCCGTCTCCCGTGGAGTGCGAGGGGCATCCTGCGGGCGTCGCATGCCGGAGGGTCCGGGTCTCCCATCTCCCGTGGCCTCCGAGGGGCATCCTGCGGGCGGTCTGCATCTGCGGGGATGGGTGCCTGGACGTTTGGTCCTGCGATACACAATGAAGCATGCATGGTTAGACACTCAGGCAGTGATCAGGTGATATGGGGGAGGGGGATATAGGGGAGGGGGGATATGGGGACGGGCTGTCGGTGGCTCACTTGCTAGTACGGCCCCGACCTCTGCATCAGCAACCTCCCGGTCCTCAGGTCCGCCAGCCAGTTCCAGGGCCCTTTCCCCGTGTTCGGTCAGTGGCCTCTCAGCAGCTGGGCCTCCTCCAGTCCTCACATGCTCCCTGGTGTTGTGTGCGCGTTTCTCCTGTGGGGGGGTGGGGGGTGGGGGGGGGGGGTGGCAGGGGTAAAAGGCAACAGTGTTAGGCAGGTATATGAATGCACGCCATCGGTTGCACGTGTATTGCAGAGGTTAAGGTTAGGGCTGGATTCACTTGGGGAAATGGGGGAAGGCGGATATGGGGGAGGGGGGATATGGGGGATAAGGGGGAGGGGGGATATGGGGAGGGGGGATATGGGGGATATGGAGAGGGCGGATATGGGGGATATGGGGAGGGGGATATGGGGGCAGTGTGATATGGGGGAGGGGGGATATGGGGGAGGGGGGATATGGGGGAGGGGGGATATGGGGAGGGGCGATATGGGGGAGGGGGGATATGGGGGAGGGGGGATATGGGGAGGGGCGATATGGGGGAGGGGGGATATGGGGGAGGGGGGATATGGAGGATATGGGGGAGGGGGGATATGGAGGATATGGGGAGGGGGGATATGGAGGATATGGGGGAGGGGGGATATGGGGAGGGGGGATATGTAGAGGGGGGATATGGGGGAGGGGGGATATGGGGGATATGTAGCGTGGGGCAACTCTGCGGCCGTGCCCGGGATACAGGGCCTCCCTCCTCTGCTCCACTGCGTCCAGGAGCGCCTCCACATCCCGTGACTGGAACCTCGGGGCTGAGCGGCGGGCGGCCACCCGGTCGGGTGTTCCGGTCGGGTGTTCTGGTCGGGTGGGGGGGAGCAGCGTGTCCTGATGAGCCGTCACGCCGTGCGGCGTGTATGATGCCGCACGGCGTGAAGCACGTGAGCAAGCGCGGATCCCTTCACGTCGCTGCTAGCCCATTCCGGGCCGGAGACATTGCGACGTTTGGGGCGGCGTGATGAAAGTCGGATTTGCGCCGTTTTTGGCGCCGATCGGAGGACTTTGCGCCGATAACGGAGAATTCCGCCCCTTGTGTCCCAGGAAGGTGATGCTGTCCACACTTATTTGACATTTCGCCCATTTCAACTTCAAGCCATTCTTCTTGATGCTCTTCAGGACCCTGAGAAGCCTGTTGTCATATTCTTCCTGTGTTGATCCCCAAATGATTATGTCATCCACATTAACGCAGCCTCCTGGAATCCTTTCAACTATGTGCTCCATGACATGATGAAAAATCTCTAAAGCAGAAATGATCCCAAATGGCATCCCTAAGAAGCAGTATCTTCCAGAGGGTGTGTTGAACATACATAGCTTTGTGTTTTCTCGATCTAATTTAAGTTGCCAGAAGCCATGTGATGCGTCTAATTTACTGAAATAAGTTGCTCCTGCCATCTTGCATGTTATTTCCTCCCTTTTTAGTCCAGGATAATGTTCTCTCTTAATGTTGAGGTTCAGATCTTTAGGGTCCATGCAGATTCGTAGGTATCCATTATGCTTCTTGACTCAAACCATAGAGTTTACCTAGTCTGTAGGTTCTTCTATGCACTTAATTACACCCAAAGCTGTTATTCTCTCTAGCTCAGCCTTCAATTTAACTCTCAATGGAGCTGGCCTCGGTGAGCAAATCAGCGGCTTCGCGTTTTCCTTTAATTGGATTTTGTACGTGGAAGGCAAAGTGCCAAAGCCTTGGAAAATCTCAGGAAAATCATTTAGTATGGAGTTTCCTGAAGCATGCAGGCTTGTTGTAGAGCTGTCTGCACTGTAAACCCGTTTAACTAGCTGCAGTTCCTCACACGCTTCCACTCCTATCAAAGATTCGCGTTCTGCCGCCACAACGGAAAATTTCAACGTGTAAATTCTGTTTCTTACATTGACATCGAGTTTGCATGCTCCTAACATTGTGATTTCATGTTCATTGCAATCTCTTAAAATATTATTTTATTTACTACTTGCGGTTTAATTTGCTTTTTGACATCGGACAAATTGATGAGGTTGGCCCTTGCATCTGTGTTGAGTTTGAATGTTACTACTAAGTAATTTATCATTAATGGCACTGTCCATTTATCTTTTTGATTATTTGCTTTTAATTCACTATTGCTGCAAATTGTTAAGAACGAATTGACGTTTGGCATGTCTTGAGTTTCCTTGTCTACATTGGAAATCATGTCGACGCCGTGGGTCCGGGCATGCGAGCGGCGTTAGGACGGGCACCGTGGGTCCGGGCATGCGAGCGGCGTCAGAACGGGCTCCGAGGGTCCGTGCATGCGAGCGGCGTCAGAACGGGCGCCGAGGGTCCGCGCATGCGAGCGGCGTCAGAACGGGCACCGCGGGTCCGCGCATGCGAGCGGCGTCAGAACGGGCGCCGAGGGTCCGCGCATGCGAGCGGCGTCAGAACGGGCTCCGTGGGTCCGCGCATGCGAGCGGCGTCAGGACGGGCGCCGAGGGTCCGTGCATGCGAGCGGCGTCAGAACGGGCGCCGAGGGTCCACGCATGCGAGCGGCGTCAGAACGGGCTCTGTGGGTCCGCGCATGCGAGCGGCGTCAGAACGGGCACCGAGGGTCCGCGCATGCGAGCGGCGTCAGAACGGGCTCCGAGGGTCGGCGCATGCGAGCGGCGTCAGAACGGGCACCGCGGGTCCACGCATGCGAGCGGCGTCAGAACGGGCACCGTGGGTCCGCGCATGCGAGCGGCGTCAGAACGGGCTCCGTGGGTCCGCACATGCGAGCGGCGTCAGAACGGGCGCCGAGGGTCCGCGCATGCGAGCGGCGTCAGAACGGGCACCGCGGGTCCACGCATGCGAGCGGCGTCAGAACGGGCGCCGAGGGTCCGCGCATGCGAGCGGCGTCAGAACGGGCGCCGAGGGTCCGCGCATGCGAGCGGCGTCAGAACGGGCTCCGTGGGTCCGGGCATGCGAGCGGCGTCAGAATGGGCACCGTGGGTCCGGGCATGCGAGCGGCGTCAGAACGGGCACCGTGGGTCCGGGCATGCGAGCGGCGTCAGAACGGGCTCCGAGGGTCCGTGCATGCGAGCGGCGTCAGAACGGACGCCGAGGGTCCGCGCATGCGAGCGGCATCAGAACAGGCTCCGAGGGTCTGTGCATGCGAGCGGCGTCAGAACGGGCGCCGAGGGTCCGCGCATGCGAGCGGCGTCAGAACGGGCGCCGAGGGTCCACGCATGCGAGCGGCGTCAGAACGGGCGCCGAGGGTTCGCGCATGCGAGCGGCGTCAGAACGGGCACCGCGGGTCCGTGCATGCGAGCGGTGTCAGAACGGGCACCGCGGGTCCGGGCATGCGAGCGGCGTCAGAACGGGCGCCGAGGGTCCGCGCATGCGAGCGACATCAGAACGGGCTCCGCGGGTCCGCGCATGCGAGCGGCATCAGAACGGGCTCCGAGGGTCCGCGCATGCGAGCGGCGTCAGAACGGGCTCCGAGGGTCCGCGCATGCGAGCGGCATCAGAACGGGCTCCGAGGGTCCGCGCATGCGAGCGGCATCAGAACGGGCGCCGAGGGTGCGCGCATGCGAGCGGCATCAGAACGGGCTCCGAGGGTCCGTGCATGCCAGCGGCGTCAGAACGGGCGCCGAGGGTCCGTGCATGCGAGCGGCGTCAGAACGGGCACCGCGGGTCCACGCATGCGAGCGGCGTCAGAACGGGCGCCGAGGGTCCACGCATGCAAGCGGTGTCAGAACGGGCACCGCGGGTCCACGCATGTGAGTGGCGTCAGAACGGGCTCCGTGGGTCCGCGCATGCGAGCGGCATCAGAACGGGAACCGCGGGTCCACGCATGTGAGTGGCGTCAGAACGGGCTCCGTGGGTCCGCGCATGCGAGCGCGTCAGAACGGGCGCCGAGGGTCCGCGCATGCGAGCGGTGTCAGAACGGGCTCCGTGGGTCCGCGCATGCGAGTGGCGTCAGAACGGGCACCGAGGGTCCGTGCATGCGAGCGGCGTCAGAACTAGCTCCGAGGGTCCGCGCATGCGAGCGGCGTAGGAACGGGCACCGCGGGTCCACGCATGCGAGCGCCGTCAGAACGGGCACCGCGGGTCCACGCATGCGAGCGGCGTCAGAACGGGCACCGCGGGTCCACGCATGCGAGCGGCGTCAGAACGGGCACCGCGGGTCCACGCATGCGAGCGGCGTCAGAACGGGCACCGTGGGTCCGCGCATGCGAGCGGCGTCAGAACGGGCACCGCGGGTCCACGCATGCGAGCGTCGTCAGAACGGGCTCCGCGGGTCCGCGCATGCGAGCGGCGTCAGAACGGGCACCGCGGGTCCGCGCATTCGAGCGCCGTCAGAACGGGCACAACGGGTCCACGCATGCGAGCGGCGTCAGAACGGGCACCGCGGGTCCACGCATGCGAGCGGCGTCAGAACGGGCACCGTGGGTCCGCGCATGCGAGCGCCATCAGAACAGGCTCCATGGGTCCGCGCATGTGAGTGGCGTCAGAACGGGCGCCGAGGGTCCGCGCATGCGAGCGGCGTCAGAACGGGCACCGCGGGTCCACGCATGCGAGCGGCGTCAGAACGGGCGCCGAGGGTCCGCGCATGCGAGCGGCGTCAGAACGGGCGCCGAGGGTCCGTGCATGCGAGCGTAGTCAGAACGGGCACCGTGGGTCCACGCATGCGAGCGTAGTCAGAACGGGCACCGTGGTTCCGCGCATGCGAGCGGCGTCAGAACGGGCACCGTGGGTCCCTGCATACGAGCGGCGTCAGAACGGGCACCGTGGGTCCGTTCATGCGAGCGGCGTCAGAACGGGCACCGTGGGTCCCTGCATGCGAGCGGCGTCAGAACGGGCACCGTGGGTCCGTGCATGCGAGCGGCGTCAGAACGGGCACCGTGGGTCCGTGCATGCGAGCGGCGTCAGAACGGGCACCGTGGGTCCGTGCATGCGAGCGGCGTCAGAACGGGCACCGAGTGTCCACGCATGCGAGTGGCATCAGAACGGGCACCGAGGGTCCGTGCATGCGAGCGGCGTCAGAACGGGCACCGGGGGTCCGCGCATGTGAGCGGCGTAAGAACGGGCACCGAGGATCCGCGCATGCGAGTGGCATCAGAACGGGCACCGAGGGTCCGTGCATGCGAGCGGCGTCAGAACGGGCACCGAGGGTCCGCGCATGCGAGCGGCGTCAGAACGGGCTCCGTGGGTCCGCGCATGCGAGCGGCGTCAGAACGGGCACCGCGGGTCCACGCATGCGAGCGGCGTCAGAACGGGCACCGCGGGTCCGCGCATGCGAGCGGCGTCAGAACGGGCACCGTGGGTCCGTTCATGCGAGTGGCGTCAGAACGGGCACCGCGGGTCCGCGCATGCGAGCGGCGTCAGAACGGGCGGCGAGGGTCCACGCATGCGAGCGGCGTCAGAACGGGCTCCGTGGGTCCACGCATGCGAGCAGCGTCAGAACGGGCACCGTGGGTCCGCGCATGCGAGCGGCGTCAGAACGGGCACCGTGGGTCCGCGCTTGCGAGCGGCGTCAGAACGGGCGCCGAGGGTCCGCGCATGCGAGCGGCGTCAGAACAGGTGCCGCGGGTCCGCGCATGCGAGCGGCGTCAGAACGGGCGCCGAGGGTCCGCACATGCGAGCGGCGTCAGAACGGGCACCGTGGGTCCGTGCATGCGAGCGGCGTCAGAACGGGCTCCGAGGGTCCGCGCATGCGAGCGGCGTCAGAACGGGCACCGAGGGTCCGCGCATGCGAGCGGCGTCAGAACGGGCGCCGAGGGTCCGCGCATGCGAGCGGCGTCAGAACGGGCACCGTGGGTCCGCGCATGCGAGCGGCGTCAGAACGGGCACCGTGGGTCCGCGCATGCGAGCGGCGTCAGAACGGGCACCGTGGGTCCGCGCAAGCGAGCGGCGTCAGAACGGGCACCGTGGGTCCGCGCATGCGAGCGGCGTCAGAACGGGCACCGTGGGTCCGCGCATTCGAGCGGCGTCATAACAGGCACCGTGGGTCCGCGCATGCGAGCGGCGTCAGAACAGGTGCCGAGGGTCCGTGCATGCGAGCGGCGTCAGAACGGGCACCGAGGGTCCGTGCATGTGAGCGGCGTCAGAACGGGCACCATGGGTCCGCGCATTCGAGCGGCGTCATTACGGGCACCGTGGGTCCGCGCATGCGAGCGGCGTCAGAACAGGTGCCGAGGGTCCGTGCATGCGAGCGGCGTCAGAACGGGTGCCGAGGGTCCGCGCATGTGAGCGGCGTCAGAACGGGCACCGAGGGTCCGCGCATGTGAGCGGCGTCAGAACGGGCGCCGTGGGTCCGTTCATGCGAGCGGCATCAGAACTGGTGCCGCGGGTCCGTTCATGCGAGCGGCGTCAGAACTGGTGCCGCGGGTCCGTTCATGCGAGTGGCGTCAGAACGGGCTCCGAGGGTCCGTGCATGTGAGCGGCGTCAGAACGGGCACCGTGGGTCCGTTCATGCGAGCGGCGTCAGAACGGGCACCGCGCGTCCGTTCATGCGAGCGGCGTCAGAACGGGCTCCGAGGGTCCGCGCATGCGAGCGGCGTCAGAACGGGCCCCGAGGGTCCGCGCATGCGAGCGGCGTCAGAACGGGCACCGTGGGTCCGCGCATGCGAGCGGCGTCAGAACGGGCACCGTGGGTCCGCGCATGCGAGCGGCGTCAGAACGGGCTCCGAGGGTCCGCGCAGGCGAGCGGCGTCAGAACGGGATCCGAGGGTCCGCGCATGCGAGCGGCGTCAGAACGGGCTCCGAGGGTCCGCGCATGCGAGCGGCGTCAGAACGGGCTCCGAGGGTCCGCGCATGCGAGCGGCGTCAGAACGGGCACCGTGTGTTCGCGCATGCGAGCGGCGTCAGAACGGGCTCCGAGGGTCCGCGCATGCGAGCGCCGTCAGAACGGGCCCCGAGGGTCCGCGCATGTGAGCGGCGTCAGAACGGGCACCGTGGGTCCGCGCATGCGAGCGGCGTCAGAACGGGCACCGTGGGTCCGCGCATGCGAGCGGCGTCAGAACGGGCTCCGAGGGTCCGCGCATGCGAGCGGCGTCAGAACGGGCTCCGAGGGTCCGCGCATGCGAGCGGCGTCAGAACGGGCACCGTGGGTCCGTGCATGCGAGCGGCGTCAGAACGGGCTCCGAGGGTCCGCGCATGCGAGCGGCGTCAGAACGGGCTCCGAGGGTCCGTGCATGCGAGCAGCATCAGAACGGGCTCCGAGGGTCCGCGCATGCGAGCGGCGTCAGAACTGGTGCCGCGGGTCCGTTCATGCGAGCGGCGTCAGAACGGGCACCGTGGGTCCGTTCATGCGAGCGGCGTCAGAACGGGCACCGTGGGTCCGCGCATGCGAGCGGCGTCAGAACGGGCACCGTGGGTCCGCGCATGCGAGCGGCGTCAGAACGGGCACCGTGGGTCCGCGCATGCGAGCGGCGTCAGAACGGGCACCGCGGGTCCGTGCATGTGAGCGGTGTCAGAACGGGCACCGTGGGTCCGCGCATGCGAGCGGCGTCAGAACGGGCACCGTGGGTCCGCGCATGCGAGCGGCGTCAGAACGGGCACCGTGGGTCCGCGCATGCGAGCGGCGTCAGAACGGGCACCGCGGGTCCGTGCATGTGAGCGGCGTCAGAACGGGCACCGAGGGTCCGCGCATGCGAGCGGCGTCAGAACAGGTGCCGCGGGTCCGTTCATGCGAGTGGCGTCAGGACGGGTTCCGAGGGTCCGCGCATGTGAGCGGCGTCAGAACGGGCACCGAGGGTCCGCGCATGCGAGTGGCGTCAGGACGGGTTCCGAGGGTCCGCGCATGTGAGCGGCGTCAGAACGGGCACCGAGGGTACGCGCATGCGAGCGGCGTCAGTACGGGCACCGTGGGTCCGCGCATTCGAGCGGCGTCAGAACGGGCACCGTGGGTCCGCGCATGCGAGCGGCGTCAGAACGCGTGTCCGTTCATGCGAGCGGCGTCAGAACGGGCACCGTGGGTCCGTGCATGCGAGCGGCGTCAGAACAGGTGCCGTGCGTCCGTTCATGCGAGCGGCGTCAGAACGGGCACCGTGGGTCCGTGCATGCGAGCGGCGTCAGAACGGGCACCGTGGGTCCGTTCATGCGAGTGGCGTCAGAACGGGCACCGAGGGTCCACGCATGCGAGCGGCGTCAGAACGGGCTCCGCGGGTCCGCGCATGCGAGCGGCGTCAGAACGGGCTCCGCGGGTCCGCGCATGCGAGCGGCGTCAGAACGGGCTCCGAGGGTCCGCGCATGCATGCGGCGTCAGAACGGGCACCGTGGTTCCGCGCATGCGAGCGGCGTCAGAACGGGCACCGTGGGTCCGCGCATGCGAGCGGCGTCAGAACGGGCACCGCGGGTCCGTGCATGTGAGCGGCGTCAGAACGGGCACCGAGGGTCCGCGCATGCGAGCGGCGTCAGAACAGGTGCCGCGGGTCCGTTCATGCGCGTGGCGTCAGGACGGGTTCCGAGGGTCCGCGCATGCGAGCGGCGTCAGAACGGGCACCGAGGGTCCGCGCATGCGAGTGGCGTCAGGACGGGTTCCGAGGGTCCGCGCATGTGAGCGGCGTCAGAACGGGCACCGAGGGTCCGCGCATGCGAGTGGCGTCAGGACGGGCTCCGAGGGTCCGCGCATGCGAGTGGCGTCAGGACGGGTTCCGAGGGTCCGCGCATGCGAGTGGCGTCAGGACGGGCTCCGAGGGTCCGCCCATGTGAGCGGCGTCAGAACGGGCACCGAGGGTCCGCGCATGCGAGCGGCGTCAGAACGGGTGCCGAGGGTCCATGCATGCGAGTGGCATCAGAACAGGTGCTGCGGGTCCGTGCATGCGAGTGGCGTCAGGACGGGCTCCGAGTGTCCGTGCATGCGAGTGGCATCAGAACAGGTGCCGCGGGTCCGTGCATGCGAGCGGCATCAGAACAGGTGCCGCGGGTCCGCGCATGCGAGCGGCGTCAGAACGGGCACCGTGGGTCCGCGCATGCGAGCGGCGTCAGAACGGGCACCGAGGGTCCGCGCATGCGAGCGGCGTAAGAACGGGCGCCGAGGGTTCGCGCATGCGAGCGGCGTCAGAACGGGATCCGAGGGTCCGCGCATGCGAGCGGCGTCAGAACGGGCTCCGAGGGTCCGCGCATGCGAGCGGCGTCAGAACGGGCTCCGAGGGTCCGCGCATGCGAGCGGCGTCAGAACGGGCACCGTGTGTTCGCGCATGCGAGCGGCGTCAGAACGGGCTCCGAGGGTCCGCGCATGCGAGCGCCGTCAGAACGGGCCCCGAGGGTCCGCGCATGCGAGCGGCGTCAGAACGGGCACCGTGGGTCCGCGCATGCGAGCGGCGTCAGAACGGGCACCGTGGGTCCGCGCATGCGAGCGGCGTCAGAACGGGCTCCGAGGGTCCGCGCATGCGAGCGGCGTCAGAACGGGCTCCGAGGGTCCGCGCATGCGAGCGGCGTCAGAACGGGCACCGTGGGTCCGTGCATGCGAGCGGCGTCAGAACGGGCTCCGAGGGTCCGCGCATGCGAGCGGCGTCAGAACGGGCTCCGAGGGTCCGTGCATGCGAGCAGCATCAGAACGGGCTCCGAGGGTCCGCGCATGCGAGCGGCGTCAGAACTGGTGCCGCGGGTCCGTTCATGCGAGCGGCGTCAGAACGGGCACCGTGGGTCCGTTCATGCGAGCGGCGTCAGAACGGGCACCGTGGGTCCGCGCATGCGAGCGGCGTCAGAACGGGCACCGTGGGTCCGCGCATGCGAGCGGCGTCAGAACGGGCACCGTGGGTCCGCGCATGCGAGCGGCGTCAGAACGGGCACCGCGGGTCCGTGCATGTGAGCGGTGTCAGAACGGGCACCGTGGGTCCGCGCATGCGAGCGGCGTCAGAACGGGCACCGTGGGTCCGCGCATGCGAGCGGCGTCAGAACGGGCACCGTGGGTCCGCGCATGCGAGCGGCGTCAGAACGGGCACCGCGGGTCCGTGCATGTGAGCGGCGTCAGAACGGGCACCGAGGGTCCGCGCATGCGAGCGGCGTCAGAACAGGTGCCGCGGGTCCGTTCATGCGAGTGGCGTCAGGACGGGTTCCGAGGGTCCGCGCATGTGAGCGGCGTCAGAACGGGCACCGAGGGTCCGCGCATGCGAGTGGCGTCAGGACGGGTTCCGAGGGTCCGCGCATGTGAGCGGCGTCAGAACGGGCACCGAGGGTACGCGCATGCGAGCGGCGTCAGTACGGGCACCGTGGGTCCGCGCATTCGAGCGGCGTCAGAACGGGCACCGTGGGTCCGCGCATGCGAGCGGCGTCAGAACGCGTGTCCGTTCATGAGAGCGGCGTCAGAACGGGCACCGTGGGTCCGTGCATGCGAGCGGCGTCAGAACAGGTGCCGCGCGTCCGTTCATGCGAGCGGCGTCAGAACGGGCACCGTGGGTCCGTGCATGCGAGCGGCGTCAGAACGGGCACCGTGGGTCCGTTCATGCGAGTGGCGTCAGAAAGGGCACCGAGGGTCCACGCATGCGAGCGGCGTCAGAACGGGCTCCGCGGGTCCGCGCATGCGAGCGGCGTCAGAACGGGCTCCGCGGGTCCGCGCATGCGAGCGGCGTCAGAACGGGCTCCGAGGGTCCGCGCATGCATGCGGCGTCAGAACGGGCACCGTGGTTCCGCGCATGCGAGCGGCGTCAGAACGGGCACCGTGGGTCCGCGCATGCGAGCGGCGTCAGAACGGGCACCGCGGGTCCGTGCATGTGAGCGGCGTCAGAACGGGCACCGAGGGTCCGCGCATGCGAGCGGCGTCAGAACAGGTGCCGCGGGTCCGTTCATGCGCGTGGCGTCAGGACGGGTTCCGAGGGTCCGCGCATGTGAGCGGCGTCAGAACGGGCACCGAGGGTCCGCGCATGCGAGTGGCGTCAGTACGGGTTCCGAGGGTCCGCGCATGTGAGCGGCGTCAGAACGGGCACCGAGGGTCCGCGCATGCGAGTGGCGTCAGGACGGGCTCCGAGGGTCCGCGCATGCGAGTGGCGTCAGGACGGGTTCCGAGGGTCCGCGCATGCGAGTGGCGTCAGGACGGGCTCCGAGGGTCCGCGCATGTGAGCGGCGTCAGAACGGGCACCGAGGGTCCGCGCATGCGAGCGGCGTCAGAACGGGTGCCGAGGGTCCATGCATGCGAGTGGCATCAGAACAGGTGCCGCGGGTCCGTGCATGCGAGTGGCGTCAGGACGGGCTCCGAGTGTCCGTGCATGCGAGTGGCATCAGAACAGGTGCCGCGGGTCCGTGCATGCGAGCGGCATCAGAACGGGTGCCGAGGGTCCGTGCATGCGAGCGGCGTCAGAACGGGTGCCGCGGGTCCGATCATGCGAGCGGCGTCAGAACGGGCACCGAGGGTCCGTGCATGCGAGTGGCGTCAGAACGGGCACCGTGGGTCCGCGCGTGCGAGTGGCTTCAGAACGGGCACCGTGGGTCCGCGCTGCGAGCGGCGTCAGAACGGGCGGCGAGGGTCCACGCATGCGAGCGGCGTCAGAACGGGCACCGTGGGTCCGCGCATGCGAGCGGCGTCAGAACGGGCGTCGAGCGTCCACGCATGCGAGCGGCGTCAGAACGGGCGGCGAGGGTCCACGCATGCGAGCGGCGTCAGAACGGGCACCGCGGGTCCGCGCATGCGAGCGGCGTCAGAACGGGCGGCGAGGGTCCACGCATGCGAGCGGCGTCAGAACGGGCACCGTGGGTCCGCGCATGCGAGCGGCATCAGAACGGGCGGCGAGGGTCCACGCATGCGAGCGGTGTCAGAACGGGCGGCGAGGGTCCACGCATGCGAGCGGCGTCAGAACGGGCACCGCGGGTCCGCGCATGCGAGCGGCGTCAGAACGGGCGGCGAGGGTCCACGCATGCGAGCGGCGTCAGAACGGGCACCGTGGGTCCGCGCATGCGAGCGGCGTCAGAACGGGCACCGCGGGTCCGTGCATGCGAGCGGCGTCAGAACGGGCACCGCGGGTCCGTGCATGCGAGCGGCGTCAGAACGGGCACCGAGGGTCCGCACATGCGAGCAGCGTCAGAACAGGTGCCGCGGGTCCATTCATGCGAGTGGCGTCAGGACGGGCTCCGAGGGTCCGCGCATATGAGCGGCGTCAGAACGGGCACCGAGGGTCCGCGCATGCGTGCGGCGTCAGGACGGGTTCCGAGGGTCCGCGCATGTGAGCGGCGTCAGAACGGGCACCGAGGGTCCGCGCATGCGAGCGGCGTCAGAACGGGCGCCGAGGGTCCGCGCATGCGAGCGGCGTCAGAACGGGCACCGTGGGTCCGCGCATGCGAGCGGCGTCAGAACGGGCACCGTGGGTCCGCGCATGCGAGCGGCGTCAGAACGGGCACCGTGGGTCCGCGCAAGCGAGCGGCGTCAGAACGGGCACCGTGGGTCCGCGCATGCGAGCGGCGTCAGAACGGGCACCGTGGGTCCGCGCATTCGAGCGGCGTCATAACAGGCACCGTGGGTCCGCGCATGCGAGCGGCGTCAGAACAGGTGCCGAGGGTCCGTGCATGCGAGCGGCGTCAGAACGGGCACCGAGGGTCCGTGCATGTGAGCGGCGTCAGAACGGGCACCGTGGGTCCGCGCATTCGAGCGGCGTCATTACGGGCACCGTGGGTCCGCGCATGCGAGCGGCGTCAGAACAGGTGCCGAGGGTCCGTGCATGCGAGCGGCGTCAGAACGGGTGCCGAGGGTCCGCGCATGTGAGCGGCGTCAGAACGGGCACCGAGGGTCCGCGCATGTGAGCGGCGTCAGAACGGGCGCCGTGGGTCCGTTCATGCGAGCGGCATCAGAACTGGTGCCGCGGGTCCGTTCATGCGAGCGGCGTCAGAACTGGTGCCGCGGGTCCGTTCATGCGAGTGGCGTCAGAACGGGCTCCGAGGGTCCGTGCATGTGAGCGGCGTCAGAACGGGCACCGTGGGTCCGTTCATGCGAGCGGCGTCAGAACGGGCACCGCGCGTCCGTTCATGCGAGCGGCGTCAGAACGGGCTCCGAGGGTCCGCGCATGCGAGCGGCGTCAGAACGGGCCCCGAGGGTCCGCGCATGCGAGCGGCGTCAGAACGGGCACCGTGGGTCCGCGCATGCGAGCGGCGTCAGAACGGGCACCGTGGGTCCGCGCATGCGAGCGGCGTCAGAACGGGCTCCGAGGGTCCGCGCAGGCGAGCGGCGTCAGAACGGGATCCGAGGGTCCGCGCATGCGAGCGGCGTCAGAACGGGCTCCGAGGGTCCGCGCATGCGAGCGGCGTCAGAACGGGCTCCGAGGGTCCGCGCATGCGAGCGGCGTCAGAACGGGCACCGTGTGTTCGCGCATGCGAGCGGCGTCAGAACGGGCTCCGAGGGTCCGCGCATGCGAGCGCCGTCAGAACGGGCCCCGAGGGTCCGCGCATGCGAGCGGCGTCAGAACGGGTGCCGCGCGTCCGTTCATGCGAGCGGCGTCAGAACGGGCACCGTGGGTCCGTGCATGCGAGCGGCGTCAGAACGGGCACCGTGGGTCCGTTCATGCGAGTGGCGTCAGAAAGGGCACCGAGGGTCCACGCATGCGAGCGGCGTCAGAACGGGCTCCGCGGGTCCGCGCATGCGAGCGGCATCAGAACGGGCTCCGCGGGTCCGCGCATGCGAGCGGCGTCAGAACGGGCTCCGAGGGTCCGCGCATGCATGCGGCGTCAGAACGGGCACCGTGGTTCCGCGCATGCGAGCGGCGTCAGAACGGGCACCGTGGGTCCGCGCATGCGAGCGGCGTCAGAACGGGCACCGCGGGTCCGTGCATGTGAGCGGCGTCAGAACGGGCACCGAGGGTCCGCGCATGCGAGCGGCGTCAGAACAGGTGCCGCGGGTCCGTTCATGCGCGTGGCGTCAGGACGGGTTCCGAGGGTCCGCGCATGTGAGCGGCGTCAGAACGGGCACCGAGGGTCCGCGCATGCGAGTGGCGTCAGTACGGGTTCCGAGGGTCCGCGCATGTGAGCGGCGTCAGAACGGGCACCGAGGGTCCGCGCATGCGAGTGGCGTCAGGACGGGCTCCGAGGGTCCGCGCATGCGAGTGGCGTCAGGACGGGTTCCGAGGGTCCGCGCATGCGAGTGGCGTCAGGACGGGCTCCGAGGGTCCGCGCATGTGAGCGGCGTCAGAACGGGCACCGAGGGTCCGCGCATGCGAGCGGCGTCAGAACGGGTGCCGAGGGTCCATGCATGCGAGTGGCATCAGAACAGGTGCCGCGGGTCCGTGCATGCGAGTGGCGTCAGGACGGGCTCCGAGTGTCCGTGCATGCGAGTGGCATCAGAACAGGTGCCGCGGGTCCGTGCATGCGAGCGGCATCAGAACGGGTGCCGAGGGTCCGTGCATGCGAGCGGCGTCAGAACGGGTGCCGCGGGTCCGATCATGCGAGCGGCGTCAGAACGGGCACCGAGGGTCCGCGCATGCGAGCGGCGTCAGAACGGGCGCCGAGGGTCCGCGCATGCGAGCGGCGTCAGAACGGGCTCCGAGGGTCCGTGCATGCGAGTGGCGTCAGAACGGGCACCGTGGGTCCGCGCGTGCGAGTGGCTTCAGAACGGGCACCGTGGGTCCGCGCTGCGAGCGGCGTCAGAACGGGCGGCGAGGGTCCACGCATGCGAGCGGCGTCAGAACGGGCACCGTGGGTCCGCGCATGCGAGCGGCGTCAGAACGGGCGTCGAGCGTCCACGCATGCGAGCGGCGTCAGAACGGGCGGCGAGGGTCCACGCATGCGAGCGGCGTCAGAACGGGCACCGCGGGTCCGCGCATGCGAGCGGCGTCAGAACGGGCGGCGAGGGTCCACGCATGCGAGCGGCGTCAGAACGGGCACCGTGGGTCCGCGCATGCGAGCGGCATCAGAACGGGCGGCGAGGGTCCACGCATGCGAGCGGTGTCAGAACGGGCGGCGAGGGTCCACGCATGCGAGCGGCGTCAGAACGGGCACCGCGGGTCCGCGCATGCGAGCGGCGTCAGAACGGGCGGCGAGGGTCCACGCATGCGAGCGGCGTCAGAACGGGCACCGTGGGTCCGCGCATGCGAGCGGCGTCAGAACGGGCACCGCGGGTCCGTGCATGCGAGCGGCGTCAGAACGGGCACCGCGGGTCCGTGCATGCGAGCGGCGTCAGAACGGGCACCGAGGGTCCGCGCATGCGAGCAGCGTCAGAACAGGTGCCGCGGGTCCATTCATGCGAGTGGCGTCAGGACGGGCTCCGAGGGTCCGCGCATATGAGCGGCGTCAGAACGGGCACCGAGGGTCCGCGCATGCGTGTGGCGTCAGGACGGGTTCCGAGGGTCCGCGCATGTGAGCGGCGTCAGAACGGGCACCGAGGGTCCGCGCATGCGAGCGGCGTCAGAACGGGCGCCGAGGGTCCGCGCATGCGAGCGGCGTCAGAACGGGCACCGTGGGTCCGCGCATGCGAGCGGCGTCAGAACGGGCACCGTGGGTCCGCGCATGCGAGCGGCGTCAGAACGGGCACCGTGGGTCCGCGCAAGCGAGCGGCGTCAGAACGGGCACCGTGGGTCCGCGCATGCGAGCGGCGTCAGAACGGGCACCGTGGGTCCGCGCATTCGAGCGGCGTCATAACAGGCACCGTGGGTCCGCGCATGCGAGCGGCGTCAGAACAGGTGCCGAGGGTCCGTGCATGCGAGCGGCGTCAGAACGGGCACCGAGGGTCCGTGCATGTGAGCGGCGTCAGAACGGGCACCGTGGGTCCGCGCATTCGAGCGGCGTCATTACGGGCACCGTGGGTCCGCGCATGCGAGCGGCGTCAGAACAGGTGCCGAGGGTCCGTGCATGCGAGCGGCGTCAGAACGGGTGCCGAGGGTCCGCGCATGTGAGCGGCGTCAGAACGGGCACCGAGGGTCCGCGCATGTGAGCGGCGTCAGAACGGGCGCCGTGGGTCCGTTCATGCGAGCGGCATCAGAACTGGTGCCGCGGGTCCGTTCATGCGAGCGGCGTCAGAACTGGTGCCGCGGGTCCGTTCATGCGAGTGGCGTCAGAACGGGCTCCGAGGGTCCGTGCATGTGAGCGGCGTCAGAACGGGCACCGTGGGTCCGTTCATGCGAGCGGCGTCAGAACGGGCACCGCGCGTCCGTTCATGCGAGCGGCGTCAGAACGGGCTCCGAGGGTCCGCGCATGCGAGCGGCGTCAGAACGGGCCCCGAGGGTCCGCGCATGCGAGCGGCGTCAGAACGGGCACCGTGGGTCCGCGCATGCGAGCGGCGTCAGAACGGGCACCGTGGGTCCGCGCATGCGAGCGGCGTCAGAACGGGCTCCGAGGGTCCGCGCAGGCGAGCGGCGTCAGAACGGGATCCGAGGGTCCGCGCATGCGAGCGGCGTCAGAACGGGCTCCGAGGGTCCGCGCATGCGAGCGGCGTCAGAACGGGCTCCGAGGGTCCGCGCATGCGAGCGGCGTCAGAACGGGCACCGTGTGTTCGCGCATGCGAGCGGCGTCAGAACGGGCTCCGAGGGTCCGCGCATGCGAGCGCCGTCAGAACGGGCCCCGAGGGTCCGCGCATGCGAGCGGCGTCAGAACGGGCACCGTGGGTCCGCGCATGCGAGCGGCGTCAGAACGGGCACCGTGGGTCCGCGCATGCGAGCGGCGTCAGAACGGGCTCCGAGGGTCCGCGCATGCGAGCGGCGTCAGAACGGGCTCCGAGGGTCCGCGCATGCGAGCGGCGTCAGAACGGGCACCGTGGGTCCGTGCATGCGAGCGGCGTCAGAACGGGCTCCGAGGGTCCGCGCATGCGAGCGGCGTCAGAACGGGCTCCGAGGGTCCGTGCATGCGAGCAGCATCAGAACGGGCTCCGAGGGTCCGCGCATGCGAGCGGCGTCAGAACTGGTGCCGCGGGTCCGTTCATGCGAGCGGCGTCAGAACGGGCACCGTGGGTCCGTTCATGCGAGCGGCGTCAGAACGGGCACCGTGGGTCCGCGCATGCGAGCGGCGTCAGAACGGGCACCGTGGGTCCGCGCATGCGAGCGGCGTCAGAACGGGCACCGTGGGTCCGCGCATGCGAGCGGCGTCAGAACGGGCACCGCGGGTCCGTGCATGTGAGCGGTGTCAGAACGGGCACCGTGGGTCCGCGCATGCGAGCGGCGTCAGAACGGGCACCGTGGGTCCGCGCATGCGAGCGGCGTCAGAACGGGCACCGTGGGTCCGCGCATGCGAGCGGCGTCAGAACGGGCACCGCGGGTCCGTGCATGTGAGCGGCGTCAGAACGGGCACCGAGGGTCCGCGCATGCGAGCGGCGTCAGAACAGGTGCCGCGGGTCCGTTCATGCGAGTGGCGTCAGGACGGGTTCCGAGGGTCCGCGCATGTGAGCGGCGTCAGAACGGGCACCGAGGGTCCGCGCATGCGAGTGGCGTCAGGACGGGTTCCGAGGGTCCGCGCATGTGAGCGGCGTCAGAACGGGCACCGAGGGTACGCGCATGCGAGCGGCGTCAGTACGGGCACCGTGGGTCCGCGCATTCGAGCGGCGTCAGAAAGGGCACCGTGGGTCCGCGCATGCGAGCGGCGTCAGAACGCGTGTCCGTTCATGCGAGCGGCGTCAGAACGGGCACCGTGGGTCCGTGCATGCGAGCGGCGTCAGAACAGGTGCCGCGCGTCCGTTCATGCGAGCGGCGTCAGAACGGGCACCGTGGGTCCGTGCATGCGAGCGGCGTCAGAACGGGCACCGTGGGTCCGTTCATGCGAGTGGCGTCAGAACGGGCACCGAGGGTCCACGCATGCGAGCGGCGTCAGAACGGGCTCCGCGGGTCCGCGCATGCGAGCGGCGTCAGAACGGGCTCCGCGGGTCCGCGCATGCGAGCGGCGTCAGAACGGGCTCCGAGGGTCCGCGCATGCATGCGGCGTCAGAACGGGCACCGTGGTTCCGCGCATGCGAGCGGCGTCAGAACGGGCACCGTGGGTCCGCGCATGCGAGCGGCGTCAGAACGGGCACCGCGGGTCCGTGCATGTGAGCGGCGTCAGAACGGGCACCGAGGGTCCGCGCATGCGAGCGGCGTCAGAACAGGTGCCGCGGGTCCGTACATGCGCGTGGCGTCAGGACGGGTTCCGAGGGTCCGCGCATGTGAGCGGCGTCAGAACGGGCACCGAGGGTCCGCGCATGCGAGTGGCGTCAGGACGGGTTCCGAGGGTCCGCGCATGTGAGCGGCGTCAGAACGGGCACCGAGGGTCCGCGCATGCGAGTGGCGTCAGGACGGGCTCCGAGGGTCCGCGCATGCGAGTGGCGTCAGGACGGGCTCCGAGTGTCCGTGCATGCGAGTGGCATCAGAACAGGTGCCGCGGGTCCGTGCATGCGAGCGGCATCAGAACGGGTGCCGAGGGTCCGTGCATGCGAGCGGCGTCAGAACGGGTGCCGCGGGTCCGATCATGCGAGCGGCGTCAGAACGGGCACCGAGGGTCCGCGCATGCGAGCGGCGTCAGAACGGGCGCCGAGGGTCCGCGCATGCGAGCGGCGTCAGAACGGGCTCCGAGGGTCCGTGCATGCGAGTGGCGTCAGAACGGGCACCGTGGGTCCGCGCGTGCGAGTGGCTTCAGAACGGGCACCGTGGGTCCGCGCTGCGAGCGGCGTCAGAACGGGCGGCGAGGGTCCACGCATGCGAGCGGCGTCAGAACGGGCACCGTGGGTCCGCGCATGCGAGCGGCGTCAGAACGGGCGTCGAGCGTCCACGCATGCGAGCGGCGTCAGAACGGGCGGCGAGGGTCCACGCATGCGAGCGGCGTCAGAACGGGCACCGCGGGTCCGCGCATGCGAGCGGCGTCAGAACGGGCGGCGAGGGTCCACGCATGCGAGCGGCGTCAGAACGGGCACCGTGGGTCCGCGCATGCGAGCGGCATCAGAACGGGCGGCGAGGGTCCACGCATGCGAGCGGTGTCAGAACGGGCGGCGAGGGTCCACGCATGCGAGCGGCGTCAGAACGGGCACCGCGGGTCCGCGCATGCGAGCGGCGTCAGAACGGGCGGCGAGGGTCCACGCATGCGAGCGGCGTCAGAACGGGCACCGTGGGTCCGCGCATGCGAGCGGCGTCAGAACGGGCACCGCGGGTCCGTGCATGCGAGCGGCGTCAGAACGGGCACCGCGGGTCCGTGCATGCGAGCGGCGTCAGAACGGGCACCGAGGGTCCGCGCATGCGAGCAGCGTCAGAACAGGTGCCGCGGGTCCATTCATGCGAGTGGCGTCAGGACGGGCTCCGAGGGTCCGCGCATATGAGCGGCGTCAGAACGGGCACCGAGGGTCCGCGCATGCGTGTGGCGTCAGGACGGGTTCCGAGGGTCCGCGCATGTGAGCGGCGTCAGAACGGGCACCGAGGGTCCGCGCATGCGAGCGGCGTCAGAACGGGCGCCGAGGGTCCGCGCATGCGAGCGGCGTCAGAACGGGCACCGTGGGTCCGCGCATGCGAGCGGCGTCAGAACGGGCACCGTGGGTCCGCGCATGCGAGCGGCGTCAGAACGGGCACCGTGGGTCCGCGCAAGCGAGCGGCGTCAGAACGGGCACCGTGGGTCCGCGCATGCGAGCGGCGTCAGAACGGGCACCGTGGGTCCGCGCATTCGAGCGGCGTCATAACAGGCACCGTGGGTCCGCGCATGCGAGCGGCGTCAGAACAGGTGCCGAGGGTCCGTGCATGCGAGCGGCGTCAGAACGGGCACCGAGGGTCCGTGCATGTGAGCGGCGTCAGAACGGGCACCGTGGGTCCGCGCATTCGAGCGGCGTCATTACGGGCACCGTGGGTCCGCGCATGCGAGCGGCGTCAGAACAGGTGCCGAGGGTCCGTGCATGCGAGCGGCGTCAGAACGGGTGCCGAGGGTCCGCGCATGTGAGCGGCGTCAGAACGGGCACCGAGGGTCCGCGCATGTGAGCGGCGTCAGAACGGGCGCCGTGGGTCCGTTCATGCGAGCGGCATCAGAACTGGTGCCGCGGGTCCGTTCATGCGAGCGGCGTCAGAACTGGTGCCGCGGGTCCGTTCATGCGAGTGGCGTCAGAACGGGCTCCGAGGGTCCGTGCATGTGAGCGGCGTCAGAACGGGCACCGTGGGTCCGTTCATGCGAGCGGCGTCAGAACGGGCACCGCGCGTCCGTTCATGCGAGCGGCGTCAGAACGGGCTCCGAGGGTCCGCGCATGCGAGCGGCGTCAGAACGGGCCCCGAGGGTCCGCGCATGCGAGCGGCGTCAGAACGGGCACCGTGGGTCCGCGCATGCGAGCGGCGTCAGAACGGGCACCGTGGGTCCGCGCATGCGAGCGGCGTCAGAACGGGCTCCGAGGGTCCGCGCAGGCGAGCGGCGTCAGAACGGGATCCGAGGGTCCGCGCATGCGAGCGGCGTCAGAACGGGCTCCGAGGGTCCGCGCATGCGAGCGGCGTCAGAACGGGCTCCGAGGGTCCGCGCATGCGAGCGGCGTCAGAACGGGCACCGTGTGTTCGCGCATGCGAGCGGCGTCAGAACGGGCTCCGAGGGTCCGCGCATGCGAGCGCCGTCAGAACGGGCCCCGAGGGTCCGCGCATGCGAGCGGCGTCAGAACGGGCACCGTGGGTCCGCGCATGCGAGCGGCGTCAGAACGGGCACCGTGGGTCCGCGCATGCGAGCGGCGTCAGAACGGGCTCCGAGGGTCCGCGCATGCGAGCGGCGTCAGAACGGGCTCCGAGGGTCCGCGCATGCGAGCGGCGTCAGAACGGGCACCGTGGGTCCGTGCATGCGAGCGGCGTCAGAACGGGCTCCGAGGGTCCGCGCATGCGAGCGGCGTCAGAACGGGCTCCGAGGGTCCGTGCATGCGAGCAGCATCAGAACGGGCTCCGAGGGTCCGCGCATGCGAGCGGCGTCAGAACTGGTGCCGCGGGTCCGTTCATGCGAGCGGCGTCAGAACGGGCACCGTGGGTCCGTTCATGCGAGCGGCGTCAGAACGGGCACCGTGGGTCCGCGCATGCGAGCGGCGTCAGAACGGGCACCGTGGGTCCGCGCATGCGAGCGGCGTCAGAACGGGCACCGTGGGTCCGCGCATGCGAGCGGCGTCAGAACGGGCACCGCGGGTCCGTGCATGTGAGCGGTGTCAGAACGGGCACCGTGGGTCCGCGCATGCGAGCGGCGTCAGAACGGGCACCGTGGGTCCGCGCATGCGAGCGGCGTCAGAACGGGCACCGTGGGTCCGCGCATGCGAGCGGCGTCAGAACGGGCACCGCGGGTCCGTGCATGTGAGCGGCGTCAGAACGGGCACCGAGGGTCCGCGCATGCGAGCGGCGTCAGAACAGGTGCCGCGGGTCCGTTCATGCGAGTGGCGTCAGGACGGGTTCCGAGGGTCCGCGCATGTGAGCGGCGTCAGAACGGGCACCGAGGGTCCGCGCATGCGAGTGGCGTCAGGACGGGTTCCGAGGGTCCGCGCATGTGAGCGGCGTCAGAACGGGCACCGAGGGTACGCGCATGCGAGCGGCGTCAGTACGGGCACCGTGGGTCCGCGCATTCGAGCGGCGTCAGAAAGGGCACCGTGGGTCCGCGCATGCGAGCGGCGTCAGAACGCGTGTCCGTTCATGCGAGCGGCGTCAGAACGGGCACCGTGGGTCCGTGCATGCGAGCGGCGTCAGAACAGGTGCCGCGCGTCCGTTCATGCGAGCGGCGTCAGAACGGGCACCGTGGGTCCGTGCATGCGAGCGGCGTCAGAACGGGCACCGTGGGTCCGTTCATGCGAGTGGCGTCAGAACGGGCACCGAGGGTCCACGCATGCGAGCGGCGTCAGAACGGGCTCCGCGGGTCCGCGCATGCGAGCGGCGTCAGAACGGGCTCCGCGGGTCCGCGCATGCGAGCGGCGTCAGAACGGGCTCCGAGGGTCCGCGCATGCATGCGGCGTCAGAACGGGCACCGTGGTTCCGCGCATGCGAGCGGCGTCAGAACGGGCACCGTGGGTCCGCGCATGCGAGCGGCGTCAGAACGGGCACCGCGGGTCCGTGCATGTGAGCGGCGTCAGAACGGGCACCGAGGGTCCGCGCATGCGAGCGGCGTCAGAACAGGTGCCGCGGGTCCGTACATGCGCGTGGCGTCAGGACGGGTTCCGAGGGTCCGCGCATGTGAGCGGCGTCAGAACGGGCACCGAGGGTCCGCGCATGCGAGTGGCGTCAGGACGGGTTCCGAGGGTCCGCGCATGTGAGCGGCGTCAGAACGGGCACCGAGGGTCCGCGCATGCGAGTGGCGTCAGGACGGGCTCCGAGGGTCCGCGCATGCGAGTGGCGTCAGGACGGGTTCCGAGGGTCCGCGCATGCGAGTGGCGTCAGGACGGGCTCCGAGGGTCCGCGCATGTGAGCGGCGTCAGAACGGGCACCGAGGGTCCGCGCATGCGAGCGGCGTCAGAACGGGTGCCGAGGGTCCGTGCATGCGAGTGGCATCAGAACAGGTGCCGCGGGTCCGTGCATGCGAGTGGCGTCAGGACGGGCTCCGAGTGTCCGTGCATGCGAGTGGCATCAGAACAGGTGCCGCGGGTCCGTGCATGCGAGCGGCATCAGAACAGGTGCCGCGGGTCCGCGCATGCGAGCGGCGTCAGAACGGGCACCGTGGGTCCGCGCATGCGAGCGGCGTCAGAACGGGCACCGAGGGTCCGCGCATGCGAGCGGCGTCAGAACGGGCGCCGAGGGTTCGCGCATGCGAGCGGCGTCAGAACGGGATCCGAGGGTCCGCGCATGCGAGCGGCGTCAGAACGGGCTCCGAGGGTCCGCGCATGCGAGCGGCGTCAGAACGGGCTCCGAGGGTCCGCGCATGCGAGCGGCGTCAGAACGGGCACCGTGTGTTCGCGCATGCGAGCGGCGTCAGAACGGGCTCCGAGGGTCCGCGCATGCGAGCGCCGTCAGAACGGGCCCCGAGGGTCCGCGCATGCGAGCGGCGTCAGAACGGGCACCGTGGGTCCGCGCATGCGAGCGGCGTCAGAACGGGCACCGTGGGTCCGCGCATGCGAGCGGCGTCAGAACGGGCTCCGAGGGTCCGCGCATGCGAGCGGCGTCAGAACGGGCTCCGAGGGTCCGCGCATGCGAGCGGCGTCAGAACGGGCACCGTGGGTCCGTGCATGCGAGCGGCGTCAGAACGGGCTCCGAGGGTCCGCGCATGCGAGCGGCGTCAGAACGGGCTCCGAGGGTCCGTGCATGCGAGCAGCATCAGAACGGGCTCCGAGGGTCCGCGCATGCGAGCGGCGTCAGAACGGGCTCCGAGGGTCCGCGCATGCATGCGGCGTCAGAACGGGCACCGTGGTTCCGCGCATGCGAGCGGCGTCAGAACGGGCACCGTGGGTCCGCGCATGCGAGCGGCGTCAGAACGGGCACCGCGGGTCCGTGCATGTGAGCGGCGTCAGAACGGGCACCGAGGGTCCGCGCATGCGAGCGGCGTCAGAACAGGTGCCGCGGGTCCGTACATGCGCGTGGCGTCAGGACGGGTTCCGAGGGTCCGCGCATGTGAGCGGCGTCAGAACGGGCACCGAGGGTCCGCGCATGCGAGTGGCGTCAGGACGGGTTCCGAGGGTCCGCGCATGTGAGCGGCGTCAGAACGGGCACCGAGGGTCCGCGCATGCGAGTGGCGTCAGGACGGGCTCCGAGGGTCCGCGCATGCGAGTGGCGTCAGGACGGGTTCCGAGGGTCCGCGCATGCGAGTGGCGTCAGGACGGGCTCCGAGGGTCCGCGCATGTGAGCGGCGTCAGAACGGGCACCGAGGGTCCGCGCATGCGAGCGGCGTCAGAACGGGTGCCGAGGGTCCGTGCATGCGAGTGGCATCAGAACAGGTGCCGCGGGTCCGTGCATGCGAGTGGCGTCAGGACGGGCTCCGAGTGTCCGTGCATGCGAGTGGCATCAGAACAGGTGCCGCGGGTCCGTGCATGCGAGCGGCATCAGAACAGGTGCCGCGGGTCCGCGCATGCGAGCGGCGTCAGAACGGGCACCGTGGGTCCGCGCATGCGAGCGGCGTCAGAACGGGCACCGAGGGTCCGCGCATGCGAGCGGCGTCAGAACGGGCGCCGAGGGTTCGCGCATGCGAGCGGCGTCAGAACGGGATCCGAGGGTCCGCGCATGCGAGCGGCGTCAGAACGGGCTCCGAGGGTCCGCGCATGCGAGCGGCGTCAGAACGGGCTCCGAGGGTCCGCGCATGCGAGCGGCGTCAGAACGGGCACCGTGTGTTCGCGCATGCGAGCGGCGTCAGAACGGGCTCCGAGGGTCCGCGCATGCGAGCGCCGTCAGAACGGGCCCCGAGGGTCCGCGCATGCGAGCGGCGTCAGAACGGGCACCGTGGGTCCGCGCATGCGAGCGGCGTCAGAACGGGCACCGTGGGTCCGCGCATGCGAGCGGCGTCAGAACGGGCTCCGAGGGTCCGCGCATGCGAGCGGCGTCAGAACGGGCTCCGAGGGTCCGCGCATGCGAGCGGCGTCAGAACGGGCACCGTGGGTCCGTGCATGCGAGCGGCGTCAGAACGGGCTCCGAGGGTCCGCGCATGCGAGCGGCGTCAGAACTGGTGCCGCGGGTCCGTTCATGCGAGCGGCGTCAGAACGGGCACCGTGGGTCCGTTCATGCGAGCGGCGTCAGAACGGGCACCGTGGGTCCGCGCATGCGAGCGGCGTCAGAACGGGCACCGTGGGTCCGCGCATGCGAGCGGCGTCAGAACGGGCACCGTGGGTCCGCGCATGCGAGCGGCGTCAGAACGGGCACCGCGGGTCCGTGCATGTGAGCGGTGTCAGAACGGGCACCGTGGGTCCGCGCATGCGAGCGGCGTCAGAACGGGCACCGTGGGTCCGCGCATGCGAGCGGCGTCAGAACGGGCACCGTGGGTCCGCGCATGCGAGCGGCGTCAGAACGGGCACCGCGGGTCCGCGCATGCGAGCGGCGTCAGAACGGGCACCGTGGGTCCGCGCATGCGAGTGGCGTCAGGACGGGTTCCGAGGGTCCGCGCATGTGAGCGGCGTCAGAACGGGCACCGAGGGTACGCGCATGCGAGCGGCGTCAGTACGGGCACCGTGGGTCCGCGCATTCGAGCGGCGTCAGTACGGGCACCGTGGGTCCGTGCATGTGAGCGGTGTCAGAACGGGCACCGTGGGTCCGCGCATGCGAGCGGCGTCAGAACGGGCACCGTGGGTCCGCGCATGCGAGCGGCGTCAGAACGGGCACCGTGGGTCCGCGCATGCGAGCGGCGTCAGAACGGGCACCGCGGGTCCGTGCATGTGAGCGGCGTCAGAACGGGCACCGAGGGTCCGCGCATGCGAGCGGCGTCAGAACAGGTGCCGCGGGTCCGTTCATGCGAGTGGCGTCAGGACGGGTTCCGAGGGTCCGCGCATGTGAGCGGCGTCAGAACGGGCACCGAGGGTACGCGCATGCGAGCGGCGTCAGTACGGGCACCGTGGGTCCGCGCATTCGAGCGGCGTCAGAACGGGCACCGTGGGTCCGCGCATGCGAGCGGCGTCAGAACGCGTGTCCGTTCATGCGAGCGGCGTCAGAACGGGCACCGTGGGTCCGTGCATGCGAGCGGCGTCAGAACAGGTGCCGCGCGTCCGTTCATGCGAGCGGCGTCAGAACGGGCACCGTGGGTCCGTGCATGCGAGCGGCGTCAGAACGGGCACCGTGGGTCCGTTCATGCGAGTGGCGTCAGAACGGGCACCGAGGGTCCACGCATGCGAGCGGCGTCAGAACGGGCTCCGCGGGTCCGCGCATGCGAGCGGCGTCAGAACGGGCTCCGCGGGTCCGCGCATGCGAGCGGCGTCAGAACGGGCTCCGAGGGTCCGCGCATGCATGCGGCGTCAGAACGGGCACCGTGGTTCCGCGCATGCGAGCGGCGTCAGAACGGGCACCGTGGGTCCGCGCATGCGAGCGGCGTCAGAACGGGCACCGCGGGTCCGTGCATGTGAGCGGCGTCAGAACGGGCACCGAGGGTCCGCGCATGCGAGCGGCGTCAGAACAGGTGCCGCGGGTCCGTTCATGCGCGTGGCGTCAGGACGGGTTCCGAGGGTCCGCGCATGCGAGCGGCGTCAGAACGGGCACCGAGGGTCCGCGCATGCGAGTGGCGTCAGGACGGGTTCCGAGGGTCCGCGCATGTGAGCGGCGTCAGAACGGGCACCGAGGGTCCGCGCATGCGAGTGGCGTCAGGACGGGCTCCGAGGGTCCGCGCATGCGAGTGGCGTCAGGACGGGTTCCGAGGGTCCGCGCATGCGAGTGGCGTCAGGACGGGCTCCGTGGGTCCGCGCATGCGAGCGGCGTCAGAACGGGCACCGTGGGTCCGCGCATGCGAGCGGCGTCAGAACGGGCTCCGAGGGTCCGCGCAGGCGAGCGGCGTCAGAACGGGATCCGAGGGTCCGCGCATGCGAGCGGCGTCAGAACGGGCTCCGAGGGTCCGCGCATGCGAGCGGCGTCAGAACGGGCTCCGAGGGTCCGCGCATGCGAGCGGCGTCAGAACGGGCACCGTGTGTTCGCGCATGCGAGCGGCGTCAGAACGGGCTCCGAGGGTCCGCGCATGCGAGCGCCGTCAGAACGGGCCCCGAGGGTCCGCGCATGCGAGCGGCGTCAGAACGGGCACCGTGGGTCCGCGCATGCGAGCGGCGTCAGAACGGGCACCGTGGGTCCGCGCATGCGAGCGGCGTCAGAACGGGCTCCGAGGGTCCGCGCATGCGAGCGGCGTCAGAACGGGCTCCGAGGGTCCGCGCATTCGAGCGGCGTCAGAACGGGCACCGTGGGTCCGTGCATGCGAGCGGCGTCAGAACGGGCTCCGAGGGTCCGCGCATGCGAGCGGCGTCAGAACGGGCTCCGAGGGTCCGTGCATGCGAGCAGCATCAGAACGGGCTCCGAGGGTCCGCGCATGCGAGCGGCGTCAGAACTGGTGCCGCGGGTCCGTTCATGCGAGCGGCGTCAGAACGGGCACCGTGGGTCCGTTCATGCGAGCGGCGTCAGAACGGGCACCGTGGGTCCGCGCATGCGAGCGGCATCAGAACGGGCACCGTGGGTCCGCGCATGCGAGCGGCGTCAGAACGGGCACCGTGGGTCCGCGCATGCGAGCGGCGTCAGAACGGGCACCGCGGGTCCGTGCATGTGAGCGGTGTCAGAACGGGCACCGTGGGTCCGCGCATGCGAGCGGCGTCAGAACGGGCACCGTGGGTCCGCGCATGCGAGCGGCGTCAGAACGGGCACCGTGGGTCCGCGCATGCGAGCGGCGTCAGAACGGGCACCGCGGGTCCGTGCATGCGAGCGGCGTCAGAACGGGCACCGAGGGTCCGCGCATGCGAGCGGCGTCAGAACAGGTGCCGCGGGTCCGTTCATGCGAGTGGCGTCAGGACGGGTTCCGAGGGTCCGCGCATGTGAGCGGCGTCAGAACGGGCACCGAGGGTCCGCGCATGCGAGTGGCGTCAGGACGGGTTCCGAGGGTCCGCGCATGTGAGCGGCGTCAGAACGGGCACCGAGGGTACGCGCATGCGAGCGGCGTCAGTACGGGCACCGTGGGTCCGCGCATTCGAGCGGCGTCAGAACGGGCACCGTGGGTCCGCGCATGCGAGCGGCGTCAGAACGTGTGTCCGTTCATGCGAGCGGCGTCAGAACGGGCACCGTGGGTCCGTGCATGCGAGCGGCGTCAGAACAGGTGCCGCGCGTCCGTTCATGCGAGCGGCGTCAGAACGGGCACCGTGGGTCCGTGCATGCGAGCGGCGTCAGAACGGGCACCGTGGGTCCGTTCATGCGAGTGGCGTCAGAACGGGCACCGAGGGTCCACGCATGCGAGCGGCGTCAGAACGGGCTCCGCGGGTCCGCGCATGCGAGCGGCGTCAGAACGGGCTCCGCGGGTCCGCGCATGCGAGCGGCGTCAGAACGGGCTCCGAGGGTCCGCGCATGCATGCGGCGTCAGAACGGGCACCGTGGTTCCGCGCATGCGAGCGGCGTCAGAACGGGCACCGTGGGTCCGCGCATGCGAGCGGCGTCAGAACGGGCACCGCGGGTCCGTGCATGTGAGCGGCGTCAGAACGGGCACCGAGGGTCCGCGCATGCGAGCGGCGTCAGAACAGGTGCCGCGGGTCCGTTCATGAGCGTGGCGTCAGGACGGGTTCCGAGGGTCCGCGCATGTGAGCGGCGTCAGAACGGGCACCGAGGGTCCGCGCATGCGAGTGGCGTCAGGACGGGTTCCGAGGGTCCGCGCATGTGAGCGGCGTCAGAACGGGCACCGAGGGTCCGCGCATGCGAGTGGCGTCAGGACGGGCTCCGAGGGTCCGCGCATGCGAGTGGCGTCAGGACGGGTTCCGAGGGTCCGCGCATGCGAGTGGCGTCAGGACGGGCTCCGAGGGTCCGCGCATGTGAGCGGCGTCAGAACGGGCACCGAGGGTCCGCGCATGCGAGCGGCGTCAGAACGGGTGCCGAGGGTCCATGCATGCGAGTGGCATCAGAACAGGTGCCGCGGGTCCGTGCATGCGAGTGGCGTCAGGACGGGCTCCGAGTGTCCGTGCATGCGAGTGGCATCAGAACAGGTGCCGCGGGTCCGTGCATGCGAGCGGCATCAGAACAGGTGCCGCGGGTCCGCGCATGCGAGCGGCGTCAGAACGGGCACCGTGGGTCCGCGCATGCGAGCGGCGTCAGAACGGGCGCCGAGGGTCCGCGCATGCGAGCGGCGTCAGAACGGGCGCCGAGGGTTCGCGCATGCGAGCGGCGTCAGAACGGGATCCGAGGGTCCGCGCATGCGAGCGGCGTCAGAACGGGCTCCGAGGGTCCGCGCATGCGAGCGGCGTCAGAACGGGCTCCGAGGGTCCGCGCATGCGAGCGGCGTCAGAACGGGCACCGTGTGTTCGCGCATGCGAGCGGCGTCAGAACGGGCTCCGAGGGTCCGCGCATGCGAGCGCCGTCAGAACGGGCCCCGAGGGTCCGCGCATGCGAGCGGCGTCAGAACGGGCACCGTGGGTCCGCGCATGCGAGCGGCGTCAGAACGGGCACCGTGGGTCCGCGCATGCGAGCGGCGTCAGAACGGGCTCCGAGGGTCCGCGCATGCGAGCGGAGTCAGAACGGGCTCCGAGGGTCCGCGCATGCGAGCGGCGTCAGAACGGGCACCGTGGGTCCGTGCATGCGAGCGGCGTCAGAACGGGCTCCGAGGGTCCGCGCATGCGAGCGGCGTCAGAACGGGCTCCGAGGGTCCGTGCATGCGAGCAGCATCAGAACGGGCTCCGAGGGTCCGCGCATGCGAGCGGCGTCAGAACTGGTGCCGCGGGTCCGTTCATGCGAGCGGCGTCAGAACGGGCACCGTGGGTCCGTTCATGCGAGCGGCGTCAGAACGGGCACCGTGGGTCCGCGCATGCGAGCGGCGTCAGAACGGGCACCGTGGGTCCGCGCATGCGAGCGGCGTCAGAACGGGCACCGTGGGTCCGCGCATGCGAGCGGCGTCAGAACGGGCACCGCGGGTCCGTGCATGTGAGCGGTGTCAGAACGGGCACCGTGGGTCCGCGCATGCGAGCGGCGTCAGAACGGGCACCGTGGGTCCGCGCATGCGAGCGGCGTCAGAACGGGCACCGTGGGTCCGCGCATGCGAGCGGCGTCAGAACGGGCACCGCGGGTCCGTGCATGTGAGCGGCGTCAGAACGGGCACCGAGGGTCCGCGCATGCGAGCGGCGTCAGAACAGGTGCCGCGGGTCCGTTCATGCGAGTGGCGTCAGGACGGGTTCCGAGGGTCCGCGCATGTGAGCGGCGTCAGAACGGGCACCGAGGGTCCGCGCATGCGAGTGGCGTCAGGACGGGTTCCGAGGGTCCGCGCATGTGAGCGGCGTCAGAACGGGCACCGAGGGTACGCGCATGCGAGCGGCGTCAGTACGGGCACCGTGGGTCCGCGCATTCGAGCGGCGTCAGAACGGGCACCGTGGGTCCGCGCATGCGAGCGGCGTCAGAACGCGTGTCCGTTCATGCGAGCGGCGTCAGAACGGGCACCGTGGGTCCGTGCATGCGAGCGGCGTCAGAACAGGTGCCGCGCGTCCGTTCATGCGAGCGGCGTCAGATCGGGCACCGTGGGTCCGTGCATGCGAGCGGCGTCAGAACGGGCACCGTGGGTCCGTTCATGCGAGTGGCGTCAGAACGGGCACCGAGGGTCCACGCATGCGAGCGGCGTCAGAACGGGCTCCGCGGGTCCGCGCATGCGAGCGGCGTCAGAACGGGCTCCGCGGGTCCGCGCATGCGAGCGGCGTCAGAACGGGCTCCGAGGGTCCGCGCAAGCGGCGTCAGAACGGGCACCGTGGTTCCGCGCATGCGAGCGGCGTCAGAACGGGCACCGTGGGTCCGCGCATGCGAGCGGCGTCAGAACGGGCACCGCGGGTCCGTGCATGTGAGCGGCGTCAGAACGGGCACCGAGGGTCCGCGCATGCGAGCGGCGTCAGAACAGGTGCCGCGGGTCCGTTCATGCGCGTGGCGTCAGGACGGGTTCCGAGGGTCCGCGCATGTGAGCGGCGTCAGAACGGGCACCGAGGGTCCGCGCATGCGAGTGGCGTCAGGACGGGTTCCGAGGGTCCGCGCATGTGAGCGGCGTCAGAACGGGCACCGAGGGTCCGCGCATGCGAGTGGCGTCAGGACGGGCTCCGAGGGTCCGCGCATGCGAGTGGCGTCAGGACGGGTTCCGAGGGTCCGCGCATGCGAGTGGCGTCAGGACGGGCTCCGAGGGTCCGCGCATGTGAGCGGCGTCAGAACGGGCACCGAGGGTCCGCGCATGCGAGCGGCGTCAGAACGGGTGCCGAGGGTCCATGCATGCGAGTGGCATCAGAACAGGTGCCGCGGGTCCGTGCATGCGAGTGGCGTCAGGACGGGCTCCGAGTGTCCGTGCATGCGAGTGGCATCAGAACAGGTGCCGCGGGTCCGTGCATGCGAGCGGCATCAGAACGGGTGCCGAGGGTCCGTGCATGCGAGCGGCGTCAGAACGGGTGCCGCGGGTCCGATCATGCGAGCGGCGTCAGAACGGGCGTCGAGCGTCCACGCATGCGAGCGGCGTCAGAACGGGCGGCGAGGGTCCACGCATGCGAGCGGCGTCAGAACGGGCACCGTGGGTCCGCGCATGCGAGCGGCGTCAGAACGGGCGTCGAGCGTCCACGCATGCGAGCGGCGTCAGAACGGGCGGCGAGGGTCCACGCATGCGAGCGGCGTCAGAACGGGCACCGCGGGTCCGCGCATGCGAGCGGCGTCAGAACGGGCGGCGAGGGTCCACGCATGCGAGCGGCGTCAGAACGGGCACCGTGGGTCCGCGCATGCGAGCGGCATCAGAACGGGCGGTGAGGGTCCACGCATGCGAGCGGTGTCAGAACGGGCGGCGAGGGTCCACGCATGCGAGCGGCGTCAGAACGGGCACCGCGGGTCCGCGCATGCGAGCGGCGTCAGAACGGGCGGCGAGGGTCCACGCATGCGAGCGGCGTCAGAACGGGCACCGTGGGTCCGCGCATGCGAGCGGCGTCAGAACGGGCACCGCGGGTCCGTGCATGCGAGCGGCGTCAGAACGGGCACCGCGGGTCCGTGCATGCGAGCGGCGTCAGAACGGGCACCGAGGGTCCGCGCATGCGAGCAGCGTCAGAACAGGTGCCGCGGGTCCATTCATGCGAGTGGCGTCAGGACGGGCTCCGAGGGTCCGCGCATATGAGCGGCGTCAGAACGGGCACCGAGGGTCCGCGCATGCGTGTGGCATCAGGACGGGTTCCGAGGGTCCGCGCATGTGAGCGGCGTCAGAACGGGTGCCGAGGGTCCGCACATGTGAGCGGCGTCAGAACAGGTGCCGCGGGTCCGTGCATGCGAGCGGCGTCAGAACGGGCACCGCGTGTCCGCGCATGTGAGCGGCGTCTGGGACGGGTAAGGTTTTGTGCATGGTCGGTGACATTTTGTAATGCGCGGCTAGTGCAGGTCGTCAGCCATGCGCAAACACAGCCTGGGACCCGGTCATTCTCTGGCTGTTTTCGCTGCGTTATGCAGGCGTCCCACGCAGTGCCGGTGCTAGCCCCTCACCAGTACCGGAATTATGAGGGGTTCGCATCAATTTGCCCATCGTGAAACACCACGGGTCCCACGCTGGCGTCGGGACTTAGCCGCAGAAACGGAGAGTCCAGCCCCACATCTTTTCCGAAAGGTAGGGGAGTCTAAAACTATAAAGCGAGGTTTAAGGTGAGGGGAGAGATACAGAAGGGTCACACAGAGGCTGGAATGAGCTGCCAGATGCAGTGGTAGAGGTGTGTACAATTCTGTCATTTAAAAAGCATTTAGACAGTTTATGGGAAAGATAAAGATATGGGCCAAATACGGGCAATTGGGACTAGCTTTGTGGTAAAAACTGGGTGGCATAGACAAGTTGGGCCGCAGAGCCTGTTTCCATGCTGTTAAACCTCTATGACTCTATTATACACCCACACAAAACCCAGCTGCCCCACAATGATATAATAATAATAATAATCGCTTATTGTCACAAGTAAGCTTCAATGAAGTTACTGTGTAAAGCCTCTAGTTGCCACATTCTGGCACCTGTTCAGGGAGGCCGGTACGGGAATTGAACCCGCGCTGCTGGTCTTGTTCTGCATTACAAGCCAGCTGTTTAACCCACTGTGCTAAACCACCCCTAATTGAGAACAGCTATGCTTAACTCAGATTTGGACTTGCTTCCCCATCTGGAAGGAAGTTCTGCCGTAGAGTGCTGCCGGCCAATCAGATTGGCTAGTAGCTCGGTTGCCCCAGTAGTGCCAGGGTCAAGCAGAGGCCATTTCTGTGATTACAAGCAGTCCCTGCAGAAGAAGGTGGAGTGATTTAGGACAGCCTCCCTAGCAGACCCCAGCTAGGGGTGGTGGAGATGTATTTTAGAGGCTATGGGGAGGCTTAAAGAGGGGTCTTGTGGGGGTGCCACCATGGGCACAGGGCGTACCTGAAAAGAAAGGACCTCCCTTTTTGCCTATACTCAGCCTGCAAAGTGAAAGCCTTGGGGCTGCCCGCCTTCCTTCCACGGTTCCTTATCCTGCATAAAGTAATGGCAGAAGCAAAATTTAGATCCTTATGTGGTCATTAATTGGCCAATTAAGGACCTCAATATGCATAAGGATAGGTGGGCTGTTTCCTTACCCATCCACCATAATATGGGAGACAGGTCAGGGTGACAGGAAAGTCGAGGGAACACCTTACACCTGGTGGTGGAGGCAGGCTCAATTGAGGCATTGAAGAGGCATTAGATGATTATTTGAATATAAATAATGTGCAAGGTGTTACATTCTGGTGCTTGGCCGGCAGGAATGATGCACAGCAGAACATCTAGTTCTTGACTAATTAAAGTGTTTTATTATGAAATAAATGCATGGTAAAGATAACTATGAGAAATATATTATAAACTGCTAACACTGACATATTATCCCAGAGCTACTGCAAGTATGACTGTCCACCAACATGACAAGCTCCCAACTTCACGAGGCACAGAGTCATGTGGTAGATTTACACTGCCACCTGCTGATCGGAGGTCATTTACATCATTATATACATGATAGCTTATGCATATCATCACATCCTCTTTCCTTTGGAAATGTAACTATTTACATTCATGACTTTGTTTTTCAATACAATATGATATGCATAATTCTTTAGAACATTTAACTATTTGCAGTCCATCACAAATTCTGTCCCTCAGGTTTCTGTCTTTGTCTTGTTGGCCTTCTGAGCACTGGTTGAACTTGTGACCATGTTTCATTTTCATTTGTAATTCTTGATGTTTCTTGTTGTTCTTTTTGAATTTGTGCATTTTTGCTTTGTTCTGACTTTCAACTGTCTTAGGGTTGCTCGCCATGTCTTCTTGTGGTTCCAGTACAAAAGGTTGCTGTTACTCCTTAAGACTGTTCCTTCATCCGTGATGATCAGATACAAATGAGGACATGCCTGTTGCAGTACTTTAGCATACTTTAACCATCCGTTTCCATCCGGATCTTTCAGCCTGACTGTGTATCTTTTTGCAATGGCTGGAGCCTTCTCGTAGATTTCTCGGAGTATCTCTTTTGCCTCTTTATTTGAAAAATAAGTTTCCTCTCTAATCTTCAATTAACAGGTTCTGTCAGCAGTTTGTACTGAGGCTTCCGACACTATGTGCAGTTTTTCACCAGCACTGATGCCTGGCCAATAATTTGAGTCCCTGGCCCTTTGCTTGCATTTTTCAATTCCCAAGTGCCCTGCATGAGGTTTTTGAAGAATATCGACCTTAACGATTGTGGAATTACCATCCTTTGTTGTCGAAGCAAAAACCCATTGGTATTAGTTAATTCTGCCCGTACATTATAATAGCTGGAGCAGGAACCTTTAGGCCATCCCTCGTGGAGATATTTTATCACCTTTTGTAAGATGATATCTTTGGTCATTTTTTTCTTTATCAGTCTTGATTTGTCATCAGACACTGGAAGGGATTCAGTGACAAGATTCACAGGACTTGAACATCCTCATCCACCTGGTGTATCTCTTCCATGCCTGTGGCTCGAGATAGTGCATCGGCTGGGACGAGATGCTTGCCTGGCGTGTCGATTAGGTCAAAATCATATCTTTGTAGCTTCATCATCATATGCCGGATCCTAGGACCGCATGTAGCACAGTGATTAGCACTATGACTTCACAGCACCAGGGTCCCAGGTTTGATTCCTGGCTTGGGTCACTGTCTGTGCGGAGTCTGCACGTTCTCCCCGTGTCTGCATGGGTTTCCTCCCACAAGTGCTGAAAGACGTGCAGTTAGATCATTTGAACATTCTGAATTCTCCTTTTGTGTACCCGAACAGATGCTGGAATGTAGCGACTACGGGCTTTTCACAGTAACTTCATTGCAGTGTTAATGTAAGCCTACTTGTGACAATAAAGATCATTATCATTACAGAGTGCTTTGCGTCTCTCATTAGGCTGTGCCTGCAGACCAAGGGCTGCAACATGGAGAATGAATTGCTGTTTGAATTCACGATAATTCTCATTTATATAACCAGTGACTCAAAGCTGGTGTGGTGCCTTCAGACCTTCTATCCTGGACTTTGAAGTCTAGCTGTGTTTTGAGTACAAGTTGCCAGTAGTTCACGAGGTTATTAGAAGATTTTGATTTCTTCTTTCTTCTCCGGAGTTACCTTTAGTTGTTCGGATCTTCAAATAATCTTGTTTTCTTAGCAGATCTTCAGGCCTGGTACCATGTTACGTTCTTGGCCGGTAGGAATGATGCGCAGAAGAACGTCTAGTTCTTGACTACTTAAAGTGTTTTATTATAACGCAAATGCGTGGTAAAGATAATATGAGAAATATATTACAAACTACGAATCTAATACCGATAAATTATCCTAGACCTGCTACAAGTATGACTATCCACTAACAATACTAACTCCCAACTCCTTCAGGTACAGAGTCATGTGGTAGATTTACACTGCCACCTGCTGGTCGGAGGTTGTTTATATCATTATATACATGATACCTAATGCATATCATCACACAGGGATAAGGTGAAAAGGTAGGGAAATGGCACTAAGCTATAATATTTGTCTGTAGAGGCAATGCAGACATGATGGGGCAAATGGCCTCGTTTTGCACTGTAACAATTATGTGATTCTTTTACAAGCCCTGTTAGCTTCAAATATGCTGCAGGACGATGAAATTTTCAGCCCATAGGATGATATAGCACATTTGTGCCTGTGCTAGCTTTCTTAAGGAGCTATTTATTTATTTTTATTGCCCTGCCTATTCGCCATCACCCTTCAATTGTCCTGCAAATATTTATCTAGTTACCATTTGAAACTTGCTGCAGAATCTGCTCTCACCACCCTTTTTTGCAGTGCATTTCAGATCATAATAACTCGCTGTGTGAAATAAATTTTCCTCGTCTTCTCTTTGGTTCCGTTGTCAAGTTATCGACCCTTCGGCCGATAGCAAGTTTTAAAATCCGTTCATGGTTTTGAAAAGATCTGACAAGTCTCCTCTTAACCTCTCCTCTCTGCTCCATGGAGAACAACCCCATTTCCTCCAGTCTGTCCACATAACTGAAATTCCTCATCGCTGGTATCATATATCTCCTCTGCAACCTCTCTGAAGATTTTACATCCTTCTTCAAGTGTGTTGTTCTCCAGCTCAGGCCTAAGCAGCGATTTATACACAAGTACATATATTCTATACTCTATGCCTCTATTTATAAAACAAAGGATTCTTTACACGTTTATCAGCGTTCACAACATTTTTTGCCACATTACAATATTTGTGTACGCACACCCCCACGTCTCTTTGCTCCTGCATTCACTTTAAAATAGTACCATTTACTTTTTATTGTCTCTATTTTTCCGACCAAAATTCTTCACTTCACACTTCTCAGCGTGAAATTGCACCTGCCATTTGTTTGCCTATTTCACCAATCTGTCTATATCCTCATGAAGTCTGTTATTATCTTCCTAGCTCTTTACTATTTCTGAGTATTGTTTCATCCGAAAATGTTAGAATATGTTTCAATCCTGGTCATTCATATGTATCAAAACAATTAATATTGAACATTTTTGGTTCGCTGAAATTGGTCTTGGACAATAGTGTAAAACCCATAACAGCAAATTAGCAGCCATGTAACTTGACGAATGTCATCCCCAATGCGTCTAAGATCTTCAAAATTTCTATCATATACATGGCTTTCAAAGACTTTGGATGCAATGCGGGTATTTATTTCCCCCAGATGCATAGGTCAGGAAAAGAGGTTGGAGATCAACAACCCTAAATTCTCACCCCCTTTACACTTCCATGGGCTTTCTCGAGCTTTGCCAAGAGTAACATCAGGGGATGTGCTAGGCTCAGCTCCCAGCCCTTTTGTTTCAATTTCTCATTGTTTACCAAGTGCCCATTTCCAGTTCTCCAAGTACCTAAAACCAGGCCTTGCACTTGGATCCTCCTTGGCTGAGAAGGCCTGAGAGTAAAAGGCAGAAAACTAAAGGCCAACAATATAAGTGCCCTCGCCTTTTTCTAGACACATGGACCTTTTGGCTGCTGTCTCTCAACAGTGGCCAGTATCGAACATAGAACATAGAATTTACAGTGCAGAAGGAGGCCATTTGACCCATCAAGTCTGCATCGGCTCTTGGAAAGAGCACCCTACTTAAGCCCATGCCTCCACCCTATCCCCGTAACCCAGTAACCCTACCTAACCTTTTGGACACTGAGGGCAATTCATCATGGCCAATCCACCTAACCTTCACATCTTTGGACTGTGGGAGGAAACCGGAGCACCCGGAGGAAACCCACGCAGACACGGGGAGAACTTGCAGACTCCGCACAGACAGTGACCCAAACCGGGAATCGAACCTGGGGACCCTGGAGCTGTGAAGTAACTGTGCTAACCACTGTGCTACCGTGCTGCCCCGGTATACTTTGGGCATGGAGCACCTCTCCAGAACAGAAAACAGGGCCCATGGGAAAATCAATCCTGAAATAATGTGTGTTTGTTGTAAGTGTTTGACTGTTTTCACCAACTGGCAGTGGCACAAACATTAATTATTTCAGGGGATCTTAACATGGGCCTCTGTGGCCCACAAAAATCTGCAGGGACAGTTCAAGGGGTCTGCCATTAGCTCCATGGCTCTTCTGGATAGATTATTTAAAGCCAACCTAATGTTGCTCCCAAAGTTGACAGTATCCAGGACACAATATCCTATTGTAAATCATCAATTATTGCCAGCACAGTATCAATTTAGGCCTTTACCCTGATGCTACACAGGACATGAGAAATGAGAAACCTACTAGGCCACAATGTTTTGTGGACATTGGTCCTACACATTGTCATGATATGTGTCCAGTCTCAGCGGGCATGTTGACATGTTCCTCATGTGCTTTAGTAAGATCGGTCTCATCAGCGTGCCGAGGTCAGAATCACTTGAACAATTCCTGGGACTACCTCCAGACCTCCAGATGGAGGTTGCCAGCAATTCCCATGGAACAACCTTCCAGATTCAGTTTCATCGAGGAGGCCTAACTCCCAGCCTCAGTATATCCATGTTCTTTCTTCAGGAGGCCCATCTTCTTTCCTCAGGAGGCCCATCTTCTTTCTTCAATGGTGGGTCAGTGATGTTGGATGCCTTTTCAATATGGTGCTCAGATATGATGGCAGACACATGCCATCTGCCTGCCTATCCATAGAATATGTCACAAAACCCCAGGGCACATAATTAATGAGGTTGGTTGGGGCCAGAAGACATGGCATGGTTTCCCTTTGACCTTCGCAGTGAGAAACAATCCACGTTCCCGCCCCTGCCACAGGGCGTAGTCCCAAATTGGAGAATTCTGACCATAGATTTGTGAAAGGGAAACTGTGTTTGACAAATTTATTTGAGTTCTTTGAGTATGGATAAAGGGGAACCAGTAAAAGTAGTGTATCTGGATTTCCAAAAGGCATTCAATAAGGTGCCATAGATAAGGTGTTGAGGTAATATATTAGCATGGATAGAGGATTGGCTAATTGACATGAAATAGACAATCAGAATAAATGAGTCATTTTCAGGTTAGCAAACAATAATGAGTGGAGTGCCTTTGGGATCAATGCTGAAGCCTCAAATATTTACAACCTATATTAATAACTTGGATGAAGAAACAGAGTGCATTGTAGGCAACTGTGACCATCGCTATGGTAGATAGATGTGCAGAGGGATGTGCAGAGGGATTGAACGATCATAGTGAGGAGGAGGCATTTCGGGCTACAAAGCTGAGAAGTATTGAAATTACTTAGGGTGTTAGTAGAATCATGGAGTTAGGTGGGAAGATATTGGACAAGGAGAGAAAAAGATAGTCAAGTTAGGAAGAGAAAAGTTCAGTGGAGCAGGAATAGGCTGATATAATGGATCTACCAGGAATTTGGGAAGGAGGTAGAAGTGGGTTTTCCAGGTTTGGGAGACTATGACATTGGAAGCTGTGGATGGAAGATCTCCAGAGATCATAAGGTCAGTGATAGTCCAGGAAACAATGACATGCTGTTAAGCGGTGAGGGTATGTTCTCGGGGATGGTAGCAAGAAGTATTTGAGAGTTGGCACTCAGCCTCTGCAAGGTAGAGGTTGATATGCCAGAAAACAACGGGCGTCCTCCCTTTCAGCAGGTTTGATAACAGTTTTGGGGTTGGATCTGAGAGAACAGAGTGCAGCTGAGCATGCTGTCTAATTGGAACCCATCCTCCACCAGGACAGGTTGATGGCTCGCCACTTCTTCCTTGAATGGAGGCCTGAACGATATCTATCCACCACCCCCCACTTCTTCCTGGCTGAACCTCTTCGTTCATTGAACAATTTCTCCTTGAACTTGTTTCACTTCCTCTAAACAAAAGGTGTGGCTATGGGTACCCCTTTGGATGCCAGCTATGCCTTTTCTTGTGGGCTCTGTGGAACATTCCTTGTTCCAGTCCTACTGACGGTCCCTCCAACAACTCTTCTTCCAGTGCATCGATGACTGGATTCGTGCCACTTCATGCTCTCGGCTCTCCCTCACCTTCATATGGTCCATCTCCGACACTTCCCTTCCTTTCCTTGCCTTCTCTGTCTCCATTTCTGGTGATCGACTGACCAGAAATATTCATTTCAAACTCACCAACTCCCACAGCATACCTCCTCACACTCTACTTCCTGTAAGGAATCCATTCCATTCTCCCACTTTGTCCGTCACTCCTGTTTCAATGGTGCCACCTTCCAAAACAGCACTTCTGACATGTCTTCCTCTTTCCTCACCCAAGGATTCTCCCTCAACCATGTCTGACACTTCTCACTGCACTTCTCACCTCACCCCTTGCCCTTCCTCCCAGAACCTTGTCCTCACTTTCGACCACTCCAGCCTCGGTATTCAAAGAATCAGCCTCCACCATTTCCACCAACTGCAGCATGACACCACCACCAAACGCATCTTCCCCTCCCTTTTCAGAATTGCAAAGGACCACTCCCTCTGTGACACCCTAGTCCACTTCGCTATTACCTCCAATACCTCATTTCCTTTCCACTGCAATGTCAGAAGGTGTAACACCTGCCCCTTTGCCTCCACCCTCCTCTCTGACTAAGGACATTCTGTCCAACTGAAGTAGTGATTTGCTTGCACTTCTTTCAATTTAGTCTACTGTATTTGCTGCTCACAATGTGGCCTCTACACTGGGGAGAAATATGCAAACTGGCCTTGTGGAACACCTTCGCTCAGTCCACGGTCATGACCCCAATCTTCCGGTCACTTGCCTTTCAACTCACCATCTTGCCCTCTTGCAGATATTTCAGTGAAGCCCAATGCAAGCTATAGGAACAGAACTTCATCTTTTGCTTAGGCACTTTATAGACTTCTGGACTCAACATAGAGTTCAACAACTTCAGACTAGGAACTCTGCTCTCCATTTCTTTCCACCCAGTGCCAATCTATTTCTTGATGTGGAGATGCCGGCGTTGGAATGGGTTGAGCACAGTAAGAAGTCTTATAACACCAGGTTAAAGTCCAACAGGTTTGTTTCGAATCACTAGCTTTCGGAGCACTGCTCCTTCCTCAGCAGTGCTCTGAAAGCTAGTGATTCGAAACAAACCTGTTGGACTTTAACCTGGTGTTGTAAGACTTCTTGCTGTAATCTATTTCTTGCCCTCGGACAGCATTAATCCTTTCACAAACAAATACTGGACAATCTCAACAGGTCTGACAGCATCTGTGGAGAGAAAAGGGAGCTAATGTTTTGAGTCTGGATGTCCAGTATTTTCTGTTTTTGTTTCAGATTCCAGCATCCGCAGTAATTTACTTTTAGCATTAATCCTTTCTCTGCTGTTAACACCTACTCTGTACCAAAGCTTCAGACTTTAATACTATCATTGCCACTCCCTTTGTCTTGTGTTCCGTGATATCATTGTCATTAAATCTCTCCTGCCCTTTAACCCATCCCTGACCTTCTATTTTGGTCCAACTGCCCCCCCCCCTCCCTTTTTCAACTGCACAAACTATACACATTTCTACCTCTCTCCAGTTCTGAAGAAAGATCATATTGAACTCGAAACGTATCACAGATGGTGCCGGACCTGCTGAATTTTCCCAGCATTTTCTACTTTTACTTGCATTGGAAGCTGTTCAGAGGAAGTTCACCAGGCTGATTCCTGTGACAAGGTTCAATGGAATGAGAGGTGATCTTATTTAAACATGATTTTGAGGGGGCTTAGCAGGGCAGGTGCTGGGAGGACTTTGTATCACTTGGGAGAATCTAGAACAAGGGGGCACAGTTCAAAAGTAAGGGGTCTTGCATTTAAAATTGAGATGAGGAGCAATTTCTTCTCACAGAGGGTTGTTAGTCTTGGGAATTCTCTTCCAGAGAACAGTGGAGGCGGTGTCTTTGAATATATTCAAGGCTGAGTGAGACAGATTTTTAATCGGCAAGAGAGTCAAAGCTAACAGGAGACAGGAATGTGGAGTTATGGATACAGTCAGGTCATCCATGATGTTATTGAATGTCGAAGCAGGCTGGATGGGTTGAAAGGACAACTCCTGCTCCTAATTTTTATGATTTTATATTTGGGGAGTATGTGTAACATACTGGAACCTCAGAAGAAAAAAGGTTGAGTACTGCTGAACTATTTAAAAGGAGAGACGCAGATTCACAACATGACAGTGTAGAATTGTTCATTCTAGGATATCGAGGATTTGAATTACGAACAAATGTACAAATATACAAAATAAGAACAGAAGTAAGCCACTCAGGCTCTCGGGCCTACTCCGCCATTCAATAAGATCATGGCTGATCGGATTGTGTTTCAAATTCCTCAATCCAATCTCACCCCAAGAGTATTTGATTCCAAATGCCTCACAAGAATCCAACTTTGCCTTATAAATATTCAACATCCCACCTGCACCACCTTCTGAGGCAGAGAGTTCCAAGTTGCACAATCCTTTGAGAGAAAAGATTTCTCCTCATCTTTGTCCTAAAAGGGCGATCCCTAATTTTACAACAGTGCCCCTGGTTCTGGACTCACCCACAAAAGGAAACATAATTTCTGCATCCATCATGTCGCGACCATTCAGGAACTTATATATTTCAATCAAGTCACCTTCTCACTCTTCTTAGGTGCAGTAGAAACAAGCCCAGTCTGTCCAACCTTTCCTCTTAAGACAATGTGCTTATTCCAGGTATCAATCTAGCAAACTTCCTCTGATCCGCCTCCACTGCTTTTACATTCTTCCTTAAATATAAGACCAAAACTGCACACAGTATTCAAGATGAGGTCTCACCAGTGCCCTGTACAATTGAAGCATAACATCTGTACTTTTATGTTCAATTCTTCTCGTAATAAAGAATAGCATTCCATTAGTCTTCTTAATTACTTGTTGTGGAGATGCTGGTGTTGGACTGGGGCGGGCACAATAAGAAATCCTACAACACCAGGTTAAAGTCCAACAGGTTTCTTTGGAATCACTAGCTTTCGAGCGTAGCTCTTTCTTCAGGTGAGTGAACCTGATGAAGGAGCTACGCTCCGAAAGCTAGTGATTCCAAAGAAACCCGCTGGACTTTAACCTGGTGTTGTAAGACTTCTTACTCCAATCACCTGCATACTAACATTTTGTAACTCATGCATTAGAACAGGGCTTTTCAAAGTACGGGTTGCAATCCGTGGGTGGGTCACAGGCGGGTGCCGGAAGGGACGCGGAGCTAAGGGCCACAGTGGACCCATCAGCCACTAACACAGTGTTATCCAATAGCAGCATTCGGATGCCTGCAGAGAAAACTCTGCCTAAAATGTCAATTTAGTCCTTATCTGACACTGGCAGTATACATTGTTTAAATGGCGTGTTACTTGAGAGCTGCAGACCTATCTGCTCTTCCACATGCAGTGAAGGAGAGGCTGCAGCACCTTCCCAGGTGCTTTTGGTACAATTTGCTGCTGTCTGGGATCTGATAGGCTGTAGACCCGCAATGTACCCGCAAGGTGGACAGCTTTTGGACATGAGATGTTGTGGCGGGAAAGCAGAGAGGAAGTTATGAGCATAAAGTCTTCATCAAAACTCTATTTAGGAGTTGTGGTAGTCACCACTTATTGTATTAGATGTATATTAGATGTAGTATGGTAAGACTCCTGTACTAGAGGTACATGGGTAAATCCCTGCCTGCTGGCTCCGCCCAGGAAGCGGCGTATAAATGTGTGCGCTCGCCGGAGCTGCTCCCATTCTGGAAGCAGCTATAGGAGGCCACACATCTTTGCTCAATAAAGCCTCGATTATTCACTACTCTCGTCCTTGTAGTAATTGATAGTGCATCAATTTATTGAGCAATGATTTTAAAACGATGGAACTTTGCATCAAGCCTGATCGCCTACACCTGAGCCCTCAAGCAGCCAACGTTATGTCCGCTTTTGACAACTGACTAGCCTGCTTCGGAAGCTACTTCCGAACATCCGGCGAAGTACCCTTGGACGCACAGAAGCTCCAGGTCCTTTATTCACTGGTGAGCCCTGACATTTTACCTCTCATCCGGGATGCGCCCACTTACTCTGAAGCAATGGAGCTCCTGAAAGGACATTACGTTCGGCCGGTTAACAAACTCTACACCAGGCACCTTCTGTCCACCAGACAGCAACTCCCCGGTAAGTCCCTAGACGATTTCTGCAGTGCCCTGCACATCCTGGCGAGGAACTGTGACTGCCAAGCAGTTTCGGCAGTCGAGCATACAGAACCTTTAATCACAGACGCTTTTGTTACGGGCATGGGGTCGGCGTACATCCGCCAGCGCCTATTGGAATGGGGTGCGCTTGATCTTGCGGGAACCAGGCAGCTCGCAAACTTGCTAACAGTGGCCTCCCGTAACGTCCAGTCGTACGCCCCCGACTGCACGGCACCCTCGTGGGCATCGTGGGCCCCAGCAGCTACCAACCTCAGCCCACTGCAAGCCTGCGCCGCGCAACAGCCAGCCAATCCCGGGGACTCAAATGCTACTTCTGTGGGCAGACCAAACACCCCCGGCAGCGCTGCCCGGCGTGGAGCGCAACCTGCAAGGGCTGCGGAAAGATGGGGCATTTTGCTGCTGTGTGCCAGGCCCGATCAATTGCCGCTGTTTCTTGGCCCAGCATCCCTGCACCCCCCATGTGCAGCCCGTGGGTGCTGCCATCTTCGTCACCGCAGACCATGTGCGGCCCGTGGGCGACGCCATATTCTTCTCCGTATGCCACATGCGGCCCTTGGGCACCGCCATCTTTAATGCTGCCCACCACATGTGCCCACGTGGGCGGGATTCTCTCAGCCCACGGCAGGCCAGAGAATCGGCAGGCTGGGCATGAATCGCACGACGCCGGTCCGCTGAGTCTCCGAAGAACGGAGAATCGGCACCATTGGGGGCAGCGCAGTCGGTGTGGTGTCGGTTGGGGACCGCTCTACGCAGCCACCCCCGACGATTCTCCGCCTGGGATGGGCCGAGCGGCCGCACAAAAAATCCGAGACCCGCTGGCGCCGTCCACGTGTGGTCTTTCCTGGTGGGACCTCGGCGTGCATGCATCCGGGAGCGGACTGGTGGGGATGGAGGGTGGTCCGACCCCGGGGGGTCTCCGCTGTGGCCTGGCCCGCGATCGGGGCCTACTGATCAGTGGGCCGGCCTCTCGGGCTGGGGGCCTCTTTTGCTCCATGCCGGCCCCTGTAGCCCTACACCATGCTGCATCGGGGCCGGCGCGGAGAAGGTCTCACTGCGCATGTGCGCAGTGGCGCCGGTCGCAGTGCGCATGCGCAGACCCGCGGCGCCCATTTGACACCGGCATCGGCAGCTGGTGTGGCGTGGGTCGCTCCAGTGCCATGCTGGCCCCCTGTAGAGGTCAGAATCGCTGCTCCTGAGGGCACGTTTCACAACGGCGTTTATGACGCCGTCAACACTTCGCCTCAGGATCAGAGAATCCCGCCCAGTATGTCTAAAAGCTCTCCTTTATTCTTGGCGCAAGTTATTCCTTCAAAAACACCAATAAATTGGTTAAACATGATTTCCCATTCACAAATGCATACTGATTCTTCTTGATTACCTTGAGTTTCTCTAAATGCCCAGCTATAACTTCCTTAATGATTGGTTCTAGCACCTCCCAGAAGACAACAAAAAATAGGAACAAGAATATGCCATTTACCTATGCTCTGCCATCCAATAGGGTCACGGTTTAAGTTAAGTGCAGGTGGTGGGTCCTCTCCTTAGAATACTTCTTTATAGTAGGATATACTTATTCTAAATATTCAGAAACATCTCCTTCAATGTTTGCCACTGTTCCTCCCTAAACATTCCTCACATACACTTCCCTGTCCTTTCCCCGTAGCCTTTCATTTCCTTACTGATCAAGAATCTACCTATCTCAGCCTTAAATATACACAAGGATTCTGCCCCCACAGCTCTCTGAGGCAAGGAGTTCCAAATATCACGACCCTCTGAGAGAAGAAATTCCTCCCCATCCCAACCTTTATTCTGAGACTACACCCTCTGGTCCTAGACTATCCCATGAGGGGAAATATCCTTTCAGCATTTATCCTGTCAAGCCCCTTAAGAATCCTGTATGCTTCAATCAGACCTCTTCTCATTCTTCTAAATTCCAATGAGTAGAGTCCGAAGACAGACATCAGGCTAATCGGTCTATAGTCTCCTCTTTATGCCTCCCTCCCTTCTTGAATACAATGGTTATATCTGTGACTTTCCATAAGACCATAAGACATAGGAGTAAGGGACTGCTTTAGCACAGGGCTAAATTGCTGGCTTTGAAAGCAGACGAAGGCAGGCCAGCAGCACGGTTCAATTCCTGTATCAGCTTCTCCAAACAGGCGACGGAATGTGGCGACTAGGGGCTTTTCACAGTAACTTAATTTGAAGCCTACTTGTGACAATAAGCGATTTTCATTTCATCAGAATTATGCCACTTGGCCCATCGAATCTGCTCCTCCATTCAATCATGGCTGATATTTTTCTCATCCCCATTCTCCTGCCTTCTCTCCATAACCCCTGATGCCCTTATTAAGCAAGAACCTATCTATCTCTGTCTTAAAGACACTCAGTGATTTGGCCTCCACAGCCTTCTGCGGCAAAGAGTTCCACAGATTCACCACCCTCTGGCTGAAGAAATTCCTCCTCACCTCTGTTTTAAAGGATCATCCCTTTAGTCTGAGATTGCGTCCTCTTCTTCTAGTTTTTCCTACAAGTGGAAACATCCTCTCCACATCCACTCTATCCAGGCCTCGCAGTATCATGTAAATTTCAATAAGATCCCCCTCATCTTTCTAAACTCCAATGAGTACAGACCCAGAGTCCTCAACCGTTCCTCATACGAGAAGCTCTTCATTCCAGGGATCATTCTTGTAAACCTCCTCTGGACCCTTTCCAAGGCCAGCACATCCTTCCTTAGATATGGGGCACAAAACTGCTCACAATATTCCAAATGGGGTCTGACCAGAGCCTTATACAGCCTCAGAAGTACAAACCTGGTCTTGTATTCTAACCCTCTCGACATGAATATAAACATTACATTTGCTTTCTTAACTGCCGTCTGAACCTGCACGTTAACCTTAAGAGAACCATGAACAAGGACTCCCAAGTCCCTTTGTGCTTCTGATTTCCTAAGCATTTCCCCATTTAGAAAATAGTCTATGCCGACATTCCTCCTTCCAAAGTGCATAACCTCACACTTCATTGCCCACTCTCCTAGCCTGTCCAAATCCTTCTGCAGTCCCCTTGCTTCCTCAATACTTCCTGTCCCTCTACAGATCTTTGTATCATCTGCAAACTTAGCAACAGTGCCTTCAGTTCCTTCTTCCAGATCATTAATGTATATTGTAAAAAGTTCTGGTCCCAGCACAGACCCCTGAGGCACACCACTAGTCACCGGCTGCCATCCTGAAAAAGACCCCTTTATCCCCACTCTGTGCCTTCTGCCAGTCAGCCAATCCTCTATCCAGTCTGATGGAACCTTTCAGTGTTGGAAAATTAACACCAATGCATCTAATACTGCATTCATCACCTCTTTTAAGATCCTAGGATGAAGTCCATCAGGACCCAGAGACTTGAGAGCCAGATGCTCCATCAGTTTGTTCAGAAAAGCTTCCCTCGTGATTGTAATTTCATCAAGTTCCCCTCCCCTTCCATCCCTTGATTCACAGCTATTACTGGAATGTTTACTATATCCTCTATAATTAATACAGATGCAAAATATTTGTTCATTTCATCTTCCATTTCGTTATTATGCACTATTAACTCCCCATTGCCACTTTGTAGAAGACCAACTCTCACTTTACTTACTCCTTTTCTTTTTAAATACCTGTGGAAACTCTTGCTATCCATTTTTACATTTCTAGCTATCTTCCTCTCACATTCTAATTTCTTTCTCCCGATTAACCTTGGAGTCATTCTCTGCCATTCTTTATATTCTGACCAGTTATCTGACCTGACACCCACCTTTGCACAATTATATGCTTTTATTTTGACTTCTTTAGTTAACTGCGGATGGTGGGTCCTTTCCTTCCAATACTTCTTTATAGTAGGAATATGCTTATTCTGAATATTCTAAAATATCTCCTTAAATGTCTGCCACTGTTCCTCCATAAATCTAATATCTAGCCTAGTATCCCAGATCACTTCAGTGACAAACATATACATATCACATCATTCCAATGTTGAAATAGCATTGGCATATTAAACATTAGCTGCTTGTTATTTTGCCTTTTACTTGGTGATATGACAGTATTACAATACATGGACTGGTTTTCAGTTAAACTGTTCAGAAGTCTTTCACATGAAGTCTTGAGTCATACCATTACAGGAGGCAGCTTTTTGTAAGTTGTTACTCGGAACAAATTTTCTTTTGTTATGGGCCAGGGTTTAGAGAACCCCAAAGTGCATCATGGAGTTCACCTGACCCACAACTTTTAATAGTTGGTGGTATGGGGAGTACATGGCCCACTCTACAGGTTTTTTAAAGCAAAACAATGTTTATTCTATGAACTCAAGTTAACCTTTTAAAACATACAGTGAACATCTTAGCAACCAGTAATTCAAATACAACCCCCAAAGGATACAACACTAAGTAAGCCTTAATAACTTCCCAAACAACATCCAGAAGACAAAAGAAACACCTTTTAACAGAAGCACATTAGGTTTACATTCACTACTGAGAACATTTATAATTCTGAATTCACCAAATGATCAAGAGATAGTCTTTTCATGGCAGAGAGATCAACAGTACACCTGCTCTGTCTGGCTTCCGCTCCAACACTGAAAACTAAACTAAAACACACCCTGCAGCAAACAGCCTAAAACAAAAATTAAAAGCTGACAGACAGCCCAGCTCCACCCACACTCTGACATCACTGATAAACACCCATTTCTTAAAGGTACATTTCTTAAACACCCATTTCTTAAAGGTACTCTCACATTACACTTTTAATGAGCAAAGGTGTGAATTGAGACCTATGATGTAACTGTGAGCAGGGAACAGCTTGTGGATGTGTGTATGGCAATCTAAAAAACTAGAAAAAAAACTGATTAACAGGTTTAACAAAGATGATACAACCCCACCTGCAATGCCATCCCAGTTTACTAAAACAGAGCTCATCGAGACAATTTGCCCTTTCCTATGTTCAACTTATAGTAATAATAATCTTTATTGTCACATGTAGGCTTACATTAACACTGTAATGAAGTTACTGTGAAAAGCCCCGAGTCGCCACATTCCGGCGCCTGTTCGGGTACACGAAGGGAGAATTCAGAATGTCCAAATTACCTAAAAGCACGTCTTTCAGGACTTGTGGGAGGAAACCGGATGAACCTGGAGGAAATCCACGCACTCCCGGAGAGAAAGTGCAGACTCCGCACAGACAGTGACCCAAGCCGGGAATCGAACCTGGGACCCTGGCGCTGTGAAGCAACAGTGCTAACCACTGTGCTACCGTGCCGCCCGCAAGCTAACAGAGTCACAATCCTCCCAGGACAAACTGGCACACTTCATATACCCCTCAATTTAACCTTCACTTGCTTTTCTATCAACCAGTTTGCATTGGGACTCTCCTCTTCTCCCCCTTGATTCAATCGATCTTGGGGCCTTAAGTACCTTTAACCCAAATCAAATTGGTGCTCTTCTCTCATTCCTCAGTTCAAGGTAACAGTCTTCTGGCTTCCAGTTAATGTTGGCACTCTGGCCATTCTCCACTCAAAGCCCATTGATATTGGCACTCTGACACATCACTACCATGACACTCTGATCCTTCTTTTCACTCACCCACCCTGCCTTCAGTTAATGCCGGCAACAACAACAACAGCTTGTGTTAATAAAGCATATTTAATATAATAAAACATTCCAATGTACTTCGTAGGGGTCTTATAAAGCAAAATTTGACACCAAGGCACATAAGAAATATTAGACCAGATGGGCAGAAACGTGTCCAAAGTGGTAGGATTTAAGGAGCGTCTTCAAGAAGGAGAGAGTGGTCACAAGGTTGGGAGGTTTAGAGTGGAAATTCCTGAACATAGGGCCGAGGCAGCTGAAGGTATGGTTACCAATAGTGGGCCAGTTAAAGCATGGCCAGAATTAGTGGGGAACAGATATTTCTGAGGTTTGTGAGGTTAAAGCAGATTATAGAGATAGGGTGGGGCAAAGTCATGGAAGGATTTGGGGAAAAAGGATTCAAAATTCTAAAATCGAGGCTTTACTTAACAGGGAGCCAGAGTAGGCCAGCAAGCGCAGGGGTGATGGGTGAATAGGATTTGTGCGTGTAAGGACCTGGACAGCAGAGTTTTGGATGACCTCAAGTTATGATTTTAAAAAAATGTATTCTTACTCTGGATGCTGCTAGCTGGACCAGCATTTATTGTTCATCTCTAATTGCCCTTGAGAAGGTAGTGGTGAGCTGCCTCTTGAACTGCTGCAGTCCATGTGGTGGGTTGCTGCAATGCATCTTGTAGATGGTACACACTGAGCTCACTGTGTGTCGGTGGTGGAGGAAGTCAATGTTTATGGTGTTGGATAGGGTGCTAATCAGTTTTGCCCTGGATGATGTTGAGTTTCTTGATTGTTGGAGCTACACTCATCCAGACAACTGAAGGATTTTCCATCACATTCCTGACAAGTACTTTGTAGGTTTTGGAGAGTTAGGAGGTGAGATGCTCACCAAAGAATTGCCAGCCGCTGACCTTCTCTTGTAGTTACAGTATTTATATGGTTGGTCCAGTTCAGTTTCTGGTCAATGGTAACCCCCAAGATGGTGACAGTGGAGGATTCAGCAATGGCAGTGCCATTGAATGAGAAGGGGAGATGGTAGGATTCTCTTGTTGACGATGGAGATGAATGATGGAATGTGGGAGACTGGTCCGGAATGTGTTTGAACAATCAAATTTGGAGGTAACAAAGCCATAAGGTGAGGGTTTCAGTAGATCAACTGAGGCAGAGTGCTGTTGGCAATGTTACGGAGGTGGAAATAAGCACTCTTAGTGGTGGAACAAATATTCGGTCAGAAGGCCATCTTGGAGTCAGATTTTACACCAATATTGTGAATAATGTAGCTTGGCCTCAGGCAGTTGCCAAGGAGAGGACTGGAGTCAGTAGCAAGGGAATGGAGTTTATAGCCAGGACCAAAGTCATGACCCTCAGTTTTTCCCAGTCCTCCTGTTTGCTGCAGTTTCTAGTCTCTGGAATCAACTCAAATCATGCACATTTTATCGGGGAAAGCAATCTTACACAGAACTTGTTCCTGCCATGAAACATCCATTCATGGACCCAATTTCATAATTTTTTACAAAGGGCTGGGTGGTTCTTCCAGAGATTCTTCCTGCTCTCCCTCCCCATCCAATCTATAGTGATATCACTGTCCGAGATGGGCTTGGCTGGATCATCCTGTCTCTCAAATATCCAACCATTTCTGTTTATTGTACAGTCAACATACAATGAACCTGCATACCTGCATGTTGTAGGTATATTTGCTGCAGGACAGGCATAATTGAAACCCATGCCTCATTCTTAATGGCAATTGATCTTGAAAAGATTGATGGCTTCAGGAAAGCAGGAGCTAAACTATAGAAGAAAATAAATCGATATCTGACCTGTCTGAATGAGTAGCAAGGTGTTATTCCAAAATTCTGGATCCACCATAAGGCAGGCTTGAAGGGAGTACCTTAAGAGGTATAGGTTCTGCTCTCTAATGCTTATAACCTACCCCGAGGATTTGGAATGGGATAAGTACAGGTGGTGGCTGATAGACACCTCCACCTCTAGTCTCGTGGGGCTCTGACCCACAAAACAATTTCCAAGCTTTTGTTTGCATGTTAGTGCAACATCCCGATTAGCAAGGATGAAAAAACATCAGGAACACATAAATTAACTCTCCTGGTAGAATCCTCATTTTTGAAATGGATGCGATCTCCGAACGGCACGGAATTGGTTCCTCATCCCGCGGAGCCATGTGCTGGGCACTGTGGAAGGGAATATCAAGACGTGGGATATGATTGGTTGGTCCTCCCTTCTATGAAAGTGAGGCAATTTATCTGATCATTAGTTATTTTTTGACCTTTGGCTACAGAATCTGTCTGAGTAATTCACACTGACTTGGAAGTAGAAACCCTTGTCAGAGCTTGTGGATTTGTTTGGGAGGGAACATAGTTTGTGGAGTATGCATCAGTTTGAATGATTCTTTCAAGGAGCATAAGGGTTTTTCATGAAGGCACCAGAATATCTGTACTTGTCATGAGGAAGACATTTCTAAAACATAAAACCTAATGTGGGAGCATTTTCCTCAAAAAGGGAACAATATGAGACCGGTATCAATAACCTGAATACACAAGGAATTATACTGTGGTTGGTGGGGAATCTCTTACAGCAACTGGATTCAGAGTTGAATGGCACTTGGAGAAAGTGCCTGGTCCATAGTGATTTATCTCCACAATTGCAAATAAATTGACAGAGTGCAATGGTGGTGAGATTAGACAGGAAAGGAAAGATAGGTCCTTGAGGATGGGAGGGGCTATTCACTAATGTGTCCAGATCAAGATCCACAAAGAAATCAACAAGTCTTAAAGAGTTCCATGAGGGAGGAAAAATGTGCTGTCCATTACCCAATAAGCTGTAAACACTCAGGCATTTTGAGTTGCGGGACTTTGCTTGAAAAGTCAAAGATCTATGAAATTCTATGAAATTCTATCACTATAGTTGAATGCACGCTAGACACCGATGATGATGTTGGAGGTTTGATTTCTGTCTAGAAGTATTAACAACATTACCTTTAATCACTTGCTTTAAGAACTATATACGAAGAAGTAGGACAATCATGGCAGAATGAGGACACAGACGCAGAAGATGTTAAGAGGAGTCACAGTCTCTAACGCATTGGAAAGTGAAAGGGCTGAAGAGAGCTGGTTTCCAGGCCAATCCCAGAATTGTGTTTTGTTACTCACTGCGAACTTTGAAGTCAATTTAGGCTAGTAATTTGTATTGAAATAATCTGCAAACATTTTGGTTCTGAGCATTGAAGATGTAGCAAGGTCATTTTTTAAGTGGCAGGAAAGACACAAGTAGAGATTATTGGGGGATTTTCATGGCAACGAAAGGTGCTGAAGATTATAATGTCCACAGCATTGACTTTTGTAGCCATCTCATATGGCCATCTGCAAAGGACCATGGGAATTATGGCCAACCCAGGACTCAGACACACTCAAAGCTTGTGTGTGTATTTGCAACCCAGATAGCTAGGTGCGATCGAAACCCCCGCTCGTTTGCATTCTAATGGCCCATTTCCCCAGAACAAAAGGACTGTACTCAGGTAACCGATACAGACGTAGACTAACCAGCGCCACTCCCTTTACTCAGGAAGCCCAAAAAGCCAAGGACAATGACCGCTCAGGACACGCCCTGCCATCAAGGCACCCGCCCCTTTATTGGCCGAAATCGAAGGCAGTAATCGAAGCCTGCTGAATTATTGGGTCCAAAGCTAAGGACCGCCCAAAAGAGCGCGAAACCCCAGAAGGATAAATTGAGACACTGCCATGTGTTCAGTCTCTCTTGGCCCCGGTGCTTGGTCTCTCTTGGCCCCGACCTACGCCTAAAACCGAATGTAGCATCACGACCAGAAGCAAGTTCACGACCAACGATCGCTACCAGACGGATGAGCCCAGCAGAAACGAAGTCATTTCTCCAGACCCAGCCACGCAAGGTGCAAACAAAGGCTTTGTTCCTCTGCATAAAGCCGGGTGCCTGAAGTTAAGTACAGGTTGTTGTAGTGTTAGGTGTAATTTAGCTTGTAGTGTTTTATGTTGCATGTCGAAGTAATCCTTGTGTGTAAATAAACTATCATTGAACTTGAACTAACTAACTGGTTGTTTGGTCTTTGATCGATATCCGGTAAAACCTTGTGGTGGTATCATTTGATACCTGGCGACTCTGAAAAGCAATATTATCATTAATAACTGCCATATCTAGTTAATTTGGCAACATTACTGGTGCCGAAAGAGCAACACTTTGTAATGCTGAGGGGATGGAGATGGAATTTACTTCATTGAGTTTTTTTCAGTTCTCCACTGTGATGCCGAGGTAAAAAATAGCCTGGGGCGATGTTGAGTTATCTGCAGCTCCACCGTGGGTGTTAAGATGGCCTCAAACTTGGAATCCAGTAAAAAAAAAAATTGGTTCATTCAGTGCATATTTTGTATTTATTAATCTCTCACAACCATTTATTTAAGCCAAAGTTATAAAGCTCAGTTTTTTAAAAATTGCACAACATAAAACCTCGAAGCAAATTCAATGTTTTTTCAGTGTTATGACAGATCATCCTGTCTGTCATTGGGAATGGATTTTGACAACCCTTTGATACAAAACAAAGAACAAAGAACAAAGAAATGTACAGCACAGGAACAGGCCCTTCGGCCCTCCAAGCCCGTGCCGACCATACTGCCCGACTAAACTACAATCTTCTACACTTCCTGGGTCCGTATCCTTCTATTCCCATCCTATTCATATATTTGTCAAGATGCCCCTTAAATGTCCCTATCGTCCCTGCCTCCACTACCTCCTCCGGTAGTGAGTTCCAGGCACCCACTACCCTCTGCGTAAAAAACTTGCCTCGTACATCTACTCTAAACTTTGCCCCTCTCACCTTAAACCTATGCCCCCTAGTAATTGACCCCTCTACCCTGGGGAAAAGCCTCTGACTATCCACTCTGTCTATGCCCCTCATAATTTTGTATACCTCTATCAGGTCGCCCCTCAACCTCCTTCGTTCCAGTGAGAACAAACCGAGTTTATTCAATCGCTCCTCATAGCTTATGCCCTCCATACCAGGCAACATTCTGGTAAATCTCTTCTGCACCCTCTCTAAAGCCTCCACATCCTTCTGGTAGTGTGGTGACCAGAATTGAACACTATACTCCAAGTGTGGCCTAACTAAGGTTCTATACAGCTGCAACATGACTTGCCAATTCTTATACTCAATGCCCCGGCCAATGAAGGCAAGCATGCCGTATGCCTTCTTGACTACCTTCTCCACCTGTGTAGCCCCTTTCAGTGATCTGTGGACCTGTACTCCTAGATCTCTTTGACTTTCAATACTCTTGAGGGTTCTACCATTCACTGTATATTCCCTACCTGCATTAGCCCTTCCAAAATGCATTACCTCACATTTGTCCAGGTTAAACTCCATCTGCCATCTCTCCGCCCAAGTCTCCAGACAATCTAAATCCTGCTGTATCCTCAGACAGTCCTCATTGCTATCCGCAATTCCACCAACCTTTGTGTCGTCTGCAAACTTACTAATCGATACACCTGAGGGAGTTGGTGCAGCCCTTCTGTCAGTTGTAGAACATAGCATCTTCACACATTATTGCAGTTACTTGGTATAGTGAGATACTTTCCACACAAACAAAGTTCCAAAAATTATAAGATACCTTTGTAACACTCATTGAAAATGTATCTTGCATTGAACATAGAATTCCGAATGCAATTCAAATGATGACAGGTAGCAAGGGCTCAACACTGTCGGTACAGTGACAAAAGCTGATACCTAAGTGTGCTGTCTGCTTTTTTATCTGGGTTGAGAGCAGCCCCTGCTCAGTAAGCATGCCCATAACATCAACCTTCACTATGTGGCGCATGTGTGACTCCCAGCAATTAATTGAGGGATGGATCTTGCATTGTGCAGGGATGCTGAATGAGGAAAAGCCCAGGCTGATCAGAATGCTGTTACAGTGGCAGGTTCAGGCCAAGCATGTGGTTTCCCCATGCAAAGTGTTGACTGCAACAAATATCTTTTTATTTTCTGCCTGAATAATAATAACCAGGAAGGACACAATTACTTGCCTCCAAGTAATTGTCTCCGGATCCATATCATCAAACACATATTTTACTATGGAATTACAACATTGTGAGCAGCTGGCAGAACACCAAGTAACATTTTCAAAGTACTGTACACATTGTTCACAGACAATCAAACGACTAGCACAGCTTCCTGCTTTGAATCTTGTGAGACTGTACTAACATGCATAAAAGATAACTGATTTGTTGCATTCTGACAGAATCGCATTGCAGGGCAGCACATAAAGGGAAAAGCAACAGATGCTCTTCACTAAGTCAGCTTTTCAAGTTTTTGTTAAATAATAAATGTGTTTTTGCTCCCCTTGGTGAGGTTGATATGCCCAATGTTTACCCAGGGTTCCAGTTGCTGCTTAGGAGTTATACAAAGCATAAATTTTGTATAAAACCCCATTTTTATGTTGCCATTTATTGCTCTGTTATTTCTGGTTCAGGGCTATGGACATCTACCCATGGCTGGAGAAACTCTTGGAGTGGGACTGGGGAAGGACCCAGTTATCATGGAGGAACCAGCAATATAGATAGACTAGGAATGAAGTCCTGCTGAAACTGTTTGGGGAGCTAGGACAGAAAGAATAAATCTAGCAGGTTATAATCTTTGGATTACCTGAGCCATGAGTCAATAGTACTGGTTATAAAGGATGGGATAATGACAACAGGGAGAAAGAATCTTAGCTTAATGAAAAATCAAGATGTGAACTTCTGGTTGCGGCTATGCGGAGCTAAGCCGCACGTTCGGCAGCTCCCGCTTGGAACGGACTTTTGGGCTCTTTTCAGGGCCCCCAACAGCATTTTTTCGACATTTCCCGGTGTGGGGAGAAGACTGCAACATTCTCCCAACAATGTATGGCTTGGACCAGGAGCGGGGTGACACAAAAAGTGGTGGTGAAGCCAAAGAAAGAGCAAGGGAAGAAGAGCAAGATGGCGGTGGGCGGGGACCAGGCAGCGTGGATGCAGTGGGCGCAGGAGAAGCAGGAGGTTATCCAGCGCTGCTTCAGGGAGCTCAAGGCGGACCTGCTGGAGCCGATGAAGGCTTTTATTGATAAGCTGCTGGAGACCCAGACAGCCCAGGGGGTGGCGATCCACGAGATCCGACAAAAGATCTCAGACAAGATTTATAATCATCTAGATAGGAATAATATGATCAGGGATAGTCAGCATGGCTTTGTGAAGGGTAGGTCATGCCTCACAAACCTTATTGAGTTCTTTGAGAAGGTGACTGAACAGGTAGACGAGGGTAGAGCAGTTGATGTGGTGTATATGGATTTCAGCAAAGCATTTGATAACGTTCCCCACGGTAGGCTATTGCAAAAAATACGGAGGCTGGGGATTGAGGGTGATTTAGAGATGTGGATCAGAAATTGGCGAGCTGAAAGAAGACAGAGGGTGGTGGTTGATGGGAAATGTTCAGAATGGAGTACAGTCACAAGTGGAGTACCACAAGGATCTGTTCTGGGGCCGTTGCTGTTTGTCATTTTTATCAATGACCTAGAGGAAGGCGCAGAAGGGTGGGTGAGTAAATTTGCAGACGATACTAAAGTCGGTGGTGTTGTCGATAGTGTGGAAGGATGTAGCAGGTTACAGAGGGATATAGATAAGCTGCAGAGCTGGGCTGAGAGGTGGCAAATGGAGTTTAATGTGGAGAAGTGTGAGGTGATTCACTTTGGAAGGAATAACAGGAATGCGGAATATTTGGCTAATGGTAAAGTTCTTGAAAGTGTGGATGAGCAGAGGGATCTAGGTGTCCATGTACATAGATCCCTGAAAGTTGCCACCCAGGTTGATAGGGTTGTGAAGAAGGTCTATTGAGTGTTGGCCTTTATTGGTAGAGGGATTGAGTTCCGGAGTCGGGAGGTCATGTTGCAGCTGTACAGAACTCTGGTACGGCCGCATTTGGAGTATTGCGTACAGTTCTGGTCACCGCATTATAGGAAGGACGTGGAGGCTTTGGAGCGGGTGCAGAGGAGATTTACCAGGATGTTGCCTGGTATGGAGGGAAAATCTTATGAGGAAAGGCTGATGGACTTGAGGTTGTTTTCGTTGGAGAGAAGTAGGTTAAGAGGAGACTTAATAGAGGCATACAAAATGATCAGGGGGTTGGATAGGGTGGACAGTGAGAGCCTTCTCCCGCGGATGGATATGGCTGGCACGAGGGGACATAACTTTAAACTGAGGGGTAATAGATATAGGACAGAGGTCAGAGGTAGGTTCTTTACGCAAAGAGTAGTGAGGCCGTGGAATGCCCTACCTGCTACAGTAGTGAACTCGCCAACATTGAGGGCATTTAAAAGTTTATTGGATAAACATATGGATGATAATGGCATAGTGTAGGTTAGATGGCTTTTGTTTCGGTGCAACATCGTGGGCCGAAGGGCCTGTACTGCGCTGTATTGTTCTATGTTCTATAACGAGGACGTGATCTTGAGCCTAGCGGTAAAGGTGGAGTCGCACGAGGCGCTCCGCAAGAAATGGCAGGAACGGTTCGAGGAGATGGAAAATCGGTCGAGGCGGAAGAATCTGCGGATCATGGGCCTCCCGGAGGGGCTGGAGGCGTTGAACCTGGTTGCTGCTGGTATGGTCAAGGGAGAGCTGGAGCGAGTAGAGGGGATTGGGACAGGGGTCTGCTGCCCTGGGGAATGGGCCGGGCGTGGGGCGTGGGGCGCAGGCGCGTGGCTGGCCGAGGAGGGGTTATGGCTCGTCGGCGGGGGAGGAGGGCGGGTAGCCCCCTGATCCAGCGGAAACCTGGAACGTAAGGGGACTGAACGGGCCGGTTAAGCGGGCCCGGGTGTTCGCGCACCTGAAGGGGCTGAAGGCGGATGTGGTCATGCTCCAGGAGACACACCTGAAGGTGACAGATCAGGTAAGATTGAGGAAGGGATGGGTCGGCCAGGTGTTTCATTCGGGGCTGGATGCCAAAAATCGGGGGGGTGGCGATCTTGGTGGAAAAGAGGCTGTCGTTTGAGGTGTCGAGCATTGTGACAGACAATGGCGGCAAGTACGTAATGGTAAGTGGTAAGCTGCAAGGGGAAAGGGTGGTGCTGGTCAACGTGTACGCCCCGAACTGGGATGATGTGGGTTTTATGCGGCGCATGTTGGGTCGGATCCCAGACTTGCAAGTGGGGGGCCTGATAATGGGGGGGGGGACTTTAACACAGTGTTGTATCCGGCACTGGATCGCTCCAGGTCTCCGACGGGTAGGAGGCCGGCGGTGGCTAAAGTGCTGAGGGGGTTTATGGACCAGATGGGAGGGTTGTCCCTTGGAGATTTGCAAGGCCGGGGGCTAGGGAATTTCCTTCTTCTCGCACGTTCATAAGGCCTATTCCCGGATCAACTTTTTTGTTATGAGCAGAGGGCTGATTGCGAGAGTAGAGGATACCGAGTACTCGGCGATAGCCATTTCCGATCACGCCCCGCATTGGGTAGACCTAGAGCTGGGGGAGGAGAGGGACCAGCGCTCGTTGTGGCGCTTGGAGGTGGGGCTGTTGGCGGACGAGGAGGTGAGCGAGCGGGTCCGAGAAAGCATAGAGAGATACCTGGAGGCCAACGATAACTGGGAGGTCTGAGTGGGGATGGTATGGGAGTCTCTGAAGGTGGTGGTTAGGGGAGAGCTGATCTCCATTAGGGCCCACAAGGAGAGGAGAGAGCAGAGGGAGAGGGAGAGGGTGGTGGGGGAGATGATGAGGGACAGGAGGTATGCGGAGGTGCCGGAGGAGGGACTGTTGAGGGAGAGATGTAGCCTCCAGGCCGAATTCGACCTGTTGACCACCAGGAAGGCAGAGGTGCAGGGGAGGAAGGCCCAGGGGGTGATTTATGAATATGGGGAAAAGGCAAGCCGGATGCTGGCGCATCAGCTTCGGAAGCGGGACGCAGCTAGGGAGATTGGGAGAGTTAAGGATAGGGGAGGGAGTGTGGTGCGTAGTGGGGTTGGCATCAATGGGGTCTTCAGAGACTTTTATGAGGAACTGTATCGGTCCGAGAGCCCACTGGAGGAGGGAGGGATGGGCCGCTTTCTGGGCCAACTGAGGTTCCCGAAGGTGGAGGAGGGACTGGTGGCGGGATTAGGAGCCACGTTTGGGCTGGAGGAGCTGGCCAAAGGAACAGGGAGTATGCAGGTGGGGAAGGCACCGGGGCTGGACGGTTTCCCGGTCGAATTTTAGAAGAGATATGTGGACCTGTTGGGCCCGTTGCTGGTTAGGACCTTCAATGAGGCAAGGGAGGGGGGGGCTTCGCCCCCGACGATGTCCCGGGCACTGATCTCCTTGATCCTGAAGCGGGACAAGTATCCCCTGCAGTGTGGGTCTTACAGGCCGATTTCATTGTTAAATGTAGATGCCAAGGTGCTGGCGAAGGTCTTAGCCACGAGAAATGAGGATTGGGTGCCACAGGTCATCCACGATGACCAGACAGGGTTCGTGAAGGGGAGGCAGTTGAACGCGAATGTGCGGAGGCTCCTGAACGTTATTATGATGCCGGCGAGGGAGGGGGAGGCGGAGATAGTAGTGGCGATGGACTCTGAGAAGGCCTTTGATAGGGTAGAGTGGGGGTACTTGTGGGAGGTGCTGAAGAGGTTCAGGTTTGGGGAGGGGTTTGTCAGGTGGGTTAGGCTGTTGTACGAGGTCCCGATGGCGAGTGTGGCCACGAACAAGAGGAAGTCTGAGTACTTTCGGTTGCATCGAGGGACGAGGCAGGGGTGTCCCATGTCCCCCCTGCTCTTCGCACTGGCGATTGAACCCCAGGCTATGGCACTGAGGGAGTCGAGGAACTGGAGGGGGCTGGTGCGGGGTGGGGAGGAGCATAGGGTGTCGCTTTATGCGGATGACTTGCTGCTATATGTGGCGGACCTGGTGGGGGGAATGCCGGAGGTAATGAGGATCCTCAGGAAGTTCGGGGATTTCTCAGGGTACAAGCTCAACATGGGGAAGAGCGAGTTGTTCGTGGTTCACCCAGGGGACCAGGAGAGGGGGATTGGCGAGCTCCCACTAAAAAGGGTGGAGAGGAGCTTCAGGTATTTGGGGGTCCAGGTGGCCAGGAGCTGGGGGCCCTGCATAGACTTAATTTCACGAGGCTGGTGGAGCAAATGGAGGAGGGGTTTAAGAGGTGGGATGCGTTGCCACTGTCCCTGGCGGGTAGGGTGCAGTCAGACAAGATGACAGTGCTCCCAAGGTTTTTGTTCCTGTTCCAGTGCCTCCCCATTCTTATCCCAAAGGCCTTCTTCAGTTGGGTCAACAGGTGCATAACGGGGTTTGTGTGGGTGCGAGGGACTCCGAGGGTGAGAAGGGTGTTCCTGGAGCGGAGTAGGGATGAGGGGGGTGGAGGCTGGCGCTGCCCAACCTCTGCGGGTACTACTGGGCCGCCAATGCGGCGATGGTGCGCATGTGGGTGATGGAGGGGGAGGGGGCTGCATGGAAGAGGCTGGAGATGGCGTCTTGTGAGGGTACAAGTCTGGGGGCGCTGGCAACGGCGTCGCTGCCGCTCCCTCCAATGAGGTATACCACGAGCCCAGTGGTGGCGGCTACCCTCAAAATTTGGGGGCAATAGAGGCGGCACAGGGGGGGGGGAAGTGGGGGCCTTGGTGTGGGCCCCGATATGCGGGAACCACCGGTTTGTCCCAGGGAGAATAGATGGAGGATTTTTGGGGTGGCACAGGGCAGGGATAAGAAGGTTGGGGGACCTGTTTGTGGATGGGAAGTTCGCGAGCCTGGGTGAGCTAGAGGAGAAGTATGGGCTCCCCCTGGAAAACACCTTTAACTATCTATAGGTAAGGACGTTTGCCAGGCGTCAAGTGGTGGAATTCCCGCTGCTGCTGCCACGCACGGTACAGGACAGGGTGCTCTCAGGGGTGTGGGTTGGAGAGGGGAAGATCTCGGCAACGTACCAGGTAATGCAGGAGGAGGAGGAGGCCTCGGTGGAGGAGCTGAAAGGTAAGTGCGAGGGGGAGTTGAGGGAGGAGATCGAGGAGGGGACGTGGGCAGATGCCCTAGGGAGGGTGAACTCTTCCTCTTCGTGCGCGAGGCTCAGCCTCATACAGTTTAAGGTGCTGCACAGGGCACACCTGACCGGGACAAGGATGAGCCGGTATTTTGGGGGTGAGGACAGGTGTGTTAGGTGCTCAGGGAGCCCAGCAAACCACGCCCATATGTTCTGGGCATGCCCAGCGCTGGAGGAATTTTGGAAGGGTGTAGCGAGGACGGTGTCGAGGGTGGTAGGATCCAGGGTCAAACCGGGCTGGGGGCTCGCAATATTTGGGGTGGCAGAGGAGCCGGGAGTGCAGGAGGCGAAACAGGCCGGAATTCTGGCCTTTGCGTCCCTGGTAGCCCGGCGAAGGATTCTTCTTCAGTGGAAAGATGTGAGGCCCCCAAGCGTGGAATCCTGGTTCAACGATATGGCGGGGTTTATTAAATTGGAGAGGGTGAAATTTGCTTAAGGGGATCGGTGCAAGGGTTTTTCAGGCGGTGGCAACCGTTCTTAGACTTCCTGGCAGAACGGCAGACAATGGTCAGCAGCAGCAGCCCGGGGAGGGGGGTGGGGGCGGGGGGGTCTATTTTACTTTTATTTGTTTATACTGGAGCATCTGAGAGGGTGTATATATTTGCTATGTTTGCTGTGTGTTTCGGTGGGTGTTAATTTATTATTTATGTATAGGGGGGAGGGGGGCACTGGGTTGTTTTGTTTGGTTTGGTATTTAAATCTATTGGGTTCCTTTTACATTTTGTTGTTGATCTTTTGTGAAAACTTTAATAAAAATTATTTTAAAAAAAAAAGAAAAATCAAGATGCATGATCAGTTTGGATGCAACTAAAAACCAACAAAGGGAAGAAAACAAAATTGAAAACAGTTCACAGGCTTCCTAACACTAGATGTATAAATCGAGAAATGAGAGGTGCACATTGTCATAATATACACACAAGTATACAATGGTGCACAGACAGACAGTGAGCGACACACAGGATGACCAATGAACATACAGAACACAGCAGCCAATCACCAGACAGGACACGGCCACTATATAACCAGGGGGCACTAGTTTTCCCGCTCTCTTGTGATCCAGCCTCTGAGACAGTCAGAGCCTGTGAGCAACAACTAGAACATCCACCATGTGGTAGTAAGATAGTCTGGTCAGGTTAGCCTCAGGTCTCCAGTCAACTCAGCATAGTGTCAGCCCACAGTTCCAGCATGTTTAATAGTTAGGAGTTTAATAAAATAGAGTTGCATTTCTTCCAGTGTTGGAAGCCTGTCTCTCTCTCTGCTGCAGTAAACGCAGTCCTCGCAGACCCAGTTTACCCAACACATCATGGTACCAGTGAGTTATGTTTGAGTTTGACGGACCCACCTTGAGATAGTCTGCCTTTGACCAGCGATCAGCCATCCGGTAACATGGACAGCGTCCGCCCTCCCCTGCCGCTCCGCATTGCCGGCAACCTCGGTGCGAACTGGAAAATATTCATGCAGAAGTTCCAGCTGTATCATGAAGCCATCGACCTCGAGGCCGCATCAGATAGCAGGAAGATCGCTCTCTTCCTCTCTACAGCCGGGGACCACGCTATCCACGTTTTTAACTCTCTCACCTTTCCTGAAGGTGAGGACAAGACAAAGTTCAAAACAGTCCTGCTGAGGTTCGACAGCCACTGTGACATCGAAGTCAACGAGAGCTTTGAATGCTATGTATTCCAGCAGAGGCTTCAGGGTAAGGATGAACCTTTTCAGTTCTTCTTAACCCATCTCCGTATCCTCGCGCAATCCTGCAACTACGGCTCCACTTCCAACTCCATGATCCGTTTCGGGGTCCATTCCGATCCCCTTCGCCAGCAACTCCTCAAAGTTAAGCAGCTCACCCTTACCATCGCCATCGAAACCTGCGTCCTACATGAGCACGCTGATGACCGGTACTCCCATATCAAGGCAGCAGAGACGGCACGGCAAGGCCCCCACGATGGGGAGCGGGTGCAGGCCGTAAAACAGCTCCAGGGCCTGAGTCTGGATGAGGGAAGCCATTTCGCGCGCTTTTCCCGGGTTCCTGCGCATGCGCACAACGACCGAGGGGACGGCGAGGCCAAGGATCGAACTGCGCATGTGCGCACATCTTTTGACCGCACCACGCATGCGCAGTGGCGCACGGAACGTCCTGACGTCGGCGTCATGACGTGCAACAACTGTGGCTCCGCCCACTTAAAGCGGCAATGTCCCATGAAATCTCGACGCTGTCTCCAGTGTGGCAAGCTTGGCCATTACGCAGCCCTGTGCAGATCTGCTCAACTGCCCAATACACAGTGATCACAGCCGCAGCGCAGGAACGTCCGGTCACTGCAGCAACCCGTTGTGACTCCGACTTCGACATGGTTCCAGATCCCGACACCGAGGATCTCACATCCCCATTCCGGGTGGGCATCATCACCAAGCATACGATGCTTTCCAAAAAAAGGCTAATCCACTCCCAGTGCTGAGCATTGATCCGGACGACGAGTGGTGTGCCACCCTTACGGTCAACGAATCTCGCATACGCTTCAGGCTGGACACCGGCGCTTCAGCGAACCTCATTTTGAAGTCTGACCTGGATACCATCCACGTCAAGCCGAGCATTCTTCCATCGGCCTGCCAGCTCATTGACTACAATGGCAATGCCATTGCTGCCAGTGGCTCATGCCATCTGGTGGTTTCTCATCGTTCCTCAAGAGCCACCCTGCGTTTCGAAATAGTAACATCCAACAAAGCTTCCTTCTTCGGGGCTCAGGCCTGCAAAATCCTGAATCTTGTGCAGCGGGTTCACTCCATGTCGCCCGCTGAGGCATCAGCCTCGCCAGATGCCAACTTTCAAACCCAATTAGATGACATCATAGCACGATACCACAGCGTCTTCGAGGGTATGGGCACACTCCCCTACACATACAAGATACTCCTGAAATCGAATGCCACACCCGTGGTTCATGCACCGCGTCGGGTGCCGGAACCCCTTAAGGACCGCCTCAAGCAGCAGCTGCAAGACCTCCAGGACCAGGGCGTCATTTCTAAGGTCACGGAACCCACGGACTGGGTTAGCTCCATGGTTTGTGTCAAAAAAACGTCAGGGGAACTTCGCATTTGCATCGACCCCAAAGATTTGAATCGTAACATCATGAGGGAACACTACCCCATCCCTAAGCGAGAAGAGCTCACCAGCGAAATGGCTCACGCCAAGTTATTTACGAAGCTGGATGCCTCCAAGGGGTTTTGGCAGATACAGCTAGATGCATCCAGTCGAAAGCTCTGCACTTTTAACACCCCATTTGGTCCTTACTGTTACAACCGGATGCCCTTTGGCATCATCTCCGCCTCGGAGGTGTTCCACCGAATAATGGAGTAAATGATGGAGGGCATCGAGTGAGTGCGAGTGTACGTCGATGACATCATTGTCTGGTCCACAACTCCTCAGGAACACATGATCGCCTCAAGCTAGTGTCCCATAGGATCCACGAGCATGGCCTCCGCCTGAACAGAGCCAAGTGCTCGTTCGGTCAAGCAGAACTAAAGTTCCTTGACGACCATATTTCGCAGTTCGGTGTGCAGCCAGACGCAGATAAGGTGTCGGCGATCAATGCTATGAAGACACCGGAGGACAAGAAGGCGGTCCTCCGCTTCCTAGGGATGTTCAACTTCATTGGGAAGTTTATCCCCAACCTCGCATCTCACACCACAGCTCTCCGCAATCTTGTAAAAGAAAACACCGACTTCAAGTGGCTCCCCGCTCATGAGTGAGAGTGGCGTGAGCTCAGGGCGAAACTCACCAAGGCCCCGGTCCTGGCATTTTTTGACCCTGCCAAGAAGACAAAGATCTCCACCGATGCGAGCCAGGCTGGCATTGGGGCAGTACTCCTCCAGCGCAACGAATCCTCCTCCTGGGCCCCAGTCGCATATGCATCTAGAGCCATGACCCCTACTGAGCAGCGATATGCTCAAATCGAGAAAGAGTGCTAGGGCCTTCTCACGGGGATTGACAAATTCCATGATTACGTGTATGGACTCCCCAAGTTTACGGTCAAAACGGACCACAGGCCACTGGTTCACATCATACAGAAGGACCTCAACGATATGACGTCACGCCTACAGCATATCCTCCTCAAACTCCGACGCTATGATTTTGGCCTGGTCTACACCCCGGGCACTGATGCTCATTGTGGCCGATGCACCCTCTAGATCCGTCACCACGCCATGCGAGCAGTCGGACTTTGTCTGCCAGATCGACGCCCATGTTGAGTTCTGCACATCCAACTTTCCGCCCACTGACGAAAGGGTCGCGCAGATTCGTCAAGAGACGGCCAGGGATCCTTTACTCCAACGGGTCATGTGCCATCTCACAGATGCGTGGCAGAAGGGCCTGTGCCCACAGTTCTACAATATAAAAGACGACCTGGCAGTGGTCGATGGCATACTAATGAAACTGGACAGGATAGTAATACCACAGAGTATGCGAGAGCTCGTCCTCGGCCAACTCCACGAGGGTCACCTGGGGGTGGAAAAGTGTCGCCGGCGAGCCCGAGAGGCAGTATATTGGCCTGGCATCAATGACGACATGGCCAACACTGTCCTAAATTGCCCAACGTGTCAACGGTTCTAGCCGGCTCAGCCGAAAGAGACTTTGCAGCCGCATGAACTGGTGTCGTCCCCGTGGACCAAGGTTGGCATTGATTTCTTCCACGCAAGAGGCCGGGACTACGTCCTCCTCGTGGACTATTTTTCAAATTACCCCGAGGTGGTCAGACTGCATGACCTCACATCAGCAACAGTCAGCATGGCATGCAAAGAGCCCTTTCCCCGTCATGGCATTCCACTTACGGTCATGACAGATCATGGCCCATGCCACTTCAGTCAGGAGTGGACGGATTTTGCCCGACGGTACAATTTCACCCCAGTCAAATGGGAAAACAGAAAAGGGGGTACACATTGTAAAACGACTGTTGTGTAAAGCTGCTGATTCGGGTTCAGATTTTCACCTGGCGCTGTTAGCCTACAGGGCGACTCCTTTGTCTGCTGGCCTGTCCCCAGCACAGCTGCTAATGAACTGCACACTACGGACGACGATGCCGGCTATCCACATCCCGGACCTTGACAATTTTCCGGTCCTGCAAAGAATGCAACTGTCTCGGGCCCAATGCAAGTTGGCGTATGATGCCCACACCACGGATCTCCCTGCTCTGGTCCCTGCTGACCGAGTTCGTGTTCAGCTACCTGACGGTGGCTGGTCTGCCATGGCTGTGGTGGTTAAGCAAGTGGTCCCCAGATCATTTCTCTTTCGCATGCATGATGGTTCTTTTCTTCGCCGTAATAGGCGGGCACTGCGGCTGCTTCCACGCTCGCCACCTGAACGTGATGTCCTGCCTCGCCTGCTGATTCCTCAGGGCACACCCTTCCAAGAGGTCACCGATCTGCCGTTTCTTTTGCCAACGTCTACGTTGGACGCAGCTCCGCCCATTCCAGTGCAGGCGGCCCCTGACCCACCCTTGAGGCGGTCAACCAGAATTCGTCGCCCGCCACAGAGACTGAACTTATCGACTGAATGTTGCGTTACCTTGTGCTTCGTCTACACATCTGTACATATTGTTTCTTCCTAATTTGTTGTATGCACTCTATCTGCATTAGACACCTTCCTATGTGAATACGTTCACGTATTTTCTATATAGGTCAGTTCCTACTTATGTAAATACGCTCACATACTTTGTACATAGTCAGGCTCATACATACACCCACTATTTATTGACACATACATACATTTTTTGAAAGGGGGGAGATGTCATAATATACACACAAGTACATGATGGTGCACAGACAGACAGTGAGTGACACAAAGGATGACCAATGAACATACAGATCACAGCAGCCAATCACCAGACAGGACACGGCTACTATATAACCAGGGGGCACTAGTTTTCCTGCTCTCTTGGGATGCAGCCTCTGAGACAGTCAGAACCTGTGAACAACAACTAGAACATCCACCATGTGGTAGTAAGATAGTCTGGTCAGGTTAGCCTCAGGTCTCCAGTCAACTAAGCGTAGTGTCAACCCACAGTTCCAGCATGTTTAATAGTAAAGAGTTTAATAAAATAGAGTTGCATTTCTTTAAGTGTTGGAAGCCTGTCTCTCTCTCTGCTACAGTAAATGCAGTCCTCGCAGACCCAGCTTACCCAACACATCACACATAATAGGCAAATACAGTTATCATGGGGTAATTTAACCTTTAGGTATTAGGCTGGGAAAGCCAAATCTGCAATAAAAATATGGGTGACGAGCTCCTGGAACATACTCAAGTTGATTTTCTACATCAGTACGCCAAGGAAACAACTCGGAAATAGGCTACTTGAGAACTAACTTTGTGCAGAGATAGAGTTAATTAATAACCATGTAATAAAGGAGTCTCCAGGAAACAGTGATCATAAGAAGATAACATTTTATGTTTGTTTTCGGAGCAATTTGTTTATTCCAAAACTAGGGTTTTAAATCTAAACAAAGCAAATTACACAGCATTGAGGCCCAAGTGAGGTGAAGTAGATTAGGAAGCTCGAGTAAAAGATATAATAGTAGATCGGCAATTGATGCCATTTGATTAATCCGATCATAATTTGTAACGATTGAACAGTCATTTAAGGAATAAAAATCTCAAAGGTAAAGTAGCTGAACCTTGATTAATGTTGCTACGAGATTAAAGGAGAGGCTTTTTATGTTGCCAGAAAGAATAGTAAATCCAAGGATTGGGAGGATTTTAATAATCTTTATTGTCACAAGTAGGTTTACATTGACACTGCAACAAAACCATTGTGAAAATCCCCGAGTCACCACATTCCGGCGCCTGTTTGGGTACACTGAGGGAGAACCCAGAATGTCCAATTCACCTAACAGCACGTCTTTCGGGACTTGTGGGAGGAAACTGGAGTACCCGGAAGAAACCCACGCAGACACAGGGAGAACGTTAGTAGTTACACTACTAACTTGGATTCGACATGTATTCCTTAAGAATACACAGACACAGTTAAGGGCAGCACGGTGGAGCAGTGGTTAGCGCTGTGATGCAGCACCGAGGACCCGGGTTCGAATCCCGGCCCTGGGTCACTGTCCATGTGGGGTTTGCACATTCTCGCCGTGTCTGCATGGGTTTCACCCCCACAACCCAAAAAGATATGCAGGCTAAATAGCCCCTTCATTGGGAAAAAAAATAATTGGGTACTCTAATTAAAAAAAAAGAATACACAGTTGACTAATGTAGAGGGTGCCATCTCTGCTACTCCACTACTGGGCCGATATCTGGGGTTTGAGTATCTGTGTGTGTCTCTCTCCAGCTGGCACTGAAACTTCAGAGGCCAGGGGATGCCGCACTAGGACACTTCCACTGAAGAGAGCACTGAATCAAGCCTGCCGTTTATCCCTAACCGGCAGCCTGAGGCTTATATCACACAGATCTCCAGACCCCTACCAATACCCAGGTGATTCTCTCTCTTGCCGGTGGTGCAACACCCACCCGGTTCCTACTTCGCTGGAGTAGCTTTCCCAAGAGAGAGAATAGGACACTGCTGTTTATTACCTAACCAGCAGCCTGTCCTGAGTGAATTGCTCAAGATGACCCTTGATTCTTGAACCCGGAATTAAGGTGAGGAATATTTTTAACAATGACTTGGTCAGAGATCGCTGGTGAGAGATTGAAGAATTTAAACGACTCCAATTATCAGCAAATCAAGGTTTATTGCAAAACCCAGGTCAAAATCACCAACAGAAGAAAATATAATAAAATCTTAAACTCTAACACAAACTAAGTCTATTCAGAAAGTACTATAACGGACACAACGAAAAATCTTATGGTTACACAGTTTTAGCAATTGCACAAAACACAAATCAAGTTCCCTTCCCCAAAGCCTCAACCACTATTAAAGTCAAGGGAGTTTCGCAAGCTGCTGCAGGGTACTTACGGTCACAGGCTGCAGAGGTCAAGTCAAAGGTGCAGAGGTCGAGCCAAGAGCCAAGAGACCCTCAATCGAAACACAGCCCCTTTTATATTGTTTTACCTGGCTTTGTCCTGTGTTCGGCCAGCCCCTTTTGCATTGAAAAGGTAAGGTTTAAAGTTCCCGCTGGTCCCGCCCCCTTTGAGCCGGTCAGAGCTGTTTGTTTCCGGGTATTCCTCGCAGGTCCGCTCCTTCCAGCTAGGCAGACCTGCGCGATTTGAATTTGGCGCCGACTCCGCCCCCTCCTTCCAGTGAGTTTCTGCCGGTGGCTTCTGTCAAGATTGGAGTACCTCCCCCAGGTCCGCCTCCAACTTGGTTTTTTCTACCGTCCGCGATTTGAATTTGGCGCTGACTCCGCCCCCTCCTCCCAGTGAGTTTCTGCCGGTGGCTTCTGTCAAGATTGGAGTACCTCCCCCAGGTCCGCCTCCAACTTGGTTTTTTCCACCGCTTATCTTCAAGGGGCTTTTCCAGCGCAATATACTGAACCCAGACAGTCTGTTTTTTAGGATAACGAGGTTAAGCTCTCTTGTGAAGAATTTCAGTGTCTTCCAGCTGCTCCGGAGATGGCTGCTATTCTCACCTCGCTATGTTGATGGGGTGTTAATTGGATTCTGCTCTGGTGGAGGCCAGGTCATTTACATTTGCATGGGGCTATGACCATCCCATTGTCCTGCTTGCAGGCAGGCCCCCTGTGTATTCCCGTGCCCCTTTGTCTGTGTTTTGATCTTATCTCGTTGTCTGGCTCCTTCTTCCTTGTAGCTCCTAGGGGGGGGGTTTGTAAATACTTATGTCCCTACTCAGCTCAGCGGACCAAGCCTGCTGGGAAAACTGGTTACGTTCTCTTGGCTGAAAAGTCAGTTTACAGTCTCTGAGTTTTATTCTTGGGCAGTTCCAAAAAAAAAAGGCCGAATTGCCCGAAAACCTTACACTAATAACACCTAAACTAGACTCATCTACAGCTAATCTCACTACTGATTTGAACTATTAACTACTCTCACTTGCACTATCTGCTCTTCTGACTTTCACTAGCTAACTTCTGCACCCCCCCCGCCCAGGTCTAGCATCACTGCCTTATATAGTTCTGATGTGGAGATGTGTTTCTGGAGCATACCTCTTCATTCACCTGAGGAAGGAGCAGCGCTCTGAAAGCTAGTGACATCGAAACAAACCTGTTGGACTTTAACCTGGTGTTGTAAGACTTCGTACTGTTATATAGTTCTAACAGTAGCTCCATCTCGTTGCTACTCTCAACACTACATTAACCCTTGCAATGCTGATAGTTATGATAATACCACAGCGGCGAACCCTGCTACCCAGGCATCCTGGTGGGCTCAGTCCACATTGAAGTGGATAGATGTCACATGGGCATATCGGGCCACCATGATGACATGGATGCACCTGTGCACCAAGGTTTGTGAGTTCGTGGACAGGTCCCTACTCGTCGCCTGGAAGGACCCTGTTACATAAAGGTTCAGGGCAACTATCACCTTGACGGGCACCAGGAGCGGGTGCTCTCCCCCATTCCCTGTGGTGCCAGGTGTGCCATGATCTGGCGGATATGTCACACTGTCTCCCTGTTCAGCTGGAGTCTTTGACCGGTCTGGCAGGTCCTCGAATGTCAGGCACTGCAGATACATACGAGGCCTCATGCGGCGCTTTCTTGGCACCTCCTCCTCCTCGGCTTGTTTGTCAGCTGGCTCTCCATCCTGGGTGGCTGCCTCCTGTTCATCTGAGGCACACTCCGCAGCTGCCCGCTCCGCTGCTGCAGCTTCCTCCTGCTCGAGCAGCAGCAGCATGGGGCATCCCCCAGGGCTTCAGTGACTAGCAGGAAGGCCACCATTGCTGGTTGAATTCCAATATCCATTGTTTGCAGGGGGTGAAAGGCCGACATGTTAGCATGGTGCATACCCCTGTGCCCAACCAGGTCCACCGGGCTACATAGTGGCCCCAGTTGACACTGGGGGTCTGCCCCCACATGTCTCCCCCCTTATCACTGCAACACCCTCCCGTCGGTGGCCAGCACGTGGGGGCCTCTGTCCCTGGCGCCTGTTCCTTATATCAAGGTGCCGTCGGCTGGCACTGCCCTTGCCAGCACTATGCTCTGCGGCCCCCATCCCGCCCAGGGAATTTAGACCCTGGCTATTCAATCTTTCCTCATGGCATAAACCTCTTATCCCAGGTATCAATCCAGTAACCTTTCATTGCACTCTCACCATGTCAAATATTTACTTTGCTAGGCAAGGAGACCATAACTGTACAGTACTCGAGGAGTGGGGCGGCACGGTGGCACTGTGGTTAGCACTGCTGCATTACAGCACCAGGGATTTGGGTTCAATTCCGGCCTCAGTTGACTGTCTCTGTGGAGTTTGCACATTTGCTTCCTATCTGCATGGATTTCCTCCGGGTGTTCTGATTTCCCTCCACAATCCAAAGATGTGCGGGTTAGGTGAATTAGCCTTGCTAAATTGCCTCTTAGTGTCCAAAGGTTAGATGTGGTTACGGTGTTAGGGCCGGAATGGGGCCTAGGTAGGGTTCTCTTTCGGAGGGCCAGTGCAGACTTAATGGGTCGAATGGCCTCCTTCTGCACTGTAGGGACTCTATGGTTTCAACAAGACTTAATATTTAATCTTTTTGTAAAGCTAACAGACCATTTGCTTTCTAAATCGCCTGCTGTACCTGCATGATACCTTTCTGTGATTTGTGTACCAAGACACCCAAAGTAAGATATTATTAATAGAAGATATATATCCATATATAAATGATTCTGTAGCAGCTGCAGTGAAAGAGTGGGGGCGGTTCTATAATAGTGGAGACATTACCTCATCAACTGCCCCTGAGAAGAATTAAGAATCTCTATAGTATATAGTAAATTAAGTTAATAATTCAGAGGCGAAGCAATGATACGAATAGGCTCCTGTTATGGATATGCTGGGAAGTGATAAGAGCAGTGAACTAATGGGCACTTATGTGTGGAATAGCTAGAGTGTAATAAATAACCTAATATTGTACCGGAATGCACAGCAGATGGTAACAGCTAATCCCAACACTGTGATAGTCATTGTATTAACAGTATGCACACAGAACATGACCTCATTGGGCCGTCACTCTCTTCCACTTCTTTCCACATCCTTCTGCCCCGACTGCTGCACACTGCACCTGTTCAGTATTACCTCCTTCGCCTTCTCTGCTATTTTCAAACGTAACAGTAATAATATTAACCTTCAAAGATACGCCCTCAAAGTCTCACCTCCTTAGCGAAGGTAAAGACTGTTGATGTCTCACAGAGTGCCAGCCAGATCACAGTGTGCACAATAAATTGAGTGGTGCTGCTGATGCCACCAGAAGTATAAGAAATGGAGCCACAGTAACCTTCACTGGCACAGGCCATGCTGGGTATTGGGCTCCAATTCTTGCGACAATTGGTACAAGTAAGCGGCCCTCTCCTTGTTTAAACACAACCACCCTAAACATTGCTCCTCTGTCAGGTTCAAGCATGTAATATTTCCGAAGACCTGCATGTCTTTGCTCTCTTCCTGTAGTCTGTGTAGGTCTTTGCTGATGTCCTTGCTGGTGCTTCTTCTTCTCAATGATAGGTCCAGCAGCATTCCCACCCTCAGTAATTCAGAACAAAGACTTTTTGTTTAATGCCTCTTGCCCTTCACAAACTCACTTTGCAAATGTTAAGCAGAAAAATGTCTGAAAAACAAGCACAAAAAAACAGGACCAAAAGTTCCCTTGAGTCTATACTGACTAAACAGAGACTTGCCTTAATAGAGATGAGTGCCTGTTAAATTCTGTTTGTAAACGGCACTCATCAATTGGCCCCATCATGATTTTCTGGGTGGGATAGGAAAGCAATTTTTGAGGCGGTACAGACATCAATTTAACAAAAGGGTCCGAGCTCAGATACAGGGCGCCCCACCCCCCCGCTAATAAGGATGAGCAGCACTTACACAGCCAACCCCACTCCACTCACAGTCATGGCGCCGAGACGACCGGCCCCACGATTTGAGGATGCAGACTTGGGGAGGCTCTTTGATGCAGTGGAGGCCAGGAGGGATGTCCTGTTCCCCCTAAGGTCCCGGAGGGTGAGACACAAGGCAACCAATGCCACCTGAGATGAAGTGGCGGTGGCTGTGAGCTCGGGGAATGTGACTAGGAGGACTGGTCTTACACCAGGCAGCATGAGGTGAGTTGACACCACCATCTCCCACCCCAAGACCTTTCCATCCCCACACGAGCATCCACCCACCTCCCCAACTCTCCCTTCATTCCCCCTCTCACTCAAACCCCCCAACCCTTCATTCACAGCACCCCCTCCCCACACTGTGAGCCATGCGTGTAGCTAACGATGCCCTCTCTGTGTCTCCACAAGAGAAGCTCTCCCACAATCGCCGGGAGAGGGCCCTGACAGGCAGAGGGGTGCCAGACATACAAATTCTCATCACCTTTGAGGAACGGGCCCTGGAGGCTACAGGGTTGGCTGAGGACAGAGTGGTCACCAACGCGGAGGTCAACACACGCCTCAGAGGTGAGGATCCACCAGGCCCCACCTGAAAGACTTGTCAAACTAACTGACCCATTCCTCCCACTGACTACATGTCCACTTCGGAGGAGAGCTCCAAAGATGCCACGATCGAAGCGTCACAGCTGTCACCCCCACCCTCCACCAGCGCAGATACACACACCTCGGTGGGAAGTGTTAGTGGTCAGGCTCCTGGGGCACAATCTAGTGAGCAGCACACAGTTGCTGATGTACATCAGGTGTAGGCAGGAACCCCCAGGTCAGAGGGATGCTGGATCCCAGGATGCCGCTGGGTCCCAGCCTGATGCTGAGTCTGTGGAACAGGGTTACCCGGAGCTGATGTTGGTGTTAGGGTGTTAGGGAGATTCAGCAGGTCCGCAGCCGATTGGAGGAATCCCAGAGACTATGGGCGCAGGAGATGCCCATAAGACATAGGAACAGAATTAGGCCACTCGGCCCATCGAGTTTGCTCCGCCATTCAATCATAGCTGATATTTTCTCATCCCCATTCTCCTGCCTTCGCCCCATAACACATGATCCCCTTATTAATCAAGTACCTATCTATCTCTGTCTTAAAGACACTCAGTGAATTGGCCTCCACAGCCTTCTGCGGCAAAGAGTTCCACAGATTCACCACCCTCAGGCTGAAGAAATTCCTCCTCATCTCTGTTTTAAAGGTTCGTCCCTTTAGTCTGAGACTGTGTCCTCTGCTTCTAGTTTTTCCTACAAGTGGAATCATCCTCTCCACGTCCACTCTATCCAGGCCACGCAGTATCCTGTAAGTTTCAGTAAGATCCCCCCTCATCCTTCTAAACTCCAACGAGTACAGACCCAGAGTCCTCAACCGTCCCTCATATGACAAGCTCTTCATTCCAGGGATCATTGTGAACCTCCTCTGGACCCTTTCCAAGGCCAGCACATTCTTCCTTAAACACGGGGCCCAAAACTGCTCACAATACTCCAAATGGGGTTTGACCAGAGCCTTATACAGCCTCAGAAGTACATCCCTGGTCTTGTATTCTAGCCCTCTAACATTGCATTTGCCTTCTTAACTGCCGACTGAACCTGCACATTAACCTTAAGAGAATCGTGAACAAGGAGTCCCAAGTCCCTTTGTGCTTCTGATTTCCTAAGCATCTTCCCATTGCGAAAATAGTCTATGCCTCCGGCAATGTCTGGCCATAAGGCCAACACTGCTAGGGTGGCGACCGCAGTGGAGAGCCTGGCGCACTACGCGGCACAATTAGTGGCGGTGTCCAAGGCATCGCGTAGTCGGTGGCGGCCATGGCTGAGGGTCTCGACGGAATGTCCGAATCGCTGGTGGATGTCACCCAGTACCAGGCTGACTTTGATGAGGTTCTCTATGAGTTCGACTCTCTGCTAACCTAAGTGTGGTCACTCTGTCTGACTGAACCAGACTAGCTCTTAGCCACGTGCTGGAGGTGTGATACTGTACATACACCCTGACTCACTCTGTAGATGTTCATCAGTGGAAAGAGGCAGAGTGCGAGTGCCTTGTGCCTTTTATAGTGAGATACCACCCCTGAGTGTCCTGCCTGCTCATTGGTCATGTCCTGTTCTCATGTTAATTAGCTGCCTGGCTGTGCCTGTCTGTATATCATTATCTGCATGTCTGCATATCATGACATCTCCCTTTTTTTAATGTTTTGTTGGCACATGGGAACGTACTTACATGTGGTGGCATATATTAACATACTTACAAGCGGTGGCATATGTGAACATATTTACATGTGAAGACAGCTGTCTAATGTGAGAAAACAGAACATAGCAAACAAAACAAATGTTCATAAGTCCAGTCTCTGGGGCTTGCGGCTGACCCTTGTCGACCGCCGGAGAGGTGGTGGTGGGAACGACGGCGCCTTTTTAAAAAAATATATATTTTATTGAAAATTTTTGGCCAACCATCACCGTACATTGTGTATCCTTTACACAGTAATATAACAGTACAAATAACAATGGCCTGTTTTATAAACAAAAAATAAATAATATATAACAAAAACGAAAACTAAAACTAAATGGCAACTGCCTTGTCTCAGATAAACACTCTCCAAAAATATGATTTAACAGTCCAATATACAATTATTTATAGCAACGACCTATACATATTATACATATATATTAACAACCCTGAGAGTCCTTCTGGTTCCTCCCCCCCCTCCCCCCCCGGGCTGCTGCTGCTGTCTTCTTCTTTTCCACTCCCTCTATCTTTCTGTGAGGTATTCGACGAACGGTTGCCACCGCCTGGTGAACCCTTGAGCCGATCCCCTTAGGACGAACTTAATCCTTTCCAGCTTTATAAACCCTGCCATGTCATTTATCCAGGTCTCCACACCCGGGGGCTTGGCTTCCTTCCACATCAACAGTATCCTGCGCCGGGCTACTAGGGACGCAAAGGCCAAAACACCAGCCTCTCTTGCCTCCTGCACTCCCGGCTCTTCTGCAACCCCAAATATAGCCAACCCCCAGCTTGGTTCGACCCAGACCCCCACTACTTTCGAAAGCACCTTTGTCACCCCCACCCAAAACCCCTGTAGTGCCAGACATGACCAGAACATGTGGGTATGATTCGCTGGGCTTCTCGAGCATCTCGCACACCTATCTTCTACCCCCAAAAATTTACTGAGCCGTGCTCCAGTCATATGCGCCCTGTGTAACACCTTAAATTGTATCAGGCTTAGCCTGGCACACGAGGACGATGGGTTTACCCTACGTAGGGCATCAGCCCACAGCCCCTCCTCAATCTCCTCCCCCAGCTCTTCTTCCCATTTCCCTTTCAGCTCATCTACCATACTCTCCCCCTCGTCCCTCATTTCCCTATATATATCTGACACCTTACCGTCCCCCACCCATGTCTTTGAGATCACTCTGTCCTGCACCTCCTGCGTCGGGAGCTGCGGGAATTCCCTCACCTGTTGCCTCGCAAAAGCCCTCAGTTGCATATACCGGAATGCATTCCCTTGGGGCAACCCATATTTCTCGGTCAGCGCTCCCAGACTTGCAAACTTCCCATCCACAAACAGATCTTTCAATTGTGTTACTCCTGCTCTTTGCCATATTCCAAATCCCCCATCCATTCTCCCCGGGGCAAACCTATGATTATTTCTTATCGGGGACCCCACCAAGGCTCCCGTCTTTCCCCTATGCCGTCTCCACTGCCCCCAAATTTTCAAAGTAGCCCCCACCACCGGGCTTGTGGTGTATTTCTTCGGTGAGAACGGCAATGGGGCCGTCACCATAGCTTGTAGGCTAGTCCCCCTACAGGACGCCCTCTCCAATCGCTTCCACGCTGCTCCCTCCTCTTCTCCCATCCACTTACTCACCATTGAGATATTGGTGGCCCAGTAGTACTCACTTAGGCTCGGTAGTGCCAGCACCCCCCTATCCCTACTACGCTGTAAGAATCCCTTCCTCACTCTCGGGGTCTTCCCGGCCCACACAAAACTCATGATACTCTTTTCAATCCTTTTGAAAAAAGCCTTCGTGATCACCACCGGAAGGCACTGAAACACAAAAAGGAATCTCGGGAGGACTACCATTTTAACCGCCTGCACCCTCCCTGCCAATGACAGGGATACAATGTCCCATCTCTTGAAGTCCTCCTCCATCTGTTCCACCAACCGCGTTAAATTTAACCTATGCAATGTGCCCCAATTCTTGGCTATCTGGATCCCCAAATAACGAAAGTCCCTTGTTATCTTCCTCAGCGGTAAGTCTTCTATTTCTCTGCTCTGCTCCCCTGGATGCACCACAAACAACTCACTTTTCCCCATGTTCAGTTTATATCCTGAAAATTCTCCAAACTCCCGAAGTGTCCGCATTATCTCTGGCATCCCCTCCGCCGGGTCCGCTACATATAGCAGCAAATCGTCCGCATACAGAGATACCCGGTGTTCTTCTCCTCCTCTGAGTACTCCCCTCCATTTCCTGGAACCCCTCAATGCTATTGCCAGAGGCTCAATCGCCAGCGCAAACAATAATGGGGACAGAGGGCATCCCTGCCTTGTCCCTCTATGGAGCCGAAAGTATGCAGACCCCCGTCCATTCGTGACCACACTCGCCATCGGGGCCCTATACAGCTGTACCCATCTAACATACTCATCTCCATAACCAAATCTCCTCAGCACCTCCCACAAATAATCCCACTCCACTCTATCAAATGCTTTCTCGGCATCCATCGCCACCACTATCTCCGCTTCCCCCTCTGGTGGGGGCATCATCATTACCCCTAGCAGCCTCCGTATGTTCGTATTCAGCTGTCTCCCCTTCACAAACCCAGTTTGGTCATCGTGGACCACCCCCGGGACACAATCCTCTATCCTCATTGCCATTACCTTAGCCAGAATCTTAGCGTCTACATTGAGGAGGGAAATAGGTCTATAGGACCCGCATTGCAGCGGGTCTTTTTCCTTCTTTAGGAGAAGCGATATCGTTGCCTCAGACATAGTCGGGGGAAGCTGTCCCCTTTCCTTTGCCTCATTAAAGGTCCTCATCAGTAGCGGGGCGAGCAAGTCCACATATTTCCTGTAAAATTCAACTGGAAATCCATCCGGTCCCGGAGCCTTCCCCGCCTGCATGCTCCTAATTCCTTTCACTACTTCCTCTATTTCGATCTGTGCTCCCAGTCCCACCCTCTCCTGCTCCTCCACCTTAGGAAATTCCAGCCGGTCCAGAAAGCCCATCATTCTCTCCCTCCCATCCGGGGGTTGAGCTTCGTATAATCTTTTATAGAATGCCTTGAACACTCCATTCACTCTCTCCGCTCCCTGCTCCATCTCTCCTTCCTCATCCCTCACTCCCCCTATTTCCCTCGCTGCTCCCCTTTTCCTCAATTGGTGGGCCAGCAACCTGCTCGCCTACTCCCCATATTCGTACTGTACACCCTGTGCCTTCCTCCACTGTGCCTCTGTAGTACCCGTTGTCAGCAAGTCAAATTCTACGTGTAGCCTTTGCCTTTCCCTGTACAGTCCCTCCTCCGGTGCCTCCGCATATTGCCTGTCCACCCTCAGAAGTTCTTGCAGCAACCGCTCCCGTTCCCTACTCTCCTGCTTTCCTTTATGTGCCCTTATTGATATCAGCTCCCCTCTAACCACTGCCTTCAGCGCCTCCCAAACCACTCCCACCTGGACCTCACCGTTATCATTGAGTTCCAAGTACTTTTCAATGCACCCCCTCACCCTTAGACACACCCCCTCATCTGCCATTAGTCCCATGTCCATTCTCCAGGGTGGGCGCCCTTCTGTTTCCTCCCCTATCTCCAAGTCCACCCAATGTGGAGCGTGATCCGAAATGGCTATAGCCATGTACTCCGTTCCCCTCACCTTCGGGATCAACGCCCTTCCCAAAACAAAAAAGTCTATTCGCGAATAGACTTTGTGGACATAGGAGAAAAACGAAAACTCCTTACTCCTAGGTCTGCTAAATCTCCACGGGTCTACTCCTCCCATCTGCTCCATAAAATCTTTAAGCACCTTAACTGCTGCCGATCTCCTTCCAGTCCTGGACCTCGACCTGTCCAGCCCTGGTTCCAGCACCGTATTGAAATCTCCCCCCATTACCAACTTTCCCACCTCTAGGTCCGGGATGCGTCCTAGCATACGCCTCATAAAATTGGCATCATCCCAGTTCGGGGCATTTACGTTTACCAAAACCACCGTCTCCCCCTGCAATTTGCCACTCACCATCACGTATCTGCCCCCGCTATCCGCCACTATGGTCTTTGCGTCAAACATTACCCGCTTCCCCACTAGTATAGCCACCCCCCTGTTTTTCGCGTCTAGCCCCGAATGAAACACCTGCCCCACCCATCCTTTGCGTAGTCTAACCTGGTCTATCAGTTTCAAGTGCGTCTCCTGTAACATAACCACGTCTGCCTTAAGTTTCTTAAGGTGTGCGAGTACCCGTGCCCTCTTTATCGGCCCGTTCAGCCCTCTCACATTCCATGTGATCAGCCGGGTTGGGGGGCTTTTTACCCCCCCCCCTCGTCGATTAGCCATCCCCTTTTTCCAGCTCCTCACCCGGTTCCCACGCAGCTGTGTCCCCCCCAGGCGGTGCCCCCCCGCCCACCCCACCCCATGCCAGCTCCCCCCTCTCCCCAGCAGCAGCAACCCAATAACTCCCGCCCCCCCCACTCCCCCTGCTAGATCCCCCACTAGCGTAGTTACACCCCCCATGTTGCTCCCAGAAGTCAGCAAACTCTGGCCATCCTCGGCTTCCCCCCGTGACCTCGGCTCGCACCGTGCGACGCCCCCTCCTTCCTGCTTCCCTATTCCCGCCATGATTATCATAGCGCGGGAACCAAGCCCGCGCTTCCCCCCTGGCCCTGCCCCCAATGGCCAACGCCCCATCTCCTCCACCTCCTTTCCTCCCCCCACCGCCACCTGTGGAAGAGAGAAAAGTTACCACATCGCAGGATTAATAACATAAAACTCCTCTTTCCCCCCTTTTTACCCCCCTCTTCGCCCCCCCATACTCGCCCCACCACTTTGTTTCAAACGTTCTTTTTTAATAACCCGCTCATTCCAATTTTTCTTCTACAATAAAAGTCCACGCCTCATCATCCGTCTCAAAGTAGTGGTGCCTCCCTTGGTATGTGACCCACAGTCTTGCCGGTTGCAGCATTCCGAATTTTATCTTCTTTTTGTGAAGCACCGCCTTGGCCCGATTAAAGCTCGCCCTCCTTCTCGCCACCTCCGCACTCCAGTCTTGGTATACGCGGATCACCGCGTTCTCCCACTTACTGTTCCGAGTTTTCTTTGCCCATCTAAGGACCATCTCTCTATCCTTAAAACGGAGGAATCTCACCATTATGGCTCGAGGAATTTCTCCTGCTCTCGGTCCTCGCGCCATCACTCGGTATGCTCCCTCCACCTCCAGCGAACCCGCCGGGGCCTCTGCTCCCATTAACGAGTGCAGCATCGTGCTCACATATGCCCCGACGTCCGCTCCCTCCGCACCTTCAGGAAGACCAAGAATCCTTAAGTTATTCCTCCTCGCGTTATTCTCCAGCACCTCCAGTCTTTCCACACATCGTTTATGGTGTGCCTCATGCATCTCCGTCTTCACCACCAGGCCCTGTATGTCGTCCTCATTCTCGGCAGCCTTTGCCTTCACGACCCGAAGCTCCCGCTCCTGGGTCTTTTGCTCATCTTTTAGCCCTTCAATCGCCTGTAATATCGGGGCCAACAGCTCCTTCTTCATCTCCTTTTTAAGCTCTTCCACGCAGCGTTTCAAAAACTCGTGTTGTTCAGGGCCCCATGTTAAACTGCCACCTTCCGACGCCATCTTGGCTTTTGCTTGCCTTCCTTGCCGCTGCTCTAGAGGATCCACCGCAATGCGGCCACTTTCCTCTCCTTTTTTCATCCGTATCCAGGAGGGATTCCCTTCTGGTTTACCGCACAGTACTTTTAGCCTTTAAAATTGCCGTTGGGGCTCTTATTAAGAGCCCAAAAGTCCATTCCACCGGGAGCTGCCGAAACGTGCGACTTAGCTGGTCATCGCCGCACCCGGAAGTCGGGACGACGGCACCTTGACAGGTGGGATGGAAGCCTGACTGGTGGCCTCGTAGTTCGAGGTATCAGGAGGTGGCAAAACAATGTACGGAAACGGAGAAGGAAGCGGTTGCGGGCAGGCAACTTTGCGCAATGCCCGTCTGTTTCATCGCACAACAGAACCATCAGTCATACGTACAACATACGAGCGGGGCGCAGCTTGTCGAACAACGACAGCTGGAGCAGACCAGCCACCATCCGGTATCTTGATCCTGACAATGTCTGCCGGGGATAACACGGACAAATCGGTGGCATGAGCATCATAGCCCTGCTTTTGCTGGTTTTGCTGCACCTTCTGCAGCACCGGGAGGTAATCTAGGTTGGGCAAGTGTATGGCTGGAAGTGTCGTCCGCAGATCCCTGTTCATCAGGAATTGAGCCGGTGACATGCCAGTGGACAGTGGGGTCGCCCTGTACGCAAGCAGCGCAAGGTAGATGTCAGAAGCAGAATCCGTGGCCTTGCAGATGAGCTGTTTCACAATGTGCACCCCTTTTTCAACCTTCCCATTGGTCTGTGGATAGTGTGGGCTGGAAGTGACATGTTTGAAATGGTATGACTTGGCAAACATAGACCACTCGTGGCTGCTGAAGCACGGGCCATTGTCACTCATGACAGTGAGTGGGTTACCATGTCTGGAGAACGTCTCCTTACAGGCCTTGATGACGGTCCAAGATGTGAGGTCTGAGAGCTTCACGACTTCAGGGTAATTGGAGAAATAGTCAATAATCAACACGTAGTCACGACCATTCACACCAAAGAGGTCAATGCCAACCTTGGACCACAGGGAGGTCTCGATTTCATGCTGCTGGAGCGTCTCCTTGCTCTGCGCTGGCTGGGAGCGTTGACAGGTCGCACAGTTGAGGACCATGTTCGAGATGTCCTGGCTAATACTGGGCCAGTAGACAGCCTGCCTGGCTCTGCGTCTGCACTTCTCGACGCCCAGGTGTCCCTCATGGATTTGGCGGTGTACTAAGCTCTGGAGACTGAGTGGAATGACAATCCGGTCCAGCTTGAGGAGGATACCATCAATCACCGACAGGTCATCCTTTACATTGTAAAATTGAGGGCACTGCCCTTTCTGCCAGCCATTGGCGAGGTGGTGCATGACAAGCTGCAAGAGGGGGTCTTTGGCTGTCTCCTCGCGGATACGAACCACCTTCTCATCAGATGCCGGGAGGGTGCTAGCACACAGCTGCACCTGTGATTCAATCTGCCGGATGATTTCCAGCGGTTCACTAGGCAATGTGATGGAGCGGGACAATGCATCAGCGATGATGAGCTCCTTGCCAGGCGTGTACACTCAGTCAAAGTCGTACCTTCTGAGTTTGAGGAGGATGCGCTGCAACCGAGGCGTCATGTCGTTCAGGTCCTTGTGGATACTGTGGACCAGAGGCCTATGATCCGTCTCAACAGTGAATGTCGGCAGGCCATAGACATAGTCGTGAAACTTGAGAATGCCAGTGAGAAGGCCCAGGCATTCCTTCTCTATTTGCGCATACCTTGTTTCGGTGGGCGTCATGGCCCTCGGTGTGTAGGCTACCGGTGCCCAGGATGAAGTGTCATTGCGTTGAAGCAGCACCGCACCGATGCCATCCTGGCTCGCATCTGTCGAGATCTTCGTCTCCCTGTCTGGGTGGAAAAATGCCAAGACGGGTGCAGTGGTGAACTTGGCTTTCAGCACCAACCACTCTGCCCGATGTGCTGCCTTCCACTCAAAGGCAATGGACTTTTTCCACCAGGTTTCGTAGGGCCGTTGTGTGTGAGGTCAGGTTTGGGATGAACTTGCCCAGAAAATTGACCATGCACAGGAAGCGCAACACCGCCTTCTTGTCTTCAGGGACCTTCCTGGCTTTGATGGCTTTGACCTTGTCCGTGTCCGGGCGCACACCCTGCTGAGAGATATGGTCACCTCAGAACTTGAGTGTCGACATGCCAAAGCAACATTTGGACCTGTTGAGCTTCAGGCCATTGGCATGGACACGGCGGAATACCTGCTGGAGACGGGAAACATGCTTTTCAGGGGTCGTGGACCATATGATGATGTCGTCCACGTACACACGAATCCCTTCACTGCCCCCCAACATCTGCTCCATGATGCGATGGAAGATCTCCAATCCCAAGACAATGCCAACGGCATGCGGTTATAGCAGTGTGTTGAAGGTGCAGAGCCTTCTGCTGGACTCATCCAGCTGGATTTGCCAAAATCCATGTGACGCACCTAACTTGGTGAAAAAACATGCGTGTGCCATCTCACTGGTGAGTTCCTCCCGCTTCGGGATGGGGTAGTGTTCGCGCATTCTATTCTCATTGAGATCCTTGGGATCAATGCAGGTGCGCAGGCCTCCCGAAGGCCTTCTAACACATACCATCGAGCTGACCCAGTCAGTCAGTTCGGTTACCTTGGAAATGATGCCCTGTTGCTGAAGATCCTTGAGCTGTGCCTTCAGGCGCTCCCTCAGCGGAGCCGGGACCTGGTGTGGTGCGTGGACAACTGGCTTGTCACCAGGTCGTAGCAGAATCTTGTATCGATATGGCAGCGTGCCCATCCCGTCGAACACATCTGGATACTGAGCGAGGATGTCGTCAATGCCGGCCTGAAGATCCACATTGGAGGATGTCGTTGTGTAAACCCACTGCACGAGGTTCAGCTACTTGCAGGCATGTGCGCCAAGTAGGGATGCCCTGTCTGGCTCGACAATTTCAAAACGTAACCGTGCATGGGTGCTCCGGTTGGAGACGAGTAGATGGCAGGATCCCAGTGCCATGATGGCATTTCCGTTGTAGTCCAGGAGCCTGCAGGTTGCTGGAAGAACCTTGGGGGGCTTCTTGATGCATTTGAAATCAGCCTGTGAGAGGAGGTTGGCAGAAGCACCTGTGTCCAACTTGAACTGGATGGAGCAGTGGTTGACCTGCATCACCGCACGCCATTCGTCCGCAGAATCCACAGCGAGGATGGATTGAATTTGTGATGAGTTGGATGTGGCAAATTCACATTTGGTAATGATGCCCACACAGTAGGCGGAGTCCAGGCATTCTTCCTCTGGATCCGTTGTGCTGCCAGGATCAGAATCCTGTAATCGTTGTTGCACACTCTGAACGCGCCGTCGTCGGAATTGGGAGCGCTGGCCTCTGACTGGTGGTGCAGACTTGCACACGGCTGCATAGTGTCCAGGCTTCCCGCAGTTTAAACATCGCCTGCCTCTTGCAGGCCAGTGTTTCTTTAAGTGAGCGTTGCCGCAGTTCGAGTATGTCATGACATCGGCGTCCTGACACTCCGCGCATTGTCGCACGTGCGTAGTGTGGGTGTCGGCTGCTTCGTTAACCCGTTCGCATCGCGCATGCGTGGGGCCCCAGGAAAAGCGCGCAAAATGACCGCTTTCATCAATGCTGAGGCGCTGCATCCGGGAGACGGCCTGCACACTCTCTGCCTCGTGGGAGGCAAGTTTCTCATTTTCAGCTGATTTGTACTGGGCATGGCGATCTTTGGCATGCTCATGCACTGTACATGTTTCAATCGTGACTGGCAGGCTCATATGCTTGATTTTCAGTAGCTGCTTTCTCAGAGGATCAGAGTGAACTCCAAAAATGATTTGGTCTCTGATCATGGAGTCAGCAAATCAGCAAAGTTGCAGGACAGCGCTAGCAGGCGGAGGTTAGTTAAGAAGGAGTTGAAAGATTCATCTTTACCTTGTAGACGCTGTTTGAATATGTAGCGCTCGAAGATTTCATTGGTGTCCACTTCACAGTGACTGTCAAACTTGTCCAGGATGGTCTGAAACTTTGTCTTGTCCTGGACTTCGATGAAGTGAAAAGAGTTGAAGAGTTTGATGGCTTGATCACCCGCTGTTGAGAGGAGTCCTTGCACCAGGCGGACCCGACGAGGTCTGAAGCTTCGATGTACAGCAGAAACTTTTGCTTGAATGTCCGCCAGTTGGCACTGAGATTGCCGGAGGTCCTGAGCTGGTGAGGAGCCTGAATCTTCTCCATGGTGCCAGGATACATTCGCTGGTCGTTGCGGAACGGAATGAGGTAAACCACCTAGATTAAGCAGTCACCTGGTAGCATGTCGTGTTATGTACTCTAGCATAACACAGGCTGCAACTGGATGCAGCTTTAATCAAAAGATACTCCAGACCTTGAAGTTAGTTCAATCTGATTTATTGAACCCATAGCACAGTTAGGACAGTTTTCTATGAGTTCGACTCTCTGCTAACCTAAGTGTGGTTACTCTGTCTGACTGAACCAGACTAGCTCTTAGCCACGTGCTGGAGGTGTGATACTGTACATACACCCTGACTCACTCTGTAGATGTTCATCAGTGGAAAGAGGCGGAGTGTGAGTGCCCCGTGCCTTTTATAGTGAGATACCACCCCTGAGTGTCCTGCCTGCTCATTGGTCATGTCCAGTTCTCTGTATTCATTAGCTGCCTGTCTGTATATCATTATCTGCATGTCTGCATATCATGACAGCCGAGGCACTATGGAGCTTGTCCCATTCACAGGTGGGCATTGCCGAGGCACTGCAGAGTATGGCCCATTCACTGAAGAGCATCACTGAGGGCTTTGACACAATGGTGCAGATCATGGGGAACCGCCAGGGCTGGCACAGCCAGATGATGCAGGGGCAGCCGGGGCTCAAACCAGCTGTCCCTCCATCCCCAAGGTGAACACCGGGGCCCTATGGGCACCGAGCATGAGGAGAGGGTGCTGGGTGCCAACGCGGACTCATCTAGGTGCCCATCAGCTCCCCCAAGTTCCACCCCTCTGATAACGGCGCGTCGCAAAGGCATCTCTCCAGGCATTTCCCCCTCCCCAGGTACACGACCTGCAGGTGATGGGTGTGGGAGAGCACTCAACAGACGGGCAGGGGTCCGACTGGTATACAGGAGCACCAGTGCTCAGCTCTCTGTGGGTTATCATCACCCCCCTGCCCTCGACAGTGACTCGCTTGCGGTGCCGACACTGTCCCAGCACCCTGGAGTGATCTGACACAGACCCTGGGAGGGTGGTAAATGGGGGTGGGGATTGGTAATGTATCAATGATGGACCAGGCCACGTCCTATGTGAAGCGGGCAATTATGAGGCCCTCCCTGGTCCTCTGGGCTTTCCGGACCCTCGCCGCTGCTGTCTGTCCTGCAACCTCCAGCTGGGTGTCAGGTTCCCCCCGGCCTCGTCCTACAGCCCCTGCTGGTCCAGCGCCACCTCACCATCCTTGTCCTCCTCCCCCTTGGAGGGGGCCACATGTTCCTCACCCCAGCCTCCACTGCATCGTCACACTACTGTGCCAGGTTTTGGAGGACACAGCAGACCCCCACAAAGTGGTGTATACACCTCCGGTCAGTGTATTGGAGACCACCACGGCAGTGGTCGAGGCATCGGAACCACATTTTGAGCATCCCGGTGCATTGCTTAATGACAGCCCGGGTGGCCAGATTGGCCTTGTTGTATCAGGTCTTCACGACTGTCTTCTGCCTCCGTGCTGGAATCATTAACCAGGCCCTCAGTGGGTCCTCCTTATCCCCCAAGAGCCCGCCGCCCATCCTGGGGTGGTCATCAAAGAGGTCGAAGATGCTCAACCGCCCAGGAAGTAGCTATCGTGCACAGTTCCTGGGAAGCGTGCATACACGTGCATGATCTTCATGAGGTGGTCACACACGAGCTGTACGTTGAGGGAGTGGAAACCCTTCCTGTTAATGTAGGAGACTTCCAGATGGCCCGGTGAGCACAAGGTGACATGCATGCAGTCTATCAGCCCCTGGACCTTGGGCCTCCCGGCGATGGCAGAGAATCCTGCTGCCCGGCGATCCTGTTGGGCTTGGTCTGTGTCAAAGTTGATATTGTTTTCCACCCGGACAAATATGGCAGGCGAATGGGAACAGGGGCAATTAACGCTAGAAAAAACGGCACAGTTCTCCCTGTGTCTGCAGACAAATATGGCAGGCGAATTCCTGTTTGCGCCGAAATCGAGGGCGACGCCGCTTTTGCGATGCTCCACCTCCTCAAAAACAGCGTACTCGGGGAGTACGCCTGCCGCACGCTGTATGGATGGCCTCAGGTGACGTCACCTGAGGCCCTCCCCGATGCTCTGCCCCCGATGGGCCATGTTCCCGATGGCATGAGGCCGGGGCCATGTTGCCCATATGGTGCATGTGCGGCCATGGACCCGGCAATTCATCGGTCATATCCGCTGGTAAAACCGGGGGCTTCATGCTGTGTGGCTGCTAGCTCCCCACCGGTCCGAGGATCGTGCAGCTGTTGCGCCGTTTTTTCTAGCGTTAAATGCCCCTGTTCCCATGCCGGCGCCAGAACTTACTCTGGAAATCGGAGAATCCAGCCCGGCATCCGTGATCTGTCGGACGCACCTGTCAGCTGTGGCTTGCGAGGTGCCACACAGGTTCCTACTCCGGCCCTGGAATGTTCCTGAGGTGAAAATGTTCAGTGCTGCTCTGACCTTGACAGTCACTGAGAGCGGGTGTCCTCCTTCACGTGGTGCCAAGTCCACGTGGACAAGGCACAGGTGCTGCACCATCCCCTGACACGCTGTCAGTCATATGTTCAAATAACCAGTGACACCTGCACACCCTGGGCTGTCGCGGGACTCTCCCTCTGGATCCCTCCCTAGCCTGATGGGTGGTTGTTTCCTCAGGGTGTGGGGCAGGGTCCGGCACGTAGGCCGCCGCCTTGAGCATCTGCAGACGCTACTGCTATCTCCGGCATCTGGCCACCCGGCCTACCAGCAGCACTACTAGGGCCTGTTCTGCAGGGTCCAAAATACCATCCATACCATTCAATACCTAAGGAATTGGGAGAGGGTGTTAGATTGAGAAACAGCGGTGGCTCCCAGCCTGGGACCCTCCATTCCCCCATTGATCCCCCCTCCAGCATGCCCGGGAATCCCTGCCCATGCACACCCGGTCACATCGGGCCCACCTCAATGGACCCCAGACCATGCACCCCAGACACCCGCACATAATATAAATATAATAATCTTTATTGTCACAAGCAGGCTTACATTAACACTGCAATGAAGTTACTGTGAAAATCCCCTAGTCGCACATTTTAACGCCTGTTCGGGTACACAGAGGACGAATTCAGAATGTCCAAATGACCTAATACTACGTCTTTCGGGACTTGTGGGAAGAAATTGGAGCACCCGGAGGAATCCCACGCAGACACAGGGAGAACGTGCAGACTCCGCACAGACAGTGACCCAAGCCAGCAATTGAACCTCGGACCCTGGGGCTGCGAAGCCTCAGTGCTAACCAGTATGCTACTGTGCCGCCCACCTGGACCGGGCACTGGTCCCCTCCCCATTGCATTCACACACCCTCCAACTGTGGACATGTCCCCAGAGCTGTGTCCCATCCCCTGGGTGTAAGGATGTTGGCTGCTGCATTGCTGCATGTGTGGTTATTATAACTTGCTTGAATCCTATTGGCTGAGGACAATTAGTTATCTCATGACCCTTGGACAGTATGAGCTCTCCCCTGCAATCAAAAGTAGTTCAGAGGTGTTCATAAATAGAGGTGGCCAGTGTGGTGCCAGTGAGAGAAGGAAGCAGTGGTGAACCACTGCTGATGTGTACATATTGTTGTCAATAAAGTTACTTTCTGTTTGACTCTTCAAACCCGTGCTGGTTTCTTCGTGGCCCTCACAGATGCGGTATTGCCTCCCGCAGTGTTCAGGCACAGTGTCCAGGCATTACGGTCTGATTAGGATGCTCGGTAATGATTCCCACATGCTACATGGTCCGCCCACACACAGGGATCCACTTGGGTTGGGTGAAGGGCTCCCAGAACCACAATTACCAATTCCCTATTATCAATAGCCTTCGGTTCATGGCCAGAAGCCTCGGCAGTCAGTGGGGGTTATGGGTGGTCAGTGGGGCAGACGGGCAAGGACAAAGCTTGCCCCTGGAATGGGTGCACATGATCCAGGGATTGGCATGGAGGTCTCGTGCAAGGGTGCCCCCCAGCATGCCATGGTAGCCCATCCCTTAGAGGGTCCCCACCCCCAGTCGAGGGTCCTCCTCTGCTAGCGGAGGGTCCTCCACCCCCTGCTGGGCACTGAGGTGGCAAACCCACCGCTCATTGTCTCTTTGCCTGTGAGCAAAGATGACTACTCATCTCCTCGGCTCTCCACAGAAGCCCTTCCGCCATATTCACATTTTTTAAAAGGAGTTCTAATTGGTGCCAGCGTGACCACTTGCTGGGGAGATCGATGAATCTGAAGGAGCCATTGGATATGGGTCGATCCCATCAATTGTACGGAAATAGGGCTTAAGTGGTGATAGTTGGTTTCTCGCCGCGGGATCACGATTTCGCCGATGGGAGTGGGCCGGTTGCATCGTAAGCTGTTTGGCACTTGCCGTGGTTCTCATTTTCGGCTTCTCCCACTATTTCACTCGAGCGAGAGCGTAACGAGGCCAGAGAATCGTGTCCATTGCATCCAGATTATCATATTTAAATGATGTATATGCTTTTTCACAGGGGGCGGGGAAATGAACACCTCTCAAGTGCCTGGACCAATATTGCACCTCACACATCCAGCCTGGCAGGTCACACTGCTGTATTCAACTTTATTGCGCTGATTATGGGCCTTGAACATGTGCGCAGTAAATCACAATTTCTCTCCTGCCTTTGATTAACAACGAGGAAAGCAAAAATAATTTTTTAAACGATGGAATCTTGAAAACACACTCTACTCTGATCCCTATTTCCATGATTCAAATGAGAAGAAAAGACATCTGAGCTACGACTCTTTAATTAATGATATGGGAAGGCTGAAATATGGGCCTGGATTGCAATGTCATCTCCTGCTAACTCTGGTCTGTACTCTGCTAAATGCCAAAATGGCTCTGTACATCAGGCAGCCTCCATTGCTTAGTTGACACTAGTGATTTCAGCTGTACATGAGAATTTCTGCAAAATATAATTTCTTCATTCAGGATGAGTTCAATAACCTGATTCACAACTTTTGAGTGCATCAACCCAGCCTGCCAACTAATTGAAAATGCCAGTTGGCTCCTCAAGGCTAGCCAACTTCGGAGCAGATTCATACCGTTAAGTGCCCATTACAATTTAACCTTCTCTTAGAGGTTTTAAATTCAATTGATTAGATGAAGTGGTTTGAAATTATGAAGCCATTCTTGGTAGCACGTCTGTCAATGATGCTGCTTTTTTTCCTGCTTGGAGTTTTGTCTCAGCATAACACTTACAGAACATTTAGTTTTATAATTATAATGTTGGTGTGTTATATTTATTAATGAAATTACAATAGCTTATTTTCCCCCCAAAATGAGCTGAAGTGGGTAATGAGATAAAAGGAATATTCTGTGAATGTTAAAGCTAATTTGATTTGTATGAACACAGCAATAAAAGAGGTGACGACTAAAAGAAGCAGTTCATTGCTATCAATGGACAGGTTCCACAAAAAACAGGCTATTTCATTATTCTTAGCAGCAAGCTGATAACAGAAAATTCTCACCATGAGTCACTTGTATCCAATGTAAAGATTTCCCCATTCATGATGTCCATGTAACTAAATTAATTCTCCCTCTCCAATTTTCCATCTTTTTCTTTTTTTAAATTCATGTTTACAGACTGTAGGTATCGCCGGCAGGGCCAGTATTTGGTGACCATCCCTAATTGCCCTTGAGAAGGTGGTGGTGAGCTTCCTTCTTGAACCTCTGCAGTCCCTGAGGTGTAGGTACACCCACTGTGCTATTAGGGAGGGGTTCCAGCATTTTGACCCAGTGATAGTAAAAGAACAGCGGTATATTTCCAAGTCAGGATGGTGAGTGACTTGGAGGGGAACTTCCAAGTGGTGGTTTTCCCAGGTATCTGTTGCCTCAATTAATAATAATCTTTTACAATCTTTATTGTCACAAGTAGACTTGCATTAACACTGCAATGAAGTTACTGTGAAAAGCCCCTAGTTGCCACAATCTGACGCCTGTTCGGGTACACAGAGGGAAAATTCAGATTGTCCAAATTACCTAACAGCGCGTCTTCTGGGACTTGTGGGAGGAAACCGGAGTGCCCGGAGGAAACCCACGCAGACACAGGGAGAACATGCAGACTCCGCACAGACAGTGACCCAAGCCAGGAATAGAACCCGTGTCCCTGGAGCTGTGAAGCAACAGTGCTAACCACTGCTGCTACAGAGCTGCCTGTCCTTCTAGACGGTAGTGATCATGGGTTGGAAGGTGCTGCCTAAGAAACTTACTCTAGTATGCCTTCATGTATTACCATCGCTGAATCAGGGACTGCAGAGGTTCAAGAAGGAAGCTCACCACCACCTTCTCAAGGGCAAGGGACAACAACTATTAACATCCTGGGGGCCACCATTCACCAGAAACTGAACTGAACTAGCCATATAAATGCTGTGGTTGACAGAGCAGGACAGAGGCTTGGAATTCTATGGCGAGTAACTCACCTCCTAACTTCCAAAAGTCTGTTCAGCATTGACAAGGCACAAGTCAGGACTCTATTGGAATATTATCCACTTGCCTGGATGATTGCAGCTCCAAAACTCAAGACGCTTGATTGCTCCCCCTTCCACAAACATTCAAACCCTCCACCACCGACGAACAGTAGCAGCCATGTGTACCATCTACAAGATGCACTGCAGGAACTCGCCAAGGTTCCTCAGGCAGCAACTTCCAAACCCGCGACCACTGCCATCTAGAATGACAAGGGCAGCAGATGCCTGGGACCACCAACACATTGAGGTTCCCCTCCAAGTCACCATCCTGATTTGGAAATATATTGCCATTCCTTCACTGTTGCTGCATCAAAATCCTGGAATTCCCACCCCAACAGCATTATTGGTGCACCTACACCTCAGGGACTGCAGCAGTTCAAGAAGATAGCTCAGCACAAAAAAGCATGTATTTACACTTCCATAACAACGACTGCCCCCAAATCAATGCACTACTGAAACTCTCACACAAGACTTTGGAAGTACTGGATTAATTAACTCAATTTTCTTCTGGTCAACCTCCAATTCTCCGGGTGCGATCCTCCGGCCACGCTGCGCCGGAAATGCAGCTCGCCGCGGCCCAGCATGGCCAGTGAAAGTCAGGAGACCCCGGTCCCGGGATCTACCGGCTCGCAGCGCCTCGTGAGATTCAACGCAATCTTGCGAGACGTTGCAAGGAGAATTCCACCCACAATGCTTTGGCATTCAATCCCTTTGCCTCGGGGATCTCGGGCGAGTGCCGTTTGGTATAAATGGTGACCAGACGGAACAGCACTCGTGGGGGATACAAAGGGATCGGAGGCCCCCAGCTGCATGTCCTTTGGGCAACGAGGTGCCTGGCACTGCTAGTGCTTCCTGGGTACCCTGGCAATGCTTGCCTGGCACCCTGGTACTGCCCATCTGTCACCCTGGCAATGCCACCTGGGTGCCATCCTCGTACTGCCAAGGTGCCAAGCTGGCAGGTTTTGCTAGGGCAATGGCGTCCCGATCTCTCGCTGCAACGGGGAGTTCTAGCGAGCGAGCAGAGCTCCCCATTGTAAAAGATGGGATTATGTGCAGTCCCGGCCGCACGTTCCCCGTTCGGCCCCTGATTCAAGCGAGTCGCGTTGAATAGCCGTGTGTTCCTCGGCAATGCAAGTGCCAGGAAACATGCGGCTAAACGCGCTCGCTCAGGGACTTTGGTCCCTTTTGGGGAGATCGCACACTCCATCTTTCACAACTCCTAATCACTTCGGACTAGCTGCCCATCTCCAATCACACTCTTCTTTACCATGTCACCTTATGCATGTCATCACTGACCTACACTGTCTTGAGATGTATAATTTTCATCTGCTTCTTTAAATTATTGCATAGCCATGCTGCTCCCTGGCCAGGGTTCTCCATTTGACAGACTAAGTGCTGACACTGGGACTGAATTGAGTGAGTTCTACATTGACAATAGTGGTGCCGGTCCAGCAGCGATTCAGGACATGTTAATGGTATAGCACTGGCACCATGTGGAACTAGTGCAATTCCAACCAACACTGGCATCTGATTCGCCGGGATTGGGAGTGAGAGACCCTGACAGGCTGCAGCTGCATATAAACACCCCATTCCCCACACACACATTCCAGAGAGATTTGCAGATACGGAGATGGAGACATTGTTTGATGGCGTGGTGGAGAGGCAGGACACCCTATTCCCCGCGGTGGGAAGGTGGCTACCATCTGCCGACTTAAAACGGTCCTGAGTGCAGTTGGCAGGGGCTGTGAATGCCATGGGCCCCACCACCAGGACCGGGCAGCAGTGCAGGCAGAAACTGCACTACCTCCTCAGGGCAGCCCGGGTGTGTCACCACCTCTGTGCCCCTGGCACCTCCCCCGTCCCACACCACCACGCCCATAGGCCCCACACCCCACCTGTGCACCCCCCGCCAGGCAGACTGACAGGCAGCTCTCGGTGAGGGCAAGCAACCTTCCAGGCCAACCAGGGTGAGCCACCTCCACCACCGTGCCCGTGGTCCCAAAGCCCCCCACCCCAACACCCGTAGCGCCCCCCACCACCCACTTAGCGGGTGATTGCACCCCACCCACCGGCAGTCCACACGCATCCCACCCTGCATGACATGGCATACAATACCACCCGCCATGGCTGGGTGCCCTGCAAACACAGACCACGACCAACAAACCCTTTGTGCTGCCCATGTCTGAGTGTCTCACACTGTGCATTATCTGTCTTCCTCCCCCCTAGCAAGAAGATGGCGGTCCACAGTGCAGGGAGAGAGAGAGAAGACCGGAGGAGGCTCGTCAGATCTCCGGCTCCTCACCACCGCATAACACAGGGCATTGGGCCTGGTTGGTGGGCCTGGAGAGCAGGCAGTTGCCTGTTGTGTTATGTACTCTGGGATAACACAGGCTGCAACTGGATGTAGCTTTAACCAAAAGATACTCCAGACCGTGAAGTTAGTTCAATCTGATTTATTGAACCAGTAGCACAGTTCTCTGAGTTCGACTCTCTGCTAACCTAAGTGTGGTTACTCTGTCTGACTGAACCAGACTAGCTCTTAGCCACGTGCTGGAGGTGTGATACTGCACATACACCCTGACTCACTCTGTAGATCATCAGTGGAAAGAAGTGGAGTGTGAGTGCCTTTTATAGTGAGATACCACCCCTGAGTGTCCTTCCTGCTCATTGGTCATGTCCTGTTCTCTGTGTTCATCAGCTGCCTGTCTGTGCCTGTCTGTATACCATTATCTGCATGTCTGCATATCATGATATCGCCGAGGCGGAGTTCGGCATTGGGGAAGCAAGCCCCCAATGGATTGCAGTGTCCCTATAGTAGACATGGTACACTTACATGAGGTGCTGGTGGGGGCAGAGTGTGCTCTGTGCACTAGTTGCCGGAGTCTGAGACAGATGATGAGCCTTTGGATTTGTTCTTCAGATGTTGGGTGTTCAGCGAGATGCATGGCAATATCGGACAGAGATCCCAGAGGGCCTGCGTGCCATGATCTCTGTCCATAAAGGGTGTGAACACTGTATTGACCCTGAACATCAACAGCACACAGCCTCTTGCACTGAGAGAGTAGCGACTCTCATGGAGGATCAGCTCCAGGAACAGAATCTGGGGTTCCTGGGATCACGCTCGGACCTGCAAGCTCGCGCCCCAGCAGTGACCCCCAGGGGAGACTGATGGTTTGAGAGATAGATGCGGCATCCAGTCTCTGCTTGGTGCTCATCCATCAATGGTGAGAAAGGAGGTATAAACATATCTCACACTGGCAGATGAGCTTCCTGTCATCTCTGTAGGCTCCTCTCATGGCATTCCAGATGAGGGCAGCAGTTCCTCTCATGGAATCATAGAAAAGTTACAGCACAGAAGGAGGCCATTGAGCCCATTGTGTCCATGCCAGCCCACAGACACCCAGGTGCCTTTCTAATCCCACTTTCCTGCACCCGGTCCATAGCCCTGTAACTTACAGCACTTAAGGTGCAGATCAAGATTCCTTTTGAACGAGTTTAGGGTCTCTGACAGTGGGGTCATTGCATTGTATTGTCAGAAATGTGTGCAAAGGGCTTCTGGTGACGGGGATGTGTTGAGTAGATGGGTGAAAGGTGGCTCTCCTGCTGGAAATTTGAAATCAGGCACTTTTTAGCCCAAAAATAGGCCTCCAAAGCTGGAACCCCGCCCGCAACCCTTCTCCAACACTATCACACTGAACGAGATGTGCCAGGCAGCAATTTGAGGAGCTGAAAGGACGGCGGAATCAGCAAAAGCCTGGACAGGAAAATTGAGGCGACGACGAACACGAGGAATTGGCCGCCCCCGAACGGGATGAGCCACCAGGGCATATGCCAAGCTAGCCACCCCGAAAAATGAATGGATGGACCTCCTAACACAGGAGCTCCAATTGCTCAGAGGCGCCATCAAATTAGAAATGATGACGATGGTGAAGGCGGTGGTAGCAGAGGCACTGGTCCTCTTTCAAGCGGCGCTGGAAAAGGCGGGGAAGCGACTGGAGACACAGGAGGGGACGATCAGGAGCTGGAGAAGGCCGCAACCGACCAGAGTGACCAGATCGCCTTATTGGTGTAGAATTAACTATATTTCCATAGACAATAGACCCTAGATGACAATTGCATCACTTAACTTTAGGTGTGTATAAATTTACCACAGCTAAGAGGGGTTACCATGGACACCGACAAAGAAACCTTGAAGAGATAAAGGCTAGGGCCTACTGTCTGAGGAACCAGACAAAATGATTTTCTACCATTTTTCAATGCGCTCTGTTTTCATTGTGCTGTGGTTACACTACAGTCTGTAACAGACAAAGGGGTCAAAAGCAAAATACATTGGGTGCTGGAAATTTTAAACAAAATCAGAAAATGCTGAAATTACTCAACAGGGTTAACATTACCATTGCTAAATCCCCCATTATCAACATGCTGGGGATTACCATTGACCAGAAACTGAACTGGGCCAGCAATATAAATACTGTGGCTATAAGAGCAGGTCAGAGGCTGGAATAATGTAGTGAGTACCTCACCTCCTGACTCCCATCAACAAGGCACAAGTCAGAAGTTTGATGGACTACTCCCCACTTGCCTGGATGAGTGCAGCTTCAACAAAACTCAAGAAGCTCAACACTATCCAGGAGAAAGCAACCTGTTTGATTGACACCCATCCACAAACATTCACTCCTTCACCACGGATGCACAGTGACAGCAGTGGGTACGATCTGTAAGATGCACTGCAGGACCACAGCAAGGTTCCTTAAACAGCACCTTCTAAACCCATGGCTGCTACCATCTCGATGGACATAGGCAGCAGGCACGTGGGAACACCACCATCTGCAGGTTGCCTTGCAAACCACTCACAATCATGGCTTGGAAATATATTGTCATTCCTTCCCTGCCTCTGGATCAAGGACATGGAACTCCTTTCCTAAAAGCAGTCGAGATGCACCTCCACCACATGAACTGCAGCGGTTTAAGAAGGCAGCTCACCACCACCTTCGCGAGGGCAATCAGGACAGGCAACAAATGCTGGCCATGCCAGCAAAGCGGACTTCCCATGACAATAAAAAAAAGCATCTGTGAAGAAACAGAGTTATATAAACATAGAAACATAGAAAATAGGAGCAGGAGGAGGTCATTCGGCCCTTCGAACCTGCTCCGCCATTCATTATAATCATGGCTGGTCATCCAATTCAAAAGCCTAAAGCCGCTTTCCCCAAAGAGCCCATATGTTTCATGTCTCGTCATGAGTGGAAGGGTACAGAATGAAGATAATCTGTTTCTCACTCCACAGATGCTGCTAATGTTGCTGAGTATTTCCAGCATCATATGTTTTATTTCAGAAGTAGAAGTGTAGGGGAGAGAAGCAGAATGGTTGGTGCATTCTAATATTCTGGTAGGTGCATTATGGACTTAAAGCACTGATGCACTATCAATTACGACGAGATGAGAGTAGAATGTAATCGAGGCTTTATTAAGCAGAGATGTGTGGCCTTCTACAGCAGCTGACGAAATGGTTGCTGTACGGAGAGCACACATATTTATACTCCGCCTATTGGGCGGAGCCAGCAGGCAGGGATCTACCCCTGTACCTGTAGTACAGGGGCCTTACCGTAAAACCCATATATATACAGTATAATACATCAGTGGTGACTACCACAAGCACCATCTCCACATTATCTCAAACGGCGAGGGAAGCTGGAAATCATTTTATTAAAGTTTCATACAGCTTTTGTACAAATTTTAAATTTAGAGATATATAGTAATAGATTAATAAATATAATAAAATATAGAAAGTTGGTGGAATAGTTTCATGAAATCATTTTGGAATTCATAAAGGAGTTCTCTCCCACTACCAATCCCTGTGCCACAACCCTTCAAGTATCATGCCAAGCATCATTCCACTACCTGGCCAGCTCGCAGTTTTTGGGTACTGCAAGGGGAAAGGAAGAAGTGCAGATGTGTGTAGAGAGGGTTGAGGTGGGGACATGCAGTTTGTTGGATGAGGGAGAAGTGGAATGTGAAAAGGATTTGCTATGAAGAGACCATCATCTGCTCAAATGATGGAGATTACCGCCATCTTCATGTGAGAAAGAGCATGCAGTTGTGCCCCTTTCGTCAATTGTTGTTCCCTCTGGTTATGCGCCAACTTCTCCTGCGACATTGCAGAAGTGTGTCAGTGAGTGTTGGGTTATCTGTTTGGCCTATGTGCTTCACATGTTTGAATAACTGGAAGTGTGTGCAAGCTGTGAGATATGGGTGTGAGGCTTCGAGCTTCGTTAAATGTCTGATGAGATGAAGTTATAAATGTGAGGCATCAGTCGTGATTGATGGACATTGTTGACTATTACTCCATAATCCACTCTTCTTCCTGCTCAGACTCACTTCCACAAACAGTTGCAGCATGAGCTCCAGTAAAATGCACCTCCCTTGAAGAGGTGCAGGTAGTTTTATGTGGTGCTACCAGTTGAACACAGAATCAGCAACAGGCATACTACAATACCTAGAAACAAAGAAGCCTCACGAAATAGAGGAAAAATGAGTCCCATACTACAGTGTAGGCAATGGGGTCACATTGTTTGATGATAACTATCGCACCGGGATCTCGAGCGAGCGGTTATCCCAAAAGCACTACCACAACGTGTATTGCATCTTGTCCATGAAGGACATGTGGGTGCTATTAAGATGCAACAGCAATCCTGTGAAGCAGTCTGGTGGCAAAGAAGAGATTGCAGTAAAGAGGAGTTCATTAGAAACTGTGTGGCATGTGCATGCGATGGAAAATCTGTTAAACCGTGGCCTGTATCTTTACAACTGACCCCATACGTAACAAAACACAGTACTAGCTCAAATAAACCTGGGCCCTTGCTGAGGTAGGCAGCCTATAACAGCATGTTTAGTACTGGCTGCATGCAATAATCATGTCAGTGGGCAGGCAGTACAATGTTTGTCTGATTCCTACTGCCTATAGCACAAAGGCACATTGTAATCCCAGCATCTGTATTCAGCTGCTAAAAATCTTTGTCTCATATATCTTAAAAAATCTTCACTGTTTATGTTGTGATGGAACCTGGGTTGAAATGAACCAGTAAAGAAATCAAAACTAAAAGCCTGACGCTGCACAGCTTTACCCTGGCTTCGTCCACTGGCTGCACACCTGCACCCAGGCTTTCTCCACTGGCTGGAGCTGCACGCCTTTACCCTGGCTCCCTCCATGGGCTGGAGCTGCACGCCTTTACCCTGGCTCCCTCCACGGGCTGGAGATGCATACCTTTATCCTGGCTTCCTCCACTGGCTGGAGCTGCATACCTTTGCCCTCGCTCCCTCCACTGGCTGGAGCTGCACACCTTTACCCTGGCTTGCTCCACTGGCTGAAGTGGACACCTTTACCCTGGCTTCCTCCACTGGCTGAAGCGGACACCGTTACCCTGGCTTCCTCCACTGGCTGAAGCGGACACCTTTACCCTGGCTTCCTCCACTGCCTGAGGCTGCACATCTTTGCCCTCGCTCCCTCCACTGGCTGGAGCTGCACACCTTTACCGTGGGTTCCTCCATTGGCAGAAGCTTCACACTGGCTTCCTCCACTGGCAGAAGCTGCACATTTTTACCCTGGCTTCCTCCACTGGCAGAAGCTGCGCACCTTTACCCTGGCTTCCTGCACTGGCTGGAGCTGCACACCTTTACCCTGGCTTCCTCCACTGGCAGAAGCTGTACACCTTTACCCTGGCTTCCTGCACTGGCTGGAGCTGCCCACCTTTACCCTGGTTTCCTCCACTGGCTTGAGCTGCACACCTTTACCCTGGCTCCCTCCACTGGCTGGAGCTGCACACCTTTACCCTGGCTTCCTCCACTGGCAGAAGCTGTACACCTTTACCCTGGCTTCCTGCACTGGCTGGAGCTGCACATCTTTACTCTGCCTTCGCCAATGGCTGGATGCACACCATTACCCTGGCTTCTTCTACTGGCTCATGCTGTACATTTTATAATAATAATCTTTATTGTCACAAGTAGGCTTACATTACCACTGTAATGAAGTTACTGTAAAAGCCCCTACGTGCCACTGGTAGAACATGCACACCTTTACCCTGGCTCCCTCCACTGGCTTGAGCTGCACACCTTTACCCTGGCTTCCTCCACTGACTGGAGCTGCCCACCTTTACCCTGGTTTCCTCCACTGGCTGGAGCTGCCCACCTTTACCCTGGTTTCCTCCACTGGCTTGAGCTGCACACCTTTACCCTGGCTACCTCCACTGCCTGAGGCTGCACACCTTTGCCCTCGCTCCCTCCACTGGCTGGAGCTGCACACCTTTACCGTGGGTTCCTCCATTGGCAGAAGCTTCACACTGGCTTCCTCCACTGGCAGAAGCTGCACATTTTTACCCTGGCTTCCTCCACTGGCAGAAGCTGCGCACCTTTACCCTGGCTTCCTGCACTGGCTGGAGCTGCACACCTTTACCCTGGCTTCCTGCACTGGCTGCAGCTGCACACCTTTACCCTGGTTTCCTCCACTGGCTTGAGCTGCACACCTTTACCCTGGCTCCCTCCACTGGCTGGAGCTGCACACCTTTACCCTGGCTTCCTCCACTGGCAGAAGCTGTACACCTTTACCCTGGCTTCCTGCACTGGCTGCAGCTGCACACCTTTACCCTGGTTTCCTCCACTGGCTTGAGCTGCACACCTTTACCCTGGCTCCCTCCACTGGCTGGAGCTGCACACCTTTACCCTGGCTTCCTCCACTGGCAGAAGCTGTACACCTTTACCCTGGCTTCCTGCACTGGCTGGAGCTGCACACCTTTACACTGGTTTCCTCCACTGTCTGAAGCTGCACACCTTTACTCTGCCTTCGCCAATGGCTGGTTGCACACCATTACCCTGGCTTCTTCTACTGGCTCATGCTGTACATTTTATAATAATAATCTTTATTGTCACAAGTAGGCTTACATTACCACTGTAATGAAGTTACTGTAAAAGCCCCTACGTGCCACTGGTAGAACGTGCACACCTTTACCCTGGCTCCCTCCACTGGCTTGAGCTGCACGCCTTTACTCTGGCTCCCTCCACTGGCTGGAGCTGCACACCTTTACCCTGGCTTCCTCCACTGGCAGAAGCTGTACACCTTTACCCTGGCTTCCTGCACTGGCTGGAGCTGCCCACCTTTACCCTGGCTTCCTGCACTGGCTGGAGCTGCACACCTTTACCCTGGCTTCCTCCACTGGCTGGAGCTGCACACCTTTACCCTGGCTTGCTCCACTGGCTGAAGTGGACACCTTTACCCTGGCTTCCTCCACTGGCAGAAGCTGTACACCTTTACCCTGGCTTCCTCCACTGGCTGGAGCTGCACACCTTTACCCTGGCTTGCTCCACTGGCTGGAGCTGCACACCTTTACCCTGGCTTGCTCCACTGGCTGAAGTGGACACCTTTACCCTGGCTTCCTCCACTGGCTGAAGCGGACACCTTTACCCTGGCTTCCTCCACTGGCTGAAGCGGACACCTTTACCCTGGCTTCCTCCACTGCCTGAGGCTGCACACCTTTGCCCTCGCTCCCTCCACTGGCTGGAGCTGCACACCTTTACCGTGGGTTCCTCCATTGGCAGAAGCTTCACACTGGCTTCCTCCACTGGCAGAAGCTGCACATGTTTACCCTGGCTTCCTCCACTGGCAGAAGCTGCGCACCTTTACCCTGGCTTCCTGCACTGGCTGGAGCTGCACACCTTTACCCTGGCTTCCTGCACTGGCTGCAGCTGCACACCTTTACCCTGGTTTCCTCCACTGGCTTGAGCTGCACACCTTTACCCTGGCTCCCTCCACTGGCTGGAGCTGCACACCTTTACCCTGGCTTCCTCCACTGGCAGAAGCTGTACACCTTTACCCTGGCTTCCTGCACTGGCTGGAGCTGCACACCTTTACACTGGTTTCCTCCACTGTCTGAAGCTGCACACCTTTACTCTGCCTTCGCCAATGGCTGGATGCACACCATTACCCTGGCTTCTTCTACTGGCTCATGCTGTACATTTTATAATAATAATCTTTATTGTCACAAGTAGGCTTACATTACCACTGTAATGAAGTTACTGTAAAAGCCCCTACGTGCCACTGGTAGAACATGCACACCTTTACCCTGGCTCCCTCCACTGGCTTGAGCTGCACACCTTTACCCTGGCTTCCTCCACTGGCTGGAGCTGCCCACCTTTACCCTGGCTTCCACCACTGGCTGGAGCTGCACACCTTTACCCTGGCTTCCTCCACTGGCTGGAGCTGCACACCTTTACCCTGGCTTCCTCCACTGGCTGGAGCTGCACACCTTTACCCTGGCTCCCTCCACTGGCTGGAGCTGCACACCTTTACCCTGGCTTCCTCCACTGGCTGGAGCTGCACACCTTTACCCTGGCTTCCTCCACTGGCTGGAGCTGCACACCTTTACCCTGGCTCCCTCCACTGGCTGGAGCTGCACACCTTTACCCTGGCTTCCTCCACTGGCTTGAGCTGCACACCTTTACCCTGGCTCCCTCCACTGGCTGGAGCTGCACACCTTTACCCTGGCTTCCTCCACTGGCTGGAGCTGCACACCTTTACCCTGGATTCCTCCACTGGCTGGAGCTGCACACCTTTACCCTGGCTTCCTCCACTGGCTGGAGCTGCACACCTTTACCCTGGCTTGCTCCACTGGCTGAAGTGGACACCTTTACCCTGGCTTCCTCCACTGGCTGAAGCGGACACCTTTACCCTGGCTTCCTCCACTGCCTGAGGCTGCACACCTTTGCCCTCGCTCCCTCCACTGGCTGGAGCTGCACACCTTTACCGTGGGTTCCTCCTTTGGCAGAAGCTTCACACTGGCTTCCTCCACTGGCAGAAGCTGCACACCTTTACCCTGGCTTCCTCCACTGGCAGAAGCTGTACACCTTTACCCTGGCTTCCTGCACTGGCTGGAGCTGCACACCTTTACACTGGTTTCCTCCACTGTCTGAAGCTGCACACCTTTACTCTGCCTTCGCCAATGGCTGGATGCACACCATTACCCTGGCTTCTTCTACTGGCTCATGCTGTACATTTTATAATAATAATCTTTATTGTCACAAGTAGGCTTACATTACCACTGTAATGAAGTTACTGTAAAAGCCCCTACGTGCCACTGGTAGAACATGCACACCTTTACCCTGGCTCCCTCCACTGGCTTGAGCTGCACACCTTTACCCTGGCTCCCTCCACTGGCTGGAGCTGCACACCTTTACCCTGGCTTCCTCCACTGGCTGGGGCTGCACACCTTTAGTCCAGCTCCCTCCACTGGCTGGAGGTGCACACCTTCACCCTGGCTCCCTCCACTGGCTGGAGCTGCACACCTTAACTCTGGCTTCCTCCTGGCAGCGACTGCACACCTTTACCCTGGCTTCCTGCACTGGCAGAGGCTGCACATCTTTACCCTGGCTTCCGCTACTGGCTGGATGCACACCTTCACTCTGCCTTCCTCCACTGGCAGGATGCACACTTTCACACTGGCTTCCTCCACTGTCTGAAGCTGCACACCTTTACACTGGCTTCTTCTACTGGCTCATGCTGTACAATTTATAATAATAATCTTTATTGTCACAAGTAGGCTTACATTAACACTGTAATGAAGTTACTGTAAAAGCCCCGAGTTGCCACATTCCGGTACCTGCTCGGGGACAGAGGGAGAATTCAGAATGTCCAATTCACCTAACAGCACGTCTTGCGGGACTTGTGGGAGGAAACCAGAGCATCCGGAGGAGACCCACGCAGACACAGGTAGATCGTGCACACTCTACACCGACAGTGACCCAAGCGGGAATTGACCCTGGTGTTGTGGAGCAACTGTGCTAACCACTGTGCTAGATTCCCTCACTGGCTGCAGCTGCACACCTTTACCCTGGCTTCCTCCACTGGCTGGAGCTGCCCACCTTTACCCTGGCTTCCTCCACTGGCTGGAGCTGCACACCTTTACCCTGGCTTCCTCCACTGGCTGGAGCTGCCCACCTTTACCCTGGCTTCCACCACTGGCTGGAGCTGCACACCTTTACCCTGGCTTCCACCACTGGCTGGAGCTGCACACCTTTACCCTGGCTTCCACCACTGGCTGGAGCTGCACAGCTTAACTCTGGAGTCCACCAATGGATGGATGCACACCATTACCCTGGCTTCCTCCACTGGCTCATGCTGCACAACTTATAATAATAATCTTTATTGTCACAAGTAGGCTTACATCAACACTGCAATGAAGTTACTGTGAAAAGCTCCTAGTCGCCACATTCCAAGGCCTGTTCGGGTACACAGAGGGAGAATTCAGAATGTCCAATTCACAACAGCACGTCTTTCGGGACTTGTGGGAGGAAACCGGAGTACCCGGAGGAAACCCATGCAATCACGGGGAGAACCTGCAGACTCCACACAGACAGCAACCCAAGCGGGAATCGAACCAGGGACCTTGGTGCTGTGAAGCAACTGTGCTAACCACTGTGCTGTCTTTCGCCACTGGCTGAAGTTTCACACCTTTACCCTGGCTTCCTCCACTGGCTGGAGCTGCACACCTTTAGCCTGGCTTCCTCCACTGGCTGGAGCTGCACACCTTTAGCCTGGCTTCCTCCACTGGCTGGAGCTGCACACCTTTACCCTGGCTTCCTCCACTGACTGGAGCTGCACACCTTTACCCTGGCTTCCTCCACTGGCAGAAACAACACACCTACACACTGACTTCCTCCACTGGCTGGAGCTGCCCACCTTTAGCCTTGTTTCCTCCACTGGCTGAGTTTGCTGGGAGAATTAATGACACTGAATGGAGATGACAGGATATCAAATTGTTGACCTTTTTGAAGGGAGTAAGACACTTTGAGGCTTAACATAATGGTATGCCCGCGCATACCCCAAGGCTATTTGTCTAAATAAGGTTGGTTTGTCTCTTCTTCAATTCCACCCCCCTCTTCACTATTGACACAGATTTGTTTGTACATTTTGACAAAGAGTTGGTGGTGAGAAGATTGCAAATGCAGGAGAAAAGCCTGATTGTTAAATGCGATAACGTTAATCCTGCATTTGTGTAAAATTACTCTGCATCAAAGTAAATTAAATGTTTGATTAGCTTCGGATTTCATTTTCATCAATTACTGACTTGCTAAAACGTCCCTTGAAGGGACCCTCATTCAGCCTCTCGTACACTCTGTTCCTTTTCTGAATACTTTATACCATACTGATTACAGGGCATCCTTCAGGAATGTAATCAGCTATTTATACATTATAACAATGGATTGTGAAGTATTCAACTTCAGTGAATATATTGTAGAAACAATGCTTGCCAAAGGAATAGCAAGTACTTTGAGTTTTATGACAGGTGGATATTTTACCTTCTGATGTTATGAGCCTTGTGGGGTAGAATTGCAGTAGTGACTGTGCGCTGCAAATTTGTAATGCATTCAAAATGAGCATATTTATGATCTTGCTATATACAGTGACTATTATTCCCTCGATGAAACAGCCTAAATTTACACATTCAAGTTAATTAAACTTGCATTCACTGCTGGCTTATTTATTCCTGCTTTTTGATCTTTTCAGAGATGACCAAGTAAATTCAGGCAGGTAAACAATGAAGCAACTGGATACATAATCCAGCAGCATTTGTCAACTATTGTTTCCCTAACCTTGTCGATCAAAAGAATATTTAGGAATACAAGTCTTAATGATTCTATAACTTGACATTAAAGCAGATTCAACACACGGCTGTAGGTAGGAGGTGAACTCTACATCAATCTGCACTTGGGAACTAAGTTTTAAAACAAAGGAAAAACATTAATAATAGGTTTATGAATGTTTTTTAATCCCCTATAATTACTTAATGCACTTACAAAATTCCTCTGTGCACTCTTTTCATGTCGCCATTAATTTTTTTTATTTTATGGTGTGATATTAAATGTTAATAGAATCATAGAAAGTTTATGATGCAGAAAGAAGAAAACCATTTGACCCACTGTGTCATGTCAGTTGATGAGGGGCTATTTAGCTTAATCCTATCTTCCTGCACTGGGTCCATAGCTCTGCAGGTCATGGCTCTCCAAGTAGACATCCATGCACTTTTTAAATATGGTGAGGGCTTCTGCACGCTTTTAAGTATTGATTTCCAGGTGCCTACCACTCTCCGGATCAAAAAATGTATCCTCATCTCCCCTCCAAAATTTCTACCAATTACTTAAAATCCATGATCCCTGGTTTTTGATCACTTTGTTGAGGTAAATCATATCTGAACAATGTTGGAGGTATGATTGAACTGCAAAGTTTTACTTTATGTATATATTCATGCCAGATAGAAAATCAGCTCACATATTCAGTGGAGAGAACATCTTATATCTGCACCTAGAAGCACCAGATTTACTGCGATCAGTGGTTATGGGGAGAAGGCAGGAGAATGGGGATGAGAAATATATCAGCCATGATTGAATTGCAGAGCAGACATGATGGGCCGAGTGGCCTAATTCTGCTCTTATGACTTATGGTCTTGTGGACTGGGGACACTACATTGACTGGGAACACTGGATTGAGTAGGGACACTACATTGACTGGGAACACTGGATTGAGTGGGCACACTACATTGACTGGGAACACTTGATTGAGTGTGCACACTACATTGACTGGGAACACTGGATTGAGTGGGCACACGACATTGACTGGGAACAATGGATTGAGTGGGCACACAACATTGACTGGGAACACTGGATTGAGTAGGGACACTACATTGACTGGGAACACTGGATTGAGTGGGCACACTACATTGACTGGGAACACTTGATTGAGTGTGCACACTACATTGACTGGGAACACTTGATTGAGTGTGCACACTACATTGACTGGGAACACTGGATTGAGTGGGCACACTACATTGACTGGGAACACTGGATTGAGTGGGCACACTACATTGACTGGGAACACTGGATTGAGTGGGCACACTACATTGACTGGGAACACTGGATTGAGTGGGCACACGACATTGACTGGGAACACTGGATTGAGTGGGCACACAACATTGACTGGGAACAATGGATTGAGTGGCAACACGACATTGACTGGGAAGACTTGATTGAGTGGGCACACTACATTGACTGGGAACACTGGATTGAGTGGGCACACTACATTGACTGGGAACAATGGATTGAGTGGGCACACTACATTGACTGGGAACAATGGATTGAGTGGGCACACTACATCGACTGGGAACAATGGATTGAGTGGGCACACTACATTGACTGGGAAGACTGGATTGAGTGGGCACACTACACTGCCTGGGAGACAGGATTGAGTGGGCACACTACATTGACTGGGAACAATGGATTGAGTGGGCACACCACATTGACTGGGAGCACTGGATTGAGTGGGGACACTACATTGACTGGGAACACTGGATTGAGTGGGCACACTACATTGACTGGGAACAATGGATTGAGTGGGCACGCGACATTGGCTGGGAACACTGGATTGAGTGGGCACACTACATTGACTGGGAACAATGGATTGAGTGGGCACACTACATTGACTGGGAACACTGGATTGAGTGGGCACACTACATTGACTGGGAACACTGGATTGAGTGGGCACACTACATTGACTGGGAGCACTGGATTGAGTGGGCACACTACATTGACTGGAGCACAGGATTGAGTGGGCACACGACATTGACTGGGAACACTGGATTGAGTAGGCACACTACATTGTCTGGGAACAATGGATTGAGTGGGCACACTACATTGACTGGAGCACTGGATTGAGTGGGCACACGACATTGACTGGGAACAATGGATTGAGTGGGCACACTACATTGACTGAGATTACTCGATTGAGTGGGTACACTGCAATGCTTGGGAGCACTGGATTGAGTGGGCACACTACATTGACTGGGGACAATGGACTGAGTGGGCACACTACATTGACTGGGAATAATCGATTGAGTGGGCACACTACACTGCTGGGAGCACTGGATTGAGTGGGCACACTATATTAACTGGGAATAATGGATTGAGTGGGCACACTACACTGCTGGGAGCACAGGATTGAGTGGGCACACTACATTGACTGGGAATACTGGATTGAGTGGGCACACTACATTGCCTGGGAGCACTGGATTGAGTGGGCACACTACATTGACTGGGAACAATGGATTGAGTGGGCACACTACATTGGGAATAATGGATTAAGTGGGCACACTTCATTGACTGGGAGCACTGGATTGAGTGGGCACACTACATTGACTGGGAACACTGGATTGAGTGGGCACACAACATTGACTGGGAACAATGGATTGAATGGGCACACTACATTGACTGGGAAGGCTTGATTGAGTGGGCACGCTGCATTGACTGGGAACAATGGATTGAGTGGGCACACTACATTGACTGGGAACAATGGATTGAGTGGGCACACTACATTGACTGGGAACAATGGATTGAGTGGGCACACTACATTGACTGGGATTACTGGATTGATTGGGCACACTACATTGACTGGGAACACTGGATTGAGTGGGCACACTACATTGACTGGGAACACTGGAATGAGTGGGCACACTACATTGACTGGGAACACTGGATTGAGTGGGCACACTACATTGACTGGGAACACTGGATAGTGTGGGCAGACTACATTGACTGGGAACACTGGATTGAGTGGGCACATGACATTGACTGGGAACACTGGATTGAGTGGGCACACGACATTGACTGGGAACACTGGATTGAGTGGGCACACTACATTGACTGGGAACACTGGATTGAGTGGTCACACTACATTCACTGGGGACAATGGACTGAGTGGGCACACAACACTGACTGGGAACAATGGATTGAATGGGCACACTACATTGACTGGGAAGAGTTGATTGAGTGGGCACGCTGCATTGACTGGGAACAATGGATTGAGTGGGCACACTACATTGACTGGGGGCACACTACATTGACTGGGAACAATGGATTGAGTGGGCACACTACATTGACTGGCATTACTGGATTGAGTGGGCACACTACATTGACTGGGATTACTGGATTGAGTGGGCACACTACATTGACTAGGAACACTGGATTGAGTGGGCACACTACATTGACTGGGAACAATGGATAGTGTGGGCACACTACATTGACTGGGAACACTGGATTGAGTGGGCACATGACATTGACTGGGAACACTGGATTGAGTGGGCACACGACATTGACTGGGAACACTGGTTGAGTGGGCACACTACATTGACTGGGAACACTGGATTGAGTGGTCACACTACATTCACTGGGGACAATGGACTGAGTGGGCACACAACACTGACTGGGAACAATGGATTGAGTGGGCACGCTGCATTGACTGGGAACAATGGATTGAGTGGGCACACTACATTGACTGGGGGCACACTACATTGACTGGGAACAATGGATTGAGTGGACACACTACATTGACTGGCATTACTGGATTGAGTGGGCACACTACATTGACTGGGATTACTGGATTGAGTGGGCACACTACATTGACTAGGAACACTGGATTGAGTGGGCACACTACATTGACTGGGAACAATGGATAGTGTGGGCACACTACATAGACTGGGAACACTGGATTGAGTGGGCACATGACATTGACTGGGAACACTGGATTGAGTGGGCACACGACATTGACTGGGAACACTGGTTGAGTGGGCACACTACATTGACTGGGAACACTGGATTGAGTGGTCACACTACATTCACTGGGGACAATGGACTGAGTGGGCACACAACACTGACTGGGAACAATGGATTGAGTGGGCACGCTGCATTGACTGGGAACAATGGATTGAGTGGGCACACTACATTGACTGGGGGCACACTACATTGACTGGGAACAATGGATTGAGTGGGCACACTACATTGACTGGCATTACTGGATTGAGTGGGCACACTACATTGACTGGGAACAATGGATTGAGTGGGCACACTACATTGACTGGGATTACTGGATTGAGTGGGCACACTACATTGACTGGGAACACTGGATTGAGTGGGCACACTACATTGCCTGGGAGCACTGGATTGAGTGGGCACACCACATTTACTGGGACACTGGATTGAGTGGGCACACTGCATTGACTGGGAACAATGGATTGAGTGGGCACACTACATTGACTGGGATTACTGGATTGAGTGGGCACACTACATTGACTGGGAACACTGGATTGTGTGGGCACGCTACATTGACTGGGAACACTGGATTGAGTGGGCACACTACATTGACTGGGAACACTGGATTGTGTGGGCACACTACATTGACTGGGAACACTGGATTGAGTGGGCACACTACATTGACTGGGAACACTGGATTGAGTGGGCACACTACATTGACTGGGAACAATGGGTTGAGTGGGCACACTACATCGACTGGGATTACTGGATTGAGTGGGCACACTACAATGACTGGGATTACTGGATTGAGTGGGCACACTACATTGACTGGGAGCACTGGATTGAGTAGGCACACTACATTGACTGGGAACACTGGATTGTGTGGGCACACTACATTGACTGGGAACACTGGATTGAGTGGGCACACTACAATGACTGGGATTACTGGATTGAGTGGGCACACTACATTGACTGGGAACAATGGATTGAGTGGGCACGCTGCATTGACTGGGATTACTGAATTGAGTGGGCACACTACATTGACTGGGAACACTGGATTGATTGGGCACACTACATTGACTGGGAACAATGGATTGAGTGGGCACACTGCATTGACTGGGATTACTGAATTGAGTGGGCACACTGCATTGACTGGGGGCACACTACATTGACTGGGAACAATGGATTGAATGGGCACACTACATTGACTGGGAAGGCTTGATTGAGTGGGCACGCTGCATTGACTGGGAACAATGGATTGAGTGGGCACACTACATTGACTGGGAACAATGGATTGAGTGGGCACACTACATTGACTGGGAACAATGGATTGAGTGGGCACACTACATTGACTGGGATTACTGGATTGATTGGGCACACTACATTGACTGGGAACACTGGATTTTTGGGCACACTACATTGACTGGGAACACTGGATTGAGTGGGCACACTACATTGACTGGGAACACTGGATTGAGTGGGCACACTACATTGACTGGGAACACTGGATAGTGTGGGCACACTACATTGACTGGGAACACTGGATTGAGTGGGCACATGACATTGACTGGGAACACTGGATTGAGTGGGCACACGACATTGACTGGGAACACTGGATTGAGTGGGCACACTACATTGACTGGGAACACTGGATTGAGTGGTCACACTACATTCACTGGGGACAATGGACTGAGTGGGCACACAACACTGACTGGGAACAATGGATTGAATGGGCACACTACATTGACTGGGAAGAGTTGATTGAGTGGGCACGCTGCATTGACTGGGAACAATGGATTGAGTGGGCACACTACATTGACTGGGGGCACACTACATTGACTGGGAACAATGGATTGAGTGGGCACACTTCATTGACTGGCATTACTGGATTGAGTGGGCACACTACATTGACTGGGATTACTGGATTGAGTGGGCACACTACATTGACTAGGAACACTGGATTGAGTGGGCACACTACATTGACTGGGAACACTGGATTGAGTGGGCACACTACATTGACTGGGAACACTGGATAGTGTGGGCACACTACATTGACTGGGAACACTGGATTGAGTGGGCACATGACATTGACTGGGAAAACTGGATTGAGTGGGCACACGACATTGACTGGGAACACTGGTTGAGTGGGCACACTACATTGACTGGGAACACTGGATTGAGTGGTCACACTACATTCACTGGGGACAATGGATTGAGTGGGCACACTACATTGACTGGGAACAATGGATTGAGTGGGCACACTACATTGACTGGGGGCACACTACATTGACTGGGAACAATGGATTGAGTGGGCACACTACATTGACTGGCATTACTGGATTGAGTGGGCACACTACATTGACTGGGAACAATGGATTGAGTGGGCACACTACATTGACTGGGATTACTGGATTGAGTGGGCACACTACATTGACTGGGAACACTGGATTGAGTGGGAACACTACATTGCCTGGGAGCACTGGATTGAGTGGGCACACCACATTGACTGGGAACACTGGATTGAGTGGGCACACTGCATTGACTGGGAACAATGGATTGAGTGGGCACACTACATTGACTGGGATTAATGGATTGAGTGGGCACAATACATTGACTGGGAACACTGGATTGTGTGGGCACGCTACATTGACTTGGAACACTGGATTGAGTGGGCACACTACATTGACTGGGAACACTGGATTGTGTGGGCACACTACATTGACTGGGAACACTGGATTGAGTGGGCACACTACATTGACTGGGAACACTGGATTGAGTGGGCACACTACATTGACTGGGAACAATGGATTGAGTGGGCACACTACATCGACTGGGATTACTGTATTGAGTGGGCACACTACATTGACTGGGATTACTGGATTGAGTGGGCACACTACATTGACTGGGAGCACTGGATTGAGTGGGCACACTACATTGACTGGGAACACTGGATTGTGTGGGCACACTACATTGACTGGGAACACTGGATTGAGTGGGCACACCACATTGACTGGGAAGACTTGATTGAGTGGGCACGCTGCATTGACTGGGAACAATGGATTGAGTGGGCACGCTGCATTGACTGGGATTACTGAATTGAGTGGGCACACTACATTGACTGGGAACAATGGATTGAGTGGGCACACTGCATTGACTGGGTTTACTGATTTGAGTGGGCACACTACATTGACTGGGGGCACACTACATTGACTGGGAACAATGGATTGAGTGGGCACACTGCATTGACTGGGATTACTGAATTGAGTGGGCACACTACATTGACTGGGAACACTGGATTGATTGGGCACACTACATTGACTGGGAACACTGGATTGTGTGTGCACACTACCATTGACTGGGAACAATGGATTGAGTGGGCACACTACATTGACTGGGGGCACACTACATTGACTGGGAACAATGGATTGAGTGGGCACACTACATTGACTGGCATTACTGGATTGAGTGGGCACACTACATTGACTGGGATTACTGGATTGAGTGGGCACACTACATTGACTAGGAACACTGGATTGAGTGGGCACACTACATTGACTGGGAACAATGGATAGTGTGGGCACACTACATTGACTGGGAACACTGGATTGAGTGGGCACATGACATTGACTGGGAACACTGGATTGAGTGGGCACACGACATTGACTGGGAACACTGGTTGAGTGGGCACACTACATTGACTGGGAACACTGGATTGAGTGGTCACACTACATTCACTGGGGACAATGGACTGAGTCGGCACACAACACTGACTGGGAACAATGGATTGAGTGGGCATGCTGCATTGACTGGGAACAATGGATTGAGTGGGCACACTACATTGACTGGGGGCACACTACATTGACTGGGAACAATGGATTGAGTGGGCACACTACATTGACTGGCATTACTGGATTGAGTGGGCACACTACATTGACTGGGAACAATGGATTGAGTGGGCACACTACATTGACTGGGATTACTGGATTGAGTGGGCACACTACATTGACTGGGAACACTGGATTGAGTGGGCACACTACATTGCCTGGGAGCACTGGATTGAGTGGGCACACCACATTGACTGGGACACTGGATTGAGTGGGCACACTGCATTGACTGGGAACAATGGATTGAGTGGGCACACTACATTGACTGGGATTACTTGATTGAGTGGGCACACTACATTGACTGGGAACACTGGATTGTGTGGGCACGCTACATTGACTGGGAACACTGGATTGAGTGGGCACACTACATTGACTGGGAACACTGGATTGTGTGGGCACACTACATTGACTGGGAACACTGGATTGAGTGGGCACATTACATTGACTGGGAACACTGGATTGAGTGGGCACACTACATTGACTGGGAACAATGGATTGAGTGGGCACACTACATCGACTGGGATTACTGGATTGAGTGGGCACACTACAATGACTGGGATTACTGGATTGAGTGGGCACACTACATTGACTGGGAGCACTGGATTGAGTGGGCACACTACATTGACTGGGAACACTGGATTGTGTGGGCACACTACATTGACTGGGAACACTGGATTGAGTGGGCACACTACATTGACTGGGAAGACTTGATTGAGTGGGCACGCTGCATTGACTGGGAACAATGGATTGAGTGGGCACGCTGCATTGACTGGGATTACTGAATTGAGTGGGCACACTACATTGACTGGGAACACTGGATTGAGTGGGCACATGACATTGACTGGGAACACTGGATTGAGTGGGCACACGACATTGACTGGGAACACTGGATTGAGTGGGCACACTACATTGACTGGGAACACTGGATTGAGTGGTCACACTACATTCACTGGGGACAATGGACTGAGTGGGCACACAACACTGACTGGGAACAATGGATTGAATGGGCACACTACATTGACTGGGAAGAGTTGATTGAGTGGGCACGCTGCATTGACTGGGAACAATGGATTGAGTGGGCACACTACATTGACTGGGGGCACACTACATTGACTGGGAACAATGGATTGAGTGGGCACACTACATTGACTGGCATTACTGGATTGAGTGGGCACACTACATTGACTGGGATTACTGGATTGAGTGGGCACACTACATTGACTAGGAACACTGGATTGAGTGGGCACACTACATTGACTGGGAACACTGGATTGAGTGGGCACACTACATTGACTGGGAACACTGGATAGTGTGGGCACACTACATTGACTGGGAACACTGGATTGAGTGGGCACATGACATTGACTGGGAAAACTGGATTGAGTGGGCACACGACATTGACTGGGAACACTGGTTGAGTGGGCACACTACATTGACTGGGAACACTGGATTGAGTGGTCACACTACATTCACTGGGGACAATGGACTGAGTGGGCACACAACACTGACTGGGAACAATGGATTGAGTGGGCACGCTGCATTGACTGGGAACAATGGATTGAGTGGGCACACTACATTGACTGGGGGCACACTACATTGACTGGGAACAATGGATTGAGTGGGCACACTACATTGACTGGCATTACTGGATTGATTGGGCACACTACATTGACTGGGAACAATGGATTGAGTGGGCACACTACATTGACTGGGATTACTGGATTGAGTGGGCACACTACATTGACTGGGAACACTGGATTGAGTGGGAACACTACATTGCCTGGGAGCACTGGATTGAGTGGGCACACCACATTGACTGGGAACACTGGATTGAGTGGGCACACTGCATTGACTGGGAACAATGGATTGAGTGGGCACACTACATTGACTGGGATTACTGGATTGAGTGGGCACAATACATTGACTGGGAACACTGGATTGTGTGGGCACGCTACATTGACTGGGAACACTGGATTGAGTGGGCACACTACATTGACTGGGAACACTGGATTGTGTGGGCACACTACATTGACTGGGAACACTGGATTGAGTGGGCACACTACATTGACTGGGATCACTGGATTGAGTGGGCACACTACATTGACTGGGAACACTGGATTGTGTGGGCACACTACATTGACTGGGAACACTGGATTGAGTGGGCACACCACATTGACTGGGAAGACTTGATTGAGTGGGCACGCTGCATTGACTGGGAACAATGGATTGAGTGGGCACGCTGCATTGACTGGGATTACTGAATTGAGTGGGCACACTACATTGACTGGGAACAATGGATTGAGTGGGCACACTGCATTGACTGGGTTTACAGATTTGAGTGGGCACACTACATTGACTGGGGGCACACTACATTGACTGGGAACAATGGATTGAGTGGGCACACTGCATTGACTGGGATTACTGAATTGAGTGGGCACACTACATTGACTGGGAACACTGGATTGATTGGGCACACTACATTGACTGGGAACACTGGATTGTGTGTGCACACTACCATTGACTGGGAACAATGGATTGAGTGGGCACACTACATTGACTGGGGGCACACTACATTGACTGGGAACAATGGATTGAGTGGGCACACTACATTGACTGGCATTACTGGATTGAGTGGGCACACTACATTGACTGGGATTACTGGATTGAGTGGGCACACTACATTGACTAGGAACACTGGATTGAGTGGGCACACTACATTGACTGGGAACAATGGATAGTGTGGGCACACTACATTGACTGGGAACACTGGATTGAGTGGGCACATGACATTGACTGGGAACACTGGATTGAGTGGGCACACGACATTGACTGGGAACACTGGTTGAGTGGGCACACTACATTGACTGGGAACAGTGGATTGAGTGGTCACACTACATTCACTGGGGACAATGGACTGAGTGGGCACACAACACTGACTGGGAACAATGGATTGAGTGGGCATGCTGCATTGACTGGGAACAATGGATTGAGTGGGCACACTACATTGACTGGGGGCACACTACATTGACTGGGAACAAAGGATTGAGTGGGCACACTACATTGACTGGCATTACTGGATTGAGTGGGCACACTACATTGACTGGGAACAATGGATTGAGTGGGCACACTACATTGACTGGGATTACTGGATTGAGTGGGCACACTATATTGACTGGGAACACTGGATTGAGTGGGCACACTACATTGCCTGGGAGCACTGGATTGAGTGGGCACACCACATTGACTGGGACACTGGATTGAGTGGGCACACTGCATTGACTGGGAACAATGGATTGAGTGGGCACACTACATTGACTGGGATTACTTGATTGAGTGGGCACACTACATTGACTGGGAACACTGGATTGTGTGGGCACGCTACATTGACTGGGAACACTGGATTGAGTGGGCACACTACATTGACTGGGAACACTGGATTGTGTGGGCACACTACATTGACTGGGAACACTGGATTGAGTGGGCACACTACATTGACTGGGAACACTGGATTGAGTGGGCACACTACATTGACTGGGAACAATGGATTGAGTGGGCACACTACATCGACTGGGATTACTGGATTGAGTGGGCACACTACATTGACTGGGAACACTGGATTGTGTGGGCACGCTACATTGACTGGGAACACTGGATTGAGTGGGCACACTACATTGACTGGGAAGACTTGATTGAGTGGGCACGCTGCATTGACTGGGAACAATGGATTGAGTGGGCACGCTGCATTGACTGGGATTACTGAATTGAGTGGGCACACTACATTGACTGGGAACACTGGATTGATTGGGCACACTACATTGACTGGGAACAATGGATTGAGTGGGCACACTGCATTGACTGGGATTACTGAATTGAGTGGGCACACTGCATTGACTGGGGGCACACTACATTGACTGGGAACAATGGATTGAATGGGCACACTACATTGACTGGGATGGCTTGATTGAGTGGGCACGCTGCATTGACTGGGAACAATGGATTGAGTGGGCACACTACATTGACTGGGAACAATGGATTGAGTGGGCACACTACATTGACTGGGAACAATGGATTGAGTGGGCACACTACATTGACTGGGATTACTGGATTGATTGGGCACACTACATTGACTGGGAACACTGGATTTTTGGGCACACTACATTGACTGGGAACACTGGATTGAGTGGGCACACTACATTGACTGGGAACACTGGATTGAGTGGGCACACTACATTGACTGGGAACACTGGATAGTGTGGGCACACTACATTGACTGGGAACACTGGATTGAGTGGGCACATGACATTGACTGGGAACACTGGATTGAGTGGGCACACGACATTGACTGGGAACACTGGATTGAGTGGGCACACTACATTGACTGGGAACACTGGATTGAGTGGTCACACTACATTCACTGGGGACAATGGACTGAGTGGGCACACAACACTGACTGGGAACAATGGATTGAATGGGCACACTACATTGACTGGGAAGAGTTGATTGAGTGGGCACGCTGCATTGACTGGGAACAATGGATTGAGTGGGCACACTACATTGACTGGGGGCACAATACATTGACTGGGAACAATGGATTGAGTGGGCATACTACATTGACTGGCATTACTGGATTGAGTGGGCACACTACATTGTCTGGGATTACTGGATTGAGTGGGCACACTACATTGACTAGGAACACTGGATTGAGTGGGCACACTACATTGACTGGGAACACTGGATTGAGTGGGCACACTACATTGACTGGGAACACTGGATAGTGTGGGCACACTACATCGACTGGGAACACTGGATTGAGTGGGCACATGACATTGACTGGGAAAACTGGATTGAGTGGGCACACGACATTGACTGGGAACACTGGTTGAGTGGGCACACTACATTGACTGGGAACACTGGATTGAGTGGTCACACTACATTCACTGGGGACAATGGACTGAGTGGGCACACAACACTGACTGGGAACAATGGATTGAGTGGGCACGCTGCATTGACTGGGAACAATGGATTGAGTGGGCACACTACATTGACTGGGGGCACACTACATTGACTGGGAACAATGGATTGAGTGGGCACACTACATTGACTGGCATTACTGGATTGAGTGGGCACACTACATTGACTCGGAACACTGGATTGAGTGGGCACACTGCATTGACTGGGAACAATGGATTGAGTGGGCACACTACATTGACTGGGATTACTGGATTGAGTGGGCACAATACATTGACTGGGAACACTGGATTGTGTGGGCACGCTACATTGACTGGGAACACTGGATTGAGTGGGCACACTACATTGACTGGGAACACTGGATTGTGTGGGCACACTACATTGACTGGGAACACTGGATTGAGTGGGCACACTACATTGACTGGGAACACTGGATTGAGTGGGCACACTACATTGACTGGGAACAATGGATTGAGTGGGCACACTACATCGACTGGGATTACTGTATTGAGTGGGCACACTACATTGACTGGGATTACTGGATTGAGTGGGCACACTACATTGACTGGGAGCACTGGATTGATGGGCACACTACATTGACTGGGAACACTGGATTGTGTGGGCACACTACATTGACTGGGAACACTGGATTGAGTGGGCACACCACATTGACTGGGAAGACTTGATTGAGTGGGCACGCTGCATTGACTGGGAACAATGGATTGAGTGGGCACGCTGCATTGACTGGGATTACTGAATTGAGTGGGCACACTACATTGACTGGGAACAATGGATTGAGTGGGCACACTGCATTGACTGGGTTTACTGAATTGAGTGGGCACACTACATTGACTGGGGGCACACTACATTGACTGGGAACAATGGATTGAGTGGGCACACTGCATTGACTGGGATTACTGAATTGAGTGGGCACACTACATTGACTGGGAACACTGGATTGATTGGGCACACTACATTGACTGGGAACACTGGATTGTGTGTGCACACTACCATTGACTGGGAACACTGGATTGAGTGGGCACATGACATTGACTGGGAACACTGGATTGAGTGGGCACACTGCATTGACTGGGAACACTGGATTGAGTGGGCACACTACATTGACTGGGAACACTGGATTGAGTGGGCACACTACATCGACTGGGATTACTGGATTGAGTGGGCACACTACATTGACTGGGAACAATGGATTGAGTGGGCACACTACATTGACTGGGAACACTGGATTGAGTGGGCACACTGCATTGACTGGGAACACTGGATTGAGTGGGCGCACTACATTGACTGTGAACAATGGATTGAGTGGGCACACTACATTGACTGGGATTACTGAATTGAGTGGGCACACTACATTGACTGGGAACACTGGATTGTGTGGGCACACTACATTGACTGGGAACACTGGATTGAGTGGGCACACTACATTGACTGGGAACACTGGATTGAGTGGGCACACTACATTGACTGGGAACACTGGATTGAATGGGCACACTACATTGACTGGGAACACTGGATTGTGTGGGCACACTACATTGACTGGGAACACTGGATTGAGTGGGCACACTACATTGACTGGGAACACTGGATTGTGTGGGCACACTACATTGACTGGGAACACTGGATTGATTGGGCACACTACATTGACTGGGAACACTGGATTGTGTGTGCACACTACCATTGACTGGGAACACTGGATTGAGTGGGCACATGGCATTGACTGGGAACACTGGTTTGAGTGAGCACACTACATTGACTAGGAACACTGGATTGAGTGGGCACACTACATTGATTGGGAACACTGGATTGAGTGGGCACACTACATCGACTGGGATTACTGGATTGAGTGGGCACACTACATTGACTGGGAACAATGGATTGAGTGGGCACACTACATTGACTGGGAACACTGGATTGAGTGGGCACACTACATTGACTGGGAACACTGGATTGAGTGGGCACACTACATTGACTGGGAACACTGGATTGTGTGGGCACACTACATTGACTGGGAAGACTGGATTGAGTGGGCACTTGACATTGACTGGGAACACTGGATTGAGTGTGCACAGTACATTGACTGGGAACACTGGATTGAGTGGGCACACTACATTGACTGGGAACACTGGATTGAGTGGGCACACTACATCGACTGGGAACAATGGATTGAGTGGGCACACTACATTGACTGGGAACACTGGATTGAGTGGGCACACGACATTGACTGGGAGACTGGATTGAGTGGGCACACTACATTGACTGGGAACACTGGATTGAGTGGGCACACTACATTGACTGGGAACACTGGATTGAGTGGGCACACTACATTGACTGGGAACACTGGATTGAGTGGGCACACTACATTGACTGGGAACACTGGATTGAGTGGGCACACGACATTGACTGGGAACACTGGATTGAGTGGGCACACTACATTGACTGGGAACACTGGATTGACATATTGAACATTAGATTGACTGGGTACATTGGATCGACTGGCAGAGTGAATGTCATAACATTTTCTGGGTTGGAGCATATACCTACAACAGAGCTGGAACATTTTTGTCTATTTAAATGAATGCCCTGAATTACTTGCATTTATTTTACACGACTTCACAGCAAACCTAAAGCATTCGATCTGCCACTGACCTGAAGGGGACCATACACAGGAGTTTCCTTTGGAAGCACATTTGCATTTCTTGTGAATTGAGATTCATCCCAAAACTAGTGAAAAATTGATATGAATTGAGGAACTTCCAGGAAACTTCTGAAAACCTTTTCAAATGTACTGTGCATTCACCCTGTACTGTGCTACAGAACACAGCAGGATAAAGGGAAAGAAAGAACATTGCTCGGATCTTCCACTTCTCTCATTTTACATCACCGATATTGCCAGGATCTTTATTCTGCTTGGGACAGAATTATAAATATTCAAGTGCCACCTGCGTTCAGAAGGCAGCAGGGAATAACACCATGCCAGCAATGCGGAATTCACAACTTCATTTCTTCAGACCTCCAAGGCCACATGAGGGGACATTGAAGGCAGAACAAACAGACTTCTGCACATGGATGCTACCAAATCTCACTTAACTCTCATTCATGTGATCTGCAGGAGCTGGCTGCCAACTCCCTCATTCCTAGCTCTGCAACTCCCTACATCTAAGGACCACATCTCCCTTACTCCCAGGATTTTGACTCCCTAACCCTTGGCACCACAGCTCCCTTACCCCCAGGACTGCACCTCCCTAACTCTTACCCAAATTACTCCCTCACCCCCAAGACTGAACCTAGCTCACCCCTAGAACCAGTCCTCCCTAATCCCAGGCAGCACATCACTTCGCTCCCAGGACTGCACCTCCCTCACCACAGCACCATATCTCCTTACCCCCAGGACTGCACCTCCCTAACTCTTACCCAAATACCTCCCTCACCCCCAAGACTGAACCTATCTCACCCCTAGAACCAGTCCTCCCTAATCCCAGGCAGCACATCGCTTCACCCCCAGGACTGCACCTCCCTCACCACAGCACCATATCTCCTTACCCCCAGGATTGCACCTCCGTAACTCTTACCCAAATACCTCCCTCACCCCCAAGACTGAACCTATCTCACCCCTAGAACCAGTCCTCCCTAATCCCAGGCAGCACATCGCTTCACCCCCAGGACTGCACCTCCCTCACCACAGCAGCATATCTCCTTAACCCCAGACTGCATTGCCCAAACTCACAATGCTGCACCTCTGCATCCCCCAGCTCCACACCTACCCCACTTCAAAAACCATAACTTCCCCACCCCCATGTCCACTCCTCCCGCACCCCCAAGGCTGCACCTCCCACACCCCCAAGGCTGCACCTCCCCATTTCCCAGCACCACACTTCCCCCACTTTCATGACCATCCCTGCCCCCTCCCCACCCCAAAGATTGCACCTTCCTCACCCTCAGGACTTGTTCTAGGAAGGCGTCGAGCGAGGGAACCGTGGTTTACCAAAGAAGTGGAATCTTTTGTTAAGAGGAAGAAGGAGGCCTATGTGAAGATGAAGTGTGAAGTTTCAGTTGGGGCGCTTGATAGTTACAAGGTAGCGAGGAAGGATCTAAAGAGAGAGCTAAGACAAGCAAGGAGGGGACATGAGAAGTATTTGGCAGGTAGGATCAAGGAAAACCCAAAAGCTTTCTATAGGTATGTCAGGAATAAGCGAATGACTAGGGTAAGAGTAGGACCAGTCAACGACAGGGATGGGAAGTTGTGTGTAGAGTCTGAAGAGATAGGCGAGATACTAAATGAATATTTTTCATCAGTATTCACTCAGGAAAAAGAGAATGTTGTGGAGGAGAATGCTGAGACCCAGGCTATTAGAATAGATGGCATTGAGGTACGTAGGGAAGAGGTGTTGGCAATTCTGGACAGGCTGAAAATAGATAAGTCCCCGGGGCCTGATGGGATTTATCCTAGGATTCTCTGGGAAGCCAGGGAAGAGATTGCTGAGCCTTTGGCTTTGATTTTTATGTCACCATTGGCTACAGGAATAGTGCCAGAGGACTGGAGGATAGCAAATGTGGTCCCTTTGTTCAAGAAGGGGAGTAGAGACAACCCCGGCAACTATAGACCGGTGAGCCTCACATCTGTTGTGGGTAAAGTCTTGGAGGGGATTATAAGAGACAAGATTTATAATCATCTAGATAGGAATAATATGATTAGGGATAGTCCGCATGTCTTTGTGAAGGGTAGGTCATGCCTCACAAACCTTATCGAGTTCTTTGAGAAGGTGACTGAACAGGTAGACGAGGGTAGAGCAGTTGATGTGGTGTATATGGATTTCAGTAAAGCGTTTGATAAGGTTCCCCACGGTAGGCTATTGCAGAAAATACGGAGGTTGGGGATTGAGGGTGATTTAGAGATGTGGATCAGAAATTGGCTAGCTGAAAGAAGACAGAGGGTGGTGGTTGATGGGAAATGTTCAGAATGGAGTTCAGTTACAAGTGGCATACCACAAGGATCTGTTCTGGGGCCGTTGCTGTTTGTCATTTATATAAATGACCTAGAGGAGGGCGCAGAAGGGTGGGTGAGTAAATTTGCAGACGACACTAAAGTCGGTGGTGTTGTCGACAGTGCGGAAGGATGTTGCAGGTTACAGAGGGACATAGATAAGCTGCAGAGCTGGGCTGAGAGGTGGCAAATGGAGTTTAATGTAGAGAAGTGTGAGGTGATTCACTTTGGAAGGAATAACAGGAATGCGGAATATTTGGCTTATGGTAAAATTCTTGGAAGTGTGGATGAGCAGAGGGATCTCGGTGTCCATGTACATAGATCCCTGAAAGTTGCCACCCAGGTTGATAGGATTGTGAAGAAGGCCTATGGTGTGTTGGCCTTTATTGGTAGAGGGATTGAGTTCCGGAGTCATGAGGTCATGTTGCAGCTGCACAAAACTCTGGTACGGCCGCATTTGGAGTATTGCGTACAGTTCTGGTCACCTCATTATAGGAAGGACGTGGAAGCTTTGGAGCGGGTGCAGAGGAGATTTACCAGGATGTTGCCTGGTATGGAGGGAAAATCTTATGAGGAAAGGCTGATGGACTTGAGGTTGTTTTCGTTAGAGAGAAGAAGGTTAAGAGGAGACTTAATAGAGGCATACAAAATGATCAGAGGGTTAGATAGGGTGGACAGTGAGAGCCTTCTCCCGCGGATGGAAATGGCTAGCACGAGGGGACATAGCCTTAAACTGAGGGGTAATAGATATAGGACAGAGGTCAGAGGTAGGATCTTTACGCAAAGAGTGGTGAGGCCGTGGAATGCCCTACTTGCAAAAGTAGTGAACTCGCCAACATTGAGGGCATTTAAAAGTTTATTGGATAACATATGGATGATAATGGCATAGTGTAGGTTAGATGGCTTTTGTTTTTTGACTTCCCATGTCGGTGCAACATCGTGGGCCGAAGGGCCTGTACTGCGCTGTATCGTTCTATGTTCTATGTTCTATGTTACATCATGACTGATATATTTCCTAACTCCATATACCCACCTATGCCCCATTAAGCCTTCACACCTATGGATACAGCTGGGGCGTCATTCTCCGACCCCCCGCCGGGTTGGAGAATCGCCGGGGGCTGGCGTGAATCCCGCCCCCGCCGGTTGCCGAAGTCTCCGGTACCGGATATTCGTCAGGGGCGGGAATCGGGCCGCGCCGGTTGGCGGGCCCCCCCGCTGGATTCTCCGGCCTGGATGGGCCGAAGTCCCGCCGATAAATTGCCTGTCCCGCCGGCGTGGATTAAACCACCTTTTGAACGGCGGGACAAGGCGGCGTGGGCGGGCTCCGGGGTCCTGGGGGGGGCGTGGGGCGATCTGGCCCCGGGGGGTGCCCCCACGGTGGCCTGGCCCGCGATCGGGGCCCACCGATCCGCGGGCGGGCCTGTGCCGTGGGGGCACTCTTTCTCTTCCCTTCCGCCTCCGCCACGGACTCCACCATGGCGGAGGCGGAAGAGACTCCCTCCACTGCGCATGCACGGGAATGCCATCAGCGGCCGCTAATGCTCCTGCGCATGCGCCGCCCGGAGATGTCATTTCCGCGCCAGCTGGCGAGGCACCAAAGGCCTTTTCCGCCAGCTGGCGGGGTGGAAATTCGACCGCCGCGGGCCTAGCCCCTTAAGGTTGGGGCTCGGCCCCCCAAGATGCGGAGCATTCCGCACCTTTGGGGCGGCGCGATGCCCGACTGATTTGCACCGCCGGGTCAGAGAATCGCCGGGGGCTGGCGTGAATCCCGCACCCGCTGGTTGCCGTATTCTCCGACACCGGATATTCGGCGAGGACAGAAATTGCACCGCGCCGGTCGGCGGGCCCCCTCGGCGATTCTCCGGCCCGCGATGGGCCGAAGTCCCGCTGCTGGAATGCCTGTCCTGCCGGCGAGAATCAAACCACCTCTCTTACCGGCGGGACTAGGCGGCGTGGGCGGGCTCCGGGGTCCTGGGGGGGACGCGGGGCGATCTGGCCCTGGGGGATGCCCCCAAGGTGGTCTGGCCCGCAATCGGGGCCCACCGATCTGCGGGCGGGCCTGTGCCGTGGGGGCACTCTTTTCCCTCCTCGTCGGCCACAGCCTTCACCATGGCCGACGCATAAGAGCCATGCGCAGGGATGACGTCAGCAGCCGCTGATGCTCCCGCGCATGCGCGGACTTCCGCCGGCCGGCGAAGTCCTTTCGGCCCAGGCTGGCGTGGCGCCAAAGGCCTTCCATGCCAGCCGGTGGAGTGGAAACCGCTCCGGCACACGCTTAGCCCCTCATGGTGAGGGCTTGGCCCCTAAAGGTGCGGAGAAATCCGCACCTTTTGGGCGGCCCGACGTTGGAGTGGTTCCCACCACTCCATCCCGCCGGGACCCCCCCCCCCCCTCCCCCACCCCCTCCGGGTAGGGGAGAATCCCGGCACTGCTTATTAGGTGAATTGGGGATTCTGGGACGAAATTCTCCGTTATCGGAGAAAGTCCGCCAATCGGCGCAAAAAACGGCGCAAATCCGACTTGCGTCACGTCGGAAAAATGTGTCGATAGTCTCCGGCCCGAAATGGGCTAGCAGCGACGTAACGGGATCCGCGCTTGCGCAGTGCTGCACGGCGTGACGGCTCATAAGGCCGCGCTGCTCCCCCCCACCCGACCGGAACACCCGACCGCAACACCCGACTGGATGGCTGGCCGTCGCTCAGCCCCGAGGTTCGAGTCACGCGATGTGGAGGCGCTCCTGGACGCGGTGGAGCAGAGGAGGGACGCCCTGTATCCCGGGCACTGCCGCAGAATTGCCCCACGCCACAGCCGGCGTCTGTGGAGGGAAGTGGCAGAGGCCGTCACCGCTGTGGCCCTGACACCACGGACAGGCACCCAGTTCCATAAGAAGGTGAACGACCTCGTCAGAGCAGGCAGGGTGAGCCTCCCCATATCCCCCCCTCCCCATATCCCCCCTCCCCCATATCCCCCCCTCCCCATATCCCCCCTCCCCATATCCCCCATATCCCCCCCTCCCCCATATCCCCCATATCCCCCTCCCCCATATCCCCCCTCCCCCATATCCCCCCTCCCCATATCCCCCATATCCCCCCCTCCCCCATATCCCCCCTCCCCCATATCCCCCCTCCCCCATATCCCCCATATCCCCCCTCCCCCATATCCCCCCTCCCCCATATCCCCCATATCCCCCCTCCCCATATCCCCCCCTCCCCCATATCCCCCCTGATGAGAGGCCCCCCCGCTGATGAGAGGCCACTGACCGTACACGAGGAAAGGGCCCTGGAACTGGCTGGCAGACCTGAGGACCGGGAGGTTGCTGATGCAGAGGTCGGGGGCGTACTAGCGAGTGAGCCACCGACAGCCCGTCCCCATATCCTCCCTCCCCTATATCCCCCTCCCCCGTATCACCTGATCACTGCATGATGTCTAACCATGCATGCTTCATTGTGTATCGCAGGACCAAACGTCCAGGCACCCATCCCCGCAGATGCAGACCGCCCGCAGGATGCCCCTCGGAGACCACAGGAGACGGAGAGACCCGGACCCTCCAGCATGCGACGTCCGCAGGATGCCCCTCGGAGACCACGGGAGACGGAGAGACCCGGACCCTCCAGCATGCGACGCCCGCAGGATGCCCCTCGGAGACCACGGGAGACGGAGAGACCCGGACCCTCCAGCATGCGACGCCCGCAGGATGCCCCTCGGAGACCACAGGAGACAGAGAGACCCGGGCCCTCCAGCATGCGACGCCCGCAGGATGCCCCTCGGAAACCACGGGAGACGGAGAGACCCGGACCCTCCAGCATGCAACTCCCGCAGTATGCCCCTTGGAGACCACGGGAGACGGAGAGACCCGGACCCTCCAGCATGCGATGCCCGCAGGATGCCCCTCGCACACCACGGGAGACGGAGAGACCTGGAGCAACAGGGAGACGACACCCCCGTCACGTGCGGGAGCGACCACCCAGCGACGAGTGGGGCAGCCACAGGCCCCCGTCAGATCCGAGCCAGGACACCACTACCCAGGACACCACTACCCAGGACACCACTACCCAGGACACCACTACCCAGGACACCACTACCCAGGACACCCCTACCCGGGACAGCACTACCCAGGACACCCCTACCCGGGACAGCACTACCCAGGAAGACGAAATACCGGACAGTGACTCAGAGTGGATGGGTGGAGACGAACCCCCACCCCAAAGTGCCATGGACTCAGAGTGGGACGAAGAGCACGACACAACGCCACTGCTGTCACCAACACCCTCCACCATCGCAGAAACACTCACCACGGTTGGGCACTTTAGTGATGAGGCGTCTGGTACACTCACTGGTGCGCACAACACAGCCGTCCCGGTACAGCAGGTGGAGGTAGGAGCAGCAGAGGGACCGGGCGGTCGGAGGGCAGCACAGCCCAAGCGAACATCTGCCGCCCAGATGGATCCCGGGTTCCTGCAGTTACCACACCCACACATAGATCCGATGCAACCACCGACCCGGAGACGAGCGAAGAGGGTGACGGGCGGCTTGCGGCGGCTGCGGTCGCAGGTGGAGGAGTCCACCCGCGTCCAGGAGCTGGGAGTGGTGCCGGTCATGCGTGCCACCTAGGCTGACACCGCACGGGTGGCGTCCGCGGTGGAGGCAATGGGTGCGACGGTGTCAGACATGGGGAACGGTTTGCGAGGCCTGGGGCCTTCTGTGCAGGCGGCGTCTGTGGCCCAGGAAATGGCTGCCCTCTCACAGGAGGCCATGAGCCAGTGCCAGCGCCAGATGGCAGAGGCGCTCAACGCCATAGCCCAGTCTCAGCAGGCCATGGCCCAGTCTCTGCAGGCCATCGCTGAGGGCATCGGCGCCAGTGGCCATGTGCGAGCCGGCGTCGCACTGTCACAGACAGGGTTTGCCAACCCCCTGGGCTCCATGGCTGCAAACCTGCAGACCCCTGTCGATACCAGCACGGGCCTCCAGGACTGGCAGCGCCAGATGTCGGGGGGGGCGTCGGATGGCCAGTCCCTTCGCATCCCCCACCCATGTAGAGGCCTGGGGGCCATCGGGCACCCCGAGGGAGGAGGAGGTGGTGTGGTCCGTCCCGGCTCCCGCTGTAGGGGAGGTCCCGGTACACCGCGACACCTCGGACTCCCCCCTTCCGTCCCAGGTGCATCGGGTGGGCAACGGGCAGGACAGGCTGGCAGCTCGCCATCCCAGTCGCCCGGGCCGCAGCCTGGCCCATCTAGGCCAGGACGCCCCAGGAAACGGCCGCCAAAGGGATCCAGTGTCAGAGGGCAGGAATCACAGGAGTCCACCTCCAGTTCTGCTGTACCGTCTGGGGAACCACGTCGATGTAGTCAAAGGGCCCGTAAGGCCAAACAATTAGACACTGAGTAAGTTGGCACGGGTGCAGGGCACAGATGAGTTTTAGGGGCTAGGGCACGTGCATGAACTCCTTTGGTTATTAAAGTCAATGTTACACCTACAGAAGCTGCCTTTGTGCTCTGTCCAAAGCGTGCGGGGGTGTCATGTACGTTGAGCGCAAGTGTGTGTGTGAGGGGTGGTCTTACCTCAGTCCCAGGTGAATCTGACCCCTTCCCCCTGGGCCGCCATCAACATCCCCCGGGCAGAGGACGGGACCGTGCGCTGCAGTGTCACAGCCGCATGCAGGGGTGGTCCGGGTGGATGGTGGTACTGTGGCCATGGGTCAGACATAGCCCAACGATGTAGAGCCAGGAGCTCATCGCAGGGCGGGTTGTCATCACCCTCCATGGCCTGCGATAGACACGCGTCCACCCGCAACTGTGTGAGCCCGGCCCGTTGTGCCGCAGGTGGATCGGCAATGGGGGGGGGTGGTGGTGTGCATGCGGGTGGGGTGTGTGGGGTTGGGGAGGGGGGTGAGGGTGCTGGGTGGGTGGATGGGTGGGGGGTGTGGGTGGTCGGCTGTTGCCATGGTGTGCGGTCTGTTGCCATACTACCCGATTCCCACGCCCATCTAGTCAGTGAAGCGGGCGTCTATCAGTCTGACCTGTGCCCGCTGGGCCAGCCGGTAACGGTGGACAGCCACCCGCCTGTGCCTACCCCGTCTGCCCTGACCATTGCCCCCATCCCCCTCATCTGGGGAGGACTGGGCCTCTTCCTGCTGCTCCTCCACTCCGCCCTCCTCTGCCTGCGGCACATCGCCCCTCTGCTGGGCTATGTTGTGCAGGACGCAGCACACCACAATGATGCGGCCGACCCTATCTGACCGATACTGGAGGGCGCCCCCAGAGAGGTCCAGTCACCTGAAACGCATCTTCAGCACACCAAAGCACCTCTCGATCACTCCCCTTGTCGCTACATGGGCATCATTGTAGCGGTTCTCCGCCTCATTGCGTGGCCTCCGTATAGGCGTCATCAGCCACGATCGCAATGGGTAGCCCCTGTCGCCCAGCAACCAGCCCCTCAGCCGGGGATGGCGTCCCTCGTACATGCCGGGGGTGGATGACCGCGACAACACGAATGAGTCGTGTACACTGCCTGGGTGACGGGCGCAGACGTGCAGGATCATCATGCGGTGGTCGCAGACCACCTGTACGTTCATCGAATAGGTCCCCTTCCTATTAGTGAACACGGCCCTGTTATCTGCAGGTGGCCGCATGGCGACGTGCATCCCATCGATCGCGCCCTGGACCATGGGGAACCCGGCAACGGCAGAGAAGCCCACGGCCCGGGCATCTTGGCTGGCCCGGTCCACGGGGAAGCGGATGTAGCGGTGCGCCATGGCATAGAGGGCATCTGTCACTGCCCGGATGCACCGGTGCACCGATGTCTGCGATATGCCGGACAGGTCCCCACTCGGTGCCTGGAATGATCCCGTTGCATAAAAGTTCAGGGCCACCGTAACATAGAAAATGCATAGAAAATGCAGCACAGAACAGGCCCTTCGGCCCACGATGTTGTGCCGAACCTTTGTCCTAGATTAATCATAGATTATCATTGAATTTACAGTGCAGAAGGAAGCCATTCGGCCCTTTGAGTCTGCACCAGCTCTTGGAAAGAGCACCCTACCCAAACTCAACACCTCCACCCAACACCAAGGGCAATTTGGACATTAAGGGCAATTTATCATTGGCCAATTCACCTAACCCGCACATCTTTGGACTTTGGGAGGAAACCGGAGCACCCGGAGGAAACCCACGCAGACACGGGGAGGACGTGCAGACTCCGCACAGACAATGACCCAAGCCGGAATCAAACCTGGGACCATGGATCTGTGAAGCAATTGTGCTATCCACAATGCTACCGTGCTGCCCTTAAGAACAAATAAATCTACACTATATCATTTTCCCGTAATCCATGTACCTATCCAACAGCTGCTTGAAGGTCCCTAATGTTTCCGACTCAACTACTTCCACAGGCAGTGCATTCCATGCCCCCACTACTCTCTGGGTAAAGAACCTACCTCTGATATCCCTCCTATATCTTCCACCTTTCACCTTAAATTTATGTCCCCTTGTAATGGTGTGTTCCACCTGGGGAAAAAGTATTTGACTGTCTACTCTATCTATTCCCCTGATCATCTTATAAACCTCTATCAAGTCGCCCCTCATCCTTCTCCGCTCTAATGAGAATAGGCCTAGCACCCTCAACCTTTCCTCGTAAGACCTACTCTCCATTCCAGGCAACATCCTGGTAAATCTTCTTTGCACCTTTTCCAAAGCTTCCACATCCTTCCTAAAATGAGGCGACCAGAACTGTACACAGTACTCCAAATGTGGCCTTACCAAAGTTTTGTACAGCTGCATCATCACCTCACGGCTCTTAAATTCACCTTGACGGACACGGGGAGAGGGTGTCCCCCGCCAGTGCCACGCGGTGACAGGTGTGCCAGCAGGTGGCAGATGTGTGCCACGGTTTCCCGGCTCATCCGGAGTCTCCTCCTGCATTCCCGGTCCGTGAGGTCCTGGTATGACTGCCGGGGCCGGTACACACGGGGCGCCCTCGGGTGCCACCGTTGCCGCGGGGCCGCGACGTCCTCCTCCCCCTCCTCGTCCTGTCGGTCAGGTGTCCCTCCAGCCTGGGCGGCTGCCGCCTGCCCCTCTGCGGCAGCCTGCGCCGCCTCTCTGGCACGCTCCTCCTCCTCCTCCTCATCCAGGGCAATATAGACATGAGCGGCTGCCACCACGGCGGCCAACATCGCTGGATGATCTGAAAACATGACGGCCTGGTGGGGGGGAGGGGAACGACGACATGTCATCATTGCCCATATCCCCTCCTCCCCCCAGCCAGGTGGCATGGACCGCATGATCCAACTGTTGGAGGCTGGCACCTGGCCAGGTGGACCAACTCACTTGCCCTCCCATCCCCCTCCTCGGCACGGACCCCCCCCCAACCTCCAACCCGGCACGGCACGGACACCCCCCAACCTCCACCCCGGCACGGCACGGACCCCCCCCCAACCTCCACCCCGGCACGGCACGGACCCCCCCCAACCTCCACCCCGGCACGGCACGGACCCCCCCCAACCTCCACCCCAGCACGGACCCCCCACCAACCTCCACCCTGGCACGGACCCCCCCCCCCAACCTCCAGCCCAGCACCGACCCCCCCCAACCCCCAACCTCCACCCCGGCACGGCACGGACCCCCCCCAACCTCCACCCCAGCACGGACCCCCCCCAACCTCCACCCCAGCACGGACCCCCCCCAACCTCCACCCCAGCACGGACCCCCCCCAACCCCCAACCTCCACCCCAGCACGGACCCCCCCCCCAGCCTCCACCCCGGCACGGACCCCCCCCCAACCTCCACCCCAGCACGGACCCCCCCCCCAACCCCCAACCTCCACCCCAGCACGGACCCCCCCAACCTCCACCCCGGCACGGCACAGACCCCCCCCCAACCTCCACCCCAGCACGGACCCCCCCCAACCTCCACCCCAACACGGCCCCCCCCCCAACCCCCAATCTCCACCCCGGCACGGACCCCCCCCCCCCAACCTCCACCCCGGCACGGACCCCCTCCCGGCACTCCCCCGGAGCCCAGCCTACTCTAACCAACCCCCCCGCCGCACACACACACACACAACCCGAGACACACCTCTCCTCACGCAATCAGACTGCGGCCACGCCATTGCCTGCCCAGAGCCAACCCCCCAGGCCGTCACTCACCTCCACGCTGGTCGGCGTGACCCTGGAGCACCGGGTCACGCCGATGAAAAGGAGGTTTGATTCACGTCGACGTGAACGATCATCACGTCGACGGGACTTCGGCCCATCTGGAAGGGAGAATATCGGCAGGCCGAAAATCGGCTGCCTTGCGCAGACCCGTGACATTCTCCGCGGCAGCGGCGCTATTAACGCCCCGCCGACTTTTCTCCCTTCGGAGACTTCGGCAACCGGCGGGGGCGGGATTCACGGCGGCCAACGGCCATTCTCCGACCCTCTGGGGGGTCGGAGAATGACGCCCCTGAATTCTCCCTCAGTGTACCTGAACAGGCGCCAGAATATGGCAACTAGGGAATTTTCACAGTAATTTAATTGCAGTGTTAAAGTAAGCCTACTTGTAACACCAATAAAGATTATTATATTTGTTGGCAAATTTGAAATGTGAATTTTATCCCATTTTCCAAGTCATTAACAATGAATAGTTAAGGCCTCAACACTGAACCTTGCAGAGCATCATTAGTCAAACACTGCCAACCCCCTAATTAGACCAATTAATTTGCCTTCCAGGTTCAAGTCCCACTTCAGGGCTTGAGTGAAGGCTGACAATCCAGTGCAAGCCATCTTTTGGATCAGATCTTAAACCAAAGACCCATCTGCCTGCTAAGGTGGATGCAAAAGACCCCATGGCATTATTTCAAAGAAGAATTGGGACGTTATCCCCGGTGTGCTGACCAATATTTATCCCTCAATCAACATCACCAAATACAGATTATCTGGTCATTATCACAATGCTGTTTATGGGAGTTTGCTGTGTGCATTAAGATTGCCACATTTTCCATTTTGCAACACGGACTTAAAATACCCCACTTAATTGGCTGTAAAGAGGTGTCTGGCATGCTAGCTCAATGCAAATCTTTATTTTTCTTCAATTCTGTGAACTTCAACTTCAGGTAACAACCTCTTTTGGGGGCTGAGGTACATCACCAACCACGCACATGGGGCTGGATTCTCTGTTCCTGCGTCGAAGTGCTGACGCCAACGGAAGATCTGTGGAGTTCCACCACGCAAAAATCGCTGCCACACCCGCACCGATTCCTCTGCTGATGAGGGGCTAGCACCAGCGCCGCGTGAAACACCCGTGGAACACGGGACAAATGGTGGGAGAATCGCCGGGTCTGTGCTGGACATGCGCAGGGGTGACAAACTCAGCCGCACATACTCATACACCCCCCCGCCCGAAAAGATGGTGCCGGTTGTGCTGGACCGTGTACCCGTCCACCCTGACCCCACAGCCCACCTCCAGGTTACCCCCCACTACTCCCCCCAGCCCTGACAGAGGCCCCGCCCGGCAAGTGGCATGACTGTTGGTGAAGTATGGCAGTGCTGGACACTGTCTGTATGCTCTCTCTCTTCTGCAGCCACCCCGCTGGGCGCACGACTGTTGAGATCGCATGTGGTCCCCGCCATCGGGAACTCGGCCTATCGGAGGTGGAGCATCGCGGGTGCGCCCGCTAATGACATGTGAACGCAGTTGCAACTATCTCCTCATATGTGTCCCCTAATTTTTTTTAAATATAAATTTAGAGTACCCAATTATTAATTTTATTTTCCAATTAAGGGGCAATTTAATGTGGCCATTCCACCTAACCTGCACATCTTTGGGTTGTGGGGGTGAAACCCACGCAGACATTGGGAGAATGTGTAAACTCCACACGGACAGTGACCCAGGGCCGGTATTCGAACCTGGGTCCTCAGTGCCGCAGTCCCAGTGCTATCCACTGCGCCACATGCCGCCCTCTGTCCCCTAAATTTAAGATGACCCCTAATTTTGAAACTAATTCATAGTTCTATAAGAAGAGGAAACAGACTTTCCACATCCACCTTGTCAAGATCATTTAGGATCTTATATATTTCAATAAAGTCACCCTTCATCCTTCATTCTAAATTAATTGAAGGGTTAAGTCATGCAGAAGATCCCAGACTAATGTCATGCTCCTCCTGTGCGATGTGGGAATGCAGGGACCTTTCCGGTGCCCCTGACTTCTTCATGTGCAGGAAGTGTGTCCAACTGCAGCTCCTGTCAGACCGCACAATGGCTCTGGAGCTGCAGGTGGATTCGTTGCTGACGAAATTGTGGATGGAGCATTCAGTAAGTTTGACACATTTCAGATTAAAATTACTGTGGAAGATAGGAGTGGATGACCAGAGAGAGGAAGAGTAGGAAGGCAATTCCGGGATCCCTTGTGATCATCTCCCTCCAAAACAGATAGGCCGTTTTGGATACTGTTGGCGGAGATGGCTCACCTGGTGAAGGCTGCAGCAGCCAGGTTCATGGCACCATGGCTGGCTCTGCTGCACAAGAGGGCAGGAAAAAGAGTGGCAGAGCTATCGTGATAGGGGATTCAATTGTAAGGGGAATGGATAGGCCTTTCTGTGATCGCAAATGAGACTCCAGGATGGTGTGTTACCTCCATGGTGCAAGGGTCAAGGTTGTCTCGGAGCGGTTGCAGGGAAGTCTGAAGACGGAGGGTGAACAGCCAGCTGTCGTGGTGCATTATAGGCACCAACAACATAGGTAAAAAATGGAATGAGGTCCTACAAGGTGAATTTAGGGAGTTAGTAGTTAAACTAAAAAGTAGGACTTCAAAGGTAGTCGTCTCAGGATTGCTACCAGCGCCACTTGCGAGTTAGAATAGGAATGGCAGGATAGCTAAAATTATACATGGCTTGAGGGATGGTACAAGAGGGAGGGATTCAAATTCCTGGGACATTAGAACTGGGTCTGAGGAGGTGGGACCAGTACAAACCGGACGGTCTGCACCTGGGCAGGACCAGAACCAATGTCCTAGAGGGAGTGTCTGCTAGTGCTGTTGGGGAGGGTTTAAGCTAATATGGCAGTGGAATGGGAACCGATGCAGGAAGTTGGAAGGAAGTAAGGTGGGGACAGAAACAAAAGGCAGTAAAGGGAAAGGTGGGAGGCAGAGAAACCAAAGGCAAAAATCAAAAAGGGCCACATTACATAATTATTCTAAAAGGGCAATAAATGTCAAAACAAAACAAGCCTGAAGGCTCTGTGGCTCACTGCGAGGAGTATTTGCAATAAGGTTGTTGAATTAACTGCACTGACAATCATTAATGGATAGGATGTAATTGGGATCATGGACACCTGGCTCCAGGGTGACCAAGAATGGGAACTCATCATCCAGGGGTATTCAATATTCAGGAAAGATAGAAGGAAAGGAAAAGGAGGTGGGGTAGTATTGCTGGTTAAAGATGAAATTAGCACAATAGTAAGGAAGGACATTAGCCTGGACGATGTGGAATCTGTATGGGTGGAGCTGTGGAATCCCAAAGAACAAAAAATGTTAATGCAAGTTGTGTACAGACCACCAAACAGTAGTTGTGAGGTTGGGATGGCATCAAACAGGAAACTAGAGATGTGTGCAGTAAGGGGACAGCAGTTATTATGTGTGACTTCAATCTGTATATTGATTGGGCTAATCAAACTGATAGCAATGCGATGAAGGAGGATTCTCTGGAATGTATAAGGGATGGTTTTCTCGACTAATATGCCAAGGAACCAACTAGAGAGCAGGCCATCCTAGACTGGGTATTGTGCAATGAGAGAGGATTAATTTGCAATGTTGTGGTGCAATATCATTTAGGGAAGAGTGACCTGAATATGGTAGAATTCTTCACTAAGGTGGAGAATGACACAGTTAAGTCTGAGACTAGAGTCCTGAACTTAAAGAAAGCTAACTTTGATGGTATGAGACGTGTATTGGCTAGGATAAGCTGGCAAAGGATACTTAAGGGGTTTATGGTGGATAGGCAATGACAGATATTTAAAGAAGACATGGATTCAACAATTGTACATCCCTGTCTGGCGCAAGAGTAAGACGGGGAAGGTGGCTCAAGCATGGCTAACCAGGGAAATCAAGGATAGTGTTAAAGCCAAAGAGGAGGCAGATAAATTGGCCAGAAAGCGCAGCAAGCCTGAGGACTGGGAGAAATAAAAAATTCAGCAGAGGAGGACAAATGGTTTAATTTGGAAGAGGGAACTAGAATATGAGAGTAAGCTTGCAGAAAACATAAAAACTGACTGCAAAGGCTTCTACAGAAATGTGAAGAGAAAAAAACTGGTGAAGACAGATGTAGGTCCCTTACAGTCAGAATCAGGTGAATCCATAATGGGCAACAAAGAGATGGCAGACCAGTTGAACAATTACTTTGGATCTGTCTTTACTAAGGGGGACACAAATAACCTTCCAGAACTACGAAGGGATAGAGGGTATAGCATGAAGGAGGAACTGAAGGAAATCCTTATTAGTCAGGAAATTGCATTGGGGAAAGTGATGGGATTAAAAGCCAATAAGTCTCCAGGGCCTGATGCTGTACATCCCAGAGTACTTAAGGCAGTGGCCCTAGAAATAGTGGATGCATTAGTGATCATTTTACAGCATTCTGTAGACTCTGGTAGAGTTCCAATGAATTGCAGCTAATATAACCCCACATTTTAAAAAAGGAGGGAGAGAGAAAATGGGGAATTATAAACCGGTTAGCCTGACATCGGTGGTGGGGAAAATGCTAGAATCAATTATTAAGGATTAAATAATTGAGCATTTGAAAAGTGGGGACAGGATCGGTCCAAGTCAGCATGAATTCACTAAAGGGAAATCATGCTTGACAAATCTTCTGGAATTTTTTGAGGATGTGACCAGTAGAATGGACGAGGGTGAACCAGTGGATGTTGTGTATCTGGACTTTCAAAAGGCTTTTGACTAGGTCTCACACAAGAGATTAGTGAGCAAAATTAAAGCTCATGGTATTGGGGTAATATACTGATGTGGATAGCGAACTGGTTGGCAGTCAGGAAGCAGGGAATAAGGGATCCTTTTATGAGGGCAGGCAGTGACTAGTGGGGTACCGCAGGGTTCAGTGTTGGGATCCCAGTTGTTCACAATATTCATTAATGATTTGGATGAAGGAATTGCATGCAATATCTCTAAATTTGGAGGTGACACCAAGCTGGGTGGCAGTGTGTGCTGTGAGGAGGATGCAAAGAGGATGCAAAGAGGCTGAAGGGTGACTTGGACGGGCTGGCTGAGTGGGCAAATACTTGGCGAATGCAATAATATGTGGGTAAATGTGAGGTTATCCACTTTGGTGTCAAAAACAGGATGGCAGATTATTATCTGAATGGTGGCAGTTTAGGAAAAGGGGAAGTGCAACGAGACCTGGGTGTCATAGTGGAACAGTCGCTGAAGGTTGGCATGCAGCTACAGGAGGTGGTGAGGAAAGCTAATGGCATGCGGGCCTTTGTAGCCCGAGGAATTGAGTATAGGAGTAGGGATGTCTTGCTGCAGTTAGACAGGGCCTTGGTGAGGTCACACCTTGAATATTGTGTTCCATTTTGGTCTCTTAGTTTGAGGAAGGACATTCTTGCTATTGAGGATGTCCAGCGAAGGTTCACCAGGCTAATTTCCGGGATGGCAGGACTGACATATGAAGAATGACTGAATCGACTGGGCTTGTACTCACTGGAGTTTAGAAGAATGAGAGGGGATCTCATAGAAACATATAAAATCCTGATGGGACTGGACAGGCTAGATGCGGGAAGAATGGTCCCGTTGTTGGGGACGTCCAGAACTAGGGAACACAGCCTAAGAATAAGGGGTAAGCCATTCAGCACTGAGATGAGAAGAACTTCTTCTCTCAGAGTTGCGAACTTGTGGAATTCTCTACCACAGAAAGCTGCTGGTGCCAGTTTGTTGGATATATTCGAGGGAGCTGGACGTGGCCCTTGCAGCTAAAGGGATCAAGGGGTATGGAGAGAAAGCGGGAATGGGATACTGAATTTGCATGATCAGCCATGATCATATTGAATGGCAGGCTCGAAGGGCCGAGTGGCCTACTCCTGCACCTATTTTCTATGTTCCTAGATACCTGTCACTTAGCTGTAACTGTCACTCAGATGAACGTGTTGAACAGTTTCTCTTATTCAAGGACAAAGAAGCGTATCAGAGAGAGTAAGCAGGTGACTTGCTTGCAGGATACGCTGTGATGATTCAGCTATTATGGATAATTGTTTCATTCTCTCTTCAAAATCTGAATAATCAGAGTTAATTATTGTTACCACCCGGGCTGATGGATAATAGGTGAACTGCTTGAGTGGGTTGTCTAAGTAGTCAGGCTTGAGACAATGCTTTGGAATGTAAGAGATATAACGAACAAAGAGTTGAAATTATTCTAAGTAGCAGCACCAGACAGGCTTGTAGCAAGTTGGCAGCTGATTCGTCACTTAATCAGTTTTTTCTTTTCTGTTAATTTGGAAAATATTGTTGAGATTATTCACTTTAAGCCAAGTAAAAGCAACAATACTCAAAATAATTCTCCAAAAAGATAATTCTGTGAATTTCAGTTGAAATGTTAAAATTGGCTTCGTATATGCTTCCCTACATCAATTTCACATCCAAAATTCTGCGATTGCATAATCAGGTAGTCAGTATCTGTAAAGAGGTAAGGCAAATTCATGTTTTGAGTGCATATCGTTCATCAGCATGAAACACTAAACAACCATTTTAATATGGTTGGTAAAAATAGAGAGAAAGAAGTGGAGGAGGATAAACACAGACACTTCAGTGACAGAGAGAGAGGGTCAATGGGCTGAATGATAAGCTGACTGCTTCAGAGATAATTGTTAGATGCTACAAAATAAAATCATCATTCAGGTAATGGAAAGACCTTGGAAAGCAGAGAAGAACTTACAAAAGGTCAAGAGGATGAAAGGACAGGAGAGAACAATTTGAGAAACTGGGGGGTGGGGGTGGGGGGGGAATTGATGTAAGAATGAAAACCTCGGCAAATGTGGTAGATCTGGAATGAAAACCAAGAATTCTGGTAAAGACTGGGGATATTTTAACCAAAAGAAAAGGGTGAATTGGGAACAGGTGGGAGTTTAAACGGTTTGACTTTCAGAGCAGGATTACAGCTCTTCGCCAGCATGCGCCCCTTTGAGTTTAACAGAGGCGTGTTTGGCTGTTAGCGAGGTATTACTCTTTGACCTGAATTAATTAATTATAGCATGCAGTCAGGTACTGATTGGGGCAATTAATAATATTCAAATACTAGGAACTTTTCAAATTGTTTTTAACTTGGCTTCAAATATAACTTGTACTGCAGGGGTTTCCTGGGATTCAGGAAACAGAGGGGAGTTTAAGTAGTAGTTCAAGGGCTAAAAAATCGATATGGCCTCGTCAGTAGGTCGAGGGATCATGTTGTGCCCTGTGCTCAGTTGAAATGATGCAGGCAACGAGCAAACTTCATGCGGCTTTCTCATACACATGAGTATAGCTTGCAGCCCAGTCTTGAGCATTCGACTGATTGGCTTGCATGCGCAGCAGGGGCCTGGATGCATGCGGAGCTGGCACAAGTCACAGCTAGCCTGCACTTCTTAAAGGGGAGATAGATTTAGCCTACAGCAACGGGTGGATATGTTTCCAAAAGTATTTCAAAGAAAGAATAAAACTACCAATGGAGGAACAGCTCAGAGAGTGAGGCCTCCCAAGTTCACTAATAAAGTGATGGAAGTAAAAAGGAGGCGAGATGTCATATTCCAAAGGGGGTCAGGAGGCTCTCCAGGCATACAGAGTGGGCAGATTTTTACAGTCGGACGGTGAGTGGCTGTCCCTCCTAATCCGCTGCAAAATTGGATGTTGGGTCAGGTCCATGACATTATTATGCTTGAAAGCGAGCGGGGCAAAAAGTCCACCCATCTTCCGAATCAGATTAACGAGAGCTTGTTGTGGCAATTAAATTGTCAACTTGCTGTGATTTGTTTTGGAGCCCGTGCGATTTATGGAGAGATGAGAAAATATCAAAGGTAACAATGCTAATTTTAGTGATTTAAGATGGAACCCAGCACAGGCAGATTTTAAAAGGTGATTGCAGGATATAAACATAGAAAATAGGAGCAGAGGTAGGTCATTCGGCCCTTTGAGCTTGCACCGCCCTTCATGGCTGATCCTCAATCTTCACACCATACGCCCGTGTTCTCCCCATGATACCTAATGTTTTTCAAACTTTTTTCCCCGGGACCCACTTTTACCAACCAGGGGACCTTCGGGCCCCATGCCAGCCGAGGTTCGCGAGACATAAGACCATATGACATAAGAGCAGAATTAGGCCACTTGGCCCATCGAGTCTGCTCCTCCATTCAATCATGCCTGATATTTTCTCATCACTATTCTCCTGCCTTCTGCCCATAACCCCTGATCCCCTTAGTAATCAAGAACCTATCTATCTCTGTCTTAAAGACACTCAGTGATTTGGCCTCCACAGCCTTCTGCGGCAAAGAGTTCCACAGATTCACCACCCTCTGGCTAAAGAAATTCCTCCTCATCTCTGTTTTAAAGGATCATCCCTTTAATCTGAGATGGTGTCCTCTGGTTCTAGTTTTTCCTACAAGTGGAAACATCCTCTCCACGTCCACTCTATCGAGGCATCACAGTATCTTGTACATTTCAATAAGATCCCCTCTCATCCTTCTAAACTCCAATGAGTACAGACCCAGAGTCCTCAAATGTTCCTCATACAACAAGTTCTTCATTCCAGGTTTTTCAAACTTTTTTCCCCAGGACCCACTTTTACCAACCAGGGGACCATGCCGGATAACATTAGTGAGCCACACCGGCCGAACTTTGCGACACACCATTATAGAATCATAGAATCATAGAAGTTTACAGCATGGAAACAGGCCCTTTGGCCCAACCAGTCCATGCTGCCCAGTTTTTACCATTAAGCTAGTCCCAGTTGCCCACACTTGGCCCATAACCCTCTATACCCATCTTACCCATGTAACTATCTAAATGCTTTTTAAAAGACACAATTGTACCCGCCTCTACTACTACCTCTGGCAGCCCATTCCAGACACTCACTACCCTCTGAGTGAAGAAATTGCCCCTCTGGGCCCTTCTGAATCTCTCCCCTCTCACCTTAAACCTATGCCCTCTAGTTTTAGACTCCCCTACCTTTGGGAAAAGATGTTGACTATCTACCTTATCTATGCCCCTCATTATTTTATAGACCTCTATAAGATCACCCCTAAGCCTCCTACGCTCCAGGGAAAATAGTCCCAGTCTATCCAGCCTCTCCTTATAACTTGAACCATCAAGTCCCGGCAACATCCTAGTAAATCTTTTCTGCACTCTTTCTAGTTTAATAATATCCTTTCTATAATAGGGTGACCAGAACTGCACACAGTATTCCAAGTGTGGCTGTACCAATGTCTTGTACAACTTCAACAAGACATCCCAACTCCTGTATTCAATGTTCTGACCAATGAAACCAAGCATGCCGAATGCCTTCTTCACCACCCTGTCCACCTGCGACTCCACCTTCAAGGAGCTATGAACCTGTACTCCTAGATCTCTTTGTTCTATAACTCTCCCCAACGCCATACCATTAACTGAGTAGGTCCTGGCCTGATTTGATCTGCCAAAATGCATCACCTCACATTTATCTAAATTAAACTCCATCTGCCATTCGTCGGCCCACTGGCCTAATTGATCAAGATCCCGTTGCAATCCTAGATAACCTTCTTCACTATCCACTGTGCCACCAATCTTGGTGTCATCTGCAAACTTACTAATCATACCTCCTAAATTCTCATCCAAATCATTAATATAAATCACAAATAACAGTGGACCCAGCACCGATCCCTGAGGCACACCACTGGTCACAGGCCTCCAGTTTGAAAAACAACCCTCACCACCCTCTGCCTTCTGTCGTCCAGCCAATTTTGAATCCAACTGGCAACCTCACCCTGGATCCCGTGAGCTTTAACCTTCTGCAACAACCTACCATGCGGTACCTTGTCAAAGGCTTTGCTAAAGTCCATGTAGACAACGTCTACTGCACTGCCCTCATCTACCTTCTTGGTCACCCCCTCAAAAAACTCAATCAAATTTGTGAGACATGATTTTCCACGCACAAAGCTATGCTGACTGCCCCGAATCAGTCCTTGCCTCTCTAAATGCTTGTAGATCCTGTCTCTCAGAATACCTTCTAGCAACTTACCTACTACAGACGTTAGGCTCACCGGTCTGTAGTTCCCAGGCTTTTCCCTGCTGCCCTTCTTAAACAAGGGCACAACATTCGCCACTCTCCAATCTTCAGGCACCTCACCTGTGGCTGCCGATGATTCAAATATCTCTGTTAGGGGACCCACAATTTCCTCCCTAGCCTCCCACAACATCCTGGGATACATTTCATCAGGTCCCGGGGATTTATCTACCTTGATGCGCTTTAAGACTTCCAGCACCTCCTCCTCTGTAATATGCACACTTCTCAAGACATCACTATTTATTTCCCTTAGTTTCCTAACATCCATGCCTTTCTCCACCGTGAATACCGATGAGAAATATTCATTCAGGATCTCACCCAACTCTTGTGGCTCTGCACATAGATGTCCTTGTTGATCCTTAAGAGGCCCTACTCTGTCCCTAGTTACTCTTTTCCCCTTTATGTATCTGTAGAATCTCTTTGGATTCTCCTTTGCATTATTTGCCAAAGCAATTTCATGTCCCCTTTTTGCCCTCCTGATTTCCCTCTTAACTCTATTTCGACAATCTCTATACTCTTCAAGGGATCCACTTGATCCCAGTTGTTTATGTACGTCATATGCCTCGTTCTTCTTTTTGACCAGAGTCTCAATATCTCGAGTCATCCAGGGTTCCCTACTTCTACCAGCCTTGCCCTCCACTCTAAAGGGAATATGCTTATCCTGCACCCTGGTTAACACATTTTTAAAAGCCTCCCATTTACCAGCCGTCCCTTTGCCTGTCAACAGTCTCCCCCAATCTACCTCTGAAAGTTCCTGTCTGATACCATCAAAATTTGCCTTGCCCCAATTAAGAATTTTAACTCTTGGGCCAGACCTATCATTCTCCATAGCTATCTTAAAACTAATGGAGTTATGGTCACTTGTCCCAAAGTGATCCCTCACTAACACTTCTGTCACTTGCCCTTCCTTATTTCCCAAGACAAAGTCAAGTTTTGCCCCCTCTCTAGTCGGTCCATCCACATACTGAATGAGAAATTCCTCCTGAATACACTCAACAAATTTCCCTCCATCCAAGCCCCTAATGCTATGGCTGTCCCAGTCAATGTTGGGAACGTTAAAGTCCCCTACTATTACCACCCTATTTTTCTTGCAGCTATCTGTAATCTCCTTACATATTTGCTCCTCAATTTCCCGCTGACTATTTGGGGGCCTGTAGTACAGTCCTATCAAGGTGATCTCTCCCTTCTTATTTTTCAGTTCCACCCATATAGACTCAGTGGGCGAACCCTCGGATATATCCCCTCTAAGTACTGCCGTGATGTTCTCCCTAATCAAAAACGCCACTCCCCCTCCTCTCTTACCTCCTGTTCTATCCTTTCTATAGCATCTGTACCCCGGAACATTGAGCTGCCAGTCCTGCCCCTCCCTTAGCCATGTTTCAGTCATAGCTATAATATCCCAGTCCCATGTGCCCATCCATGCCCTGAGTTCATCCGCTTTGCCCGTCAGGCCCCTTGCATTGAAATAAATGCAGTTTAATGTAGACTTTCCTTGCTCTCTGCCCTGCTTTCTCTGGTCATGCTTTACACACGCTCCCTTCCTGCCTTTTGTTTCCGTCCCCACTGACTTCCTACATCGGTTCCCGTCCCCCTGCCACATTAGTTTAAACCCTCCCCAACTGCACTAGCAAACACCCCCCCGAGAACATTGGTTCCGGTCCCACCCAGATGCAGACCGTCCAATTTGTACAGGTCCCACCTCCCCCAGAACCGGTCCCAATGTCCCAGGAATTTGAAACCCTCCCTCTTGCACCACCTCTCAAGCCACGTATTCATTCTAGCTTACCTTTATAGCTTACCTTTAATGTGGCAGGTGAGCCTACTTGGTCCTCACAATCTCTCTTGCTTCGTCATTCAATGTTACATTTCTGCTATGGACTTCAGGTGATGATTTAAGATCTTGCTGCATGCTTTGAAAAAAATCAAGAGGTTTGTCCTCGAACTCGCCATGCTTATGTCTTCAAATGCCTTTGAAGATTTGAGGGTTTTATACTTCATTTGCCAGTACTTCCCTGCATATAACACACATAGGCTTTGTATCCTGATTTGCATTGGCACAATGAGTGCCGTACCTCAAGAAATCACCTTAAAACTGCTTTGTTCCCGATTTCAGTTACTTCTTAATTGTTTGTTCACCAGAGGCCCTGGAGCTCGTGATACAGCTCACACCAGCACTGCCTTGCCCTACCGTGGACTCTCCTGAGAAGCTCTCTCCAGCACATTTAGTTGTGAGATCCTGGTCTGTTTGCATCTCTGCCTTATTACAAATTGACCCATCTTCAGTTCTTCAACAGTCCTGTTGCTGGCAGCTACAAAATGGAGGAATCTCACCTCTATGATTTTGCACCCAAAGCATCAACGTGCCGGGCGCATGGCCATCTCTCTGCCGCTGCCTCTGGGGGAAAGCCTCATCGTTCATAGTTAAAGGCCGGTCACGGCCGGCATTCTTTTTTTACTTTGAAACTTTATTTCCAATACCTGGGGCGGGATTCTCCGCAATCGGCGCGATGTCCGCCGACCGGCGCCAAAAACGGCGCGAATCAGTCCGGCATAGCGCCGCCCCAAAGGTGCAGAATTCTCCACATCTTGAGGGGCCGAGCCCTAACCTTGAGGGGCTAGGCCCGCGCCGGACTGATTTCCACCCTGCCAGCTGGCGGGAAAGGCCTTTGGTGCCCCGCCAGCCGGCGCAGAAATGACTTTGCCGGGCGGCGCATGCGCGGGAGCGTTAGCGGATGCTCATGGCATCCCCGCGCATACGCAGTGGAGGGAGTCTCTTCCGCCTCCGCCATGGTGGAGACCATGGCGAAGGCGGAAGGAAAAGAGTGCCCACACAGCACAGGCCCGCCCGCGGATCGGTGGGCCCCAATCGCGGGCCAGGCCACCGTGGGGGCACCCCCCCGGGGCCAGATCGCCCCACGCGCCCCCCAGGACCCCGGAGCCCACCCGCGCCGCCGTGTCCCGCCGTTCCAAAGGTGGTTCAATCCACGCCAGCTGGCGTGGGTTGACAGCGGCGGGACTTCGGACCATTGCGGGCCGGAGAATCGCCGGGGGGACCCGCCAACCAGCGCGGCGCGATTCCCACTCCCACTGAATATCCGGTGCCGGAGAATTCGGCAACCGGCGGGGGCGGGATTCATGCCAGGCTCCGGCGATTCTCCGACCCTTAGTTAGGCCACACTTGGAGTATAGTGTTTCAATTCTGGTCCCCACACTACCAGAAGGATGTGGAGGCTTTAGAGAGGGTGCAGAAGAGATTTACCAGAATGTTGCCTGGTATGGAGGGCATTAGCTATGAGGAGCGGTTGAATAAACTCTGTTTGTTCTCACTGGAACGAAGGAGGTTGAGGGGAGACCTGATAGAGGTATACAAAATTATGAGGGGCATAGACAGAGTGGATAGTTAGAGGCTTTTCCCCACGGTAGAGGGGTCAATTACTAGGGGGCATAGGTTTAAGGTGAGAGGGGCAAGGTTTAGAGTAGATATACGAGGCAAGTTTTTTACGCAGAGGGTAGTGGGTGCCTGGAACTCGCTACCGGAGGAGGTGGTGGAAGCAGGGACGATAGTGACATTTAAGGGGCACCTTGACAAATACATGAATAGGATGGGAATAGAAGGATACGGACCCAGGAAGTGTAGAAGATTGTAGTTTAGTCGGGCAGCATGGTCGGCGCGGGCTTGGAGGGCCGAAGGGCCTGTTCCTGTGCTGTACATTTCTTTGTTCTTTGTTCTTTGACCCGGCGGGGGGTCGGAGAATCCCGCCCCTGATTTTTCCAAATTTATGACTTTGTACTTCTAAAAACTAAAACAACTTCAGTTGAACATGTGTATCCTTACATTTACACACAAACTTTTTAAAAAATATATTCCCATTTCTTTAGAATTTTAACCAAATATAGAAAATAGTACAATCTTGTTTTACAAGCTATGACGTTAGACTAGATGAAGTAACTTGTCAAACACGCACAATGTTACACTATTTCTTACTGGTTCCACTGCATTGCACTATCCAGACATCCAAGTCACCTCCTGCTCCATTCTCACCAAAAGCACTTATTTCCTGGTTCCCAGAGAGTGTTGACGCAAAGTGATGACTGTAGGTTTCTTCAAGTGTTCACATATGTCAGCCGTATTGACTGGCCTCGGTTAAACAGTATTCTGAGAACCTGGCCTGGCTTCCTATCACTGTATCAAACCCACTGTATCCACCCCAGTCAGAGACCACTTCCCAACCAGTACTTACCACTGTGGGAGTGCAAACAGATGTTGTGCTGGCCGTTGAACGGATTGACCAAGTAGCCGCAGGTTGCATACTGCCGATTGGCGGCGGGGGGCGAGCCGAGCAGTGCACATAGGATGAGCTGCAGGGCAGAGCTCCAAGCTGGGGCCACCACTGTTAGCATCACGTCCACGTGGAAGCCCATCAGCCCATCTCCCCCACGGCTCTGCGCGCGGCCCAGCCTCACGCCGCGCCCCTCAAACTCCGCAACCAATCGGGGACTGCCCGTGGCCAGCATTCTTAAAAGCCGGTTGCGGCAGTTGGGAACTTCTTCCCGCGATCGGGAATGCCGCAACTGATCGCTCCATGACCCTCCTGACATCCACCCACGACCCACCTGCGGGTCGCGGCCCTGAGTTTGAAAAACCATGCTTTAGAGCTAGAAATGTATCTATTTCAATGACTTGGCCTCTACAGCCTTCTGTGGTAGAGCATTCCACAAGTTCCCCATACTTCGAATGAAGAGGTTTCTCCTCATCGCAATCCTAAATGGCCCACCCCATATCCTGAAACCCCTCCAATCGGCTATGTACTCGCTGGAATGTCATTGACATCCTCTCCTGAATCTCACTGCTGCATCCAAGCATCTGCATCAGCTCTGGGATAACCTTGCCCAGAAGCTCAACATCTGGCTGGGATCCAGCTGAGTTCTGGGATCCAGCCGATCTCCGACTGCTGACTCCCTTGCATGTTCCTGCCTCCACCTGATGGGTATCAGCAACTGTGTGGTGCTCACCAGATTGTGCCCTAGAAGCCTGTCTACTAATGTTGCCCACCAAGGTTTGTGTTTCTGTGATGGTGGATGGTATAGATCACAGCCGTGATGCATCGATGGTGGCATGCTTGGAGCTCCGCGGTGGTTTCTTTGGGGGGGTGGAGTGCCACCCCAAATGGGCTGTCACCATCGGATGGATATCCTGCGAGAGAATGAACATGTAGTCAGTGAGAGGGAAGGATAATTTTGTCTGACATGAACTACTCACTCGAGACAGGCCATGTGGGTGAAGGGGCAATGGATTCTCACCTCTCCGCCGCAGGTCAGCCTCGCTGTCAGTGGCTGCTCTATCCTCGGTCATCCCTGTGATGTCCAGGGCCTATTCCTCATAGGGGGTGAGTGCTCTGAAGTCCGGCACGCCACTGTCCATCTGGACCCTTACCCGCCTGTTATGTGCCAACTTCCTCTGTTGGGACAAAGAGAGGGCATTGTGAACCTCATGCTTGGTGCATCAGTGGGGGGATCCATGGCAGATGACAGGTGCGGGCATTACTGCTGTGCATGGGTGGGTTGTGCTGTTGAGTGCCAGGGTGTGACAGGGCACAGGTGTGGTATTGTGCTGGTGGGGAGGGGGCGGTTTGCAGTGCCAGCCGCCAACTCACTGGGGGGGATGGGGAGGTCTGGGGGGATGGCAAGCAGGACCGATGGGGGTGATGTGAACCCACCCTTGTGGCCCGGTGGAGGTCATTGAGCTTCTTCCTGCATTGGACTGCGGTCCTCCTCGTGACGCTGCCAGAACTGACAGCCGCTGCCACTGCCTCTCAGGTGGCACTAGTGGCCCAATGGCTGATCCTCTGAGCCCCTCGGGGGAACAGAGTGTCCCGTCTTGATTCCACGGCATCCAACAGCCTGGCCAGGTCAGCATCTCTGAAACGTGGAGCAGGTCTCGTAGTGCTATGGCTGTGTGCTGACTAGAGTGTGTTTGAAGGGAGCAGTTTATGCACTGCACTCACTTGTAGGCGGGAAGCTGCCAAGAGCAGACCAAATTAATCAGCTGGCGGACGGCCATTTCAGCTGTCAAGCCTGTGGGGGTCATTTTCGGCTAATTGATATTAGATATCAATCGCAGACTCACCAGATCGGCCGTTGGGAAGCACTGGCAAGTCGCGCTCGCTACCACATGTAGTGTTACTCCCATTGGATCGAGCCTCCTGTCTACTCTCTCGGGTGGTTGTACACTGTGACACTACTTAGTAGAAGAGGAAAAGAGTTACGACTGCCAAAGCAAATATTCTGCACCAAGCTCAAGGAAGGATCCCGAACAAGAGGAGGACAAAGGAAGCTCTCCAAAGACACCTCAAGAAATGCCTGGGAGACCCTTTCTCAGAAGAGGAATCTCCTCATTAAAGGGACACAATCCTTTGAGAACACCCAACAGCAAGAGGAGGACGGAAAAGGAACCTGAGAAAGAAATACCCGCGACTTAGAGCCCAAGGATCGATCCTGTCTTTTGAAAAGCACGCTGGGAGTTTAAATGCAGCGTGCTTCTGGTGCACATGCCTCTGTGTCCGCACTTTCAGGTTGTCGCGCCACGCATATGCGGCGGTCCAGCAACTTAAGTCGGGGACCCGAACGGAAGTTATGGGCCATTCGAATTTTATAAATCGCTGGTTAGGCCTTGGCTGTAGTATTATGGACAATCCTGGACATTACAGTTCAGAAAAATGGAAAGACATTAGAAAGAATAGAGACACGAGATACGGCATCACACCAATGCAACTAGAGCAGGGTACAAGAATAGATGAGGGAAGAAGACATGCTAGACGGCCGGTGTTGGGGGGGGGGGGGGGGGCGGTCAGGAAGAAAAGGGGGAGGGGGAACAAGGGACCCAGCCAGAATCAAAAGCCTACTGGAAAATGAAAAACAGGAAAGCGTAACCACCATTGTAAATAACGTAAGACGACTGATATAAATAACAGAAGCAGACTGATGTGTAAATATTTCTCTTTATCCTTTTTCTTTTGTCTTCAAATGTATGGTCATGCTTATCCTTGCACTGAATACTGCAAACACCTCAATAAAAACATTAAAAAAGAAATAAAGAATTGAGAGGAGATGTGATTCATTCAATAATTTTGATATGGTATTAGATAAGGACTAGGGATAAAGGAGCCCAAGGTTATAAAAAGAGGGATGTGTGATGTTCTAACAGCCGATACAGGCATTACTCTCTGTACAGTACTTATGCACATACATACAAATTTAGTAGCAGGGGTAGGCCACTCGGCCTCTTGAGTCTGCTCTGCATAAGATCATGGATGGTCTGACTGTAACTTCAACACCCTTTCACCCCCTTGGTAATAGAGTATCTATTTAGCAGTCTGTTCTATGATATTCATCCATCGCTGTGCAGCTGATGTGCCAGAAGTATTACTGTGTGAACAAATGTTTCCCCTCCAGTTTTATGGAAAGTGGGGTGGGAAGGAGCAAAACCCTGATAGTTGTATGAAGAGGAAGATCGGATCAATTAGACCTAGAAGATAAGATCAGCAACAGTTTGGGAGTTGCTGTCCTGATGTACAGTGTTGGAATAACAGTCAATTGATGCTCTTATCCGGATACTGAAGAAATGATAATACTGTCATTGTAAAACCAATGTCAGTCTGATGGTAAGATATTAGGGAATTCTCTTCTGTTTTGCTTTCCCACCTGAAGTGACCAGACAATGATTTGGTGTAGTGGTAATCTTAGAGTAAATTTAAGTAGATTTACATTATTTAAAATTTGTGTACCTTGGTTGTACAAGAAGCATGAATAAAAACATGCACAATAGAAATCCTTACAACTTGAAACAGGACAGATAACATTCTGTCGCAACTGTTCCAAAAAAGATGTTTGGACAGATGAGTATATTGAGGAAATGAACAGGCTAATATTCACAGGTTTATAGGAAATATACAAGACAAAGATATATTGGACAGAAGTAAAATACGGTAAAGTCCAAAGATATGCAGGTTAGGTGGATTAAGCATGCTAAATTGCCCTTTAGTGTCCAAAGATGTGAGTAGGTTAGGTTAAGGGGTTATTGGGACTGGGTGGGGGAATGGGCTTGGTGGTCAGCTCTTTTCGAGGGCTGGTTCAGACTCGATGAGTCTAATGGCCTCCTTCTGTGCTGTGAATGGTTGGACAACAATATTGTCATCTTGTGTTGGTAAAAACAGGGAGCAGTTTCTTGCAATATGACAGGGATAGTTCAGATAATAAACTGCTATTTGTTGACTGGGAGGTGTGGCTCAGGAGCTAGTTCACCTGCCTGCTGGAAGCCATGGGTTCAAGTTCTACTCCAGGATTTGTTGATGGAAGGAGCATTCGTGATGTGGTTCAACAGGTTGCTATTCAGCCTATTAATTCTTCCAACTGTTCCCCAAAGGAAAAAAGTGTGTTCAAAGATACAAAATGAACAATTTGTTGAAAGTTTTTTAAATACATTAAATTGCCGATCATAATGCTTGTACCAAGACAGCAATGCGCCAGTTACTCATGCAATGAATGTCTGGATATACTTTGAAGAATAAGCACCAAGGCTGATATTTACATATTGATAGATATTATTGCATAGCAACCCATCCCTTTGCAGAAGCTCTGTATGAAAAATATTGATTTGAAATTCAATGAAGTTCGGAGCTGATGGAGCTGAGCCTACTGAACTTACAGCCAAAAGACGTAAGATTTAAACATAATGAAAGCAATGTATTATTAATGCATTGCTTTCATGATGTTTAAATAAGAAATCTGACATATTTTACAATGTTTTTTCTGCCATTATGTAAATTTTGCTTAATTGGAAAGGAAATCTAAATACATCTCAAAGGTTGTTTCCACTCTGAGAGCACTCCAGTTTTTTAACATTACTTTCACCTTTTCCGGAATATCCCAGAATGACTTATTGAGCTGAAAGATCCTGCCATGAATGTTTGATGCCACTATCTATTACTTCCTTTGGAAATAACTAGGAAACGGTGCCCTTACGAAGACCATCCTACCAGTGGAGCAAGTCCTCTTCATAGTATTCTCCCTTCTGCTCCAGTTCTTTTTCATTGGAAGAACGTGAAAGGACACCTTAACAGATCAATTCATGAGAAACTATAATTAACAACTGTCTAATGCTTGAAGATTTTAGTCTGATTTCTATGTCTTCCTGAATACTCACCAGATTTCGTATACTGCCAGAACTTCTGTTGCCATATGTTTTCATTGCTAATCTGAAAGTGATGGTGGGGAATGTTAGAGCAGGCATACATTATCATATTTAAAATGTAACCAAAGTTTGAAAAAAGCATGCCCAATGTTATGCTCCAATGTCAACTTAATTATGTTGTGAAGGACAAAAGTGGCTTTTCTTCTGGCAGTGGGATGCAGAAATGTGGGTCTCTTATGCCGGGATTCTCCCTTCTGAGGTCTAAGTCCCCACGCTGGCGGGAGAACTGGCGCCAACCACACCAGCATCAACAGCCACCAAAAGTAATTCTCTGCACTTTCGGGGGCTAGGTGGACGCCGGAGGGGTTGGCGCCGCTCCATCCGGCACTGAAGGGATGGCGTGAGTTCGCGCATGCTCGGAACCGCCGGTGTGGTTCCGCACATGTGCAGACCGGCCGGCGTATTTTGGCTCATGCGTGAGGGAGTTCTCTCCTCCGCTCCAGCCATGGCGGAGCCCTAAAAAGGCCGGCGCGGAAGGAAAAAGTGCCTCCACGGAACAGGCCCACCCACAGATCGGTGGGCCCCGATCGCGGGCTAGGCCACTGTGGGGGGGGCTACCCCCCGGGGTCGGAACCCCCCGTGCACCCCCCGAGAACGCCCACGCCGTCTTACCTGCCAGGTCCCGCCGGTACGTGAGTTGAGTGATTCACGCCTGTGGGACTGGCCAGAAACGGATGGCCGTCCGGCCTATCGGGGCCCGGAGAATCGCTGGGGGGCCACTGCCAACGACCTCTGACCGGCATGGCGTGAATCATGCCCCCGCACGAAAAACGGCGCCGGAGAATACGGCAGTTGGCGTCGGGGCGGCGGGGCGGGATTCGTGCCACCCCTCGGGGATTCTCCGACCCGGCGGTGGGTCGGAGAATCCCGCCCTTAATCTTTCACCTGTTCGGGAAAGAGACAGGATAAATTATTGACTTGGTACCTGGAAATTAGAAAAGTAATTTGAGTTTGAAATTGTCTCAGAGAGATAGGCAGAAATTCTGTGCATCGACAATATCAATGCAAGGAAAAACAATCCACTGATTTTAGTTGCACAATGGTGGGTTTGTGCCTGTCATCCCCACACAGCAAGTAATGTCCATAGTGGGTGGAGTGTTTCCTTGTGCTACAGTGATGGATTTACATTAGACAAATTGAGTATGTTCCTTGTCATAAAGATGACAGTATGATGGTGTCAACATCCAGACACAGGAATCAGGGGCCACTCAGCCCTCGGATCTGCACCGCAACTCAATAAGATCATTATTGCTCTGATTTAATAATAGCCTCAACCCCACATTCCTGCCAACACCCAATAACCTTTCACCCCCTTGTTAATCAAGAATGTATCTATCTCTGCCTTAAAAATGTCAAAAAGACTCTGCTTCAACTGCCTTTTGAGGAAGAGTGTTCCAGTGTCTCGAGATCCTCTGAAAGAAAGAAATTAGATACAGAACATACAACCCAGAAGGAGACCATTCGGCCAATTGAGTCTGCACCGACCCACTTAAGCCTTCACTTCCACCCCATTCCCCTAACCCAATAACCCCTCCTTTTTAGACACTAAGGGAAATTTAGCATGGCCAGTCCACCTAACCTGCACGTCTTTGGACTTTGGGAGGAAACCGGAGCACCCGGAGGAAACCCACGCAGATACGGGGAGAACGTGCAGACTCCGCACAGATAGTGACCCAGCAGGGATTGGAACCTGGGACCCTGGCGCTGTGAAGCCACAATGCTAACCACTATGCTACCGTGCTGCCCTAAATTCTCCTCATCTCCATCTTAAATGAGCAACCCCTTATTTTTAAACAGTGACCCTGAGTTCTAGGTTCTCTAGTCAGGGTAGTAGGAAGTTTGCAAACAAGAAAAATTGCAATGGTCCATGCCAATCTATGATTTTTGACCTATTGTTTTACATGACTACATTGTACAATAACACCCTCATGGTTACAAAATGTTGGATAACATTTTGTTTTTATTAAGGTGAAAGATCAAGATTCATAATGTAAGACACCATCAAAGTTGAGAAATAAGAGAGAAAAAATGTGGTACATCAAGAAAGACGTTGAGGTGATGCAAAATTGGAGCCTAAAGTCTTTAGGAGTGAGTTAAGTCTAATATAATAAGGAGTTCTCCAGTTTGTAGGTCCTGAAAAAGAGTTTGGGGATGGTGAGATACATCTTGACTTTATTGTAGTGGGTATTCGATAATGAAGAACGTCTAACACAGATTATGGTGAGCTGGGGACAAAACGTTGGGAAGAACAAGAAAAGTTTTGATGGAGCGAAAGAGTGAGAGAGATTTGGAGATTTACATTGTGAGAAGGACCCCTAATATTTGCTCCAGTCACCTGTTGGCGGCCTCAGGACGCTACCCACCATTCCGAGATCCTGACCATAGAAACTTGTACTGTAAGTCTTTAGCAGCCATACTGTCTGTATGCATCTTAATCCAGGTTTAAATAACATACTGCAAAAAATATAAAATATTAAATATGACAATTTCCTACATCATCAACTATAGATTTTTTTAAAAAGAGTTAACAAAGTGGTCCTATAGAATGTGAGTAATGGAAAGTAGGTTCAATTCTGGCCTTGGGTGACTTTGTGGAGTTTGTACGTTGTCCCCGTGTCTGCGTGAGTTTCCTCCGGGTACTCAGGTTTCCCTCCACAGTCCAAAAATGTGCAGGATAGTTTGATTCAGCCTTGCTAAAGTGTCCCTTAGGTTAAGTGCGGTTCTGGGGCAATGGAGCGGGCGTAGGTAGAGTGCTCTTTCAGAGCATCGGTGCAGGCTCGATGGGCCAAATGGTCTCCTTCTGCACTGTAGGGATTCCATGTTTAACCAATTTATTGGAATTCTTTAAAGGAGTCTGTGAATGTGTGCTGTGGATAAAGGGGAAGCGGTGGATGTATTGAACATAGATTTCCAGAAGGTATTTGACAAGATACCACATCAAATGTCATTACATAAAATTAAAGCTCATGGTGTAGGGGGTAGCATATTGACATTGACTGAAGATTGGCTAGCTAATAGAAAACAGAGAGTTGGCATAAATGGATTGTTTTCTGGTTGGTATGATTTGACGAGTAGTGTGCGACAGGCATCAGTACTGGGGACTCAACTTTTACAATTTATATTGGTGACTTGGATGAAGAAGCTGAAGGTATGGTTGATAAATTTGCTGATGACACAAATATAGGTAGGAAACACAATTGTGAATAGGGCGTAAGAAGGCAAGATAACTTAAGTGATTAGGTAAAAATATGACAAATGGATTATAATGTGGGCAAACGTAAAATTGACCATTTTGGCAGGAAGAATAAAAAATAAGCTTATTATCTAAATGATGAAAGACTGCAGACCTCTGAGATTCGGGGGGTCTGACTGTCGGAGTGCATGAATCACAAAAGGCGAGTATACAGGTACATCAAGTAATTAGGAAAGCCAATTGGATGTTATCATTTATTGTGAGGAGTATTGATTATAAAAGTAGGGAGGTTATTCTTCAGTTGTACAAGACATTGGTGAGGCCACATTTGGACTATTGAATTTGTCTCCTTATTTAAGGAAAGATATAAATGTATTAGAATCGTTTCAAAGAAGGTTTACTAGACTAATTCCAGGAATGCACGAGCCTTATGAGGAAAGATGGAGAGATTAGTATCCACTCGAGTACAAAAGAGTAAGAGGCAACTTGATCAAAACCTTTAAGATCCTGAGGGGTATTGACAGGTGGATGTGGAGAGGATGTTTCCTCTTGTCAAAGAACTTGGGGTCGCTGTTTAAAAATATGTGAAAATCCTCATTCGTGGTTTCATCTCCTGTAGGCTTGATTCCTTCAACGTTCTTGCATGTAGGGGCTGGTTTAGTACAGTGGGCTAAACAGCTGGCTTGTAATGCAGAACAAGCTCTGCAGCGCGGGTTCAATTCCCGTACAGGCCTCCCTGAACAAGTGCGGAAATTTGGCTTTTCACAGTACCTTCATTGAAGCCTACACGTGACAATAAGCTATTATTATTATTATGTAAGATTATATAGGATATATGATCCAGAAACAGATCATTCTGCCCAACAGTCCATGCTGGTTACATTATATGAAATCCCACTCAATGCAGTCCTCGTTGGTAACTCAGAATGGATAGGGCAAAGTGCTTGTGCCATCATTCATATTTGTCCTGTACATTATGTTTTGCTTCATGAAATGTGTTATTTACTTCAAACAAGTCTTCATTACACTGACAGCACATTTTCATGACAGTGAGCCTCTTCTTGATGCTCTTCTTGTACATCCAAACATTTCCATCTTTACCACTCTAAGCCCTGCTCACTTATCATCATGCCTTTATTGATCTTCCCTAGCTTTAAACCCCGGTACACCAATTTCAAAATCTCCTTATTTACAGAATCTTGCACCATTTCACATTTCCCCATCTCCACATTTCCCTCTGGCGCTACAACCTATAGGATAAATTGTTCATGTTAAATATGTAAACAAATGGTCCACATCAATGACCCACAGTTTGCAAACAAATGTTTTAAGCAGTTCACAGAAGACTATGGATTTGTCCTCCAGATACTCACAAGAAAATGGGAAGGCTGGAAGAGGAGTAAAACAGTTGTTGAAGAAAAATGGCAATATTAACTTAGCACTGCCAAGCTACTGTTCGACACCACTCCAGAATGGGTTGGCTCCACCTGAACGTCAGATGGGAAGATTCCAGATTCCAGAGAACATGGAGAACTTTATCCGAAGCAACCTCTGAGGGGGCTGAGAAGAGGTGTCAGGGAGATTGGTGAATCCACCACAATGCTTATCACTGTGAATCAATGATGAAGGCAGAGATTTTAGGGGGAAATGTAGCAAGATGTCAATGATGCATTTAATTGATTCAGAGACTGGGGAGATGGGGAGGTGGGGTAGCTGTGGTGGAGATTTTATATAAAGGGTTAATATTAAATATGTAAATAGACAGTCTATATGATCAGCGATGCTAGAGCATATGGCAACAGAGTACACTGAGAGATAGTCCTATGTGAAGCCTCATGTTAAGCCTTGAATTTTACACAGCAATGGGGCATTCCAGAATGAGAGGTGATCATCTCAGGAAAAGGCGTAGAGAATTTAAAACAGAGTTGAAGAGAACCTACTTCTCCCAAAGGGTTGTGAATCTGTGGAATTCTCTACCCCAGAGTGTGGATATGCTGGAACTTTGAGTAAATTTAAGGAGGAGTTGGACAGATTTTTAATTGTTAATGGGTTGAAGGGTTATGGAGAATTGGCAGGACGGTGGCATTACAGCGAGGATGAGATCAGCCATGATCGTATTAAATGGTGGAGCAAGCACAAAAGGCTAAACTGCCTACTCCTGATCCTAGTTCATGTGTTCTAAGAAAGAACTACTCTGGCTTATTTCACCACCTAACTCTTGGTCTGTAGCACTGTAGGTGACAGCACCCCAAGCACAAATATTGGCGTTCATGATCAATAAAGGGATTTCTAGATTAATATGAAGATCGGGGATTACGGAGAGGAGAATGGGGATGAGGAACATATCAGCCATAATCGAATGGTGGAGCAGACGTGATGGGCCAAATGGTCTAATTCTGTTCCTATATCTTATGAACTTACAAGTTTACCAATAGCTTTACCTACTGTAGACACTATCAATCCTGACCAAGGACAACCTCATCTAAGACTCACAACAATGATAACAAACATTCCAGCTGAGCTGGAGTGGTGGCAAGACAGTAGAAAGTTCAAGGAGAGCTGAAGCGTTGGGGTAGTGATTTGGGAAAGCAGAGTACCCAAGAAGGAATAAATTCAAGAATGGTAAGGACTAGCAGAGGTAAAGAGAAAAGATAAGAATTTGAAAATAAAAGTGATAGGTCCAGAGCAGCAGCCAAAATGTGCATGCAAATTGATGTGGAAAACGCAAGTTACATAGGGCTGGTTATGTGGTTAGATAGGGATATGTATTCTGTATATATCTTGATAGGGATAAAGAAGAAACAATAGGCGGGAAGTAAAGCCAAAGGTCCTGTGGTGGCGTAAGACTGATTTAGGTCAAATGGAGTTAGTATAGAATATTAACAAATTGATATTCACAATTGGAGATAAGTGTGGTGGCTAAGCTAGTCCAGAAATACATAGAGGATAATTTACCAGAGGATGAATTCGTGGAGATGTTTCCATTGGAATGAAGAGACAGGTGTGTGCAGAATCAGTTGTGGGGCAAATAAATTGTTATGCTGAAAGTCATCATAACATCCAGAAGCAGCATTGTCCTTCAAACAATGAATCTCTGACCAGAAACCAGACTGTTACTAAAGCTGAAAAACTAGCAGGACCTGTAGAACAGATTCATCAGGTAACAGTAGCAGTTGGGTAATGGGGACACTAAACAAGAATGCTTTAAAATTCAAGCAACTGGACAGCAGATCAGAGACTCAGCAACTGAGTGTTATGATATAGTCCAGTGCAGAAGCAAATAAGCGAGGAAGTTCTTCTCGAGCAATTACCACATAGGACTGCCTGCCAGGACTTCCACAGGATCCCCATGTCCATCTTCAGTTGTATGTCCATCTCCGACAATATGGAGATCAGAAGATTTTGCTCAATGCCTTTCACAAGCTCAGGAAATCCCAAAGCTCTTCCCATCAATGAAGTGTTAGGGTATGATAGGAGTTATATTGCTGGATTTGTAATACAGTAGCATAGTTTCTGGAGAATGTTGGGCTGAATTTTCATTCTGAAGTGGAGCCATTGGTGGGGAGCCAATTAAAGTATCAACTGAGGACACTTCCTTCATTCTTGCCTGGTACCCCTATGTGCCTGGAGACTGTAGATGAAACAGTTGCAACCCCTCAGCATTATGGCTGGGGTAACTGTGGCCACAGGATGTTTTTGTAACTCTTACATTGGGGGAAATAGTGACATTGTGCTAATGTCTCTAAACTAGTAACCCAGAGGTACGGACTAATGTTTTAGGAACACAAAGGTCAAATCCCAGCATGGTAGTTGTTGGAATCACAATTCAATTAATTAAAAGGAATCTCAGTAATGGTGACCATGACAACTATCATCGATTGTCAGAAAATCCCCCATGTTTTATGAAGGAAATCTGTCATTCTTACCTGGTCAAGCCTATATTTGATTTTAGATCCACAACAGCATAATTGGCTCTGAGCTGCTCTCAAGGGCAATTAGAGATGGGTAACAAATGTTGGCCTTGCTTCTTTGAACAGATAAAACAAAATTACAACTCTTCAAGGGCACAATTATCTTGAAATGCCTGTTTGATCACCAGTACAGTGATGGTGCCCATTTGTCCCATTGGGGCTGCCAGCAGTCACGAGACTCAGGCACTCCCTTTGACTGTCCTGCCGTCATTTATTGGACAGGGCTCCCAGAGCATTGTGAGTTCAGCACAGCGCTCAGCAATTGGCTGCGTGATCATTTATTATGTAGCATTAACAACATAAGTTTGCAAAAGAAACTTCTGGTTGAAACGATGATTACCCTAGACAGGGCGATCGTAATGTGGCGAGAGGGGTGCGTCAGAGCCTCAAAGCATGCAAGAGAGTGAGGTGAACCAGCATTGTGGTGGTATGGCTGCAAAGCGCGCAGCCAGGTCAACTGGCACAGAGGATGTTCAGCCACAATCCCAGGAACAAGATTGTAGTCCAAGTGAGGGAAGAAATCAGTCGCCAGCTCAGAAATCAAGATGATTGCTAACGATGTGGAGGAGACCCAAGAAGCATGCCGCTGCAGGGAGTTTTTTTGTTTTCGGTGCAATAGGAAGGGCCATATCCAGGCACATTGTCATGTCCCACAGAACACACCAATTAAAAAAAAAAGGAACAAGTCATGACTCCAGTGAACAAAGTGGAGAAGAATTCAGATGAAGAACCTGAAACATACAGATTAAACATGGTGTAAGTGAGCAAAACAAGCCCAATTGAGATAGTCCTCACAGTAAATAGAAGACCACAAAAGATGGAAGTTGACAACGGGGCGTCGGCTGCAATTCTGGACGAACAAACATTCAAATATATTTGAGAAGGAGTTCAGTCTTAATAATAATATTCTTTATTAGTGCCACAAGTAGGCTTACATTAACACTGCAATGAAGTTACTGCGAAATACTCTGAACCTAAGTAGCACAAAGGCCAAGATACGGGGTAGCCCTGAAAAGTTTAAGGATAACCGTGACACTTGTGTTGTATCAGCAACAGGATGCCCAGATACCTATGATCATTGTCGAGGGTCACCGATCAAGTCTCATGGGATGAGACTGGCTGCGCCAAATCAAGTTGAACTGGTTGGATATCTTTGAAATTTCAGAAAGTGTTTTTAGGAAATCTTATGTAATTATAAAGACGTATTCCAGATGGGTTGTGTCGAATAACGGGAGTAAAGGCCAAGCTTTACATCAATCCTGATTCCACACCAATGGTTTTCAGGACACGATCCATCTCTTATGGCTTGCACCAAAAAGTGGAAGCTGAACTTAAACGCCTGGAAGAATTGGGAATGATCAGACCTGTGCAGTTTTCTGAATGGGTAGCCCCTATCATCCCTGTGTTACAGCCAGACTGCTCAGTTAGAATGTGCAGGGATTCCAAGCTTATGGCAAACTAGGCAGCCTATGTAGACAAATACTCAATTCCATGAATTGAAGAACTTTATGTGAAGTTGGTGAAGGGTCTCACATACATCAAACCCGACTACAGTAATGACTATTTGAAATTAGAACTGGATGAAGATTTTTGAAGATCTGCAACAATCGACATGCATATAGGGCTGTTTCAATACACCAGATTGCCCTTTGGCATTTCCTCAGCCTCTGTGACATTCCAGCGCACAATGGAGAATCAGCTCCGGGGCATCCTGGATGATGTTCCAGTAACACGAAGATCATATAAAGAGCACATAGTGAGCATAAGAGGTGCTGAGATTTAGAGATGCAGCAATCTGACTGAAGCACAAGAAGTGCAATTTTCAAGCTAGTGAGGTCACTTACCTAGAGTTCAAAAAGTGGACTCAAAAGGCCTGCACCCATTGAAAGACAAGGTAAAAGCCATAAGAGAAGTCCCGGCACCGAAGAGCATGGCAGAATTAAAGTCCTTCCTGGGGATGGTAAACTACTATGGTTGTTTTATCCCCAACGTAGCAATAACGTTCGTGTCACTACACTTGCTCTTAAGAAAACACCAATATTGGTATTGAAAGGAACCACAGGAGCAGGCCTTACAGCACGGCAAGCAGGTTTTCCAACCATTGAGGCTGTTGGTTCACTTTGGCCCGGATAAGCCAATCATCTCAACTTACTATGCATCACCATATAGCATGGAGACGGCCATGTCCCATAAAATGGAAGATGGCTCAAAGAGGCCTTTGCCCCCAAAACACTTTCCGATTCTGAATGGAAATGCATACAGATTGAGAAAGAAGGCCTTAACATAATCTATCGTGTCAAGAAGTTTCACCAGGATCTGTACGGGTTACACTTCACAATAATAATTGACCGCAAGCCTTAGTTGGGACTCTGTTGTGAAGACAAATTGATATCTCTAATTGCCTCCGCCAGGGTACAACAGAGGGCCTTGTTGCTGATGTCTACAATTACATCTTTCAGCATAGGCCAGGCACACAAAATTTAATTTGAAACATGATGCTTTGAGTCAGCTCCCACTTCCAAAGAACCTGGCGCCACCACCGATGCCTTAAGAAATTGTCCTGGCACTAAACCTTTTTGACATATTGCCAGTATCGTCAGATCATATAAAGAACTGGACGCAACATGACTCAGTCTTGTCCAAAGCGAGGTGCATGATCTTAACTGGGTGTCACCATGATAAATCTGACCTGTTAAGGCCTTAGCTCACTCACAAAGACAAACTCAATCATACCAGGTTTCCGAGGGCTGGTGCCACCCCCAGCAGGAGAGCCACTGTTGCAGGAACTGTGCATGCCCATCTGGGCCAAACAAAAATTAAAATGCTAGCTAGAGGGCAGCACGTGGCACCGTGGTTAGCACTGGGACTGCGGCACTGAGGACCGGGTTTGAATCCCGGCCCTGGGTCATTGTCCGTGTGGAGTTTGCATATTCTCCCCGTGTCTGCGTGGGTTTCACCCCCACAACCCAAAGATGTGCAGGGTAGGTGAATTGGCCACGCTAAATTGCCCCTTAATTAGGAAAAAAAGATAATTGGGTACTCTAAATTTATTTAAAAAATGCTAGCTAGGAGCTATATTTGGTGGCCTGGCATAAAATGGATATTGAAAGCATGGTGCACCACTACGACCCCTGCAAGAGGCAACAGACATTGCCACCTACAGCCAACCTCCACCCATGGGAATGGCCTGGACATCCGTGGACGAGGGCACATGTGGACATTACAGGCCCTTTCTTGGGCAGAATGTCCCTCATCTTGGTTGATGCCCATTCAACACCAAGAGATTGGACAACAACCTCGGCGGCCACAAAAGAGGCCCTGCGGCGGATCTTTGCTACCCATGGCACCCCGGAAGCAATGGAGTCTGACAACAACACTCTGCTCACTGGGGTAGAGTTTCAACACTTTGTCCGAACAAATGGCATTTGTCATAGTAGAACGGCCCTCTATCACCTCGTCACAAATTGATTAGTGGAGCTGTGCAGACATTCGAAACAACCTTGAAGAAGCAGTCCAGCAGACCACAACACCTTAGGTTTGCCACCTTTCTTCTATCTTAAAACACAACTCTCAATTCCACCAGGGGTGTCACACTGTCAAAATTACTGATGGACCATTGCCTCCGGACCCGATTGGACATAGTTTTCCCGAATTTGGCGGGGAGGGTGGAGGCACACATCGCACAAAGGAGACAGGTCGTTTTAAGTGAACAAATGAATGGTCCTTATCAGGAATTTTGCCTCAGGCTCAGTTTGGCTACCAGGCAGAACTGTATCAAACTCAGGTCTAGTCTCGTATGTAGTAGATTTGATCAACAGGACATTGTGGAAACACACTGGTGACATAAGAAGCCGGAGGACCGCAACCCCAATCTCCAGGAGACAGCACCAGTGCTCCCATGGTGGAGTCAGAACAGAAAGAGTTCTGAGGAGGCCCTGTCAACGATTCAAGAGGGAGCTGGAGAAGGGAATGCCCATGCTGTCGAGGTCAAATCTCAGAGACAATCTTCCACGGATGATAAAGTTGCTGCACCAGAGTTTGAGGAACCAGTTGGGGGCCAAGGCAGTCTATGAGATCCAGGAAATCCCAGACACCGTTAAGAACTGTTAAGGACTCTCTTCCCTTCTGTTTCTCAACTGTTTTATTGTATATGGTAACTGTACATAACCTTTTCTGTACATATGCTATTGAGGGACTTAAGGGGAGAGAGATGTGGTAACACAGCCCCTTTAAGGGGCGCGCCATCATTGTCCACGTGACTGGTTCGGGGCCTATTGTGTGGGAGTGTGTGAATCTTAACCAATGAGGAAAAAGCGTGGTGCCTTGGGAGTGAGGTTTCGGGCAGAGTGGACCCCAGAGCCAGAAAGTGAAGACTTGTTTCATGACCCTCTGCCTGTGTATAGGTTGCCGTTACTTGTTACTAATAAATCCTAGACCAGTTATACTGGAAGGCTCACTGGTATTACCTTGAGCCACAACAGATACCATCCATGACGAAGCAGCCTGCTAGATCAGCACCCTTCCTGCCTCCTGAGACACTCACTTATTCCGCCATTGGCATTTTGTGGATGCAGTATGTATCACCTTCAAAATACACTGCAGCAACTGGTCAAGGGTTCTTCATCAGTACCTTTCAAAACCTGTGACTCTCAAACCGATTGCCGAGAAGGACAAGGGCAGCAGGTGCAGGGGTACGCCACGACATGTGAGATTCCCTCCACATCACACACTGTCCTGACTTCGAACAATGGGCGTCATTCTCCGACCCCCCGCCGGGTTGGAGAATGGCCGTTGGCCGCCGTGAATCCCGCCCCCGCCCCCGCTGAAGTCTCTGGTACCGGAGATTGGGCGGGGGCGGGAATCGGGCCGCGCCGGTTGGCGGGACCCCCCGCTCAATTCTCCGGCCCGGATGGGCCGAAGTCCCGCCCAGGAATTGCCTGTCCCGCCGGCGTAAATCAAAGCTGGTATTTACCGGCGGGACCAGGCGGCGTGGGCGGGCTCCGGGGTCCTGGTGGGGGCGCGGGGCGATCTGACCCCGGGGGGTGCCCCCACGGTGGCCTGGCCCGCGATCGGGGCCCACCGATCCGCGGGCGGGCCTGTGCCGTGGGGGCACTCTTTCCCTTCCGCCTCCGCCACGGCCTCCACCATGGCGGAGGCGGAAGAGACTCTCCCCACTGCGCATGCGCGGGAAACTGTCGGCCGCCGCTGACGCTCCCGCGCATGCGCCGCATTTCCGCGCCAGCTAGCGGGGCAACAAACGCCATTTCCACCAGCTGGCGGGGCAACAAATGCCATTTCTGCCAGCTGGCGGGGCAGAAATCCCTCCGGCGCCGGCCTAGCCCCTCAATGTTGGGGCTCGGCCCCCAAAGATGCGGTGCATTCCGCACCTTTGGGCCGGCGCGATGCCCGTCTGATTGGCGCCGTTTTTGGCGCCAGTCCGCGGACATCGCGCCGTTGGGGGAGAATTTCGCCCAATATTGCCATCCCTTCATCACTGAGTCAAAACCCTGTAGCTTTCTACCTTGGTTCATGTCAGGGGATTAAGATGCAATCCACCATCATATTCTCAAGGACAATTGCAGGTGGGCAATGAATGCTTTCTTTGAAGTGACGCTGACATGCCATGAATGAGTAATAAATCATGCAGTCATACTTAACCTCATCCCAATGGATGTCCTTAACCTCCAGCTTCAGGATAGCTGACATTCTCCCTTTACCTTCACTCATTTTCTCATTGTGATACATCTTCTGGATCCTTTCCCAAGTCCTCACATTAGGTGAGGGTGATTTTCCCGATGCTTTGGTGTAATTCCAAGTTTTGTTGCTTATTTTTTATCTGTTCTGCCTCAGCAAAAAGATCAACAGTTTCTCATTGTGCAATCCACAAGGACCCATGAGGCTTGTTTCCAATGTCATTGTCATACTGCCATTATTATGAGGTTTTCTCTCCACAGCTGGGACTATTGAAATGTTTGTCATATTTGTCACATTTGCTGATGAAGAGGTTCATTGACTGCTTAGAAAAAATGCAAAAAGAGCACAAAAACATTGCGATTGGTTGGTTTTCTGTTTCTGTTAATAAAAACAAGTTGCATAAAACCTGCTGCAGCTCATCCAGTCTCACTCACCATCTGGACTGATGTGTGTTAAAATCAATGAAAAGAATATCTTTCAAATTATGAAGAAAATTTAACTCATTGGACTGGATTCTCCATCCTGGGGAGCCCGGTCAGACGGAGAACCCGGGTGTCGGGGCAATATTGGGATTGGCACCGGCGCGAAGCTTTGACCTCCGCTGGCAGCATGATTGAGATCTATGCTGCATTCCAGCAGGGGAGCATGTAAATAAATCAAATGGATTGTAATGGCACATTTGCATCTATTTAACAGACCCGCCGCCCTAAGCTGCATCTCCCATGATTCTTCAGTCCCCGTGGTCAGGGGGTTCTGTGGAGAGGATTCCTTTAGACAAGTGGTTCCTGTGGGAGGTCCACCACGCCAGGGTCACAATTGTAGAGATCACAAGTGAACCGCAGCCGGTGGACCTCATGGTAGCCCACTGTGAGGTCTACCATGCATGGCCCATGGTAGGAGAGACCATCTGAGCCCAACTCCCCCTCCCCCCACTGTACGTACGTGACAGGGGCCCTTGTAACAGGGATGTTCCCACAGGAACCCCTTGTCTGAAGGGACCCACTCCACAGACCCCCCCCCATACAGACCACCTCCCCCACAGAACAGCCGGCCAGAAAAGGGACCACTGTCTGGCGGCTAGAAAGCAGTCCAGACAGGAACAGTGGGAAGCATTATAGCTGTAATACTTACCTTGCAGATCTACGTGTCCATTCCTTGAAGGAGAGCAGCTTGCTTGCATCTCATTCCGACAGATCTACTATCTGAAGGCCATTCATAGCTTTCAAGTAGTGTTCTGTGATTGACAGCTCGTAAAAGCCATCTGCAGTTTTGATCCAATCATGACCCTTCATGCTTAAGTGGCCTAAGTGGTGAAACCCCAATGTTTGTAGACATTGATCACATCAAAGAGATGTAAGTGCATTCCAAGAACTAAGAACCACTACCCACAATGGGTAGTCAGTGGTGTGCACAGCAAGATGTCTGCCTTGCAGGCCGTGGCAATGGCAGTCTGTGCCTAGACCTCCCAGTCCCATCGGGTGTCACCCTGGAGAATCGCGATTTGGTGTGAACCCAGCACTGGCCACGATTTTGGTGTCAAGACCGTTTCCCGCCCAATCGCCTTTCCCAATTTTGGCATTGACCGACAGAGAATCCGCCCATAGTCTTCCAAACGAAGAACCCACCTCATTGTGTTTCAATTAGAATAGGTCAATATGTTTGTTCTTTTTTTCAATATAAATTTAGAGTACACAATTCATTTTTTCGAATTAAGGGGAAATTTAGCATGGCCAATCCACATGCCCTGCACATCTTTGGGTTGTGGGGGCGAAACCCACGCAAACATGGGGAGTATGTGCAAGCTCCACACAGACAGTGACCCAGAGCCGGGATCGAACCTGGGACCTGGGCGCCGTGAGGCAGCAGTGCTAACCACTGCGCCACCGTGCTGCCCTTTAATATGGTTGTTCTAACCTTTCTGCAGCATAGCTGTTATTTTAGTTTAAGAAAAATACAGATTTTAAGAAAAGACTTGCATTTATATTTTCGTGACCATATCCCAAAGGGCTTTATGGTTAATTAAGTACTTTTGCACTGTAGTCACTATTGTATTGTAGTCAATTTGCATACATCAAGGTCACACAAACATCAATATGATAATGATTTATTCATTCATGCTCTGCCCAGAGGCACGTCCTGGACCATTTGTCTGCATATGCTTCACCTTGAGCTGTTTTCCTTGGCAGTTTTTGTCAGTTGCAGTTGTAGTTTTCCATTGCTTTCCATTCTCAAGGATAGGGCGAGGAGGCATGTTCCAAGTCTACCTCAGCCGGGACAGGAATCAAACCCATACTGTTAACTTATAGTCAAAACCAAACGGCAGTCACTGAGCCAACTATGCTAACCAGCCCCCATGATAATGACTTGGGCGGGATTCTCCATTCCGCTGGCGGCGGGATTTCCCATTGCAGGCAGCCCCGCGCCGTCGGGAAATCCCCGGGCGTGGTGCGCTGCCAGTGCAACGGAGGATCCCAGCCGAGAATACAGCCCCTTGTTTTTGGAGATGTTGAGTGAGACTTAAATATTTACTAGGGAAACAGGGATAACTCCCTTGCTCTTGTTCAAAATAGTGCCAAGGGATCTTTTACACATGTCTGAGAAGACAGCTTGACATCTTTTAATAATAAATCTGAAGTTATTGATAGTTCTCAAATTTTCTAACTATAGAGGGAATGCAACAATAGAAATAGTAATGAAGTTGTGACAATTCTTTATGATTTTATTAATAGGTGGCCAGTAAAAATATATTGCTAAATTCTGTTTGTTTAACATCACAAACAGATAGCTAAACAATTTGGCCATATTTCACAATTAATTAAGCATGCAACCAAGCTATTTGTGGCTAACATGCTGGAGTGTTTTGATAAAGCTTTAAAATCTCAGTGGCAATAATTTATCTAAACACACCTTTATAGTTTAATTTTACAAAGTTCCATCAGCGGAACTTGTCTGAGAAAGCAGGGATGGATTGCAAAATGCAAGTTTCACTTTGTCTGCTGATTTTCATGAGGTGCAATTTATGGGGATCAAAGTGAACGGTACCGCAGGGGAAAAGTTGGGCAATGCTTTGGGGTCGGAAGTAATTGGTCTTAGTGTTAGTGCAGATTGGTGTTCGGAAGACCCTTTTGGGGTCAAATACACCACCAAGATTGTGAGCAGTCTGGTTGAACCTCAGGCAGTTTCAAAGAAGAGTGATGGAATCAACGGCTAATTAACTGAGTTTGAGGCATGAAATTCACCATGAAATCTCATTTAAACAAAATTAGAGAGTGAACCGCATTCAGAGATATTTGGATAGTTGACCAAAAACTTGGGGCGTCATTCTCCGACCCCCCGCCGGGTCGGAGAATGGCCGTTGGCCGCCGTGAATCCCGCCCCCGTCCCCGCCGAAGTCTCCGAAGGGAGAAAAGTCGGCGGGGCGTTAATGGCGCCGCTGCCGCGGAGAATGTCACGGGTCTGCGCAAGGCAGCCGATTTTCGGCCTGCCGATATTCTCCCTTCCGGATGGGCCGAAGTCCCGTCGACGTGATGACCGTTCACGTCGACGTCAATCAAACCTCCTTTTCATCGGCGTGACCCGGTGCTCCAGGCTCACGCCGACCAGCGAGAAGGTGAGTGACTGCCTGGGGGGTTGGCTCTGGGCAGGGAATGGCGTGGCCGCAGACTGATTGCGTGAGGAGAGGTGTGTCTCGGCTTGTGTGTGTGTGCGGCGGGGTGGGGGGGGGGGGGGGGGGGTGGTTAGAGTAGGCTGGGCTCCGAGGGAGTGCCGGGAGGGGGTCCGTGCCGGGGTGGAGGTTGGGGGGGGGGGTCCGTGCTGGGGTGGAGGTTGGGGAGGGGGTCCGTGCCGGGGTGGAGGTTGGGAGGGGGGTCCGTGCTGGGGTGGAGGTTGGGGGTTGGGGAGGGGGTCCGTGCCGGGGTGGAGGTTGGAGGGGGTCCGTGCTGGGGTGGAGGTTGGGGGTTGGGGAGGGGGTCCGTGCCGGGGTGGAGGTTGGGGGGGGGTCCGTGCTGGGGTGGAGGTTGGGGGTTGGGGAGGGGGTCCGTGCCGGGGTGGAGGTTGGGGAGCGGGTCCGTGTCGGGGTGGAGGTTGGGGGGGTTCCATGCTGCGGTGGAGGTTGGGGAGGGGGTCCGTGCCGGGGTGGAGGTTGGGGGGGGGTCCGTGCTGGGGTGGAGGTTGGGGGTTGGGGAGGGGGTCCGTGCCGGGGTGGAGGTTGGGGGGGGGGTCCGTGCTGGGGTGGAGGTTGGGGGTTGGGGAGGGGGTCCGTGCCGGGGTGGAGGTTGGGGGGGGGTCCGTGCTGGGGTGGAGGTTGGGGAGGGGGTCCGTGCCGGGGTGGAGGGACACCTGACCGACAGGACGAGGAGAGGGAGGAGGACGTCGTGGCCCCACGGCAACGGAGGCACCCGAGGGCGCCCCGTGTGTACCGGCCCCGGCGGCACAACGGGCCGGGCTCACCCAGTTGCGGGTGGACGCGTGTCTATCGCAAGCCATGGAGGATGATGACAACCCGCCTCCGATGAGCTCCTGGCTCTACATCGTTGGACTATGTCTGACCCATGGCCACAGTACCACCATCCACCCGGACCATCCCTGCATGCGGCTGTGACACTGCAGCGCACGGTCCCGTCCTCTGCCCGGGGGATGTTGATGGCGGCCCAGGGGGAAGGGGGCAGACTCACCTGGGGCTGAGGTAAGACCACCCGTCACACACACACTTGCGCTCAACGTACATGACACGCCCGCACACTTTGGACAGAGCACAAAGGCAGCTTCGGTAGGTGTAACATTGACTTTAATAACCAAAGGAGTTCATGCACGTGCCCTAGCCCCTAAAACTCATCTGTGCCCTGCACCCGTGCCAACTTACTCAGTGTCTAATTGTTTGGCCTTACGGGCCCTTTGACTACGTCTACGTGGTTCCCCAGACGGTACAGCAGAACTGGAGGTGGACTCCTGTGATTCCTGCCCTCTGACACCGGATCCCTTTGGCGGCCGTTTCCTGAGGCGTCCTGGCCTAGATGGGCCAAGCTGCGGCCCGGGCGACTGGGATGGCGAGCTGCCAGCCTGTCCTGCCCGTTGCCCACCCGATGCACCTGGGACGGAAGGGGGGGAGTCCGAGGTGTCGCGGTGTACCGGGACCTCCCCTACAGAGGGAGCCGGGACGGACCACACCACCTCCTCCTCCCTCGGGGTGCCCGATGGCCCCCAGGCCTCTACATGGGTGGGGGATGCGAACGGACTGGCCATCCGACGCGCCCCGACATCTGGCGCTGGCACTGGCTCATGGCCTCCTGTGAGAGGGCAGCCATTTCCTGGGCCACAGACGCCGCCTGCACGGAAGGCCCCAGGCCTCGCAAACCGTTCCCCATGTCTGACACCGTCGCACCCATTGCCTCCACCGCGGACGCCACCCGTGCGGTGTCAGCCTGGGTGGCATGCATGACCGGGACCACTCCCAGCTCCTGGACGCGGGTGGACTCCTCCACCTGCGACCGCAGCCGCCGCAAGCCACCCGTCACCCTATTCGCTCGTCTCCGTGTCGGTGGTTGCATCAGATCTATGTGTGGGTGTGGTAACTGCAGGAACCCGGGATCCATCAGGGCGGCAGATGTTCGCTTGGCCTGGGCTGCCCTCCGACCGCCCAGTCCCTCTGCTGCTCCTACCTCCACCTGCTGTACCGGGACGGCTGTGTTGTGCGCACCAGTGAGTGTACCAGACGCCTCATCACTAAAGTGCCCAACCGTGGTGAGTGTTTCTGCGATGGTGGAGGGTGTTGGTGACAGCAGTGGCGTTGTGTCGTGCTCTTCGTCCCACTCTGAGTCCATGGCACTTTGGGGTGGGGGTTCGTCTCCACCCATCCACTCTGAGTCACTGTCCGGTATTTCGTCTTCCCGGGTAGGGGTGTCCCGGGTAGTGCTGTCCCGGGTAGTGCTGTCCCGGGTAGTGCTGTCCCGGGTAGGGGTGTCCTGGGTAGTGGTGTCCCGGGTAGGGGTGTCCTGGATAGTGGTGTCCTGGGTAGTGGTGTCCTGGCTCGGATGTGACGGGGGCCTGTGGCTGCCCCCCTCATCGCTGGGTGGTCGCTCCCGCACGTGACGGGGGTGTCGTCTCCCTGTTGCTCCAGGTCTCTCCGTCTCCCGTGGTGTGCGAGGGGCATCCTGTGGGCGTCGCATGCTGGAGGGTGCGGGTCTCTCCGTCTCCCGTGGTCTCCGAGGGGCATCCTGCGGGCGTCGCATGCTGGAGGGTGCGGGTCTCTCCGTCTCCTGTGGTCTCCGAGGGGCATCCTGCGGGCGGTGTGCATCTGCGGGGATGGGTGCCTGGACGTTTGGTCCTGCGATACACAATGAAGCATGCATGGTTAGACATCAGGCAGTGATCAGGTGATACGGGGGAGGGGGATATAGGGGAGGGGGGATATGGGGACGGGCTGTTGGTGGCTCACTTGCTCGTGGGGCCCCGACCTCTGCATCAGCAACCTCCCGGTCCTCAGGTCCGCCAGCCAGTTCCAGGGCCCTTTCCTCGTGTACGGTCAGTGGCCTCTCATCAGCGGGCCCTCCTCCAGTCCTCACATGCTCCCTATTGTTGTGTGCGCGCTTCTCCTGTGGGGGGGGGGGGGGGTGGCAGGGGTAAAAGGCAACAGTGTTAGGCAGGTATATGAATGCACGCCATCGGTTGCGCGTGCATTGCAGAGGTTAAGGTTAGGGCTGGATTCACTTGGGGATATGGGGGAGGGGGGATATGGGGGAGGGGGGATATGGGGGAGGGGGGATATGGGGAGGGGGGATATGGGGGAGGGGGGATTTGGGGGATATGGGGGAGGGGGGATATGGGGAGGGGGGATATGGGGGAGGGGGGATATGGGGGAGGGGGGATATGGGGGAGGGGGGATATGGGGGATATGGGGGAGGGGGGATATGGGGGATATGGGGAGGGGGATATGGGGAGGGGGGATATGGGGGAGGGGGGATATGGGGGGGGGTATGGGGGAGGGGGGATATGGGGGATATGGGGGAGGGGGATATGGGGAGGGGAGGATATGGGGGAGGGGGGATATGGGGGAGGGGGGATATGGGGAGGGGGATATGGGGGAGGGGGGATATGGGGGAGGGGTGATATGGGGGAGGGGGGATATGGGGGATATGGGGGAGGGGGGATATGGGGGATATGGGGAGGGGGGGATTTGGGGGAGGGGGGATATGGGGGAGGGGGGATATGGGGGATATGGGGGAGGGGGGATATGGGGGAGGGGGGATATGGGGGAGGGGGGATATGGGGGATATGGGGGAGGGGGGATATGGGGGATATGGGGAGGGGGGGATATGGGGGAGGCTCACCCTGCCTGCTCTGACGAGGTCGTTCACCTTCTTGTGGCACTGGGTGCCTGTCCGTGGTGTTAGGGCCACAGCGGTGACGGCCTCTGCCACCTCCCTCCACAGACGCCGGCTGTGGCGTGGGGCAACTCTGCGGCCGTGCCCGGGATACAGGGCGTCCCTCCTCTGCTCCACCGCGTCCAGGAGCGCCTCCACATCGCGTGACTCGAACCTCGGGGCTGAGCGACGGCCAGCCATCAAGTCGGGTGTTGCGGTCGGGTGTTCCGGTCGGGTGGGGGGGAGCTGCGCGGCCTTATGAGCCGTCACGCCGTGCAGCGCGTATGACGCTGCACGGCGTGAACCACTGCGCAAGCGCGGATCCCGTTACGTCGCTGCTAGCCCATTTCGGGCTGCAGACTATCGGCCCATTTTTATGACGTGACGCAAGTGGGATTTGCGCCGTTTTTTGCGCCGATCGGCGGAGTTTCCGCCGATAACGGAGAATTTCGCCCTTGATCTTCAGCCATATGGGCCCTAAGCTCTGGCTTTAAGGAATTCCAGAGCTTTGGGCCCAAGGGTCTGAAAGTACGACTGCTAATAATAGCATGATGAAAGTTATGAATGGTCAAGATGCCAGAATTGAGGGAGTGCAGATATCTTTGTAGGGCTCGAGGAGCTCTCGTTTTGGAGCAGTTTTAGTTTATAGAGGACAAATGGTTGACGGCCAACCAGGAGAACATTGCAATACTCAAATCGAGAGGTAACCAAAGCTGGGATGAAAGTTTCACGAGCAAATGAGTTGGGGTAGGGATGTAGATGGATGATGTTATCGAATGGGAGTAGGTGGTCTTGGTCCAACGAATATGGGGTCAGAAACTAAGCTCAGGGTAAAATAGGACCAAAGTTGCAAACACACTGGTTGAGCCTCAGACAGTGGCCGGAGGGGGGGAGGGGATGGATGGGGCGGTTAGGGAATAAAATTTGTGATAGGGATATTGTAATCCCGGAGAGATATGTGAGTGCAACATGTCCATATGTAGTTCATGAATTTCTAGCTAATTGTACTTGGGGGCGATCATAATGTTAACTGGTATAAGAAGAAATACCATTTGAAAAGGGTAACAACTGGACTGGGGCTAATTAAGGTTATGCTGCAATATAATTTTTAAACACTGATAGTTACTTCCACATATATCTCATGGGTTAAAAATGATAAAATGAAGTGATTAACATAGTATTTCATGTGAAATGCACTATGAATTTTGATGTAGGATATTAGAGAAGTCCTATAATATCATACCGATTTGGGCTTAGCAATGAATACTGGTTACTGTAATCACAGTTTATCACTCTTTACTTTTGCAGGATTTAATTAGTCTGGTAGAATCTTCCGATCAATATTAGGTAACCTCAATATTCATCCGGTATCATCATCCGGTCCTGTATTTTCTTTTGTTTCCTGGAACTTCATAATTTAGGTGTATATCACCAGAACTATCATTAATTGAATTATTACACACCGTTTTTACATTTTTCATGGGGTATGGGCACCCTAACGAGGCCAACATTTGTTGTTCATCCCGAATTGTCCTTGAGAAAGAGTGTTGAACCATCTTATTGAACTGCTGTAGTCCATCTGGTGTAAGTACACCACAGTGATGTTTGGAATGGAGTTCCAAGAGTTTGATGCCGTGACATTCAAGGAATGGCGATTTAGTTCAAGTCAATATGTTGTGTGACTTAGGGGGTGAATTGCAGCTTATGGTGTTTCCATGCATCTACTATCCTTGTCCTTCTAGGGAGGTCATTTTGAAAGTGGTGCTGAAGGAGTCTTGGTGAGTTGTTGCAGTAGATCCAGTAGTTCGCACACACCATGCACTGGTGGTGGAGGAGGGTGAATGTATAAGTTGGTGAAAGGGGTGCCGCTCGAGCGGGCTGCTTTGTCCTGGATGATATTGAGTCTCTTGAGTGTTGTTGGAGCTGCATTTATCCAGGCAAGTGGACTTGTGCCTTGTAGGTTGTGAACAGACTTTGGGGAGTCTGGAGGTGAGACATTTTAAACGAATGTTCTTGAAAGTTGTAGCTTAATCTGAATCTTAATGTTCACTTGCTGTGCTCTGTAAAAAAGTTCATAAAGAAACTGATTTTAACGAAAAGATTATGGTCCAGACTTTGCATGTGCATAGCATCCTGTAACATGTCTTGTTGGTTAGGCCTCTTCATGCACATTTAGTTTTGAAAATACTTTGCCTACAAAGTTGCTGGGCATGCGAGCTAACATAGTGCAATGAGGGAGACAGGGCAACTCGAGAAAAATGGGGGAAACAAAGTATCTGCTTCACCAATAAGACTAAATTATCAAGAAATAAATGGAGGCATGGTGGTACATTGGTTAGCATCACTGCATCACAGTGCCAGGGACCAGGGTTCCTTGGGTAACTGTTCTCTCTGTGTTTGCGTGAGTTTCCTCTCAAAGATGTACAGGTTAGGTGGATTGGCCAGGTTAAATTGCCCCTTGGTGTCCAAAGTTGTGCAGGTTAACTGGGGCTTTGGAGATAGGGGGCGTCATTCTCCGACCCCCCGCCGGGTCGGAGAATGGCCGTTGGCCGCCGTGAATCCCGCCCCCGCCCCCGCCGAAGTCTCCGAAGGGAGAAAAGTCGGCGGGGCGTTAATGGCGCCGCTGCCGCGGAGGATGTCACGGGTCTGCGCAAGGCAGCCGATTTTCGGCCTGCCGATATTCTCCCTTCCGGATGGGCCGAAGTCCCGTCGACGTGATGACCGTTCACGTCGACGTCAATCAACCCTCCTTTTCATCGGCGTGACCCAGTGCTCCAGGCTCACGCCGACCAGCGATGAGGTGAGTGACGGCCTGGGGGGTTGGCTCTGGGCAGGAAATGGCGTGGCCGCAGACTGATTGCGTGAGGAGAGGTATGTCTCGGCTTGTGTGTGTGTGTGTGCGGCGGGGGGGGGGGGGGGGGGGGGGGGAGGGGGGGGGGGAGGGGGGGTGGTTAGAGTAGGCTGGGCTCCGGGGGAGTGCCGGGAGGGGGTCCGTGCCGGGGTGGAGGTTGGGGAGGGGGTCCGTGCCGGGGTGGAGGTTGGGGAGGGGGTCCGTGCCGGGGTGGAGGTTGGGGAGGGGGTCCGTGCCGGGGTGGAGGTTGGGGAGGGGGTCCGTGCCGGGGTGGAGGTTGGGGAGGGGGTCCGTGCCGGGGTGGAGGTTGGGGAGGGGGTCCGTGCCGGGGTGGAGGTTGGGGAGGGGGTCCGTGCCGGGGTGGAGGTTGGGGAGGGGGTCCGTGCCGGGGTGGAGGTTGGGGGGGGGGTTCCGTGCCGGGGTGGAGGTTGGGGGTTGGGGGGGGGTCCGTGCTGGGGTGGAGGTTGGGGGTTGGGGTCCGTGCCGGGGTGGAGGTTGGGGGTTGGGGGGGGGGTCCGTGCCGGGGTGGAGGTTGGGGGGGGGGGTCCGTGCCGGGGTGGAGGTTGTGGGTTGGGGTCCGTGCCGGGGTGGGTGATGGGAGGGCAAATGAGTTGGTCCACCTGGCCAGGTGCCAGCCTCCAACAGTTGGACCCATGCGGTCCATGCCACCTGGCTGGGGGGAGGAGGGGATATGGGCAATGATGACATGTCGTCGTTCCCCTCCCCCCCACCAGGCCGTCATGTTTTCAGACCATCCAGCGATGTTGGCCGCCGTGGTGGCAGCCGCTCATGTCTATGTTGCCCTGGATGAGGAGGAGGAGGAGGAGGAGCGTGCCAGAGAGGCGGCGCATGCTGCCGCAGAGGGGCAGGCGGCAGCCGCCCAGGCTGGAGGGACACCTGACCGACAGGACGAGGAGGGGGAGGAGGACGTCGCGGCAACGGAGGCACCCGAGGGCGCCCCGTGTGTACCGGCCCCGGCAGTCATACCAGGACCTCACGGACCGGGAATGCAGGAGGAGACTCCGGATGAGCCGGGAAACCGTGGCACACATCTGCCACCTGCTGGCACACCTGTCACCGCGTGGCACTGGCGGGGGACACCCTCTCCCCGTGTCCGTCAAGGTTACGGTGGCCCTGAACTTTTATGCAACGGGGTCATTCCAGGCACCGAGTTGGGACCTGTCCGGCATATCGCAGACATCGGTGCATCGGTGCATCCGGGCAGTGACAGATGCCCTTTATGCCATGGCGCACCGCTACATCTGCTTCCCCGTGGACCGGGCCAGCCAAGATGCCCGGGCCGTGGGCTTCTCTGCCGTTGCCGGGTTCCCCATGGTCCAGGGCGCGATCGATGGGATGCACGTCGCCGTGCGGCCACCTGCAGAGAACAGGGCCGTGTTCACTAATAGGAAGGGGACCTATTCAATGAACGTACAGGTGGTCTGCGACCACCGCATGATGATCCTGCACGTCTGCGCCCGTCACCCAGGCAGTGTACACGACTCATTCGTGTTGTCGCGGTCATCCATCCCCGGCATGTACGAGGGACGCCATCCCCGGCTGAGGGGCTGGTTGCTGGGCGACAGGGGCTACCCATTGCGATCGTGGCTGATGACGCCTATACGGAGGCCACGCAATGAGGCGGAGAACCGCTACAATGATGCCCATGTAGCGACAAGGGGAGTGATCGAGAGGTGCTTTGGCGTGCTGAAGATGCGTTTCAGGTGCCTGGACCTCTCTGGGGGCGCCCTCCAGTATCGGTCAGATAGGGTCGGCCGCATCATTGTGGTGTGCTACGTCCTGCACAACATAGCCGCAGGCAGAGGAGGGCGGAGTGGAGGAGCAGCAGGAAGAGGCCCAGTCCTCCCCAGATGAGGGGAATGGGGGCAATGGTCAGGGCAGACGGGGTAGACACAGGCGGGTGGCTGTCCACCGTTACCGGCTGGCCCAGCGGGCACGGGACAGACTGATAGACGCCCGCTTCACTGACTAGATGGGCGTGGGAATCGGGTAGTATGGCCACAGACCGCACACCATGACAACAGCCGACCACCCACACCCCCCACCCATCCACCCACCCAGCACCCTCACCCCCCTCCCCAACCCCACACACCCCACCCGCATGCACACCACCCCCCCACCCCCAATTGCCGATCCACCGGCGGCACAACGGGCCGGGCTCACCCAGTTGCGGGTGGACGCGTGTCTATCGCAGGCCATGGAGAATGATGACAACCCGCCTCCGATGAGCTCCTGGCTCTACATCGTTGGACTATGTCTGACCCATGGCCACAGTACCACCATCCACCCGGACCATCCCTGCATGCGGCTGTGACACTGCAGCGCACGGTCCCGTCCTCTGCCCGGGGGATGTTGATGGCGGCCCAGGGGGAAGGGGGCAGACTCACCTGGGGCTGAGGTAAGACCACCCCTCACACACACACTTGCGCTCAACGTACATGACACCCCCGCACACTTTGGACAGAGCACAAAGGCAGCTTCGGTAGGTGTAACATTGACTTTAATAACCAAAGGAGTTCATGCACGTGCCCTAGCCCCTAAAACTCATCTGTGCCCTGCACCCGTGCCAACTTACTCAGTGTCTAATTGTTTGGCCTTACGGGCCCTTTGACTACGTCTACGTGGTTCCCCAGACGGTACAGCAGAACTGGAGGTGGACTCCTGTGATTCCTGCCCTCTGACACTGGATCCCTTTGGCGGCCGTTTCCTGGGGCGTCCTGGCCTAGATGGGCCAGGCTGCGGCCCGGGCGACTGGGATGGCGAGCTGCCAGCCTGTCCTGCCCATTGCCCACCCGATGCACCTGGGACGGAAGGGGGGGAGTCCGAGGTGTCGCGGTGTACTGGGACCTCCCCTACAGAGGGAGCCGGGATGGACCACACCACCTCCTCCTCCCTCGGGGTGCCCGATGGCCCCCAGGCCTCTACATGGGTGGGGGATGCGAACGGACTGGCCATATGACGCGCCCCCGACGTCTGGCGCTGCCAGTCCTGGAGGCCCGTGCTGGTATCGACAGGGGTCTGCAGGTTTGCAGCCATGGAGCCCAGGGGGTTGTCGAACCCTGTCTGCGACAGTGCGACGCCAGCTCGCACATGGCCACTGGCGCCGATGCCCTCAGCGATGGCCTGCTGAGACTGGGCCATGGCCTGCAGAGACTGGGCCATGGCCTGCAGAGACTGGGCTATGGCCTGCTGAGACTGGGCTATGGCGTTGAGCGCCTCTGCCATCTGGCGCTGGCACTGGCTCATGGCCTCCTGTGAGAGGGCAGCCATTTCCTGGGCCACAGACGCCGCCTGCACGGAAGGCCCCAGGCCTCGCAAACCGTTCCCCATGTCTGACACCGTCGCACCCATTGCCTCCACCGCGGACGCCACCCGTGCGGTGTCGGCCTGGGTGGCACGCATGACCGGGACCACTCCCAGCTCCTGGACGCGGGTGGACTCCTCCACCTGCGACCCCAGCCGCCGCAAGCCACCCGTCACCCTCTTCGCTCGTCTCCGTGTCGGTGGTTGCATCGGATCTATGTGTGGGTGTGGTAACTGCAGGAACCCGGGATCCATCTGGGCGGCAGATGTTCGCTTGGCCTGGGTTGCCCTCCGACCGCCCGGTCCCTCTGCTGCTCCTACCTCCACCTGCTGTACCGGGACGGCTGTGTTGTGCGCACCAGTGAGTGTACCAGACGCCTCATCACTAAAGTGCCCAACCGTGGTGAGTGTTTCTGCGATGGTGGAGGGTGTTGGTGACAGCAGTGGCGTTGTGTCGTGCTCTTCGTCCCACTCTGAGTCCATGGCACTTTGGGGTGGGGGTTCGTCTCCACCCATCCACTCTGAGTCACTGTCCGGTATTTCGTCTTCCCGGGTAGGGGTGTCCTGGGTAGTGCTGTCCCGGGTAGTGCTGTCCCGGGTAGTGCTGTCCCGGGTAGTGGTGTCCCGGGTAGTGGTGTCCCGGGTAGGGGTGTCCTGGGTAGTGGTGTCCCGGGTAGGGGTGTCCTGGGTAGTGGTGTCCCGGGTAGGGGTGTCCTGGGTAGTGGTGTCCCGGGTAGGGGTGTCCTGGCTCGGATGTGACGGGGGCCTGTGGCTGCCCCCCTCATCGCTGGGTGGTCGCTCCCGCACGTGACGGGGGTGTCGTCTCCCTGTTGCTCCAGGTCTCTCCGTCTCCTGTGGTCTCCGAGGGGCATCCTGCGGGCGTCGCATGCTGGAGGGTGCGGGTCTCTCCGTCTCCTGTGGTCTCCGAGGGGCATCCTGCGGGCGTCGCATGCTGGAGGGTGCGGGTCTCTCCGTCTCCTGTGGTCTCCGAGGGGCATCCTGCGGGCGTCGCATGCTGGAGGGTGCGGGTCTCTCCGTCTCCTGTGGTCTCCGAGGGGCATCCTGCGGGCGGTGTGCATCTGCGGGGATGGGTGCCTGGACGTTTGGTCCTGCGATACACAATGAAGCATGCATGGTTAGACATCAGGCAGTGATCAGGTGATACGGGGGAGGGGGATATAGGGGAGGGGGGATATGGGGACGGGCTGTTGGTGGCTCACTTGCTCGTGGGGCCCCGACCTCTGCATCAGCAACCTCCCGGTCCTCAGGTCCGCCAGCCAGTTCCAGGGCCCTTTCCTCGTGTACGGTCAGTGGCCTCTCATCAGCGGGCCCTCCTCCAGTCCTCACATGCTCCCTATTGTTGTGTGCGCGCTTCTCCTGGGGGGGGGAGGGGGGGCGGTGGTGGCAGGGGTAAAAGGCAACAGTGTTAGGCAGGTATATGAATGCACGCCATCGGTTGCGCGTGCATTGCAGAGGTTAAGGTTAGGGCTGGATTCACTTGGGGATATGGGGGTGGGGGGGGATATGGGGGATATGGGGGAGGGGGATATGAGGGATATGGGGGAGGGGGGGATATGGGGGATATGGGGGAGGGGGGATATGGGGGATATGGGGGAGGGGGGATATGGGGGATATGGGGGAGGGGGGAATATGGGGGATATGGGGGAGGGGGGGATATGGGGGATATGGGGGAGGGGGGATATGGGGAGGGGGGGATATGGGGGATATGGGGGAGGGGGGATATGGGGGAGGGGGGTTATGGGGGATATGGGGGAGGCGGGATATGGGGGATATGGGGGAGGGGGGATATGGGGAGGGGGGAATATGGGGGATATGGGGGAGGGGGGATATGGGGGAGGGGGGATATGGGGGAGGGGGGATATGGGGGATATGGGGGATATGGGAGAGGGGGGATATGGGGGATATGGGGGAGGGGGGGATATGGGGGCTATGGGGGAGGGGGGATATGGGGGTTATGGGCGAGGGGGGGATATGGGGGAGGGAGGATATGGGGGATATGGGGGAGGGGGGATATGGGGGAGGGGGGGATATGGGGGAGGGGGGGATTTGGGGGAGGGGGGATATGGGGGATATGGGGGAGGCTCACCCTGCCTGCTCTGACGAGGTCGTTCACCTTCTTGTGGCACTGGGTGCCTGTCCGTGGTGTTAGCGCCACAGCGGTGACGGCCTCTGCCACCTCCCTCCACAGACGCCGGCTGTGGCGTGGGGCAACTCTGCGGCCGTGCCCGGGATACAGGGCGTCCCTCCTCTGCTCCACCGCGTCCAGGAGCGCCTCCACATCGCGTGACTCGAACCTCGGGGCTGAGCGACGGCCAGCCATCAAGTCGGGTGTTGCGGTCGGCTGTTCCGGTCGGGTGGGGGGGAGCTGCGCGGCCTTATGAGCCGTCACGCCGTGCAGCGTGTATGACGCTGCACGGCGTGAACCACTGCGCAAGCGCGGATCCCGTTACGTCGCTGCTAGCCCATTTCGGGCCGCAGACTATCGGCCCATTTTTATGACGTGACGCAAGTGGGATTTGCGCCGTTTTTTGCGCCGATCGGCTGACTTTCCGCCGATAATGGAGAATTTCGCCCAGGGTTGGGGAGTAGGTCTGGTAGGGTGTTCTTTCAGAGGGTCAGTACAGACACGGTGAGCCGAATGGCCCCTTTCTGCACTGTAAGAGTTCTATTGTTCTATAGTTGGAGAAAGAGGGTAAATTAGAATGGATCATTTAAATGTCAAATGAGGTTCAGAAAGAGAAAGAGAGGGGGAAAGGTTGGTTAAGAGAAAGAATTTTTAAAAAAGGAACAATAAAAGTTACGTTTACATCAGCAACAATTCCTGACATTCTGAGACTCGCACTTTTAATATCAATTGGCATAGGCAAAGTATGAAAGGTTTAAAGCCAGCATACAGAAAGTCCGACAAGAGAGGGGGCCATATTGAACCCAATTCTAGGAAACAAAGCCGGGCAGGTAGTAGGAGTGTCAGTAGAGTGTTTCGGTGAAAGTGACCATAACTCAGTAAGATTTTAAGGAGTTATGGAAAAGGATAAAGATAGACAGAAATAAAGGTTCTGAATTGGGGGGGAAGGCCAATTTCAATTGGATAAGACAGGATCTTGCCAAAGTGGACTGGGAGCAGCTACTTGTTGGAAAACCCACACCAGAGCAGTGGGAGTCTTTCAAAAAGGAAGTATAGAATTTACCGTGCTGAAGGAGGCCATTCGGCCCATCGGGTCTGCACCGGCCCTTACAAAGAGCACCCTACTGAAGCCCATGTATCTACCCTATCCCCGTAACCCAGTAACCCCCACTTAACATTTTACGGACACTAAGGGCAATTTAGCATGGCCAATCCACCTAACCCGCACATCTTTGGACTGTGGGAGGAAACCGGAGCACCCGGAGGAAACCCACGCAGACACGGGAGAACGTGCAGACTCCGCACAGACAGTGACCCAGCCGGGAATTGAACCTGGAACCCTGGAGCTATGAAGCAACGGTGCTAACCACTATGCTACCATGCTGCCCAAGTAGAGAGAATACAAAGCCATCACGTAAAGATAAAAGGTGATACCAAAAAGTCCAGACAATCCTGGATGTCAAGGGATATACAAGATTGGATGAGGTTAAAATGGAGGCTATGGCAGATGCATGGGGCTGAAAACAGTGGATGTCCTGGAGGAGTATAGAAGTGGAGAGGGGTACTTAGAAAATAAATTAGGGGAGCGAAGAGGGGGGCATGAAACAACAATGGGAAGCAAAATAAAGGAAAACCCCAAGGTGTTTTATAAATGTATTAAGGGCAAGAGGCCTAGCAGGGAACGAGTAGGGCCCATTAGTGACCAAAGTGGCAACCTCTGTGTGGGGCCGGAAGACGAAGGTGAGATTTTAAAATAGTTTCTTGCATCTGTGTTCACTATGGTATAGAAAGCAGGGAGAGGGAATATGATATAATTAAACAGATTAGCATTGAGAGAGAGAAGGTGTTAGTGGTTTTAATAGGCTTAAAAGTGGATAAATCGCCAGGCCCAGATGAGATGCATCCTAGGCTGCTGCGTGAGGCAAGGGAGGAGATTGCAGAGGTTCTGATGCTAATTTTCAAATCCTCTCTGGCCACAGGAGAGGTGCCAGAGAATGGAGGAGAGCTAATGTGGTAACATTGTTCAAGAAGGGAAGTCGGGAAAAACCAGGTAATTACAGGCCGGTGGGTCAAACATCAATGGGAGAGAAATTATTGGGAAAAGGTCCGGGCGACAGAATTAATCTCCACTTGCAGATGCAGGATTAATCAAGAATAATCAGCATGGCTTTGTCAGAGAGAGATCATTACTGACAAATTTGGTTGAGTATTTTGAAGAGATAACTAGGTGTATAGAGGAGTCAGTGCCGTTGATGTAGTGTACATGGACTTCAGCAAGACTTTTGACACGGTTCCCCATGTGAGACTGATCTAGAAATTAAGAGATCTTGGGCGAAATTCTCCTACCCGCCCCGCCACATTTCTCCGTCGACCGGCCGGCGGGAGTCTCCGTAACACCGGCCGGTCAATGGGGTTTCCCATTGTGGGGCAGCCCCACGCCGTCGGGAAAGCCCCCGGTGCCGGCAGAACGGAGACTCCCGCCGGCGGAGAATGACGCCCCATGGGCTTCAGATAAATTGGTCAATTGGATCCAAAATTGGCTTTGTGACAGGAGGCAGAGGGTGATAGTGGAAGGGTGTTTTTGTGACTGGAAGCCTGTGTCCAGTGGTGTACCACACGGATCGGTGCTGGGTCCCTTGCTGTTTGTAGTGTACGTTAATGATTTAGATGTGAATGTGGGAGGTATGATCATAAGTTCGCAGATGACAAAAAAACTGGTGGGCTGGTCAGATGGGCAGAATAGTGGCAAATGGAACTTAACTCTGAAAAGTGTGCGGTGAAGTATTTTGGGAGGACTAACAAGGCAAGGGAATACCCAATGAACAGTAGGTTGCTAGGAAGTACAGAGGACCAGAGTGACCTTGGTGTGCATGTCCGAAGATCCCTGAAGGACAGATAAAAAACGGGGTTAAGAAGGCATATGGGATACTTGTCTTTATCAGCTGAAGCATAGAATATCAGAGCAGGGAGGTTATGATGCAGCTGTATAATACACTCATTAGCCACAGCTGTGTGCAGTTCTGGTTGCTACACTATAGGAAGGATGTGATTGCACGAAAGAGGGTGTAGAGGAGAATCACCAGAATACCGCCTGGGCTGAAGCCTTTCAGCTATGAAGAGAGGCTGGTCAATCTGGGGTTATTTTCCTTAGATCAGAGAAGCTGAGGGGGGATGAGATTGCGATATACAAAATTATGAGGGACTAGGTAGGGTGGATAGTGAGAAACATTTCCCCTTAGTAGAGGAGTCAATAACCAGGGGGCATAGATTTAAGATAAGGGGCAGGGGATTTAGAGGGGATTTAAGGAAAAATGTTTTCACCCAGATGGTGGTGGGAATCTGGAACTCACTGTCCGCAAGGGTGGCAGAAGCAGGGAACCCTCACAACAGTTGAGAAGCATTTAGATGAGCACTTGAAATGCCATAGCTTACAAGGTTGCAGACCAAAAGTTGGAAAATGGAATGAGAATAGATAGGTGTTTGAAGGCCGGTGCAGGCATGGTGGGACAAAGAGCTTCTTTCTGGGTTATAAAACTCTTATGACTCTATGGAGGGATTTTCCACCCCCCCACAACGGGTTTCTTGGTGGCCCGCCATTGGCTGGTGGCGGGATATTTTGATCCCGCCACTGTCAATGTGATTTCCCATTGAATCCACCCCTGTGGCAGAGGTTCACCATCCGCAGGACCAGATGATCCTGCTGGTGAGAATGGCCAGAAAATCCACTCCATGACTAATTGTTCATTTGCCAGGCAAGGAAGTCTGATTGGCAGTCATTAACAATGATCAAGTTGTTAAAATATTAACTAATTGTCGTAACGTTTAGTGCCATGTCCAATGACCAACCAATATACAAATGCTCGATTTCACGAAAATCACAGGGTCATTAATCGTGAGATGCCATCATCACAATATTAACGGTGGAGTGATAAAACTTGTGGTGGTTCATATTGTACTTAAATGCATTCATTGCCTCTCCCCTTCCTAACCCTACAATTTTCACCAACAATACCAATCCTTTTTTCACCCTGAACTCTCTGTTCTTTGGCTTTTGGCCTCTTGCGTATCCCTCCTTCCCTTCCCACCACCATTGGCAGCCATGCCTTCACCTGCTTAGGCAACTGAAAGGGATGGGTTAATTCTGCTCGCTGTGAGGTTACTTGGCAGCCTTCCAGGGCCAGGATGTTTACTGGAACATGAGGCACCAGGGGCGCGATTCTCCGCTCCCGCGCCGGTTGGGAGAATCCCCTGGCACGCCACTTTTTCCCGCGACGCTGGTCCGACGCACTCACGCGATTCACCCAAGCGGCGAGAACGGCCCCGTCAAGTTCTGCGCGGCGCAGGCCGGAGAATCGCCGGGGACACCCAAAATGGCGATTCTCCGCTACACCCGCTATTCTCCGGCCCGGATGGGCCGAGCGGCCTGCCTAAAACGACGGCTTCCCGCCGACGCCATCCACACCTGGGGCGAAATCCTCCAGAAACGGCGCGATGTCCGCCAACTGCCGCCCAAAAAGACGCAAATCAGTCGGGCATCGCGCCGCCCAAAGGTGCAGAATGCTCCGCATCTTTGGGGGCCGAGCCCCAACCTTAAGGGGCTAGGCCCGCGCCGGACGGATTTCCGCCCCGCCAGCTGGCGCGGAAATGACATCTCCGGGCGGCGCATGCGCGGGAGCGTCAGCGGCCGCTGACGGCATTCCCGCGCATGCGCAGTGGAGAGAGTCTCTTCTGCCTCCGCCATGGTGTAGACCGTGGCAGCGGCGGAAGGGAAAGAGCGCCCCCCCAGGACCCCGGAGCCCGCCTGCGCCGCCTTGTCCCGCCGGTAAGAGAGGTGGTTTAATCCACGCCGGCGGGACAGGCATTTTAGCAGCGGGACTTCGGCCCATCCGGGCTGGAGAATCGCGGGGGGTGGCCCGCCAACCGGCGCCCCGCGATTCCCGCCCCCGCCGAATATCCGGTGGTGGAGAATTTGTCAACCGGCGGGGGCAGGATTCACGCCAGCCCCCGGCCATTCTCCGACCCGGCGGGTGGTCGGAGAATCTCGCCCCTGGTCGCTGCCGGTTTTCACTCCAGCGTCGGCACTTAGTCTCCAGATGGGGGGGGGGCGGCCTGTGGGGGGGGGGCGAGGGGGATTCTTTCACTGGGGTAGGACTCAAAAGGGGTCTGGCCCGCAATCGGTGCCCACCGATCGGCGCACCGACCTCTCTGAAGGAGGACCTCCTTTCCTCCGCTGCCCCCAAGAAGCATCCGACATCTTCTTGCGGGGCAGCCGCGGGGAGGATGGCAACCGCGCATGCACGGATGACGTCATTCACGCGGCACCGGCCCTGTCATTTACGGGGCGTCGCTTTTACGCGGCGCCAAGTCCTGGCGTGCGTAAATGACGCGGCGCTGCTCCCAGCCCCCCGGGGGCGGGAGAATCGGGGTCTGGGAACGGCCTCCGACGCCGGAGTAAAACACTCCGGTTTTCACTCCAGCGTCGGCACTTAGTCTCCAGGTGGGAGAATTGCGCCCCAGATGTCCAGACTCAGGCGTTCTCATATATCATGCTGACTTTCCCAACTGCTTATCTTATCTTACAGACTTATTTACTTCATCTTTAAATATCAGGCCTTTTTGCTCGTTTGTTGGGCTTCACCTCGGACCTGAGTCGCGACAGGTGTCAGGAGCTGAATCTCGCAGTCGCTGCCAACCCCGGGGTCCCCGATGAGCAGATGGGCGTGAGATTCTTGTGTTATCTTCTGGTTTTATACTCTTTGTATCTTATATTCTGTTATCTTATTCTTTGCTAATGTAGCAGTGCTGGGTTCGGAGTCAGAAAGTATGGGCGAATCAATGCTTTTCTTTAATTATTTTCTTTATTTGTAAACAGCAAAATGGAAATAAAAACAACAGCTCTTGAGTTTCACCTTGCCGCTATTAATTGGGGCTTGACGTCAATGGGCGGGATACTCCGTCGACTGATGTCGAAATCAGGAAAGGCGATTGGGTGGAGAATCGTGACACTGCAATCCTGGGATGGTGCATGCCGCATTGCAATTCTCCATGCCCCAAAAGCGGCATCAATTCATTCCAATCTGCATGTACAGTAAACACGGTTGGCATATTAATAGTGGGGTGATCCATTATTCTCTGGGACCTCTGTGATTCTTCGACTCCACAGGGGGCAGTTCCCGACGGCGAGGTTCACTTGTGCTTTTAAAAATCAGGAAACAGGTGGCATGGCTGATGAGAGAAAGAGATGAGGCCCTACATGCAGCGGCATGACCGTGGGTTGCCAGGCCGGACACTGGCCATGCTGGCTGCGGGGGGGGGGGGGGGGGGGGGGGGCGGGGGGTGCTGTCAGGGCCGGAGTGGGATAGTAACCAGGGGGCGGACCATGGTGCTGTGGTGACCCCCCAGGGGATCGGGATTTCCAGACACGGACTGCCACTGTCGTGGCCTGCAAGGCAATTATCTTGCTGCACACCCCACTGACCGCCTACTGTGGCCCGTGGTTCTGCAGAGTGACACCGGCAAGACGGGTATCCACCCTCCACCCACCACCCCGGTAACCCCCACATCCCAGCCGCCGTGCTCCGCAATACCACCCCCACCAAATGGCCACCACCCACCGGCAAAGCAGCATGTGGCCCACCCAAGGGCAATACGCACAGTAGCCCCTACAGGGGGTTGCAAAGTGTACCGCTAGCATGCGCAGTGCTAGCCGACGGTCCCCCTAGCAGCAGGGATGGGTGCCCGGGCCAGAGGCCCCGATGGGGGAGGAAGTAGTGGGAGGAGGACGTACGGGGAAAGGGTCCTGGTTTGGTAGGGGGGTGCGCGCCATGTTAACATGTCAGCCCTTCATCCCCTGCAGATAATGGACATTGGAATTCAACCAGCAATGGTGGCCTTACTTCTAGTCGCTGCAGCCCTTGGGGATGCACCGCGGCTGTACGAGCTGGAGGTACTCAAGGAGGAGGATGCTGCAGCAGCAGATCATGCCCCAGAAGATAAGGAGGCAGCTGGTGAGGATGGAGAGTCGTCCGCCCAACAGGGGCGCCCTTTTTACCTTTTCTTCTTGTATGTTCCTCGCAGAATTATTGGAATTTGTCCAGGACTGCCTGGAAATCGCTCTTGTTTTGCCCCTTTGAGTATTTGAAGGTCAGGAAGATTTCAGCTGCTTCTGGACCCGCGATGGTAAGTAGAAGCTTTATTTTCTCTGCATCCGCCACGCCATCTAGGTCGGACGCTACCAGGTAGATCTCGAATCCCTGCCTGAACCAACGCCAGTTTTCACTGAGATTGCCTTGGTACCTGAGCTGTTGTGGAACCTGAATCCCGAACATCATCCTGCCTGGCTGTTGTTGCTGGTTGTCATTGTTCGCTGAATTGAAACTATATGGATTTAACAGTTCACTCCTGGAACCATGTTTTGTTATGCTCTTGACTTAGCATAAGCTGCTTCCTTGATGTGCACTCTGGCAAAGGAAGGTTCAGACTTGGAGATAGCTTTAACACGTTTATTAAACTATTAACAATTCTCCTACTTGTATTCGATGCTACTGTTAATCCTGCTATAGCTACTCAGACTGACGAACCAGTCTGCTACAATCCACGTGGTGGGAATGATATTCAATCAACCTTATGTCTGTACTCACTGAGAGTCTCCACTGGAAAGAGACTGAGCATGTGTGATGTGTCCTTTTATATGGGTTGGTGTAATGCCCTCCTGTGGTAGTGTCACCCCTGTGTGTATCGTGACTGCCCATTGGTCGTGTCCCATCTTACCGACCTATTGGTTGACTGTCTGTGTGTCATGTCTCTGGTGTTCCCTCTAGTGTCTAGCTAGGTGTAGTGTATGTACATTAACCCTTTGTGTACTTACAGTGATGTATATCACCACACAGAGCATGCCCCAGAAGATAAGGAGGCAGCTGGTGAGGATGGAGTCGGCCGCCCAACAGGCCAAGGAAGAGGAGGTGCAAAGAAGGTGCCACATGAGGCCTCGTATACCGGCACCGCCTTTCATTCGAGGATCTACTGGATCGTGCTGCTGAAGATTTCAGTTGAGCAGGGGGACCACATGGCATATCTGCCAGGACATGGCACACCTGGCACCATGGAGGAATGGGGGAGGACACCCACTTTCGGTGGCTGTCAAAGAGACGGTCGCCCTGAACTTCTACGACACGGGGTCCTTCCAGACACCTAGTGGGGACCTTCCCGGGATCTCACAGAGCTCTGTGCACAGGTGCATCGGCGCCATCACGGAGGCCCAGTCGGCACAATACACCAAATTCAATGTTGACTGAACCCACCAGGTTGCCCGGGCAGTGGGGTTCATCACCATCATCGAGATGCCCCGGGTCCAGGGGGTGATCGACGGGATGCAAGTCGCCCTATGAGCACCAGCATATGACAGGAGGGTCTTCACAAAAAAAAAAGAGGTTCTACCCGATGAACGTGCAGCTGGTGTGTGACCATGAGCACGTCTGTGCCCGATACCCGTGCAGTGTACACAAAGCCTTCATCCTGGCATACCCGACGGTTCCTGGCATCTTTGAGGTGCATCCCCAGCTGGGGGTGCAGGCTCCTGGTTGACTGTGGTTATCCACAGCAGTCGTGGTTGATGACGCCCATCCGGAGTTCAAAGATCAATGCGGAGACCTGCTACAACGATGCCCATGCAGCGACCAGAAGTGTGATCGAGCGGTGCTTCGGCATCCTGAAAATGTGGCTCAGGTGCTTGGAGCACTCTGGAGGAACCTTCAAGTATAATGGTGGAGAGTCTCCCATATCGTGGTGGCTTGCTGCGTAATCCACGACATCGTACAGCAGATGGAGGAGGGGGATGAAAGTCAGTCCTTGTCCAATAAGGGGGACGTGGGGAAGGGCGAGGATGGACAGGACTTAGGGCCGGGAGCACAGGGAATGGACGCCTTCCGCCTGGGACTGTGCCACATCACGCTGCAAATGTGCCACCATCTTCTGGGGCATTGTGGCATCAGCGGTGACTGCGCCATTCCTGCTGGGACTGGGCCACCTCCCTCTGTGTCTGTGTCATGTTGACCAGCACCTGGGCAATGCTGTCAACATTCTCAGCCATGGCCCACTGTGACTGGGCCATGCTCTGGAGTGCCGCTGTAATGTCCAGGTGGTTCTGGTACATGGCTGCCCATGACAGGGCAGGCCTGTCCTGGGCCACGGCCACTGCTTGCACAGATTGCACTTGGCCTTGGATATCTTGACCCATCGACACAGCCTTCGCCCCCAAATATCTCCACCGCGGACTCCACCCATGCGGTGTTGGCCTGGGTGGCATGCATGGTCTGCTGCTGTACGCGGTTGGACTCCGCCAACTGCACCTGCAGATGCTGGATGCTCGCATACAACCCCTCATGTAGTTCCTGGTTCTGCGACTGCATCTCCAACAATCGGTGGGACTGTCTGTTCCAGAAGCCTGAAACCTGTCTGGACAGCAGCTAGTCCCTAGGGTTGGGCGGCCCTCTGACTGTCCGGCCCCTCAGGAGTTTCTTCCTCCTCTTGTTGTACCGCAGCACCTGTGTGGTGAGCATCAGGTAGTGTCCCAGGAGCCTCTTCAATAAAGTGCCCAACTGAAGTGAGTGTTTCTGGGATGGTGGAGAGCGTTGGAGACAGATGTGACTCGAGCTTCGGGGTGGCACAGGATGCGGGTCGAGGGCTCCTGTCTGTGTCCGTGTCACTGTTGCCACTGCTCTCCACTTGCGGTTGCGGTTGGGGTCGGGGGTCGGGGGACGGTGGACACCAGAAGGATCCGCTTCATCACCAGCAGCTGCCGCAAGACACAACACAAGATGCCTGATTACATCAAAGGCTAGCAGGGCGTGGGGGACGTGGGGGCGGTGGGGGGAGGGGGTTGGAGGCTGGTGGTGGACAGAGGGTGTGGGGTTGGGGGGGTGACTCACATGCCATGGGGAACCGCAACTCAGTTGGGTCACACCGACCACGTCCAGTGCTCTCTGTTTTGCTGCGGTGAGACGTCACAGGTCCAGTCGTTCCCCTCCAGCCTTCTCCCACTCGCTGCGATTGTTTGTAGGCTTCTCCGGGGGTTGGGGGGTGCACCGGAAATGTACAGTGTTAGACAGTCCAATGCATGCAGCCCCGGGGGATGGGTAGCTGGAGGCTTCGGTGGCCAGGGCACCCGGCCATGGCGGCCGGTATGGGGACTGGCATGTGGTGCAGGGTGGGGGTTCAACCTCCCTCTGGTTGGGGGAGGGGATGGGGTTGCGGGTGTGTGGCACGGGGTTGGTGCTAGAGGCACAGTGGCGCCTTCTCCCGCTGGCCGCCCTGAGGAGGTCGCGCAGTTTTATCTCTGCACTGCATGCCGGTCCTTGCTTTATTGCCCATGGCGTTCACGATCTCTGCCACCTGCGCCCAGGATCACCGAACGGCAAAGGCTGGCAGCCTCCTCCCCTCCCCGGGGTACAGGGTCACCCGCGTCTCCTCTAAGGTGTCCAGCAAGGTCTCCAGTCCGGCATCTGTAAATTTTGTTGTTGCTGCTTGTCTTGCTGCCATCTTGTTGGCTGGGATGGTGTGTGTGCGGAGTGAAGTGTGTATATGCAGCTGCAGCTGGTCAGCCTCCTGAGTGTCAATCGCGTCCATGGCGATTCAGACACCATTTTTCATTGGAATTGCTCATGTTCCACATGGCGCAGGAGCAAGCGCCTTAACAGTCAGTGAATTCACCAGATTTCCAGTCGTAGAACTCCACTAATCCTGCCCCAGTGTCATCACTTAGGGCGGGATTCTCTGCTTGCCAATGCCGAAAACGTATTCGGCAATCGGGCGGAGTCGGGGGGTGGTTCCTGTTTCCTGTCTCCGCCCCCTCCAAAGTGGCGGTAAGTACGCTGCACCTCGTTCAAACGGCCTTAGGACGTCACATGAAGGCCCTCCCCCGATGCTCCGCCCCCGATTGGCCGACTTCCCGACGGCGTAGGGCTTACGAGCTCTGTGTTTTCATCAACCTCGCGTGGCGGCTACAGACTGTGTCCAGTGGCGCCACAGTTGGGGGTGGACAGGGACGGTGGGGGAAGCCGTTCCGCAGGCCGGGGGAGGGGGCTTCGGCGGGGGCTGGGGGGACTGGTGGGGAGTGGTGCTGGGGTGTGGAGGGGGATTACAGGGGGGCACTACCTGGCAGGCCGGGTCCGCCGCAGCCGGCGCCATGTTGTAGGGCGCGACCGCTGCAGGTCTTCACCGCACGCATGCGGATCCACGGATCCGGCAATTCCCCGGCTGTTTCTGTCGGGAACGCCGGGGTTTTATGTGGTACGACTGCTAGCCCCCCACCGGGCGGAGCATTGGTGCGGGGACAACGCCGACAGTTTCTTCGTAAAACTAGACACTTCCTCCGGACATAGCTTCAAAATCAGAGAATCAAGCCCTTCGTTTCAGGAATGGCGAATCCGGCTCAACTAGTCTTTATCACCTCTTTTCTTATTGCAGTGCCAACATTGGAGACAGGTCTACCTGTGAATCCCCTGCAGCTCAGACAGATAATTCCATCCACACGGAAGCAGTTGGTCGTTGCAGGGCAAATACCACTTGGATATTGTCGAGTCTGGGTAGATCTTCATCAAAGTCTGAATTTAGCTTACCCGAAATCAATTGGTTTTTGCACTGCTAGCATGTCATAACTAGCAAATTACAGTAGATGCCCTGGGTGACAGTTCCTACTGAAATAATGTGCAAATACTCAAAATATCAAAAAGCCAGGAAATGTAATGTGAAAAAAAAACTATTTCAGCCGAACAACAATTTTATATTCCTCTATACCCCATCGCTCCCACCTTATCCCCTCAACCCCAGTCCAGTGACATCATCCAAGACTGGGTGCTGAGGACTAAAAAAATCATGTGAAGCACCAATGAACTCAACATGTTCAGCCCATCCATACAATGACAAGAAACTAACATTAATGGAGCACCGCTACTGAATTCTCACATAAACAGAAAGCCTTTCTTCGTCTGAACAAGGCAGTTTTGTGAAAGCATTTGCACCTGTATTCTCTGGTGCATCCTTGCTGTTTGGGACATGTTCCCCCAATCACATGTGAGACTGCAACCCACCTCTTTCAGGGGTAAATGCTACCCACTTCAGCAGCACTGTTGTCTCTCCATTGCAAAGTCACTTCACTCTGTCAGCCACCATTAGATAGCAGCAACAGAAAGAGAACAGAAATAGAAACCAATTCACCACAATGAATGACTTAGCTGCCACTGCCTTGGGAAATAGTGCTGAATTGTTGTCAATGCAGATCGTTCAGCAAATTATAAACTGGATAAATTTAAACTAAATAGTTTATATGTTGTGACTATGCGAGTCTATTTAACTGTTTAATCACTTCGCTTTCCAAATCACATTGTTTTGTGCAGTGTTCCCTGGAGATGGGCCTAATCTGTTAATTGCCTTGACTTGGTCAGGTGTTTATTTGAATAATATTTTCAGCATACATCGTTCTTCCCTCGGAGGTCACAATACTCTTATAATTGCTCTGCTTGAATTTCATTTCCTTAGTGCCTCTCCAGGGAGCACTGGACTTCTGATGTTTAAATAGCTTTGTGCTGAGACTATGCCACTTGATTGTCGTGTTGGAAAATGTGCATCAGGAGTGGTTCAAATTTTCACTGTGCTAGATTTTAGCCTTAAGCCATGATTTGAGGAATTGGCTGGAGTTTTGTTTAATCATTCAGTGATTACAAGTGCCCATTGAGCTTATTGTTTTGTCTTTTAGATGGGAACCTTCATTTCTCTCACATGCAGGAAATGCAGATTCTTTGGGTACAGCTAGTGCATTGTTGTACACGTGAGGCACTTACTTTTTGTGAGTTACCTGCGTGGTCGATAACACGTGTTGCTCAATCCTTGGCTGATGGTGAGGTCCTCTGTATCTTGTTGAAGACGACTCAAACTCGTCCAGTAACAACAAAGATTTATTGAGTAACTACAACTATAAATGCATGAGTTCTTTACCTTAGCATGGAAACTAGGAATTGGTTAACAAGATTTAACAATTATAACTAAACATAACTCCACTAACTATCTGTGATTCTGATGTTACCCTGTTCACAGTACACCCACGGGAGAGAGACCGAGAGACCCCGTGTGGCTGCTTTTTATACCGCTGTTGGTCCAGCCCTCTAGTGATCATGTGGTGCTGCTATTTACCCATTAACCCCGTGTGTGCATTGTCATGTGAGAGTACCTTTAAGAAATGGATGTTTAAGCAATGTACCTTTCAGAAATGGAGCTGATCATATCACTGAAGTGATGTCAGAGGGTGGGGGGAGCTGGGCTCATTCCTGCTTTTGGTTTCAGTTTGAGGAGAAAGCTGGGAGTGTCTGTGTATTTTGCTGAGAGCTGCAGGAAGAAACAGAGCTGGACTGTTGCTGTCTGCAAATCCAAAGACCACAAATATATTGAATGAACCTCATGTCTGTTGTTGAAGGTTTGAAGTCTTTTGGATGTTTAAAGAACCAATTTGAAGGATTATTTAGTGTTGTAGTCTTTTGGAGTTATCTTTGAAGTAATGGATGTTAAGATATTCAATGTTTGATTTTAAAAGGTTAAATTGAGTTCATAAAATAAACATTGTTTTGTTTTTAAAAACATTTGTCCATAATTGCTGTATCACACCTGGAGAGTACGCCGTGTGCTTCCCACACCACAATCTATTAAAAGTTGTGGGTCGGTTGAACTCCATGAAATACTTTGGGGTGCTGTAAACCTGGACCCATAACAATTGGGGACTCGCCCAGAATAAAAATCTATCTATTGGATTGGCATAGTGAAATTAAAGACAGTGAGGGGTGAGCATATTGTGGTTGCTTTTCAGGTGTAGTATTTTAGTTTAAGTGGGGAGTGTGTTGTGGACAATGGCTCTTTCAGAGGCTCAGATGTTTTTGAGGGTGGAGACGGTCACACACAGTATCTTACGGACAGAGACTAAAAGCAGACTGTTAGATTTGGCAAACACATTGCAATTAACATTACCTGACAAAATGTGAAAAGGTGAGGTAATTATGGCGGTGGTTAAGCATTTAGAGTTGTCTGAGATACTGTTTGATTCATTGGAAATGGCAAAAATACAGTTGCAAATTAAACAAATGGAACATGAGAAAGAATTAAGGCAGCTTGAATAGGAAAGAGGTAGAGAGGAAAAAGAAAGAGAGAGAGAGGAAAAAGAAAAGGAGAGAGAAGAAATGATAAAAGAAAGAATAGCCCTACCAGAATAAAAAGAAAGAGAAAGGGAGATACAGATCAGGGAAAAAGATAAAGAGAGAGAGTTTGAACTTCAGAAAATGGCCATGAAACATGACTAGTCAGATAAAATTGGCAGATGTAAAGGGAAATATACAGTTGGATGATAGTGATGAGGATAGTGAGAATGAGCGTCATAGTCAAAGACTTGGTGGGAATCTATTAAAATATGTCCAAGCATTGCCACGGTTTGACGAGAAGGAGGTAGAAGTCTTTTTCATTTCATTTGAGAAGGTATCTAAACAAATGAAATGGCCACAAGACATGTGGGTATTACTGATTCAAACAAAGCTGGTAGGTAGAGCTAGTGAAGTGTTTGCATCACTACCGGGGGAGGTATCTGGAACGTATGAGGAGGTGAAAAATCCATCTCAGGTGCATATGAACTAGTGCCTGAAGCCTACAGACAAAGATTTAGAAATTTAAGGAAATAATTTGGTCAAACATACATGGAGTTTGAAAGGCTGAAACAAAGTAATTTTGATAGGTGGATAAGGGCTTTGAAAATAGACCAAACGTATGAAGCTCTCAGAGAAATTATACTTTTGGAGGAGTTTAAAAATTCAATTTCTGATGTAGTGAGAACTCATGTGGAAGAACAGAGGCTTAAAACTGCAAGGTAAGCAGCAGAAATGGCAGATGATTATGAATTAGTTCATAAATCAAAGCTTGATTTCCAACATCAGTTTCAGCCTGTGAGGGATAGAAACTGGGGACATGAGAAATACTCAAGTGGTAAAGGTAAGGGTGATCTGATGGGAGATAATAAAGAGAGTGTACCTCAGATTTAAAAAGAAATCCAGGAGGGTGGAAGAGAAATGAAAAGTGCCTCCCAATTCATATCGCTTCAGCCAGCCTCGCAGGAATGTCCGGGCAATTCAACCCACGGTCACCGAGTCCGATGCGGACCTCCCACACAGCAGTGACACCGAGGATCCAAAGGCGCATTTTCGAGTCGGTATCGTGACAAAAAATAGGGTGTCCCCGAAGCAAAGACACCAGCCGCTGTCGGTATACAGCATCGATCCAGACGATGAGTGGTGTGCCACCCTGACGCTCAACCAGAATTCGTCGCCCACCTCAGAGACTTAATTTGTGAACTTTGTGGACTTATAGACTTTCTGTATTGTTCTGTTCTTCCGTTTGATCGTTTACATGGTTTGTTTATAGTGTTCATCTCGTTATTCTTGTTGCATACTGTTTTTCTGCACCAGGCACCTTCCCATGTAAATAGCTTAATTCTCATGTACATAGTCCTGTAAATATGTCTTTCGCACACAAGTAGTTAGCGACATTCTCACCATACACTATTTATTGCCACACATGTACATTCTTTTATAAAAGGAGGGATATCATAATATACACCAGTATATCATGGTGCAGACACACACACTGATGGACACACAGTGGGACCAATCAACACACACAACACCGCAGCCAATCACCAGTTAGAGCTCACGCACTATAAAGACTGGGGGCATCAGTGTTCCCGCTCATTCGAGCTGCAGCTTCCTAGTAGGACAGAGCTCACAGTCTGCAGCACAGACATTCACCATGTGCTGAGTGCATCGACTGGTTAGGACAAGGCAAAGGTCTTTAGTTAAAGCTAGTATCGTGTTAACCCACAGTGAGAGTATGTTAAACTGTTAATAACTCAATAAAATAGTGTTGCACTATTTCAAGTGTTGGTGACCTGTATGTGTTCCACGGATCCAGAGCACCCAACACAACACCGGCCATGTTGTTATAACCTGACCAGAGGCCACGGGGTCTGCAACATCAGAGTCTCAATGGCCTCACCTGAATGTAATCTCCCCAGATGAGGGGCAGAGCTACCCCATTAAGCAAGGGTTCACTGAGACATAAATACCCCCGCCCAAGTGTGGGCTGGGCGTGGCAGACCCTTCAGGGAGAAGGAACTGTATTTTAGAAAGTAAAATAAATCTTGAGTTTTCTACCAGTCATTGCTTCCGTGTGGTCGCTTGCCTGGACGTTTACACTGTCAATGAGGGCGAGGTGGAGCTGCAGACAATGGCATTTCCCCTAGACCCAGCCCACCCCAACTAGGCCTCAAGAGACTTACCACCTGGCTGCAGGTATGCCGCTCATTTAGAAATAGGAGGTGTTCCAAGCCGAGACGGGTGACTGGACACAATATATTGAACAAATGCGTTATTATTTCCGGCTTTATGCCATTCCTAACAACAAAAGGCAAATAATGATCCTCCTCACGGTCTGTGGAGTGGAAACGTATAGCATCATCAAATCTTTGACTTAACCGGTTGTGCCCGACACCCATTCCTTTGCAGATTGTTTGTGTTGGTGAGCAACCACTTTGATCCAAAGCCGCCACTTATAGTTAGCCGCTTTTGTTTTTATATGGCCACACAGCACCAGGGTGAGTCAGTGGCTGACTTTTTGACCCGGTTACGGAAACTCGCCAAGTTTTATGAATTCGGCCCAGTTTTATCGAGTTGTTCGGTGATCAGCTGTCCTGCGGCATCCGCAATGCGGTGACCCAAGAACTCTTGCTGGGGGAAAAAATACCTCGATTTACAGAAGGCGGTCAGCATTACCTTGTTCCAGGAAGCTATGGAACGAGGAGTTCAGGAGCTTTGGGGCATGGCTATCCTAAACTTTGGCCGCTTGGCCGGGAGTGGAGCAACACCTCCCCGGGTTGCAGGTAAGGACTCCCACCACTGGGGGTGCATCCCTAGAGGTCCGGACCAGCGTCTGCATTTTCATGACGAAAGGCGCTGATGCTTCCCAACACCAGAGGTGCCCGACCAGTGGGACGGACGCATCAGGACCCAGAGAAAATGACGGGAGAGGCGCTGGTAGGAAAGGCCGTCCTCCCGTCACTACCCCTCTGATGAAAATTCCCGGGGATGGGCTCATTTTGTGGAGGACCAGGCGGATGGCAACCAGCGCCTCTGCTGTATTTTTGCGCCACGAGTGGCACATATTCAGATCATGGTCCCGATCAATGGGGGCCGCAGTCTCGGAGGTCACCCATTGCATGTACGACCATGTACACTCGGACATCTGCAGTCTGGTATTACGAGACATGGAAACGAAGTGGGTGATATATATGCCGGAGCCATTGAAAATTGTGAACACTTCGGAGGTCGTCGGGGAGTATGGGGTGCAGTCCGCCAACCTGCCATTGGTGGTAGTAAGAGGTTCAGTCCCCAGCTTGCTGGGATGGGATTGGTTGAAGTGCCTTCAACTGGATTGGCAGAAGGTGTGCCACATGTGTTGTGATGGCCCAGATACAGTGCTAGTGAGATTCCCGGGGGTTTTTCAGGACGGATTGGAAACCATCCGAGTGCCTCCGCCAAGATCTTTGTAAACCCTGAGGTCCAGCCATGATATTTTCGGGCTCGCCCATCCCTCTGCATTGAAGCCTAAGGTCGACGTGGAGTTGGACCACTAGGATCGATCCGGGTTCATTTACCGGATTAGGTTGCTCTGATAGTTCCAGTTTGAAGCCTGGTGGCTCCGTACTTCTGCGCGTGGACTATAAAATGATGGTAAATTAAGGGCAGCACGGTGGCGCAGTGGGTTAGCCCTGCTGCCTCACGGCGCCGAGGTCCCAGGTTCGATCCTGGCTCTGGGTCACTGTCTGGGTTTTGCCCCCACAATGCAAAGATGTGCAAGGTAGGTGGATTGAACACGCTAAATTGCCCCTTAATTGGAGAAAAATGAATTGGGTACATTAAATTTTTATTTTAAAAAAATAAATGATGGTAAATTGGGAGTCCCATTTGGACAATTGCCCAGAATCGAGGACCTGTATGTTAGGCTCAGTGGCGGGTATACTTTCACCAAGATCGACATGAGCCATGCTTATTTACAGTTTGTCTTCGATCTGGCCTTGGTGGAACTACGTGACTGGCAATACCCATTGTGGACTTTAGGAGTAGACGAGGTTGCCTTTTGGAGTCTCCTCCGCCGCCTGTGCCATATTACAGCAGGTGATGGAGAACATTCTCCAAGGACTGCCCCTGGTTGCGGTTTATCTCGATGGCGTGTTGATCACCGGATCCACCAACCGAGACCACATGAAGAACCTGCCAGACATGCTCCGTCTGTTTGAGATGGCTGGGGTTCGGCTGTGAAGGGAAAAATGCATCTTTCACACAAAAGAGGTGTCTTACTTGGGCGACAGAGTGGACCGATATGGCTTACACCCAGCAGATGAAAAGGTACGGGCAATCCAGCAGGCCTCCGTCCCGAAGGACCCTACAGAACTCTGCTCTTTCCTGGGCCTAATAAATTATTATGGGACGTTTTCCCCAATTTGGCGACCATTCTGGCCCCACTACATCTGTTGCTGAAAAAGGGGCAGCGGTGGCTTTGGGACCTGTCGTAACAGATGCCGTTTGTTGAGGTGAACGGAGATTCTGCACCTCGTGTCTGTTAACTCATTTTAACCCATAAAAGCCTTTTTTCCTGACCTGCGATGCTTCATGTTATGGCATCGTGCTGTTTTGGCACATTGGTGGGAAGATGTTATGGAACAAATTATTGCGTTTGCTTCCCACACCTTGATGACGGTGTAGCGGAACTATGTGCAGATTGAAAAAGAAGATCTGGTGGTGGTTCACACAGTGAAGCAGTTGCACCAATTCGCCTGCCTTTCTGATTAATACAAGCCCCTCCTGGATTTGTTTAAGGAAGATCGGGCGATTTTCCGCCCCCGTGGCATCCCCTCACATTCAGCACTGGGCGCAGCTCCTGGCAGCTAACGAACATATGTTGGAACATCGTCCGGGAGCCAAGGTCCCTCACAGGGATGCTCTCAGCTGACTTCTGCTGCCCACCAGAACGCCAACACCCTCCACTTCAGACGAGGTGATTGCGGCGTTGCACTTTATGGACTTCTTGTCAGTCACAGTGGCCGAGGTGAAGGCGTGAACACAGACAGACCCGCAGTTGGCCAAGGTCGGTCACATAGTACTGTACGGGGCTCAACATTACACCCTCCTGGATGATCTGCACGCATTCACCATGAAGGTGGCAGAGCTCAGTGTCGTGGATGGCATTCTGTCGTGGGGCTCCTGGGTGGTCGTGCCCGAGGGGGGCCGGGGGGGTTATTTGCAAGACTTCCACATTGGACACCAAGAGTCTCGAAGATGAAAATGTGAGCCCGGAGTTATATATGATGGCCCGGGATAGACACTGACATCGATACATTGGCGAAACAATGTATCCGCTGCCAGGAGTACCAGAAACATCCCTCTGCAGCTCCACTCCACCTATGGGAATGACCGGGCCGACTGTGGTCCCGACTCCACGTGCATTGCGCGGGACCTTTCCAGGGAGCCATGTACTTGCTCATTGTGGACGCCCATTCAACGTGGATGGACGTCCACTGCGTGTCCATGACAACGTCATGGTCTACGATTGAGAAGCTCCAACAAACTTTCAGTACCCATGGACTTCCCGAGGGTTGATGCCAGACAATGGCACAGCTTTCACGAGGGTGGAATTCGGAGCTTTCATGAAGATGAACAGGGTCCACCTTGTCCGGACCGTGACTTACCACCGTCCTCCAAAAGATTGGCCGAACGGGCGATGCAGACATTGAAGCATGAGTGCGGAAGCAGACCTCTGTCTCCCTGGAGACTGCACCATGCCTCACGCCACTACTGGGGCAGCACCTTTGCAGTTGTTTATGGGCCGTCGGCTGTGCATGGGCTTGACCCTCGCCCTGCTGGAAATTGGGGAGGTCAGTGACCAGCAGAAACACTCCAAAGCATGATGTCAGGCCCATGAGGGAATTCTCCGAGGGCGACGTGGTTTATGTCAGGAATTTCGCCGACGGGGTATTATGGATACCATGGATAGTGGTGCGACGATCGAGCCCAGCCTCGTACTCGGTGAGCGTGCAGGGAAAGGAATCAAAAAGGCACGTGGAGCACCTTTGCAGCCATGCCCTATAGGGCCTCAAGGGGCAGCCATGCCCTACAGGGGCCCTTGGGACAACCTAAGCCTCCACGCCCACTGATGGCCCTTCCTCCAGTGCAGCCACCATTGATACCCAACAAAGCAGACGAGCCCTTCGATATTGATATGCCCGACGCCGACTCATCTGACCCAGAATCGGACATGAAGACCTCGTCGGTGGAGATCGTAATGGGTCTGATGGGGGCCGCCGAGCCTTGTACGGTGGCCCCACCGAGGCGTTTGACCCGGTAACATTGCTTACTGGTCTGTTACACCCCACCGAGCCCACCACAGCCGGCGCTTGAGAAACAGCCCTGAGCAAAGAGGGCAAAGGAAATTTGCAGGAAGATTAAGAGCTGTACTCAATCAGAAAACAAGAAAAAGAGCTCATGGAAGATGAGATTTATGGAAATGACGCCCACAGCAGAAATGAAGATTGGAGATTCACAGTTTACTTGCATCACTAATTCAGCTATAGCCGTGTCTGTAATCCCAGAAGGACAGTTCCTAAGTCACATTCCCTTATACAAAACTCATGTCAACCTGACTAGTTATTTCTATAACAGTGTTCCAAGGTGCGATCTAACAGAAAATGTTCTAAGCGTGGTAACGAGCGGGAATTGCCGGATGGTTATCGATGGTCAACTCGTGAGACCACTACCGTTGTCTGACGTCAAGTAGGACAAGTAATGATGCCCCACAGGCTTTGCGTCGGAAATGACTGTCCCGCTAGCTGATTCACCTGGATCGGGCCCAGCAGCTCCCTACAAACTAGGCGGAGCAACACTTAAACCGATCCCGCTGAACAAACCCGAGACAACACGCAGCCATGCGGCCAAGGAGACCTGCACCTCGATTCGGAATTGCTGACCTCGCCAGACTGTTGGACGCGGTGGAGTCCAGACAGGATACCCTGTTCCCCCGAAGGGGTCGGAGGGTCAGCCATAGGTAAGCCAGTGCTGCCTGGGAGACAGTGACAGTGGCCATCAGCGCGCGGAGTGTCACAAGGATGACTGCCATCCAGTGCCGCAAGAAGCTGAACAATCTCCACTGGGCTGTACAGCTGAGTTGGCATTGTCCCCATGCCACTGGTCCCACCTGCCAACCCCAGCCACTCCCCCCGGTGACCCTGCGGTTGGCGCCGGACTAGCCCCCAAATCATCTATGCAAATTGTGAAGAATTGTGGGCCCAACACTGATCCCTGAGGGACACCACTAGCTACTGATTGCCAACCAGAGAAACACCCATTCATCCCCACTCTTTGATTTCTATTAATTAACCAATCCTCTATCCATGCTACTACTTTCCCCTTAATGCCATGCATCTTTATTTTATTCAGCAACCTCTTGTGTGGCACCTTGTCAAAAGCTTTCTGGAAACCCAGATATACTATATCCATTGGCTCCCTGTTGTCTACCGCACTAGTAATGTCCTCAAAAAATTCCACTAAATTAGTTAGGCACGGCCTGCCCTTTATGAACCCATGCTGCGTCTGTCCAATGGGACAATTTCCATCTAGTTGCCTCGTTATTTCTTCCTTGAAGATAGATTCCAGCATCTTCCCTACTACCGAAGTTAAGCTAACTGGCCTATAATTATATATCTTACTCTTCTTTATAGCTTTTTTAGTAGCGTTCTGTTGGCCCCCTAAAGATTTCCCAATCCTCTAGTCTCACACTAATCATTGCCCCTTTGTATGCGTTTTCCTTCAATTTGACACTCTCCCTTATTTCCTTAGATACCTGTCGATTTTCCCTCTTTCTACAGTCCTTCCTTTGTGTTGGTATAAAAGTTTGTTGAGCACTGTGAAAAATTGCTTGGAAGGTTCTCCACTGTTCCTCAACTGTTTCACCATAAAGTCTTTGCTCCCAGTCTACCTTAGACAGCTCTTCTCTCCTCCCTCTGTAATCTCCTTTGTTTAAGCACAAAACACTAGTGTTTGATTTTACCTTCTCACCCTCCATCTGTATTTTAAATTCCACCATATTATGATCACTCCTTCCGAGAGGATCCCTAAGTATGAGATCATTAATCAATCCTGTCTCATTAGACAGGACCAGTCTAGGATCGCTTGTTCCCTCATAGGTTCCATTACATACTGTTCTAGGAAACTATCGCGGATACATTCTATAAACTCCTCCTCAAGGCTGCCTTGACCGACCTGGTTAAACCAATCGATATGTAGATTAAAATCCCCCTGATAACTGCTGTATCATTTCTACATGCATCAGTTATTTCTTTGTTTATTGCCTGCCCCACCACAATGTTAATATTTGGTGGCCGAAAGACTACTCCTTTCAGGGACTTTTTTCGCCTTACTATTCCTGATTTCCACCCAAATGGATTCAAGCTTATCCTCCATAGCACCCTCACTACTGCCGGGTGTCATCCTTAAATAACAGAGCTACACCATCCACTCAGTCCTTCCGAATAGTTTGATACCCTTGGATATTTAACTCCCAATCGTGACCATCCTTTAACCATGTTTCAGTAATGACCACTAAATCATAGTCATTCACGATGATTTGCGCCATCAACTCATTTACCTTATTCCGAATACTACGAGCATTCAGGTAAAGTACCTTTATGTTGCCTTTTATACCTCTGTTTTATCTTAACACCTCTATCAGTAACCTCTCCTAAGTTATTTTTCCTTTTAACTTTTCTCCTAATTTTCCTTATCGTTGAACGCATATCTTCATGTAATAACCTGCTGCTTTGCTTTCCATTTATGTTTTTACTTCCCATTTTATTCCTTTCAGTATCACTGGGCCTATTTACTGAGCTCTCCTCAGTCACTGTACCCTGTACTGTGGCCCTTTTTGATTTTTGACTATGGCTTCTCTGCCTTACACATTCCCCCATACTGCCTTTGTTTCTGACCCCGTTTTATTTCCCCCGACTTCCTGCATTGGTTCCCATCTCCCTGCCACATTAGTTTAAACACTCCCCAACAGCACTAGCAACCCCCCCCCCCCCCGAGGACATTGGTTCCAGTCTTGCCCAGCTGCAGACCATCTGGTTTGCACTTGACCCACCTCCCCCAGAACCGGTTCCAATGCCCCAGGAATTTGAATCCCTCCCTGTTGCACCATCTCACGAGCCACGCATTCATCCTATCTATCCTAACATTCCTACTCTGACTAGCTCGTGGCACAGGTAGCAATCCTGAGATTACTTTTTAGATTAACTCCTAACTCCCTGAATTCAACTTGTAGGACCTCATCCCGTTTTATACCGAGATCGCTGGCTGCACCACGATAGCTGGCTGTTCACCCTCCCCCTCCTCACCCCACAGAATGTCCTGTAGCCACTCTGAGACATCCTTGACCCTTGCACCATGGAGGCAACATACCATCCTGGAGTCTCAATTGCATCCGCAGAACAACCAGCCTAATCCCCTTACGATTGAGTCCCCTATCACTATAACCCTGCCATTCTTCTTCCTGCTCTCCTACACAGCAGAGCCAGCAATGGTGCCATGAACCTGGCTGCAGCTGCCTTGCCCTGGTGAGCCATCTCCCTCAACAGTATCCAAAACGGTATATCTGTTTTTCAGGGATATCACAGCAGGGGACACCTGCACTGCTTTCCTACTCTTGCTCTGTCTTTTGGTCACCCATTTTCCATCTCCCTCAGTAATTTTCACCTGCGGTGTGACCAACTCAGCGAACGTGCTATCCACGAGGTCCTCAGCATCGCGAATGCTGCAAAGTGAGTCCATCCGCAGCTCCAGAGCCGTCAAGCGGTCTAAAAGGAGCTGCAGCTGGACACACTTCTTGCACGTAAAGGAGCCAGGGTCAGTGGACGTGCCCCTGAACCCCACATCGTACACAAGGAGCATGTAACGGGTCGGGGATCTCCTGCCATGTCTTAAACCTTAGGTTAACTTATACAATGCCAAAAGCAAAAGAAAAACAAAAAAACAACAAAAAATAGACAAATGAAAAGAAAAACTACTTACCAGTCACCACTACTTACCAGCAGGTCCTCTCTTGCCAATCCAATCACAGCCCTCCTGTGACATCCCTCTTCAGTTTCTCCCCAGTCTAAGCCTCAGATTCACTGTCTACTCGCTTTCCTTCCCAAGATGTTGTCTGTCCAACCATTCGCCTCTGCTCCGTTCCTGAAAAAGAAGGCCGCGTACCCAAGCTAGGCTTTTAAACTCCCGCTTACCTTCCCAAGATGCTGTCTGTCCAACCGCTCGCCTCCGCTCCGCTCCTGAAAAGACCTCCCAGGGACTCCCTTAAAACAGAGACACCCCCAGTGACCCCTTAATAGGGAGACCTGCCAGGGATTCCCTTAGTAAGGAGACCCCCTTGGGACTCCCAACTAAAGGGACCCCCCACAGGGGTGTCCTGACTAAAGGAACCCCCACAGGGACATCCGAACTGAAGGGAGCCCTCACACAGTCCGAACTAAAGGGACCCCCCCCACCCCACCACCCCGCCCACAGACCCTCCCCATCACTCAGAAAAGAGACCCTTGTTTGGTACAAAGAACAAAGAAAAGTACAGCACAGGAACAGGCCCTTCAACCTTCCAAGCCCGTGCTGACCATGCTGCCTGACTAAACTACAATCTTCTACACTAGAGAGCACTAGAGAACAATCCAGACAGCGACAGTGAAAAGAAATACAGCTGTAATACTTATCTGGAAGTTCCACGTGTCCGGACAGGATTCCTGGTCGTGCACTCAGAGCCTGCGTGGACCAGCCGGCAGAGGTGTTCGCGGACATCTTTAACCCGGTGCCAAAGAAGAACCAGGCAACGTGCCTCAATGACAACCATCCAGTGGCCCTGACATCGATTGAAATGAAGTGCTTTGAGAGGTTGGTCATGAGGCACATCAACTCCATACTCTCAGAACGCCTAGATCCACTGCAATTCGCATACCGCCACAACCGGTCCACAGCAGACGCCATTTCCCTGGTCCTACAGTCATCCCTAGAGCATATCAACAACAAGTACTCCTACATCAAATTCCTATTTATTGACTACAGCTCCGCCTTCAACACCATAATCCCAACCAAGCTCATGTCAAAGCTCCAAAACCTAGATCTTGGCTCCTCATTCTGCAACTGGATCCTCGACTTTCTGATCCATAGATCACAATCAGTAAGAATACACAACAACACCTCCTTCACAATAGTCCTCAATACCGGGCCCCGCAAGGCTGCATACTTAGACCCCTACTATACTCCCTGTACACACAAGTGTTATGGGCCAGGGATTAAAGAACCCCAAAGTGTATCATGGAGTTCACCTGACCCACAACTTTTACCAGATTGTGTATGGGGAGCACACGGCCCACTCTACAGGTGTGGTACAGCAGAAATGGAAAAGTATTTTTTAAATCAAAACAATGTTTATTCTATGAACTCAAGTTAACCTTTTTAAAACATACAGTGAACATCTTAGTAACCATCAATTCAAATACAACCCCCAAAGAATACAACACTAAGTCATCCGTAAGCTGTCCTTTTAACATCCATATGACTTATAACACCTTTTACCAGAAGCACATCAGGTTAAAGTCACTACTGTTGTTAGTTTTAAATCACCAGGATCGATTTACAGTCCTTAGATTACAAAGAGAGATTCAAAAACCTTCTGGCTGTGACTGCAGCTATCCAGCTCTGAAAACGTAATTAAAACACACCCTGCAGCCTGCTCAAAAATGAAAGTAAAAAGCGGAGTTTGGGATGTTGACTACAGGGAAAACGGTGGAACAGTTGAGGAAGGCAACGGGGGCGATTTATGAGTATGGGGAAAAGGCAAGCAGAATGTTAGTGCACCAGATCAGAAAAAGGGAGGTGGCCAGGAAGATAGGGAGAGTAAAGAGTAAAGGTGGCAATACTGTCCTGGACCCAGTGGGGGTGAATGAGATGCTTAAGGACTTTTACAGTAAATTATATGAGTCGGAACCCCCGGCAGGGGTGGAGGGGATGAGGCAGTTTTTGGATCAATTAAGGTTCCCAAGGGTTGATAAGGATCTAGTGGAAGGGCTGGGAGCCCCAATTGAGATTGAGGAAATAATCGAGGGGCCGGAGGGCATGCAGTTGGGCAAGGCCCGTGGCCTGACGGCTACCCGGTGGAATTTTATAAGACGTTTTCAGAGATATTGAGCCCACTGCTGGTGAGGACATTTAATGAAGCAAGCGAGAAAGGAGTCCTCCCCCCAATAATGTCGCAGGCCTCGATTTCACTGTTCCTGAAACGGGAGGAGGAGCAATGCGGGTCATACAGGCCAATTTCTCTACTGAATGTGGACGCCAAACTGCTGGCTAAGATACTGGACACAAGGAGAGAGGATTGTGTCCCGGGATTGATAGGCGAAGACCAGATGGGATTTGGAAAGGGCAGACAACCCAAGGGCAATGTTCGAAGACTTTTAAATGTTATTATGATGCCCTCAGAAGGAGGGGAGATGGAGGTGGTGATAGCGATGGATGAGGAGAAGGATTTTGATCGGGTGGAGTGGTATTACTTGTGGGAGGTGCTGGGAAGGTTTGGGTTTGGTGAGGGCTTCATTGATTGGGTGCGGTTGCTCTATCAGGCACCAGTAGCGAGTGTGCGTACGAACCGGCTGAGGTCGGGGTACTTTAAACTACACTGAGGAACGAGGCTTGGGTGCCCCCTCTCCACAATACTGTTTGCTCTGGCCATAGAGCCATTGGCCATGGCATAAAGAGCCTCTCGGAACTGGAAAGGGCTTGTTCGGGAGGGCGGGGTGGGGGGAGCACTCTTCGCAGATTACCTGCTTTTGTATATTTCAGACCCGTTGGAGGGGATGGGGGAAGCTATGCGGATCCTCGGGGAATTTGGTAATTTTTCGGGGTATGCATTTGAACATGGTGAAAAGCGAGATGTTCGCGATCTGGGCAAGAGGGCAAGAGAAGAGACTGGGAGAGCTGAGGTTTAGAATGGTAGGACAGAGCTTTCGGTATCTGGGAATCCAGGTGGCCCGGGAATGGGAGGCACTGCACAAGTTAAACCTATCCTGGCTCGTAGAACAAATGAAAGGGGACTTTAAGAGATGGGACATGCTCCCGCTAACACTGGCGGGGAGGGTACAGACCGTGAAAATGATGGTCCTCCCCAGATTTCTGTTTGTCTTTCAGTGCCTCCCAATCTCCATCCCTAAGGCCTTTTTCAAGCGGGTGAATAAGGTTATTTTGGGCTTTGTGTGGGCGTGTAAAACCCCGCAAGTGAGGAAAGTGCTGCTGGAGCTCAGTCGGGGGGAGGGTGGGTTGGCGCTGCTGAACTTCTGCAACTACTACTGGGCGGCTAATATAGCCATGATTAGGAAGTGGGTAGTGGGGGAGGGGTCGGCATGGGAGTGAATGGAGGCGGCGTCATGTAAAGACACAAGTTTGGTAGCATTGATAACGGCATCTCTTCCGTTCTCGCCGGCCCGATACTCCACAGGTCCGGTGGTGGTGGCGGCTCTGAGAATCTGGGGGCAGTGGAGGAGATATAAGAGAGTAGAGGGAGCATCGGTTTGGACTCCGATTTATAATAATCATTGGTTTGTACCTGGTAGGCTGGATGGTGGGTTCCGGAGATGGCAAAGGGCAGGATTTAGAAGGATGGGGGATCTATTTATAGATGGGAGCTGTCCCAGCTTGAAAGCCTTGGAGGATAAATTTGAATTGCCAGCAGGGAACAGGTTTAGGTATTTGCAGGTGCGAGACTTCCTGAGAAAATATGTGCTGGCCTTTCCACTGCTGCCGCCACGGGGGATACAGGATAGAGTAGTCTCCAGTACCCGGGTGGGAGAGGGGAAGGTAACAGATATTTACCAGGAGCTTTCGGAGGCAGAGTAAACTCTGGTGAAATGAAAATGAAATGAAAATCGCTTATTGTCACAAGTAGGCTTCAAATGAAGTTACTGTGAAAAGCCCCTAGTCGCCACATTCTGGCACCTGTTCGGGGAGGCTGTTACGGGAATTGAACCGTGCTGCTGGCCTGCCTTGGTCTGCTTTCAAAGCCAGCGATTTAGCCCTGTGCTAAACAGCCCCTGGTGGAGGAGCAGAAGGACTAGTGAGAGGGCCAGCTAGGAGGAGAGATAGAGGCGGGTCTGTGGGCGGACGCCCTAAGCAGGGTAATACATCCTCATCATGTGCCAGGCTTAGCCTAATATAATTCAAGGTTGTCCACCGGGCACACATGACAGTGGCTCGGATGAGCAAGTTTTTCGGGGGGGGGGGGAGGACAGGTGTGCAAGGTGCGCGGGAAGTCAGCATATCATGTCCACATGTTTTGGGCATGCCCGAAGCTTAGAGGGTTCTGGTAAGGTTTCGCAAAGGCAATGTCCACAGTACTCAAAACACGGGTGGTGCCGTGTCCGGAGGTGGCGATCTTTGGAGTGTTGGAAGAGCTGGGAGTTTAGGGAGCGAATGAGGCTGACGTCTTGGCCTTTGCCTCCCTGGTAGCCCGGAGACGGATCTGATTAATGTGGAGGGACTCGAAGCCCCCGAGTGTAGAGACCTGGGTTAGTGACATGGCTGCGTTTCTCAGTCTCGAGAAAATAAAGTTCGCCTTAAGAGTCAATGGTTGGGTTCTCCCGGAGGTGGCAGCCGTTCATCGACTTTCTCGGGGAAAATGAAAATGTCAGCAGATGCAGTATTCCAAAGGGGGGGGGACCGGATTGTTGTTTTATGGTTGAGGTGCATGAAGATTGAGATGGGGGTGTAAATGTTTATTCTACCATGTTTATGTCATTGTTATTATTATTATAAAAACTTGCAAATACCCTAATAAAAATATTTTTTTTAAAAAAGGATGCAAATGGGTAAGACCCATGATCCCACTGGCACGCAGGCATGAACTCCGATCCTGCCGCTAGGGCCTGAGCATCGCGTTCGGATCGACACCCGCCATTGATTAAGAATATCAAAAAGGAAGAAGTGGGTGTTCCAGATAATAAATTAGACAATCAGATATGATCCTCAGGGTAAAGCAGAAGCTCTAACTGATCAATTTTCTAGTGTATGTACGAGAGAAGATTTACCACACGCACAATTTAGAATGAAACTACTTACCTACATGCTAAAACTTATTTTAAACAAAGGGGGTGTTTTGAAATTATTGCAAAGAAATAAATGCAAACAAATCTCTGGTCCAGATAAACCCCCTCCGTGGATTTTGAAGTGAGCAGTTGATGAACAGCCTCCAATATTGACCATCTCTTTCACATGATTGAAAGGCCTCATCTGGAGTACTGCGCCCAGTTCTGGGCACTATACTTCAGGAAGAACTTGAGAGCATTGGAGAGAGGAGATCCACAAGAATGATTCCAAGGAAAGAACAACTGTCGCTCTGAGGATGGGTTGGAGAGGTAGGGACTGTTTTCCTTGGAGAAAAGAAGGCTGAGAGGAGGTTTGATAGTTGTAATCAAAATCCTGAGGGGTATGGACAAGGGAAATAGTGGGAAACTTCCCACTCAAGAGAGCATCAAGAATTAGAACGCACAGATTCAAAATAATTGGCAAAAGGAGTAAAAGTGATGTGAGGATTTTTTTTTTGTCTGGAACTAACTTCCTCAGAGGGTGATGTGGGCAGATTCGATCGAGGTATTCAAAAGAATTGCTATTTGAAAAGTGAGAACGTGCAAGGTTATGGGGATAAAGCAGGGAGAGGAACTAGTTCTGTTTCGTAGAGCTAGTACAGACATGATGGTCCGAATGATCTCCTTCTGCACTGGTCCAGAAAAAAAGGCTTCTGTGAATCTGTGAAGAGTCAATCAGAAAACTCGCGTCATTTGTAAATTGCTCAAACATATTGGGCATGATTTGATGGAAAAGTTTCGAAGTGTGGTAGCCAGCAGCAACTACCGGGAGCTTCCCAAAGGTTGACCTGGCGAGGCCATCACCGGAATCAAACGTTAATTGGTCCACTTAAGGAAGGCCACAAATGATTGTCCCACCGGTTGATTTGCCGGGTTGGTGCTGCCAGCTCCCCGCCAACAAGAGGGACCAGCACTTAAACCAATCCCATGGAGCAAAACCTACACAGCATGCAGCCATGCCACTGAGGAGGCTAGCCCCACGGTTCGGGGATGCCGACCTGGCCAGAATGTTGGATGCGGTCGAGTCCAGATGGGATGCCCTGTTCCCCCGAGGGGCTCGGAGTGTCAGCCACAGGGCAGCCAGTGTTGCCTGGGAGGAATTGGCACGGGCCCTCAACCCGGGGGTGTGTGATAAAGAGGACTGGCATCCAGTGCTGTAAAATGATCAACGACCTTCACCGGGCCACATGAGCGAGTTGGTACCGACCCCTGCCCCCCGCGCCCCCCCCCCCCCCCCCCCCCCCTCACGACCATGTGGCTGGCACCTCTCTCGCCCAACACCACACCTCGCTGGGCAAAAGTAGTTGACAGGATGCTGGGGCATAATCTGGTGAGCACCACATAGTTGCTGATGCACATCAGGTGGAGGCAGGAACGTCCAAGGGAGTTGGAGGTCTGCTAGATCCCAGGACCCTGCTGGGTCCCAGTCAGATGCTGAGCCTCTGGGCCAGGCAATGCAGAGCTAATGCAGTCGAAGGTGTGCAGCCGTGAGATTCAGAGGGGGATGTCAGCAAAACTCCAGCTGGTACACAGCGATTGGAGGAGTCTCAAAGGCTACGGGCACTGGCAATGTGTCTCGCTGCTAAGGTGTCAACCACAGTGGAGAGCCTTGGCAGCATGAGTGGAGGTGTCCAAGACGTAGCTCAGTCAGTGATGGTCGTGGCTGAGGGCCTCTGCAGCATGTGCATCATTAAAGCATGTTTTACCAGAGATATGTGACGCCTCTGGCACGTTATGGTAGCACGGTAGCATTGTGGATAGCACAATTGCTTCACAGCTCCAGGGTCCCAGGTTCGATTCCCGGCTTGGGTCACTGTCTGTGGGGAGTCTGCACATCCTCCCCGTGTGTGCGTGGGTTTCCTCCGGGTGCTCCGGTTTCCTCCCATAGTCCAAAGATGTGCAGGTTAGGTGGATTGGCCATGATAAATTGCCCTTAGTGTCCAAAGTTGCCCTTGGTGTTGGGTGGAGTTACTGGGTTATGGGGATAGGGTGGAGGTGTTGACCTTGGGTAGGGTGCTCTTTCCTGGAGCCGGTGCAGACACGATGGGCCGAATGGCCTCCTTCTGCACTGTAAATTCTAAATTCTATGATGTTATTCTGCAATGAGAGCCGACCTCTGAGCCCCTGCCCCAGTCCTCCGGGTATCATGGTCCTGCATTCCTGCCACCCCCCCCCCCCCCCCCCCCCGCCCTCCCCAGGCATACTAGGTGCAGGTGATGGGTGAAGCGTGCACTCAGCAGGAGTCAGGAGTCAGCCCATGGCATAGATTGAGGAGCACCAACGCTAAGCTCACAGTGGGTTATCATCAATTCCCCCCCCCCCCCCCCCCCCGCCTTCAACAGTGAGCTTCTGACAGTGCCTACACAGGCCCATCACCCTGGAGTGATGTGACACAGACCATGGGAGGGTGCAACAGGATGATTTGGGGGAACAAAATGGGTGAGGGGGGATTGGGTGGGGGGATTGGGTGGAGGGGGAAATGGGTGGGGGTGGAGGAGGATTGGGTGGAGGGGGGATGATGCGTGCCTGGTGGGACGATGGGTGGGAAGCGTGGGGGAGAGGGGGGGAGATTTTGGATGAAGCCACGTCCCATAAGAAGCAGGCAGGATGAGGGCCTTCCTGGCCCTCCAGGCGTGCTGGACCCTTGCTGCTGCCGCCTGTCCTCCATCCCCCAGCTGGCCGTGTGGACCTCCCCAGGCTCGTCCTCCAGCCCCTCCTGGTGCGGCATGCCTTCATCCTGCTCCCCTCAATGGCCGCATGTTCCTCCCCCTCCACCTCAAGCATGTCGCCCCGTTGCTGTGCCAGGTTGTGGAGGGCAAAGCAGACCACTACAAAGCGGGTAACCCCCTGGGGGGTGTACTACAGGGCACCACCAGAGATCTCGAGGAATCAGAACCACATTTTGAGCAGTCCAATTCACCGCTCAATGACAGCCTGGCTGACCACATGGGCATCTTTGTATTGGATCTCCACATCAGTCACCAGCCTCCATACTGGCCTAAGAAGGTATCACATATCCCCCAAGAGCCAACCAGCCATCTTGGGGTGGTCCCGAAGAGGCCGGGGATCCACGACTGCCCCAGGATGTAACTGTCATGCACGGTCCTGGGAAGTGTGCCCACATGTGTGCGATCCAGAGGTGGTGGTCGTACATGAGTTGAAAATTCAGAGAGTGGAACCCTTTTCTGTTGATGAAGGGCACTCCCTGACGCCCCGGTGCGCCGAAGGCGACATGCGTGCCATCAAGTCCCCCTGGACCTGGGGCATCCCAGTGATGGCAAAGAATCCTGCTGATCGTACATCTTGTTAGGCTTGGTCCAGATCAAGGTTTATATAGGTAGCTGCCCGGGCAAACAGGGAATCTGTGACATCACAGATGCACTTGTTGGCTGCAGCTTGTTAAATGCTGCACAAGTCCCCACTTGAGCCAAGCAATGATCCTGCGATGACCTTGACGAGCACTGGGAGTGGGTATCCTCCTCCTCTGCATTGTGCCAAGTGTTGCAATGTCACCTTGTTGAGGTGGACGATGTCCATCATCTGTTTGAAAAACCTGCGATGCATGTCCACCTTCGGCCATTGCAGGCCTCCCCCTCTAGGTCCCTCCCTGGCCTGAAGGGCAGCTAGGTCCTCAGTTTGTGGGGCGGAGCCCAGCACATGGGCCACCTGCCTTGAGTCTCTGTTGATGCTGCTGCCGCTGCCTTCTCCCGCATCTGGCCTCCTGACCTGCCAGCAGCACCATGAGGGCAGCTTCTGCGGGGTCCAAGATATCATTCATCCCGTGTAATATCTGTAAGGAATTGGAGAGGGTGTGAGATTGACAACCTGCGATGGCTTCCACCCCGGACTCTCTACTCCCCAATGTCTCCTCTGCTTCACTCCACCACCCCCTCACACCCCCTGCCATCCCTCAGGATGCTATCCATCCTGCACTGCCCACACCGCCCCAGACACAACAGGGCCCCTGGCATTGGGCCCCAGACCCTGTACCCCAGAAACCCACTTGTAACATTACCTGGACCGGGCACTGGTTCCTTCACCGGTGCACCCACCCACCCTCTGGTCGGGTTGATGTCCCCAATACTGAGGCCCAGCCCCTGGGTGATTGGATGCTGGCTGCTGCGTCTGTGGTGTTGAATCCCCCAGTATTCAGGCAGAGTGCCAGGCCTCACGGTCTGATTGGGATGCGAGGCAATAACTCCCACCTACGACATGGCACACCTACCCAAGGGAATCCACTTTGGAGCTGTGAAGTGCTCACTTTACTATGATTGCCAATTCCCTATTAGCAATAGTCTTCAGCCAGGTGGCCATAGACTGCCATGGTCGGTGGGAGTTGTGTCTGCTCAGTGGGACAGAGAGGAGTTGCTCCCGTCGTGGGTACACAGGAACCAGGGGCTGGGCCGGCAGACCTGTGGGTGCTGAGACACCGCGCCGCCCCCAGCCCAAGGGTAGCCCCCTTCCCCACCAATGGCGGCCCACCCTCCCCCACTAAGGCCGTCCCCCTCGGGGGTTCCCCCCACCCCCCCAAGCACTAGGGCAGCAACACCAGTGCCCCTGGGCTCATTGCCCGGAATCGAAGGTGGCTACTCACCTTCTCGAATCTCCACAGCAACCATTCGGCCAGCTTCACGTCTTTTGAAAGGTGTACTAATTGTCGCTCACGTGTCCGCTTGTTGAAGAGGCGGTTAGACCACTGGAGGCCGTTAGATAGGAGGTCGTTACCGTTAATGCTATGGAGATTGGCTTTAATTGGTGATTATTGGTATCTCGCCCCACCTGCAGCAGGATTCGGTTCTTACCAACATGGATGGACCGGTTCGATCGCAAACCGATCGGCGCCCAGCACGGATCCCAATTTTGGCCTCTCCCGCGATCTAATGCCCACGTTGCACTCTCACCCAAGCATAAATTGCGACCATTGTTCTACCTCATGTCATGAAGCACTTTGAAGCCCACATTATCCTGGTAGACAGTCAGCATGGTTTTCATGTAAAAAGATCCAACAAAACACAACTTCGAAAGACTGTCAATAACCTAACTTTAAGTCTTGAAAGAGATGAAATCCTCACATGGCAATGTTCCAAAGAAGAGTCATATTAAATTCAAAACATATTTCTCTCTCGACTGGCTGTGTTTTTCGAGCACTTTATGTTTTTATTCCACATGGCAATTCTAGATTTCTCAAAAGCCTTTGACAAAGTTCCTCACGAAAAGTAACAGTATTGAGACTTTTAACTTCTTGTCACACATAAATAACCTTCCCCACTAAAAAATAGTGCAGCTATTTGAAGATGGTTGCGTGGTTTGTGTAGTGGGAAAAGCTCACAATCATATCAATTCACTGCAACATGATCTTCTGGATTTGCAAAAATAGCTCGAGTAGTGGGAGATGACAATCCAATGCCAAAAATTGCTATGATGTGGAGATGCCGGCGTTGGACTAGGGTGAGTACAGTAAGAAGTCTGACAACACCAGGTTAAAGTTCATCAGGTTTGTTTCAAATCACTAGCTTTCGGAGCACTGCTCCTTCCTCAGGTGAATGAAGAGGTGGGTTCCAGAAACATATATGTAGACAAAGATGCAAGACGATACTTTGAATGTGAGTCGTTGCAGGTCATTAAGTCTTTACAGGTCCAGATGGAGCAACTGAAGAGAGGGATAATCATAGGTTAAAGAGGTGTGAATTGTCTCAAGCCAGGGCAGTTGGTAGGATTTTGTAAGCCCAGGCCAGATGGTGGGGGGTGAATGTAATGCAACATGATTCCAAGGTCCCGGTTGAGGCCGTACTCATGTGTGCGGAACTTGGCTATAAGTTTCTGCTCGGTGATTCTACGTTGTCGTGTGTCCTGAAGGCCACCTTGGAGAACGCTTACCCGAATGCATTCCAGAACACAAGGACAGTGGTAGGTGAACCTTTAAAAGCAAGGTTTTGTGGACCTTATCAGATTGAAAGGAAATTAAGTGAGGTGAATTATGTGGTAAGAACACCAGATAGAAGGAAACTCACTGAGTGTGTCGTGTGAATATGCTTAAAAGGTACCTTGAATGGGAAGGAGAGCAAAAGAAGGAGGTTTTAGTGATTCTAACTCAAAGTGAAGAACCGAATCCAGATGACTGAATTTAACATTCAAATTAACATTCAAATTAAATTGGATAATGAGGATGTTCTTAAAAGTTGAGATAAATTGTTGAGTTACATTCCAGAGGAAAAACAGACTGACCTGAAAGAGTTATTAATATCACATGAGCAAGTTTGTGGAGATAAGTTGGGACATACTATAATGGCTATACATGATGTAGATGTGGGAAATGCGGTTCCTTTAAAATTGGCACAGGTTCAAAAAGAAATTGTATGTATGCTTAAAAATGGCATAATCGAAGTGGGTTGCAGCCAATGGAGCTCACCCATAGCGATGGTACGAAAAACAGACGGTACCCAACGATTGTGTGTGGACTATCGAAAGGTTAATGCAGTTGCAAGAACAGACTCTTATCCTATCCCAAGCTTGGAGGACTGCATTGACAAGGTGGGACAATCAATTTTTATCTCCAAACTGGATTTATTTAAAGGTTACTGGCAGGTACCTTTATCCGAAAGGCAAAGGAGATTTCAGCTTTTGTGACTCCAGATGGTATAGCCCAATTCAAAGTTAAGCCATTTGGCATGAAAAACGCCCCAGCCACATTTCAATGGTTAACTTACAAAGTTGTTTCAGTATTGCCCAATTGTGCGGTATACATAGACGATCTGGCGATTTTTAGTCACACATGGACAGAACATTTGAAGCATCTGATGGAGTTATTCGATTGACTTCAGGAGGCGGGTTTGGTGGTAAACCTAGCCAAAAGTGAATTTGGAAAATCCCAAGTCACGTTCCTTGGCCATACAATTGGACAAGGATGAATGGTCCCATGGGATGTGAAAACAAAAGTTATTGGGGTGTTTCCAATATCCTCGACATGAAGGGAAATAGTGCAATTTCTTGGCATGAGTGGATTTTACTGAGAATTTGTGCCGGATTTTAGCAGCGTGGGTGCTCCACTGATGGACTTGCTGAAGAATCGTAGCAAATTTCAGTGGACGGCGGAGTGTCAACAGGCATTTGACGGCCTGAAGGCTGTGTTAACCACTGCTCCTGTGTTGGCCACCCCAAATTACACAAAACCATTTAAAGTGGTTGTTGATGCGAGTGATGTGGGCGTAGGTGCTGTGCTCTTGCAAGAAGACGATGAAGAAATAGAGCGGTCTATTGGATATTTTTCCAAGAAATTGAATGATCGCCAGAGGAAGTACTCAACAATTGAAAAAGAGACTTTGAGCTTGGTAAAAGCAAATTACTGCGGATGCTGGAATCTGAAACCAAAAAGAAAATGCGGGAAAATCTCAGCAGGTCTGGCATCATCTGTAGGGAGAGAAAAGAGCTAACGTTTCGAGTCCAAATGACCCTTTGTCAAAGCTGTCAGAGCTTTGACAAAGGGTCGCCTGGACTCGAAACGTTAGCTCTTTTCTCTCCCTACAGATGCTGCCAGACCTGCTGAGATTTTCCAGAATTTTCTCTTTGCTTTGAGCTTGGTGCTGACTTTGCAACATTTTAACATTTATGTTACTAGCAATTCATCTGAAACAATTATATATACTGATCATAATCCATTGACGTCTTTGGAGCGATTCAGGAATAAAAATGCCAGACTGTTTCGATGGAGTTTATTGTTACAGCCATTTCATTTGAGAATTATATATGTGGCAGGAAGAGAAAATGTGATAGCCGATGCTTTGTCACGAATGTGATGAAGAGAGGCAGGTTCGATGGTGGAAGAAGAAGAACTAAAATCGACTGTATTATTAGCAATGTTTGTGTGTTTTGATTCTGTTTAAAAATGTATATTTATTATCAATTGTTCTTAATGGAAAAGTGAAAAGATGAAAAATGAAACCATCTTTGAAGTTGATGGTTTATTTCTTTTTCTTGGGGGGGGGGGGGGAAGTGTCATGGGAGCGCCTCTTTCAGAAATGTTTTTGTCTTATCACAGGGCTTCAGTGATATAATTGTGGGGGTGGAGCTTGGCTGTGGCTCTGGGAATTGATTTTACTTTCGCTTTGAGTTTGAGCTGGTTTTGTTCTGCACAGGTACTTTTCTCTATACGCATTTTAAAAGCTGTTTCCAGGCTGCTTGATAACTTGAAAAGAAATTACTGTTTTCTGGAAGAAATTCAAGCCTGCTGTGTTGGAAAGGAACCAGGAGCATCGATACCAGGTCTTGAGTGCTATGTGCTGGACCACACCTTTGAAAAGGGTTTTCTGGTTTATGGGATCTTGTTATTAAATTGGAACAGGTAAAGGGGAATTTATTAAGGGTTATACATGTGTCATGAGGGAGTACCTTTAAGAAATGGGTGTTTATAAATGGATGTGTATATAAGTATCTGTAGTGAGAGTACCTTTCAGAAATGGGTGTTTATTACTGCAGTGATGTCAGCGAGTGGGTGGAGCTGGGCTGTCAGTCAGCTTTTTACTTTCATTTTAAGATGTTTTTCTGCAGAGTGTGTTTTAGTTTCGTTTTCAGAGCTGGATAGCTGCAGTCACAGCCAGAAGGTGTATTAGAGTGTCTCTGTAAAGTAAAGACTGTAAATCGATCCTGGTGATTTAAAATTAATAACAGTAGTGACTTTAACCTGATGTGCTTCTGGTAAAAGGTGTTTTAAGTCTTATGGATGTTAAAAGGAAAGCTTAAAGGATTACTTACTCCCAGTGAGCCAGAGAAGACAGAGCCAGGAGTGAGACACAGCTAAGAGTGAGTTTGGGAATTTGAATCTAGGTGGGAATTGAATTAAATCAGTAAGGCAGCTCCTTTTACATTTCAGGAGTTTAAATTAATTTAAATTAAGCTAATATTGTGCAGTGTGGGCTAACAAGGGCTGCCCCACCCACTCACATAACTGGTTGGCAGTTAAGTGTCAGTCACTTAAATCTACCTTGATCTAAAAACAAGTGGGGGAGGGGAGTCAATTCAGGATAGTTTAAAAAGAGCAACTTGTAAACACACTCCCAGGGAGTTCTCCCAGTGAGCCAGAGAAGACAGAGCCAGGATTGAGACACAGCTAAGAGTGAGTTTGGGAATTTGAATCTAGGTGGGAATTCGAAGCTGGGTGGGGAGGAAGTGCTTTTTATCCCTGGTAAGTGACTGGTAAGTAGTGTTTCTGTTTCTTTTCATTGGTATATTTATTTTATTTTTTCTTTGTTGTTTTTTTTTGTTGAAATTGTAGTTGTTGAAGTTAACCGAAGTTTTAAGACATGACAGGAGATCTCAGACCCGTGTCATGCTCCTCGTGTGCGATGTGGGAGCTCAGGGACACGTCCACTGTCCCTGGCTCCTTCACGTGCAAGAAGTGTGTCCAGTTGCAGCTCCTGTTAGACCGCTTGACGGCTCTGGAGCTGCGGATGGACGCACTTTGGAGCATCCGCGATGCTGAGGACGTCGTGGATAGCACATTTAGCGAGTTGGTCACACCGAAGGTGAAAGGTGCTGAGGGAGATAGAAAATGGGTGACCAAAAGACAGAGCAAGAGTAGGAAGGCAGTGCAGGTGTCCTCTGCGGTCATCTCCCTGCAAAACAGATATACCGCTTTGGATACTGTTGAGGGAGATGGCTCACCAGGGGAAGGCAGCAGCAGCCAGGTTCACGGCACCGTGGCTGGCTCTGCTGCGCAGCTGGGCAGGAAGAAGAATGGCAGGGCTATAGTGATAGGGGACTCAATTGTAAGGGGAATAGACAGGCGGTTCTGCAGACGCAATCGAGACTCCAGGATGGTATGTTGCCTCCCTGGTGCAAGGGTCAAGCATGTCTCGGAGCGGCTGCAGGACATTCTGGGGGGGGGGGGGGTGAACAGCCAGCTGTCGTGGTGCACATAGGCACCAACGATATAGGTAAAAAAACGGGATGAGGTCCTACAAGCTGAATTTAGGGAGCTAGGAGTTAAACTAAAAAGTAGGACCTCAAAGGTAGTAATCTCAGGATTGCTACCAGTGCCACAAGCTAGTCAGAGTAGGAATGTCAGGATAGAGAGGATGAATGCGTGGCTCGAGAGATGGTGCAAGAGGGAGGGATTCAAATTCCTGGGACATTGGAACCGGTTCTGGGGGAGATGGTACCAGTACAAACCGGACAGTCTGCACCTGGGCAGGACTGGAACCGATGTCCTAGGGGGGGTGTTTGCTAGAGCTGTTGGGGAGAGTTTAATGTGGCAGGGGGATGGGAACCGATGCAGGAAGTTGGAAGGTAGTAAAACAAGGACAGAAATAAAAGGCAGTAAGGGGGAAAGTGTAAGGCAGAGAAGCCATAGTCAAAAATCAAAAAGGGCGATAGTACAAGGTACAGTGACTGAGGGGAGCTCAGTGAATAGGACCAGGAATACTAAAAGAAATAAAACGGGAAGTGAAAACATTAATGGTAAGCGACGCGGCAGATTGTTACATGAAGATATGGGTTCAACGACAAGGAAAATTAGGAGCAAGGTTAAGAGGAAATATAACTTAGGAGAGGCTACTGATCGAGGTGTTAAGATTCAGAACAGAGGTAAAAAAGCTAAAATAAGTGTACTTTACCTGAATGCTCGTAGTATTCGGAATAAGGTAAATGAGTTGATGGCGCAAATCATCGTGAATGACTATGATTTAGTGGTCATTGCTGAAACATGGTTAAAGGATGGTCACGACTGGGAGTTAAATATCCGAGGGTATCAAACTTTTCGGAAGGACAGAGTGGATGGTAAGGGAGGTGGTGTAGCTCTGTTATTTAAGGATGACATCCGGGCACCAGTAAGGGATGACATCAGTGCTATGGAGGATAAGGTTGAATCCATTTGGGTGAAAATCAGGAATAGTAAGGCGAAAAAGTCACTGATAGGAGTAATCTATAGGCCACCAAATAGTAACATTATGGTGGGGCAGGCACTAAACAAAGAAATAACAGATGCATGTAGAAATGGTACAGCAGTTATCATGGGGGATTTTAATCTACATGTTGATTGGTTTAACCAGGTTGGTAAAGGCAGCCTTGAGGAGGAGTTTATAGAATGTGTCCGGGATAATTTCCTGGAACAGTATGTAATGGAACCTACAAGGGAACAAGCAGTCCTAGATCTGGTCCTGTGTAATGAGACAGGATTGATTCAGGATCTCATAGTTAGGGATCCTCTCGGAAGGAGCGATCACAATATGGTGGAATTTAAAATACAGATGGAGGGTGAGAAGGTAAAATCAAGCACTAGTGTTTTGTGCTTAAACAAAGGAGATTACAATGGGATGAGAGAAGAACTAGCTAAGGTAGACTGGGAGCAAAGACTTTATAGTGAAACAGTTGAGGAACAGTGGAGAACCTTCCACATGATTTTTCACAGTGCTCAGCAAAGGTTTATACCAACAAAACGGAAGGACGGTAAAAAGAGGGAAAATCGACCGTGGATATCTAAGGAAATAAGGGAGAGTATCAAATTGAAGGAAAAAACATACAAAGTAGCAAAGATCAGTGGAAGACTAGAGGACTGGGAAATCTTTAGGGGGCAACAGAAAACTACTAAAAAAGCTATAAAGAAGAGTAAGATAGATTATGAGAGTAAACTTGCTCAGAATATAAAAACAGATAGTAAAAGTTTCTACAAATACATAAAACAAAAAAGAGTGGCTAAGGTAAATATTGGTCCTTTAGAGGATGAGAAGGGAGATTTAATAATGGGAGATGAGAAAATGGCTGAGGAACTGAACAGGTTTTTTGGGTCGGTCTTCACAGTGGAAGACACAAATAACATGCCAGTGACTGATGGAAATGAGGCTATGACAGGTGAGGACCTTGAGAGGATTGTTATCACCAAGGAGGTAGTGATGGGCAAGCTAATGGGGCGAAAGGTAGACAAGTCTCCTGGACCTGATGGAATGCATCCCAGAGTGCTAAAAGAGATAGCTAGGGAAATTGTAAACGCACTAGTGATAATTTATCAAAATTCACTAGACTCTGGGGTGGTCCCAGAGGATTGGAAAGTAGCAAACATGACACCACTGTTTAAAAAAGGAGGTCGGCAGAAAGCGGATAATTATAGGCCGGTAAGCTTAACTTCGGTTGTAGGGAAAATGCTGGAATCTATCATTAAGGAGGAAATAGCGGGGCACCTGGAGGGAAATTGTCCCATTGGGCAGACGCAGCATGAGTTCACAAAGGGTAGGTCGAGTCTGACTAATTTGGTAGAATATTTTAAGGACATTACCAGTGCAGTAGATAACGTGGAGCCAATGGATGTGGTATATCTGGATTTCCAGAAAGCTTTTGACAAGGTGCCACACAAAAGGTTGCTGCATAAACTAAAGATGCATGGATTGAGGGTAAAGTGGTGGCATGGGTAGAGGATTGGTTAACTAACAGAAAGCAGAGAGTGGGTATAAATGGGTGTTTCTCTGGTTGGCAACCTGTAACTAGTGGGGTCCCTCAAGGATCAGTGTTGGGCCCGCAGTTGTTCACAATTTACATAGACGATTTGGAGTTGGGGACCAAGTGCAATGTGTCAAAGTTTGCAGACGACACTAAGATGAGTGGTGAAGCAAAAAGTGCAGAGGATACCGGAAGTCTGCAGAAGGATTTGGATAGGTTAGGTGAATGGGCTAGGGTCTGGCAGATGGAATTCGATGTTGCCAAGTGCGAGGCTATCCATTTTGGGAGGAATAACAGCAGAATGGATTATTATTTAAACGGTAGGATGTTAAAACATGCTGCTGTGCAGAGGGACCTGGGTGTGCTGGTGCACGAGTCGCAAAAAGTTGGTGTGCAGGTGCAACAGGTGGTTAAGAAGGCTAATCGAGTTTTGTCTTTCATTGCTAGAGGGATGGAGTTCAAGACTAGGTAGGTTATGCTGCAATTGTATAAGGTGTTTGTGAGGCCGCATCTGGAGTATTGTGTTCAGTTTTGGTCTCCTTACCTGAGAAAGGACATATTGGCACTGGAGGGAGTGCAGAGGAGATTCACTCGGTTGATCCCAGAGTTGAGGGGATTAGATTATGATGAGAGGTTGAGGAAACTGGGACAGTACTCATTGGAGTTTAGAAGGATGCGGGGGGATCTTATTGAAACATGTTAAATTATGAAGGGAATAGATAGGATAGATGCGGGCAGGTTGTTTCCACTGGTTGGGGAAAGCAGAACTAGGGGGCATAGCCTCAAAATAAGGGGAAGTAGATTTAGGACGGAGTGTAGGAGGAACTTCTTCACCCAAAGGGTTGTAAATCTCTGGAATTCCTTGCCCAGTGAAGCAGTTGAGGCTCCTTCTTTAAACATTTTTAAGAAAAAGATAGATACCTTTCTAAAGAATAAAGGGATTTGGGGATATGGTGTACGGGCCGGAGAGTGGAGCTGAGTCCACAAAGATCAGCCATGATCTCATTAAATGGCGGAGCAAGCTCGAGGGGCCAGATGGCCTACTCCTGTTCCTAGTTCTTATGTTCTTATGTACTTAGTGTTGCATTCTTTGGGGGTTGTATTTGAATTAATGGTTGTTAAGATGTCCACTATATGTTTAAAAAGGTTAACTTGAGTTCATAGAATAAACATTGTTTTGCTTTAAAAAATACTTTTCCATTTCTGCTGTACCACACCTGTAGAGTGGGCCGTGTGCTCCCCATACACAATCTATTAAAAGTTGTGGGTCAGGTGATCTCCATGATACACTTTGGGGTTCTCTGAACCCTGGCTGATAACACATAGCTGTGTGGCGTATTTATGTTGGTAGTTGATAAAAATGCTTACTCTGTGTGTTTATAAAAATATCAACTAAATTTGTCGAATAAACTTTGTTTTTGATTAAAAGTGCTTAAGGCCTCTGTTGAATAACACCTGAATGGCAGACCCTTATGCTCATCATAACCAAAATCAATAAACAGTTGTAGGTCAGGTGAAAACTGTGATATACTTCGGAGTTTTCTAAATCCTGGCCCATAACACACTATTTGGCACACTGGCCTCCTCCTGAAGCTGTCGTGCCACCCATCACCCCCCCCCCCCCCAAACCCCCAACACCACCCTGCCCCCGGCCAGCTAAAAGCATTGGAATACCATATAACAATCAAAGGTTCAGAGTTTATCTTGGGCAGGCAAAAAGTTTATGGGAAAGAGAAGCCAATGACTCCCCCAAGGCTCAGTATCGGCTCCAATGCTGTTCAACTTGTACACAAAAGCTCTTCCAAAAGCTACTTCCTGAAAATTCATATATGCCGTGACATCTGTCTTGCAGCTCAAGCCCCCGACTTTGACAACTTGAACTGGATCTTAAACGTGGACTTGTCAAAACTTGAACAGTACTGCAAGACAAGCCAAGTCCTGAAAAAACAGCATTTAGCTTATTCCATCTTTACAATAAGAAGTCTTACAACACCAGGTTAAAGTCCAACAGGTTTGTTTCGCATCACTAGCTTTCAGAGCACTGCTACTTCCTCAGGTGAATGAAGATAATGCATATAAGCCAAGTTCCGCACACATGAGTACGGCCTCAACCGGGACCTTGGATTCATGTCGCATTACATTCATCCCCCACCATCTGACCTGGGCTTGCAAAATCCTACCAACTGTCCTGGCTTGAGACAATTCACACCACTTTAACCTGTGATTATGCCTCTCTCCAGTTGCTCCATCTGGACCTGTAGACTTAATCACCTGCAAAGACTCGCATTCAAAGTATCGTACTGCATCTTTGACTTTGTCTGTATAAATGTTTCTGGAACCCACCACTTCATTCACCTGAGGAAGGAGCAGTGCTCCAAAAGCTAGTGATTCAAAACAAACCTGTTGGACTTTAACCTGGTGTTGTAAGACTTCTTACTGTGCTCGCCCCAGTCTAACGCCGGCACCTCCACATCATCTTTACAATGCAGGAGCTTAATATCCATATGAATCCCTACAAGCTAAAGCACCAAACAACTCCAACATTCCTCAGAGTGACTTTAGATAGGGCGTTGACCTTCTAGGAGCATCTAAACACAACTTCAACAAAGGTCAAGTCCAACTTGATTGCCACACTAGCCGGCTCTATGTGCTGCTATCACCGCCCTCCAAACCTGAGCATTTGCACTCTCATACTCAGTAGCAGAATATTGCCCCCCTGTTTGGTCAAGATCATCACACACACACACACACACACATACAGAGCTGACACGCAGCTTAATGTGAACATGTGCTTCATTTCTGGAACACTGAAACTATAAGAGAAGTTGAACGTGCTAGCTGCACGCTTGGGGTCTTTTCAGGGTTTTGGTATGGTGATGACCTTTGCTTTCTGCCATTTCTTTGGAATGGTGTTAGAATTCATGACGATTACAAAACCAAGAAAGTCATGTTGGAGTCATATAGAGCACTGGTGAGGCCACAGCTGGAGTACTGTGTGCAGTTCTGGGCACCACATTATAGGAAGGATGTGATTGCATGGAGCAGGTGCAAAGGCGTTTCACCAGGTGTTACCTGGGATGGAACATTTTAGTTATGAAGAGAGGTTGGATAGGCTTGGGTTGTTTTCTCTGGAGCAGAGAAGACGGAGGGTTGACCTGATCGAGGTGGACAAGATTATGATGAGCATGGACAGGGAACAACTGTTCCACTTAATTGAAGGGTCAGTTACGAGGGGACACAAGTTCAAGGTGAGGGGCAGGACATCCTTTAAAAAGTACCTGGATGAACACTTGGCATATCATAACATTCGAGGCATGGGCCAAGTTCTGGAAAATGGGATTAGGATTGGCAGATCAGCTGCCTTTCATGCGGTGGTGCAGACCCGATGGGCCGAAGAGCCTTTTTGAGCACTGTATTTTTCTGTGATTGTGTAAAACTGGGTCAGCTAGGCAAGAACTAAGGGATGAACACCACTTCCTTGGATCCCTATACTGGCAAACATTACTCCTCCATATATCCGCCGACTTGCAATGACCCACAAAATGATAGAAAAAGTTTGCAATGCCCCCACCTGCTACCTCATGCTAATCTAGTCAGCACCCCCATGTATGACTCGCATCAAGGAGGCAGAAATGGAAAAGCCCTCTGACACAGGACTTCAACTCAAATTCCACCTGGACAAATGAATGGGAATCATTGGACATGACAAACAAGCACCAGGGGCGTCATTCTCCGACCCCCCAGCGGGTCGGAGAATGGCCGTTGGCCGCCGTGAATCCCGCCCCCGCCGGTTGCCGAAGTCTCCGGTACCGGAGATTGGGCGGGGGCGGGAATCGGGCCGCACCGGTTGTCGGGCCCCCCCGCTCAATTCTCCGGCCCGGATGGGCCGAAGTCCCGCCGAGACATTGCCTGTCCCGCCGGCGTAAATTAAAGTTGGTATTTACCGGCGGGACCAGGCGGTGTGGGCGGGCTCCGGGGTCCTGGGGAGGGCGATCTGGCCCCGGGGGGGTGCGCCCCGCGGGAGGCCTGTGCCGTGGGGGCACTCTTTCCCTTCCGCCTCCGCAACGGCCTCCACCATGGCTGAGGCGGAAGAGACTCTCCCCACTGCGCATGCGCGGGAAACTGTCAGCGGCCGCTGACACTCCCGCGCATGCGCCGACCGGGGATGTCATTTCCACGCCAGCTGGCGGGGCAACAAACGCCGTTTCCGCCAGCTGGCGGGGCGGAAATCCCTCCGGCGCCGGCCTAGCCCCTCAATGTTGGGGCTCGGCCCCCAAAGATGCGGAGCATTCCGCACCTTTGGGGTGGCGCGATGCCCGTCTGATTGGTGCCGTTTTGGGTGCCAGTCGGCGGACATCGCGCCGTTGGGGGAGAATTTCGCCCCTGGTCTCAAACCCAACCCAACATCATCCTGGTTTTAACCTTCCAAGGAAAGAGTGGTCTCCCTTAACAGGTTCAGGACCAACCTGAGCTCCTGCTTGACCAACCTCCACAGATGGGGCATTTGTTTCAGCCCCCTATGTGCCTGTGGGGGAGAGCAAACTATGCACCATATCATAGAAGAATGTCTACGCACACCACACAGCAGGACCAGAAGAAACTGCTTGGCTTCGAGACTTTGCATTTGCTAAATAAATAAATAAATGCAGATAGTTTATTCTGATACCAAATGTGTTGCTACAGGATACAATGAACTCAGAGGTTAAGCTAAGTACTAGAAATATCTGGATGTCATGTTTTTGACAGAGGGCAAACAGCCCAGTCACATCTCCTTAACAGAGGAGTGCTTTCCATTTAGGCCTTCCACATCACGCTCAATCATCGAATGAGTTCTGAATATCAATTAGGCTTTCTCTGAATTCTGAGAAGGACCACAATATTCCACTACTGGCGGATAAAAGTTCAATAAAAAATGAGTTCATACTATGCCTTATCATGCTAAAATATCTCAAACCATTTTACACAAACAGATTGCTTTGAATAGCAGTGATTATTGTTATGTCGGCAAGTTCATGTGTGCTGCTGCTTTATCAAAAACAGCTTCAATTTAATACAGTGGGCCTCACTGCCTGGGGCTGATCTTAATTTGACATGCATTGGACATTGTATTGATATGAACCCGGTGAGCTTGAGGCATACGAGACCAGCTGAGGGAGGTGGAAATCTGATGAGCCCCCGCAGAACCAAACAATATTCGCCGCCTGACTCAGGGTGGTGGTGAGTGTGTGAGTATGTGTGTGGAGTGGGGGGGTTGCTGGAGGGAGTGATCGCAGTGGAAGGGGACCATCAGGAGCTTACAGCATTTAATGTTCAAAGTATGCATTGTGTAAATTGCACCTCAATATTCCACGTATGTCATAAGATCTTAATTTGCACTTTACCAGTGACCTCCCATCCAAAATAGGTGGGTTCTCTGACCACCCATCGCATTCCCAGTGAGAACAGGGCAGAGGTAAACCAGCACTGTTGTCACACCGCTACCACACAGTTTATGCCAAGGCAGAGCACCAAAAATCAGCCTCCCTCTACTGGAGAGGCAGGCAGATTAAAATTTTGTGTGGAGGCTGAAAGACCCTGGGCGCGATTCTCCACTCCCACGCCGGTTGGGAGAATCGCCTGGGCCGTCAAAATTCCCCGGGACGCCGGTCCGGCGCCCTCCCGCAATTCTCCCAAGCGGCGGGAACGGCCCGGTCGAGTTTCGCGGGCCGCAGGCCGGAGAATCGCCGGAGACACCCAAAATGGCGATTCTCCAGCACCCCCGCTATTCTGAGGCCTGGATGGGCCGAGCGGCCAGGCCAAAACGGCGGGATCCCCCCGGCGCCGTCCACACCTAGTCACTGCAGTCGTGAGTGGTGCATGAACGCTGGGGGTGCGGCCTGCGGGGGGGGCGAGGGGGGATCCTGCACCGGGGGTTACCTTAGATGTGGGGTGGCCCGCGATCGGTGCCCACCGATCGTCGGGCCGTCCTCCCTGAAGGAGGACCTCCTTCCTTCCGCGGCCCCGCAAGATCCGTCCGCCATCTTCTTGCGGGGCGGACTTAGAGAGGACGGCAACCACGCATGCGCGGGTTGGCGCCGGCCAACCCGCGCATGTGCGGATGACGCCCGCTATGCGGCGCCGGCCACGTCATCTATGCGGCGCCGCTTTTACGCGGGCGACAAGGCCTGGCGTGTGTAGATGACGTGGCCCCGATCCTGGCCCATTGTCAGGGCCTGAATCGGTCGGGATCGGGGCCGTTTCGCGCCGTCGTGAACCTCGACGGCGTTCACGACGGCGCGGCCACTTCGGCACGGGAGTGGAGAATTCCACCCCCAGGGTGTGAAATTGGATTCAGTGATGTTAAGCACTAAGAGGCCCTTCCGCCCACCAAATGGTGCTGGTGTACACTTCTGATGTGGCATACATTGAATGCCAACATACATGCCTCACGTCTGTTGAAAGTTTGCAGAACAAACAGATCATAACATCGAGCATCAGACAATGCTGATTTGACTCTGTCCTGCCATTTTGAAGCTCCATGTTGCAGCCTACTCTCTCTTAATCTCTCAGAGATGAACACTCATTCAATGGAATCAAAGACCACCCCTCACTCCCCCACCACACCAGTGTCATTTAAAAAGAAATATATTTAGTTTTCCCAATTAATTTTATCCAATTAAGAGGCAATTTAGCGTGGCTAATTTACCTACCCTGCACATCTTGGGTTATGGGGGCGAAACCCACACAAACACGGAGAGAACGTGCAAACTCCACACGGACAGTGACCCAGAGCCGGGATCGAACCTAGGACCTCGATGCTGTGGGTAGCAATGCTAACCATTGCGCCCACTAGTGTCATTGAACAGAATCACCAACTACTTACATTTTGGATGCTATGTTTCTTCTGCCTGTTGCTGTAATTCAATGCATTTTGGGGCTTTACCAAAATTTCAGTCCTCTACGGGAGTGGTCTGGCTGGTGCTGAATTAATTTTGATGTCGGGAAGACTTGGACACAAGCCAACATTCAGGCATGGGTGGCCCAGTGTGACTCCATCCCAGCACAAAGCATGACTTGGAAAAATGAGCAGAGGTCACACAGAGCTGGATATGTTGCCAGAAACAGGAAGAGGAGGGTGGGAAGAAAGGTTCTTTGTTGGGGTGGAGGGGGGGCGGGGGGGGGGGGGGGGGCAGAATAATGAGGTACAAAGTTGTGGAGTTGTGCATGTTGGAATGGATGAGTTGTGCACAAAGCCATGTGCCAAGTTGATGCTGGACTCGTCCATGTTTCTTGATACTGAACACAATTCTGGCTGTCTTTCCAGTGCACTGAACATTTGGCTACGTACACCCATAAGCTTGCTTCTGCCACCTGGTTCAGTCTTCACCTATTTCCTCTACAATACAAATAATATACAAATACTCCCTGGTATTCAGAACAGCAGCACTGGGCCAGTGTTGGACTTCATTCGCTGGTGAGCTGGCACCTTCAATATACTTTTCCCATTGCTTTGCATCCAGTATAATGCCCAGTGTCGTATCATGTGCAGATTCCCCCTCTACCCTTATCTTCTGAATTAGATGCAGCATCAGTATCTGAACCAGTGAAATCGAATAAAGATGTGACTTCATCTTGACTGTCTTCTTCCTCTTCCTCCGCTACCTGGTCAAATTTGTTTGTTGTATATCTGAAACAGCAAAGGGACAATTATTGGGTTCAGTGAGGGGAGAGGAGGAAGTAAATGTGAGTTTTTACTCTCTGCCACGTATAAATCAGTTGAACTTGTGGAATGAGGGGGAAGTGGGATGGTGGCAAGATGGCTTGATGATATTGCCATCACGCTAGCCACGGCCTCAACAATAACCCTTCTTTTAATGACGAGCACCTTCTTCTCCAAAGGGGTTTGAACATTTAGGCATGCCTCCCCCACTCCTGATAGTCTCTACTGTCTTTGTATGTTACTTTCTCCTGCAAGAAAACAATATGCTTGCATTTATATATATTATTAAATATACCTCCAGCAAATGTGTCAGATGATTTTTAATGAATTAAGTACTTTTTAAGTGTAGTCTATGCTGTAATATAGGCAACATAGCAACCAATTTCACACAGCAAATCCAAACAGCAACATGATAACGATCAGATAATCTGTTTTTATGATGTTGACTGAAAGATAAATATTGGCCAGGACAACGGGATATCTTCCCTGCTCTTCTTTTAAACAATACATAAGATAATGTACATCCACCCGAGCAGACAGGTGGAGCCTCAGTTCAACATCTCATCCAAAAGCCATACCACCCCTATACTGAACTGGTATATCAACATCGATATTTGCACTCAAGACCTGTGACTCAGAGGCAAGAGTTCTACCAACTGAGGCACAGCTGCCAGTTATGAGAGAAACACACGGGAAGTGTGTCAGTGAGTGTCATGCATTTTATTTGGGTAATGTGGCTGCATTGTTGAATAGCTGATCGTGTGGGCAAACTGTGAGATGTTGTTTGAAACTTGTAGCAGTACTAAATGTGTGAGGGTGAAGTGTAGCGTATGAATGCTAGGGATGAGTCCTGATTGATAGATAGGGGGCGCGATTCTCTGATGCCGCGCCGTTTGGGAGAACCGCCTGGGGCGCCATTTTTTCCCGCAATGCCGGTCCGACGCCTTCCCGCGATGCACCCAAGTGGCGAGATCGGCTCTATCTAGTTCTGCGCGGCACAGTCCAGTGAATCGCCCGAGACACCCAAAATGGCGATTCTCCGCCACCCCCGCTATTCTCAGGCCCGGATGGGCCGAAGTCCCGGCGGCGTGACCCCAGCTCACGCCGTCGCCGTTCACACCTGCTATTTAAAGTTGTCAGCCAGTCGTGCTGGCTGACGCTGAGCAGTGAGGAAGTGAGCGGACTGTTCCGCAGATCCTGGAGACCGGGTCGGCTTCCCCGAGAAGGCTGCGGCCAACAGCGGGATGGGAGGGGGGGTGAGGTAGCGGAGTGCAGGTGAGAAGGGGGTGAGGGAGAGTGTGCAGGTGGGAGGGGGGGGTGAGGGAGCGGAGTGCAGGTGGGAGGGGGTGTGAGGGAGAGTGTGCAGGTGGGAGGGGTGTGAGGGAGAGTGGATGGTATCGTCCATTCGCGGATGCCACATGTCAGCCGCCCTGATATGGCAGGACGGTGACGAGGACACAGCCGCAGGTTGTCGTGTGGCTGATGGGCACAAGCGAGTGGCACACTGGTGAGGAGGATGGTGTGAACTGACCGTTGGGCGCAGACAATGACCAGGTGTTAGGCTGGCTGCGTGTCTGCAGCGCGACCATCCCACCGGGGCACACAGGGATCCCAGGCAGCCCGGCTGACGAGGTGTGGAAGAACCTCCGTGTAACATCTCATTTCTCTGCCCCCCACCACACTCCTACAGGTCACCATGTATGCCAACCAGACAGCGATGTTCACTGCTGTGGTTGGAGCTGCAGTTCTGGAGTTTGCCATCCGGCTGCGTAGAGTCGGACGGCCCACAGTGGCTGCAGATGCAGCGGTTGCCGCTGCAGCAGAGGGGATGGCCGCGGAGTGGCCCGTCGCCGCCGCGCAGGCCGCAGGCGCTCAGGCCCCGAATGTACAGGGGGATGCCGAGGGGAACATTGACCGCCAGACGGCAAGGAATGCAGAGGAAGTGCTTGGGGGGGAGCAGGTGGAGCAGGAGGATCCACTGATGGTGGTGCCAGCGTGCCACAGGCGTCCAGCAAGGCCGAGGGTGTACCGTGATAGAATGTCGTTCGAGGCCCTACCGGACATCACATGCAGGAGGAGACTACGGTTCAGCAGGGAGACGTTCGCACATATCTGCCACCTCGTGGCGCACCTCGCACCACTTGGAACTGGTGGAGGACACGCGATACCAGTCTCCGTCAAGGTGACGGTGGCCCTAAACTTTTATGCGACCGGTTCCTTCCAGGCACTGAGCGGGGACCTATCCGGGATATCACAGGCATCGGTCCACAGGTGCATCAGGGCCGTGACCGACGCCTTGTACGCCATCGCGGACAGGTACATAAAATTCCCCGATGACCGAAGACATCAGGAAGCACAGGCACGTGGATTCGCCAAGGTGGCCAGGATACCAATGGTCCAGGGTGTCATCGATGGTGTGCACGTCCCCATGCGCCCGCCTGCAGACAGCAGGGAAGTGTTCATGAACAGAAAGGGCGCGTACTCCATGAACATTCAGGTGGTGTGCGACCCCCACATGAAGATCATGCACGTGTGTGCAAAGTACCCCGGCAGTGTGCATGACGCCTATATTCTGGCACAGTCATTCATCCCCGCAATGTTCGATGGATACCGCCCCCGCGGCTGAGGGGCTGGTTGCTGGGCGACAAGGGCTATCCGTTGAGGTCATGGCTGCTGATGCCAATACGGAGGCCTCAGACCAACGCGGAGAGCCTATACAACGAGGCCCATGCAGCAACCAGGGGTGTGGTGGAGCGGTGCTTCGGCCTGCTGAAGATGCGCTTTAGATGCCTGGACCGATCCAGAGGGGCCCTGCAGTACCGGCCCGACAGGGTCGGTCGCATGGTTGTGGTCTGCTGTGTGATGCACAACATTGCCATGCAGAGGGGAGATGACCTGGTGGAGGTGCCGGAGGGAGGACCCGACGGCACCGACGCTCACGCAAACGAGGGGGATGGGGAAGAGGAGGATGCGGAGGATGAGGGTGATGGCTCTCATCAGGGTGGGGCGAGGGGCGCAGTACACAGGCACAGCCCAGCAGCTCGTTACGCCCAGGAGGCTGCGCGACGGCACCGCCGGGGACAGCGGGCACGCGATGTGTTGGTGGCCACACGGTTCACGCACTGTGGGGGTGGGATTCGCTGAACACTGCCACTTGCACCGTCACTCCTGCACACGGGCACCACACAGGACCCACCACCACCCCCCCTCCCCCCCGCCCCCGCACCCCCGCACCGCCTTCACGGCACCATTCCCACATCACCTTACCATTGCGGCACTACGGGATTGCACAACATTGATGATTGGGTAAGCGGGTGTGATCAGTGCCATGTTGAATGATGACAGCCCTCTCTGCGATGAGCTGTGAGCTCAGATTCGCCAGCCAAGGTCTGACTCATGGCTATAGCTGAACCATGAACTCGGGTGGTCACAACCTTCGTGACGGATATTTCACCACGTGCCCATGTGGGGTAACTGGCGTCGGTGTGCCGAGGACAACGGTGTCCGATTATGGGGGGGGGGAAAGGGACAGCACATCCGGAACAGACCTTGAACGGCTCGTATACCACTACGCCACTCGGGCACCCTCCCGAGCCCCCTGGCACCGGACATAGCTCAGAGTCTTACAAGTCAAGTTTAACAGTGAGTTTATTTGTGAGATTAACATACAGATGCCCTACCCCCTACAACTAAACTGTGCCCTGCACCCGTGCCAACTTCCGATGTGCCTAACCTCTTTGCCTTACGGGCCCTACCACTACGTCTAGGTATGTTCCCAGATGGTACAGCAGGAGTGGAGGCGGACTGCTGAGAATCACACCCCTCGACATGGCTCCCCGTCGGCACACGTTTCCTGGGGCGGCCCGGCTTCGATGGGCCAGGCTGCTTGGCCGGCGTGCTGGATGGCGTGGTGCCACCCTGACCTGCCCGCTGCCCACAAGATGCGCCAGGGACGGAACGGGGGGAGGCCGAGTGTACTGGGATGTCCCTTGATGGAGGTACCGGGACGGGCCCCAGAACCTCCTCCTCCCTCGGGGAGCCCGGTGGCCCCCGGGCCTCACTGTGGGACGGAGATGCGATTGGAGACATGCCCCGTCACACCACCGACACCTGCCACTGCCAATCCTGGAGGCCTGCAGCCGGATCGACCAGGGTCCGAATGTTCGCAGAGACGGAGCTCAGGGAGAGCGACATTCCTGCCAGGGACTGTGCTATCTCAACCTGTGAGTGCGCCACGCCATCCATCACGTGCGCCAGGTGGTCAATGCTCTCCGCGACTGACTGCTGGGACTGTGCCATCGCTCGCTGGGACCGGTCCATGGCATGGTGAGACTCGGCCAGGGCCCGGAGAGCGGCGGCAATGTCGTGTTGGCTCTGGGGCATGGCTACCTGTGAGAGGGCAGCCCTCTCCTGGCCATGGATGACACGTGCACGTTAAGCCCAATGCCTTGCAGAACCTGACCCATGGCCAAAACCGTTTCACCCATTGCCTCCACCGCGGACGCCACCCGTGCGGTGTCGGCCTGGGTGGCTGCGATGAGCGGCACCACTCCCTGCTCCTGGACACGGATGGACTCCTCCAACTGCGTGTGCAGGTCCTGGAAGATGGCACTCATCCCGTTATTCAGTCCCACAGTGTCCTCATGCATCGGTTGTTCGGGTGGGTCAAGTACATCCAGGAACCCGGGAACCGTCTGGGCGGCAGCTGTTTGCTGGGCCTGGGCTGCCCTCCGACTGTCCAGCCCCTCGGCTGCTCCAACCTCCACCTGCTGTTCAGGGTCGGATGTGGGGTGCGCACCAGACCGTGACCCGGGAGCCTCATCACTTATATGCCCAACCGAGGTGGGTGTCTCTGCGATGGTGGATGGTGTGGGAGACAGCAGTGCCGCTAGCTCGAGGTCATCATCCGTCAGGAAGTCTGGTGTGTACTGGTCCCCCTCATGGCCCGGCGCAAGCTCTATGTCGTGCTGACCTCCAGGTGAATCCACTGGGTGTGTGGCCGTGACGTGTGCGTCTTCAGCACTGTCCACCCTGCGCCCCTCAGTATTGTCTCTGACTGTGGTCTGAGCGTCCCCGTCCTGCGTCCCATACAGAGAGGATGGCCTTCCTGTCCGACCGAACTGCCACCCTCTGCCGTGCGTCCCTGGGTGCGCTTGACGTTGGAGATGATCGGCTGTCTCTTGGCTGAGATGTCCCTGGACGTTCGGCGGCTGGCCCTGGGGAACATAAAGATACGGGGTTTGTTAGGCACGGTGGGCCGGGTGTATGGTGGTGGTGGGGGCACAGTGTGAGGGGGGGAGGGGATCGAGGGTGCAGTGGCATGAGTGTGAGGGGGGAGGGGATCGAGGCTGCAGTGGGCAAAGTGTGAGGGTGGGGGCGATGACGGGTTGGGGGGGTGAGGACATGCAGGGTTGTCTCACTTGCTTCTGCGCCTCCGACCTGGCATGTCGCGACCTCCCGGGTGGCAGAGCCCCAAGCGAGGTCCAGGGCCCTCTGCTCGTGGACATTTAGCGGGTACAGCACAGGGGAACCCCCGCCGGTTCTCATACGCTCACGCTGGTTGTGGGGGGGGGGGGGGGGTCTGCCACTTGTCATGATATTCAAACATACATCATAACACATACATAATGAAAGACAGACCAACAGACCAATTAGCACACATAACACGACAGCCAATCACAGACAAGAGCAGACACAGTATAAGACAAGAAACACAACACCTCCTGGCCAGTCCATCTGGAGACAGCACAGGGCCAGGACCTCATTAGCAAGACACTCAAGACAGTCACAACGTGCTGAGTACCAAGTCAGATGTGGAAATAGTTAGTTGGAATAAAACTGCGTTGTACCAATTGCAACCGTGTTGGTTCGTCTGTACCTCAGAGCACCCAACACCTCATGGTACCAGTGAGTGAATCGATACCGACCGGCAAATCTGCCATCCTGAGCCATGGACACCCGCAACAAACCGCAGCCGTTGCAAGTCGCTGGGAACCTGGGCACAAATTGGAAGCTCTTCAAGCAGTGATTCGAACTGTTCATGCAAGCCAATGAAAAACAGGGTGCCTCGGACGAAACAAAGATTGCCATGCTCCTCACTACCGCAGGTCAGCACGCCATCGATGTATACAACTCCTTGGTGTTCGCGGAAGGCGAGAACAAATCTAAGTATGACACGGTCCTTCTCAAGCTCGACAAGCACTTCAACGTTGAGGTCAATGAAAGCTTTGAGAGGTATGTCTTTCAGCAGCGCCTGCAAGGTAAGGATGAGCTCTTTCAGTCCTTCCTGACGCACCTCCACATACCCGCGCAGTCCTGTGGTTACGACACCACCTCAGAGTCCATGATCCGGGACCAGATCGTTCTTGGCGTTGCCTCCAGTGGCCTACGCCAGCAGCTTCTAAAAATTAAAGGCCTGACTTTAGCATCTGCAGTTGAAGCCTGTGTCCTGCATGAGAATGCGACCAGCCGCTATGCCCAATTTCAGGCGACCGAATCGGCACGGAGGGAGTCCCACGCGATCGAATCGGCAAGCCATGCCGCCCACGAGGCCGAACGCATCCAGGCAATCGAGTTTCTCCCGGCCCGCGGCCCGGACGAGGGCGGCCGTTTCGCGTGCTTTTTGAGGCCTCCCGCGTTTGTGCGCGCCAAAATCTACGGCAACACTGAGGGACGTGCTGCGCAGGCGCGCCCGACGCAAGACCGAACTTCGCATGCGCAGTGGCGTAACGAACACCATGACGTCGTGACGTATGGCAACTGTGGAGCTGCACATTTAAAAGGGCAATGTCCTGCAAAAACCCGACAATGCCTACGCTGTGGCAAGATGGGCCACTACGCTGCCTACTGTCGAGCGGCTCAACCTGTTGATCTTCCACATCTCCGACAACCTCGCAGGAACGTGCGGACCATTCAGCCTCCACATCACGACATCCAAACCGACGACGCAGATGACCAAGACGCCTTCCGGGTTGCGGTCATTGATGCGAACCGGGTCAACACCATCAATCCGGGCGATGAATGGAGTGCCACCCTAACGGTCAACCGATCGCCGATCACTTTCCGCCTGGACACTGGCGCCTCCGCCAACCTCATAGCATGGTCAGCCTTCTATGCCATGAAGGTCAGACCACCAATCCAGCCATCCTGGTGCAAGATGGTCGACTACAACGGGAACGTTATCCCGGCCATGGGATCCTGTCAGCTCCAGGTGACACACAAAACACACACGGCCACACTCTCGTTCGAGATAGTTGGCTCATCGAAGGACTCCTTGCTGGGCGCACAGGCATGTAAGGCTCTCCACCTTGTGCAACGAATTCTCTCTCTCTCTCCAGACAGCACGTCTGACTTCCCGGATGCAGAGTTCTACGCACAGCTCCAATCGCTCCTCGCCCACAACCAGGAGGCATTCGAAGGCATGGGAACACTGCCATAAACCTACCGAATTTGCCTCAAACCGGACGCCATCCCGGTCGTTCACGTACCTCGCAGGGTTCCTGCGCCACTTAAAGACCGCCTCAAGCAGCAGCTGCAGGATCTCCAGGACCAAGGGCTCCTATCCAGGGTCACGGAGCCCACGCCATGGGTCAGCTCCATGGTGTGTGTCAAGAAGCCCTCTGGTGAGCTCCGCATCTGTACAGACCCAAAGAGCTCAATAATAATATGAGGGAACATTATCCCATACCCAAACGGGAGGAGATCACCAGTGAAATGACCCAGGCGAAGATATTCACGAAACTGGATGCTTCTAAAGGATTTTGGCAGATCCAACTGGACCCGTCCAGCCGAAAGCTATGTACCTTCAACACCCCTTTCGGCAGATTCTGCTACAACCGGATGCCATTTGGCATCATCTCGGCATCCGAGGTCTTCCATAGAATCATGGAGCAGATGATGGAAGGCATCGAAGAGGTGCGCGTATATGTGGACGATGTCATCATCTGGTCCACCACACCGCAGGAGCACATACATCGTCTCCAACGCGTTTTTGCCCGCATACGGGAAAACGGCCTGCGCCTCAACCGAGCCAAGCGCTCCTTTGCCCAGACCGAGTTGAAGTTCCTGGGGGGCCATATCTCCCGGTCAGGGGTCCGTCCGGATGCAGACAAGGTGAGCGCCATCACAGCCATGCCGCAGCCGGCCGACAAGAAGGCTGTCCTACGCTTCCTTGGCATGGTCAACTTCCGAGGGAAGTTCATTCCCAACCTTGCCTCCCGCACGACGACTCTGCGTCACCTCGTCAGAAAATCCACAGAGTTCCAGTGGCAACACACACACCAGCTGGAATGGGAGGAGCTCAAACGCAAACTCACCACTGCACCAGTATTGGCGTTTTTTGACACGTCTCGTGCCACCAAAATCTCAACTGATGCCAGCCAATCCGGCATTGGAGCAGTGCTCCTGCAGAGGGATGACACGGCATAATGGGCCCCAGTGGCCTATGCATCGCGGGCCATGACCCCCACAGAGCAGCGCTACGCGCAAATCGAAAAAGAATGCCTGGGCTTGCTAACCGGTTTAGACAAGTTCCACGATTACGTCTGTGGTCTTCCACGGTTCACGGTCGAAACTGACCACCGCCCCCTGGTCAGCATAATAAACAAGGACCTGAACGAGATGACCCCTCGCCTCCAGCGCATCCTACTTAAACTCAGGAGGTACGACTTCCAACTGGTCGATACTCCAGGGAAGGACCTCATCGTGGCGGATGCCCTATCCAGAGCAGTGAGCACGCCGCCAGATGCGGAGGGGTTCGTATGTCAGGTCGAGGCGCAGGTGGCTTTGACAGCGGCAAATCTGCCGGCTGACGACTCCAGTCTGGCCCGTATCCGCCGAGAGACTGCGGCCGACCCCCTTTGCAGCAAGTGATGCGCCACATGACGGTAGGATGGCTCAAAGGGCAGTGCCCGCAGTTCTACAATGTACGAGACGACCTGGCCGTCATTGATGGTATCCTTCTGAAGCTGGACCGGATTGTGATTCCGCACAGCATGCGCCAGCTAGTTCTCGATCAACTACACGAAGGCCACTTGGGCGTCGAGAAGTGCAGACGGAGGGCCCGAGAGGCGGTATACTGGCCGGGCATCAGTGACGATATTGCCAACATGGTGCTCAACTGTACAACCTGCCAAAGGTTTCAGCCGGCGCAACCTCCTGAAACGCTTCTGCCCCATGAGCTGGTGACCTCCCCCTGGGCGAAGGTGGGTGTCGACCTATTTCACGCGCTCGGCATGGACTATGTCATCATCGTTGACTACTTCGCAAACTACCCAGAAGTCATACGCCTGCACAATTTGACGTCGTCTGCTGTCATCAGGGCCTGCAAAGACACCTTTGCTCGCCACGACATTCCGATGACTGTCATGTCGGACAATGGGCCCTGTTTTGCCAGCCATGAATGGTCGTCCTTTGCTGCTTTGTATGGCTTCACACACGTGACGTCCAGCCCTCTGCATCCCCAGTCCAATGGAAAGGGGGAGAAGGGCGTTCACATTGCCAAGCGGCTCTTCTGCAAGGCTGCTGCTGCCGGGTCGGACTTCTACCTCGCCCTACTGGCCTATGGCTCGGCCCCACTTGCCACTGGTCTCTCACCAGCACAGCTGCTGATGGGTCGCGCCCTCAGAACCACCGTGCCTTCCATCCTGGCACCAACAATAGACCATGCTCCGGTACTGCATAGGATGGAACTGCAGCGCGATCGCCAAAAGAGATCGTACGACATAAGGGCAACTGATCTTCCCTCCCTGGCCCCTGGAGACAACGTCCGCATCCACCTACCAGACGGTGGCTGGTCAGCACCTGCCGAAGTTCTCCGACGCGTGGCTCCCCGCTCGTTCCTGGTACGCATGCCGGATGGATCCGTGCGTAGGCGCAATCGCCGAGCCCTTCGCCTACTTCCACACTCACAACGGGACCCTACGCGGACACTGTGTCCTCCACTGGTTCCTGATAGCGACTTTGTGGAGCTGCCATATACCATGCCCCTTCTGTCGCCGCCCGTGGCCAGGCTCGCACCTCAGCCGGTGGTTCTCGACCCATCCTTGAGGCGGTCAACCCGAATTCGTCGCCCACCTACTAGACTGGACTTTTGAGACTGTTCACACGTCAAACTTTAGCAACTACTGTTTTGTAACATGTCACTGTTTTATCGTTCCAGGCCTCGTTTGATCGGTCCAAATTTCAACGTTGTTCTTCTTTTGTTATGGTACAACCTCGTTAGCATGTCACACCTGGCATCGCCCCTTGTATATAGTTAAGCCCCATGTACATGATGGAAATATTACGCACACACACCTTTAGCTGCACTCAGGAAACATTTATATTTATAACCACGTAGGCACATAATCCTGTAAAAAAAGGGGGGATGTCATGATATTCAAACATACATCAATAACACATACATAATGATAGACAAACCAACAGACCAATTAGCACACATAACACGACAGCCAATGACAGACAAGAGCAGACACAGTATAAGACAAGAAACACGACACCTCCTGGCCAGTCCATCTGGAGACAGCACAGGGCCAGGACCTCATTAGCAAGACACTCACACAGTCACGACGTGCTGAGTACCAAGTCAGATGTGTAAATAGTTAGTTGGAATAAAACTGCGTTGTACCAATTGCAACCGTGTTGGTTCGTCTGTACCTCTGAGCACCCAACACCTCACCACTTATCCACCCATTTGACCATCCTGTCTATATCTTCCTGTAACCCGAGGCACTCAAACTCACTGTTAGCCCCCCGGCTATCATTGTGTGGACTGAGATTTTGGAGTTGATGCAATGCGATTTGGGGGTTATGAGCACCAAGGCCGTAATGGTGCTCGTGGAGCAGAGACTCTCTGAGGAAAGTCCTGGGACTGGCTCCGAAGTCCCATGGTTCACTCACCTGTTGGTTTTGCTGGCTCAGGCAGCCTCAGTGTCAGCGATGAGTACACCCGCTTTTGTTCCTGGCTCTAAGTTCATTAATGAGGTGGGGGAATGAACCTTCAAATGACCACACACATGACAGAATCACATCAATAAACAGGAATACTGAATGAAAAATCAGTGAATGGGGGAGGGATGTCACCCTTCAATTGGAGGGCTGAGGTGACGGGGTGGGGCAATATGTTTCTTATTAGGCCCAATGAGTAGGAATAGTTTCACAAAATAGTTCAAATTTAAAAACACATGGGGCGGAATTCCCCATTTGAGAGACTAAGTTCTGAATTGTGAGTGTTCCACAGCCGCAGAGGAAGTGCTGGTCCCTGAGCAATTCAGGACACGTTAATGGGCTCGCAGCAGCACCAGGTGGAAATTGTGCAACTCCGATATGTGATACACAGGGCTGGGGGATCGGCACTGGAGAGCCTGACAAGCAGGAGCTGCATATAAGCACTCCACTCCCCACGCATCTTCACCCCAGCCAAGAAGATGGCATTGGATGTGCTGGAGCACGCCCAATCCTGTTGATCGGTCAGCTGGGGCCAGAGGGTACCTAGAGGGGTGGCCTGGGGAGTGACCCATCAGACCCGTGGTGCGAAGGTCACAGCGGGCAGTCAGCACTGCCCGCAGCCACATGGCTGCCTTGCAGGCTGTGGCAATGGTGGCCCATTCCTGGCCACCCCTACCCCACGGCCCACCTCCTGGCCACTCCCCACTACTCCCCCCGCCCTTACATAGATACATAGAAGATAGGAGCAGGAGGAGACCTTTTGGCCCTTCGAGCCTGCTCCGCCATTCATCACGATCATGGCTGATCATCCAACTCAATAGCCTAATCCTGCTTTCTACACGTAACCTTTGATCCCATTCTCCCCAAGTGCTATATCTAGCCGCCTCTTGAATATATTTAATGTTTTAGCATCAACTACTTCCAGTGGTAATGAATTCCACAGGTTCACCACTTTTCGGGTGAAGAAATGTCTCCTCATCTCTGTCTGAAATGGTCTACCCTGAATCCTCAGACTATGACCCCTGGTTCTGGACAAACCCACCAGAGGGAACATCTCCCCTGCATCTACCCTGTCTAGTCCTGTTAGAATTTTATAAGTCTCTATGAGATCCCCCCTCATTCTTCTGAACTGCAGCGAGAACAATCCCAACCTATCAATCCGTCCTCATATGACAGTCCCACCATCCCTGGAATCAGTCTGGTAAACCTTCACTGCACTCCCTCGAGAGCAAGAACATCCTTCCTCAGAAAAGGAGACAAAAACTGCACACAATACTCCAAGTATGGCCTCACCAAGGCCCTGTATAATTGCAGCAACACATCCCTGCTTCTGTACTCGAAACCTCTCACAATGAAGGCCAACATACCATTAGTCTTCTTTACCGCCTGCTGCACCTGCATGCTTACCTTCAGCGAATGGTGCACAAGGACACCAAGGTCCCGTTGCACACTCCCCTCTCCCAAATTACAACCATTCAGGTAGTAATCTGCCTTCCTTTTTTTGCTTCCAAAATGAATAACCTAACACTTATCCAAATTATACTGCATCTGCCATTGATTTGTCCACTCGCCCAACCTGTCCAGATCATGTATGATCTCAGCATCCTCGTCACAGTTCACCCTCCCTCCCAACTATCAGCTGCAAACTTTGAGATGTGACATTTTGTTCCCTCATCCAAATCATTAATATATATTGTGAATAGCTGGGGTCCCAGCACCGATTCCTGTGGCACCCCACTAGTTACTGCCTGCCAATTTGAAAAGGATCCATTAATTCTTTGTTTCTTCTCTGCCAACCAGTTTTCTATCCACCTCAATATACTTCCCCCAATCCCATGCGCTTTAATTTTGCACAATGACCTCTTATGCGGGACTTTGTCAAATGCCTTCTGGAAGTCCAAATATACCACATCGACTGGCTCCCCCTTGTCGACTGTACTGGTTACCTCTTCAAAGAATTCCAACAGATTTGTCAAGCATGATTTCCCCTTCATAAATCCATGCTGACTCTGACTGATCCTGCTACTGCTTTCTAAATGTTCCGCTATAAAGTCCTTTGGGGCAGCACGGTAGCATTGTGGATAGCACAATTGCTTCACAGCTCCAGGGTCCCAGGTTCGATTCCGGCTTGGGTCACTGTCTGTACGGAGTCTGCACATCCTCCCCGTGTGTGCGTGGGTTTCCTCCGGGTGCTCCGGTTTCCTCCCAGTCCAAAGATGTGCAGGTTAGGTCGATTGGCCATGATAAATTGCCCTTAGTGTCCAAAATTGCCCTTAGTGTTGGGTGGGGTTACTAGGTTATGGGGATAGGGTGGAGGTGCTGACCTTGGGTAGGGTGCTCTTTCCAAGAGCCGGTGCAGACTTGATGGGCCGAATGGCCTCCTTCTGCACTGTAAATTCTATGAAAAATAATGGATTCAAGAATTTTCCCACTACCAATGTTAGGCTCACTGGTCTATAATTCCTTGTTTTATCTCTATCTCCCTTTTTGTATATTAGAGTGACATTAGCTACTCTCCAATCTGAAGGGTCTGTTCCAGAGTCTATAGAATCCCGGAAGATGATCACCAATGCATCCACTATTTCCAAAACCACCTCCTTAAACACTCTGGGATGTAGATTATCAGGTCCTGAGGATTTCCGCCTTCAATCCCATCAATTTTCCCAGCACCACTTCTCTACTGATATTAAACTCCCTCAGTCCTTCCCTCTCACTAAACCTTTAATTCTCCAACATTTTTGGTACCCTGATTCCACGGCCCACCTCCTAGCCGCTCCCCACTACTCCCCCCGGCCTTGGAAGACACCCCCAGCCAGCGGCACAACTGTCAGCACACTGCAGTGATGTAGGACACTTTTCGTACCCCCTCTCTCTCCATCAGCAACCACAGTGGTGCCTGGTTCCTGATTTTCAATACCACAAGTGAACCTCGTCGTCAGTAATTCCGCCTGGTGGAGGCAGAGCTTCCCGGGAGACCCGGAGAAGTAGTCTATAGGCCACCAAATAGTAACAGGATGGTAGGGCAGGCAATAAGCAAAGAAATAACGGATGCATGTAGAAATGGTACAGCGGTTATCATGGGGGATTTTAATCTACATGTCGATTGGTTTAACCAGGTTGGTAAAGGCAGCTTTGAGGAGGAGTTTATAGAATGTGTCTGGGATAATTTCCTGGAACAGTATGTAATGGAACCTACAAGGGAACAAGCGGTCTTAGATCTGGTCCTGTGTAATGAGGCAGGATTGATTAATGATCTCATAGTTCGGGATCCTCTTGGAAGGAGCGACCACAATATGGTGGAATTTAAAGTACAGTTGGAGGATGACAAGGTAAAATCAAACACTAGTGGTTTGTGCTTAAACCAAGGCGATTACAATGGGATGAGAGAAGAACTAGCTAAGGTAGACTGGGAGCAAAGACTTCATGGTGAAGCAGTTGAGGAACAGTGGAGAACCTTCCGAGCGCTCTTTCACAGTGTTCAGAAAAGGTTCATACCGACAAAAAAGAAAGATGGTAGAAAGGGGAAAAATCGACCGTGGATATCTAAGGAGGTGAGGGAGAGTATCAAATTGAAGGAAAAAACATACAAAGTGGCAAACATTAGTGGGAGACTAGAGGACTGGGAAGTCTTTAGGGGACAACAGAAAACTACTAAAAAAGCTATAAAGAAGAGGAAGGTAGACTATGAAAGTAAACTGGCTCAGAGCATAACAGCAGATAGTAAAAGCTTCTACAAATATATAAGACAAAAAAGAGTGGCTAAGGTAAATATTGGTCCTTTGGAAGATGAGAAGGGAGATTTAATAATAGGAGACGGGGAAATGGCTGAGGAGCTGAACAGATTTTTTGGGTCAGTCTTCACAGTGGAAGACACAAATAACATGCCAGTGACTGATGGAAATAAAGATATGATAGGTGAGGACCTTGAGATGATTGTAATCACTAAGGAGGCAGTATTGGGCAAGCTAATGGAGCTAAAGGTAGACAAGTTTCCTGGCCCTGATGGGATGCATCCCAGAGTGTTAAAAGAGATGACTAGGGAAATTGTAAACGCACTAGTGATAATTTATCAAAATTCACTAGGCTCTGGGGTGATCCCAGAGGATTGGAAAGTAGCAAACGTGACACCACTGTTTAAAAAAGGAGGTCGGCAGAAAGTGGGTAATTATAGGCCGGTAAGCTTAACTTCGGTTGTAGGGAAAATGCTGGAATCTATCATTAAGGAGGAAATAGCGGGGCACCTGGAGGGAAATTGTCCCTTCGGGCAGACGCAGCATGGGTTCACAAAGGGTAGGTCGTGTCTGACTAATTTGGTAGAATTTTCTGAGGACGTTACCAGTGCAGTAGATAACGTGGAGCCAATGGATGTGGTATATCTGGATTGCCAGAAAGCTTTTGCCACACAAAAGGTTGCTGCATAAACTAAAGATGCATGGCATTGAGGGTAAAGTGGTAGCATGGGTAGAGGATTGGTTAACTAACAGAAAGCAGAGAGTGGGGATAAATGGGTGTTTCTCTGGTTGGCAACCTGTAACTAGTGGGGTCCCTCAAGGATCAGTGTTGGGCCCGCAGTTGTTCACAATTTACATAGATGATTTGGAGTTGGGGACCAAGTGCAATGTGTCAAAGTTTGCAGACGACATTAAGATGAGTGGTAAAGCAAAAAGTGCAGAGGATACCGGAAGTCTGCAGAAGGATTTGGATAGGTTAGGTGAATGGGCCACGGTCTGGCAGATGGAATTCAATGTTGTCAAGTGTGAGGCTATCCATTTTGGGAGGAATAACAGCAGAATGGATTATTATCTAAACGGTAAGATGTTAAAACATGCTGCTGTGCAGAGGGACCTGGGTGTGCTGGTGTACGAGTCGCAAAAAGGTGGTGTGCAGGTGCAGCAGGTGATTAAGAAGGCTAATCGAGTTTTGTCTTTCATTGCTAGAGGGATGGAGTTCAAGACTAGGGAGGTTATGCTGCAATTGTGTAGGGTGTTGGTGAGGCCACATCTGGAGTATTGTGTTCAGTTTTGGTCTCCTTACCTGAGAAAGGACATATTGGCACTGGAGGGAGTGCAGAGGAGATTCACTAGGTTGATCCCAGAGTTGAGGGGATTAGACTATGACGAGAGGTTGAGTAGACTGGGAGTGTACTCATTGGAGTTTAGAAGGATGCGGGGGGATCTTATTGAAACATATAAAATTATGAAGGGAATAGATAGGATAGACGCGGGCAGGTTGTTTCCACTGGTTGGGGAAAGCAGAATTAGGGGGCATAGCCTCAAAATAAGGGGAAGTAGATTTAAGACCGAGTTTAGGAGGAACTTCTTCACCCAAAGGGTTGTGAATCTCTGGACTTCCTTGCCCAGTGAAGCAGTTGAGGCTCCTTCTTTAAAATTTTAAGAAAAAGATAGATACTTTTCTGAAGAATAAAGGGATTCGGGGATATGGTGTACGGGCCGGAGAGTGGAGCTGAGTCCACAAAGATCAGCCATGATCTCATTAAATGGCGGAGCAGGCTCGAGGGGCCAGATGGCCGACTCCTGTTCCTAGTTCCTATGTCCTTATGTTTTTATGTAATGCCGATTGGGCCTTTTAATATGTCAATGGCCATTACTATACAACTTGCATGCCCACGCTGGTATGGAGCATAGAACGCATTCACGCAGCTGTCGAGGCATCAGAGCATGGCATTCCGCTGGGCGCCTGGCATCGACCTCGATTTTCGGCCGACCCTCAATCGCGTTTCGCGATTCCGGCGTCGCTGGAAGCAGAATCCCATCCATGATTTTCATATGTTTAAAGTTAGTGTGTATTTTAACATTTAAATAGTGAATGTTACCATCCCGCTGTTTTGGTTCATTTTGATGCCATGTCCACTCTCAACAACTGAAGGTGGCCTCCCCTAACCCCACCTTTATATTCCCCAAACAACCATGGGGTGACCACCAGGTGAAAGTACTTTTCATGACCTTAGGAAGCCTCAAAGTGTTCTGCAGCAAATTAAATACTTTTGATGTGCAGTTACTGTTGTAACGCAAGGAAAAACAGCAGCCAATTTGTGCAAAGCAGGATCCCACAAATAAGAAAATAATGTCCAGACAATTGTGGTTTTGTGCTGTTAGGTACGTAGTAAATATTGACCAGGACACTGGGAAATCTCCCCGCCCCACGCCCCCCCCCCCCCCTCCGGAGTTATGGAATCTTTTCTGTTCACCTGGGAAGGCATACAGGATCTCGGTTTATGTCTCATTTGAAAGATGGCATCTCCAACTGTGTAACACTTCCTCAGTACTGCACTACACCATCAGCCTGGATTACGTGAGTCATAATAGAATAGTACAAGTCTTTCAGCCCATCTCACCCGCACCATTTCTTTGGAATCTTTCTTACTGTTTAATATTGGAGTGGAACCTGAGTCCAAATTCTTCTGACTGAGAGCTTGAGTGCTGCCACTGAACTAAACTGACACCTTGGCTTTATAGTAAACCCATTGCCGTGCAATTTTGTAATAAAATAGTTTAAAACTGAAGTAATAACTGATGTTATGATACCCTAGGGCCTACATAATACTCCAACATTTCCATTATATTCAATATAGTAGTGCAACCCAGCACTAGTTCTTGTGGAGTGTCTGGTGGACTGTTAAACTGGATATATGACTTTTCCAAACATATAAATACCGAAGTATGTCATATAAATTTGTAACTTCTCAAAACAAAATGTTGAAACATTTTTGCAGTGATTTGGTGGCAGTCACAAAGAACCCAACATGCAGATGAATTCTGGGTCCTGAATATCTGCCCAAGGTGCATTTCCATCAGAATGCAATTTTAAAAATGTATGTGGCCTAATTGGCTGTAAGTCAAGCTGAGAGTCGTGGAGTTTTACAGCACAGCAAGTGGCCTTTCAGCCCATTGTGTCTGTGCTGGCTATCAGGCGCCTATCTATTCTAATCACATTTTCCAACACTTAGTCCATAGCCTTGTAAGCTATGGGGCGGGATTCTCTCTTCTGGGGACTAAGTGCCCACGCCCGCCGGAAAACGGGCGGGAATCACTCTGCACTTTTCCCTAGAAACTCCAGCCCGAGCTGCAGTTACGCAAGCGGGGGCGGCGCCCTACAGGGGCCCGGCATGGAGGAACATAGGACATAGGCCAACCCCGAATGAGCACGCCCGCCAATCGGTAGCCACCGATCACGGGCCTGGCCACCATGGTGGCCCCCCACCGGAGTCGGATCCCCCCGCCCCCCACCAGGACGGCCCCTGCAGCCAGCCGAGGTCCTGCCGGGTGGGACCACATGTGAACCACGCCAGCGGGCACTCGGCCCATCGAAAACGGAGAATCGCCGCGGGGGCCGCTTTCAACAGCCCCTGACCGGCGCTGCATCGATTGCGCGCGACTGCCGGCAATTCTCCGGTCGCCGGAGAATCGCGTGCCGGCGCGGGAGCCTATTTTATGTAATTCCCCACCCCGCGCCGAGCGGGATTACAGCGCGGAGGGTCGGAGAATCTAGCCCATGGCATTTCAAGTGTTCATCTAAATGCCGCTTAAATGTTGTGAGGTTCCTGCCTCTACCACCCTTTCAGGCAGTGAGTTCCAGATTCCCACCGCCCTTTGGGCAAAAGAGGCATTCCTCAAACCCTCTCTAAATCTCCTGGCCGTTACCTTAAATCTATCCCCCCGATCATTGACCCTTCTACTAAGGGAAAAGGTTCTTCCTATCTACCCTATCTATGTCCCTCATAATTGCGTACACCTCAATCAGAACCCCCCTCAGCTTTCTCTGCTTTAAGAAAACTAATCCCAGAGTGACCAGTCTCTCTTCATAGCTGAAATGCTCTAGCCTAGGCAACACACTGGTGAATCTCCTCTGCACCATCTCTGGTGCATCAAATTAGCGGCTCTGAGTGCCTCCAGTTGGTGAGAGCTGCCTGCCTGGTGCCAGCAGCAAAAGCAGATGGCAACCATTTTGGGGGCTGTCACACCCTTACATCAGAGAGCAGGTCGCACCTCAGATAACCAGGTGTTTGAATGCATGCTGGAAAGCGGCCGCAAAGGATAAGGTTAGAAGCAACACTAGCTGGCGATAGTTGATCTCACGGATTAAAATAAATATCAACTATCAAGGGGCTTACTTGAATTTCATATGGAACCTGACAGGTAGGATCAAAGAGATCGAGGAGTACAAGTTCTTAGCTCCTTGAAAGTGGAGTCACAGGTGGACAGGGTGGTGAAGAAGGCATTCAGCATGCTAGGTTTCATTGGTCAGAACATTGAATACAGGAGTTGGGACGTCTTGTTGAAGTTGTACAAGACATTAGTCAGGCCACATTTGGAATACTGTTTACAGTTCTGGCCACCCTATTATAGAAAGGATATTATTAAACTAAAAAGAGTGCAGAAAAGATTTACTCGAATGATACCGGGACTTGATGGTTTGAGTTATAAGGAGAGGCTGGATAGACTGGGACTTTTTTCCCTGGAGCGTAAGAGGCTTAGGGGAGATCTTATAGAGGTCTATGAAATAATGAAGGGCATAGATAAGGTAGATAGTCAACATCTTTTTCCAAAAGTAGGGGAGCCTAAAACTAGAGGGCATAGATTTAAGGTGAGAGGGGAGAGACACAAAAGGGTACAGAGGGGCTCTTCATTCACACAGAGGGTGGTGAGTGTCAGGAACGAGCTGCCAGAGGCAGTAGTAGAGGCGGGTACAATATTGTCTTTTAAAAAGAATTTAGACAGTAACATGGGAAAGCTGGGTATAGAAGATTATGGGCCAAATGCGAGCAATTGGGACTAGCTTAGCAGTAAAAACTGGGCGGCATGGACAAGGTGGGCCGAAGGGCCTGTTTTCATGCTGTAAACATCGATGACTCTATGACTCATTGCTATTCTTCAAAAATAAGAAATGCACTTTGTCGTGTTAGGCACACTGGTATAACACTGGCTGCAACTGGATGCAGCACAGATCAAAAAGATACTCCAGATCTTCAAGTTAGTTCAATCAGGTTTATTGAACTAATAGCACAGTTAGCATAGTTCTCTGTGAGTTCGACTCTCTGCTAACCTAAGTGTGGTTACTCTGTCTGACTGAACCAGACTAGCTCTTAGCCATGTGGTGGAGGTGTGAGATTGTAACAACACCCTTGACTGACTCTCTAGATGTTCATCAGTGGAAAGATGCGGAGTGTGAGTGCCTCGTGTCTTTTATAGTCAGATCCCACCCCTGAGTGTTTTGCCTGCTTATTGGTCATGTCTTGTTCTCTGTGTCCATTAGCTGCTTGTCTGTATATCATTATCTGTGTGCATATCATGACACACTTTTCTTCAGTTTTTATTCATTCATGAATGTGGGTGTCACTGGCTCGGCCAGCAATTCTTGCTCATTGTTAATTGCTCTTGAGAAGCTGGTGGTGAAGCACCTTCTTGAACCGCTGCAGTCCATGTACTGGAGTTACATTCCCAGTGCTGTTCAAAAGGACTTCCAGGATTTTGACCCAGTAACAGTGAAGGAATGATGATATAGTTCCAATTCAGTATTGTGTGTGACTTGAGCGGGGGTGGGGCGGGGGGGGGGGGGGGGGGGGGGGGGGGGGAGAACTTGGAGGTTGTGGTGTTCCCAAGGGTAACTTTGCGAGTTTAGAAGGCACTGTTCAATGAGTCTTGGTATTAGACAATATATACCACTGCCGTTTATTCTGGTGGAGGAGAACGTGAATGTTGAAGATGGTCTATCAGGTGGCAATCAAACAGGCTGAGCGTCTTGAGTGTTCTTGGAGGTACACTCATCCAGGCAAGTGGGAAGTTTTCCATCACATACCTGACTTGTGGCTTGTAGATGTTGGATAGGCTTTGCGGAGTCTGGAGGCGGGTTACTCACTGCAGAATTCCAGGCCTCTGACCTACTGTTGCAGCTACAGTGTTTCTATGGCTGGTCCAATTTCTGATCAATGGTAACCCCGAGGATGTTGATAGTGGGAGATTCAGTAATGGCAATGCCATCGAATGACAAGGGTTAGATTATTTCCTGTTGGAGATGGTCATTGCCTGGCACTTGTGTGGCGTGGATACTATTTGACTCTATGACTCGTTGCTATTCTTCAAAAATAACAAACGCACTTTTCTTCAGTTTTTATTTATTCATGAATGTAGGTGTCACTGGCTAGGCCAGCATTTATTGCTCATTGCTAATTGCTCTTGAGAAGCTGGTGGTGAAGCACCATTGAAGCAACTTTGAATGTCGTCCATGTCATATAGACACGGACTGCTTCAGAATTTGAGGAATGATGGATGATCAACAAAAGAACAAAGAACAATACAGCACAGAAACAGGCTCTTCAGCCCTCCAAGCCTGTACTGGTCATGATACCACCCTTGACCAAAACCCTCAGCACTTCCTAGTGCCGTATTCCTCTATAGCCACCCTATCCATGTATCTGGCGAGATGCCTTTTTAACTCCATTGATTTATCTGCTTCCACAACCTCCCCTGACAACGCGATCCAGGCAGTCACCGCCCTCTGTGTAAAAGGCCTGCTTCGCACATCACCTCTAAACTTTGTTCATGGACCTTAAACTTATGCCCCCTGGTGACTGACCCCTCCACCCTGGGAAAGAGTGCCTGCCCATCCACTCTATCCATGCCCCTCATAATCTTGTAGACCCCTATCAGGTCACCCCTCAACCTCTGTCGTTCTAATGAAAACAGTCCGAGTCTATTCAGCCTCTCCGTATAGCTAACACCCCCCAGATAAGGCAGCATCCTGGTAAAACTCCTCTGCACCCTCTCCAAAGCCTCCACATCCTTCTGGTATTGTGGCAACCAGAATTGCGCGCAATATTCCAAGTGATGTTAAACATTGTGCAATAATTCACTAACTTCTGGCCTTAATGATGGAGCAAAGGTCATTGATTTTTATTTATTGCACTATAAAACATTCTACACATTAACTTAATCCCATCCAAGTTATGTTTGGGTAAACAAATAAACATGGCGGGAAATCTGGCGGAAGTGAGCACTGCTCGTCTCTAGGTTTGACCATTAATGTAAATGTTTTTGTTTTCTTAGGCTCTCAGTAAATATTAAGACTAATTTTAGTCATTACCTTTTCATAAAGGCAGGAGAACAAAAATGAAAGTCATCTATGGTAGTCTTATATATTATAGTACATGAATTCTACACAAATTGGTATAAATCACTTAACATCTTATTTGTATGCAGCTTGAAAGCACTCCACATAATGCCAATCTGTTCAAAGGGAACAAACATGGCTGGATGCCACATTACTCAAACATACACATGCTGATAACTGAGGTAACACAAAAACGCAGAAGCTTCAGTTATGTTAAGTGAACATTGAAAGTCAATGTGCAAGATTATTAATTCTGATTTTTTTACACCGCAAGTGCTATATTTCTTACACATGTATTGTATAACTGCTCTTATCATTCAAACTGATAGCTCAGCTGGTTGACTTCATGGCGATCATCAGAATCCTCAAGTTTAGCATGATAACACAGAATCATTTTGACAGTGTACCGTCACCAAATATTAGTTATTGAATAACACAGGTTCCACGTCTCAGTTGTGGGTACAGGATGTTGAATAATTTCAGTTTTTTCAGCCATCTGTGATTTGAATAAGTACTTGTTCAACAGAATCTGTAACTCAGTTCCAGTAGCTACCTGACTTAAAATTCCAAAAGGAATGTAGCTTCACCACAATACAGAGGCTCCTGGTGTTTATTGTTGCATGAATCAGCATTAATGTGAATATCAGAGGAAAACTTAAAGGTTTTTGTGGTAGGCCATTAAATACTCGGTACAAGGGAAGGGTTCAAAACAATGCTAGCATAGCACAGGAACAAGTGTGTGATTTAAAGATAGGAAATGCTTTTGACAAATCAGATATTTATGTTACAACTCAGCTTCTTCCAAACATCATCTATGCATGCTGTTAGGATGCCAGACAGGACCCCAACTTTTGTTAGGACACCGGACGAGAACACCGAACAATTTTTCTATTTGTAAAACTGAGGGAAAGGATACTTAAACCCACGAGTAACTACTCTGACCAATATGTACCTTTTATGTTAAAACAAACTATAATTTCAATACATAATTAACCACATTAACATCAAATAAATGGCTCACAATTATCAGTTAAACTATTCTAAATGAAAGGAAAAACTTGGTAACTTACTATCTACACCTGCCACTAAGTCTAATTAAGCAACCTAATATAGCCCAAGTGCCACTTAGAAATAAAGTTAACACAACAAGTTTATTTGCTTAGCTGTGAAGAGACTTAACAGAGTGCAAAACAACAGACAGACCTACCTCCTCCCATTAATTACATCATCTGTATCCCACTAAATTCCATGACCTGCTTAGCTAGGACTAAACGCTAATCCCTCATATATTATCTAGAATCCAGGGAACCATCCAAAATATAAAGAATGTTCACTTAGCTCTTTATCTGTAACCAAGTAAGTGGTTGGAAGGAATGATGACCTCACTTTTATGACTCTGATTGCAACTTTAGGAGACACACTGCTTGCATGTTTTTTAAACCAGGATTACCACAGTTTTAAGATTGTCAAATGCCTCCTGACATTCTGACATCCACTGAAATTTCTGGTTCTTCTTTAAAAGTTCAGTCAATGGAACAATTACACTGCTGAAATCTGGAATGAATTTTTAGTAGAAACCACTCATGCCCAGAATCTCAGAGCTTCTCTTCTTGTTGATGGTATTTGGAACTCCCCAATAGCCTTTGTTTTCAAGTTCCATGGGGCCATCTAACCATGTCCAACGGTATGGCCTAAGAATGTGATTTGGGCTTTTGCAAACTCACTTTTAGTCATGTTTGCCTCCAATAGTTGATCAAACAATTCCTTTAAATATTCCAAATGCTCCTCCACGTTTGACTGAACACCAACAATTCGTCAATGTACACTGCACAATTGTTTAGTCTAGAAATGACTTTGTTGGTAAGTCTTTGGAACGTTGCTGGTACATTCTTCATTCCAAACTGCATAGCTTTAAACTGATACAGACCATTTGGTGTTCCAAAAGTTGAAACTTCCTTTGCCCTTTTTGATAAAGGTACTTGCTAGCATCCTTGAAGTAAATCAATTTTGGTAATAAAATTTGCTTGTCCCACGTTTTCAATACATTCTTCCAAATGAGGACTAGGATACGAATTTGACTTTGTAACTGCATTGACTTTCCTATCATCCACACACAATCACTGTGTTCCATCTGGATTTTGTACCATCACAGTAGGTGAGCTCCAATTTCTGCAACTCATTTCAATGGTTAATCGTGCTTTCAATCTCCTTTTGAACCATGTGCCAGCTTTAGTGGATTCAATCTATATGAGTGTTGCTTAATTGGTATAGAATTTCCTACATCTACATCATGTATAATTAATGTTGTGCTCCCTGGTTTGTTTCCACATATAGCTCTGTGACTGTGATAACTCTTTCAGGTCACTTTGATTTTCCTCCAGGAGGTAATTCAGTAATTTATTTAAATTTCTTATTACTCCCTCATTGTTCAATCTAATCTGAGGAAAGTAAAATTCAGAAGCATCTGGATTTACCTCTTCTCTCTGAGGTATAAGACTAACACTTCCATTCCATTCCTACCAAAATACCTTTTGAGCATATTATCATGACACATTTTTTCTGGGTTTTCCTTCTATCTGGTGGTTCTGATCTCACTCAATTTCCTTTTGATTTAATAAGGTCCAGTAAATCTTGCTTTTCATTGTTGACGTACTACTGGTAATAATACTAATACTTTTCTCCACTAAAAAAAAACTATGCGTTTTTGGTTTTTTATCTGCCTCTTTTTTCATCACATGCTGTGACAATTTTAAATGCTTTCTAGCCAAAACACCAGCCCTAGTTAATCTCGCCCTAAAGTTTGACACATAGTCCATCAAGGTAGTCTCAGAACGCTGCCTCACCAATTTCTCCTTAATCAAGTTAAGTAGTCCTCTTACCGCATGACCAAAACTCAATTTGTGGACCAGCTGAAAGAACGAGAATTCCTTCTCATCGGGGTGTAGGAACCACCATGGGTCCCCTGCCCCCATCTGCTCCAAGAATGTTGCCAGCTTTCTGGCCATGGCCATCCTTTTCCCCGATCTGGGGTTCAATCGGTCTGTCAATGGGTCGTGTACACGGTTGAAGTTGCCCCCCCACGATCAGTTGGTGCCTGTCAATGTCGGGGATTTCCGCCATAGCCTTTTTTATGAAGCCTGTGTCGTCTCAGTTGGGAGCATATGTATTAACCAGGACTACCGATGCCCCATCCAGGACACTGCTGACCATGAAATACCGTCTCCCTTGGTACGTAACCGTCCTTGTCGCCGTGAACCCCGTCATCTTACTAATCAATATGGCTACTCCCCTAGCTGTCGCCCCGTAACACGAGTGATACATCTGTCCTATCCAGCCCTTTCTTACCCGCAGTTGGTCCTTCTCCTTCGGTGTGTTTCCTGCAGGAAGACTATGTCAGCTTTCAGGCTTCTCAGATGGGCAAAGACCTTTTCACTAGGCCGTTATATCTCCTAACATTCCAGGTGATAATCTTGGTGGAGAGGTTTTGTCCCTCCGCTCCTGCGGAGTAAACCATACTTACCTGGTGGATGCGCCCCTGCACTCTGGGTTTCCCTTTGTTAAGAGGCCGTCCAAAATGGCCGCAGTCACCATACTCATCATGAGACCGGGCCCCTGCACTCCAGGACGCACAACACGGCCGCCAATTATATGTACGCCATGTGGGTGACTTCTTTGCAGTGTGGAAAGCGGTGCTTCCAGGAAGAGTAAGAACAGGGTACTCCGCGATAGTTATCTCTGACCACGCTCCACATTACATGGATGTGTGATTGGAGACGGACCATGCCCAGCGCCCCATGTGGAGGTTGGATATGGACCTCTTGGCTGATAATATCTTCTGCCAGAAAATATCACAGGTCATAGGCGAGTACGTTCTAAACACCGGAACAGGGAAGTCTCACCCTCTCTGCCTCTTCTTTGGATACCTCCCAGCTTTTTACGTCTGGCAAAGTGATCGCTCTGGGAGGAACTAAAGGCAGTCATTAGGGGAGAGAATATAGCCAGGCACCAACAGGGCCAGGTGTGCGGAGATAATGGAGCACAGAGGGGCAGAGCCCGCAATACTAACCGGGGTCACCATGCAGCCCGGTGGACCAGGTTGGGCACGGGGGTATGCACCATACTAACAAGTCGGTCTTTCAACCCCTGCACACGATGGATATTGGAATTCAACCAGCAATGGTGGTCTTCCTGCTAGTCATTGCAGCCCTGCGGGATGCCCTGCGACCGTACGTGCTTGAGCTGCTCGAAGAGGAGGAACCTACAGCAGTGGAGCGTGCCACAGAGGAACAGGAGACAGCCGCCCAGGATGAAGAGCCGGCCACCCAACAGGCCGTGGAGGAGGGCCTGCAAAGGAGGTGCCGCATGAGGCCTCATGTGTACTGACAGCGCCTGTCGTTTGGTGACCTGCTAGTCCCTGGCTCTGCGACTGCATCTCCACAATCGATGGGACTGTCTGTTCCAGAAGCCCGAAACCCATCTGGACGGCAGCTAGTTCCTGGGGTTGGCCCGCAATCCGACCATCCGCTACCTCGGGAGTTCCTACCTCCACCTGCCATACTGGAGCAGCTGTGTGGTGCGCATCAGACAGTGCCCCAGGAGCCTCTTCACTAAAGTGCCCAAACGAGGTGAGTGCCTCTGGGATGGTGGAGGGCGTTGGAGACAGCTGTGACGGCAAATCTGTTTCATCCTTGGACTCATGCTCTGGATGTCTTGGGTCTCAGGTACATGCCTCACGACTTTCCTGCACCCCTCATCATTGCTTAGCATCTGGGGCTCCAGCTGTGGCACTGGCTGGGGACACGGGACACCAGATGGATCCGCCCCATCACCAGCAGGTCCTGCAAATCACAAGACTAGGCTCATGATTAGACCATGGGCTGGCGGGCCGTGGGGGTGACGGGGTGGTGGGCATGAGGGTGGTGTTGGGAGGGGGTGTTGACACATGTGTCATGGGGAACTGGAACTCAGCAGGGTCTCACTTCCTTGCCTGCAGCTGATCTCCACCCTAGTGACCTCCCTTTCTTCTGGAACCACCGACCACGTCCAGGGCCCTCTGCTCTGCCATGGTGAGGGGCCTCAGGACCTCCTCCAGTTTTCTCCTGCTCCCAGTGGTTATGGTTGTCCTTTTCCTGGGGGTGGTGGGGGGAAACAGAAAACAATAGTGTTAGACAGTCCACACATGCAGCCCAGGGAGTGGGTAGCTGGTGGCCTCAGTGGCCAGGGCACCCGGCCATGGCGGCCAGTATGGATTCAGCCACCCTCCAGGTTGGGGTGGGGGGGGGTTAGGGTTACAGGTGTGTGGGACCGGGGTTAGTGCCAGGGGAACAATGTTGCCTACTCACCCTGGCCACCCTGAGAAGGTCGTGCACTGCTGGCCAGTCCGGGTGGTGTTGCTGGTGTATGCAGCTGCAGATTGTCAGCCTCCTGAGTGTCAATCGCGGAACTGGAAAATCCAGCTCTGTTTGTCATTGGAATTAATTGTGTTCCACGTAGCGCTGGTGGTAGCCACTCAACAGTCGCTGAGTCGCTCCAGGTGCTACCTCAGTGATGCAGCGACAACAATCTCTCCCTCAGTGTCAACAAAACTAAAGAGCTGGTCATTGACTTCAGGAAGCAAAGTACTGTACACACCCCTGTCAGCATCAACGGGGCAGAGGTGGAGATGGTTAGCAGCTTCAAATTCCTCGGGGGTACCCGTCTCCAAAAATCTGTTCTGGTCCACCCACGTTGACGCTACCACCAAGAAACCACAACAGTGCCTATACTTCCTCAGGAAACTAAGGAAATTTGGCATGTCCACATTAACTCTTACCAACTTTTACAGATGCATCATAGATAGCATCCTATCTGGCTGCATCACAGCCTGGTATGGTAACTGCTCGGCCTAAGACCACAAGAAATGGCAGAGAGTCATGAACCCAGCCCAGTCCATCACACGAACTTGCCTCCCATCCATTGACTCCATCTACACCTCCCCTGCCTGGGGATAGCGGGCAGCATAATCAAAGACCCCTCCGACCCGGCTTACTCATTCTTCCAACTTCTTCCATCGGGCAGGAGATACAGAAGTCTGAGAACACGCACTAACAGACTCAAAGACAGCTTCTTCCCCACTGTCACCAGACTCCTAAATGACTCTCTTATGGACTGACCTCATTAACACTATACCCCTGTATGCTTCACCCAATACCGTTGTTTATGTAGTTACATTGTATACCTTGTGTTGCCCTATTATGTATTTTCTTTTATTTCCTTTTCTTTTCATGTACTTAATGATCTGTTGAGCTGTGCGCAGAAAAATACTTTTCACTGTACCTCGGTATACGTGACAATAAACAAATCCAATCCAATCCAGTTTTTCTGTCGTGGATGTCCACAAATCGCTGGCATTAAGTCTTAGTTTCAGGAATGGAGAATCCAGCCCTGTTTCAAATAACTGAACCTCAGCCTCCCTATCTTTACTCCTTGATTTCTCCTCCTCCTGTCTTAACCTGTGATCTTGTTACCACATAATCAGGAAACACCGCAGGATATGCTTCTTGCTCCACCTCAGTTGTTTGACTTTCCACCGGCTTTTCAACCACAGTAGGTATTACTTCCACCTGTGATCCAGGTATATCATTACCCTGAATAAACTGTACCCCCGAAAAAGGTAATTTCTCTAGTATTCCTACCACCGCTGCACTACTTTTCTCCAGACTCTCTAATCTCACCTTATATCATGGAATACTACTCAGTTCACCAGTAATTCCACAGATTACTACCTTTTCTGGCAATACTCCTTCTGAACTACAAATATCCTATCTCTCACCATTAAAGATTGACTTGCTGTTATGTCCCTTAAGATCTTAACCTCCTTACCTACTCCACGTTGTACACATGATTAAACCTTACCCTCACAAATATAATCTTTTTAAAATACCTGACACCTTCTTATCAATGAATCTCTGAACCGGTTGTGTGGTCTTTTGCAGCTCTTCAGCTGCAACCATGGTTTTCTTTCCACTTTAATAAATCCCACTGTCTTATCTCATTTTGAAAAGTCTGTCTCCCAATACTTTTCTTAAGCCATCAACACTGCGACATAGTGTGTCCAACTTTATCACAATGAGAATATTAAGTTTTCTGATCTCTCTTCCACCCTCAAAAGTATCATTTTTAACCCGAGGCAAATTCTTTTCAATATCTCCAACACAACCTTCTTTTCCTTGTCCACCCATGAATTTCCCATTTCCCCAGTTTCGATCCTTCACAGATTGAAATTGATGTTGGAAGCCACATCTTAGTCAATGAATAAATTCAAAATTATCTGCCATTTCAGCTGCCAATCTGGCAGTTTTAAACCTTTGCTCTTCCACACGAGTTCTCACTGCAGCCAGAAGTGAATCTTTAACTTCCTCTAAAATAGTCATTGCCCTAAGAGTTTAATATGTATTATGCTCCAGGGTTTAGGGAACCCCAAAGTGTATCATGGAGTTCACCTGACCCACAACTTTTAATAGATTTTGGTTATGGGGAGCACAAGGGCCCACTTTACAGGTGTGGTGCAACAGTGAGCTAAAGTATGTTTAAAACAAAACAATGTTTATTCTATGAATCCAGTTAACATTTTATAAACATACAGTAAACATCCTATCAACTACAAACACTGATACTTTCCCAAATACAATATTCTATAGGTAACCCTTAATAACTTCCCAAACAACATCCATAAGTTAAATCCTTTTTAAAATAAAGACAGCAGGTTTAAATGCTCTTCAGAAACAGGTATTACTTTGAAATCATCAATGATCTGGAGACATTCTTTAGCTTGTAGAGAGAGAGATCATTATACATCTGCTTGCTTTGAATGCAGCTATCCACCTCTGAAAATGAAACCAAACACACACTGCCAGCTAAAAACGAAAGTGAAAGACAGATAACTCAGCTCCACCCACACACTGACATCACTGCAGCTATTTGATAACATCCATTTCTTAAAGGTACATCCACCTGACATACGTTAGATCTATTTTAATGTTCTCATCAACCTATAAAAATTATTTTGTTTAATTCTTTCAAATTCTACACATGTCTGATCTGATTCTTTCCTTAGATTTCTTAATTTCTGCCTAGGCTTCTGGCACTATCGCATATGCACTTAAAATGGCTTTTCTTACCTTGTCTTAATCACTAGTGGCTGGATTCTCCATCCCGCAGTGCCATATTTCAGGTTCACCCCGCCGGCGGGGTGCTCCATTACGCTGGCAGGTCAATGGGGTTTCCCATAGTGAGCCAGCCCCATGCCATCGGGAAACCCCCGGGCTGCCGGCAAAACAGAGCATCCCGCCAGCGGAGAATCCAGCCCTAGATATCTCCTCTGATTGAGATGCAAACACTTCACTAGTTTCAGCTACTAACTTTGTTTGAACCAACAATACCACATGGGCCGGGATTCTCCCGTACCCGGCGGGGCGGGGTGTCCCGGCGGGACGGAGTGGCATGAACCACTCCGGCGTTGGGCCGTCCCAAAGGTACGGAATCCTCCACACCTTCAGGGGCTAGGCCCGCCCCGGAGTGGTTGGCGCCCCGCCAGCTGGCGGGATAGGGGCTTGGCGCCACGGCAACCAGCGCTGAAGGGCCTCCGCCGGCCGGCGTGAGTCGGCGAATGCGCGGGAGCGCCAGCGCGTGCTGGCATCACCCCGCGCCTGCGCATCGGCCATCGCGGAGGACCACAGCGGCCGATGCGGAGGAATATAGTGCCCCCACGGCACAGGCCCACCCACGGATTGGTAGGCCCCGACCGCGGGCCAGACCACGTGGGGGCACCTCCCGGGGCCAGATCCCCCACGACCCCCCAGGAAACCCGGAGCCCGCCAGGTCCCGCCGGTAAGGGACCTACTCTAATTTACGCCGGCGGGACTGGCTACAGGCAGGCGGGACTTTGGCCCATCGCGGGCCGGAGAATTCGGGCGGCCCTGGTGCCCATTGAGTCGCGCCGGACCCCGCCGTTCTCCGAAGCGGGCGGCGTGACTCACGCCGGGCCGGTTTTTTGGGGACGGGAGAATTGGGAGGACGGCGGGGGCGGGATTCACGCCGACCCTCGGTGATTCTCCCGCCCATGGTTTTTGGCCACTTCAATTGTTTAGCTATTTTCTCAAATGAGATTTTAAAAACACTTCCACATCTTTCTAGTCAAACCTTGGCAGTGTTTGACTATATTTAAACAAATCCCCACTAGTCCTTTGATTAGGAGAGGTTACTCCTCCCTCAAAATTTTTTTCAACGTCTGCCTTGAATGCTAACCTTTTCAGTTGATGTTCTTGCTCTCTCCCTCTTCTTATCCCTTTCTTCCCTTGCTGATCTTTCCATTTCTGCCTCAAGTTTCCTCAATTCAGTTGCCCTTTGAGAAGCCGTTTCTTTTCCCCTTTCCTCTGCCATTGCCTTACTCGCTCTCTCTTTCTCTTTTCTCTGCATTTCTTACTGAAGTTTAGCTAATTCCAATGACTCAGATCGTGCCTCTGACAAATTTAAATCTGAGCTATTGCTTTAATTATTTCTACCTTTCTCCCCCTTCCAGGTAAAGCCAACCGCTGCTTGACCGTTAAATCCAAAAGTTTTGTTTTAACCACCTTTTGTAAACCACCCAGAGTGACCTCTTTAACACCCAGGGAACTCTTAGTCATTGAAAGGGACATTTTACCGATCAATTCCTATTTAAATAGACAAGAGTATCAACATAAGAAAAAAAGCACCAACTCTCACACACACTGGGCGGGATTCTCTGGGAGAATATTGTAATCGGCGATCGGGCGGAGAATCGACTCTGATGCCGAATTCGGGGCCAGTGCTGGTTTGACGCCGGTCAGCCATACTCCACTCCCTCTGAAATGGCATCATCACATCACGCAGCATGTCGTTGCCATGTCATCGGCCGGTCCTCCTGTGATGCTCCACCCCCGATGGGCTTAGTTCCCAATGGCGCGGGACATGTATGATCTCAGCCGTGTGGGAACCCAGCGTACCGGTTGCAGACTGTGTCCAATGCTGCCACACTCAGCCGGGATCTATGCCGCTGGCCGGGGGGTCTACTGCGAGGGCTAGGGGGACTGGTAGGGAGTGGCCAGAGGGTGGGCTGTGGGGTCGCGGATGGTGGGTCGGGTCTGCCCTCGGCCAGCTCCATGTTGTATGCCGTGACCACTGCAGGTCGTCAGCCATGCGCTTGCACGGCCAAGGACCTGGCCATTCTGTGGCTGTTTTTGACATGGGAGCCGGGAGGTTCACCCGGTGCCGGTGCTAGCCTCTCACTGGTCCCGGAATCGGTGAGGGTTTTACGCAGATGTTTTGGTTTTAAAAAGCACACAAGCTCCGCTGGCACTCGTACTTAGCCTCTGAAACAGAGAATCCAGCCCAATGTCTTTAAATTCAATAATCCCAAACCAAAGTAGGAATTATATTTTTAATCCTGGTAAACGGCCCCACAGTTTTATTCGGGTACCGGACCAGGCCCCAACTATTGTTAGGACACTGGACGAGAACCCCAAACAATGTGCCTATTTGTAAAACTGTGAGGAAAGGATACTTAAACCCAGGAGTGATGACTCTGACCAATAGATATCTTTTGTGTTCAACAAACGTTAATTTGAACACAAAATTAACCACATTAATATCAAAGAAATAGCTTTACAATGATCAGTTAAACAGTTCTTAAATAAATGAAAAAATTTGGGAACTTACTAATTACACTTGTCACTAATTCCAATTAAGCCAGCTAATACAGTTCAAATGCCGCTTATAAATAAAGATAACACAACAGATTTACTTGTTTAGCTCTGTAGAGGCTTTTGGAGAGAGTTCATTTCAAGAGCAGTTCCAGCACACTCCTGCTCAACCTAACAGCAGCTGGCAAAAACGCTGTTCAACTAAAAATCCTATAACAGACTGAAAAACTAGAGACAGACCTGGCTCCCCGCAATAATTACATAATCTGTATCACATTAAGTTCCATAACCTGCTGAGCTAGGACTAACCACCCAAATTATCGACAATCCAGTGAACTATCCAAAATAGAAAGAATGTTCTATTAGCCCTTCATCTGTAACCAAGTAAGTGGTTGGAAGGAATGATTAACTCAGTTTTATGACTTACTTATTGCAACTTTAGTAAACACTGACTGTATGTATTTTAAACCAGGCTTTTAATAACATTTTATGAAACACTAAATGAAATATAATGGACGTGAATCTCCATTTCGGAGACTAAGTATTGACGCCAACACAGAATTTGTGGACTTTCACAACAGCAAATCGTCGCCGCGCCTGGGCCAATTCTGCAGGTGGCGGGGAGCCTCAGGGCATAGCTCCGCTCGCACTCCCATCCCATGAAGTAGCTCGGGGGCCATCAGGCACCCCGAGGGAGGGGGAGGTGATGGGGCCCATGCCGGTGACTCCTGCAGGGGAGGACCCTGAATAACGCAGCACATCGGACTCTTTCCCCTCCTGTCCTTGGTGCATCTGGTGGGCAGCGGGCAGCATAGGGCGCCACCACGCCACCTGGGACACCCGAGCAGCAGCCGGGCCCATCCAGGCCCAGTCATCCTAGAAGACGCACGCCAAAGGAGACACGGGTCGCAGGGCAGAAATCACAGCGGGCCACCTCCACTCTTGCTGTACCATATGGGGAACCACCAAGATGTAGTGTTAGGGCCCGTAAGGCCAGATTGTTAGACACCAGTTAAGGTAGCTTCCTCCTCCTCGTGAAGCTCCAGGGCTGCAACGAATAGGAGGAAGGCCACCACACCTAGTTGAATTCCAATATCCATTGTCTGCAGGGGGGTGAAAGGCTGACATGTTAGCGATGGCCCTGATTGGCACTGTCTCCTTCTCCGCATGCCCCCCACGCCCCTGGCCCTGTCGGGGCCCGGCACCGTGGGGGCCATTGGCTTGGCGCCTGCCCTGATTCCAGTGGTACCATTGGCTAGCACTGCCCGAGCCAGCAGTGCGCTCTGTGGCCCAGGCCTGCCACCCCCAACGGGCCTTCAGTGGGCATTGCCCTGAGTGGGCCACCTGATTCCCGCCGTCGGGTGGCGGCCGGGTATGGGGATGTATGGCGGAGGGTGGGCTGCGGGTGTGTGCAGTGGGAGCACCCATACGGCCGGTGTCATTCTGCAGAACCAGGGGCCAAGGTGGCCAGTGTAGTGCGCAGCAAGATGGCTGCTTTGCAAGCCACGGCGGTGGCGGTCTGTGCCTGGACACCGCCCCAGTCCTGCGGGAGGTCACCTCGGCCAATCGGCCTTTTACTCTATCACCACTCCCCCCCCCCCTCGGACCATGGCACGGTCTCCCAGCCCCAGCCAACCAGCCAGTGTCCGGCCCAACAGCCCACGGTTGCGCCTTTCTGTGTTCTCCATCCTTTCTCTCTCCTTCATCAGCCGGTTTCACTACTTTTAAAAGCACAATTGAACCGTCGGGAACTTGGCCCATCAGGGGAGGAGAATAGTAGAGCCCCGGCAGAATACCGCGTCAGGCACGCTAATGATATGAAAAAGGTGTTTACTGTAAATGCGTTCCAGAAAGCATTGGCGTCGCTGTCGAGGTGACGGTGAATTACAATTTGGCGTCAAATCGGTGCCCACCATGATGTTACCGTTGGAACGCATTCTCCGCCCAATCGCTTTTCTGATTTTGGCGTCAGCCAACGGAGAATCCCGCCCGTGATCTTTTTGGTCTTAATTCAGACTAGCCTATTCCTCTGCATTTATTAGTCTGAGCTCATGAAGAACTTAATGATAATTATCTCCAAGTCATTAAAGAGCCTCGGGTATTGGACATTCTCTTTTCCTATAGAAATGTTTCCATGTGCCTGTAAGTGAGCCATGCTTTCCTTTACCCGGCAGCCTCCGTAACATGGCAATATTACACTGTTAGCAACACCTCTGCTGTATTATGCAGCAATTCAAAAAGCTTCTTAGTTAACAGTTGCTCACCTCTTAATGAACTCGGCCAACAAGGTGCATGATTTATTGTAGCTTGGAGGGTGACAAGTATGTTTTTAATGTTCCGTGAGCTTTAGATATGCACAATTAACTCTTGATTAATGCACCAACAGCAATTTCTAGGCTTAATTCACCTATTTATTTTTGAGAGCTGCAATATGTGTTCAATTCATGTTGGCTCGACATAGAAAGTGTTCTCAAAACCTGTCCTGTTAAAGCAACAGATACAAATCCTTCTTCACTTGAATTCTTTTCTTCTTTGCTGTAAACACCTCATTATGTAGATAATCGGATTCTGAGGACACACAGTGAAAGATTAATTGGTGGAAACGTATGCAAATCTTCTGAAGCTTCAGGTAGCAGATGGATAATGGATCATTGACTCAGATATATATAAAACTGATTGATTTTTGTCTCTTTTGTCCAGTTACTTCTCTTTGAGGTTTGTCCAAATTGGTCTATGTCTGACAGGCCAGTCAATTTAACTTTGGTGGTGTGGAAACCTCCAGAAACAATAATCCTGAACAAAATTAATAGTGACATAGAATATAAGAACATAAGAACTAGGAGCAGCAGGAGGCAATTCAGTCTCTCGAGCCTGCTGTGCCAATCAATATGCTCATGGCTGATCTCACCTCAGCCTCATCTCTGCTTTCCTTCCAATACCCCATAATCCTTCATCCACTACTAATTAAAAATTTATCTATCTCCTCAAATTTGTTTAGTGTTCCTGCATCCACTGCGCTCCGGAGCAGTGAATTCCACAGATTCACAACCCTTTGAGTGGAGTAATTCCTCCTCATTTCTGTTTTAAATCTGACACCTGTGGTGTTCTTTATGGTTCTGATCCGAGGATGGTTGGCATAGTGTTCACAAAGACCACAAGTAACTTTTATATTAAACAAGTTTATTTACACTACTTAATTGGATGCAACACTTACTCCTATGTAATAAACAGTTGATAATAAACATACAATCTGCACTCACCTACTACGAATCTCTACTCTAATACATTAACTATGATCTGCTCTCACTCAAACTGTCTTCTAGCCTTCTCAACACTCTTCCAGAAAGCTTTGCATCGATGCCTTATATAGTTCTGTGTCTCGCTCTCTCCAGTGGTTGATTTGGATATAACATTAACCCTTACAATTCTGTACATTTATCATAATATCACATCCCTCTTTCTTTGGAAAAAACTTTATAAACTCTGTTTGTAACATTTTTCTTTGAATATTACATTAGCAAGCATGCATCAATATCTTGTTTTACATTCAGTTGCAAAAATAAATGTCACATCACAGTCGTGATCACAGGTGAATAGTTATTAATATGTCATTAGAAAATCAGTCTATTCAGTGGTTTTCTTGGGCGGGATTCTCCGACCCCCCCTGCCGGGTCGGAGAATCGCCGGGGGCTGACGTGAATCCTGCCACGCCGCCCCGACGGGGGGCGGGAATCACGCTGTGCCGGTTGGCGGCCGCTGGCAGAACCCCCCCGGCGATTCTCTGCCCCGTGATGGGCCGAGCAGCCGGCCATTTGCGGCCGGTCCCGCCGGCGTAAATCAAACCAGGTCCGTACCAGTGAGACCTGGCTCTACGGGTGGCCTGCAGAGTCCTCAGGGTGGGGGAGTCGCGGGAGAATCTGGCCCCGGGGGGTGCACCCACGGTGACCTGGCCCGTGATTGGGGCCCACCGATCCGCGGGCGGGCCTGTGCCGTGGGGGCACTCTTTCCCTCCGTGCCGGCTGCTGTCAACCTCCACCATGGCCGGCTTGGAGAAGAACCCCCATGCGCATGCGCTGGGGTGATGCCAGCACATGATGGTGCTCCCACGCATGCGCCAACTCGCGCCGGCCAGCGAAGGCCCTTTGGCGCTGGTTGGCGAGTCGCCAAGCCCTTCCGCGCTGGCTGGCATGGCGCCAAACCCGCTGGCGCCGGCCTAGCCCCTGAAAGTGCAGAGGATTCTGCACCTTCCGGGCGGCCCGACGCCGGAGTGGTTCACGTCACTCCTCGGTGTCCGTACGGCCCGCCCCGCAAGGTAGGGGAGAATCCCACCCCTTGTACTCATTGATCTTCTCAGTGTTCTTGTTGATGTATTCAAGTTGTCTTTCGAGTTGTCTTGATTCGTTGTTGATAATGAACAATTTGGAAAGTCAATGGCCGGGATTCTCCAAGCCTGCGCCGGGTTGGAGAATCGCCAGTGACACAGGAAATTCCTGCCACGCCGCTCCGATGCCAGGATGCAATTCTCCTGCGACCAGAGAATCGGTGCCAATCGCACCCGTGCGGTCCACGAAAGAGGACCATGAAAGAGGCCCCAGCGGTGATTCTCTGCGGTTGACCAGCCGATTCCCTGCTGAGTCCCGCCGGCGTGGTTCCAACCTGGTACCACCCGGCGGGAGCTTGGACCCGCGGCCGTGGGGGCCGTCCGGGTGGGGGGAGCGGGGGGATCAGACTCCGGGGGGGTGTCTCCACGCCATCCAGGCCCGCGATCAGGAGCAACCAATCGGCGGGCACCAGCGATCTGGAGGGGCCTACCTCCTTGCACGCAGGCCCGCTGTAGGGCTCCGCCATGTTGCATGGTGCCAGCACGGAAACAGCCACCATGCGCATGTGCTGGCACGGAGATGGCTGTCGCGTGCATGCGCGGACCCGCGCCGGCTGTGCAGGAGGCGGCCACCATGTGCTGCGCGCTGCTCCGGCACCGTGCTGGCCTCCTGAGGGCCGCTGAAAAACTGGGCCAGGAGCCCATTGATGCCGGCGTGCACCACTCCGGTGTTTACGCCGGTGTCAACACTTGGCCGGGATTTCGGAGATTCCCAGCCAATGCTTTGGAAAATGGCATCCTGAGCAACAATATTCGGAGTTTGAAGTGGAACATAGTTCTTTATCGTCAGTAATGCTCTTCTATTTCTTCTAAACATTGTGCCTTTTTTAGTATGCACCAAATATGATCTTGGTGCTATTTATCGTAATAGCCGAGCAACATGTGACCATCCACCATCAGGATTTTGTATTCTGATGTAGACTTCTCTTGCAATGGTGTTAAAGATTTTGTGTGCCTGTTGTAGTAGACTTTTTGTATTCTTTTTTGTTACCTCAGTCGGTTATGTAGTTCTAGTTCATCCATATTCTAAATCGTGATTTCTAGTAACGTGGTACGAATCTTTCTTCCATCAACATCTGGGCAGACGGCAAACCTGATCACAATGGAGTAGCTGTGTCTGTCAACAGTGCTAATTTAACCTGTTTCTTACTGCAATAAATTCAGGAGATCAATCAGATTTGTGTAAGGTAGCGATATTCCTAACAGCGGCAGGACCCTAAGCAATTGCTGTGTTTAATACGTTTAAATTTATAATCAATTAAGATAGGAAAATTTTGACAAGTATTTTGAAGATTTGATGAACATTACACCCCCAGAAATAATTAAATTTATGAACGCTATGTGTTTAGATCATGTTTACAGAAGGCAGAAGAGCCCATAGATGATTTCATCACTGCTTTAAAGTTACAAGCTAAAACCTGTCATTTTTCTGCGGTGGAATCTTCCATGATTCGGGACCATATTGTGTTTGGTGTGAATGAAAATAAACTGAGGGAACGATTGCTGAGGGAATTGGAACTGTCCTTGGAACAAACAGTTAAGATTTGTCAGGTTCACAAGCTAACAGCATTCTAAAGTGTTTCTCAGTAATGGTGGCGTCTTCTTGGAGGAAAGCCCTCTGATTGCCGCCCTTTTTCCAAAAAGGCGGGAAAGTTCCTGCAGCTCCTTGCATACCAACAAATAGGTTTAAGTTCAGAACGAAGTACGTCTGTGTCAAAGATGTGGTCAAAGGCACAAATTAAAGTAGTGTCCAGCATTTGGAAAGTTTTGTTCTCGATGCAAAGGAAAAATAAAATCACTCTGCTCAGAATTGTTACTCAACCCGAGATCAGTCAGCACAGTGGAAGACACAAGGCGGGATTCTCCTGAATCCGCGCGATGGCCTGACGCTGGCATAAAAACGGCGGGAACCACTCCGGCGTCGGGCCGACCGGAAGTTGCAGAATTCTCTGCACTTCCGGGGGCTAGGCCGGTGCCGGAGGGGTTGGCGCTGCGCCAGCCGGCGGCGAAAGGACTGCGCGAGATAGTGCATGCGCAGAACCGCCGGCGTATTCTAGCGGGTGCGCAGGGGATGTCTTCTCTGCACCGGCCATGGTGGACCCCGACAGGGGCCGGCGTGGAAGGAAGGAGTGCCCCCACGGCACAGGCCTGCCCGCAGATCGGTGGGCCCTGATCGCAGGCCAGGCCACCGTGGGGGCCCCCCGGGGTCGGATCCCCCTGCACCCTACCGAGGACCGCACCAGCCAACTTACCTGCCAGGTCCCGCCATGTGGGACCATGTCCAATCCACGCGGCAGGGCTGGCTAGAATCTCGGCCCATCGGGGCCCGGAGAATTGTCGGTGGGGTCCGCGTGATCCCCGCCCCCGCCTGAAAACCGGCGCCGGATAATATGGCAGTCGGCGTCGGAGCGGCAGGGCGGGATTCACGCCCCCCCCCCCGAGGATTCTACGACCCGGCAGGGGGACAGAGAATCCCTCCCGCAGTCTCCAGTGTTGGAGTGATAACGGAGAAGAATACTTTTTTGGAGACATCAAAAAATTCTCCAGCACTTAAAAAAATGTTCCATTTAAAATAAATGTGGTTGATGAGGACAAATGGCTGCTACCACTTGAAGTGAACGGTACAGTGGTCAAATTAAAGTTAGACACTGGTGACAAAGCCAATTTAATCAGCATGACTGATTCAAAAAATCTAAAAATTAAGCTGATTAGAAGAAATCACAAAATATCTCTGAGATATTAGAATCATTCAAGTATTAAATGTTATGCTGCTTGTGACCTGAGTGTGGTGGTGAAGAACACAGTTTATTCCGTCCCATTCTGCATTGTATCTGAGGGCTTGGATTCATTATTAGGTGATTGGTTCTGTGAAGAATTAGGTCTCGTGCAGTTGGTATATTAGCATCCACAAACGATTGGATCAACACTCCAACGATTCTGAGAATACTATCAGCAAATTCAGTGATGTGTTCACTGATTTTAGTGCACTACAATTTAAAGAAGATGCATTATCTATAACACCGATATAAACTATTTGTAGTGAAATTGCTGAAGATATAGATCTGCATGACAATCTCATTTGTACCCTGGGGCAGCACTGTAGCCTAGTGGTTAGCGCAGTTGCTTCACAGCTCCAGGGTCCCAGGTTCGATTCCCCACTGGGTCACTGTCTGTGCGGATTCTGCATGTTCTCCCTGTGCGTGCGTGGGTTTCCACTGGGTGCTCTAGTTTCCTCCCACAGTCCAAAGATGTGCAGGTTAGGTGGATTGGCTATGCTAAATTGCCCTTAGTGTCCAAAAAATGTTACGGGGATAGGATGGAGGTGTGGGGATAGGGTGGAGGAATAGACTTAGATAGGGTGCTCTTTCCAGACTCGATGAGCCTAATGGCCTCCTTCTGCACTGTAAATTCTATGAAATTTATGAAATCTATCCTATTACCTGTATAAGATACAAAACCACAAGTTATCAAGAAGATAGAAGAACGCACCAATGTGGTAAATTCCATGGTATGTGTGAAACAGAAAAATGGTGATGCGCATATAGGCATGGATCCCAAAAATCTCAACGAAAAAGTGTACATATTGTAAAATAATCATTAAACAAAGCAATGGACAGCCAACCTGATCCATATCTTGCGAAATCACGTTACAAAGCATTATCATTGTCACATGGTAGATCGCCAGCCGTGTTACTCATGAATAGAAGGTTGCGTACCACACTTCAATACTTGGAAAAGAAGGAGGAGAATTCAGTGGTACTGCAGGAAATGCAAAACATTAAAGCAAAACAAAATCAGTTCTATGATAGAGGGCGTCATTCTCCGACCCCCCCGCCGGGTCGGAGAATGGCCGTTGGCCGCCGTGACTCCAGCCCCTGCCGCCGTCAAAGTCTCCGGTACCGGAGATTGGGCGGGGGCAGGAATCGGGCCGCGCCGGTTGGCGGGACCCCCCGCTCAATTCTCCGGCCCGGATGGGCCGAAGTCCCGCCCAGAAATTGCCTGTCCCGCCGGCGTAAATCAAAGCTGGTATTTACCGGCGGGACCAGGCGGCGTGGGCGGGCTCCGGGGTCCCGGGGGGGGGCGCGGGGCGATCTGACCCCGGGGGGTGCCCCCACGGTGGCCTGGCCCGCGATCGGGGCCCACCGATCCGCGGGCGGGCCTGTGCCGTGGGGGCACTCTTTCCCTTCCGCCTCCGCCACGGCCTCCACCATGGCGGAGGCGGAAGAGACTCTCCCCACTGCGCATGCGCGGGAAACTGTCGGCGCCGCTGACGCTCCCGTGCATGCGCCGCATTTCCGCGCCAGCTGGCGGGGCACCAAACGCCATTTCCGCCAGCTGGCGGGGCAACAAACGCCATTTCCGCCAGCTGGCGGGGCGGAAATCCCTCCGGTGCCGGCCTAGCCCCTCAATGTTGGGGCTCGGCCCCCAAAGATGCAGAGCATTCCGCACCTTTGGGCCGGCGCGATGCCCGTCTGATTGGCACCGTTTTTGGCGCCAGTCGGCGGACATTGCGCCTTTGGGGGAGAATTTCGCCCAGAGTGTCTGGAACTTTAGCACCTCTGAGTAGTGATGAGATTGTGAGAATAGAAGATTCAGTCAATTGGTCGAAAAAAGCCATTGTACTTGAAGAAATAGCACCTCATTCCTACAATGTCCAGAGGATGGGTTTGTTTTAAGAAGAAATCTTGAAAATCAGAGAAGACTTTCATAACAACGTGATGGATGATGAATCTACATCAGAATCAACATCAGCTGCAATGTCAGATAGTTCAGCAGTCCCTGAGCATGAGAATGTCATGGAGAACATTGAATCTACAAATTCTGAGCAACAAGGTCAAACTTTGAGTCAGAAGAAAACTTGATCGACTCAATTTCTAGATTTGGACTATTTATGCATACTATTTATGCTTACTGTTCATGTATATATGTAAATATATTTGTTAAACCAGTTTTAAAAATTTTAAAGAAGAGAATATTAATACTGTTAGACTCACAGGTTAATGATGTCACATGTAAATATACTGATGATAATGTATTAATTTATTTCTTCAAAGGAAAGGGGATGTGCTGATGTCATGATTGTTTTGTCATTCACCGACTGACCACGAAGAGTCTCATTACAGTGATCATGCGGCAGACGAGGTGGAAGAACGCGGCCCTAAGTGTCATTGGATAGCGACGGGGAACTCACCGGCAGAGCCGACGGAAAACTTCCTGAAAACCCCACCACAAAAGAACTTCTAAATTTTTCCATTGAATTCAACCCAAAGGGTCATTTTCGGTAGGGTTTGGTGGGGTGTTCCCCGACGGCTGCATTGGCGAGATCACAGCTCATATTCAATGGCACTTATTTCCAAAAATGAGCCCTCACGAGCTTTTCACCATTACTGTCTCTCTCATTGTCTGATTCACCAGACTCGCGCCTCAGCTTCTCACCGAATACAAGGGGGAGCTGCTTTTAAACGTTTCCACACCACTCACTTCCAGTCAAATCACAAGCATGGCAGCGCACAGACCTGCTACTCGCTTTGGGGATGCCAGGCTTCTCGACACTGTGAATGAGAAGCGAATGTGAAGCCTCTGTAATGTTAATCTTCACAGATTGCCTGCCTAAGGGCCTCCATGGTTGTCTGGGTGTGTTGGATCCTTGCCGCCACCGCCTGCCCTCCATCCTCCGGCTCCTCCCTGGGATCATCCTCCAGACCCTCCTGGTTTGCCTCCTTCTCTTCCTCAGATCGTCGTGAGACAGGTTAGATTTACCCTCCTGGTGATTACAAAGTGTTGTTGCAATAGTAATCCTGCTCAGTACGAGAGGAACCGCAGGTTCAGACATTTGGTTTATGTGCTTGGCTGAGGAGCCAATGGTGCGAAGCTACCATCTGTGGGATTATGACTAAACGCTTCTAAGTCAGAATCTCGACTGAACGTAATGATACCCTAGCGCCACGGATAGTTGGCCTGGGATAGCCAACTCCAGTCAGTGCGGACTGCCGCTCGATTCAGGGCTGCAGCGTGGCTGGATGGGCGCTGCCTCTCTCCTCGAAACGCACAGCATGTTCGTGGGGAACCTAGTGCTACAATATTCATAAACAACCTGATTCTGGCTCAGGGTTTCACATGCAGCAGAGCAGCTATCTCGCTGCGATCTGTTTGAAAGTCATCCCTCGAGCCATACTTTTGAAATGGACAGCACGGTAGCACAGTGGTTAGCACCATTGCTTCACAGCTCCAGGGTCCCAGATTCGATTCACGGCTTGGGTCACTGTCTGTGTGGAGTCTGCGCGTACTCCCTGTGTTTGCGTGGATTTCCCCTGGATGCTCCGGTTTCCTCCCACAGTCCAAAGATGTGCTGGTTAGGTGGATTGGCCATGATAAATTGCCCTTTGTATCCAAAAAAGGTTAGGTGGGGTTACTGGGTAACAGGTGTAGGGTGGAGGAGTGGGGTGTTCTTTCCAAGTGTCGGTGCAGCTTCGATGGGCCAAATGGCCTCCTTCTGCACTGTAAATTCTATGACTATGTCTAGATGAGTCCACATGTCCCTCCTCTTCTTCCAGCATGTCACCCACTGCAGTGCCAGGTTGTGGAGGGAACAGCAGATCATCACAAAGCGAGGTACCCGGGGTACTTGATGATCAGCCATTTGTGGAGACCAGCACTGGACGACGCTCGAGGTCTCCTCGGCGAACGGGTTAGACCCAATGACTCGGGTAGGTCACGGAAGTGCATATTAAAGTGACATTAGGGGCGAAATTCTCCGTTATCGGCGGAAAGTCCGCCGATTGGCGGAACAAACGACGCAAATCCGACTTGCGTCACGTCGGAAAAATGGGTTGAAAGTCTCCGGCCCGAAATGGGCTAGCAGCGACGTAACGGGATCCGCGCTTGCGCACGTGGTTCACGCCGTGCAGCGTCATACGCGCCGCACGGCGTGACGGCTCATAAGGCTGTGCTGCTCCCCCCCACCCGACCGGAACACCCGTCTGGATGGCTGGCCGCCGCTCAGCTCCGAGGTTCGAGTCACGGGATGTGGAGGCGCTCCTGGACGCGGTGGAGCAGAGGAGGGACGCCCTGTATCCCGGGCACGGCCGCAGAGTTGCCCCACGCCACAGCCGGCGTCTGTGGAGGGAAGTGGCAGAGGCCGTCACCGCTGTGGCCCTGACACTACGGACAGGCACCCAGTGCCACAAGAAGGTGAACGACATCGTCAGAGCAGGCAGGGTGAGCCTCCCCATATCCCCCCTCCCCCATATCCCCCCTCCCCCATATCCCCCATATCCCCCCTCCCCCATATCCCCCCTTCCCCCATATCCCCCATATCCCCCCTCCCCCATATCCCCCTCCCTCATATCCCCCATATCCCCAAGTGAATCCAGCCTTAACCTTAACCTCTGCAATGCACGCGCAACCGATGGCGTGCATTCATATACCTGCCTAACTGTGTTGCCTTTTACCCCTGCCACCCCCCCCCCCACAGGAGAAGCGCGCACACAACAATAGGGAGCATGTGAGGACTGGAGGAGGCCCCGCTGATGAGAGGCCACTGACCGAGCACGAGGAAAGGGCCCTGGAACTGGCTGGCGGACCTGACGACCGGGAGATTGCTGATGCAGAGGTCGGCGGCGTACTAGCAAGTGAGCCACTGACAGCCCGTCCCCATATCCCCCCTCCCCTATATCCCCCTCCCCCATATCACCTGATCACTGCCTGATGTCTAACCATGCATGCTTCATTGTGTATCGCAGGACCAAACGTCCAGGCACCCATCCCCGCAGATGCAGACCGCCCGCAGGATGCCCTTCGGAGGCCACAGGAGACAGAGAGACCCGGACCCTCCAGCATGCGACGCCCGCAGGATGCCCCTCGGAGGCCACGGGAGACAGAGAGACCCGGACCCTCCAGCATGCGACGCCCGTAGGATGCCCCTCGGAGGCCACGGGGGACAGAGAGACCCGGACCCTCCAGCATGCGACGCCCGCAGGATGCCCCTCGGAGGCCACGGGAGACAGAGAGACCCAGACCCTCCAGCATGCGACGCCCGCAGGATGCCCCTCGGAGGCCACGGGAGACAGAGAGACCCGGACCCTCCAGCATGCGATGCCCGCAGGATGCCCCTCGCACACCACGGGAGACGGAGAGACCTGGAGCAACAGGGAGACGACACCCCCGTCACGTGCGGGAGCAACCACCCAGCGACGAGGGGGGCAGCCACAGGCTCCCGTCACATCCGAGCCAGGACACCACTACCCAGGACACCAGTACCCAGGACACCACTACCCAGGACACCACTACCCGGGACAGCACTACCCAGGAAGACGAAATACCGGACAGTGACTCAGAGTGGATGGGTGGAGACGAACCCCCACCCCAAAGTGCCATGGACTCAGAGTGGGACGAAGAGCACGACACAACGCCACTGCTGTCACCAACACCCTCCACCATCGCTGAAACACTCACCTCGGTTGGGCACTTCAGTGATGAGGTGTCTGCTACACTCACTGGTGCGCACAACACAGCCGTCCCGGTACAGCAGGTGGAGGTAGGAGCAGCAGAGGGGCCGGGCGGTCGGAGGGCAGCCCAGCCCAAGCGAACTTCTGCCGCCCAGATGGATCCCGGGTTCCTGGGGTTACCACACCCACACATAGATCCGATGCAACCACCGACCCGGAGACGAGCGAAGAGGGTGACGGCCGGCTTGCGGCGGCTGCAGTCGCAGGTGGAGGAGTCCACCCGCGTCCAGGATCTGGGAGTGGTGCCGGTCATGCGTGCCACCCAGGCCGACACCGCACGGGTGGCGTCCGCGGTGGAGGCAATGGGTGCGACGGTGTCAGACATGGGGAACGGTTTGCGAGGCCTGGGGCTTTCCGTGCAGGCGGCGTCTGTGGCCCAGGACATGGCTGCCCTCTCACAGGAGGCCATGAGCCAGTGCCAGCGCCAGATGGCAGAGGCGCTCAACGCCATAGCCCAGTCTCTGCAGGCCATGGCCCAGTCTCAGCAGGCCATGGCCCAGTCTCTGCAGGCCATGGCCCAGTCTCAGCAGGCCATCGCTGAGGGCATCGGCGCCAGTGGCCATGTGCGAGCCGCGTCGCTCTGTCACAGACAGGGTTTGCCAACCCCCTGGGCTCCATGGCTGCAAACCTGCAGACCCCTGTCGATACCAGCACGGGCCTCCAGGACTGGCAGCGCCAGATGCCGGGGGGGCGTCGGATGGCCAGACCGTTCGCATCCCCCACCCATGCAGAGGCCTGGGGACCATCGGGCACCCCGAGGGAGGAGGAGGTGGTGTGGTCCGTCCCGGCTCCCTCTGTAGGGGAGGTCCCGGTACACCGCGACACCTCGGACTCCCCCCCTTCCGTCCCAGGTGCATCGGGTGGGCAACGGGCAGGACAGGCTGGCAGCTCGCCATCCCAGTCGCCCGGGCCGCAGCCTAGCCCATCTAGGCCAGGACGCCCCAGGAAACGGCCGCCAAAGGGATCCAGTGTCAGAGGGCAGGAATCACTGGAGTCCACCTCCAGTTCTGCTGTACCGTCTGGGGAACCACGTAGACGTAGTCAAAGGGCCCGTAAGGCCAAACAATTAGACACTGAGTAAGTTGGCACGGGTGCAGGGCACAGATGAGTTTTAGGGGCTAGGGCACGTGCATGAACTCGTTTGGTTATTAAAGTCAATGTTGCACCTACCGAAGCTGCCTTTGTGCTCTGTCCAAAGCGTGCGGGGGTGTCATGTACGTTGAGCGCAAGTGTGTGTGTGAGGGGTGGTCTTACCTCAGCCCCAGGTGAGTCTGCCCCCTTCCCCCTGGGCCGCCATCAACATCCCCCGGGCAGAGGACGGGACCGTGCGCTGCAGTGTCACAGCCGCATGCAGGGATGGTCCGGGTGGATGGTGGTACTGTGGCCATGGGTCAGACATAGTCCAACGATGTGGAGCCAGGAGCTCACCGCAGGGCGGATTGTCATCATCCTCCATGGCCAGCAATAGACACGCGTCCACCCGCAACTGTGTGAGCCCGGCCCGTTGTGTCGCAGGTGGATCGGCAATGGGGGTGGGGTGGTGTGCATGCGGGTGGGGTGGGTGGGGTTGGGGAGGGTGGTGTGGGTGCTGGGTGGGTGGATGGGTGGGGGGTGTGGGTGGTCGGCTGTTGCCATGGTGTGCGGTCTGTAGCCATACTACCCGATTCCCACGCCCATCTAGTCAGTGAAGCGGGCGGCAATCAGTCTGTCCCGTGCCCGCTGGGCCAGCCGGTAACGGTGGACAGCCACCCGCCTGTGTCTACCCCGTCTGCCCTGACCATTACCCCCATCCCCCTCATCTGGGGAGGACTGCGCCTCTTCCTGCTGCTCCTCCACTCCGCCCTCCTCTGCCTGCGGCACATCGCCCCTCTGCTGGGCTATGTTGTGCAGGACGCAGCATACCACAATGATGCGGCCGACCCTATCTGATCAATACTGGAGGGCGCCCCCAGAGAGGTCCAGGCACCTGGAACGCATCTTCAGCACGCCAAAGCACCTCTCTATCACTCCCCTTGTCGCTACATGGGCATCATTGTAGCGGTTCTCCGCCTCATTGCGTGGCCTCCGTATAGGCGTCATCAGCCACGATCGCAATGGGTAGCCCCTGTCGCCCAGCAACCAGCCCCTCAGCCGGGGATGGCGTCCCTCGTACATGCCGGGGATGGATGACCGCGACAACCCGTATGAGTCGTGTACACTGCCTGGGTAACGGGCGCAGACGTGCAGGATCATCATGCGGTGGTCGCAGACCACCTGTATGTTCATCGAATAGGTCCCCTTCCTATTGGTGAACACGGCCCTGTTATCTGCAGGTGGCCACACGGCGACGTGCATCCCATCAATCGCGCCCTGGACCATGGGGAACCCGGCCACGGAAGAGAAGCCCACCGTCCGGGCATCTTGGCTGGTCCGGTCCACAGGGAAGCGGATGTAGCGGTGCGCCATGGCATATAGTGCATCTGTCACTGCCCGGATGCACCGATGCACCGATGTCTGCGATATGCCGGACAGGTCCCCACTCGGTGCCTGGAATGACTCCGTTGCATAAAGGTTCAGGGCCACCGTAACCTTGACGGACACGGGGAGAGGGTGTCCCCCGCAAGTGCCACGCGGTGACAGGTGTGCCAGCAGGTGGCAGATGTGTGCCATGGTTTCCCGCCTCATCCGGAGTCTCCTCCTGCATTCCCGGTCCGTGAGGTCCTGGTATGCCAGCCGGGGCCGATACACACGGGGCGCCCTCGGGTGCCACCGTTGCCGTGGGGCCGCGACGTCCTCCTCCCCCTCCTCGTCCTGTCGGTCAGGTGTCCCTCCAGCCTGGGCGGCTGCCGCCTGTCCCTCTGCGGAAGCCTGCGCCGCCTCTCTGGCACGCTCCTCCTCCTCCTCCTCCTCATTCAGGGCAACATAGACATTAGCGGCTGCCGCCACGGCGGCCAACATCGCTCGATGATCGGAAAACATGACGGCCTGGTGGGGGGGAGGGGAACGACGACATGTCATCATTGCCCATATCCCCATCTCCCCCCAGCCAGGTGGCATGGACCGCATGGGTCCAACTGTTGGAGGCTGGCACCTGGCCAGGTGGACCAACTCACTTGCCCTCGCATCCCTCTCCCCGGCCCGGACCCCGCACAACCTCCTCCCCGGCACGGACCCCCCATCCCCCTCCCGGGCACGGACCCCCCCCCAACCTCCTCCCCGGCACGGACCCCCCCATCCCCCTCCCCGGCACGGAACCCCCCCAACCTCCTCCCCGGCACGGACCCCCCATCCCCCTCCCGGGCACGGACCCCCCCCAACCTCCTCCCCGGCACGGACCCCCCCAACCTCCTCCCCGGCACGGACCCCCCATCCCCCTCCACGGCACGGACCCCCCCCAACCTCCTCCCCGGCACGGACCCCAACCTCCTCCCCGGCACGGACCCCCCATCCCCCTCCCCGGCACGGACCCCCCCCCAACCTCCTCCCCGGCACGGACCCCCCATCCCCCTCCACGGCATGGACCCCCCCCCAACCTCCTCCCCGGCACGGACCCCAACCTCCTCCCCGGCACGGACACCTCCATCGCCCTCCCCGGCAGGGACCCCCCCAACCTCCTCCCCGGCACGGACCCCAACCTCCTCCCCGGCACGGACCCCCCATCCCCCTCCCCGGCATGGACCCCCCCCAACCTCCTCCCCGGCACGGACCCCAACCTCCTCCCCGGCACGGACCCCCCATCCCCCTCCCCGGCATGGACCCCCCCCCCAACCTCCTCCCTGGCACGGACCCCCCATCCCCCTCCCCGGCACGGACACCCCCCAACCTCCTCCCCAGCACGGACCCCCCATCCCCCTCCCCGGCACTGACCCCCCCAACCTCCTCCCCGGCACGGACCCCAACCTCCTCCCCGGCACGGACCCCCCATCCCCCTCCCCGGCACGGACCCCCCCCCCAACCTTCTTCCCGGCACGGACCCCAACCTCCTCCCCGGCACGGACCCCCCATCCCCCTCCCCGGCACGGACACCCCCCCCAACCTCCTCCCCGGCACGGACCCCAACGTCCTCCCCGGCACGGACCCCCCATCCCCCTCCCCGGCACGGACCCCCCCCAACCTCCTCCCCGGCACGGACCCCCCCAACCTCCTCCCCGGCACGGACCCCCCCCCCAACCTCCTCCCCGCATGGACCCCCCCCCAACCTCCTCCCCGGCACGGACCCCCCATCCCCCTCCCCGGCACGGACCCCCCTCCCGGCACTCCCCCGGAGCCCAGCCCACTCTAACCACCCCCCCGCCGCACACACACACACACAACCCGAGACACACCTCTCCTCACGCATTCAGACTGCGGCCACGCCATCGCCTGCCCAGAGCCAACCCCCCAGGCCGTCACTCACCTCCACGCTGGTCGGCCTGAACCTGGAGCACCGGGTCACGCCGATGAAAAGGAGGTTTGATTCACGTCGACGTGAACGGTCATCACGTCGACGGGACTTCGGCCCATCCGGAAGGGAGAATATCGGCAGGCCAAAAATCGACTGCCTTGCGCAGACCCGTGCCATTCTCCGTCGGCAGCGGCGACATTAACGCCCCGCCGACTTTTCTCCCTTCGGAGACTTCGGCAACCGGCGGGGGCGGGATTCACGGCGGCCAACGGCCATTCCCCGACCCTCTGGGGGGTCGGAGAATGACGCCCTAGGTGTCTCACACTAATATGCAGATTTGCAAAATAGTGATCATGCCCACAATGAGGTCTCGCAAGTTCGCATTAGATCTCGGGAGGCGTGGCAAGCCGGATAGATCCTGGAAGAAGGACCTCCCAGAATCTACCGGCTGTGCTGCCTTTCGGGCGGATTGTGGACGGTGGATCGCGCCCATTGTCTCCTCATGCATCCCACACCTGGACAATTAGCTCTTCTTTCCCAACACAAGAGTTTGTATTTACAGGGGGAATAAAAGAAATGCAAATGAGTGCATTTTTAGGATTAGATTTTACTCATTTTAAAAATCCATTCATCTCGCCAATCAAAGAAATGAAACTCAGATAATCTGGTCTCCCATCCATTATCCAGTAACCAAGATAGCTTCAATCAACCTGAGTTTTTCAAGCTGGTACATGTGCTACAGTCGATGTTAAAGGAATATGACCAATAACGATGTACATCATAAACCTCTCTCAGGTAGCAGAGTGACTAAATCCCTTCTTCCCAGGCACTGTGTGTTTATCTGGCTGTAATGGCCCTGCCCACTGTATTTGTGATTGTTAGTTGCTGTGGACATTTCTTGACCATTTAGCTCTACATTGAATCCTGAGCCATTGAGAATTGCTGAACCGGAAGAAGGCCCAAGCCTTGCTCGAATACACAGGCACTACCACTTTCACCCGGCTCAGCCTCTCCTCTCTCTTTTCTTCACAGAATTTTGGTCTCTCAGGGAATTAAGGAATATGGGGAGCTGGCAGTGGTTGGAATTGGATCCCAGAATCAGCCATTGTCATACTGAATGGCTAGGCAGACCACTTGATCTTCTCCTGCTTATATTTCTTATGTTCTTAGGTTTATACGTTACTGGGGAATTTTCCAGAGTCTCTCTTCTGCCACTACCCTTAACCATAAAACTGGAGTGCCTTCCCCCTCTCGGAGGCCCTGTCCCATTACTTGCCTCCTGCTCTTCTCTCTACTTCACCTCTGGATACACCTCAACATTATTCTGCTTGAGCTTGCTGCTCCTTCAATCACTCATTCCGTCTCTCCTCTGCCTTTTGCTCCTCCTATTATCATTTCCTTCTCTCTTGTCCTGATTGTTCTGCCTGTCACAGATTTCCTCTCTCTTACACCCGCAGCTCCTGGAATTTACTAATATACTTTACTTGCTCTCTGTGCAGCCGCTCACACTTCTGCATTTTGGGTTTAAAGCGGCTGCACAGAGAGCAAGTAAAGTATATTAGTGAGTGAGCTGCCTGTCCAGATTATTGTGCAGTTGCACACCAACATGGTTTAGAGTGAACCTTGTTTATAGCATCCAAGTGACAACACCGCAGTGACCTGTATTACAAGTTGAAGACCCACTGCTAATTAGCTTCTTTATAGAAGACTAATTTAAAAAAAAATGACTGCAGGAAAATGCTAGGATCTTCCAGGCTATGACCCTGGCCTGGGAACCACATGGGCACCATCCAGACAACTCTATTGATCTGAATGCCCATGCCACCCAGATTTGCTTGCGATAAAGAAGGTGGGAGCAGTGGGAACGCTGGTAGTTGACTTCATCCCACTATCACGAAAATTTTGACACCAGCTTATTGATAAAGCTGATGGAATTGCCACCCGCACCTGCACCGAGCAGGCATCACTATGTGGAGACCTGGTGGTTCTGAGTCCTGTCTGATCTTGTGCACTTTTTGCATTTGAATGCCACCCTCTACAGGCCTCAAGGAAGTTTGGGCCCACTTCAACTCCAGGTTAACAGTAGAGCTTTATTTTAAATGAAGCAAAAGTTGGCTTTTCTAGGACAACAGTTGACAGTATGAAATAGACAAGCTGCTTCCCGTGGCATTTTGCTGGCCCTGGGCAAATTGGCCAGGGGAGCACTTTGTCAGTCGGGCAGACAGGCCCTGTCACGACTCTCCACAACCCTCCTCTTTGACAATGCTGATGGGCTCCTTGCCATCAATTTCTTCACTTCTCACGCTTCCCTTTTTTAAGCACTCTCAGACTCTCTTTTATGTGTGGAGTAGCATATAAATGTAAATTGTGGTGGTTCTACAAATCAGCAATGTAGGGACTTTCACAGCCTTTGGGAATCATTCATGAGCTAGAAATCAATCCACCAATGGTGACTGACAGTGCAGTGGGCATTTATTTTTGTTCCAAACATGTCAGTGCAGTGAAAATTGTTCTGTAATTGAAATGGAGCAGATCTCACAGGACTGGGAGCTCCAGCATGATACATGGTCACTTATGCTTCAAGTGATTCTTCAATGTAAAGCAGGGAAAAAATAAATGTAATAGCATCTTCTGCATTTCTATTAGCTTATAAAACAGAAATGTTTGGTACAAAATAAATGCCCACCAGATGATGAAGTGCTGAAGACAGTCGGATTTTGGTGCATAATTTGCAGGAAGTTTCTAAAAACAAAGCCAACACAGTAATTCATGCATCTATTGAATAATTCTCAGGGAGGATTAGAGGCAGACCAATATGACTGATTGCTTATTCAGATAACACTTAGAACATAGAACATAGAACAATACAGCGCAGTACAGGCCCTTCGGCCCACGATGTTGCACCAAAACAAAAGCCATCTAACCTACACTATGTCATTATCATCCATATGTTTATCCAATAAACTTTTAAATGCCCTCAATGTTGGCGAGTTCACTACTGTAGCAGGTAGGGCATTCCATGGCCTCACTACTCTTTGCGTAAAGATTTGTGTAACAAATATGAAGTTTATAAGATGTTTATAATGTTGGACTTTCTCCTTCATTTAGGGTACAGTGGAAGAATGAAGTATAACGAACACCTGGTCAGATCCCAACTGGGCTAAGATGCTGGACCAGAACCGCAACGTTTATTTAATTTTCAAGACTGTGAAGTGGGCAGCACGTTGGCGCAGTGGTTAGCACTGCTGCCTCACGGCGCCGAGGTGCCAGGTTTGATCCCGGCTCTGGGTCACTGTCTGTGTGGAGTTTGCACATTCTCCCGTGTTTGCGTGGGTTTCACCCCCACAACCCAAAGATGTGCAGGCTAGGTTGATTGGCCACGCTAAATTGCCCCTTAATTGGAAAAAATGAATTGGGTACTCTTTAAATTTATTTTTTAAAAAGACTGTGCAGAAAGATCGATTCACTCCAGGAGTTATTGCATAAGAAATGGAGCTTGGTTATATTTACAAACATAACTTTATCAAAACAAAATAAAAACAATATTTAAATTTTTAAAACTTCGGGCTGGATCCTCCGCCCCGCTACGCCACTTTTCAGCCTCGACCCGCCACAGGATTCTCCGTTACGCCGGCCGGTCAATGGGGTTTCCCATTGTGGGCTCGCCCCACGCTGTCGGGAAACCCCTGGGCGCCGGCAAAACGGAGAATCACACCGGCGGAGAATCCTGCCCTTCAAACCTAACAAGAACAGCTTGCATATATCTTTTAACCCGAACACACGGTTTCCCAATAACCAGCTCGTAACATGACATACAGCTCTCAACTCCACATAGACATGCAGGAAGTAAAAGAACATAAGAACATAAGACCTAGGAGCAGGAGTATCTATCTTTACCTTAAAAACATTTAACGAGACAGCCTCAACTACTTCAGTGGGCAGGGAATTGCACAGATTCACAGCCCTTTTGGTGAAGAAGGTCCCCCTCAACTCAGTCCTGGGCAGCACAGTAGCATGGTCGATAGCACAATTGCTTCACAGCTCCAGGGTCCCAGGTTTGATTTCGGCTTGGGTCACTGTCTGTGTTGAGACTGCACATCTTCCCCGTGTGTGCATGGGTTTCCTCCGGGTGCTCCGGTTTTCTCCCACTGTCCAAAGATGTGCAGATTAGGTGGATTGGCCATGATAAATTGCCCTTAGTGTTGGGTGGAGTTACTGGGTTATGGGGATGGGGTGGAGGTGTTGACCTTGGGCGGGTGCTCTTTCCAAGGGCCGGTGCGGACTCGATGGGTCGAGTGGCCTCCTTCTGCACTGTATGTTCTATGATAATCTAAATCTGCTCCCCCTTATTTTGAGGATATACCCCCTAGTTCTAGTTTCACTCGCCAGTGGAAACAACCTCCCTGCTTCTATCCTAACTATTTATTTCATAATTTTAGATGTTTCCATAAGATTTCCCCTCATTCTTCTAAATTCCAATGAGTATAGTCCTAGTCCATTTAGTCTCCCCTCATAAGCTAATCCTCTCAACTCCAGAATCAAACTAGTGAATCTCCTCTGCACCCCCTCCAACACCAGTACATCCTTTCTCAAATAAGAAGACTAAAACTGTACACAGTACTCCAGGTGTGGCCTCACCAGCACCCTATACAGCTGCAGCATAACCTCCCTCCTTTTAAACTCCATCCCTCTAGCATTGAAGGCAAAATTCCATTTGCTTTCTTAATTACCTGCTGCACCTGCAAACCAACTTTTTGCAATTCATGCATAAGGACACCCAGGCCCCTCTGCACAGCAGCATGCTGTAATTTTTTACTATTTAAATAATAGTCCATTTGCTGTTATTACTACCAAAATAGATGACCTCACATTTATCAACATTGAACTCCATCTGCCAGATCCTTGCCCACTCACTTAAACTTTCTATATCCCTCTGCAGACTTTGTGTCCTCTGCACACTTGGCTCTATCCCTCATCTTAGTGTCATCTGCGAACTTTGACACATTACACTTGATCCCCAACTCCAGATTGTCTATGTAAATTGTAAACAATTGCGGATCCAACACTAATCCCTGAGGCACACCACTAGTCACTGATTGCCAACCAGAAAAACACCCATTTGTCCCCACTCTTTGCTTTCTGTCAGTTAACCAATCCTCTATCCATGCTAATACATTACCATTACCTATAACGCCATGCGCCTTTATTTTATGCAGCAGCTTTTTGTACGGCACCTTGTCAAATGCAGGAACCGGACTGCCTGCATTTAAACAATATATTCCTGTTCATAGAATCATAGAATTTACAGTGCAGAAGGAGGCCATTTGGCCCATCAAGTCTGCACCAGCCCTTGGAAAGAGGTTCCCACCAAGCCCACACCTCCACTCTATCTCCATAACCCAGTAACTCCACCTTAGCTTTTGGACACGAATGGGTAATTGATCATGGCCAATCCACCTAACCTGCACATCTTTGGACTGTGGGAGGAAACCGGAGCACCCGGAGGAAACTCAAGTAGACACGGGGAAAAAGTGCAAACTCCGCACAGACAGTGAACCAAGACCAGAATTGAACCTGTGTCCCTGGAGCTGTGAGGCAGCTGTGCTAACCACTGTGCTACCGTGCAGCCTCAGGCGATCTGTTGTTATAGTAGCCCCTTGTGACTCCTCTTCCAAAGCCTGTCTTGGTGGCAGCTTTTCTCAGTGGCTTCTCAAATCCTTCCCTCCCACCTTTTCAAACAGGGTTATTTTCTCTCTCTGAGTTGTACCCAGCTCCTCAAACAATGGTTCTGTCCTGGGTGTCCAGATTTGAACTCATCATTAACATATGGGATTTTGATTGCCCACTCCCATTTGTACAAAAGAACAGCACCATGCTATGAATACACAATTAATCGACAATTTATGGACAAAAGCCATCAGATTCAATAATAACTGGTCAGATCAGAGTGTCTCGGAGGACAATGAATCTTGAGTGAATTACCCCAGTTGAGCAGGGGTGTCTTGTTTGTTCCCATTAATGAGTTTATGTTTATGAGTTTATGAATTAGACAATGTAAACCAGACCAGGTGTATACCTCTGACTCAGTGTTAGGAGTTTTATGCTCAGTTTATTAACCCCTAAACACCCACTACATCTTTGATCCCATTTCTGGATCCAATTTCCTAACATCTCCCTCCCATAACAGAAGAAATCGGGCGTGATCTTCCGGCCTCGTTATACCCGCGCTCTAGCATAGCAAGGCCGGTGAATAGCGGGAGAGGCCAAAAACGAAATCTGTGCCAGGCGCCAAACAGTTTGTGATTCAATCGGCTTGCTCCCGTAAGCAAAATTGGAATCTCGCCGTAACGTGGCGAGAAACCAATTATCACCATTTAAGCCCCATTTCCATACAATCAACGAGAGTGACCCCATATCCAATGGCCTCCCATTATTCATCGGTCTCCCCAGCAAGTGTTCACTCTGGCACAGATTAGTACTCATTTTTAAAAACGTGAACCTGACGGAAGGGCTTCCATGGGGAGCCGAGGAGTTGAGTAGCCATCTTTGTTCACAGGCAAAGAGCCCGGGTGTGCTGGGCTTGCCACCCCAGTGCTCAGCGAGGGGTGGGGGACGCTCCGCAGTGGTGAGCCGCCATGGTTGTGTGGTGGGGGTGCTAGGCTCTGGGAGGCAACTGGGGGGACACTCGCTCGCAGCATCACCATGCCAACCCTTAGATCCCAACCCTATTCTGGGGCAACATATGTCCCTGCCCGTCTGCCCCACCGATCACCCATAGCTCCACCGACTGCTGAGGACTCTGGCTGTGGGGCTGCAGGCTATCGCTAGGAGGGAATTGGCAATCGTGGTTAAATGAGCACTTGACACATGCTAAGTGGATTCCCATGGGTAGGCGGGCTATGTAGCATGTGGGAGTCATTGCCTAGCCTTCCAATTGCACCTTGATGCCTGGACACTATTCCTGAACACTGCGGGAAGCAACATCACACATACAGCAGACAACATCTGAACACCCAGGGGATGGGACACAGCTCCAGGGACATGACCAACGCTGGAGGATGGGTGGGTGCAACGGGGAGGAGGGGTTGCCTGGAGAGATGGGCAAAGGGTCCGTGTGTCAGCCCGCATTGTGGAAGAAAGTGACAGAGGCATCATAATAGTTGTGAAAAAGCTGTTTAATGCGCATTCCCACTAGTGCCGGCCCCCCAACACCCCCACCCCAGGCCCCAACTCCACTCATTCACACCCCTACCTAACCCTCCACCACCTTTTCCCCTTACCCCGGTGCTCTCAGTAATGCTCAACGTGCCTGGCCCTCCTAGCTCTAACACTACGTCTTGGTGTTTTCCCAGGATGCACATCAGAGGTGGAGGCAGCCAGCTACTTACCTCATCCCATGGGCTTCGATGTCCTGGCAGGCATTGTCTGGGGGCTCTGGGGCCAGAGGGCTCCGGCTCACTTGTCGGCAGCCGTACTGCCCTATCCAGTGGGAGCCTGCGAGACGCGGTCTCATCAGAGAGGTAGAACTCGGGTGAGCTGATGGTCACGGTCGTCACTCCATGGGATGGGTCCGGGTTGGCACCAAGGACCCCTTCCTCCTGCTCAGAGCCCATAGGTCCCTGGAGTTCACCTTGAGACGAAGGGGCAGCTGGTTCAAGCCCCGGCTGCTCCTGCGTCGTCTGGCTCTGCCAGCCCTGGCGGATGCCCATTATCCGCACCATGGTGTCGACACCTTCAGTGATGCTCCTCAGTGACTGAGACATGCTCTACAGTGCCTCGACAAAGCCCACCTGCAACTGGGACAAGCAACACAGCACCTCAGCCATACCCATCTGAGAGCGGGACACCTTCGCAGAAGCTCAGCAAGGTCGGCCTGGTACTGGGTGACATTCCCCAGTGAGGCAGACATACTGCCGAGACACACAGCCATGGCCATCACCGGCTGTGCAACGCCTTGGACACTTCTCTCATGGTGCCGACGTCATGCACAGGCTCTCCACTGTGGTCACAACCCCAGCAGTGTTGGCCTTGGTGTCACTTATTGCTGGTGCCATCTCCTACACCCGTAGCCTCCGGGACTCCTCCAAGCAGCTATGGATCTGCTGGAGTAATGCTGACATCTCCCTCTGATTGTCCCGGCTGCTCCCGATCGTCTCCATCAGCTCCGGGTATCCTTGTTTCACAGTCTCAGCAACAGGCTGGGAATCAGCTGTGACCTGGGATCCAGCAGACCTCCGCCTGCTGTCTACCTGGGGGTTCCTGCCTCCACCTGATGTACAACAGCAGAAGTGTGGCATTCGCCAGATTGTGCCCCAGAAGCCTGTCCACTAACGTTTCCCACCAAGGTGCATGTATCTGTGCTGGTGAATGGTGGGGATGACAGCTGTGCCACGACTCTAACAGTTGCATCCTTGGAGCTCTCCTCCGAGGTGTTCTCCTCGGAGTCAGGAGATGGTGCAGCCCAGGATGGGCCGGCGCCGTCGGCTGGAAGACCTGCAGGAGAATGGATATTTGGTCAGTGGGATGTTAGTCAGTAAGGCAATAACAACTCACGTTTGACAGGTCTTTCGGGTGAATCCCAGTGTGCCTCTCCCCTTCTGCTTCCCTACTGATCGTGGTGCTGTCTCTTCCTCCTGACCTCTGGGACCTCCAGCAGCTCATGTTGACAGGTTTCTATAGTGGCAGTGTTACGAGTGTGCCTTGCCATATGTATCTTCCTTTGAATGAAGCACAATGCGTCCTTCTCAAGCACAAAGTTCTTCCTGGCACCTGGGTGACCAAATCAGTCAGTGAAACGCACAAGCGCAAACCCCATACTTGAACCATTCCTGTCTGCATGACAAAGGTTTTTCCAGCATAGCAAAAATGTCCTACTTTGCAACTGTCTTTTACTAATGAAGAAGATGCTTTCAAAGTCAGGTTATTGAGACATTGGAAAGGCTAAACATTGCAAGCTAGGGCAATTCTCCCTACAGAAGAGAAAGTGGAGAGAGCTGACATGGACACAGTGGGCTGAATGGCCTCTTGTTCAGTCATCAGTCTATTATCCTATGATTCTAAGTTAGCAGCAGCAGGCAAGTGGAACAGTGAGTATGGAAAGAATTAAGATCGTTCAGCTGGATGACTCACACATCACATTCCCCTTCTTTTCAAGATTGCCTTCCATTGGACAATTTAACAGAGACAAAATAAAAGGGAGAAGATGAACAAGAGCAGAATTCAGAATTTCACAAAGACCCATCTCTAAGCCCTGCTTTGGAATACTGAGCATGAGAGGGACAGATTTCTGGGTCTGCACAGTAGCAAACCCCCAAAATGTTTCTGATGCCATGTAGAGGAAGATGCTACTGGCATGGAACTGAATGCCAACACATCCAGTCAATGGCTGGACAAGACAAGCAAGCTAAGAACAAGCTGTTCGTTCTCTTCAATTTTCACAACTGTATTTTCACAGCACACTAGCACAGTGATTAGCACTGCTGCTTCACGGTGCCAGGGTCACAGGTTCGATTCCCGGCTTAGGTCACTGTCTGTGCGGAGTCTGCACGTTTGCCCAACTCTTCCATTGTTTAATTTCACTGCGAAAGATCCTGGATCACTTCAGTTAAGAATAACTCCAGGCGGTACCTGGGTTCGATTCCCGGCTTGGATCACTGTCTGTGCGGAGTCTGCACGTTCTCCCCGTGTCTGCGTGGGTTTCCTCCCGGTGCTCCGGTTTCCTCCCATAAGTCCCGAAAGGCGTGCTGTTAGTTGAATTGGACGTTCTGAATTCTCCCTCGGTGTACCTGACCGGAGTGTAGCAACTAGGAGCTTTTCACAGTAACTTCATTGCAGTGTTAATGTAAGTCTACTTGTGACACTAGGAAAGATCATTATTATTATTAAATGGGACACTAACTAAGAACCTTATAGTATGTCATCTCCCTGAACTAACACTTCTGTGTACAAATTTAAAACCTCTTTGCCGACTTTAACAAGGTGACACCATTACTGCCCAGCAGCCAGCCAAGACTGACTTAAGTGTCTGGCACGTTGATGTGTCGATCACTTTGCTGCATAGGATATCTCAAACCATTCTGTTTCACTTTTAAAGGTTGTCTTGCACTGCACCATCGAGCAATGACAGTTATAAAAAGGTACAAAGGCAAAGCAAAGAACCACAAAAGAAGAGTTCACAACTTCAGCAAGACTGGCCTTCAATCTCTGCTGAAGAGAGGACAGAGCCAGATTGCTGGGCCTCGGAGTGTGTGGGAGCGAGAAAGGACACAGTGATTTAAAAAAGGCAGCTCACCATCACCTTTGCAAGGACAACAGGGATGAACAATAAATACTGACGTTTCCAGCGAAGCTCACCTTCCATAAATGAATAAAAATAATCTGTCCCAGGAAGTGAGATTGAAGAAACGGGGCAGGTTTCTCCGTCCCGCCGCGCCAAATTTCGGGTTCAGCATGCCGGCGAGATGCTCCGTTTCGCCGGCTGGTCTATGTGGTTTCCCATTGTGGGGCAGCCCCACGCCGTCGGGAAACCCCCAGGCTGCCAGCAAAATGGAGCATTCCAACAGTGGAGAATCCAGCCCAAGATGTCAAGGAAAGATTGAATACAATTGTTGTCCAGGGATTCAAGGGATGGTTTAACCTTTACATCCTCTCCCTCATTATCATTCTTCTTGCTGTGGAAATTATCATAGTCCTGAGGAAAGTTTCCTCGTATGCCAGGATGGATCATCATTAATCCATTGTTTCTATTATGGATTTGAGGGAAAGAATTATACAAGCTAAACATTACAACAAAAGTGAGTTGCTCATGAACTTCTTTGTCACTAAGATTAAGACCATCTGCTTAACTACCTCTGCCAATTCCCTCCTTTGCCTTACTCAACCAGACCAAATTTCTACCCCACCAGCCTTTAACTTTCATCTTTATCTAATTTCTTTGTATCCCCTTTCATGTCCTTATCGATGAGACGTGCCTTCTGCTCCCACAACTCAATTCCCACGATACTGCTGACCACCCAACCTGCCTTCCTGGCCTCTGCGTCAGCTGATACTGTTGTTTTTTCTCCTTGGGTATTTTGTCCCTTCACCTTCAAATCTGCTGCCATCACCTCACCTCACCTCAAAAACCGAACCCTTCCTTGCCCCTATGGTCCTTGAAATCCACCACCCCTCCCCTTTCTCCTTCAAAGTCCTTGAACGTACTGTTGCCTCGAAAATCTGTGTCCCTCTTTCCCAGAATTCCATGTTTGAATCACTCCAATCTGGTTTCCAATCGTGTGACAGTACTGAAATAGCTCTTACCAAAGTCGCAAATCAAATTCTGTGTGACTGATCAAAGTAAACTATCCTTCCTCATCCCTTTCAACCATGTGTGCAGCCTTTTGCATGGCTGACCATACCATCCTTCTTCAACACCTGTCTACTGTCATCCAGCTGTGGGACTGCACTCACCTGATTCCATTCATATCTAATCAATGAAGCTAGCTATTACCTGCAGTAGTTTCACTTCCTACCTGTTCACTGTAACTCTGATGTTCGCCACGGGATCCATCCATAGCCTCCTCCTATTTGTCATCTACATGTTGCCTCTTGGAGACATCATCTGCAAGCACAACATTGGGTTTGACTTATAACTGATGACACCAAACTCTACCTCACCACCACCCCTCTCGATCCCTCCACTGTCTCTAAATTGCCTGACATACAATATCCGAATGAGCAGAAGTTTTCACTAAATCGTGGGAAGATTGAAGCTACTGTATGCGGTCTCCTCCATGAACTCCATTTCCTACCTATTGACTCCACTCGCCCTGACAACTGTCTGAAGCTGAATCAGATTGTTTGCAACCTTGGAGTTCTATTTGATCCCAAGATGCACTTTCGAACAAATACTTGTGCCATCACTAAGAGCATCTATTCCCATCTCCGGAACACTGACTTATTCCTACCCTGCCTTAGCTCATCTACTGCTGAAATCCTCATTCGTGCCTCCGTTACTCCTGGACTTGACTATTTGAAAACACTCCTGCTTGGCCTGCAGTCTTCCAACATCCAATACTTGATTAATTCAAAACTCAACAGAACTTGCACTAATCCTGTTCATCCACCACCTCTGTGCTCACTAATTCACATTGGCTCCTGGTGAAGCAATGTCTCATTTTTAATATTCTGAGTCTGTTTTTCAGAGCCTTCCATCACCGCACCTCCTTATATCTGTAATCTCCTGCATCCCTGCACCCTCTGAGAAATCTGCACTTAGAACATACAGTGCAGAAGGAGGCCATTTGGCCCATCGAGTCTGCACTGACCCACTTAAGCCCTCACTTCCATCCTATCCCCATAACCCAATAACCCATGCTAACATTTTTGAACACTAAGGGCAATTTAGCATGGCCAATACACCTAACCTGCACGTCTTTGGACTGTGGGAGGAAACCGGAGCACCCGGAGGAGACCCGCGCAGACACGGGGAGAATGTGCAGACCGTCCGCACAGACAGTGACCCAGCAGGGAATTGAATCTGGGACCCTGGCACTGTGAAGCCACAGTGCTAGCCATGTGTGCTACCATGCTGCCCACTTCATGTGGACTCTTGTGTATTCCTCATTTTAATCACTCCACTATAGAAGAATAGGTTTCAGCTACTATCGCCTCTGGAATTCCCTCCTTAATCTCTTCACCTCTCCAGCTCTCAGTCCGCCTTTAACATACTTCTCTTTGACTAAGATTTTGGTTCAGTGTCACGCTCCTGTGAAGTACTTGGGACTTTTTTCGATGTTAAAGACGCAATATAAATTCAAATTGTTGTTGTAATCTTCAGCTTTTCGAATTTTTCTTCTTGGAGTTCTCTGCCCAAAGGCAAGTTTGACCCCCAATGCCATGATCTCCACCAAGGGTAGGGCAAGAAGGCAGGTCCCGAATCCACACCAGCCAAAGAAACCCCACACTGTCTAACTAGGCCAACTGGCCCCCACTTGGAATTAGGGACATTCAAAAGGGTCTGGAGTCTTGGGCTGTGTGCTGCAATGGTGACTACCTAGGCATATGGCTACTAAGCTTGGGCCAATAACCTTGTCATATCCTATTATTAGAATAAAGCTCCTCCCCAGCAGTTGCCTCTTGAGGGGGATGAGTTTTCCAAAGTTGGTGTGCTGTTCCCTTGTGCTATCTCTTGCAGGCATTACACACACATTTCTTCGCCAAATTAAGGGAATTAGATGAAGGTTGACAATTGTTTCCCAAGTGACAATAGGCAGCTGATGTAAATTAAAAAAAGGTGCTTTCAGGTTCTTCATGAAAATAGTTTATGTTGGAGAGATGACAAAATATATGATAAGATCCTGATTGAGTGTCTCTCCCCCTTTAATAAGAGTTTAATGTTCAGCTCATCCTTTTGGAGGGCAAAGAATGTACTGGTGCTGAAGAAGAAAAGTGAGATTGTTTCTGCTTTTCCTTTTCTTTCCTGGTCAGGCCTTGCATATTCTTGTGACACTGCTCTGCAGTGACGGTGGTGTGAGAGATAACACTCAGTGGCAGTGCCAGTGTTACTTCCCTCCAGTTGGCATGAGAAGATTATCTTTAGACTGAATATGAGACCCAGGGAAATTCACAGACAATGAGTGCCAGATGTTCCTTTGATTCAGAAGGCTGGAGAATGGACGAAGATGTGTCATCAACACGAGGGAATCTGAGGAAAACATACCCCATGACTTTGGATCAATCAAGAGACATCACACCTACATTGAGACTTTGAGATCAGTTTCTGCATTAGACTTGGCTTTTTAAAGACAAATTTCCAAGCATACACAGCGCATTACTTACATTTTACATGGGATTTCTGCTGGAGATCATCCAATGGATATGAAAATGGGCTTACAAACAAAGTTCCATACTGCAGAACTACACTTGTCCAATTGCTGATCCTTTGACACAACTCACTATGTAGAATTTTAATGTCATACTGTCAGAAATATTGACATATGTTTTCAGTGAGCCTCTTTGCATTAATTTACTTCTGAAGTAAACTTTAGGCATGCAGCAGATCATTACACTGCTTGTTTTATTGTTGAAATCTCTGGGTTTCAGTGAGATTGATGAATACTGAGTTTATCCAAGTCTGGGAGTGGTCAAAGTGAATGAAATGGTCAGGTAACAAGCCTTGCAGGCCCCTCGCCGTATGTTTGGTTTCCAGAACTCTTTTCATGCTGCGATGATCATGCTTTATTTTCCCTCACACTTTGATGCTCTCTTATTCAAAACTTCACTCATGACAAATTTAATGTGTTCGCTCAGTACATTAACACTTTCTATTAATTACTTCAGTAGTGTTTTGCCACTTTATACTTACACACTAATTCATTAACACTAAGCAAAACTGTAAGAAATTATTTCAAATGCCTGTGAGTATACCACTTAGCTGACAGTGCACAATGGGAAGAGCACACATTAACACCTGCAGTCAGGCCTATCTAATCAGGGATATGAAACAAAGCGTATTTCACAGCAAGAGCAGTACACTGCCTATAAATACACAGTGCCATCTAATATGTCTTGTGACAAAGACAGGGCTTCCACCCCCCCCCTGCACCCCCCCCTCCCCTCCCCCCCCCCCCCCCCCCCCCCACCACCACCACCACACACATACACAACACTTTTCTTCCTTTTGGAAAACATTAACAGCCACCCAAGCAACCTTAACCAAAAAAACATTCTTCAAGCAGGAACATCAGCAGAAGGAAGGTGCAACACAGCCAAGCTCAATCTTGTCACACCCACCATCTATATATATGCATTTTTCAGCAGGCATCACTGAATAAGCCCAATTGATTTTGACAAAAGGCACTCGTACCAGAGTTTGAAGGGACTATATGTTCTTAGAAATGACAAAAACATGGCCTTTGGACAGTCACTGCTGTGAGTGCATTATGTGAGTTATTTGCTAAATTTGTGTATACTGTTGTAGTACATTTACTTTTGTTCTTTACTTTCTGCCTACCTATACACCTGTATATCCAAATGGATCCTAAGATTTGGAGAGATGTAAAGTGGGCTGCCAATTTCCTGTCATTCCTTTTACACTAATCTGCAGATTAGATCCTTTGACTCACTATGTTCAATGCCAAGAGATGTAAAGATGTGCTTTCAGAGACTCCATTAATAAACACAAAAAGGATTCATTAATAAGAATTGTTCAGCAACCTCAGTGCTGCAGCTTGCTCCCTACATGTCTCCCGCCAAAAAGCGAGTCTCACTGTGACTCCCAATTGGTCACTCAATCCAGATGACCCTTTTCTGCTGTGTCGCCCTTAAAGGGACAATCACCAAAGTGGACACAACATTTCCTATCAAAATGTATTGAAGGATCCTAATGTATGACAATATCTATTGTAAACGTAACAGGACTGGAGGGGGCTATGAAGTTCCACAGAACTCAATACTAGGACTTCTGCTGCTTTTCATATACACAAATGACTTGAGTTTGTGGGTAAGGGGGCATTATTTTGAAATTTGCAGATGTCACGAAACCTGGAAGTGTCATAAACAGTGAGGACAGGTGACAGATGAAATTCAATCCTTTAAAGTCTGGGGTGCTACATTTTAGTCGGTAGAAAGAGAAGTCAGAGGTATGAAATGGTGCAAATCTAAAGAGCTGCAGGATGCTTGAACACAACCAAAAGAACATGGCAAGACATATTAACTAAGCACTTACTGAAGCATAACAGTTCTGTATGTTTTAAACACAGGCACATAAATGGAGTATAGGTGCCTGGATTAATGATGATACTTAAAAAGATTTCAAAAGTGAGATGGATAAATACTTGATGGAAAAAATTGGCAAGGATATGGGGAAAGAGCAGGGGCAGTAAATTAACTGGATTGCTCCACCAAAGAACTGTATGGGCCGAATGGCCTCCTGTCTGTACTGTTCTATGATCCTGTGATTTACCTGCAGTAGCTCTTTCACCTGCAGATGGCACTGATATGATGTATTCTAATGTAATTCAGTGTTCTGCTTGCGAATGAACATCAATTGACAGCATCACACTTCATATTCTATTTATGTAGTGAGTGTATATCACAGAACCATAGCCTGATACATTCTTTCCCCGTAGCCCAGCTAAATTTTCCTTTTTAAGTATTTGTCCAATTCCCTTTTGAAAGTTATTTTTGAATTTGCTTCCATCACCCACTTTCAGGCAGTGTTCAAGTCACAACTATACGCAGCATTTATTTTATCCTCATATTGCCTCTGGTTCTTTTGCCAATCACCTTAAATCTTGGTTCTCTAATTATTGACCCTTTCTCCTTATTTAGTTGATCAAAACCCTCCAAGATTTTGAACATCTTTATCAAACCTCACCCATCACCTTTTCTTCTCGAAGGCAATCTTCAAAACATTTCTCTAGACGCTCCACATAACTGAAGTCTTTCATCCCTGGCACCATTCAAGTAAATATTTTCTACACCTTCTCAAAGACCTTGTACCCCTCAAGTTGTGCTGCCCAGGTTTGCCCACAATACTCCAGCTGCAGCCTAATCAATGTTTTGTAAAGGTTTAGGATAACTTCCTTGCTCTTGTATTCTACCAATCAAGCCAAGACTATGATTTGCGTTTTCAGCAGATGCTCAAACGTTCCTGTAACCTTCAAAGACTTGAGCAGAGGGAACACCAGGACCCTCTGTCAATGAAACTGCTTTAAGATTGCATGACTTAGATCATATTGCCTCTCCTCAATTTTCCTCCCAAATGAACTCATGCTTCACTATTTTACGTTTCATCTGCCGTGTGTCATGTGTCTGCCCATTTCACCAGACTGGTCTTGTGGAGTCTAGTACTCTCCTCCTCATTGCTTACTACATAGAACATAGTACATAGAATTTATAGTGCAGAAGGAGGCCATTTGGCTCATCGAGTCTGCACCGACCCTTGGAAAGACCACCCCACTTAAGCCCACACTTCCACCCTATCCCCGTAACCCAGTAACCTCTCCTAACCTTTGTGGACACTAACGGCAATTTATCATGGCCAATCCACCTAACCTGCACATCTTTGGACTGTGGGAGGAAACCGAAGCATCCAGAGGAAACTCACGCAGGCAAGGGGAGAACGTGCAGACTCCGCACAGACAGTGACCCAAGCCAGGAATCGAACCTGAGACCCTGGAGCTTTGAAGCCACAATGCTAACCACTGTGCTACTGTGCCGTCCACATTTGCAAGCATTGTGTCAAAAGCAAACTTTGAAATTTTGTCCTGTATATCAAGGTCAAGGTCATTACTTTTTTAAACTAAGGGGCAATTTAGCATGGCCAATTCACCTACCCTGCACATCTTTTTGGATTGTGGGGGTGAGACCCACGCAGACACGGGGAGAATGTGCAAACTCCACACGGTCAGTGACCTAGGATCGAACGCGGGTCCTCAGCGCCGTAAGTCAAGGCCATTATTAGGTAACAAAAAGAGCAGTGTTGTCAATTTATTTTTGCTCTCCCCTTCTGTGAATGGGGTGTAACCTTTGAAAATCCAATCTGGCACTACCCCAGACCTGAGAAAAATTGCAGTCAGAGCCTCTGCAATTTCCACCTTTACTTCCCTCCACAGTCCAGGATGTATCCTGTCTGCACCACTTGATGTTTCTACTTTGAGAACTGCCAGCCTTTTAATCACCTTTTTAAAAAAATCTATTTTTAATCATATCCAATTTCTCAACTACCTCCTCCTTTACTGTGATTTTTGGCAGCATCCTCTTTCTTCTTTATTGAACACAGATTCAATGTAATATTTAGTACCTCGTTTCTATGCATCAGCCTTAGCTTGAGTTTTCTTAAAGCTGCTGGGATTCCTCTCCTTTCCGCCCTCACTATTACTCTGCTTGGCAACTTGTCATTGCCACAGGCCTTCTCTGCATTGACCCTAGGTTATCAATGCTTACCTGCCAAGTTACCTCTGGAATTTCCTGCTTGTTCTAGCTTAACCCCCTCTGGTCTGCCAAAGCAGAATTTTAATTTAGAAATTAATTGGTTGCTCCTATAGAGAGTGAATCTCAACTCTGGCCACGGTTGCTAAATGAGAGTACATAAGAAACAGTAGTAGGAGCAGACCATACCTCCTTTTGAACTAGCTCCGTCAATCAGTAAGATCATGGCTAATTTGAACTCTGCCTCAACTCCACATTCTCACTTGTTCCCCATAATCATTACCTCCTTTAGACTTCAAGAGTGGCCTATCGCGGCCTCAAATACATACAATGGTCTAGCTTCCATAGCTCTAGTACAGAATTATTTTTTAAAAATTAGAGTACCCAATTCATTTTTGCCAATTAAGGGGCAATTTAGTGTGACCAATCCACCTACCCTGCACATTTTTGGGTTGTGGGGGTGAAACCCACGCAAACACGGGGAGAATGTGCAAACACCACACGGACAGTGACCCAGGGCAGGGATCAAACCTGGGACCTCGGCGCCGTGAGGCAGCATTGCTAACCACGAGTACAGAATTCTAAAGATTCACGGCCCTCTGAGAGGCGGAATTTCTCCTTTTCTTCATTCATGGGTGGCATGGCAGCAAAGTGGTTAGCTCTATTGCTTCACAGCGCCAGGGACCCGGGTTCGATTCCCAGCGTGGGTCACTGTCCGGTCAGAATCTGCACGTTCTCCCCGTGTCTGCATGGGTTTCCTCTGGGCGCTCCAGTTTCCTCCCACACGTCCCCAAAGACATGCTGTTAGGTAAATTGGACATTCTGAATTCTCCCTCAGTGTACCCTAACAGGCGCTAGGGGCTTTTCACAGTAACTTCATTGCAATGTTAATGTAAGCTAACTTGTAACACCAATAAAAATTATTATCAAACGGGTGACCCTTGATTCTGAAATTATGCCCCCCCCACTTCTAGATTCCCTCTCAGCATCTATCCTGTCGAATACCCTCAGAATCTTTACAACCCCCCCTCCCCCTCCCCCTCCCACACCCGGTTCTTCTAATATCCAATGTGTATCTGCCCAACCTTCCTCGTGAGATAACCCCTTCATCCAGGAAACAGCCTGAAACGTCTATGTACCGTCTCCAGTGCAATTACATCTCTCTTTAAATAAGGAGACCAAAACTGTCTGCAATACTTGAGGTGTGGCCTCCGCAATACACTGTGCAATTGTAGTAAAACTTCCTTTATTTTATACCCCATCCATTTGTAGTGAAGGCCAACATTCCATTTGCCTTCCTAATTGTTGCTTAAACTTCACTCTAACATTTTGCACTTCATGGACAAGAGATGGTGAATTGAGAGGGTATAAAGTTTTCTCAGCTTGTCAGAATTGCCTTGAGTGCAAGGCATTGTAGATAGTGCTTCTGTGGACATTGGCGTTCTTCACATCACCCATGGCCTCATTCTGCCACAGATACACAGCTGCAACCAAAAGTGTGTTCCATTCCACCCCTTTATCTGCTTATGGAAATTATTGTCAAGTTGTTTACATAAGAAAAAGATGTTTAAAAAAGCCAAAACTCAAACAAATGAGCAATGAATAAGAACATGGAGCCTCTATGCTGGTTTTCAACCAGCAACTTTAATTGGCAGGTACCACAGAAGCATATTTTGTATTTTTGCTCACTAGTAACAGCACTTGACACTAACAATAACAGTACTTGACACTTCACCTAGTCTCTGGAAAATGTAACTGCTTCATCTAAACCTGTGTTTTTGTTTTCTCATGTTCTGTAATGCTATTAAATAATAAATCTGCCAGTTCAAATCATCTGAGACTGAGCTGAACACTGATACCATTTGAAGGAAAGCTGTTATATGCTAATATTAATATCTAACATGCTCACAAGCAAAGAGACAAAAAGTGACTACCTCATTGAGAAACAGGAGATGACTTGATACCTGGGCTGTATAGATTGATTCATATCCACACCTAGATTCTGAAAACACCTATCCAATTTCAATTCAAATTGAAATGAATGATGATGTTACAGCCTGCATATTTTTGAAATGAGTCAGACCCCAAATCAGAACACTAAGCCAGAATCCGTCTAACCAATGCAAAATACATCCTCAATATATAATGATACAGGGCGCAATTCTCCGGAAACATTTCTAAGTGTGGTAGCGAGCGGGAATTGCCATGAGCTTCCCGGTGCTTGGTGTAGCGAGGCCGGTAATGTTATTCAACGCTAATTGTTCCACATAACGAGGCCCCACGGGCTTCTCACTGCAAATGAAAGCTCACAAGATTATTCGCCAGCACCCCGCTAACAAGGTCAAGCAGCACTTAAGCTGCACTTGCTCAGCCAACTCGCAACAATGGCCCGCAGGAGGCCAGCCCCAAAACTGGGAGACGCTGACCAGGGGAGGCTGCTAGACATATTGGAGGCCAGGAGGGATATCCTGTTCCCCTGAGGGTCTTGGAGGGTTAGCCAAAGGGCAGCCAGTGCTGCCTGGGAAGAGGTGGAGGCGGTTGCGAGCGCCGGGAATGTGACCAGTACGAGTGAGTAGATACCATAGCACCCCCCCCCCCCCACCTCCCCCCCCCCAGAGACCTTTCCACCCCATGTGAGCATCTATCCCCCTCCCCATTCAACCCCCCATATCCGTTCCTCCACCCCCTCCCACCTCAAACCCCCCAAACACTGCTTCACACCCCCCTCCCACCACTGTGAACCACGCGTGTGGCTAATGATGCCTTCTCTGTGTCTCCTCAGGAAAAGCTCTCCCACAATCGCCGGGAGAGAGCCCAGACTGACAGTGGCATGCTGCACATAAGAATCCTCACCACCTTCGAGGAGCGGGCCCTGGAGGTGATTGGGGTAGCTGAGGACAGAGCAGTCTGATGCACGATCAATGACTACTAAAGCGAGGTTGTAGTCCAACTGGATGCTTTAATAAGCTAGATGTTTTACCCCAGCAGCTCAGATACAGAAAGAAGGCTGCTGGGGCAGCACGGGCTCTTATACCCTGCCTTACGGGGCGGAGCTACCATATAGCTTGACCAATGGGAAACATACAATATCTACCAATGGTGTTCCAGCATTACTAGGTACCGTAATATCTCTATACAGACTACCACATTCACCCCCTGTTAAAAAAAAGAGTCCGGCGGCGGCGGTGGCTTGGTATTACAACATGGTAACGTGGTAGAAGTTATGGTTATGGAGGTACCGTAATACCGTAATAGCGTTTTGCATTATTGTCGTAATTATTTACAATTTCACAATTAACTATATACACTTATAGATGAAGCAATCAGTCGATCGGGGGCCCTGGTCATCCTCTGTGATCGTCGAAGCTTTGGTGGTGACGCCGGTGGAGGCTTGGGCGTCTGTGACTCCGGAAGCGTGGCCTCGATCTCTGTGGCAGCTTCAACACCCCTAGACAGCGCTGGTGGGAAGCCGATTGACCTGGGAAGGGAGCGTCTGCGGGGTGCGTCGGTGGGCGGGGGAGTCTAGATGGGGCCGGCGGAGGAACCGATCCTCCTGGGAAGGGGGCGGCTGTAAGGTGCACCGGTGGGAGGGTGGGACTGGTGGCTGGAGTGTGCGTGGGGATCCGGCGGGTGCCAGGTCTTGTAGGGAGACCGTACCTTGTCGGCCGTCGGGGTACGCCACGTAGGTGTACTGGGGGTTAGCGTGGAGAAGATGGACCCTCTCGACCAACGGGTCCGACTTGTGCGCCTGCACATGTTTTCGGAGCAGGATGGGTCCGGGAGCTGCCAGCCAGGTCAGGAGCATGGTCCCAGAGGAGGACTTCCTGGGGAAGACAAGGAGACGTTCGTGAGGTGTTTGGTTGGTCGTGGTACAAAGCAGTGACCGGATGGAGTGGAGGGCATCCGGGAGAACTTCCTGCCAGCGGGAGACTGGGAGATTCCTGGACCATAGGGCCAGTAGGACGGTCTTCCAGACCGTTCTGTTCTCCCTCTCTACCTGTTCGTTACCCCGGGGGTTGTAACTGGTCGTCCTGCACGAGGCAAAGCCCTTGCTGAGCAGGAATTGACGCAGTTCGTCACTCATAAAGGACTATCACTATGCATGTAAGCAGGGAACCCGAACAGCGTAAAGATGCTATGGAGGGCCTTGATGACGGTGGTTGCGGTCATGTCGGGGCAGGGGATGGCGAATGGGAACCGGGAGTACTCGTCAATCACGTTCAGGAAGTACGTGTTGCGGTCGGTGGAGGGGAGGGGGCCTTTGAAGTCCATACTGAGGCGTTCAAAGGGACGGGAAGCCTTTATCAGGTGCGCTTTCTCTGGCCTGTTAAAGTGCGGTTTGCACTCCGCGCAGATTTGGCAATTCCTGGTGGCTGTCCTGACCTCCTTGATGGAGTAGGGCAGGTTGCTGGTCTTGATAAAGTGGAAGAAGCGAGTGACCTCCGGGTGGCAGAGGTCCTCGTGGAGGGCTTGGAGGTGGTCCACTTGTGCGTTGGCACATGTGCCGCGGGACAGGGCATCAGGAGGCTCGTTTAGCTTCCCAGGACGATACAAGGGGCAAAATTCTCCTACCCGCCCCGCCACATTTCTGCCCCGACCGGCCGGCGGGGGTCTCCGTAACACTGGCCGGTCAATGGGGTTTCCCATTGTGGGGCAGCCCCACGCCGTCGGGAAACCCCTGGGCGCCGGCAAAATGGAGACTCCCGCCGGCGGAGAATGACGCCCAAGATCTCGTAGTTGTAGGTGGAGAGTTCGATCCTCCACCGCAAGATCTTATCGTTTTTTATCTTGCCCCGCTGTGCATTATTGAACATGAAGGCGACCGACCATTGGTCAGTGAGGAGAGTGAATCTCCTGCCGGACAGGTAATGCCTCCAATGCCGCACAGCTTCTACTATGGCCTGGGCCTCCTTTTCGACTGAGGAGCGGCGGATCTCGGAAGCATGGAGGGTACGTGAGAAGAAGGCCACGGGTCTGCTCGCTTGGTTGAGGGTGGCCGCCAGAGCTATGTCGGACACGTCGCTCTCGACCTGGAAGGGGAGGGACTCGTCGATGGCATGCATCGTGGCCTTTGCAATGTCTGCTTTGATGTGGCTGACGGCCTGGCGGGCCTCTATCGACGGGAAAAACTGTGGATTGGATCAGGGGACGGGCCTTGTCCGCATAGTTGGGGACCCACTGGGCATAGTAAGAAAAAAAGCCTAGGCAGCGCTTCAGGGCCTTGGAGCAGTGAGGGACGGGGAAAGCCATAAGGGGGCGCATGCGTTCAGGGTCGGGGCTTTTACTCCATTTCGCACTACGTAGCCAAGGATGGCTAGGCGGTTGGTGCGAAACACGCATTTATCCTTGTTATACGTAAGGTTAAGGATCTTTGCGGTCTGGAGGAATTTTCGGATGTTGGTGTCATGGTCCTGTTGGTCATGGCCGCAGATGGTGACATTATCGAGATACGGGAATGTTGCCCGTAAACCGTACCAGTCAACCATTCGGTCCATCTCGCGCTGGAAGACCGAGACCCCGTTAGTGACACTGAAGGGAACCCGTAAGAAGTGGTAGAGCCGCCCATCTGCCTCGAAGGCAGTGTACTTGCGGTCACTATTGCGGATGGGGAACTGGTGGCAGGCGGACTTAAGATCCACCGTGGAGAAGACCTTGTAATGCGCGATCCTGTTTACCAGGTCGGATATGCGGGGGAGAGGTTACGCGCCCAGCTGCATAAACCTGTTGATGGTCTGACTGTAGTCGATGGCCATCCTATGCTTCTCCCCGGTCTTTACCACCACTACTTGAGCTCTCCAGGGACTGTTGCGAGCTTCAATGACTCCTTCCCTCAGTAGCCGTTGGACCTCTGACCTAATAAAGATCCGATCCTGGTCACTGTACTGTCTGCTCCTGGTGGTGACGGGTTTGCAATCCGGGGTGAGGTTCGCAAACAGGGAAGGCAGATCGACCTTGAGGGTCGCGAGGCTGCAGACAGTGAGAGGGGGTATAGGGCCGCCGAATTTGAAAGTTAGACTTTGGAGGTTGCACTAGAAGTCTAACCCTAGGAGTGTGGCCGCGCAGAGGTGGGGAAGGACGTAGAGCCGGTAATTTTTAAACTCCCTTACTTGGACCGTGAGGTTTGCTACACAAAACCCCTTTATCTCTACTGAGTGGGGACCGGAGGCCAGGGGGATTTTTTGATTAACAGGGTGGACGGGGAGAGAACAGCGCCTTACCGTGTCGGGGTATATGAAGCTCTCCGTGCTCCCAGAGTCGATTAAGCAGGACGTCTCGTGCCCGTTGATGAGTACCGTTGTTGTAGCAGTTGAGAGTGTTCGACGCTGGGACTGATCCAGTGTCGCCAAGGCTAATCGCGGCAGCAGTTGAATGTTCTCTTCGGGCAGTGTGTGGTCAGCCAAGCTGGGGTCCTGGGAGTCCATCCAAGATGGCGGCGCCGATTGGTCGCACATGGCTGGGGGTGCACAAAATGGCGGCGCCCATCCATCACCCGTGGCGTCCGCGGGACAACGTGGCGGCGCCCCGAAGCTGCACGTGGCCCTGGAGGAGGAAGATGGCGGCGCCCGCTGGCTGCACGGGGGCCGTGTAGAGGATTGTCGTGGCGGTCCGCATTCGCCACCGGAGACCGCAGCGACCGCCCGGGCCTGGCATACCGGCACAAAGTGGCCCTTTTTACCGCAGCCCTTGCAGGTTGATGCGCGGGTCGGACAGCGCTGCCGGGGGTGCTTGGCCAGCCCGCAAAAATAGTAGCGGGGCCCCCCCGAGGTTGCCAGGCCCTCTTGCAGCACAAGCTTGTGGGGGGGATGGACAATGTCTCGCGGTCGGCCGCGGGGGGGTTCCATGCTGCTCAGGGGGCTGCCGCACGGCCGGGGACGTAAGCGCGGGCATTTTGGGAGGCCACATCCAAGGAGCCGGCAAGGGTCCATGCCTCCTTGAGGCCTAGTGTCTCTTACTCCAGCAATCGCTGGCGGGTTTGAGAGAACAGCATACCTGCAACGAAAGCGACCTGGATCAAAGGTTCTGTGTGTTCGCTCGCCGGAACCTGCGGGCAGCTGCAGTTTCTCCCCAACACCAGGAGGGCACGGTAGAATTCTTCCAGCGATTCCACAGGGATTTGTCGCCTCGTCGCTAGCAGATGTCGGGCGTAGACCTGGTTTACCGGGCGAATAAAATGTCCTTTTAGCAGCTCCATTGCTGCATCAAAGTCGTCCACGTCTTCGATGAGGGTGTAAATTTCTGGGCTCACCCTCGAGTGCAGGACTTGTAATTTCTGTTCTCCCGTGGGTGTGTTGTCGGCCGTTCCGAGATATCCGTTAAAACACGGCAGCCAGTGCTTGAAGGTTGCCGCTGAGTTTGCCGCGTGGGGGCTGAGTTGCAGATACTCCAGCTTGATTCGGAGCTCCATCCTTTTCAATCTAGCTTATTAAATTGATGCACGATCAATGACCTCTAAAGCGAGGTTGTAGTCCAACTGAAGGCTTTAATAAGCTAGATGTTTCCCCCAGCAGCCCAGGTACAGAATGAAGGCTGCTGGGGTGGCACGGGCTCTTATAACCCGCCTTGCAGGGCAGAGCTACCATACAGCTTGACCAATGGGAAACATACAATATCTACCAATGGTGTTCCAGCATTACTAGGCACCGTAATGCCTCTACCCAAACTACCACACATTCACCAACGTGGAGGTTGGCGGACGCCGCAGTGGTAAGGAACAACCGGGCCTCACCTGAAGGACCTGCCAAACTTGAGTTGTTATTAAAAGCAAATTACTGCGGATGCTGGAATCTTAATTTTTCTGCCCCCCTGACCCATTCCAACCGCTCTCCTTCTGAACTTTCCACTCTTCGCTCCATCAGGTCCAACCCTGACTTTGTCATCAAACAAAGGGGGTGCTGTTGTCATCTGGCGTACTGACTTCTACCTCGCCGAGGCAGTACGCCAACTCTCAGGTACCTCCTCCTACCTCCCCCTGGACCATCACCAGACCATAGAACATAGAACATAGAACGATACAGCGCAGTACAGGCCCTTCGCACCGAAACAAAAGCCATCTAACCTACACTATGCCATTATCATCCATATGTTTATCCAGTAAACTGAAGATCACTGAAGATCAAGCCATTATCTCCAACACCGTTAGCCTGCACGCAAACCCCTTTATGCACTTCACCGGGACTTGCCAGCCTGCCCAGCAAAGCCCTTCCTCACTTATCTTGGGGTCTAATCTCAACAGGGGTTTGCCTGTAGCTCCAGCAGTGTGTCATGATATGCACTCATTCACATAATGAGATACAGACAGGCAGTGACAGGCACCCAGTATAGCCAATCAACACACAGGACAGAACACAACCAATCACCAGGCAGAACACTAGAAGATGATCTCCCACTATAAAACACATGAGGCATCAACACTCTGCCTCTTTCCACTGGTGACAACTGTAGTGACAGTCAGGGTGTATATATGAGTTAGCACCTTCTACACATGGCTCAGAGCTAGCCTGGTCTAGTTAGTTATAGTAAGCATGCTTAGATTAGTAGAGTGTCAAACCCACAGCGGACTGTGTGCACAGCTTAACAAGTTCAATAAAGCGTATTGAACCAACACCAAAGTTTGGAGTCTACTTTCAAGTACAACTGTATCCAGTTGCCGTCCTTGTTACCCCAGGGTAATTAACACGACACAGTGGTCATTGTTCTACACCCTGTTCCCACTTTGAATTCTCTGACCTCAGCCTCAAGCAGTATTCCAATGAAGCTGAATTGAGCTGGAGAAACATCATCTTGGGTAGACATTATTGTCCTCCTCCTTGGTGAGTTAGGTGATCTGAGCGTTTCATCGGAAGGTGGAAGGTTCCCACCTACACCCACATTAGGGCCTCATCCATCACCACTGGTTTTCACCAATCGGAGGTGGGGGTGTGGTGGTTTCGGGGCGGGGTGGCTCACCATGCAGGGAGGATGACAAGCAAATCCGTATACCTGATTGAGGGGTCCGACCTCAAGAAAGTGGGGGACCTGATGACAGCCACACCTTCTCCCGCCCCCTGTCCCTTGCTGCCAACCCCCCCTGACCCCGACTCCCACCATCCCTCACCTATGGTCAGGTATCCCATGATGATCCTCAGCCTTGGGTGGGTTTCGTACCAGCAGCAGCTACTGCTTCTGGCAGGCAGCTCTTGACAGGCGAGAATTCCTCCCACAGGTTCCTTGATCCTTGGGAAAGGCCCACTGCTGGCCTGTCAGGTGCCTGACTGGTAAAGGATGTGGCAGGCTTCCAAAATGAGGCGATGTGAAGTTCCTACTGGCTCTCCAGCCAACTGCTGAGACCCCTGTTGCCTCATCTTTCAATTAGTCATTTTACAGCCTTTTAGATTCAACATTGAGTTCAACAATTTTGGCTCATAAGCACTGCTTCCATTTTTTCAGACAAGTGTTCACAGCTGTTCGAGATCCTTCTTTTGTTTCTTTACTTTTCCCATGTACAACAACCTGTGCCTTGACCATCCACTCTGTTGTCATTTAATCACTCCTGCCATCCTTTCATAGGCTTTCATTCTGTTCTTTCCCTTTTCCCTTGTTCAAAAGTTGTCACTTCTCTTTATCTATTTCTAATGAAAAGTCATTGACTTGAATAATTCGGCAGAATCTTAATAAAATTGACTTGCACAGAGTGAGGTGGTCCATGCCGGCTGTGGAACCCATCTGTCAGTGAGCGTCGCTGTGACTCTTTAACCCACATCCGGGTTCTCAATGAATCAGAAGGGTCAGAAATGATTTCTCATTAAAGGGACCTCAGCAGAGGTCAGAATGGTTGAACTGCACATTGATTCCACACACAGGAATAGAAAGGAGACCTGGGAAATTTGTATTTCCAAACTGCTTCATCTTGATGTCTCTCCATCTTACCTGGCAGTCTGAGGGGTTGAAATAAGGTGATATTTGCCAAAGAAGAGGACAGCCTCTCAAACCAAGTAGGTGTTGTTGGAAGTGGCCTAAGGAGTGAATGACATGAGTGTTATCCCTTCAACTTGGAGACAGTGCACCAAGAGGATCCAGGACCTCAGCAGACTAGGAGAAGTGAGTGACATAACACTTTCAACTGCTGAACCTCCCATTCTGACTGTGCCAGCATTCTCCTGGGCAGCACTCTTCAGAACCACACACCTTGCAGCTCCACTCATTCCTCTATCTCCAGGCACCTGCCATCCTCTTCAGGAGAACCAATATTCACACTCTCGCTGTTTTTTGTGCCACCTTGCACTCTTGTCTCACAGCCATCTTCCACAAATGTGGTCACTCTGGTGTGACCATAAGGCCATAAGACCGTAAGACGTCGGAACAGAAGTAGGCCATTTGGCCCATCGAATCTGTGCTGCCATTCAATGAGATCATGACTGATTCTACATGATAATCCTCAAATCCACTTTCCTGCCTTATCCTCATAATCCTTGATTCCTTTACTTATTAAAAATCAAAGCGAATAACCCGTTTGTGTATTTTAATGATTTTTTTCCAACAAATGTACTGGGTACCCTGCTCACCTGCAAACCTGCCTGGGCCAAACCCATGGGATCGTGTCAGCTTAGCTGTCCAAATCCACATTTTGGGATTTCACCCTGTGCCCACATTTAAAACGTTGTCCATTAACTCTGTCTCTCTCTCTCCACAGATGCAATCAGACCTGGTCACTATTTGAATCATTTTCTGCTTTTACTTCTGATTTCCAGCATTTACAGTTTTTATGTGCAGAAATTACGAAGTTTCTGTGGCTTAGAGAGGCACTAACAAGTACATCAAATAATGTCGAAGAATTGAAAATAACAGTGTCCTATATTACTTTTTAAAATTTTAAAATAAATTTTAGAACAATTGGTGGATAACAGATCAAAAACCTACAGCCTCAAAAAGAGCAAATTATACTGATCTATTCAATATTGAAAACTGGGAAAATATGTGTTGAGTAAACCTTCTGAAATAGCTCATCATTCACAGTTGTGTACCATATTATTCAGTTATTCTATAATCTGCAAAATTTAAAAAACATGTTCAATGACATTAATCGTACCATGTGTATAAATGAGCATATGTATGAAAATAAAAATCTCAAACGGATGAGTCCAAAGTGAAAGGGCAACACAGCCGGCCTCGAACCAAACCAGAACAGCACCACCCGTGAGCTCTGGTAAACATCGGGCTGGATTGTCCACAGCCCCGCCGCAAAATCGCATTTGGCAGGGGGGCAGAGAATCAATTTTCGTGCTGAAATCGGGTCCGGTGCCGATCTGGTGATCCTCCGGGAACTGAGAATCGGCGTATCGAGATGGTCGATAGGTTTAAGCTCCTGGGGGTCACCATCACCAACAGTCTGTCTTGGTCCATTCACGTTGATGCAACAGTCAAGAAAGCCCGACAACGGGTGGGATTCTCCGACCCCGCGCCGGGGTTGGAGAATCACCGGGGGGGTGGGGGTGAATCACGTGATTCCGCTCCAACGCCGGTCTACCGATTCTCCAGCGCTCAACGTGGCTCCCCCGGCGATTCACCCCGCGCGATGGGCCGAGTGCCCGCTGAGTTTGGCCGAGTCCGGCCCGCCGGCATCATTCTCATGTGGTCCTACCCAGCGGGACCTCAGCGTTCATGCTGCGGGGGGTGGCCTGGTCAGAGGAGGGGGGATCTGACTCCGTGGGGGGGGGCCTCCACGGTGGCCTGGCACACAATCGGGGCCTATCAATCGGTGGGCAGGTTTATCCCGCTGGGGGCCTATGTTCCTCTGTGCTGGGCCCCTGTAGATCTCCGCCATGTTGCGTCGGGGCCGGCAGGGAGATGGCAACCCATGCGCATTGGCGAACTTGCGCTGGCCGAGGCGCGCATGCGCAAACTCATGAGGCTCTTCAGTACCGTGCTGGCCACCTATGTGGCACAGGATCGCTGATCCTAGGGGCCAGATAACACTGTTGTAAAAGGCTCTGGCGTTTACGACGGCATCAACACTTAGCCCCAGGATCGGAGAATCCCGCCAACGTCTCTACTTCCTACGGAAGCTAAAGAAATTTGGCATGTCTGCATCGAATCTCACAAACATCAACAGATGTGCCATAGAGAGCATCCTATCTGGCTGCATCACAGCTTGGTATGGCAACTGCTCAGCCCAAGATTGCAAGAAACTGCAGAGTATGGTGAACTCAGCCCAACGCATCACACAAGCTTGCCACCCTCACATTGATTCTGTCTAGACCATCAACTGCCTCAGGAAGGCAGACAGCATTATTAGAGACCCCTCCCACCCAGGATTTTCCTTCTTCCAGACCCTTCCATCAGGCAGAAGATACAGAAGTCTGAAGACCCGCACATCCAGACATGGGAACAGATTCTTCCCCACAGCTACTAGACTCCTCAACGACTCTCCCTTGGACTGATCTGTTCCCTGTAAGAACACTATTCACGACGCACTATGCTGCTCTTGTTCATGTACTTGCTTTGTTTAGTCCCTTGTTCTACACTGTTTCCAATCATTTTTTGTTGTCGATGTACCATTTGTCAATGTTCTCTGTTGATTATTCTTTTTTTGTCTACTATGTATGTACTGTGTACGTTTCCTCGGCCGCAGAAAAATACTTTTCACTGTACTTCGGTACATGTGACAATAAATCAAAATCAAATTAACGTTTAAGGTTGATGACATTCCATCAGTTCCCAATGATTAGTATGACGCTTGGGATGGATGGTTGGACAAGGCCTCCTGCTGTCCCATTCCCTGCCTCCTCCACATTTACTCCATCCTAACTATCTTTATTGGGGTCAGTTTGCTGGATGGTTAGGTAACACCAACAGTGTGTGTTCAATCTTTGTACTGTCTGGTGTTGAGAATTGGAGAAAATCAAGATAAACAAAAACAAAGTAAAACAGGGCCGAGATTCTCTGTGCCCCCGCGCCGCAATCGTGCCCGGTGCCGCAATCGTGCACGGCGCGGGGGTGGAGAATGGGTCGTCTGACCCGCGAAGCCTTTGCACGATTCTCCGGCAACCAGAGAATTGCCACCAGCCAAGCGCACGCAGTCGACGCGGCGCCGGTCATCGGCCATTGAAAGAGGCCCCCGCGGCAATTCTCCATGGTTGACCGGCCGAGTTCCCGCCGGCATGGTTCTCGTATGGTTCCACCCAGCGGGAGCTTGGCATCGTGGCTGCGGTGGCCGTCCTGCTGGGGAGGCGGGGGCGATCAATCTCCGGGGAGGGGCCTCCACGACGGCCAGGCCCGTGATCGGGTGCCATCGATCACCGGTTGCCCGCACGATCTGGGGGGGCCTACATCTTCGGCGGCGGCCAGCTGTGTGGGTCCGCCATATTGCATGGGGCTGCCGGGGTGGCCGCCGCGCGCATGCATGGACCCGCGGCCGGAAGTGCAGGGCCCCGTATCAGCAGCAGGAGATGCGCGGCGCATGCCGGAGCCTTGCAAGCCCCCTTAAAAATGGAGAATCACCCCGGACTTTTTAGAAAAAAGTCTGGAGTGATTCGTGCCCATTTTCTGGCGGGCGTGGGGACATAGCCCCATTATTGGAGAATCCCGGCCCAGGAGTTGATTCGAGGCAGACGACTGGAGAAATGCTGAAATTCGCCAATCAGTAGAAAACAAATATTTTACAGATGTGACTAGAGAAAACAATGGGGCTAGAGAGGTGATAACTTCAAGGTGGAGTGATAAGTAAATGGGCACGTACCTGTCTAAAGCCAACTCCCACAGGGTGAATAACATTAACAGGAAAGAAACAGTATAACTGTACAACCCTAACAAGAGAGAGAGAGAGCTAACATTATAACTGCAACAAGTTGCAGATATAATAGTCTCCCAAAAGAAGCAGCCATTTTCCGCCTTCACTGAACCGGACGACTATTTCCCAGCTGTGGTCACCTTAAACCTGGTTTTAATAATTGATAAAATGGATTTGCTGGATTTAGCTCATAAAGTTACTTAAAGTTGGATGTTTTTTGGGAAAAGGAGTGTCTCAGTGTTCAGGTACATGTAGGTAGTTGGGGACCAAGGGATAGTTTCATGTAAAATTATGTGTGTATGGTTATCAGTATATTTAAGAGTCAAAGTGTAGTATAGTCCTCCTTGTTGTACGTGTTGTGTCTTTCTTTTAAGTTAATAAATATTCTTTATTAATTGTTCACGCAATGACTGGATTGTTCCTCACTGGTACATTATACCAGAAAAAACATATACACCACTTCGAACCAGTGTTCAAAGTTACTCTTCTGCGTTTTGGGATACCCTCGCATTTAACATCAGCGAGGTTTGTAACACTGAGGAAGATACCTTGGGGCCTACCTCCTTGGCTTTCCATAGTGGTATCATGGCATCAGCCACTTGGCCAACAAGCATGCTAGAGAGAGGGATGTCTTGAGCTACTTCCTCAAACATGGCTTTATAAAACACAAGTTAGGCTTTTGCTGGACTATTTTTGGCACCAAACTGTGGGCAGCATGGTAGCATAGTGGTTAGCACAATTGCTTCACAGCTCCAGGGTCCCAGGTTCAATTTCCGGCTTGGGTCACTGTCTGTGCAGAGTCTGCACGTTCTCACCGTGTGTGCGTGGGTTTCCTCCGGGTGCTCCGGTTTCCTCCCACAGTCCAAAGATGTGGATAGGCCATGCTAAATTGCCCTTAGTGTCCAAAATTGCCCTTAGTGTTGGGTGGGGTCACTGGGTTATGGGGATATGGTGGAGGTGTGGGGTTGGGTGGGGTGCTCTTTCCAAGAGCCAGTGCAGACTCGATGGGCCGAATGACCTCCTTCAGCACTGTAAATTCTATGGAATCTTCTATGAAAGCATCTGAAAGCCTGAGGGAGCGTGCAGAGGAGATTTATTATAATAGTAACAACGATGAATGACCTCAATTTGAGAAGTTGGGGATGTCCGCCTTAGAACAGAGAAGGTTGAAGGAAGATTTGATAGAGATTTCAAAAATCTTGAGGGTTTCGATAGAGTAATTAAGGAGAAAATGCTTCCAGTGGTAAAAGCGGCAGAGACCAGAGGACATAATTTCAAATTAATTGGCAAAGAATGTGAGGGAACAAAACAAAAAAGAAATTACACTGCAAATTGTTGGCATCGCTTTTGATCAGTGATTAAAGAACAGTTCCAGATGTTAGAAAAAATACTGCAGATGCTGGTGATCTGAATTAAAAACAAAAGTGCTGGAAAAACTTACCGGGTCTGGCAGCATCTGTGGAGAGAAAAACAGAGTTAACGTTTCGAGGCATGGCTCTTCAAAAGAACTGGGGCGTCATTCTCCGACCCCCCAGCGGGTCGGTGAATGGCCGTTGGCCGCCGTGAATCCCGCCCCCGCCAGTTGCCGAAGTCTCCGGTACCGGATATTTGGCGGGGGCAGGAATCGGGCCGCGCCGGTTGGCGGGCCCCCCCCCGTTCGATTCTCCGGCCCGTATGGGCCGAAGTCCCGCCGATAAATTGCCTGTCCCGCCGGCGTAAATTAAAGTACCTATTTACCGGCGGGACAAGGCGGCGTGGGCGGGCTCCGGGGTCCTGGGGGGGGGGGGGGCGCGGGGCGATCTGACCCCGGGGGGTGCCCCCACGGTGGCCTGGCCCGCGATCGGGGCCCACCGATCCGCAGGCGGGCCTGTGCTGTGGTGGCACTCTTTCTCTTCCGCCTCCGCCACGGTCTCCACCATGGCGGAGGCAGAAGAGACTCTCCCCACTGCGCATGCGCGGGAAACTGTCAGTGGCCGCTGACGCTCCCGCGCATGCGCCGCCCCGACATGTCATTTCCGCGCCAGCTGGCGGGGCAACAAAGGCCGTTTCCGCCAGCTGGCGGAGCGGAAATCCCTCCAGCGCCGGCCTAGCCCCTCAATGTTGGGGCTCGGCCCCCAAAGATGCGGAGCATTCCGCACCTTTGGGGCGGCGCGATGCCCGTCTGATTGGCGCCGTTTTGGCCGCCAGTCGGCGGACATCGCGCCGTTTGGGGAGAATTTTGCCCCTGATGTGAAAACCATGGGCGGGATTCTCCGACCCCCCGCCGGGTCAGAGAGTCGCCGGGGGCTGGCGTGAACCCCACCCCCGCCGGTTGCCGAATTCTCCAGCACCGGAGATTCGGCGGGGGCGGGAATCGCGCCGCGCCGGTTGGTGGGCCCCCCCCGGCGATTCTCCGGCCCGGATGGGCCGAAGTCCCGCTGCTAGAATGCCTGTCTCGCCGGCGTGGATTAAACCACCTCTCTTACCGGCGGAACAAGGCGGCGCGGGCGGGCTCCGGGGTCCTGGGGGGGCGCGGGGCGATCTGGCCCCCTGGAGGTGCCCCCACGGTGGCCTGGCCCGCGATCGGGACCCACCGATCCGCAGGCGGGCCTGTGCCGTGGGGCACTCTTTCCCTTCCGCCTCCGCCACGGTCTCCACCATGGCGGAGGCGAAAGAGACCCCCTCCACTGCGCATGCGCGGGGATGCTGTGAGTGGCCACTGACTCTCCCGCGCATGCGCCGCCCAGCAATGTCATTTCCGCACCAGCTGGCGGGGCATCAAAGGCCTTTCCCGCCAGCTGGCGGGGCGGAAATCAGTCCGGCGCGGGCCTAGCCCCTCAAGGTTAGGGCTCGGCCGCTCAAGATGCGGAGGATTCTGCACCTTTGGGGCGGCGCGATGCCGGACTGATTTGCGCCGTTTTTGGAGCCGGTCGGCGGACAATGCGCCGATACCGGAGAATTTCGCCCCTTATTCTGCTCGAATTGTCAATTCTGTTTCCTTCACCACTAATGCTGCCTCCTGAGTTTTCTAATAATAATAATCTTTATTAGTGTCACAAGTAGGCTTACATTAACACCGCAATGAAGTTACTGTGAAAATCCCCTAGTCAACACACTCAGGCACCTGTTCGGGTACACTGAGGGAGAATTCAGAATGTTCAATTCACCTAACCAGCACTTTCTGTTTTTAGATCTGTTAATTGCACTTATACTTGTCCAGGCTTCCAATGGGTTTTGCACTGGAATTTGAGGTAGTTAAAAATTCAAAACAGCATGCAACCTTTTATAGTGCACCCGGGTCTCGTGGAAACAGGCAAACGACTGCATATCTCCTTACCCTTGCTGAAGGATGCAAAGGGTGAAGCAGGAAGAATATCCAATTTAGTGCCTAATAATGTTCAGAAAGTGAGAAGTAAAGGAAATGAAGATGGGATTACAAAACTTAGAGGGCTGGATTCTCCATCGGAGGATCCTCCGTTTCGCCGGCAACGCACTCAAGCCCATGGATTTCCCGACTGCGTGGGGGTGCCCACAATGGGAAACTTCATTGGCTGGCTGCCGGGATGGAGAATCCCGCTGCATCAGCCGGACGGAGAATCCTGCCCAGAACCTTCTCACATGGATTGACACCTGAAGCAGACAAAGCACATGCTTATTTCTTTTTCCTTCATTCGCTTTTCTTGGAACAGCTTTCCACTGCGCATGCGCGGGGATGCTGTGAGTGGCCACTGACTCTCCCGCGCATGCGCCGCCCAGCAATGTCATTTCCGCACCAGCTGGCGGGGCACCAAAGGCCTTTCCCGCCAGCTGGCGGGGCGGAAATCAATGTGGGCTGATTGCCTACCTAAGCCAGGTTCAGGCGGAATCTCTAATACTAACCTGTGGGATCTTTCAGAGCAACAGTTGTAACTCCCAGCCGAATAGCATCAGGGTCACCAGATTTGTTGTACCTTCTGAACCACATTGTGTCTCCAACCCGTATACGATGGATAAATGATCACAGAAGTTGCATGCAATAATACTAGTTCAATACACTCACAGGGGATATTAGTCAATCACACACACATGCAGGTTTGACTCTAAACTCACACACAAGAAAGACCAACTTAACTTCCAGGTGACTGGCATGTGCAGAGCAAATATGGCCTCATCTGGAATCCGTCGTCTGGCAGTTCTGGATGGCTATCGCTGGTCGTCGGTGTCCCCGGCTCTGGTCCCTCTGTGGATGGCGTGGATGGTCCCCCTCCTTGGTTGGTGCAGGTATCACCGTTGTTGTCGTCGGTGGTCATGAGAGTGGGTGGTGGGCTACGCAGCACCTTTTATTCCTTGCAGGTTTTGCGCACTTTTGGGCGTTCCCAGGTAAATGTCCAGTAGATCGATCAGGGCTCGATCACCCTGATCAATCTCAACCAATTGGTGGTGGACACCTCGATGGCGGGGCAGGTCCCAGTCGGCCATGTCTGAGGCACGTAGTCCTTCCCAAATAAGGAAACCGACGCCACCAAGCCTGCCACATATTGTTACTTTCTACCTGGAGCCCATTGTCCCTGGATGTCCTTTCAACGGCCCTTTCCCTTTGTTAGTTTCTGGAAGGTCTGGGCTGCAGCCCTTGTATATTTGCAAGCTGCAACCTGTCTGTGTCTCTATGTTGACCAATTTCCCATCGATCTGTGCGGGCAGCCATTTTGGATGCCCACACCCCTCATCTTCACCCTTCACCCCCTTCACCCTAACCCCCTTACCCCCCTCACTCCCGGCATGTTATCCGCCAGTGCCCCCAGTCCTGGTGCCCGTCCCTGCTGCCAGGAGCACCGTTGGCTGGCATGGCCCTCACTGGGGGCTGCCGTGGGTGTGGCCCTGGGCGGTCCCCCGGTGGGTGCCTGCCGGTTGGGTGGGGTGTTCGGTGCCGAAGGGGGAGGGGCGCTGTGGCCCGGCGTGGGGGAGGGGGGGGTGTGTGAAGGGGTGGGCGCACCCATATGGCTGGTACCACTGTAGAACAAGCGGCCGGGGTGGGTGGTTGGTCAGTGGATGTTCAGCAGGATGGCGGTTGGTGCCTGGGCACTGCCCCAGTCCCGTGGGCTGCTCGGCCTGTCCCCCCCCTCCCCTCCATGGGCCCCCGACGCAGCCAGCATGGCTGGTGTCCAGGCCAGCAGTCCACAGTCACTCCATACCATTTGCTTCCGCCACTCTCTCGTTCAGCAGCCAGATTCACGATTTGTGAGAGCACAAGTGAACGACGCCATCGGGAAATCGGCCCATCGAAGGCATTGAATCGCGGAGGCCCCGGAGCATCGAGCGTCAGGCCCGCTAATGATATGCCTACTGTACTTTCAGGCCGCGCAGCGAGTGCCACATTTACACCATTTTTGGGGAGCCGATACATCCCGATTTGCCGTCAAACCGGCGTCTACCCCAAATTCAGCGTCCCGATCGCGTCCCAATCGGCGCCCCAAACGCCCAATCGCGTTTCCCGATTTCGGCGTCGGTAAACGGAGAAGCCAGCCCAGTGTTTTGGGTATTCTCCTTTTTCGCAACCTTTTCCTTTTAACAAACATCCTTTCCTGCAACAATAGTGGAAAGGGTTCAATAATCGACATCGACATGAAGGTATTTAAGATGGATACAAATTTATGAGAATGCAGTTTCGTTCTTGGTATTGATCTAGTAAATCATCATGAAACTCCGATAGTAATGATTCTTATCAAGCAGCTAAAGAGACAACTTGATCAATATAGTTGATGAGAAGTGTACTAACTTGGCCTTCTAGTGCACAATGTTTGTAGCAAATGACACAATTACATTTCAGACACTGTAATGTTTGGTGAGGGAAGAAAATTCCCAAAATTTCATAACAAGCAATTTTCCTCCGACTTCCTTGCTAACCACTATTTGTATCACTGCAGCGAAGAAAACAACTGACATAATCATAACAGAGAAAAGAAACTTCACAACAACTTAGATTACTTGGTAGGAGATAGAAGAAATTGCATGACTTAAAGATGAATATTAAGGCAAAGCATGAAAGGACAAGCAATGTAAATCAACATTTCTTATAATAATACTCTTTTACAGTATAATTCACTTTAGAATCATGTTTGATGATAATCAAAAACTAATAGCACTGATGTTATTTGGGGGTAGGTGTTTCATGCAAAGTTAACTGCGGAAGTGACCTTTCTGCTGTGTGATGCCATGCTTTGGTCCAAATGATGAAAGAACTCCTCAAAAGTGTACAAGTCACTGATGCCTTTTCATTGTTTCCGTCAGTTACTAGTACACTACTGAGATGAAAATGTTGGAGATTTGTGGAATTTCAAACAATAAAACCATGGATTGATACAGCACAGAAGGACACCCTACGACTGCTACCAGGTTACCAGGCATATACTGCAGGCCCATTGAATAGTGTAAAAGAGATGGAGGAGCAAAGTTGCTGGCTCATTATAAAATATGATAGAACTTCAGAGCAATGATGAGGAGGGATTTTAATTATCCGAATATGGAGTGGAATAGTAACAACATAATCACAGGATCACAAGATTGTTACAGTGCAGAAGGAGGCCATTTGGCCCATCGTGTCTACACCAGCTCTCCAAACGAGCACCATGACTTAGTGCCACCCCCCTGCCTTTATTACGTACCTCTGCATATTGTTTCTATTCAAGATCAACAGGATTCCTGAAGTGCGAGCAAGGGAACTTTCTTGATCATCGTTGTTTCAGCTCAATGAGGAAGGAAGCAGTGTTTGACCCAGTTCCTGGGAGTGGAAAGTGACAAGTGGAATATTTGGGACCTTTTAGTGGGAGAATATTTGAAGAGCAGTGCTCATAATATCATCAGATTCGGAATGGTTACGGAAAAACAGAAGATACAATTAAACATAAGAAACACAGATCAAGGAAGACTATCTTCAGGGATCTGATCCAAGTGGATTGGAGTCAAATATTGGTCACCAAAATAGTTATTGAACTTTGGGAGGTCTTCAAAGAGAAGAAGATTTTATTTCAGAATAAACATTCCGATGCGAGGTAAGGAAGGGCATTCAAAACTTAAGCCCTACAAATGACTTAAGATAGTGAGGTTAAAATTACATTTTTAATAGTGGCCTTAAGAAAATTGAGGTTCATAATGTATTAATAAACTAAAGTAAATATAGAAATTGTGTCAGTGGTGGTGCAGTTGGTCTCTTGCCTGAGTCAAAACATTGTGGAATTGAGCACAAAAATCAAGTCTGCCAATAGTGCAGCACTGGGGGATGCTGCATTGCTGTAAGTAATCTTCTTTGAGTGAAAAATTAAACCAAGGCCCATCTGTAAAAGATCCCAAGGCATTATTTCAAAGAAGAGGAGGGAAGTTATTCCCGATATCCTGGCCAATTTTTATTCCTCAGTCAACATTACATAAAAACGGATTATCTCGTCATTATTAAATTGCTGCTAGTGGGAGTTTGATGTGCATGAATTTGCTGCCATGTTTCCTACATTACTTCTAAAGTACGCCAGAGACTGGAAAGCACTTTGGGGCAGGAGTGAATTGAAGAAAAACGTCTGCAGGCAAAACGTGGCAGAAATTCGGAACTCTCTTCATGCGAGATCAATTGTTAAATATAAAACTGAGATTGATAGTGTGGTAGTATGTATTGGGGGTCATGTGGGACTGGAAGCCCTAATGTCATTGGCTGACAGATCCCAGGTCCTGGTTGGCCGTTGACCTCATGCTCCGCCCTGAAGGCGAAGTATAAGAAGCCGGTGCCTTCCCCCGCAGGCCAGTCTACTATCGGGCTGCTGGGGAACAGACACGCTTAATAAATTGTAGCGCACAAAGACTCCGTGAGACGAATAGAGTGAAGTCGATGAGGCTTTATTAAGCGTGTCTGTTCCCCAGCAGCCCGATAGTAAACTGGCCTGCGGGGGAAGACACCGGCTTCTTATACTTCGCCTTCAGGGCGGAGCATGAGGTCAACGGCCAACCAGGACCCGGGATCTGTCAGCCAATGACATTAGGGCTTCCAGTCCCACATGACCCCCAATACATATGTGCGCTACAGGTAGATTTTTGTGGCCAAAGGTATTAAGGGATATGGGGCAAAGGTGGGCATATGGGGTTCGCTCGCAGGTCTGCCATTATCTCACTAAACAGGTTTGATGGGCTAAATGGCGTACTTCTGTTTTTATGCCTCTATGTTCTTTTATAAGTACAAATATAGTGCAAGATTTATCAAAGAATGGGTGGGCCAACTGGGAACCAAAAAATAAAATATTCTTGTGGAGGCATAAGGCATAACTGAGGTCCTAATAAGATTGTCTTCACTAGTAGAGGCTGTAGTAGAGGCACAGTCGTTAGCACTGTTGCCTCACAGTTCCAGGGACCCAGGTTCAATTCTGGCCTCAGGTGACTCATCTCTGGGTCAATACCTCAGAAATCCTGGTAACATGCTGGAAACATTTCTGCACTCCTTGATAATCTTTCTGAACTTTGAGGTACCTGCAGTCATAATGGCAGCAGCCTAGGCTTCCAGGCAGCAAGCTGGGATTGCGTCAGAATAGTCTGTGCTTCCACTGTCCTGTTATTGGATGGCTGTTGCTCATTTTGCAATGAAAGCTGAGATATCAGTCATCAGGTGATGTATCATTGTTGATTCCACAAGTGTGTTGATGGAAATCACCACGCCCTACCATGCTGGTAATAATGAGTTCCAAGCTCTGTGAAAAAGTTAGTGGCAGACTCAGTCATATGCCTTGACACTGTCTACAGGCTTTCATAAAATCATAAAATCCCTGAAGTGCAGAAGGAGGCCATTTGGCCCATCGAGTCTACACTGACTCTCTGAAAGCGCACCCTACCTAGGCCTAGTTCCTCACCTTATCCCTGTAATCCCAGAACCTTTGGGCACAAAGGGACAATTTAGCATTCCCAATCCATCTAATCTGCATATTTTTGGACTGTGGGAGGAAACCGGTGCACCCGTAGAAAACTCATGCAGTCACAGGAAGAAAGTGCAAACTCGACATAGACAGTCACCCAAGGTTGGAATTAAACCCGGGTCCCTGGCGATGTGATACAGCAGTGTCAACCACTATGCCATCTTGCAGCTTTCTGGCAGTCTTCCCATTATTTTTATTCTATATTCTTTCATGGGATGTGGGTGTCACTGGCAAGGTCAGCACTGTTGCCCATCCCTAATTGCCCTTGAAATGAATGACTTGCTGAGCCATTTCAGAGGGAAATTAAGAGTCAACCACATTGCTGTAGGTCTGAAGTCACACGTAGGCCAGACCAAGTAAGGATGGCAGATTTCATTCACTGAAATGACACAGGTGAGTTTTTACAACACTGGATGACAGTTGCATGGGCTGTGATTTTATTTTCACCATGAGTGCAAACGGTGACATGGGTGCGAAATATCGAGAGAGTCGAAAAACACAAATCTTGTCAATGCCGCCAGCAGGCTACTCACTGCTTTTCTCGTCCAAACAGACACAACTAAAATAATGGAAAATTACTCCCATGATGACCTTTGTGAAACTCACTCTCAATTCCACATTTTTATTAATTCAATTTAAATTCCACCAGCTCCTGTGATAGGATTTGAATCCATGGGCTGGATTCTCTGATCCTGCGGCTATGTCCCCAGGATCCGCCTGGTCTTATGACCAGAAAGTCGGCGCCGCCCCCGCACCGGGGGGCTAGCAGCCATGTAACGTAAAGCCCCCGGCTTAACATGTGGATATGACCGCAGAATGGCTGGGTCCGTCGCCGCACAAGCGCATGGCGGCAGCCTGTGGCAGCTGCTCCGTGCAACATGGTGCCGGCTGCCTGTGGACCCAGCCTGACAAAATCTGCCCCCCTGTAGCCTGCCTCGCCACTCCCAGACCACCCCCCACCAGTGCCCCAGCCCGGCAGAAGCCCTCCCTGTCAATGGAACGCCCCCACCCCCCTGCTGTGGCAGCGCTGGACTCAGTCCACAGCTGCCATGCGAAGTCCACGAACGATGTGAGCACACACCTCCCAAGGACGTGGCCCATCGGGGGCGGAGCATCGGGGAAGGGACTCAGGTGACGTCCTGAGGACGTCCATACAGCATGCAGCGTACTTCATGAGTACGCTGTTTTTGCGGGGTGGAGCATCACAAAAACAGCGCGTCCCCATTCCGGCATGAACGGGGATTCTCCGGACGATAGCCAAATGCAATTTTGGCATCGACGATCGGAGAATCCTGCCCCTTGACTCCAAAGCATTCGCCTGTGTCTCTGGAGTACAAGTCCAGTGACATTACCACTAAATCACGATCTGCCCTTCATATGAAGCCCTGCCCATAATGAACTTGTGCCCAATATCTCACTCGGTGTAGATACTGCCTTCATGCTATCCTCTAAATTATGCCCAGCATCAGTATCTGAGCCAATGACTGCAATTGTGAAATGTAGTAATGTTTTGTCTTCAGCTTCACTGTTTTCCTGTTTGTCCACCACTGCCTGGGTAGTTTTCAGTTCATGGGTAAAAGAAAAATGGGGGAGGGGAGAGGGAAATTAAGAAGTGCTTGCTTATACTATCTGCAATTTGTAAGTCTGTGGTAAACCACTGTTGTACATATATTAGGAGATGTACGGTAAGACCCTGTACTACAGGTACAGTGGTAGTCCGTGCCTGCTGACTCCACCCAGTAGGCAGAGTATAAATATGTGTGTCATCCGTGCAGCAGCCATTTCGCCAGCTGCTGTGGGAGGCCACACATCTTAGAGCAATAAAGCCTCAGTTGTATTCAACTCTTGTCTTTGTCCAATTGATCGTGCATCAAAGTCAGAAGAGAGTTCGTGCTGAGGGAGAAGTGTGATGTGAAAGGGAGGATTAACATATGCATACGATCAGCTTCAGTGCATTTACGGTAGCACAGTGGGCAGCACGGTGGCACAGTAGTTAGCACAGTTGCTTCACAGTTCCAGGCTCCCAGGTTCGATTCCCGGCTTGGATCACTGCCTGTTCGGAGTCTGCACGTTCTCCCCGTGTGTGCATGGGTTTCCTCCAGGTGCTCCGGTTTCCTCCCACAGTCCAAAGATGTGCAGGTTAGATGGAGTGGCCAAGATAAATTACCCTTAGTGCCCAAAAAGGTTAGGTGGGGTTACTGAGTTACGGGGATAGGGTGGGGGGATTAAGAGGGGTGCTCTTTCCAAGAGCCGGTGCAGACTCGATGGGCCGAATAGCCTTCTTCTGCACTGTAAATTCTATATTTACCCATGCTGGAGGTACAGCTTCAGCAAACACGGTAGCACAGTGGGTAGCACTGTTCCTTTACAGATGCAGGGTCCCAGGTTCGATTGCCGGCTTGGGTCACTGTCTGTGCGGAGTCTGCACGTTCTCCCCGTGTCTACATGGGTTTCTTCCGGGTGCTCCGGTTCCCTCCCACAAGTCCTGAAAGACGTGCTATTAGGTAATTTGGACATTCTGAATTCTCCCTGTGTACCGAACAAGAGCCGCAGTGTGGCGACCATGGGCTTTTCACAGTAACTTCATTGCAGTGTTAATGTTTGCCTACTTGTGACAATCAAGATTATTATTATTATTACATACATTAGCCAGCATGGTCTCTTCCATGGGGGCTAGATCATGGAGTTATGTCTCTCCTCACCAGCTGTATGCAATTCCTGCACGAGGAAGAGGAAAGTGTGTCAATGAATGTGGTGAATATACATATATATATCTGAATTAGGAGCAGGAGAGGGCCATTTGGCCACTCGGATTTGCTCTAATGTTCAATAAGATCAGCTGATCTGATTGACGCCTCAACACATTCCACCTACCCCCCAAAATCATTCACTTCCATTGATAGTCAAGACTCTACCTGAAAAATATTCCTTGACCCTGCCTCCACCATTCTCTGGGGAAGTGAGTTCCAAAGATTCATGACCCTCTGAGAGCAAAAACCACTTCTCATCTCCACTTATTTTTAAACTGTGTGCTCTACTTCCAGTCAGAATCTGCTTGGGTGATGTGGCTGTTATTGAATGTGCTGTTACCTCCCAAAACTGTGCCCTTCTTTCCCAGAACTCCATTTATGAATCCCTCCAATCTGCCACAATGCTGGGATCATTGGGATTTCCCATTATAGTCACCCCAAGCCGCTGGGAAACCCAAGGGCAGATGGGCACTACCGTTGGGAACGGCGAATCCCAATGGCCGGAAAGTCCTGGCCCTTATGTGACTGCGACAACGGTAAGTTATCTACCTCATCATTCTTTACCTGTATGCAGCCTTTTACACAGTTGACCTCGGCATTGTCCCCCACTGCTGTCCAGCTGTAAGAGTCTGCTGGTACGTGGTTCAGGCAGAGCACACATGAATGAATGAGTCTTCACTTGTGCACTAACAACACCCAACTTTACCTCACCACCGCCATTGTTGCTATATTATCAGATTGTTTGTCCAACACCCCGTACTGGATGAGCAGAAATTTCATCCAGCTAAATATTGGGAAGAATGATGATATTGTCTTCAGTCCTTACCTACTCCATCCCTCTCCCTGGCAACTGTCTGAGCCAGAACAGATTATTCGCAATCTTGGTTACATATTTGATCATGAGATGAGCTTCTGACCACACAACCACACCATCACTAACATTGCCTATTTACAACTCAGTGACATTGCTGTAGGTCACCCTACGGTTATGAAATGTGCAACATAAATAACAATGCTTTCTTCCTTTCTTGAAATCTGCATTAACAACTGAGCTTTAATATAGGTAACTAAAGGATATTGTAGCACAGTAGTTTTACTGAGTTAGTAAACCAGGATCGTGAACAGATCTGGGGACATGAGCTCAAATCCCAAAACAGCAGCTGGGGAGCTTAAATCAAATTAATGAAATATATTTGGAATTAAAAAGCTGGCATCAATAATCGTAACCACCAAACTACTGGAATGCTGCAAAAAGATATCTCTCATAATGTCAAATACCCTTTATGAATGGATTTACTGTCCTGACCTGGTCTGATTTATATGTACCCTCAGACCCAAAGCAATGTGGCTGGCTCTTAACTGCCCTTTGAAATGCCCTGGCAAGCTAGCTATCAGGAATGTCTCACTACCAGCTTGTCAATGACAAATGGTAATGGAAATTTGATGGTGGCCATCAAATGGTAATGGGCAATTGATAGTGACCATGCCAGTGACATCCACGTCCCATAAATAAATAAAAGAAAGGCATTGAAAAGCAAGGCACGTAATGGCTAAAGTGAATTCGACTTCACCATTCAATACTTAACAAAGGGTCTTGTACACCAGAGTAACCAAAGTAATCTTCAATTTTAAAATTACTGTCATGCAACTCAATAGAAATCTGGTGGATTGTGCATATCCAGCTTACTTGCTGTTCACCTCAGTGGAAGTTATAAGAATTAGAAATTGTCCACGTATTGTTTGATCTCTGCATTTCTCTTGGAATTTATGAATGCTTTTAGACTCAGCAAGGATGATCATAGGAAAACAATTAATAAGCTTTTAGTTTGGAGCTCATTTAGGTATATTTATCCTGGATGTTGCTCAGTCTCACAGGATGGAGAAATTGTCTGCTAAGCTCCTGTTAATTAATCACAACAATTTGTACAAACTACAAAAAAAAAGGAAATGAAAGCAAGGAGATATATAGTGCTGTTCGTGTAGGGCATAAGCATTTTACTGTTCATGTGAACTTGTTCGCTAGATTTATCCCAGGGATGAGGGGGCTGTCCTATGATGAGAAGCTGCGAAATTTGGGCTTATATTCTCTGGATTTTAAAATAATTAGAGGCAATTTCATTGAAACCACAAAATTCTGAAGGGGCTTGATGCTGAGATTTTCTTCTGCTGGTCGGGGCGTCTAAAATATGAGGATAAGGGACAAACCATTTAGGACTGAGATGAGGAGAAATTACTTCACTCATCAAAGGGTTCTGAATCTTCAGAATTCTCTACCCCACAGGATTGTGAATACACTTCTGAATAAACATTGTTTGATACATTTAAGACTGGGATAGAGAGATTTTTAGTCTCTCAGGGGCTTAAGGGGTCTGGGAAGTGGATGGGAAAATGGAGTCGATGCCCATGATCAAGCATGATCGTATTGAATGCAGAGCAGGCCCGAAAGGGCCATATGGTCCACTTCTGTTCCTGTTTTCTGTGATCTTATGCTCTTGTGAATTTAAATAGCATCTTTTAAAGTCCTTATCCTTAACTTCATTTTAGCTAGCTTGAGATTTAAAAGCAGCAATTTTGTGGTTGAATTCTGGACAGGTCACCTTTCTATTGGATTTCAGCCACATAATTGCACTGTTTGCCAATGTTTCTGGGGGCTCATTATAAGACCATAAGACTTTAGAGAAGAAGTATTTAGCTAGGGCAGCATTGTAGCATAGTGGTGAGCACAATTGCACCACAGCTCCAGGGTCCCAGGTTCGGTTCCCGGTTTGGGTCACTGTCGGTGCGGAGTCTGCATGTTCTCCCCGTGTATGCGTGGGTTCCCTCCGGATGCTCCGGTTTCCTCCCACAGTCCAAAGATGTGCAGGTTAGGTGGATTGGCTATGCTAAATTGCCCTTAGTGTCCAAAATTGCCCTTAGTGTTGGGTGGGGTTCTGGGTTATGGGGATAAGGTGCAGATGTGAGCTTGGTGGGGTGCTCTTTCCAAGAGCCAAGAGCTGGTGCAGACTTGATGGGCTGAATGGCCTCCTTCTGCACTGTAAATTCTAGCCATTCTGTTTCTAGACTCTCCCACATGGGAGAACAATCTCTCAACATTTACCCTGTCAGGCCCCCTGAGAATCCCATAAGTGTGAATAAGGTCACCTCTCATTCTTGTAAACTCCAATGAGTACAGGTCCAATTTATTAAACCTCTCCTCATAAGAAAATCCCTCTATACCCGAGATTAACCGAGTGAAACTTCTCTGAACTGCCTCCAATGCCAATATTTATTTCCTTTGGCAAAGGGACCAAAACTGTTCACATTATTCCAGGTGTGGTCTAACTAGTGCTTTATATCATTTTTGCAAACCTTCCCTATGTTGATAACCCATTCTGCTGAATTTGTATGCTAGCCTTTTATGATTTATGCATGAGGACCCCAAAATCTCTCCATGCTGCGGCTTTCTGCAGTCTTTCTCCATTTAAATAATATTCTGCTCCTTTATTCTTCCTACCAAAGTGCATAACTTCACATTTTCCTACGTTATATTCCATCTGCCAAATTTTTGTCCACTCACTTAACCGGTCTATATCCCTCTGTAGGCCCTGTGTTATCCTCACCACTTGCCTTCCCACCTATTTTTGTATAATCCGCAAACCTGGCAATAATATATTCAGTTTCCTTGCCCAAATCATGATCTATATTGTAAATAATCTGATCCATGTAGCACTCCACCAGTTAAGGTTCCCATCCTGAATTGCCCCTCTTATCCCAACTGTGCCTTCGATTAGTTAACCAATCCTCTATTCATGCTAATGTACTACCCCCAACACTATCTCATTATAATTTCTTGAGAATTACCACCTTTGGAGACCTTAGGCTGGATTCTCCGCCTGCGAGACTATGTGCTGACGCCGGCGTGAAAACCGTGGTGTTTTACACCCAGGAAAATGGCACAAAAGCTGCACCGATCCTCCATCTGGTGGGGGGGGGCACTAGTAGGCAGGCTGCATAGAACCCCTGGCTTTAACTGTGGATACAGCCAGAGAATTGCCGGGTCTTTGGCCGCACATGTGGCCGTGAGTACGCCGTTTTGGAGGGCTCGGAGCATCGCAAAAACAGTTCCGCCCCTGATTTTGGCGCAAATGGGGATTCTCCGGCCGATCACTGAATGCGATTTCAGTGTCGGAGACCGGAGAATCCCGCCCGTTGTATTCCCATTGCACCAAGGGAAAGTCACAAAGAGTTAGAAGCAGCATAATTGTTTCCAGTATTAGCTGAACTTGATAAAAGTGCATTATGTTGGATCCTTCTGCTCAATGAAACTTTAGAGAAGTGTTTCCTAGAGTTCCGAAAAAGCTTAGAGCTGAACTTGCCTCTGACAGCCTGATAGCCAGTAAAACAATCAGTCATAGGATTCCCTTGTTTGTAATTTTGATGGAGGAACAGCTGAGTTTCTTTCGCTCCCTCCCACTCCCCCCGTGCTTCTCAGAGGAGAAACAGCCAAGGGCGGCATGGTAGCACAGTGGCTAGCATTGCTACTTTACAAAGTCAGGGTCCCAGATTCATTTCCCGGCTTGAATCACAGTGTACGGAGTCTGCACATTCTCCCCGTGTCTGCGTGGGTTTCCTCTGCGAGCTCCGGTTTCCTCACACAAGTTCCGAAAGACATGCTTGTTAGGTGAATTGGACATTCTGAATTCTCCCTCAGTGTACTTGAACAGGCGCCGGAGTGTGGCGACTAGGGGATTTTCACAGTAACTTCATTGCAGTGTTAATGTAAGCCTACTTGTGATGATAAGAAAGATTATTATTATTATAAGAGCATTTGAAGACCCATTCTATAAGATATTATTACAGATTGTATGATAGTCTTCGCAATGTGCTCTGTTTGACAAATATGCACTTCAGTAAAAAAATGTTATATAAAGGCATGGAAATTTGTGACCGCAATCATCTGCTCAGTCAATTCTGCCTGCATCTGGGAAAATGATGACTGCACTCACTTTTTATGTCACAGCCTCATTTCACACAGCACTTGTGTAATGCCACCCAAGGCATGCATTCGTCATGCAGGGTGAGGAATTCACCCAGTTGGCAGGATGGCAGGATGGCAAGGCAGTATAGCATTCTTTGACAGGAGGAAGTATCACTTCCTGAGTACCCAGAGTGTGTGGAACAAGAATATAAAGGATTTTCACGGGAATAACAGATTTGATAGAAGTTGTCACAATTCAATTCGTCTTTCACAATTATGCCTTCAAATGAACAGGTGGCCGGGAGGTAACAAGCCAAAGGCAATGTCCTCTCTAAGAGTAAAAAAACAGAAAGAGATAGAATGAAGTACATGTCTCAACATGAATTATCATTGAAAGGGCTGACTGTGTAGAGATTATAAAGGGGATTTCACGGCCTTGACCAATTTATCTCTGCAGCATACATCTCCACAGCATACATCTCCACATCCGCTCTTTCTTATCAAAACGCCTTCATGCTCTTCCTCCTCCTCATCATTCTGTGCCCTCTCACCATTTCTTCGAAGGATTTGCAGGAAAAAGGGACAGAGGAGGGTGAGAAAGCGTGTGGCTGCTTTAATGGGAATATCATGCTGTTGCTTTCGCTCTTCCATCAATGTCACCGTCTCCCATGGATGGGGAAGAGTTCCTCACAGCAGCTTCTTCTCAGAGAGGATTCAACTCTCAGGTGCCTGTAAATCTATTTCCAGTCCTCTGCCTTTCACAGGCGTTGTTCACATTTTCCTGTAAAAAGATTCAGAGAGCGAAGTGAAGGCAAAGGTATTAGCCCCTCAGTTAAAGTAAATGCAAGCATCTCTTGTACTCAGAAAATGGTTGGTGAACATCAATAATGATTAAGCTAGTTTAGTTTTATATATAGATTTCACAACTGAATTTGGCAGAAGCCATTACAGACAATTGCTCCAACTATTCCTATTTGTTCTGATGATGTTCTGATGAAGAGTTTACATTAAAAAGTACCATCTCTCTGGACACTAACTAATAATAAATAATAATAGCTCATTGTCACAAGTAGGCTTCAATGAAGTTACTGTGAAAAGCCCCTAGTCACCACATTCCAGCGCCTGTTCGGGGAGGCCGGTACGGAAATTGAACCCGCACTGCTGGCGTTGTTCTGCATGACAAGCCAGCTGTTTAGCCCACTATGCTAAACCAGACCCTAACTGACCTGCTGTTTATTTCCAGTGTGGTAACTTGACCACAAAAGGTAGTTGAAATGCATTAATCTTAAAGTTAATCTTCTTTTATTTATAAAAATAGTGTAGTTTAAAATATAGTATGGGCTCAAAAATGTGAACAACTAGATACACATTGAAATAACAGTGACAGAAAAGAACTAGAACTAACAATAGTTAAATATGAATAAACACAGGTAACAACAACAACTAATGATGTCACAGCTCTTACTGATGACATCAGCAATGGATTTAAATAAGATGATGCATAATTCTATCAGTCTATAACACCATGGGTGGCACGTGGTTAGCACTGTTGCTTCACAGCGTTAGGGTCCCAGGTTCAATTCCCGGCTTGGCTCACTGTCTGTGTGGAGTTTGCACATTCTCCCTGTGTCTGCATGGGTTTCCTCCGGGTGTTCCGGTTTCCTCCCACAAGTGGCGTGGGTCACTCCAGTGCCATGCTGGCCTCCTGTAGGACTCAGAATAGCTGCTCCTGGGGGCCTGTTGCCGCCGTTGTGAAACGCTATGGCGTTTATGACGGCATCAACACTGAGCCTCAGGATCAGAGAATCCACTCTTATTCCGCTTAAAGACAGAAGTACAGGGCTCAATTTACCTAAAAAGAAAACAGAGTCTGTTCTGGGTGTGAATCGAAGGGTCTTTCCCGGCACTACGGGGAACGACCCGCTGAGGCCGCACCTAACTACATATCCTGCTCGTCGGAGCTCCTCAGTGCAGGAAGAGATCGGGGCATCATTTTTAAATGCCACCCAATCTCTCAACCACCCAACACAACTGTCGGACCCCCCAAAGTCCCAACTCATATGTTGGGGGGTGCTTGAGCCCCCCCAACCTTCCCCCCCTCTGCACCCCATCACATACAGGCATTGCACCTCCGGGACCCAACCCCAGCATGGGAAAAATGTCAGTTTGGCAGTGCCAGCCTGGCACCCTGGCAGTGCCCCTGTCACCTGAAAATGCCACTTGGGCACCATGGCAGTTCCAGGCTGGCACCCAGAGGGCACTGCCAGAGTGCCAGGCTGGTAGTGCCAAGGTGCCTGGGCCGCACTAGCAGTGCCAGGGTACCGTTCTGGCCTGAAGCCGACCTCATAGGGGCCCCCGTTCACTTGGGAGACCCCCCTATCAAGTACCCGTTTGTGGGGACCAGTACTAATCAGCGCTCAGCTACGGTCTCCTCGGCAAGGATAGATGCTGGATGCCATTCGATCTGATGTCTGCATGACTAAGTTGTTTTATAAAGAAACTTAGCCATACGAGACTGGGTCCGCCCACTGTGGGTGGGATAAAAATTGTGATGTCTCACGAGAACTGGTTAGGTCTCGTGAAGCATAACGGTCGTTGGGAACCCCGAGGGTGTCATAATATACACATCAGTATATGATGGTGCAGAGACACACTCTGACTGACACACTGCAAGACCAATCAACACACACAACACAGCAGCCAATCACCAGTTAGGGCACGGTCACTATAAAGACAGAGGGCACTAATTTTCCCGCTCATTCGGGATGCAGCCTCTGAGACAGACAGAGCCCGCAGTCAGTAGCACAAACATCCACAATATGCTAGCAGTATAGGCTGGTCAGGTTAGGCATAGGTCTTCAGTCAATCTAACATAGTGTCGACCCACAGTGCAAGTATGTTTAACAGCTCTTAGTTAAATAAAATAGAGTTGTACTATTACAAGTGTTGGTTGCCTGTCTATGTTACTGCTAAGGTAAACGCAGTCTCCACAGATCCAGAGTATCCAACACATCAGGGGGAAGCCTCTCCCGGGATCTACCGGCCACGTCCTGTTCCAATTCCGGCGGGACACAGCCAGTAAATAGCGCCCACACTTAAACTAATGTCTTCATTGTAAGTTAGTCTTTCAGGAACTTTGCAGCTATGCTGTGATCTGCGCAGTATGACTGGTGACTCCGTCAACACTGGTGATGCTTGATTAGTTCATCTGAACTGGTGGGCGCAGGAGTAGGTTGTATATCTGCATGAGTGTCCATCTCCTGGAGTAGATTCTACTGGAAGTCCTGTTACAACAGGAAACACTTCTTGTTGAATTTCCACAGCAGCATTTCCTTCTATTGTGTTATCTGATCTTCTGCTGCCTCTGAGTCATGGCAAATGTAATCTTGATGCCTGTGCACAACTTTTCCATTGTTTAATTTCACTGCTAAAGATACTGGACCACTTCAGTTAAGAATAACTCCAGGTGGTTCCTGGGTTCGAATCCCGGCTTGGACCACTGTCAGTGCAGAGTCTGCACGTTCTCCCCGTGTCTGCGTGGGTTTCCTCCGGGTGCTCTGGTTTCCTTCCACAAGTCCCGAAAGACGTGCTGTTAGGTGAATTGGACATTCTGAATTCTCCCTCTGTGTACCCGAACAGTGCTGGAGTGTGGCGACTCTGGGATTTTAACAATAACTTAATTGCAGTGTCAATGTACGACTACTTGTGACAATAAAGTTTATTATTATTATTACATAATTACTTCCATACTTCCAAATTTATTCTCACATACAACTCTACATGACTGTAATAACTATTTTAAATAATTTTGATTTTCCTCCTGAAGGTAACTCAATAATCTATCCCAATTTTTTATTACTTCCTTATTGTCCAATAATTTGAGGAATGTCAAATTCAGAATCATCTGAATTCATCTCTTCTCCTGAGTTAGAATGATTAACACTTCCTCCTTCTGTAATCTCTATCAAACTACCTTTATTAAGATGACACATTGTGAGTTTTCCTTCTGTCTGGCGTTCTTATCAAATAATTCACCTCACTCAATTTCCTTTCAATTTGATAAGGCTCATTAAATCTTTCTTTTAATGGTTCACCTACCATTGGTAACAGTATTACTACTTTCTCCCCATTAACAAAACTATGAATTTTTGATTTCTTATCTGTCTCTTTTTTCACCACATGCTGTGACAATTTCAAATTCTTTCTCATCAACTCACCAGCACTACGTAATCTCTCCCTAAAGTTGGACACATAGTCCAAAAAGGTAGTCTCAGAATGCTCACTCACCAATTTCCCTTTGATCAATTTAAGTGGTCCTCTCACCTCATGACCAAAAATCAATTCAAATAGACTGAATTTAGTTAACACATTAGGTGTATCGCTAATTGCAAATAATACAAATGGAATTCCTTTATCACAATCCTCTGGATAATCCTGACTATAGGCCATTAACGTGGTCTTTAAAGTTTGATGCCACCTTTCTAACACACTATGTGATTCCAGATGATACACAGTTAGGTTAACTTGCTTTATCCTTAAGCTATCTATAACTTCCTTGAATAACTTCGACATAAAATTGCATCCCTGATCTGATTGGCTTTCTTTAGATAGTTCATAGTAAAATAAATTGGTTAACTCCTCTACAACCCTCTTAGCTGTAATGTTTCTTAATGGAATGACCTCCAGAAATCTAGCAGACACATCCAATATAGTCACTAAATACTGATTCCCACTTTTTGTTTCAGGTAGGGGCCCCACGCAATCAAATAGAACCCTAGTTAAAGGTTCCCCATGTACTGGAATGGATATTAAAAGTGCTGGTTTGATTACCGCTTGAGGTTTCCCTATTACCTGACATGTGTGACATGTACAGCAAAGTTCAACTACATCCTTATGGAGCCGAGGCCAATAAAAATGTTTTTGTATTTTTGCTTAATTTTCCTTACTCCTAAATTATCCCCTGCTGGCACGTCATGCGCTACCAGCAAAACCTCCTTTCAATAAACCACCAGTAATACCACTTGATGAACCTTTGCCCAATTATCATCTGCTCAATAATGTAAATATCTCCATTTCCTGATTAATACTAATTAATTATTTCTAATGTAATACACTCTGGTGTAAACTCAGATTCTATATCCATATATGCTTTCTGATACAACTGCTTTGTATCTCTGAATCTTTCCTCTGCAAGCCAACCAACTTTATTGAATTAATGATATCCGCTTCATCCATCACCTGCTCTTGTCCATTACCAACATGGTTTCTGACAACTGAACTTCAGCCTCCCTATCAGTACTCCTGAAGTCTCTTCCTCCTGTCTCATCTTGTGGCTTTGTGTTCTTGTCACCACACAATCAGGGAACACCCCAGGATATGCTTCTTGCAACACTTTTGTTGTTTCCACTGGCTTTTCACCTATGGTAGGCATCACACCCACCTGTGTTCAAGCTACAAAATTACCTGGATAAATTGTACCCCTGAAAAAGATAATTTTTCTATCATTCCCACCACCACTTCACCACTTTCTACTGGACTCTCTAACCTTACCTTACAAAATGGCACAATCCTCCTCTCACCACTAATTCCATGTGTTTCCATGTATTTTCTGGCAATACTGCTTCCAAACTGCATATCTCCTGATTTCTCATCATAAATTAAAAAAAATAATAAAAATGTAGGGGCCCCAATTCATTTTCTCCAATTAAGGGGCAATTTAGCGTGGCCAATCCACCGACCCTGGACATCTTTGGGGGCGAAACCCATGCAGACACGCGGAGAATGTGCAAACTCCACACGGACAGTGACCCAGAGCCAGGATCGAACCTGGGACCTCGGCGCCATGAGGCAGCAGGGCTAACCCACTGCGCTACCATGCTGCCCTATCTCTTGCCATTAATAACTGACTTGCTCCTGTATCCTTAAAAATCTTAATCTCCTTACCTACACCACCTTGTGCACATGAGTAAAGTTACCCTCACAAATAAGATCCTTAAAATATTCTGGTACATGCTTATCCATGAACCTCTCAACAGGCTGCACACTCTGTTTTACCTCTTCCACTGGAACAATGGTTTTTCGTCCCACTTTAATAAACCTCACTAGCTTATCTTGTTTTACCGAGTGAGCCTGAACAGTACTTTTCTTTTTTTTTAAATAAATTTCGAGTACCCAATTCATTTTTCCAATTAAGGGGCAATTTAGCGTGGCCAATCCACCTACCCTGCGCAACTTTTGGGTTGTGGGGGCGAAACCCATGCAAACACAGGGGGAATGTGCAGCCCAGCACTTTTCTTAACCCACCAATACTGCAACTTCACGTGTCCAACTTTATTACAACGAATACACTTAAGTTTTCTTATTTCTCTTCCACTATCACAGGTTTTCTTTTAAACCTGAGGCAAATCTTCCTTAACATCACCAACTAGACCTCACTTATCTTGGCCACCGATTAATTTCTTCTTTCCCCAGTTTTATCCTTCACAGATTGAAATTGATGTTGAAAATCAAACATTGCTTTGTGAACTGATCCAAATTCATCTGCCATTTCTGCCATTTAAAGAAGCTGAATATACAGTGAGTTTTCATGAATTTCTCGCTGAGGCCGGCATTTAAAAAAAATATGGGAGAATTGCACCCTATGTGAGCGAAAATAAATTACTGAGCGCCAGAAACGAGGACCCACCTTGACAAGGTAATCAATCTGTACAGCTCTTATTTTATAATAAATCCACAAGCTCTATTTTCTGAATGGCACTGTTCTCGCACAAACTATTGACATTTTTGTGGCCATTTAGTAGTAGACAGCCTGAGCATTAGTAGTAAAAGAGTCTTACTGTTGAAGCTTTTTGTCTTGCACTTAGCAGGACAAACACAAGAATGCCAAATTTCAAACGTACAATAAATACTGTTTGCATATTATTAGCAGGCCCGACCTGGTATTCTGCGGAGCCTCCACAATTCTCTTCCTATGGTGGGCTAAGTTCCTCATGGCATGGTTCACTTGTGCTTTTAAAAATCATGAAACTGGCATGGTGGCAAATGAAGGAGAGAGAGAGGAGGTAGAACATGGAGAGGAGCGACTGCAGGCTGCAGGGCCGGACACTAGTCATACTGGCTGGAGTGGGGTGGGGTGGGGTGGGGGGCCCTGCCAGGGCCGGGTGAGAGGGGGAACAGGCCGAGTGGCTGGGGTGAGCCCCCACGGGACTGTGGCAGTGCCCAGGCATGGACTACCGTTAAGGAGGCCACCTTGGCCCCTGGTTCTGCACAGTGACACCGGCCGCATGGGCGTCCCTACCCTCCCACCCCCACCCCCTCACCACGCCTTACCCCCCCTCCCAGCTGCCACCCACCGGCGGCCCACCCAGGGCAACACCCCCATAAGCCCCTATGAGGGCTACAGTGTGTACGCCTGGTGAGGGCAGTGCCAGCTGACAGTATCCCTGGCATCAGAGATGGGCACCAGGGCCCGAGACCCTCTCGGTGCCGGCCACCCATGAGGCCAGGGGTGTGGGGTTGGGGGGAGGGGGGGGAACATGCAGGGGCAGAGCCCACATGGCACATGTGTCATGGGGAACTGCAACTAAACGGGGTCTCATTTCCTCACTCATGGCTGAGCTCCACCTCGGCAACCTCCCATTCCTACGGGCCAACAACCACATCCAGTGCCCTCTGCTCAGCCATGGTGAAGGACAACAGGTTGGGCTGCCCCCCTCCTGTTAGAGCCAAAAAAGACGCTGACACAGTGGGACGTGATGCACAGGCATGCTCGACGCAAGACCGAACTGCGCATGCGCAGTGGCGCAACGAACGCCATGACGTCACGATGTGCGGCAACTGCGGAGCCGCACATTTAAAGCGGCAATGTCCGGCAAGAAACCGACAATGCCTCCGCTGTGGCAAGATGGGCCACTACGCAGCCTGCTGTCGAGCAGCTCAACCTGCCAATGTTCCCCAATTCCGACAACCTCGCAGGGACGTGCGGACCATTCAGCCTCCTTACTACGAGTCGTGCCCAGACAATATCCAGACCAGTGACACAGACGACCGGGACGCCTTCCGTGTTGCGGTCATTGATGGGAACCGGATGTCTCAAGCCAGGACCCACCAGCCGTTGCAAGTGAACACTGTCAATCCGGGTGATGAATGGTGTGCCACCCGAACGGTCAACCGATCACCGATAGCATTCCATCTGGACATTGGCGCCTCCGCCAAACTCATAGCATGGTCAGCCTTCTACGCCATGAAGGTCAGACCACCAATTCGGCCATCCCGTTGCAAGATGGTCGACTACAATGGGAACGTTATCCTGGCTATGGGATCCTGCCAGCTCCAGGTGACACACAACACACACACGGCCACAATCTCATTCAAAATAGTCGGATCATCAAAGGACTCCCTGCTAGGCGCACAGGCATGCAAGGTTCTCCACCTCGTGCAACGAGTCCACGCTCTGTCTCCAGAAGGCACATCTGAGTTCCCGGATGCAGAATTCAGGGCACAGCTCCAATCGCTCCTCGCCCACAACCAGGAGGCATTCGATGGCATGGGAACACTGCCCTACACCTGCAGAATACGTCTCAAACCGGACGCCACCCCGGTCATTCACGCACCTCGCAGGGTCCCAGCGCCACTCAAAGACCGCCTCAAGCAGCAGCTGCAGGATCTCCAGGACCAAGGGGTCCTATCCCGGGTCACGGAGCCCACGCCATGGGTCAGCTCCATGGTGTGTGTTAAGAAGCCCTCTGGCGAGCTCCGGATCTGCATTTATCCAAAAGACCTCAACAACAACATAATGAGGGAACACTACCCCATACCCAAACAGGAAGAGATCACGAGCGAAATGGCCCGGGCTAAAATCTTCACAAAACTGGATGCCTCGAAGGGTTTTTGGCAGATCCAACTGGATCAGTCCAGCCGAAAGCTGTGCACCCTCAACACCCCTTTCGGCAGGTTCTGCTATAACAGAATGCCATTTGGCATCATCGCGGCATCCGAGGTCTTTCACAGGATCATGGAGCAGATGATGGAGGGCATCGAAGGGGTGCACGTCTACGTGGACGACGTCATCATCTGGTCCACCACACCACAGCAGCACATCAGTCGTCTCCAGCGCGTCTTTGCGCGGATACTGGAAAACGGCCTGCACCTCAAGCGAGCCAAGTGTTCTTTCGGCCAAACCGAGCTGAAGTTTCTGGGGGACCACATATCCCGGTCCGGGGTCCGTCCGGATGCAGACAAGGTGAGCGCCATTACAGCAATGCCGCAGCCGGCAGACAAGAAAGCAGTGCTACGCTTCCTAGGCATGGTCAACTTCCTGGGGAAGTTCATTCCCAACCTTGCCTCCCACACGACGGCTCTGTGCCACCTAGTCAAGAAGTCCACGGAGTTCCAGTGGCTGCCCACACACCACAAGGAATGGGAGGAGCTCAAAATTAAGCTCACCAAAGCCCCGGTATTGGTGTTTTTCGACACATCTCGTGACACTAAAATTTCAACTGATGCCAGCCAGTCCGGCATTGGGGCGATACTCCTACAGTGGGATGACACTGCATCATGGGCCCCGGTCGCCTATGCCTTGCGGGCCATGACCCCCACAGAACAGCGCTACGCGCAGATCGAAAAGCAGTGCCTGGGTTTGCTGACCGGAATAGACAATTTCCATGACGACGTGTATGGTCTCCCCCAGTTTACCGTTGAGACTGACCATCGCCCCCTGGCCAGCATCATACATAAGGACCTGAACGAGATGACCCCTCGCCTCCAGCGCATCCTACTTAAACTCAGGAGGTATGACGTCCAACTGGTCTACACCCCGGGAAAGGACCTTATCATTGCGGATACCCTATCCAGAGCAGTGAGCACACCGCCCGATTCGGAGGGGTTCGTCTGTCAGGTCGAAGCGCAGGTGGCCTTCACATTGGCAAATCTGCCAGCTGACGACGCCAGTCTGGCCCGTATTCACCGGGAGACTGCGGCTGACCCCCTTCTACAACGTCTGGTGTGCCACATGACGGGAGGGTGGCTCAAAGGACAGTGCCCGCAGTTCTGCAATGTCCGAGACGACTTGGCCGTCATTGATGGTGTCCTCCTAAAGCTGGACCGGATTGTGATTCCACACAGCATGCACAAGCTGGTCCTCGACCAACTACACGAAGGCCACCTGGGGGTCGAGAAGTGCAGACGGAGGGCCCGAGAGGTGGTATACTGGCCGGGCATCAGTGATGACATTGCCAATATGGTGCTCCACTGCCCCACCTGCCAAAGGTTTCAACCGGCGCAACCTCCTGAGACGCTTCAGCCCCATGAGCTGGTGACGTCCCCCTGGGCGAAGGTGGGTGTGGACCTTTTTCACGCGCTCGACAGGGACTATGTAATCATCATTGATTACTTTTCAAACTATCCAGAGGTCATACGCCTGCACGATTTGACATCGTCCGCTGTCATAAGGGCCTGCAAAGACACCTTCGCTCGCCACGGCATTCCGATGACTGTCATGTCGGACAATGGGCCCTGTTTTGCCAGCCAGGAACAGTCGTCCTTTGCTGCTTTGTATGGCTTCACACACATGACGTCCAGTCCTCTGCATCCCCAGTCCAATGGAAAGGCGGAGAAGGGCGTTCACATCGTCAAGCGGCTCCTCTGCAAGGCTGCTGCTGCCGGATCGGATTTCTGCCTCGCCCTGCTGCCTATCGCTCGGCCCCACTAGCCACTGGCCTCTCACCAGCCCACCTGTTGATGGGTCGCGCCCTCAGGACCACTGTGCCATCCATTCTGGTACCCACAACCAACCATGCTCCGGTACTACACAGAATGCAACAGCAGCGCGTTCGCCAGAAGATGGCATATGACACATGGGCAACTGATCGTCCCGCCCTGGCGCCTGGAGACGACGTCCGCATCCACCTACCAGAAGGTGGCTGGTCAGCACCTGCCGAAGGTCTCCGACGCGTGGCTCCACACTCGTTCCTGGTTCGCATGCCTGATGGATCCATTCGTCGGCGCAATCGCCGGGCTCTTCGCCTACTTCCACGCTCGCTACAGGAACTTACACCGGCACCACGCCCTCCTGTTGTTCCTGATATCGACTTTGTGGAGCTTCCTGCCACCATGCCCCTTCCGTCGTCGCCCGTGGCCAGGCCCATTCCTCAGCCACTGGATCCAGACCCACCTTTGAGGCGGTCAACCCGAATTTGTCGCCCACCTACTAGACTGGACTTATGAGACTGTTTGTTCATTGAACTCATAATACCACTGTGTTAATATGTTTCTGTTCTTCCTTGTCGTTACAGGAGTTTGTTTTGTCGTTCAACATTTCCCCGTTCTTTGTTTGTTGTACAACCTCGTTGCTATGTCGCACCCGACATCGCCCCTTGTCTATAGTTTAGCCCCATGTACATGATGTAGATATTGCACACACACACATTCAGCTGCACTCAGTACACATTTCTATTTATAACCACATCGGCACATGTTTTTGTAAAAAAAGGGGGATGTCATGATATTCAGGTAAACATCATGGCACAAACATACATACATACTGCTGGACAGATCAACGGACCAATCAACACACACACAACACCACAGCCAATCACAGGCAAGAGCAGACACACTACAAAACAGGGAACACGACACTTCCCGGGCATTCCAGCAGGAGACAGCTCAGGGCACAGATCTCACAGCAAGCCACTCAGACATCCACCATGTGCTGAGTGCCACTCCAAGATAGTATTAGGAATAGGTCCACAGATTCTAGGGTTATGATCGAACCTCAGTAACCAGTTTACCACTGTAAATAAATGTTAGTAATAAAACTGAGTTGTTACCATTCGCAACCATGTTGGTTCGTCTGTGTAGCAGAGTACCCAACACATCAGGTAGCCTTCATGTTCAACAACACACAGCTGGGCAAGATCAAAAATGACAAAATCTTGCGGTGGAGAATCGAACTCTCCACCTATAACTACGAGATGAAGTATCGCCCCGGCAAACTCAATGAGCCCCCAGATGCCCTATCCCGAGGTACATGTGCCAGCGCACAGGTATACTGACTCCGGACCCTGCACGACAGCCTTTGTCACCCAGGGGTCACTCGGTTGTACCACTTCATTAAGGTACAACATTTGCCCTACTCTGTCGAGGAAGTAAGGACGATCACCAAGGACTGCCAGGTCTGTGCGGAGTGCAAACCGTACTTCTACCGGCCGGACCGCACGCACCTGGTGAAGGCCTCCCGCCCCTTTGAACGCCTCAGCATGGATTTAAAAGGGTCCCTCCCCTCCTCCGACCGACACACGTATTTCCTCAGTGTGATCGATGAATACTCCCGTTTTTCCTTCGCCATCCCATGCCCCGACATGACGTCTGCCACCTTCATTAAAGCCCTTAATTCTATCTTCACTCTGTTCGGCTTCCCCGCCTACATCCACAGTGACGGGATCCTCATTCATGAGTGATGAGTTACGCCAGTTCCTGCTCAGCAGGGGTATCGCCTCCAGCAGAACGACGAGCTACAACCCCCGGGGGAACGGACAGGTAGAAAGGGAGAATGGGACGGTATGGAGGGCCGTCCAGCTGGCCCTACGGTCCAGAAATCTCCGGCCTCCCGCTGGCAAGAGGTCCTCACTGATGCACTACATTCCATTCAATCATTACTTTGCACTGTTACTAACAGTACACCACATGAACGCCTTTTTGCCCTCCCCAGGAAGTCCACATCCGGGGTATCACTCCCAACTTGGCTCACAGCTCCGGGAACCGTGCTTCTCCGTAAACATGTGCGGCTCCACAAGGCGGACCCGTTGGTGGAAAGGGTGCACCTGCTCCACGCAAACCCCCAGTACGCCTACGTGGCGTTCCCCGATGGCCGCCAGGATACCGTCTCCCTCAGGGACCTGGCGCCAGCAGGTTCCGCCCCCACACCACCCCCGTCGCCCCCGGCGCCACCCCCCCCCTCCCCCGCCACCCCTATCACCCCCCCTAGGAACACCCGTCCTCCCCCTGCCCACCCCCGTTGATGAAGAGGATTTTGGCACGCTCCTGGAGTCAACTTCGACCACGACAGCACCAACATCGCCGGCTCCACTTTGTCGATCCCAGAGGACGATCAAGGCGCCGGACCGGCTGAACCTCTGACCGGCCCACCGGATGCCCAGAGTCATTTTTTATTCACTGTTCTGTAAATATTAAAGATTGCGAATTGTATATAGTTATCCACCCCCCCCCGCCGGACTCAATTTTAACAGGGGGTGAATGTGGTAAACCACTGTGTTCCTATATTAAGGGTTGAACGGTAGAACCTGAACTACAGGTTCACCTGGGCCCCTGCATGCTAGCTCCGCCCAGGAGGCGGGGTATAAATATGCGTGGCTTTCAGCCAGCAGCCATTTCGTCAGCTGCTGTAGAAGGCCACATTTCAGATACTAATGAAGCCTCCGTTTGAATTCAACTTCGTCTCCAGCCAAATTGATCGTGCCTCACAAGTCTAATGGGATTCAGTACGTGCATATGGCCCTCTACCACCCCGCTTCAAATGGGTTGGAGGATCGAGCATTTCAAACCTTTAAAGCCTCAAGGAGGAAACAGTCCAACCGACCACTACTGCTCCATTTAGTAGGTTTCTTACTCCTGTGCAACACAACCTCACATGCCTCCACTGGGGTTACTCTGGCTGAATTGCTGATGGGTAGGCATCTGAGGATCCCTCTTGTGCTTGTTTTCCAAATTTGACAGGGAGCGTTGAGGCTAAGCAAGTTTCACAGAAGGACTAACACGACTCAGCAAAGGGTGCCAGGTCATTTGAAGCGGAGGATTTATTTTGCATCCAAAATTTTGGAGAGGGACCAGCTTGAATGCCCGGGAAGGTTATTGCAAGGACTAGCCCAGTGTCTTGTGTCATCAACCTACAGGGCTGGGAAGTGCTCAAGCATGTAGATCATAAGAGAAGGCGGGAGGTTGCTGCCCTTCAACGAGGCGTATGGACCCAGTAGCAGTTACGAGTGTCCCAATCACAGAGTTGATGGCTAGAGAACTAATGTCTTTCCAAGGGGAATCATGTGTGTGTCAACAGAAGGAGCTGAGTGTTTGTACTACCCATCTTTGGGATCTGTGAACTTGCCTGCCCTTTATTTAGACTCTGATGCTTCACGAATGGAGAAACCGGTTACAGACTTGCGATGATGTTTTGGAAAATTGTAAGGAAACTTAAGGTGGAGGAATTTGGTAGCGTGGTCACATTAAGGGGCAATCCTATGCGGCCATGTGATCCGCCCGGAGTCTATTGGGGATGCAGTGAGCAAACCTGAGTCTATCAGGTGCCAGGGCACAGACCTGGGAACTGTGGGTTCATCAGAGTAAGTCCGGGAGTCGAGGGGACAAGTCCTGTGTTGGAGTTGTGCTGACCTGTAAATATAAAGCTCTTCATTTGTTAAATAAATCATCGTTGTTATTTAACACTGCCTCATTGTAATACTTCGAACTAAACACCTCAGAACATTTTATGCAGTTACGGCACTGTTATGATGACCAGGAAGGACAGAAGGGACCGGCGATTGGAATACAAGTCTCCCCATTGAGCAGCGGAGGCGCATTCAATAGGAAATATTTGGTAGGAGTTTCAAACCTGCAGCTCAAGGGGTGACACGGTGGCGCAGTGGCTAGCACTGCTGCCTCACTCCGACGAAGATCCAGATTTGATCCCGGCACCAGGTCACTGTCTGTGTGGAGTTTGCACATTCTCCCCGTTCTCAGCTCCCCCACAAACCCATAGATGTGCAGGGTAGGTGAATTGGCCACACCAAATTGCCCCTTAATTGGAAAAAAGGAATTGTGTACTCTAAATTTAAAAAAAATCTGCAACTCAGACCTGGACCCGCATTCCCTATGGTCCCCGAGCTGGGGTGCAAGTGCTGAATGCCACAGCAGCGGTTCTTTGAAGCCTGGCCTTGGCGGAATAATTACAGGCACTATGTAAATATAAGTTATCGTTATAGCCAAGGTCATTTATATTTTATGCCGAAATTATGTTGACGCTTAAAATATACAATTCAAAATATTATTTAATCCATTGCAAATTGTTTTGTTACTTTTAGTAGGTGACTGACTTTAATCGAAATGTAGAGGAACAAGGCAATTCCCTTACATCCTTTCATTGGCCATTAAGGAAGGACAAGCAAAAGAAAACCAAGTTTCCTGGTTGTGCTGTTATAATCACATACCTTAACTGTACAGATGTGTTTCAGCCATTGCAAAACATGCCATGTTTTTCTGTGCACCAACAACTCTGTGCATGTGCTCATCATCTGCCTTTTCAGTTCTGTACGATTTACATGAACACAGAGGACAGAAAACTGGACCCTCTGCGCCACAAGGCTCCGGTCAACATTCATCATCATTACAACTTGAATCAGACAGCATAGGTTAAAAAAAAACTATTCTCCACACAGCATTTTGTGTTCTTTAGCCTTCAGGCTCCAATCCAAAGGTAATCCTTTCAGAGCACAACTCAAAGATTAACTGTCACATTTCAACATTTTTGATCTTTTTTTTTCGGGGGATTGAGTTATGCTTACATGTGGTGAATAAATGTGAAGTGAATTCATCCAGATTTAAAATGAAAGTCCACAGGCTGAAAGAATTGAAGAATGTTATTGAAGTCAGATGTGTCAGTTTGGGGATGCCACAATTCTTTGTTGTGCAGCTACAGATCTCCCAATACCTTTTCTACAGTTCCATACCTAGATTTCCCCCAAAATCTCTGAATGCAAATGCTCTGCCTAAAGTTCATAAGTTCATCAGGAATAGGAGCAGAATTAGACTATTTGGCCCATCGAGTCTGCTCCGCCATTCTATCATGGCTGACATGTTCCTCATAAGACCATAAGACATAGGAGCGGAAGTAAGGCCATTCGGCCCATCGAGTCCACTCCACCATTCAATCATGGCTGATTTCAACTCCATTTACCCGCTCTCTCTTCATAGCCCTTAATTCTGCGAGAAATCAAGAATTTATCAACTTCTGTCTTAAAGACACTCAACGTCCCGGCCTCCACCGCCCTCTGTGGCAATGAATTCCACAGACCCACCACTCTCTGGCTGAAGAAATTTCTCCTCATCTCTGTTCTAAAGTGACTCCCTTTTATTCTAAAGCTGTGCCCCCAGGTCCTAGTCTCCCCTGCTAATCGAAACAACTTCCCTACGTCCACCCTATCTAAGCTACCTTAACTGCTACCATCTGCTACCTTCAATGTTGCAGATCAAGAGCTGGATTGAAAAAACATGCCAGAGCATCTCCTCCCTAGAACACATGACCTAGGAGCGGGAGTAGGCAATTTAGCCTCCCGAGCCTAACACCCTCAATGTGATCATGGCTGATCCCATCCTGGCCTCAACTCCACCGTCCAACCCGTTCTCCATAAATAACCCTTCAACCCATTACCATTTAAAAAACTGTCTAACTCCTCCTTAAATTTACTCACTGTCCCAGCATCCACTGCACTCTGGGGTAGTGAATTCCACAGATTCACAACTCTTTGGGAGAAGTAGTCTTTCCTCAAATCTGTTTTAAATTTGCTACCTCTTATTCTAAGATAATGACCTCTTGTTTTAGAATGCCCCACAAGAGGAAGTACCAGCTCCGCCTCTAATTTATCCATATCTTTTAGCATCTTGTATACCTCAACTAGATCTCACCTCCTCTAAACTATAGAGAGTATAGGCCTAAACTGTTCAATATCTCCTCATAAGTCAAACCCCTCATCTCTGGAATCAATCTAGAGTTCTAAAGTTCCCTAGCTGCAAAATGCTTCTGTAATGAAAAACTAAAAAAGTGAACACTGACATACTTGCAAACTAAACATTGCAAACTGTTAGAACATAAACATAGAATTCCTATAGTGCAGAAGAAGGCCAGTCTGCCTATTCCCGTAACCCCACCTAACCTGCACATCTTTGAACACTAAGGGGAAATTTAGCATTGCCGATCCACCTAACCAGCACATCTTTGGACTGTAGGAAGAAACCGGAGCAACTAGAGGACACCCATGCAGATATGGGAGAAAATGCAAACTCCAAACAGTCACCCAAGGTCAGAATCAAACCCAGGTCCCTGGTGCTGTGAGGCAGCAGTGCTAACCACTGTGTCACCGTGCTGTCCGTTATTATAAGCATCCTTGTTTGTGTAGAAGCTACAGTACAGTTACAGTGTTAGGACTGACCGAGTCCATGCCAGATTTTGAATCTTGTCGGTTTTCAGGTTGGGCAATTTAGGCCAACTGAGGTGAGGTCAAGGGTCACTTGGACCACTTGTTCTGTGGAAAATGACAGAAGTACCTTGCCGTTGATTAGTCAATGCACCATTGCACCAATGTAGCACCTAACCGAATAAGTCAGTAACATATTTTATTTGTCTAATATAATTAAAATTCATGCCTGGCAGTTTAAAAAAATGTCCAGTGTTCAGATATCCCGATTTGAGTCTCCGTACCTGTACATGGATTATTGCTTATATATAAGGGGCTGTTTAGCACAGGGCTAAATCACTGAAAACAGACCAAGGCAGGCCAGCAGCACGGTTCAATTCCCGTACCAGCCTCCCCGAACAGGCGCCGGAATGTGGTGACTAGGGGCTTTTCACAGTAACTTCATTTGAAGCCTACTTGTGACAATAAGCAATTTTCATTTCATTTCATTTCATATAAATCTCCATGTGTGTAGTCAAGTTCTGCATGTATGCCATGAATATTGAAAACTTACCCTGTGTTGGGGTTAGATATTTTTAAACTCTTAAGTAACTGAACTAAAATAGATCCTGTCACTTCTGTTAAACATACAAGATGGTTTCAGGCAACAAACTGTCTACTTGGTTGTCACGTTTGGTTTCAGATAGTACTTTGATCTGATAATCATTTAAGATGATGGACTGCAACATAAATTTATGTACAGCAAGGAAGACAGTTGCTGAGCACTCACAAATGTGAACAGTTGCAGCTGAACAAACATACAGAAGCACGGAAACAAAGTACTGTGTGGATGTTGGAAATCTGAAATAAAAACTACTCTGAGAAATACTCAGCAGGGTCAGCCAGCACCTGTAGAGAGGGAAAAAGAGTTAACATTTCAGACTGCTAACCTTTCAACAGAACCGGAAAAAGTTGCCGTTTTAACAGGTTTCAAGCCAGCACAAAGATGGGCAGGTTTAGAGATTATGAGGCAGTTGTGCAGAGGGAGGTCGGTGCTAGTAAAGTACAAAGCCTTACAACACCAGGTTAAAGTCCAACAGGTTTGTTTCGATGTCGAATGTAATGCGACATGCGACACTTCAGCAGTCAAGGGCATTCAGCCTCTGATCTCCGGGTAAGCGTTCTCCAAGGCGGCCTTCAGGACGCGCGACAATGCAGAATCGCCGAGCAGAAACTTATAGCCAAGTTCCACACACATGAGTGCGGCCTCAACCGGGACCTGGGATTCATGTCGCATTACATTCATCCCCCACCATCTGGCCTGCGAAATCCTCCCAACTGTCCTGGCTTGACACAATTCACACCTCTTTAACCTGGGGTTACCCCATCTCTGGATCTGTAAAGATTTAATCACCTGCTAATGCTCGCATTCCAAGCATTGTCTGGCATCTTTGAATTTGTCTACATATATGTTTCTGGAACATACCTCTTTATTCACCTGAGGAAGGAGCAGTGCTCCGAAAGCTAGTGACATCGAAACAAACCTGTTGGACTTTAACCTGGTGTTGTAAGACTTCGTACTGTTCTCATCCCAGTCCAACGCCGGCATCTCCACATCGGTGCTAGGAAAGGTTGAGTGAAAGTCTGTGACAGGTTGGAAGGCAGGAGAGATTGATGGCAAAAGGGATGATGGTGCCAGGTGAATAGTGAGGGTAACCGGACCAGGACAGGAGCATAAAAGGTATAAATGGCTGTAGCACCGTCAATATGACGTGAGGCAGGTTGAGGTAATGTCAATTGAAGGCTTTATTAAGCAGAACATTATCCCCAGCAGCGTGGTTACAGAATGCAGCTGCTGAGGGAAAAGCTGGGTTCTTATACCGGCATTTCTGGGTGGAGTCCAGTAGGTGGCAGATCCTATCAGGACCTGGCATCCCTCCACCAATAGCCTGTCGACACGTGGTGTACCGTGTTATCCCTAATACATACCACCACATTCACCCCTTGTTGAGAAAAAAAACCGGCGGGATGGTGGTTCGCATGGTGGTAGGGGTTTACAGAGTCGGTACTGTGCCGTAACTTTGAACAAAACACAAAATTATCGCTTCAACTGGGCCAACGGGCCAAATAGGGTTGGCATGATGCCATAACTATAACAAGACACAACAACTGAAAACTGGGCCAACGGGCCAAACAGGGTCGGCATGATGCCATAACTATAACAAGACACAATAACTGAAAACGTTGAGAGTTAAAGTGATTCGATGAGTCGGATGGGCGTCCTGGTCATCCTTTCCGATTGTCTCGGGCGTGGTGGTGATGGCGCTGACTCGAGTCCCGTCGACTCTGGGAGTGTAGCGCTGTCCCCTGTGCCCTTACTCCTGGGCGGGTCTGGGAGGAGAACCGAACCCCCCGGGAAGGGGGTGGTTGCGGGATGAACCGGCGGGAGTGAGGAGGTGGTGATTGGCGTTGGGGGGGTGTGGGTAGCTCCGGCGGGCTCCAGATCTCGCAGGGAGACCATGTCCTGTCGGCCATCGGGGTACTCCACATAGGCGTATTGCGGGTTGGCGTGAAGGAGATGCACCCGTTCCACCAACGGATCTGACTTGTGCGCCCGCACATGTTTCCGGAGCAGAATGGGTCCCGGAGCTGCTAGCCAGGTCGGAAGTGGCGTTCCAGAGGAGGACTTCCTAGGAAAGAGGAGGAGGCGCTCGTGAGGCGTTTGATTCGTGGTGGTGCACAGCAGGGACCGGATAGAGGGAAGGGCATCCGGGAGGACTTCCTGCCAGCGGGAAATTGGGAGACTCCTAGACCGGAGGGCCAGCAGGACGGCCTTCCAGACCATTCCATTCTCCCTTTCTACCTGCCCGTTCCCCCGGGGGTTGTAACTGGTCGTCCTGCTCGAGGCTATGCCCCTGCTGAGCAGGAATTGACGCAGTTCGTCTCTCATAAAGGAGGATCCCCTGTCGCTATGGATATAGTCGGGGAAACCGAACAGTGTAAAAATGGTACCGAGGGCTTTAATGACTGTGGACGCTGTCATGTCGGGGCAGGGGATGGCGAAAGGGAAACGGGAGTATTCGTCAACGACGTTCAGGAAGTACGCCTTGCGATCAGTGGAGGGGAGGGGGCCTTTGAAATCCAAACTGATGCGTTCAAAGGGTCGAGAGGCCTTAACCAGGTGCGCTCTATCTGGCCTGAAAAAGTGCGGTTTGCACTCTGTAGCGCACAAAGACTCCGTGAGACGAATAGAGTGAAGTCGATGAGGCTTTATTAAGCGTGTCTGTTCCCCCGCAGCTCAATAGTAGACTGGCCTGCGGGGGAGAACTCCGGCTTCTTATACTCCGCCTTCAGGGCGGAGCTAGAGGTCAATGGCCAACCAGGACCCGGGATCTGTCAGCCAATGACATTAGGGTTTCCAGTCCCACATGACCCCCAATACATACTACCACATTCACCCCTTGTCAAAAATGAACCCGGCGGAGTGATGCTTCGTATGGTGGTAAGGGTTTACAGGGCTGGTCCTGGGAGGAAAAAACATTCACATGGCAATACAGTATTGTACAATTTTGTCCTGTTTCAACTATTTACAGAGGGTATAGGGAGAAAAGCAAAATGTTCTTGTGAAAAGTCCATATTTTGATTTAGATCGACGCCACGAGTCTGTCGGGCGGTCTGGTCGTCCGTGTCGATCGCCTCGGCCCCGGTGGTGGTGGTGGTGCTTGTATCGGTGTTGTCGTCTCCGGGAGCCTTACGGTTTCAGCTTGGGCTTTATTCTTGGTCGGGCCTGAGGGGAGGGGAACCGATCCTCCTGGGAAGGGGGCGGTCGCGGGGTGCGGCGGTGGCAGGAAGGGGGGGGGTTGGGTGAATGGTGTCGGGGGGGGGGGGGTGTGTGTTGCCGGCGGGCGCCAGATCCCGCAGGGAGACCGTGTCCTGTCGGCCGTCAGGGTACTCCACGTAAGCGTACTGCGGGTTCGCGTGGAGGAGGTGAACCCTTTCGACCAACGGGTCCGCCTTATGTGCCCGCACATGCTTTCGGAGCAAGATGGGTCCTGCGGCCGCCAGCCAGGTCGGCAGCGACGTTCCGGAGGAGGACCTCCTAGGGAAGACAAGGAGACGCTCATGAGGCGTTTGATTAGTGCTCGTACATAATAACGACCGGATGGAGTGGAGAGCGTCCGGGAGGACCTCCTGCCACCGTGAAACTGGGAGGTCCCTGGACCGTAGGGCCAGTAGGACGGCCTTCCAGACCGTGCCGTTCTCCCTCTCTACTTGCCCGTTCCCCCGGGGGTTGTAGCTGGTCGTCCTGCTTGAGGCTATGCCCTGACTGAGCACGAACTGGCGCAGCTCGTCACTCATGAAAGAGGACCCCCTGTCGCTATGGACGTATGCGGGGTAACCGAACAGTGTGAAGATGCTGTTCAGGGCTTTAATGACTGTGGCCGCGGTCATGTCAGAGCAGGGAATGGCAAAAGGGAAGCGGGAGTATTCGTCCACCACATTAAGAAAATATGCGTTGCGGTCGGTGGAGGGGAGGGGCCCTTTGAAATCGAGACTGAGGCGTTCAAAGGGGCGGGAAGCCTTAATCAGGTGCGCTCCATCCGACCTGAAAAAATGCGGTTTGCATTCCGCGCAGATGTGGCAGTCCCTTGTGACTGTACGGACCTCCTCTAAAGAGCATGGGAGATTGCGGGACTTGATGAAGTGGAAAAACCGAGTGACCCCCGGGTGGCAGAGGTCCTCGTGGAGGGTTTGGAGGCGGTTAATTTGTGCGTTGGCACATGTGCCGCGGGATAGGGCATCGGACGGCTCGTTCAGCTTTCCGGGACGATACAAAATCTCATATTTGAAGGTGGAGAGCTCGATCCTCCACCTTAAGATCTTGTCGTTTTTGATTTTGCCCCACTGTGCATTATCGAACATGAAGGCTACCGACCGTTGGTCCGTGAGGAGAGTGAATCTCCTGCCGGCCAGGTAATGCCTCCAATGTCGCACAGCTTCCACTATGGCTTGGGCTTCCTTTTCCACTGAGGAGTGGCGGATTTCTGAGGCGTGGAGGGTTCGGGAGAAAAAGGCCACGGGTCTGCCCGCTTGGTTAAGGGTGGCCGCTAGAGCTACGTCGGAGGCGTCGCTCTCGACCTGGAAGGGGAGGGACTCGTCGATGGCGCGCATCGTGGCCTTTGCGATATCCGCTTTGATGCGGCTGACGGCCTGGCAAGCCTCTGTCAACAGAGGGAAGGTCGTGGTCTGTATTAGGGGGCGGGCCTTGTCTGCGTACTGGGGGACCCACTGGGCGTAGTATGAAAAGAACCCCAGGCAGCGTTTCAGGGCTTTTGGGCAGTGCGGGAGGTGAAATTCCATGAGGGCGCGCATACGTTCGGGGTCGGGGCCTATTATCCCATTGCGCACTACGTAGCCCAGAATGGCTAGCCGATTGGTGCTAAAAACGCACTTGTCCTCGTTGTACGTGAGGTTCAAGGCTTTGGCGGTCTGGAGGAATTTTTGGAGGTTGGCGTCGTGGTCCTGCTGGTCGTGGCCGCAGATGGTTACATTGTCGAGATACGGGAACGTGGCCTGCAACCCATGTTGATCAACCATTCGGTCCATCTCCCATTGGAAGACCGAGACCCCGTTTGTGACGCCAAAAGGGACCCTTAGGAAATGGTATAATCGCCCGTCTGCCTCGAAGGCTGTGTACTTGCGGTCACTTGGGCGGATGGGGAGCTGATGGTAGGCGGACTTGAGGTCCACGGTGGAGAAGACTTTATATTGGGCAATCCGATTGACCATGTCGGATATGCGGTGGAGAGGGTACGCGTCTAGTTGTGTGTACCTGTTGATGGTCTGGCTACAGTCTATGACCATCCTTTGTTTCTCCCCTGTCTTCACTACTACCACCTGCGCTCTCCAGGGACTATTGCTGGCCTGGATTATGCCCTCCTTTAGTAGCCGCTGGACTTCGGACCGAATGAAGGTCCGGTCCTGGGCGCTGTACCGTCTGCTCCTAGTGGCGACGGGTTTGCAATCCGGGGTGAGGTTCGTAAACAAGGACGGGGGTTGCACCTTGAGGGTTGCGAGGCCGCAGATAGTGAGTGGGGGTATTGGGTCGCCGAATTTGAACGTAAGGCTCTGTAGATTGCATTGGAAATCTAATCCCAGCAAGGTGGGGGCACAGAGTTGGGGAAGGACGTTTAGTTTGTAGTATTTGAACTCCCTCCCCTGCACCGTTAGGGTAACTATGCAGAATCCTTGGATCTGTACGGAGTGGGATCCTGCAGCTAGGGAAATCTTTTGTGCGCTGGGATAGGTGGTCAAGGAACAGCGTCTTACCGTGTCGGGGTGGATAAAGCTCTCCGTGCTCCCGGAGTCGACTAGGCATGGCGTCTCGTGGCCGTTTATTAGCACCGTTGCCGTCGTCGTCTGGAGTGTCCGGGGCCGAGCTTGATCGAGCGTAATTGAAGCGAGACGTGGTTGTAGTAGTGGGGTGGGGTCCGTTGTTGCCGTCCAAGATGGCGTCGGGGATGGACAAAATGGCCGCCCCCATACATCGCACGTGGCTGGTGAGTCACAAGATGGCGACGGGGGTGGACAAAATGGCCACCCCCACGTGTCGTACAGGTCTGGGGCGGTCCAAGATGGCGGCGCCCTTCCTCCCCTCGTGGTGGCCGGGACCCAAAATGGCGGCGCCTGCGGGTTGCACATGGGGCGCTGAGGGGGCTGGGGGGCGCTAGGACCGCGCGGACCTCCCTCACCGGGGACAGCGGTGGTCGGGACCCAGGTTGGTGGCGCCGGCGGGTCAGACGTGGGGCGCGGGGTGGGGGTTAGGGGGGCGTTAGGGACGCGCAAAACTCCCTCTTCTCCGTGGAGAGTGGTGGCTGGGACCCAAAGCGGTAGCGCCGGCGGGTCATACATGGGGTACGGGGAGGGGGGTTGGGGAGCGTAAGCGGGTGCAGGGCTCCCTGTTCTCCCGGGACCGCGGTGGTCGGGACCCAGAGCGGCTGCGCCTGCGGGTCGTACATGGCGTGCTGGGGGGGTTGGGGTGCGTAAACGGCTTGCAGAGCTCCCTGTTCTCCCGGGACAGCGGCGACCTCGCGGGACCGGCACACAATCACAATCTTGCAGATAGCTGCGCGGGCCGGGCAGCGCTGCTGGGGGTGTTTCGCCTGGCCGCAGAAATAACAGCGGGCGCCCCCGGTGCGACTCGGCCTTTGGACCGCGCAAGCCTGTGGGGTGCCCGGGGGGGGGGGGGTGGTGGGTTTGTCGCGACGGGTACGTACGGAGCCCAATGGGCTGCCGCGCGGTCGGGGCCGTAGGCGCGGGTATTACGCGCGGCCATTACGCGCGGCCACGTCTAGGGAGGCTGCTAGGGCCCGGGCCTCTGAGAGTCCTAGCGACTCTCTTTCTAGAAGTCTTTGGCGGATTTGGGAGGAATTCATACCTGCCACAAAAGCATCGCGCATTAACATGTCCGTGTGTTCATTTGCGTTCACCGAAGGGCAGCTGCAGGCTCGTCCCAAAATTAGCAGCGCGACGTAGAATTCGTCCATCGATTCTCCGGGACCTTGCCGTCTCGTCGCGAGCTGGTAGCGAGCGTAGATTTGGTTAACTGGGCGGACATAGAGACTTTTCAGTGCTGCGAACGCCGTCTGGAAATCCTCCGAGTCTTCGATGAGGGAGAAGATCTCCGTGCTCACCCTCGAGTGCAGGACCTGTAGTTTTTGGTCTTCTGTGACCCGGCCGGTGGCCGTTCTGAGGTAGGCCTCGAAACAAGTCTGCCAGTGCTTGAAGGCTGCTGCCGCGTTCACTGCGTGGGGGCTGATCCTCAGGCATTCCGGAATGATCCTGAGCTCCATAGTCCTTTTTAGGCACGCTTAATAAATTGTAGCGCACATAGACTCCGTGAGACGAATAGAGTGAAGTCGATGAGGCTTTATTAAGCGTGTCTGTTCCCCCGCAGCTCAATAGTAAACTGGCCTGCAGGGGAGGACTCCGGCTTCTTATACTCCGCCTTCAGGGCGGAGCTAGAGGTCAACGGCCAACCAGGACCCGGGATCTGTCAGCCAATGACATTAGGGCTTCCAGTCCCACATGACCCCCAATACATACTACCACACACTCAGCGCAGATCTGGCAGTTTCTGGTGACTGTTCGGACGTCCTCGACGGAGTAAGGGAGGTTACGGGCCTTAAGGAAGTGGTAGAAACGAGTGACCCCCGGGTGGCAGAGGTCCTCATGGAGGGCTTGTAGATGGTCCACTTGTACATTGGCACATGTGCCGCGAGATAGGGCATCGGATGGCTCGTTCAGCTTTCCGGGACGGTACAAGATCTCATAATTGAATGTGGAGTTCGATCCTCCACCGCAAGATCTTGTCGCTCTTGATCTTGCCCCGCTGTGCATTATCGAACATGAAGGCAACCGACCGTTGGTCAGTGAGGAGAGTGAATCTCCTACCGGCCAGGTAATGCCTCCAGTGTCGCACAGCTTCCACTATTGCTTGTGCCTCCTTTTCCACTGAGGAGTGGCGGATTTCTGAAGCGTGGAGGGTTCAGGAGAAGAAGGCCACGGGTCTGCCTGCTTGGTTGAGGGTGGCCGCCAGAGCTACATCCGATGCGTCGCTCTCGACCTGGAAGGGGAGGGACTCGTCGATGGCGCGCATCGTGGCCTTTGCGATATCCGCTTTGATGCGGCTAAAGGCCTGGCATGCCTCTGTCGACAGGGGAAAAGTAGTGGCCTGGATTAGCGCACAGGCCTTGTCGGCGTATTGTGGAACCCACTGGGCGTAATAAGAAAAGAAGCCCAGGCAACGTTTCAGGGCTTTGGCACAGTGAGAGAGAGGGAACTCCATGAGGGGGCGCATGCATTCAGGGTCGGGGCCTATCACTCCATTACGCACTACGTAGTCCAGGATGGCTAGACGATCGGTGCGGAACACAAATTTTTCTTTGTTGTAAGTGAGGTTCAGGGCGTGAGCGGTCTGGAGGAATTTTTGGAGATTGGTGTCGTGGTCCTGCTGGTTGTGGCCGCAGATGGTGACGTTATCGAGATACGGGAACGTGGCCCGTAAACCGTACTGGTCAACCATTCGGTCCATCTCTCGTTGGAAGACCGAGACTCCGTTTGTGACGCCGAATGGAACCCTTAAAAAGTGGTATAACTACCCGTCTGCTTCGAAGGCAGTATAGTTGTGGTCACCGGGACAGATGGGGAGCTGGTGGTAGGCGGACATGAGACCTTGTACAGTGGAAAAGACCTTGTACAGTGCAATTCGATTGACCATGTCGGATATGCGGAGGAGAGGGTACGCATCTAGCTGAGTGTACCTGTTGATGGTCTGACTATAGTCGATGACCATCCTCTGTTTCTCCCCGGTCTTAACAACTACCACCTGGGCTTCCCAGGGACTGTTGCTAGCCTGGATGATGCCTTCCTTCAGCAGCCTTTGGACTTCGGACCGGATAAATGCTCGGTCCTGGGCGCTGTAGCGTCTGTTCCTTGTGGCGACGGGTTTGCAATCCGGGGTGAGGTTCGCAAACAAGGAAGGCGGTTCAACCTTGAGGGTCGCGAGGCCGCAGACAGTCAGTGGGGGTATAGGGCCGCCAAATTTAAATGTTAAACTCTGGAGGTTGCATTGGAAGTCCAACCCTAGGAGTGTGGGCGCACAGAGATGGGGGAGGACATACAGCCGGTAATTTCGGAACTCCCTCCCCTGCACCGTTAGGTTAGCAATGCAGAACCCCTTGATCTGAATGGAGTGGGATCCCGCCGCCAGGAAAATTTTCTGGGTGCTTGGCCGAATTACGAGGGAACAGCGCCTTACTGTGTCCGGGTGAATGAAACTCTCCGTGCTCCCAGAGTCGATAAGACACGGCGTCTCGTAGCCATTCACTAGGACTGTAGTGGTTGCAGTCTGGAGCGTCCGGGGTCGCGACTGGTCGAGGGTCGTCGAAGCCAGACGTGATTGTTGAAGTTGAGCATCGTAATCAGGCAGTATGTGGCCGTCTGTGTCGTGGTCCTTCAGCCAAATGGCGGCGTCCACGGATCGAGCGCGGTCGGGGGTGGACAAAATGGCGGCGCCCATCTCTCCCTCGTGGCGTCCGGGGTCCAAAATGGCGGCGTCCGTTGGTCGCACGTGGATCGCTGGGGGGGCTGGGTCTGTGGTCCCGTTTCATCCCCGGATTTCGCGGCGAGCCCGCGGGACCTGCACACCATCGCGTAGTGGCCCTTCTTCCCGCAGTTTTTACAGGTAGCCGCGCGGGCCGGGCAGCGCTGCCGAGGGTGTTTCGGCTGGCTGCAAAAATAGCAGCGGGCCCCCCCCGGTTGGTCTGGTGTTTTGGCCGCGCAGGTTTGCGGGGGTGGGGGGGTGTCGGAGAGTCGACCGCAGCGGGGGTCCACGGAGCCCAAGGGGCTGTAGTACGGTCGGGGGCGTAGGTCGGGGCGTTACGCGAGGCCACATCGAGGGATGCCGCCAGGGCCCGAGTTTCTGTAAGTCCCAGAGATTCTTTCTCCAGAAGCCTCTGGCGGATCTGGGAAGAGGCCAAACCTGCCACATACGCATCGCGGACCAGGAGCTCTGTGTGTTCACTCGCTGTTACCGCCGGGCAGTTGCAGTTTCGACCCAGGATCTGCGGGGCATTATAAAACTCGTCCAGCGATTCCCCCAGAAATTGCCGTCGTGTGGCGAGCTGGTAGCGAGCAAAAACCTGGTTGGCGGGCCGGATGTAGATATCCTTCAGCGCGGCGATGGCACCGGTGAAACCGTCCTCGTCCTCGATAAGGGAGTAGACATCGGGACTCACCCTGGAATAGAGGACCTGCATCTATTGTTCGTCTGTCGGTGTGCTGGGGGCCGTTCGGAGGTAGCCCTCAAAGCATGCCAGCCAGTGCTTGAAAATTGATGTCGAGTTAGCTGCTTGGGGTGCGATGCGCAGGCACTCCGGGGTGATTCGGAGCTCCATGTTCCCACGTCGTTTTCTTCAATTTAAATTCTGCTTAATAAATTGTAGCACCGTCAATATGACGCTAGGCAGGTTGAGGTAATGTCAATTGAAGGCTTTCTCCCCAGCAGCGTGGTTACAGAATGCAGCTGCTGAGGGACATGGAGGGAAAAGCTGGGTTCTTATACCGGCATTTCTGGGTGGAGTCCAGCAGGTGGCAGATCCTATCAGGACCTGGCATCCCTCCACCAATAGCCTGTCGACACGTGGTGTACTGTATTACCCCTAATACATACCACCACAATGGCAAAAGCAGAATTATCACCAACAGCTGCTGTCCAAGAATAAGTAAACAATTATTAGCTTTTATTGGTGGAGGGGTTGAGTTTCGGAGCCATGAGGTCATGTTGCAGCTGTACAAAACTCTGGTGCGGCTGCATTTGTAGTATTGCGTACAATTCTGGTCGCCGCATTATAGGAAGGAAGTGGAGCATTGGAAAGGGTGCAGAGGAGATTTACCAGGATGTTGCCTGATATGGAGGGAAGATCTTATGAGGGAAGGCTGAGGGACTTGAGGCTGTTTTCGTTAGAGAGAAGAAGGTTAAGAGGTGACTTAATTGAGGCATACAAGATGATCAGAGGATTAGATAGGGTGGACAGTGAGAGCCTTTTTCCTCGGATGGTGATATCTAGCACGAGGGGACATAGCTTTAAATTGAGGGGAGATAGATATAGGACAGATGTCAGAGGTAGGTTCTTTTCTCAGAGAGTAGTAAGGGCGTGGAATGCCCTGCCTGCAACATTAGTGGACTCGCCAGCACTAAGGGCATTCAAATGGTCATTGGACAAACATATGGATGATAAGGAAATAGTGTAGATGGGCTTTAGAGTGGTTTCACAGGTCGGCACAACATCGAGGACCGAAGGGCCTGTACTGCGCTGTAATGTTCTATGTTGTATTTTCTATTGAGGGCTCACCTAACTGCTGGAATTCAGATTCTTTGATCATGCTTAGACCAAGGCTGATATGAGGCCTGGTACTGAGTTGTCCAGATGGAACCCAAATGAAGTATCAGTGAGCTGGTTAATGGTGAGTGAGTGCTGCTTGATAGCACTGTCAATAACCTCTTCCATTACTCTGCCGATGAGTGAGAGTAGACTGATGAGATGGCAATAAATTGGATTAGTCCTACTTTTTGTCGTTAGGACATACCTAGACAATTTTCCATTTGTTAAGTAGATGGCAATGTTGTGGCTGTATTGAAACAGTTTGGCTAGGGGCACTGTCAGTTCCTGAGCACAAGACTTCAACATTACAACTGGGATGGTTGTAATCCACAGCTTTTGCTGTATCTTGTGCGGGGTGCCAGACCTGTTCCTTATTAGTTAAGTACTTCGAATTAACAAGGCTGATTGCTTTTGTGCACATAGTATTGAGTGACAGGTTGCTTAATGCATAGTTGGGGGTTGGTTAGCTCAGTTGGTTGAGTGGCTGGTTTGTGATGCAGAGTGATGTCAACAGTGTGTGTCCAATTCCTGTACCAACTGAGGTTATTCATGAAGGCACCACCTTCTCAATGTCGTCCCTTGCCTGAGGTGTGATAACCCTCAGGTTAAATCACCACCAGTCAGCTCTATCCCAAAAGGGGAGAGCAGCCTATGGTCCTTGGGGACTATAGTGGCTTTCAATGCATAGTAATCGACAGTTTCATTGAATGTTTCTGGACAATTTTTAAATGCATTCAGCATGTTTTTCTTTACTGGAAACACTGATTAGTAGAAGTACTTGGAATGTATATTTACTGCAGGAAGCTCTGCACTAATTAAAATCTATTGGTTCCCCACTTCAAGTGGCTTCAGAAGTTATACAAAATGGTTTGAAAAGTGTAACCCTAATGATTCAGTTGTGGAACAGGATTAAAATCAAATGGCAGCAGAGAGTACCAGATGAAAGTGGGATATAACTCAATATGTTAATTAGCTAAAAAAAACTTTTGCAGTTCAGCAAGGAATTTTTATTTCGCAATAGACTAAGCATATGCATAATTAATGCTACTTGAAAATTCTTTTTACATATTTTAATTGGAAAGTGCATCGAACATTGATATTACTTCCACATTTTTCTTACTGCTTTCCCGAAAACAATTACATCGTACTTACATGAACAATTAGAGGTCAGGTCAGCATTAGTTCATTCAAACGGTCATGTCCAATTGCTGGCATAAATGTGATAACTTGATGGAAATCTAACCCTTTGGTATGCTTCAACAGAACCAATAGCCATGCCACTCATGGGGTCATAGAGTTTTACAGCACAGAAAGAGGGCCTTCAGCCATCCTGTCTGTGCTGTCCATCAAACACCTACCTATTCTAATCCCATTCATTGCATCTGCTGTATTTCCCAGCAATAACTTTTGCCGGTGTATAGAAATAAGCCAGGATGAATGTTACATTTATATTGGATATGCAGCAACCTGCAAATTCTACCATACATATTCACATTGAACTGGATAACTTCTAGATCTTGAGCGCGATTTAACCAAAAGGTTTCTAAGTGTGGTAGCGAGCGGGAACTGCTGCAAGCTTCCTGGCGCTTAGGCATGGCGAGGCTGTCACTGCTATAAACCATGAATGGGTCCACTGAAGAGAGAGCGGCACTTAAACCGCTCCTGCACAGTCAACCCCACTCAGCTCGCAGCTATGTCGCCGAGAAGACCAGCCCCAAGTTTCGGGGATGACTGGGCAGATTACTGATTGTGGTAGAGGTCTGTTCCCCAAAGGTATTGGAGGGTCAGCCACCAGGCAACCAGTGCCGCCTGGGAGGATGTGGCAGTGGCCATCAGCTTAAGGAGCGTCACCAGGAAGACTGGCACCCAGTGCTTTAAGAAGGTCAATGACCTCTACCAGGCCACACGGGTGAGTTGGCACTGGAACCCATACCCTAACCCCCACCCCCTCACCACGAGAATGCACCTGACATCGCCCCCGCCTGGCACCGTTACGAGCCCCGGCCCACCCATGTCCAGAAGTGCTAGCCACACCGTCCCCATCCCCCCCAATTCTGCCCATTCCCCCCCCTCCATACGGGCCATCTCCACGACCCCTGAACATCCCCCCCCCCCCGAGCACCTCCCCACCATCCCCAACCCCGTAATGAACAACGAACATGGCTAATGATGGCTCTCTGTGTCCCCGCAGGAGACGTTTGCCCACAAAAGGCAGGAGAGGGCCCAGTTGGGCGGTAGGGTGCCGGACATCAGGGTCCTCACCCCTTGCGAAGAACAGGCCTTGGAGGTCATGGGGGTGGCCGAGGACAGATCAGTAACCAACATAGACATTGGCGATTGGCGCAGAGGTGAGGGTGAAACATCCACCACCAAGATGACTGTCATATGTGAGTTGTTAATGCCATACTAAATCCCTCCCACTGATCACATGTTAATTCTCCCACAGGCTATCCATCCGATGGCTCTGGCTCATCTGGGGTGGTCCCCCCACCCGCTGCCTCCCATGAGAACACCCCAGAGGAGAGCTCCGAGGATACCACTGTCAAAGTGTCACAATTGTTATCCCCACTCTGCACCAGTGTAGAGACACACACCTCAGTGGGTGACAGTAGTGGTCAGGCTTCTGGGACATATTCTGATGACCACCACACAGTTGCTGATGCACATGGGGTGGAGGCAGGGACATCCAGATGAAACAGCAGTGGGAGTTCTGCTGGATCCCAAGATGGCGCCGGAGAGTAGCGACTCTCTGTGAGCTCTCTCACACAGATCCTCTTCTTACATCTCCTATCACCGTACTAATCTCTTAAAATCTAATTTTAACACTAACACTATCACTAACTTTTCTCTTTTATTTTCTAGGTATTTACATTGTGTACCTTGTGTTGCCCTATTACGTATTTTCTTTTTTTGTACTAAATGATCTGTTTGAGCTGCATGCAGCAAAATACTTCTCACTGTTCCTCGGTACACGTGACAATAAACAAATCCAATCCAATCAAGCACCCAGTTGGATCCCAGTCAGATGCTGAGCCCCTGGACCAGGTTTACCCAGAGCCAATGCAGATGCTAGGGTGTGGCCGTGAGATTCAGAGGGGGATGTCAGCAACCTTCCAGCAGGTTCATAGCCAATTGGAGTCCCAGAGACTATGGGCACAGTAGATGGTGCTGGCAATGTGTGGCATCGAGGACAACACTGCTAGATTGGCAACCGCAGTGGAGAGCCTTGTGCACAATATCAGCAGCAGGAGTGGACGCCTCGACATGTTGTCCAATCACAGGGGAACGTGACCGAGTACCAGGTGGACCTTGCTGAGGCGCTGCATGGCATGTCCCAGTCTCAGGTGGGCATCGCCAAGGCCCTACAGAGAATGTCCCAGTTACTAAGGGAGGTCTCCCAGTCCCATGTGGGCATTGCCAAGGCACTGTGGGACTTGTCCCATTCTCAGGTAGGCACAGATGAGGCGCTGTAGAGCATGCCCCAGTTGCTGGGGGACATGTAACAATCACAGGTGGGCATTTCCGGGGCATATCCCAGTCACTGAGGGTCATCTCTAAGGCCGTCAACACCATGCTGCAGACATTGGAAAGCTGCCAGGGCTGGCAGAGCCAGATGACGCAGGGGCAGCCGAGGCTCGATCCGGCTCCCCCTCTATCCAAGGTGAACACAATGGCCCGATGGTTACTGACTGGGAGGGGGGGGTGCTGGGTGCCAACCTGGAGCCACCCTAGAGAATGACGATGACGGCCAGCCGCTCGCCCCCAAGACCCACCCCACTGGGTGCCTCTCAGAGTCAGCATCCAGAACAGGGAGGCACGGCAGTGCATGTGCCCTCGGTAAGTGTGCTGACACCTCGGATGATATGCCTAATGTAAGTTTGTATATAATGATATGCACAACCTCCAACCACTAGGTGGCATTGTAAACCCATCACACCACCATGTGATCTGGAAGTTGGGAGTTGGTCGTGCTGGTAGGTAGGCGTACTTGCACTAGATCCGTAATAGTTGTTTGGTGCTAGTTGTTTATTATTTTATTTATCCTAGTTTTCTTACAGTAAATTATTTAATACCACATGTTCTGTAGTTCATCATTCACTTCAGCCAGTCTATAGAAAATGATCACTGAGAGGGCACTGAGGGGGTGGAGGAGAGGGGTGATGGGGAGGTTGGGTGTGTTTTGTGGGCGGGGAGGGGGGTGACTGGTTGGGGGGGCATCTGGGAGGGGTGGGGAAGGGGGATAGGTACAGTTGGGACACATTTGCTCAATCATAAAATCGTTGACCTCGATCAATAAGATGCCTTTGGCACTTTCACCGCTATGCGGGATGAGCACCAATCCCACGTCCCATCTCCCAGACATGGAGGTCCTGGACGCCTCTTCCCCCCCTCCCCCCACCCAACACACCCTACCCACACACCGCCTCAGCTGCAGCGGGGGCCTCTGCCCACACTCTGTACCCCAGACACCCGCAAGTCATCTGAACCGGGTGCTGGTACTCTCCCCAGTGCACACGCCCACCATCTGGTCAGGGAAATGTCCCCGGTGCTGGGGCTCAGCCCCAGGGAGTTCGGATGCTGGCCGCTGCATCTGTGGTGTTGTCTCCCACAGTGTCCAGGCATCACAGTCTGATTGGGATGCTGGGCAATAACCACCACATGCCAAATGGCACGCCTACCCATAGGGATCCACTTGGCAGGTGTGAAGTGCTCGCTTAACTATGATTGCGAACTACAAATTAACATTAGCATCCAGCCGTGTGGTCAGAGGCCGCCATGATCAGTGGGAGTTATGGGTGGTTAGTGGGGCAGGCGAGGAGGGGCTGGAGTCCCGGAACCGGACAACATGATCCAGGGTTGGCAGGGCAGACCCGCAGGCAATGGGCCCCGCTGCTACATGCCCCCCCCCCCCCCCCCCCCCCCCACCGATGGCAGCCCACCATGACCGAAGCCACCCCCTCTTTGAGCACTGTGGCAGCAACGCAGTGCCCCGGGCTCATTGCCTGGGAGCGAACTTGGCTACTCGCCATTTTGGGTCCCCGCAGCAGCCCTTCTGCCAGCTTCACATTTTTAAAAAGGAATACTAATCCGCGCCCACGTAACCATTAGCTGGGGTGGCGTTTAGATCACTGGCGGCCGTTAGATAGGGGGTCGCACCCGTTAATCGCATGGTTGTATGGAGATTGGTTTCTTGCCACTCTAAGGCGGGCTCCTGATTTCGCCAACGAGAGCAGGCCAAGTGCGGTTCTCAATTTTGGCCTCTTCCATGATTTAACGGCCTCGCTGCACTCTCGCTTAAGCGCAACACGGCCATTAAATCGTGGCTCTTGTATCTGAGCAGCACATGCACATGTCTTAAGAAGCATCCACTTCCCCTGGAAAAATTGGTGAGTGGAGTTACTTCATCAACAGGCAGTGATATAAGTGAAGCAGTTTTCTTTTAAGCCCCAGAAGCTGAACATTTGAAATGAATATAGAAAGAGCAGAACAGGTTAATTAATTCCAAGCACGGAAAATAGGTTAATATTTCAAATGATCATTCATTTTTCTTCCTAAGATGTTGACCACCAAAACGTTTTCTTGTATCTTCAGGTATTATCTGACTGACGTTTTAGGCATATTTACTGTGGATAGGTTTGACTCTTTAGGCTAGGAATCCTACGGCAAGTAACTCACCTCCTGACTCCCCAAAGCCTGTCCACCATCTACAAGGCACAAGTCAGTCGTGTGATGAATACTCTCCACTTGCTTGGATGAGTGAAACTCCAACAACATCCAAGAAGCTTGACAGCCTTGAGGACAAAGCAGCCCATTTGATTGACACCCCACCCATAAACTCTCAATCCCCCCACCACTGATGAACAGTGGTAGCCGTGTGTACCATCTACAAGATGCACAGTAGGAACTCACCAAGGCTCCTTAGACAGCAAAACCCATGACTGCTATCATCTAGAAGGACAATGGCAACAGATACATGGGACCACCACCACCTGGAGATTCCCTTCCAAGTCGCTCATCATCCTGACTTGGAAATATAACACCTTTCCGTCAATGTCACTGGGTCAAAATCCTGGAACTCGCTCACGAGCAGTGCTGTGCGCGTTCCACCACCACATGGACTACAGTGGTTCAAGAAGGCAGCTCATCACCATCTTCTCAAGGGTAAATAAGGATGGGAAAAAAATTCTTGCTCAGCCAGCAACGTCTACATCCATTAATAAATGAAACATCTCATTAATAAATGAAAAATAAGGTAATCATCTTTATGGATTATTTCCTGAGCCAGGAGCAAATTGGTAGAGGGTAAATAAGATCAATTAATTGTTGCATGGCTCAAGGACTGATGTGGGAGAAATGGGTTTCAATTATTGGGGCACTGGCATTTGTACTACAGAAACAGGAAGCACTATTTTTGGAATGGTCTTCAACTGAAATGTGCTGGGACTGCGTCCTGGTGAGTCTTCTGGCTAGAGCTGCAGAGAGGGCTTCAACATACATGTTGGGGTGGGAGAGCGGCAGAGTTCATATGTCGGGAGATTTGGCAAGTTCAGGACAAGGGCAACTGTCGCCATCTGGGATGGCCACTTCCAGAATACAAAATGGACACTCGCAAAGAATATAGGGAACTGTGGGCAATGCCAGAAAACAAGCAGGCACAGAGCCTGAATGTATATTTGGGAAACAGCTCCCAGACGGAATTGAAACTATGGGTCGATTAGCATATTGATGGCCCATCTCCGGGAAACAAAGGAATGACACTCAGGTAACTGATGCTATTGCAGACATCCCGGCACCAGAAAGACACAAACAAAGCAAGGGTAACGGCCACCTAAGACAGGCCCAGCCATCAGGGCACCTACCCCTTTATAGGTCAAGATCGATAACAGTGATCGAGAAGCGGTCCAATTAATTGGGACCAAGTTTAAGGCCCGCCTAAAAGCACGCAGAGCCCCTCCAAGTATAAGAAGGAATCCCCACGAGAGATTCGCTCTCTTGGACTTGGCTCTCAAAGCGGAGAGAGCCATCCACCAGCGTCACCAGAAGCAAGTAAGTTCAAGGTCAACACTCTGTACCAGATTGACGACCTTAGCTATTCTCCTGTATATCTTCGAACCCAACAGCCTCAGATCCGAACAACGGCCATTGTTCCTCTGACTAAGTGGGCACCCGAAGTTAAGTATAGGCATTAGCGTTCGAGATAGTTTAGTTTGCAGTACTGTTGTGCATGAGTAGATCTTACTGTGTGTGTAAATAAATAGTATTGACTTTGAACTAACTAACTGGTGTATTGGCTCTTTGATCAGTATTCGGGTTTGAACCTTGTAGCGGTATCGAGAGATACCTGGCGACATAATTAGGATTAAGGAAGGCGACCATATCGACCGCCATATTTATAACCAGATAAACAGAGCAACATAACAAAACGGTCAATGGCAGTTGAAGTATCATCTTAAACAGTCTCAGAGTGTGTTTAACAACGACTACTAGAAACAAGTCATCCAACAACTTCAAATAATTTATTACCCACATACAACTGTGTATGAAGATAGGTAAAAACAAGATTCCTTCCAGAACCATCTCTCTCTGCATTCCAGTGACACGTGATCTGACATCACCGATGATGCATATTTTGCTGTTAACAGAATAGCTATTGCACTTCATGCTACCCCCCCCCCCCACCCCCCCCCCAACCTTTTTAAGATCTTTCATTCTACTGATTAAATATTTACATATTTACACATTCTACTCGCGCCCCACCAAAGTCACTGTCACCATCACTGATTCATAGCAAAAGACGATGTGGTGATTTGACCAATCTGCTGGATGGTGCTCTTGTTTCCTTCAAAGGTGGGATAGGGTCCAGTCCTTCTGTGGAGGGGCTTGTGGACCATCAGGTAAGTTGATAAGATTGTCTTCTCAGTCATCTGGGTAGTAAACCCAATCCTGTAAAAGCCGTCTGCTGGTGAATACCGTGCATATTGATTCCGCCTCAGGATGTATGGTCTGTATGCACAAGATTGGAGTTGTAAGGGTTTCCATTGCTCCTTGCAATGATTCTAGGACCCTGGAATAACAGTAACAGAATACATATGACAAACAGGTTAAGACTCAACCTTAAATTCATCATAATATGAAATAAAAACAGGTGTGTAGATGAGGGTAGTGCAATTAATGTAGTTTACATGGATTTCAGCAAAGCCTTCAATAAGGTCCCATTTGGGAAGCTTATAAAGAAGGCAAATGTGCATGGGATACTTGGTAAATTGATAATATGGATTCAAAATTGGCTTAGCTATAGGCTTCAGAGGGCAATGACAGATGACTGCTTTAGTGACTGGAAGCCAGTGTCCAGTGGTGTACCACAGGAGTCGGTGCTGGGTCCTCCATTGTTTGTCATTTAAACAACATAGATGACTATGTGGGGCATAGGATCAGTAAGTTTGCAGATGACACAAAGATTGTGTGGTTAACAGTGAGGTTGAGTGTCTTGGGTTACAGAAAGATATAGACGGGATGATCAAATGGGCAGAAAAGTGGCAGATGGAAATTAACCCTGAAAAGTGAGAGGTGATACATTTTGGAAGGAGTAATGTGACAAGGAAGTATTCAATGAATGGCCTGTTACTGGGAAGTTATGAAGAACAAAGGGACCTTGGAGTGTTTGTCCATAGATCTCTGAAGGCAGAAGGGCAGATTAATAGGGTAGTGAGAAAGACATATGAGATACTTGTCTTTATCAATCGAGACATCGATTACAAAAGCAGGAAGGCCATGTTGGAGTTGTATAGAACTTTGGTGAGGCCACAGCTGAAGAACTGTGTGCAATTCTGGTCGCCACATTATAGGGAGGATGTGATTGCACTGGAGGGGGTGCAGAGGCAATTCAACAGGATGTTGCCTGGGTTGGAATATTTTAGTTATGAAGAGAGGTTGGATAGGATTTGTCATAATATACACCAGTATATCATGGTGCAGACACACACTGATGGACACACAGTGGGACCAATCAACACACACAACATCGCAGCCAATCACCAGTGAGAGCACACGCACTATAAAGACAGGGGACATCAGAGTTCCCGCTCATTCGAGTTGCAGCTAGCTCGGAGAACAGAGCTCACAGCCTGTAACACAGACATTCACCATGTGCTGAGTGCATCGACTGGTTAGGACAAGGCAAAAGTCTTTAGTTAAAGCTAGTATCATATTAACCCACAGTCTGAGTATGTTTAAACAGTTAAGGATTCAATAAAATAGTGTTGCACTATTTCAAGTGTTGGTGACCTGTCTGTGATCCAGAACACCCAACACATCAGGATTGGGTTGATTTCTCTGGAGCAGAGAGGATTGAGGGGTGACCTGGTCGAGGTGTGCAAGATTATGAGGGACATGACAGGGTGGATATGGAGCAGCTGTTCCCCTTAGCTGAAGGGTAAGTTACGAGGGGGCACAAGTTCAAGATGAGGGACAGGAGGTTAGCGAGGATTTGAGGAAAACCGTATTTACCCAGAGATGACGGTCTGGAATGCACTACTTGGGAGGGTGATAGAGGCGGGTTGGCTCACATCCTTTAAAAAGTACCTGAATAAGGGGTGCGAGAGTGAAGCATTCATTAGTTTATTAAATCAACAAAATCTCAGTACAAAGCCCTTTATGATTTGACTGAAACTTACGATCACTCACATGGGTGTTCATTACCAGTATTGATTGTCGGCCTGGATCTGGAGATGGCGGAGTCCTCATCCTTCTTCACCTGTTTGCAGTGCCCACGCTTCGATGTTATCCTTTCTTACAGTGTCCCAGTCACGTCATCACACACCTGTTGCCAGGAACTCAGATTCAGTTAACAGCCTGCTGAATTGCCTAATCATTCATATTTCTTCACCTGGGTCTTTCAATCTACTGAGCTAGGCATTGCTACAAGATCAAGGATAATTCCTTGTCTCCTCCCCTGTTGTTTACATTGAAGAAGATAAGGTGATTTTGCTCACGGTGCTGGTGCTGAGTTCGCAGCATTATTTCGATGTTAATCCTTCTTCCATTGTTGCCAGGAACAGATGATGATTCATAATTGCAGTTAACTTATGACATTGTCCAGTTGCTAATGTTCTCCAAACCAATCATGAGTCAAGGTTACAGTTTAATTATTCTTTTGGTGCATTGAAGTTAATTGTTTCATGTCCTTCAGAGCGTGGGTGAATGGATTTACACAAAACCTGGCTGGGATAAATGTGATTTCAGAGCCTGGCAAGAGTGCTGGTAAATCTCATGCTTTGTGGTGACAGTTGTATGTCAAGGTCTGATTCACATGACAGTGGTCCTCTATTCCTGCATTTTCAATCTCTGTCAACTTGAGGCATGGTCGAAAGGTATGTGGGAAACTTGGGAGCAATGCACACAATTTCCTCCCCATTAAGTATTCTGATAGAGCTAGACCATTCTTCAATGGCATAGATCGGGAACTAAGGCCAGTTTGACCTTATTATTTTTCTTCAACTAGGATTTGACAGTACAGGCCCCTCTTTCGTCCTCTCCTTTGGATTGTGGGTACCTGAAAGAACTGGTGATGTGGGCAAAGCTATTTGTTTCTGTGAAGCATTTAAAGCAGTCATTTGCAAAGTGTGGACTATTGTCAGAGACAACTACACTGGGGATGCCCAGTGTCAAAAAGCTCCTTTACCATGGCAATAAGAGGCACCAAGCTGGGCCCTGAAGCTGTTTGATCTCCCTCCACCAAGAGTAATCAGCAAAGATAAGACAGCTCAGTTGGTTGGATGGCTGGCTTATGATGCAGAGCGAGGCCAACAGAGCAGGTTCAATTCCCGTACTGTCTGAGGTTATTCATGAGGGCCTGCCTTCTCAACCTCACTCCTCGCTTGAGGTGCGGTGATCCCCAGTTTATATTACCACCGGTCAGCTCTCTCTCAAAAGGAGAGAGCAGCCTATGGTCCTCAGAGGCTATTGCCACTTTTCATTCTATAGTGTCATCAAATCACACGAACCGTAATCAAAACCTTCAATTTGGGGTGGCATCTTCTCCAATTGTTTTGTGTTAAGCAGGGTGACTAACACCTTGTCATCCATCTGGATAGTAAACATGAGTCCCAGGACATAATCCGAAAACCTTTTGCAAGCTCATGTGACTGTCAGGGCTTCCTTTTCAGTGATGTAGAGATGCCTGAGTTAGACTGGGGTGAGCACTGGGGTGAGAAGTTTTACAACATCAAGTTAAAGTCCAACAGGTTTGTTTCAAATCACTAGCTTTCGGAGCACTGCTCCTTCCTCAGGTGAGTGAAGATGTGGTTCCAGAAACATTTATATAGACAAAGTCAAAGATGCAAGACGATACTTTGAATGCGAGTCGTTGCAGGTAATTAAGTCCAGACCGAGCCTTTTCAGTGATAACACACCACTGCTCTGTTTCTGTCAGTGCCCTTAAATCATAGCATGCTGTCTGGGAGAGCCATCTCACTGAATTTGGAACAATATGGCCCTCCAATGGACCATGCTGGGTAGGTCTGGGTTGTAATGAGCCAGTGTTTCCAGAGATATGAGCATGTCTTAGCTTGTGTTAAATGCTCAATACTAGCATGGCCCTGCTTCAGTTGTCATAGCGATTCAATCATGTTTATTCATGACTATTCAGACAAGGTGCTATCCCAGCTTGCAGCTGAGGTGAGGGCAGGCTGCTGACCATTCTGTCCCACAGTTTGAGATGACCTTGACAGCTGTCTTCTAACTGCCTGGGGCCTGGACAGCCCTGGCAGTCTAAGGGGCTCCTGCAAAAGTGGAGGACACTCCCCCATTGCTGCAGCTACTGGAGATGGGGGTCACTGACAGAGGGACTGAAGAACCACAGCAGGAGAATGCTGAAAGGAGCCCTGAGGTGAAGAAGAGCAGCACGGTAGCACAATTGGCTAGCACTGTGGCTTCACAACGCCAGGGTCCCAGGTTCGATTCCCCACTGGGTCACTGTGCGGAGTCTGCACGTTCTCCCCGTGTCTGCGTGGGTTTCCTCCGGATGCTCCGGTTTCCTCCCATAGTCCAAAGACATGCAGGTTAGGTGGATTGGCCATGCTAAATTGCCCTCAATGTCCTAAAAGGTGAGGAAGGGTTATTGGGTTACGGGGATAGGGTGGAAGTGAGTGCTTAAGTGGGTCGGTGCAGACTCGATGGGCCGAATGGCCTCCTTCGGCACTGTATGTTCTATGTTCTACTCCTCCTCCTTTCCGAAGGAACACTTATATCCCCCCCTGCTGACTTGAGTAAGGCAAGAACCTGATGGAGACTCCAGGTGCCTCTGCTGCACACAGCTCATGGCCAAGGTGATGGCATGCAGGTCTGCACACATCTCTGGCATCTGCTGATTTTCCTGCTGGATCTGAGTCTCCATGGAGGTCGCTAATCACTCCATGGAGGAAGCAAATAGATGCCAGAGACATGACAGCACTTATGGCCTGGATCAGTTCTGCCAAATGTTCCCTCACCTCATGCTGCAGCTGCATTAGTTGTTATGTTGTCAATGACTTCAGAGACCGGTTATAAATCTGGGACTCAGCATGGGTCTGGCCTTCCACAGTCCTGGCTATCGCAGCCTGCATCATCTGCTCGGATGCGTCTTTTGCGTGACCTTGAAACTCATTGTGAAAATACCCAATGGTGTGAGAGTATCTGCTTTGATGGAAGATACACGGAAATGAAGTCACATTGCATCCTCTGCGGATCCCTCCTTCCCAGGAGGTGGACTGTTGGCCCCAGCTCTCTGTAAGTAAATGCCCTTTGAAAATAAAAAGACCTGCATGAGAGAACACAAGCATTCCACATCTCCTGATCCTAATTAAGCCTGATGTGAAGATCCATATGCCCAGTGGTGGACACATGACCTTGCCTCATTTGTGGTTCAGGTGCAGCCTTGTGCCTCTGCATCATTCACTCACTCACCTCCTTCAACAACATCACCAATTTGGCTACCCTGTGACCCGGCCAGTCCCAAACCTCCTCCTCTGCCGGGGTCAGGTTGCAGAGATCTGCAAAGCCTCCACCAGTCTTGGCCCTCTCTGTATTTTTGTGTGATCATTTATCCTTCAAACACAAAGTTAGTTTTCTCAAGAATAGGAGCACAACACTTACGTTGGGGGCAGTCCTTTGGTCCATGATCAAGGTTCTGAATGTCTCCTCCATATGTCTGCTGTCCAGGGACATGGTGGGGAGCGGGAGGGAGTGGGGGTTCAGCAAAAAGAGATGGCTGCATCTTGCTGAGATATAGTTCACAGAAGACCAAAAGATATGAGTGCTGTGGAGGACTTAGCTTGGCAAATCGGAGGAAGTCACTGTGATGATGTGCATCAATGTAAATACATGTAGGCTAGCTAGACACTAGAAGGAGCACCAGTGACATCACACACACACACTCAACCAATAGATCAAGTAGAGAGGATACGACCAATAGACATTCACGATACACAAGGAAGTGACACGACCACAGGGGGGCATTACACCAACCCATATATAAAGGGCACCACACACATGATCTGCCTCTTTCCTGTGGAGACAGTCAGTGAGTAGACACAGGGTTGATTCAATATTACACCCACCACGTGGATTGCAGTAGCTGGTTAGTCAGTCTGGGTAGCTATAGTAGGATTAGCAGTAGTGTCGAACCCGAGTAATAGAAGAGTAAATAGTTTAATAAACGTGTTGAAGTTATCTCCACGTCTGAACCTTCCTTTGTCAAGTGCACCACAAGGAAGCCTCTTATGTTACACCTACAACATAACAAATCATGGTACCAGGACTAAACTGTTTCAATCCATATAGCTATACCTCAGCGTACAGTGACAACCAGCAATGATACCCAGGCAAGATGTTCGAGATCCGGGTTCCGCAGCAGCTCCAGTGCCACGGCGATCTCCGTGAAAACTGGCGGGCATTTCGGCAAAAGTTTGAAATCTTCCTGGTGGCAGCCGAACTAGAAGAAGTGGCCGATCCTGAAAAAACAGAGCTTCTCCTCACCATCGCCGGTGCCAGAGCAGAAGAAATCTTTAAAAAATTCAAGTTCTCCAAAGGGCAAAACAGGAGCGACTTCCAGGCAGTCCTGGACAAATTCGGCAAATACTGTGAGGAAAACACACTCCAACCAGCAAGAAAAGGTAAGAAAAGCGCCAGTACTCACCTCGAGGCCGAGATCCCGGAGCAGAGAACGATTTTGGTCGGCGGCCATCTTTCTAAAGGGACTGCACTTGCGCAGTTGCGCGAGAAGCGCGCAGAACGGGAAGGTCCGTTTGCGCATGCGCGATTGAGAAAACGGCTACCAGTAAAGGAACAGCGATCTGCGCATGCACAATCGCTTCCTATGCGCTACGTCACATGCGTCATGACTTCAGAGACCCCGGACCACGCCCATTTAAAGGGGAAACATCCCAAATCAAAGGAAAAATCTTTTAAAGCTGTAAAACAACCTTCCTTCATCTGGAATGACAGCACAATGCCTCAAATTGAACGAGGGAATGAAATTAACCTCCAAAGAACCCTGCAACAAGCAGTTACCTACGCCCAAACCAATGATTCCGACCTTGAATACTTCTATACTGACCTTTACATTTTCTCTGGACCTCGGGAGCCCAATGCCAGCTCCGACGCAAACAGTGATGATATGGTCCTAGAAGACTACGACTCGGACGAACCTTACACCTTGGGAGGCTACCCCAGTACCAAATCCAAACCGCAACTAGACGTGTTGCTCATTGGCAACCCCCATACTGAATCCGACGCAGACGCGGATTCGTTCTTCGGATTTGAGGATCTTCAGCCCAGCAGATATGACATCCCAACTCGTGAGTGCAGGATGATGCTGCAGCCTGAAACCAAGAGGCAGAGAGCGGTACAAGCCTAGAGAAAGCGGCCTGCTGCCACACAGAGCGTGGTCCATGCCCCGCTCAGGGTTCCCGACTCTACGAAAGAAGACACACAAGACTCCACACCGCAGTCCTTGCATGAACAAGAAGTGACTCCAGTGTCACAAGCCTCCGCAGCGAGCTCGTGGACAGCCTCCACGATAGAAGCAACGCAAGACTCCGACGCGCAGTCCTTGCAGGAACAAGACCATGAGGGTCTAGCAACCTCCTCTGACCAACTAGCGGCAGACGATGCAAGTCTGCCATGCTCAAGTAAACAGCAAGAAGACTATGACAGTCTACCACACTCCAGTGCACAGCAGGACGACCATGGCGGTCTATCATTCTCCAGTGAAGAACAAATCGACAATGACAGTCCAAGCCCAAATGAAGGACAACTGCAAGACAATGACAGTCCACCCACATTGTTTGCACCACCAGATGAAGACTCTGACAATTTCCCCAACCCAAGTGAACAACAAGCAGCTACTGAGGATCTATCCACGGTATGTGAGACGAGTGACGACAGCATCCCACTTCCCATGCAAGATGTGCAAAGTGACAGACCTCAGCTCGACAATCACTGTGAGACCACTGGTGACTCCGGTGACACCACGATACTTCCACCCTCATTCGCTCGAACATCTCCACAAGTCAATGCATTCCTGCATGTTCCGACTCCAGACATGCAGCTTCAAGAAATCTCAGCTGACTCCAGTGAACCTGCTAAGACTCCGGACGGGGAGCATCAACAAACCAACACTGACTCAGTTAAAACAGATCAGACTCCAGATGGGGAGCAACCAAACGGCGACTCTGATTCACGTAAGCCGGAATTTACTCCAGACAGGGAGTGCCGCAACCTCAGTGATGGCACGCTCATGGTGACAGCCGATGCCAAAACGACAGGAGATGGATCACTTAACAATTACACTGGGTCAGTAATAACAAGCAGCAGCTACAGTCCAAGAGGAATACACCAATATTCACCACAGCTATATCCACACATTTTTTCCACACCAGCAGTGCAGCCAATGACAGCTCATGCTGGACAAACCCTGTATTCAGGAATGCAGCAGCCAGCAGTCTATGCAGCATATTCTCAAACAGACGAGCACTACGGATTGCCTACTAATGGAATCCAAGACCAAATGAGAACTACCGCCAGCGCAATCTGCACTACAGACTGGATGCCTTAGTTACTGCCCAGGATTTGCTGCACCCCAGCCTGGCCAGATGGCATATTCCTATCAGATGCAAGGTTCTAGTTTCACACCATCACCAGGTATTTATGCGAGCAGCAATTCTGTTTCCAATTCGACAAGCTTCAACGGTTCTCAGCAGGATCACCCTTCCTACACAGCATGTGGCCAGAACCAGTATGTACAGTCTTATCCAACTTCAACATATGGCACATCCATGACCTCGAATGATACTGTTGATGGTACCTCTTCAACGTCAACACCTTATCAGCTACAAGATGCGATCCGACAGCACCATCACAAACATCGAAAAAAGAAAGGGACTCCAAATCAGACAGTGAAGTGATTTGACCACTTCTTGGTTCCTGTGGCACAGGGACATTGATGGCGTTCATAACCAAGAGTGACATTTGACCATGATGATTGATGGTTTTTGAACTCACACGAATGATTTGGACTTATTGTTTAATCACTGTTCCCATGACTTGTATATACCTTACCTTATCTACCTGTTCTTTGTTCAATTTTCTCAAAGTGTGCAGAAAATATGTAACATATAAAAAAGGGGGGATGTGGTGATGTGCATCAATGTAAATACATGTAGGCTAGCTAGACACTAGAGGGCGCACCTGAACCAGAGGGGCACCAATATCCTGGGAGGGGAATTTGCTACAGCTCTTTGGGGGGGTTTAAACTAATTTGGCAGGGGGATGGGAAACTGATTTGTAGTCCAGGAGATAGCGTTGCTGGAGTTCAGGAAGTTGAGGGGAGTGCAGTACTGAGGAAGGTACCAAGGTCACAAGAGTGGACCTGCAGGCATGAAGGTGGTTTGAAGTGTGTCTACTTCAATGCGAGGAGCATCATTAATAAGGTTGTTGAGCTTGAAGCATGGATTGGTACCTGGGACTACGATGTTGTGGCCATTACGGAGATGTGGATAGAACAGGGGCAGGAATGGTTGTTGTAGGTTCTGGGGTTTAGATGTTTCAGTAAGATTAGGGAAGGTGGTAAAAGAGGTGGAGGAATAGCATTGTTAATCAAGGCTCGTATAATGGCTGCAGAAAGGCAGTTTGAGGAGGATCTGTCTACTGAGGTAGAGTGGGCTGAAGTTAGAAATAGGAAAGGAGCGGTCACTTCGTTAGGAGTTATCTATAGGCCCCCAAACAGTAACAGAGATGTGGAGGAAAAGATTGCAATGCAGATTTTGGATAGGTGCAGTAGTCACAGGGTAGTTGTCATGGGTGACTTTAACTTTCCAAATATTGATTGGAACCACTATAATTCAAATAGTTTGGATGGGGCTGTTTTTATCCAATGTGTGCAGGAGGGTTTCCTCACATGATATGTGGATAGACCGACAAGAGGCGGGGCCACATTGAATTTGGTACTGGGTAATGAACCGGGCCAAGTGTTAGAATTGATTGTGGGAGAGCACTTTGGAGATAGTGACCACAATTCGGTGACTTTCACTATAGCAATGGAGAGGGAGAGGAACATACGGCAGGGCAAGGTTTATAACTGGGGGAAGGGTAATTACGATGCGATTAGGCAAGAATTGGGGAGCATAAGATGGAAACAGGAACTGTCAGGGAAAGGCACAATTGAGATGTGGAGCTTGTTCAAGGAGAAAATACTGCATGTCCTTGATATGTATGTCCCTGTCAGGCAGGGAGGAAATGGTCGAGTGAGGGAACCATGGTTTACAAAAGAGGTTGATTGTCTTGTCAAGAGGAAGAAGGGGGTTTATGTAAGGATGAGAAAACAAGGTTCAGTTAGGGCACTTGAGGGATACAAGATAGCTAGGAAGGAGCTCAGGAAAGGGCTTAGGAGAATTAGGAGGGGGCATGAGAAGTCCTTGGCGGGTAGGATCAAGGAAAACCCCAAGGCTTTTTACACTTATGTGAGGAATAAAAGAATGACCAAGGTGAAGTTAGGGCCGGTCAAGGACAGTAGTGGGAACGTGTGCATGGAGTCTGAAGATATAGGAGAGGCCCTAAATGAATACTTTTCTTCAGTGTTCACAAAGGAGAGGGGCCATGTTGTTGAGGAGGATAGTGCGATACAGGCTGGTAGGCTGGAGGAGGTAGATATTCGAAAGGAAGATGTGTTAGAAATTTTGAGAAGCCTGAGGATAGATAAGTCCTTTGGGCCTGATGGGATATATCCTAGGATTCTTTGGAAGACGAGGGATGAGATTGCAGAGCCTTTGGCTTTGATTTTTATGTCCTCACTGTCTACAGGAAAAGTGCCAGAAGCCTGGAGAGAGGCGAATGTTGTCCCCTTGTTCAAGAAAGGGAATAGGTATAACCCTGGGAATTATAGGCCAGTTAGTCTCACTTCGGTCATAGGTAAATTATTGAAAAGGATCCTGAGGGATAGGACTTATAATTTGGAAAGATACAGCTTAATCCAGGATAGTCAGCACGGATTTGTGAGGGGTAAGTCTTGCCTCACAAGTTTGATTGTATTCTTTGAGGAGGTAACTAAGTACATAGATGAAGGTAGAGCAGTTGATGTCATATATGTGGATTTTAGTAAGGCGTTTGATAAGGTGCCCCATGGTCGGCTCATGCAGAAAGTAAGGAGGCATGGCATGGAGGGAAATTTGGCCAATTGGATCAGTAACTGGCTATCACATAGAACACAGAGGGTGGTGGTAGATGGTAAATTTTAATCCTGGAGCCTAGTCGCCAGCAGTGTACCACTGGGATCAGTGCTGGGTCCTCTGCTATTTGTGATTTTTCTCAATGACTTGGATGATGGTGTTGAAGGGTGGGTCAGTAAATTTGCTGAAGACACCAAGATTGTTGGGTAGTGGATAATGTGGAGGGCTGTTGTAGGCTGCAAAGAGACATTGATAGGATGCAGAGCTGGGCTGAAAAGTGGCAAATGGAGTTTAACCCTGATAAGTGTGAGGTGATTCATTTTGGTAGGACAAATTTGAATGCGGATTACAGGATTAACGGCAGGGTTCTGAAGAATGTGGAGGAGCAGAGAGACCTCGGAGTTCATGTCCATAAATCTCTGAAAGTTGCCACCCAAGTGGATAGAGCTGTGAAGAAAGCTTATAGTGTGTTAGCATTTATTAACAGGGGGATTGAGTTTAAGAGCCGTGAGTTATGCTGCAACTGTACAAGACCTTGGTTGGACCACAGTTGGAATATTGTGTGCAGTTCTGGTCACCTCATTATAGGAGGGATGTGGAAGAATTGAAAAGGGTGCAAAGTGTAGCCATCTGGCTAAGTATAGGCTTTAGCAGTAGTGATAGTTTAGTCTGTAGAGTTTTGTGCATGAGTATATTTAACTGTGTGTGTAAATAAATAAGCATTTGACTAACTAACTGGTGTATCGAGTCTTTGATCAGTATTCGGTCTGAACCTTGTGGCGGTATCGAAAGATATCTGGCCACCTAGAGCAAACGTAATTAGAATTAAGGAAGGCGACCATATTGACCACCATATTCAGAGCCAAACAAATATAGCAACAAAAGGAGATTTACCAGGATGCTGCCTGATTGGAGGGTAGGTCTTATGAGGAAAGGTTGAGGGAGCTAGGGCTTTTCTCATTGGAGCGAAGGAGGATGAGTGGTGACTTAGTTGAGGTGTATAAGATGATGAGAGGGATAGATAGAGTGGACGTTCAGCCACTTTTTCCTCGGGTGGATGTAGCTGTTACAAGGGGGCATGACTATAAGGTTCATGGTGGAAGAGATAAGAGGGATGTCAGAGGCTGGTTCTTTACTCAGAGAGTGGTTGGGGCGTGGAGCGCACTCCCAGCTATGGTAGTGGAGTCGGACACTTTAGGAACTTTCAAGTGGTTACTGGATAGGCATATGGAGTGCACTAGAATGATTGGGAGAAGGTTGATTTGATCTTAGTTTCAGACTAGTTCGGCACAACATCGTGGGCCGAAGGGCCTGAACTGTGCTGTACAGTTCTATGTTCTATGTTCTATCTGTTCCTTTTGTGTCCTGGTAGAAGTTGCAGGTGTTCTTCACTTCTGCCCTTTGGCAATGTTACTGAGGCAAGCATTAGCAACAAGGCAGCAGTGTGTGCAGGGCTGGAAACCCTTTAAACATGGTGCCAGCACCTGCTTTTGTGCCAGGCGATGCCACCATCAACGCCTCCTTATCTGCCTTTGCTGGTTAACTGGACAGATCCCGCTCCAGAAAGACGGTCATATGACATTTCAGCAGAAGCAGCACCAACATCCGGTGCCACTGCCAGGGCCTGCGACCGTCATACAAGGTGTATGTCTTATATTGTATTGTGTAATGTGATTCAGTGATATGCATAAAATTTAGTGACCAAAGGTAGAATTGGTAGAAGAGTTTGGGCTGAACCACTTGATGTTGAAGTCACACTGGATTGTGAAGTGTATTGTACCTGAGTTCTTGTAGTGAATCATACAGAAATTGTGTGGTATGGATTCCCTGAGTATTCATGATGGATTATGTAACATTAGCTCGTTAAAGATCTGATTCTCTGGTGTAGCCACCTGGGTTGGCCACTTCCCGACTTAAAATGGAGGTCCGCAAAGAATGCAGGGAAATCCAGCCAAGCCAGGAAAAACTAGCAAGTGCAAAGTTTCCTATGTATTAGAACCTGCAGAAACCCAGACAGCACTGAAACTCACAGCCATCTGCATACTAATGAGCGATCCCCGGGAACAATTGAAACATGTAAGGTGAATAAGGCCAAGCCAGACTCCTCGGCGCCAGCAGGAGCCAAGACAAAGGAAGGCCAACGGACACTCAGGGACCGCCCAGCGATCAGGGAATGACTCCAATATTGGAGAAATCGATCCAAGTGATCGGAACGTAGTCCAATCACTTGGAACCAGATACGGGGTCCGCCCCGAACGGCGCGAAGCCCCTGGGGACTATAAAGTAGAGTCCCCAAGTTCAATTCGTCCTTCTTGGCAGGGTCACTCAGCAGCGCGAAACAACCCTTGACAGTGACCTGCCGAGCTGCCGCATCAACCAAGTAAGTCTCCAGTCAACGCTCGCTACGAGATAGGCGCTCCTAGCTACCAGTCTATACCAGCTTTGAATCCTGCAGACTCAGAATCGAATGAAAGGCCATTTGTTCCCCTGACCTGGTGGGCCAGTTCCGAAGCTAAGTATAGGCCTTTTAGTGTTGGAGATAGTCTATAACGTAGAATTTTATGCATGAGTAGTGATTGCCTGTCGATAATAAATGTGTTTTGATTTGAATCTTACTAATTGGTGTGTTGAGTTGTTGATCAGTACTTGAATTTGAACCTCGTGGCAGTATCATAGATTATCATAGAATTTACAGTGCAGAAGGAGGCCATTCAGCCCATCGAGTCTGCACCGGCTCTTGGAAAGAGCACCCTACCCAAGAATTTACAGTGCAGAAGGAGACCATTCAGCCCATCGAGTCTGCACCGGCTCTTGGAAAGAGCACCCTACCCAAGGTCAACACCTCAACCCTATCCCCATAAACCAGTAACCCCACCCAACACTAAGGGCAATTATGGACACTAAGGGCAATTTATCATGGCCAATCCACCTAACCTGCAGATCTTTGGACTGTGGGAGGAAACCGGAGCACCTGGAGGAAACCCACGCACACACGGGGAGGATGTGCAGACTCCGCACAGACAGTGACCCAAGCCGGAATCGAACCTGGGACCCTGGAGCTGTGAAGCAATTGTGCTATCCACAATGCTACCGTGCTGCCCGGATCATAAAGATACCTGGCGACTCTAGAGCAAAGGTTATAGAAACAGAGCAAATTAAGTAAAGATCCAACGAGCAATGAATTAAGAGCCAACCAAAGTTAGCAACAGTGGTTAACACAATCAATGTCTATGTTCTCTGGTGTTTAAATTAACGCAATAAAATAGAGTAGTAAAGCAGTCCCAACTTGATTCATCCTCCACTTTACTGCCCTCTTCCCATTTGCTATCCTTCCTAATGGCTCTTCTGAGAGATGAGAAGGTCACCCGGTAGAAACCTTCTTCAAATATGCAGGTTGAGCTCCATTTATATCATCGAGACCTAACAGCTATTTTACCAATGCACCTTTATGGTTTGCCCACCATATCAATTGAGCTGGAAGAAATGCTGGAGTCGAAAAAAAATGGACTTTCCTTGTGGACCCCACAAGAATGTTGAGACTGTCGGAGAGAAACTCCCTGTGGTTTACCTGAGTGCTGGAGATCTGACCTTAAGTGCCCAGCAGTAGCTCTCTGCCAGCGTCATTGCACTGTTGGCTGCCTGACATGTGCGATTTCCCTGACAGTTTTGGGTGGAGTACTGAGCAGAGGAATGCAGATGAGAACCAGGTGCTAAACATCTTCAGAGCCTCTCATTGATGAGGCCTGAATGTTTTGATGTTCTCCTTGAACCCTCATCCCCTCCTTGCAACCCCTTCCCCAAAATTTGCATATATGACTTTATTATTGTTAATTACTCACTTGAATACACTTGAATAAGAACTGAATAAATACTTAAAAACAAAGTATCAAACAATACATAAAAAGTCAAGCACATGGCAAAAAGCATAAAGCACAAAAGGAAATCACTTTAACACAAATAAACAGGCAGATGATTCAAGAATTCAGGAACAAAGACCTCGACCACAAGGTCCTACTTTTAAGGGAATTTGTATCTCTGTTTAACCCCTCATTTACTTTCATTGGCTTCTAATTCTGAACTGAGACCTCCTGGTTTGATCAAATGAATGTCTGTAACTTAGAGGATGATTTTGTTAATCAAACATTGGACAGTACTTAAGTTTGACTGGTGCCTATCAAAACTAGCTTGGCATCTGCATGCGCAGTCTGAGGAAAGGTACTGCATATGTTTTCTCACAGCTGCCATGTTCCACAGCTTGGCAGAGACCTTGCTAAAACTGATTAGTTGATTGGACAGAGAACAATACATTCTCAGTGGTGAATACACCAGAATACAATGGTTAATTCATTATATGAGACAATGACTGAGTTCCCACAGTTAAGACACATTTAATACTAGCTTTTTCAGCTATATGTATTTAACTAGCCTCTATATGAATAAAACTATGAATAAAACTAGGCTCTATTAGTGTCCGAGCTTAGATCTACTTTGAACTACTATAGGAAGTTTCTGCCAGACCTTTCGACAGCGTCACTGTATCTGCTGCTTCACAAAGGGATCACATGACAGTGGCATTGTATACAAGATGAAGTTTTCAAGGATGTGAAGGCATTGCTACAATCAGCTAATCTGCTGGTTCATTTGATCAGGACAGAGAGATCATTGTCATGTGATGCTTTGCCTTACGGAGTCAGAGCAGTACTCTCTCATTTGATGGATGATAGGTGGGAAAAACCCGTCGGATTTGCATCACGCAGACTGACCACAGTGGAGACAGATATTTGCAGCTAGACAAGGAATGCCTAGCCATTGTTTTCACTGCAAAACTGTTTCATGAATACCTTTATGGGCATTCATTCACCATGGGATGAATGCTCTGCCATTGGGATGCTCCATTGTTCCGGTAGCCTGGGGGTTTCCCGACGGCGTAGGGCTGCCCCACAATTGGAAACCCCATTGACCAGCTTGCGAAATGGAGAATCCCGACGTCGGCCTGAACCAGAAATCTGGCGCGGTGGGATGGAGAATTCCGCCCCATATCTATGGACCAGAAGTCATTGATGAGTCTTTTTAGCGAGTCCTGATGCATTAGTCCAATGGCCGCAATGAGATTACAATGTTGGGCTCTCACACTGTCAGCCTACCAGTACAACATCGTGTGTCGGGCAGGGAAGGACAATGTCAACGCAGACATGCTGAATCGTCTTCCCTTACTGGATGTGCCAACCCAGACAGTATTTCCTCCAGAAACAATTATCTTGCTTGAGAGAATTTCAAAGTCTCCTGTCAATGTCAAACAGATTAAACAATGGACAGGCAGGGTGAGAAGATTCCTGATGCAGGGATAGTCTCTGCTTATAGAGGAGCGGGATTCACCAATAATGGGGCTATGTCCCCACAGCCGCGAAAAAACACAGGCGAATCGTTCCAGACTTTCCTGAAGAAAGTCCGGAGCAATTCATTTATCTGGAGGGGACTAGTAGGGCCCGGGAGTACTCCTCGCAGCTCCGGCTGCCGATACAGGGCCTTGCACTTCCGGTCGGGGGTCCGCGCATGCGCACTGCGTCGGCTGCTCCACGTGACATGGTGGATCCACACCGCGGACTGGCACCGAAAACTTACGCCCCCTCCAGATGGAATGGGCCCGCGGATCGGTGGCTCCCAATCGGTAGCCTGGCCGCCCGTGAGGCCCCCCCCCCCCCCCGGTGAAGGTTCCCCCTTGCCCCTCCCGCACCAGGGCGGCCACGGACTGAGCCTGCAGGCGCCACACCCAGTTCCCGATGGGTGGGACTATGAGAGAACCACGCTGTCGGGAACTCGGCCAGTTGATGTTGGAGAATCGCCACGGGGGCCTCAGTCAATGGCATCCCGACCGGCGCCACGCAGACTGCGCGCACGCAATTCGCGGCGATTTTCCGGGAACTGGAGAATCGAGCGAGTGGCATCGGACCCGATCTCGGGTTTGACGCCCATTCTCCGCCCCCGTGTCGATCATGATTTCGGCTCGGAGAATCCCGCCCCAGATCTCTCACCAGCTGAAAGACTGATGAGTAGGAAGCCAAAGTCTCACCTGATCTGCTACATCCAAATGTCAATACAAGAGTGGGAAGGAGACAGGAAAAGCAGAAGGAAGGGCATGACTGCCATGCGAAGGAGAGGCATTTCAATCCAGATGCTTGCACCTCTGTAAGGAATTTCAACAGTAAATAACGATGGCTGGAGTTATTCTGAACCAAAGTGCTCCAATACTTGTATTTGTGAAGCTAGTTAATGACAGAGTCATTTGCAGACATAAAGATCACATTCATCTACGCCACAACTCTGAGACATCTAAGTTTCTGGATGACAGAAGGAAACACTGCAATGGAAATTCGATAGGCAGAGGTTCCTGTTGTTCAGGACATCCAGTGGACTCTACTCCAGGAGAGGATAGGAGCATTCATTCACAAACACCCAATCTACTCATGCACACACATGTCTAGCTCAACTGGGTCAAACTTCACCAGAGTCTACTGAGTCACCAGTCGTTCTATGCAGATCACAGTGGCGTTGCAATATTCCTGAAAGATTGACGGCTAATTGAGATTGAGTGTCATTGTGTTTAATTCCTTCAGGGATATTGAAATTTAAGGAATGGGGAGGGGAAGTCTTATAGAGTATTATAGTAAGCATCTTCCTATCTTATTATATGCATAGATGTCTTTAGCAAATGTGAGCATGTGCGAGTGATGTCATGGGTAGTGCAGACGCGCGCAGGTTTTCCGAATTCGCCATGAGGAGCTTGCGTACAGTTGTGTATAACTGTACTTGCTTCTGCATCCATGCTCTACTGTTATTTCGATATTTTACAAGGAAAGAAGATTGAATTTTCACAACACGTTTGACTACCTTTTAGTTGTCACATTGCCACAATAATTATTATTGTTGTGATTATGAAATAGTTTAGATCTATCAGGTGCTGTGACCACAGACGTTATGAGTGAATCGGGTTTGGTGTACTGGAAAGAAACTCCGTTTCTCTAATCTCACTTTATAATAAAAACTTCTCATTACAGCTTTCATCCAAGCAGAACTCCTTTGCATCCTTCCTGCGTTCTTGAAGTCCTTTGGCTCCTAACTAGGCCACCATCGGAAAAAATCGGGCTTGGTGTAAATAAAGGCACAATCAGCAGCAGAGTTTTAGAATTTACAGAGGGTAGAATGTGGGAAGCTGGCTGGGGGTTGGAGCCATCAAGTCTAGAGGTAACATGAATGAGGCTGTATGCAGCAGATGAGCTGAGGTGGAGTTGGCAATGTTGCAACAGATGGTGTGGGTATGTGGGCAGACTCTCATCCCAGGGCCAAATGTGACATCAAGGTTGGGGACAGACTTCAGACAGTGCCAGACAGCTGCTTCAATCTCTCAGCTTGAACACCTCATTCCTCCATCTTGCCCTCTTCCTTCTTTATCCTGCATTATATTAGACTTTACATTTGTAAATGACTTCATCTGTCAGAGAGGAGAGGGGAGGAATTTGGCAACTAACTATTGTGGTTGTAAATACGTATTTCTACATATATAATTTTTTGCTTTTGCAACAGATGGTCTGTTAAATTGTGTTAGGTAAAAATAGTAGATTGCAGGACAATAGCAGATTTATCACACAGTGTGATCACATCACAGCCAGAATGACTCCTCCCTTGCCAGTTGTTGCTATGCAGTTTTAGAGGCAGTACAGTGATGAATCAGAGAGACCAATGGGGAATCTGGCTTTTAATTTTATTGTCTGGATATGGAGTCAAGGAGTTAAATATTCACTCTAGCCTCATGAATAATTCATAGCCGAAGTCATACTTGAGGCCAAAATGGCCTGTGAATTTAATACATCATTTCCGCTTAGTTGACAGTCTGCTACAATGCAGAGACAAATCAACTTGAAGCATAATAGAAATTACTGAATTATTAATTACGTTTTTTAAAATCAAATTATTACGATTAAAATCTCACTAAGCTTTAACCTTGTTTGAATCAAGTATTATTAATTACTTATTTTTAAATTGTTCTTGCCATTTGAACATACTGGCCCATTGTTAATTGCCCATGAGAAGGTGGTGGTGAGCCGTTTTCTTGAACCGCTGCAGTCCATGTAGTGTAGGTACGTCCACACTGCTGTTAGGAAGGAAGTTTTCAGATTTTGACCCAATGACAATGGAGACTAGATAGGATTCTTCAGCTCTTCCACCAACCTCCACTGCTGCAAGGTCTGCTGATCTGTACCAATACACAAAGGCTCTTATCTGCACAGCTTGCAGTGCTTGCATTTCTCCCTATTTTATCCGATGATGGCCTAGTTAGGAGCTAGAACGGTACCCCATATCTGCCCAAGCGGCTTGAGAGAGGAAAGAGGCTTCCGACAGCTTCAGCGCCAAATGGGTACCCACAGCAAGAAATCAATTCTGGAGTGCCTGGCACCGCAGAAAGGACTTCAAGAACGCAGGAAGGAGGCAAAGGAGTTCTGCTTGGATAAAAGCTGTAATGAGAAGTTTTTATTATAAAGAGAGATTAGAGAAACGGAGTTTCTTTCCAATGGAACAGAGAAACTTGGGAGATCTGTGTTTATAATATTGAGGAGTTTCGGGAAGCTAACTTGTGAAAACTGATATTGAATAAGAAAGTAATGAGAGAGCATACCTTTAAGATGATCACCAAAAGAATGAAGGGAAAGTTCAAGATTCGTTATCCTGCTGAGGGGTGTTGGAGCATGGAACTGAAACAGTGGTGGAAGCAAATTTGTATTTGCTTTTGAAAGGGAAGTGGTTCGAAAAAGGAAAATAATAGATATGGGAAAGGGTCACAGCAATGGACTGAGACTAAGTGGACACATAATAACGTCATTTGTAACCCTGGTTGTTGTGTACCTCTTGTATCTACCGGTGCAGATTGTGTGTTGTCCTCCCACCACTCCCATCTCTTCCCCCCCTCCCCTCCCCAATCCCTCACAGCCAGCCTGCAATCTTCCCATCATTCAGTTAACTGGTTGGAAAATCAGGAGCTGGGCTGTGGAACTTTTCAAATTTACTCAAGAAGCAGAATGCTGTAACTTTCATTTAATGGGTGCTGAAGTGAAAATTCCCAGTAATTGGGTGTAACTGAGGAATAAACAAAAAATTAAGGGACTAGCATAAATCAGCTCCACTTCTAACTATACACGAAGATAAGCTATCTGTACAGAGGGGCACCTCTTTGCTGTTAAGTGATAAAATTAGAATGCTTTCCACCCCTGCAGTCGTAGTTGCAGATGTTCCTTGCCTTTATTAGGAGCTGTCTTTTGCAGATCTAATAGTGAGAACACAATGTTTCCTTCTCTTCCTTGAGCTCTCTTGGGTTCTCATTATGGTGAGAAGAAGATTCTCTTTGCCTTCTTCTGTAAGTACCTTTGTCTAGTAAATATAAAAATATCCATACCAATACAAGGTACCTTTAACAACAACAAACCAGAAGTTAGAAGTTGAACTGGCTATGTGGTCAGTCACAGAGATAAGCATGACATTCAATTGTCCAAGAGTCACACTCCTATAAGGTGGATTCAATCAGAATCGAAGATCTGTGGAACCGAAAACGCCACACTGGTAGTGTGGTAGTTGTGTTACTTTACTGGTATCCCAGAGTTCTGAACTGATCAAATCTCAACCGAACAGCTTGACAATTTGAATTCAGTTTAAAAAGTCTGGAAATGAAGCGCACGGTGGTGCAGTGGCTAGCACTGCCGCCTGACGGCACCGAGGACCCAGGTTTGATCCCGGCCCCAGGTCACTGGCTGTGTGGAGTTTGCACATTGTCCCCATATCTCACCCCCACAATCCAAAGGTGTGCAGGATAGGTAGGTGGATTGACCAAGCTATATTGCTCCTGAATTGAAAAAATAACAAAAAAGAAGGTATGGAAATTTTTAAAAACTGCCATTAATAAAAGAGACTACAGAGTTGTTGGATTGACTCAACCTGTTCACTAATATTATTAGAGTGTGAAACATGTGATTAATTACTGCTGAACAGCACAAGATGGTTAAGATGGCTACTACTGTAAGAGAATTCTTAGCTTATCAAGGCTTTGACACTTACTTTCTAGAGAAACTGATTTAACAATGATTGGTTAGAGGGATTAGAAAAATGTAAGACAAAATTCCCAAAATTAATTGAAGGATTGGGTAACTAATAATAGAGAATATTCACATGATAGATTCAAGGAGAATTTGAGGATATATTTTGGATTTTAGAACAGCTTACAGAGAGATTGTGAAGAATTATAGGAGGGATATTATCGCTAAGGGCAAAAGACAGGTACCTAAAAGTTAATTTACTTATTAATTTCTTGCAAAATTTCTGTAATTAAGGGTTTTGGTACTAGATTCCACAACTAAAGTTTTGCTAATCTGACTGAATTATAGGAAGGTTTTGGCACTGTCTTGGATTTGGCATGAGGGGGTTTGATATGACAGCTAATGTGATGTTTCAGTTTTAATGTAAAGGAGGATGTTTTTCTGACCAAACTTTCAATTTTGACTGGACAGAAGTAGATAAAATGGGGGTTAAGCAAGGAATCAGTGTTGTACACATTCTTCCGAAAGGTGGGGACTGTAAGATTTTGATAATTCTACTACTTTGGAGAATCGGTAGTATCCATCAGTTTTATTCTGTAAACACATTTTAAAATGAAGTCGTTCAGTTTTGATTTTCTGTTCGACAATTAAGCCAAGATAATTGGGGAACAGGGAAAGCAGTTGTTTGTAAACAAACAAACTTGTTTTACTGTTTTATGACGGCACTCATTTGAGTATGGAGCTGAAGCTGTCTTAAAGGCCAAAATACGAGTAGGTGTTTGTTTTTAAATCAGTTTGAAGGAATATTAAAGTAGCCTGAACTTAAGATTACATTATGTTTAAACAAACCATGCTTTCATTGATCTGTACCAGAGAAGAAATTCTCTGATATTATTGTAATAAGTGATCTTAAATGTTGACTTTAATAGCTTTAGTGTGCGCTCGGGTTAAGAAATATTGACAAGAGAATGTGAGTTTATTTATGGCCTATCTATATCTGGAAGGAAATGTGCATTTGTTTGAGATGAAATGTAAGCTTCTGTTGTTTGTGACCCATAAAGCAGGGGGTTGTTGCAAAAGTGTCTTTTGGAAATCCAAGTACAGCACAACTTCAGGTTACCCTATATCCATCTACTTACTTGCTCAATAGAAAAACACAAATAAATTAGTTAAAACAAATTCCCTTTAACAAAGCCATGGTGACTCTGCCTGATCACATTCTGATTTTCTAGGTATCCTGCTATAACTGCCCCAATAATGGATTTTGGCAATTTTCTTATGACTGATGTCAGGTTAACTGGACTATGGTTTCCCATTTTCTGTCTTCCTCCTTTCTTGAATAAACGTCTTACACTTGCCATTTTCCAATCATCTGGGACACTTCCAGAATCCAAGAAAGTTTGGAAAATGATAACCAATGCCTTTGCGATTTATGTAGTCACTTCTTTCACTAAGCAAAGATACAGGTCAGCTGATCACAGGGACTTCCCAGCATTTAGTTCTAATAGTTTTCCCAGCATTTTTTCTCTGGTGATGGTGATTTTTAAAAATGTTTCCTTACTTCCAACTCTTAATTTTCAAGTATCTCTGGGAAGTGTGTAAGATTTCTCCAGTGAAGAACACAACTCTGCCATTTCCTTGTTTTCCATTATCAGTTCCCTAGACTCACTCTCTAGAGGACCAATACCAGCTTTAGTTTACCTTTTCCTATTTAAATGCTTGAAGAAAGTCTTGCTATCTGTCTTTATATTGCTGGCTATTTTCCTCTCAACTTTACGTCATCCCTCTTATTATTGTTATCATTCTTTGCTGGTTCTTAAAATCTGTCCAATCTTCTGATGTACGACTAACCTTTGCAGATTTTTACAGCGTTTCTTTCAATTTAATACCATCCTTAACTTTCTATTAGTCACAGATGAAGCATCCTTCTCAAAGAGTTGTTCTTTCTCACACAGATAAATCTTTGCTGAATGTTATTAAATATCTCCTTAAAAGATTTCCACTCATCTCTACAGTCCTACCTTTAAACCTAATTTCCCAATTCACTTTGGCCAGCTCTGCCTTCATTTAACTTTATTTAGATTTGAAACACTACCGTTAGATCCACACTTCTCCCTTCAAATTGAACATGAAATTCTATTTTGTATGATTGCTGTCACACTTTTACCATTGAATTATTGATTAACCCTGTCTCATTGCATATTACCAAGTCTAGAATAGCCGGCTCCCTGGTTGGCTCCAGAACATAGTGCTCTCAAAATGTGTCCCGAATAAACTCTATAAACTCATTTTCCATGCCAGCTTTGACAAAATGATTTGCCAAGACTACATGTAGATTAAAGTCAGCCATGATTATTGTGGCATCTTTCTTGCGCACTCTGTTTATTTCTTCTTGTATACTCTGTCCTACTGTTAGAGGGCCAATAAACTACTCCCACAGGTGACCTTTCCTATTTCTTATCATTACCCAAATTGATTCCACATCTTGCACTTTCATGTTGAGGTCATCTCTCACTACTGTACTAATGCCATCCTTAATTCACAGAGCTGCCCGTCCAATTTGTACTAGCTTCCAGTCTTTTTGAAATGCTAAATATCCTTCAATATTCAGCTCCCAGCCTTGGTCAAGTGATACACTGGCTGTGATTAGTTAGGTAAGAATGGAACCAGGTGAGTGAAGTGTGTCCCAGCCATACGATGATGGAGGGGTGTTGGAGGAGGAAGAAATTAAATGAAAATGAAAATCGCTTATTGTCACAAGTAGGCTTCAATGAAGTTACTGTGAAAAGCCCCTAGTCGCCACATTCCGGCGCCTGTTCGGGGAGGCTGGTACGGGAATTGAACCGTGCTGCTGGCCTGCCTTGGTCTGCTTTAAAAGCCAGAAATTTAGCCCAGTGCTAAACCAGCCCCTTGCTGTGGGAAATATTGTTAAAGGCTTCAGCGTAGGATATGATTTATAGCTTTGATATGAGCTGTTTCGATATTGTGTCAGGGTGGAATCTTGATTGCAGGGATTCAAGCATAGAGTTCCGGGAAAGGTGAACATGGACTTTGAGGAGGAAAGGAAGGTTGGAGATGGGATGACAGTTTTCAAGGATGGTGGGATTAAGGGTTGGTTTTTGAGGAGAGGGGTGATGATGGAAGATTTAAGAGAGAGATTGCCAGCACCTGGGAAGAGATAACATTAAGAACATCAGCTCCTTGAGGAGGCTGTTAATGGCTGGATAGGTCAGGAGGTGATTTTCAATGCACGGAACTGCATAGTTATTTTTTAAAACTGGATAGATTTTTGACCAGGGGTGTCACTGTGAAATTGGGTGCAGTACCATTTGGCTGACCGTTTGGCCAATTCTGTAAGCACTAAGGCTTCCGATCCTCCTGCAAGCACACCCCATCATAACTGCTGTCTGCCTTTGATGTTCCTGCCTCCTTGCAGAGCTCAACACCAGCAAACTTGTTTCGGGGCAAAAATGACAGTGACATTTGGTAATTGCATTGTGTGATAAATGCAGATGAAGCGTGTAACAAGACCCAGAAATTAACCAGGTGTCAGGTTCCCAACCCCGATTTGAGAATCAAGCTCAAACTGGGAGCATATTTGATATCATATTTGATCCTGAGGTGAGCTTAGTGAAGGCTCTCTGTTTTCCTGGACAACTACCTTTTTCCACCTCGGTAACATTGCCCGACTCAGTCCCTGCCTCAGCGTATCTGCTATTGAAACTGTTGTATCTTTGTTACGATGGCACAGCAGCACATTGGTTAGCGCTGCTGCCTCACAGCTCCAGGGACCCAGGTTCAATTCTGGCCACGGGTGACGGTCTGTGTGGAGTTTGCACTTTCTCCCCGTGTCTGCATGGGTTTAATAATAATAATAATGATCTTTATTGTCACAAGTAGGCTTACATTAACACTGCAATGAAGTTACTGTGAAAAGCCCCGAGTCGCCACATTCCGGTGTCTGTTTGGGTACACAGAGGGAGAATTCAAAATGTCCAAATTACCCAATAGCACGTCTTTCGGGACTTGTGGGAGGAAACCAGAGCACCCGGAGGAAACCCACGCAGACATGGGGAGAACATGCAGAATCTGCACAGATAGTGACCCAAGCCACGAATCAAACCTGGGACCCTGGCGCTGTGAAGCCATAGTGCTAATCACTATGCTACCATGCTGCCCAGGATGCTCCGGTTTCCTCCCACAGTCCACTCCCACAGATGTGCAGGTTAGGTTGATTGGCCATGCTAAATTTCCCCTTAGTGTCCAAAAGATTAGGTCGGGTTACTGGTTTATGGGGATTTGGTGGAAGTGTGGGCTTAAGTGGGGTGCTCTTTCCAAGGACCGGTGCAGACACTTGGGGCCGAATAGTCTCCTTCTGCATTGTAAATTCTATGATTCCATGATGATTCTCTAGACGTGACTATTCCAATGAATTCTTTGTCAGCCTCCCACACCAAACCCTCCATAAGATTAAGGTTATCCAAAACTCTGCTTTCTGGGTCCGACTTCACATCAAATTCGAGTCACCTATAAGCCTTGTGCTTGCTAATCTAGAGTGCCTCCCAGCTGTTATGACCTCCATTGAAGCCAATAACTTTTAAAAAAAGATTCAAACTTCCAGTTAATGGTTTAATATAGGCTGTCACAATATTGCACATTTTACCATTGACTAAAATATATTTTCGTTTGGCAGACAACTTATACTTTGAATTACAGAAAGGGCCATTCATCTTTTATACTTACCAAACATCGCACCCTCCAAGGAATTACAGCCTTTGTAACAGACAGACCAAAATTGCTTCCATCTAACAATAGGTTCACATTTCCCCATTTCACCAAATAGTGGGCGGGATTCTCCGAAATGGAGACAGAGTCGTGAACGCCGTCGAGGTTCACGATGGCGCGAAACGGCCCCTATCCTGACCGATTCAGGGCCCGATAATGGGCTAGGAGCGGCGCAGCGTCATTTACGCGTGCCAGTCCTTGGCGCCGCGTAAAGGCGGCGCCGCATACATGACGCGGCCGGCGCTGCATAACTGGTGTCACCCGCGCATGCGCGGGTTGGCCGGCTGCGGAAGAAAGGAGGTCCTCCTTCAGAGAGGCCGGTCCGACGATCGGTGGGCACCGATCGCGGGCCAGACCCCATTTGAGGCCCTCCCCGGTGCAGGATTCCCCCCTCGCCCCACCGCAGGCTGCACCCCCCCCGCAGCGTTCCCGTGCTGTTTCCGCCGGCAGCGACCAGGTGTGGACGGCGCCGGGGGGATCCCGCCGTTTTGGGCAGGCCGCTCGGCCCATCCAGGCCGGAGAATCGCGGGGGGACCGGTGAATCGCCATTTTGGCTGTCTCGGGTGATTCACTGTACCGCACCGTGCAAAACGCGATTGTGCCGATCTGGCCGCTTCCGTGAATCACGGGACGGCGTCGGACCGGCGTCGCGCAAAAATTTGGCGACCCAGGCGATTCTCCCAACCGGCGCGGGAGCGGAGAATCGCGCCCCCTAACTTTGAATGACCACGTCCAGACACTTCCCTGATTTTCTGAATTTCCTAAATCCAATACCAATAGTAAAGCCTCCCAATAATTCTTTCCCTCTTGTCATGCCCGAACAAATGTTCCGGAATCCTTAGATTGCTGCAGGACGTGCGTCTTTGACTGGAAACCATCTCTCTCCCGTATCAGGCTATGGTCATTCCCAAAGCCATGCAGCCTCTTCTCCCTACTAACCACATAAAACTGTGCCGGTCTGTGATATTCATTAATTTGTAGGGAAGTCTATAACCTGATTTCAAAAGTAGATTCCTCTGCACTCTTCCATGCCAAAGTGAAAAGCAGCCTTACACCCACATAGAAGTACTTGCTTCCAACCTTCTTTCATATCGAAGTAAATGGACTGTTTACAACGAGATCCTTTCAACAACTTTCATGGGACTTTGGAGACTCGGCAATCCACTGTTAGCATATTGGTATCTGCCACTGTCTCCAAGCATAAATACCTCACACTGCTTTCCAGTACAACAATTTAACCTTCCCTGGATCTCGAACAATCAAACCACCACAGGTTTACTGTCAGGCAAACTTCAGAACAGGTCATATGACCCCTTCATTTTCCTTGAAATGTAAAGCCATGATGTGGCGATGCCGGCGTTGGACTGGGGTGAGCACAGTCAGAAGTCTTTCAACACCAGGTTAAAGCCCAACAGGTTTGTTTCAAACACTAGCTTTCGGAGCACTGCTCCTTCCTCAGGTGAATGAAGAGGTATGATAGACAGATTCAAAGATGCAAGACAATGCTTCGAATGCAAGCATTTGCAGGTGATTAAATCTTTACAGATCCAGAGATAGGGGTAACCCCAGGTTAAAGAGGTGTGAATTGTCTCAAGCCAGGACAGTTGGTAGGATTTCACAAGCCCAGGCCAGATGGTGGGGGATGAATGTAATGCGACATGAATCCCAGGTCCCGGTTGAGGCCGCACTCATGTGTGTGGAACTTATAGCCAAGTTCCGCACACATGGGGGAGGGGGATTGGAAAATCCTTCCCACAGTACCAAAACATAACATTTTTCAAACCTCATAATTGTAGCATGGCTAAGCAACAGCTCAATTTTAAAATGCTCTCCCTTGATTTAAAACCCCTCCATGGCCTATCTCTCTAATCTCTTCCAGACCCTCAACCCTCTGTCTTGTCTAATTATGGCCTCTTGCATTTTTCTGATTTTAATTGTTTCACAATTGGTGGTCATGTCTTCATTGACCAGGATTCTAAGGTCTGGAATCCCCTCCCTACACCTTTCCACCTCTCTACCTTGCTTTCCCCCTCTACGACACTGCTTAAAATTTACATTCTCAGCCAGGTTGGCCACCTGCCCTTACCCCCATTATGTGGCCTGGTGCCATATTTTGTTTTCCAAATTCCCTGAGAAGTACTTTGTGATGTTTTATTCTGTTAAGTTGTTGCACAATTTCAACTCGTTGTTTGGAGTTTGAAATAATTCTCATCTCACCTTTCTAGCAATCTTTCAGAAGTAAAAAACGTATACAATTTTGGTTGGTCTGAAATGAAACTAACTCAGTTGATATTTCAACGCAACAATTAATTTGTGCAGCATTCAAACATGCATTAATTGGGCAGCACTGTAACATAGTGGTTAGCACAGTTGCTTCACAGCTCCAGGGCCCCAGGTTCGATTCCGGCTTGGGTCACTGTCTGTGTGGAGTCTGCACGTTCTCCCCATGTCTGCGTGGGTTTCCTCCGGGTGCTCCGGTTATCTCCGACAGTCCAAAGATGTGCAGCTTAGGTGGATTGGCCGTGATAAATTGCCCATAGTGTCCAAAAAAAAAAGGATAGGTGGGGTTACGGCGATAGGGTGGAGGGTTTGGGATGGGGTGAAGGTATGGGCTTAGGTAGGGTGCTCTTTCCAAGGGCGGGTGCAGACTCGATGGGCCGAATGGCCTCCTTCTGCACTGTTAATTCTATGAATTTAAAAATAAAACTTGAGAAATAAATAGTTTGCAAAACTCCACTGCTTATAACTGGCAAGTTCACACACAAAAAGGAGTGAGATGAAACTGGGCATAAATGCGCAAATCTGTACAAAAATGTGAACCAGAATCAATAAGCTTCAAGTAATTTATTGATACGGAAGTAAATGGCCACTATCTCCTGCAGAGCAAAATACATAAATCATGAGGGTGATAGCACACAACAAGCCCATAGATTGATTCAATCCTCATGGGCAATGCAAGCAATTAGATCTACCAACTGGCTTGAGATTTACATGAATTGTACAGTTTCATTAACTTATTTCAGGACTGCAAGTCATCACATATTTAGATTGCATTGGTTAGAAAAAGTTTACAAACCTAACTAAATGGACAGTATTTTAACTATTAAACTGTTTACTTTGGTGCCAATTTTCAGAAAATGTCGAAAATAATGAAAAGATATAAAACAGTCTGAGCGGTTGCATGTTTAAATTGTGCAAAATATTGATTTTGGTAATTTAGCTTTATATTGGGAATTGGAGAGGTTCATTCAAACATTTTTTTAAACAGTTGATTGAGGCGATTTTGTGTTTTATATATAGTTTTATTTGGCACTTGTGTCTTCTCTGGAAGTAGCAACGAGCTCCGGCTCTACATCGTTAGACAATGTCTGACTCATGGCCACAGTAACACCCTCCACCTGGGCAGTCCATGCATGCGGTCTGGACACTGGAATGCACGGTCCCTTTGTCTACCCGGGGCGAGATGGCGAGGGAGGCCTGGGAGGGGTGGGGTGGGGGTGGGGGGGGCACACTCACCTGAGTTTGACGTTCTATCACCCCTCACACACACACTGGCGCTCACCTCACACCCCACCCCCGCACGCATCGGACAGAGCACAGAGGCAGCTTCTGTAGGTGTGAAAGTGATTTTAATTACAAAAAGTTCATACACGTGCCCAAGCCCCTATAACTTATCTGTGCCCTGCACCCTTGCCAACTTACTTAGTGTCTAATTTTTTGACTATGCCTAGGTGGTTCCCCAAACAGTGCAGCAGAACTGGAGGTGGACTGCTGTGATTCCTGCCCTGTGGCTAGGGTCCCCTTTGGCGGCTGATTCCTGGGGCGACCCGGCCTGGATGGGCCAGGCTGCGCCTCGGGTGAGTGGGATGGCGAGCTGCCAGTAGGTTCTGCCCGTTGCCCACCAGATGCACCTGGGACAGAAGGCGGTGTAGTCCGAGGTGTCGTGGTGTTCCGGGACCTCCCCTGCAGGGGGACACGGAATGGGCCCCAGCACCTGCTCCTCCCTCGGGGTGCCCGATGGCCCCCGGGTCTCTCCATGGTTCGGGGATGTGAACGGATCCAGCACCCGATGCACCCCCGGCACCTGGTGTGCCAGTCCTGGAGACCCGCCCTGGTATCAACAAGGGTCGGCAAGTTTGCAGCCATGTAGCTCAGGGAGTTGGCCATCTCTGCCTGTGTCCGGGCTGCGCCAGCCAACACCTGGGCAATGGCGCCGATGCCCTCAGCGATGGCTTGCAGAGACTGGGCCATCGCCTGCTGAGACTGGGCCACGGCGTTGAGCGCCACTGCGAACTGCAGCTGACTCTGGCTCATGGCTTCCTGTGAGAGGGCAGCCATGTCCCGGGCCACGGACGCCACCTGCATGGAAAGCCCCAGGCCTTGCATACTGTGACCCATGTCTGACACCGTCGCACCCATTGCCTCCACCGCGGATGCCACCTGTGCAGTTTCGACCTGGGTAGCATGCATGACCGGCACCACTTCCTGCTCCTGCACGCAGGTGGGCTCCTCCACTTGCGTCTGCAGCTGCTACAAGCCGACCATCACCCCCTTCGATCGTCCTTGGGTCCGTGACTGCATCGTGTCTATGTATGGGTATGGTAACTCCAGAAACCTGGGACCCGTCTGGGCGGCAGCTGGTTGCTGGGGCCCGGCTGCCCTCCGACCGTCCAGCCCCTTGGTTGCTCCTACCACCACCTGCTGTTCTGGGATCACTGTGTTGTGCGTACCAGTTAGTGTAACAGAAGCCTCATCGCTAAAGTGACCAACCGAACTGACTGTCTCAGCGATGGTGGAGGGTGAAGGAGATAGCAGTGGTGTACTGGTGTGCTCCTCAGCCGACCCGAAGTCCGGGGTCCCCTGGAGTGGTGTTTCCTGTCTGTCCGTCTCCTGTCGTTGGGTGTCCTGGGTGGTTGTGTCCTATGTGTCAGTGTTCTGGGTCGACTGAGACGGGTGCCTGTTGGTGTGGCTGCCCTCCCCGTCACTGGGTGTGGCCCTGCGGCATCACCGCACTGGCACTAGATGGGGCGGCGTATGCCTCATGGCTCAGGTCGGTCCCTGTCCTGTGGCACCCTGGCACGTCCTGGGGGCAGTCGGCATCCGCAGGGACGGGTGGATCGATGTTTGGTCCTGCAATACACAACACAGCGTGCATGGTTAGACACACAGACGGGGATGGGGGAAAGGGGGATGGGCAGGGAAGGGGGAATGGGGGAGGGGGAAAGGGAGGAGGGGGGATTGGGGGAGGGGGAATGGGGGAGGGGGGAATAGGGGATGGGGGGAAGGGGGTCAGGCAGTCGGGGGTTTCACTTGGTGCTGCGCCCCCGATCACTGCTTCTGCAACCTCCCGGTCCTCGGGTCCGCCTGCAAGGTCCAGGGCCCTCTCCTCATGAACGGTGAGGGGGCGCAATTCAGGTTGACCACCTCACTCTCACACTCCCAGTTGTTGTGGGCGCGCTTCTCCTGGGGTGGGGGTGGGGGGTGGGGGGGTGGGGGGTTAGGGGGGAGGGTGACAGAGATAAAGGGCAACAGTGTTAGGCGGACATATAATTGCAGACCAGCGGTTGTGTGTATGTTGGCATAGGTTCACAGCCCAGCCTGCCAATGCAGCCTGCATGGGTGGGTACAGCCATGTCGGTTTCAGCTAAGGCTGTGCCGCCTATCCTGGGTGGACGGGGAGGGGGGGGGGGGAGGGGGTACTCACCCTGGCTGCCCTGACTAGGTCATTGACCTTCTTGTGGCACTGGCTACCTGTCCTGGCTGTTACGGCCACGGCGCTGATGGCCTCTGCCACCTCCCTCCACACGCCGGCCATGTCCGGGGTACAGGCCCCCCCTCCTCTGTTCCACTGCGTCCAGGAGCGCCTCGATGTCCAGCTCCTGGAACCTCGGGCGGCCATTTTGCCGAGTCTCCATCGGTGGCGTCTTTTGTGCAGCAACGCCGTGCGTCGTCAATGACGCCGTGCGCGTCTGTGATGGGTCACGCCATCGCGATTGATGTCACGCCGCTGCTAGCCCCTTCCGGGGCGGAGGATCCTGCAACACCCGGGCGGCCCGACGCGAGTGGTTCACGCCGATTTTGACGCCGGCATTGGGCCATCGCGCCGATTTCGGAGAATCCCTCCTGAGTTATTAGTTCAGTCCTTAAGAGGTTAATTCAGGAGTTTGGCAACAGTGGGGGAAAAGCTGTTTTTGAATCTGTTGGCGCATCTTCTCAGACTTTTATATCTTCTTCCCAATGGAAGAGGTTAGAAGAGAGAATAATCCAGGTGGGAAGATTTCTTTGATGATGCTATCCACTTTTCCAAAGCAGCGGGAGGTGTAGACAGAGTCAATGGATGGGAGGCATGTTGCGTGATGGGACTGGGCTGTGTTCATGACTCTCTGTAGGTTCAACGGTCTTGGTCCGAGCAGCTGCCATACCAAGCCAGACAGGATAAATGTAAATGAAAATTATCTTTGTTGTCACAAGTAGGCTGTCATTAACGCAGCAATGAAGTTACTGTGAAAAGCCCCTTGTCGCCACATTCCGGCGCCTGTTCGGGTACACAGAGGGAGAATTCAGAATTCTCAGCTGGTACGTGAATTGAACCCATGCTGCTGGCCTTGTTCTGCATCAAAAGACAGCTGTCTAGCCCACTGAGCTAAACCAGCCCAGATGATTTCTATGGTGCATCTGTAAAAATTGGTAAGAGTCAATGTGGATTGGATTGGATTGGATTTGTTTATTGTCACATGTACCAAGGTACAGTGAAAAGTATTTTTCTGCAAGCAGCTCAACAGATCATTAAGTACGTAGGGAAGAAAAGGGAATAAAAGAAAATACATAATAGGGCAACACAACATATACAATGTAACTACATAAGCACTGGCATCAGATGAAGCATACAGGGTGTAGTGTTAATGAGGTCAGTCCATAAGAGGGTCATTTAGGAGTCTGGTGACAGTGGGGAAGAAGCTGTTTTTGAGTCTGTTCGTGCGTGTTCTCAGACTTCTGTATCTCCTGCCCGATGGAAGAAGTTGGAAGAGTGAGTAAGCCGGGTGGGACGGATCTTTGATTATGCTGCCCGCTTTCCCCAGGCAGCGGGAGGTGTAGATGGAGTCAATGGATGGGAGGCAGGTTCGTGTGATGGACTGGGCGGTGTTCTCGACTCTCTGAAGTTTCTTGCGGTCCTGGGCCGAGCATGTGGACTTGCTAAATGTCCTTAGTCCCTGAGGAAGTACAGCGGCTGTTGTGCTTTCTTGGTCTTTGCGTCAACGCGGGTGGAGCAAGACAGATTGTTGGTGATATGCACACCTAGGAATTTGAAGCTCTCAACCATCTCCAACTCAGCACCATTGATGCTGACAGGGGCGTGTACAGTACTTTGCTTCCTGAAGTCAATGACCAGCTCTTTAGTTTTGCTGACATTGAGGGCGAGATTATTGTCATTACACCACTCCACTAGGTTCTCTATCTCCCTCCTGTACTCTGGAAATCATTGTTGTTTGAGATCTGACTACTACGGTCATGCCATCAGTAAACATGTAGCTGGAGTTGGAGCCAAATCTTTCCACACAGTCATGTGTGTATAGGGAGTACAGTAAGGGGCTAAGTAAGGAGCCTTGCGGGGCTCCGGTATTGAGGACACTCATGGTGGAGGCGTTCTTGTTTATCCTTACTGATTGTGGTCTATGGGTCTGGAATTTGGCTACAATTCCTAAATGCCAGGTCCTGGGGTCATGTTTGGGTAGAACCTCCATTTACGCCTTAATAAATCCACTCATGAGAGAAATTGATTGCCACAGGAGAAAAAGGACTTCTGGACAAGAAGTTTCCTTGACCATTTCTTGGAACAAGAGCAATGACAATGAGTGGAATCACATCAGGCACTGCAGGTGTTCAAGTGGGACCCATTTGGGGATCGGTGCCTGGGACCTCCAAAGCCTTTGGTCATTGGTGCGTTTATGAAGAGGGCCAATAGACTGCATGGCACATGACAGGGTGATTTTGCAACATTTCTCAACCTGCCATGCCCAGGTTCAGGGGGTGATCGATGGAACACATGACCCCTTACGAACACCAGCTCATCAGGGCTTGCCCTTCATCAATAGGAAGGGATTCCACTCCCTGAATGTGCAATTGGTGTGAGGCCACCAACTGTACATCATGCACGTCTGCACCCAATACCCTGGCAGTGTGGAGAATACATACGCCCTGGCGCACTCATCGCTTTCCAGCACCTTCGAGGCTCTCCCTCAGGTGAGGGGTTGGCTCTTGGGTGGCAAGGGTTACCCGTTGATGTCTTGGCTAATTACACCATACCAACATGGAGAAAAGCTATAACAGTGCCCATGCAGCAACTAGGAGCGTCACTGAACAGTGATTCGGTGTCCTCAAGATGCTCTTCCAATGCCTGGTCTGCTCTGGTGGGGCACTCCAATATAACCCCAGGAGGGTCTCTGATATCATGGTGGCCTGCTGCATCCTGCACAACTACACACAGCAGGGGGGGGGGGGCATGCTGGAGGAGGAAGAAGAACCCCAGGCCTCATCTGATGAGGAGGATGACCGGGAAGAACAGGGCATGGAGCCTGGGCTGACAAGGCAAGTCACACAATGTGTGCTCCAGAGGCGCCGCACAAGTGACAACCTCATCACCTCTGGATTTTCCAACTGAGAGATCTGGCCAACGGCAGCTCTGCCACCCTGTCCCACCTCTCTATACTCTCCCCATCGCCCCCATCCCCTTCCAAGTGGTGCCCCTTACCCATACCTGCTCCCATCCTGCTCCTACCAGCATCAATACAGGGTGTTGGTCTTAGATTGTCAGTATCAACAGGTCTTATCCACGGGACAGAGGAACATGACGACTTGTTCTGAGATGAGCTCTGGTGCTCCTCATCGTTTGACAAAACCTGACTCCTGCCTTTTGGATCACCTTCATTGTCCGTCCGGGTGATCCTTGCGTGTGTGCTGGCCTTTTCAAGGGTCCATATATCCTTTGAGGGAGTGGGGGAGGGGCAGCTGTTATGGAGATGGTGAGCAATGATGGATCAGTCACTGGGTAAGCTGTCCTACAAGGTGGCCCCACACTTCTGCCAGCCTTCCCTGCCACTTCTGATGGTGATTCCAGGTGGAACTTTTCATTGTCCTGGGGCCCTGCCCGGTGCTATCCTATAACACCCACACCACCAAACTCCAACCCCGCCCCCCCCCCCCCCCCCCCCCCCCCCCGCACCCGGCACACCCTCTACACCCAGCCCAGCTCATCCTTCATACCTTCAGACAGAGGATTGAGACAGGTTGGAATGTTGCTGAAAAGGTGTTTAGTAATGACTACAAATATTTTTGTGCCCTGACCTCGACCTCTAGCCTATATGCTGCACCGGTGCCAACTTAAATGGTGTCTGCCTTCCTTATCTTATGTGGTCCACTGCTCCTTCTAGATGTGACTGCACATCAGATGTGGAGCCAGCCTGCTGCGTATTTTGCCCTCTGGCCTGAGGTGCCTTTGGCAGTTGTCCTCTGAAGGGCCTGGACCTGGAAGGGCCGGCTCACTGCCCATGAGATGCGCCAGTGTCAACTGGGGGGGATTCAGAAGCGCTGAGGTGTTCCAGCACCTCCGCTGTGGGAGACACTGGCATAGGCCCCCTCATTTCATCCACAGTCGGAGTATTGATGGCTCTGGGCTACTCCACGGGATAGAGGTGAGGCCGGAGTGAGCTCCAGAGGCTCCACCGGCACATAGCGCTGCCAGTCCTACAGGCCCGTTTTCGTCTCAATCAGGGTCTGGATGCCCTCAACCATAGAACACAGAGACTGTCCCTCAGCGAGTGAGTCATGTCCCTCCAGTCTTCTGCTCCCTTCTTTTGTGGGCCATCTTTTTACAGAGGACACGGTAAGATGCTTGATGGCGTGTTACACAGAGAGTCTGTCGCTGGTGGCATCTATGTGCAAGGCACCTGGCGAAAGAGTACAGTATATATTTTGGTTTGTTGGGGTTTGTTCAGTGTGGGATGTGAGGGAGATTCTGGCAGGTAGGTTTTGATTGGCCTCTATGGGAGTGGGGGTGTGATGTGAGGAGTGAGGGACAGGAGTGATGTCACGGGCACAGAGGCGGTGACTCACCTGAGCTGCCCTAAAGAGGTTGTTCATTTTCTTGCGGCACTGCGTGCCAGTCTGTATGGCAAGCCTTGCAGCACTGACTGCCTCTGCCACTTCCACCCAGTCCTCATTGACAACCACAGGCGGTAGCCTCCTGCCCACCCTGGGGCAGAGGGTGCACCACCTCTCCTCTACAGCAGCCAACATTCTCTCCAGCTCAGCATCTGCTAATCCAGGGGGCAGCTCTTCATGGAGCCATTCTCTTGGGTGGAATGAGAGTGTGTGGGGAGTGAAGTGCTCGTAAGCACCTCCAGCTTGTCAAGCTCTCCAGCACCAATTCTAGCACCAGTGAATCCATCGGCGGCGGGAATGAGAATTGCTCTCGATTCACGTGGGCAAAGTGCTGGCCCAATACCATGTCCTGAATTGTTCCTGAAATAGCGCCCCCAGTGGGAACGTGGACCGCACGCAATTCAGTCCTCGTAGCAAAGCTCACAAACGGAGAATCTAGTTCATAGGGTTTACAATACTGATCATAATTATTTTGTTCCACTTGATTACTGAAAAATCGGCTGACTTGCTAATTTTATTTGCCCAATTTTAATGTTTAACATAACCAGTGTGTCCCAAGTGGCTCTAATTTTATCATTAACTTCATTTGTATTTTCTAACCATGGCATTTAAAACAGCCTGCGGTATCAATTTATTTCCAATGATGTTGATATTGTGGTTTCAGGAGCCCAATTAAAATATTCAAACTGGGGCCAACTAACTGTGTGAGGCTCCCTCAACACCATGTTCATGCCAGTCAGTGCAGCCATCCTTAAACCACAGGCAGGGCAGAGTGGGAAGTGGCCATTACAGCGTCAATGAATGGGAAATTCGCCGATCTTCATTCAAAACACTGCAACCTGCTGAAATCTGAAGGGATTCCTGGCAACACACTTTTTTTAACATGGGGATTCTTTCACAAACTGCAGTCTGATTAGAGGAAGGGGAGCAGCAGCAATAAGAAGCCAGGAGCCAATGGATTTGGGCGGCATGGTAGCACAGTGGTTAGCACTGATGCTTCACAGTGCCAGGGACGCAGGTTCGATTCCCGGCTTGGGTCACTGTCTGTGCAGAGTCTACACGATTTCCCCGTGTCTGCGTGGGTTTCCTCCCACAAGTTCTGAAAGGTGTGTTGCTGGGTGAATTGGACACTCTGAATTCTCCCTCAGTGTACCCGAACAGGTGCCGGAATGTGGCCACTAGGGGCTTTTCACAGTAACTTAATTGCAGTGTTAGTGTAAGCCTACTTTTGACACTAAGAAAGATAGTTATTATTATCAGAAATCATTACCCTCCCAACAGGAAGTATAGTGCCAGGATAACACACTGACACCTATCTGAGGAGCAGTGTATAAGTGAAAATCTCCTTGTAAGTTGAAATGTCTCACCATCTTTGTTTGAACTCAAGTAAATATGATCAATTATTTACAATATGCTGCAGCTCCCAAAGGAGCAAGCAATGGACAATCACCTCCATTGTTCTCAAGGCTTGGGGGACTGCGGAGGTGCACAAGGTGCAAATTAACAACAGGAGCTGTATTCAAAGTGCCCAAGGATCAACTCCCAGCTTTTGCCTTTGCCAATACAGGCAGCCTGAAGCCTCAATGTGAGCGCACACAATGGGTACTCTGCTCTGGGTCAAAGTTCCAGCACTCGAGATCCAATTGTCCTGGAGCCCCAAGGGCCTGGGTCCTTGCAGCTATTTGTTTTGATGGGATGCATTCTGGGTGATGTAGGCCACCTTTGGTCAAACTTCTAGCTTTCCGGTCTTCACATTAACACGGCAGGGTTGGGAGGGCAGGAGGGTTGGTGGCGTCTGTAGCAGCAGTGAGGCCCAGGAGCAGGGCTACTGGAGTGCTTGGGCAGCGCAGAGAAGAAGTGCATCTTGCCACCTGCTCAGCGGTCCTGAAATCCTCCATAGTGATGTTAATCAACACTCCCTGGCTCGAGGGCGAGTGGATGAGTGAACGCCGTGACTGGGAAGGACACACAAACACACAACCTCCCCACTCTCCTCCCCAACACCTATCTGTTAACTGGGCTGGTGGAGGAGGAAAACCCAGTCTGAAGGACAACCTGCTTCTGACCTACATTCTTACATGAATTCCATCAAAGTCAGTTCAGATTGTGCGCCACCACAGGGAAACACAAGGCCGGTGTTAGTTAAACCCATCTTGACCCTGGTCCCACCCTCCTCCGTAGTGACCAGGACTTGGGACTTTGTCTTGAGCTCTTATTTTTTTAATCAGCGATCAGCTGTGCTGTTTGGCACCTTTTCATGGTCAGTTTTATCAATTACTCGCTATTTTAAAATTATAAATTACTTTGACATTGTTATTTATGTTTTTTTCATACTTTATCTCTTGTTTCTGAAACTCTTGTTTAATGTTGTGTTAAACCACATCCCAGGCAGCTGCTGCTGGATTTTTTGCTGAGGGGAACGAGAGGCTTACAAGAAGTCAGAATGTTTTTTGAACAGCTGGCAAATGGGGTTATTTTTGGTCCAGTAGAAATGGGAAGCATTGGAAATGCTGAGCACATTGGTCGCATCTATGTAGAGAATGACAGAGGTGAATAACATTTCATGAGAACTAGCCCAGGTTGGGGACATGACATGCGATTCAATGGAAAGAAAATGTATGTCCAGTTTTGGGCGCATTTAGTGGGGGGTTTCTCACCGGCTGCAGCGCCGAGAAACACCCCGCTATTCCACGCCACTTTGCTGTTTTTTCTGGCCTTGGGATGTTTCTCTCCACCGAGGTCACACTTGAGTAATTTCCTACAGGTGAGCCCAAGAGGAAAGGCTCCTCGCAGATTGGATTGTCATTTGATTTGGCGCCCCAATCTTTTCCTCCCCACCTTTCAGCCCCTGCCTCTTTTTGACCCGACTTCCCCACCCCCCACAACCTCGGGAAGGCCTCAGGAACACACTCTCACCCCTCCTCCACCTGGTAAAGCGCCCCAGGCCCAATCCCTGGCAGTGCCAACTTGGCACATGGGCACCCTGGCAATTCCAGCCTAGTGCCGGGTGGCACTCACAGGGTGCCTGGGTTGCATAGGGTGCCAGCCTGAAAGTTCCAAGCTGCGCAGGTGCCAGAGTGATTGCCAGAGTGCCATCCTTCCCTGTCCCCGACTACCCAGAGGTCTCTAATGGCATGGGAGACCCACAGAGGTGTCATTACAACTGGTCTATTTTTGTGGAAACCAGTACTAAACGGTGCCCTGCCGAGGTCTCCCAGGCATGGCCATTTGTTCCCGGGCACCGGGTGATTCCCGTGAACACATATTTAAATTAGCCTAACTTCGTTAACTCTTGCGAGGCAAGTCTTGCGAGATTCAACGGTCTTGTCCCGGGCGCAACAAAGACGCTAAATTGCACCCGTTCACTCTGTATCGCTCCACAGATGCTGTCTGGTCTGTTGAGTATTTGAAACATTTTCTGTTTAGATTTCAGATTTCAAGCACTGCCATATTTTGCTCTTCTATTCATAGTGGGCTTTTGTAAATGTGGTTAGTTTCAGTTTAAAATTAGAAAACTATCTATCACCCTCTGCAAATTATAAATTATCTATTAAAAAAGCCAACTTGTGTGGATTAAAATAGCACATTATTGCAGATAAATTGGTTGGTTAACTGGAAAGTTTTGCCATTTTTAAACTTGGGAGTAAAACCAGGAGTCAGGTGCCATAGAATACATCACCGATTGTTAGTTCAAAATATTCTCATTTGTGCATGAGATTGTTGTTTGACGTTCTTGTGAGGTTCAAGTCCTTTTGATGTTCCTGTCTGGCTATTGTATGGGGCCAGTTTCAGAGCAGCAGAGATGGTTGCATAATATGAACAACCAAGTTGTGTGTAATTGTCTGACAAGGCCATGGTTGTAGTCTATCATACTGATTCCTGAGCTTCAGGCGAGCTTTATCAATAGAACATAGAACATAGAACATTACAGCGCAGTACAGGCCCTTCGGCCATCGATGTTGCGCCGACCTGTGAAACCACTCTAAAGCCCATCTACACTATAGAACAGTTCTGATTAGACAACTGAGAGGCCAGAGCTCTGAATTCATTCTCACCTCTTGGGTTGCTCTGGAGTAAAAAGAGGTGCTGTATGAAAACCCATTTAAAACCGTCATGTTGTGGACTGTGGATTTAGCTCAGTGAGGCTAATGGTCCATCTGGTGGATGCAAGCTGGAATTGCACAGACCGGAGGGAAATCTTCTCGGTGAAAGTCCAAGGCACTGGAAGTGAAGGTAATTTCCCAGAGGAAGCCTTACATCCTCAGAGTTCTAATTGGAGACAAACATTAGAAGATTCAAACCAACCAATGGCTTTAACACCTTGCACTCAGAGAAGATCACCGCCTACAAAGTCCGTTACAACAGCAGTGAAGATTCTCATCTCTCGGTCCGTTTATTCCCCATTATTTTGATCCTTCCCCTTCCTTACTGTGTGTCTGCTTTGTGTGTATGCGGGTGGAGGGTGGGACAATGTTAGGGGAGTAGTTAGAGGCATACAGTAGAAATGCCTAGAAGTTTTGCTAAACCAATTTGAAACAGTTCTACTCCACTGTGACTGTGGTTCCCAATTTTCACAGAATCACAGATCACAGACTAATACAGCACAGAAGAGGCCCTTCGGCCCATAAAGTCTGCACCGACGTATTACAAAATACCTGACCTGCCTACCTAATCACATTTGCCAGCACATGGCCCGTAGCCTTGAATGTTATGATGTGTCAAGTGCTCATCCAGGTACCTTTTAAAGAATGTGAGGCAATCCGCCACTACCACCTTCCCAGGCAGTGCATTCCAGACCGTCACCACCCTCTGGGTAAAAAAGATTTCCTCAAATCCCCTTAAACCTCCTGCCCCTGACCTTGAACTTGTGACCCCTCATAACTGGCCCTTCAAGTAAAGGATGCTGCTCCCTATTCACCGTGTCCATGCCCCTTATAAACTTGTACACCTCAATCAGGTCGCCCCTCAGTCTTCTCTGCTCCAGCAAAAACAACCCAAGCCTATCCAACCTTTCTTCATAACTTAAATATTCCATCCCAGGCAACATCCTGGTGAAATGCCTCTGTACCCCCTCCAGTACAATCACATCCTTTCTATAACGTGGTGCCCAGAACTGCACACAGTACTCCAGCTGTGGCCTCACCAAAGTTATATACAATTCCAACATAATCTATGCCCCGATTGATAAAGGCTAGTGTCCCGTATGACCTCTTCATGACCCGATTAACCTGCCCTTCTGTCTTCAGCGATCTATGGACAAACACATCAAGGTCCCTTTGTTTCTCGAAAGTTCCCAGTGCCAGGCCATTCATTGAATACTTCCTTGTCACATAACTTCTTCCAAAGTGTATAATCTCACACTTTTCAGGGTTAAATTCCATCTGCCACCTTTCTGCCCATTTGACCATCTCGTCTATATCTCCCTGTAACCCAAGACACTCAACCCTCACTATTAATCACTCAACCAATCTTCATGTCATCTGCATGGTTTCTCTCCCTGTCCCTGATTGTTCTCACTTTCTCGCGTGATCACGTAATGCTACATCGGCACTAAAAATGGTGAGCAAGGGGCAAATAGTGATGTGCTTTCTCTGGTATCATTATTGCGGGTTTTTGATGAAGTTGGCTTTGTTCAGGATTTATAAAGATTGCTGGAGGCAAGGCTATTGGTAAACTTTACCTTTTAGTGAACATTCTACCAGCTATGTACAGTACAAGGCTTAACGAAGTTCAAACACAGGGTGCGATCTATTGGCCACATCGCACCCCAATGGGAGTGTGACGTGGCTGGTATGTCCTGTGTAAAGCCTCCTGCAGGCTTCACGACAGCCACGGTGTCAAGGGGGATCTACTAAAGTCCCGGGTGGCAGGTGGTGCAGTGGTTAGCACTGGTGCCTCACAACGTCGAGGACCCGGGATGCACCTTGGCACTTCCACCCTGACACTGCCAAGGTGCCTGGGTGGCACAGTAAAACCGACAGGAGTATTGCCAGGGCGGCAGTTCAAGGGTGCCAATGTGTCACTGCCAAGAGTCAGGGCCCAAGAGGGCCATGCCCAAGAAAGGAGGATGGAGGGTGTATGAAAGGTGTGGGGGTGTGTGGGAAGGGCCTCTGGGAGGTTGGGGGGAGTGACGGCTGGGGGTCCTGGAAGGGGGGGTGTATAAGGGGGCTTGGGGGGCCTGAAGATGGGCCCCCGAGGGACCCTATAGCAGGGTATCCTCACTTGGAGGGTGTGGGATAATGCCCATGTGTTTGGGGGTAACATTGTCCATGGGTGGGGAGGGATGGGGGAAACCCACAAGATCACTTCGAGATTGGCCCTTTCAAAATGGCGGCCCGTTCTCTGAGCTCAGCTCCCCAGTGCTAAAACAAATTCTAGGTCAGGGCTAAACCGGTGAGAAACTCTCCACGGCCCAAAACGGTGACTAAAGTGCCGTTAGATAGTGGTGAGGAACCCACCAGCAGAGTCAATGGGAAACTCCCAGCAAGTCCTGCCACAAATTACATTTATTGGGAGGAATTTACTGGCTGTCCACGCCGGAGGGAATTTCCAGTCCCACACCGATGGACAGGTTTACTGGCGACGAGGGTTGCTATCAACATGATAAACACGATCTGTGTATGGCCTTTCACTCTCTTGTCTGGAAACAATCATTTCCACCTGCCTTTCTTCATATTTTTGCATATCCGGGTTAAACTCTCTTCTGTAGAATCTTAATGTCATACATACAAATATCTAAATACTATGTGAAACTATTTCATATATGTGAAATGTTACACATTCATTTTATATATCTTCAGAGCTTTAAGTGTTTAAGTCTGCCTAGAAACTTTTCCGTTAAATCCCGCCTAGAAACATTTCCATTAAATCGATCCGACAGTGTCCAACGTTAGATGTGATTTCACGATTGGACAACATTTGCCAAATAATCTTCAGGTGTTAAGAATTATGCTATAACCAATTTAAGATTGTCAGTCAAGCTCGCAATGTGGCTACTTATGTGTACTGGAAGTTACATATATTAATATACAGGGCGCTGATCATAACTCGGCAGGTTATGAGGCGGGAGCGGAGGAGCTGTGCGGAGAGTGAAATTACATGGACAGAATTCCATCCAGCACCCTGGGCAGTTCAGTGGGGGAAATATGTAAAATTTGTTCAATTGCGGCTGGGAAGAGGGAACGCCTTAATCAGAAAGCCCCTTCTGACTGGGGACACCCGGCCCTTTAGATCCGGTGACCTCCAGATCTCTTACCCCCACCTGGCCCATCCCCCAAGACCCTGATCACCTCTCTGCTGACCCCTAGGCGTTCCTTCACCTTCCCGCCCTGGGACCCCTGCCACTTGCCTGTCCTCCGGGTCCTCGGACTTAGTGCTAGGAACCACCCTGCAGTGACTCTTGTTGCCACTGCAACGCTGTGCCTGGCGGGACTGGAGAGCTGTCGACCAATCTGATTGGCTGGTAACTTTCCAAGGTGGAACTTGGTAGTGGGTCTTGTGAATAACCAAGAGGAAGAACCAAAAGACATAGAAGCCACACTGAAAACAGAGGGCAAAGCAGAAGAATGTCATGTGAGAGTACCTTTAAGAAATGGGTGTTTATAAATGGGTGTGTATATAAATATCTGCAGTGAGAGTACCTTTAAGAAATGGGTGTGTATTACTGCAGTGATGTCAGAGTGGGTGGAGCGGGGCTGTCTGTCATTTTTTTTACTTTCGTTTTAGGCTGTTTGCTGCAGGGTGTGTTTTAGTTTTGTTTTCAGTGTTGGAGCTGAAGCCAGACAGAGCAGGTGTACTGTTGATCTCTCTGCCATGAAAATACTATCTCTTGATCATTTGGTGAATTCAGAATTATAAATATTCTCAGTAGTGAATGTAAACCTAATGTGCTTCTGTTAAAAGGTGTTTCTTTTGTCTTCTGGGTGTTGTTTGGGAAGTTATTAAGGATTACCTAGTGTTGTATTCTTTGGGGGTTGTATTTGAATTGATGGTTGCTAAGATGTTCACTGTATGTTTTAAAAAGGTTAACTTGAGTTCATAGAATAAACATTGTTTTGCTTTAAAAAATACTTTCCCATTTCTGCTGTACCACGCCTGTAGAGTGGGCCGTGTGCTCCCCATACACAATCTGGTAAAAGTTGTGGGTCAGGTGAACTCATGATACACTTTGGGGTTCTCTAAACCCTGGCCCATAACAAGAGAAAATAGCAAAGATATGAAAATTACGAACAAAAAGAAGAAGAGAAAATGTACAGGGATGAAGAAATCAGAGCAAACCGAAGCAAGAAACAATCGTCATGACCTTAGAAGAGAAAATGGAAACGAGAAATAGAGCAAAAGGATTGGAAAGGAAGGAACAAGAGTGAGCAAAGAAAGGAGGAGAGCTTTAAAATTGTTGCGAGCAAGCTCTGAAGATATATAAAATTAATGTGTAACATTTCACATATATGAAATAGTTTCACATAGTATTTAGATAGTTGTATGTATGACATTAAGATTCTACAGAAGAGAGTTTAACCCGGATATGCAAAAATATGAAGAAAGGCAGGTGGAAATGATTGTTTCCAGACAAGAGAGTGAAAGGCCATACACAGATCGTTGACAGTTCCTGGAAAAAGTGGAATAGGAAAAGCAGCTCCACATGGGAGAGATAAACCTCTCAACCAGAGCTTGAGCAACAGAGGCATTAGTATTCGTTGCTGGCAGAACAGCAGAAAGAAGAACTGGCGAAATACAACATTTCAGAGTCGTGAAGAGTCAAAGCCCAACATATAAATGACATAGCAAAGCCAATTAGAAAGCTGCAAAAGAAAATGCAGGGAGAGCAAGTGACTGTGAATAGATTTCATAGAATTTACAGTGCAGAAGGAATCCATTCGGCCCATCAAGTCTGCACCGGCTCTTGGAAAGTGTACCATACCCAAGGTCCACACCTCCACCCTATCCCCATAACCCAGTAACCCCACCCAACACTAAGGGTAATTTTGGACACTAAGGGCAATTTATCATGGCCAATCCACCTATCCTGCACATCTTTGGACTGTGGGAGGAAACCGGAGCACCCAGAGGAAACCCACGCACACACGGGGAGGATGTGCAGACTCTGCACAGACAGTGACCCAAGGCGGAATCGAACCTGGGACCCTGGAGCTGTGAAGCAATTGTGCTATCCACAATGCTACTGTGCTGCCCTGAAGGGAACATAATGAAACTAGAAATACTTCCACCTTAAGGAAGGGAGAAATTGAAAAGGAGTTGAAAGGGAAGAACAGATCCATGACTGCATGCTACAAAACAAAATAGACCAAGGGTCCCAGATGCAGTTAGGCGAGCAATTCCCTCCGCTGAAGAGCTTTGATGAATGCTTTGAAGAGAAAATAAAATCTGACACAGAATGACATAAATTGCTAGGTGACCTGTGAATGCAACAAATAGAATTGCAGCACAGACTGGGAGAAGCAGAAAATAAGAAGCAAAAAGCACGCAAAGAACTTGATAAACTACAGGGCGGCACGGTAGCACAGTGGTTAGCACTGTTGCTTCCCAGGTTCGATTCCTGGCTTGGGTCACTGTCTGTGCGGAGTCTGCACATTCTTCCTGTGTCTGCGTGGGTTTCCTGTTTCCTCCGGGTGCTCCGGTTTCCTCCCACAAGTCCCGAAAGACGTGCTGTTGGGTGAATTGGACATTCTGAATTGTCCCTCAATATACCCGAACGGGCGCCGGAGTGTGGCGACCAGGGGATTTTCACAGTAACTCTATTACAGTGTTAATGTAAGCCTACTTGTGACAATAAAGATTATTAAAAAGACCTCTGCACTCTCTGCAAAAAGCACAAAGTTGAAATAGACATTATTGGAAAGGAAATGAACAAAGAAACTGAAGAAAAAATTGAACTTGGAGATCTGGAGCACAAACAACGCTCAGTCTCAGAGAGAATTGCACCAACAAACAAATGTGAATAGTTCTGGAACTTTGATGAAAAGCATCTGTAGACCAAGTGGCCATGTTAAAGATGCTAAAAGGAGATTGTTGGCTATTCACTATGCATTAATTACCAGTTGAAAATATTGAAATTGTTAATTCATAACTGTTAACAAATGAAAACTAAAAGTGCAGAACATCCTGACCATTGAGTGAACTGGCAACATGCTAAATATTCAAGAGCTCACCTGAAAAATAAATAGGTTCAGAAAAGGTCAAAAAAGTTAGATTCTCTGAGTGTAAATAACCTGCCAGTACAATCAAGGAACAAGCTGAAGGAAGGGCATAGCGTAGATGTTAACATTTAAGTTGACCTTTGAAGCCTCGAAAAATCCCACCAAAAACGGGACTTGACATATCTGTTGAGTGATACGCCAAGTGAATCGCCAACCTGGGTGTGGGTAGTCGCTGTTTGAAATGTCATCGATATCTAACGCAAAGAGTGGGCATGTCTTAAACTCTGCGCATCTTCAGAATACGGACCATATTGCCTGCTTGACTCATTGCACCTAGTTATAAGTTGCAGTAAGTCCCTGTTCAATGTTGCCCCTTTTAACATTAGTTTCACTTTATTGTCGATCGTTTAATCAGGCCTACATTCCTATTTAGCATCGTAAGATACATCCTAAAGTCGTTTTGCACAGTCTGGCAAAAGGCAATGTGACCCGTTTGGCACCATTTTGGAGCAGTCTCTCCTGGTCTTGACCCTCACTGCTGACCCTTTGCTTTGTAGATTTCCCCACCCCCTGACCCACCCTCTCACTGCTGACCACCAACCTGCGGCCTCTGCCACTCCCTGGCACGCCCTTTCGTCGAACATTACTCTCATGAAACTGTCATGATATTCAAACACACACATCATGATAGACAGACCAACAGACCAATTAGCACACATAACACGACAGCCAATCACAGACAAGGACAGAGACAGTATAAGACAAGAAACACGACACCTGGTGGTCAGTCGATCTGGAGACAGGACAAGGACAGGACCTGATTAACAACACACTCAGAGAGTCACCACGTGCTGAGAACCAAGACAGATCTGTAAACCACAAGTTGGAATAAAACTGCGTTGTACCAATCGCAACCGTGTTGGTTCATCTGTACCTCAGAGCACCCAACACCACATGATACCAGTGAGTGGATCGATACCTGCCGCCATACCTCAGCGTACAGAGACAACCAGCAATACCCAGGCAAGATGTACGAGCTCCCGGTTCTGCAGCAGCTCCAGTGCCACGGCGATCTCCGCGAAAACTGGCAGCGATTACGGCAAACGTTCGAATTCTTCCTGGTGGCAGCCGAACTTCAAGACCTGGCCGATGATGAAAAAATAGAGTTTCTCCTCACCATCGCCGGTGCAAGAGCAGAAGAAATCTTTTAAAAATTCAAGTTCTCCAAGGGGCAAAACAGGTACGACTTCCGGGCAGTCCTGGACAAATTCGGCAAATACTGTGAGGAAAACACACTCCAATCGGCAAGGAAAGGTAAGAGAAGCCCCAGTACTCACCTCGAGGCCGAAATCCCGGACCAGAGAGCGATTTGGGTCGAGGTCGGTGGCCATCTTGCTAAAGGGATTACACTAGCGCAGTTGCGCGAGAAGTGCGCAGAACCGGAAGGTTTGTTTGCGCATGCGCGAGACGCCGTGCATGCGCAATCAAGAAAACGGCCATCGGTAAAGGAACAGCGACCTGCGCATGCGCAATCGCTTCCTGCGTGCTACGTCACGCGCGTCATGACGTCAGAGGCCCCAGACCGCACCAATTTAAAGGGGAAACGTCCCAAATCCAATTTAAAGGGGAAATGTCCCAAATCAAAGAAAAAATCTTTTAAAGCTGTAAAACAACCTTCCTTCACCTGGAATGACAGCACAATGCCTCAAATTGAACCAGGAAATGAATTTAACCTCCGAAGAACCCTGCAACAAGCAGTTACCTATGCACAAACCGATGATTCCGACCTCGGATACTTCGATACCGATCTTTACATTTTTTCCGGACCTCGCGAGCCCAATGACATATCCACGGTCCTAGGCGGCTACGACCCGGATGAACCTTTCAGGTTGCACATTGGCGACCCCCGCATTGAATCCGACGCAGATGCGGATTCACTTTTTGGATCTGAGGATCTTCAACCCAGCAGATACGACGTCCCAACTCATCAGTGCAGGATGATGCTGCAGCCTGAAATTAAGAGACAGAAAGCGGTACAAGCCCACAGAGAGCGGCCTGCTGCCACACAGAGCGTGGTCCACACCCCGCTCAGGGTTCCCGACCCTATGAGGGAAGCAACGCAAGACTCCAATGCGCAGTCCTTGCAGGAACAAGACCATGAGGGTCTAGCAACCTCCTCTGACCAACTAGCGGCAGATGATGCAAATCTGCCATGCTCACGTAAACAGCAAGAAGACTATAACAGTCCACCACGCTCCAGTGCACAGCAGGATGACCATGACGGTCTATCATGCTACAATGAAGGGCACAGCGTTGATGACTGTTCAAGCCCAAATGAAGACAAGCCAAAGGAATCGCCTCTTCCAAGCCCGAAGAAAAAAGGATTATGCGCTGACCTTCAGGATCATTATAACCGAAGAGATATTAATAATGCTGCACAGTCACAGAAGGATGCTGAGGATTTACTAAAGAAATTACTTGTATGTCTAACTTGCAAGGAGCAGACTGAAAATTGCCATTGCTTTAGTACGGATCGAAAAAATGGACAAGACATTGATCCTCATTTAATGGAAATAACACAACCTGAATCATATCTACAGCAGGGACAACTGTCTCCCTTCAACACAAAACCGCAAAGTCCCAACTTCAGAGACCAACAGTTAGTCAGTAATGACTCTTCAAACCCTGATGGGAATATTAATCACATTGAACCTATGCACACTCCACTGATAAATGAGCAGAACATTGGAGCAAGAATCCTGAGGACACCGACATCGAGTAGCCAGACAAAGCACTTAAAACCCGCAGCAGTTTCAAGTGAACCAATTGTGCTTTCCAGTGATGGTGAAGATGCAGATAAGGTCGACCCGATTATCCATTGTACCACATTAACTCCAGAGATTGAGCATTTATGTCTGGGGAGTAGAATGTGGGCAATTGAGAACAGTAAAAGAGAGACTGTGACTATGCCAGTCCCAGCAAAATCAGATCAAGAGACTATGAAGGCATGTACATTAGAAAAGGATACATATGAATTAACTGAGAAGAAAATTGAAACGGACTGTTCTTTGGAAATTAGTACAATGACGAAAGAAACATTGGATCCAACATTTGATGCCCTACATACGGGAGAAATTGAGGGAAATGAACAAGGTTCTGTAATGTCTGGGGGAAGATTTAAAATTCCAAAGAAGAAAAGCCCAAATGAAGGACAACGGCAAGACAATGACAGTCCACCCACATGGTTTGCACCACCAGATGAAAACTCTGACAATTTACTCAACCCTAGTGAACAGCAAGCAGCTACTGAGGATCTACCCACGGTATGTGAAATGAGTGACAACTGCATCCCACTTCCCATGCAAAAGGTGCAAAGTGACAGACCTCAGTTAATGCGTACAGAGGCACTCGACGATCACGGTGAGACCACTGGTGACTACGGTGACACCACACTAGTTCCACCCTCAATTGCTCGAACTTCTCTACTAGTCAATGCATTCCTGCATGTTCCGACTCCAGAAGTGCAGCTTCAAGAAATCTCAGCTGACTACCAAGACAGATCTGTAAACCACAAGTTGGAATAAAACTGCGTTGTACCAATCGCAACCGTGTTGGTTCATCCGGACCTCAGAGCACCCAACACCACAGAAACCTCCCGCTCCCGACTCTCCCGCTCGCCTCTCTCCTTTCCTGAACTTGCCTTCCTGTTCAAGGCCCAGTTCCAGATTTGATTTGAAGCCCGAGATGCAGGGTTGTGAAACTGTAGGTCCTGACGGGGCGGAAATGTCGAGCTGGGGCAATCAGTGTTTTATTTAAATGCATACATTAGTTTGTGAAACCAGGAACGAGATCACTTTTGCTCCATACCACTGTCTGTTGTGCATATTTCCATCACACGTCACTGCAGTTGTATCCCTAATATCCTAGCACTGCCTCAGCTAAATTATTTCCAGGATCACATTTTGCAAACCCGCTAGCTCTATGCAAATAATTTTCCTCCTTTCAATATTCAAAGCTAAATACCATGGAGTTTTTAAAAAAGTGATTTGTGTCAAAGATTTGTAGTCGAACCTGCTCCTTCTGCCTTTCGTTACTCATCTTCAGAATCCTTGCTTGTAGAAAAGGTTAAGGAAAGGGAAGTGGCAATTTGGAGTATTAAAAAAACCATGAATAATAACATCCTCAAGTTAACAATTCTGTACCATTGCGAACCTGGACTTTCACAAATCTGGAGTACAGACTTTGGATTCTAGATCTGGACCTGCAATGGGGACCCATGTTTAAGAGAGGCAACTGGGGAGCGCGGAGTCAGGGAAAAGGAGGTTTGGTGAGAACAAGGAATGGTGAGAAGGTGGGTCTGGAAATGGGAGAAACTGTAGGCCAGAGGGTTAGGGAACGGAAGGGTGAGTTAGGGCAGGCATTTTCAAAGTCGGGGTCGCGAACCGTGGCTGGGTAGCGGGTGGGTGTCGAGAGGGTTGCAGAGCCGTCCGTCACGGCGCTCTCAATTGCGCAAATTTGCGCGCAACAGCCACAGCAGGCGGCTTTTACCAATGCCGTCTGAGAGCGGCCTTCAAAATGACGGCCACTGATGTGTTGGGTTCTCTGCTACACAGCCGAACCAACACGGTTGCGAATGGTACAACTCAATTTTATTGCTAATATTTATTTACAGTGGTAAACTGGTTACTGAGGTTTGATCATAACCCTAGAATCTGTGGATCTATTCCTAATACTATCTTGTAGTGGCACTCAGCACATGGTGGATGTCTGAGTGGCTTGCTATGAGCTCTGTCCCCTGAGCTGTCTCCTGCTGGAATGCCCAGGAAGTGTCGTGTTCCCTGTTTTGTACTGTGTATGCTCTTGCCTGTGATTGGCTGTGGTGTTGTGTGTGTATTGACTGGTCCGCTGATCTGTCCATCAGTATGTATGTGCTATGATGTTTACCTGAATACCATGACAGCCACGACCGCATTGTTTTATACGGTTGCGACCGTCATTTTGAAGGCCGCTCACAGCCGGCATTGTTAAAAGCTGGCTTTGCACCCGAATTTGCGCAAGCGGAGATGCAGGAAAAGATTCCTTTTTAAATTTAATGGAATGTTCCTGCCTGAAGGTTTTTTCCAGTTCTCGCAGAATTCAGCTGAGACTGCCCGGAATGCTAACTGATTATGCAGCATCCACGCCGAGGGGCAGGGGACTGTGGTAGGGACTAGAGTCCCAGTAGCAATTTGGCGGGGAAATGGGGGTGACAAAACATTAGTTGCTGTACCATTTTTTTTTTAAAAGTAGTATCCTTGTTCCGTGTACAGGTGAGCATCACAATCAGTATATCGGTTGCGTAGGGATCCCCCAGTAGCCCAGTTTATCCAGCTTTGGAACGCCCATTCGGGCCGCCTAGCAATGCGGAAAGCCCTAGTCCCAACAGTGATATGAGAGACATTCGTCCAGCCACAAAGGAGCTGGAGGCCGGCGTTCAATAGAACGCCAGTGGTGTTATAACAAACGCATTGGCCAGACGCCTGGGTGATATGACACCTCCTGTCCGTACAGGTGGGGAACAGACATGTTATATTCATTTCCACCTCTACCAGCAAAGAGCCGTATCCTTCACTGCTGAAACAATTCTCGTACGACCGGGAATCCCTATTGGGAGTGAAGTGGCTAGGTATATACACCCTCCACCGTTGCAGCCTATCATACTGTGAGTGGGAATTATCCCGAGGAAGGGGAAGGTGGTGCTGAACCCGGATCGTAAGGAAGAGTGACTTGCTCGGGCGGTGACTCGGAACGCTGACAATGAACCATCGTTTGGGGAGTGCCCCAAAGCGGTGAAACAGAATATAACCTAGACATCGCTGCAGGGTTCGGATAGCAGACAACCCGTCCGTGGCCATACAAGCGGTGGTAAATCTGGTAGAAGAGATTCATACTACCCGGGTTTTCCTCAGTGTGGCCTTTAACTAAATTAAGTGTATCTCCTGATAACCTACGTTCTAGTTGTACTTCCCTTCTCACATGCCCTGTCCTCTCTCTAGTCCCCCTCTCTCTCTCACAGCCTCTTCCTACGCTCTCCTGACGGTCTGATGTTACCTTTATCGCACCAATCTTAACACATCCAAAATCAAATTTACATGTACTCCAAAAACAAGGCAATGTCCATATAATGTTTCCTTCCCATCGCCGGGACCGGTGCAATTGCTTCATGAGTCCTGCATTTTCCTTGAATTTGGTGACCTTCCATGAGTCGATACTATGTCCTCGTATATGGGGCCAGCGAAGAACATCACCTTTGCATGAAATGTCCTTGTAGCTTGGTTGGGGTTACAAATGTAGATAATATTTCCCTTTTCCATGTCCGTCGCAAACAACACTCCAAGCGAGGTGAGGCCAAATATCACACAGACGGTGCGTAGCCACCCCATCATGCTCCACACCTGTCAAATAGCACTGGGGAAGGGAGGCAGGTTAATCTGTCCAAGAAAATGAGGCCCGTTATCAGAACTCAACTGAGCTGGTATACTGGACCGGGGAATGATTTCCCGCATCAGAACTTTAACCACAGTAGCAGCTTTATTATCGGTAGTCGGATACGCCTCAACCCATTTGCTGAACACATCCACAATGACCAAAACATATTTATAACATTGACAGCTTTCCAACTCAATGTAATCCATTTGTAGCGTCTCAAAGGGACCACTGGGCAACGGGGTTTGCCCCATACCACAAGGGATACCTTTGCCGGTGTTATATTGCTGACAAATCAAACACCGATTACTGATACTCTGGGCCAACCCCTGCATTTCAGGGTGCCACCAAGTGTCCAGCAACAAATCACTGGTCCCTCGAGCCCCACAATGAGTTGCAAAGTGTACACATTCAGTGACCCATAAAGCCAGTACATCAGACATACAAGTCTGATGTGCTGGCGTGGTCCATAAAGAGGAAGCAGAATCATATGTACAACCTAACCATTTCCACATTTGTTTATCATTCTCAGGAGCGTCCTCCTGTAACCTTATGATGACTTGGATGGTTGGCATTGACTTGTCAGAAGCAGACATATTTATAGTAGATCGTTTAGTCTGACTTAACTTTTTAGGCACCATTTCTTGCTGAATTTGCACGGCTGTCCGCGCTGCACAATCTGCTTGTTCATTACCAACGTCAACTGGGGTCTTACCATTTATGTGGGCAGCGCATTTAATGACGGAAATCTGCACGGGCATAAGGAGGGCCTGCAGTAAGTCATTAACTAAACCCCGGTGGGATATTTGACCACATATAATCATGTCAGGTTGTTCTGACAAAATATCACTCAAATTGTCCCTTATTGTGGTAGTTTCCTGAATCAAGGCTAAACAGTCGTGGCCAGATGCGTCTTCATGGACAGGGGGACCACTAAGAAAACAGGCTGGATTAATAGTGGTACAGTGTTTAAATGTCAGACGTGGATTGTTCAAAAGGTATATCTCATATCTATTCTGACGAGCTGCGGTAAGATGCTGAGTCTGCAGTTGCCTCAGTAGTGCGATGACCGATTGGGAGCTATACACCGTAATATCCTGTTGGAGAGTGAGAGCATATAACGGCTGTGCGATGGCATTGATTGAACGTAAATCCTGTACTAATCAGTACTGGTCTGGCTTGGCTGGTTTAGGCACAGCAAGTATGGGGGTGTTACATTCTGATTGGCAAGGGACCAAAATACCCTGTTGCAACAGCTCTCGAATTAATTTTTCCATAGACGGGGCTGCAGTCGAGTGTTAATCGTTTCAGGGACCTCAAAATATTTTATGGCAGTGCCGTCTGGCGTGACTTGAAGTGCGTACTCTGTTGGATCTGAATGATCCACTGCCCTCCTTACCATAGGCCCCAAATCCCTGGCATGGTACTGGTCGTGGACCTGACGTGTAATATGAGGGCTTACTGTCGCCATAAATGTGGTGGTATTGTAACAAAATCGGCTGTACCTTCTATTCCCGTGACTGTGGCTGTAACTTTGACTGGCCATTCGGTCCCAATTAATGGCCGGTATTTGTCCTCCAACTCCCTGTTTTGTCCGGTTCTGTCATAGGCCAGGGTAACGTGATGCAGTGAATGTTCAATGTCTAACGTCCACCACTGGGGGGTGATAGAAATAGAGCACTGTTGTCTCATCCTCCATGATTTAACCGTTACCCCCTCGTCTCCGCACTCTAGCTGTAGCTGGAAGATACACAGTAAATCTCGGGCCAACAAGTTACAGTCCAATCCAGTAGTCACTACAAACTGATGATCTGCAGACTTATTCTCGTAAGTGACTGTCACAGGTCCAGAAATAGGATACTCACACACCTGTCCTTGGAACCCCGACAAATGCTGGGTGTGGTCAGAGAGTGGTAGGCGAAGTTCTGATTGCAAAGAAGACATGGCTGCTCCAGTGTCGATTACAAATGGGTGATGTTCATCTCCTATCTGCAGAGAGATAATAGGTTCCCTGTCCGATTGGAGAGTCCTTATGACTAAATTAGCTAGTCAATCCTGTGTTGGGAAAGGGTTTGCCTGGGAGAAGTCAATGTATCTCGTCTGTCCTCCCCTTGGTGGGTACCCCCTCCTTCTGCTGCCTGTCTTTTAAAGGGGCATTCCTGTTGCCAGTGATCTGCACGGCCGCAATTAAAACATGCATTGCTCCCTCTATATCTGCCCCGTCCTCTTCTCCCAGTAGACCAATGGCCCCTCAGAGGGGGCGGCAGTTGTAAAGCTGTTGGTGCATACGGTGGGCCATAAAAAGGAGCTGAGGGTCCATTTGGGTGGGTTTGATATCCTCCCCCTTGCTGATCCACCCGCCCAAAGTCACAATATTGAGGCTCCAGCTGGTAAGCTACCATTTCTGCCGCTTGTTGGGGTCGCAGATCATCATTTTTCATTACATACTCAGTCTTAATCTTTGTAACTGAGCCTCCTTCCTGGCCTACACCCTCCTTCCAATAAATCTGACTGCCCTTGCCACCTGGGAAGGGTCGTTCTCTGTCCAATTCATGTTATTACATTTCACAGCAGTAGCCACGGAAGGTGGTAGGCAATGCATTAACATAGCACAATATTGAGGGGAATTCTGACCATTTTGATATGGCAAGTCGCCAGACTGCCCGCTGTAGATTTCATTAAAACGTCCCAGAAATTCCTCTGGCTCTTCAATCTTCTTAGGTTTTAGGTCTAAGATAGCAGAAATATTTATGGGCTTTTGAAATGTGCTATTCAAAACATTCCGGATTTGTGTCCCTCTATCGTCGTCTAATGCATGGGCTTGCTGAAGTGCGGCGTGGCTAGCATAATTCAAGTGATTAAGATGATTGCGGTACTCTGCTGTACTCTGCTGGGGTTAAAACCAGCTGGACTAGGGCCCAGAGGTCCCTAGAATCAGCTTGATAAATTGAGATGGTAGTTCTCAGAGAATCCACGAAAGCAGCGATTTCCTCTGGTTCTTCCAAGACTTCGACATCCCTCCCTGTCACTAGAGGGAGTTCTTTCTCTTCAGATCATCCCTAGCATCTCCCTTTGTTCTCGAAATTTGCGGTTTCCCCTTGGTCTGAAGGGATTTAGGTGGTATGCTTAATTGTTTCTGGTTAGGATCAAGCCCTTCTCTCGCTGTCCGAGATCGGGTCCTAGAGCTAACTGGGCGTATGGAACAGAGCTCCTCCTCCCCCACTGATCGTGAAGATGGCAAATCGGGAGCCACGCTATCAACCAAAAGGGCTGGAGTGACTGGCATGATTGGGATCTGGGGAGCAGTGACTGGATATAAATTATTATACTCTGGTGGTTCTGGAATTAGTGCAGACAATGCTACAGGTGCAGTCGAAATCCTTTGCTGACATTTTCAAATTATCGAATTGGTCATTTTCTGTCAATTCAAGGCCAGCCATTGAACTACGTAGCCCATCTTTTGTTTGACCCGAGCCTTTCCTGTCTTTACTTGCGCGGTTTTTTTTTTTGAATGCACATCCTTTTTCAAGACCTGTAATGTTTTTTGGTTACCCTGTTCACTAATTAGAATTCCCATTTTAAGGGCATTGTCCTGCCAACTTGATAACATGATCTTATCTCTTTCCTCTTGACAATATTGTCTCCATAATCTAATTAACTCTTTAGCTTTCATACTTTGGCTCTTTCTTTTTTTAAAATTATATATATATATTTTTTTTGCTTATTTATAAACAATGGCAATTTTTGCTCCTTGGCAAAATGATTGAAAAGGTTCTAACAGTGTTCTTTTAAAACTTAAAATATTTGAAAATTAAAATTGAATTACTGCAACTTGCAAGCTTAGCTCTGATCTCAACTCAGAACTAAATTTACGATTTGCTTAACACAAACTTGTATAACATTTACAACTTAATTAATTCTTTATCTTAACAATTTTTCTTTTAACAAGTTTTTCTTACATTCTCAAAAATGTTGGCTGCTATCAATGAGGGAGCAGTTAGCTGCGGTGATGTATACCAGAGCAAAGTCAACTGTCATCTCCAGATTTACACTTTTTAAAATGGTGTCAGTGAGTTTCTTTAAGTTTCTATTAATTCACAAATAAAATGAGATAAACATTATTTTGAGTAAGTAAAACTTAAGATTCTGGCAATTTCAATCAATTGCTTTCGAAAATAATAACTTTTATCAAAGAGGTGGAGAAACCCACTGGTTTCCTTTAATTAATTCAAAACGTAACTTTGCTGGAGTTCACTGACTCAAAGGAAAGATATCCGATTACACTACAGGCTGCTGCTGTTATCTCAAGGCCTGAGTGAGAAGCACTGTCTGTCGTCTTTAACTTTGGCTGCTGCTGTTAACCCTTTGAGAGACTTCTGCTTTAACTAACATGCAGCATCCAGTTCTATGGATGTTCTTTGTTTTGAAATTTATCCAAGCAATTCCCCATAATCTCAACTAGTCCTCAGAACTGCGTTTTTCGCCACTACAGTCCAAGGATACAAATCTAGCTTCATCAACTATAGATTTAAAACACTCACACATGGAATTGAATCATCTGTTTTAGATGTCGCATCAACCCATAACCTAACCCAAGCCGAATCAGAACTCACACATGGAGTTGAACCATCTCTTTTAGATGTCGCATCAACCCATAACCTAACCCAAGCCGAATCAGAACTCACACATGGAGTTGAACCATCTCTTTTAGATGTCGCATCAACCCATAACCTAACCCAAGCCGAATCAGAACTCACACATGGAGTTGAACCATCTTCAGATTTAAAAACACTTATTTAACTGAACCTTCATCTGCTGAAGTCACATCAGTTCATCAACAACACAATTAACCCAAAACTGAACTATCAATTATGATATCCTATCAGTTTAATTTTCTAATCCCCAGACTGACCTTTGATTTCGTCGAGACGATCTTTCCGTACCAACCGCGAGTGACCAGAGTAATCAGACGGTAAGAAGAGGGGAAAAAGCAATGCGCGGTCATTTTCCAGCTATACATTGTGGGCCCCTTCTTCCCACACTCCCTGTTCATAATCAGTCTAATTCTGATTTCGCGGTTGGTCAGAACCGTCTTGAGAAATCCCGGGTTTCCGGCACCAAATGATAATATTCAAATTTCTTTACCCGTCAGTCTGGCCTCAATAAAAGTCGAGATGGATTTGCAGGTACAGCATTAGTTATTTTATTTGGCTTGCAAGCCTGATTCATTTCACAGAGGCATAGGACACATCCAGTCTCCAACACCCCGGAAAGCGAATGAACAAAGAGACAAAGGGATTTCTGCAAATCAATTCAAATGGTATCAAGTTTCACATACACGATTCCCATAGGTCATCCTATACCCCTCCTGACCTGGTCATACATTCTGATTGGCTCACTTCCAATCCCTTCCTCTGGCCCCCTTATTACCCAGCATCCTTTTCTCCTCCTTTGGTGGACACACCTCCTCCTTGCTTTGCCATGCGGTCTGAAATCCTTTGTCTGTGAACTCACCAGAATGAGACTGGCCTATCTCTACATTACAGTAACTAATATCTCTAAAGTAACTATTTTATATCACATTCGTCATAGGGAGCGGCCCTCCTCCTCCATGTGATGCCAGGTTTGAAAGAATGCTGCCCAGGTGCCGCACTGTCTCTCTTTTGAGTCTAAGTCTCTGGGGTACATGTTGTCCGATAGCTTCAGGAGGGACACCTGGCTCCTGTAACCCCACGATCTCGTTCGTCTTCGCGCTCTCTGACTATGGCCGGCCCTTGAGCCTGCTGTGTGCCCACCTGGCCCCTTCAGTGTAACTGTGGCCTCCCGTCTGGTTGTACGTGATGCACTATCAATTACGACGAGATGAGAGTAGAGAGTAATCGAGGCTTTATTACGCAGAGAAGTATGGCCTCCTACAGCTGCTGCCAAAATGGCTGCCATTCGGAGAGCGCACACATTTATACTCCGCCTACTGGGCTGAGCCAGCAGGCAGGGATCTACCCCTGTACCTGTAGTACAGGGGCCTTACCATAATACCCTCGTATGCAGTGCAGTATATACAATATAATACAACAGTGGTGACTACCACATTCACCCCCTGTTAAAAATGAGACCAGCGGGGGTGGTGGAAAACTATTTACATACAGGTTGTCATTAAAATTTCAGAGAAGGTTACAAATTTAGACAGTCGGGCGCGTTGATCCGTCGTTTAGAGAGCCGCAGTGCTGGTGGTGAGTCAGGCGTCGGCTCGGTCGTCGGTGACTCCGGGAGCGTGTCGACATCTTCTTCATCCCCGGATGGGACCAAGGGGAGGACGGATTGTCCTGGAGCAGGGGCTGTGGTGGGGTGCGCTGGGAGAAGGGAGGGTGGCACTGGGGCAGAGGGGGGGGGGTGTGGGGACCAAGCTGGTGCCAGGTCCCTGAAGGAGACTGTCTTGGCGGCCGTCGGGGTACGCTACATAGGCGTACTGTGGGCTTGCGTGGAGTAGCTGTACCCTCTCAACCAACGGGTCCGCCTTGTGGAGCTCCACATGCTTGCGGAGGAGAACGGGTCCTGGAGCTGCCAGCCACGTTGGGAGCTAAACCCCGGAGGTGGACTTCCTGGGGAAGGAAAAGAGACGTTCATGGGTGCTTTCGTTAGTCGCCGTGCACTCAAGCGGCCGATTGGAGTGAAGTGCATCGGGCAGGACCTCCTGCCAGCGGGAGGCTGGGAGATTCCTGGACCGTAGGGCCAGCTGGACGGCCTTCCAGACCGTACCATTCTCCCGCTCCACCTGCCGGTTTCCCCGGGGGTTGTAGCTGGTCGTCCTACTCGAGGCAATGCCCCTGTTGAGCAGGTACTGGCGCAGCTCCTCAGTCATAAATGAGGATCCCTGGTCGCTGTGGATGTAGGCGGGGAAACCGAACAGAGCGAAGATGGTGTTGAGGTCTTTGATGACGGTGGCAGACGTCCTATCGGGGCACGGGATGGCGAAGGAGAATCTGGAATATTCGTCGACCACATTGAGAAAATACATGTTGTGGTCGGTGGAGGGGAGGGGCCCTTTGAAGTCCACGCTGAGGTGTTCAAAGGGGTGGGAGGCCTTCACCAGGAGTGCACGGTCTGGCCGGTAGAAGTGTGGTTTACACTCCGCGCAGACCTGGCAGTCTCTGGTGACAGCCCTGACTTCCTCGATGGAGTAGGGCAGATTGCGGGCCTTAATGAAGTGATAAAAGCGGGTGACCCCTGGGTGACAGAGATAATCGTGCAGGGTCCGGAGTCGGTCCACTTGTGCGCTGTCATATGTATATCGGGACAGGGCATCGAGGGGCTGATTGAGCTTACCGGGGCGATACAAAATCTCGTAATTAAAGGTGGAGAGCGATCCTCCACCGCAAGATCTTATCATTTTTGATCTTACCCCGCTGTGTGTTATTAAACATGAAGGCAACCGACCATTGGTCTGTGAGGAGAGTGAATCTCCTGCCGGCCAGGTAATGCCTCCAGTGCTGCACAGCTCCAACGATAGCTTGGGCCTCCTTTTCGACGGAGGAGTGCCGAATTCCGGAGGCATGGAAGGTGGGGGAAAAGAATGCCACGGGCCTGCCTGCCTGGTTGAGGGTGGCAGCCAGAGCGATGTCTGATGCATTGCTCTCGACCTGCGTCTCGTCGACCGCGTGCATCGTGGCCTTGGCGATGTCGGCCTTGATACGGTTGAAGGCCTGGTGAGAAACCGGTGGAGTGGATGAGTGGGCGGGCCTTGTCCGCATAGTTAGCGACCCACTGGGCGTAGTACAAAAAGAATCCCACGCAATGTTTGAGGGCCTTGGGGCAGTGGGGAAGGGGGAGCTCCATGAAGCGGCGCATGCGATCGGTGTCGGGCCCTAGAACTAAGTTCTGAACCACATAGCCGAGGATGGCTAATCGGTTCGTGCTGAACACACATTTCTCCTTTTTGTAGGTTAGGTTGAGGAGTTTGGCGGTGTGGAGAAATTTGGAAAGGTTAGCGTCATGGTCCTGCTGGTCGTGGCCGCAGATGGTGACATTATCCAGGTACGGGAAAGTGGCACGCAGTCCGTACCAGTCAACCATTCAGTCCATCTCCCGTTGGAAGACCGAGACTCCGTTAGTGACGCTGAAGGGAACCCTAAGGAAATGGTGAAGGCTGCCGTCAGCTTCAAATGCGGAGTACGGGCGGTCCGCCTTGCGAATAGAGAGCTGGTGGTAGGCAGATTTCAGGTCCGCTGTCGAGAAGACCCGATACTGTGCAATCTGATTGACCATATCAGATATGCGTGGGAGGGGGTACGCGTCGAGCTGCGTGTACCGATTGATGGTCTGATTGTAGTCAACGACCATCCTATTTTTCTCCCCCGTTTTCACCACTACCACTTGGGCTCTCCAGGGGCTGTTGCTGGCCTCGATGATACCTTCCCGCAGCAGCCGCTTGACCTCAGATCTGATGAAGGTCCTGTCCTGGGCGCTGTACTGTCTGCTCCTGGTGGCGAAGGGTTTGCAATCCGAGGTGAGGTTTGCAAACAGAGAAGGCGGGTCGATCTTAAGGGTTGCGAGGCCGCACACAGTAAGGGGTGGTAGGGGCCCGCCAAATTTCAGGGTTAGGCTCTGGGTTGCACTGGAAGTCCAGGCCGAATAGCAAGGCAGCGCAGAGGTTGGGGAGGACGTAGAGTCGGAAGCCGCTGAACTCTATGCCCTGGATGGTGAGGGTGGCGATGCAGTAACCCCAGATCGCCACGGAGTGGGATCCGAGGCCAGGGAGATTCTTTGGTTAATGGAGAGTACGCGAGGGAGCAGCGCCTTAACGTATCGGGGTGGATGAAGCTCTCAGTGTTCCCGGAGTCCAGAAGGCAGGATATCTCATGCCCGTTGACCTTCACCGTTGTCGACGCGGTCGCGAGGTTGTGCGGTCGAGACTGGTCGATTGTGACAGAGGTGAGACGCGGCTGGTCGTCGGCGGTTGCAGGCGATGAGCGGCCCAATGAGGTGACCGACAGGCAGGGGGCCTGAGGCGGGGACGATGGCGGCGCCCACGGGCCGCACGCGTCCTGAGGCTGGCAAGCTGGCAGTGCCCTCGGGCCGCACATGTTCTGGGCAGGCAAAATGGCTCCGCCCATTGGTTGTGAGGCAAGCAAGATGGCGGCGCCCACGGGCCGCACGTGTTGTGAGGGGAGCAAGATGGCAGTCTGAGGCGAGGAAGATGGCGGCGCCCACTGGCCGCACGCGGGGGGTGCAGGGACAATAGTGGCGATTGAGCGGGCCTGGCACACTGCAGCAAAATGTCCTTTCTTGCCGCAGGCCTTGCAGAGCGCGCTCCACTCCGAGCAGCACTGCAGGGGGTGTTTTGGCTGTGCGCAGAAGTAGCACTTGGATCCCTCGGGGTTGGTTGGCTGCCGCGCAGCGCAGGCGTCGGGTTGGTTGGGGGTGGTCGCTGATGGGGCCCACGATGGGGTGGCCGCTGGCGGGGTCCACGATGCCCAGGAGGGGTGGGCCGTGCAGTCGGGGGCATACGCCTGTACGTTGCGTGAGGCGACTGTGAGCGAGAGCGCTAGTTTCTTGGTCGCCGCTGATGTGTTGGGTGTTCTGGATCACATACAGGTCACCAACACTTGAAGTAGTGCAACACTATTTTCTTGAAAGGTTAACTATTTAAACATACTCAGACTATGGGTAAATACGATACCAGCTTTAACTAAAGACCATTGCCTTGTCCTAACCAGTCGAAGCACTCAGCACATGGTGAATGTCTGTGTTGTAGGCTGTGAGCTCTGTGCTCCTAGCGAGCTGCTACTCGAATGAGCGGGAACTCTGACGCCCCCTGTCTTTATAGTGCGTGTGCTCTTACTGGTGATTGGCTGCGGTGTTGTGTATGTTGATTGGTCCCACTGTGTGCCCATCAGTGTGTGTCTGCACCATGATATACTGGTGTATATTATGACATCCACCCTTTTATATTAAAAAATGTGCCTGCGAGACAATAAATAGTGTGTGGTGAATGTTCCTGACTACGTGTGTGCAAAATATTTACAGGACTATGTACATAAAACTAAGCTATTTACATGGGAAGGTGCCTGGTGCAGAAAAAAACAGTGTGTCACACAAATAACGAGATGAACACTATATACAAACCACTCGAATGATTAAACGGAAGAACAGAACAGACCAGAGAGTCCATTAGTGCACAAAGTTCACAAATTAAGTCTCTGAGGTGGGCGACGAATTCTGGTTGACCGCCTCAAAGGTGGGTCGGGAGCCACCGGCTGAGGAACGGGCTGGACTGCGTCAGAGTGAGGAGGATACAGAGTGACCGGAATCTCTGCATAGTCCAGGTCAGGGACAACAGGAGGGCATGGCACTGGTGGAGGAGCATCGAACGAGATGAAGGGCACGTCGATTACGGCGCAGAATGGAGCCATCCGGTAGACGAACCAGGAACGAGCTGGGAGCCATCTGCCGAAGAACCTCAGCGGTTGCAGACCAGCCACCATCCGGAAGATGGATGCGGACGTTGTCACCTGGAGCCAGAGCAGGGAGATCAGCTGCACGGGCGTCATGAGCCGCCTTGTGCTGTGCACGAGACAGTTGCATTAATTGAAGGATCGGAACGTGGTTAAGGTCTGGATCGTGAATGGACGGCACCGTCGTCCTCAGGGTGCGACCCATGAGCAGCTGGGCTGGCGTCAGGCCAGTGGTCAGTGGGGCCGAGCGATAGGCCAGCAGGGCGAGGTAGAAGTCGGATCGCGCATCGGCAGCCTTGCAGAGGAGCCATTTTACTATGTGGCCGCTCTTCTCCACTTTGCCATTGGATTGGGGGTACAGGGGACTGGATGTCACATGCACAAAGTTGTACCTCCTGGCAAAGTTGGACCATTCCTGGCTTGCGAAGCAGGGGCCATTGTCCGACATCACAATGAGTGGGATGGCGTGACGAGCAAAGATGTCCTTACAGGCACGGGTGACTGCAGACAATGTGATGTTGTGCAAAAGTACCACCTCCGGGTAGTTGGAAAAATAGTCTACAATCAGAACATAGTCCCTGCCCAGCGCGTGGAACAGGTCGATGCCGACCTTGGACCAAGGGGACGTGACCAAATAATGGGGCTATAGGGTCTCACGTGGTTGGGCCGGATGGAACCGCTGACAGGTGGGGCAGTTGAGCACTGTGTTGGTGATGTCGTCATTGATGCCGGGTCAGCACACTGCCTCTCGGGCCCGTCGGCGGCACTTCTCCACGCCAAGATGGTCCTCGTGCAGCTGTTCCAAGACGAGCTGGCGCATGCTGTGCGGGATAACAATGCGGACCAGCTTCAGGAGGACACCATCGACTACCGCCGGATCGTCTCGGATGTTGTAGAACTGCGGGCATTGGCCCTTGAGCCACCCGTCTGTTAGGTCGCGCATGACACGCTGTAGCCGGGGGTCAGCCGCTGTCTCGCGGCAAATTTGGACGAGGCGTTCATCCGTGGCCGGTAGATTGGAGGCCACGAAGGCCACATTGGCGTCAATCTGGCAGACGAATCCCGCTGGGTCACACGGGGTGCTGACTGCCCTGGACAGAGCGTCGGCTATGATCAGGTCTTTGCCCGGGGTGTATACGAGCTGAAAGTCGTATCGCTGGAGTTTGAGCAGGATGCGCTGGAGGCGAGGCATCGTGTCGTTCAAGTCTTTCTGTATTATATTGACCAGCGGGCGATGGTCGGTCTTGACGGTGAATTGAGGAAGGCCGTACACATAATCATGAAACTTGACGACACCGGTCAAAAGGCCCAGGCACTCCTTTTCTATCTGCGCGTAGCACTGTTCCGTGGGGGTCATGGCGTGTGACGCATATGCAACGGGGGCCCATGATGAGGCCTCATCGCGTTGCAGGAGGACTGCCCCAATGCCAGATTGGCTGGCATCGGTCAAAATTTTTGTCCCTTTCGCTGGATCAAAAAAAGGCCAATACCGGGGCCGTGGTAAGTTTGGTTTTAAGTTCTCTCCATTCGCGCTCGTGGGCAGGAAGCCATTGGAAGTCTGTAGTCTTCCTGACCAGGTTCCTGAGAGCTGTGGTATGAGAGGCGAGGTCAGGGATGAACTTCCCTGGGAAGTTGACCATGCCCAGAAATCGGAGGACCGCCTTCTTGTCCTCTAGCTTTTTCATGGCTGTGCTGGCAGCCATCTTGTCCGCATCCGGCCGCACACCCAACTGGGAGATGTGGCCCCCTAGGAACTTGAGTTCCGTCTGGCCGAAGGAGCATTTGGCTCTGTTGAGGCGTAGGCCCTGCTCCCGTATGCGTTTGAACGGCCGCTGGAGGCGACTGGTATGCTCCTGCGGGGTGGTGGACCAAATGATTATGTCGTCAACATAGACGCGAACACCTTCAATGCCTTCCATCATTTGTTCCATGATCCTGTGGAATACTTCTGACGCCGATGTGATCCCAAACGGCACCCTGTTGTAACAATATCTGCCAAAAGGGGTGTTAAAGGTACACAGTTTCCTGCTGGATCTGTCTGGTTGAATTTGCCAGAATCCTTTCGAGGCGTCAAGTTTGGTGAAGAGCTTGGCGCGAGCCATCTCGCATGTGATCTCTTCGCGCTTGGGGATTGGGTAATGCTCCCTCATTATGTTGCGATTCAGATCCTTTGGATTAATGCAGATTCTGAGCTCGCCGGAAGGCTTCTTTACGCACACCATGGAACTGGCCCAGTCGGTTGGTTCCGTAACTCTGGAGATCACTCCTTGGTCTTGGAGGTTCTGCAGCTGCTGCTTGAGGTGGTCCTTGAGGGGTGCTGTGACTCTGCGAGGTGTTCTGTTTGAGCATGATCTTGTCTGTATATAGGAGCATGCCCATGCCTTCAAAGACGTCGCAGTGCTGGTCGATGATGGCGTTGAGTTGCGCCCTGAAGTCAGCATCCTGGAAGGCAGACGTGTCATCAGGAGAGAGAGAGTGAACTCTTTGAACGAGGTTTAGCAATTTGCACGCCTGTGCACCAAGCAGAGAGTCTTTCGAGGAGCCCACGATTTCGAAAGGAAGGATGGCTTTTCGTGACTTGTGCGTCACTTCGAGTTGGCATGAGCCGGTAGCAGGAATGATGTTGCCATTGTAGTCCAATAGCTGTCAGGCCGATGGGAGAATGGTTGGTTTTACACGAAGGCTTTGGAAAGCAGACCACGCCATGAGATTGGCGGAGGCACCAGTGTCCAGGCGGAATCGTATTTGGGACCGGTTCACCGTCAGGGTGACACATCACTCATCGTCTGGATCGATGCTGTATACCGACGGCGGCTGGTGTCTTTGCTTCGGGGACAGCCTTTTTTTTTTGTTATGACACTGGCTCGAAAAGGCGCCTTCGGGTCCTCGGTGTCACTGCTGTGTGGGAGGTCAGAATTGGACTCAGTGACCGTGGGTTGAATTGCCCGAACATTCCTGCGAGGCTGGCTGAAGCGATATGAATTGGAAGGCTGAGCTGCTCGACAGCAGGCAGCATACTGGCCAAGTCTTCCACATCGTAGGCATTGTCGAGATTTTGCGGGGCCTTACCGCTTTAAATGGGCGGAGCCACAGTTGCCGCACGTCATGACGTCAGCACGTTCGCTGCGCCACCGCGCATGCGTGGTGCAGTCCTGCATGGTGCGCACCTGCGCATTACGTTCCTCCACGTCGCCGTTCCCTCGTTTGGTGTGTACAAGCGCGGGAGTCGGCGAAAAACGCGCGAAATGGCTGCCCTCATCCAGGCTGAGGCGCTGGAGGTGTTCAATCACTTGGACCCGTTCCGCCTCGTGGGGACCTTGCTGCGCCGTTTCAGCCGCTTGTATATGGGAGTACCGACTGGTGGCATTTTCATGTAGGACACAGGTCTCGATGGCGGTCGCTCGGGTGAGTTGCTTTACTTTGAGGAGCTGCTGACGTTGGGGGTCTGACTGAAAACGATCTGTTCACGTATCATGAAGTCAGAGGTGGGCCCGTAGCTGCAAGATTGCGCAAGGATGCGGAGGTGCATTAAAAAGGATTGGAAAGGTTCGTCCTTACCCTGCAAATGCTGCTGGAACACGTAGCGTTCAAAACTTTCATTCACCTCTACGCTGCAGTGAGTGTCAAATTTGAGGAGAACCGTCTTGAACTTCGTCTTGTCTTCGTCATCTGCAAAGGTGAGAGAGTTGAAAATATGAATGGCATGGTCCCCGGCCGTGGAGAGGAGAACAGCAATCTTTCTGGTGTCCGAGGCGCCCTCCCTGTCCGTGGCTTCGAGGTAGAGCTGGAAGCGCTGTTTGAAAATTTTCCAGTTGACCCCGAGGTTGCGGCGATGCGGAGCAGCGGCGACGGGCTGATGTTGTCCATGTTGCAGGATGACGGAATGCTGGCGGAAGGCAGATCACTTGGAGGTAGGTCTAAGAAGTGCTAGTATGCAACCACTCCTGGTATCATGATGTGTTGGGTGTTCTGGATCACATACAGGTCACCAACACTTGAAGTAGTGCAACACTATTTTATTAAAAGGTTAATGATTTAAACATATTTGAACTGTGGGTAAATACGATACCAGCTTTAACCAAAGACCTTTGCCTTATCCTAACCAGTTGATGCACTCAGCACATGGTGAATGTCTGTGTTGCAGGTTGTGAGCTCTGTGCTCCTAGCTAGCTGCAGCTCGAATGAGCGGGAACTCTGATACCCCCTGTCTTTATAGTGAGTGTGCTCTCACTGGTGATTGGCTGCGGTGTTGTGTATGTTGATTGGTCCCACTGTGTGTCCATCAGTGTGTGTCTGCACCATGATATACTGGTGTATATTATGACAGCCGCGAGGTCAAGCGTAGCCCCTTCTAAGAGGCACTGGTGGATGTAGGCCGACCTTATGCCCGTAATGAATGCGTCTCGCATGTTAGCGGAGCCAGCAGGCAGGGATCTACCCCTGTACCTGTAGTACAGGTGCCTTACCGTAATACCCTCGTATGCAGTGAACATATTTGAGAACATGTGATTTGCTTAAAGTTGTTTCACTTCAAAGTCCCGATTTTCAGGACCGGAAGACAATTTTAATGCAATTGTCTGTCAGTAAAACACATTTATGCAATGAAAAATTGAGGCTGAACATTGTGGCTGAGAAGGGGGATTGACTTGTGCACTGAGTACGTGTAAAAACGGATTCTGCTCACCGACGCCAGAATCGTGAAATGCGATTGGACGGTGAATCACACGTGAGGCGGACATCATGGCCAGCGCCCGACGGGATGCCATGCTCCGGTGCCTCAACAGTGGCATCAATACATTCTACACCACACATACAGTAAACGCCGTTGGCATATCATTAACAGGCCTGACCCGGTACTCTCCGGGGCCTCCGCGATGCTCTGCCTCCACCAGGAGGAATTACCAATGGCAGGTTTCAGTTGTGGTTTTAAAAATCAGGAATCAGGTCCGGTACCTGCTGACGGGCAGAAACGTAGGACACGTTCCCGGAGGCGAGACCGTGGGCTGCCGGATCTGTCGCTGGCTGGTAGGCGGGGTGGGATGGAAGTAGCGGGGTGACAGGGGATGACCAGGAGATGGGCCATGGGGTCGGAGTGAGCCCCGCCAGGACTGCGGTGTCCAGCCATAGACCGTCACTGCCAAGGCACTGCCACCTTGCTGTACACGCCTGTGACTGTCCACCATGGACAGTGGGTACACAGAGTAACACCGGCCGTATTGGTGCCACCACCCCAGCACTCCACCCACCTCACAACTGAGCGTATCTGGGACAGGGCATTACGCGGTCCACTCAAGGGCAACGGCCACAGTAGCCCCTAAAGGAGGGTGCGTGACGGGAACCCGGAACTTACCGCCAGCATGGGTAGGGTCAGGCACTGCCACCTCTACCGGCAGGTACGGGTGCCGGAGCCAGATGTCCCTGCAGTGCCAGGCACCAATGGGGCCTGCCTTGTTGTGCGGAGGGCAAAATGCCAGGGGGAATGGCCAAGGGTAGGTGTGGTGATAGGGTGGAGGAAGGGAGGCAGGCGGACATGCAGGGGGAAGGGGCTGCAGTGCAGGCTGGGACCACTGTATATCCCATTGGACCAGGTTTGGCACCTGGGAATGCACCATGCTAACATGTCTGCCATTCACCCCTTGCACACAATGGACTTCGAAATTCAACCAGGAATGGTGGTCTTCATCCTAGCCTCCGCAGTCCTGGGGGATGCACTGAGGCTGTACGAGCAGGAGCTGCTCGGGGAGGACCCTGCAGCAGGGGAGCCTGCCCTAGAGGAACAGGAGCCAACGGGTGACCATGGAGAGTCGGTCGCACAGCAGACCAAGGAGAAGGTGGGAAGGAGGTGCCGCATTAGGCCTCATTTGTACCGGCAGTGCCTGTCATTTGAGGACCTGCCGGACAAGCTGTTGAAGACTCCGGCTGAGTAGGGGGACAGTGTGACATGTCTGCTGGATCATGGCGCGCCTGGCACCATGGGAGTATTGGGAAGGAAACCCGCTCCTGATGGTCCTCAATGTGATGGTCGCCTTGAACCTTTACACCAGGTGGTCCTTCCAGGTGCTGAGTGGGACCTGTCCAGAATCTCACAGACCTCGGTATACAAGTGCACCCGTAACAGAGGCCCTACATACCCGCATGGCACAATATATCAAATTCAATGTGGACCAGTTCACCAGGAAGACCAGGCAGTGGGGTTCACCACCATTACCGGGATGCCCCAGGTACAGGTGTGGTCAACAGGATGCATGTCCTTCTATGGGCACCGACTTATGACAGGCTGGTGTTCACAAACCGAAAGAGGCTCCGCTCGATGAATGTTCAGCTTGTGTGTGACCATCAGCTGCACATCTGCGCCCAATACCGGGGCAATGTGCCACGACCCGGGGCATGATCAAGCGGTGCATCGGCATCCTGAAGATGAGGTACAGGTGCCTGGAGCGCTCTCGAGAGGCTATCCAGTATAGCGCTAAGAGAGGCTGTCCTCTGGAGCGATCAGGCCTGGATGATCCGGCAATCGCTTGGGTGTCCCAAATAGCATGGTGCAACCCTGTTCGGTCCCCTGCCCATCAGATGCGGCAGAGGGGGAGTGTCTGAGGAGCTGTGGTGTTCCAGCACCTCCCCTGCGTGATTCACCGGCACGGTCCCCATCACCTCCTCCCTTGGGGTGTCCGATGGCTCCAGGCTACTTCTTGGGACAGGAGCGCAACCGGTGCGAACTCCTGGGTCTCCCCAGCCACCTGGCACCACCATTCCTGGTGGCCGCTCTCGTCTGGACATGGGTCTCCATGCTCATGGCCATGGAGCACAGGGACTGGGCCACCTCGCTCTGGGACTATGCCACATCATTCAGTGATATTGCCACTTCCCTCCGGAACTGGTGCAGGTCAGCCAGCACCTTGGCAATGCCGACAATGCCATCAGCCATAACCCGTTCTGATGGACCAAGCTCTGGAACGCCGCTGCAATGTCGAGGTGGCCTTGGTACACAGCTGCTGTGACAGGGCAGCCTTGACCTGTGCTTCGGCCACCACCTGCACAGAGTCCCCCAGGCCTTGGACATCCTGTCCAATGGCTGAAACAATTCGCCCCCAAGGCTTCCATTGTGGACGCCACCCATTCAGTGTTGGCCTGGGAGGCACGCATTGTTGGCTCTGCCTCCTGCCCCTGCACGAAGTTGGACTCCTCCACCTGCACCTGCAGGCGCTGGATGGTTGCTGACAGCCCCTCATGTAGTCCCTGGCTCTTTGCCTGCATCTCCATAATCGATGGAACCATCCTTTCCAGAAGCCCAAAGCCCATGCGGGCAGCAGTTCATCCCTGGGGTCGGGCCAGCCTCCAACTGTCCGCCCCCTTGGGGGTTCCTACCTCCACCTGATACACCGCACCAGATAGTGCCCCAGGAGCTTCTTCATTAACATGCCCAACCGAGGTGAGTGCCTCTGGGATGGTGGAGGGTGTTAGAGGCAGCTGTGATGGGAAGTTAGTGTTGTCCCCAGACTGGTACTCCGGGATGTCTCAGGTTGGGTTTTGGGGGCTCTCTTCGATATCCGTTGCCTCCTCATCACTGGAATCAGCTTGGGATTGGGGTCGGGTGCGTGGGACATCAGAATGGCCCGCTTCATCGACAGGTGATTCTGCAAAGCACTAGAAATGACGCATGATTGGACCGTGGGTTGAGGTGGTGGGTGGTATTGTGGGGGTGGCAAGGGAGTGTGGGTGATGTGGGGATGGCATGGGGCTGGTATGGGGTGGTGAGGGGGTGGTGTGAGTATGGTATGGGGGCTGGGGGCCGTGCCTCGCAAGCCATGGGAAAAAGGAAAGCAGTGGGGTCTTACCTGATTGCCCGATGCAGACTTCCACCTCAGCGATTGCCCTGTGTCCGGGCCCACCGACCAGGTCCAGTGCCTACCCCTCCACTGCGGCGAAGGGCCACAGGTCCGACGGTCCCCTTCCCGTCTTCTCTCTCTCCCTGTGATTGTGTGCCGCCTTCTCCTGGGCAGGATGGGGTGACAGCGCACGGTGTTAGACAGTCGAACGCGGGCAACACAGGGGCCGGGCAGCTGGTGACCTTCGTGGCCAGGGCACTGGTCCATATCAGCCGATGTGGTTGCTGGCATGTGGGGAGCACGCACACTGCCGGCGGGTGGGATTCTGTCGTCCTCCGTGTTGAGGAGTGGGTTTACGGATGTGTGCAACGGGAGTTGGTGCCAGGGGCACAGTGCTGCCTACTCACCTGGCCGCGCTGAGGAGGTCATGTAGCTCCTTTCGGCACTGCTAGCCTCTGCCACCTGCACCCAGACCCAGTGTATGGTGGCGGGTGGCAGCCTCCTTCCGACCCAGGGGTACAGGGCCTTCCTTCACGGCGTCCAGCAGTTTCCCCAGCTCGGCATCCACAAACCGGGCTGCCGCTCTCCCTCTCCGTGCTGCCATCTTGTTGGCTGGGGTGAGAGTGTGTGGGGAGGGGAGTGCTAATCTGGGGCTGCAGCTTTGATACACCATCAATAACACACAACGAGTGATGAACATAACTGAGGCGTTAATACACTAAACAGCAAGCCTCCTGCCTCTGGACTCGAACTGGGTCGGAGGCGGAGACTTGCCAGCTTTATGCATAAGCCCGAGGGGAGGAGCCACAGGCGGAGCCAGCCGGGACAAGCCCAGGCATGCACAGTACAATACAATGCCATATAATACAATACCGTGCGGGGGTGAAGTGGTCTTAAAGGTCAAGTCTGTCGGGGGCCTTGACTTTCCGCCATGATCGCCTCTGTCCCGGCTGTGGTGTGGGCGCCGGCGTCGAGACCTCCGCGTCTGGAAGCGTGTTGTCTTCTTCTTCTTTACCCAGATGTTGAGTCGGCGAATGGGGGCGGGGGGGGGGGGGGGGGGTGGCGGTGCATGGGAGGAGGTGGTGGTGCTTGTTGCCGGTGGGCCTGCGGGTGTTAGTTCGTGAGGGAGGTGGGCAGGGGTGGGGGAAGACGGTGTAGGGTCGGGGGTGCTGCTGATGGTCGCTGGGGAACCTGCAGGTGCCAAATCCCGAAGGGAGATCGTGTCCTGCCGCCCGTCCTGGTGTGCCACGTAGGCATATTGTGGATCTGTATGGAGAAGCAGGACCTTCTCGACGAGGGGGTCGGTTTTATGGCTCCTCGCATGCTTCCGGAGGAGGGCGGGCCCTGGGACTGTCAGCCAGGATGGAGGCGAGACCCCGGAGGTGGATTTCCTGGGAAGGCAAACATACATTCATGAGGAGTCTCGTTGGTGGCTGTATACAGGAGCGACCAGAGAGGACCTCCTGCCAGCGGGAGACTGGGAGACTTCTAGACCATAGGGCCAGAAGGACGGCCTTCCAGACCACCGCATTTTCCCTCTCCACCTGTCCATTTCCCCGGGGGTTGTAGCTGGTCGTCCTGCTGGAGGCGATGCCCTTGCTGAGCAAGAACTGATGCAATTCGTCGCTCATAAAGGAGGAGCCTCGATCACTGTGGTGTAGGCAGGAAACCTGAACAGGGTGAAAAGACTGTGCAGGGTTTTGATGATGGAGGCAGAGGTGATGTCAGAGCAGGGAATGGCGAAGGGGAATCTTGAATACTCATCAACGATGTTGAGGAAGTACACGTTACGGTCAGTGGAGGGAAGGGGCCCTTTGAAGTCGATGCTGAGGCGCTCAAAGAGGCGAGAGGCCTTTACCAGGTGCACCCTGTCTGGCCGATAGAAGTGTGGTTTGCACTCCGCGCAGACCTGGCAGTCCCTGGTCACGGTCCTGACCTCCTCGACGGAGTAAGGCAGGTTGCGGGCCTTGATGAAGTGAAAAAAACGGGTGACCTCCGGGTGACAGAGGTCATTGTGGAAGGCCCGAAGTCGGTCTACCCGTGCGCTGGCACATGTACCGCGGGAGAGGACATCTGGGGGCTCGTTGAGCTTCCCGGGTCGATACAAGATATCATAGCTGTAGACGGAGAGCCCGATCCTCCACCTCAGAATCTTGTCATTCTTAACCTTGCCCCGCTGTGTGTTATTGAACATGAAGGCAGCCGACCGTTGGTCAGTGAGGAGAGTGAATCGCCTGCCGGCCAGGTAATGCCTCCAATGTCTCTCAGCTTCTACGATGGCATGGGTTTCCTTTTTGATGGAGGAGTGTCGAATTTCGGAGGCATGGAGGGTACGGGAGAAGAAAGCCACGGGCCCGCCCGCCTGGTTGAGTGTAGCGGCCAGAGCAAAGTCCGACGCATCGCTCTCCACTTGGAATGGGATGAACTCGTCCACAGCGTGCATGGCGGCTTCGGCAATATCTGCCTTGATGCGGTAGAAGGCCAGTCGGCCTCAGCCATCAGGGGGAAAATGGTGGATTTGATCAGTGGACGGGCCTTGTCTGCATAGTTGGGGACCCACTGGGCATAGTACGAGAAAACCCCAGGCATCTCTTCAGGGCCTTGGGGCAGTGGGGGAGGGGGAGTTCCAGGAGGGGGCGAATGCGGTCGGGGTCGGGCCCTAGGACTCCGTGTTCCACGGCGTAGCTGAGGATGGCTAGGCGGGTTGTGTGGAAGACGCATTTTTCTCTATTATAGGTTAGGTTCAGGAGTTTAGCGGTGTGGAGGAAATGCCAGAGGTTCTCGTCATGGTCCTGCTGGTAATGGCCGCAGATGGTGACATTGTCCAAGTACGGGAACGTGGCCCGCAGCCCGTACTGGTCAGCCATTCAGTCCATTTCTCTTTGGAAGACCGAGACCCCGTTGATGACACCGAAGGGGACCTGAGGAAGTGGTAGAGGTGGCCATCTGAAATGAAATGAAATGAAAATCGCTTATTGTCACAAGTAGGCTTCAAATGAAGTTACTGTGAAAAGCCCCTAGTTGCCACATTCCGGCGCCTGTTCGGGGAGGCTGGTACGGGAATTGAACCGTGCTGCTGGCCTGCCTTGGTCTGCTTTCAAAACCAGCAATTTAGCCCTGTGCTAAACCAGCCCCAAAGGCAGTGTATTGGCGGTCCTCCGGGCGGATAGGGAGCTGCTGGTACGCGGACTTCAAGTCGACTGAGGTGAAAACTCGATACTGTGCAATCTGATTGACCATGTCAGATATGCAGGGGAGGGGGTACGCATCAAGCTGCGTGTACCGGTTAATGGTCTGGCTGCAATCGATGACCATCCGGTGCTTCTCCCCAGTCTTGCCGACCACCACTTGGGCTCTCCAGGGGCTGTTACTAGCCTCAATGATCCCCTCTCGCAGGAGTCGCTGGACCTCCGACCTGATAAAGGCCCTGTCCTGGGCACTGTAGCGTCTGCTTCTGGTAGCGATGGGCTTATAGTCCGGGGTGAGGTTAGCGAAGAGGGAGGGTGGGGCGACCTTAAGGGTTGCGAGGCTACAGACGGTGAGGGGGGGCAGGGGTCCACCGAACTTTAAGGTAAGGCTATGGAGATGGCACTGGAAGTCGAACCCCAGTAATAGGGCAGTGCAAGATGGGGGAGGACATAGAGCTTAAGGTTAGTGTACTCTATGCCTTGTACAGTAAGGGTCGCGACACAGTACCCCCGGATTTCTACCGCGTGGGATCCGGAATCCAGAGAGATTTTCTGGGTAGCGGGTAGGATTGGGAGGGAGCAGCGCCTTACCGTATCTGGGTGTATGAAGCTGTCTGTGCTCCCGGAGTCGAAAAGGCAGGCTGTCTCGTGCCTCTTGATCCGGACGGCCATCGTGGACTTCGCGAGGGGGTGCGGCCGGAACTGGTCGAGCATGATAAAGGCAAGCTTCGGAAGGCGGTCGGTAAGCCGGTCGGGGGTAGCGGCGGCCAGCGTACGGTCGGGCGAGCTGGGCTCCCGGGAGGCTGCGGAGTGGTCCCAAGGTGGCGGGTGGCGGGTGGCATCGGCGATGGCACCCAAGATGGTGGCCACCGTAGATCGCACGTGGCGGCAGAAATTGAAGATGGTGGAGAAGATGACGGCACCCACGGGTCGCACATGGCGGGTGGCGCAGCAGCTGGGGGCAGACCCGACAGGCAGCAGGCGGCGCTGCTGGGCCTAGAAGACTTAGGGATGGATCGGGCCTGGAAGGCTTTTGCAAATTGGCCCTTCTTCCCACAGCCGTTACAAGTTGCGTTCCATGCCGGGCAGCCCCCATGTTCTGGGAGGCCACCTCCAGCGAGTTGGAGAGCTGTACTGTCTCTGGGAGGCCGAGTGTCCCCCCTTCTAGTAGTCACTAGCGGATATAGTTAGAGTTCATGCCCGTGACATAAGCACCCCTGATCAGCAGCTCCATGTGCTGGGTAGCCGATATTGCCCGGCAGTCACAGTTCCGGCAGAGTATGCGCAAGGCACGCAGGAATTCTGCAAGTGATTCCCCAAGGCGTTGCCGTCTTGTGGCGAGGAGGTGCCTAGCATACACCTCGTTAACGGATTTCACGTATTGTCCTTTTAGCAGCTTTATTGCCTCCGCGTACGAGGGGGCGTCCCTGATAAGGAGAAAGACTCTTGGGCTCCCCGTGCATGGAGGATCTGCTTCTTCTGGAGGTCTGTGAAGTCTTCAGCGAAGGATGTGAGGTATGCTTCGAAGCAGCTAAGCCAGTGTTCAAACGTTTCTGTAGCGTCGGCTGCCTGTGGGTCCAGCTCCAAGCGATCAGGCTTGAGTGATGAGTTCATCTTTAGGAGTTTACTGTATTAAATTGATACACCATCAATAACACACGATGAGTGATGAACGTAACTGAGGCTTTAATACACTAAACAGCAAGCCTCCTGCCTCTGGACCCGAGCTGAGTCGGAGGCAGAGACATGCCACCTTTATACATAAGCCCGTGGGGAAGAGCCACAGGCGGAGCCAGCCTCGACAAGCCCAGGCATGCACAATACAATACAATGCCATACAATGCAATACCGTGGTTTACCACAAGCTTGTCATCCTCTCGAGTGGCAATCTGAACCCTGGCGAATTGGACATCCTTTTTCGATGGAAGTGCTCGTGTTCCATGTGGCACTGGTGCTAGCCCATTAACAGATCATGAATTGCTCCGGGTCCACCAATTTAGATGTCGTAGAAGTCCACCAATCCAATCCCGGTGTCAACACTTAGGGCGGGATTCTCCGCTTGCCTTCACCAAAATCGTATTCACCGATTGGGCGGAGAATCCCTTTTGATGGCAAAATCGGGGGTGGCGCCAGTTTTCAGATGCTCCGTCTCCTCCAAAACGTCATCATCGATGAGTACGCCACACGGCATTGGAATGTCCTCAGGACGTCACCTCACGGCCTTGCCCCGATGCTCCGCCCCGATGAGCCGACATCCTGGTGCCGTGGGACATGTGTGCCCTGAGTTTTCGTCAATCCCGTGTGGCGGCTGCAGACTGGGCCACAGTTGGGACAGGGGCGGGAGCCATTCCGCTGGCCGGGGGGTTTCGGCGGGGGCTGGGTGTTGGTGGCTGTAGGTGGCGAGGGGAGTTACAGGGGGCCACTATCTGGCAGGCCGGGTCTGCGCGCGGCCAGCGCCATGTTGTACGGCACGACCGCTGCAGGTCGTCGTCGTGTGCATGCATGGCATTGGACCCGGCAATTCTCCGGTCGTTTCTGTCAGGAACGCCAGGGGTTTTAGGTGGCGCGGCTGTTAGCCCCACACCGGATAGAGCATCGGTGTAGGAGCGCCGCCGACTTTTTCATCATAAAACTAGACACTTCCTCCGGATATGTCTCAAAATCTGAGAATCCAGCCCTTAGTTTCTGAAATGGAGAATCCCACCCATGCTTTTTGAAGTCAGAAAAATGGGGTCATTTTATGCCCCAGATTGACTGAAATGCCATGATTTACACATATGGATAACCAATGAATTAATTTTAAGCGTAGATCAGAAAATTGTGAGGCATGTTGGGATGGAGCAACACTCATGGGTGGCACAGTAGCTTAGTGGTTAGCAAGGTTGCTTCACAGCGCCAGGGTCCCAGGTTTTCTTCCCGGTTTGGGTCACTGTCTGTGACGGAGTGTGCACATTCTCCCCGTGTCTGCGTGGGTTTCCTCCAGGTGCTCCGGTTTCCTCCCACAAACTCCAAATTACTCCTGTCAGGTAATTTGGACGTTCTGAATTCTCACTCTGTGTATCCGAACAGGCACCGGAATTTGGCGACAAGGGGCTTTTCACAGTAACTTCATTGCAGTGTTAATGTAAGCCTATTTGCTGCAATAAAGATTATTACACAAAGTTAAGTTGCATGCATTTTATGATGAAAGAGAGAAACTAGATAAGAAATGCTAATTGGTTGTGTGTAAATTTAATACAGATTAATAAAAAATAAAGAAAATGTACTGTTGCTCTCTCTCTCCTGAGTAACATTGAAAGTTAAACAAACTATAAAAGTTTTCAGCTTGTTCTGTAACTCAGGAAATGACGGAGTTTTAATCTTACAGTAGCAGGTGAAGCTCTCATTGCTGGACAAGCAAACACAGCAAGAATAATAGGCACCCAAAGTTATGGTAAACTTGCTGGATTTCCTGCCCTCTCACTAGTAAACAGGATAATTAGTATTGTCAGCTCACCAAGTCAATGTCAATGAGGCCCAATGTTTCTTGATGTCGTTAGGCAGGCAGTCTGACACACTGCCCACCGCCAACCAAATCAGCACCACAGGCCTAAATCACTCTTTATTGCCTCGCATACACTAGGTTAGCACTTCCTGGCTTTTTCTGCCTCAAATGCTCAGGGTTCTCAAGAGATTCATGTTGCTGGCATTTGAAGACTTCATTAAGGGTGTTAAGTATGGTGAGACATCCCTACCCTATATGTAGCCTACTCTGTTTCATCAGTGCAGGCTTCCTTGAGAAAAACATTTACAAATTTACTTCCCAGATAGTCAGAACTTTAATGCTGCATTTAACTGATATTGGTGGTGTGTCAGCCTGTGCATTTTTGATTTTTTAGGTATAATTTGATACATTTTGTTTGGTACACAATTTATTTCATCCATCTTGTAGTTTTTGCACTTATGTATTTATTTTGTTTCATTTTTCACCTGTTGGCTTTAAGTTTAGGGAGATAAAGGATGAAGACAATTTCCGCAGGTAAGTGGAGGACCAGATGCGACCCTGCTAGAGGAATTCTGATGCTCGTAAGCACAAGAACATTGTTTTTGCAGTTAAAGCTTCCAAGACATTTCACAGGATCATTCAAATTTGACACTGAGCTATGTAAGGAGCTGTTAGGATGGAAGACCGAAAAGCTTGGTCAAAGAGATAGGTTTTAACAAGTGTCTGAAAGGAGAAGAGGGATGCTGAAAACAGAGGATTAGGGCGGATATTTCAGAGCCTGAGGCCTAGACAATTGAAGGAATGGCCACCAATTGTGGTCAATGGCCACCAATTAAAGTTAAGAATGCACCGGAGGCCAGAATTGGAGACACACAGAGAGGGTTATAGGGTTGGAATTGGTTGCAAAGACCGGGAGGGAAAAGGCCATGAAGTAACTTGAAAAATAAATGTCCCTTAACTGAGCACAGAGGTGAACAGAGAAAGGTCTGTTGAGCAAGATTTGCTTCTTACCCAAGAAACTGGATCTTTAGACCCCAGAGTTACTTGGCTATGTTCAAAGACTGCTTGTGTTTCACATGAGAAATAAAACTTGGTATTTTGCTGATAGCCACAGTATGACTTGAAAATGTCATTGAAGCTTAGGCCAGCACTTCCCACGTATTGAAAATTACAATTGCCTCGAACAATGTGTAGCTTTTTTCCTTTAAAGCTGCCAAGGTAGATCCATTGGGTCAGCCAATCTGCAAAGCACCACTACACACATCAGGTCACTAATGCCTTTTTTACTAGATAATGAAGCCAATCTATTGGGTGCTGATGAGGATTCTACATTTTTCCAGGTGGCTGCATTCCAAATATGGAACCCATGAGGCTCCTTTCAACAGTGCTAAGGCATTCATGAATACGAAGTGCCACAGTTGAGTTATGTGACCAATATATTAGTTGGCTTCTAGATGCCCTGGAAGCTGCTGCATCACATTTATTCTATACTTATTGGTAATGTCACCATTTAATATTGAGATTAAATTGATTGTGATGAATGTAAGAAATTGTTATATATTATATTTTATATTTGTGGTAGTAATGTTATTAAAAACCCTGATATAAAATACATACAGGCAGCGTGCCTACTAAAGCTGTAATTAGGGTGCCGTAAACTTGAGGTAACCCTTGATTTTAAGCATTTACATATGGATGGCTAATGGATTATTGTTTATAGAGAGGAGATTCCTTGGGGTGTAGATAATTTATGAGGAAATGGTGTTTAGTCCTGGCTAAGCAGATCATGGGACATCTGAGTGGGATACAGATAATGTAATTATTGGGAGGAGCTATTGTCTGTAGTTTTGACAGTTTTGCCATGGGTTTTTGAGTGGTGCATAAGTGTCTTGGAAGGGAAGAGTTGAATTTTGGTACCATTTCGAGGACTTGCCCCTGCTTAAGGTTATTGCACAACATCTGTTTGAATATTGCAGGAGGTGACCAATTATTGGTTTGCCTGTGCGATATATGTTCAATTACAGGTATGATCAGGGGGCAGGAATGAGACATGATGGGGCCGAATTTAAAGGACACTCTAGGGGGAATACAATTTCTGCTTCAGGACATCTGTCTAAGTCTGCAGCGTGTTGGTCAGATATGAAAGTTTTCCCATCTTGATGTTTAAAATTCTTGTGCTTGTCCCGTCCCTTCCATTTCCTGAAATCTCCATCAGTCCCGCAACCCTCCAAGATATCTGAACTCTTAGAGTTCTGGCCACTTGTGTATCTCTGATTTTAGTTGCTCACCATTGGTGACCGTGCCTTCAGTTGCCTACTCCCCAAGGTCTATAATCTCCTTCCTCCATCTCTTTGCCTCTCTACTTCACTTTCCCTCTTTAAGACACTCCTTAAAACTTGCCCTTTTAACCAAACATTTGACCACCTGGTCGAAAATCTTTGCAGATGGCTTATGTCATACCTTGTTTAATGGTGCTCCTTTTAAATGGGGTCCACCGTGCCGAGAGATGATTTATTATATTAAACACACTATTTAAATATGGGGCTTTGTTAAGCTCTTCAACTTCATGTCACAGGAGAGAAAAGCACGCGACCCATGAGAAAAGTCATTCAGGAGGTGAAGTGGCCCACTTGGTAGTATTGACATTGATAGAGGAGGAAGATCTTGACTTTGGACCTGGACCTCACAGTCCAGGCATATTGGCACGAGCAGAGAGGTTGACAGTTTATTGTCTGCTCCTTGAGTGCAATTTGGGGCAGCTTTGACAGTTGTGCAATTGTATCTGGTAGATCTCATTTGATGGGCTGCTAGAAGTCCACTGTAAGTAGCTGCTGGGAGGGCAAATAGCTACTGCGTTCCCTTTTCCGCAGATCCAATGCCAGTTGTGGCATTCATGAAAACCTCTGGACAAAATGCGCACTAATGATCCCTTGTCACAGGAGTCAATTGTACTCTCCGTCAGAGCAGAGACATAGACCTGGGGTGAAGTCCCAGGCATGTTTAGATGCGTGTAAGTTTCATGACACATATGAGCAAGAGTAGCTTTTTTATTTTATTTATTCTGTCATCGGATCTGGGCATCACTGGCAAATCCAGTATTTGTTCCCCATCACTAATTACCCTTGAACTGAGTGGTTTGCTAGGGCATTTCAGAGGGCAGTTAATAGTCAATCACATTTCTGTGGATCTGGAGTCAAATTTAGGCTGGACCATAAGGTTGGTGGATTGCCTTCCCTAAAGTGCATGAATGAATCAAATGTGTTTTTAAAACAATCGATGATAGCTTTATGGTCACTATTACTGAGACTAGTTTTTCCATTCCAGGTTTTGTTAATTGAATTCAAATTTGTGAACCCCTGTCCTCAAGAGTTTTAGCCTGGGCCTCTGGATTACTAGTCCAGTTACATTATCACCACCTCCCCATCCTTGGGTCGTTCAATCGGAGGACAGCCTCAGCCATGTTCTGATGCAGAAATTTCATGACATCTTATTATGACTAATATTGACCAAGAAGCCCTGCTCTCTTTCAACACTTCCACTTTGTGAACACCGCTTCCTCAATGGAAAGTCTGTGGCAATTCCTGAGCTCTTCTGTGTAGTTTACCCCTTTTAAATAAACTATTGAATGGCTGACATTTAGCTCCTGCTAGGCAGCAGCCTTATTTGCTTGAAAGAGGTTCTGACACATTAGGGTCCCTACACCATTAACAAAATGAAACATGCATGACAAATTACTTTTTAACTTGCTGCCTAATGATCATAAGTGAAGTTCTTTCATTTCCCGATGGAGAATCATCCTTCCTGAGACGCTGGCTCCAGAAAAATCCAGTAAATGCTGACACATTAGGGAACCAGCACACCACACTCCTGTACAAAATTACTGGCATGACCGATTCTAAACCCACCTCCACCTCCTGGGGAAAATTCAGCCCAAGGTCCTAGTGAGTGTTCCAGGGATTTAAGTCGCTCATTAATTCCTTCTCAATTATTAGTTGCTATTGGAACTCTTGAGGTCCTGAATCTGGGACAATGTCTGGTAGTTCAGCTGGAAAATTCCAGAGACTGATGTTCCCCTTCTTTGTGGCCGGGTTTCGCACTGTGATTGGATCCTTGCTCATTGTGAGGCCATTTGGCCTCATTTTACGAGCCAGTCGCACTGGAGAAATTAATGGGATTGAAAGTTGCTAAACCCCCTGGACCTGACGATCTACATCCCAGAGTGGTGAAAGCGATGGCAGTAGAGATAATGGATGTGTGGTCATCCTCCAAAATTCCATGGATTCTTGGAACAGATCCTGCAGATTGGTATGTAACTGCAAGATGCAAGAAAGGAGGGAGAGAGAAAATGGGGAATGACAGACCCCTGTGGCCTGACAATAGTAGTAGTAGGGAAAATGCTAGAATCTATTATTAGAATCCATAGAATTCCTACAGTGTAGAAGGAATTCAGCTATTCAGGCTATCAGGCCTGCACTGACCCTCCAAAAGAGCGCCCTACCTAGGCCCGCATCCCCAACATATCCCGTAGCCCACCTAACCTTTTGGACGTTAAAGGGTAATTTAACATGGCTAATCCATCTAAACTGCACATCTTTAAACTGTGGGAGGAAACCGGAGCACGTGGAGGAAACCCAGTCACGGGGGGATCCGACCCCGGGGGTGGCCCCGACGGTGGCCTGGCCCCGATCGGGGCCTACCGATCTGCGGGCGGGCTTGTTCTGATGAGGGGACTTCTTTCTTCCACGCCAGGCCCCTGTAGGGCTCCGCCATATTGCCCAGGGGCCGGTGCGGAGAAGAGAACCCCCCGCACATGCGCGAATATACTCCGGCCATTCTGCGCATGCGCGGAATCACGCTGGCCATTCCGCGTATGCGCGAGATCACGCCAGCTATTCTGCGCATGCGCGAACTCGCGCCACCCCTTTGGCGCGGCTGGAGTGGCGCCAACCCCTCCGGCATCCACTTAGCCCCCAAAAATTAGGAGAATTCCACACTTTCGGGGGCTGTTGATGCCGGAGTGGTTGCCGCCAGTTTCCCCGCCGGTGTGAGGACTTAGTCCCCAGAAGGGAGAATCCCGCCCGTGGAGTACCACAAGGATCAGTGCTTGGGTCCCAGCTATTCACAATCTGTATCAGTTATTTGGCTATGGGGATCAAATGTAATATTTCCAAGTTTGCTGATGACACAAGACTAGTTGGGAATATGAGTTGTGAGGAGGATACAAAGAGGCTTCAAGCAGATTTATAATCATAGAATTTACATAGAATTTACAGTGCAGAAGGAGGCTATTCGGCCCATCGAGTCTGCACCGACTCTTGGAAAGAGCACCCCACCCAAGGTCCACACCTCCACCCTATCCCCATAACCCAGCAACCCCACCCTACACCAAGGGCAATTTTGGACACTATGGGCAATTTATCATGGCGAATCCACCTAACCCGCACATATTTGGACTGTGGGAGGAAACCGGAGCACCCGGAGGAAACCCACGCACACACGGGGAGGATGTGCAGACTCCGCACAGACAGTGACCCAAGCCGGAATCGAAACTGGGACCCTGGAGCTGTGAAGCATTTGTGCTATCCACAATGCTACCGTGCTACCCATAAAATGGGCAAGAACATGGTAGATGGAAAATAATGTGAAAAAATAGTTATCCACTTTGGTAGGAAAAACAGAAATGCAACATACTTCTTAAAAGAGGAGAGATTAGGAAGTATTAATATCCAAAGGGACCTGTGTGTCCTTGTTCATAGTTTACTGAGCAAATGGGCAGGATTCTCCATCCCCCCAGACATGTGTTTCTCGGCAGCAAGAGGTAGCATGCCATTTGCTGAAGGCAGGATTCCCTATTCCTGCCGCCATCAATGGGAATTCCCATTGAAGCCATCCCACACCTTGGTGAACCTGTGGGCAGGGGTGCACTGCCGGTGGGACCAGAGAATCCTCCGCCAATGAATCCTTGAACACATAGATGCATCAGGCAATTAGGAAGGCATTGGGATTATTGCAAGAGGATTTGAGTACAGGAGTAACAAACTATTGTTGCACTTGTATAATGCCTTGTGAGAACATTATCTCCTTACCTAAGGAAGGATATATTTGCCACAGAAGGAGTGCAGTGAAAGCTCACTGGACTGATCCCTGGGATGGTAGGATTGACCTATGGGAAAGATTGAGGAGACTGTTTTTTTTTTCTTTGTTCAGGGGAACTGGGTGTCGCCAGCTGGGCCAGCATTTATTGCCCATCCCTAATTGCCCTTGGGCTGAGTGGCTTTGCGAGGTCATTTAAGAGTCAACCACATTGCTGTGGGTCTGGAGTCACATGTAGGCCAGACCGGGTAAGGGCGGCAGATTTCTTTCCCTAAAGGACATTAGTGAACCAGATGGGTTTTTATGGCAATCAACAATGGTTTCATCGTCATCATGAGACTTTTTAATTCCAGATTTTCATCAAATTCAAATTTCACCATCTGCCGTGGGAACCAGGGAAAATAGTCTCAGAATAAGATGTAGGCCATTTTGAACTGAGACGAGGAGGAATTTCTTCACTCAGAGGGTGGTGAATCTTTGGAATTCTCTACCCCAGAGGGGTATGGAGGCTTTGTCGTTGAGCATGTTCAAGACAGAAATTGATGGACTTCTAGATAGTGAAGATAACAAGGAATATGGGAATAACGTGGAAAAATGATGCCAAGGTACAAGATCAGTCAAAATCTAATTGAAAGATGGAGTAGGCTCAAGGGGCCGAATAGCTCACTCTTGCTCATATTTCCAATGTTCCTATGAGCTCAAAAAAGAGTTGATTATATTTGTTGTAAAATTGTGTACAGGGCACTCCAGGAGCTTGATAGCTTGCTTCAAATTCACCATGAGGATTGTAGAAAGTAAGGGTACCACCATACCTGGGCGAACAGAATCATAAATTGTGACTTTCTCTGTAACTTGCTTTGGAGTCTCGAGCGGGGTGAAGGATTTTCACACATTAAACACTCAGCAGATCAAAAAAGAAATGTTAAGGCACCCTAGCTGTAATAATGTGCAGCAGACATCATTATAAGATTGCAAGAGGATTTGAGTACAGGAGTAACAAACTATTGTTGCACTTGTATAATGCCTTGTAAAATTCTACTTCTGGCAGGGAGCCAATCCTACTGTAAACCATCTTAAGACTTTGGGCGTAAGCACCAAGATATTTTAGTGTGATTGGAAATCATGATCTGATCATTTTAAATTTTGGTGAAGGTTTAGAATGTTTGATATCAAATTAACCTTCCTTCTCTCCCCAGCCAATAATTCAGGCAGTATACATAACAAAAACGCTCAACTGTTTTTAAAGTCAAGTAATTGCTTTCCAATTTTTCTACAGGCTCCAAGGTAAAGCAATTATGCAATTATCGCTTGATACTGGTGCACTACTCTATTTTGTCCTTAGATTCTTCTCATTAACATTTATGATAATGATCACTAGGTAACATTGACATGCATATTGCAAGAAAGCCCTAGAGCCAATTCCAAACTCCAATGCTCACACTACATGGAAGAACCTCATTATAAATAGGTTCCATTTCAATTCAGATAGTTGCTGCCAAATTAATAAGCTACACAATTTTAGGTTAGTGGGTGATCCAATCACTTCCTTACCGAAGTGCATCCCTATCAGAGCACTGGCAATATCAGAGATCTACATAACTCATACAATCGTAATCTCCTGTAAGGTTACCTATCCAATAGAGCATTGGCACCCTCATCTACCATTGGGCTCACTCCTCCAGGCAGTTGAGTTACCCTCCCAGTGTGTTGGGAAACTAAAAATTGACTGGAAAATCCCAGTCGACCTTCATAAACCCTGCTCAAGAAGCCTCTTAATGAACCTCCTAGTCTGCTCTCTCCATGAGCGAAGCTGGCCTTCCTGAGCCCCAAACCCATATTGGCCAAAATAGCCGACATCGGGAACAGGGTCTGGAGGCCAGTACACAGGCTGGCCTTGTTTCAAGTTCCATTAGCCTCCATTCCCTGTGGCAGCAGTGGCTGGATATCCTGTCCATTCTATTCAGGTGAATGACCAATCAATCTCTCTATTTTCCTTCCAGAAGGAAAGACAATTAGTGGTGAACCTGCTCATCAATCAGTAAAAGTGATCAGCTTAAAAAGAGCACAGGTAAAGAAGAGCAGGTCAATTGCCAGTTATTTTGGATGGCAACTGATACGCAGCCAAAGTTGCGATCGCGTATGATGAGCCCAAAGATTAACAGGAAAGCTGACAAATAACCTAAAATAAAGGCAAAATATTCACTTTTAAATTTAAAGATGAGATTTAATGAAGATTACTGTTGTGGGCAAAATCTTCTGCTCCCATCTGAGGCAAGGAAGGAGGTAGGGAAGCTGATAATTTGTTGGGTTGGCATCGGGACTGACACCTGAATTAAGACAATGGTTGACCATCCCGCCCCCAACTCCACTTGAAACCCTTAAGTGGTCAATTAATAACAATTTAAGGGCCTTTTTCCACCTCCACTGCAATTTTATCAGCTCCAGGTGGTCCAGCTGACAGGCGGCCTGCATGACTCGTTAAACTGTGCGTTCTGGATGTCAGCTCGGGAGGGGTGAGGGGCATATCTGGATCTGCACGATTCTGTGCATGATCAAGGGCATGGACACGGTGTAGGGGAGTGACCACTGACAGCCATCGCCTTGCCCTTTCTTCCAAAGCCCCTGTCCCTGATCTCCCCATAACCCCAACCCTGATTAACTACCACCCCCATTATTTTACTTTGTTCTGAGTCCTGGGACGCCAGAGGTGCAGTTCCGACAGCAGCCACAGCCTCCTCCATGGCACTGTGATTCACAAGAGTTGCTGTCTTCTGATTGGATTTGCTTGATTGACATAGGATTCGGCCTGCCTTCCAAAGAATAGACAACGTAACTATTTCACCAGCTCTTCAGCCGACAGGTGAGAATCGTGCCTCCAACCGAAGATGCTGCTCTGTGTATCTACAGGAAAGATTTATTTGCACCCCAGGGGCAAATGAATAAAACTCAAAGATATAGTGCAATAAAATGTAATTCAATATCGCATGAGCAGGTGTAGTGCTACAATGTTGACCTTTTTGACCTTCTAGTAATAAGAATCATCTGTAATAACATATATATTCTCAGTTTTTAATCTTGTCCTGTGTGACTCTCAACCTCCATTCATTTTTCAGCTATTAATGGTCATTCCCATCTCCTGTAGTGAAAATAACTTGAAAGACTTGCCTCAAAAACAGCACTACAGCTAACCAGCAACCATGTAAATGTATTTTTATCTGTAAAACTAATGACCCTGAGATAATCGCATTTGTCATTTATTCTCTTGTTGCAGATAAGTATGTCACTTGTTCTTTTTTTAAATGGATGCTAGAACATTTCTCATTAAAATACAAAGCAGTTGTCAACGCCTTTTTTCCAAAAGCTTTCAAAATTCTCATGATTATTCTGAAAGACAAATTTGCTATAATCTGCCACCTGACTGATGTTGGACTCAAGACTAAACACACAAGGTGACATGCCTTATCTGCGGAAGGTCAAATATTCTGATGGGTGATTTTTAGGACATGGATGAGGCAGTACGTCAGACCCACATGAAGCATTCATTGGAATCAGGTCACTTCCAGAGTTTCCAACTTCAGGCAAACCTCTTCTCTCCAATTTTCGGTTTGCCTCTCTGAAATGGTTTTCTTGACAGATTCAATAGGCTACTTAAAGAAGGATTATTGTTAATAATAAAAACAGAAAATGTTGGAAACACTCAGCGTTTCAGGTAGCGTCTGTGGATAGAGAAAGGCAATTAATCCTTTAGGCCAATGACATTTGCTGAAATCAATGATTTTGATATCCACAGTGCACGGAATGAATTAATTAATTCTTTCTGCCGGGGTGTGTGCCGGGGAGGGGGATTGGGGGGGTCCGTGCCGGGGTGGAGGTTGGGGGTCCGTGTCGGGGTGGAGGTTGGGGGGGGGGTCTGTCCCGGGGAGGGGGATTGGGGGGGTCCGTGCCGGGGTGGAGGTTGGGGGTCCGTGCCGGGGTGGAGGTTGGGGGGGGGGTCCGTGCCGGGGAGGGGGATTGGGGGGTGGGGTCCGTGCTGGGGAGGGGGAGGGGGATTGGGGGGGGGGGTCCGTGCCGGGGAGGGGGAGGGGGATTGGGGGGGGTGGTCCGTGCCGGGGAGGGGGAGGGGGATTGGGGGGGGTCCGTGCCGGGGAGGGGGATTGGGGGGGTCCGTGCCGGGGAGGGGGAGGGGGATGGGAGGGGGATGGGGGGGGGTCCGTGCTGGGGAGGGGGATTGGGGGGGTCCGTGCTGGGGAGGGGGATTGGGGGGTGGGGTCCGTGCTGGGGAGGGGGAGGGGGATTGGGGGAGGGGGATTGGGGGGGGGGGTCCGTGCCGGGGAGGGGGAGGGGGATTGGGGGGGGGGTCCGTGCCGGGGAGGGGGATTGGGGGGGTCCGTGCCGGGGAGGGGGAGGGGGATGGGGGGGTCCGTGCTGGGGAGGGGGATTGGGGGGGGGTCCGTGCTGGGGAGGGGGATTGGGGGGGTCCGTGCTGGGGAGGGGGATTGGGGGGTGGGGTCCGTGCTGGGGAGGGGGATTGGGGGGCGGGTCCGTGCCGGGGTGGAGGTTTGGGGGGGGGGTCCGTGCCGGGGTGGAGGTTTGGGGGGGGTCCGTGCTGGGGAGGGGGATTGGGGGGGGGTCCGTGCTGGGGAGGGGGATTGGGGAGGGGGATTGGGGGGGGTCCGTGCTGGGGAGGGGGATTGGGGGGGGTCCGTGCTGGGGAGGGGGATTGGGGGGGGGGTCCGTGCCGGGGAGGGGGATTGGGGATTGGGGGGGGGGGGGGTCGGTGCCGGGGTGGAGGTTGGGGGTGGGGGTCCGTGCTGGGGAGGGGAATGGGGGGATCCGTGCCGGGGTGGAGGTTTGGGGGGGGGTTCGTGCTGGGGTGGAAGTTGGGGGGGGGGATTTGGGGGGGGGTCCGTGCTGGGGAGGGGGATGGGGGGGTCCGTGCTGGGGAGGGGGATTGGGGGGGGGTTCGTGCTGGGGAGGGGGATCGGGGGGGGTCCGTGCTGGGGAGGGGGATTGGGGGGGGGGTCCGTGCCGGGGAGGGGGATGGGGGCGGTCCGTGCTGGGGAGGGGGATTGGGGGGGGGGGGTCCATGCCGGGGTGGAGGTTTGGGGGGGGGTCCGTGCTGGGGAGGGGGATTGGGGGGGGGGGTCCGTGCCGGGGAGGGGGATGGGGGGGTCCGTGCCGGGGTGGAGGTTGGGGGGGGGTCCGTGCCGGGGAGGGGGATGGGGGGGGGTCCGTGCTGGGAGGGGGAGGGGAGGGTCCGTGCCGGGGTGGAGGTGGGGGGGGGGGGATTTGGGGGGGGGGTCCGTGCCGGGGAGGGGGATGGGGGGGTCCGTGCTGGGGAGGGGGATTGGGGGGGGGGTCCGTGCTGGGGAGGGGGATTGGGGGGGGTCCGTGCTGGGGAGGGGGATGGGGCGTCCGTGCTGGGGAGGGGGATTGGGGGGGGGTCCGTGCCGGGGAGGGGGATGGGGGGGTCCGTGCCGGGGTGGAGGTTGGGGGGGGGGTCCGTGCTGGGGAGGGGGATTGGGGGGGGTCCGTGCCGGGGAGGGGGATGGGGGGTCCGTGCCGGGGTGGAGGTTGGGGGGGGGAATGGGGGGATCCGTGCCGGGGTGGAGGTTGGGGGGGGGGTCCGTGCCGGGGTGGAGGTTGGGGGGGGGGTCCGTGCCGGGGTGGAGGTTGGGGGGGGGGTCCGTGCCGGGATGGAGGTTGGGGGGGGGGGGGTCCGTGCCGGGGTGGAGGTTTGGGGTGGGGGGGGGTCCGTGCTGGGGAGGGGGATTGGGGGGGGGTCCGTGCTGGGGAGGGGGATTGGGGGGGGGTCCGTGCTGGGGAGGGGGATTGGGGGGGGTCCGTGCTGGGGAGGGGGATTGGGGGGGGGTCCGTGCCGGGGAGGGGGATTGGGGATTGGGGGGGGGTCCGTGCCGGGGAGGGGGATGGGGGGCTCCGTGCCGGGGTGGAGGTTGGGGGGGGGGTCCGTGCTGGGGTGGAGGTTGGGGGGGTGATTTGGGGGGGGTCCGTGCCGGGGAGGGGGATGGGGGGTTCCGTGCTGGGGAGGGGGATTGGGGGGGGTCCGTGCTGGGTAGGGGGATTGGGGGGGGTCCGTGCTGGGGAGGGGGATTGGGGGGGGGGGGGTCCGTGCTGGGGAGGGGGATTGGGGGGGGGGTCCGTGCTGGGGAGGGGGATTGGGGGGGGGGTTCCGTGCCGGGGAGGGGGATGGGGGGGGGTCCGTGCTGGGAGGGGGATGGGAGGGTCCGTGCCGGGGTGGAGGTTGGGGGGGGGGATTTGGGGGGCGGGGTCCGCGCCGGGGAGGGGGATTGGGGGGGGGGGGGGTCCGTGCTGGGGAGGGGGATTGGGGGGGGGTGGTCCGTGCCGGGGAGGGGGATGGGGGGGTCCGTGCTGGGGAGGGGGATTGGGGGGGGTCCGTGCCGGGGAGGGGGATGGGGGGGTCCGCGCCGGGGTGGAGTTTGGGGGAGGGGGGGTTCCGTGCTGGGGAGGGGGATTGGGGGGATCCATGCCGGGGTGGAGGTTTGGGGGGGGTCCGTGCCAGGGTGGAGGTTGGGGGGGGGTCCGTGCCGGGGTGGAGGTTGGGGGGGTCCGTGCCGGGGTGGAGGTTGGGGGGGGGTCCGTGCTGGGGAGGGGGATGGGTGGGTCCGTGCCGGGGTGGAGGTTGGACGGGGGGTCCGTGCCGTGGAGGGGGATGGGGGGGTCCGTGCCGGGGTGGAGGTTGGGGGGGGGGTCCGTGCTGGGGAGGGGGATGGGGGGGGGTCCGTGCCGGGGTGGAGGTTGGGGGGGCTCTGTGCCGGGGTGGAGGTTGGGGGGGGGGTCCGTGCCGGGGTGGAGGTTGGGGGGGGGGTCTGTGCCGGGGAGGGGGATGGGGGGGTCCATGCCGGGGTGGAGGTTGTGGGGGGGTCCGTGTCGGGGAGGGGGATGGGGGGGGTCCGTGCTGGGGAGGGGGATGGGGGGGTCGATGCCGGGTTGGAGGTTGGGAGGGGGTCCGTGCCGGGGTGGAGGTTGGGGGGGGGGGTCTGTGCCGGGGAGCGGGATGGGGGGGTCCATGCCGGGGTGGAGGTTGTGGGGGGGTCCGTGCCAGGGAGGGGGATGGGGGGGGGTCCGTGCTGGGGAGGGGGATGGGGGGGTCGATGCCAGGGTGGAAGTTGGGGGGGGGGTCCGTGCTGGGGAGGGGGATGGGGGGGTCCGTGCCGGGGTGGAGGTTGGGGAGGCGTCCGTGCCGGGGTGGAGGTTAGAGGGGTCCGTGCCGGGGTGGAGGTTGGGGGGGGGGGGTCCATGCCGGGGTGGAGGTTGGGGGGGGGGTCCGTGCCGGGGTGGAGGTTGGGGGGGGGTCTGTGCCGGGGAGGGGGATGGGGGGTTCCATGCCGGGGTGGAGGTTGTGGGGGGGTCCGTGCCGGGGAGGGGGATGGGGGGGGTCCGTGCTGGGGAGGTGGATGGGGGGGTCCGTGCCGGGGTGGAGGTTGGGGGGGTTCCGTGCCGGGGTGGAGGTTGGAGGGGGGTTCCGTGCCGGGGTGGAGGTTGGGGGTGGGTCCATGCTGGGGAGGGGGATGGGGGGGTCCGTGCTGGGGAGGGGGATTGGGGGGGGGGTCCGTGCTGGGGAGGGGGATTGGGGGGGGTCCGTGCTGGGGAGGGGGATTGGGGGGGGGGGTCCGTGCTGGGGAGGGGGATTGGGGGGGGTCCGTGCTGGGGAGGGGGATTGGGGGGGGGGTCCGTGCTGGGGAGGGGGATTGGGGGGGGGGTTCCGTGCCGGGGAGGGGGATGGGGGGGGTCCGTGCTGGGAGGGGGATGGGAGGGTCCGTGCCGGGTTGGAGGTTGGGGGGGGGATTTGGGGGGCGGGGTCCGTGCCGGGGAGGGGGATGGGAGGGTCCGTGCTGGGGAGGGGGATTGGGGGTGGGGGTCCGTGCTGGGGAGGGGGATTGGGGGGGGGGTCCGTGCTGGGGAGGGGGATTGGGGGGGGGTGGTCCGTGCCGGGGAGGGGGATGGGGGGGGTCCGTGCTGGGGAGGGGGATTGGGGGGGGTCCGTGCCGGGGAGGGGGATGGGGGGGTCCACGCCGGGGTGGAGGTTGGGGGAGGTGGGTTCCATGCTGGGGAGGGGGATTGGGGGGATCCGTGCCGGGGTGGAGGTTGGGGGGGGGGTCCGTGCCAGGGTGGAGGTTGGGGGGGGGGTCCGTGCCGGGGTGGAGGTTGGGGGGGGTCCATGCCGTGGTGGAGGTTGGGGGGGGGGGGTCCGTGCTGGGGAGGGGGATGGGGGGTCCGTGCCGGGGTGGAGGTTGGACAGGGGGACCGTGCCGTGGAGGGGGATGGGGGGGTCCGTGCCGGGGTGGAGGTTTGGGGGGGATCCGTGCTGGGGAGGGGGATGGGGGGGGGGTCCGTGCCGGGGTGGAGGTTGGGGGGGCTCTGTGCCGGGGTGGATGTTGGGGGGGGGGTCCGTGCCGGGGTGGAGGTTGGGGGGGGGTGTCTGTGCCGGGGAGGGGGATGGGGGGGTCCATGCCGGGGTGGAGGTTGTGGGGGGGTCCGTGTCGGGGAGGGGGATGGGGGGGGTCCGTGCTGGGGAGGGGGATGGGGGGGTCGATGCCGGGTTGGAGGTTGGGAAGGGGTCCGTGCCGGGGTGGAGGTTGGGGGGGGGGTCTGTGCCGGGGAGGGGGATGGGGGGGTCCATGCCGGGGTGGAGGTTGTGGGGGGGTCCGTGCCAGGGAGGGGGATGGGGGGGGGTCCGTGCTGGGGAGGGGGATGGGGGGGTCGATGCCAGGGTGGAAGTTGGGGTGGGGGTCCGTGCTGGGGAGGGGGATGGGGGGGTCCGTGCCGGGGTGGAGGTTGGGGGGGGCGTCCGTGCCGGGGTGGAGGATGGGGGGGTCCGTGCCGTGGTGGAGGTTGGGGGGGGGGGGGGTCCATGCCGGGGTGGAGGTTGGGGGGGGGGTCCGTGCCGGGGTGGAGGTTGGGGGGGGGGTCTGTGCCGTGGAGGGGGATGGGGGGTTCCATGCCGGGGTGGAGGTTGTGGGGGGGTCCGTGCCGGGGAGGGGGATGGGGGGGGGTCCGTGCTGGGGAGGGGGATGGGGGGGTCCGTGCCGGGGTGGAGGTTGGGGGTGTTCCGTGCCGGGGTGGAGGTTGGAGGGGGGTTCCGTGCTGGGGTGGAGGTTGGGGGGGGGTCCGTGCTGGGGAGGGGGACGGGGTTCCGTGCCGGGGTGGAGGTTGGGGGGGTCCGTGCCGGGGATGGGGGGCGGGGTCCGTGCTGGGGAGGTGGATGGGGGGGGTCCGTGCTGGGGAGAGGGATGGGGGGGTCCGTGCCGGGGTGGAGGTTGGGGGGGGGGCCCGTGCCGGGGTGGAGGTTGGGGGGGGGTCCGTGCCAGGGTGGAGGTTGGGGGGGGGGTCCATGCCGGGGTGGAGGTTGGGGGGGTGGAATCCGTGCTGGGGAGGGGGATGGGGGGTCCGTGCCGGGGTGGAGGTTGAGGGGGGTCCGTGCCGGGGTGGAGGTTGGGGGGCGGTGGGTCCGTGCCGGGGTGGAGGTTGGGGGGTGGGGGGGTCCGTGCCGGGGAGGGGGGATGCGAGGGCAAGTGAGTTGGTCCACCTGGCCAGGTGCCAGCCTCCAACAGTTGGACCCATGTGGTCCATGCCACCTGGCTGGGGGGAGGAGGGGATATGGGCAATGATGACATGTCGTCGTTCCCCTCCCCCCCCCAGGCCGTCATGTTTTCAGATCATCCAGCGATGTTGGCCGCCGTGGCGGCAGCCGCTCATGTCTATGTTGCCCTGGATGAGGAGGAGGAGGAGGAGGAGGAGCGTGCCAGAGAGGCGGCGCAGGCTGCTGCAGAGGGGCAAGCGGCAGCCGCCTAGGCTGGAGGGACACCTGACCGACAGGACGAGGAGGGGGAGGAGGACGTCGCGGCCCCACGAATACGGAGGCCCCCGAGGGCGCCCCGTGTGTACCGGCCCCGGCAGTCATACCAGGACCTCACGGATCGGGAATGCAGGAGGAGACTCCGGATGAGCCGGGAAACCGTGGCACACATCTGTCACCTGCTGGCACACCTGTCACCGCGTGGCACTGGCGGGGGACACCCACTCCCCGTGTCCGTCAAGGTTACGGTGGCCCTGAACTTTTATGCAACGGGGTCATTCCAGGCACCGAGTGGGGACCTGTCCGGCATATCGCAGACATCGGTGCACCGGTGCATCCGGGCAGTGACAGATGCCCTATATGCCATGGCGCACCGCTACATCCGCTTCCCCGTGGACCGGGCCAGCCAAGATGCCCGGGCCGTGGGCTTCTCTGCCGTTGCCGGGTTCCCCATGGTCCAGGGCGCGATCGATGGGATGCACGTCGCCGTGCGGCCACCTGCAGATAACAGGGCCGTGTTCACCAATAGGAAGGGGACCTATTCGATGAACGTACAGGTGGTCTGCGACCACCGCATGATGATCCTGCACGTCTGTCCCGTCACCCAGGCAGTGTACACGACTCATTCGTGTTGTCGCGGTCATCCATCCCCGGCATGTACGAGGGACGCCATCCCCGGCTGGGGGGCTGGTTGCTGGGCGACAGGGGCTACCCATTGCGATCGTGGCTGATGACGCCTATACGGAGGCCACGCAATGAGGCGAAGAACCGCTACAATGATGCCCATGTAGCGACAAGGGGAGTGATCGAGAGGTGCTTTGGCATGCTGAAGATGCGTTTCAGGTGCCTGGACCTCTCTGGGGGCGCCCTCCAGTATCGGTCAGATAGGGTCGGCCGCATCATTGTGGTGTGCTGCGTCCTGCACAACATAGCCCAGCAGAGGGGCGATGTGCCGCAGGCAGAGGAGGGCGGAATGGAGGAGCAGCAGGAAGAGGCCCAGTCCTCCCCAGATGAGGGGGATGGGGGCAATGGTCAGGACAGACGGGGTAGACACAGACGGGTGGCTGTCCACCGTTACCGGCTGGCCCAGCGGGCACGGGACAGACTGATAGACGCCCGCTTCACTGACTAGATGGGCATGGGAATCGGGTAGTATGGCCACAGACCGCACACCATGGCAACAGCCAACCACCCACACCCCCCACCCATCCACCCACCCAGCACCCTCACCCCCCTCCCCAACCCCACCCACCCCACCCGCATGCACACCACCCCCATTGCCGATCCACCTGCGGCACAACTGGCCGGGCTCACACAGTTGCGGGTGGACGCGTGTCTATCGCAGGCCATGGAGGATGATGACAACCCGCCCTGCGGTGAGCTCCTGGCTCTACATCGTTGGACTATGTCTGACCCATGGCCACAGTACCACCATCCACCCGGACAATCCCTGCATGCGGCTGTGACACTGCAGCGCACGGTCCCGTCCTCTGCCCGGGGGATGTTGATCGCGGCCCAGGGGGAAGGGGGCAGACTCACCTGGGGCTGAGGTAAGACCACCCCTCACACACACACTTGCGCTCAACGTACATGACACCCCCGCACACTTTGGACAGAGCACAAAGGCAGCTTCTGTAGGTGTAACATTGACTTTAATAACCAAAGGAGTTCATGCACGTGCCCTAGCCCCTAAAACTCATCTGTGCCCTGCACCCGTGCCAACTTACTCAGTGTCTAATTGTTTGGCCTTACGGGCCCTTTGACTACGTCTACGTGGTTCCCCAGACGGTACAGCAGAACTGGAGGTGGACTCCTGTGATTCCTGCCCTCTGACACTGGATCCCTTTGGCGGCCGTTTCCTGGGGCATCCTGGCCTAGATGGGCCAGGCTGTGGCCTGGGCGACTGGGATGGCGAGCTGCCAGCCTGTCCTGCCCGTTGCCCACCCGATGCACCTGGGACGGAAGGGGGGGAGTCCGAGGTGTCGCGGTGTACCGGGACCTCCCCTACAGAGGGAGCCGGGACGGACCACACCACCCCCTCCTCCCTCGGGGTGCCCGATGGCCCCCAGGCCTCTACATGGGTGGGGGATGCAAACGGACTGGCCATCCGATGCCCCCCCGACATCTGGCGCTGCCAGTCCTGGAGGCCCGTGCTGGTATCGACAGGGGTCTGCAGGTTTGCAGCCATGGAGCCCAGGGGGTTGGCAAACCCTGTCTGTGACAGTACGACGCCGGCTCGCACATGGCCACTGGCGCCGATGCCCTCAGCGATGGCCTGCAGAGACTGGGCCATGGCCTGCAGAGACTGGGCCATGGCCTGCTGAGACTGGGCCATGGCCTGCTGAGACTGGGCCATGGCCTGCAGAGACTGGGCCATGGCCTGCTGAGACTGGGCTATGGCGTTGAGCGCCCCTGCCATCTGGCGCTGGCACTGGCTCATGGCCTCCTGTGAGAGGGCAGCCATTTCCTGGGCCACAGACGCCGCCTGCACGGAAAGCCCCAGGCCTCGCAAACCGTTCCCCATGTCTGACACCGTCGCACCCATTGCCTCCACCGCGGACGCCACCTGTGCGGTGTCGGCCTGGGTGGCACGCATGACCGGCACCACTCCCAGCTCCTGGACGCGGGTGGACTCCTCCACCTGCGACTGCAGCCGCCGCAAGCCGCCCGTCACCCTCTTCGCTCGTCTCCGGGTCGGTGGTTGCATCGGATCTATGTGTGGGTGTGGTAACTCCAGGAACCCGGGATCCATCTGGGCGGCAGATGTTCGCTTGGGCTGGGCTGCCCTCCGACCGCCCGGCCCCTCTGCTGCTCCTACCTCCACCTGCTGTACCGGGACGGCTGTGTTGTGCGCACCAGTGAGTGTACCAGCCGCCTCATCACTAAAGTGCCCAACCGTGGTGAGTGTTTCTGCGATGGTGGAGGGTGTTAGTGACAGCAGTGGCATTGTGTCGTGCTCTTCGTCCCACTCTGAGTCCATGGCACTTTGGGGTGGGGGTTCGTCTCCACCCATCCACTCTGTGTCATTGTCCGGTATTTCGTCTTCCTGGGTAGTGGTGTCCCGGGTAGTGGTGTCCCGGGTAGGGGTGTCCTGGGCAGTGCTGTCCTGGGCAGTGCTGTCCCGGGCAGTGCTGTCCTGGGTACTGCTGTCCCGGGTAGTGGTGTCCTGGGTAGTGGTGTCCTGGGTAGTGGTGTCCTGGGTAGTGGTGTCCTGGGTAGTGGTGTCCTGGGTAGTGGTGTCCTGGCTCGGATGTGACGGGGGCCTGTGGCTGCCCCCCTCGTCGCTGGGTGGTCGCTCCCGCACGTGACGAGGGTGTCGTCTCCCTGTTGCTCCAGGTCTCTCCGTCTCCCGTGGTGTGCGAGGGGCATCCTGCGGGCGTCGCATGCTGGAGGGTGCGGGTCTCTCCATCTCCCATGGCCTCCGAGGGGCATCCTGCGGGCGGTCTGCATCTGCGGGGATGGGTGCCTGGACGTTTGGTCCTGCGATACACAATGAAGCATGCATGGTTAGACATCAGGCAGTGATCAGGTGATATGGTGGAGGGGGATATAGGGGAGGGGGGATATAGGGACGGGCTGTCGGTGGCTCACTTGCTACTACGCCCCCGACCTCTGCATCAGCAACCTCCCGGTCCTCCGGTCCACCAGCCAGTTCCAGGGCCCTTTCCTGGTGTTCGGTCAGTGGGGGGGGGGCAGGGGTGAAAGGCAACACTGTTAGGCAGGTATATGAATGCACGCCATCGGTTGCACGTGCATTGCAGAGGTTAAGGTTAGGGCTGGATTCACTTGGGGATATGGGGGATATGGGGGAGGGGGATATGGGGGAGGGGTGGATATGGGGGAGAGGGGATATGGGGGAGGGGGGATATGGGGGAGGGGGGATATGGGGAGGGGGAGATATGGGGGAGGGGGGATATGGGGAGGGGGGATATGGGGGAGGGGGGATATGGGGGATATGGGGGAGGGGGGATATGGGGGAGGCTCACCCTGCTTGCTCTGACGAGGTCGTTCACCTTCTTGTGGCACTGGGTGCCTGTCCGTGGTGTCAGGGCCACAGCGGTGACAGCCTCTGCCACTTCCCTCCACAGACGCCGGCTGTGGCGTGGGGGAACTCTGCGCCCGTGCCCGGGATACAGGGCGTCCCTCCTCTGCTCCACCGCGTCCAGGAGCGCCTCCACATCCCGTGACTCGAACCTCGGGGCTGAGCGGCGGCCAGCCACCCAGTCGGGTGTTGCGGTCGGGTGTTGCGGTCGGGTGGGGGGAGCAGCGCGGCCTTATGAGCCGTCACGCCATGCAGCGCGTATGACGCTGCACGGCGTGAACCACTGCGCAAGCGCGGATCCCGTTCCGTCGCTGCTAGCCCATTTCGGGCCGGTGACTATCGACCCATTTTTCCGACGTGACACAAGTCGGATTTGCGCCGATCGGCGGACTTTCCGCCGATAACGGAGAATTTTGCCCCAGATGTACAAGCACCGACGGATGTAGCCAAGTTCTTCTTGCAGGTTAAGTGCAGATTGTTAGTGACAGAATTACTTAAATATAAGCCGCTCAGTGTATCACCATAAATTAACACTCATGGACTCTGGGCGGGATTTACCGGCCACCCCACCCCATGTTATTTGGCGGTGGAGGCGGCCAGCCAGCGGGATCTACCGGTCCCGCCATTGTCAGTGGGATTTCCGATTGACTGCACCCCTCATCGTCGGGAAACCCATGCGCATGTTTGGGACTGGAATTTCCCACAGGCATGAACAGCCAATAAATCCCACCTTCTGTATTAATTATGGGAGTAATCAGAATAGTGGCACAGTGGTTAGCACTGCTGCCTCACCGCTCCACGGGCCTGGGTTCAATTCCGGCCTCCAGTGATTGCCTGTGTGGAGTTTGCACTTTCTCCCCGTGTCAGCGTGGGTTTCCTCCAGGTGCTCCGGTTTCGTCCCACAGTCCAAAGATGTGCAGGTTAGGTGGATTGGCCATACTAAATTGTCCCTTCATGTCCTAAATGTCAGGTGGGGTTACTGGATTAAGGGGATATGGTGGAGGCTTGAGTTAAGTAGGGAGCTCTTTCCAAGGGCCGGTACAGACCCAATGGGCCGAATGGTCTCCTTCTGCACTGTAAATTCTATGATTCATTGAATAAGGTTATACAATTAGTGGGTCACTTTTAAAGTTAAATTCCATGTAGCTTCTACACTAATATCAAGGCCATCTGATTACCTGCCTCTGCCTTCTCCCTCCCTCCCATTAGCACCAAACTTTCTTTATAAGGTTTCCCTGCTCTAGCCCTGATCTCAGATATTTCTCTAGATTTTCTCCGATCTCCTCTCATACCCTCTCCGAATTCAACTTGTCCCATGAAACCCAACTTCTGTCCCTCCGACTTTATTTCCACTAAACTACTGACCACAAGTTCAAGCAAAGACTTAAGTTTCAAGCAGTGTCTTATCGGATAGAAGGCAAGGTCAAGAGGTGAGAAAGTTCCAGAGCTTAGGATCCAGGCTACTGAAAACATGGCCACCAATTGTGGAACTATTAAAATCAGGAAAGCACATGAGGCCAGAATTAGACAAGTGCAAATATCTCAAAGGTTTGCAGAGCTGGAGGAGCTAACAAGAAGCTGGAGGGGCTAGTCCATAGGAAGGCTTGAAACCAAGGGTGAGAATTTTAAAATTCAGGTGTTGTTTAACTGGAAGTCACTCCAGATAAGTGAGTATAGGGACAATGGTGTCCGGGAATTGGTGCGAATTAGGATGTGAAAAGTCCTGACTTCTGAATATATCTCACAACTGGCAGAGGAGGAGGAAAAGGCAAAGAATTTGCCACTGCTGTTCTGTCTGGTCAGCAACAAGGAAACTCTCAGTGTAGAAGTCCTCTGGTATCAGCCAAATTGCCTACGAAGTGGTTCTGCCGCAAAAACGATTCTAAAGAAACCGGCAGAGGCAGCTTGGAATCATCAAGTGTATTGGATAGGCTGAGACTTTTCAGTTCTAACATATTTTTATTGGTGTACAGCATCTGAAATAAATGCCCCCAAAATTAAAAAATACATAACGTGACCTGTCCTGCTGCAGAAGAATGGAAATCTGATATCCTCAAGGGAATCCTGGGATCCTGTCACAGATCGATAATGTCAAGGATATCAAATGGAATATCTATGCTACTTACAAAGATGAAGTCTGTTGCTTTGCCAGATGTTATTATACTCCCAGAAACTCAATTAAATCCCTGATGTAAGGGAATGTAAGACATGATTGACTTTGAAAGGTAGACAAATGAGAAGGGCTGATGCCTATTATACAAGTCCAATTTCAGAGTAAGGTGGCAGAATCAGAGTAACTATAACGTTTAAATATATAGCTGAGCAAAATAACTTCATTATGACTCCTGCAATGATTGCTCTGGTCATCGTTATGATATACTTTCCCAATGTTCCCTACCTGAGGGTAAAAATTCCCAGTGAAAGTAAAACAAAAAAAGGCTCATTGTGATAAGAATGATACTAGACACTGCCATTCATTTGTATGAATCACATATTTGGCTGAGTGGCAGGAAGCAGAGGATGATGGTTGAAGGATGTTTTTCTGACTGAAAGTCTGTGTCCAAATGGGTCCTGCAGGGATCAGTGTTGGGGCCTCTGCTCTTTGTAATTGATATAAATAATTAGACTTGAATGAAGGAAGGTTGATCAGTGAGTTCATGAATAATCTGCAAATTGATGAGGAGGATAGCCTTAGACTACAGGAAGATATAGACAGGCTGGTCACATGGGCTGATCAGTGGCTAATGGAACTCAATACAGATAAGTGTGAGGTGATGCACTTGGGCAGGACAAACAAGGCAAGGGAATACATGATAAGCCTGGGCAGGACCCTGGGAAGCACGGATTAGAGGGACCATAGTGTGCATGTATACTGATCCCCTCAGATAGCCGGGCAAGTACATAAAGTGGTTAAGAAGGTATATGAGGCGCGATTCTTCATTGGCTTATGCCAAAATCGGGAAACGGATTGGGCGGAGAATAGGTTCTGACGACAAAATCACGGTGGGTGCCGGCTTGATGCCAAATCACATTTCTCGTCATCTCGACAGCGGCATCAATGCAGTCCATAACGCATGTACAGTAGACACCATTTGCATAACATTAGTGGTCCTGACCCGATATCCTCCGGGTCCTCTGCGATTCTCCCCCTCCGATGAGTCAAGTTCCCGACGGAACGGTTCACTTGTGGGTATGGGTGTGTCCGGGCTCCTGGGGCAAGCATAGAATGCGTTGAGTTATTTGGGGCGGGGTGTGCTGCTGCCAGGGATTCTGCTAGGCTTCGCTTTGTAGCCCGTTACGTTGTTTAAGCCTTGCCACAACTGATGAGAGTCCATGACATTAGTCTGTGACACTAGCTTGATCTGATATTGTCTCTTGGCATTCCTGATGACTTTGCGGAGGTCGTACCTGGATTTCTTGTATACGCCTCAGACCTGGCCTTCACAAGGGAGTCAATCTCCCCATTAAGCCATGGTTTCTGGTTGGGGTACTACTTCCTTTGGCACGCAGTGTACATATTTGTTGACAAAGTCTGTGACAGTGGTGGCATACTCGTTTAGCTTGGTTGCTGACCAGTCCGCTGACTCCAAGCAGTCTTGTTGCCTCTTCTGTTGCTTCGGACCAGCACTATACGACTTTCTTAACCGGATTCTCCCGCTTAAGTTTCTGCTTGTATGCCGGGAGAAGGAGCACCGTCTTATGGTCTGATTTTCCGAAGTGCGGCCAGGGGATGGATTGGAAGACGCCCTTGATGTTTGTGTAGCAGTGGTCGAGAGTGTTGGTGCTCCTGGTGGGACAGGAGATGCGTTGGTGGAATTTTGGCAGTCCAGTCTTGAGATTGGCCTGGTTGAAGTCTCTGGCCACAATGAACAAGGCCTCCGGGTGTTCTGTTTCACTGTTATTTATAGCTGTGTACAATTCGTCCAGCACCTTCTTCACTTCCGCCTGGGGTGGGATGTAGACCACTGTGATAATGGCTGATGTGGACCCCTGAGGACGGTAGTACAGGTGGCACTTAACATAGAACATAGAACATAGAACATACAGTGCAGAAGGAGGCCATTCGGCCCATCGAGTCTGCACCGACCCACTTAAGTCCTCACTTCCACCCTATCCCCATAACCCAATAACCCCTCCTAACCTTTTTTTTTGGTCACTAAGGGCAATTTATCATGGCCAATCCACCTAACCTGCACGTCTTTGGACTGTGGGAGGAAACCGGAGCACCCGGAGGAAACCCACGCACACACGGGGAGAACGTGCAGACTCCGCACAGACAGTGACCCAGCAAGGAATCGAACCTGGGACCCTGGCGCTGTGAAGCCACAGTGCTATCCACTTGTGCTACCGTGCTACCCCGTGCTGACTTCACAGTCAGGTATTCCAAGTCCAGAGAGCAGTAGATCGCCAGGGTCACCATATCCGAGCACCAGGAGGAGTTGATGAGGAGGCAAACCCCTCCACACTTTTGCTTTGGTGCGGTCCATCTGATCTATTGAGAAGCCATCAGGTTGTATAGCATAGTCAGATGAGGTAGGGGTGAGCCATGTCGCCGCGAAATGGAGCACACAGCAGTCTCTTACTTCGCTCTGAGAGGTAAGTCTAGCTTTAAGTTCATCCAGTTTGTTTTCGATCGCTTGGACATTTGCCAGGAGTATGCCGGGGAGAGGATTCTTGAAACCGTCATGCCTTAGTCTCACCTGCAGACCGCCATGTATCCCTCCTTTTCTCAGTCGGCGGATGCTTCTGGATGGTCCTGGGATCAGATGGGAGAAGTCTGACCTTGTGGAAGGTAGGTGGCTGCATCTGTCGGGGGGCGGGCTCCTGGTTTTGTTTTCGGGGTTGCATCTGTCAGGGTCCCGGGTGCTGGTTGTGATTTTGGGATTGTAGGAAGGGCATGTTTGCGATCTGGTTGGGCCCTGCCGTTCTGCGAGGACTGGTCCACCTTGCAGCGTGTTCGGGTCCTCGCTTGGGATTTCCGCCATTTTGTGGGTCTTTAATCCGGGTTTAGGTCGCAGGCAGAGGCTTCCTGGGTCAGGTTGGGCCAGGACCTGTGTTCTGTTCCAGTGTTGATGGTCTGGTCATGTGCTCCTGGAATCGGGCCTTGGAGTAGGCCTGGTCAGTTCTTCCTTCCATCCGTAAGTAAGTTGGGTCGCTGGGCGGATCTCTGGTGGGAGCCATCTCTGTGCGACTGCTCCCCTATTGTCACTACCGGATATCTCACCATTGGGTTTTTTCTCTGGGACCTAAGAATTAGAAATCCTGAACAGGGAATCTGCAGCCTAATTGAACAGGGAAGCAACAATATGTCTCCTTAACCAATCAAACTGAAGTGCTCTGAATGAGCCATGATCAATCTGAGCCTGGAGTGGCAGTTAGAATAATGAATTCAATCACAAATAATTTACCAAATGTGGTGAATGTATTACTGCTATCATTCACCATTGTAATTGCATTACATTGTATTGTATTATGTTGATGCCCTTGTGGGCTCCGCCTGTGGGCTCCGCCCCCTCAGGGGTGGTATATAAACCTGCAGCCTGTAGGTGGCACTCAGTACAGAGCAGTCGCAGGCAGGCACAGTTCTAGCTGATTAAAACCACTGTTCACTTCAACTCTCCGTCTCGTGTGAATTGATGGTCGCATCAATTTAATTAGCTACAATATCACTCTGGAAGCAGCCCTCAAACCTGATCGACTGGAACTCGACCCACAGGCAATTGAAGCCAAAGGAATTTTTTCACATTGGCTCCGCTGTTTTGAGGCCTACCTTGCCGCTTCCTCCTTGCCCACCATCACAGAGGCACAGAAACTGAGTCTCCGCCACGCCCGGGTGAGCTACAGAATCTCTGTGCAGATCGAGGAAGTGACCACGTATGCAGATGCGGTTGCGATCCTAAAAAGGCATTACGTGAGGCCAGTGAACGAAGTGTTCGCGCGGCATCTCCTCCCCACTCATCGTCAACACCCCAGGAAATCGCTGGAGGAATACCTACGCGATCTGAAGGTACTCGCGCGAAACTGCAACTACAAGGATGTCATGGCCTTGCAGCATATGGAACTCGCCATCCAGGACACCTATGTGGCTGGAGTCCGGTCCAACTACGTCAGACAGCGCTTGCTCAAAAAAGGCGCCCTCGACCTAGAAGAGACGGTAAAACTATCCACCTCCTTAGAAGTAGCGTTCCAGAGCCTCAATGTTTTCCCCTCCGACCACGCGACCCCTCGTGGACACCCGACCAGAGGGTGTCCCAGGCCTGTGCCGCGCGGCTGCTCGCCCAACACGGGGGGCTGCCCTGCTATTTCTGCGGTCAGAACCAGCACCTCAGGCAGCGTTGCCCGGCTCGGAACGCGACCTGTAGCGACTGCCGCAAGAAAGGACACTTTGCCAAAGTCTGCCTGGCCAGATCCAAAGGTCCTAAATCACAGGCCCGACTTTCAGACTCGCAGGCCTGCAGACCCTGCAGTGTGGCTGCATGCCTGCCGGTACCGCCCCCTTCGCACGCGTCATCAGCCTCGTGCTGTCAGTGGGGGCAGCCACCTTTAACCCTACCCGACATGTGCGACTCATGGGGGCCGCCATCTTAGCCGTCATCTCCAACGCTGCCGACACGTGTGACCGACGGGGGCCGCCATCTTGGCCACCATCTTCAACGCCTCCCAACACGTGCGACCGACGGGGGCCGCCATCTTGGGACCACCCCACCACCTCCGACCACGCCGGCTACCCACAGCTCGGCGCTGTCACCCTCGACCAGTCACGGCCCAAGCACCTCAGCAACTCGATGATGACCGTCTGGGTCAATGGGCAAGAAACACCCTGCCTGTTTGACTCTGGGAGCACGGAGAGCTTCATACATCCAGATACGGTAAGGTGCTGTTCTCTCCAAATTTCCCCCGCATTCCGAACAATCTCCCTCGCTTCCGGATTGCATTCAGTGCAGATCCGGGGGTACTGTGCTGCGAACCTTGCGATACAGGGCGCCGAGTACGCCAATTTTAAACTATATGTCCTCCCCGACCTCTGCACTCCTCTCCTGTTAGGGCTGGACTTCCAGTGCAACCTCAGGAGCCTGGCCCTGAAGTTCGGCGGGCCCCTACCCCCTCTCACCGCATGTAGCCTCGCGACACTTAAGGTTGCCCCTCCCCCACTCTTCGCGAACCCCGTCGCCACCAGGAGCTGGCGGTACAGTGCCCAGGACAAGACTTTTACCAAGTCAGAGGTCCAGCGTCTCTTGAGGGAGGGGGTCATCAAGGCCAGTTATAGCCCCTGGAGAGCCCAAGTGGTGGTCGTCAGGACCGGGGATGGTTGTTGACTACAGCCAAACCATAAACCGGGACACGCAAGTCGATGCGTACCCCATTCCCCGGATAGCGGACATGGTGAATCAGATTGCACACTACCGGGTCTTCTCCACAGTAGATCTGAAGTCCGCATACCACCAGCTTCCAATCCGCTCGGAGGACCACCACTACACGGTCTTTGAGGCAGACGGCCGCCTCTGCCACTTCCTCCGGCTCCCCTTCGGCGTCACCAACGGGGTCTCGGTCTTCCAAAGAACGATGGACCGAATGGTGGACCAGTACGGGCTGTGGGCCACATTTCCGTACTTGGACAACGTCACCATTTGCGGCCATGATCAGCAGGACCATGACGCCAACCTTCAGAAGTTTCTCCAAACTGCCCAAGCCCTCAATCTCACCTACAACAAGGAGAAATGCGTTTTCCGCACAACCCGACTGGTCATCCTCGGCTATGTCGTGGAAAACGGAGTCCTAGGGCCCGACCCCGACCGCATGTGCCCCCTACTGCAACTCGCCCTCCCCCACTGCCCCAAGGCCCTGAAATGGTGCCTTGGGTTCTTTTCATATTATGCCCAGTGGGTCCCCAACTATGCGGACAAAGCCCGCCCACTTATCAAAGCCACCATCTTCCCCCTGATGACTGAGGCCCGCCTGGCCTTCAGCCACTTCAAGGCAGATATTACCAAAGTCGCGATGCACGCGGTGGACGAGTCCATCCCCTTCCAGGTGGCGAGCAACGCATCAGATATCGCCCTGGCCGCTACCCTTAACCAGGCAGGCAGGCCCGTAGCCTTTTTTCCCCAGACCCTCAACGCCTCCGAGAGTTGGCACTCCTCAGTCGAAAAAGAGGCTCAAGCCATCGTGGAAGCCGTGCGGCACTGGAGGCACTACCTCGCTGGTTGGAGGTTTACCCTTGTCACCGACCAACGATCGGTTGCCTTCATGTTCGACAATACGCAGCGGGGCAAGATCAAGAATGATAAAATCTTGAGGTGGCGGATCGAACTCTTCACCTATAATTACAATATTGTGTATCGTCCCGGGAAGCTCAACGAGCCCCCAGATGCCCTGTCACGCGGCACATGCACCAGTGCGCAAGTTGACCGACTCCGGGCCGTCCACAATGACCTATGTCACCCGGGGGTCATCTGGCTTTGCCACTTTATCAAGGCCCGTAACCTGGCCTACTCCACCGAGGAGGTCAGGGCCATGGCCAGGGACTGCCTAGTCTGCGCGGAGTATAAGCCGCACTTCTATCGTCCAGACAAGGCCCACATGGTGAAGGCATCCTGGCCCTTTGAGTGCCTCAGCAGCAATTTCAAAAGGCCCCCCCCCCCTCCACTGACCGCAAAGTGTATTTTCGTAACGTCGTTGATGAATATTCCCGTTTCCCCTTTGCCATACCATGCCCCGACATGACCTCGGCCACTGTCACTAAGGCCCTGCATAGTGTCTTCACCCTGTTCGGTTTCCCCACTTACATCCACAGTGACCGGGGCTCCTCGTTTACGAACGATGAGCTGCGTCAGTACCTGCTCGGTAAGGGCATCGCCTCGAGCAAGACTACCAGCTACAACCCCCGGGGAAACGGACAGGTGGAGAGGGAGAACGCAACGGTATGGAAGGCCGTCCTTCTGGCCCTATGGTCTAGGCGTCTCCCAGCTTCCCACTGGCAGGACGTCCTCCCCGATGCGCTCCACTCCACTTGGTCACTCCTCTGCACAGCCACGAATGAGACCACTCATGACTGCCTGTTTGTTTTTCCCAAGGAAATCCACCTCCGGGGTCTTGTTTCCATCCTGGCTGACAACACTGGGGCCTGTCCTCCTCCGAAAGCACGTGAGGAGCCATACGTCCGACCCACTGGTGGAGAGGGTTCAGCTTCTTCACGCCAACCCCCAGTATGCCTACGTGGTGCACCACGACGGCCGACAAGATACAGTCTCCCTCCGGGATCTGGCACCAGCCGGTTCCCCTGCGACCATCACCTACCCCACCCACCCTACACTGAACACTGCCCCCGCCTCTACATGGCCTATACCCCCCCCCTTACCCCATCGCCAACCTACAGTGATGAAGCTCCAGAGGAGATGCTCCTGGAGTCAACGAGCTCAACACCCGTGCCCGCAACGACAAGTTCAACACCCGTGCCCGCAGCGAAGCCAGAGCTCAGGCGATCGCAGCGAATAATCAAGGTGCCGGACAGACTCAATCTGTGAGCCCACCTCACCCCCGTTGGACTTCAATTTTTAACAGAGGGTGAATGTGGTGAGTGTATTACTGCTACCATTCACCATTGGAATTGCATTACATTGTATTGTATTATGTTGATGCCCTTGTCGGCTCCACCTGTGGCTCCGCTCCCTCAGGGGAGGTATATACAGCTGCAGCCTGTAGGCAGCACTCAGTACAGAGCAGTCGCAGGCAGGCACAGTTCTAGCTGATTAAAACCACTGTGCACTTCAACTCTCTGTCTCGTGTGAATTGATGGTCGCATCACCAAAGTTAACATAGCGGGAATGGAAGGTGAGTATATGAGAGAGAGAGAGAGGGAGAGAGCCGCCAGAAAAAGAAGGAAAAACAAAACATTAAAAAGAAATATCCAGCAATACATGGCGGCATGGTGGCACAGTGGTTAGCACTGCTGCCTCACAGTGCCAGGGACCTGGGTCCAATTCTGGCCTTGGCTGACTGTCTGCATGTTTTCACTGTGTCTGTGTGGGTTTCCAACATGTGGTCCAGTTTCCTCCGACAGTTCAAAGATGTGCAGGTTAGTTGGGGTTACAGGGGATAGGATGGGGTTGAGGGCCCAGGTAGGGTGTTCTTACAAAGGGTCGGTGCAGACTCGATGGGCTGAATGGCCTCCTTCGGCACTATAGAGATTCTATGAATTAAAATCTGAAGGAATGTGACTCTACACTTGTAAATGTCAAAGAGAGTTGTTTGACAATAGTTAAGACTTAGCATGTTTTTTAAAAAATTGAATGGACACTTAATGGACAAACCTGAGGGGTTTTCTTCACATATATAGCCGGTATACATCACTAAGTGCAGTAAATTCATGCCCATCCATGTATTTGAATACCAAATCTCTTGGGAAGGTTTTTATGTAATGATTCTTTGGAGAAGCGAGGCAACTCTGTCAGCAACTTCCTGATTTCTTCATTTAACTGTACAAATGCAATCACTGCAAGTTGTTGTCCAATTTATTCTTCGAGAAGAGTCAATGCTGCTAGATTGAGATTGTAAAATCTGAGCCGTTACTGTTTAGCGGTAAAATATTGGGACTTAACAGGAATAAATCACTGATTAGGAGAAATATGCAGAAGGTAGTTTCCATGTTATAAGCAAATTCCTCCTTGTTGAAGAAATTGTAATCCATAACATTTTGTTACCTGTTATCAAAACTATCTTAAGAACATGAAACCTAGATATAGCTGTATAATACTGTATATGTAAAGGCAGTCTTCTGATGACTATCCCTGTGGAGGTACCTGGGACAAGTCAGAGTTAAATAAAGGTAATACTGTTTGTTAATGAAGTGTATTATTGTTTATCAATCTTTCTTTGTGCACTATTTGGAACAAAGTTGGTAATCAGAACCACCAAAAATGGAAGGGTTGAGGTTTTGTTTTATCTTTTATTTCATTCTTCGTGGGATGTAATCCTACCTGGAAATGGGAGAAATTGGTGCCTATCTCTAATTGCATTTGAGATGATGGTAGTGAGCCAGTTTCTTGAACTGCTGCAGTCTATATGGTGTGAGTACACCCACAGTGCAGTTAGGAAGGAATTTCCAGGATTTGATCCCATGACAGTGACTTAGCAACGATATAGCATGTGGCTTGGAGGGGAACTTGCTGATGGTAGTGTTCCCATGCGTCTGCTGCCCTTGTCCTTCTCAGCAGTAAGGTCACAGTTTTTCAAAGTGCTGTCAAAAGAAACTAGCTGAATTGCTGTGGTAAATTAAGACCACAAGAAACAGAAACTGACGTAGACCACACAGCCTGTCGAGCCTGCTCTGCCATTCAATATGATCATGGCTAATTTTGAGTTTCAACTCCACTTTCCAACCCACTCCCCATATCCCTTAATATCCTGTAAGACCAAAAATCTGTCTTAAATCTGCCTTAAAAGTATTTAACGATGGAGCATCCACTACTCTCTGGTGCAGAGAATCCCAACCGTTCAAGTGAAGAAGCTTCTCTTCATCTCAGTCCCAAATTATTGGTCCCTTATTCTGAAAGTGTAGCCTTTATGTTTTAGACTCCCTGGCCAGCAGAAACAATGAACACAATTCAGTGACACCATTGCGCACGGCACAAATCCAGGTGCAACGGGTGAATCATGCGTGCGCCCCAAATCAGGCTCTGCACCGGGCCGATTGCGAGTCACCCGACTCGCTTAGACTGCTGGACGAGATCGGGATCTGAATATTTAAATGAGTTGTAAATGCTCAGGCGTCGGATTCACCCGGTGCCTGGGACTCACCAGCCGCACCTGTGAGACCTCGCCAGGGAGCTGTTAAGCATGGTCCACACAAATATGGACTGGGCGTAATGGCACCTGGGGGGGGGGGGTCATTGCCAGGCCATTGGAAACCTCCTGGTGGTCCCGTTGCCCCCTGGGCGTAACGGATTCGCTGAATCGTGCCCCATGTCTCTGTAATAACAATTATATCTGAATCATTTATCTCTATTTGTGTCACTCTTTCATCTGTCTTATTTCAGATGCTTCATGCATTCAGAATATTAACCTATAATTTCATTTTTTTACTTCTATAGCATGCAATGACCAGATTCACTGAAATGCATCTTTTGTTAAATTTTGCCCCACTTTGCTTGTCATTACGCACATCTCTATAGCATCCTGAAAGTTGACTTTTCATAGGGTACATAGAACATACAGTGCAGAAAGAGGCCATTCGGCCAATCGAGTCTGCACCGACCCACTTAAACCCTCACTTCCACCCTATCCCCGTAACCCAATAAACCCTCCTAACCTTTTTTGGTCACTAAGGGCAATTTATCATGGCCAATCCACCTAACCTGCACGTCTTTGGACTGTGGGAGGAAACCGGAGCACCCAGAAGAAACCCATGCAGAAACGGGGAGAACGTACAGACTCCACACTGACAGTGACCCAGCAGGGAATCGAACCTGGGACCCTGGCGCTGTGAAGCCACAGTGCTAATCACTTGTGCTGACCGTTTGGATTTCATTTCTAGATTTCCATTCACCTGAACCCTGCAACATCACCCCCCCCCCCCCACCCCCTCCAGCCCCCCTCACTGCCCCATTAGTTTAAACCCTGTCCGCTGTCCTGGTTATACGATCAGTCCGGACACTGGTCCCAACCCGGTATCAGTGCAGCCCACCCAATGGAAGTGTTCAATTTCCCAAGATGCTAATATCCATGAATCAAAACCCTTTCTTACCACACCTCTCTTTGGGGCACACATTTAATTCTCTCATTTGTTTGACCAATGTCGGGTAGCAATCCCCAGATGACTGCCTTTGATGTTCTGAGGTTTAATTTGGAGTCTAACTCCTCAAATGCTCTGGGCAGAAGATTATTCCTGGTTCTACATTTGTTTCCCATCTAGACCATGCCAGCTGGATCCTCCCCCTCCACTCATCTATTTATACGACATCCTTCACCATACACTATGGTCAGCTCATTCACCTTGCAGCCCTTCTCCTCATCCACACAAGTAGCAAGCATCTCATACCAGTGCGACAAAGCCAGGGGCTGAGGCTCCTCCACCACTACACATTCAGGATTCCAATGTTCGTCTGACTTACAGTCACAGCCTCGTATCCCTGATCACAGCCTCGTATCCCTGACCATTGACCAAACCTAATCTTGCATACAGTATACACCGCTGCCCTGTGCTTCAGTGGTGGAGGGAGTGAATGCTTCAGTTGGTGGATGGGGTGGTGTTCAGGCTTTGTCCTGGATGGTGTTGAGCTTCTTGAATGTTGTTAGAGATACATTCAAAAAGGGAAATGGACTGTATTCCATCACGTTCCTGGCCTGTGCCCTGTAGATGGTGGACAGGCTTTGGGGAGTCAGAAGATGAGTTACTCACCGCAGAATTTCCAGTCTCTGATTTAACACAGTATTTATATGACTGATCCAGTTCAGTTTCGGGTCAATAGTAACCCATAGGATGTTGATAGTGGGAGATTCAGCTATCGTAATATCATTGCAAGTCGAAGGGAGATAATTAAATTCTTACTCGAAAGAGAAAATGCTGGAAAATCTCAGCAGGTCTGGCAGCATCTGTAGGGAGAGAAAAGAGCTAACGTTTCGAGTCCAGTGACTCTTTGTCAAAGCTTACAGTCAGAGAATGTGGGAAATATTTATACTGTGGAGTGAGAATGAAAGATGAGTCAAAGCCACAGAAACCCAGGGAAACCGGGTGCTAATAGCCACAGAAACCAAGGGGAAAGAGAGCTAATGGCAGTCCCCAGGGAGAACAAAAGATGTGAAAGGCCAAACAGCAGAGAAACTAACACCAGAGGGTGAACTGTGGATGTGAGGGGAGGGGAAGGGGGAAGCACAGAGGAGAAAGGGGAAGGAAAGGTGGATAAGATTGGTGTGGGGGGGGTTAAATATAAATTAAGAAAGACAAGAAAGAAAGAAATGGTAAGAGACAGTTGAAATGAAATGGAAGAGGTAAAGGGGCAGGTGTTACACCTTCTGCGATTCCATGGGAAGGTGCCATGGGTGATGGGAGAGGTACTGGGTATGGTGGAAGAGTGGACTAGATTGTCTCGGAGGGAACGGTCTCTGTGGAATGCTGACAGAGCGAGTGAAGGGAAGGTATGTTTGGTGGTGGCGTCACGCTGGAATTGGCGAAAATGGCGAGTATTATGCTTTGCATACGGAGGCTGGTGGGATGAAATGTGAGGACGAGGGGGACTCTATCCTTGTCCTGGGAGGGAGGGGAGGGGGCGAGGGTAGTGGCGCGGGAAATGGACCGCACACTGTTGAGGGCCCTGTCAACAACTGTAGGTGGGAAATCACGGTTGAGGAAGAAGGAACACATTTTCGAAGCACCATTTTGGAAAGTGGCATCATCGGAACAAATGCGACGGAGGCAAAGGAGTTGCGAGAAAGGGATGGAGTCCTTACAGGGTGTAGGGTGCGAAGGACTGTAATCCAGATAGCTGTGGGAGTCAGTGGCATGTAGTGGATTCTCACTTGTTGTAGATAGCCATTTCCTGGCACTTCTGTATTGTGAATGTTTTTTAAAAAAAATATATTTTATTCAAAATTTTGTGGCCAAACATAACAGTACATAGTTTTTCTTTTGAACAACAACAAAGCAATATAAATAACCGTGGCCAGTTTTAAACAACTAAATAAATAATATATAAACAAAAACATAAACAAAACTGAGTGGCAACTGCCTTGTCAAAAATAGTTACTCTCCAAAGATACAATCCAACAATCCAATATACATTACCTATAACAAGTGTCTATACATATACAATGACATCCCTGATAGTCCGTTCAGTTCCTCCCCCCCCTCCCCCCTGGGTTGCTGCTGTTGTCTTCTTCTTTTCCATTCCCTCTATCTTTCTGTGAGGTAGTCGACGAACGGTTGCCACCGCTGGTAAACCCTTGAGCCGAACCCCTTAATACGAACTTGATCCGTTCTAACTTTATACCAAGAATCCTTAAATTCTTCCTCCTCGCATTATTCTCCAGCACCTCCAGCCTTTCCACACACCTTTTGTGTTGTGCCTCGTGCATCTCTGTCTTCACCACCAGGCCCTGTATTTCGTCCTCATTCTCAGCAGCCTTTGCCTTCACGACCCGAAGCTCCTGCTCCTGGGTCTTTTGCTCCTCCTTTAGCCCTTCAATCACCTGTAATATCGGGGCCAACAGCTCCTTCTTCATCTCCTTTTTAAGTTCTTCCACGCAGCGCCGCAGGAACTCTTGTTGGTCAGGGCCCCATATTAAACTGCCACCTTCCGACGCCATCTTGCTTTGTGCTTGCCTTCCTGGCCGCTGCTCTAGAGGATCCACCGCAATCCGGCCATTTTCCTCTACTTTTTCCATCCGTGTCCAGGGGGGATTCCCTTCTGGTTTACCGCACAGTGTTTTTAGCCGTTAAAATTGCCGTTGGGGCTCCTATTAAGAGCCCAAAAGTCCGTTCCACCGGGAGCTGCCGAAACGTGCGACTTAGCTGGTCATCGCCACACCCGGAAGTCTGTATTGTGAATGTTAATTGCCATTCATCAGCCCAAGTCTTAATATTGTCCAGGTCTTGTCCACAGATTGTCCAGGTCTTGTCCACAGATTGCTTCAATACCTGAGGCATTGTGAATGATTTCGATCATTGTGCAACCATCAGTGAACATCCCTACTTTTGACCTTCTAATGAAACAAAGGTAACTGATGAAACAGTTTAAGTTGGTTGGACCTCGGACATTAACTGAGGAACTCTTGCAATGACCTCATATGAGGAGGTGTTGAGGACTCTGGGTGAGGGGGGGATCTCATCGAAATTTACAGAATACTGAAAGGCCTGGATCGAGTTAATGTGGAGAGTATGTTTCCACAAGTAGGAGAAATTAGAACCCGAGGGCACAGCCTCAGACTGAAAGGACTGAAAGGATCCTTTAAAATAGAGATGAGGAGGAATTTCTTAAGCCAGAGGGTGGTGAATCTGTGGAACCCATTGCTGCAGAAGGCTGTGGAGGCTAAATCACTGAGTGTCTTTAAGACAGAGATAGATAGGATCTTTATTAATAAGGGGATCTGGCGTTATGGGGAGAAGGCAGGAGAATGGGGATGACAAACATATTAGCCATGATTGAATGGCAGAGCAGACATGATGGACCAAATGGACAATTTTGCTCCTATGTCTTAAGGTCTTATGGTCATATGTCCTGGGACTGTGGTAGTTGGCCTCCAACAACCATAGCTATCTTCCTTTTTACTAGATATGCCTTCAAACAGTGGAGTGTTTTCCCTGAATTCATTGACTACGATTTTGCCAGGGCTCTTTGGTGCCATTGTTGGTCAAATGCTACATCAATATCAAGGACGGTCACTCTCTCCTCTCATCTTACGTTCAGCTCTTTTAACCGTGTTTGAACCAAGGCTTTAATACGTTCTGGAGCCGAGTGGCCCTGACGGAACCCAAACTGGTTATTGCTGTGCAAATGCCACTGGATAACATTGTCATCAGCACCTTCCATCACCTTGCTGACGATCAAGGGGAGGCTGATGGGGTGGTGTGATTGCTTGGATTGGATGTGCCCTGCTTTTTCTGGATATGATATATCTGGAAAATTTTCCATTTGTCAGGTAGATGTCAGTGTTAACGTAGCTGTACTGGAACAGCTTGGTTAGAAGTGCAGCTCAGTCTTGAGCATAAGTCTTAAATATTATTTCCGGGATGTTTACTGGGCCCACAGCCTTTGCGTTACCCTCAGCTACTTCTTGATACCATGAGGATTGAAATGAATTGGCTTAGTTGCTTTCTTGTCCACCATCATTCATGGCTGGATGTAACTGGACTGCAGAGATTTGATCCAACCCATTAGCTGTGGGTGCTGCTTGTGTGGGATGTAAACGTTTCTTACATTCTCAACCAAACCCACCTCCAATTCACCCATTTCCAGTTTTACTGGAGTCAGAATAGTAGTGGATGGAAGGGTGGTTGGGGGTGAAGGTGGAGTGGGGGTGGGGGTGGGTGGGGTGGGGGGGGGGGGTGGGGGGGGGGGGGGGGAGGTGGGGGGGGGCGGTGTTGTTGAGGCAACCAACCTACTTCCAAAAGTTGGGTTGCCATTGAAATATTAAAATGAGCTTGCATATCTCATATTTAACTTACATTGAAGGTTTAACCTTGGCTGGCTTAAAGACACCTGGCAGCAAAGGGAGGCAAGGACTGCTTCATGGAAAAGATAAGCATCTTTGCAGTACTGCTTGTGGGCCAAGAATATCCAAAATGCTTTATTCCAGTCCACCAGGCTTTCCTGATCTCCACACTTTGTGCATCAAATCCTTGGGTCCAACAATCCCCTCTCTACTGCCCAAGACGGGAACAGGCTCCACCCCAGGATTGGCAACTTTGTCCCCCATTATCCATATCCTCATTTAAGGGGGATTGGTTCCAAGGCCCTTCACCCTAGATGAATCCCACCCCACTTAGCATGAAAATCCACCCCTACAAGATCCAGAATACCATCGTATCATTAATCCAGCTGTAGGCTACCAGCCTCCTTCATAATGAAAATACGCTGTGGAGTCAAACTTCCTCAGAATGTAACTTCTTTCTGCTGCTCACAAAACCCAAACCAGTAAAAATCAAGTCCTTGGAACCAATCCCCCCTAAATGAGGATATGGATAAAGCTGTTAATGCTAAGTAGCTTTGGTGCACTGGAAGTTTAATGTGGTTGGCCTATTACATATTGACTTTTGTAGGTTCTTCCACCAAAATGTAGGTCAATGTCTGTCCTCGAAACTGTGAGGTTCTCAACCGCAGCTGCTGGAAACCATTACATGAACACTGGTTCTATGGGTATAAGGGAAGCATTAAGACTAATAGTTTGACACTGGAAGCATGTTTTAAACTTCAACAATGCCACTCCAAAGTCAGAGCAGTGGAAACGTCACTCACAAAATTGAAGTATGCTAATTAAGTCAGCACAACTGAAAACTGTGAGTTGCATTCTCCAAGTACAATCCTGTTTATTTATATTAACTATTCACTTATTATGGTGCTCATGAATTGTCAAAAGTACAGTAATCTCTAGGATCAAACATTTCTGAAAAGAGCGTTATTTGATCTTCCATTTGTCAAATGCTGGCTTTTAATATTCTGATCAAACTTTTCCCATTTGCCTCACTTTTGTTTCCTTACACCTTGCGGCGCTAAGTACGGCCTCAACTGGGACCTTGGATTCATGTCGCATTACATTCATCCCCACCATCTGGCATAGGCTTGCGAAATCCTACCAGTTGTCCTGGCTTGAGACAATTCACACCTCTTTAACTGGGGTTACCCCTATCTCTGGATCTGTAAAGACTTAATTACCTGCAAATGTTCGCATTCAAAGCATTGTCTTGCATCTTTGACTTTGTCTATATATATGTTTCTGGAACATACCTCTTCATTCATCTGAGGAAGGAGCAGTGCTCCAAAATCTAGTGTTTGAAACAAACCTGTTGGACCTTAACCTGGTGTTGTAAGACTTCTTACTGTGCTCACCCCAGTCCAACGGCGGCATCGCCACATCATGGCTTTTATTTTATTGTTTTGGTCCATGGATCAATAATTGGGATGTGCCTTTAAGTAGAGAGAAAAAGGCAGAAGACTCTGTCGCGTTATTCACCCTGGGGTAACATGGACTGCAATAGGATGCAGATGAACTGTGAAGCATACACCAAACGTAGGTGTAGGTTCAAGACAATTTGTTGAATTTCTGTAACAATGCACACAGCTGGCTGTGGGTTGACACTCTACTACTCTAAGTGTATTAACTCTAACTTACTAGACCAGGCTAGCTCTGATCCACGTGTAGAAGGTGCTGAGTGATATATACACCCTGACTGTCACTACAGTTGTCACCAGTGGAAAGAGGCAGAGTGCTGATGCCTCGTGTCTTTTATAGTTGGAAGCCCCCCTCTGGTGTTCTGTCTGGTGATTGGTTGTGTTCTGTCCTGTATGTTGATTGGTTAACCTGGGTGTCTGTCACTGCCTGTTTTTACCTCATGATGTGCATGGGTGCATATTATGACATCCTCCCTTTTTTAAAAAAAATTGTCGGTTGCTTCGAGCAAATACGATTTATTTACAGATATAACTATTTACAGCAAATGGCGAGTGAATGCATATGTACATGTAAGGTGTCTAGCGTGCAGATACAGAACAATATGCACAAAGGAAATATTTATAAGTCCCAATCTCTGGGGCTGGCGTCGGATCCTTGTCGGCCGCCTGAGAGGTGGAGGTGGCGACTTGACAGGCGGGATTGCAGACAGATTGGTGGCCTCGTGGAGCGAGGTGTCCGGAAAAGGCATAACGACAGCTAGAAAAGTGAGATTCGGTGGTGGGCAGGCAAGTTTGCATTGTGCCCTTCTGTTGCGCCTGACAATGGATCCATCAGCCATGCAAACCACGATCGACCTGGGAGCAGCCTGTCGAACAAAAACAGCTGGAGCGGACCAGCCTCCACCAGCAACTTGATGCGAACAGCATCTTCCGGAGAGAGCACGGGCAGATCAGTAGCATGAGCATCGTATGTCAGCTTATGCCGGTTTCTGAATTGCTGCACCTTTTGTAGCACTGGGAGGTGATCCAGGTCAGGTAAATGAATGGCCGGAACAGTCGTCTGCAGGTCACGATTCATAAAGAGTTGTGCCGGAGACATACCGGTGGACAGAGGGGTTGCCCTGTATGCCAGGAGTGCAAGGTTAAAGTCAGAAGCTGAGTCCGCAGCCTTGCAGAGCAGTTGCTTCACGATATGGACCCCTTTTTCGACCTTCCCGTTAGATTGCGGGTAATGCGAGCTCGAGGTAATGTGCTTCAACTGGTATAGCTTCGCGAAGCTGGACCACTCTTGGCTGTGAAGAAGCAGGGACCGTTGTCGCTCATGACCATGAGCAGAATACCATGCCTGGCAAATGTCTCCTTGCAGGCCTTGATGACAGTCCTTGATGTGAGGTCGGACAGTTTCACCGCTTCGGGGTAACTCGAGAAGTAGTCAATTATAAGCACGGAGTCAAGCCCATTGGCTTGAAAAAGGTCGATTCCCACCTTAGACCACGGAGAGGTCACGACCTTGTGTTGCTGGAGTGTTTCTTTGGGCTGAGCAGGCTGGAAACGCTGGCAAGTCGCACAATTGAGGACCATATTGGATATGTCCTCGTTGATGCCAGGCCAATAGACAGCCTGCCGGGCCGTGCGCCGGCATTTCTCGATACCGAGGTGTCCCTCGTGGATCTGTTTGAGCACTAAGCTCTGGAAGCTGCGAGGAATAACGATACGATCCAGCTTGAGGAGGATCCCCTCGACAACTGTTAGGTCATCCTTGACATTAAAGAACTGGGGGCATTGCTCTTTCTGCCAACCATTTGCAAGGTGATGTATGACCCGCTGCAGAACATAGAACATAGAACATTACAGCGCAGTACAGGCCCTTCGGCCCTCGATGTTGCGCCGACCTGTGAAACCACCCTTAAGCCCATCTACACTATTCCCTTATCGTCCATATGTCTATCCAATGACCATTTGAATGTCCTTAGTGTTGGCGAGTCCACTACTGTTGCAGGCAGGGCATTCCACGCCCTTACTACTCTCTGAGTAAAGAACCTACCTCTGACGTCTGTCTTATATCTATCTCCCCTCAATTTAAAGCTATGTCCCTTCGTGCTAGACATCACCATCCGAGGAAAAAGGCTCTCATTGTCCATCCTATCCAATCCTCTGATCATCTTGTATGCCTCAATTAAGTCACCTCTTAACCTTCTTCTCTCGAACGAAAACAGCCTCAAGTCCCTCAGCCTTTCCTCATAAGATCTTCCCTCCATACCAAGCAACATTCTGGTGAATCTCCTCTGCACCCTTTCCAATGCTTCCACATCCTTCCTATAATGCGGCGACCAGAATTGCACGCAATATTCCAAATGCGGCCGCACCAGAGTTTTGTACAGCTGCAACATGACCTCATGGCTCCGAAACTCAATCCCTCTACCAATAAAAGCTAACACACCGTACGCCTTCTTAACAACCCTCTCAACCTGGGTGGCAACTTTCAGGGATCTATGTACATGGACACCGAGATCTCTCTGCTCATCCACACTGCCAAGAATCTTACCATTAGCCCAGTACTCTATCTTCCTGTTATTCCTTCCAGAATGAATCACCTCACACTTTTCTGCATTAAACTCCATTTACCACCTCTCAGCCCAGTGCTGCAGCTTATCAATGTCCCTCTGTAACTTGTAACATCCTTCCGCACTGTCCACAACTCCACCGACTTTAGTGTCATCTGCAAATTTACTCACCCATCCTCCTACACCCTCCTCCAGGTCATTTATAAAAATGACAAACAGCAGTGGCCCCAAAACAGATCCTTGTGGTACACCACTACTAACTGGACTCCAGTCTGAACATTTCCCATCAACCACCACCCTTTGTCTTCTTCCAGCTAGCCAATTTCTGATCCAAACTGCTAAATCACCCTGAATCCCATGCCTCCGTGGGGAATCTTATCAAACGCTTTACTGAAATCCATATACACCACATCAACTGCTTTACCCTCATCCACCTGTTTGGTCACCCTCTCAAAGAACTCAATAAGGTTTGTGAGGCACGACCTACCCTTCACAAAACCGTGTTGACTATCTCTAATCAAATTATTCCTTTCCAGATGATTATACATCCTTTCTTATAAACCTTTCCAAGATTTTGCCCACAACAGAAGTAAGGCTCACTGGTCTATAGTTACTGGGGTTGTCTCTACTCCCCTTCTTGAACAAGGGAACAACATTTGCGATCCTCCAGTCTTCTGGCACTATTCCTGTAGACAAAGATGACTTAAAGATCAAAGCCAAAGGCTCAGCAATCTCCTCCCTAGCTTCCCAGAGAATCCTAGAATAAATCCCATCCGGCCCAGGGGACTTATATATTTTCACACTTTCCAGAATTGCTAACACCTCCTTATGAAACTCAAGCCCTTCTAGTCTAGAAAGGGTCCTTGGCAGTCTCTTCTGGAATGTTGACGACTCGTTCGTCTGAGGCCGGGAGGTCATTGGCACACAGTTGCACCTGTGCCTCAACTTGGCGGATGAAGTCGAACTGTTCACAGGGCGATGTGATGGCATGAGACAGGGCATCCGCAATGATTAGCTCCTTGCCTGGTGTGTAAACCAATTCAAAATCATACCTGCGGAGTCGAAGGAGAATGTGCTGAAGCCTGGGCGTCATGTCATTCAAGTCCTTGTGAATGATATGGACTAGGGGTCTGTGGTCAGTCTCTACTGTGAAGGGTGGTAGACCGTAGATGTAATCATGGAACTTTACAATACCGGTGAGGAGGCCCAGGCACTCTTTTCCTATCTGAGCATACCTCTGCTCAGTGGGAGTCATTGCCCTGGACGCATAGGCCACTGGAGCCCAGGCCGAGGAGTCATCCTTCTGGAGGAGCACCACACCAATGCCGTCCTGGCCGGCGTCTGTGGAGATTTCTGTCTCCCTCTCTGGGTCAACAAACGCTAGTACCGGAGCAGTGGTGAGCTTTGCCTTTAACTCGAGCCACTCTGCTTGATGTGTGGGTAGCCACTGAAAGGCAGTGGGCTTCTTCACCAGATGCCTGAGAGCCGTGGTGTGTGATGCGAGGTAGGGAATGAACTTTCCAAGAAGTTAACCATACCCAGGAAGCCTTTTTGTCTTCTGGTGTCTTCATGGTGTTGATGGCCTTGACTTTGTCCAAGTCCGGTTGCAAGCCCTGCTGGGATATTTGATCGCCCAAAAACTTGATTAATGACATGCCAAAGGAGCATTTGGCCTTGTTCAACTTGAGGCCGTTGGCATGTATGCGTCTAAAGACTTGTTGGAGACAAGGGGTGGGATTCTCAACCTACCCGGCAGGGCGGGGTGTCCCGGCGGGACGGAATGGCATGAACCGCTCCGGCGTCAGGCACCATCAGGGGCTGGGCCCGCCCTGGAGTGGTTTGCGCCCCACCGGCCGGCGGGAAAGGGGCTTGGCGCTGTGGTGTTGGGTGTTCTGACACACAGATGAGCCAACACGGTTGTATATGGTACAACGCTATTTTATTCAAACTTACTATGTACAGTTTTGTCTTGACACTCTGCACGTGGGGGTTCCCTGCTTGTGATTTTGTAACAGCTCTTCTCTGTGTCTTTGTCCCCAGACCTACTGACCACCAGGTGTCGTGCTCGTGCTTTTTATGTGGTTGGTGTTCTTGTGTGTGATTGGTTGTGGTGTTGTGTGCTCTGATTTGCCTGTTGGTGTGTCCATCATGATGTGTGTGTTTGAATATCATGACATCCCCCCTTTTTACAAAGATATGTGCCTACGTGGTAATAAATATGATCGTGTCGTGAGTGCATCTAAGAGTGTGTGTGTGTCGTGTGCAGCATGTGCATATGACGGAACTATGTACATGGGGCGATGTCGGGTGCGTCACATGAACCAAGTTGTACCATAACATAACATGAATGCGAACGAGAGAAGAAAAAAAAAAAAAACTTGAACAGTTGTCCAGTCAGACGACATCTGGAACGATAAACAACAACAGGTTATCATGTAAAATTGTGCAACTTGTTAGACATATGAACGGTGTTATAAGTCCAGTCTAATGGGCTTGTGACGAGTTCGGGTTGACCGTCAGGGTGGCACACCACTCATCGGCTGGATTGATGGCATTGACCTTGTTGACATCGATGACGGAAACGCGGAAGGCATCCTGGTCATCTGCATCACTTAACTGGAAGTCTTGATGCGTGGGCTGGACGGTCCTGACTTGTCTGCGAGATTGTCGGGGATGTGCCGGATCCATGGGTTGAGCCGAACGACAGTGGGCAGCATAGTGGCCCATCTTGCCACATCTGAGGCACTGTCGGTTTTTTGCAGGACATTGCCCTTTTAAATGTAGAGCTCCACAATTGCCGCACGTCATGACGTCACGGCGTTCGTTGCGCCACTGCGCATGCGCAGTGCGATCTTGCGGTGGGCGCGCCTGCGCAGTGCGTCCCTCGATGTGGCCGTTATTTTTGGCGCGCACCTGCGCGGGAGACCGCGAAAAGCGCGGGAAGCGGCCGCTGTCGTCCGGGCCGTGGGTCGGGAAGTAATCGACGGCCTGGATGCGTTCGACGTCGTGGGCGGCCTGGCTTGCCGATTCGACGGCTGGGGACCCCCTCCGTGCCAACTCGGACGCCTGAAATCGGGCAAAACGGCAGGTAGCATTTTGGTGGAGGACACAGGCTTCCACAGCAGATGCTAAGGTGAGGCTTTTTATTTTAAGAAGCTGCTGGCGTAGGCCACTAGAGGCAACGCCAAAAACAATCTGGTCCCTGATCATGGACTCTGTGGTGGTGCCGTAACCGCAGGACTGCGCTAGAATCCGGAGGTGCGTCAAAAAGGGTTGAAAAAGCTCCTCCTTACCTTGCAGGCGTTGCTGAAAGAGGTATCTTTCAAAACTTTCATTTACTTCAACTTTAAAGTGCTGGTCCAGTTTGAGGATGACCGTGTCATATTTGGATTGGTTTTCGCCTTCTTCGAACACCAGTGAGTTGAAGACGTCGACGGCGTGCTGACCTGCGTAGAAGAGGAGCATTGCAATCTTCGTTTCATCCGAGGCACTCTGTTTCTCGTTGGCTCGGATGTACAGGTCAAATCGCTGCCTGAAGAGCTTCCAATTGGTACCAAGGTTCCCCGCGACTTGCAACGGCTGCGGTTTGTCGGTGCGGTCCATGTCCAGAATGGCAGGTTAGTTGGCAGGTATCGATCCACTCCTGTACCATGTGGTGTTGGGTGTTCTGACACACAGATGAGCCAACACGGTTGTATATGGTACAACGCTATTTTATTCAAACTTACTATGTACAGTTTTGTCTTGACACTCTGCACGTGGGGGTTCCCTGCTTGTGATTTTGTAACAGCTCTTCTCTGTGTCTTTGTCCCCAGACCTACTGACCACCAGGTGTCGTGCTCGTGCTTTTTATGTGGTTGGTGTTCTTGTGTGTGATTGGTTGTGGTGTTGTGTGCTCTGATTTGCCTGTTGGTGTGTCCATCATGATGTGTGTGTTTGAATATCATGACAGGCGCCACGCCAACCGGCGGCGAAGGGCCTCCGCCTGCCGGCGGCAGTTGGCGCATGCGCGGGAGCGCCAGCGCATGCTGGCGTCATCCCCGTGCATGCGCAGAGGGCTTTGTTTCCGCACCGGGAATGGCGGACCGGTACAGCCTCCGGTGCGGAAGGAGAGAGTGCCCCCACGGCACGGGCCCGCCCGCGGATCAGTGCCCCGATCACGGGCCAGGCCACCGTGGGGGCACCTCCCGGGACCAGATACCCCTGCGCCCCCCCAAGAACCCCGGAGCCTGCCCGTGCCGCCAGGTCTCGCCGGTAAGGGACCTACTCCAATTTACGCTGGCGGGACAGGCAAAAGACGGGCGGGACTTCGGCCTATCGCGGGCCGGAGAATTCGGGTGGCCCTGGCGGCCATTGAGTTACGCCGGATCCCGCCATTCTCCGAGGCGGGTGGCGCGTTTCACGGCGCGCTGATTTTTGGGGGGTGCGGAGAATTAGGAGGAAGGCGGGGGCAGGATTCATGCTGATCCCTGGCGATTCTCCCACCCGGCGGGGGTCGGAGAATCCCGCCCGAGATATGTGTTCCTCTGGGGTCGTGGACCATATAATGACATCATCAACATAAACCCGCACACCCTCAACGCCCTCCGACATCTGTTCCATGATCCTGTGAAAGATTTCAGAGGCTGAAACAATACCAAGCGGCATACGGTTGTAACAGTACCTCCCGAAAGGTGTATTAAACGTGCAGAGCTGCCTGCTGGACTCATCCAGTTGTATCTGCCTGAAGCCACAGGATGCATCCAGCTTCGTGAAGAATTTGGCATGTGCCATCTCACTGGTTAGCTCCTCCCGCTTCGGGATCGGGTAGTGTTCCCGCATTATGTTTCGGTTAAGATCCTTGGGATCTATACATATGCGCAGTACTCCAGAGGGCTTCTTCACACAGACCATCGAGCTGACCCAGTCAGTCAGTTCCGTCACTTTAGAGATTATACCCTGGTCTTGGAGCTCCTGCAGCTGCGCCTTTAAACGGTCCTTCAGAGGAGCCGGCTTGGTGCACGGATCACAGGCATGGCATCAGGCCTGAGTAAGATTTTGTAGCGGTATGGCAGCGTGCCCATCCCACTGAACACATCCGGGTATTGTGACAGGATTTTGTCAATGTCAGCCTGAAGATTCATATTGGCAGAGGACATGGCATGTACGCACTGGACGAGATTGAGTAGCTTGCATGCAGGGGCACCAAGCAGGGAAGCCTTGTCAGGCTTGACGATTTTGAATCGCAATGTGGCTTTGATGGCCTTGTTGGAGACATGCAGGTGACAAGACCCTAACGCAGTAATGGCATTGCCATTATAATCAACCAGCTGGCAGGCTGGCGGAAGAATATTTGGCTGCCTTTGGATGCGAGCAAGATCTGCTTGAGATGTGAGATTGGCTGAAGCACCAGTGTCCAGCTTGAACTGGATGCTGCATTGGTTGACTTGTACGACAGCACGCCATTCGTCCGCAGAATCCACGTTGTGGATGGGAGGCGTGTTGCTGAATTTGAGGAGGCCTTGACATACTTGGTAATGATGCCCACACGATATGGGGACTCCAGGCAGTCGTCCTGTGGATCCGTGGTGTTACCAGGTTCTGAATCCAGCAGCCCTTGCTGCACACTTTGAACGCGTTTGCATTGGAACTGGGATCGTTGGCCCACGATTGGAGGTGCAGACCTGCACAAGGCTGCATAATTGCCAGGCTTCCCACAATTTAAACATCTCCTGCCTCTTGCAGGGCATTGCCACTTTAAGTGGGCGGTGCCCCAGCTCGGGCACGTCATGACGTTGACGTCGTAACATGCCGTGCGTCGTCGCACATGCGCAGTGCGGTCAGCCGCCACTCACACCTGCGCAGTGTGCTGTTTGGCCACTTCGTTCTCCCGTCCATGGTGCGCATGCGTGGGACCCCGGGAAAAGCGGGCAAAATGGCCGTCTTCATCGATGCTAAGGCTCCGCATTCGGGCGATGGCCTGTATACTCTCTGCCTCGTGGGAGGCAAGTTGGTCCTGTTCTGCTGATTTAAGGCGGGAGTAGCGACTTTTCGCCTGTTCATGTGTGTCCACCTGGGTTGGCCAACTCCCGACGTAAAATGGAGAACAGCGAAGGCTGCAGGGAAATTCAGCCAACAGAGGCAGAAACTAGCAGGTGCAAGTTACTGTGTATTAAACTCTGCAAAAGCCCAGACAGCATTGATACAAGCAGCCATCTGCATAATAATGTAGCAGCCATCTACATACTAATGAGCGATCCCCGGGAACAATCGCAACATTTGGGACAAACAAAGCTAAGCCAGACTCCCCGGCGCCAGCAGGAGCCAACACAAAAGAGGTTAACGGACACCTCAAGATCGCCCCTCGATCAGGGAACTGCTCCAGTATTGGAGAAATCGAACCAAGCGATTTGAACGAAGTCCAATCACTTGGAACTAGGTACAGGGTCCGCCCTGAAAGGCGGGAAGCCCCTGGGGACTATAAAGTTAAGTCCCCAAGTTCAAATCGTTCTTCTTGACCGGGTCACTCAGCAACGCGAACCAACCCTTGACAGTGACCGGTGCAGCTGCTGCCAATATCCAGTAAGTCTTAAGTCAACGCTCGCTACGAGATAGGCGCTTCTAGCTACCAATCCGTACCAACTTCGAATCCCGCAGACTCAGAACCCGAACGAAAGGCCATTCGTTCCCCAGACCTGGTGGGCCAGTTCAAAGTTAAGTATAGGCCTGTTAGTTGTAGAAGTAGCTTAGAAGTAGAATTTATGCATGAGTAGCGATTACTGTGTATAATAAATGTGCTTTGATTTGAATCTTACTAATTGGTGTGTTGAGTTATTGATCATTACTCGGACTTGAACCTCGTGGCGGTATCATAAAGATACCTGCCGACTCGAGAGCAAAGGTTATAAAACAGAGCCAATTGAACCAACCAAAAGTTAGCAACACATGCACTTTACACGTCTCGATGGCTACTGGCAGGGTCATGTTTTTTATTTTTAGGAGCTGCTCCCGCAGGGCGTCGGAGTGGACCCCAAACACGTTCTGATCCCTGTTGAGGGAATCATCGGTGTCACCGTAGTTGCAGGATTGCACTAATATGCGGAGATGAGTTAGAAAGGATTGGAAAAGCTCATCCTTACCCTGAAGACGTTGCTGGAAGACATAGCGCTCAAAGCTCTCGTTCGTTTCGACTTCACAGTGACTGTCGAATTTGGCTAACATGGCCTGGAACTTGGTCTTGTCCTCGCCGTCGGCAAAAGTGAGCGAATTGAAGGTTTGGATGGCTTGGTCCCCCGCAGTCGATAGGAGCAGTGCGATTTTTCTGGCATTGGACGCATCCCCGAGGCCCGAGGCCTCAATGTATAGACTGAATTTCTGCTTCGAGACCCACCAGTTGGGACCGAGATTTCCGGAGATCCGGAGCTGTGGAGGGGCCTGGATCTTCTCCATGCCGCTGGAAGGCACTTGCTGGTCGCCAACTGAATTATTCAAGGTAAATTACTTAGCTGAAGTAGATTCCTGGTATCATGTTGTGTTATTCACCCTGGGGTAACACGGACTGCAACAGGATGCGGATGAACTGTAAAGCAGACACCAAACATAGGCGTTGGTTCAATACGATTTATTGAACTTCTGTAACAATGCACACAGCTGGCTGTGGGTTGACACTCTGCTACTCTAAGTGTACTAACTCTAAGTTACGAGATCAGGCTAGCTCTGATCCATGTGTAGAAGATGTTGACTGATAGATACACCCTGACTGTCACTACAGTTGTCACCAGTGGAAAGAGACGGAGTGCTGATGCCTCGTGTGTTTTGTAGTTGGAAGCTCCCCTCTGGTGTTCTGTCTGGTGATTGGTTATGTTCTGTCCTGTACGTTGATTGGCTAACCTGGGTGTCTGTCACTGCCTGTTTTTACCTCATGATGTGCATGGATGCATATTATGACAGACTCGACGTTTAAAGCAGCCTGCTTGCCAGAATACTGTGCTCTCAGGCTTTGTGTTTGAGAGGAGAAGCCAGACTCTTTGACACCAAGTAGATGGGAGAAAACCGTTTTTGGGGAATCAGTTTGATTGGTTAACTGGCAACCAATGGGTTGGCCAGAAACAGTGATCTGCTTGACAACAGTCAGCAATTGGTTCCTGATGGATGATGTTTCTGAGAGAACTTTCCAGAAGCACTCAGACCTCAGAAGCTTTTTTTATAAATTTAAAGTGCCCAATTATTTTTTTCCCAATTAAGGGGCAATTTAGCATGGCAAATCCACCTACCCTGTACATCTTTGGGTTGTGGGGGTGAGACAAACGCAGGCAAGGGGAGAATGTGCAAACACGACACGGGCAGTGACCCAGGGCGGGATCAAACCTGGGTCCTTGGCCTTGTGAGACAGCAGTGCTAACTACTGCGCCACTGTGCCATCCAGACCTCAGAATAGAAGGGAGCTGTTTATCTCTCTGCTGCCTGCTGTCTGTAAGTGAAAACTGAAGTTCTTTTCAGTGTATCAAAACCAACAGCTTGTTGCTCTTCAGTGGTTGAAATAAAATAACTGATCTATTGTTTTGAAAGCAGTGAGTGTCCAGTATATCCTGTGCTCTGAACCAGAAATGATGCTCAGTTTGTAGGGAAGGGAGACAACTTGTCTGAGAAGGTCCTATCGAGCCTGGAGGAAAGGAAGTACCAAACCAGAAGCCTGAACTTCCGAAGGACATTGACTGGAAGTCATCCCTGTGGCTTAAAGATTCCTATCCTTTTATTTTAATGATATTTTCTTTCACTTTCCACCACCCTTTCCCATCTATGTAGTTTGTGTGTGTGTGTGTGTGTAAAGAGTGGGGCAAGTTAGAAAAGGAGGGGGAGGTTGGAAAATTGATGGTAGTTAGGCAGTTACATTTTCTCTCTACATAATTAAAAATACTGATCATAGTGAAAAGTGTCTCTTGTTTTGAAGTTACAAACTTGGTGACTGTAGTTTATTAGACTTAACCAAAGACCATAGGTATTTAAATAAAATCTAATTTCCCTAGTGTTGCGACTCCGGGTCAAGTGGGACTGGAATTGGCCGCGCACCAGCTCAGGTTGTCGTAACACCTATGCATGTTCTGTGATGCTGAGATCTGCCTGTGCTGCGATGCTGAGATCTGCCTGTGCTGCGATGCTGAGATCTGCCTGTCCTGTGATGCTGAGATCTGCCTGTCCTGCGATGCTGACCTGCCTGTCCTGTGATGCTGAGATCTGCCTGTCCTGTGATGCTGAGATCTGCCTGTGCTGTGATGCTGTGATATGCCTGTGCTGTAATGCTGAGATCTGCCTGTGCTGCGATGCTGAGATCTGCCTGTGCTGCGATGCTGAGATCTGCCTGTGCTGTGATGCTGAGATCTGCCTGTGCTGTGATGCTGAGATCTGCCTGTCCTGCGATGCTGACCTGCCTGTCCTGTGATGCTGAGATCTGCCTGTCCTGTGATGCTGAGATCTGCCTGTGCTGTGATGCTGTGATATGCCTGTGCTGTGATGCTGAGATCTGCCTGTGCTGCGATGCTGAGATCTGCCTGTGCTGTGATGCTGAGATCTGCCTGTGCTGTGATGCTGAGATCTGCCTGTCCTGCGATGCTGAGATCTGCCTGTCCTGTGATGCTGAGATCTGCCTGTCCTGCGATGCTGACCTGCCTGTCCTGTGATGCTGAGATCTGCCTGTGCTGCGATGCTGAGATCTGCCTGTGCTGTGATGCTGAGATCTGCCTGTGCTGTGATGCTGTGATATGCCTGTGCTGTGATGCTGAGATCTGCCTGTGCTGTGATGCTGAGATCTGCCTGTGCTGCGATGCTGAGATCTGCCTGTGCTGTGATGCTGAGATCTGCCTGTGCTGTGATGCTGAGATCTGCCTGTGCTGTGATGCTGAGATCTGCCTGTGCTGTGATGCTGAGATCTGCCTGTGCTGTGATGCTGAGATCTGCCTGTGCTGCGATGCTGAGACCTGCCTGTGCTGTGATGCTGAGATCTGCCTGTGCTGCGATGCTGAGATCTGCCTGTGCTGTGATGCTGTGATATGCCTGTGCTGTGATGCTGAGATCTGCCTGTGCTGTGATGCTGAGATCAGCCTGTCCTGTGATGCTGAGATCTGCCTGTCCTGTGATGCTGAGATCACCTGTCCTGTCCTATGAAGCTGAGATCTGCCTGTGCTGTGATGCTGAGATCGGCCTGTCCTATGATGCTGAGATCTGCCTGTGCTGTGATGCTGAGATCAGCCTGTCCTATGATGCTGAGATCTGCCTGTGCTGTGATGCTGAGACCGGCCTGTCCTATGATGCAGATATCTCCCTGTGCTGTGATGCTGAGATCTATCTGTCCTGTCCTATGACACTGAGATCTCCCTGTACTGTGATGCTGAGATCTGCCTGTGCTGTGATGCAGAGATCAGCCTGTGCTGTGATGCTGAGATCTGCCTGTCCTGTGATGCTGAGATCTGCCTGTCCTGTGATGCTGAGATCAGCCTGTCCTGTGATGCTGAGATCTACCTGTTCTGTGATGCTGAGATCAGCTTGTCCTGTGATGCTGAGATCAGCCTGTCCTGTCCTATGAAGCTGAGATCTGCCTGTGCTGTGATGCTGAGATCTGCCTGTCCTGTGATGCAGATATCTCCCTGTACTGTGATGCTGGGATCAGCCTGTCCTGTGATGCTGAGATATGCGTGTGCTCTGATGCTGAGATCAGCCTGTCCTGTCCTATGAAGCTGAGATCTGCCTGTGCTGTGATGCTGAGATCTGCCTGTCCTGTGAAGCTGAGATCTACCTGTCCTGTGATGCTGAGATCTGCCTGTCCTGTGATTCTGAGATCAGCCTGTCCTGTGATGTTGAGATCTGCCTGTCCTGTCCTATGAAGCTGAGATCTGCCTGTACTGTGATGCTGAGATCTATCTGTCCTGTCCTATGACACTGAGATCTGCCTGTCCTGTGATGCAGATATCTCCCTGTACTGTGATGCTGGGATCAGCCTGTCCTATGATGCTGAGATATGCCTGTGCTCTGATGCTGAGATCAGCCTGTACTATCCTATGAAGCTGAGATCTGCCTGTGCAGTGATGCTGAGATCTGCCTGTACTGTGATTCTGAGATCAGCCTGTCCTGTCCTATGACGCTGAGATCTGCCTGTGCTGTGATGCTGAGATCTGTCTGTCCTGTGAAGCTGAGATCTACCTGTCCTGTGATGCTGAGATCTGCCTGTCCTGTGATTCTGAGATCAGCCTGTCCTGTGATGCTGAGATCTGCCTGTCCTGTCCTATGAAGCTGAGATCTGCCTGTGCTGCGATGCTGAGATCTGCCTGTGCTGCGATGCTGAGATCTGCCTGTCCTGTGATGCTGAGATCTGCCTGTGCTGCGATGCTGAGACCTGCCTGTGCTGCGATGCTGAGATCTGCCTGTGCTGTGATGCTGAGATCTGCCTGTGCTGTGATGCTGTGATATGCCTGTGCTGTGATGCTGAGATCTGCCTGTGCTGCGATGCTGAGATCTGCCTGTGCTGCGATGCTGAGATCTGCATGTTCTGTGATGCTGAGATCTGCCTGTGCTGCGATGCTGAGATCTGCCTGTGCTGCGATGCTGAGACCTGCCTGTGCTGCGATGCTGAGATCTGCATGTTCTGTGATGCTGAGATCTGCCTGTGCTGTGATGCTGAGATCTGCCTGTGCTGCGATGCTGAGACCTGCCTGTGCTGTGATGCTGAGATCTGCCTGTGCTGTGATGCTGAGATCTGCCTGTGCTGCGATGCTGAGACCTGCCTGTGCTGTGATGCTGAGATCTGCCTGTGCTGCGATGCTGAGACCTGCCTGTGCTGTGATGCTGAGATCTGCCTGTGCTGTGATGCTGTGATATGCCTGTGCTGTGATGCTGAGATCTGCCTGTGCTGTGATGCTGAGATCTGCCTGTGCTGCGATGCTGAGATCTGCCTGTGCTGTGATGCTGAGTTCTGCCTGTGCTGTGATGCTGAGATCTGCCTGTGCTGCGATGCTGAGATCTGCCTGTGCTGTGATGCTGAGATCTGCCTGTGCTGTGATGCTGTGATATGCCTGTGCTGTGATGCTGAGATCTGCCTGTGCTGTGATGCTGAGATCTGCCTGTGCTGTGATGCTGTGATATGCCTGTGCTGTGATGCTGAGATCTGCCTGTGCTGTGATGCTGAGATCTGCCTGTGCTGTGATGCTGAGATCTGCCTGTGCTGTGATGCTGAGATCTGCCTGTGCTGTGATGCTGTGATATGCCTGTGCTGTGATGCTGTGATATGCCTGTGCTGTGATGCTGAGATCTGCCTGTGCTGTGATGCTGAGATCTGCCTGTGCTGTGATGCTGTGATATGCCTGTGCTGTGATGCTGAGATCTGCTTGTGCTGTGATGCTGAGATCATCCTGTCCTGTGATGCTGAGATCTGCCTGTCCTGTGATGCTGAGATCACCTGTCCTGTCCTATGAAGCTGAGATCTGCCTGTGCTGTGATGCTGAGATCGGCCTGTCCTATGATGCTGAGATCTGCCTGTGCTGTGATGCTGAGATCTATCTGTCCTGTCCAGTGACACTGAGATCTGCCTGTCCTGTGATGCAGATATTTCCCTGTACTGTGATGCTGAGATCTGCCTGTGCTGTGATGCTGAGATCAGCCTGTGCTGTGATGCAGATATCTCCCTGTACTGTGATGCTGAGATCAGCCTGTGCTGTGATGCTGAGATCTGCCTGTCCTGTGATGCTGAGATCAGCCTGTCCTGTCCTATGAAGCTGAGATCTGCCTGTGCTGTGATGCTGAGATCTGCCTGTGCTATGATGCTGAGATCTATCTGCCCTGTCCTATGACACTGAGATCTGCCTGTCCTGTGATGCAGATATCTCCCTGTACTGTGATGCTGGGATCAGCCTGTCCTGTGATGCTGAGATATGCCTGTGCTCTGATGCTGAGATCAGCCTGTACTGTCCTATGAAGCTGAGATCTGCCTGTGCTGTGATGCTGAGATCTGCCTGTCCTGTGATTCTGAGATCAGCCTGTCCTGTCCTATGAAGCTGAGATCTGCCTGTGCTGTGATGCTGAGATCTGCCTGTCCTGTGAAGCTGAGATCTACCTGTCCTGTGATGCTGAGATCTGCCTGTCCTGTGATTCTGAGATCAGCCTGTCCTGTGATGCTGAGATCTGCCTGTCCTGTCCTATGAAGCTGAGATCTGCCTGTGCTGTGATGCTGAGATCTATCTGTCCTGTCCTATGACACTGAGATCTGCCTGTCCTGTGATGCAGATATCTCCCTGTACTGTGATGCTGAGATCAGCCTGTGCTGTGATGCTGAGATCTGCCTGTGCTGTGAAGCTGAGATCTGCCTGTGCTGTGATGCTGAGATCTGCCTGTCCTGTGAAGCTGGGATCTACCTGTCCTGTGATGCTGAGATCTGCCTGTCCTGTGATTCTGAGATCAGCCTGTCCTGTGATGCTGAGATCTGCCTGTGCTGTGATGCTGAGATCTGCCTGTCCTGTGATGCTGAGATCAGCCTGTCCTGTCCTATGAAGCTGAGATCTGCCTGTGCTGTGATGCTGAGATCTGCCTGTGCTATGATGCTGAGATCTATCTGCCCTGTCCTATGACACTGAGATCTGCTTGTCCTGTGATGCAGATATCTCCCTGTACTGTGATGCTGGGATCAGCCTGTCCTGTGATGCTGAGATATGCCTGTGCTGTGATGCTGAGATCAGCCTGTCCTGTGATGCTGAGATCAGCCTGTCCTGTCCTATGAAGCTGAGATCTGCCTGTGCTGTGATGCTGAGATCTGCCTGTCCTGTGAAGCTGAGATCAGCCTGTCCTGTGATGCTGAGATCAGCCTGTCCTGTCCTATGAAGCTGAGATCTGCCTGTGCTGTGATGCTGAGATCTGCCTGTCCTGTGAAGCTGAGATCTACCTGTCCTGTGATGCTGAGATCTGCCTGTCCTGTGATTCTGAGATAAGCCTGTCCTGTGATGCTGAGATCTGCCTGTCCTGTCCTATGAAGCTGAGATCTGCCTGTGCTGTGATGCTGAGATCAGCCTGTCCTGTGATGCTGAGATCAGCCTGTCCTGTCCTATGAAGCTGAGATCTGCCTGTGCTGTGATGCTGAGATCTGCCTGTCCTGTGAAGCTGAGATCTACCTGTCCTGTGATGCTGAGATCTGCCTGTCCTGTGATTCTGAGATAAGCCTGTCCTGTGATGCTGAGATCTGCCTGTCCTGTGATGCTGAGATCAGCCTGTCCTGTCCTATGAAGCTGAGATCTGCCTGTGCTGTGATGCTGAGATCTATCTGTCCTGTCCTATGACACTGAGATCTGCCTGTCCTGTGATGCAGATATCTCCCTGTACTGTGATGCTGGGATCAGCCTGTCCTGTGATGCTGAAATATGCCTATGCTGTGATGCTGAGATCGGCCTGCCCTGTGATGCTGAAATATGCCTGTGCTGTGATGCTGAGATCTACCTGTCCTGTGATGCTGAGATCTATTTGTCCTGTCCTATGATGTTGAGATCAGCCTGTACTGTGATGCTGAGATCTGCCTGTGTTGTGATGCTGAGATCTGCCTGTGTTGTGATGCTGAGATCTGCCTGTGCTGTGATGCTGAGATCTACCTGTGCTGTGATGCTGAGATCTATTTTTCCTGTCCTATGATGCTGAGATCAGCCTGTACTGTGATGCTGAGATCTGCCTGTGTTGTGATGCTGAGATCTGCCTGTGTTGTGATGCTGAGATCGGCCTGTCCTATGATGCTGAAATCTACCTGTCCTGTGATGTTGAGATCTATTTGTCCTGTCCTATGATGCTGAGATCAGCCTGTACTGTGATGCTGAGATCTCCCTGTGTTGTGATGCTGAGATCTGCCTGTGTTGTGATGCTGAGATCTGCCTGTGCTGTGATGCTGAGATATGCCTGTGCTGTGATGCTGAGATCTACCTGTCCTGTGATGCTGAGATCTATTTGTCCTGTCCTATGATGCTGAGATCAGCCTGTACTGTGATGCTGAGATCTGCCTGTGTTGTGATGCTGAGATCTGCCTGTGTTGTGATGCTGAGATCTGCCTGTGCTGTGATGCTGAGATCTACCTGTGCTGTGATGCTGAGATCTATTTTTCCTGTCCTATGATGCTGAGATCAGCCTGTACTGTGATGCTGAGATATGCCTGTCCTGTGATGCTGGGATCTGCCTGTCCTGTCCTATGAAGCTGAGATCTGCCTGTGCTGCGATGCTGAGATCTGCCTGTGCTGCGATGCTGAGATCTGCCTGTCCTGTGATGCTGAGATCTGCCTGTGCTGCGATGCTGAGACCTGCCTGTGCTGCGATGCTGAGATCTGCCTGTGCTGTGATGCTGAGATCTGCCTGTGCTGTGATGCTGTGATATGCCTGTGCTGTGATGCTGAGATCTGCCTGTGCTGCGATGCTGAGATCTGCCTGTGCTGCGATGCTGAGATCTGCATGTTCTGTGATGCTGAGATCTGCCTGTGCTGCGATGCTGAGATCTGCCTGTGCTGCGATGCTGAGACCTGCCTGTGCTGCGATGCTGAGATCTGCATGTTCTGTGATGCTGAGATCTGCCTGTGCTGTGATGCTGAGATCTGCCTGTGCTGCGATGCTGAGACCTGCCTGTGCTGTGATGCTGAGATCTGCCTGTGCTGTGATGCTGAGATCTGCCTGTGCTGCGATGCTGAGACCTGCCTGTGCTGTGATGCTGAGATCTGCCTGTGCTGCGATGCTGAGACCTGCCTGTGCTGTGATGCTGAGATCTGCCTGTGCTGTGATGCTGTGATATGCCTGTGCTGTGATGCTGAGATCTGCCTGTGCTGTGATGCTGAGATCTGCCTGTGCTGCGATGCTGAGATCTGCCTGTGCTGTGATGCTGAGTTCTGCCTGTGCTGTGATGCTGAGATCTGCCTGTGCTGCGATGCTGAGATCTGCCTGTGCTGTGATGCTGAGATCTGCCTGTGCTGTGATGCTGTGATATGCCTGTGCTGTGATGCTGAGATCTGCCTGTGCTGTGATGCTGAGATCTGCCTGTGCTGTGATGCTGTGATATGCCTGTGCTGTGATGCTGAGATCTGCCTGTGCTGTGATGCTGAGATCTGCCTGTGCTGTGATGCTGAGATCTGCCTGTGCTGTGATGCTGAGATCTGCCTGTGCTGTGATGCTGTGATATGCCTGTGCTGTGATGCTGTGATATGCCTGTGCTGTGATGCTGAGATCTGCCTGTGCTGTGATGCTGAGATCTGCCTGTGCTGTGATGCTGTGATATGCCTGTGCTGTGATGCTGAGATCTGCTTGTGCTGTGATGCTGAGATCATCCTGTCCTGTGATGCTGAGATCTGCCTGTCCTGTGATGCTGAGATCACCTGTCCTGTCCTATGAAGCTGAGATCTGCCTGTGCTGTGATGCTGAGATCGGCCTGTCCTATGATGCTGAGATCTGCCTGTGCTGTGATGCTGAGATCTATCTGTCCTGTCCAGTGACACTGAGATCTGCCTGTCCTGTGATGCAGATATTTCCCTGTACTGTGATGCTGAGATCTGCCTGTGCTGTGATGCTGAGATCTGCCTGTCCTGTGAAGCTGAGATCTACCTGTCCTGTGATGCTGAGATCTGCCTGTCCTGTGATTCTGAGATCAGCCTGTCCTGTGATGCTGAGATCTGCCTGTCCTGTCCTATGAAGCTGAGATCTGCCTGTGCTGTGATGCTGAGATCTATCTGTCCTGTCCTATGACACTGAGATCTGCCTGTCCTGTGATGCAGATATCTCCCTGTACTGTGATGCTGAGATCAGCCTGTGCTGTGATGCTGAGATCTGCCTGTGCTGTGAAGCTGAGATCTGCCTGTGCTGTGATGCTGAGATCTGCCTGTCCTGTGAAGCTGGGATCTACCTGTCCTGTGATGCTGAGATCTGCCTGTCCTGTGATTCTGAGATCAGCCTGTCCTGTGATGCTGAGATCTGCCTGTGCTGTGATGCTGAGATCTGCCTGTCCTGTGATGCTGAGATCAGCCTGTCCTGTCCTATGAAGCTGAGATCTGCCTGTGCTGTGATGCTGAGATCTGCCTGTGCTATGATGCTGAGATCTATCTGCCCTGTCCTATGACACTGAGATCTGCTTGTCCTGTGATGCAGATATCTCCCTGTACTGTGATGCTGGGATCAGCCTGTCCTGTGATGCTGAGATATGCCTGTGCTGTGATGCTGAGATCAGCCTGTCCTGTGATGCTGAGATCAGCCTGTCCTGTCCTATGAAGCTGAGATCTGCCTGTGCTGTGATGCTGAGATCTGCCTGTCCTGTGAAGCTGAGATCAGCCTGTCCTGTGATGCTGAGATCAGCCTGTCCTGTCCTATGAAGCTGAGATCTGCCTGTGCTGTGATGCTGAGATCTGCCTGTCCTGTGAAGCTGAGATCTACCTGTCCTGTGATGCTGAGATCTGCCTGTCCTGTGATTCTGAGATAAGCCTGTCCTGTGATGCTGAGATCTGCCTGTCCTGTCCTATGAAGCTGAGATCTGCCTGTGCTGTGATGCTGAGATCAGCCTGTCCTGTGATGCTGAGATCAGCCTGTCCTGTCCTATGAAGCTGAGATCTGCCTGTGCTGTGATGCTGAGATCTGCCTGTCCTGTGAAGCTGAGATCTACCTGTCCTGTGATGCTGAGATCTGCCTGTCCTGTGATTCTGAGATAAGCCTGTCCTGTGATGCTGAGATCTGCCTGTCCTGTGATGCTGAGATCAGCCTGTCCTGTCCTATGAAGCTGAGATCTGCCTGTGCTGTGATGCTGAGATCTATCTGTCCTGTCCTATGACACTGAGATCTGCCTGTCCTGTGATGCAGATATCTCCCTGTACTGTGATGCTGGGATCAGCCTGTCCTGTGATGCTGAAATATGCCTATGCTGTGATGCTGAGATCGGCCTGCCCTGTGATGCTGAAATATGCCTGTGCTGTGATGCTGAGATCTACCTGTCCTGTGATGCTGAGATCTATTTGTCCTGTCCTATGATGTTGAGATCAGCCTGTACTGTGATGCTGAGATCTGCCTGTGTTGTGATGCTGAGATCTGCCTGTGTTGTGATGCTGAGATCTGCCTGTGCTGTGATGCTGAGATCTACCTGTGCTGTGATGCTGAGATCTATTTTTCCTGTCCTATGATGCTGAGATCAGCCTGTACTGTGATGCTGAGATCTGCCTGTGTTGTGATGCTGAGATCTGCCTGTGTTGTGATGCTGAGATCGGCCTGTCCTATGATGCTGAAATCTACCTGTCCTGTGATGTTGAGATCTATTTGTCCTGTCCTATGATGCTGAGATCAGCCTGTACTGTGATGCTGAGATCTCCCTGTGTTGTGATGCTGAGATCTGCCTGTGTTGTGATGCTGAGATCTGCCTGTGCTGTGATGCTGAGATATGCCTGTGCTGTGATGCTGAGATCTACCTGTCCTGTGATGCTGAGATCTATTTGTCCTGTCCTATGATGCTGAGATCAGCCTGTACTGTGATGCTGAGATCTGCCTGTGTTGTGATGCTGAGATCTGCCTGTGTTGTGATGCTGAGATCTGCCTGTGCTGTGATGCTGAGATCTACCTGTGCTGTGATGCTGAGATCTATTTTTCCTGTCCTATGATGCTGAGATCAGCCTGTACTGTGATGCTGAGATATGCCTGTCCTGTGATGCTGGGATCTGCCTGTCCTGTCCTATGAAGCTGAGATCTGCCTGTGCTGCGATGCTGAGATCTGCCTGTGCTGCGATGCTGAGATCTGCCTGTCCTGTGATGCTGAGATCTGCCTGTGCTGCGATGCTGAGACCTGCCTGTGCTGCGATGCTGAGATCTGCCTGTGCTGTGATGCTGAGATCTGCCTGTGCTGTGATGCTGTGATATGCCTGTGCTGTGATGCTGAGATCTGCCTGTGCTGCGATGCTGAGATCTGCCTGTGCTGCGATGCTGAGATCTGCATGTTCTGTGATGCTGAGATCTGCCTGTGCTGCGATGCTGAGATCTGCCTGTGCTGCGATGCTGAGACCTGCCTGTGCTGCGATGCTGAGATCTGCATGTTCTGTGATGCTGAGATCTGCCTGTGCTGTGATGCTGAGATCTGCCTGTGCTGCGATGCTGAGACCTGCCTGTGCTGTGATGCTGAGATCTGCCTGTGCTGTGATGCTGAGATCTGCCTGTGCTGCGATGCTGAGACCTGCCTGTGCTGTGATGCTGAGATCTGCCTGTGCTGCGATGCTGAGACCTGCCTGTGCTGTGATGCTGAGATCTGCCTGTGCTGTGATGCTGTGATATGCCTGTGCTGTGATGCTGAGATCTGCCTGTGCTGTGATGCTGAGATCTGCCTGTGCTGCGATGCTGAGATCTGCCTGTGCTGTGATGCTGAGTTCTGCCTGTGCTGTGATGCTGAGATCTGCCTGTGCTGCGATGCTGAGATCTGCCTGTGCTGTGATGCTGAGATCTGCCTGTGCTGTGATGCTGTGATATGCCTGTGCTGTGATGCTGAGATCTGCCTGTGCTGTGATGCTGAGATCTGCCTGTGCTGTGATGCTGTGATATGCCTGTGCTGTGATGCTGAGATCTGCCTGTGCTGTGATGCTGAGATCTGCCTGTGCTGTGATGCTGAGATCTGCCTGTGCTGTGATGCTGAGATCTGCCTGTGCTGTGATGCTGTGATATGCCTGTGCTGTGATGCTGTGATATGCCTGTGCTGTGATGCTGAGATCTGCCTGTGCTGTGATGCTGAGATCTGCCTGTGCTGTGATGCTGTGATATGCCTGTGCTGTGATGCTGAGATCTGCTTGTGCTGTGATGCTGAGATCATCCTGTCCTGTGATGCTGAGATCTGCCTGTCCTGTGATGCTGAGATCACCTGTCCTGTCCTATGAAGCTGAGATCTGCCTGTGCTGTGATGCTGAGATCGGCCTGTCCTATGATGCTGAGATCTGCCTGTGCTGTGATGCTGAGATCTATCTGTCCTGTCCAGTGACACTGAGATCTGCCTGTCCTGTGATGCAGATATTTCCCTGTACTGTGATGCTGAGATCTGCCTGTGCTGTGATGCTGAGATCAGCCTGTGCTGTGATGCAGATATCTCCCTGTACTGTGATGCTGAGATCAGCCTGTGCTGTGATGCTGAGATCTGCCTGTCCTGTGATGCTGAGATCAGCCTGTCCTGTCCTATGAAGCTGAGATCTGCCTGTGCTGTGATGCTGAGATCTGCCTGTGCTATGATGCTGAGATCTATCTGCCCTGTCCTATGACACTGAGATCTGCCTGTCCTGTGATGCAGATATCTCCCTGTACTGTGATGCTGGGATCAGCCTGTCCTGTGATGCTGAGATATGCCTGTGCTCTGATGCTGAGATCAGCCTGTACTGTCCTATGAAGCTGAGATCTGCCTGTGCTGTGATGCTGAGATCTGCCTGTCCTGTGATTCTGAGATCAGCCTGTCCTGTCCTATGAAGCTGAGATCTGCCTGTGCTGTGATGCTGAGATCTGCCTGTCCTGTGAAGCTGAGATCTACCTGTCCTGTGATGCTGAGATCTGCCTGTCCTGTGATTCTGAGATCAGCCTGTCCTGTGATGCTGAGATCTGCCTGTCCTGTCCTATGAAGCTGAGATCTGCCTGTGCTGTGATGCTGAGATCTATCTGTCCTGTCCTATGACACTGAGATCTGCCTGTCCTGTGATGCAGATATCTCCCTGTACTGTGATGCTGAGATCAGCCTGTGCTGTGATGCTGAGATCTGCCTGTGCTGTGAAGCTGAGATCTGCCTGTGCTGTGATGCTGAGATCTGCCTGTCCTGTGAAGCTGGGATCTACCTGTCCTGTGATGCTGAGATCTGCCTGTCCTGTGATTCTGAGATCAGCCTGTCCTGTGATGCTGAGATCTGCCTGTGCTGTGATGCTGAGATCTGCCTGTCCTGTGATGCTGAGATCAGCCTGTCCTGTCCTATGAAGCTGAGATCTGCCTGTGCTGTGATGCTGAGATCTGCCTGTGCTATGATGCTGAGATCTATCTGCCCTGTCCTATGACACTGAGATCTGCTTGTCCTGTGATGCAGATATCTCCCTGTACTGTGATGCTGGGATCAGCCTGTCCTGTGATGCTGAGATATGCCTGTGCTGTGATGCTGAGATCAGCCTGTCCTGTGATGCTGAGATCAGCCTGTCCTGTCCTATGAAGCTGAGATCTGCCTGTGCTGTGATGCTGAGATCTGCCTGTCCTGTGAAGCTGAGATCAGCCTGTCCTGTGATGCTGAGATCAGCCTGTCCTGTCCTATGAAGCTGAGATCTGCCTGTGCTGTGATGCTGAGATCTGCCTGTCCTGTGAAGCTGAGATCTACCTGTCCTGTGATGCTGAGATCTGCCTGTCCTGTGATTCTGAGATAAGCCTGTCCTGTGATGCTGAGATCTGCCTGTCCTGTCCTATGAAGCTGAGATCTGCCTGTGCTGTGATGCTGAGATCAGCCTGTCCTGTGATGCTGAGATCAGCCTGTCCTGTCCTATGAAGCTGAGATCTGCCTGTGCTGTGATGCTGAGATCTGCCTGTCCTGTGAAGCTGAGATCTACCTGTCCTGTGATGCTGAGATCTGCCTGTCCTGTGATTCTGAGATAAGCCTGTCCTGTGATGCTGAGATCTGCCTGTCCTGTGATGCTGAGATCAGCCTGTCCTGTCCTATGAAGCTGAGATCTGCCTGTGCTGTGATGCTGAGATCTATCTGTCCTGTCCTATGACACTGAGATCTGCCTGTCCTGTGATGCAGATATCTCCCTGTACTGTGATGCTGGGATCAGCCTGTCCTGTGATGCTGAAATATGCCTATGCTGTGATGCTGAGATCGGCCTGCCCTGTGATGCTGAAATATGCCTGTGCTGTGATGCTGAGATCTACCTGTCCTGTGATGCTGAGATCTATTTGTCCTGTCCTATGATGTTGAGATCAGCCTGTACTGTGATGCTGAGATCTGCCTGTGTTGTGATGCTGAGATCTGCCTGTGTTGTGATGCTGAGATCTGCCTGTGCTGTGATGCTGAGATCTACCTGTGCTGTGATGCTGAGATCTATTTTTCCTGTCCTATGATGCTGAGATCAGCCTGTACTGTGATGCTGAGATCTGCCTGTGTTGTGATGCTGAGATCTGCCTGTGTTGTGATGCTGAGATCGGCCTGTCCTATGATGCTGAAATCTACCTGTCCTGTGATGTTGAGATCTATTTGTCCTGTCCTATGATGCTGAGATCAGCCTGTACTGTGATGCTGAGATCTCCCTGTGTTGTGATGCTGAGATCTGCCTGTGTTGTGATGCTGAGATCTGCCTGTGCTGTGATGCTGAGATATGCCTGTGCTGTGATGCTGAGATCTACCTGTCCTGTGATGCTGAGATCTATTTGTCCTGTCCTATGATGCTGAGATCAGCCTGTACTGTGATGCTGAGATCTGCCTGTGTTGTGATGCTGAGATCTGCCTGTGTTGTGATGCTGAGATCTGCCTGTGCTGTGATGCTGAGATCTACCTGTGCTGTGATGCTGAGATCTATTTTTCCTGTCCTATGATGCTGAGATCAGCCTGTACTGTGATGCTGAGATATGCCTGTGTTGTGATGCTGAGATCTGCCTGTGTTGTGATGCTGAGATCGGCCTGTCCTATGATGCTGAAATCTACCTGTCCTGTGATGCTGAGATCTATTTGTCCTGTCCTATGATGCTGAGATCAGCCTGTACTGTGATGCTGAGATCTGCCTGTGTTGTGATGCTGAGATCTGCCTGTGTTGTGATGCTGAGATCTGCCTGTGCTGTGATGCTGAGATCTACCTGTGCTGTGATGCTGAGATCTATTTTTCCTGTCCTATGATGCTGAGATCAGCCTGTACTGTGATGCTGAGACCTACCTATCGTGTGCTACAGTGCGTGTTGCAGTATCTCTGCCCTATGCTGCGTCGTCAGTATTTCAAATGCTCATCAGTCACAAGAGCTGGATTCTTGGAGGAAGAATGATTGCTGAAGGGGAAAATTGCCACTGAAGGAGACAATTGCAACCCCAATTGAACATCATGTTTTGTGGCTCATCAGCTATTGTGTGAGGGCTGAATGTTTGTTCAAAATTTAGTAAGATTTTCGGGTTCCAGAAGAAGTCCCAACTGCACTTTGTATATGCTCTCTGTCAAACACCTATTTTAGATACACCTTTTATTTACCATACATTCCCCGGCCAAAGGTAAGGAAACTGTTGAGCCAAGCAGCAAACTCTTGTGGGGAGGAGCATACCTATAGAGGCCATTAGTATAAAATAATCACCTGGACACTCAATAGCTAATTCATTCAGAAGAAACTTTATACCCCTAAGAGGCAAGAATGTGGAACTCCCTTCCACAGGGAGAGGTTGAAGAGAATAGTACAGATCGAAACATAAAAACGTAGAACGTAGGAGCAGGAGGAGGCCATTCAGCCCTTCGAGCCTACTCCACCATTCATCACGATCATAGCTGGTCGTCTAACTCAATTGCCTAATCCTGCTTTCTCCCCACAATCCTTTATCCCATTCGCCTCAAGTGCCAAGATGCATCTAAGGGAAAACTGGGCGAGCATTGAAGCACATGATAGAGAAGGGATGGTTATGGTGGTTAGATTTGGATGAGAGAAGACTGGCAGAGGTTTGAATGGAGCACAGATTAGTTGGGCCAAATGACCATTTTGTGTGCAGAATACACTATGTTATGATTGCATGTAAAACTGTATGTCGCCGTAGCAACTTACACTCTTTGCGGGGAGGGGGTCAATTGGCTCAGTTTGCTGGATGGCAGGTGTGGACCAGATTGGTGCCAACAACGCAGGGCTCAATCCCCTTCTGTCTGGGATAGATTTGGGACCTCCCTCCTTACTCTACCCATTAGGGGATTGCAGCACTGTGGGTTGGACCTGCCTTGAGGCGGAGAATTCAAAAAGAGGAAGAAGATCCAATGTATTTATGTAGAGGAAGGGGAATAGACAATAAATAGTAGGATGCTGAGAAGTGTAAGGAACTTTGGAATGCACGTCCATAGACTCCTGAAGGTGATTGGACGGGTAGTGAAGGTGGTCAACAAAACATACAGAATACTTGCATTTATTTGTTAAGGCATAGTTTGTAAGAAACAGGGAGGTTATTTTGAAACTGTACAAAATACTAGTTAGACCACAGCTAGAGTACTGGATGCAGTTCTCGTCACTGCGCGGTAGGAAAGATGAGATTGTAATAGACAAGGCACAGAGGAGATTAGCAAGGATGGAACCTGGATTGGAGAATTTTAATTATGAGAAAAGACTGGATAGATTAGGCTGTTTTAATTTGAATACAGGAGGCTGAGTGGACATGTAATTATAATGTATTAAGCTATGAGGGTCCAAATAAAGTGGGTCAGAAAACCATATTGTCCTTGGTTGAGGGGTCCATAACCAAGGGGCATAGATTTAGGGAAAGAGGTAGGAATTTTTCCAGGGCTTCAAGGGGAAATATTTTCACCCAGAAGGTGGTGGTGATATGGAACTCATTGTCTGAAAGAGTGGTAGAGGCAGAAAAATATAAAACATTTAAAAAGTACTTGAAGTGCCCTAACCTATGGACCAAGAGTGGGAAAATGATATTAGTCTGGATGGCTACTTCTTTGTGCAAACATGATAAACTGAATGGCCTGTTCCATGCTATAAAGTTCTCGGTTTCTATAATGCTTTGATTGCATGATCCAGGCAACCATCCTGGCCTCAACTCCACCGTCCTGCCCATTCTCCATAACCCTTCAACTCATTACCAATTAAAAATCTGTCTAACTTCTCCTTGAATTTACTCACTGACCCTGCAGCCACCGAACTCTGGGGTAGCGAATTCCACAGATTCACAACCTTTTGGGAGAAATAGTTTCTCCTCAACGAAAGAGAAAATGCTGGAAAATCTCAGCAGGACTGGCAGCATATGTAGGGAGAGAAAAGAGCTAACGTTTCGAGTCCCATGACACTTTGTCAAAGGCTGGTTTCTCCTCAAATCTGTTTTAAATTTACTACCTCTTATTCTAAGATTACGACATCTCATTTTAGAATGGCCCACAAGAGGAAGCATCTGCTCCACATCTACTTTATTCATACCTTTTAGCATCTTGTATACCTCGATTTGACCTCCCCTCATTCTTCTAAACTCTAGAGAGTATAGGCCTAAACTGTTCAATCTCTCCTCATACGACAAACCTCTCATCGCTGGAATCAATCTAGTGAAGCCCCTCTGAACTGCCTCCAATGCCACTACATCTCTCCTCAAACAAGGGGACCAAAACAGCTCACAATACTCCAGGTGCGGTCTTACCAATGCCTTGTAAAGTTGCAACAACACTTCCTTACCTTTGCAGTCAATTCCTGTTGCTATAAATGCCAACATTCCATTTGCTTTCCTTATTATCTGCTGCACCTGCATACCCATTTTCGCACATAGAATTTACAGTGCAGGAGGAGGCCTTTCGGCCCATTGAGTCTGCACCGGCCCTTAGAAAGAGTACCCCACTTAAGCCCCATACCTCCACCCTATCCCGGTAACCCCACCTAACATTTTTGGACACTAAGGGCAATTTAACATGGACAATCCACCTAACCTGCACATCTTTGGACTGTGGGCGTTTACGCCATTTTTTCTGGCGTAACTGGCGTGAGGACATCACCACAGAATCAGAGAATCCTGCTCACGGTGTCAACCAGAACACAGGTCTTCTCAAGAAGCTTTTGTTTTAGTTAACTCTAGATCCACCCACAGGCTTCAGAAACCAAGTATAGTTACATGGATCAGAGAATTGACTAACATAGTCAAACACAGACCAAGCAAACTATTAAACACCAGTATTGTCCCCCAAGTCCATGCCTATCGTTCCCAGAACTCCATCTTTGTTTTCTTCTAATCAGGGGCGAGATTCTCTGACCCCCGCCGCGTCGGAGAATTGCCGGGGGCTGGCGTGAATCCCACCCCCGCCGGGCGGGCTCCGGGGTCCTGGGGCGGGGGGGGGGGGGCGCAGGGCGATCTGGCCCCAGGGGGTGCCCACACGGATCGGTGGCCAGGCCCGTGATCGGGGCCCACCATTCCGCGGGCGGGCCTGTGCCGTGGGGGCACTCTTTTCCTTCCGCCTTCACCACGGTCTCCACCATGGCGGAGGTGGAAGAGACTCCCTCCACTGCGCATGCGTGGGGATGCCGTGAGCGGCCGCTGACGCTCCCGCGCATGCGCCGCCCGGCAATGTCATTTCTGCGCCAGCTGGCGGGGCACCAAAGGCCTTTCCCGCCAGCTGGCGGGGCGGAAATCAGTCCGGCGCGGGCCTAGCCTTTCAAGGTTAGGGCATGGCCGGTCAAGATGCGGAGGATTCCGCACCTTTGGGGCGGCGCGATGCCGGACTGATTTGCGCCATTTTTGGCACCGGTCGGCGGACATCGCGTCGATTACGGAGAATTTCGCCCCAGGTTTCCACCCCTACTGCAGCTCTGAAACAGTGTTTAACAAAATGGCAAATGACGCCTTATGTGCCTGAGATAAAGGTAAACTTTCCTTTCTCATCCATCTTGACCTGACAGCAGCCTTTTACATAATTAACCACATCCTCCTCCTCTAATGCCTCGCTACCATCGTCCAATTGAGTGGGACTACATTTGTTTGTTTCTACTCTTATCCATCCAATTGAGCGGAAAATCACTATCAGTGGCTTCACTACTTACTCCTGCATCATTATCTTATGTGTCATCCAAGGATCTATCTCCCTATTTCTCATCCACATGTTGGCCCTCAGCAACATCATTCAAAACGTTGCATTGATTTTGTCAGGTGGATGTGCCTTTAAGAAATGGGTGTTTATCAAATAGCTGCAGTGATGTCAGTGTGTGAGTGGAGCTGTGCTCTGCTATGCTTTTTACTTTCTTTTTGAGCTTAAAAGCTGCTTTGTGGCTCTGTTTAGTTTTGCTTTGAGTTGGAGAGCTGCAGTCAAAGCAAGCAGATGTATACTGGTATCTCTCTACAAGCTAAAGAATGTCTTCAGCTCAGTTGATGATTTCAAAGTAATACCTGTTTCTGTAGAGAATTCAAACCAACTGCCTTTGTTAAAAAGTGTTTTGGCTTATGGATGTTGTTAGGAAAGTTACTAAGGGTTACCTATAGAATATTGTATTTGGAAAAGTATCAGTGTTTGTATTTGATAAGGTGTTTACTGTGTGTTTATAAAGTGCTAACTGACTTCATAGATTAAACATTGTTTTGTTTTTAAAATACTTTAGATCTCTGTTGCATCACACCTGCAAAGTGGGCCCTTGTGCTCCCATAACCAAAATCTATTAAAAGTTGTGGGTCAGGTGAACTCCATGATATACTTTGGAGTTTTCTAAACCCTGGCCCATAACAATTTCCATATGTACACAGATGTCTCCCAGCTCTTCCTCACCACTACTTCTCTCAACCCCTCCACTGTCTCGATGTTTTCAAATCTAGTACTGAATCAGCAGAAATGGCTTCAAATTAAATATCGGGAAGACTGAAGCCACTGTCTCTGAAGCCTTGTCACAAGCTCTGCTCCCTAGCTATTAACTCCCACTTTTTCCCTGGCAACTGTATGAGGCTGAAACAGACTGTTTCCAAATTTGGTGACATATATTAGCTACCAATCACATATCCGTCCTATCACTAAGACTGTCTATTATGTTTGTTCAGAATAGCACCAACTCCATCACCATCATTCACCTCTTTGTTGCCTCTAGACTTGACTATTCCAATGCACTCCTTGCTGACCTCCCATGTTCTACATTCAATAAATTTGAAATCATCCAAAATTCTGATGCCCGTATCCTTCCTCCCATCAAGTCCTGTTCAAGCATCACCCTTGTACTCCTGTAAAGAAATACTTTGATTTTTAAATTCCCATCTTTGTTTTCAAATCTCTCCGTGGCCTTGCCACTCTCTATCTCTGCAATCTCCTCGAACCCCATAACCCTCCGAGACATCTATGTTCATCTAATTCTAGCCTCTTGAGCTCCCCCTGTTTTAATTGCTTCAGCACCGATAGCCTTGCCTTCAGCTGCCAAAGCCCTTTGGAATTCTCCTCAGAAACCTCTCTTCCTCTATTAGCTCCTTTAAGATACTCCTTAAAACTTTAAACCTTCTTTCACTGAGCTTTTGGTCATTAGATATAATCTTCTGTGGCTTGGTGTCAAATTCTGTTTGTTAATGCTTCTGTGAAGCAGCTTGGGATATTTTAGAATGTTAACGGTCAAATATTAAAATTGTATCTGAAATCCTTTCGGACATCGTGAGGATACAATAAAGTGTTAGGTGAATTATTTTGGTGGAAAGACCATTAGTTCCCTGATCACAGAGATGAGGTTAACCATTTCCATACAATTTTGAGATGCCCTGTTTCTTACAATCGTATACTTTTCTCTAAACATGCAAGTTATTTCTTTATATATAAAATTATACTTTAATACTTAATGTTCATCATTTTCCTTCATGCTTGCATGCCTATGCATGCATGCAATTCCTCAGTGGAGATGTTGAGCTATGGAACGCTATCACAGGGAGGGAGGGAGTAAAAAGTCACTTCCACTGTCATTTAATAGACTTTTTTGCTTCAAATTACAGGTTAAACTCCTGGGCTCCTGGTTATTGCTGCTGCTTTTCTTTCCCCGTTTTTGTGGTTCGGGTGTTTCTTTTTCTTTGTGGCTTCTGTATTTTGCTCCTATTTATTTTGCTCCTGTTGTTTCTGTATTTCTTCTTTTTTCTTCTGCCCCTTTTGTTCTTCGTCTGTTGTTTCTTTCTTTACTACCCTGACTCCTGATGTTTTTCTCTTTTCTGTTTCTGTGAAATAATTCCAAATTCTAGCTGAACGAACCATAAGAATTGCGGTGTGCATACGAAATTCAGAACGACCACCCAGATTCTGTAAGAAATACACAACACTTTGCGTTTTCTCAAAAGCTCGGGTAATCTTGCCAACTATTCATGTGGTTCCCACAGGCAGGGCAAATCTTTTATTTTGTACCTGGAATTCAATGGATAATATGAATCCTCATAGAGGTAGCAGCAGTACAATTAGGAGCTTGTTCCTTGTAAGTCTGTTTCAATGGATTCTTGTTGTTCTTTAGAATGCTTTGCTATAAGGATTAATTTGGCACAGTCTCAAACTGGAGTGTGGTTGTTTTTTTAAAGTGCATTACACATCCTTTATGTTCATTTTCCCTCGATTCAGCAGCCTTTTAGTTTCCCCAGCATATTGTATAACACACTGTAAAATTCAAGTTTATTGCCTTGAGAGGTTAGACAATAATGAGAGCAGATTATAACAAAAAGTTTGTCATTTCAGATGTTGGAAAAGGCACAAGAATGTTTGGAATAATAAATAAATGCAGAAAATCTCGAAAAGCACTTCGGCTTAGTCAGTATCAGAAAGATAGGGTAACATTTAAGAGACCCACTCGGATAAATTTTAATACAGATTGTCGAGTAATTAGAATTTACAGTGCAAAAGGAGGCCATTTGGCCCATCAAGTCTGCACAGGCCCTTGGAAAGAGCATCCTACTTAAGCCCTTGCCTCCAACCTGGCCCCGTAACCCCACCCAGCCTTTTGGATACTAAGGGGCAATTTAGTAATTCCACAGAGCACCCGGAGGAAACCCACGCAGACATGGGGAGGAAGTGCAAACTCCACACTGACCGTCACCCGTAATTGAACCCGGGTCCCTGGAGCTGTGAGGTAGCAGTGCTAACCACTGTGCCACCATGCCACCCATTATTGGTCTTGATTTTAATCAGCTCTCCCCCCCCCCCCCCCCCCCCCTCACTGGGCAGGAAAATGTGGGGCAAGGGTTAAAATCCTACAAATTGAGCTCCACCTCCAAACTGCTGAGTTCCCGGCCACAATAATATTTACAATGCTGAATCACGGTCGGGGAGATGCTTCTGTTGAAAGCAGACAGGAGACTACTTAAGATTCAAAAGTCATGGTTAGATAAATTGCTCTTATAATTTTCAATCAAGAAGAACCCATTCTGCCTCTTCCATAGGTCCACAGTTAAGGCCTCCTGTTACCAGATGCTTGTCTGTTGGCATTCTGGCTGGGTGGATGTAAAAAAAAAGTCACGTCACTATTTTGAAGAAAAACAAAGGAGTTATCCTTAGTGTCCTGGCAATATTTCTCCCTCAAACAACATCACAAAAAACAAAATGGATGAACTGGTCAGTGTTACATTGCTGTTTCTGGGAGGCCGCTGAACGCAAATTAGTGACTGTGGGCAGGATTCTCTGGTCTTTGACGGCGAAATCTCGTTCGGCGATCGGCCGGAGAATACCCGTTTCCAACGAAATCGGGGACGGTGCCGCTTTCATGATGCTCCGCCCTCTCCAAAGCGGCGTACTCTAGGAGGGCGGAACACGGTTGGGGGCAGGGGACTTGTGAGCCGGCCAAAGCAGGGGCACTATTCTGCAGGCCAAAGCGGCGGACTCTAGGAGCTGAGGGCACGCTTGGGGGCTGGGGCTCACGAGCCGGCCAAAGGGGAGGCACTATTTTGCAGGCCTGGGTCCACACGCGGCCGGTGCCATGTTGCACGGAGCAACCGTGGCAGGCCGCCGCCGTGCACATGCACGGCCACGGATCCGGCAATTCTCCGGGCCGTATCGGCAGCTAGAGCCGGGTGCTCCACGCTGCCTTCCTGCTAGCCCCCAGCCAAACGGAGGATCGGTGGCTGTTTTGCGCCAAATGTTTGGTCGTAAAACGCCACCGTTCCCAATCCGGAGTCAGGACATAGCCTCAAAAACAGAGAATCCAGCCCTTTCTAGATTACAATGGTGACAAAACAAACTTCACAACATTGGCTGTAAAGTGATTTGAGACATCCATTTATTTTGAAACGCGTTATATATAGGCTTATCTTTCTCTATCATGCTCTCTCCAAGGCAATGGCATCCTTTCTAAAATCTGGTGCAAGATTTTCCATTGGCTGATGCTGAAATCGGGAAACGTGATTGGGTAGAGAATGTGTTCCAGCGCCAAAATCATGGCGGATGCTGATTTGATGCCAAATCGCAATCCTCCGTCACCTCGACATTGGCGTCAATGCGGTCTGGAAGCACATGTAGTAAACACCGTTTGCATATCATTAATGGGCCCGACCCAGTATTCTCCACAGCCTCCGCGATTCTCCACCTCCGATGGGCTGTGTACCCCATGGCGTGGTTCACTTTTGCTTTTAAAAATCGTGAAACAGGCGTCGTGGCTGCTGAGGTGGAGAGAGAGAGGGTATGGAAAGTGTCCAATATGGCGATAGTGTGCTGACAGTTGTGACACTGGCTGAAGTGCTTCTGCCAGGCCGGAGGGGGAGTAGCGGGGGATGGACAGGAGGTGGGCTGTGGGGTCAGGGTAGATGGGCACGGAACACCATTGCCACAGGATGCAGCTGAGCACGCAGCTGACAGCCCACTGTGCGCTTAGGCCACTGGTTGTATAGGTGTCCCCCCCAGGCCTCCCCCCTAGGTGCCCTCTGGCCTCAGCCGACCCATCAAATGTGTGGGCGCGCTCCAGCACAACCAGTGCCATTCTGTTGGTTGGGATGGTGTGTGTGGGTATTGTAAGGTGTATATGCGGCTGCAGCTTGTCAGCCACCCGAGTATCAATCACGGACCCGGCGAATCCCGCACTGTTTTTGATTGGAATCAATTCTGTTCCATGTGGCGCCAGTGTTGGCCCCTCCACAGTCACTGAATCGGTCCAGGTTCGGCCCCAGCTTTGCTGTTGTGATAGTCCATGATACCTCCCCCGACGTCAACACTTAGTCTCATGAACAGAAAATCCAGCTTGTGGTGCTTAGAATTAGATAGAATATTCCAGAAGAAGCCTAACACTGACTTATGAAGGTTTTTCACATAATGACTTCATTTATGAAGATTCAGATGCCATTATGCTTTTTTAACATCCTTATTGACTCAATCTACCACCATTAAAATTTATGAACGTCAACCCTCAGCTTTCTTTGGACGCGATTCTCCCAAAAGATGACAATGTATAAATTTGGGTGTGAAGCGCAGGGTAATTCCAGTCACGTGGATGGGTGCGAGCCAGATCCCAATCCACTCACACATCGGCATAAAATGATCGCCCACGTGAATTACGCCGAGACAGAGTCCCCGGTGTCTGATTCACTAACAAGGGGGAGCAGCATTTAAATAGTCCCTCAGCCCGCACTCCCAATCACACCAGGAGAATGGCAGTGCGGAGGACTGCTCCTCCCTTTCTTGAGTAGTGATGCCCAAGGCATGGCTCAGTCTCTGGTGACAATGACTGGATGTCTTGACATCATCTCCCAGTCACTGAAGGAGGCATCCCAAACACATGTGGACATTTCCAAGACATGCTGGAGCTTGTCCCAGTCAGAGAAGACCATCGCTGAGGGGTTCGACACCATGCTGCAGATTGATAAGTTGGCCGAGGCCCTCAAGAGGATGACTGCTGATGGCATCAAAGGCCACAGGGCGTAGAAGGCAGCAGGCCGCCTTCACCTCTGATGCGCATCCTGGGGAGACATCCAAATGTAGCACAAGGCCACGAAAGATTAAGAAGTCATAGGAGCACTGGTGAGGTCAGTAATTGTAGTTAGGGAATGGATAATAGTTACATGACATATTCACCATGAAAATATGTTGCACATAGAACATGCAATGCCTGTTTCAGCTTTACAAAAGGGTTTTTCTCTCCCTCCTTCTGGACTCGCTTCCTATTACAGGCCCCTAAGAGACATCACCAATGAGAGTCCATGAAACCCACAGTGACGGACATCCTGGAATGCAATCCTCATCACTCACTGGGCACAGACATGCCCCACCCCCCCTTCCCCCACCAACTGTGGTCCAAAATAAAGTGCCCTGACGGACAGTCAGAACTCAGTGCAGTGTCATAAATCCATTCATGTATATAATGAGATGCAGACAGGCAGTGATTGACACACAGGATGACCAGTAAGCACACAACACAGTGCAGTCAACCACCAGACCAGACACTACCACTATAAAGCCAGAGGGCACTAGGTTTCCCGCTCTCTCGGGACCCAGCCACTGAGACAGTCAGAGTCCACGAGCTAGCACAGTGCAAACACCATGCGGTAGCTAGTAAGTCTGGTCAGGCTAAGACAAGGTCTCCAGTCAGATCAGTATAGTGTCGACCCACAGCTGAATATGTATATCAGTTCTATCGTTGAATAAAACAGTGTTGGATCTTCTCCAGTGTTAGACGTCTGTTTCTAGCTTCCCTGCATCGAGTGCAGTCCACATCGAACCTACCTGCCTAACACATCATGCAGTGTCAGCAGAAAGACAGGGATCGGACTTAATCAGAGCCTGACAAACACCTCAGCTTTCCTCACAGTGAGTGAATCACCCTCCTGCTTTGAATAGTGACCCACTGACAGTGCCAACGCAGGCCCACACACTGGTGTGATGTCAATTGATCCTTGGAGAGGGGGAGGGTAAACTGGATTTGGGATATGGGTGGTGTTAAGAGGGGGGGATTGGGGGAGTGGTGTTCAGCTGATGGACACAGAGCTTCCTGTCATGCAAATCTGGGGGTTATTAGGGCCTCCCTAGTCCTACTGACCAATCGGATCCATGCCCGCTGCCTTCCTCCATCCTCCTGGTCTTCTTTGAGATAATCCTCCACCTCTTCCTGGTCCTCCTCCTCTTCAGATGAGGCCGTGTGTTCCTCCTCCTGGATCAGCTTGTTTCCCTGCTGCTATGCCAGGTTGTGGAGCGCACAGCAGACCACCACAAAGTGGGAGATCTTCTGGGGACTGTACTGCAAAGCAGCAGCAAAGTGGTTCAGGTGACAGAACTCAATTTTTAGCAGCCAAATGCACTGCTCAATGACAGCATAAGAACATAAGAACTAGGAACAGGAGTAGGCCATCTGGCCCCTCGAGCCTGCTCCGCCATTTAATGAGATCATGGCTGATCTTTGTGGACTCAGCTCCACTCTCCGGTCCGTACACCATATCCCCAAATCCCTTTATTCTTTAGAAAGGTATCTATCTTTTTCTTAAAAATGTTTAAAGAAGGAGCCTCAACTGCTTCACTGGGCAAGGAATTCCAGAGAGTCACAACCCTTTGGGTGAAGAAGTTCCTCCTACACTCCATCCTAAATCTACTTCCCCTTATTTTGAGGCTATGCCCCCTAGTTCTGCTTTCCCCGACCAGTGGAAACAACCTGCCCGCATCTATCCTATCTATATCCTTCATAATTTTATATGTTTCAATAAGATCCCCCCCGCATCCTTCTAAACTCCAATGAGTACAGTTCCAGTCTACTCAACCTCTCGTCATAATCTAATCCCCTCAACTCTGGGATCAACCTAGTGAATCTCCTCTGCACTCCCTCCAGTGCCAATATGTCCTTTCTCAGGTAAGGAGACCAAAACTGAACACAATACTCCAGATGCGGCCTCACCAACACCCTATACGATTGCAGCATAACCTCCCTAGTCTTGAACTCCATCCCTCTAGCAATGAAAGACAAAACTCGATTAGCCTTCTTAATCACCTGGTGCACCTGCACACCAACTTTTTTACGACTCGTGCACCAGCACACCCAGGTCCCTCTTCACAGCAGCATGTTTTAACATCCTACCGTTTAAATAATAATCCATTCTGCTGTTATTCCTCCCAAAATGGATAGCCTCACACTTGGCAACATTGAATTCCATCTGCCAGACCCGAGCCCATTCACCTAACCTATCCAAATCCTTCTGCAGACTTCCGGTATCCTCTGCACTTTTTGCTTTACCACTCATCTTAGTGTCGTCTGCAAACTTTGAAACATTGCACTTGGTCCCCAACTCCAATTCATCTATGTAAATTGTGAACAATTGCGGGCCCAACACTGATCCTTGAGGGACCCCACCAGTTACAGGTTGCCAACCAGAGAAACACCCATTTATCCCCACTCTCTGCTTTCTGTTAGTTAACCAATCCTCTACCCATGCTACCACTTTACCCTCAATGCCATGCATCTTTAGTTTATGCAGCAACCTTTTGTGTGGCACCTTGTCAAAAGCTTTCTGGAAATCCAGATATACCATATCCATTGGCTCCCCATTATCTACTGCACTGGTAACGTCCTCAAAAAATTCTACCAAATTAGTCAGACATGACCTACCCTTTGTGAACCCATGCTGCGTCTGCCCAATGGGACAATTTCCCTCCAGGTGCCCCGCTATTTCCTCCTTAATGATAGATTCCAGCATTTTCCCTACAACCGAAGTTAAGCTTACCGGCCTATAATTACCCGCTTTCTGCCGACCTCCTTTTTTAAACAGTGGTGTCACGTTTGCTACTTTCCAATCCTCTGGGACCACCCCAGAGTCGAGTGAATTTTGATAAATTATCACTAGTGCGTTTACAATTTCCCTAGCCATCTCTTTTAACACTTTGGGATGCATCCCATCAGGGCCAGGCGACTTGTCTACCTTTAGCCCCATTAGCTTGCCCAATACTGCCTCCTTAGTGATTACAATCATCTCAAGGTCCTCACCTATCATATCTTTATTTCCATCAGTCACTGGCATGTTATTTGTGTCCTCCACTGTGAAGACTGACCCAAAAAACCTGTTCAGCTCCTCAGCCATTTCCCCGTCTCCTATTATTAAATCTCCCTTCTCATATTCCAAAGGACCAATATTTACCTTAGCCACTCTTTTTTGTCTTATATATTTGTAGAAGCTTTTACTATCTGCTTTTATGTTCTGAGCATGGGTGGCAGTGTGGGCCTCATTGTAGCAGGACTCCGCCTCAGTCTGGGACTCCACACAGGCGTCATCGGCCATGAACTCAGCATGCATCCGTTGTCCACCATGAGCCAACCTGTCTTCCTGGGTTGGTTTTGAAGACCCTGGGGAACTCTGAGTGCCCCAGGATGTAGCTGTCATGCACGCTCCCAGGGTAGAATGGGCCCATGTGCATGATTCTGAGACTGTGGTCGCATAGAATCTGTACATTCAGGGAGTGGAATCCCTTCCTGTTAAAGAAGGGCAATCCCTGATGCCACGGTGCTCGCAGGGTGGCATGCATGCCATTGATGGCCCACAGAACCTGGTGAATCCCAGCATTGGCAGCAAATCCTAAAGCCTGGGGAACCTGGTGGACCTGGTCCAGATTGAAGGTGATATAGTCGATGCCCGGGCATGCAGAGCATCCGTCAACTCCCGGATGCACCTGTGGGCCGACGCTTGAGCCCTGGAATGACACAGATGCATAATAATTGAGGGCATCTGAGACCTTCACAGCCACTGGGAGTGGGTGTCTTCCTCCTCCATGCCATGTCAGGTCCGAGAGGATGTGGCGCCACACTGTCTCCCTGATGAGGCGCAGTCTTCTGCAGCACATGGTGGCTGTCAGCTCATTGGATGGCCATCAAGTCCTGTACACCCTAGGTCACCTTCAGTGTATCCTTCTGGCCTGCCTCCTCAGCCTTATGGGCAGCCGGGTTTAGAGCCAGAGCGGCAGCCTCCCGTTGTGCGGTGCAGGCTCCAGCCTGTGATGGTCTTGACTAGGTCAATGACTTTTGCCTGCCTTGGCTGCGACTATTAGGATGACAACCACCTTAGCTGGCTCAACCCCAAAATCCACTTTGACTCTGGTCGGATGTGGAGAAGGAGAGAGATAGACCCACCGCCTCGCCTCCCTCCCGCCACCCCACAACCTCTTGTCAGCATGATCCTGGGTCCTACCCACACATCACTGTGCCCGGCATCCTCTCCACTACATATGCTGTCTGGCCCATGATCCTCAGCCCTTGCCATTGAGGGAGACTTCCCCAGGCCCAGACTTGGAGAATGATGTAGCTGAGAGTGGTTAAACATTATGTTGAGGGCTAAGCAGTTTGAGTTGGCGTGACTCACTGTGAGAGGGAACAAGAACTAACAGAAACAACAAAGGGGGATACAACAATGCACGGTCGATAATCAGCCTTGGACAACCAGAGATCTTATTGCTGTCACGCCATCACACTCAATGCACCTGGGCAGCCAGAGCTTGACCTGTGCCTCTAAACCTGCCAAGGGAGTCTGTGCGGCAACCCTCATCCACCCTTAACATGACTGTCCTGGGTTCTCTCTCAAAATGCCAGCGATCAACTTACACTGGCAATCTTCGCCCTCCACAATCTCACTCCCGTGCAGATCCATCAGGGAGATCTTGCTCAACTCTCTGCCGTTAATCAAGATAGTTAACCTTTGGCCATGAGAGGGTGCATAGAATCCATAAAACACATATAATGCAGAATGAGGCCACTTGGCCCATTAAATCTGCACCATCCCTCCAAATGAGCACCCTACCTATGCCCACTCCCTGCCCTATCCCCGTAACCCCATACATTGATCATGACCAATCCATCTAATGTGCACATCTTTGGACTGCGGAAGGAAACCCGAGCACCCAGAGGAATCTCTCAGTGGTGAACCCATGCTCTTGAATGCACAAGTATTGCCAGCTGCCTTTATGGTGCGAATGCACCTACAGTGCAGGAATGCTGTTCAGGCATCAAAGATTGCAGGACTTCCAGTCGAGAAAACATTCTCTCGGATAGGGTACCTGCTCCTTCAAGGAGGCACTTCAGAGTTCAAGTTCCCTTTTGTGAGATTGCCTTCAGCCGTCAAGCTAGAGGCCTGTCACTGACAATGGGGAGTGAAATGGACTTTAAACAGGGTGCACAAAGGGGAAACGTCAAGGAGGTTGAAATGGACTTTAAACAAGCATGTACAAAGGGGAAACTTCGAGGGTGGTGAAATGGACTTTCAAGAGATGAGCTGCAACATGTGTCTGTCCTGTGAGACTTTGGTAGGACAGACAGGCTCAAGCTGTGCTTTGCCCTGTTATGGGTGTCCACTAGTACTAAAGCTGGCTTCAAGGCTTTGCATACCCAAAGCCCTCCCCCCACCTCCAGAACTGGGGCAACTGCCAATGTTGCCCCCTCCAGCCCCCCAATCCCCAACTCCCATGAAGCACTCCCCACAGCATCTGACCAGAAATACCTCATGCTGCCTGAAGGTCAATAGATAGGGATACTCACTTCCTTGCTCCCCCTCAGAGTCCAAGGTGCCTGGTCCCCACTTTTGAAAGCAGTACTGAGTGACGCCACATGCGTCCCATTTGGGGGGGGGGGGGTGGGGGGGGGGTGGGGAGCGGGCAAGTGACTCCTGGGCCACTGCAGCATTGTACTTTAATCTCACTAATGAGATTAAAATGAATGCAATTGAGGTGTGATCAGGTTCCCGCCTCTTCTGGGTGAGATTTTGATGACACCAGCCGGAGTGGGCTGGGAGGATGACAAACTGTATGGTGCCAGGCGTGAATTGACAATTCTGACATAGATTGGGATTGGGACTGGGCACAGCGTAGCCAGAGAATTGTCCCCTCTATTTCTGTGCTGCCTTTTACAACTTAATTTATATAGTTTCTCCTTATTTTGCTTCAAAGGTGTATTACTTCATTTTCTCTCAATTTAAAATTAATCTGCCATGCATTTGTCCATTCCTCGACCTTGCCTCTATTCTTCTGAAGTCTGCTATCATCCACCTCACTGTTTACTACAAATGTTATTCTTTTTACCTCGAGGATAATTACAAAGAGTCCTGTAATCTTACAGAAAAGGCCCTTCGTGCATTGGGCGGGATTCTCCCCTACTCGGCGGGGTGGGACGTACCGGCGCCGAGGAGTGGCATGAATCACGCCGGCGTAGGGCCGCCCGAAAGGTGCGGAGGATTCCGCACCTTCAGGGGCTAGACCGACGCCAGCGGCGTTGGTGCCGCGCCAGCCGGCGCGGAAAGGCTTGGCACCGCGGCAACCGGTGCCGAAGGGCCTCTGCCGGCTGGGGCACGTTGGCACATGAGCAGGAGCGCCAGTGTGTGCTGGTGTCATCCCAGCGCATGCCATGGCCGGCATGGAGGGAAAGAGATCCCCCACGGCACAGGCTCGCCCGCAGATCGGTGGGCCCTGATCGCGGGCCAGGACACCGTGGGCCCCCCCCTTCCCCCTCCCGGGGCCAGATTCCCCCCACGCCCCCCCGAGGACTCCGCAGGCCGCTCGCAGAGCCAGGTTCCGCCGGTAAGGACCTGGTGTATTTTACGCCGGTGGGGCAGGCCGAAAACGGGCGGCCGCTTGGCCCATTGTGGGCCGGAGAATCGCCAGGGGGGGGTGTTGCCAACAGCCCCCGACCGGCTCGGCCCGTCCCCGCTGCAAAACCGGCGCCGGAGAATCCGGCAGCCGGCGTCGGGGCGGGATTCACGCTGCCCCCCCCGGCAATTCTCCAGCCGGCGGGAGGGGTGGGGGGGGGGGGGGGGGGTGAGGGGGGGGGGGGGGGAGAGAATCCCGCCCATTGTGTCTGCGCTGGTCAAAAACAACCACCTAACCATTCTGATCCCATTTTCCAGCACTTGGCCCATAGCCTTGTATGCCCTGGAATGACTTTGAACATATATTATCATTTGCCCCTCCAATTAAAAAGTGATTTGAACCATACCTACCAGTTCATGAATACACTTATACGTAACGCAAAATATTTCAGTATACATTCCCCCCGAACCTGAGGTTGTTCCAAATGTATAGGGACATTGCAGCCTTCGTGTTGTACTGCAGTAATGCAATGGAACATATTTTTTGAATGATCTAAAAGTAAAAAGGGCAAGGCAAACCATCACAATACTCATTTTCTCCATTCGAGCATCTCAATGAGAATTATTGACCATCTAAAATCTAATGAAAGTCGTATCTGTGACTGGTCTCTCCAAGTGTCAGAAAACCCACAGCTGTCTAGTCCTTCCATACATACTCTACCAAAATGATAAGGGTGTAGAATTCTCTGAGGTCAAAGATCTTGTGAGAAATGCTTATACAGAAGTTATTCACTGATCATCATACAACTTTGAGGCTTATGAAAGAATGTTGAATGCTTAAACAAAAGAATAACCTCAGGCACTTTTTGACGTTGCTGCCTCTCAAAAAATTACATATTTATGTGGAAAGTATATATTTATTGAGCTCCTAAATCTGGAATTATGAAGAACGTTTATTTTTTAAATTTCAGAATTCATTTTCTCTGAAGCTGGAGAAGGCAGTCAGCTGTAAATTATTTATGTAATGGGGATTTTGCTGGGAAAGAATTCAATCAATAAAAACATCTCATAGTAAGCTTGTCTTGCAATAGCTATCAGTTCAACGGATGGCAGGGAAGTGTATTGATATCAAAAGGATAATTTGAACCGAGGTTAATGCTACACAGTCCAAACAGTCCATTACATTAACAGTATTCCTGCTCAACCTGAAATTCAGTGTGTATTCAGAAAAAAATAAGTAAATTTTTTTCCCTCCATTTTCCTTTCTATCTCGACAGGAGTCATTGGCTGCTTGCTGAAGTAAGTTTTCGCTAGTATTCTCCTGGTTACACTGTAGTTTCTCACTATTCCAGCTATTTTTCACACTCTATTGCATGATTTCCCTTCCATTGGCTGGTTAGTGGTAGAACTGGGATATTACCAAACTCTGGGCGGGATTATCCCGCAATCGGCGGGATGGCCCGACGCCGGCGCCAAGAACGACGCGACCCACTCAGACATTGGGCCAACCGGAAGTTCCAAAAACCTCTGACCCGGAAGGGGCTAGCAGCGGCGTGACGACAAGCACAACGGCGTCACCTGTCACAGACGGATACGCCGTCATTGATGCCGTGCAGCGTTGTAGCACAAAAGACGCCACCGCCGGAGACTCGGCAAAATGGCCACCCGCCGCGCAGCGCCGAAGTTCCAGGAGCGGGACATCGAGGCGCTCCTGGATGCAGTGGAGCAGAGGAGGAAGGCCCTGTACCTCGGACACGGCCGCAGGGACGCACCACACGTTAGGCGGCACCTGTGGAGGGAGGTGGCAGAGGCCGTCGGCACTGTGGCCATAACAGCCAGGACAGGCAACCAGTGCCACAAGAAGGTCAATGACATAATCAGAGCAGCCAGGGTGAGTACCCTCCCCCATTCCCCACACCCCCCCTCCCAGGATGGGCAGCACAGCCGTAGCTGAAACCGGCATGGCTGCACCCACCCATGCAGGCTGCATTGGAGGCTGGGCTGTGAACCTAAGCCAACATACACACAACCGCTGGTCTGCAAGTTTATGTCTGCCACTCACTGTAGCCCTTTATCTCTGTCACCCCTCACCACCACCCCCTCCCCCCCCACCCCAGGAGAAGCATGGCCATAACAACCGGGAGCGTGACAGGACCAGAGGGGGTCCACCTGAATTGCGCCCCCTCACCGTTCATGAGGACCTGGATCTTGCAGGCGGACCCGAGGACTGGGAGGTTGCGGATGCAGATATCGGGGGCGCCCCTTTCCCCCTCCCCCATCTCCCATCCCTCCTTCACCCCCATCATCTGCATGTCTAACCATGCATGCTGTATTGTGTATTGCAGGACCAAACGTCGACCCACCAGTCCCTGCGGATGCCGACCGCATCCAGGACATGCCAGGATGCCCATAGGACATGGGACGATCCGGGCTGTCAGGCATACGACGCCCCCACCCAGTGCCAGGGCGCCCACAGGACGGGGACTGACCTGGACCGTCAGGCATACGACACCGCCATCTAGCGCCAATGCGGCGACACCGTAGTGCCACATCCAGCGACGGGGAGGGCAGCCACACCAACAGGCCCCAGTCCTAGTCGAGCCAGGACACTGACACACAGGACACAACCACCCAGTACACCCACATACAGGACACATCCACCCAGGACACTGACACACAGGACACAACCACCCAGTACACCCACATACAGGACACACCCACCCAGGACACTGACACACAGGACACAACCACCCAGTACACCCACATACAGGACACACCCACCCAGGACACTGACACACAGGACACACCCACCCAAGACACTGACACACAGGACACACCCACCCAGGACACTGACACACAGGACACACCCACCCAGGACACTGACACACAGGACACACCCACCCAGGACATTGACACACAGGACACACCCACCCGGGACACCCACACACAGGACACAACCACCCAGGACACCCACACGCAGGGGACAGACGGATAGGAAACACCACCCCAGGGGACGGACGGACAGGAAACACCACCCCAGGGGACCCCGTACTTTGGGTCCGATGAGGTCCTCAACATTACGCCACTGCTATCTCCTACACCCTCCACCATCACAGAGACACTCACCTCGCTTGAGCACTTTCGCGATGAGGCTTCTGGGACGCTAACTGGTGCGCACAACACAGCCGTCCCGGTACAGCAGGTGTAGGTAGGAGCAGCCGAGGGGCTGGACGGTCGGAGGGCAGCCCGGCCCCAGCAACCAGCTGCCGCCCAGATGGGTCCCGGGTTCCTGGAGGTACCATACCCACCCATAGACCCGATGCAGTCACGGACCCAGGGACGATCGAAGGGGGTGACAGCCGGCTTGCAGCAGCTGCAGACACAGGTGGAGGAATCCACCCACATCCAGGAGCTGGGAGTGGTGCCGGTCATGCGTGCCACCCAGGCCGACACCGCACGGGTGGCGCTGCGGTGGAGGCAATGGGTGCGACCATGTCAGACATGGGTCACAGTATGCAAGGCCTGGGGCTTTCCGTTCAGGCGGCGTCCGTGACCCAGGACATGGCTGCCCTCTCACAGGCAGCCCTGAGCCAGAGCCAGCTGCAAATCGCAGAGGCGCTCAATGCCGTGCCCCAGTCTCAGCAGGCCATGACGCAGTCCCAGCAGGCTATGGCCCAGTCTCAGCAGGCCATCGTTGAGGGCAGCTGCTGGCCGGCGTCACCCAGACACAGGCAGTGATGGACAACTCCTGAGCTCCATGGCTGCAAACTTGCAGACCCTTGTTGATACCAGGGCGGGCATCCAGGACTGGCAGCGCCAGGTGCCGGGGGTGCGTCAGGTGCTCGATCCGTTCGCACGCCCGACCCATGGAGAGGCCCGGGGGCCATCGGGTGCCCCGAGAGAGGAGGAGGTGCTGGGGCCTGTTCCGGGAACCCCTGTAGCACCGTGACACCTCGGACTCCTCCCCTTCCGTCCCAGGTGCATCTGGTGGACAATGGGCAGGACAGGCTGGCATCTCGCCATCCCAGTCACCCGAGCGGCAGCCTGGCCCATCCAAGCCGGGCCGCCCCTAGTCTCAGGGCAGGAATCACGGAAGTCCACCTCCAGTTCTGCTGCACCGTCTGGGGAACCACCTAGACATAGTCATAGGGCCCATAACGCCAAAAATTTAGACACTGAGTAAGTTGGCACGGGTGCAGGGCACAGATTAGTTCTGGGGCTGGGGCACGTATATGAACTGTTTGTCATTAAAGTCACTTTCACACTTACAGATGCTGCCTTTGTGCTCTGTCCGATGCGGGGGTGGGGTGTGAGGTGAGCACCAGTGTGTGTGTGAGGGATGATAGGACATTGAGCTCAGGTGAGTGTGCCCCTCCCCCTCCCTCCCCGGGTCGCATTCGCCATCCCCCGGGCAGACGACGGAACCGTGCGCTGCAGTGTCACGGCCGCATGCAAGGCCGGGGGAGGTTGTTACTGTGGCCATGAGTCAGACATTGTCTAACGATGTAGAGCCCGGAGCTCATCGCAGAGCAGGTTGTCAGCATCCTCCATGGCATGCAATAGACCCGCTTCCACTGGCGACCGTGTGAGCCCTGCCCATTGTGCCGCAGGTGGATGTGCAATGGAGGGATGGTGTGCATGCGGGTGATGCGGTGGTGGGTGGGGTGAGGGTGGTTGGTGGTGTGCAGACGGGTGATGCGGTGGTGGGCGAGGTGAGGGTGGTTGGTGGTGGGTGGGGTGAGGGTGGTTGGTGGTGTGCAGACGGGTGATGCGGTGGTGGGCGAGGTGAGGGTGGTTGGTGGTGGGTGGGATGAGGGTGGTTGGTGGTGTGCAGACGGGTGATGCGGTGGTGGGCGAGGTGAGGGTGGTTGGTGGTGGGTGGGGTGAGGGTGGTTGTTGGTGGGTGGGGTGAGGGTGGTTGGTGGTGGGCACGGTGAGGGTGGTTTGGTGGTGGGCGGGGTGAGGGTGGTTGGTGGTGGGCGGGGTGAGGGTGGTTGGTGGTGGGCGGGGTGAGGGTGGTTGGTGGTGGGCGCGGTGAGGGTGGTGGGCTGGTGCCGTACTGTGCTGTCCGTGCCCATACTCGGCGATTCCCACCCCCCCCTAGTCTGTGAACCGTGCGGCTATCAACCCGTCCCGTGCCGAGCCGGTAACGGTGGGCAGCCTCCCGTCCATGTCCAGCTCATCTGTCCTGTACGACCCCATCCTCTTCATCTGGGTAGGCCTGCCCTTTGTCGTGTTGCTCCTCCCCCTCCTCTTCCTCCAGCACATCGCCCCTCTGCTGGGCTAAGTTGTGCAGGATGCAGCAGACCACAACGATGCAGCAGGCCCTCTCTGATGGGCACTGGAGGGCCCCTCCAGAGCGGTCCAGGCACCTGAAGCGCATCTTCAGCAGCCCAAAGCCTGGTCACTGCATGGGTATTATTGTGGCGATTCTCCGCGTTAGTCTGTGGCCTCCGTATAGGCGTCATCAGCCATGACCGTAACGGATAACCCTTGTCGCCCAGCAACCAGTGCCTCAGCCTGTGGGGGTGTCCCTTGATGATGGCGGGGATGAACGATTGTGCCAATATGAACGAGTCATGTACACTGCCCGGGTATCGGGCGCAGATGTGCATGATCCTCATGCGAAGGCCACAGACCACCTGCACGTTCATGGAGTAGGTCCCCTTCCTGTTCGTGAACACAGCCCTGTTATCCGCTGGTGGCCGTATGGCGACGTGCATCCCATCGATCGCCCCCTGGACCATGGGCATCCTGGCCACGGAGCCAAGACCGCTGCCTGGGCATCCTGATGGGCACGGTCCACAGGGAGCCGAATGTAGCGGTCCGGGATGTCGTACAGGGCGTCCGTCATGGCACAGTTGCACCGGTGCACCGATGCCTGGGAAATGCCGGACAGGTCCCCACTAGGCGACTGGAACAACCCCATCGCGTAGAGGTTCAGGGCCACAGTAACCTTGACGGCCATCGGTAGAGGGTGTCCTCCCCCAGTCACACACGGTGCCAGGTGTGCATGAGATGGCAGATATGGGCGACGGTTTCCCGGCTCATCCTGAGTCTCTTCCTGACTGCCCGGTCCATGAGGTCCTGGTACGACGAGCGGCGCCAGTACACATGGGGCCTCATCGGGCACCTCCGTCGCCGTGGCACCACCACCTTCTCCTCCTCCTCCTCTTCCTCATCCTGTTGGGCGGGCGGCTCTCTAGCCTGGGGTGCTGTCACCTGCCCCTCTGCGGCACGCTCCTCTGTGGCAGCCTCTGCCGCCTTCCTGGCACGCTCCTGCTCCAGCTCCCATCGGGCAACATGTAGAAGGGTAGCTCCCGCCACGGCGGCCAACATCGCTGGGTGATGTCCAAACATAACGGTCTGCAGGGTGTGGGGGTGGGGGTAGACGACATGTCATCATTGCCCATAGCCTCCTCCGCAGCCAGGTGCCATGGGCTGCATGGTTGCCACTGTTGCCAGCTGGCACCTGGCCAGGGAACCCCCCCCCCAACCTCCAGCACCCCTGAGCCACGGCACCCCCCCCATCCCCTCCCCCCCAACACCCGCGGCAGGGGGTCGGAGAATTCTGCCCTCTGTGTCTAACTCCCTGCAAATTCTTACCAGCAGCATTTTCATGGGGGGTGGGTTTGGAATCGTCACTTACTACCACCAGGAAAGAGGGAAACACAGCTCCTGCTCACATTCCAAATGGTTAAAGGGAAAACTCACTTTTCTGCAAAAATATCAAAGCAGCAGCAGCCTCCAGGGCATCATTTGTTGGGAGATTTCCAGATTCCTGATGCATCCTTCAACATCATTTTGTCAGACTTCAGGTACAGAAGAGCAAGACAGTTGGGCAATGAAGGCAGAAAACCTCATAAGAGAATGATGAAGGCTGTCAACAGAGACATAATGAAGATCGTCAATGCTGTCTCCACCACCCTAATTACTGCAAAGTGCAGGAAAAAGGTTATGTGGCCTCACAAGGGTAGCTAAGGTAAAATGTGCACTTCTGTTGGTACACATTCTCTACCACTCATACAGCTTTCCTCCTATGCTACTATCCCCATGAGGGAACCTTAACCAAAATAACCAAATTTACTGAATGACCCTCAAAAGAAATTACCAAAAATTTTTTTGTAACTTTTATTCGCACACGTCTCAGAACCAACGAAAATTAGCCATTAAATAACGGACAAATGATACTTTGTGTAAAAAGGTAAATTCCAGTTTAAATAGTCAGTAAAACAAAGTCATGTCGTCATAGAATTTACAATGCAGAAGGAGGCCATTCAGCCCATCGAGTCTGCACCGGTCCTTGGAAACAGCACCCCACTTAAGCCCACACCTTCACAATATTCCCGTAATCGAATAAGTCCACCTAACCTGCACATCTTTGAACTGTGGGAGGAAACTGGAGCACCCGAAGGAAACCCACGCAGACACAGGGAGAATGAGCAGACTCCGCACAGACAGTGGGCGGGATTCTCCGAACCCCCGCCAAGTTGGATAATCACCGGGCATCGGCGTGAATCCCGCCCCCGCCGTCCGCCTAATTCTCCGGCCCCCCAAAAATTGGAGCGGCATGAGTCGTGCCGCCCGCCTCGGAGAATGCCGGGATCCGGCGTGACTCATTGGGCGCCAGGGCTGCACGAATTCTCCGGCCCGCAATGGGCTGAAGTCCCACCCGTCTTTTGTCAGTCCCGCCGGCGTAAATTGGAGTAGGGCGGGCTCCGAGGTTCTTGGGGGGGCGCGGGGGGATCAGGCCCCGGGAGGTGCACCCACGGTGGCCTGGCCTGCGATCAGGGCCCACCAATCCGCGAGCGGACCTGTGCCGTGGGGGCACTCTATCCTTCCGCACCGGAGGCTGTACCGGTCCGCCATTCCCGGTGCGGAAACAAAGCCCTCTGCACATGCGCGGGGATGACGCCAGCACGCGCTGGCGCTCCCGCGCATGCACCAACTCGCACCGGCCAGCGGAGGCCCTTCGGCATCGGTTGGCGTGTTGCCAAGCCCCTTTACCGCCGGCCGGCGGGGCGCAAACCACTCCGGGGCGGGCCTAGCCCCTGAAGGTGTGGAGGATTCCGCACCTTTGGGGCAGCCCGTTGCCAGAGTGGTTCCCGCCACTCCGTCCCGTTGGGACCTCCCACCCCGCCGGGTAAGAAAGAATCCCGCCCAGTGTTTTACACAAACATAAGCATTCTCCTTCACCATATATGGCATTACATAGCTACACAGTTCTACAATACCCTGTTCTTTATTGTACAGGATAGTTCAGGTGTACGTTTACATGGCTTCAAGGTATAAAACCCTTTTAATTAAAATCTCTTAAATTGTGAATTCATTGTGCATGAACTATCGAGGCATGAATAACTAGTATTCATGAATCAAGTGGAATTTCTTGAGCAATATTTTGCATATACTTAATAAAAAACAGTGTAGACAACGTGGAAGTTTCAAATCCTTCAAGGTCTGAGGATTCCTTGAGTGTTGCCTTTCTTCTTCTGTGTCTGAAGTGACAATACATTGAACTGTGCCTCAGAAGAATTGTACCACAAAAGCCATGGTAAAACTGTGGCAACAAAGTCTTTGATTTTCCAACTTGCATCCTGATTTCAAGTTATTCCAGAATCCCATATTTGGAATTTGTTAAAATTATTTGTTCTTGGGATGTGGGCATCGCAGGCTGTGCCAGCATTTATTGCCCATCCCTAATTGCTCTGGAGAGGGAAGTTAAGAGTCAACCACATTGCTGTGAATCTGGAGTCACATGTGGGCCATATATAGGGGAGGCCTATGTTGTCGGGGCTGCTCAGTGTTTGAGTCCGGCATGTCACATGGGGCGGCTGCTGAAGGCCGCCGCCGTGCGCATGCACAGACTCCTGATCGGAAGTGCCGGGCCCCGTATCGGTACGCAGAGCTGCATGGGAGTACTCCGGGGCCCTGCTAGCCCCTCCAGGGAGGAGAATCACTCTGGACTTTCTTCAAGAAAGTCCAGAGTGAAACCCCCGCGTTTTGATGCTGGAGTGGGGACATAGCCCCATTATTGGAGAATCCCGCCCCAGATGTGATGACAATCTGGTGGGCGCAGGGGCCATTGGAGCCCCACTGGTCGGAGATATGGCATTGCCCCCGGTGCCCTGGCAGTGCTGAGCAAAGTGGCACTGCCAGGGTGCTGACGCACAGGTACCGATGATCAGGGGTGGGCCTGGCTGGTTGGGGGACAAGCCTGAAGGTAGGCCCTTTGGGAGAGTCCCAATGCCAAATATCCTAATATCCTTGGTGAGGGAGAGGTGTTTGATCCCGGTCAGGATGGTTGTGCTGCTCACTGAGATGAAGAGAAAAAAAAACTCTCAAGGAAAAAAAGTGTCCAGTTAGCCTAGGAACAATCAACAAATCACTCAAGGGTTAACCAAGTGTACCTTGGCATGTGCCACTGCTCATTTCCAAAGAACATCGACCTCAATGAAAAGCCAGATGAAACCCATTCCTTCCCAGATTACATAAGTTTCCAGGTATTGACTGAACTAGGCAGGAATTCTTAAATTCAAAATAATGAAAAGCTAAATACAAACACGATATGAGTAGCTCTAACTGGGGAATTATTCTCAATCTCAGAGAGGACTTATCTAACCCTATCACCCAACTTCCCACCAATCAACCACTTATCATTATGCCATGGCTGCACTCATTTACACCATCAACAAGACAAGGTGGGCAGCACGGTAGCACAGTGGTTAGCACAGTTGCTTCACAGCTCCAGGGTCCCAGGTTCGATTCCCGGTTTGGGTCACTGTGTGTGCAGAGTCTGCACGTTCTTTGTGGGTTTCCTCCGGGTGCTCCGGTTTCCTCCCACAGTCCAAAGATGTGCAGCTTAGGTGGATTGGCCAGGATAAATTGCCCTTAGTGTTAGGTAGAGTTGCTGGGTTATGGGGATGGGGTGGAGGTGTGGGCTTGGGTCGGATGCTCTTTCCAAGAGCCGGTGCAGACTCAATGGGCCGAATGGCCTCCTTCTGCACTGTAAATTCTATGATTCAAAATACACTCTCCTCCCATAATCGCAAGGATAACTGCACATAAAAATAAAGGAGTAAACTGTGCCCAGACCACATATCACTTAAACGACTTAATATGTCTTTTGATGAAACAAGATACCAGATGACCTTCGCCCTCATGCTCACATCTCGCACTTCCTTGCAGGAGAAAAGACAACTGCAAATAATCGGTAACATAATCACAGGGGAGCAATGTCCAGGATTATTGAAGAACCCCATCCATGCTGCTCAAAAAGGCCAAAGCCATGACACGGGGGGGATTCTCCAGCCTCCTAGCTGTGCGTTTCTCAGCAGCGCGCGGTTCGCTGGTGGCAGGGTTCCCCTGTCACCGCTGGCAAAGGGAATTTCCCATTGACGTCACTCCATACTGCCAGGAAACTCGTGGGCGGAGGTGTGCTGCCGGCCGGATCGGAGAATCCCTCAAGGATTCAGACAAACAACGCACCTTTGTTTCCATCAAAATGTCGCCCTGACACCCAGGCGACCAACAGCATAGGGCTAGGCTGGGGGTTGACTTGACACAACTGGCCGCCTCCACCCTCTCATCAAAGACGATCATCAAAGACAGGATAATATAAGGCCAGTGGATTGTGACCACAACCGACCACAGGCCTTGAAGACTGGATACATTATGCTCCATCGAACCTGGTACACCTAATCTACAAAGCAGGATTACTAACGTATGGAAACCAACCTTCAAACTCAGTTGGGAACTCGCCTCTCACTTCCTGCCAGAAACTGTACACACAGACACTCCTTGTCCAGCCCCTGCATCCAGAAACTGTTCGGATATGCGACACACCATGCAGTTGGATCTCAAAAAACCAAAGGCAGGCCTTCACAAGGAAAAGTGATCTATCAAATGCACGGTTTCTCTTCTGCAATGCCACCGTTCTCCCAAGGATACATCGTGGCTTTTCAAGGTGAGTTCCAAAGATCTGCAACACAGATCTGCTCATCAACAACAATGCCACTGAAGTTGGGCCCTACCCCAGACAACTCCAACTGCCTCACTCACACAAAGATTCTTTATGATTCCGCTGAACTCCGCATTGCAAAACTCCAATTAGGATCATCCAGGGACATATTACCCAAGAAAAGACCATTATGAAATGTGCACAAGGATAAAGTAAAGGGTTAGAGATGAGTAGACCCAGAGCTTGTGAAAACGCAGCCACTCCAGCGCTTCTATCGCGCCTTAAAATCTTTTGATTCCAGTGGGTATTTCCTCCACAGAAATGGAGGGAGTTTCTGGCCCCCTCGCACCATGTTTTCCAGGGTTGGAGGTAACCCGCCATTGGCCACCAGTGGGATCTTCCAGTACCACCAATGTCCGTGGCATTTAGCATGGTTTACCTGTCCCACTGCCGGGGAACCCGCTGCAGGGGCCACCTTCGGTGAGACTACAAGGTCCCACTGGTGGGAAGGACTGGAAAATCCCATCCAGTGTCGTCAACCTTTACTTTTCCAATGTGGCACTTGGTTCCCAGACATGTTTTACTGGATATGATTGCGCTAAGCCTTGAATGATATACTGTTTATAGTGAATTGATAAGTGAACAATTCCTTAGGTACCTGTCTTGTATCCTTGAAGGTAATAACCCCTCTAAAATTCTTTGCAATCTCTCTCTAATCTGTTCTAAAACCCAATTTCTATTCCCAATTTTGCAGTTCTTACTTGTATCTATCTTGTGGGTATTTCTTATTACTTTTCTAATCCGTTAATTTGCCTTACACAAATTTATTCTATTTTGCTGCCTCTAAGCAATCATTGTTGAGTCAAAAGTATGTGTCAATGCCCTGATAACCTAAAAATTATTTCTAACAGTAATAACCATCTTAACCATGTAGCAATGTTGTTCAGTAGCTGAATATGCTTGTGACCCATTCTTTAGTGCACTTCACCATCCAATTCTGCACATTAGTCACTCCAGACATTCGTGAAAGACACCTGTCGAACCACAACTGCACACTTGTACTGCTATCTCAATGTTCAATCTTCTTTTTTTGTGCTTCAAGTGACCTTATCAAAAAATCAAGGTTTGTATATATGTGGGGTTTCTGTGGCAGGGTCTTTGCTTACCTCCAACTTCACTATCCCAGTACCTTGGACAGTGGCCAAACTATCAAATTCTACTGTTTTAAAACGCATAGGCAAGGACACAAGCCTAACCAAAAAAAAAGTGTTAAATACACTTTACTGATTTTCACTAAAACCTATATGATTATACAAATATACCCATTAAGTTTATCCCAATTTGTTCTTGTGTATTTTCCTTAGCTCTATCTCGTACTCTCAATTACTATTCGTACAATTTACACATCCCATTAGTTATTATCAGCTTCATTCGTAAGAATTGAAGAAACTTTCCTATCCAATACAATATTTGTATTTTTACAAAATCAAACATTCCGTTGGATTCCAGGTCTTAACATGTGTTGATTGTCTATTCATTTATGGCCTTACATAATAATTATTTCCTTTAACACATCTGCCATTGCAATTGTAAATTCCAAACAGACATACCCCAAAGGTTTTTTTCTCCAATTAGCATAATACAATTTTGTTCAAAACAGAAGTTATGGTTCCCTGAAGGCTCAAATGACTTAGTGCAGATGAAAGGTAGCTGCACCAATTTTTACTCCACCTTGCAGAGAAACACTTCTGCATCCAAAACAAACCTAAAATTTATAGATGTTATTTCATCCAGCATAGAACCCTAAAAAAGCTGCACTTGCAGAATTTTACAGAGGAGTCCTCCCTGTCAATGACTTTCATGTCCCTATTTCACAAGTATGATTATCATCAGTAAAGCAAACTTCTATGAAGACTCACTGTTTGGATTATTTTTAATTAATTCATGGGATGTGGGCATCAGTGGCTGGGCCAGCATTTATTGTCCACTCCTAATTTGTCAAGCCACTTCAAAGGGCATTTAAGAGTCTACCACAAATTTCCTTACCTAAAGGACATTAGTTAACCATAAGGGTTTTTGTGACAAACAAAAATAGTTTCAAGGTCATCATTAATTGCAGTTTTTTTAATTGATTTCAAATTCCACCAATTGCCATGGTGGAATTTGAACCTATGCCCCCAGAGCATTACCACGACTCTCTGGATTGCTAGTCCAGTGACACTAATCACGCCAACAGCTCCCCCAGTCACCACATTCCTGATGGTGCACCTTTTGTCCTTTTGAACCAACCAGTAACACTATGGTTCAAACTTTGCCCACTTCTGGGAAAATACCCAGCTCTTTAATATCTCTGAGCTATTCACAAAGCTTTCTAAGCTTGAGGCCTTTTTAGCCAGTTTGCACATTGCTGCCAAGAGCTCTTGTTTCCTTATCTACCAAACAGAAATACTGTCTCTGAGAATGATTTTCTTCTTCTCCTCACAAGAATTTGATATGTTTATATTTTGTCTCTGTCTGCTTTCCTTTGTGTCTGCAATGAGACGTTCATCCTCAAGTTTCTCTGCTTGTCTCTTCCCTTTGTGTCTGCAGCTCTCCTTTGTGTCTGGCCACACAGTGTCTTTATCCTAACTTCTTTCTTGTTGGATCTCTTTCGAGGTGAAGGGTTGCCACGTCACAAAAACAGTATTTCTTATTTTCCAAGAAAGGTACAATTGATCGCTTTACACTTTCTGAAAGCTCTTAAAAGTCCTCAAAAACAATTACAGATTCCACAGGCAATTTCAAGAAATTACAAATTTTCCTTAATGTACTGCTTCTGGGTCAAAGGTTGTCACACACATCGACAAGTTTGTTCTCACAGTGTCAGACCAACTGACTAGAAAGGCCTGTATCACTTTAACAGTTGCATTCCATGTGTAAATTATCCTTAATATTTAGTGTGAACAATTGAAAAATAATTTGTGTCACCAAAGCTCGTCCTTTGCAAAATGATGAATGTTTGAGCTCTCTGGGGCGAATTTTCACTTTGGACATGGGCAGAAAATTAACACTTGTTGATGAATAAGCAAGCCGAGTCTCCTCTGCGCACTCCAAATTTAATTGGTTGTACTAGGGGCATGTTGATCACCCACCCAAAGGGAAATTACACCCAGTTTAGAGGAACACATCGCAAAGATATAACTTAATCAAAAATTGCATGGTGAGTTCCAGTGAGGAGAAAATGGTTACCTAGTTTTCTAGGCTCTACCGGACTCATGCTGGCAGTTTGATGATGATAATCATAATGATAATAATCTTTATTGTCACAAGTAGGCTTACATTAACACTGTAATGAAGTTACTGTGGAAAGCCCCCAGTTGCCACATTCCGGGGCCTGTTCGGGTGCACTGAGGGAGAATTTAAAAGTCCAAATTACCTAACAGCACATCTTTTGGGACCCGTGGGAGGAAACCAGAGCACCTGGAGGAAACCCATGTAGAGACAGGGAGAATGCGCAGAATCCGTACAGACAGCAACTGTGAAGCAACTGTGCCAACCACTGTGCTACCATGCCGCAGGTAATCTCCACCACAGCCAGTAACAGGTCCAGCACTCACTTGAAGCAAGTCAGCGGATCAGCATTCACAAGTAAAAGCTTGCTGCACAGGTCCACTGTTCTTCAGGGAAAGAATCATGAACTTCCATCCAACATTAATAACATTCATATCTGCAACAGAAATTCCTCATACACAGATTTGATGCAGGAAAAGTCTTGGGCACTGAGTGGTAACTGCTGGCGAGTGGCAGCTCAGAGGTTGTCTGATGGACCACAGCTGGAATGATTCCAGCAGATAAAAAATTAATCTGGAAGACAGCAAGCTTCCAATCAGCACAACTGAGATAAATTGTTTTATTTTGATAAAGGAAAAGAGGCTTGATTTCCTGCCTGCTGAGCTGTTGAACATTGATTTGCATGGCTTAAATTCCTGTTTCACACTTCCATTGAACTAAAAACATTGTGATCATAGACATTCAGAAGTGGTGTGACTCACATGAACAATGCTTCCATGAAGTAGATCAGCCCAAGATATTCCCTCAAAGTATGGCAAACTTCGAATTTGTGCCCTCTTTCACGTAACTTCAATTGATGTTCAGTTTGTTAGCTCTGATTTGGGCTCTGAATTCCTGCTGTTGCTGGTGTTCCAAAGCCCGAAGAAATAAAATGGCACAGGCCATGCTGGTGGTCACTTCCGTCACATCATGTGTGGTGATCCATGCTGAATAGGGCGCTAGCGTGGGCAGGCTGTGTGTGAGCTAGCAGCACAAGGAGTGATCTAATTGTGACCCAGATTTAATTAGGCTGTAGTCACTAAATTGTGCCTCCTTCAACATGACTGGAGCCTCTCACCATGGGAGCGAGTGATATCTAACAAATCTCAGTACACCATCCATGAGGCATACGCGGAGGTGACCAAAACCACAGGAAGAGTAGGAAAGGAGAATACATAATTTCCTTCCTCAGCAGGGAGAAGCAGCAGGAAAGAATATGTGGCTTTGCCATGGCAGCAGGATTCCTGATGGTCAGCATCAACTGCACATGTCTGGTTTTTTGGGTTAACAGGAAGTGGCACATGAACCACAGGGGCATTCGCTCAATTAATGTGTACATAATGTGTAACTATGCTCCACACATCATGTGGATGAATGCCTATCCTGGCAGCAGCCAAGGTGCCTTCTTTCTAAGGCAATCTGCTGTTCCTGCCATTTTCTAGCCTCCCAGGACAACCAGAGGGTGGTTTCAAGAAACGTAAGACTCCAGAGCGCAGTCCTTGCACACACAAGATGTGACTCCAGTGTCACAAGCCTCCGCAGCGAGCTCGTGGACAGCCTCCACGATAGAAGCAATGCAAGACTCCGACGTGCAGTCCTTGCAGGAACAAGACCATGAGGGTCTAGCAACCTCCTCTGACCAACTAGCGGCAGACGATGCAAGTCTGCCATGCTCAAGTAAACAGCAAGAAGACTATGACAGTCTACCACACTCCAGTGCACAGCAGAACGACCATGGCGGTCTATCATGCTACAGTGAAGAACAAAGCGACGATGACAGTCCAAGCCCAAATGAAGGACAACAGCAAGACAATGACAGTCCACCCACATTGCTTGCACCACCAGATGAAGACTCTGACAATTTACCCAACCCAAGTGAACAACAAGCAGCTACTGAGGATCTCCACATGGTATGTGAAACGAGTGACGACAGCATCCCACTTCCCATGCAAGATGTGCAAAGTGACAGACCTCAGCTAGTGTGTACAGAGGCACTCGACGATCATTGTGAGACCACTGGTGACTCCGGTGACACCATGATACTTCCACCCTCATTCGCTCGAACCGCCCCACAAGTCAATGCATTCCTGCATGTTCCGACTCCAGACATGCAGCTTCAAGAAATCTCAGCTGACTCCAGTGAACCTGCTAAGACTCCGGACGGGGAGCATCAATAATCCAACACTGACTCAGTTAAAACAGACCAGACTCCAGATGGGGAGCAACCAAACGCCGACTCTAATTCACGTAAGCCGGACTTTACTCCAGACAGGGAGTGCCGCAACCTCAGTGATGACACGCTCAGGGTGACAGCAGATGCCACAACGACAGGAGATGGATCATTTAACAATTACACTGGGTCAGTAATAACAAGCAGCGGCTACAGTCCAAGAGGAATACACCAATATTCACCACAGCAATATCCACACATTTATTCCACACCAGCAGTGCAGCCAATGACAGCTCATGCTGGACAAACCCAGTATTCAGGCATGCAGCAGCCAGCAGTCTATGCAGCATATTCTCAAACAGGCCAGCACTACGGATTGCCCACAAATGGAATCAGGACCGAAGGAGGACTACCGCAAGCGCAATCTGCACTGCAGACTGGATGCTTTAGTTACAGCCCAGGATTTGCTGCACCCCAGCCTGGCCAGACGGCATATTCCTATCAGATGCAAGGTTCTAGTTTCACACCATCACCAGGTATTTATGCGAGCATCAATTCTGTTTCCAATTCGACAAGCTTCAACGGTTCTCAGCAGGATCACCCTTCCTACACAGCATGTGGCCAGAACCAGTATGTACAGTCTTATCCAAGTTCACCATATGGCACATCCATGACCTCGAGTGATACTGTTGATGGTACCTCTTCAACGTCAACACCTTATCAGCTACAAGATGCCATCCGACAGCTCCATCACAAACATCAAAAAAAGAAAGGGACTCCAAATCAGACAGCGAAGTGATTTGACCACTTCTTGGTTCCTGTGGCACAGGGACGTTGATGCGTTCATAACCAAGAGAGACATTTGACAATGATGATTGATGGTTTTTGGACTCACACAAATGATTTGGACGTATTGTTTAATCACTGTTCCCATGATTGTATATACCTTAACCGATCTACCTGTTTTTTGTTCAATTTTCTCAAAGTGTGCAGAAAATATGTAACGTATAAAAAAGGGGGATGTGGTGATGTGCATCAATGTAAGTGCATGTAGGCTAGCTAGACACCAGAGGGAGCACCTGAAACATCACACACACACACTCAACCAATAGATCAGTTAGATAGGACACGCCCAATGGACATTCACGGTACACACACGGGTGACACGACCACAAGAGGGCATTACACCAACCCATATATAAAGGACACCACACACATGATCTGCCTCTTTCCAGTGGAGACAGTCAGTGAGTAGAGACACAGGGTTGATTCAATATTACATCCACCACGTGGATTGCAGCAACTGATTAGTCAGTGTGGGTAGCTATAGTAGAATTAGCAGTAGTGTCGAACCTGAGTAATAGAAGTGTAAATAGTTTAATAAATGTGTTGAAGTTATCTCCACGTCTGAACCTTCCTTTGTCAAGTGCACCACAAGGAAGCCGCTTATGTTACACCTAGAACATAACAAATCACACCCTGTACTTAAACTCTATTCCTCGGCTCATAAAGGCAGGTATACCATATGCCTTCTTAACCATTGTTACCACCTGCCCTCCTATCTTAAGGGACCGGTGTCCATGCACACCAAGGTCCTTTTAATCCTTGGTGCTTCCCAGGGTTCTGCCGTGCATCATGTATTCCCTTGCCTTGTTTTTCCTGTCCAAGTGCACCACCTCACAGTTATTCAGATGGAATTTGCCACTAATCAGTGCATCTGACCAGCCCATCCATATACTCCTGTAATTTTAGGCTATCCTCCTCACTATTTACCACTCCACCAATTTTCGTATCATCCACAAACTTACTGATCAACCCTCCTACATTCATATCTAAATCATTTATATAAACCACAAACAGCAAGGACACGTGAATGATGGCTACACACTAACAGCACCTGACAACCTGAAGACAGCAGGCATATAAATAGAGCCATGGAATCATCAGCAACACAGTGGAACCCATCATCAGCTTGCTGAAGCAATGCTGTCAATGCCGGGAACAACAGGGAGTCCAAGTTCAAAGTGGTTTTTTTGCTCCATACCTTTGACAAATGTGATATAAAATAGTTACTTTAAAGATATTAGTTACTGTAATGTAGATATAGGCCGGTCTAATTCATGTTAGTTCACAGACAAAGGATTTCAGAGAGCATGGCAAAGGAGGGGGGATGGGGTGTTTAGAGTATGAGGAGAAAAGGATACTGGGTAATAGGAGGCCAGAGGAAGGAATGAGAAGTGAGCCAATTAGTATGTATGGCCAGGTCAGGAGGGGTATAGGATGACCTATGGGAATCGTGTATGTGAAACCTGATGCCATTTGAATGTGTTGGTAGAAATTTCTTTGTTCTTCAGAATCACTCGATTCTGTAGACCTAGGAGACTGCTTGTGTTCTAGCTTTTGTGAAACGAGTCAGACTTGCAAGTTGAATAAAAATAACTAATGCTATGCCTACAAATCCATCTCGAGTTTTATTGAGGCCAGACTGACGGGTAAAGAATTTATTATTTCCCATTTGGTGCCGTAAACCCGGGATTTCTCAAGACGGTTCTGACCAACCGTGAAATCAGAATTAGACTGATTTTGGACAAGGAGAGTGGAAAAGGGCCCACAATGTATAGCTGGAAAATGACCGCGCATTGATTTTTCCCTTCTTCTTATGGTCTGATTAATCTGGTCACTCGCGGTTTGGTACGGAAAGATCATCTCGACGAAATCAAAGGTCAGTCTGGGGATTAGAAATTTAACTGATGGGATTTCATAATTGATGATTCGGTTTTAGGTTAGGTTTTTCAATTAATGGGACATCAAAAAATGATGGTTTAATTCCATATGTGAGTGTTTTGTGAGAACTGATGGGACCTCAGATATAGAGGGTTTAGTTCAATGAGTGTTTTAAATCTATAGTTGATTAAGCTAAAATTGTATCCTTGGACTGTAGTGGCGAACAAACACAGTCTTGAGGACTAATTGAGATTATGGGGAATTGCTTGGATAACACGAATGATTCAGGCACGCCATTGCAAATATTATGTGATATTTATCCAGATAAAGCAAGAGATTTTAGGAAAATGTCAGCAACCTTAAGGAACAAATTGGGTGATGAATGGCCACTAGGGGGGCACTAAAGACCTGGACATCATGAAGAAAATTCAGGGAAAAATCTGGAAAAAGAGCCAAAGTATGAAAGCAAAAGAATTAATTGGATTATGGAGACAATATTGTCAAGAGGAAAGAGATAAGATCATGTTATCAAGTTTGCAAGAAAATACCCTTGAAATGGGAATTCCAATTAGTGAATGGGGAAACCAGAAAACGCTAGAGATCTTGAAAAAGGAGTGTGCATTCAAAAAACTCGCAAGTAAAGAGAGGGACGGCTCGAGTAAAACAAAAAATGGACTACGTAGTTCAATGGCTGGCCTTGTATTGACAGAGGATGAAGATTTAGAAAATTTGACCAGGTCGGCTAGGGTTCCGACTGCACCAGTAGCATTGTCTGCACTAATTCCGGAACCACCAGAGTATCATAATTTATATCCAGTCACTGCTCCCCAGATTCAAATCATGCCAGCCTCTCCAGCCCCTTCGGTTGATAGCGTGGATCCTATTTTACCATCTTCACTGTCTGCGAGAGAAGGGGAGCTCTGTTCCACAAGCCCAGTTAGACCCGATCTTGGACAGCGAGAGAAGGGCCTGATCCTATCCAGAAACAATCACGCACACCACCTAAATCCCTTCAGATCGATATGGTAGGACAGAAAAGTACCAGAACAAAGGAAGAGGATAGGGATGGTTCTGAGGAGCTGGAGCTCCCTCTAGTGACAGGGAAAGATGTCGAAGTCTTGGAAGAGCCAGGGGAATCAGCTAGGGCGCCCCCTAGTGAGACTCTGAGACAGTTGCCGATTAGGAAAATACCAAACTCTGACGCTGTGACGGCGGCGGCCCAGCCCACGATAGACGTTTATTTCCCATGGAGACCCAGTGAGATGATGGCGATTATGGCTGCAATCCCAGACAGGAAGAAATCTCCTGCTGCTTTTGTGGATCATCTGAGAACTACCAGCTCAGTTTATCAAGCTGATTCTAGGGACCTCTGGGCCCTAGTCCAGCAGGTTTTAACCCCATCAGAGTACTGCAATCATCTCAATCACTTGAATTATGCTAGCCACGCCGCACTCCCCCAAGCCCATGCGTTGGACGATGATAGACGGACACAAATCCTGAATGCTATCTTCGACCTCAAACCTAAAAAGACTGAAGAGCCAGAGGAATTTCTGGAACGTTTTAATGAAATCTACCGTGGGCAGTCAGGCGACTTGCCATATCAAAATGGTCAGAATTCCCCTCAATATTGTGCCATGTTAATGCATTGCCTACCACCTTCCGTGGCTACTGCCGTGAAATGTAATAAGAACAAAGAACAAAGAACAAAGAAATGTACAGCACAGGAACAGGCCCTTCGGCCCTCCAAGCCCGTGCCGACCATACTGCCCGACTAAACTACAATCTTCTACACTTCCTGGGTCCGTATCCTTCTATTCCCATCCTATTCATATATTTGTCAAGATGCCCCTTAAATGTCCCTATCGTCCCTGCCTCCACTACCTCCTCCGGTAGTGAGTTCCAGGCACCCACTACCCTCTGCGTAAAAAACTTGCCTCGTACATCTACTCTAAACTTTGCCCCTCTCACCTTAAACCTATGCCCCCTAGTAATTGACCCCTCTACCCTGGGAAAAAGCCTCTGACTATCCACTCTGTCTATGCCCCTCATAATTTTGTATACCTCTATCAGGTCGCCCCTCAACCTCCTTCGTTCCAGTGAGAACAAACCGAGTTTATTCAATCGCTCCTCATAGCTTATGCCCTCCATACCAGGCAACATTCTGGTAAATCTCTTCTGCACCCTCTCTAAAGCCTCCACATCCTTCTGGTAGTGTGGCGACCAGAATTGAACACTATACTCCAAGTGTGGCCTAACTAAGGTTCTATACAGCTGCAACATGACTTGCCAATTCTTATACTCAATGCCCCGGCCAATGAAGGCAAGCATGCCGTATGCCTTCTTGACTACCTTCTCCACCTGTGTAGCCCCTTTCAGTGATCTGTGGACCTGTACTCCTAGATCTCTTTGACTTTCAATACTCTTGAGGGTTCTACCATTCACTGTATATTCCCTACCTGCATTAGCCCTTCCAAAATGCATTACCTCACATTTGTCCAGGTTAAACTCCATCTGCCATCTCTCCGCCCAAGTCTCCAGACAATCTAAATCCTGCTGTATCCTCAGACAGTCCTCATCGCTATCCGCAATTCCACCAACCTTTGTGTCGTCTGCAAACTTACTAATCAGACCAGTTACATTTTCCTCCAAATCATTTATATATACTACAAAGAGCAAAGGTCCCAGCACTGATCCCTGTGGAACACCACTGGTCACAGCCCTCCAATTAGAAAAGCATCCCTCCATTGCTACCCTCTGCCTTCTATGGCCTAGCCAGTTCTGTATCCACCTTGCCAGTTCACCCCTGATCCCGTGTGACTTCACCTTTTGTACTAGTCTACCATGAGGGACCTTGTCAAAGGCCTTACTGAAGTCCATATAGACAACATCTACTGCCCTACCTGCATCAATCATCTTAGTGACCTCCTCGAAAAACTCTATCAAGTTAGTGAGACACGACCTCCCCTTCACAAAACCGTGCTGCCTCTCACTAATACGTCCATTTGCTTCCAAATGGGAGTAGATCCTGTCTCGAAGAATTCTCTCCAGTAATTTCCCTACCACTGAAGTAAGGCTCACCGGCCTGTAGTTCCCGGGATTATCCCTGCCACCCTTCTTAAACAGAGGAACAACATTGGCTATTCTCCAGTCCTCCGGGACATCCCCTGAAGACAGCGAGGATCCAAAGATTTCTGTCAAGGCCTCAGCAATTTCCTCTCCAGCCTCCTTCAGTATTCTGGGGTAGATCCCATCCGGCCCTGGGGACTTATCTACCTTAATATTTTTTAAGACACCCAACACCTCGTCTTTTTGGATCACAATGTGACCCAGGCTATCTACACCCCCTTCTCCAGACTCAACATCTACCAATTCCTTCTCTTTGGTGAATACTGATGCAAAGTATTCATTTAGTACCTCGCCCATTTCCTCTGGCTCCACACATAGATTCCCTTGCCTATCCTTCAGTGGGCCAACCCTTTCCCTGGCTACCCTCTTACTTTTTATGTAAGTGTAAAAAGCCTTGGGATTTTCCTTAACCCTATTTGCCAATGCCTTTTCATGACCCCTTCTAGCCCTCCTGACTCCTTGCTTAAGTTCCTTCCTACTTTCCTTATATGCCACACAGGCTTCGTCTGTTCCCAGCCTTTTAGCCCTGACAAATGCCTCCTTTTTCTTTTTGACGAGGCCTACAATATCACTCGTCATCCAAGGTTCCCGAAAATTGCCGTATTTATCTTTCTTCCTCACAGGAACATGCCTGTCCTGTATTCCTTTCAACTGACACTTGAAAGCCTCCCACATGTCAGATGTTGATTTGCCCTCAAACATCCGCCCCCAATCTATGTTCTTCAGTTCCCGCCTAATATTGTTATAATTAGCCTTCCCCCAATTTAGCACATTCATCCTCGGACCACTCTTATCCTTGTCCACCAGTACTTTAAAACTTACTGAATTGTGGTCACTGTTACCGAAATGCTCCCCTACTGAAACATCTACCACCTGGCCGGGCTCATTCCCCAATACCAGGTCCAGTACCGCCCCTTCCCTAGTTGGACTGTTTACATATTGTTTTAAGAAGCCCTCCTGGATGCTCCTTACAAACTCTGCCCCGTCTAAGCCCCTGGCACTAAGTGAGTCCCAGTCAATATTGGGGAAGTTGAAGTCTCCCATCACCACAACCCTGTTGTTTTTACTCTTTTCCAAAATCTGTCTACCTATCTGCTCCTCTATCTCCCGCTGGCTGTTGGGAGGCCTGTAGTATACCCCCAACATTGTGACTGCACCCTTCTTATTCCTGATCTCTACCCATATAGCCTCACTGCCCTCTGAGGTGTCCTCTCGCTGTATAGCTGTGATACTCTCCTGAACAAGTAGCGCAACTCCGCCTCCCCTTTTACATCCCCCTCTATCCCGCCTGAAACATCTAAATCCTGGAACGTTTAGCTGCCAATCCTGCCCTTCCCTCAACCAGGTCTCTGTAATGGCAACAACATCATAGTTCCAAGTAGTAATCCAAGCTCTAAGTTCATCTGCCTTACCCGTAATGCTCCTTGCATTAAAACATATGCACTTCAGGCCACCAGACCCCCTGTGTTCAGCAACTTCTCCCCGTCTGCGCTGCCTCAGAGCCACACTGTCCCTATTCCCTAGTTCTCCCTCAATGCTCTCACCTTCTGACCTATTGCTCCCGTGCCCACCCCCCTGCCATACTAGTTTAAACCCTCCCGTGTGACACTAGCAAACCTCGCGGCCAGGATATTTATGCCTCTCCGGTTTAGATGCAACCCGTCCATCTTATACAGGTCACACCTGCCCCGGAAGAGCTCCCAGTGGTCCAGATAACAGAAACCCTCCCTCCTACACCAGCTGTTTAGCCACGTGTTTGTCTGCTCTATCTTCCTATTTCTAGCCTCACTGGCACGTGGCACAGGGAGTAATCCCGAGATTACAACCCTCGAGGTCCTGTCTTTTAACTTTCTGCCTAGCTCCCTGAACTCCTGCTGCAGGACCGCATGCCCCTTCCTGCCTATGTCGTTAGTACCAATATGTACAACGACCTCTGCCTGTTTGCCCTCCCCCTTCAGGATTCCCTCTACCCGTTCGGAGACATCCTGGACCCTGGCACCAGGGAGGCAACATACCATCCTGGAGTCTCTTTCACGTCCACAGAAGCGCCTATCTGTGCCCCTGACTATAGAGTCCCCTATAACTATTACTCTTCTGCGCTTTGACCCTCCCTTCTGAACATCAGAGCCAGCCGTGGTGCCACTGCTCTGGCTGCTGCTGTTTTCCCCTGATAGGCTATCCCCCCCCACAGTATCCAAAGGGGTATATCTGTTCGAGAGGGGGACAACCACAGGGGATTCCTGCACTGACTGCCTGCCCTTTCTGGTGGTCACCCATTTCTCTGCCTGCACCTTGGGTGTGACCACACTTACATAACTGCGATCTATGACGCTTTCCGCCACCTGCATGCTCCTAAGTGCATCCAATTGCTGCTCCAACCGAACCATGCGGTCTGTGAGGAGCTGCAGTTGGGTGCACTTTCTGCAGATGAAGCCATCCGGGACACTGGAAGCCTCCCGGACCTGCCACATCTCACAGTCAGAGCACAGCACCCCTCTAACTGACATTGCGTCAATTAATTAAAATTAAAATTTGTCTTTTTTTTTTTTAATACTTTTTTAAATTTCAAAGTTACTGTCAACTATCTGTTTCCTAGCACTAGATTTCTAATAAAAATGCGATAGCTAACTATAATATTCTCCGATCTCTGGCTTAGATATCCTCTAAATTATAATTAAGTTATTATGTTTAATTAGATCCCAAATACTCAAAAAAATTTAGGTTAGAATCCCAACCAGCCACTCAGGTCACAGCTTTTCTGTGATGTCACTTCAGTTTCCCCCCGACACACACAATTTGAAAAACAGGTATAAAAGTAAAAATCACTTGCTTACCTTCTGAGATGTTCTCAGGTTCCCTCGCTGACAGAGACTGCTCCTCCACCTCCAATCCTTGACCTGCACAATGCTAATAATATAATAATATAATATGGCACTTACCTTACACCAATGGGTCTTATTATTAGGTTAGAGGAGGAGGGCGGGTGGGAGACACTACACGTGTAGTGTCTCGGGTTTCCTCTCCACCAGAATTTATTTGGGGGGGGGGGGGGGCACTTGCCAGAGGTCGAACTTCCGGTTCCCGCCGAAATCCAAAGGGCTGCTCCTGCAAAGGTAAGTGCTTTTAAATTCACTACTCACCTCCAAGAAGGCCCCTGCGCACCGCTGCCGCCGAAATCTAAAGGGCTGCTCCTGTAAAGGTAAGGCTTTTAAATACACTACTCACCTCCCAGAAGGCCCCTGCGCACCGCTGCCGCCGAAATCCAAAGGGCTGCTCCTGCAAAGGTAAGTGCTTTTAAATTCACTACTCACCTCCAAGAAGGCCCCTGCGCACCGCTGCCGCCGAAATCTAAAGGGCTGCTCCTGTAAAGGTAAGGCTTTTAAATACACTACTCACCTCCCAGAATAACATGAATTGGACAGAGAACGGCCCTTCTCAAATGGCCAGGGTAGTCAGATTTTATTGGAAGGAGGGTGTAGGCCAGGAAGGAGACTCAGTTACAAAGATTAAGACTGAGTATGTAAGGAAAAAGGATGATCTGAGACCCCAACCAGTGGCAGAAATGGTGGCTTACCAGCTGGAACCCCAATATTGTGACTTTGGGTGGGTGGATCAACACGGGGGAGGATATCAAACCCACCCAACTGGATCCTCAGCTCTTTATGGCCCACCGTATGCACCAACAGCTTTACAACTGCCGCCCCCTCTGAGGGGCCATTGGTCTACTGGGAAAAGAGGACGGGGCAGATATAGAGGGAACAATACATGTTTTAATTGCGGCCGTATCGATCACTGGCAACAGGAATGCCCCTTTAAAAGACGGGCAGCAGAAGGAGACGACCCAACCCAAAGGAGGGGGTACCCACCAAGGGGAGGACAGACGAGGTACACTGACTTCTCCCAGGCAAACCCTTTCCCAACACAGGATTGACTAGCTAATTTAGTCATAAGGACTCTCCAATCGGACAGGGAACCTATTATTTCTCTGCAGATAGGAGATCAACACTGCCCATTTGTAATCGACACTGGAGCAGCCATGTCTTCAGTGCAATCAGAACTTCAACTACCACTATCCGACCACATGCAGTATTTGTCGGGGTTCCAAGGACAGGTGTGTGAGTATCCTATTTCTGAACCTGTGACCAGTCAATTACGAGAATAAGTCTGCGGATCATCAGTTTGTAGTGACTACTGGATTGGACTGTAACTTGTTGGCCCAGGATTTACTGTGTATCTTCTAGCTACATCTAGAGTGCGGAGACAAAGGGGTAACGGTTCAATCATGGAGGATGAGACAACAGTGCTATATTTCTATCACTCTCCAGTGGTGGATGTTAGACATTGAACATTCACTGCATCACGTTACCCTAGCCTATGACAGAACCGGACAAAATAGGGTGTTGGAGGACAAATAGCGGCCGTTAATTGGGACCAAATGGCCAGTCAGGTTACAGCCACAGTCACGGGAAAAGAAGGTATAGCCGATTTTGTTACAATACCACCACATTTATGGCCATAGTCAGCTTCAGTAAGCCCTCATATTACACGTCAGGTCCACGACCAGTACCATGCCAAGGATCTGGGGCCTATGGTAAGGAGGGCAGTGGATCATTCGGATCCAACAGAGTACGCACTTCAAGTCACGCCAGACGGCACTGCCATAAAATATTTTGAGGTCCCTTCAGCATCACCGGGGACGTGATGTTTTGGAATATGTCAATCCACAGGTCTGGGCGGAATACCCATCACAAGTGGGAAAGACAAATGTTACACCTATTAAGGTAACGATTAAGGACCATGTAAAGCTGCCTTCCATTCGGCAATACCCCCTGAAACCCCAAGCTGCCCCGTCTACAGACAAATTAATCCGAGAGCTGTTGAAACAGGATATTTTGCTTCCTTGCCAATCAGAATGTAACACCCCCATACTTGCTGTGCCTGAACCAGCCAAACCAGACCAGTACCGATTAGTACAGGATTTATGTTCAATCAATGCCATCGCACAGCCGTTACATGCTCTTGTCCCTAACCCTGCCCACATACTGGCTCAAATTCCAGCTCAAGCCCGGTCTTCGCCATAATAGACCTTCAGCACGCCTTCTTTGCCCTCCCACTCGCATCTGAAAGCCAATATTTGTTTGTCTTCACTTACAATGGACAGCAGTATACCTGGACCCGACTGCCACAGGGGTTCGTAAACTCACCTACGCTCTTCTCCAGATGTCTGCAAACCCAACTCCAGGCTTTGACATTGGAGCATGGTTCCACTCTAGTGCAGTATGTAGATGACATATTGGTAGCGAGTCCTGACGAACCCAGTAACAGGGATGATGTGTTCCAGTTATTAAACCACCTATCCTCGTTGGGTTATGTTGTTTCACAATCAACGGTCCTGGTGGCTCAGACAAAGGTCAAGTTCTTAGGAGTTTTACTTACAGCCACAGAAAGAAGTCTCGAACCCAGTAGGATTGAACCAATATGCCAATTCCCTACCCCTACCATAGCCAAGGAGGTCCGTCATTGGCTGGGTATGGTGAATTATTGTCGGCAGTGGATACCAAACATCGCTGTCTATACAAAGCTGCTGACGCCTTACACTAGTGAAGGGGGTAATTTTACTCTCACCACTGAGGCACTCGAAGCCTTCCGTTGCCTGAAGCAGGCCTTGTTACAAGCACTGGCCCTCGGTAGGCCCTTGTACCACCGACCGTTCCAGATATACTGTACTGTTCTGGAAGGATGTTCAACAGCGGTACTCACCCAGCAACATGGGGACAAGCACCGGCCCGGAGCATATTACTCTTCCAAACTTGATCCAGTGGCGTTGGGCCACCCTGTTTGGACCCAGATCTTGGCAGCGATATACAATAGTTTGCAGGCTGCTGCCAATATAACTCTCCAAAAGGATATTACGGTATATAGCTCCCACTCGGTAATCGCACTATTGGGGCAACTGCAGACTTAGCATCTTACCGCAGCTCGTCAGAATAGGTATGAAATATACCTTTTGAACAATCCACGTCTGACATTTAAACACTGCACCACTATCAATCCAGCCTGTTTTCTTAGCGGTCCCCCTGTCCATGAAGACGCACCTGGCCACGACTGTTTAGCCTTGATTCAGGAAACTACCACAATAAGAGATGATCTGAGTGATATTCCGTTAGAACAACCTGACATGATTATGTATGTTGATGGCAGTGATAAGCCCCATTGGCCGGAGACTGTCCGGTTATGCAATCGTAGATCAGGATGGTCTGATCCTAGAAGCGGTAGCTTTCCAAACCCCTTATTCAGCCCAACAAACCAAACTTTTTGCCCTTACCCGTGCATGTATACTTGGGGTAGATCGACGGGTAAATATTTACACTGACTCCCGATACGCCTTCGGACAGCTCTGGAAGAATAGGGGATTCCTTACCTCGGCCGGCACGGAAATATCCCATTGGGGTTTAGTTAATGACCTACTACAGCCCCTCCTTATGCCCGCGCAGATTTCCGTCATTAAATGCGCTGCCCATACAAACGGTAAGACCCCAGTTGACGTTGGTAATGAACAAGCAGATTGTGCAGCGCGGACAGCCGTGCAAATTCAGCAAGTGATGGTGCCTAAAATGTTAAGTCAGACTAAACGATCTACTATAAATATGTTTGCTTCTGACAAGCCAATGCCAACCATCCAAGACGTCATAAGGTTACAGGAGGACGCTCCTGAGAGTGATAAACAAATGTGGAAATGGTTAGGTTGTACATATGATTCTGTTTCCTCTTTATGGACCACGCCAGCACATCAGACTTGTATGTCTGATGTACTGGCTTTATGGGTCGTTGAATGTGTACACTTTGCAACTCATTGTGGGGCTCGGGGGACTAGTGATTTGTTGCTGGACACTTGGTGGCACCCTAAAATGCAGGGGTTGGCCCAGAGTATCAGTAATCGGTGTTTAATCTGTCAGCAACATAACACCGGCAAAGGTATCCCTTGTGGTATGGCGCAAACCCCGTTGCCCAATGATCCCTTTGAGACGCTCCAAATGGATTACATTGAGTTAGAAAGGTGTCAATGTTATAAATATGTTTTGGTCATTGTGGATGTGTTCAGCAGATGGGGTGAGGCATATCCGACTATTGATAATAAAGCTGCTACTGTGGTTAAAGTTCTGATGCGGGAAATTATTCCCCGGTACGGTATACCAGCTCAGTTAAGTTCTGATAACAGGCCTCATTTTATTGGACAGATTAACAAGGAGTTCTGCTCCCAGTTGGGCATATGCCAGCAGCTACACTGTGCGTACAGACCGCAGGCGGCCGGGTTGGTTGAGAGACACAATCAGACCCTCAAAACTAAATTGGCTAAATTAAGAGCAGACACGGGACTGACATGGCTTAAGTTGCTCCCCGTTGCCCTCTTCCAGCTGCGGGTTACACCTGCGGAACCGGCCCGGCCCTCTCCTGCCGAGATCCTTTATGGCAGGCTCCTTAGAACTCCCTGGAGCCTGCATGTTCCCAGACTGGTTCAGTTTCACCATATGACTGAAGAGATGACTACCTATGTTCTAGCCCTCACTCAGGTCCTCAAGGAGCTCCATGGCCAGATCCGCGCGGCTCACCAGCCACCGCCCCCATTACCTAGCTCACTTTCAGTGCAGCCCGGTAGTTATGTCATAGTCAAAAATTGGACTCGGAAAGGGTCGGAGCCACGATGGGAGGGGCCCTTCCAAGTTCTCCTTACCACCCCCACGGCAGTTAAAGTGGAGGGGCGGAGTGCTTGGGTCCACCTCCACCACTGTAAATTGGGTCCAGCTCTACCACTGTAAAAAGGTTGGTTACTAACCTGCCTCCCTTCCCCAGCGCTGTTTTACAGGTGTGGAGCATCATGGGGTGGCTACGCACCGCCTGTGTGATCTTCGGCCTCACCTCGCTTGGAGTGACATCGGCGACGGACATGGAAAAGGGAAATATTATCTACATTTGTAACCCCAACCAAACTACAAGGACATTTTGTTTTTACAGAGGTGATGTTCTTCGATGCCCCCATATACGAGGGCATGGTATCGACTCATGGAAGGTCACCAGGTTAACAGAATGCAGGATTCATGAAGCAATTGCACCGGTCCCGGCGATGGGAAGGGAACATTACATGGACATTGCCTTGTTTTTGGAGTACATGTAAATTTGATTTTGGATGTGTTAAGATTGGTGCCATAAAGGTAAAATCAGACACTCAGGAGAGGGTTAGAAGAGGTTGTGAGAGAGAAAGGGGGACTAGAGAGAGGACGGGGCGTGTAAGGAGGGGAGTACAACTCGAACGTAGGTTATCAGGAGATACACTTAATTCATTTAGGGCCCAGACTGAGGAAAACCCGGGTAGTATGAATCGCTTCTACCAGATTTACCACCGCTTGTATGGCCAGGGACGGGTTGTCTGCTACCCGAATCCCGCAGCGGTGTCTGGGTTATTTTCTGTTTCACCGCTTTGGGGCACTCCCCAAACGGTGGTTCATTGTCAGCGTTCCGAGTCACCGCCCGAGCAAGTCACTCTTCCTTACGATCCGGGTTCAGCACCACCTTCCCCTTCCTCGGGATAATTCCCACTCACAGTATGATAGGCTGCAACGGTGGAGGGCGTACATACCTAGCCACTTCACTCCCAATAGGGACTCCCGGTCGTACGAGAATTGTTTCAGCAGTGACGGGTACGGCTGTTTGCTGGTAGAGGTGGAAACGAATATAACATGTCTGCTCCTCACCTATACGGACAGGAGGTGTCATATCACCCAGGCATCTGACCAATGCGTTTGTTACAACACCACCTGCGTTCCATTGAATGCCGGCCTCCAGCTCCTTTGTGGCTGGGCGAATGTCTCTCATATCACTGTTGGGACTAGGGCTTTCCGCATTGCTAGGAGGCCCGAATGGGCGTTCCAAAGCTGGATAAACTGGGCTACTGGGGGATCTCTACGCAATCGATATACTGATTGTGATGCTAGCCTGTACACGGAGCAAGGATACTATTTTTTTTTAATGGCACAGCGACCAATGTTTTGTTACCCCCATTTCCCCGACAAATTGCTATTGGGACTCTAGTCCCTACCACAGTCCCCTGCCCCTCAGCGTGGATACTGCATAATCAGTTAGCACGCCGGGCAGTCTCAGCTGAATTCTGCGAGAACTGGAAAAAACCTCAGGTTCTCGCACCCAACCGGGGCCACACAGTCGGGTGGGGAATTCTGAGCTTCTTGACACTGGGAGGTGTGGGGGGGTTCCTTGGCAGTCAGCGATCGGAATTATTTTATTTATGGCCTTACCATCCTGGGAAACGAAACCTTGGGAGCCCTTGGGGCAATAACCAAGGAATTGTCTCAGCTGCGGTTGTTTGCAATGCAGAACCGGTATGCTCTTGACTATCTTCTGGCCCGTGAGGGTGGGGTATGCGCCATAGTGCAGGGCAAGTGTTTCATGGGAGTTCAAGACTTAACCGCTAACATCACTAAATTTATGGATCGCATACGGGATCACCTGGACGGAATGCAGGATCCTGGCTCTTGGGATAACTGGGGATTTGGAGGTTGGAAGGACTGGTTGATAAATATGGCCATGCATTTAGCTGTGGCAATCGGCTGCATCTTTGTGGGCCTGGCCATACTTAAATACGCGATGGGTAGAATGCGGGGTGCACTGGAACAGATAGACGCCCCAAGAATCTTGGCTGTTAAAATCCACGAGGGTGCAACACATGGGGGGGGGCTACAACAGGAATTGGAAATGCAGCGACAAATCTTTTTAGATGAGGGGCCGTAGCTATGGATTGAATAGCTAGGTTATCATGAAATGATAAAAGGAGGGAATGACGAATGTGATATAAAATAGTTACTTTAAAGATATTAGTTACTGTAATGTAGATATAGGCCGGTCTAATTCATGTTAGTTCACAGACAAAGGATTTCAGAGAGCATGGCAAAGGAGGGGGGATGGGGTTTTTAGCGTATGAGGAGAAAAGGATGCTGGGTAATAGGAGGACAGAGGAAGGAATGAGAAGTGAGCCAATTAGGATGTATGGCCAGGTCAGGAGGGGTATAGGATGACCTATGGGAATCGTGTATGTGAAACTTGATGCCATTTGAATGTGTTGGTAGAGACTTCTTTGTTCTTCAGAATCACTCGATTCTGTAGATGATACTAAGTTAGGTAGGAATGTAAGCTGTGAGGAGGATACAAAGAGGATGCAAAGAGATGTAGGCACTTAAATGAATGGGAAAAGGTGACAGAAGGAGTACAATGCAGGGATCTGTAAGGTTATTCAATTTGGTCTTCAGAATAGATAAGTACATTTTTTAAAAAGCATGACATCTTTAAATCTTAACGTTCAGAAAGACTGACCAAACAAGGAATGCAAAAAGTTAGAATCCAAGTACAAAAGAAATTTGGGAGACAAATTACATTATTACAAGGGGATTGGAGTTTAGAAGAATGAGAAATGATCTCATTGAGGCATAAACGGTTCTGAAGAGACCCTACGGGGTATATATTGAGAGGTTGATAAGTTCTCTCAAATTGAATAACCTTACAGATCCCTGCATTGTACCCCTTCTGTCACCTTTTCCCATTCATTTAAGTGCCTACATCTCTTTGCATCCTCTTTGTATCCTCCTCACAGCTTACATTCCTACCTAACTTAGTATCATCAGCAAAATTGTATATATATTATTCTTGGTTTTCATCTAAGTTATTAATAGATGTTATAAATAGCTGAAGCACCAGACTGATTCTTGCCTGTTTATTCCTGTTCTCGTCTTCCTGTCCATCAATCAATCCTCCATCGATTCTAATCTGTCATTTTGAAGATGCTGTGCATTATATTTCTTTGTTTATTAAACTCAAACTTGCCAATCTCACACAGAACTGGTAGACTAAGTGTAGGTTCAGTTTATTTGAAGATGTCGTACAGAATTTCTCAGTAGACAGATTTACTATAAAGTTTCAACAGCTATTGTTAAGAAGACAAGCTGCAACTCCTTCACACCACATACTGTTAGCTAAACTGAAAGCTCTGCTGAACAATGTCTGCAGATCACATGGTTTACATCCTGACTACATACTTATTAGTAAATTTCTCTTAAGCGATAGCACAACATTCCTATTTTCCATTAGGAACCACAAAGAATAAAAATACATATAAATTAGGGTTGTTGCAAAAGAAATAAATCTCGACTCAAGAGTTTGAGGATTTAAGAATTCAAGAGTCTAAGAATCTGTATGATGTACAGCTGGTTTAACAATCCTCCTGGATATGCAGAGTGCTAAGAGGTTGCAAAATCACAGAATCATAGAATCCCTACAGTGCAGAAGGAGGCCAGTCGGCCCATCGAGTCTGCACCAACCCATGGAAAGATCACCCTTCCTAAGCTCCCACATTTCCACCCTATCTCTGCAACTCAGTAACCCCATCTAACCATTTTGGACACTAAGGGCAATTTTGCATGGCCAATCCACCTAACCTGCACATCTTTGGACTGTGGAAGGAAACTGGAACATCCGGAGGAAGCCCACGCAGACACGGGGAGAACATGCAAACTCCACACAGACAGTGACCCAAGCCGGGAATCGAACCTGGGAGCTTGGAGCTGTGAAGCAACTGTATTAACCATTGTGCTACCGTGCCACGCACTACTTAAGCCCGAGCCTCCACCCTATCCCCGGAAACCAATAACCCCACCAATTTAAGGGGCAATATAGCGTGGCCAGTCCACTTAACTTGCACATCATGGATTGTGGGAGGCAACAGGAGCACCCAGAGGAAACCCATGCAGACACAGGGAGAAAGTGCAAACTCTACACAGTCACCCAAGGTCGGAATTGAACCCAGGTCCCTGGAGCTGTGAGGCAGCAGTGCTAACCATTGTGCCACCGTGTCACCAAAGAGTGCAAGTATATATTATGTATTATTATATACGATTATACTTTAAATGCAAAAATATATTAAATGCAAGGCATCTCTGCAAGGCCCCCATGTCCGGGAGAGTAGACATGTATTGTATATTTTCAGGTTTGCCTGGGTCAGGATGGATCCTAGAACTTGAATAGATATAAATTATGAAGTTAACCTGACCTACATTCACCTGGCAATTCTTGCTGTTGAATCAAAGTCATTCACGATGTGGCTACATTTTAGACATGCTCTTCTTTGGTTGTTCCCATCACTGCAATAACATCAGCAAAGCATAATAATCCAGGGATATTTTCTGGAATTCTGTCCATATGCTACTGGAATAGATTCTGCCTGATGGATAAATGAAAGGATAATCTCTAGAAGCAGTATCTTCCAAATGGTGCCTTGAGAGTAGTGATTTCTTGAGATCCCTCTGCCAAGTATCCATGTTTGGCATTTGGTGATTTAGAGAATAAACTTGTTCCTGTGAATTTGGGATTCAATTTCTCTAATATTTGAAAATTGTGTTTTGCACCTCTTTAGAACAAGATTTGGACATCATGGGTTGAAGCATACCTGGAATGTGCCATCTTTTATCAATATGCACGTAATGGAACTGCACCAGTCTCTGAGCTGATGCACATAATGGATAATGCTGTTACGTTCCATGTCATCCAACACGCTCTCAAGCTTGTCCTATATGTACACACTGTTCTTTCTGGCAGGGTTGCTCAGTAGAAGTGCATCTTCTCTAAGGTGTAGTTATTGTGGTGTTGGGCGTTCTGACACACAGATGAGCCAACACGGTTGTATATGGTACAACGCTATTTTATTTAAACTTTCTATGTACAGTTTTGTCTTGATACTCTGCACGTGGGGATTCCCTGTTTGTGATCTTGTAACAGGTCTTGTCCGTGTCTTTGTCCCCAGACCTACTGTCCACTAGGTGTCATGCTCGTGCTTTTATGTGGTTGGTGTCCTTGTGTGCGATTGGTTGTGGTGTTGTGTGCTCTGATGTGTCTGTCGGTGTGTCCATCATGATGTGTGTGTTTGAATATCATGACAGTTATAGCGTCATCTCTTCAGCTTCCTATGATGTTGAACCCCCAAGGGACTCCCAAGGGACTCTCCTTACATCCCCATCCACTATCCTCATCAGACTACTCCCTAAAAGCCCAAAGGATGTCTATACACATCCACAGCCTCCATGACCCGATCTGATCCTCCCCCTGTCTCCCCCCCCCTCCCCCCCCCCTCCCTCCCCACCCCACCATGACCCAACCGACCCCCATCCTCCTGGGCCTATATGACTCTCCCTCTGGCCTGACTGATTCCGCACCTCTGCCCAGACCCAGCCTGCCCTGGCCTCCGCCTACTGGCCAGATACTCCCTCAGTTCATCCTGAACTCCCATTCCTGGTCCTGCCCTCCCCACCCCCCAGACATGGCTTAACCCCACCCCTTCCCACGTCTGACACAACCCAATCTGACCCAAATCCCATCCCAGGTCCGACCCTGCTCTCCACTCCATGCCCAACCCACCCTGACCTGACCTCGCCCCCACACCCTTCCGAATTAACTTATACACTTACCTTCTGCCTGGATTGTCAAAGCGGCTGGACCTTTAAACTTATCAGGTTTATGGAAGCTAGTGCCAAAAAAGGGGGCAAAGCTTACTTACGTTTGACTGAGCTGCCCTCAACTGTAAGGCCTCAGTAACCCACAGTGCTAGAGTGATCTTACCCAGCCTGAGTCAGAAAGTTGGATAAGATTGGAGCGACTTCATTTTAAGATAAGAAACTAGGAGCAGAGTGGCAATCAAACTCAATTGCTACTCCATTGGAATTTATGGGCCAAACTGTTGTTCTGGGCGAGGCGTTTTCAGAACCCCAAAATGTATCATGGAGTTCAACCAACCTCTCCCTTTAATGGATTTATTGCTTTTCCTAGCTCACGGCTTTTCCGAGGTGTGGGATTACAATAATGGACACGTGGGTTTTTAAACACAAAACACTGTTTATTCCATGAACCCAACTTAACATCTTAAATAAACATGGGATCTCTTAACATCCCTTACTTCAAAGATAACTCAGAAAATATTGCAACAGTAAATAACTCCTTAAAATGTTCCTTCAAACTTCCAAGAGACGTAACACTTTTAAACAGTATCACATCAGGTTAAAGGACATATATATTTTCTGTAGAATGCCAGAGATATATTAGCTTGGTTGCCTTCAGGTCCAGCAAAACAGCCAGCTACTTTTAAACTGCTCTCAGCAAAAACAGCCAGGCACTTTTCAAACTGAAACTAAAAACCTGCAAAATGGCTGAACTGAGCTCAGCTCCACCCACTCTATGACATCATTGTTTTCTTAAAGGTACATTGCTTAAACATCCAGTTCTTAAAGGCACTCTCGCATGACACCAACCCCCAAGAAAAAAAATAAATCATCAACTAAAAGAAATGATTTCATTTTTCACTTTTGCACTATCCACTAAGAAATGTACATCGTAAATATACTTTTTGTTTTTAAAAAAAAACCAACACATGCAAACAGGTATAATAATATAGTCAATTTTTCCTTGTTCTTCTTCCTCCAACCGAAATCCTTCTCGATTGACAGTCTCTTTGAACAAAGTCTCTGCACGATCCATCAATTCCTCTACTCCTCGGCATTTCTCTTCAGAATCAGATACTTTAGTTCAATCTGACCACAGAGCCCCTTGCAATTCTCCAATACAGGAGCATTGGTGATCACAGCTTTCAGGCAGTCAAATGCCTGTTAAAAGTCCGCTGTCCATTGAACTTTTTAACGTTTCTTCAGCAATTCCATCAGTGGAGTAATCACGACACAAAACTTTTGCACAGCTGTTCAATCAAATTCATTCATGCTAGGAGATCGCATTGCCTCCCTTCGTCTTGAGGGTATCGTAAACTCCTCAAGGTAAGTGATTTGGGCTTCTCCAAATTCACTTTCGGCTAGGTTCATCACCAAACCCGCCGCCTGAAGTCGATCGAAGAACTCTATACGATATTTTAAATGTTCTTTCCATGTCTGGAAGTTGGAAATATAAGCAGATTGTCCCACTTTCTCAATGCAATCCTTCAAATGTTGGATAGGATAAGAGTCCATTCTTGTAACTGCATTCACCTTTCGATAGTCCACACACAACTGTTGGGTACAGTCTGGTTTAGGTACCATCACTATGGGTGAGCTCCATTGGCTGCAACCCACTTCAATTATGCCATTCTTCAGCATACTCTCAATCTCTCTGTTAACCTGTGCCAATTTTAAAGGATTAAGTCTATATGGATGTTGTTTGATGGGAACAGCATTTCCCACAGCTACATCATGTGTAGCCATTTTAGTACTTCTCAATTTATCTCTACAAACTTGCCCATGTGATATCAATAACTCTTTCAGGTCAGTTCGTTTTTCCTCTGGAAGGTAACTTAACAATTCATCCCAATTTTTAAGAACATCCTCATTTTCCAATTTAATTTGAGGTACATCAAATTCACAGTCATCTGGATTTGGTTCGTCACTTTGAGTTAGAATCATTAAAACCTCCTTTTTCTCTCCTTCCCTTTCAAAGTACCTTTTAAGCATATTCATATGACACACTCATGTCTTCCTTCTATCTGGTATTTTTACCACATAATTTACCTCACTTGATTTCCTTTCAATCTGATAAGGTCCACTAAACCTAGCTTTAAAAGGCTTCTCTACCATTGGTAACAACACTAAAACTTTATCCCCACTGGCAAAACTACAAACTTTGGATTTCTTGTCCGCTACCCGTTTCATCACATGTTGTGCAACTTTCAAATGTTGTCTAGCCAATTCACCTGCTCTATTTAATCGTTCCTTAAAATTTGACACGTAATCCAATAGTGTAATTTCCGATTTCTCACCCACCAATTTTTCCTCAATCAATTTAAGTGGTCCTCTTACCTCATGACCAAAAATTAGTTCAAAAGGACTAAATTTGGTAGATTCATTAGGTGCATCCCTAATTGCAAACAATACGAATGGGATTCCTTTATCCCAATCCTCTGGATAATCTTGACAATAGGCCCTCAACATTGTCTTTAATGTCTGATGCCACCTTTCTAACGCTCCCTGCGATTCTGGATGGTACGCAGTTGATTTAAATTGTTTTATTCCTAAGCTATCCATAACTTCATTGAATAACTTTGAAGTAAAATTCGTGCCTTGATCCGATTGAATTTCTGTGGGTAGTCCATATCTAGTAAAGAATTTAAATAACTCCTCCACAATCCTTTTAGCTGTAATATTACGTACTGGAATGGCCTCTGGAAACCTAGTACACACATCCATTACAGTTCTCTGTCACTTGACATGTGTGACATGATTGACAAAATTAACTACATCTTTATGTAGTCCAGGCCAATAAAAATGTGTCTGGATTTTAGCTTGAGTTTTCCTTATTCCCAAATGACCTCTCACTGGTACCTCATATGCAACTCGCAACACCTCCTTTCTATACCCTACCGGCAATACTACTTGATGAACTTCTGCCCACTTTTCACCCGCCTGCATATGTACAGGTCTCCATTTTCTCATCAAGACATCATTTTTATGGGAATAACACTCTGGTATACTCTCAGATTCCTCTTCCGTATATGCTTTCTGATATATCTGTTTTATTTCTACATCTTTCTGTTGTAACTCCGCCAATTTTCCTGAACTAAAGACACCCGCCTCATCCTCCACCTGTTCTTGTTCTTTTTCCACCATCTGATCAAAAATCGTTTCTGATAATTGCACTTCAACTTCATCTTCACTCTTTGATTTCTCCTCTTGTCTTAACCTGTGACTTTGCGACCTTGTTACTACACAATCCAGAAAAATCCCAGGATATTCGTCCTTCAACACTTCAATTGACTGATTTTCCACTGGCTTATCAACCACAGTTGCCATTACTCCCACCTGCGATCCAGCTATATCATTACCTAAGATAAACTGTATTCCTGGACAAGATAGTTTATCTATTACTCCTACTACCACTTCACCACTCTTCACTGGACTTTCCAACCTTACCTTATATCATGGAATGCTACTCCTCTCACCCTGAATTCCACATATCACCACCTTTTCTGGCAATATTCTTCCCAAACTACATAATTCCTCATCTCTTACCATTAAAGATTGACTAGCCCCTGTATCTCTTAAAATTGTGACTTCTTTACCTGCTCCTCCTGATACACACGTGTAAACTTGACCCACACAAGTAAATTCTTTAAAGACATTTGCCACCTTCTTAACAATTACTTCTTGAACAGGCTGTACAATCGTTTGCACCTCCTTTGCTTCCCTTGGGATTTCCTTTACCACTCTAACAAACCCCACTGTCTTATCCTGTTTTGTCCACAGGTTAGCTGGTGAAGTACAAACCACAGCCAGAAGTTAATAGTTATTATTACAGAATAATAAAACAGAGTCGTACCATCTACAACCGTGTTGGTTCGTTTGAGTATCGGAACACCCAACACGACACTAATGAGGTTCCAATTGCAGAATGTGGGGAGATAGGACAGTCAAATAAGGGAAGATTTTCTCTGTTCACTAGGTGTAATAATATGAGAATAAATAGGTTTTTCTGGCTCAAAAATAAACTTTTTTGCTCATGGCAAATTCTTCATTTCAGTTATATAACAATGGGGAGTTGTTTATAAGAAGCAACTGAATTGCCAGAAGAAAATAAGATAAATTAGAGACATGTTTATCTCTTACTTGCCTATACGGCAACTTGATACCATGGTTAAAGGTCATCGAGTCATTATATCACAGAAGGAGGACTATTCATCTCATTGAGGCCACGCTGGTCTTGGAATAAATTTCCAAACAGCTAAAGAAAGCATATGGCACGATTTTCAGGATGTTGGATTTTCCAGGGGCAGTTTTGATATTAAATAATGAGGCTGTGCTACTGTCATGTTTGATCTTAATACAATATTTACATAGAGTAAAGTGGGCCCTTGAGGAATGTTTATGTTGTTGTCTGATGTTGCACCCACAGCACAAATTGCATGGTGTTCTTGGGAGCATGTTTTCTGAAGTTGACGTTTCTGGTGGGGAAGGCAAGTTTTATAGAAAGCATTTTCCCTTCCTCTTGGCTGAATGTGCTACACAAGGACAACCACAAGAGACTTTTATATGGCTGACTCTCCTCATGACTACCAGGATAAGAAGCTTACGTCACCCCAGAAGCCGCAGCAGACAGACTGACCTACACTTACATGAGACTTGACAATCACTATATTGCCCTCCATCAGTTTTCCTGAGAGAAGGATGCAGCAGCTGGAAGAGCTTATGGTGTTCATTGGATAGTAGGGTTCTGCAAATGCGAAAAGTGACACATGCAATCCATGTACTCTTACTGACGCCATTTGCTTTTGGATTTTCCTCAGCTAATTTGTCTACCACTGTATGGTGACTTGACTCCTGATAGATTAATTGCTCAACTTTACACAATGCAGGGCATTGGTGTGACCATATCTCCAATACGATGTGCAGCTTTGGTCTCCTTATTTAAGGCAGGATGTAAATGCTTTGGAGGCGGTTCACAGGAGGTTTACTAGATTTATACCTGGGCTGAGTGGGTTGTCTCGTGAGGATGGGTTGGAAAGGCTGGACTTGTTTCCACTGGAGTTTAGAAGAGTGAGGGGTGATTTGATTGAAGTATGTAAGATCCTGAATGGTCTTGACAAGGTGGATATGGAAAGGATGTTTCCTCTTGTGGGTGATTCCAGAACTAACGGGTACTATTTTAAAATTAACAGGTTAGGAGAATGTTTTTCTCTCAGGGGTTGTGTGACTTTGGAACTCTCTGCCTTGGAAGGCGGTAGATGTGGGGTCGCTGAATATTTTTAAGACAGAGGTAGATTGATAATCTTGTTAGACAAGGGGATCAAAGATTATTGGGGGTAGATGGAGAACATGGAACTCAAAATACAAACAGATTAGCCATGATCTTATTGAATGGCATGCTTGACGGGCCAGGCAGCCCACTTCTGCTCCTATTTTTGCACGTTTGCTGTACGATAATTTTGGATATCTTCTCAGAGTTATTCAATTGGGAACCTATCCAGACAATGAAATGTTTGTTTGCATTTGCCGAGTGCATGTTCCATTTTTATTGTTATGTGCCTCATTATATTTCCTTATTGCTGCAGTTTGTGAGTGACTTCAACTATCGGTCCTCAATTGGGTTCCCTGCTCGCCCCAGGATCCTTCAGCTATAAAAGGATAAAGATTCCACTGCAAACTGGCTGTATTGACAAATGGCACCCAAGGCAGCTTGAAAAGAGTGAATCACATGTGGATGTTTCAGACATTCACAATCACAAGCAGTTCTGTCCCATTCATGCATCACATCAGAAAGTGGACATGCTGGAGATGACAAAGTTGCAAGCCTGCCTTCCTGGTGAAGCCTAAATGGTGAAGACAGAGCTTCATCAGGTTCATCCATGTAACTGTGTTGTTTGTAAACCATCTCCTTAGATAGCAATGGGTCTGCTGAACCTTTTTTGTGATGCAGATGGACCTGTCTGTATGGTCTTGTCAGTGGTGCTCATTCTCTAGCTCTCTGAAGGAAAGAGGAGAAACCAAAATAATTATCAAACTTGTTACAATGTCTGTTTTCATTCAGAGAAAACAATATCTCTGAAGAGATATCATTCACCTTCCAAATCCATGACCACTACCATTTAGAAGGACAAGAGCAGCAGATACCTGGGAACCCCACCACCTGGAGGATCCCCTCTAAGTCACTCACCACCCTGACTTGGAAATATATCGCCGTTCCTTCACTGTCACTGGGTAACATCCTGGAACTCCCTCCCACCAGCACAGTGGGACTGCAGTCGGAACATGACTCGGCTGCTTTGCTGATGAGTCGTTTAATGATGTGAACACCTTTTTCCCCTGTTCCATTTGATTGCGGGTAGTGATTCTGTGTCGCACCGTTGTCTGACCTCAACTTTTTCCTGTGTTTGTGGTATTGATTCTGTATGTCATCGTCCGTGAAAGCTGTTTGGCTCGTTTGTTCTGGAGCAAATGTGAATTTGTGAGATTCTTTATCATGCCATGGCATTTTTGTAGTCTTGTCATTGTTTCGCAATGTGCTGTTGCATTGACCTGCACGTGCAGAGTTGTACCATGTTGTACAGGTCGTTGTTTCATTGTTGTTGTTTCTGTCATTTCTGTCTTGGTTGTTTTCGCTGGCGTTCTTGGTGTTTTGGTGCTTTGGAGGCGGTTCAGAGGAGGTTTACTAGATTTATACCTGGGTTGAGTGGGTTGTCTCGTGAGGATGGGTTGGAAAGGCTGGACGTATTTCCACTGGAGTTTAGAAGAGTGAGGGGTGATTTGATTGAAGTATGTAAGATCCTGAATGGTCTTGACAAGGTGGATATGGAAAGGATGTTTCCTCTTGTGGGTGATTCCAGAACTAACGGGTACTATTTTCGAGCTCAATTGGGACCTCAATTGGGTTCCCTGCTCACCCCAGGATCCTTCAGCTATAAAAGGATAAAGATTCCACTGCAAACTGGCTGTATTGACAAATGGCACCCAAGGCAGCTTGAAAAGAGTGAATCACATGTGGATGTTTCAGACATTCACAATCACAAGCAGTTCTGTCCCATTCATGCATCACATCAGAAAGTGGACATGCTGGAGATGACAAAGTTGCAAGCCTGCCTTCCTGGGGAAGCCTAAATGGTGAAGACAGAGCTTCATCAGGTTCATCCATGTAACTGTGTTGTTTGTAAACCATCTCCTTAGATAGCAATGGGTCTGCTGAACCAGAGTCTTGTCATGCTTGTTGTCTCTGAGATGCTTCTTGGTGCTTTTGTCGTTCTTGTTGCGCTGCATGTTGTTGTTGTTGTTGCTGTTGTTGTTCTTGTTTCTGCTGTGCTTCTTGCGGTTTTTGTTGTTCTTGTTGCACTCAATGAGTGTTCCATGTGGATGATTTGAGTCATTGTCACAGTTATTGGTGTCAGTGTCCTTTGTGGTATCTGCTACATTGAGCGTGTCTTCTTGAGAATTGTGAGTCTGATCTGATGTTGCATTGATGTTGGTGACATCAGTCATTTGTGGTGGGTTCGATTCCTATTCTTTGCTTACTTGGTACTCCCCTTCTATAGTAATTTCTGGTTCACTTGAGCCATCATTGATTTCTAAGTGCTCCTCTTTTGGAGTCATTTCAGGTTCACTTGAATTATCATTGATTTCTTGGTGCTCCTTTTTGGAGTCAGTTCAGGTTCATTTGAATCATCTATGATCTCTTCGTGCTCCTTTTCTGGAGTCAAAACCTTCACGATTTCATTTGGTTGTGGGTCGTGGTGCTCCTTTTCTGGAGTCAAACTCTTCAGGATTTCTATTGACGTGGTCTCTCTGGACTCTTGGTGCTCCTCTTCTGGAGTCAAAATCTTCAAGATTTCAATTGACGTGGTCTCTCTGGACTCATGGGGGTGGCCGTCCTCTGATTGTTGAGTGCTTCTGTGCAGACAAGCTGAGATATGTCAGTCTCGCTGTGATTCTGCACATCCTGTATGGGAATTGTGATTTCTTCGTCACTTGTCTCACATACAGTGGGTCGACATTCAGTGTCTTCTTCTGGTGGCTCAAATAAGCTTGATAGATCTTCATGATCTTGTACATGCATGGCGTTCGCTATGGAGTGTTTGCTTGTTTCCATTTTTGAGTCTGTCACCGAGCTGTCTCTCTCTTTGTGGAGGCTTGTGGCGCTCTCTTTGTGGAGTTCTTCATCGCTCTCTGTGTGGAGTCCTCCATCGCTCTCTCTGTGGAGTTTGTCACTGCTTTCTCTGTGGAGTCTGTCATCGCTCTCTTTGTGGAGTCGTGCAGTGTTCTCGCTGTAGAGTCGATCTGTGCTCTCCCAACGGAGTTGTTCTGTGCTCTCTGTGTGGCATCGTCTTCCTTTTGGGTATTTCTGTCATCCAATGTATCGATGATTTGCCATGGCACCATGGTATTGGATTCATCTACCATGAGAAGAGTCGTGTTGAGCTTTTCAACCGTGTTGCTGATGCTGTGATCAGCATATCCGAATAACTCAGCCATGTCTGAGCAGTATTGTGCGTATTGTTCGTTGGACAAATCATCGCTTTTTGTTTCGGAGTTGTGATCGTTCTCTTCATGTTCAATGAACAAACCATCTTCTTGTGTGGAGGCTGGGACCCTTCGTGGTGCGTGGACCACTCTCTGTTTCTTGCCGTCAGGCCGCAGCATAATTCTGCACTCATGAGTCGGGATGTCATATATGCTGGGCTGAAGATTCCCCATTCCGAAGCACTCATCGTTGGGGTCTTCACGGTACAACACCTCTAGTTTTGGGTTCAGATTAGGTACTGGGGTAGCCATCTCCCAAGATGAAATCTTCGTCTGAGTCGTAGTCTACAAGGACCATATCATCTTCTAGGGCAGTGCTAATTGCTTGTTCCAGGGTCTTGTGGAAGTTATTTTCAACTGCTGGTGTAAGTTCGAGCATTGTTCTGTCTTTTGCGGCAAAGAAATTGGGTTTTGCAGCTTTAAATTCCTTTTTGTTCATTTTCGTGCATTTCCTTTTTAAGTGGGTATGGTCCTGGTTCTCTGATGTCATGACGCTCGTGATGTCATGCGTAGGACTCGATTGCCCATGCGCACACCGAGTTTCCTGTACTGTGCCCTCTTTTCGCAACTGAGCATGTGCGGCTCCTTTCTCAAGATGGCTGCCGCTCAGAACCTTCGTCTTTCTCCGATTCAACCATGCCTCCGCCTCGTGGTGAGTGTTCTCGCCATGTTTACCGATTTTATTTTCTAAATTATGATTCTGTGTTTGTAGGGACTCAAAGTACTGATTTTGTTTTTGTTCATAAGCAAGGCATTTTTGTATAGCGATTTCTAGAGTTAGATACTTATTTTGCGAAAGTTCTTCCCTCAAATTTTTATCAGATAGTCCAGAAATTAATTGATGCATTATCACAGTGTCTCTGAAAGCAGCATAATCACAGCCTTGTGGTATTAACTTGAGATTTGTAATAAAATCAGAGATGGGCCCTCCGTTTCTCTGACAAGTGTTAAATCTTTCCAGCATCTCACCGGACTGACTGTTACAGCGTTCAACAAATTTTTTGAGTATAACATCTACTTTGGTGTTGTCCTCACCTTCTAAGTAATTAAAGCAATATAGATTTCTCTAGCTTCATGCCCTCCTGTTGAGGGTAGTAGGGCTCTTTTCATTGCGTCAGAGGCAGTGCTTAAATCATTAGCTGTGATAAATATTTGGAACAGCTGTTCAAACATTTTTCAGTTATAACTTAAATTACCAGTTGTTTCCAGCTGCCATGGTGTTCCAACAAGTTCCTTCGAATCAGTTAGTCGTCGAGGATCCATTTGCTGCGAAGTCTTCCACAGTCGAATATCCGGTTTAAGTTATTCTTCTCTTGTTGGTTTCTAGCTAGCTTTCTGAAATCATTCCTGGTATCATATGCTATTCTCTAAGTCTGAATAAAGATTGTAGACTTCCAATTAACACAAATGCTTTATCCAATGGGTTTGTTCTGTTTCCAGAGCTTAACTAGATATGATACAGTCAAGAGGTATGACCAGTGAAGCTAAGGTAAACTGCCTATGCTGAGCTGTCTCTGTCTGCTGCTGCTCACTAGCCCTGTGCTTCTGAAAGAGGCGGATCCTCCCTTCGGCTGGACCCTTTATATGCTGCCCTCTAGTGATGCTGCGGCTGTTACATCTGTCTGTAGTCCCTGGTGTATGTGCAGAGTATGTACAGATGTACAGATCACTACAAGGGGCTGAAGGGAACACCACGCCCATGGCTCCTCGACACTTCTAACACCTGCTTGTGGCCCATCCTCGGGCTGCGAAATGCAATTTGAAATACCCTGCCCTAGAAGATTTCTGGCTTAGCGTTGGTGATAAAGTGCCGAGGAATCCTGAAAAAATCATCAACAAAAGGGAGCAGTCAGAAGCAACTGGGGTGAAGCTGATTTCTCAATATGGTGACTTGATCTGCAAGCAAGCTCTCGACCCGACGTTCTCAAGAGCATTGCAGATGATGAATGCGAACATCACTAAAGTAATTGACGATAAACTCGGCTTGTTAGCACAGAATATTAGTGCTCATGAGACTGAGCTGCAGCATATTAATAAGAGGCTTAATGAAATGGAGGAGAATCCTGACTGTCGACAATACAACTTTCTCAGCTGAGGCCCGCTTGCAATCCTCGGAAAGCCAGCTTCATGGTATGTCTGAAATCCTACAGAATCTGAAGAACTGAGGCCAAAGCGAAATGTCCAGATCGCCATTTTGCCAGAAGGAGTAGGCTGTAAGCTCCCGATTAAATTCTTTGAGAGCTGGCTGCCACATTTTCTTAAGCTGGATATGCAAGCAAAATGTATTATGTTGGAAAGGGCATGTTTTATCTGCTTGGAGGCAATTCATGTCCCGGCCTGTAATTATTAGTTTTCATAGACTTGGAGATCACCAAATAGTATTGGAAGTGGCGAGGCATGATGAGACCTATTTCTTTATTCCCTGCTTTGTCCTGCAACACTGAGTGTGATATCCAACAATGCCATAAAGACATTCAACAATCTGGCTAAAGCCTTGGCTTCTCTGAACTCCATGGAAGGCAATAATTTGAGTAACAATCTGCAGCTCACTGTAAACACTGGACTCTATCCCTGTTATAATACTTCCTGTCTGATCTTATGCTGCTATTTATCATTTTGGCAGGGATGTGTCAAGCACTATGATGAATATTTTATCCTTAAGAACGTCAGGAACTTCTTTTTACATTGAATGGAAAAGCGTGTTCCTTCTCATTAAGGGGTGTGGTATTGGGGCTGCGTGATAGTTATCCGTCTTTTCTTCTTCTTATCCATACATTTATGATGGTAGTCAGTACTTTACAGTCTCCATACTTTAATCAAGACAAATATGAGCAGCACCACTGCTGGGAGGTCAGTGAGCGGTTTAAGTCTTCATGGATGGGATCAAAATTCAGGAGGGGCACTTGGCTCCCATTCTCATTCTGGCTTATCTTTTCTCTTCCTGACTGAGGATCCGATCTAACCAAATGGGAACAGAGTCCCAGAGCAAGCACGTTTAGCCGCGAGTTTCCCGGCGCTCGCAGCTCTGAGAAACAACACGCTATCTAACATCCATTTGGGTAGATAGGGAGCCTCGGCGGGGGACGCGTGTCCGAGGCAGCACTCAGCCCCATTTCCTGCACTGAGCAGCTCAGCTCGCTGGAACACCGCTGTGCACAAAGAGATCGGGACACAATGTTTAAATGGTGCCCTGATCTCTCAAGCTCGCGACACAATCCCTGAACTGCCCCCCAAGCCCCAACTTACTATACGGGGATCCCCGGCTCCCCTCACAGCAACACAGACCACCCCCCCACTGCCCAAACACCACTGTTTGGCATCTTGGCCCTGCTAGCCTGGTAATTTGGCAGTGCCATGCCAGCTGGCAATGCTACCTGTGTACTTTGGCAGTGCCATGCCAGCTGGCAATGCTACCTGTGTACCTTGGCAGTGCCAGGCTGGCACCCAGATGGCAGTGCCAAGGTGGCAGTGCTAGGGTGCCCAGGTAGCACCAGAATTGCCAGGGTGCCACCCTGTCCAGAGGGCAAGCACCTGTGGGTCTCCGATCCCCTGGGAGGCTCCCATGAGTGCCGACCCATCTGATCCTCGTTTGTGGAGACCAGCACTGAATAGTGCTCCCCCAAGGTCCCCAAGATCCCAATGCCTTGGTTAACTCAGGGAACTGCATATTAGAGTGAGATGAGCTGTCTCGCTCTCTAATATGCAGGTTTGCCAAAACGTGATCCCGCTGACAATGTGCGGGCTTCACATCGCGACATCTCGCGATAATGCGTTAGATCTTGTGAGGCGTAGCAAGCGGGGTAGATCTTGGGAGTGGCATCTCCCGTCATTGCCTGGCCATGTTGCACCATGCATGCTTCTTTTCAGGCACAGTGTGGCTGGTAGATCCCATCCTGCATCTCATGAGTGTAACAGAGAAATCATTGCAGAGATACCCTACAGGGGCTCACATGCATTGAGGAATGTCCCCTTCGAACTAATGCCGTGGAAATGTTTTATATTTTCTTCGTTTTGGGGTTAAAGAATTGTTAGCTGGATCTTGCAATTGTACAGACAAGTCTCTTATCTGAGAAACAGCCATTACATTGTGTCCATAGTACCTTTGGTATGACTGGTATTGGAGGAGCTATCTATTGATGCACGCCCAAATGTAGCACAAAAATCTTATCCTAGATTTTCACTGACTGATTGAGCAATGGCAGTAGCTACTTCAAAAATTTGCTTCTGGAATGTGTGGGGAATACAACATCCTATTAAGAGAAAAATGTTTTTGCCTTTCCTCAAAAAAGAGAAAGTTGACACAACCTTGTTGCAGGAAACTCCTTCAGATGACAAGGAATACTTAAAGTTGAAGCGGAACTGGGTTGGGCCTCGTGCTCGACTAGTAGTCAGGGCGTGGCAGTATTAGTCAATAAAAATGTACCTTTCAAAGTAGAGAGATGTGCGAAAGGGTTTTTAAAAATGGGGAATTGGTCTCCATAATGAATGTGTGTGGTACACCACGTCATTTCCCTGATTTTGTTACTAAAATCTTCATGGACTTTGCTAATTAGACATTGGCTAATTTCTTTATAGGTGAGGTCTTCAAACATCACCTTAATCCCTTGGTGGACAAACTTCCAGGAACCAGAACCCCCTCCCAGACCCAACAGGCAAAGGTGCCAGCATTGGTTTGCGAGGAGGTAGGACATTTGGATGTGTGGAGAAGACTACATCCAAAGGATAAAGAATTCACTTTTCTTTCTGCTCCTCTCATCAATGTCATACCAGAATTGACTATTCTTTGGACTGGATTTGTTTATTGTCATATGTACCGAGGTACAGTGAAAAGTATTTTTCTGCGTTCAGCTCAAACTGATCATTTAGTACATGAAATTAAAATATGTAATAGGGCAACACAAGGTACACACACACAATATAAATACGTAGACACCGGTATCGGGTGCAGCATACAGAAGTGTAGTATTAATCAGATCGGTCCATAAGAGGGTCATTCAGGGGTCTGGTAACAGCGGAGAAGAAGCTGTTTTTGAATTTATTAGTGCGTGTTCTCAGACTTTTGTATCTCTTGCCCGATGGAAGAAGTTGGAAGAGTGGTTAAGCTGGGTGGGAGGGGTCTTTGATTATGCTGCCCACTTTCCCCAGGCAGCGGGAGGTGTAGACAGAGTCAATGGATGGGAGGCAGGTTCGTGTGATGGACTGGGCGGTGTTCACGACCCTCTGAAGTTTCTTACGGTATTGAGCAAAGTGGTTGCCAAACCAGGCTGTGATGCAGCCAGATTGGATGCTTTCTATAAAAGTTGGGAAGAATCAATGTGGACGTGCCAAATTTCCTTTGTTTCCTGAGGAAGTATAGGCGCTGTTGTGCTTTCTTGGTCGTAGCGTCAACGTGGGTGGACCAGGACATATTTTTGGTGATGTGCACACCTCAGAATCTGAAGCTGTTAACCTCTCCACTTTGATCCCATTGATGCTGACAGGGGTGTGTACAGTACTTTGCTTCCTGAAGTCAATTACCAGCTCTTTAGTTTTGCTGGCGTTGAGGGAGAGATCGTTGCCGTTACACCACTCCACTAGGTTCTCTATCTCCCTCCTGTATTCTGACTCGTCATTCTTCGAGATCCGACCCACTATGCTCGTGTCATCAGCAAACTTCATGCCAAGAGCAATGCTACACTAAGCGGGTGGCACAGTGGTTAGCACTGTTGCTTCACAGCACCAGGGTGCGGGTTCGATTCCCGCTTGAGTCACTGTCTGTCTGTCTGGAGTCTGCACGTTCTCCCTGTGTCTGCTTGGATTTCCTCAGGGCGCTCCAGTTTCCTCCCACAAGTCCCAAAAGACGTGCTTGTTAGGTGAATTGGACATTCTGAATTCTACCTCAGTGTACCCGAACAGACGCCGTAGTGTGGCAATTAGGGAATTTTCACAGTAACTTCATTACAGTGTTAATATAAGCCTACTTAGACATAGAATTTACAGTGAAGAAGGAGGCTATTCGGCCCATCGAGTCTGCACCGGCTCTTGGAAAGAGCACCCTACCAAAGGTCAACACCTCCACCCGATCCCCATAACCCGATAACCCCACCCAACACTAAGGGCAATTTTGGACGCTAAGGGCAATTTAGCATGGCCAATCCACCTAACCTGCACATCTTTTGGACTGTGGGAGGAAACCGGAGCACCCGGAGGAAACCCACGCACACACGGGGAGGATGTGCAGACTCCACACAGACAGTGATCCAAGCCGGAATCGAACCTGGGACCCTGGAGCTGTGAAGCAATTGTGCTATCCACAATGCTACCGTGCTGCCCTTACTTGTGACAATAATAAATAATAAAATCTATAGGCCACCAAATAGTAACATTATGGTGGGGCAGGCAATAAACAAAGAAATAACTGATGCATGTAGAAATGGTACAGCAGTTATCATGGGGGATTTTAATCTGCATGTCGATTGGTTTAACTAGGTCGGTCAAGGCAGCCTTGAGGAGCAGTTTATAGAATGTATCCGCGATAGTTTCCTAGAACAGTATGTAATGGAACCTACAAGGGAACAAGCGGTCCTAGATCTGGTCCTGTGTAATGAGACAGGATTGATTCAGGATCTCATAGTTAGGGATCCTCTCGGAAGGAGCGATCACAATATGGTGGAATTTAAAATACAGGTGGAGGGTGAGAAGGTAAAATCAAGCACTAGTGTTTTGTGCTTAAACAAAGGAGATTACAATGGGATGAGAGAAGAACTAGCTAAGGTAGACTGGGAGCAAAGACTTTATGGTGAAACAGTTGAGGAACAGTGGAGAACCTTCCAAGTGATTTTTCACAGTGCTCAGCAAAGGTTTATACCAAAAAAAGGAAGGATGGTAAAAAGAGGGAAAATCGACCGTGGATATCTAAGGAAATAAGGGAGAGTATCAAATTGAAGGAAAAAACATACAAAGTAGCAAAGATCAGTGGGAGACTAGAGGACTGGGAAATCTTTAGGGGCAACAGAAAGCTACTAAATAAGCTATAAAGAAGAGTAAGATAGATTATGAGAGTAAACTTGCTCAGAATATAAAAACAGATAGTAAAAATTTCTACAAATACATAAAACAAAAAAGAGTGGCTAAGGTAAATATTGGTCCTTTAGAGGATGAGAGGGGAGATTTAATAATGGGAGATGAGGAAATGGCTGAGGAACTGAACAGGTTTTTTGGGTCGGTCTTCACAGTGGAAGACACAAATAACATGCCAGTGACTGATGGAAATGAGGCTATGACAGGTGAGGACCTTGAGAGGATTGTTATCACCAAGGAAGTAGTGATGGGCAAGATAATGGGGCTAAAGGTAGACAAGTCTCCTGGACCTGATGGAATGCATCCCAGAGTGCTAAAAGAGATGGCTAGGGAAATTGCAAATGCACTAGTGATGATTTACCAAAATTCACTAGACTCTGGGGTGGTCCTGGCGGATTGGAAATTAGTAAACGTGACACCACTGTTTAAAAAAGAAGGTAGGCAGAAAGCGAGTAATTATAGGCCAGTGAGCTTAACTTTGGTTGTAGGGAAGATGCTGGAATCTATCATCAAGGAAGAAATAGCGAGGCATCTGGATGGAAATTGTCCCATTGGGCAGACGCAGCATGGGTTCATAAAGGGCAGGTCATGCCTAACTAATTTAGTGGAATCGTTTGAGGACATTAACAGTGCGGTAGATAACGGGGAGCCAATGGATGTGGTATATCTGGATTTCCAGAAAGCCTTTGACAAGGTTCCACACAAAAGGTTGCTGCATAAGATAAAGATGCATGGCATTAAGGGGAAAGTAGTAGCATGGATAGAGGATTGGTTAATTAATAGAAAGCAAAGAGTGGGGATTAATGGGTGTTTCTCTGGTTGGCAATCAATAGCTAGTGGTGTCCCTCAGGGATCAGTGTTGGGCCCACAACTGTTCACAATTTACATAGATGATTTGGAGTTGGGGACCAAGGGCAATGTGTCCAAGTTTGCAGACGACATTAAGATAAGTGGTAAAGCAAAAAGTGCAGAGGATACTGGAAGTCTGCAGAGGGATTTGGATAGGCTAAGTGAATGGGCTAGGGTCTGGCAGATGGAATACAATGTTGACAAATGTGAGGTTATCCATTTTGGTAGAAATAACAGCAAAAGGGATTATTATTTAAATGATAAAATATTAAAACATGCTGCTGTGCAGAGAGACCTGGGTGTGCTAGTGCATGAGTCGCAAAAAGTTGGTTTACAGGTGCAACAGGTGATTAAGAAGGCAAATGGAATATTGTCCTTCATTGCTAGAGGGATAGAGTTTAAGACTAGGGAGGTTCTGCTGCAATTGTATAAGGTGTTAGTGAGGCCACACCTGGAGTATTGTGTTCAGTTTTGGTCTCCTTACTTGAGAAAGGATGTACTGGCACTGGAGGGTGTGCAGAGGAGATTCACTAGGTTAATCCCAGAGCTGAAGGGGTTGGATTACGAGGAGAGGTTGAGTAGACTGGGACTGTACTCGTTGGAATTTAGAAGGATGAGGGGGGATCTTATAGAAACATATAAGATTATGAAGGGAATAGATAGGATAGATGCGGGCAGGTTGTTTCCACTGGCGGGTGAAAGCAGAACTAGGGGGCATAGCCTCAAAATAAGGGGAAGTAGATTTAGGACTGAGTTTAGGAGAAACCTCTTCACCCAAAGGGTTGTGAATCTATGGAATTCCTTGTCCAGTGAAGCAGTAGAGGCTCCTTCATTAAATGTTTTTAAGATAAAGATAGATAGTTTTTTGAAGAATAAAGGGATTAAGGGTTATGGTGTTCGGGCCGGAAAGTGGAGCTGAGTCCACAAAAGATCAGCCATGATCTCATTGAATGGTGGAGCAGGCTCGAGGGGCCAGATGGCCTACTCCTGCTCCTAGTTCTTATGTTCTTATGTACATAGAAACAGGAATTTGGTGCAGAAGTAGGCAATTCAGCCCTTCTAGGCCTCTCCGCCATTCAACCAAGTCACAGCTGATCTCTTCCTGGTCTCAAATCCACCTCCCCAGCTGTTGCCCATATCCCTTTATCTTGATTTTTAAAAATCAGAAATATATCTATCTCCTTCTTAAAACTATTTAATGACTCAGATTCCACCACAGGCTGCCAGAGAAGGACTGATTTATCCCGACCCTCTGCTTTCTACCAGTCAGCCAATCCTCAATCCAATCTATTATTCTACCACCAATTCCCTACAATCTCAACTTCTGGATCAATCTTTTATGTGGCACTTTATCAAACGCCTTCTGGAAGCCTAGATATACCACATCTACAGGTTCCTCATTATCCACCTTGCTTGTTATGTCCTCAAAGAACTCAAGCAAGTTTGTCAAGCATGACTTACTCTTCATAAAACCATGCTGACAATGGTAGATTAAGCTTTGTCTTTCCAAATGTTCAGTCATCTCCTCCTTCATGATTGATTCCAGCAACTTTCCCACTACAGAAGTCAAGCTAACCGATCTATAGTTTCCTACTGTTTTTGCCTCTGTCCCTTTTTGAATAGGAGCGTCATGTTAGCGTGTTTCCAATCCACTGGGACCCTTTCCGAATCCAGGGAATTCTGAAATATCATAAGCATCCACAATCTCTGCTGCCACCTCCCTTGATACCTTAGGTGCAGGCCATCATGTCCTGCAGACTTAACTGCCCTTAATCCCATCAGTTTACTCAATACCACCTCCTTAGTGATGGTTATTCCACCAAGTTCCTCTGCATTAACTGTAGTTTTTGGAAAATTTTTATGATCTTCTACGGTGAAGACGGAGGCAAAATATTGGTTCAATGCCTCTGCCATCTCTGTGCTCCCATTATTATCTCACCAGTATCGTCCTCTAAAGAGCCAACATTTACTTTTGCTGTTCTCTTCCTCTTTATATACTTATAGAAATTTTTGGGTTGGGATTCTCCGTAAATGGGGCTACCCTCGCCGGAAAACGGGCACGAATCACTCCAGACATTTTTCAAAAAGACCGGAGTGATTCTCTGACTTGAAGCGGGATAGCAGGGCCCCGGCGTGCAGCGCTCAGCTCCTGCTGCTGATACGAAGCCCAGCACCTCCGCATGCGGGTCCATTTTCACGCCGGCCCCCGCGCGACTATGCGGAGCCACACAGCAGGCCGGCACGGAAGAACATAGGCCCCCCCCCGATCGCGCACGCACGCCGATCGGTAAGCCCCGATCGCGGGCCTCGCCATTGCGGAGGCCCCCCCCACGGAGTCTGATCCCCCCGCACCCCCCACCAGGACGGCCACTGCGGCCACGAGTCAGAACTCGGCCAGTCAACCGGGGAGAATTGCCGCGGGGGCCTCTTTCAACAGCCTCCAAACGGCACCGCGTCGACCACGCATGTGCAACTGGCGCCGATTCTCCGGTCGCCGGAGAATCATGTCCCGGAGTCGGAGCTGATCGCGGGTCTAAGACCTCATTCTCTGACCCCCGCGCCAAGCACGATTTTGGCGCAGATGTTCAGAGAATCCCGGCCTTGGTATCGGTATTTATGTTTTATGCTAGTTTCCTTTCAAGATTCATCTTGACTCTTTTGATTTGATATTTTGTGTTCTTTTGCTGAACTTTAAAGTAATAGTAATAATAATAATCTTTATTATTGTCACAAATAGGCTTGCAGTAACACTGCAATGAAGTTACTGTGAAAATCCCCTTGTCGCCACACTCTGGCACCTGTTCTGCTACACTGAGGGAGAATTCAGAATGTCCAATTCACTCAACAAGCACGTCTTTCAGGACTTGTGGGAGGAAACCGGAGCACTTGAAAAAACCAGCACAGACCCAGGGAAAAAGTGCAGACTTTGCACAGACAGTGATCCAAGCCAGAAATCAAACCCAGTTCCCTAGCGCTGTAATGCAGCAGTGCTAACCATTGTGCTACTGTACCACCCTTGTACTCCCAATCCTCCAGCTGACCACTAGCTTTTGCAGTCTGGTATGCCCTAGTTTTTGCCTTTATGTCTTCCCTGACTTCTTTGTTTAGCCATGGATCCTTTTTCTCCCTTTTGTAATTCCTCTTCTTCTCAGGAATTTACTTTAATTGAGAGGTATTTAATATCTACCTGAACATCTGCCATTGTTCCTCAACTGACCTACTCTCAATTATTTATGCCCAGTCTACTTGGGTCAACTCTTTCCTCAGGCCTGTATAATTATCTCTTCCCAATGCTAAAACTCTAATATGATACTCTATCTTCTCTCGCTTAATCTGAATTTGAAATTCTAACATGTGTTATGCTGTGATCTCTCCTTCCAAGAGGATCCTAAATGACAAGGCTGGTTATCAAACCTTCTTCATTACATAATACTAAATCTAAAATAGCCTGCTCCCTGGTTGGCTTCATAACATATTGCTCTAAGAAACGATCCCTCATGCACTCTTTGAAATCTCCCTCAAGGCTACCCTTGACAATTTAATTAATCCAGTCAATATGCATATTAAAATCACCCATGATTACCATTGTGCCCTTCTCACAAGCGCGCATTATTTCTTGGTTTATATTATGCTCAGGGGCCTATAAATTACTCCTAATACAGAGTTTTTTCCCTTGTTTTTTCTATCCACCCAGATCGATTCAACATTTTGGCCCTTAGTGCCAATAGCATTTCTTTATACAGCCTTGATGCCATCTTTAACCAATAAAGCAACTCCACCTCCTGTTCCATCCTGTCTATCCTTTTGGAATACTGAGTACCCTTGGACATTCAACTCCCAGTCCCGGTACTCCTGAAAACATGGCTTCCTACTCTACAGGCAGTATTGGGATCTGCAACCATGCTTCTGTTTTTCTCGAATTTTAACTTGAGCCCAACTCCCCCAATCTAGGTCATGGAGTGTCTTTGCTCAGAAATAGTTCCTTTACCACGTACCTTAAGATTGAATTTGACCTCTTATGCTCAGTCAATTCCCGCTCTTATGTATCCTGTGGGAAACTTGTAAGCTTAAGCAAGGGGGCCAATCAATTCATATGCGGCCAACAACAGGCTTAAAATGCTGGAGTGGCAGCACCAGTTGGAAGTAAATTTGGCCGAAGCAGAAACGGAGTATGGCAAGAGTTCTAATTGTTTGTTGTTGAAAGAAATGAATGCAATTCCTATGGCTGGACTGCTTGCTGACTCAGCGGGCTGAGAGGAGTTTCAAAGCGTGGAAAAGAAAAGTTATATGAGTTTGGAACAAACCGGGTAGATATCGGGGGCGGGATTCTCCATCCAGCGATGCCATAATCGCGAAATACGTTGAGTCGGAGAATCGCGTTTGAGACAAAAATCGTGACTGGTGCCCGACAGAATGACATGCTCCAGTGCCTCGACAGTGGCAACAATGCACTCTACCCCGCATGTACAATAAAAGCTATTGACATATCATCAACGGGACCGACCCGGTATTTTCTGGGGCTCCTGCGATGCTCCGCCTCTGTCACGAGGAATTACCGATGGTGGGTTTCACTTGTGGTTTTAGCAACAGACGCCGTTGCTGCTGGGGAGGAGAGGGGCGTAGGTCATTTTCCCAAAGGCATGTTCCCAAAGGCACAGCCGTGGGCTGACAGTCCTGCCGCTGGCATGGCTAGCTGGGGGGGGTTGAGACGGGGTGACCAGGGGATGGACCGTGGCATCAGGGTGACCCCCGGAACCGGGGCGATGTCCAGGCATGGACCGCCATTACCACGGCCTGTGGATGTGCAGAGTGACATTGGCCATATGGTGCACCCACCCCCCAACCCCTCCCTCCACTCCACCAATGACCCCCCACAACCTTCCCCTCCACCCCACCTCCACTAGACCAGCAACCCCCTCCCACCCACGTACGGACACAATCCGCCAGCGCGGCATCACATGGCACAACCAAGGGTAGTGCCCATGGTGAGCCCTACAGGAGGGTGCCAGATGGTGGCTGCAGGGCACACCACTGGCATGGGTAATGCCAGCCATCGGTACCTCTGCCGGCAGGGACAGGAGCCAGCGCCAGAGGCCCCTGCTGTGCCAGGCACTGAAGGGGCCAGGGGTGTGATGCAGAGGGCAGAGTGCAGGGGGAGCGGCCAGGGTTGTGTGTGGGGTTGAGGTGGGAAGAGGGACATGCAGGGCTAGGGGTTGCAGTGTAGGCCGGGCCACCGTGTAGCCTGGTGGACCTGATTGGGCACGGTGGTACGCACCATGCTAATATGACTGCCTTTCACCCCTGAAAGACGAAATAGACTTCGGAATCCAACCAGGAATGATGGCGTTCATTCTAGCTGCCACAGCCCTGGGGGATGCACTGAGGCTGTATGAGCAGGAGCTGCTTGAGAGGGAACATGCAGCAGCAGAGCCTTCCCCAAAGGAACAGGAGCCAGTTGGTGAGGATGGAGAGCCAGCCACCCAAAAGGCCGAGGAAGTAATGGAAAGGAAGCGCCGCATTTGGTCTCATGGTGTACAACACCACCTGTCATTCTAGACCTGCTGGACTGGGCATGCCGCCGAAGACCCCAGCTGAGCAGGGAGACAGTGCGACATATCTGCTGGATCATAGCGCACCTGGCACCGTGGGGGTATGGGGGAGGACACCTATTCCCGGTGGCTGTCAAGGTGACAGTCGCTTTGAACATTTTGACCACATGGTCATTCCAGGCACTGAGTGGGGACTGAGATGCATCCTCGCTGTAACAGAGGCCCTACATGCCCGCTCAGAACAATATATTAAATTCAATGTGGACCGACCCCACCAGGATAACCGGGCAGCCGGGTTTGCCGTCATCGCCTTGATGCCCCAGTCTAGAGGTTTTCCACAGGATGTATGTTCCCCTATGAGCACCGGCTCAAGACAGGCCGATCTTTACAAACTGAAGGCTGAAGAAATTCCTCCTCATCTCAGTTTTAAAGGATCGGCCGTTCAGTCTGATATTGTGCCCTCTGGTTCTAGTTTTTCATACAAGTGGAAACATCCTCTCCACGTCTACTCTAGCCAGGCCTCGCAGTATCCTATAAGTTTCAATAAGATCCCCCCGCATCTTTCTAAACTCCAACGAGTACAGATCCAGAGTCCTCAACCGTTCCTCATATGACAAGCTCTTTATTCCAGGGATCATTCTTCTGAACCTCCTATGGACTCTTTCCAAGGCCAGCACATCCTTCCCTATACACGGGTCCCAAAACTGCTCACAATTACTCCAAATGGGGTCTGACCAGAGCCTTATACAGCCTCAGAAGCACATCCCTGCTAACATTTGCGGCACAGAAGAATACCACTCGGCCATGGATTTGCGATAAATATCCTTCAATGCAGAATTATCATGGAATGTATCCCTATGGAGTTCCTAACTGCATACTCCATTCTGAATTGCATCCATTCCAAAAAGTATGGGACGCCCATCTCAAATTTATAGATTCCGCCATGTCTGACTTGCTTGAACAAAGTTTCCCATAAGTTATGTTCCGGTGGCGTCTGCGAGTGGAGCGGCCGCGTTCGGAAGGAGCTCCCGCCGGTCCGCGATATCACGGTCTTTTTTGGGGGGTTCCCCGCAGATTTTTTTTGAAGACATAAATCTTTCCGGGTTGGCCCTGCCTCCCTCGCCCAGTGCTCGCATCAAGGCTCCGTTTCACGGAGCGGGAGGGTTGAAAAGGCAGGAGGGGAGAGACTGGTCCTGGTGGGTTCGGTGGGGCAGCTACATGTGGAGAAGCAGGGATCGCAACTTTGTTCCCCAAAGAGCATCCTGAAAGCTAAAGGTCTCAAAGAGCACGGAGAGGAAAGGAGAATTTTTTTTTCTTTTTTTTCTGTTTTTCTCTCTCCTGAAAACTTGAATGGAGCAGCAGGGGCGGAGCCAAGCGGAGGCCGAGGCTGCAGGTCTGAAGCCAGGGCGCGATGTCGGTGAGATGTCCCACATCGGATGGCTCCCGCCTAGAATGTGGTAAGAAGACTGAGGCCCGGTCCCAGGGAAATTCTGGAGGTATACAAAAAAAAAGAAGAGAAAGAAGTTTTAAAGAAATTTGTGATTGAAGAAGGAAGGAAGAATGAGAAAAAGGAAAAATAATAAGTCGTTAAAGGATGCGAAAAGCAGCGTCGAGGAAGGGAGGAAAAGTGGGCTCGCCGTTGAATGAGAAGACGAGCAAAAGTGCTGACAAGATGGCGGAGACCGGACCGCATGGTGGGGCCGCACTACTTACAGTGGAGAAGATGACCGAGGTGATGGTGGTGGAGCTAGAAAAGCAGTTTGCGAGGCACATGGAGGCTTTGAGGAAGGAGATGGCGGTCGCATTGAAGTCATTGGTGGAGGAGGCAATCGCCCCGGTGAGTAGCTGTGGCAAAGACATCGGCCGAGGTGAGAGAGCAGGGCGAGAAGATGAAGGAAATGGAGGAGGCTGTGTCGCAGCACAGCGACCAGCTCACCTCGATGGGGGGACGAGCTGCGGAGGGCGGTGGAGGTCAACAGAGGGCTCCAAACAAAGCTTGAGGACTTGGAGAACCGCTCTTGACAGCACAATCTAAGAATTGTGGGCTTGCCCGGAGGGATAGAGGATCCAAGTCCAACAGAGTACTTCACTAAGAAGTTGGCGGAGCTTATGGGGGAGGGTGAGAACCCCTCCCGGTACGAGCTGGACCGAGCTCATCAGTCATTAAGGCCGAAGCCCAAAGTGAGTGAGCCGCCAAGAGCAGTAATTATCTGTTTCCATAAGTACTGCATGAAGGAGAAGGTGTTAAGCTGGGCGAAGCAGAAGCGTGAGGTGCAGTGGGATGGTGCCGGAGTTCGGATCTACCAGGACTTGACGGTGGAGTTGGCAAAAAGACGAGCGGCGTTCGGGCGAGTGAAGGTGGCACTGTACAAGAAGGGGGTGTGATTTGGTTTGGTATACCCGGCGAAGCTGAGGATGACGTATGGTGCCAAAGACTTTTATTTCGAGACAGCGGAGGCGGCTGAGGCGTTCGTGAGGGCAGAAGGCTTGGGACAGACGTGAGGAGCGGAGCTGGAAGAGAGACTGTGGGCTGTGATTGGGGAGCTGGAAAATGTATAAATGCTATAACTTTCTTTTTACTGATGAGTATTGTAATTTACTTCTCTTCACATTGTTACAAGAGTTCAAGTTATTAGTTCGGTTGATTGGCATTCTGTGTTGCAATGGTTATATCTCAGTTTAGTGAATTGTATGGGTTGGATTGTTGTTTTTGTTGTTTCTTTTTCTGGGACTGGGTGAGAGGGGCAGTATACCTTGGCGGGGGGAGCCTGGCTAGCTAACTAAAGTTGGCTAGTGAACGGAGATGAGGTGAGAGGAGGGCTGCGGACGTTGGAGCCTGGATAGCAAGCTTCAATGGGCCTACGAGGCGAGCGAGGGTGGGGGGGAGGGGGGGGAGGAATTGATGCTGGGAGATATTTTTTCGAGAGGAAATGTGGGGGGGGGGGGTTGGGAGGGGGAAGGGGTTCGATGTTAATAATGGATCGGGGCGAGTCAGGTTTATGGGGCAGGGCCCGGTGGTATGATGATGGTAGATAAGAAGGGTGGAGGTGGGGGGGCGGTGAGAGACCCCCAGTTAGGATAGTCACGTGGAACGTGAGGGGGTTAGGAGGTCTGGTCAAGGGGTCAAGGGTGCTTGTGCATCTTAAAAGTTTGAAAGCAGATGTAGCAATGCTGCAGGAGACTCACTTGAGGGTGAAGGACCAGGTGAGACTTTAAAAGGTATGAGTTAGTCAGATGTTTCACTCTGGACTTGATGGAAGAGCTCGAGGGGTAGCGGTAATGGTCAGCAAAGGAGTACACTTCCAGATGGAGAATGTGGTGGCAGATCGGGGGGGTAGATATGTGATTGTGACAGGGGCGCTGGAGGGGAGGTTAGTGGCGCTATTAAGTGTATACGGCCCCAATTGGGATGATGTGGGATTCACAAAGAAGGTGTTTGGGGCCATCCCCAACTTGGACACACACAAACTGATAGTGGGGGGGGACTGGAACCTGGTGCAGGAGTCAAGGTTGGACAGGTCACGGCCGCGCTCACTGGTCCCATCAGGGGGGGGTGGCGAAGGCGTTGGCTGGGCTAATGTTGGAAATTGGGGGGGGGTGAACCCTTGGAGGTTTCTGCACCCGAGGGAGCGGGAGTACTCGCTTTTCTTAGCTGTCCATAACGTATATTCGCGGATCGACTTTTTCATGGTGGGAAAGGCTTTGTTGGCTGGGGTTAAGGAGTCGGAATATTTGGCAATTGCAGTGACAGATCATGCTCCACATTGGGTGGGTATGGTGCTGGAGAAGTGGGTAGCGCAGAGGCCGGGGTGGAAGCTAGATGTGGAACTTTTGGGGGACCAAGTGTTCTGTGACAATATTGAAAAGGTAATTTAGGAATATGTAGATTTCAACTGTACGGGCGAGGTGTCGAAGGCGGTCATCTGGGAGGCTCTAAAAGCGGTGGTGAGGCGGGGAGGTGATCTCGTTTAAGGCCAGGGTGGACAAAGAGGAGAGATTGGAGCGGCAGAGGGTAATAGATGAGATGTTGGAGGTAGATAGGAGGTATGCAGAGGATGGGGACCCAGCAAAGCTGGAAAAGAGGAAGGAACTACAGGCGAGCTTTGACCGACTATCTACCAGGAAGGCGGTGCGCCAACTGAGGCAAGCAAGGGGTGCAGTTTATGAGCATGGAGATGTTAGCAGGTCAGCCCCGGAGAGAAGCAGCAGCAAGGGAAATTGTTCAGGTGAGGGATAGGGCAGGGAAGTTGGTGGTGGCGCCGTATCTGATTAACAAGGTTTTTCAGGAATTTTATGAGGGGTTGTACAGGTCAGAGCCACCTGGGGGAGACCGGGAGAGGCAGGAATTTCTAGATGGGTTGGATTACCTGAGGCTAGGGGAGGGGGACAGGGCTACATTAGAAGGAGAGATAGTGGAGCAGGAGATAAAGGATGCGATTGGGAGGATGCAGTCGGGGAAGGTGGCAGGGCCGGATGGGTTTCCGGTGGAATATTATAAAAAATTCAAGGATAAGCTGGCACCCCTGATGGTGGGGATGTTTGAGGAGACGTGAGGGAAGGGGGTGTTGCCACAAACTTTGAGTCAGGCATCGATTTCCCTGTTGCTAAAAAAAGATAAAGATCCGACAGAGTGTGGGTCATGTACGCCCATATCACTTCTGAATGTGGACGCAAAAGTATTGGCGAAGGTACTGGCGGGTAGGCTGGAGGAGTGCCTCCCAAAGGTGAAAGGTGAAGATCAGACGGGGTTCGTGAAAGGGAGGCAGCTCTTTTCGAACGTTAGAAGGGTATTGAACGTCGTTATGGCACCGGCGGAGGGGAAGGAAACAGAGGTAGTTGTGGCATTGGACGCTGAGAAGGCGTTTGGCCGGGTAGAATGGGGGTACTTGATGACAGTTCCGGAGCGGGAGCGGTTTGGGATTGGACCAAGATTTTTGAATTGGGTAAAGCTACTATATAAGGTGCCGAGGGCGAATGTCCGCACAAACAACATCAGCTCGAGATACATTTCTCTCCACCGTGGGACTAGGCAGGGATGTCCTATCTCCTCCCTGCTGTTTGCACTCGCGATTGAGCCGTTGGCCATCGCATTAAGAAGTTCAGGGGTATGGAAAGGAATAGTCCGGGGGGGATAGAGCATAGGATGTCCTTATATGCCGATGACTTGCTGTTGTACGTGTCGGAACCGATGGTGTCGATAGGGGGAATATTAGAGCTGCTTCGAATGTTTGGGCCTTTCTCGGGGTACAAGTTGAATCTAGACAAGAGTGAGTATTTTGTGGTATCTCGGCCGGGTGTGGGGGCAGGGGTGGGGCGGCTGCCATTCCGTAGGGCAGGGACTCACTGGGGTCCCAGGTACCTGGGGTTGCAGGTTTCCCGGGAGTGGGGGGGGCTCCGCAGGTACAACATTTCTAGTTTGCTGTGGAGAGTGAAAGCTGATCTGGCAAGGTGGGACAGTCTCCCTCTGTCACTGGCGGGTCGGGTACAGGCGGTTAAAGTGAACGTGTTGCCAAGATTTCTGTTCATTTTTCAATGCCAGCCGATTTTCCTGCCAAAGGCTTTTTTCAGAGAGATTGAGGGAAGGATTACATCGTTCATATGGGGAGGGAAGGTGGCCAGAGTTTGAAAGGTGTTGCTACAGAGGGGAAGGCAGGCAGGGGGTTTGGGTCTTCTGAATCTGATGTATTACTACTGAGCGGCAAATGTGGAGAAGGTGCGGAGCTGGGTCAGAGGGGTTGATTCCCAGTGGGTCAGAATGGAGGAGCGTTTGTGCAGGGGGTCGGGATTGAAAGCACGAGCAACAGCGCCGCTCCCGATAGCTCCGGGGAAGTACTCAGGGAGTCCGATAATAATAGCTTCATTGAGAATTTGGAAGTCGTTTCGCCAACACTTCGGTTGGGGGCAGGGTCAAGGGAAATGCCGATTCGGGGGAACCACAGTTTTGAGCCAGGGAGGTGGGATGGAAATTTTCGGAAATGGGAGGAGAAGGGGATTAAGACACTGAAGGATTTGTTTCTTAGGGGTCGGTTTGCAGAATTGAAGGAGCTGGAAGCGAAGTATGGGCTGGAGCAGGGGGAAATGTTTGGATACATGCAGGTTCGAGATTTTGCCAGAAAAGAGATACAGAACTTCTCGGAGGAGCCAGCCTCCACATTGCTGGAGGAGGTGATGACGACAGGGGGACTGGAGAAGGGAGTAGTGTCAGCGGTCTACGGAGCTATTTTGGAGGAGGAGAAGGCACTTCTGGAAGGGATCAAAGCAAAGTGTGAGGAAGAGTTGGGAGAGGATGTGGAGGAGGGGTTCTGGTGTGAGGTGCTCCGGAGAGTGAATGCCTCCACCTCGTGCGTGAGGTTGGGGCTGATACAGCTGAAGGTGGTATACAGAGCACACCTCACGAGGGCGAGGATGAGCCGATTCTTTGAAGGAGTAGAAGATGTGTGTGAATGTTGCGGGGGGTGGTGGGGGGGTGGGGGGGGGGGGGGGGGGGGGGGCGCTAACCACGTTCACGTGTTTTGGTCCTGTCCAAAGCTAGAGGATTACTGGAAGGAGGTTTTTAGGATAATTTCTAAAGTGGTGCACGTGAAACTGGACCTGGGCCTGGAGGCCATATTCGGGGTGTCGGACCAGCCAGGGTTGGAAACGGGTGCGGAGGCAGATGTTGTAGCCTTCGCCTCGTTGATCGCCCGAAGGTGGATCCTGATGGGTTGGAGAGCAAACTCTCCACCCTGTGCCCTGGCGTGGCGGGGGGACCTGTTGGAATTCTTGACTCTTGAGAAGGTTAAGTTTGAACTGAGGGGAAGGATGGAGGGGTTCTACAATTCATGGGCATTATTCATCATGTACTTTCAAGAACTGGATAACATCGAACATTAGTTTGGGGTGGGGTGGGGTGGGAGGGTTGGGAGGCGGGGGTGGCGATGGGTATTAATGGTGGCCATGGGTGATTCCTGATTCCTTTTTGTCAGTTGTTTATGTGAATATGTGGGCGAATGTTTGGGGTTTGGTGGGAGGATGGGATTGTTGTTATCGATATGGGGATTGACATATTTGTTACAGATTATTCTTTATTACTGACTATTGTTTATTGTTGGTGGGTGTAAATCTGGGAGAAAATGCAAAAAAGGAGGAGAATAAAGAAATATTGTTTAAAAAAAGTTATGTAACACTGTCTTGAACTCGCTATACATGATGGTGTGCATCATATTACTATATTTACGTGGCATTATCTTCTTCTCCTCTAGTTTATCCACTTGTTGTTTGTTAGTTTATCCACTTGTTTGTATTGCATAGTCGGAGACACTAAATTTAATGATTAAGTTAGTGTTCTCCTGTGTTTTCCTGTATTCATGTATGGAGATATATTCATGCTGTACTATACTGGTTTGGAGGGTTTGCTGCATTATTAGTACTAAATGAAAAAACTAGTAAAAATAAATACATAAAATATACAAACCAACATTTTTTTTAAAATTTACTATCGACAGAAGTAAGGTATGAGTAAGACAGATCTCAGTGATTTTGGACCAATTCCACAGTCCAGAAATTGCTGGAGGGTAACTCTACTGCAGGATGAGCAATTTGAATTGAAATCTTCCTCCTTACCCTTCCGATTTCACCGCAGTACTGCCTCAGATTGCTGGAAATGGGAATAGTTAATGCACAGCAATGTCATTGTTGTGTCTGGGAACCCAAGAACAACATGACCAATGGGAGATATCCTTCACGACTGAACCTCAAGGATGGAGAAAGAATACAGAGCAAAGGATTGAGTAGGGATTAAGATGAAGGAGAGTCAAATTAGATGCAGAAATATAAATGAAGGGAGAGAAGGAAGGATGATTGGTGGGATTCTCCGTTTCTGAGACGAAGTGTTGATGCCAACGCAGAATTCATGGACTTTCACGACAGCAAAACTGGCGCTGCACCTGGACTGATTCCGTCACTGTTAAGGGGCTAGTACTGGCGCAATGTGGAACACAATCGATTCTGATGAGAAATGGTGCCGGATTCGCCGTTTTTGCGATTGACACTTAGAAGGCTGACAAGCTGCATCTGCACACTTCATTCCCCATACACACCATCCCAGCCAACAAGATGGCAGCGAGGAGAGCAGCCTCGAGGTTTACCGATGCCAAGCTGGAGACCCTCCTGGATGCCGTGGAGGGGCAGCAGATGACCCTGCACCCCAGCCCGGGAAGGAGGCTGCCAGCTGCTGCCGTTCATCGTACCTGGGTGCAGGTGCCAGGAACCATAAGCTCCCCCAGCCAGCCATAGGGGGAGAAACTGCATGACTTCCTCAGGGCGACCAGGGTGAGTAGGCAGTACACTGCGTCTGGCGGTAACCCATGCTCCACATGTCATAATATCCACTCATGTGTATAATGAGATGCAGTCAAGCAGTGATTGACACACAGGATGACCAGTAAGCACACAACACAGTGCAGCCAATCACCAGACAGGACACCACCACTATAAAGCCAGAGGGCACTAGGTTTCCCACTCTCTCTGGACCCAGCAACTGAGACAATCAGAGTCCACGAGCTAGCAAGTGCAAACACCATGCGGTAGCGAGTAAGTCTGGTCAGGCTACTAAATGGTCTCCAGTCAGTTCAGTATAGTGTCGCCCCACAGCTGAATATGTATATCAGTTCTATTGTTGAATAAAACAGTGTTGGATCTTCTCCAGTGTTAGACGCCTGTTTCTAGCTTCCCTGCATCGCGTGCAGTCCACAGCGAGCCTACCTGCCTAACACATCATGGTACCAGAGTGATACTGATCTTGACGGACCTACCTCGAGTGAATCAGCATTGACCAGCAAGCAGCCATTCGGTGAAATGGAAAACATCCAGCCTCCTCCGCAGCTCCGCATCTCCGGCAACCTCGGTGCCAATTGGAAAATATTCAAGCAAAAATTCCTCTTGTACATCAAGGCCTCCGACCTCGAAGCAGCATCGGATGCCAGGAAGATCGCGCTATTTCTCTCCACTGCGGGGGACCACGCCATCCATATCTACAACTCCCTTACGTTCACTGACGGCGAAGACAAAACAAAATTCAAAACAGTCCTGCTGAAGTTTGACAGCCACTGCGACATTGAGGTGAACGAGAGCTTTGAACGGTACGTTTTCCAGCAGAGGCTTCAGGGTAAGGATGAATCTTTTCAGTCCTTCGTGACCCATCTCCGCATCCTAGCGCAGTCATGTAACTATGACTCGACGGCTGATTCCATGATCCAGGATCAGATCGTTTTCGGGGTCCACTCCGACTCCCTTCGGCAGCAGCTCCTGAAAGTCAAACAGTTGACCCTTTCTGTCGCTATCGAGGCGTGCGTTGTCCATGAGCATGCTAAGAATCGTTACTCCCACATCAGGGCGGCAGAAACTGCAAAGCTGGTCTCCCACAAGGTGGAACGGGTGCAGGCCATTGCACAAATGCAGGGCCTGAGCATCGAGGAGAGTGGCCGTTTCGCGTGCTTTTCCCGGGTCCCTGCGCATGCGCGGCTCAACCGAGTGGAGGACGAGCCCGACAACCCGACTGCGCAGGTGCGTACGTCGACCGACCGCACTGCGCATGCGCGATGGCGCACGGAACTCGCTGACGCGGCGTCATGACGTGTCTGAATTGTGGCTCCGCCCATTTAAAGCGACAATGTCCGGCAAAAGTACCCCGGTGTCTAGGGTGTGGCAAGCTTGGCCACTACGCAGCCCTTTGCAGATCTGCTCCACCGCTCAGCAGCCAGCGATCCCAGCTGCAGCGCAGAAGTGTCCGCTCAATACAACAAGGCATGCCAGATTCCAATCCTGACAGCCCAACAGACCCTGATGCTGAGTGCCTCAAGTCCCCATACCGGGTGGGCATCATAACTACACATGCGCATCCTTCCACCACAATGGCGAAACGCCTCTCGATCCTCAGTGTGGATCCCGATGACGAGTGGTGTGCTGTCCTCACAGTTAACAAGGCTCACATCCAATTTAAACTGGACACTGGCGCATCAGCGAACCTCATCTCAAAATCTGACCTCGACACCGTGTCATCATCACCGGCGACGGCCTCGCCTGATGGAAACTTGCAAGCCGACATAGATGACATTATCACGCAGTACCACAGTGTATTCGATGGAATGGGCACGCTCCCATACCGATATAAAATCCTGCTCAAGCCGAACGCCACCCCTGTAATTCATGCACCACGCCGGGTGCCGGCACTCCTCAAGGATCGTCTGAAGAAGCAATTATAGGACCTCCAAGACCAGGGCATCATATCGAAGGTCACAGAGCCAACAGACTGGGTCAGCTCCATGGTCTGCGTAAAGAAGCCGCAGGGGAGCTTCGCATTTGCATTGACCCTAAGGATCTAAACGGTAACATCATGCGGGAGCATTACCCAATACCAAAACGTGAAGAGTTGACCAATGAGGTGGCTCATGCCAAATTCTTTACTAAGCTGGACGCCTCCAAGGGTTTTTGGCAAATACAGCTAGACACGTCCAGTCACAAGCTGTGCATGGTCAACACCCCGTTCGGTCGCTACTGCTACAACCGGATGCCTTTTGGGATCATATCTGCCTCTGAAGTATTTCACCGCATCATGGAGCAGATGATGGAGGGCATCGAATGGGTGCGAGTATACGTTGACGACATAATTATCTGATCCACAATGCCCCAAGAACACATTGCTCGCCTCAAGAAGGTATTCCAGAGAATTCATGAACACGGTCTCCAGCTCAACAGGGCTGTTTTTGACCAATTTGGTCAATCGGATATTAAGTTCCTGGGTGACCACATCTCGCAGCAGGGCGTGTGGCCAGATGCCGACAAGGTCTCAGCGATCAACACCATGAAGACTCCGGAGGACAAGAAGGCGATCCTCCGCTTCCTTGGGATGTTCAACTTCCTCGGGAAATTCATTCCCAATGTGGCATCCCACACCACGGCCCTCCGCCATCTTGTAAAGACGTCGACGGAATTCCAGTGGCTGCCCATGCATGAAGAGGAATGGCGTGAGCTGAAAGCAAAGCTCACCACAGCCCCGGTTCTAGCGTTCTTCGTCCCAACCAAGGAAACCAAGATATCGACTGATGCAAGCCAGGACGGCATTGGGGCGGTGCTCCTTCAGCGAGATGACTCCTCGTCCTGGGCTCCAGTGGCTTATGCCTCCAAGGCCATGACGCCCACTGAGCAACGGTACGTTCAGATTGAGAAGGAGTGTCTGGGCCTCCTGACAGGGATAGTCAAGTTTCACGACTACATTTACGGCCTGCCAAAATTCACGGTAGAAACGGACCACAGGCCTCTAGTCCATATATACTGATCATGTTCGTGTCCAGTTGCTTGAGGGCGGCTGGTCAGCCACAGCTGTTGTGGTCAAACAAGTGGCCCCAAGTTCGTTCCTTGTCCGCATTGCTGATGACTCCCAGCTACGGCGCAACAGACTGGCACTGTGAAGAGTTCCACGCCCGCTACCTGACCGAAGTGCCCCGCCGCCTACGATGCTTCCTCCGGACGTACCCTGCCACGAGGCCACCGATCTACCAGCAATCCTGCTGGCCCATGTGACCACCGCGATGGCAGCGATCCCGCCTATCCACGTGTAGGCATCTCCTGATCCACCTCTGCGGGAATCAACAAGAATTTGTCGGCAACTACAAAGACTGAATTTGTAGATCTTTTGTACATTTTTGTGACTTCATAGATTTAACCTCTGTAAATATTGTTTTGTTTGCCATGTATCTGCACTATCGACACCTTCCTATGTATATACGTTCATTTAGACACCTTTTGTATATATCCAGGTATATATATATATATATATATAAATATATGCGCACGCACACCTTAGTATTTATTTATCTAATTTAAAAAAGGGGGAGATGTCATAATATCCACTCATGTATATAATGAGATGCAGACAGGCAGTGATTGACACACAGGATGACCATTAAGCACACAACACAGTGCAGCCAATCACCAGACAGGACACTACCACTATAAAGCCAGAGGGCACTAGGTTTCCCGCTCTCTCTGGCAGGGTACGTCACGGTAGCACAAGTGATTAGCACTGTGGCTTCACAGCGCCAGGGTCCCAGGTTCGATTCCCCGCTGGGTCACTGTCTGTGCGGAGTTTGCACGTTCTCCCCGTGTCCGCGTGGGTTTCCTCCGGGTGCTCCGGTTTCCTCCCACAGTCCAAAGACGTGCAGGTTAGGTGGATTGGCCATGCTAAATTACCCGTAGTGTCCATAAGGGTTGGGAGGGGTTATTGGGTTGCGGGGATAAGTTGGAAGTGAGGGATTAATGTGGGTCGGTGCAGACTCGATGGGCCGAATGGCCTCCTTCTGCACTGTATGTTCTATGTAATCTATGTAATCTATGACCCAGCCACTGAGACAATCAGAGTCCACGAGCTAGCAAGTGCAAACACCATGCGGTAGCTAGTAAGTCTGGTCAGGCTACTAAAAGGTCTCCAGTCAGTTCAGTATAGTGTCGCCCCACAGCTGAATATGTATATCAGTTCTATCATTGAATAAAACAGTGTTGGATCTTCTCCAGTGTTAGACGTCTGTTTCTAGCTTCCCTGCATCGAGTGCAGTCCACATCAAACCTACCTGCCTAACACATCACCACACACCCATAACCCTACCCCTCCCCCAACCCGGAGGGCGGCCGCTCACCCCCACCCTACCCTGCACCATATGTCGGCACCAATACCGGCCGCCATGGCCGGGTGCCCTGGCCACTGAGGTCACCCGCTGCCCATCCCCGCCAGGACTGCATGCATCGGACTGTCTAACACTGTTGTTTGTTGTTCCTCCCCCCCAGGCGAAGCATGCACACAACCGCCAGGAGCGGGAGAACACCAGCGGGGGGGGGGGGTGCCGGGCCTGTGGCCTCTCATCATGGCCAAGAAGAGAGCCCTGCACGTCGTCGGTGGCCCGGAGGATCGGGAGGGCGCCGAGGTGGAGCACGGCAACAGGCGAGGAAGTGAGACCCTGCGGAGTTGCAGTTTCGTGTGACAGAGTTCCCCGCACCACATCCCCCACCCACACCGACACCCCCCCGCCCTCCCCCGGCCCACGTGATCTAATCTAATCATGCATCTTGTCTTGTATCTTACAGGACCTGCTGGGGATTGAGCAGGTCCATCTGATGTCCCCCACCCCAGCCAGTGCCACAACTGGAGCCCCCCCTGTGAGCTGAGCAGCGACGCTGAGAGCAGCTCAGACACCAGCCCTCAGTTCGAGACTTAGGAGACCCCGGAGCTCAGATCGGAGGGTGACAGTGATTTCCCATCACAACTGTCTCCAACACCCTTCACCATCCCAGAGACACTCACCTCGGTTGGGTACTTTCGTGAAGAGGCTTCTGCGACACTATCTTGTTCTCACCGTACAGCTGCTCCGGTAAGGCAGGCTGAGGTAGCAACAACCGAGGTAGCGGACGATCGGAGGGCTGGCGACCCCGGGGACTAGCTGCCGTCCAGACGGGTCTCGAGCTTCTGGAACAAATAATACCATTTATACTGGAGGTGCAGTCGCAGAGCCAGGGACTACATGAGGGGTTGTCGGCGAGCATCCAGCACCTGCAGGTACAGTTGGAGGAGTTCAACCGTGTGCAGGAGTAGGAGGTGATGCCGATAATGCGTGCCATCCAGGCCAACACCGCACAGGTGGCGAACGTATCCCAGAGCCACCTGGAAATCGCAACGCCGCTCCTGAGTGTGGCCCAGTCATAGAAGGCCACGGCTGGGAACGCCGGCGGCATTGCCCAGGCACTGGCCAACATGATGCAGACACAGAGGGATATGGCCCAGTCCCAGAGGGAGATGGCACAGTCACTGGCTGATGTGACACAAACCCAGAAGGTGGTGGCACAGTGGCAGAGTGATGTGGTGCTGTCCCTCACAGCAATAGTTCACTCCCTGTCCCCCATGGCCGCGAGCGTGCAGACCCTGGTCGAGACCAGAGCGGGCTTCCAGGACTGCCAGAGGCAGGTAATGGGGGTCCCCCAGGGAATGGCTCCCCTCGCACCCAATTCCCATCGAGTAGCCCGGGGGCCATTGGGCACCCCAAGGGAGGAGAAGGTGACGGTTACCGTGCTGGTGACTCTCGCAGGGGGGGTGCTGGAACAACCCTCTCCTGTCCCTAACGCATCTGCTGGGCAGCGGGCAGAACGGGATAGCACTAGGCCACCCGAGACACCCGAGCAGCAGCCAGGCCCATCCCAGCCCGGTCACCCCAGAAGACGGGGGCCCAGCTCGCAGGGCAGGAATCACACCAGGCCATCTCCACTCCTGCTGTACCATCTGGGGAACCACCTAGATATAGTGTTAGGTCCCGTAAGGCGAGGAAGTTCAACACTAGGTAAGTTGGCACGGGTGCAGACCACAGTGTTGTTGTAGGAGCAAGGGCGCAAATCTGTATATTTCATTCACATTAAACACCTGTGACCACCGTTACCACCTGCCTGCCTCGGTGCTGTGTCAAAGGGATGTGAGGGGTGGGCTGGTCTGGGTTTGCCAGGGCGGGATGGTGGCACAATGGGCGGACTTTGGTGGGGGGGATTGGGTGGACCCTGTGGGTGGCCCTTGCTCACCACCCTCCTCTCCCCCACCCCCCCCCCCCAACGTCCCCACCACCGCCACCCCAGGGATCCAATGGGACCGTGCGATGGAATGGCCAGCTGGCGTGCAGGGATCACCCAGGTGGATGGTGGAAAGTGCTACCGTGGGCAGGAGTCAAATGATGTAGAGTACCAGAGCTCATCGCAGAGCGGGTTGTCATCATCCCATGGACCAGACAAGCTTTTACTGCCAACCCAGGACCACCACCCCGTTGTGTGGCAGGTATGTATCACGGAAGGAGTTGCAGATGACGGGTGTCCGTGACCCTGGCCAGTCTCTCTCCCCCCCCCCCCCCCCCCCCAGTCCATTCGATGAACATGGAGGCGATCAGAGCGTCCCGTGTTCGTTAACCCTGGTGCACATGTCGTGCACTGTCCCTGCCCGCTCTGGCCCCATGTCCTGCCCACCCCCACCCTCCGCCGCATCCTCCTCGTTCCTCGTTGGACGAGGCCCGTCTGCTGTGTGAGGTTGTGGAGGCAGCAGGCCACCACGATTCGCGCGACACTCTCAGCATCATACTGGAGGGCCCCTCCAGAGCGGTCCAGGTACCTGAATTGCATCTTCAGGAGGCCGAAGCACCACTAGATCACACTCCTGGTCGCTGCATAGGCTTCATTGTAGCGGGACTCCACTTCAGTTTGTGGCCTCTGGATAGGCGCCATCAGCCAAAACCGCAGTGGATTACCCCTGTCACCCTGGTGCCAACCCCCCAGCCGGTCGAGTGTGCCAGGATGAAGGCATCGTGCACACTGCCCGTGCATGATGCACAGCTGAGTCACATATCAGCTGCACGTTCATTGAGTGGAACCCCTTTCAGTTGGCCTGTCAACTGCAAGTGCTCATAGGGGGACATGCATCCTGTCGATCACCCTCAGGACCCGGGACATTCCGGCAATGACAGGGAACTCCGCTCTCCTGGCATCCTGGTGGGTTCGGTCCACATTGAAGTGGATGTATTGAGCTTCCTCGGCATACAGGGCCTCCTGATGGCACTGATCACCTGTGCACTGAGGTCTGTGAGATCCCGGACAGGTCCCCAGTCGGTGCCTGGAAGGACCCCGTCGGGTAAAGGTTCAGGCCACCGTCACCTTGACGGCTACCGGGAGTCGGTGTGCTCCCCCATACCCCTGCAATGCCAGGTGTGCCATCATCTGGCAAATATGTCACAGTATCTCTCTGCTCAGACTGAGTCTTCGACAGCATGCCCGGTCCGGCAGGTCCTCAAATGATAGGCGGTGCTGTTACACTGTTACACACGAGGCTTCATGCACCACCTCCTTGGCACCTCATCCTCCGCGGCCTGTTGGGCAACTGCATCTCCAACCTGAGCGGCTGCCACCTGTCCCTCTGTGGCACGCTCTGCTGCTGCACGCTCTGCTGCTGCAGCTTCCTACTCCTCCTCAAGCAGTCCCCGCTCAGGCAGCTGAAGGGCATCCCCAGGGCTGCGACGACTCCAGGAAGGTCATCATTGATGGTTGAATTCCAATATCCATTGTCTGCAGGGGGTGAAAGGCTGACATGTAAGTTCTCCCAGTGAGCCAGAAGACACAGCCAGAGTGAGGCACAGCGAAGAGTGAGTTTGGGAATTTGAAGCTAGGTGGGAATTGAATCGGTAAGACTGTTCCTTTTTAAATTTCAGGAATTTAAATTAATCGAGAATTGTGCCGTGAAGGTTAACAAGGGGCTGCCCCACCCACTCACATAACTAGTTGGCAGTTAAGTGTCAGTCACCTTAAGCTACTTTCATCTAAAAGCAGGTGGGGAGGGAGTCAACTCAGGCCAATTTGAAAAGAGAACTTTAACTCACTCCCAGTGAGCCAGAGAAGACACAGCCAGAGTGAGACACAGCGAAGAGTGAGTTTGGGAAGCTGGGTTGGGAGCAGGTGCCTTTTATCCTTGGTAAGTGACTGGTAAGTAGTTTTTCTTTTCATTTGTCTATTTATTTATTTTTTCTTTCATTTTTTGGAATTGTAATTGTATAAGTTAACCTAAGGTTTAAGACATGGCAGGAGATCCCAGACCCATGTCATGCTCCTCATGCGCGATGTGGGAGCTCGAGGACACGTACACTGACCCTGGCTACTTCACGTGCAAGAAGTGTGTCCAGTTGCAGCTCCTGTTAGACCGCTTGACGGCTCTGGAGCTGTGGATGGACTCACTTTGGAGCATGCTGAGGATGTCGTGATAGCATGTTTAGCGAGTTGGTCACATCGTAGGTGAAAGTTACTGAGGGAGATATAAAATGGGTGACCAAAAGACAGAGCAAGAGTAGGAAGGCAGTGCAGGTGTGCCCTGCGGTCACCTCCCTGCAAAACAGATATACCGCTTTGGATACTGTTGAGGGAGATGGGTCACCAGGGGAAAGCAGCTGCAGCCAGGTTCATGGCACCGTGGCTGGCTCTGCTGCGCAGGAGGGCAGGAAGAAAAATGGCAGGGCTATAGTGATAGGGGACTCAATCGTAAGAGGAATAGACAGGCGGTTCTGCGGACGCAATCGAGACTCCAGGATGGTATGTTGCCTCCTGGTGCAAGGGTCAAGGATGTCTCGGAGTGGCTGCAGGACATTCTTGGGGGGAGAGGGGGGGGGGGGTGAACAGCCAGCTGTTGTGGTGCACATAGGCACCAACGATATAGGTACAAAATGGGATGAAGTCCTACAAGCTGAATTCAGGGAGTTACAAGTTAAACTAAAAAGTAGGACCTCAAATGTAGTAATCTCAGGATTACTACCAGTGCCACGAGCTAGTCAGAGCAGGAATGTCACGATAGATAGAATGAATGCATGGATCGAGAGATGGTGCAAGAGAGAGGGATTCAAATTCCTGGGGCATTGGTGTAGGAGCGGTTTCAAGACCTGTGTATTGAGTCAGCTTCCACATGGGGTTATTCGCTGTGGTTCAGCTCAGTACGGAGAGGAACAAACATGACAACCTGGACAAAGATGGCTTATTTAATCAAGCTTGTTACTTGTACACGGAGAACAGACTGGATATCGGCCAAGACCTGTTCTGCCGAACAAAGACCCAAACACAGTAATTATACAACGTTCAAAAATCACTATCCCACCCCAGTTGAACGAGATCCAATCCCTGAAGCTGCTTCTTTTAAACTTATCCAATAGAATTGCAAGCAGTGTTTAAACTTCACCCAATAGAGTCACAAGCAGCACATGATTGATCCTCATCCTGACAGCTGTGTACAATCCCAGCAGCCTGTGCTGACTGTTTGTGAGAAACAGAACAACAGAACCAGCACCCTGAATTGTTTCACAAAGACAAGATGTCAGAAGTAATGTCCTTTTGGTCAAGTTAGCTATCCTGAATCCCATTTGATTACATATTGCTGCTATGTCCTAAAAATACATGTTTAATGGTTAATAATGATTACTCAGTCCAATAATTCATCTCAATCCTTAATAAAACAACTTCTAGAACATAGAACATAGACAATACAGCACAGAACAGGCCCTTCGGCCCACGATGTTGTACCGAACCTTTGTCCAAGATTAATCATAGATTAATCATAGGGCAGCACGGTAGCCTTGTGGATAGCACAATTGCTTCACAGCTCCAGGGTCCCAGGTTCGATTCCGGCTTGGGTCACTGTCTGTGCGGAGTCTGCACATCCTCCCCGTGTCTGCGTGGGTTTCCTCCGGGTGCTCCGGTTTCCTCCCACAGTCCAAAGATGTGCAGGTTAGGTGGATTGGCCATGATAAATTGCCCTTAGTGTCCAAAATTGCCCTTAGTGTTGGGTGGGGTTACTGGGTTATGGGGATAGGGTGGGGGTGTTGACCTTGGGTTGGGTGCTCTTTCCAAGAGCCGGTGCAGACTCGATGGGCCGAATGGCCTCCTTCTGCACTGTAAATTCTATGATAATCTATGATTATCATTGAATTTACAGCGCAGAAGGAGGCCATTCGGCCCTTTGAGTCTGCACCAGCTCTTGGAAAGAGCACCCTACCCAAACTCAACACCTCCACCCAACACCAAGGGCAATTTTGGACACTAAGGTCAATTTATCATGGCCAATCCACCTAACCTGCACATCTTTGGACTGTGGGAGGAAACCGGAGCACCCGGAGGAAACCCCGCAGACACGGGGAGGATGTGCAGACTCCGCACAGACAGTGATCCAAGCCAGAATCGAACCTGGGACCCTGGAGCTGTGAAGCAATTGTGCTATCCACAATGCTACCGTGCTGCCCTTAAGAACAAATAAAACTACACAAGATCATTTTACCGTAATCCATGCACCTATCCAATAGCTGCTTGAAGGTCCCTAATGTTTCCGACTCAACTACTTCCACAGGCAATACATTCCATGCCCCCACTACTCTCTGGGTAAAGAACCTACCTCTGACATCCCCCCTATATCTTCCACCTTTCACCTTAAATTTATGTCCCCTTGTAATGGTTTGTTCCACCCGGGGAAAAAGTCTCTGACTGTCTACTCTATCTATTCCTCTGATCATCTTATAAACCTCTATCAAGTCGCCCCTCATCCTTCTCCGTTCTAATGAGAAAAGGCCCAGCACCCTCAACCTTTCCTCGTAAGACCTACTCTCCATTCCAGGCAACATCCTGGTAAATCTCCTTTGCACCTTTTCCAAAGCTTCCACATCCTTCCTAAAATTAGGCGACCAGAACTGTACACAGTACTCCAAATGTGGCCTTACCAAAGTTTTGTACAGCTGCATCATCACCTCACGGCTCTTAAATTCAATCCCTCTGTTAATGAACGCGAGCACACCATAGGCCGTCTTCACAGCTCTATCCACTTGAGTGGCAACTTTCAAAGATGTATGAACATAGACCCCAAGATCTCTCTGCTCCTCCACATTGCCAAGAACTCTACCGTTAACCCTGTATTCCGCATTCATATTTGTCCTTCCAAAATGGACAACCTCACACTTTTCAGGGTTAAACTCCATCTGCCATTTCTCAGCCCAGCTCTGCATCCTATCTATGTCTCTTTGCAGCTGACAACAGCCCTCCTTACTATCCACAACTCCACCAATCTTCGTATCGTCTGCAAATTTACTGACCCACCCTTCAACTCTCTCATCCAAGTCATTAATGAAAATCACAAACAGCAGAGGACCCAGAACTGATCCCTGCGGTACACCACTGGTAACTGGGATCCAGGCTGAATATTTGCCATCCACCACCACTCTCTGACTTCTATCGGTTAGCCAGTTCGTTATCCAACTGGCCAAATTTCTCACTATCCCATGCCTCCTTACTTTCTGCAGAAGCCTACCATGGGGAACCTTATCAAATGCCTTACTAAAATCCATGTACACTACATCCACTGCTTTACCTTCATCCACATGCTTGGTCACCTCCTCAAAGAATTCAATAAGACTTGTAAGGCAAGACCTACCCCTCACAAATCCGTGCTGACTATCCCTAATCAAGCAGTGTCTTTCCAGATGCTCAGAAATCCTATCCTTCAGTACCCTTTCCATTACTTTGCCTGCCACCGAAGTAAGACTAACTGGCCTGTAATCCCCAGGGTTATCCCTCGTCCCTTTTTTGAACAGGGCACGACATTCGCCACTCTCCAATCCCCTGGTACCACCCCTGTTGACAGTGAGGACGAAAAGATCATTGCCAACGGCTCTGCAATTTCATCTCTTGCTTCCCATAGAATCCTTGGATATATCCCTACGGGCCCGGGGGACTTGTCTATCCTCAAGTTTTTCAAAATGCCCAACACACCTTCCTTCCTAACAAGTATTTCGTCGAGCTTATCAATCTGTTTCACACTGTCCTCTCCAACAATATCGCCCCTCTCATTTGTAAATACAGAAGAGAAGTATTCGTTCAAGACTCTCCTATCTCTTCAGACTCCATACACAATCTCCCGCTCCTGTCCTTGATCGGACCTACCCTCGCTCTAGTCATTCTCATATTTCTCACATATGTGTAAAAGGCCTTGGGGTGTTCCTTGATCCTACCCGCCAAAGATTGTTCATGCCCTCTCTTAGCTCTCCTAATCCCTTTCTTCAGTTCCCTCCTGGCTATCTTGTATCCCTCCAATGCCCTGTCTGAACCTTGTTTCCTCAGCCTTACATAAGTCTCCTTTTTCCTCTTAACAAGACATTCAATCTGTCTTGTCAACCATGGTTCCCTCACTCGACCATCTCTTCCCTGCCTGACAGGGACATGCATATCAAGGACACGTAGTACCTGTTCCTTGAACAAGTTCCACATTTCACTTGTGTCCTTCCCTGACAGCCTATATTCCCAACTTATGCACTTCAATTCTTGTCTGACAACATCGTATTTACCCTTCCCCCAATTGTAAACCTTGCCCTGTTGCACGCACCTATCCCTCCATTACTAAAGTAAAAGTCACAGAATTGTGGTCACTATCTCCAAAATGCTCCCCCACTAACAAATCTATCACTTGCCCTGTTCATTACCAAGTACTAAATCCAATACTGCCCCTCCTCTGGTCGGACAATCTACGTACTGTGTTAGAAAAGCTTCCTGGACACACTGCACAAACACCACCCCATCCAAGCTATTTGATCTAAAGAGTTTCCACTCAATATTTGGGAAGTTAAAGTCACCCATGACTACTACCCTGTGACTTCTGCACCTTTCCAAAATCTGTTTCCCAATCTGTTCCTCCACATCTCTGCTACTATTGGAGGGCCAAGAGAAAACTCCTAACAATGTGACTGCTCCTTTCCTATTTCTGACTTCAACCCATACTACCTCAGTAGGGTGATACTCCTCAAACTGCCTTTCTGCAGCTGTTATACTATCTCTAATTAATAATGCCACCCACCCACCTCTTTTACCACCCTCCCTAATCTTATTGAAACATCTATAACCAGGGACCTCCAACACCCATTTCTGCCCCTCTTCTATCCAAGTTTCCGTGATGGCCACAACATCGTAGTCCCAAGTACCGATCCATGCCTTAAGTTCACCCACCTTATTCCTGATGCTTCTTGCGTTGAAGTATACACACTTCAACCCATTTCCGTGCCTGCAAGTACTCTCCTTTGTCAGTGTTCCCTTCCCCACTGCCTCATTACACGCTTTGGCATCCTGAATATCGGCTATCTTAGTTGCTGGACTACAAATCCGGTTCCCATTCCCCTGCCAAATTAGTTTCAACCCTCCCGAAGAGTACTAGAAAACCTCCCTCTCAGGATATTGGTGCCCCTCTGGTTCAGATGCAACCCGTCCTGCTTGTACAGGTCCCACCTTCCCCAGAATGCGCTCCAATTATCCAAATACCTGAAGCCCTCCCTCCTACACCATTCCTGCAGCCACGTGTTCAGCTGCACTCTCTCCATATTCCTAGCCTCGCTATCACGTGGCACCGGCAACAAACCAGAGATGACAACTCGGTCTGTCCTGGCTTTTAACTTCCAGCCTAACTCCCTAAACTTGTTTATTACCTCCACACCCCTTTTCCTACCTATGTCGTTGGTACCTATGTGCACCACGACTTCTGGCTGCTCCCCCTCCCCCTTAAGGATCCTGAAGACACGATCCGAGACATCCCTGGCCCTGGCACCTGGGAGGCAACATACCTTCCGGGAGTCTCGCTCGCGACCACAGAATCTCCTATCTATTCCCCTAACCATTGAATCTCCTCCAACTATTGCTTTTCTATTCTCCCCCTTTTCCTTCTGAGCCCCAGAGCCAGACTCAGTGCCAGAGACCTGGCCGCTAGGGCCTTCCCCCGGTAGGTCATCCCCCCCAACAGCATCCAAAACGGTATACTTGTTTTGAAGGGGAACGGCCACGAGGGATCCCTGCACTGTCTGCCTGTTTGTTTTTTTTCCCCCTGACTGTAACCCAGCTATTCTTGTCCTGTACCTTGAGTGTGGTTACCTCCCTGTAACTCTTCTCAATCACCCCCTCTGCCTCCCGGATGATCCGAAGTTCATCCAGCTTCAGCTCCAGTTCCCTAACACGGTCTTTGAGGAGCTGAAGTTGGGTGCACTTCCCGCAGGTATAGTCAGCGGGGACACCGGTGGTATCCCTCACCACTCACATCCTACAGGAGGAGCATACAACTGGCCTAGCCTCCATCCCCTCTTACCTGACAGAATATAGCTGCCCTGTGGACTAACTAGATCTCCGCCCTCCGACTCTGCTCCCAGTCAGCTACACTTTCTGTAAACTCCTGGCTCTCTTCTCACTCTTTGCGGAAATGTTGGAAACAAAATGAAAGGAGCACCTTACTCCCTCCTCACCTAACTCCCTCGGTCACCAAACTCTTACTATAGCACTCAAATGCACCAAATTCAGCACTCCCTCGGTCACCAAACTCTTACTATAGCACTCAAATACACCAAATTCAGCACTCCCTCGGTCACCAAACTCTTACTATAGCACTCAAATGCACCAAATTCAGCACTCAGTGCAAACAAAGTCTGCACTGTAGGGGATCACTTTTATACTGTGAATCTAACCTCTGAAAACTGGCCTAATCCAATTTACTAATTAACAAGCTCCAGCTGCAAGTGCCTACAAGTAGAAGCTTTGTTTAAAGCTGATTGAAAATTCACCTTCTTCTAAACCAAACAGCAACTTTTAAGTTAATTAACTAAATAAAAGAAAGACTAAACTTTAGGTAAAAATGAAGCCTTATACTCCCTCAGTCACCAAACTCTCACTATAGCACTCAAATGCACCAAATTCAACACTCAGTGCAAACAAAGTCTGCACTGTAGGGGATCACTTTTATACTGTGAATCTAGCCTCTGAAAACTGGCCTAATCCAATTAACTAATTAACAAGCTCCAGCTGCAAGTGCCTACAAGTAGAAGCTTTGTTTAAAGCTGATTGAAAATTCACCTTCTTCTAAACCAAACAGCAACTTTTAAGTTAATTAACTAAATAAAAGAAAGACTAAACTTTAGAGAAAAATGAAGCCTTATACTCCCTCGGTCACCAAACTCTCACTATAGCACTCAACTGCACCAAATTCAGCACTAACTGCAAACAAAGTGTATGTAAAACTACTCTCGTGGCATGCTAACGAATCAGTTTTAAGAAGTATCATCGCTGAACCCCCCCCTTCAATCCCCCCTTTTGGCCCTTGGCTGGCCCAAGAATAGGCCATTAAAGGGACATATTGAATTTATTGGAATCCGGTTGATGTGTGGAATATTCAACAGGTAAGAGCTGCAACAGTTCCCCTTTAACTAGGAGCCGACAGGCAGTCTGCCATTTCCTAATGCAGCCGACAGGCAGTCTGCCATTTCCTAATGCAGCGTCTGAAGCAACAGAGCATAATAACAAAGACGAACAATATAAAGAGCCGCAAAAGTACAACAACGTGCAATATAATACGTATCCATGGATGGATATTGGCATTCAGTCCCCAATTCCATATTTTAGAGAAAAAGTTCCGTGACTGAAACGGTTCCGCAGCCTTCTCGGTGAGAGCCTGGATGAGCTCCCGCTCCTTGTTCCAGAGGAGGTCAACTGGCATTGCCTCCTCCCGAAGTCTTTCCCAATCGGCTCGCAAGCGCGGGATGCGTGGAACTCCCTTCTGGACATATCGGTGGATCCACTGGTCATCGTCAGTTCGCTCGAGGTCATCCGCATCCACGATGGACACATCCCTGTATGGAGTCAGTTCATGTTGACCAATGGTAATAGACTCAGAAATTGGTCAGAACAATATTATGCCCAGGCAATTCACACACAATGCCTCGCTTGGTATAGTTGTTATACGACGGAACTCATTAATTGTTGTCTGATATTGCTACAACTGTTTTTTAAGTGCTTTCCACACAAGCTGATTGACTTGCTGGCTAAGGTCTGTAGCCGTTTCGGCATCCTGGTTTCTATCCTGAACGGCAGCTCCCATTTGCCCTTTCATAACCTCAATCCCTTCACTTATCTCCGCAATGTCAAGGGCGTTCAGTTCCACTATGTCTCTCTGTTGTCGCTTACGTATTTTCCACCAACTCCCGTCCAAAATCCCCCTCTCCCCAGGCTACAAACAATACTTGACCACAGCAATAGATTACCATAGAATTTACAGTGCAGAAGGAGGCCATTCGGCCCATCGAGTCTGCACCGGCTCTTGGAAAGAGCACCCTACCCAAGGTCAACACCTCCACCCTATCCCCATAACCCAGTAACCCCACCCAACACTACGGGCAATTTTGGACACTAAGGGCAATTTATCATGGCCAATCCACCTAACCTGCACATCTTTGGACTGTGGGAGGAAACCGGAGCACCCGGAGGAAACCCACGCACACACGGGGAGGATGTGCAGACACAGACAGTGACCCAAGCCGGAATAGACAGGTAAGTGTAGATTAGCGACCTTTAGCACAGGGCTAAATCGCTGGCTTTGAAAGCAGACCAAGGCAGGCCAGCAGCATGGTTCAATTCCCGTAACAGCCTCCCCGAACAGGCGCCGGAATGTGGCGACTAGGGGCTTTTCACAGTAACTTCATTTGAAGCCTACTTGTGACATTAAGCGATTTTCATTTCATTTCATTTCATTTCAATCATAACTCTTACCTGCCCATATCCTGATACTATCGTCACTGATTCATCATTGTCACTGATTCATCAGGGAGGGTCAGAATTAACCCTCATCCCACAGTGTGGCTAGTGATATGCTCATCACATTCGGGCTTGGGGGTTGTCCTTGGACTCGTGGTTATTATCGAGTCAGAGCTCGCCGGTGTCACAGTGGTGGTGGTAGGCTTCGGCCTGGTCCCCACCCGTACCCCAGGGAGTCCTTGCTTCCTTCAATATCCCACCCGATTCTCAGACTCCTGCGCTGAATGGCTGCCTACCTCACTTCCCCGATACAAAGCTATTAATCTGTCACATACCATCTCATGATTGTCAGTACGGTTAGGTGCCTGGCAGGGATCCATACAGTGATTTACCAGACGGTCCCACATAACTTACTAGTTCACAATCGGATGATTTGGGCCACCGATGGCATGTAGCGTTCCCCGATCGGTCATTTTAAAAACAATGTCATCCTGCCTGGGGGCAAAGATCCTGCATCCCAGCTTTCCATATCACCTGTAGCTCCCATGATCTTGTCTTCCCAACTGATATAGGGCCCAGGTATTTCGGAATTGCACGTAATTCATATAAGCTGCCCCGCAGGGACATACAGAGTCCTGTTTGTGCATATATCCTGAGTATCACCATAATAAAAATCTATACCACTCCTCCCCTTTGCATCTCTCATAAGATTAACAGCATCCCGACGCACCCACGTGACATTGGTATACATGCGACCACTGGACTTGGCTTCAGCAATGTCCGGCTCCTTCCACGTCCCTGGCGAGGTGGTCGATGTTGACGATTGCAACCAAAGATGAGATGGGATCCACAGGTGTGCTAGCAATAGAATCCTGTAGGAATAAACAAACACCTTCCGGCGCTCAATTAGTATTATATCATTCGCATCATCGCCACTCCTTCCTCGTATACATCCTCTCCGTGCCTTAGTCCCATAACCTGAGCCACTCTGGTGACCCATCTACAAATCCAGATAAGTCCCATTGCAAGTGCCACAGCTGGCAATGCCATGGCTAGCCCCCACTCCTTGGATTCGCCGACCCACCGGAGGGTTCCCTCAATCCTTGTGTCTATGGGATGACTCATGAGGGTATGATTTCAACTGCGTCCAGTGCCGCCACCGCGGACCGGGTTTCTCGTCTATTAAGGCACATATTTGTCCATCGGTGATTACTGCATAGCGTCCCTTCCATCAAACCCCTGGTCCCATTTTACCTGTCATGAGTTTGACTATGACCCTATCCCCTGGTGTGAAGGGGTATCCTTTCCAGTCAGTTTGGTCCAATCTCTATGCTATTGCTGTGCAATTACCTGACCCTTAAGGGCATGCAGGCAGTTCACCAGATCGTGCATGCATTGGAGTACAGTCCCGCTCCTCCAGTTATCACCTCCTCCGGGAGGCACATTGCTCTTCCTGGCATTAACTCAAAAGGAGTTAGACCCGTTCCCCGGATGGGAGTGGCTCTTTGTCGTAACAATTTTGCATGCAGGGCGTGTACCCAATTATTCCCCTCCTGCAATATAGCTTTGGCTAGGCTATTTTCAAGGATTGGTTCATCCGCTCTACTGTTCCCGGGCTTGGAGGATGGTGTGGGATGTGGAATCTTTGCTGGATGCCAAAAACCCCACAAGCCTCCCTCATGACTTTCCCCGTGAAATAGGCCCCTTGGTCAGAATCCAGTTGAAGTGGCACCCCTTAGAAGTGGCACCCCTTATAATACCGCCTTGGTATTATTTCATGGGCCAATATCAAAGCCACGGTACTAGCGGTGGCATCCTGACATGGGAATGCTTCTACTCACCGGGTCAATTGATCTACAATCACCAAACATTATGTTCTACCCTGTACCTGAGGCAAAGGCCCAGTAAAATCTAGTTGCAAGTTTCCCCCTGGTCCCTTGGGCTGGGGGCTGACTTCCCATTTATCTTGCAGGGACGGCCTGGTTCCACCAGGGTGCACTGTATGCATCGCTGGCAGAATTTGGCCACATCCCTGTCCATTCCCTTCCACCACCAACATTCCTTTAATAGTTTGATCATATTGTCGCTCCCTGTGTGCGCTTGTCCATGGTATATATCTAACAGGGATCGTTACACAGCCTCGGAGGCTATTATCTTTCCCTCTCTCCTCCATAATTCCATCATGGCCTACCCGTCTCCCGTTATTTCTCCACCCCCCCCCTTTTCCTCCACTAGTGCTTGTTCTTGCACCTGCCTTACATCAATATCAGTATTGCCTGCGGCCTCCACGGCTGCTATTCCTGGAGTCTGCATTCCCACCCGTTCCTGCTCTAATAGAACTCTCGGAGCCTGATCGGCCCAACTGTTATCTTGCTGCGCATAATTCTCCATTCTCCAATGGCCTAGACCTTAATCACGGCTACTTCTAAGGGCTGCCAGGTGGCCAGGATCAAGTCCCTGATTAAACTCTCATGCTGTATGTGTCCTCCACTGGAGGACATATAGGCATGAACTACGCCAGAAGCGTCCTGACTGTCAGTGTACACATTGATCCGCTTTCCCTTGCCCCATTCCAGGGCCTTTGTTAGAGTTATTAATCCAGCTATTCGTGCAGAGTGGTTCCCGGGGATCCCTGCAATCAACTCACCTTCAATATCCACTACCGCCCATGCCGTACGGGGCTCCCCTCCTATATACTTCCTAGCTCCATCCACATACAAGTTGCTCACTCCCTCTCCCACCAGTGGCTCTTCTGCCAGGCCTCCACTAGTGTCCTCCTCTACTTCCACAGCACATTCATGCTCCGTTCCTTGTATTGTTAACCCTATCACGGGATTTTCCCTCATATCTTTACAGATTTCCACATGTCTGTCCCCAGGTAAAATATTAGCTTCCCACTTAGTATGAGGGCTATGGAGGATTATCTTACCCATCAGGGCGATGGGTTCTGGTGCATTTATTGCACATGAAGCGCTTGCCAAAGCCCGCACACTTCGGTGCATGCCTGTGGCTACTGCATCCATTTGGGTAGAGTAATATCCCACTGGTCTTAATCATCCCCAGGCCTCTGGGCTACTACATTGGCCTATATTCCACTAGCCCTCTGGCAGGAGATATGGAATGGCTTACTAAGGCCCAGCTACCCCTGGGTGGACCCCTTCACCATTACTTGTGTAGATTGGAAAAGCCTGCATCTCCTCCCCACACTCTACTTTGTCTTTGCTGGCCCTTCCCCCTTTGCTAAGTCTTGTAGGGGTTTCACAAAGGTTGCTTAACCCTCCACTAGATTTTAAATCATGTCGGCTATTGCTGCACTACTGAAAGTCACTTAGAAATTCTCAAATCCTCGAAGCTACTGCGAATCTTGTTCCACTGGCAGTTACCTAGAAATTAAACACAAAAGATCCATTCGGACAAGTCAATATTAAAATTCGCAATTCCTGTTAAAAGAAAACAGGAATTTAGGGGCAGCATGGTAGCCTTGTGGATAGCACAATTGCTTCACAGCTCCAGGGTCCCAGGTTCGATTCTGGCTTGGGTCACTGTCTGTGCGGAGTCTGCACATCCTCCCCGTGTGTGCGTGGGTTTCCTCCGGGTGCTCCGGTTTCCTCCCACAGTCCAAAGATGTGCAGGTTAGGTGGATTGGCCATGATAAATTGCCCTTAGTGTCCAAAATTGCCCTTAGTGTTGGGTGGGGTTACTGGGTTATGGGGATAGGGTGGCGGTGTTGACCTTGGGTAGGGTGCTCTTTCCAAGAGCCGGTGCAGATTCGATGGGCCGAATGGCCTCCTTCTGCACTGTAAATTCTATGATTGTAAATTCTATGAAAACCTCTTCAGCTGTCAATTCAAAATTAAAATTCTGAATGCCTGCAAAAATCACCTTCAGTTGTTAACAGGCAAGGGTTAATTATCTGCTGTATGAAGAGAGGCGGGGTAAAAGCCTTCAACTGATGTCATTACTTCACCACCCTCCTTTGTTTGACTTAACCAGAAGCACGAGGAGGGATTTTTATCAGTCTCTAATCTACACCCATTTTTGGTCCCTCAAACTTTGTTTCCTTTCTTCCGACCAATATCAATTGTGGCAGGAATAATTATTTTTCAACCTGATCCAAAGTTTTAACACAAAATCAATCCAATACATAATCAATTTAGATATCTCAAACTCCAATCAATCCTATTAAATTAAAATGGCCTCATTCTTACATGTGTGAATTTATATCCGGTTTAAAATTCCCACATGCGGTTCTGAATAATCCTGGAATCATGCCTCTGGCCAGAAAACATGATTTCAGGTTTTTGTCAATTGTTTGGACTTGAAGCACTTAAATGATTAAACATTTTTTTAAAAACTCAACTTCAGGCAGCAAGTGTTTTGAAACGAAAATAATCATTCCTCAGAAAGATAAATCTTAATAATAACATTACTCCACGAATCTCATCCAAACAAACGAAATATGATACTTCTGCTAGTAAAGTTCACAGCAGCTTTTGTTCTTGCTCACCGCAAGCTGACACTCTTTCGGTTAAAGTAATGAACAAGGCTCACTACTCTATTTCATTATAAAAGTTAAACTGTTTGTTTGATTCATTTATCTTTCTTTTTTCCATTTAATCCAATCCTCAACACCTGATTTCATCGGCATGACCAATCCTTTAGTAAATTTAAATCTCAAAGGCATTTGTTCCCTCACAGGGGTGATGCATACTTCGAATTTCTACTTTTAACTGGCGTTATTGAATTCTCATACATCTACAATTTAATCTTGTATCAAGTAATTTACACACATGTTTCGGGGCAATGTAAAAACCAATCAATAGCATGCTAAAACAGTTAACTTTTGTGCTCCAATTCATGTATCTTTGTCATTATTTTTTTAAATCTCCACTTTTATCCACAGCTGCTCTGAGCAGTGGGGTTTAAAATCCTGTTACACATACAACCTCAGTATAATGACACCAGCTTTGTCTGACCGGTCACTTACTCTGAGCCCCTCTGGGGTTCATTGTTTTGGCCTCCATTGAATCGTCGTGGGGCCCTACCCTTTCCAATCTTTTTAACGCGCGGTGGTTTATCCTGCTCTGGTCATCGGCGTGGCACAAAGGTTTGTCTTTGCCCACCCAACATTAGCATGTTCTCAGTGTTGCGTGTGTCCACCGCTACCTACTCGCAACTTTTGCGCAACTTATGGATCCGACCGCTTGATCCGTAACTCCACTATCTACTGGGTGGTAAATTGAAATGTACTCACCCGTATTTAGGAGGTGGATCATTCTGCCAGAATCCTGTGTACGCCCGATCTCACAGCGCCAAATAATTTAGGAGTGGTTTCAAGACCTGTGTATTGAGTCAGCTTCCACGTGGGGTTATTCCCTATGGCTCAGCTCAGTACAGAGAGGAACAAACACGAAACCTGGACAAAGATGGCTTATTTAATCAAGCTTGTTACTTGTACATGGAGAACAGACTGGATATCGGCCAAGACCTGTTCTGCCAAACAAAGACCCAAACACAGTATTTATACAATGTTCAAAAATCAATAGCCCACCCCAGTTGAATGTGATCCAATCCCTGAAGCTGCTTCTTTTAAACTTATCCAATAGAATTGCAAGCAGTGTTTAAACTTCACCCAATAGAGTTACAAGCAGCACATGATTGCTCCTCATCCTGACAGCTGTGTACAATCCCAGCAGCCTGTGCTGACTGTTTGTGAGAAACAGAACAACAGAACCAGCACCCTGAATTGTTTCACAAAGACAAGATGTCAGAAGTAATGTCCTTTTGGTCAAGTTAGCTATCCTAAATCCCATTTGATTACATATTGCTGGGTCCTAAAAATACATGTTTAATGGTTAATAATGATTACTCAGTCCTATCAATCATCTCAATCTTTAATAAAACAACTTCTGTAATACTACTCTAGTGGCATGCTAATGATTCAGTTTTAAGAGGTATCATCGCTGAACCCCCCCTTCAATTGTAAACGGTCCTAGGGGAGGTGGGACCAGTACAAACCAGACGGTCTGCACCTGGGCAGGACCGGAACCAATGTCCTAGGGGGGGTGTTTGCAAGAGCTGTTGGGGAGGGTTTAAACTACTGTGGCAGGGGGATGGGATCCGATGTAGAAAGTCGGAGGGAAGTAAAACGGGGCCAGAGACAAAAAGCAGTGAGGGGGAAAGTGTAAGGCAGAGAAGCCACAGTCAACAATCAAAAAGGGCCACAGTACAGGGTACAATGACTGAGGAGAGTGTGAAAAGGGAGGTGGCCAATGCAGGATTGAGTGTTGTGCCTAAATGTGCTCAGTATACAGAACAAGGTAAATGAGCTTGTTGTGCACATTGAAATTGGCCACTACGATGTTGCGGCCAAGGGGATCAGAGCTGGGATCTAAATATGCAAGGATATACGTCCTATTGAAAGGACAGGCAGATGGGCAAAGGGGGCGGGGTTGCATTGTTAGTAAGGAATGAAGTTAAATTGATAGCAAGGAGCTATATAGGATCAGAAGGCATAGAATCTCTGTGGGTAGAGTTGAGGAATCGCAAAGGTAAAAAGACCCTGGTGGGCGTTATGTACAGGCCCCTAGCAGTAGTCAGGATGTAGGGCAGAAAATAAATCAGGAGATAGAAAAGCCATGTAAAAAAGGCAAGATTACAATAGTCATGATGTGGAGATGCCGGCATTGGACTGGGGTGAGCACAGTAAGAAGTTTTATAACACCAGGTTAAAGTCCAACAGGTTTGTTTCAAACACTAGCTTTCGGAGCACTGCTCCTTCCTCAAGACTTTAACCTGGTGTTGTAAGACGTCCTACTGTACAATTGTCATGGGGGACTTCAATATGCACGTGGACTGGGAAAACCAGGTTGGTGGTGGATCCCAAGAAATAGAATTTGTGGAATGTCTAAGAGATGTTTTTTGGAGCAGCTTGTGACAGAGCCTACTAGGGAACAAGCAGTTCTGGATTTGGTGATGTGTAATGAGGCAGACTTGATTAGGGAACTTCAGGTGAAGGAACTCTTAGGGAACAGTGACCACAATATGATAGAATTTACCCTGCAGTTTGAGAGGGAGAAGCTGCAATCAGATGCAACAGTATTACAATTAAATAAGGGTAACTACAAAGACATGAGGGATGAACTGGCCAGAGTTGATTGGAGAAGGAGCCTAGCAGGGAAGACAGTGGAACAGCAATGGTAGGAGTTTTTGGGGGTTATTAGGGAGGCACAACAGAAATTCATCCCAAGGAGGAGGAAACATGCTAATGGGAGGACAAGGCATCCATGGCTGACGAGGGATGTCAAAGACAGCATATAGGCTAAAGAAAAAGCATACCAAGTGGCGAGGATTAGTGGGAAACCAGAGGATTGGGAAGCCTTTAAAAGCGAGCAGAGGACAACTGAAAAAGCAACAAGTGGGGAGAAGATGAAGTACGAGTGCAAGCTAGCTGAATATAAAGGAAGATAGGAAGATATTTTTTTCAATATATAAAAGTTAAGAGAGAGGCAGAAATAGACATTGGACCATTAGAAAATGTGGCTGGAGAAGTAATAATAGGAAACAAAGAAATGGCAGACGAACTGAATAGTTACTTTGCATCAGTCTTCACGGTGGAAGACACCAGTGGGATGCCCGAGCTCCAGGAGAACCAGGGGGCAGAGGTGAGTGCAGTGACCATTACTAAGGAGAAGGTTCTGGGGAAACTGAAAGGTTTGAAGGTGGATAAGTCACCTGGACTGGATGGACTACACCCCAGGGTCCTAAAAGAGATAGACGAGGAATTTGTGGAGGCATTAGTGATGATCTTTCAGGAATCACTGGAGGCAGGAAGGGTCCCAGAGGACTGGAAGGTGGCTAATGTAACACCACTGTTTAAGAAGGGAGGGAGGTAGAAGACGGGAAATTATAGGCCGGTTAGCCTGACTTGGGTCATTGGTAAGATTTTAGAGTCTATTATTAAAGATGAGATCGCGAAGCACTTGGAAGTGCATGGTAAAATAGGACTGAGTCAGCACGGCTTTGTCAAAGGGAGGTCATGTCTGACAAATCTGTTAGAGTTCTTTGAGGAGTTAACAAGCAAGTTAGACAAAGGAGAACCATTGGACATGATTTATTTAGATTTCCAGAAGGCCTTTGACAAGGTGCCGCATAGGAGACTGTTAAATAACTTAAGAGCTCATGGTGTTCAGGGTGAGATCCTGGCATGGATAAAGGATTGGCTGACTGGCAGAAGGCAAAGAGTGGGGATAAAGGGGTCTTTTTCAGAATGGCAGACGGTGACTAGTGGTGTGTCTCAGGGGTCTGTGCTGGGACCACAACTGTTTACAATATACATTAATGGTCTGGAAGAAGGTACTGAAGGCACTGTTGCTAAGTTTGCAGATGATACAAAGATCTGTAGAGGGACAAGTAGTATTGAGGAAGCAAGGGGGCTGCAGAAGGATTGGGGCAAGCTAGTAGAGTGGGCAATGAAGTGGCAAATGAAATACAATGTGGAAAAGTGTGAGGTTATGCACTTTGGAAGGAGGAATCTATGCATAGACTAATTTCGAAATGGGGAAATGCTTCGGAAAGCAGAAGCACAAAGGGACTTAAGGTTAATGTGCAGGTTCAGTCGGCAGTTAAGAAGGCAAATGCAATGTTAGCACTCATGTCAACAGGACGAGAATATAAGACCAGGGATGCACTTCTGAGACTGTACAAGGCTCTGGTCAGACCTCATTTGGAGTATTGTGAACAGTTTTGGGCCCCATATCTAAGGAAGGATGTGCTGACCTTGGAAAGGGTCCAGAGGAGGTTCATAAGAATGATCCCTGGAACGAAGAACTTGTCATATGAGGAACGTTTGAGGACTCTGGGTCTGTACTCGTTGGAGTTTAGAAGGATGAGAGGGGATCTTATTGAAACGTACAAGATATGCGAGGCCTGGATAGAGTGGACGTGGAGAGGGTGTTTCCACTTACAGGAAAGACTAGAACCAGAGGACACCAACTCAGATTAAAGGGGCGATCCTTTGAAACAGAGATGAGGAGGAATTTCTTCAGCCTTCAGTTTGTAAAGATCGGCCTGTCATGAGCCGGTGCTCATAGGGGAACATACATCCTGTGGAAAACCTCTGGACTGGGGCATCAAGGCGATGACGGCAAACCCGGCTGCCCGGTTATCCTGGTGGGGTCGGTCCACATTGAATTTAATATATTGTTCTGAGCGGGCATGTAGGGCCTCTGTTACAGCGAGGATGCATCTCAGTCCCCACTCAGTGCCTGGAATGACCATGTGGTCAAAATGTTCAAAGCGACTGTCACATTGACAGCCACCGGGAATAGGTGTCCTCCCCCATACCCCCACGGTGCCAGGTGCGCTATGATCCAGCAGATATGTCGCACTGTCTCCCTGCTCAGCTGGGGTCTTCGGCGGCATGCCCAGTCCAGCAGGTCTAGAATGACAGGTGGTGTTGTACACCATGAGACCAAATGCGGCGCTTCCTTTCCATTACTTCCTCGGCCTTTTGGGTGGCTGGCTCTCCATCCTCACCAACTGGCTCCTGTTCCTTTGGGGAAGGCTCTCGATGGGCCAAGTGGCCTAATTTTGCTCCTATGTCTTATGGTCTTACATTAGCCTGGTGCGTACCCCCCGTGCCCAGCCAGGTCCACTGGGCTACATGGTGGGCGCATCTGGCCCATCTCTGATGCCAGGGTTACCGTTGCCTGGCACTGCCCTCACTAGGGGTATGCACCACGGCCCCCATAGGGGCTACTATGGGTGTTGCCCTGGGTGGACCGCTGGTGTATGGCGGTCAGATGGGGGTGGGCAAGGGGGGTTGGGGGGGGATGTGGAGAAGGGTGGGGTGCAGGGGTAAGGGCACCCATATGGCCTGTGCCAATCTGCAGAACCAGGGGCCAAGGTGGGTGGTTAGTGGTGCGCAGCAAGGTGGCCGCCGTATTTGTGGTCCCTGCCTGGACACTGCCCCAGTCCCGTGGTGGGTTACCCTGGCCACTTGGCTTCTTCCCCCTGTCCCCCCCCGACCCTGCCAGGGCTCGCCCCCACTCCAGCCAGCCCGGCCTGGGTGCAGCCCAGCAGCCTGCAGTCGCTACTCTCCATGTCCTACCTCCTCTCTCTCTCCCCCAGCAGCCACCACACCGGTTTCACAATTTCTGAACGTAAAAATGAACCATACCGTCGGGAGCTCGGCCCATCAAAGGGTGAGAATAGCAGAGGCCTAATTTAGGCCCGCTAATGATATGCAAACGGTCTTTACTGTACGTGCGTTCTGGAATGCATTGGCACCGCTGTCGAGATGCCAGAGAATTGCAATTTGGCATAAAATCCGAGCCAGTCATGATTTTGGCGTCGGAACATATACTCCATCCAGTTAGAATCCCGCCCGGTAAATTAAGAGAGACAGGAAAAGTTAAAAATACGGATAAGAAGGAGAAAAGAGTGCTTTTAAATTACTGTCCTGATCCTTGACAAGTTATGAATGAACAGCAGGGTAGTTGACAAAATGTGCAAACGTTCTTGATCAGTGAGGCTAATAAAAAGCACTGGGGCTGGATTTTCAAAGTAAGACACAGGCCAACTTGGAGATGGACATGCCAGCGATTCCACACTACCAGCCAACGTGCAAGTACTCTGGAATTTTCCTGCCTCAGACTTTTTTTAAAAATTTAGAGTCCCCAATTCTTTTTTTCCAATTAAGGGGCAATTTTAGCACGGCCAATCCACCTACCCTGCACATCTTTGGGTTGTGGGGGCGAAGCCCACACAAACACAGGGAGAATGTGCAAACTCAACATGGACAGTGACCCAGAGCCGGGATTGAACCTGGGACGTTGGCGCCGTGAGGCAGCAGGGCTAACCCACTGCGCCACCGTGCTGCCCTTTCAGACTTATTTTAAAGTTGTTTCTTGAGGGGGTAGGGGTGATGTCTATCCAGCCATCAGTGGAAGGTAACTGTCATGAGAATGTCGCTTTAAGAAATGTTTGGCTGCTCATGTTACTGCAGTGATGTCAGAGTGTGGGTGGAGCTGAGCTCTGGTTCTGCTTTTTAGTTTCACTTTGAGAAAAGCTTGGGTGTGTCTGTCTTTTTGGTTTCGTTTTTCAGTGTGTTGCAGCTGAAGTCAGCCAAAGCAGCTGTATTGTTGAGCTCTCTGCCATGAAGGACTATCTCTTGATCGTTTGGTGAATTCAGAAATTTTAATGTTTTCAGTATTGAATGTAAACACTGATGTGCTTCTGTTTAAAGGTTTGTTAAGTCTTTTGGATGTTAAAAGAACAGCTTAAAGGATTACTTAGTGTTTTATTCTTTGGGGGTTATCTTTAAATTAATGGTTGCTAAGATATTCACTGTTTGTTTTAAAAAGGTGAACTTGAGTTCATAGAATAAACATTGTTTTGTTTTTTAAAATACTTTTCCATTTCTGCTGTACCACACCTGTAGAGTGGGCCGTGTGCTCCCCATACCACAATCTATTAAAAGTTGTGGGTCAGGTGAACTCCATGATACACTTTGGGGTTCTCTAAACCTTGACCCATAACATAACCAATTAAGCCAATTAAAGTCCCTGTTGAGGGCACTGTTCAAACACTATCTTGAATTTTCAAACAGCCAACATGTCTCCCATTAAGGTTGAAGCCTGGCAGATGGATAGAAGTGACAGGCCAGGGATATGCTGAATCTTCATTTAATTTCCCTCACCTCTGCAGCCAAGATTGCCAGAGAGCCTTAGCGATGACTGCAGGCCACTCTGTGGAGGGGCGTCTGCTCCATAATGCTGACCTGACAGCTGTGATCACGTATTATTTTTACGCATTCAAATGTCTTCACCTACTGCAGCCGCATCCAGCTCTTCTAGTGGCATTGTCAGTTTCCCCAGACTTTCAGGCTCTCTCATTGGCCCTCTTGGCTACAGAGCCTGCTTGTGATCCTTACTAGAACAGGGCACTCAGAGTTGAGGACCTGCTAATCAGCGACCTCATCAAAATTCTCTTTCAGAGTTTTGCTATGTCATCTTCCAGTTTCCTGGCTCAGAATTATGACCAGTGGTGGGTTTGTGACTCTACAACAAAAATGCAGCCCCCGGAGTCAAGGAAAACAGGTTCAATTAAGCTGCTGAAATTGCTGCCCAGAGTTCCCATCCCACCATCAATAAATCTAATAATTAAAAACAGTGAAGTGCGCAACCCACATATGGTTTGTTTCATTGTTTCCCTCAATGCTTCCCCCAGATATTGTTTGATGTGAAGGCTTGTTGGTTTGTCATTAGATGAGTGGGGTTGCAGTCGGCGGCAATCAGTTTCCTCGGCCTTGTTTGGTCTTAATCAATGTTGACATGGGTACCACCATTACACGCGAGAACACCACCCACCAAGTACGTGGTACAGACCCATGCGACTCGGCCAACGTTGACTACCTCATACACTGCAGGGAAAGATGTCCCGAAGCGTGGTACATTGGCGAAACCATGCAGACGCTGCGACAACGGATGAACGGACATCTCGTGACAATCGCCAGGCAGGAATGTTCCCTTACAGTCGGGGAACACTTCAGCAGTCAAGGGCATTCAGCCTCTGATCTTCGGGTAAACGTTCTGCAAGGCGGCCTTCAGGACGCGCGACAATGCAGAATCGCCGAGCAGAAACTTATAGCCAAGTTCCGCACACATGAGTACGGCCTCAACAGGGACCTTGGATTCATGTCGCATTACATTCATCCCCCACCATCTGGCCTGGGCTTACGAAATCCTACCAACTGTCCTGGCTTGAGACAATTTACACCTCTTTAACCTGGGGTTACCCCTCTCTCTGGCTCTGTAAAGACTTAATTACCTGCAAATGCTCGCATTCAAAGTATCATCTTGCATCTTTGACTTTGTCTATATATATGTTTCTGGAGCCCACCTCTTCATTGACCTGAGGAAGGAGCAGTGCTCCGAAAGCTAGTGATTCGAAACAAACCTGTTGAACTTTAACCCGGTGTTGTAAGACTTCTTACAATGTTGAAGCTGTTCAGGGTCATTCCTAATGCTGCTCTTCACCACTGTGCCTCCAGTTCTCATTGATCTATCCTGCTGTTGGGCCAAGGTGGTGATGCTGGAGTCTGATATTGACTGAAGGTTATGATTGTGCCAAAGCCATTGCAATGCCTGGCTAACGTTATGGGACAGTCCTCTCGGCTGATGTGGGTGAGGAAGACTTTTGTAGGGTTGATGGGGTTGTGATAGCCATTGTTCTCAAATCCCTGGGTAATTTCTGATAGGTGAATTGATATTTGTATTTTGCAATTTCTGTTCAACAACTGAATTCCTTCCAAAGTAACTTTTTGATTGCTTCCTCGGGTGGGGGGGGGGGGGGATTAGCATATGTCCTCAGGTTATGAAAGGTGCTTTATAAATGCAAGATCTCCCTACTATGGTTATTTTTTTCTGTTGCTCTCTCATACATTATTAGATTTAAGAAGATCATTTATCATAATGGGTTTTGAGCTCAGGATCTTGGGTTGTTGGTACAGTACCAACATAACTGGACCAATACAGCCAGCAATTTATTCTTCATCCCTTGTGGCAATAGCTAGATTCAGCTGCTGCTCCCAAGTCATTTACTTGGGTCAGCACAGTTTGGATTCTTCTGATGTGTTGATATGGGCCCGGAGAACTCGAGGATAATCAAGACAAGGGCTCTCAACATTTTTCAGCCTTTTGATAGCAAACTTCACATACTATTTGATTGGGCTCCCCCTTCTGGGTTTAATCAGTAACTGGGACAGCTACTTGCAATAGCTGTTACTCAACCTGAGGAATATTGATTCCTGCTTCTTGATTGTGGGATTAATAAAGTGTAGGGTGGTATTTACCTTCACCTGGGCAGTTCCCCCACTCACCCACATTGTGACCCAAGTAAATCCTCAGATATACTGATATTACACTTTTCACATTCTATGTTTAACCATTAACATTATTCTGCTTGACTAGGTTCATGATAGTTGCAAACATGGAGAAAGACAAGGAATAATTTCAGGCATAAAAATATGTAACTGGGGAGAGTTAATTTCAATGAGTTAAAATGCAAAAAGGTGGATTGGAATCAAAACTTTGCGGACAAAATCATAATTGAACAATGGGAAGTCTTCAATGAAAAAGGGCAAGATTCTCCATTTCCCGATGCCGATTTCATAATCGGCAATCGGGCGGAGTATCCATTTTTACGACAGAATAGGGGGTGGCACCTGTTTTACACAAGTTTATCATGCTCCACCCACTCCAAAATGGCATCATCGGGGCGCGCTTGCACCTGAAGGCCCTTCCCTGATGCTCCGCCCCCATGGGCTGTTCACGACCTCGCGGTTGACTTATGGTCCCAGCCATGTGGGAACGCAGCATAGTGGCTGCGGACTATGCTCAGTGCCGCCACAGTAGGGCAGGAGCCATGTTGCTGGCCGGGGGGGCTTCGGCAAGGGCTGGGGGGACTGGTGGGGGGTGGCACTGGGGGGGGCACTATCTGGCAGGACGGGTCCGGGCATGGCCGGCACCATATTGTACGGCGCGACCGCTGCAGGTCTTCGCTGTTCGCATGCGCTGCCACCGTCCCGGTAATACTCCAGCCGTTTATTTTGTGGAGACTGGTTGTTTCAATTGGCATGGCTGTTAGCCTCTCACCGGTCGCAGCATCGGTGAGTGGGCAATGGTGCTTTTTTCCACATAAAACACTACGGTTCTTCTGCACTTTGCCTCAGAATCAGAGAATCTGGCCCAAGAAATGTTGGGTACTGGCGAAGTACATTTCTCCCAAGGGGATCCTCAACTAAAGCTCCCGAGATGACTAAAGACATAAAGGCCAAAACGAACAGAAAAAGGCGGATTATGACAAACGGTTCATAATGTAGTAAGGAACCAAGCTGAGTACAGCAGGAATAGAGTTCTAAAAATGGGATGGGAATGGCAAAGTGAAAATAAGCTAGCAACTAACATAAAAAGAAACACAAAAGTATCTTATAAATATATAAAGAGTAAAAAGTAACCAAAGAAAGGGTGGGGCTGATCAGAAACTAAAAAGGAAGGGCTGGATTCTCCGATTCTGGGGTTATGTCCCCACGCTGGCGTGGGAAAGGTGGCATTTTACCCCAGAAACAATGGCGCAAAACAGCCGAATCTCCGTTTGGCTGGGGCTATCAGCTGAGCAGTGTAGAGCACCAGACTCTAGCTGCCGATACGCCCCGGAGAATTGCCGCACATGTGCATGGCGGCGGCCTACAGCGGCCGTGCCATGCTACATGGTGGAGGCTGCTCACGAACCCGGCCTGCAAAATAGTAGCCCTCCTTTGGCCGGCTCGCACGCCCCAGACCATCCCCCAACAGTGCCCCCATCTCCGAATAATGTCCACCTCTGCCCGTGGATCTGGCCTCCCCTGACTGCGGTGGCGCTGCACTGAGTCCGCAGCCGCCACGCCGAATTCCCGACGGGTGAGACCACATGCGACCGACGCCGTCAGGAATTTGGTCGGTTGGGGGCGGAGCATTGTTGATACGTGGCGTGGTTTACTCCTAGAGTATGTCGCTTTAGAGGGGGCGGAGCATCGCAAAAGCGGCGCCGCACTCGATTTGGTCGGAATCGGGTATTCTCCGGTCAATCGCCGAATGTGATTTTGCCGTCAGCGACTGGAGAATCCCGCCCGAGATTTTCATATGGAGGCAGAGTGCAATGTACGAAAATTATACTTTGCATATATCTTCATTAGAGAAGAGAATGCTGTCAGTGTAGCAGCAAAAGGTAAGTTTGTATTGATATTGCATAGGATAAAAATAGATAAAGAGAAGGTACATAAAAGATTGACAATGCTCATGTAAAAAGGTCATTTGGTCCAGGTGAGAGGCAGCCTCGGTTACTGAGGGGAATAAGGTTGGAAATTGCAGAAAATCCTAATGTGGAAAGGTGATTCCAGAAGATTGGAGGAATACAAATATGACATCCTTGTTTAAAATTGGGAAGGATAAGCCTGACAATTACGGACCTGTCAGCTTATCGTCAGCGGTTACAGAATCACGGAATTGTTTCTGCGCAGAAGGTGGCCATTTGCCCCATCTTGTCTGCACCTTCCAAATGAGCAATTCACTGAAAGCAGTTCCTCTGCCTTCTCCCCATAACCTTGTACGTTCCTCCTTTACAGATAACAGTCTAATTCCGTTTCGAATGCGTCAATTGAACCTGTCTCCACCACACTCTCAGACAGTGCATTACCGACCTTAACCACTCATTGTGTGAATTTCCCCCCTCATATCACGAGTGCTTGTTTTGCCATTCACTATAAAACTGTGCTCTCTCATTCTCTTTGTACATTTTTTTTCCAATTAGGGGGCAATTTTAACATGACCAATCCACCTACCCTGCACATCTTTGGGTTGTGGGGGTGAGACCCACGCAGACTTGGGGAGAATGTGCAAATTCCACACAGACTGTGACCCGGGGCCGGGATCGAACCTAGGTCCTCGGCGCGGTGAGACAGCAGTGCTAATCACTGCATCACCGTGCCGCCCGCTCTCTCATTCTCAATTCAACTGTGGGAATGGTTTCTCCCTATTTGCTCTGTCCAGACTCCTTATGATTTTGAATACTTCTATCAAATCCCTCCCAAGCCTTCTCTCCTCCAGGGTAAACAGTCTCAACTTCTCCAATCTATCTACAAAAGTGAAATTCCTTATGCCTGGAGTCATTCTTGAGAAATATTTCTGCACCTTCTCTAATGGTTTCACATCTTTCCTAAAGTGCTGTGTTCAAAACTGGATGCAATATTTGAGCTGAGGCCAATTTAGTGTCTTATACAAGTTCAACGTAACCTCTTCGCTTTTGTACTCTATGCCCATCTTAATAAAGCCGAGGATACTGCATGCTTTATTAACCATAGTCTCAACCTGTCATATCACCTTCAATGACTTATGTACATATACATCCTGGTCCCTCTGCTCCTGCATCTACTTTAGAATTATACCCTTTATTTTATATTGTCTCACAGTGCCCTTCCTACCAAAATGAACCTCTTCACATTTCTCCATATTGAACTTCATCTACCACTTGTCCACCCACCCACCAACTTATCTATGTTCTTTTGGATTTCTACACCATTCTCCTCACAGTTCACAATGCTTCCAAGTTTTGTATCATCTGCAAATTTTGAAATTGTGCCCTGTGCACCAAGGTGTAGTTCATTAATATATATCAGGAAGAGCAAGGAGTCCAACACCACCCTTGGGGAACTCTACTACAAACCTTCCTCCAGTCTGAAAAACGTGCATTAACCATGAGTCTCTATTTCCTGTCACTTAGCCAATTCCGTATCCATGTTCCTACTGTCGGTTTTATTCCATGAGCTATAACCTTGCTCACAAGTGTGTTCTGCAGCACTGCATCAAATGCCTTTTGGAGGTCCATGTACACCTCATTAACAGCATTGACCTCTTCAATCCCTCTTCGAGACTCTCAAGCAAATTATTTATTCACAATTTTCCCATTAGAAATCCATGCTGGCTTTCCTTAGTTAACCTTCATTTGGCCGTGTGACTGTTAATCTTTCCCCGGATTATTGCTGAGAGAGGTTTCCACACCAAATTCAAACCAGAGGATTCAATCTGGAATTCAATCTGGATAAGTGTGAGGTGATGCACTTGGACGAGACAAACAAGGCAAGGGAATACATGATAAATGGTAGGACCCTGGAAAGCACCAACGATCAGAGGGACCTTGATATACATGGACACTGGTCCCTTAAGGTAGCAGAGCAGGTGGATACAGTGGTTAAGAAGGCATATGGTATGTGATGTGTTGGGTGTTCTGGATCACAAACAGGTCACCAACACTGGAAGTGGTGCAACTCTATTTTATTATAAGGTTAACTATATTAACATACTTGAACTGTGGATAAATGCAATACAAGCTTTAACTGTTGACCCTTGCCTAGTCCTAACCAGGTGATGTACTCAGCACATGGTGAATGTCTGTATTGCAGGCTGTGAGCTCTGTGCTCCGAGCTGGCTTTATAGTGTGTGTGCTCTCACTGGTGATTGGCTGCGGTGTTGTGTATGCTGATTGGTCCCACTGCATGTCCATCAGTATGTTTGTGTCTGCACCATAATATACTGGTATATATTATGACATCCCCCCTTTTATATAAAGAACATATGCCTGCGTGACAATAAATAACGTGTAGTGAATGTACCTGACTATGTGTGTGTGTGTTATTTACATGACTATGTACATGAGGCTAATCTATTTACACGGGAAGGTGCCTGGTGCCGAGAATTAGGGTGTCACACCAACAACGAAATGAACATTACATACAAACTACCGGAACGATGAAACAGGATAACAGAACAGATCAAAGAGTCCAACATTGTAAAACTCATAAGTCAAGTCTCTGAGGTGGGCGACGATTTCTGGTTGACCGCCACAAGGGTGGGTCAGGAGCCACCGGCTGAGGAATGGGCTGGGCCACAGCAGAGTGAGGAGGATGCAGAGTTTCCGGAATCTCCACATAGTCCAGGTTGGGGACAACAGGAGGGCATGGCACCGGTGGAGGATCACGTAGCGAGCGTGGAACGAGACGAAGGGCACGCCGATTGCGGCGGCAAATGGAACCATCTGGCAGATGAACCACGAACAAGTGGGGAGACACCTGCCGAAGAACCACAGCAGTTGCAGACCAGCCACCCTCCGGAAGATGGATGCGGACGTTGTCATTCGGCGCCAGAGCAGGGAGATCAGTCGCCCGAGCGTCATGCGCCACCTTGTGTTGTACATGAGACTGTTGCATCCGCTGAAGGACCGGAACGTGGTCGAGGTCTGGGACGTGATTGGACGGCACCGTGGTCCTGAGGGTGCGACCCATGAGCAGCTGGGCTGGCGACAGGCCCGTGGAGAGTTGGACCGAACGATAGGCCAGCAAGGCGAGGTAGAAGTTGGATCCTTGCAGAGGAGCCGTTCGACGATGTGGATGCCCTTTTCCGCTTTGCCATTGGATTGGGGGTGCAGGGAACTGGATGTCACATGCACAAAGTTGTACCTGCTGGCAAAGTTGGACCATTCCTGGCTCGCGAAGCAGGGGCCATTCTCCGACATCACAGTGAGTGGGATGCCGTGACGAGCAAAGGTCTCCTTGCAGGCACGGATGACCGCTGATGATGTGATGCCGTGCAGGCGTACGACGTCCGGGTAGTTCGAAAAATAGTCTACAATCAGAACATAGTTCCCGCCAAGCACATGGAACAGGTCAACACCTACCTTAGACCAAGGGGACATGACCAACTCATGGGGCTGTAGGGTATCACGTGGTTGGGCCGGCTGGAACCGCTGACAGGTGGGGCAGTTGAGCACTGTGTTGGCGATGTCCTCATTGATGCCGGGCCAGTACACAGCCTCTCGGGCCCTCCGTCGGCACTTCTCCACGCCAAGATGGCCCTCGTGTAGCTGTTCCAAGACGAGCTGGCGCATGCTGTGCGGGATCACGATGCGGTCCAGCTTCAGATCGTCTCTGATATTGTAGAACTGCGGGCATTGGCCCTTGAGCCACCCGTCCGTCATGTGGCGCATGACACGCTGTAGTGGGGGGTCAGCCGCAGTCTCGCGGCGAATGTGGATAAGGTGTTCATCTGTGGCCGGCAGATTGGAGGCCGTGAAGGCTACATGGGCGTCAACCTGGCAGACGAACCCCTCTGGGTCACGCGGGGTGTTGACTGCCCTGGACAGAGCGTCGGCTATGATCAGGTCCTTGCCCGGGGTATATAGGAGCTGGAAATCGTACCGCCGGAGTTTAAGCAGAATGCGCTGGAGGCAAGGGGTCATATCATTCAGGTCTTTTTGTATAATGTTGACCAGCGGGCGATGGTTGGTCTCGACAGTAAATTGGGGGAGGCCGTACACGTAATCATGAAATTTGTCGACCCCAGTCAACAGGCCCAGGCCCTCCTTTTCGATCTGCAGGTAGCGCTGTTCCGTGGGGGTCATGGCACGTGACGCATATGCAACGGGGGCCCATGATGAGGCCTCATCGCGTTGCAGGAGCACCGTCCCAATGCCGGATTGGCTGGCATCCGTTGAAATTTTTGTTTCCTTCGTGGGATCATAAAATGCCAATACCGGGGCCGTGGTAAGCTTGGTCTTAAGCTCCTCCCATTCACGCTCTTGGGCGGGAAGCCATTGGAAGTCTGTCGTCTTCCTGACCAGGTTCCAGAGAGCTGTGGTATGGGGGGCGAGGTTGGGGATGAACTTTCCCAGGAGGTTGACCATGCCCAAAAATCGGAGGACCGCCTTCTTATCCGCTGGCTTCTGCATGGCCATGGTGGCTGCCACCTTGTCCGCATCCGGCCACACGCCCAACCGGGAGATGTGGTCCCCTAGGAACTTGAGTTCCGTCTGGCCGAAGGAACATTTGGCTCTGTTGAGGCGAAGGCCTTGGTCCCGTATTTGTTTGAAAACGCGCTGGAGGCGACTGATATGCTCCTGAAAATGATGGACCAAATGATGATGTCATCAACATAGACGCGCACACCCTCAATGCCCTCCATCATTTGCTCCATGATCCGGTGGAATACTTCTGATGCCGATATAATCCCAAACGGCATCCTATTGTGGCAGTATCTGCCAAACGGGGTATTAAAGGTACACAGCTTTCTAGTGGACCTGTCTAGTTCAATTTGCCAGAATCCTTTCGAGGCGTCAAGTTTGGTGAAGATGTTGGCCCGAGCCATCTCGCATGTGATCTCCCCGCGCTTGGGGATAGGGTAATGTTCCTTCATTATGTTGCGATTCAGGTCCTTTGGGTCAATGCAGATCCGGAGCTCGCCGGAGGGCTTCTTTACGCACAGCATGGAACTGACCCAGTCGGTTGGTTCCGTCACTCTGGAGACCACTCTTTGGTCCTGGAGGTCCTGCAGCTGCTGCTTGAGGCGGTCCTTGAGGCGTGCTGGGATTCTGCGAGGTGCATGAACCACAGTCCTGTTTGAGCTTTGTAAGTGTATGGAAGCGTGCCCACGCCTTCGAAAACGTCGCGGTGCTGGTCGATGATGGCATTGAGTTGCACCCTGAAGTCCGCATCCTGGAAGGCAGACGTGTCCTCTGGAGAGAGAGAGTGTACTCGTTGAACGAGGTTTAGGAGTTTGCATGCCTGTGCGCCTAGCACAGAGTCCTTCGAGGACCCCACAATGTCGAAGGGAAGGATGGCTTTTCGCGACTTGTGCGTCACTTCGTGTTGGCATGAACCGGTAGCAGGAATGATGTTGCCATTTTAGTCCACTAGTTGGCAGGTCGACGGAAGAATGGTTGGTTTAACCCCAAGGGTCTGAAAGGCTGACCACGTTAGGAGATTAGCGGAAGCACCAGTGTCCAGGCGGAATCGTATCTGGGATCGGTTGACCGTCAGGGTGGCACACCACTCGTCGTCTGGATCAAAGCTGTGCACCGACAGCGGCTGATGGTTTTGATTCAGGGACAGCCTGTTCTTTGTTATAACAGCGACTCGAAAAGGCTCCCTCGGGTCCTCGGTGTCACTGGTCTGCGGGAAGTCGGAATCGGACTCGGTTTGGGTAAGGTATCTGCTTGTTGCAGGGTTCTTCGGAGGTTTATTTCATTTCCTGGTTCAATTTGAGGCATTGTGCTCTCATTCCAGGTGAAGGAAGGTTGTTTTACAGCTTTAAAAGATTTTTTCTTTGATTTGGCACGTTTCCCCTTTAAATGGGCGTGGTTCGGGGCCTCTGACGTCATGACGCGCGTGATGTAGCACGTAGGAGACATTTGCACATGCGCAGATCGCGGTTCCTTTACTGATGGCCGTTTTCGTGATTGCGCATGCACGGCGTCGCGCAACTGCGCAAGTGCAGTCCCTTAGGAAAGATGGCTGCCGACCAAAATTGTTCTCTGTTCTGGGATTTCAGCTTCGAGGTGAGTACTGGCGCTTCTCTTACCTTTCCTTGCTGGTTGGAGTGTGTTTTCCTCACAGTATTTGCCGAATTTGTCCAGGACTGCCTGGAAGTCGCTTCTGTTTTGCCCCTTGAAGAACTTACATTTTTTTAAAGATTTCTTCTGCTCTGGCACCGGCGATGGTGAGGAGCAGCTCTGTTTTTTCAGGATCGTCCAGGTCTTCTAGTTCGGCTGCCAGCAGGAAGATTTCAAACTTTTACCGGAATGCCCGCCAGTTTTCGCGGAGATCGCCGTGGCACTGGAGCTGCTGCGGAACCCGGATCTTGAACATCTTGCCTGGGTATCGTTGCTGGTTGTCACTGTACGCTGAGGTGCCGGCGATGCAGAGCAGCGGCGGCGGGTTGATGTTCTCCATACTTCAGGATGCCGGAATGCTGATTAGTTGTCTTCGAAGTGCTAGTATGCAACCATTCCTTGTACCATGATGTGTTGGGTGTTCTGGATCACAAACAGGTCACCAACACTGGAAGTGGTGCAACTCTATTTTATCATAAGGTTAATTGTATTAACATACATTGAATTGTGGGTAAATGCAATACCAGCTTTAACTGTTGACCCTTGCCTAGTCCTAACCAGGTGATGCACTCAGCACATGGTGAATTTCTGTGATGCAGGCTGTGAGCTCTGTGCCCCGAGCTGGCTGCTGCTAGAATGAGCGGGAACTCTCCTGTCCCCTGTCTTTATAGTGCGTGTGCTCTCACTGGTGATTGGCTGCGATGTTGTGTGTGTTGATTGGTCCCACTGCATGTCCATCAGTGTGTGTGTGTGTCTGCACCATGATATACTGGTGTATATTATGACAGTATGTTTGCCTTTATTAGCCGAAGCATAGAGTTTAAGGGCAGAGTGGTTATGCTGGAACCGTTGGTTAGGCCACAGCTAAAGTATTGTGTGTAGTTCTGGAATCCACATTATAGGAGGGATATGATAGCATTGGAAAGGATCAGAGGAGATTTACCAGGATGTTGACTAAGCTGGAGAGTTTTAGTTACGAAGATTGGATAGACTAGGATTGTTTTATTTGGAGCAGAGGAGACTGAGGGGGGGGACATGATTGAGATGACATTATGAGAGGCATACATAGAGTAGACAGAAATAAACTTTTCCTCTTGGTGGAGGGATCAATGACCAGGTGGCATAGATTTAAGGTAAGGGGCAGGAGGTTTAGAGGGAATGTGAGGAAAAACCTTTCACCCAGAGGATAGTGGGAGTGTGAAACTCACTAACTGAAAGGGTGGTGGAGGCAAAGACCCTCACAACAGTTAAGAATTATTTAGATGTGCACTTGCGATGCCAAGAATTACAAGGCTATGGGCCAAGTGCTGGAAAATGGGATTAGATTGCTTGCCCTACATTTCCCCTGTGGGAATAAACTTTAACAGTCTGCGTGCTATCTCTCCTTTGAAGATAGTTTATTGTTTAGCTCCCATAGTTCCTGCCAACATTTGATTCCAATTTATTTGACGCAGCTGCATTCTTACCCCATTGAAGTTGGCTTTGCCCAAGTTAATCATTTTTACTCTAGAATATTCTTTGCCCTTTTCCACAGTCAATCTAAATCTTATTATACAATAATGACTGTCCCCTAAATGATCTCCTGCTGACATTTTATCTACTTGACAGGCATCATTACCAAGAACCCGGTCCAGCAATGCCTCCCCCGAATTATTACTACGTTCCCAAGTTTCGTGTCATCTGCAAACTTTGAAATTATGACTTGTATACCTAAGGCCAGGGTGACATTTAGTCAAAAAGAGCAGTGGTCCTAATGCAATCCACTGGAGAGTATTACTGTATTCCTCCCTCTCGTCTAAAAACCAACCCTTCACCACTATGCTCTGCTTTTTGTCCATTGGCGAATGTTGTATCCATACTGCCACTGTTCCTGCAGAAACATGGAGACATAGAAAATAGGACCAGGAGTAGGCCACTCGGCCCTTTGAGCCTGCACCATCATTCAATATAATCATGGCTGATTCCCTAACTCAACATTATACTCTTGCGCTCTCCCCATCCCCCTTGAGACATTTGGAGTCTAGAACTCTATCCAAATCCTTAAATACATTCAGTGATTTAGCCACCATAGCCTCCTGTGGTGGAGGATTCCAGAGGTTCACCACCCTCTGAGTGAAGCCGTTTCTCCTCATTCAGTGCTAAATGGCATACTCCATATTCTGAGACTGTGACTCCTTGTTCTAGACCCTCCTGCATCCAGTCTGTCCAGGCCTGTCAGAATTTTATAAATTCCAATTAGATCCCCCTCTCATTCTTCTAATTCCAGTGAATATAGGCCCCATTGACCCAATATCCCCTCATATAACAATCTTGCCAACCGAGGAATCAGTATGCTGAACCTTCGCTGAACCCCCTCTATGGCAATTATATCCTTTTTTAGATAAGGAGACCAAACCTGCACTCAGTACTCCAGGTGTGGTCTCACCAAGGACCCTGTACAGCTACATTAAAATATCCTTGCTCCTGTACTCAAGCCCTCTTGCAATGGAGACTAACACACTATTTACCCTCCTAACTGCTTGCTATGGCTGTTTTTTTGCTTTCAATGACGGTGTACTGGAACACCCAGGTCGCTTTGTACATCAACATATCCTAATCTATCACCATTTAAATAATACTCTGCCATTCTGTTTCTTCATCCAAAGTGGGTAACTTCACATTTATCCACTTTATACCACATCTGCCATGTATTTGCCCACTCACTCAGCTTGGCGAAATCACCTTAAAGCCTCTTAACATCCCCTTCACCATTCACATTCCTACGAAGTTTTGTATAATTGATGTATATTGTGAATATACCCCCAAGCACTGATCAGATTGGTGAGATAGGCAGACACATGGTGTCGTGTTGGGTGTTCTGGTTCACAAACAAGCCAACAATGCTGGAAGTGGTGTGACGCTATTTTATTAACTGTTTAACTATGCGTTAGCATACTGTAAACATGGGTATAAGCAATACCAGCTTAACTGTGGACCCTTTCCTATCACTAGCTATGGTGAGGCACTCAGCACATGGTGAATGTCTGTGATGCAGGCTGTGAGCTCTGTGCTCTGAGCTGGCTGCTGCTAGAATGAGCGGGAACTCTCCTGTCCCCTGTCTTTATAGTGCGTGTGCTCTCACTGGTGATTGGCTGCGGTGTTATGTGTGCTGGTTGGTCCGACTGCGCAGAAACAGAGAACGGGTGTGAGTGCGAACAAATCTTTGACAGTGACAGGACTCATTGAGAAGTCTGTTCAAAAGATATATGGGGATCCTTAGCTTTATTGACAGAGGAATAGAGTACAAAAGCTCATGGTATGGGGTAATGTATTGACGTGGATATGTCTGGTTGGCAGATAGGAAGCAAAGAGTGGGAATAAACGGTTCATTTTCAGAGTAGCAGGCAGTAACCAATGGGTACAGCAGGGCTCAGTGCTGGGATCCCAGCTGTTCACAATACACATTAATGATTTGGACGAAGGAATTGCATGCAATATCTCCAAATTTGCAGATGACAATAAGCTGGGTAGCAGTGTGTGCTGTGAGGAGGATGCAAAGAGGCTGCAGGGTGACTTGGGACAGGCTGGCTGAGTGGGCAGGCTGGCTGAGTGGGCAAATACTTGACAAATGCAATACAATGTGAGTAAATGTGAAGTTATCCACTTTGGTGACAACAACAGGAAGGCAGATTATTATCTGAATAGTGACAGTTTAGGAAAAGAGGAAGTGCAACGAGACCTGGGTGTCATGGTGGAATAGCCACTGAAGGTTAACATGCAGGTACAGCAGGCGGTGAGGAAAGTTAATGGCATGCTGGCCTTCATAGCGAGAGAATCAGAGTCTAGGAGTAGGGGTGACTTGCTGCAGTTATACAGGGCCTTGATGAGGCCACACCTTGAGTATTGTGTGCAGTTTTGGTCTCCTAGTTTGAGGAAGGATATTCTTACTGTTGAGGGTGCCCAGCGAAGGTTCACCAGACTAATTTCCAGGATGGCAGGACTGACATATGAAGAAAGACTCAATCGACTGGGCTTGTACTCACTGGAGTTTAGAAGAATGAGAGGGGCTCTCATAGAAACATATAAAATCCTGATGGGACTGAATAGGCTAGATGCGGGAAGAATGTTCCTGATGTTGGAGACGTCCAGAACTAGGGGTCACAGCCTAAGAATAAGGGGTAAGCCATTCAGCACTGAGATGAGGAAGACCTTCTCTCAGAGTTGTGAGCTTGTGGAACTCTCTACCACAGAAAGCTGTTGAGGTCAGTTCGTTGGATATTTTCAAGAGGGAACTGGACGTGGTCCTTGAAGCTAAAGGATTCAAGGGGTATGGAGAAAAAGCGGGAGTGGGATTTTGAATTTGCATGTTCAGCCATGATCATATTGACTGGTGGTGCAGGTTGGAAGGGCCAAGTGGCATACTCCTGCACCTATTTTAGCACAGTGGTTAGCACTGTTGCTTCACAGCTCCAGGGTTCCAGGTTCGATTCCCCGGCTTGGATCACTGCCTGTGTGGAGTCTGCATGTTCTCCCTGTGTCTGCGTGGGTTTCCTCCGGTTTCCTCCCACAAGTCCCGAAAGACGTGCTGTTAGGGAATTGGATATTCTGAATTCTCCCTCCGTGTACCCGAACTGGTACAGGAATGTGGCGACTAAGGGATTTTCACAGTAACTTCATTGCAGTGTTAATGTAAGCCTACTTGTGACAATAAAGATTATTATTATTGTTATTATTTTCTATGTTTCTAAAAACAAAGACATTATGCAAGCCCTTTGTAAACCATTGGTTAGACTTCAGCCGGAATATTGTGTTCAATTTTTGGCACTTTGGAAACAATCACTAGGCCTTCGAGAAATAAACAGAACTTAGTGATTAGAATGGTACCAGGGTTGAGGAACTTTAGTTTTGTGGAGCGATAGGAGAAGTTGAGGTGGTTCTGCTTAGAACAGCGAAGGCTAGTAAGAAAATTGACACATGCATTCCATTTAGTGGAATTTTTTGAGGACATGACCAGTGCAGTGGATAACGGGGAGCCAATGGATGTGGTATATCTGGATTTCCAGAAAGCCTTTGACAAGGTGCCACACAAAAGGTTGCTGCATAAGATAAAGATGCATGGCATTAAAGGTAAAGTAGTAGCATGGATAGAAGATTGGTTAATTAATAGAAAGCAAAGAGTGGGGCTTAATGGGTGTTTCTCTGGTTGGCAATCAGTAGCTAGTGGTGTCCCTCAGGGATCAGTGTTGGGCCCACAATTGTTCACAATTTACATAGATGATTTGGAGTTGGGGACCAAGGGCAATGTGTCCAAGTTTGCAGACGACACTAAGATGAGTGGTAAAGCAAAAAGTGCAGAGGATACTGGAAGCCTGCAGAGGGATTTGGATAGGCTAAGTGAATGGGCTAGGGTCTGGCAGATGGAATACAATGTTGACAAATGTGAGGTTATCCATTTTGGTAGAAATAACAGCAAAAGGGATTATTATTTAAATTATAAAATATTAAAACATGCTGCTGTGCAGAGAGACCTGGGTGTGCTAGTGCATGAGTCGCAAAAAGTTGGTTTACAGGTGCAACAGGTGATTAAGGAGGCAAATGGAATTTTGTCCTTCATTGCAAGAGGGATGGAGTTTAAGACTAGGGAGGTTATGCTGCAATTGTATAAGATGTTAGTGAGGCCACACCTGGAGTATTGTATTCAGTTTTGGTCTCCTTACTTGAGAAAGGACGTACTGGCACTGGAGGGTGTGCAGAGGAGATTCACTAGGTTAATCCCAGAGCTGAAGGGGTTGGATTATGAGGAGAGGTTGAGTAGACTGGGACTGTACTCGTTGGAATTTAGAAGGATGAGGAGGGATCTTATAGAAACATGTAAAATTATGAAGGGTATAGATAGGATAGATGCGGGCAGGTTGTTTCCACTGGCGGGTGAAAGCAGAACTATGGGGCATAGCCTCAAAATATGGGGAAGTAGATTTAGGACTGAGTTTAGGAGGAACTTCTTCACCCAAAGGGTTGTAAATCTACGGAATTCCTTGCCCAGTGAAGCAGTAGATGCTCCTTCATTAAATGTTTTTAAGATAAAGATAGATAGTTTCTTGAAGAATAAAGGGATTAAGGGTTATGGTGTTCGGGCTGGAAAGTGGAGCTGAGTCCACAAAAGATCAGCCATGATCTCATTGAATGGCGGACCAGGCTCGAGGGGCCAGATAGCCTACTCCTGCTCCTAGTTCTTATGTAAAACCTTGAAAAGTGAATAGTGAGTAACTGTTTCCAGTGTCACAAGTTCAGTAACCAGTGGACACATCTTTAAAGAGAAACAGAATGGGGATCCTTCTTTTTTCACAATGAATTACTGTGATCGGGATGTACTACCTGAAAAGGCGAGGAAAGGAGATTCAAGAACACATTTTACAAGGAAATTGAATAAATACAAAGGGGAAACAATTAAAGAACTATGGAGAAAGTGCAGGGGATGTCTCTAATTGAATAGCTCTTTCAAATAGCCAGCACAGACACGATGAGCCAAATGGATTCCTTCTATTTTGTATAATTCTACAATTCCGTGATAAGTTGGTGATATGGATGAAGTGTTGCCCCCCTGCCTGCCCAAGAATGGCAATATCAGCAAATACTTGGGTGTAATCCCCAGCCTCTCTCAAAACAAATGCATCTGCCATTGGAACATGACACATGCATTTTTCATTCCACAAAGCACCACTGTAATTGTCATATTCCTTCTGGTTTAACAAATACAGTACAACTAGAACTTTGCACTAAGTTGCAACTATGATTTATCATTGGGTCTTGGATTATCAGATGTTTTGCTTCTCCACCTTCTCCAGGGTCATCTTTGTGGTGAGTTTGGAGGCTGGAAGGGCATGTACATAAGCCGAATAGTGATGTGCTCCAGAGCCCCTGCTGCCTTCTGGTCTCCATCAGATTAACATTCTGGGGGGGGGGGGGGAAGGACAATAGTCGACCCTCCTGCCCCGCCTTCTAATGAGGCCCTTAAGTTGTCATTGAATGACCAACTATGGGCCACCACTAGTGTTAACCCAGTGGTGGGTGGGCCTGTCGACATGCGGCGTCCATGTCAGGTAAAGTTGTGTGACCAACTTGTCACGTCAGGTGGGGTGGGAGGGTGACCCTCGATTATAGACGCTCAGTGCCTGACCAAGGGACTGGACACTGGGTAGGGAGGGTCATTGAGGGCCCTTGCTACTGACCATCTACACCTCTCTCCCTGTGATTCTGACCCACCACCCCCCAATCCCTGCCCCGCCACTTCACTCCATTACTTACCTGCGGCCTGGGTCACTCCATGATCCTGGGACTTCAGTAGGTATTTTTCTTGCAACCGACACCATCTCTCGTGGCGTTGCTGAGCACAAGAACTGATGGCCTCTGATTGGCCAGCAGCTCTTGGTAGGCGAGATCGCTGCTCCCTGGGCCTTGCTTCCCAGGGGAGGTCCACTGTTGACCTCACCCTGAGGGGACATTTGAGGCCTTGTTTTAACATCTCTAGCTAAAAGACAATGGGACAACACAAATGGGTCAGTTCACTTTGGAATATGGGCTAACTAGGGATTATGGTTCAACAAGCCTTCCCAAAAAGAGGTAGCCGGAGCCTCTTCAGCCAGGAAGCGAGAACCCCCAATGCCTCAACAAGATTCTGACCATCAAATGAGAATTAATTTCTGTCAAAATTATTTAGGTGATGACCATTGGTCCTAGGATTCCCATGTAATTCCCAAATCTGCATTTGGGGTCTTATGTGGAATCCTGCTGGCCACATGAGTGTTGTGGTTATACCATTGATGCACCAAGCCAAAAAGGCATTTAGCCAACTCACCCTTGACAAGCATTTCCCCATTGATATTAATACAGGTGCTGAAGTTCAGTCCCGAAAATTTCAAAAAACAAGAATTGAGAACCTTTGAGGTTTCTTGAGGTAATTCTGACAGGAAAATTGTTTTCCAGAAGGCTTTATTTACTGCTGTTGAGACAGGCTGTGACTGACACACTCACCTTCGACACGCATGAGCGCAAAGACAGAAACAATGAAAAGAAATCGACAGTGGTAGAAATAGAATCACTCAGATAAAGACACACAAGAGATAGAAACAAAGAGGAAGGCAGTGATAGACATTCAATGAGAGATTAAGACAGACAGATTCAGAGACACAGACGTGGGCAAATAGAGGAGCAGGCAGGTCATTTTTAGATATGAGCAATGCCACTCAAGACCAACTATTATTAGAGCAAGTGATTTGTCATAAGAAGACTTGCTGAAAAATGCCAGCTATCCTTTTTATAACAAAGTGCTCAAAATTTCAAATAATGTGGTTGAACCAATATCTTCTACAAATTCAGCATAATTTATTCGCTTTTATATTTTAGTCTAACGTATGACACAACATCCCATTTGTTCTTTGTCTATACTCACCTACCTGAAAAGACCCGAGCACCGCAGTTCAGTCTGTTCACTCTGTGAAGAAAGAAAGAAGAAGCTTGCATTTGTAAAGTGCTGAAAAGCCACTAAAGTACTTCTGAAGGGTGACCACTGTTATAATGTGGGAAGCATGGCAGCCAGTGTGGATACAGCAAGTTCCTACAAACAGTAATGCAATAGTGGCCACATAATCTGTTTGTTTGCGTGATTTTAGTTGAGGGATAATTATTGGCCAGAACACAAGGATAACTTTGCTGCTCTTCTTCTAAAAGTGGCTATTGCAATCTCAAGATGGTGCCGGAACGTGGTGACTTTCTGCGAGCTCTCTCCCACATATTCTCTTCCTACATCTCTTGTAACCATACTAACCTTTTTGAAACTTAATTCTAACACTTACGCTATCTCTAACCTTTCTCTTTTCTCTCCATGCATGTTCTCTACTGAGTAGTGCTACACTCCGTAAGCTTCACCCGATGTCTGTGTCTATGCATTTACATTGAGTATCAATGTTTTTCATGTATGGAACGATCTGTCTGCACTGTACGCAGAACAATACTTTTCACTGTACCTCGGTACAAGTGACAATGAACTCAAATCCAAATCCAAATTCCATGTCCACTTGAGAGGACAGATGAGGCCTTGGTTTAACATCTCCATGTTATGGGCAGCACAGTGGCTAGCACTGTGGCTTCACAGCGCCAGGGTCCCAGGTTCAATTCCCCGCTGGGTCACTATCTGTGCGGAGTCTGCACGTTCTCCCCGTGTCTGCGTGGGTTTCCTCCGGCTGCTCCCGTTTCCTCCCTCAGTCCAAAGACGTGCAGGTTAGGTGGATTGGCCATGCTAAATTGCCCTTCATGTCCAAAAAGGTTAGGAGGGGTTATTGGGTTACGGGATAGGATGCAAGTGAGGGCTTATGTGGGTGGGTGCAGACTCGATGGGCCGAATGGCCTCCTTCTGCACTGTATGTTCAATGTTCTATCTGAAAGACAATGGGACAACACCAATAGGTCAGTTCACTTTGGAACATGGACTGATTAGGGTAGAAATGGTCGGGAATGGGGGAGGGGAGGGGTCTAGTTTAACTTTTAGACAATCGAAAATGAATTGTAGAAGTAAGTTGCCACAAAGAGGGGCTGGGATGCTGGACCGTAAATCGGTGACCTGATGCAAGTCTTGTCTTTTAGTATTTATTCCCTTTCACCATTCTTGTTCCCCAAAATGAACTGCTTCACATTTCTATGTGCTGAACTAGCAGTGAAAATGAAAATCTTTCCTGTTTTTGCCAAAATTTCTGGAGCTGCTGGGAATCATTAGTTCAGCTATCCATCTGATAATGCTTTCCTTGCATTTAAACTCTATTATAGCAACAAGACTGGCGTTTCCAACATGACACAGCTGTTTCTCATGATAGGAGTAGGAGCCAGGCTTCCTCTGTAGCCACGAAGGGGCCAATGGAAGAACACATAATAGATGCAATTTTTTCTTCCTCAGCAGCACTGGTGTCAATGCTATGGAAACCCTGAAGTGACAAAAGGGCATGGCCAATGTTACTGGCTACTTCTGCCAGTCCTGCATGGTGATCCAGGGCAGGGCACTAGTCACAAATGCACCATTTGATTCACTAATTTGATGCAGTGTGATGAATGGGTAATGTGCGTTTAAGATCATGCACGTAATGTCCCTTTAAGACCGGGTTTGGAACCCTGGGGGACTCCACCTCCGGCTCCACCTCCCAGGGGCCGGATATAAGGTGACATCCTGTGGATGGCGCTCAGCGTGCACTCATCTCCCCGGTTGGCGAAGTTCTGTTTATTAAAGCCTTCAGATTACGAGTACACTCTCTCGTGTCATAATTGAGGGTATATCAATTTAATAAACAGATTACGATAGGATGGATAGCGGTCTCAAGCCAGAAAAACTCGACCTGGATGCACGTACGCCGGAAGTCAAAGAAATTTTTGAACACTGGCTTTGGTGTTTTGAGGCCTACCTGGACTCCTCGGCAGACCCCGTCGCCGAGCCTCGCAAGCTGCGCCTACTCCACGCCCGGGTGAGCCATAGAATCTCCGGCCTGATCGAGAAGGCGGGCAACTACAGCGCTGCGATGGGGATTCTGAGGAAGCGTTTCATAAAACCCATCAATGAGGTACATGCACGGCATCTGCTCTCTACTCGCCAGCAGCGCTCAGGGGAATCGCTGGACGAGTACTTGGAAAAGCTCACCATACTCGCTAGAAATTGTAACCATCAAGATGTGACCGCGGAGGTCACATGAACCTACACACCCGTGACGCCTACGTGTCTGGAATCCGATCGAACTATATTAGGCAGCGACTCCTGGAAAACGGGGCGAAAGACCTGCAGGAAATGGTAACCTCTCTGGAGGTGGCCTACCAGAACCTCGGCACGTATTCTACGGACTCCTGCGAGCCCCTCTCGGCCTTCCCCATACTCGGCCATGCCACGGGCCTGCACCGTGCGGTGAGCCGCCCAGACCGGGGGCACACGGTGCTCTTTCTGTGGGCAGGGCCAGCATCCACGACAGCGCTGCCCAGCCCGTCCCGCGACCTGCAGCGACTGCAGAAAGAAGAGGCATTTCGCGAGGGTCTGCCTGACCAGGCCCAAGGCCCAGAAACAAAAAGCCCAACAGGCCCGAAAATCGAGCTCACAGGCCCGCAGGCCCCGCGACGCGGCTACGCGCCGGCCGGACACGCCTCTTTCTGACGCGTCATTGGCCTCGTGCGAGTCATGGAGGCGGCCATCTTGGTGGTGGCCATCTTCTAAACCTGACACGTGCGACTGACGGGGGCGGCCATTTTGTGACTCCGACTCGGCAGAAGACTCAGACTACACACAGCTGGGAGCAATCACCCTCGACCAGTTGCGGCCAAAGCACCTTGGAACTCCATGATGCTCGTCCAGATCAACGGGCATGACACTCCCTGCCTTTTCGACTCCGGGAGCACGGAGAGTTTTGTGCACCCAGAAACGGTAAGGCGCTGCTCCCTGCGCACCTATCCCGCATCCCAAACCATCGCCCTCGCCTCTGGGTCCCATTCCGTCCAAATCAAGGGGTACTATATTGCTAATCTCGCGATCCAGGGCGTCGAATACGCCCGTTTTAAGCTGTGCATCCTCCCTCACCTCTGCGCCCCCCTGCTGCTCTGCCTGGATTTCCAATGTAGCCACCAAAGCCTGACCCTGAAGTTCGGCGGACCCTTGCCCTCCCTCACGGTATGCAGCCTCGCAACACTGAAAGTTGCACCCCCCTCACTATTCGCGAACTTCACCCCCGACTGTAAGCCCGTCGCCACCAGGAGCCGGCGGTACAGTGCCCAAGATATGACTTTCATCAAGTCAGAGGTTCAGCGTTTATTGAAAGAGGGGGTCATCGAGGCTGGCAACAGCCCCTGGAGGGCACAAGTGGTGGTCGTCCAGTCCGGGGAAAAGAAACGGATGGTCGTGGATTACAGCCAGACCATAAACCGCTTCACGCAGCTCGATGCGTACCCCCTCCCCCGCATAACAGAGATGGTCAATCGGATCGCACAATACCGGGTATTCTCCACGGTCGACCTGAAATCTGCCTACCACCAGCTCCCTATCCGCCCGGAAGACCGCCTCTATACTGCTTTTGAAGCAGCCGGCCGGCTTTTCCACTTCCTTAGGGTCCCCTTCGGCGTTACTAATGGGGTCTCCGTCTTCCAGAGGACGATGGACCAAATGGTGGACCAGTACGGTTTGCGGGCTACATACCCATACTTCGACAATGTCACCATCTGCGGCCATGATCAGCAGGACCATGACGCAAACCTTGAAAAGTTTCTCCAGACCGCCCGGGCCCTCAACCTGACCTACAACAGAGAAAAATGCGTTTTCCACACAACCCGACTAGCCATCCTCGGCTACGTCGTGGGAAACGGGGTCCTAGGGCCCGACCCCGACCCTCAAGGAACTCCCCCTACCCCTTGGTCTCAAGGCCCTTAAACGGTGCTTGGGGCTTTTCACCTATTATGCCCAGAGGGTCCCCAAATACGCGGACAAAGCCCGCCCACTCATAAAGATTTCCCCTCACGGCTGAGGCCCGGTCGGCCTTCAGCCGTATCAAGGCCGACATCATCAAAGCCGCTTTGCACACGGTGAATAAAACCATCCCTTTTCAGGTCGAGAGCGATGCGTCAGACGTCGCCCTGGCTGCTACCCTCTACCAGGCAGGCAGGCCAGTAGCATTCTTTTCCCGAACCCTCAACGCCTCCGAGATCTGGCACTCTGCAGTCGAGAAGGAGGCACAAGCTATTGGGAAGCCTGCGGCACTGGAGGCACTACCTAGCCGGTAGGAGGTTCACCCTCGGCACTGACCAACGGTCGGTCGCCTTCATGTTCGATAACGCTCACCGGGGCAAGATCAAAAATGACAAGATCTTGAGGTGGAGAATCGAGCTCTCCACCTACACGTACAATATTAAGTATCGTCCAGAGGAGCTCAACGAGTCCCCAGATGTCCTGTCCCGCGGTACGTGCACCAATGCGCAGGAGGATCGCCTGCGGGCTATCCACAATAACCTCTGTCACCCGGGGGTCACCCAGCTCGCCCTTTTTCTTAAGTCCCGCAACTTACCCTACTCCACCGAGGAGGTCAGGGCCATAACCAAGGCTTGCCAGATCTGCGCGGAGTGCAATCCGCACTTCTACCGACCAGGCAAGGCTCGCCTGGTAAAGGCCTCTGGGCCCTTTGAGCGACTAAGCATGGACTTCAAAGGACCCCTCCCGTCCACCAACCGCATACCTATTTTTTAACCGTCATCGACGAGTTCTCCCGCATCCCATTCGCTGTCCCCTGCCCCGACATGACTTTGGCCACTGTTATAAAGGCACTGCACAGCATCTTCACCCTGTTCGGTTTCCCCGCTTATATCCACAGCGACCGGGGTACATCGTTCATGAGCGATGAGCTGCGTCAGTACCTGCTCAGCAAGGGCATCGCCTCGAGCAGAATGGCCAGCTACAACCCGCAGGGAAACAGGCAGGTGGAGAGGGAGAACGCAACAGTTTGGAAGGTTGTCCTTTTGACCCTGCGGTCGAGATGTCTCCCAACCACCCGCTGGCAGGATGTCCCACCCGACGTTCTCCACTCCATCAGGTCACTCCTCTGCATGGCCATGAACGAGACCCCCCACAATCGCTTGTTTGCTTCCCCAGGAAGTCCACCTCCGGGGACTCGCTGCCACCGTGGCTGACGACTCCGGGACCTGGCCTTCTCCGGAGGCACGTGAGGAGCCATAAGACGGTGATGTGTTGGGTAGGCTGGATCGAGGTGAACTGCACTTGATGCAGTGTAGCGAGAGACAGACCTCCAACACTTGATAAAATGCAACACGATTTTATTCAACATCCAAACTATTAGACATGTTCAACTGCGAGTTGACACTATGCTGACTTGACTGGAGTCCTGACACTAGCCTGACCAGACTAACCTAACTACCACATGGTGTAGGTACTGACTAGCTTACGGGCTCTGACTGTCTCAGAGGCTGGGTCCCGAGAGAGCGGGAAAACTGGTGCCCTCTGGCTTAGTGGTCGTGTCCTGTCTGGTGATTGGCTGCTCTTCTTTGTGTGCTTACTGGTCATCCTGTGTGTCAGTCACTGCCTGTCTGCACTCCATTGTATACATAGATGTATATTATGACATCTCCCCCCTTTCTTTTTTCTATATTGTGTGTGTTAAGATAGTAAATATTAAGGTGCATGAGCGTGTGGATGTGTTTATGTGCGTGACTACATACAGAATGTGCTAAAATGACCTTATGTACACAGGAAGGTGTCGCTAGTGCAGATATAGGGCAGATGAAATGGTAACAACGATACTTACAGAGGTCAAAACGATAAGGTAACACAGTTGTGCAAGAGTTCAGTCTATAAGTTTAGTCTCTGCGGCGGGCGACGAATTCTGGTTGACCGCCTCAAGGGTAGATCAGGGCCGTCTGCACTTGGATGGGCGGGACCGCCACCAATGTGATGGTTGCAGAGGTCGGCAGGATTTCTGGTAGATCGGTGGAAGAATGCTTGGTCTGAGGCGGATGGTGTCGAGATCGGATTTGGAGATGAGGTTCGCCAATGCGCCGGTGTCCAGTTTGAACCGGATGCGAGCCTTGTTGACTGTGAGGACAGCACACCACTCATCGTCGGGATCCACGCTGAGGATCGGGAGGTGAGTCGCTGTCTTGGAGAAAGGCAGCGCATGCTTCGTAATGGTGCCCACCCGGTATGGAGATTTGAGGCACGCAGCATCAGGATCTGTTGGGCTGTCGGTGTCTGGCATGGCCTGCTGTATTGAACGGACACTTCTGCGCCGCGGCTGGGATCACTGGATGCTGGGCAGTAGAGCAGATCTGCAAAGGACTGCGTAGTGGCCAAGCTTGCCACACTGTCGACACTGTCGTGATTTTGCCGGACATTGTCGCTTTAAATGGGCGGAGCCACAATTCGGACACATCATGACGCCAACGTCAGCCCGTTCCGTGCGCCATCTCGCATGCGCAGTGCGGTCGAACGACGTACGCACCTGCGCAGTCTGGTCGTCGGTCTCGCCGTCCCCTCGGTCGTGGCGTGCATGCGCAGGGGCCCGGGAAAAGCGCGCGGAATGGCCACTCTGGTCGATACTTAGGCCCTGCATTCGCATTTGTGCGATGGCCTGCACCCGTTCCGCCTCGTGGGAGGTTCGCTTTGCCGTTTCTGCCGCCCTGATGTGGGAGTACCGATTGTTAGCATGTTCGTGGAGAACGCACGTTTCGATGGCGATGGTGAGGGTGAGCTGCTTGACTTTCAGGAGCTGCTGGCGAAGGGAATCGGAGTGGACCCCGAAAACGATCTGATCCCGGATCATGGAATCAGTGGTCGAGTCATAGTTACATGACTGCGCGAGGGTGCGGAGATGGGTCAGAAAGGATTGAAAAGGTTCATCCTTACCCTGAAGCCTCTGCTGGAAAACGTACCATTCAAAGCTCTCGTTCACCTCAATGTCGCAGTGGCTGTCGAACTTCAGTAGAACTGTTTTAAATTTTGTCTTTTCTTCGCCTTCAGCGAATGTAAGGGAGTTGTAGATGTGGATGGCGTGGTCCCCGGCTTTGGAGAGGAATAGTGCGATTTTCCTGGCATTTGATGCGACCTCAAGATCGGTGGCTTCGAGCTGGAACTTTTGTTTGAATATCCTCCAATTTGCACCGAGGTTGCCGGCGATGCGGAGCTGCGGAGGAGGGCGGACGATGTCACCGCCACCCCCAGCTACCCTCCCTACTCACCAACCCCCTACCCCAGCGATGTCACCGCCACCCCCAGCTACCCTCCCTACTCTCCAACCCTCTACCCCGCACCGCACAAAAGCTCCAACCACCGTGTTCCCGGACGTACCCTCACCAAAGACGTCCGTGTCTGCCGCACCACCGCCCGAGCTGATAAGGTCGACAAGGACGATCAGGCCTCCAAAGAGAACGGACATGTAATCCCACTTCACCCCCGACGGACTCTGTGTTTTTCTTAAACAGGGGGTGAATGTGATGAATGGGTAATGTGCCTTTAAGATCATGCAAGTAATGTCCCTTTAAGACCGGGTTTGGAACCCTGGGGGACTCCGCCTCCAGATCCACCTCCCAGGGGCTGGATATAAGGTGGCGTCCTGTGGGCGGCGCTCAGTGAGCACTCATCTCCCCGGCTGGCGAAGTTCTCTGTTTATTAAAGCCTTCAGATTACGAGTACACTCTCTCGTGTCCTAATTGAGGGTATATCATGCAGGTTTCACAAGCTATGTGTCCACATGTCCACTGAATGCCTGTGCTAATGGCGGAACATGTGTTCGGCAGCATGAAAACCTCCAGTGACATTATCTAATGGGCCAGGCATTCAACTTGTATGTGGGGCGCTTTTGACTTAATGGAAGTGTTGAGGCATGATCTTGATCGTTTGTCATGAGCAGCCACACAATCAGGAGGCCGGAGTATTTGGGATCAAATTCTGCATGATGTAGACAGGCTGGGGCTGCAGTACTGCTGCATCTGCAACGTGAGAAATAAATAGATCAGAGCCTGCAAACTGGGGAAGATTTCTGAAGAGGAGGAGGAGAAGCGCTCTCCGCAGGCACAGCACAATGGCACAGTGGATAGCTGTGCTGCTTCACAGCGCCAGAGACCCAGGTTCAATTCCAGCCTTGGGTGACTGTGGAGTTTGCACTTTTTTCTCATGTCTGCATAAGTTTCCTCTGGGTGCTCCAGTTTCTTCCCACAGTCCAAAGGTGTACAGGTTATGTGCATTGGCCATGCTAAATTGTTCCTTAGTGTCCAAAGATGTGCAGGTTAGGTGAGGTTACAGGGATAGTGCGAGGGAGTGGGCCTAGGTAGAGTGCTCTTTCAGAACCTCGGTGCAAACTCGATGGGCTAAATTGCCTTCTTCTGTACCTCAGGAATTCTATGGTTCTAAGATCTAACCCACCACAAGTTTTTCAGGAACACTTCTTTACCAAAATTAACATACTGTTTTTTGAAACTCAGATTCAAATAGGAGGACTGAACGACCTCATTCAAGCCAGTCTGGAAACTCACACCAGACCGAGGACAAGGTTGCCAGTTGCTGTAAAGGCCACACTGGCATTGAAGTTTTATCCAGCAGGGAGCAGCTGACATATTCAACATCTCCGAGAATTACATGCACTGATGAATCTGGATAGCACCGGAGGTCATTTAAGCCAGGAAAGGCAAATGCACTGGGTGGAATTTTTTTTTTTTTTTGCAGAGTGGCGCAGCCGGCGGGGAAAGCGGAGTAGAAGCAGCCCCCGAGGGTGGGTTTCTCTGCTATATTTTACAGCACCAAGTGAAAAGAAATAAGGGGCGGGTCCCACGATGTGACACTGGCAGGTGGACACTGAATCAGTCTGCCTTAGGTTCTCATATGATCGATGCACCCTTTTAAAAGGATACTCCGATTTTAAAATTAAAAAGAACCTCCACCTGCCGGCCATCCCAAACATGCAAATGGGCCAGCACTCTGCCAGCGCAAATTCAAAGAAATTCCTGGCCCAACGGGCATTGTATCTGCTGGGGCTGTAGTTAACGCTTCAGAGCCTGACAGCTGCAGCTGCTTTAAGCGCTCCACTTAGCGCACTCCTTGCAGCCACGATGATGGCGCACAGAAGACTTGCTCCCCTCCCCTCACTGAATTCGGAAGTCCAAGTCCAAGGGAGACCCACAGCACTCCATTGTATACATAGATGTATATTATGACATCTCCCCCCTTTCTTTTTTCTATATTGTGTGTGTTAAGATAGTAAATATTAAGGTGCATGAGCGTGTGGATGTGTTTATGTGCGTGACTACATACAGAATGTGCTAAAATGACCTTATGTACACAGGAAGGTGTCGCTAGTGCAGATATAGGGCAGATGAAATGGTAACAACGATATTTACAGAGGTCAAAACGATAAGGTAACACAGTTGTGCAAGAGTTCAGTCTATAAGTTTAGTCTCTGCGGTGGGCGACGAATTCTGGTTGACCGCCTCAAGGGTAGATCAGGGCCGTCTGCACTTGGATGGGCGGGACCGCCACCAATGTGGTGGTCGCAGAGGTCGGCAGGATTTCTGGTAGATCGGTGGAAGAATGCTTGGTCTGAGGCGGATGGTGTCGAGATCGGATTTGGAGATGAGGTTCGCCAATGCGCCGGTGTCCACTCTTTCCCTTCCGCCTCCGCCACGGTCTCCACCATGGCGGAGGAGGAAGTGACTCTCCCCACTGCGCATGCGCGGGAAACTGTCGGCGGCCGCTGACGCTCCCGCGCATGCGCCGCATTTCCGCACCAGCTGGCGGGGCAACAAATGCCATTTCCGCCAGCTGGCGGGGCAACAAACGCCATTTCCGCCAGCTGGCGGGGCGGAAATCCCTCCGGTGCCGGCCTAGCCCCTCAATGTTGGGGCTCGGCCCCCAAAGATGCGGAGCATTCCGCACCTTTGGGCCGGCGCGATGCCCGTCTGAATGGCGCCGTTTTTGGCGCCAGTCGGCGGACATCGCGCCGTTGGGGGAGAATTTTGCCCCAGAAGTGGAGATTTGAGTTGTATACATGAAAAATATGCAAAGTATTGTAAATAAATTTGATTAGTGAGAGGTACAAATTGTTATGGGATGACTTCACAGAATCACAGGATAATACAGTGGGGGAGAGGGGAAAGCTTAAGAGGCATCACGGAAGGGTGGAGCATAAAGTGTCCAAGTTGCTAACGTTATGAAAATTAATGCAAATGACGGTTTTGCATAGATATCCCAGCGTGGAGCGCAACTTCGATATCACTGCCAGCGAGGGACTGGAGCATGGAATCGAACCAACCTCGATTTTTACCTGCGATTCTCCACCCGATCGCGATCGATGTTTCCAGTGTCGCGAAGTGGAGAATCAGGCCAGTATTTCTTGGAGGAAAAACCTTGCCATTTTGCAGTGTACCTTACTGTAATTGATGGGTGAAGTTGAAAATGTGCTTGGGAACTGATAATCTCTCATTCTAGCAGTTTGAGATGCAGCCTCAAAATAGGAAGAAAATCAGATGCTGGGTAAAAAATAATTACAAAAATTGTCCATGCAGTAAGTACCTTTAAATAAATCGCACCTACTGAACAGATCTATTCCTCAGGAATGTATGCCATTTTTTATTGAGCTTCGAAGATGGTAATGATGTCCAAAGGGAATGGCAATGTTGGGAATTCCGAAACCTTACACATTTACCTTGGTGGTATAGTCATCTGGGATGGCCACTTCCAGAATACAAAATGGACGCTCACAAAGAATGTAGGGAAATGTGGACAATGCTCGACAACAAGCAGGCACCGTGCCTGAATGTATATTTGGGAAGCAGTCAGCAGACGGAATCAGAACTCTAGGGTCGATTAGCATATTGATGGCCCATCTCCGAGGAACAAAGGACCAACGCTCAGGTAGTTGATACTGTCGCAGACATCAAAGCAAGGCCAACGGCCACCTAGGACACGCCCAGCCATCAGGGTACCCATCCCTTTATTGGTTAAGATCGATAACAATGATCGAGAAGCGGCCCAATTAATTGGGACCAAGTTTAAGGCCCGCCTAAAAGCGTGCAAAGCCCCTCCAAGTACAAGAAGGAACCCCCACGAGAGATTTTCTCTCTTGGATTTGGCTCTCAGGCGGAGAGACCCATCCACCAGCATCACCAGAAGCAAGTAAGTTCAAGGTCAATGCTCACTACCAGACGGACGGCCTTAGCTGTTCTCCTGCATCTCTTCGAACCCAACCGCCTCAGATTCGAACAACGGCCATTGTTCCTCGGACTAAGTGGGCACCCGAAGTTAAGTATAGGCGTTAGCATTAGAGATAGTTAGGTTTGTAGTACTGTTGTGCATGAATAGATCTTACTGTGTGTGTAAATAAATAGTATTGACTTTGAACTAACGTGTATTGGCTCTTTGATCGGTATTCGGGTTGAACCTTGTGGCGGTATCGAGAGATACCTGGCGACTCTGAAAGTAGAAACGTAAACATAATTAGGATTAAGAAAGGTGACCATATTGACCGCCATATTTATAACCAGATAAACAGAGCAACATTACTGGCGACTCTGGTGGGATTCGACCTAGAAGTGGCTTTGTCACTCCAAGAGAACCCAAATTTGAATTAGAATCCAATTGGAAAAAGAAAAACCACAAGCGTAAGACCAATACCGATCAAACCTCCAAGATTCGGAAGTGTGTTATTTGCATGCGTACTAACAGGGATATAAGATAAACCTGAGAGATTTTGTTGCATAAAACTGTTGGGAGTTTTGTAGACCGGAAACTGGCTTGAGCCGTACCCGTGTTTGCATTAGCACTTCATTCCCCCCTGTTCCAAATTCGGTAGAAACCCCAGAGATAGCGCTAGAAATGGCAATGAAGGCAATGGAATGCCTTATGAACCCCCAGGAATTCGAGGTCGCAGCGACCAGGAGAGTAGGACAGTGTCCCGTATGGGAAGAGGAAATTAGAAAATATCTCAAAGGGAAAGGATGGCCCCATTGGAGTGAATTTTGTGCGAACGATGAAACAGGTCCCGGACGTATAGGGCATACTTGGTGGGAGAACCTAACAGAGATCCATAAGAAGAGCTTAGGAAAAGCTTGTAAGCTGATTGCAATCGTGTCTTTCTTGGCACAATTGCACAATTGCAAGGCACAGAGGAGGTCGTGAGGACGCTCCGCAGAGAGATTGAAGAGGGAGATAAGAATAGTGAGGGAGACGTGAGTGAGTATGAGAAAGCAAACAAGGAACTGAGAGAGCAGTTAGCAGTGAAGGACAAGGAGATGGCTGATGTCAAACGGCACACCAATCTTGTCTCGCCCATTTAAGCAGCTTTCAGTCGCAATGTGATAAGGTATACCAAGACACGCAACACGCGGTGTTGGTAAGAGAAGAAACAGAACACCAAGTCGAGCAGTTACAGAAACAATGTAATGATTTAAAAGCAGGCCTACGAGCACTCCGCAGTTCCACGACGGAACAAAGGCAGAGCTCGGTAGATCACGCTAAATGCCAAAAGCAAATTGCAGACCTGTAATCTCTGATTTCTGTACAAAATGGAGTCCAGAACACGTTTGGACCCCAATTAGACCAAGAAAATGACCCCGATTGACAGGAGTTAAATAAGACTGCCCATAGATATGTACATGGAACATGTACATAGGACAAACCACAGAAAAGGAAAGCACCCCCACCCCCGACTGCACAGGCAGATCACAACCCTATGAACCCTGTCACCACACAGCGCAGGGCCACAACAGACGGAGATCCAGATTTTCTGTACACCACCCCATTAACCGTCACTCAATTAAGGGATGCGTGGTCAAACAACAGGCGACCATGTACGGCCTGGATGAAAAAGAGCAAGTGAAGCTCACAGTTTTGAGCCTCGACCCCTCAGTCATGGTAGCCCTTCCCGACCCACAAAACGTAGGAGGAAGCACCCTCCAAGAAATGCATGCAGCGATCCTAGGTGCGATCGACTACAACAAAGGAGATCCCACAGAAGGCCTAAACAAATGTAGGCAGAAAAACACCGAGCACCCCACAGCGTTTGCTGGTGCTTGTGGATTCATTTCACAGCGGTATTTGGAGAGTTAGCCTGTGCCCAGTTGACCCCAGACAATATGGCCAAATGGACTCGAATCCTAGTGTCTCACGCGACAGAAGCAGGGCAGAGAGCTTGCGCAAATTACGGCCCCTCAGACGAGGCCCACAATGAGAAATGGGTACTAAAGAGATTGTCCCAAGATTTGGAACAGTCCATTCAGGGAAAATCTGCTTATGGTAAAAGCAGAGGAAGAGCAGGCAGATGCTAACATGCATCCAGTTAGGACACACCAGAACCCCGCATGGGTAAATGAGGGAAGAAACTGCCCACAGCAGCCAAAATCCCAAGAATGTTACAATTGCGGACAATTAGGACACTATGCACGAGAGTGCAATGCGCCCCAGAAGTAGCAGCGCAACCAGCAAGCAGGCACCCTGAATAAGAATAGGGCCAAGCCAATTCACAGTGTTAGCACCCGTTCCGAGAATGCAGATATGAACGGCACCGATTGACGGTGTTCGGCCTCCCCAACTTGGGTCTGCGACACACTTTGGGACAAGTCCAGAAGACCGGTAGTGGCAGGCACAGTCCGGGGACACCCCGTATAATTTCTTTGAGACACAGGAGGGTCCCGCACCTCGCTAAACTCCTCCACAATGTTTCAGCGAGACACATGGCCCACCACAGACACCATTACTCTCAACGGTTTTACAGGGCATTTGCAGCAGGGACACACCACAGCCCCTGTAGCGATTCAGATAGGGAACATTAAAACTAAACACCCCGTAGTTCTAGTTGATCTACACCAGACAGCCGAACACATTTTAGGTATAGATTTTATGAGCTCCCACAATCTATCGTTCGACCCCGTAAACAAATGTGTGTGGAGAATGGCAAAGGCCGCACGAGCCCCCACCAAGCTCACAGTTGGAGTCTACAAAAACAGAATTAGCGCAGTTGGAGACTTCTGGTTCGACCCTCGAGCCATTAGTCAGGACAGAGAAGTTAGAGGCGTTTTGCAGCGATACAAAGCAGCTTTTGCCCAACACAAGCACAACTGTGGCAAGATCGCTGGCTTAGTAGACAGTACAGGTCCCGACCCCAAACCCCAAAGGCAATTCGTTTTCCCCAATAAGCAGAGGGCGAAATCTCAAATGTTATCCAGAGTTTGCTTGACCAAGGCGTACTCCCTTCAGTAGCCTCAACAAACAATGCCCCAATTTGGCCCATCAGGAAACCCGATGGATCATGGCGACTGACCATCGATTACCGGGAACTAAACAAAGTAACCCCAGTAGCAGCCCCCACCATAGCCACGAGTCCCGAGACAATGCTAAAACAGGGACTCCAGTCAAATTTTTTTTCGGTTTTGGACATTAGCAATGGCTGTTGGTTCATTCCATTGGATAAAGCGTGCCAATATAAATTTGCTTTCACCTTCCAGGGACAGCAATACACGTGGACGTGCCTACAACAAGGCTTCCACAACTCCCCCTCCATTTTCCCCCGACAGCTGACGAATGGTTTCGCCAAATTTTCCCAACCCGATTGCCTATGGATAGACATATGGACGATAAGGGAATAGTGTAAATGGGCTTTAGAGTGGTTTCACAGGTCGGCGCAACATCGAGGGCTGAAGGGCCTGTACTGCGCTGTAATGTTCTATGTTCTATGTTCTATGTTGTCCAGTATGTAGACGACTTGCTACTGCAGACGGACACTAAGGGAGAGCACATTTTGCTTCTCGCTGAACTATTAGGACTCCTTCAACAAATTGGATGTAAAGTGAACCCCAAAAAGGCCCAGATTCTACAAGAAAAAGTACTTTATTTAGGAACAGTGATCACCCATGGCAAATGCGAGATCGAGCAGAAACGCATCGACTCCATTGTCAAATTACCCCTGCCCCATCATGTCACAGCCCTCCGGTCATTTCTAGGCCTGGTTGGCTACTATAGGAATCACATCGACGGTTTTGCCACAAAGGCAGCGCCCCTCTCTGAACTCCTAAAGAAGCAAGCATAAGAAGGAACCCCCACGAGAGAATTGCTCTCTTGGATTTGGCTCTCAGGCGGAGAGACCCATCCACCAGCATCACCAGAAGCAAGTAAGTTCAAGGTCAACACTGGCTATCAGATGGACGACCTTAGCTGTTCTCCTGTATGAGTAGATCTTACTGTGTGTGTAAATAAATAGTATTGACTTTGAACCTTGTGGCGGTATCGAGAGATACCTGGCGACTCTGAAAGTAGAAACGTAAACATAATTAGGATTAAGGAAGGCGACCATATTAACCGCCATATTTATAACCAAACAAATATAGCAACAGTGGTATGTGCACACTGAGCAATTCCTCTCCAACCTGGACACAAAATATTAGCAGAATCTAAATAATGTATAAATTTGGTGGAAATGGGAGTTGCGCTAAAATACAACATTGCACATTTAGTTGTAGAGATCAGTCCTAGATGTACAGAGACGCCCTCGCTACCTATGTTACCTTTAGTGGAGTAAAGCATTGGATAATTAAAGTCACCCATTGCATGACCCATCTGGTCTTGTACGTTTCTCTGATTTATTCACATTTCCTTTGCCTCCATTTAGCAATCAACAACATAGATTGTTATGGATTGACATATTTACAGAAAAACACATTTATTTTTATTTTTGTCAACCCCAGTGCTGAAATGGACCGTAAATGAATGCTGCTACCCCTTATATTGTTTTTGTCCCTCCTGAATATTCTGTGACTAGAAATGTTCAGCTTACAGCCATGTTCTATCCGAAGTCATATCTCAGTTAATGCATTTGGATCATGCGTCGGTGCAGACTCGATGGGCCGAAGGGCCTCTTGTGCACTGTATTATGCTGATGCTCTGAAGTCCTCCCATAACAATTTGTATCTCTCACTAATCAAAATTTATTTACAATACTTCTATAACACAATACAGAAACTTTCTATTTTTCTCCTTTTTTGATTCTGCATCCTTTGCCCTTTTTGCTCTCTTTTCAGCATCACCATCTTGTTTTATTTTGGTCTTATCCTTGCTGTATTAATTTAAATCCTCTCACAACATTAACCATCTCCCAAAAAGAAAAGACTTGTCAGGTGAAAGCTCATCCATCTTGTATAGGACAATCCTGCAGAACTATAGCCCCTATAGCTCAGGAATCTGAACCCTTCATTTCTACATCATCTCTCCAGTTACATATTTAAATCCCTGATCTTATTGTTCCTTTACTGACTGCTGTCCCACAGGAGCGTTAATTCTGACGTTGTTTACTCAACATCCTACTTTTTAACCTGTGCCCTAATTGTTGAAACTCCCTTTCCAGGGACTCAGTTCTTTTTCTTCCTGTCGATCGCATCCAGCTGAAGAAATTCCGTAAATTGAAATCTGCATCTCCCAGAATGTGTCTGCGCCCACAATTCACGGCAATGCTTCTTTCCAAATTCTTGCAGTAGAGATGTGCACTCCTCCCCCACCCCTGGCCCGTGGCCTCCCTACCCGCTTGCAACAGCATGGAAAAAAAAAGAGAATGACAAATATATTGACAAATGAAGACACAGGAGGAATGAAAAACTGCAGGTCGAAAAATAATCAATGCAGCCTGGCCATCCCTAAACAACTGAAGAACAACAGCTGATCCCAGAGACTGTCAGAAGCTATGGTATCTTCTGACACATAACGTATTATTCACAGTTGTGTCAGCAGATTGTTTATAAGTTCTGTGCTCTGAAGTGCGCCTGTTGGCACTGTTACAAATATTGATAGTCCCAACTACCTTACGGAAACCCATCAGCACTTTTCAGTGGAAAGAACTAAATGGCCATTAAGATGGGGCCGTTATTTCAAGGTCCTTCAAAGCTAAAACAAAAATTGCAGATATCCTTTGACACAGATGCAGAATTTACAGCACAGGACGAGGCCATTCGGCCCATCGAGACTGCACCAGCCTATGGAAAGATCACCCTACCTAAGCCAACACCTCCACCCTATCCCCGTAACCCGGTAACCCCGCCCACCCTTTTTTCTGGACACTAAGGGCAATTTAGCATGGCCAAACCACCTAACCTGCACATTTTTGGATTTAGTTATTCTTTCATTGCCATTAGCTGGCAATTGTTAATGTGCTGTAGCTCAGAACATGGTAACCAGAACAAAAGATATGGGAACGTCCCATCATAATTCTTAATATGCACAATGCTTAATATGCATCTTTTCTGCATGCACAGTAACGTGATAGTGGATAACATATGTGGATGGAGCCATCACAGAACAAGGGAGCGATTCTCCGGTTGCGTTGCGCCTGGCATAAATCCTGCTATATCGGGAGAATTGCAGGAGAACCCCGAAACTGGAACCTATTGCGGGGTTGTGGTAGTCACCACTGTTGTATTATATTGTATATACTGCACTGCATACGACGATATTACGGTAAGGCCCCTGTACTACAGGTACGGGGGTAGATCCCTGCCTGCTGGCTCCGCCCAGTAGGCGGGGTACAAATGTGTGTGTTCTCCAAACTGCAGCCATTTCGGCTGCAGCTGTAGGACGCCAGACATCTCTGTGTAATAAAGCCTCAATTACTCTCTACTCACGTCTCATAATTGATAGTGCATCAATTTATTACACAGAGATGTTACGAAGATGGATCTCCGCATCACGCCGGATCGCCTGCAGCTGCATCCTCAAGCAGACAACGCCAAAAAGGACTTCACACATTGGCTAGCTTGCTTTGAAGCCTACATCGCCTCTGTGACAGACCCAGGGCGGGATTCTCCACCCCCACACCGAAGTGGCCACGCCGTCGTGAACGCCGTCGAGGTTCACGACGGCGCGGAACGGCCCCGGTCCCGACCGATTCAGGCCCTGACAATGGGCCAGTATTGGGGCCGCGTCATCTACCTGCGCCAGGCCTTGTTGCCCACGTAAAAGAAGCGCCGCATAGATGACGCGGCCTGCGCCGCATAACAGACATCACCCGCGCATGCGTGGTTGCCGTCCTGTCCAAATCCGCCCCGCAAGAAGATGGGGGACGGATCTTGCGGGGCAGCGGAAGGAAGGAGGTCCTCCTTCAGAGAGGACGGCCCGACGATCGGTGGGCACCGATCGCGGGCCACCCCACATTTAAGGTACCCCCAGTGCAGGATCCTCCCTCGCCCCCCCCCACAGGCCGCTCCCCCAGCGTTCACGCACCGCCCACGACTGTAGCGACCAGGTGTGGTCGGCGCTGGGGGGAATCCGCCGTTTTGGCCTGGCCGCTCGGCCCATCCCGGCCTCAGAATAGCGGGGGTGCCGGAGAATCGCCATTTCCGGTGTCTCTGGCGATTCTCCGGCCTGCGGCCCGCGAAACTCGACCGGGCCGTTCCCGTCGCTTGGGAGAATCGGGGGAGGGAGTCGGACCGGCGTCCCCGGAAATTTTGGTGGCCCAGGCGATTCTCCCAACCGGCGTGGGAGTGGAGAATCGCGCCCCCAATCTCAGAAGTACAGAAGCTCCAGATTCTGTACACGTGGCTGAGCTCCTATGTCTTTCCCCTCGTCCGGGACGCGCCTACCTACGCAGAGGCCATGGCGCTACTGAAGGAGAACTACGTTCAGCAGACCAACAAGATCTATGCCAGGTACCTCCTGTCCACGCGGCACCAACTTCCCGGTGAGTCTGTGGAAGTTTTCTGGCATGCCCTGCTCGCCCTAGTGAGAGACTGTGATTGCCAGGCCGTTTCGGCCGCTGAACATTCTAACCTGTTAATGAGAGACCCGTTCGTTACGGGCATAGGATCGACCTACATCTGCCAGCGCCTCTTAGAAGGGGCTACGCTTGACCTCGCGGAGACCAAGAACCTAGCGCTCTCGCTCACAGTCGCTTCACGCAACGTACAGACGTATGCCCCCGACCGCACGGCCCACCCCTCCTGGGCATTGTGGAACCCGCCAGCAGCCACCCCATCGTGGACCCCATCAGCGATGCCCCCAGACAACCCCACGCCTGCGCCGCATGGCAACCAACCAACCCCGGGGGATGCAAGTGCTACTTCTGCGGACAGATAAAACACCCCCAGCAGCGCTGCCCGGCGCGGAGTGCGCTCTGCAAGGCCTGCAGCAAGAAAGGACATTTCGCTGGAGTGTGCCAGGCCCGCTCAATCACCGCTATTGTCCATGCACCCCCCACATGCGGCCAGTGGGCGCCGCAATCTTCCTCACCTCAGACCGCGTACGCCCCGTGGGTGCCGCCATCTTGCTCCACTCACAACACGTGCGGCCCGTGAGCGCCACCATCTTGCTTGCCTCACAACCAATGGCCGCTGCCATCTTGCCTGCCCCAGGACACGTGCGGCCCGTGGGCACCACCATCTTCCCCGCCTCAGGACCCCTGCCTGTCGGGCACCTCATCGGGCCGCTCATCGCCTGCAACCGCTGACGACGAGGCCGTGTCTGGCCTCCGTCACGATCGACCAGTCCCGACCGCACAACCTCACGACCGCGTTGACAAAGTGAAGGTCGACCGGCACGGGATACCCTGCCTTCTGGACTCCAGGAGCACTGAGAGCTTCATCCACCCCGATACGGTAAGGCGCTGCTCCCTCACGGTACACCCCATTAACCAAAGAATCTCCCTGGCCTCCGGATCCCACTCCGTGGGCATCCGGGTTACTGCATCACCACCCTCATCATCCAGGGCATAGAGTTCAGAGGCTTCCAGCTCTACGTCCTCCCCAACCTCTGCGCTGCCTTGCTACTCGGCCTGGACTTCCAGTGCAACCTCCAGTGCCTAACCCTGAAATTTGGTGGGCCCCTACCACCCCTTACTGTATGCGGCCTCATGACCCTTAAGGTTGACCCGCCTTCTTGTTTGCAAACCTGACCCCGGATTGCAAACCCGTCGCCACCATGAGCAGACGGTACAGCGCCCAGGGCAGGACCTTCATCAGGTCTGAGGTCCAGCGGCTGCTGCGGGAAGGTATTATCCAGGCCAGCAACAGCCCCTGGCGAGCCCAAGTGGTGGTGGTGAAAACTGGGGAGAAAAACAGGATGGTCGTTGACTACAGTCAGACCTTCAATAGGTACACGCAGCTCGACGCGTATCCCCTCCCACGCATATCTGATATGGTCAATCAGATTGCACAGTACCGGATCTTCTCGACAGTGGGCCTGAAATCTGCCTACCACCAGCTCTCTATTCGCAAGGCGGACCGCCCATACACTGCGTTTGAAGCAGACGGCTGCCTTTACCATTTCCTTTGGGTTCCCTTCGGCGTCACTAACGGGGTCTCAGTCTTCCAACGGGAGATAGACCAAATGGTTGACCGATACGGACTGCGGGCCACTTTCCCATACCTGGATAACGTCACCATCTGCGGCCACGACCAGCAGGACCACGACGCTAACCTTTCCAAATTTCTCCACACCGCCAAACTCCTCAACCTAACTTACAACAAGGAGAAGTGTGTGTTCAGCACAAACCGATTAGCCATCCTCGGCTATGTGATTCAGAACGGAGTTCTAGGGCCCGACCCCGATCGCATGCGTCCCTTCATGGATCTCCCCCTTCCCCACTGCCCCAAGGCCCTCAAACGATGCCTGGTGTTCTTTTCGTACTACACCCAGTGGTTCCCTAACTATGCGGACAAGGCCCGCCCACTCATCCACTCCACTGATTCCCCAGTGATGGCCGAGGCTCACCAGGCCTTCAACCATATCAAGGCCGACATCGCCAAGGGAGAAGGGTGGCCTTAAATAGTGGGCGGGCTTTGTTGGCATACTGGGGGACCCACTGGGCGTAGTAGGAAATAAATCCAAGGCACCTCTTGAGGTCCTTGGGACAGTAAAGGTGAGGGAGTTGCAGGAGGGGGCGTGGACGGTCAGGGTCGGGCCCTAGGACTCCGTTTTCCACGACGTGGCCGAGGATGACTAGCCTGGTGGTGCGGAAAACGCATTTCTCCTTATTATAGGTGAGATTAAGTTTTTGGGCGGTTTGGAGAAATCGGTGGGGGTTGGCGTCGTGGTCCTGCTGATCATGGCCACAGATGGTGACATTGTCCAAGTACGGAAACGTGGCCCGCAGCCCGTACTGTTCCACCATTCGATCCATTGCTCGTTGGAACACCGAAACCCCATTCGTGACGCCAAAGGGACCCGGAGGAAATGAAAAAGGCGGCCGTCTGCCTCAAACGCCGTGTAGTGGCGATCCTCCGGATGGATTGGGAGTTGGTGGTATGCAGACTTCAGATCCACCGTGGAGAACACGCGGTAGTGAGCGATCTGATTGACCATGTCTGCAATCCGGGGAAGGGGTACGCAACAAGTTGCGTAAACCGGTTAATAGTCTGGCTGTAATCAACCACCATTCGGAGCTTCTCCCTGGTCTTGACGACCACCACCTGAGCTCTCCAGGGACTATTGCTGGCCTCTATGACTCCTTCCCGCAAGAGACGCAGGACCTCAGACCTAATAAATATTCTGTCCTGCATGCTATATCGCCTGCTTCTGGTGGCTACTGGCTTGCAATCAGCGGTGAGATTAGCGAAGAGGGAAGGAGGGTCGACTTGCAGAGTGGCTAGGCTGCACACGGTGAGTGGGGCAGGGGTCCGCCAAAGCTAAGCGTCAGGCTCTTGAGATTACATTGAAAATCGAGACCTAAAAGGAGGGGGCACAGAGGTATGGGAGCTCAGCTGGAAATTAGTGTACTCAGCGCTCTGCATCGCTAAGGTTACCGTAGTGCACCTTCGGATTTGTACCGAATGCCACCCGGAGGCGAGGGAAATTGTTTGTTGCGCCGGGAATATCGGGAGCGAGCCAGATCCGGGTGGATGAAATTCTCGGTCCTCCCGGAGTCGAACAGGCGAGGTGTCTCGTACCCGTTAACCCGGACGGCCACCATTGAGCTCTTGAGGTGCTTGGGTCCCGACTGATCCAAGGTGACTGCGCTGAGTTGAGGGTAACCGGTGGCATGGTCGGCTGTGCTGGGCGGCCCCCCCGGTGACTGTCCGAGCAGGTTGTACGCGACGAGCGGCGTAGCAGATGGCGTCCAAGATGGCGGCCCCCGTTGATCAAGCATGACGGGCGTCGAGGAAGATGGCGTCCAAGATAGCGGTCCCCATGGATCGCACGTGGCCGGCCTCGTGGGGGAGGATGGCCAAAATGACGGCCCCCGTGAGTCGCATGTGCTGTGCGGAGTCAGAGTCGGCAGGCACGCTGCCACATTGCGAGGTCTGCGGGCCTGAGTGTCGGTAGTCTGGGTCTGAGAGTTCGCGTGCTTAGGCTTGGCTAGGCAGACCTTGGCGAAGTGCCCTTTTCGGCCGCAACTGTTGCAGTGCGCGTTGCGGGCCGGGCAGTATTGTTGAGGGTTTTGAGGCTGACATCAAAAATAACAAGGCAACCCCCCATGATGAGCGGGTGGGCGCGCAGCACAGGCCTGGGGTAGTCTCTGGTCAGGAGCCCACGAGGGGGTCGAGTGTTCGGCCGGAAATGCAGTGAGGCTCTGGAAAGCGACCTCCAGTGAAGTCGGCAGTTTCACCATCTCGTCCAGGTCCTGGGCCCCTTTTTCGAGCAGTCGCTGCCGCACGTAATTTGATCTGACCCCCGCAACGTAAACGTCTCGGACGGCGAGCTCCATGTGCTGAGTGGCCGTAACGGCCTGATAGTTGCAGTTGCACGTGAGTGCTTTGAGGTCGCGCAGATAGTCGTCGAGTGACTCCCCGGGGCGCTGGCGATCGAGTTGTGAGAATATGTCGCGCATAGACCTCGTTCACAGGCCGCACGTAGATGCGCTCGAGGATTGCGAGAGTGGCGGTACAGGAGTGGCCTCTTCGAGTTGCACAGAAATGCGGTGACTCACCCGTGCGTGGAGGAGAATCAATTTTTGTTCGTCCGTGATGGATGGCGTCGAAGACGCGGCAAGGTAGGCCTTGAAACACCGCAGCCAGTGTGAAAAAATTTCCTTCGCCTCCGTGGCCTGTGGATCGAGCTCCAGTCTGTCAGGTTTGAGGGCTGACTCCATAATCGTTTTTGTTCAGATAGTTAATTAAATTGATGCGACCATCAATTCACTCAAGGACTCGTGTCGGAGTGAAACAGTGGTTTCAATTAACTGTCAACTTTGCCTGCCTGTGACTGGTACATACTGAGGACAGTCCCACAGGCCAGCTACTCTTATACTCCTTCAAAGGGGCGGAGCCATGGGCTGAGATCGTACATGCTCCAACATCCTCCAACATCTCCCCCTGTGGGTGAAGCCATACAATGGCCCACAAATAAAACCCACAGGGTTAATAACATAGAACATAACTGGTGAATTAACTGTATTTACAAACATAGAACATAACTGGTGAATTAACTGTATTTATATTCACCACACAGGGGTCACCCGCTTTTATCACTTCATTAAGGCCCGCAATCTGCCCTACTCCATCGAGGACATCAGGGCTGTCACCAGAGACTGCCAGGTCTGCGCGGAGTGTAAACCGCACTTCTACCGGCCAGACCGTGCGCGCCTGGTGACGGCCTCCCGCCCCTTTGAACGTCTAAGCGTGGACTTCAAAGAGCCCCTCCCCTCCACCGACCGCAACACGTATTTTCTCAATGTGGTCGACGAGTATTCCAGATTCCCCTTCGCCATCCCGTGCCCCGATATGACACCTGCCCCCGTCATCAAAGCCCTCAACACCATCTTTGCTCTGTTCGGTTTCCCCGCCTACGTCCACAGCGACTGGGTACCTCATTTATGAGCGATGAGCTGCGCCAGTACCTGCTCAACAGGGGCATTGCCTCGAGCAGGACGACCAGCGACAATCCCCGGGGAAACGGGCAGGTGGAGCGGGAGAATGGGACGGTCTGGAAGGCCGTCCAGCTGGCCCTACGGTCCAGAAATCTCCCGGCCTCCCGCTGGCAGGAGGTCCTCCCCGACGCACTTCACTCCATTCGGTCGCTCCTGTGCACTGCGACTGATGAAACCCCCCATGAACGTCTCTTTGCCTTCCCCAGGAAGTCCACCTCCGGGGTTTCGCTCCCAAAGTGGCTGGCAGCTCCAGGACCCATTCTCCTCCGCAAGCACGTGCGGCTCCACAAGGCGGACCCGTTGGTTGAGAGGGTACAGCTACTCCACACGCCTACGTAGCATACCCCGACGGCCGCCAAGACACAGGGACCTGGCGCCAGCTGGGTCCCCCACCCCCCCTCTGCCCCGGTGCCACCCTCCCTCCCCCCGGCGCACCCCACCACAGCCCCCGCTCCAGGACAATCCGTCCTCCCCTTGATCCCACCCGGGGATGAAGAGGATGTCGACACGCTCCCGGAGTCTCCAATGACCGAGCCGACGCCTGACTTGCCACCAGCACTGCGGCACTCTCAACGACAGATCAAGGCACCCGACTGTCTAAATTTGTAACCTTCTCTGAAATTTTAATGACAACCTGGATGTAAATAGTTTTCCACCCCCCCCGCTGGACTCATTTTTAACAGGGGGTGAATGTGGTAGTCACCACTGTTGTATTATATTGTATATACTGCACTGCATACGAGGATATTACGGTAAGGCCCCGGTATTACAAAATTGTTTGCGCAGGCCCATAACAGCTGATTGCTGTTCTCGTGTGGGGCGCAGTGGTTGCTGGTTAAGTATTTTATTTTTACCTGTATTTAAGTTGGGCAGTTTCTGTCATGATATTCAAGTGAACATCACAGCATATAAACACATACATAATGATAGACAGAGCAACGGACCAATTCGCACACATAACACGACAGCCAATCACAGACAAGAGCATACACAGTACAAAACAAGAAACACGACACTTCCTGGGCAGTCCATTAGGAGACAGCACAGGGCAAGGACCTCAAAGCCAGACACTCACACAATCACCACGTGCTGAGTACCAAGTTTGTTATATAAATAGTTTAACAGAATAAAACTGTGTTGTACCAATCGCAACCGTGTTGGTTCGTCTGTATCTCAGAGCACCCAACACTTCATGGTACCAGACGTGAATCGAAACCTAGCCACAAATCTGCCATCCTGTGCCAGGGACACCGTCAACACACCGCAGCCGTTGCAAGTCACTGGGAACCTGGGCATAAATTGGACGCTCTTCAAGCAGCGCTTCGAACTCTTTATGGAAGCCAACGAAAAACAGGGCGCCTCGGACAAAAGGAAGATTGCCATCCTCCTCACCACCGCAGGTCAGCACGCCATCCATGTATACAACTCCCTGGTGTTCGCGGAAGGCGAGGACAAATCTAAGTATGACACGGTCCTCCTCAAGCTCGACAAGCACTTCAACGTTGAGGTCAATGAGAGCTTTGAGAGGTATGTCTTGCAGCAGCGCCTGCAAGGTAAGGGTGAGCTCTTTCAGTCCTTCCAGACGCATCTCCGCATACTAGCACAGTCCTGCGGTTACAACACCACCTCAGAGTCCATGATCCGGGACCAGATCGTTTTTGGGGTTGCCTCCGGCAGCCTACGCCAGCAGCTTCTAAAAATAAAAGGCCTGACCTTAGCATCTGCAGTTGAAGCCTGTGTCCGGCATGAGAACGCGACTAGCCGCTATGCCCAATTTCAGGCGACCAAATCGGCGCAGAGGGGGTCCTACGCGACCGGATAGGAGAGCCAGGCAACCCACAAGGCCAAACGGGTCCAGGTGATCGAGTTTCTCCCGGCCCGCGGCCCGGACGAGGGCGGCCGTTTCGCGCGCTTTTCGAGGCCTCCCACGCTTGTGCGCGCCAAAACCTACGGCAACACTGTGGGACGTGATGCGCAGGTGCGCTCGACGCAAGACCGAACTGCGCGTGCGCAGTGGCGTAACGAACGCCATGACGTCACGATGTGCGGCAACTGTGGAGCTGCTCATTTAAAAGGGCAATGTCCCGCAAAAACCCGACAGTGCCTACGCTGTGGCAAGGTGGGCCATTACGCTGCTTACTGTCGAGCGGCTCAACCTGTTGATCTTCCGCATCACCGACAACCTCGCAGGAACGTGCGGACCATTCAGCCTCCACATTACGACATCCAAACCGATGACACAGGTGACCAAGACGCCTTCCGGGTTGTGGTCATTGATGGGAACCGGGTCAACACAATCAATCCGGGCGATGAATGGTGTGCCACCCTGACGGTCAACCGATCACCGATCACTTTCCGCCTGGACACTGGCGCCTCCGCCAACGCCATAGCATGGTCAGCCTTCTACGCCATGAAGGTCAGACCACCAATCCGGCCATTCCCAACCTTGCCTCCCACACGACGGCTCTGCGCCTCCTCGTCAAAAAGTCCACAGAGTTCCAGTGGCAACACACACACCAGCTGGAATGGGAGGAGCTCAAACACAAACTCACCATTGCACCGGTATTGCCGTTTTTTGACACGTCTCGTGCCACCAAAATCTCAACTGATGCCAGCCAATCCGGCATTGGAGCAGAGCTCCTCCAGCGGGATGACATGGCATCATGGGCCCCAGTTGCCTATGAATCGCGGTTCATGACCCCCACAGAGCAGCGCTACGCGCAGATCGAAAAGGAGTGCCTGGGCTTGCTAACCGGTTTAGACAGGTTCCATGATTATGAATATGGTCTTCCCCGGTTCACTGTCGAAACTGACCACCGCCCCCTGGTCAACGTAATAAATAAGGACCTGAACAAGATGACCCCTCGCCTCCAGCGCATCCTACTTAAACTCAGGAGGTACGACTTCCAACTGGTCTACACTCCAGGGAAGGAACTCATCGTTGCGGATGCCATTTCCAGAGCAGTGAGGAGGCCGCCAGATGCGGAGGGGTTTGTATGGCAGGTCGAGGCGAAGGTGGCTTTCACATCGGCAAATCTGCCGGCTGACGACTTCACTCTGGCCCGTATTCGCCGAGAGACTGCGGCCGACCCCCTTCTACAGCGAGTGATGCACCACATGACGGGAGGGTGGTTCAAAGGGCAGTGCCCGCAGTTCTACAATGTCCGAGACGACCTGGCCGTCATTGATGGTATCCTTCTGAAGCTGGACCGGATTGTGATTCCGCACAGCATGCGCAAGCTGGTTCTCGACCAACTACCCGAAGGCCACTTGGGCGTCGAGAAGTGCAGACGGAGGGCCCGAGAGGCGGTATACTGGCCGGGCATCAGTGACGATATTGCCAACATGGTGCTCAACTGTACAACCTGCCAAAGGTTTCAGCCGGAGCAACCTCCTGAAACGCTTCTGCCCCATGAGCTGGTGACCTCCCCCTGGGCGAAGGTGGGTGTGGACCTGTTTCACGCGCTCGGCAGGGATTATGTCATCACAGTTGACTACTTCTCAAACTACCCAGAAGTCATACGCCTGCATGATTTGACGTCGTCTGCTGTCATCAGGGCCTGCAAAGACACCTTTGCTCGCCACGGCATTCCGATGACTGTCATGTCGGACAATGGGCCCTGTTTCTCCAGCCAGGAATGGTCATTGTTTGCTGCCTTGTATGGCTTCACACACGTGACGTCCAGCCCTCTGTACCCCCAGTCAAATGGAAAGGCGGAGAAGGGCGTTCACATTGCCAAGCGGCTCCTCTGCAAGGCTGCTGCTGCCGGATCGGACTTCAACCTCGCCCTGCTGGCCTATCGCTCGGCCCCACTAGCCACTAGTCTCTCACCAGCACAGCTGGTGATGGGTCGCGCCCTCAGAACCACTGTGCCTTCCATCCTGGCACCAACAATAGACCATGCATAGGATGCAACTGCAGCGCGGTCGCCAGAAGAGATCATATGACACATGGGCAACTGATCTTCCCACCCTGGGCCCTGGAGACGACGTCCGCATCCACCTACCAGAAGGTGGCTGGTCAGCACCTGCCGAAGTTCTCCGACGCGTGGCTCCCCGCTCGTTCCTGGTACGCATGCCTGATGGATCCGTGCGTAGGCGCAATCGCCGGGCTCTTCGCCTACTTCCACGCTCGCAACGAGACCTTACACTGACACCGTGTCCTCCTGAGGTTCCTGATAGCGACTTCGTGGAGCTGCCTGCTACCATGCCCCTTCCGTCGCCGCCCGTGGCCAGGCCCGCACCTCAGCCGGTGGTTCCCGACCCACCCTTGAGGCGGTCAACCCAAATTCATCGCCCACCTACTAGACAGGACTTATGAGACTGTTTACATGTTGAACTCTTGCAACCACTGTTTTAACATGTCTATGTTTTTCTCGTTACAGGCATTCGTTTTATCGTTCCACATTTCCACGTTCTTTTCTTTTTGTTATGGCACAACCTCATTAGCATGTCACACCCGACATCGCCCCTTGTATATAGTTAAGCCCCATGTACATGATGTAAATATTACACGCACACACACATTTAGCTGCACTCAGGACACATTTCTATTTATAAACACGTAGGCACATAATCTTGTAAAAAAAGGGTTGATGTCATGATATTCAAGTGAACATCTCAGCACATAAACACATACATAATGATAGACAGAGCAACGGTCCAATTAGCACACATAACACGACAGCCAATCACAGACAAGAGGATACACTGTACAAAACAAGAAACCCACGACACTTCCTGGCCAGTCCATTAGGAGACGGCACAGGGCAAGGACCTCAAAGCCAGTCACTCACACAATCACCACGTGCTGAGTACCAAGTTTGTTGTATAAATAGTTTATCAGAATAAAACTGCGTTGTACCAATCGCAACCGTGTTGGTTCGTCTGTATCTCAGAGCACCCAACACTTCATGGTACAAGAAGTGAATCAAAACCTAGCCACAAATCTGCCATCCTGTGCCAGGGACACCGTCAACAAACCGCAGCCGTTGCAAGTCACTGGGAAACTGGGCATAAATTGGACGCTCTTCAAGCAGCGCTTCGAACTTTTTATGGAAGCCAACGAAAAACAGGGCGCCTCGGACAAAAGGAAGATTGCCATCCTCCTCACCACCGCAGGTCAGCACGCCATCCATGTATACAACTCCCTGGTGTTCGCGGAAGGCGAGGACAAATCTAAGTATGACACGGTCCTCCTCAAGCTCGACAAGCACTTCAACGTTGAGGTCAATGAGAGCTTTGAGAGGTATGTCTTGCAGCAGCGCCTGCAAGGTAAGGGTGAGCTCTTTCAGTCCTTCCAGACGCATCTCCGCATACTAGCACAGTCCTGCGGTTACAACACCACCTCAGAGTCCATGATCCGGGACCAGATCGTTTTTGGGGTTGCCTCCGGCAGCCTACGCCAGCAGCTTCTAAAAATAAAAGGCCTGACCTTAGCATCTGCAGTTGAAGCCTGTGTCCAGCATGAGAACGCGACTAGCCGCTATGCCCAATTTCAGGCGACCAAATCGGCGCAGAGGGGGTCCTACGCGACCGGATAGGAGAGCCAGGCAACCCACAAGGCCAAACGGGTCCAGGTGATCGAGTTTCTCCCGGCCCGCGGCCCGGACGACGGCGGCCGTTTTGCGCGCTTTTCGAGGCCTCCCGCGCTTGTGCGCGCCAAAATCTACGGCAACATTGTGGGACGTGATGCGCAGGTGCGCTCGACGCAAGACCGAACTGCGCATGCGCAGTGGCGTAACGAACGCCATGACGTCACGACGTGCGGCAACTGTGGAGCTGCTCATTTAAAAGGGCAATGTCCCGCAAAAACCCGACAGTGCCTACGCTGTGGCAAGGTGGGCCATTACGCTGCTTACTGTCGAGCGGCTCAACCTGTTGATCTTCCGCATCACCGACAACCTCGCAGGAACGTGCGGACCATTCAGCCTCCACATTACGACATCCAAACCGATGACACAGGTGACCAAGACGCCTTCCGGGTTGTGGTCATTGATGGGAAACGGGTCAACACAATCAATCCGGGCGATGAATGGTGTGCCACCCTGACGGTCAACCGATCACCGATCACTTTCCGCCTGGACACTGGCGCCTCTGCCAACGCCATAGCATGGTCAGCCTTCTACGCCATGAAGGTCAGACCACCAATCCGGCCATTCCCAACCTTGCCTCCCACACGACGGCTCTGCGCCTCCTCGTCAAAAAGTCCACAGAGTTCCAGTGGCAACACACACACCAGCTGGAATGGGAGGAGCTCAAACACAAACTCACCACTGCACCGGTATTGGCGTTTTTTGACACGTCTCGTGCCACCAAAATCTCAACTGATGCCAGCCAATCCGGCATTGGAGCAGAGCTCCTCCAGCGGGATGACATGGCATCATGGGCCCCAGTTGCCTATGCATCGCGGTTCATGACCCCCACAGAGCAGCGCTACGCGCAGATCGAAAAGGAGTGCCTGGGCTTGCTAACCGGTTTAGACAGGTTCCATGATTATGAATATGGTCTTCCCCGGTTCACTGTCGAAACTGACCACCGCCCCCTGGTCAACGTAATAAACAAGGACCTGAACAAGATGACCCCTCGCCTCCAGCGCATCCTCCTTAAACTCAGGAGGTACGACTTCCAACTGGTCTACACTCCAGGGAAGGAACTCATCGTTGCGGATGCCATTTCCAGAGCAGTGAGCACGCCGCCAGATGCGGAGGGGTTTGTATGGCAGGTCGAGGCGAAGGCGGCTTGCACATCGGCAAATCTGCCGGCTGACGACTCCAGTCTGGCCCGTAACCGCCGAGAGACTGCGGCTGACCCCCTTCTACAGCGTGTGATGCACCACATGACAGGAGGGTGGTTCAAAGGGCAGTGCCCGCAGTTCTACAATGTCCGAGACGACCTGGCCGTCATTGATGGTATCCTTCTGAAGCTGGACCGGATTGTGATTCCGCACAGTATGCGCCAGCTGGTTCTCGACCAACTACCCGAAGGCCACTTGGGCGTCGAGAAGTGCAGACGGAGGGCCCGAGAGGCGGTATACTGGCCGGGCATCAGTGACGATATTGCCAATATGGTGCTCAACTGTACAACCTGCCAAAGGTTTCAGCCGGCGCAACCTCCTGAGACGCTTCTGCCCCATGAGCTGGTGACCTCCCCCTGGGCGAAGGTGGGTGTAGACCTGTTTCACGCGCTCGGCAGGGATTATGTCATCATAGTTGACTACTTCTCAAACTACCCAGAAGTCATACGCCTGCATGATTTGACGTCGTCTGCTGTCATCAGGGCCTGCAAAGACACCTTTGCTCGCCACGGCATTCCGATGACTGTCATGTCGGACAATGGGCCCTGTTTCTCCAGCCAGGAATGGTCATTGTTTGCTGCCTCATATGGCTTCACATACGTGACGTCCAGCCCTCTGTACCCCCAGTCAAATGGAAAGGCGGAGAAGGGCGTTCACATTGCCAAGCGGCTCCTCTGCAAGGCTGCTGCTGCCGGATCGGACTTCAACCTCGCCCTGCTGGCCTATCGCTCGGCCCCACTAGCTACTAGTCTCTCACCAGCACAGATGGTGATGGGTCGCGCCCTCAGAACCACTGTGCCTTCCATCCTGGCACCAACAATAGACCATGCATAGGATGCAACTGCAGCGCGGTCGCCAGAAGAGATCGTATGACACATGGGCAACTGATCTTCCCACCCTGGCCCCTGGAGACGACGTCCGCATCCACCTACCAGAAGGTGGCTGGCCAGCACCTGCCGAAGTTCTCCGACGCGTGGCTCCCCGCTCGTTCCTGGTACACATGCCTGATGGATCCGTGCGTAGGCGCAATCGCCGGGCTCTTCGCCTACTTCCACGCTCGCAACGAGACCTTACACTGACACCGTGTCCTCCTGAGGTTCCTGATAGCGACTTCGTGGAGCTGCCTGCTACCATGCCCCTTCCGTCGCCGCCCGTGGCCAGGCCCGCACCTCAGCCGGTGGTTCCCGACCCACCCTTGAGGCGGTCAACCCAAATTCATTGCCCACCTACTAGACAGGACTTATGAGACTGTTTACACGTTGAACTCTTGCAACCACTGTTTTAACATGTCTATGTTTTTCTCGTTACAGGCATTCGTTTTATCGTTCCACATTTCCACGTTCTTTTCTTTTTGTTATGGTACAACCTCATTAGCATGTCACACCCGACATCGCCCCTTGTATATAGTTAAGCCCCATGTACATGATGTAAATATTACACCCACACACACATTTAGCTGCACTCAGGACACATTTCTATTTATAAACACGTAGGCACATAATCTTGTAAAAAAGGGGGGATGTCATGATATTCAAGTGAACATCTCAGCACATAAACACATACATAATGATAGACAGAGCAACGGTCCAATTAGCACACATAACACGACAGCCAATCACAGACAAGAGCATACACTGTACAAAACAAGAAACCCACGACACTTCCTGGCCAGTCCATTAGGAGACGGCACAGGGCAAGGACCTCAAAGCCAGTCACTCACACAATCACCACATGCTGAGTACCAGGTTTGTGGTATAAATAGTTTAATAGAATAAAACTGCGTTGTACCAATCGCAACCGTGTTGGTTTGTCTGTATCTCAGAGCACCCAACACTTCAGTTTCTAAACCCTAGACACTACACTTGTAGTGCCCCCCACCCTTCCACCTCCTTTAACCTAAGGGGTAGAGTGAATAACAGGTAAGCTCTTTCTTTCTTTTTCTTTTTTTATCTAGAGGGGATGGCAGGGAAGTGTGCAATGTTCCTCCTGCAAAATGTTTTAGGTGAGGGACACCGTCAGTGTCCCTGCTGATTTCACCTGTGGGAAGTGCACCCATCTCCAGCTCCTCAGAAACCGCATTAAGGAACTGGAGCTGGAGCTGGATGAACTTCGGATCATTCGGGAGGCAGAGGTGGTCATAGATAGTAGCTTCAGGGATGTAGTTACTCTGAAGAATCAAGGTAGATGGGTGACGATGAGAGATGCTGGGAGGAAGCAGTCAGTGCAGGGATCCTCCGTGGCTGTTCCCCTCAGTAACAAGTATACCGTTTTGGATACTGTTGAGGGGGATGACCTACCAGGGGTAAGCCACGGTGAACGGATCTCCAGCACTGAGTCCGTCCCTGTGGCTCAGAAGGGAAGGAGGGAGAGCAGGAGAGCAATAGTTATTGGGGACTCGATAGTTAGAGGGACAGATAGATGGTTCTGTGGCAGTGAAAGAGACTCACGGATGGTATGTTGCCTCCCGGGTGCCAGGGTACGTGATATCTCGGACCGTGTTTTCAGAATCCTTAAAGGGGAGGGGGAGCAGTCACAAGTCGTGGTACACATCGGTACCAATGACATAGGTAAGAGAAAGGATGGGGATTTAAAACAGGAATTTAGGGAACTAGGGTGGAAGCTGAGAGCCAGGACAAACCATGTTATCATCTCTGGTTTGTTACCGGTGCCACGTGCTAGTGAGGTGAGGAACAGTAAGAGTAGGGAAGGTGGTAAAAGAGGTGGAGGAGTAGCATTGTTAATCAAGGATAGTTTAACGGCTGCAGAAAGGCAGTTTGAAGGGGATCTGCCTACTGAGGTAATATGGGCCAAAGTTAGAAATAGGAAAGGAGCGGTCACATTGTTCGGAGTTTTCTATAGGCTCCCAAATAGTAATAGAGATGTGGAGGACGAAATTGCAAAACAGATTATGAATAGGTGTGGAGATCTCAGGGTAGTTGTCATGGGTATCTTTAACTTTCCAAATATTGACTGGAACCTCTATAGGTCGAACAGTTCGGATGGGGCAGTTTTTGTACAGTGTGTGCAGGACGGTTTCCGGACACAATATGTGGATAGGCCGACAAGAGGGGGGGCCACATTGGATTTGGTACTGGGTAATGAACCGGGCCAAGTGTTAGATTTGTTTGCGGGAGAGCACTTTGGAGATAGTGACCACAATTCGGTGTCTTTCACTATTGCAATGGAGAGGGATAGGACCATACGGCAGGGCAAGGTTTATAATTGGGGGAGGGGTAATTATGATGCGATTAGGCAAGAATTAGGGAGCATAAGATGGGAACAGAAACTGTCAGGGAAAGGCACAAATGAAAAGTGGAGCTTGTTCAAGGAACAAATACTATGTGTCCTTGATAGGCATGTCCCTGTCAGGCAGGGAGGAAATGGCAGTGTGAGGGAACCATGGTTCACAAAAGAGGTTGAATGTCTTGTCAAGAGGAAAAAGGAAGAGAATGTAAGAATGAGAAAACAAGGTTCAGTAGGGTCGCTTAAGGGTTACAAGGTAGCAAGGAATGGGCTGAAAAAAGGGCGTAGGAGAGCTAGGAGGGGGCATGAGAAGTCCTTGGTGGGTCGGATCAAGGAAAACCCCAAGGCTTTTACGTGAGAAATAAAAGAATGACTATGGTGAGGGTAGGGCCGGTCAAGGACAGTAGTGGGAACTCGTGCATGGAGTCAGAAGAAATAGGAGAGGCGTTGAATGAATACTTTTCTTTAGTGTTCACAAAGGAGAGGGGCCATGTTTTTGAGGATGACAGTGTGAGTCAGGTGGGTAGGCTGGAGGACGTAGATGTTCTGAGGAAGGATCTATTAGCAATTTTGAAAAACCTGAGGGTCGACAAGTCCCCTGGGCCAGATGGGATATACCGAAGGATTCTTTGGGAGGCAAGGGATGAGATTGCAGAGCCTTTGCCTTTGATCTTTGGGTCCTCGCTCACCACGGGAATAGTGCCAGAGGACGGGAGAGTGGCGAATGTTGTTCCTCTGTTCAAGAAAGGGAATAGGAATGACCCTGGTAATTATAGGCCAGTTAGTCTTACTTCGGTGGTCGGGAAGATAATGGAAAAGGTACTGAAGGATAGGGTTTATGACCATTTGGAAAGATGCAGCTCAATCCGGGATAGTCAACACGGATTTGTGAAGGGTAGGTCTTGCCCCACAAATTTGATTGAATTCTTTGAGGAGGTAACTAAGTGTGTAGATGAAGGTAGAGCAGTCGTACACATGGATTTTAGCAAGGCGTTTGATAAGGTTCCCCATGGTCGGCTCATGAAGAAAGTAAGGAGGTGTGGGATAGAGGGAAATTTGGCCAATTGGATAAGTAACTGGCTATCACATAGAAGACAGAGGGTGGTAGTGGATGGAAAATTTTCAGACTGGAGACCAGTTACCAGCGGTGTACCACAGGGATCAGTGCTGGGTCCTCTGCTATTTGTGATTTTTATCAATGACTTGGAGGAGGGGGCTGAAGGGTGGGTCAGTAAATTTGCTGATGACACCAAGATTGGTGGAGTAGTGGATGAGGTGGAGGGCTGTTGTAGACTGCAAAGAGACATTGATAGGATGCAGAGCTGGGCCGAAAAATGGCAAATGGTGTTTAGCCCTGATAAGTGTGAGGTGTTTCATTTTGGTAGAAAAAAATTGAATACGGGTTACAGGGTCAACGGCATGGTTCTGAGGAACATGGAGGAACAGAGAGGTCTTGGGGTTCGTGTCCATAGATCTGTGAAGGTTGCCACCCAAGTGGATAGAGCCGTGAAGAAGGCTTATCGTGTGTTAGCGTTTATTAACAGGGGGCTTGAGCCGCGGGGCTATGCTGCAACTATACATGACCCTGGTGAGACCACATTTGGAGTATTGTGTGCAGTTCTGGTCACCTCATTATAAGAAAGATGTGGAGGCATTGGAGGGGGTGCAGCGGAGATTTGCCAGGATGCTGCCTGGTTTGCAGGATAGGTCTTGTGAGGAAGGGTTGAGGGAGCTAGGGCTTTTCTCTTTGGAGCGGAGGAGGATGAGAGGCGACTGAATAGAGGTTTATAAGATAATGAGGGGGATAGATAGAGTGGACGTTCAGAGACTATTTCCTCGGGTGGATGTAGCTGTTACAAGGGGGCATAACTATAAGATTCAGGGTGGGAGATATAGGAGGGATGTCTGAGGTAGGTTCTTAACTCAGAGAGTGGTTAGGGTGTGGAATGGACTGTCTGCTATGATAGTGGAGTCGGACACTTTAGGAACTTTCAAGCGGTTATTGCATAGGCACATGGAGCACAGCAGAATGACGGGAAGTGGGATAGCTTGATCTTGGTTTCGGACAATGCTCGGCACAACATCGAGGGCCGAAGGGCCTGTTCTGTGCTGTACTGTTCTATGTTCTATGTTCTATGTACGGGGGTAGATCCCTGCCTGCTGGCTCCGCCCAGTAGGCGGAGTATAAATGTGTGTGCTCTCCGAACTGCAGACATTTCAGCAGCAGCTGTCGGAGGCCACACATCTCTGTGTAATAAAGCCTCGATTACTCTCTACTCTCGTCTCGTCGTAATTGATAGTGCATCAGGGGTGTCACTCCTTTGGGGAAGGAGGGCTTTACCAGCGATTGGTGAGGGGGCTGCTGTAGGGCTCATCTGAAATTGGGGCACCCTTTCCTTTAAAAATGGTGCTCCAATCTCAGAGGATCCGGCCTTGCCGGCTTCTTCGGGTCGCACGACACAAATCACCCTGGCTCCAAAAACATTTTTAAGTGTGGGTGGGTTGCAATCTGGATTGCACTGACCCACTTGGCAGAAATCGCACTTCATTTCCCGCCAGAGACCATGGGCCAGATTCTCTGTTTCTGAGGCTAAGTGCGGAGGATCTGTGGCATTTTATGTGGAAAAAATCAGCGGCGTCCCCTCACCTATCCTGCAATCGGTGAGGGGCTAGCAGCCATGCTGCGTAAACCTACCGGCCTCCACGAAATATACAGCTGGAGAATGGCCGAATCTGTGGCCGCACATGTGCAGGGTGACGACCTGCAGCGGTCATGCCGTAAAACATGCCGTCGGCCGTGCGTGGACCCGAAGTGCCACAAAATCTGGTCAGAAAATCTGGCTGTGTTTCTGGAGAGAGGATTTGGGGGAAAATTCTTGTTGTCTTTCAAATGTAGCGGGCCATTGCTCCTCTTTCTAGGTCACTCTGCCCTCCTGTTTGCCATAAAATTCTATCAGGCAATTTCTATCCTTAATTCTGGGGACAGGAAGTCTTTTCCATATGCATCCTCTTTCTTATGTTTTTAGCTGGCCAATAAGTTGATTCTGCAGGACAGAATTTAAATATCCCAATTCTCATTGGTGTTAACTGAATGGATATCAGATGAATAGCAATAAAGAAAAATATTACTGAAAATGGATGCCTGTTAATTGAATACTTTACATCGCCATAAAAGAGGACTGCAGACTAATTCAAATGCCACGGCGGCACAATGGTTAGCACTGCTGCCTCTCAGCACCATGGACGCATGTTCAATTACAGCCTTGGGTGACTGTTGAGTTTGGACTTGCTCCCCGTGTCTCCCCAGGTTTCCTTCCCATAGTCCAAAGATGTCAAGGTTAGGCCATGATAAATTGCTCCTTAGTGTCCAGGGATGTACAGATTAGATTACAGAGATAGGATGGGGGAGTGGGTCTGGGTAGGATGCTCTTTCAGAGGATCGGTGCAGACTCAATGGGCTGAATGGCCTCCTTCTGCACTGTAGGAATTTGATGAGTTCAAAGCCTGTATCAAATTGATTTGCGAAAGGCTAGCCAATCATCAGTTGTGAAGAAAATATAAATATAAATGTTCACCATATGAGAAGTATCTGACAATCCTGAAAAATGAATGATGAAATAGATTTGATTGCAGTCAACATGTTGATGTAATTTATATATAGAGTGTCATAAAACTTTTGGAATCAAAAGGGTGAGGGCTCACTTATTGGAATTCAGGACCAGGGCATTACACAATGCTGAAGGGTTGTGACAGTACTCACAGAAAGAGTGAAACCCAAATTAAGGAATTATAGACCAGTTAGTCCAACAATAATCATCAAAAAATTCTTGAAAACTTTTGCAGGTGTGACAATATGTATATTGTATGGTAAATGAAGGGTTAACAATTTAATGTAAATGCATCCAACCACTAGGGGGTGATCAAGAGCACACAAGTGGGTCACGTGATACCTTTGATTCTGGAAGTAGGTGATTTGACGGGATAGAGAGTTGTCACGTTTTCAGAAGCTCTGTAGATAGAATCATAGTCTTAGTTTATTTGTAGTATTTATATCTTAGTAAGCAATTCAAATCTATTTAGTTGTAGGGTTAATAAATTAGCTTTGTTAAAAACATAGCTTAATGTTCTTTGTGAGACACTACTCTTCGAAGCCATCCTCACCCAAAAAGCAAAGAACATCACAGCAGGGTGCTCTTACAGTTCATCTGAAGAATAATAGTAAGCGTGATTTCGGGGGTAAAAGGGTGGATATTCTTATATGGATATTTAATGACCAAATAGTACCTGAAAAGCAAGTATTCTGCAAAGGAAATTGGACACTAATGTCTCCCCAATTCAGTGCCTGAAGTGCACTGCATTTGAATGTCTTTTATAGCTTCACTGGTAACCGCACTTGACTGGATATGAAAAGAGCAAAGCAGTATTAATAAATGCCATTTGGCTCTGTATCCAGGTTTCCTATATTAGTATCAGATGCAAATCAGAGGCAGGCTACCTCCTTTACAGCCTAGTGCTATGGTTCCTGGAGGTCTTCTGGTGCAGTGTTACCTCTGGGCCAGAAGCTCTGCATTTCAGTCTCATTAATAATGTGGCCAAACAGGTTGATTGTCAGCTTGTAAATCCTTCCAATGTCTCTGCTGGCAGGCTGTAGGAGTGAGAGAGATTCCTGGTCAGTCTAGTTGCAGGCAGCAATAGCAAACCACTGCTATTCAAATCTATTTAGTTGTAGGGTTTGGAATCAAAAGGGTGAGGGTTCACTTATTGGAATTCAGGACCAGTCCAATGGAAATCCATGGTTGCCAATGCCACCTTCGCGTATGGTAACTGGAGAAGAAGGTTAATGCTCCAGAGGTTTTGCTCAGTGTGCTGATGGAGAGATTTATATTACTAGAAAGTTTCTCTTCTTGACTTTTTGACCTAAAGATAGATTTCTGTTTCAGTACTTTTTGCACATGATCTTTAACATATGGCAATGGAGACAATGATCAACAATGTACCATCCCTTCTCTCGTACATGTTTAGGGCTTATTTGGATATGATGTGAAACAAATGCAAGACTCCTTGGCAGCTGCTGAGGTTATCCATCAAGCCATAAGACCCAGGAGCAGAATTAGGCCATTCGACCCATCGAGTCTGCTCCGCTATTCAATCATGGCTGATTAGTTTCTCATCCCCATTCTTCTGCCTTCTCTCCATAACACCTGATCCCCTTATTAATCAAGAACCTATCTATCGCTGTTTTAAAGGCACTCAGTGATTTGGCCTCCACAACCTTCTGCAGCAAAGAGCTCCACAGATTCACCACCCTCTGGCTAAAGAAATTCCTTCTCATCTCAGTTTTAAAGGATCGTCCCTTCAGTCTGAGGCTGTACCCTCGGGTTCTAGTTTTTCCTACTCATGGAAACATCCTCTCCACATTCATTCTATCCAGGCCTCTCAGTATCCTGTAAGTTTCAATAAGATCCCCTCCTCATCCTTCTAAACTCCAACGAGTACAGACCCAGAGTCCTCTACCGCTCCTCATATGACAAACTCTTCATTCTAGGGATCATTCTTGTGAACCTCCTCTGGACCCTTTCCAAGGTCAACACATCCTTTCTTAGATATGGGGCCCAAAACGGCTAACAGCACAACAAATGGGTCTGAGCAGAGCCTTATACAGCCTCAAAATTAAATCCCTGCTCTTGTATTCTAGCTCCCTCGACAAGAAAGCTAACATTGAATTTGCCTTCCTAACTGCTGACTGAACCTGCACGTTAAACTTAGAATCTTGAGCGAGGGTTTCGAAGTCCCTTTGTGCTTCTGATTTCCATATCTTTTCCCACTTAAAAAATAGTCTATGCCTCCATTCTTCCTACCAAAGTTCATAATCTCACACTTTTCCAAATTGTATTCCATCTGCCACTTCTTTGCCCACTCTCCTAGCCTGTCCAAATCCTTCTGCACCCTCCTGCTTCCTCAATACTATCTGTTCCTCTGCATATCTTTGTATCATCTGCAAACTTAGTAGCAGTGCCTTCAGTTCCTTCCTCCAGATCATTAATGTATACTGTGAAAAGTTGTGGTCCCAACACCGCCCCTGGAGGCACACCACTAGTCCCCGGCTGCCATCTTGAAAAAGACCCCTTTATCTCCCCTCACTGCCTTCTGCCAGTCAGCCAATCCTCCATCCATGCCAGGATCTTACCCTTAACACCAGAGGCTCTTTACTTATTTAACAGCCTCTTATACATCACCTTGTCAAAGGTCTTCTGGAAATCTAAATAGATCACGTCCACTGGTTCTCCTTTGTCTAACGTCCTTGTTACTTCCTCAAAGAACTCTAACAGGTTTGACAGGTATGACCTCCCATTGACGAAGCCGTGCTGACTCAGTCCTATTTTATCTTGCACTTTCAAGTACTCTGCAATTTCATCTTTAATAATGGACTCTAAAATCCTACAAGTGACCAAAGTCAGGCTAACCGGCCTATAATTTCCCATCTTCTGCCTCCCTCCCTTCTTAAACAGGGGTGTTACATTAGCCATTTTCCAGTCCTCTTGAACCCACCCTGCCTCCAGTAGTTTGTGAAAGATAACCGCCAATGCCTCCACGATGTCCTCAGCTTTTTCTTTTAGAACCCTGGGGTGTAGTCCATCCGGTCCAGGTGACTTATCCACCTTCAGACCTTTCAGTTTCCCCAGAATCTTCTCCTTTGTGACGGTCACTGCACTCATTCCTGCCCCCTGATTCTAATAATAATAATAATAATCGCTTATTGTCACAAGTAGGCTTCAATCAAGTTACTGTGGAAAGCTCCTAGTCACCACATTCCAGAGCCTGTTCGGGGAGGCCGGTACAGGATTCTCCTGGAGCTCTGGCATCCCACTGGTGTCTTCCACCATGAAGACTGATGCAAAGTAACTATTCAGTTCCTCTGCCATTTCTTTGTTTCCTATTACTACTTCTCCAGCCTCATTTTCCAATGGCCCAATGTCTATTCTTGCCTCTCTCTTACCTTTTAAAAATTGAAAAATACTCCTGCTATCTTCTTTCATATTATTAGCAAGATTACAATTATATTTCTCCTTCTCCCCCCTTGTTACTTTTTTAGTTGTCCTCTGCTTGATTTGATTTATTGTCACATGTACCAAAATACAGTGAAAAGTATTTTTCTGGGGCCGAGGGAACGTACACAGTACGTACATAGTAGACATAAAGAATAATCAACAGAGTACATTGACAAATGGTACATCGACAAATGGTGATTAGTTACAGTGTGGAACAAAGGGCCAAACAAAGCAAAATACATGAGCAAGAGCAGCATAGGGTGGCGTGCATAGTGTTCTTACAGGGAACAGATCAGTCCAAGGGGGAGTCATTGAGGAGTCCGGTAGCTGTGGGGAAGAAGCTGTTCCTATGTCTGGATGTGCGGGTCTTCAGACTTCTGTGCCTTCTGCCTGATGGAAGGGTCTGGAAGATGGCAATGCCTGGGTGGGAGGGGTCTCTGATAATGCTGTCTGCCTTCCTGAGGCAGCAGGAGGTGTAAACAGAATCAATGTGAGAGTGGCAAGCTTGTGTGATGCGTTGGGCTGAGATCACCACACTCTGCAGTTTCTTGCGATTTTGGACTGAGTAGTTGACATACCAAGCTGTGATGCAGCTGGATAGGATGCTCTCTATGGCACAACTGTAGAAGCTTGTGAGAGTCAATGCAGACATGCTGAATTTCTTTAGCTTCCGTAGGAAGTAGAGACGTTGTTGGGATTTCTTGACTGTTGCATCAACGTGAGTGGACCAGGACAGACTGTTGGTGATGATGACCCCCAGGAACTTAAAGCTATCGACCATCTCCACTTCAGAGCCATTAATGCAGACGGAAGGGGGGGGGGGGGGGGGGGTCGTGCTACGCTTCCTGAAGTCGATGATCAGTTCCTTGGTCTTTCCAACATTTAGAAAGAGGTTGTTTTCGGTACACCATGCAACCAAATGATTTTTTTCCCTTCTGTAGTCTGATTCGTTATTGTTTGTGATATGGCCCCCCACCGTCGTATCATCCGCAAATTTATAGATTGAGTTGGAGTTAAATCTTGCCACACAGTCATGTGTGTATAGGGAGTACAGTGGAAGACTGAACATACTTCCTTGCGGGGCCCCGGTGTTGAGGATTATTGTGGAGGAGGTGCTGTTGCCTATCCTGACAGATTGCGGTCTGTTGGTGAGGAAGTCAAGGATTCAGCTGCACAGTGTCATGTGAGAGTACCTTTAAGAAATGGATGTTTAAGCAGTGTACGTTTAAGAAAACAGTGATGTCAGAGAGTGGGTGAAGCTGAGCTCAGTTCAGCCATTTTGAAGTTTCAGTTTGAAAAAGAGCTTGGGTGTGTGTCTGTGTTTTGCAGTGAGCTGGATCTGCTGTGATCTCTGCCATGAAAGACTATCTCTGGATCATTTGGGTGATTTAAACTCATAATAGTAAAGCCTTTAACCTGATGTGTTTCTGTTTAAAGGTGTTAAGTCTCATGGATGTTGAAAGGGATAACTGAAGGATTATTTAGTGTTGTAATATTTTCGGGGTTATCTTTGAAGTAAGGGGTGTTAAGAGATCCAATGTTTATTTAAGAGGTTAAGTTGAGTTCATGGAATAAACATTGTTTTGTGTTTAAAAACCCATGTGTCCATAATTATAATATCACACCTGGGGAACAAGCCGTGTGCTTCAAAAGCAACAATCCATTAAAGGGAGAGGTTGGTTGAACTCCATGATACATTTTGTTTTCACTGTAGTTTAAAATGTTTTCACTGTAATAAACTAGACCATAACAATTGGGGGCTCGAGGGGGATAAAAGTCTATCTATTGGATTGGCTTTTGTGAACTTAAAGACAGTGAAGGATTGTTGCTTTTTCGGTGTGGTATTTTAGTTTAAGTGGGGAGAGTGTTATAAACAATGGCTCTTTTGGAGGCTCAGAAGTTTTTGGGGATGGATGCGTTAACACGTGATACCTTACTGACAGAGACTAAAAACAGACTGTTAGGTTGAGCAAAAGTATTGCAGTTAACACTGCCTAGCAAAATAGGAAAAGATGAGTTAGTTTTGCCGGTATCTGCGCATTTATGTTTGCCTGTGATACATTCTGACTCATTAGATATGGCAAAGCTCCAGTTGCAGATTAAGCAATTTGAACATGAAAAAGAATTAAAGCAACTTGAACATGAAAAAGAATTAAAGCGGCTTGAATATGCAATGAAAGAAAAAGAAAGCGATAGAGATAGAGAGGAAAAAGAAAAGGAGAGAGAAGGTAGAAACAAAGAAAGAGATAGAGAGGAAAGGGAAAAAGAGAGAGAGTTTGAACTTCGGAAAATGGATCTGAAACATGAAAATCAGTTAAAATTGGCAGGCGCAAAGGGACGCGTACAGTTGGAGGAGATGGATGAGGATAATGAGACAGAGCGTCATAGTCAAAGACGTGGTGGGGATCTATTTAAATATGTCCAATCATCGCCAAGGTTTGATGAGAAGGAGGTAGAAGCCTTTTTCATTTCATTTGAGAAGATAGCTAAACAAATGCAATGGCCACAGGACATGTGAGTGTTACTGATTCAAACAAAGCTGGTCGGTAGTGCTAGTGAAGTGTTTGCATCACTACCGGAGGAGGTATCTGGAATGTATGAGGAGGTGAAGAAATCCATCTTAAGTGCATATGAGCTAGTGCCTGAAGCTTACAGACAAAGGTTTAGAAATTTAAGGAAAGAATTTGGTCAAACATACATGGAGTTTGAAAGGCTCAAACAGAGTAATTTTGATAGGTGGACAAGGGCTTTGAAAATAGACCAAACGTATGAAGCTCTCAGAGAAATTATACTTTTGGAGGAGTTTAAAACTTCAATTCCTGATGTAGTGAGAACTCATGTGGAAGAACAGAGGGTTAAAACTGCGAGATTAGCAGCAGAAATGGAAGATGATTATGAATTAGTTCATAAATCAAAGATTGGTTTCCGACATCAGTTTCAGCCGGTGAGGGATAGAAACTGGGGACATGAGAAATACTCAGGTGGTAAAGGTAAAGGTGACCTGATGGGAGACAATAAAGAGAGTGTACCTCAGATTAAAAAAGAAATTCAGGAGTGTGGAAAAGAAATGAAAAGTTTAAAATGTTTTCACTGTAATAAACTAGACCATGTAAAGTCACAGGGTTGGTGGTTGAAGAAAAGCACTGGGAAGGCTGATGTGATAAAACAGGATAAGACAGTGGGGTTTGTTAGAGTGGCAAAGGAAAGCCCAAGGGAAGCGAAGGAGGTGCAAACAATTGTACAGCCTGTTCAAGAAGTAATTGTTAAGAAGGTGCCAGATGTCTTTAAAGAATTTACTTGTGTGGGTAAAGTTTACTCGTGTATCAGGAGGAGCAGGTAAAGAAGTTACAATTTTAAGAGGTACAGGGGCTAGTCAATCTTTAATGGTAAGAGATGAGGAATTATGTAGTTTGGGAAGAATGTTGCCAGAAAAGGTGGTGATATGTGGAATTCAGAGTGAGCGGAGTAGCGTTCCATTATATAAGGTAAGGTTGAAAAGTGCAGTGAAGAGTGGTGAAGTGGTAGTAGGAGTAATAGATAAACTATCTTGTCCAGGAATACAGTTTATCTTGGATAATGTTATAGCTGGATCGCAGGTGGTAGTGATGCCTACTGTGGTTGATAAGCCAGTGGAAAATCAGACAACTGAAGTGTTGAAGGACGAATATCCTGGGATTTTTCCGGATTGTGTAGTAACAAGGTCGCAAAGTCACAGGTTAAGACCAGAGGAGAAATCATAGAGTGAAGATGAAGATGAAGTGCAATTATCAGAAACGATTTTTGATCAGATGGTTGAACAAGAACAAGAACAGGTGGAGGATGAGGCGGATATTTTTAGTTCAGGAAAATTGGCGGAGTTACAACAGAAAGATGTAAAAATAAAACAGATATATCAGAAAGCATATACGGAAGAGGAATTTGAGAGTATACCAGAGTGTTATTACCGTAAAAGTGATGTCTTGATGAGAAAATGGAGACCTGTACATATGCAGGCGGATGAAAAATAGGCAGAAGTTCATCAAGTAGTATTGCCAGTAGGGTATAGATGGGAGGTGTTGCGAGTTGCACACGAGGTACTAGTGGGAGGTCATTTGGGAATAAGGAAAACTCAAGCTAAAATCCAGAAACATTTTTATTGGCCTGGACTACATAAAGATGTAATTACATTTTGGCAATCATGTCACAAATGTCAAGTGATAGGGAAACCTCAAGCAGTGATAAAACCAGCACCCTTAATACGCATTCCAGCATTTGAGGAACCTTTTACGAGAGTCCTAATTGATTGTGTAGGACCGCTTCCTAAAACAAAAAGTGGGAATCAATATCTTTTGACTGTAATGGATGTGTCTCCAAGGTTTCCAGAGGCCATTCCAGTACATAACAGCGAACAGGATTGTGGAGGAGTTACTTAAATTCTTTACTAGATATGGACTACCCACAGAAATTCAGTCAGATCAAGGATCACATTTTACCTCAAAGTTATTCAAAGAAGTTATGGATAGCTTAGGAATAAAACAATTTAAATCAACTGTGTACCATCCAGAATCGCAGGGAGCGTTAGAAAGGTGGCATCAGACAATAAGACAATGTTGAAGGTGTATTGTCAAGATTATCCAGAGTATTGGGATAAAGGAATCCCATTCGTATTGTTTGCAATTAGGGATGCACCTAAAGAGTCTACCAAATTTAATCCTTTTGAACTAATGGGGCAGCACGGTAGCATTGTGGATAGCACAATTGCTCCACAGCTCCAGGGTCCCAGGTTCGATTCCGGCTTGGATCACTGTCTGTGCGGAGTCTGCACATCCTCCCCGTGTGTGCGTGGGTTTCCTCCGGGTGCCCAGGTTTCCTCCCACAGTCCAAAGATGTGCAGGTTAGGTGGTTTGGCCATGATAAATTGCCCTTAGTGTCCAAAATTGTCCTTAGTGTTGGGTGGGGTTACTGGGTTATGGGGATAGGGTGGAGGTGTTGACCTTGGGTAGGGTGCTCTTTCCAAGAGCCGGTGCAGATCCGATGGGCCGAATGTCCTCTTTCTGCACTGTAAATTCTATGATAATGATAATTTTTGGTCATTAGGTAAGAGGACCACTTAAATTGATTAAGGAAATATTGGTGGGTGCGAAATCGGAAATTACACTATTGGATTACGTGTCAAAGTTTAGGGAACGATTAAATAGAGCAGGTGATTTGGCTAGACAACATTTGAAAGTTGTACAAATGTGATGAAACGGGTAGCGGACAAGAAATCCAAAGTTCGTAGTTTTGCCAATGGGGATAGAGTTTTAGTGTTGTTACTAGTGGTAGGTGAGCCTTTAAAAGCTAGGGTTTGTGGACCATATCAGATTGAAAGGAAATTAAATGAGGTGAATTATGAGGTAAAAACACGAGATAGAAGGAAAACTCTCCGAGTGTGTCATGTGAATATGCTTAAAAGGTACTTTGAAAGGGAAGGAGAGGAAAAGGAGGTTTTCATAATTCTAACTCAAAGTGACGAACCAAATCCAGATGGCTGTGAATTTGACATACCTCAAATTAAATTGGAAAATTAGGATGTTCTTAAAAATTGGGATGAATTGTTAAATTACCTTCCAGAGGAAAAATGAACTGACGTGAAAGAGTTATTGATATCACATGGGCAAGTTTGTAAAGATAAATTGGGAAGTATTAAAATGGCTACATCTGATGTAGATGTGGGAAATGCTGTTCCCATCAAACAACATTCATATAGACTTAATCATTTAAAATTGGCACAGGTTAACAGAGAGATTGATAGTATGCTGAAGAATGGCATAATTCATAGAATTTACAGTGCAGAAGGAGGCCATTTGGCCCATCGAGTCTGCACCGGCTCTTGGAAAGAGCACCCTACCCAATCACACACCTCCACCCTTTCCCCATAACCCAGTAACCCCACCCAACACTAAGGGCAATTTTGGACACTAAGGGTAATTTAGCATGGCCAATCCACCTAACCTACACATCTTTGGACTGTGGGAGGACACCAGAGTACCCGGAGGAAACCCACGCACACACGGGGAGAATGTGCAGACTCCACACAGACAGTGACCCAAGTCGGGAATCGAACCTGGGACCCTGGAGCTGTGAAGCAATTGTGCTAATCACTATGCTACTGTGCTGCCCGAGGAATGTGGGTTGCAGTCAATGGAGCTCACCCATAGTAGTGGTACCTAAACCAGATGGTACCCAACGGTTGTGTGTGGACTATCGAAAGGTGAATGCAGTTACAAGAACGGACTCTTACCCTATCCCACGTTTGAAGGATTGCATTGAGAAAGTGGGACAATCTGCTTTTATTTCCAACTTCCAGACATGGAAAGAACATTTAAAACATCGTATGGAGTTCTTCGATCGACTTCAGGAGGCGGGTTTGGTGATGAACCTAGCCGAAAGTGAATTTGAAGAAACCCAAATCACATTCCTTGAGGAGTTTCCGATACCCTCAAGACGAAGGGAAATAATGCGATTTCTTAGCATGAGTGGGTTTGATCGAACCTTTGTGCAAACCATTTGTAGCTTGGTTGCTCCACTGATGGACTTGCTAAAGAAACGTCAAAAGTTTCAATGGACTGCGGACCTTCAACAGGCATTTGACTGCCCGAAAGCTGTGGTAACCAATGCTCCTGTATTGGAGAATTGCAAGGGACTCTGTGGTCAGATTGAACTAAAGTATCTGATTCTAAAGAGAAATGCCGAGGAGTAGAGGAATGGATTGATCATGCAGAGACTTTGTTCCAAGAGACTGTCAATCGAGAAGGATTTTGGTTGGAGGAAGAAGAACAAAGAAAAATGGATTATATTATTATGCCTGTTTGCGTGTGTCGTTCTGTTTAAAAAGGAAAAAGTATTTTTTACTGTGTGCATTTCTTAGTGGATGGTGCAAAAGTGAAAAATGAAACCATCTTGAAGTTGATGGGTTTTTTTTTTCTTGGGGGGAGGTGTCATGTGAGAGTACCTTTAAGAAATGGATGTTTAAGCAATGTACCTTTAAGAAAACAGTGATGTCAGAGAGTGGGTGAAGCTGAGCTCAGTTCAGCCATTTTGAAGTTTCAGTTTGAAAAAGAGCTTGGGTGCGGGTCTTTGTTTTGCAGTGAGCTGAATCTGCTGTGATATCTGCCATGAAAGACTATCTCTGGATCATTTTGGTGATTTAAACTCATAATAGTAAAGCCTTTAACCTGATGTGTTTCTGTTTAAAGGTGTTAAATCTCATGGATGTTGAAAGGGGTAACTGAAGGATTATTTAGTTTTGTAATATTTTTGGGGTTATCTTTGAAGTAAGGGGTGTTAAGAAATCCAATGTTTATTTAAGAGGTTAAGTTGAGTTCATGGAATAAACATTGTTTTGTGTTTAAAAACCCATGTGTCCATAATTGTAATATCACACCTGGGGAACAAGCCGTGTGCTTCAAAAGCACCTATCTATTAAAGGGAGAGGTTGGTTGAACTCCATGATACATTTTGGGGTTCTGTAAACGCCTCACCTATAACAACAGGGAGAGGGCAAGTCCAAGATTGCAGAGTTTGGTTCTGAGTCTTGTCGGGATAATAGTGTTGAAGGCGGAGTTTCCTCCTCCTTGGGATGAATATCTGTTGTGCATCCCAAGTAACGCTCAAAAACCCCTGCCATTGCTGTTCCATTGTCTTTCCTGCTGGGCTCCCCTTCCAATCAACTCTGGCCAGCTCCTCCCTCATGTCTTTATAGTTACCTTTATTCAATTATAATAGCGTTAAACCTGATTCCAGCTTCTCCCTCTCAAACTGCAAGCCAAATTCTATCATATTGTGGTCAAGGATTCCTTCACCTTCAGTTCCCCAGTAAGGTCTGCCTCATTACACATCACCAAATCTAGAATTGCTTATTCCTAGTGGGCTCTACCAGAAGCTGCTCCAAAAAACCATCTCGTAGACATTCCACAAATCCCCTTTCTTGGGATCCACTACCAACCTGATTTTCCCCGTCCACCTGCATATTGAAGTCCCCAATGATTATTGTAATATTGCCTTTCTAATATGCCTTTTCTATCTCCTGATTAATATTCTGCCCGACCCTCTACCCATCTGCTTTTGATTTTGGTTTGAACACATATCCTTGGATATTTAGATCCCAGCCCTGATCCCCTTGCAACCATATCTCTGTGATACCCATAATATCGTACCAGCCAATTTCAATGTGCGCAACAAGTTCATTTACCTTGTTTCGTATACCGTGCGCATTTAGGTGCAACACCATCAGCCAGCATCAACCCCTTCTCATTTGTACCCTTTTTTGCTCTACCTGAAGTTAGATTCCTGCCACCTTCTATCCTCTCTGTTCTATTACATGCTCTGGAAACTTTCTTAGCCTCTCCTGAGCCCTCAGCCCCTTTAACTAGTTAAAAGTCCTTGTCATTAACCTGCACTTCTACCCTCTCCTTTAGCTTTATTTTCTAATTCGCCATGTAATGAATCCCCCCCCCCCTCACACACACACACACACTATTTAGATTAAGCCCTGTCTACAGCCCTACTTTTGCGAATCACCAGGATTCTGGTCCCAGCATGATTCAGATGAAGACTATCCCATCGTAACAGGTCCTCTCTTCCCCAGTACTGATGCCAATGGCCCATGAATTCAAACCCATTTCTCCCACACCAATATTTGAACCATGCATTTACCTTCTTAATCTTATTGACCTTATGCCAATTAGCCCATGGCTCAGGTAGTAATCCAGAGATTATTCCCTTCATGGTTCTGCTTTTTAATTCAGCTCTTAGCTGTTCATACTATCTTCACAGAACCTCTGTCCTTTTTCTACCTATGTCATTGGTACCTACATGGACCATGACAACTGGATGTTTACCCTCCCACTCCAACTTCCTCTGCAGCCCAAATGAGATATCCTGAACCCGAGCACCAGGCAGGCAACACAACCTTCGGGACTCTCAATCCTAGTCACAATAAACAGTACCTATGCTCCTAACTATACTATCCCCAAGTATAACTTCATTTCTTTTCTCTCCACCCATTTGAATGGCTCCCGGTACCATGGTGCTGTGGTCAATTTGAGCTTTGATGAAGAGTCATCGGACTCGAAATGTTAGCTCTTTTCTCTCCCTACAGATGCTGCCAGATGTGCTGAGGTTTTCCAGCATTTTCTCTTTCGTTTCAGATTCCAACACCCGCAGTAATTTGCTTTTAGTCAGTTTGCTCATCCTCCCGACAGTCCCCATTCCCGTCCACACAGGGAGCAAAAATCTCAAACCCGTTGGACAGGGACAAGGGCCGAGGCTTCTACAACCCTACCTCCTGGATCCCTCTGCCTGCCTCACTTGCAGCCACGCCCTCCTGTCCCTGAGCACAGACCAAATTTAAGTTAGTGATTCTAAGGGGTGTGACTGCCTCCTGGAACACAGTGTCCAGGTACCTCTCCCCCTCCCTGATGTGTTGCAGCGTCCGAAGCTCAGAATCCAGCTGATCAACTCTGAGCCAGAGTTCTTCAAACAACCAACATATGTGATCACTGGGAACCACAATGGGGTCCACCAATTCCCACATCGTGCAGGAACAGCACATCACATGACCCTTTTATCTCTATTTTACTCAGCTGCAGCAGGGAAAGACCGCTCTCTGAAGATTTAAAAATTACACAGCAAGGAGAGAAATCAAAGAGCACCTCTTCCCACTCTGCACCAAATTCCCACTCTGCTTCAAATTCAAAGTTTAAACCTCTCTGTCTGTGCCTCCCTCCAGATGTAGCCTTTCCCACAGCTCATGTGCAAAGTCATCTCTTTATCAATTAGCAATCAGTGAACAATAATACCACTTCACCTCTCATCTGACTGTCCAAATATTCCATCCCACTGGGAATTAAAATAGAAGCTCAATAATCAGTATCGTTTACAATCAGCACTGAATTTGTTCTCCTCTTCGCACATTCTGTTATATTACCTTTATGACTCTTTCAGCCCCTTTAATCCTCAACGTTGCCATTAACACTTCCTTTGTCTTGAGTCCATGAGATATTTGTCAATCTCTCCCTCACTCCCACCTATCCCTGACCTTCTATTTTGCTCCACCTTCTCCACTCCCTCCCCAACTGTAATTCATCAGATTTCTATCCCTCTTCAGCTCTGAAGACTCAGATAGACTTTAAACGTTAAATCTGTTTCTCCCTCCACAGATGCTGCCAGACCTGCTGAGTTTATCAAGCATTTTCTGTTTTTATTTAAGATTTCCAGAATCCGCTGTCTTTTGCTTTCACCTCCTACAATCAAACCCTCCTCGTAATCTTGCTTTTTAAGAATTACGTTGCTTGTTCTTCCATCTACTTATTGAATCACGTTCCGCATGATGATATCTGAAGTCAAATAGTATGCAACGCTCATTACTTACATATAACTAATGTCTACTTGAGTGGAGCACTCAGGAGCACGTACAGAACTCTCGGAAAGGATCAATACCTTCTGTACAGGAGAAGGGAAGAATAAATGTCACAGATGAGCTCAACTTAGATGATCTGACTTTGTTGGATTTTTCAAATAGTAGTGCTTGAAGGAGAGCATATCATGCTTTTAGAGAAAATTAAGAGTAATTCATTAATTGAAGATTAGCTGAAGTGTAAGTTAGTCTGGCAATAAAGCAGTCAAGCGAAAGGTGATGATTAATCAAAAAAGCTCTGTCTGAGAGGGAGTGACAAGTACAGTCCCTCCTGGGCCTGTCTGGGTGCCTTAATGTTTATACTATGCATAACAATATAGAGGAAGGAAGTCTATTAATAAAAAAATTAATGTTGATATGAACATATGTCTTGTGCAAAATTGATACGACTCAAATTGATCTGGCAAATTAAACAGATGGGCTGAGAGGAGCAGATGTGAGTGAATGAAAGCAATGAACATTGATGCAGGAATTATAATATACACATGTGATGAATAGGATCCTAATTTGTAAGCACCAAATGAAACAAAAACACACATCCTTGCATGGACCAGCTCAGTAACTAAACCAACATATCCACATGATTTCCAAATGTGAAAAAGCAGAAGGGTTCAGGAAGAATATGAAGAATGGAATAGAGGAATCAGTTCTATTCAGGGCATACTGTGATCTTTGCTCTTTCTCCCCTCACAAGGAGACGAGTAAGCTCACCCTGGATGCATTTTGAGGCCTTTAATTATAGAGTAAATTAATGAATCCTGGACTCCCTGCAGGCAGCCTTTGCTCAAGAGGGAAGTGCAGCTCAGAGAATTAATATTGCAGTGTCACAACCTGCACTCTCTTCAAGCACATTACTCAACTAGGACTCAGGATTTACTTTGAAAGTCAAAGTTATTGGTGAATCCACATATGCAATATTACGTACAGTTTTGAAGATCATGAGTGCAATTCTATCCTCCTGTTATATCTGGAAAATAGCGTGAGAGCCCTCAAATGGGGTTTGCAACGATCACTAAATGGAGCGCAATGCTCCAGGCCCACGATACCCAACACGATCTATTTCACACCCTCGCTGGGCGTGAACCAGACTCAAATATTTAAATAAGCTTTAAACTCTCATGATGTCTGTGGGTGGGAGTGTGGTGGACCTTGAATTTAACTTTGAGATCGGGTCACCCTTTAAGAAAGGCACTCAGATCTCTGAGGAGCCGCGCGTAAGTGTGGGCGGATAGTGATGGGAATCACGCTGGAATACCTGAATTCTCACCGATTTTCCCGGCTGAAATGACACTTAAGGGGCGTTTCTCTAGCCATGTTGCGCCGTGGAACGATCCCGCGACATTGGGAGAATAGCGGGAGAGTCCCAAAACGGGATTCATGCAGCGTGCCAAACAATTTGTCATTCTCCCGGCCGCTCCTGATGGCATCATCAGGATCTTGCCCAGAAATGGCGAGAACTTGGTGACACCTCATTTGCATTCATTTTAATCTCATTAGTGAGTTAAAAGTAGAATGCAACAGCTCTAGGGGCTCCTGGTCTGAACGGGAGTTTGAGTGCAGAGCGAAGGTTTCCAGTACAAGTGGCTCGATGGGTGGCACTCTGATAGAAGGTGGGACTGTCATGCTGAGGGCAGTGGAGGGTTGCAGCATGGCCTTCCCGTCGGCCTCACTGGCACAGCGTGAGCTCTGTCAGTCAAGATGCATTGAGTGTGATGGCGTGACAGCAATAAGATCTCGGGTTGTCTAAGGCTGGGTATCGAGCACGTATAGTTGCACCTCCCCCTCATTGACCCTGTCAGACCTTGTGTCCTCTCGCAGTCCAGTGAGTCAGGCCACTACAACCACATGGACACCACTCTCAGCTCCACCACTCTACAAATCTGGATCAGAGGTAGACACCCTCAATGGCAAGAGCTGACGGTCACGAGCCAGGCAACCTGCATGGTTGCCGAGAGTGCCGGTACAATGATGGGTGGTCAGCTGCCAGGTTCATGAGGACAAAGGATTTGTGGGGTGGTGGGGAAGGCGGGATTGAGGGTCCTGGGATCGATGACCTTATTTGCTGTCGGTCTCTCTCCCCCTCCACATCCCATCAGATCAAAGATTAATTTTGGGATCAAACCAGCTGAGATGGCTGTCGTCCATTGTCACAATCGAGGCAGGCAGGCACCACTGACTGCATCTAGGCCAACGCAGGCTGGAGTCTGCACCATAGCAACAGAGGGTCGGAGCTCAGGCTCAAGACCCAGCCACCCATCAGGCTGAAGAGGGGCCAGAAGGGTACACTGACAACGGGCTGGGCTGTACAGGACTTGATGGTCCTACAATGAGCTAACGAACACCATGCACCACAGAAGACTGTGTCTCACCAGGGAGACAGATGAGGCACCTGTGCCACGTTCTTGCGGATCTGGCACCATGTGGAGGAGGAGGACACGCGCTCCAGGTGATCGTGAAGATCATGGCTGCCCTCAATTTCTATATTTCTATGTCACTGGGGTCATTCCAGGGATTAAACAAGGACCTTTATGGCATCTTGCAGTCAGCAGCCTACGGATGCATCCAGGAGATCACGGAGTGTATGCCCGGGTATCAGACTACATCAACTTTGAGCTGGACCAGGCCCAATAAGATGCCTGGGCTGCAGGATTTGCTGCCTTCGCCAGGATGTCCCAGGTCCAGGGGGCCATAAATGGCACAGATGGTGCCCTGTGAGCACGTCATCAGGGAGTGACCTTTAGTAACAGGAAGGGATTCTATTCCCTAGGTGCCTAAATCATGTGCGGCCACTGCCTCAGGATCGTGCACTTGAGTGACGCATTCCTGGAAGCATGCATTAGTTACATCCAGGGGCACTCGGAGATCCCCAGGGTCTTTGAGCACCACTCCAGGCTGATGGTTTGGCTCATGGGGAGTCAAGAAATACTGGCTGAAGTCATGGCTGATGACACCAGTGCGGAGGCCCCAGACTGAGGCAAAGTTCTCCTACAATGAGGCCCATTCTACCACCTGTTCTGACATTGAGTGGTGCATCGGGCTGCTATAAATGCATTTCCGCTGCCTTGACCGCTCTGATGGTGCTATGCAGTACAGTCACCAGAAGGTCTCCTGCTTTGTTGGCCTCTATAATCTGATACAGCAGCGGAGGAACATGCTGGATGAGAAAGAGGAAGAGGAGGGACATGCAGCCTCATCTGAGGAGGGGGCGGACCAGGAGGGGGTAGAGGATGAGCCTGAGCAGGACCAGGAGCATGGAGGATGGACGGACCGCAATGGTCTGACATTCCAGGAGGACCAGGAATGCCCTCGTAGCCTGCATATTCACATGACAGGAGGCTCTGTGTCTGACAACTCAACATCTCCCATTCTCCATATCACATAGCGACCACCCTCTCTTCCAGAATCATCCTGCTCCCCCTTCCTGATCACCCTCTTCCCCGATTTGGAGGAAGAATCTGGGAGGTCAGATCTTGGGAGGGTGCGAGGCGGGGTGGGGATGGTGGATTCCAGGAGTGCAGGCAGGACTGATGCCTGAAGGAGAGAAGTGGTAACTTACCCTTGGAGCTCAGAGGCGATCATTCACTTCTTCCTACTTTGAATGCCAGTCCTCCTGGTCATGCTACTGGCATTAACATTGCTTCCCAGGCTGGATTTGTCACATTGCTCCGGGGTCTCCTCCCCCCTTTGGGGCAGACGGTGCCTCACCTCTCCTCCATGGTGCCCAGAAGCCTGGCCAGGTCTGCATCCAGAAAGTGAGGTCTCCGCACTGCCATCCTCCTGGTGTGACTGGGAGTGCGGGCTGAGGGCCGTTTAAATGCTGCTCCCCCTTGTTAGCGAATCAGACACCTGGGGACTCTGGCTCAGCATTAACACGTGGGGGATCATGTTGTGCATGATGTGTGGGTGGATCGGGTCCATCCACCTGGTGGGAATCACTCATGGCAGGATTCTCTCATCCCCCAGCCCCGTGTTTCTTGGCGCTTGCCATCGCTTATTTTTTTTTTACACAAACAATTTTAATGAGGTATTTTTGGCATTACAAACAGCAACAGTATAAAAACAATGTGCAACGATCAATAAACATAGTGCAAACACCGACTCCCATTTCTCCAAGACCCGCCTACTTAGTCCCCTATTCTACGCTACCCTAGCCCCCCCCAACCCTCCCCCACCGAAGAAGTCAATGAATGGTTGCCACCTCCGGGCGAACCCTAACAAAGACCCTCTCAAGGCGAACTTAATCTTCTCTAGGCCAAGAAAGCTCGCCATGTCCGAGAGCCAGGTCTCCGACTTCAGGGGCTTTGAGTCCCTCCAAGCTAATAGTATCCGTCTCCGGGCTACCAGGGAGGCAAAGGTCAGAACATCTGCCTCTTTCTCCTCCTGGACTCCCGGATCTTCCGACACCCCAAAAATCGCCACCCCTGGACTCATTGCCACCCTTGTTTTCAATACTCTGGACATGACGTCCGCAAACCCCTGCCAATATCCCCTAAATTTTGGATATGCCCAGAACATGTGGACATGGTTCGCTGGTCCTCCCGCACATTTTGCACACCTGTCCTCTACTTCAAAGAATCTACTCATCCGGGCCACTGTCATGTGGGCCCGGTGGACCACCTTGAATTGGATCAAGCTGAGCCTGGCGCATGTAGCGGTCGCGTTGACTCTGCTCAATGCGTCCGCCCATAAGCCATCCTCCATCTCTCCCCCAATCTCCTCCTCCCACTTACACCTCAACTCCTCGGTCTGCGTCTCCTCCACCCCCATAAGTTCTTTATAAATGTCCGAGACGCTCCCCTCTCCCGCCCATTCCCTCGACACTACCCTAACCTGGATCCCCCTCAGTGGCAGGAGTGGGAAGGATGATACCTGCCTGTGCAGGAAGTCCCGCACCTGCAAATATCTGAATTTGTTCCCTCTTACCAACCTGAACTTCTCCTCCAGCGCCCTCAAGCTAGGGAAGCTCTCTTCCAGGAACAGGTCCCCCATCCTCTCAATTCCCACCCTTCGGCATACTCGAAACCCCCCATCCAAGCTCCCCGGAGCAAACCGGTGGTTGTCACATATTTGGGACCAAACCGATGCTCCCACTGCTCCAACATACCTCCTCCACTGACCCCAGATCCTCAAGGCCGCCTGGTGGAGTACCTCACTGGCGGGAATGGCAGAGGTGCCGCTTTCTGCACCTCCAGACTGGTGCCCCTACGTGAAGCTGCCTCCATCCGCTCCCAAACCGACGCCGCCCCCACCACCCATTTCCTAATCATAGCAATGTTGTCCGCCCAGTAATAATCAGTGAAATTTGGCAGGGCAAGCCCCTCCTCCCCGCGATTCCGCTTGAGCATCACTTTCTTCACTCACGGGGACTTACACACCCAAAGCCCAGGATGATTTTGTTAACCCTCTTAAAAAAGGACCGCGGGATGAAAATTGGGAGGCATTGGAATACAAATAAAAATCTCGGTAGGACCGTCATCTTAACCGTCTGCACCCTCCCAGCCAGCGACAGCGGTAGCGCATCCCATCTCCGGAACTCGCCCGTCATCTGCTCAACTAACCGGCTCCAGTCGCACGCCATTTGTATCCCTAGGTACCTAAAACTGTCCCCCACTAACCTGTACGGTAACTCGCCTAGCCGACCCTCCTGTCCCCTTGCCTGGACTACAGACATCTCGCTCTTTATCATATTCAGCTTATATCCTGAAAACCGGACAAATTCTCCCAAAGTCGCTATGATTTCACCCATCCCTGCCCCTGGATCTGCTACATATATGAGCAGGTCATCCGCGTACAGCGAGACCCTATGCTCCACCTCCGCCCCCCTCCCCCAAACCAGCCCTTTCCAGCCCCTTGTAACTCTCAGAGTGGCTCTATAGCCAACGCAAACAGCAGTTGGGAAGAGGTTGCCCTATTCGTCCTTACACTAGCCTCCGGGGCCTGGTACAACAGCCTAACCCAGTCGATAAATCCCTACCGAACCCAAATCGCTCCAACATCTCCCGTAGATAGTCCCACCCATAGATAGTCCCATTCCACCCGGTCGAAAGCCTTCTCCGCATCCATGCCCACAACTACCTCAGCCTCCCTACTCTCCGGGGGCATCATAATCACATTCAGCAGCCTTCTTATATTGGCCACCAACTGCCTGCCCTTGACAAACCTGGTTTGATCCTTCATAATCATCTCCGGCACACAATTTTCAATCCTGGAGGCCAAAACCCTGGCCAGCAGCTTGGCGTCCACATTAAGCAGTGAGATCGGCCGATATGACCCGCGTAACTCATTAGTCCAATAACCTTTGTGATCACTCCTCCCATTCATGTGTCGCGCACCTCCTTTGTGTCCACAGGGTGACACCACTTTCAAATTCTTCTCACTTTTTCCCACAACATAGATCTCACTATCTGTGAAGGCATTGTTTTCCTGCTGCCAGGCCGTTCTAGAGCCGCCATTTCTGTCAAGGAGACATGGTGGCATAGTGGTTAGCACTGCTGCTTCACAGTGCCAGGGACCCAGGATCAATTCCAGCCTTGGGTGACTGTCTATGTGGAGTTTGCACTTTCTCCCTGTGTCTGCGTGGATTTCCTCCGGGTGCTCCGGTTTCCTCCCGCAGTCCAAAGATGTACAGGCTAGGTGGATTGACCATTCTAAATTGCCCCTTAGTGTCCAAAAGGTCAGGCGGGGTTACTGGTTATTGAGATATGGTGGGGGAATGCATCTACATAGGGCAGGGGAGTGGGCCTAGGTGGAGTGCTCTATCAGAGGGTCAATGCAGACTCAATGGGTCGAATGGCTTCCTTCTGTACTGCAGGGATTCTATGATGATTTATATTAAGATCTGGTAAAAAGGGCAGCACTGTGGCACAGTGATTAGCATTGCTGCCTCATGGCGCTGAGGTCCCAGGTTCGATTCCGGCTCTGGGTCACTGTCCGTGATTGACACTCAGGAGGCTGGCAAGCTGCAGCCTCATATACACACTTCACTCCCCACACACACCATCCCAGCCAGCAAGATGGCAGCAAGGAGAGTGGCGTGCAAAAGCTCAAAACCCTGCTGGACGCCATGGAGGAGAAGCGGGTGACCCAGTGCTCTGGCCCAGGAAGTAGGCTGCCAGTCAGCTGGGCCTGGTCGCAGGTGGCAGAGGTCATGAGTGCCGTGAGCAACACCATCCGGACAGTCCAGCAGTGCAGAAAGAAACTGCACGACGTCCTCAGGGCGGCCAGAGTGAGTAGGCAGCACTGTGCCCCTAGCACCAACCCCCGTCCCACATACCCAGAACCCCACCCTTCTCCCCCACTCAGAGAGCAGCTGAACCTCCACCCTGCACCTCATCCTGGCACCCATTCCGGGGCCCATGGCCAGGTGTCCTGGCCACTGAAGTCACCAGCTACCCACCTGCAGGGCAGCATGCATCGGACTGTCTAACTGTGCATTTGCTATGCCCCCCTCAACAGGAGAAGGCCCCCCATAACTGCCGGGAAGACTGGGGGAGGGGGGGGGGTACGGACCGCCGGACCAACGGGCCCTCATCGTAGCAGGGCAGAGGAATAAGGGCGTGGTCGGTGGGCCTAAGTAAAGGGCAGTTGTTGGGATGGAGGTCGGCATCGGGCGAGAAAGTGAGACCCTGCCGGTTTGCAGTTCCCGCGACACATGTGTCACACCCTGCAAACCACAATCACCCCCACATCACCCTCACACCCAGCACCACCTCACACCACCCTCACCTCACCCCCATCCCCACACCACCTTCACCTCACCCCCATCCCACCACACTCACCTCACCCCCATCCCACCACCCTCACCTCACCCCCATCCCACCACCCTCACCTCACCCCCATCCCCACACCACCCTCACCTCACCCCCATCCCCACACCACCCTCACCTCACCCCCATCCCACCACACTCACCTCACCCCCATCCCACCACCCTCACCTCACCCCCATCCCCACACCACACTCACCTCACCCCCATCCCCACACCACCCTCACCTCACCCCCATCCCCACACCACCCTCACCTCACCCCCATCCCCACACCACCCTCACCTCACCCCCATCCCCACACCACCCTCACCTCACCCCCATCACCACACCAGCCTCACCTCACCCCCATCACCACACCACCCTCACCTCACCCCCATCCCCACACCACCCTCACCTCACCCCCATCACCACACTACACTCACCTCACCCCCATCCCCACACCACCCTCACCTCACCCCCATCCCCACACCACCCTCACCTCACCCCCAACCCCACACCACCCTCACCTCACCCCCAACCCCACACCACCCTCACCTCACCCCCATCCCCACACCACCCTCACCTCACCCCCATCCCCACACCACCCTCACCTCACCCCCATCACCACACCAGCCTCACCTCACCCCCATCACCACACCACCCTCACCTCACCCCCATCCCCACACCACCCTCACCTCACCCCCATCACCACACTACACTCACCTCATCCCCATCCCCACACCACCCTCACCTCACCCCCATCCCCACACCACCCTCACCTCACCCCCAACCCCACACCACCCTCACCTCACCCCCAACCCCACACCACCCTCATCTCACCCCCATCCCCACACCACAGTCACCTCACCCCCATCCCCACACCACCCTCACCTCACCACCATCCCCACATCACCCTCACACCCAGCACCACCTCACACCAGCCTCACCTCACCCCCATCCCCACACCACCCTCACCTCACCCCCATCACCACACCAGCCTCACCTCACCCCCATCCCCACACCACCCTCACCTCACCCCCATCCCCACACGACCCTCACCTCACCCCCATCCCCACACCAGCCTCACCTCACCCCCATCCCCACACCACCCTCACCTCACCCCCATCCCCACACCACCCTCACCTCACCCCCATCCCCACACCACCCTCACCTCACCCCCATCCCCACAGCACCCTCACCTCACCCCCATCCCCACACCACCCTTACCTCACCCCCATCCCCACACTACACTCACCTCACCCCCATCCCCACACCACCCTCACCTCACCCCCATCCCCACACCACCCTCACCTCACCCCCATCCCCACACTACACTCACCTCACCCCCATCCCACCACCCTCACCTCACCCCCGTCCCCACACCACCCTCACCTCACCCCCATCCCCACACCACCCTCACCTCGCCCCCATCCCCACACTACACTCACCTCACCCCCATCCCCACACTACACTCACCTCACCCCCATCCCCACACTACACTCACCTCACCCCCATCCCCACACCACCCTCACCTCACCCTCATCCCCACACCACCCTCACCTCACCCCCATCCCCACACTACACTCACCTCACCCCCATCCCCACACCACCCTCACCTCACCCCCATCCCCACACCACCCTCACCTCACCCACATCCCCACACCACCCTCACCTCACCCCCATCCCCACACCACCCTCACCTCACCCCCATCCCCACACCACCCTCACCTCACCCCCATCCCCACACCACCCTCACCTCACCCCCATCCCCACACCACCCTCACCCCACCCCCATCCCCACACCACCCTCACCTCACCCCCAACCCCACACCAGCCTCACCTCACCCCCATCCCCACACCACCCTCACCTCACCCCCATCCCCACACCACCCTCACCTCACCCCCATCCCCACACCACCCTCACCTCACCCCCATCCCCACACCACCCTCACCTCACTCCCATCCCCACACCACCCTCACCTCACCCCCATCCCCACACTACACTCACCTCACCCCCATCCCCACACTACACTCACCTCACCCCCATCCCCACACTACACTCACCTCACCCCCATCCCCACACCACCCTCACCTCACCCCCATCCCCACACTACACTCACCTCACCCCCATCCCACCACCCTCACCTCACCCCCATCCCCACACCACCCTCACCTCACCCCCATCCCCACACCACCCTCACCTCACCCCCATCCCCACACTACACTCACCTCACCCCCATCCCCACACTACACTCACCTCACCCCCATCCCCACACTACACTCACCTCACCCCCATCCCCACACCACCCTCACCTCACCCCCATCCCCACACTACACTCACCTCACCCCCATCCCACCACCCTCACCTCACCCCCATCCCCACACCACCCTCACCTCACCCCCATCCCCACACCACCCTCACCTCACCCCCATCCCCACACTACACTCACCTCACCCCCATCCCCACACTACACTCACCTCACCCCCATCCCCACACTACACTCACCTCACCCCCATCCCCACACCACCCTCACCTCACCCCCATCCCCACACTACACTCACCTCACCCCCATCCCACCACCCTCACCTCACCCTCATCCCCACACCACCCTCACCTCACCCCCATCCCCACACTACACTCACCTCACCCCCATCCCCACACCACCCTCACCTCACCCCCATCCCCACACCACCCTCACCTCACTCCCATCCCCACACCACCCTCACCTCACCTCACCCCCATCCCCACACCACCCTCACCTCACCCCCATCCCCACACCACCCTCACTTCACCCCCATCCCCACACCACCCTCACCTCACCCCCATCCCCACACCACCCTCACCTCACCCCCATCCCCACACCACCCTCACCTCACCCCATCACCACACCAGCCTCACCTCACCCCCATCCCCACACCACCCTCACCTCACCCCCATCCCCACACCACCCTCACCTCATCCCATCCCCACACTCTTGCTCCACCACTGCTCCCCCTCCCCAACACACTGCCACCATCCCTACACCCCCCCCCCCCGGTCCGCGGTCTAATCATACATCTTGTCTTGTGTCTTTCAGGAGGTACTGATGATGGTGTGGGCCCTTCTGGTGCCCCCCACTCCTGACCACAGCCACAGCCAGAGCCACAGGTGCTGACCAGGGATGAGGACGATACCGACACGTGCGAGGCTATCGACCCCAAACCCAGGCCCTCCCCCCCGAAGCTCGAGTCCGAGGACGACACAAATTTCCCGTCACAGCTATCGCCAACACCCTCCACCATCCCTGAGACACTCATCTCGGTTGAGCATGTTAGTGAAGAGGCTCCTGCGGTACTATCTTGTGCACACCACACACATGCCCTGGTACAACAGATGGAGGTAGGAACTCACGACAGGGCAGATGGTCGGAGGGCGAGCCAACCACAGGGACAAGCTGCCGTCCAGATGGCTTTCGGATTTCTGGAAAGGACGGTCCCATCGATTGTGGAGATGGAGTCGCAGAGCCAGGGGCTTCATGAGAGGTGGTTGGCAAGGATCCAGCACCTGCAGTTGCAGTTGGAGGAGTCCAACTGCGTGGTGGCCTTGGGGGCAAGGGTTTCAGCCAAGGAACAGCCTGTCCAGGTGAGGCACGATCAATTTGGCTGGAGACGAAGTTGAATTCAAACTGAGGCTTTATTAGTCTCTGAAGTGTGGCCTCCTACAGCAGCTGACGAAATGGCTGCGAGCTGAAGGCCACGCATATTTATAACCCGGCTCCTGGGCGGAGCTCGCATGCAGGGGCCCAGGTGAACCTGTAGTGCAGGTTCTACCGTACAACGCTTAATATAGGAACACAGTGGTTTACCACATTCACCCCCTGTTAAAATTGAGTCCGGCGGGGTTGGTGGATAACTATATACAATTCGCAATCTTTACTATTTACAGAACAGTGAGGAAACAAAAAAAAAGTGTCTCTGGTCATCCGGTGGGCCGGTCAGAGGTTCAGCTGGTCCGGCGCCTTGATCGTCCTCTGGGATCGACGAAGTGCAGCCGGCGATGTTGGTGCTGTCGTGGTCGAAGTTGACTCCGGGAGCGTGCCAAAATCCTCTTCATCAATGGGGGTGGGCAGAGGGAGGACGGACAGTCCTAGGGGGGGTGATGGGGGCGGCAAGGGAGGGGAGGGTGGGGCCGGGGGCGACGGTGATGGTGTGGGGGCGGAACCTGCTGGTGCCAGGTCCCTGAGGGAGACGGTATCCTGGCGGCCATCATTGAACGCCGCGTAGGCGTACTGTGGGTTTGCGTGGAGCAGGTGCACCCTTTCCACCAACGGGTCCGCCTTGTGGAGCTGCACATGTTTCCAGTGAAGCACGGTTCACGGAGCTGTGAGCCAAGTTGGGAGTGATACCCCGGATGTGGACTTCCTGGGGAAGGCAAAAAGGCGTTCATGCGGTGTACTGTTAGTAGCAGTGCAAAGTAATGAGCGAATGGAATGTAGTGCATCAGGGAGGACCTCTTGCCAGCGGGAGGCCGGGAGTTTTCTGGACCGTAGGGCCAGCTGGACGGCCCTCCATACCGTCCCAGTCTCCCTTTCTACCTGTACGTTTCCCCGGGGGTTGTAGCTCGTCGTTCTGCTGGAGGCGATACCCCTGCTGAGCAGGAACTGGCGTAACTCATCACTCATGAATGAGGATCCCCTGTCACTGTGGATGTAGGCGGGGAAGCCGAACAGAGTGAAGATAGAATTAAGGGCTTTAATGACGGTGGCAGACATCATGTCGGGGCATGGGATGGCAAAGGGAAAACGGGAGTATTCATCGATCACACTGAGGAAATACGTGTGTCGGTCGGAGAAGGGGAGGGGGCCTTTAAAATCCACACTGAGGCGTTCAAAGAGACGGGAGGCCTTCACCAGATGTGCGCGGTCCGGCCGGTAGAAGTACGGTTTGCACTCCGCACAGACCTGGCAGTCCTTGGTGATCGTCCTTACTTCCTTGACGGAGTAGGGCAAATTTTGTGCCTTAATGAAGTGGTACAACCGAGTGACCCCTGGGTGACAAAGGCTGTCGTGCAGGGTCCGGAGTCGGTCTACCTGTGCGCTGGCACATGTACCTCGGGATAGGGCGTCTGGGGGCTCGTTGAGTTTGCCAGGGCGATACTTAATCTCGTAGTTAGAGGTGTAGAGCTCGATTCTCCACTGCAAGATTTTGTCATTTTTGATCTTGCCCCGCTGCGTGTTGTTGAACATGAAGGCTACCGACCATTGGTCAGTGAGGAGAGTGAATCTCCTGCCGGCCAGGTAATGCCTCCAATGTTGCACAGCCTCAACGATAGCCTGGGCCTCCTTTTCGACGGATGAGTGCCGAATTTCGGAGGCATGGAGGGTGCGTGAAAAGAATGCCATAGGCCTGCCTGCCTGGTTGAGGGTGGCGGCAAGGGCGACGTTCGATGCGTCACTTTCTACTTGGAAAGGAAGTGTTTCGTCTACAGCGTGCATTGTGGCCTTGGCAATATCAACTCTGATCCAGGCGAAGGCTTGTTGGGCCTCTGCCGTCAGGGGGAAATGAGTGGACTGTATGAGTGGGCGGGCCTTGGCTGCATAGTTTGGGACCCACTGAGCATAATACGAGAAGAACCCCGGGCAGCGTTTGTGGGCCTTGGGGCAGTGGGGGAGGGGGAAGCTCCAAGAGGGGGCGCATGCGGTCGGGATCGGGCCCCAGAACTCCGTTCTGGACCACGTAGCCGAGGATGGCTGAGCGATTTGTACGGAACACACTGTTCTCCTTGTTGTACGTGAGGTTGAGGAGAGTGGCGATGCGAAGAAATTTTGCGAGGTTGGCGTGGTGGTCCTGCTGATCATGGTCGCAGATGGTCACATTGTCTAGGTACGGAAACGTGGCCCGCAAGCCGTACCGGTCTACCATTCGGTCCATCTTCCTTTAGAAGATCGAAACTCCATTGGTGACGCTGAAGGGGACCCCAAGGAAGTGATATAGCCGGGCGTCTGCCTTGAAGGCGGCGTATGGCCTGTCCGATTTATGGATGGGGAGCTGGTGGTAAGTGGATTTCAGGTCCACCGTTGAGAAGACCCGGTACTGTGCAATCTGGTTAACCATGTCAGATATGCGTGGGAGGGGGTACGCGTCGAGCTGCGTGTACCTGTTGATGGTCTGGCTGTAGTCCACGACCATTCGGTTTTTCTCCCTAGACTTAACCACTACCACTTGAGCTCTCCAGGGGCTTATGCTGGCCTCTATGACTCCCTCCTGAAGCAACTACTGCACCTCGGACCTGATGAAGGCCTTATCCTGGATGCTGTACCGTCTGCTCCTGGTGGCGACGGGTTTGCAATCTGGAGTTAGATTGGCAAAGAGGGAAGGAGGATCGACCTTTAGGGTCGCGAGGCCACGCACAGTGAGGGTGGTAAGGGTCCGCCGAATTTAAGGGTCAGGCTCTGGAGGTTGCACTGAAAATCCAGGCCAAGGATAAGTGCAGCGCAGAGGTTAGGGAGGACGTAGAGGCGAAAACCGTGGAACTCTACGCCTTGGACTGTGAGCGTGACCATGCAGTACCCCTGGATCGCTACGCGATGGGATCCGGAGGCCAGGGAGATACTTTAATTGGTAGGGTGTACCTTAAGGGAGCAGCGCCTTACCGTATTTGGATGTACAAAGCTCTCGGTGCTCCCGGAGTCCAGTAGGCAGGAGGTCAAGTGGCCGTTGACTTTCACGCTGGTGGATGCGTTGGTCAGAGTGTGTGGTCTGGACTGTTCGATTACCATGGATGCGAGTCGTGGTTGATCGTCTGGTAGTGAGGCGGCCACTGCGTCGGGATCCTGAAACGCCGTTGGTCTCCGTGTGCTGCGGGGTGGACAAGATGGCGGCGCCCGGAGGTCCTGGGGGTCACAAAATGGCGGCGCCTATGGAACAACACGTTGCTGGGGTGGAGCAAGATGGCGGCGCCCATGAAACGCATGTGTTGTGCAGGGGGAGAAGATGGGGGCACCCATTGTCCGTAACCAGGGGGGGTGGGGGCGACTGCTGCCGCTGAGCGGGCCTGGTGCGGGGGAGAAGATGGCGGCGGCCATTGCTCGCACATGGCCTGGGGAAGAGGGAAGGATAGTGGCGCCCATTGACCGTGACCGGGGGGGATGGGGGCGACTCCCACCACTGAGCGGGCCTGGCACACCGCTGCGTAGAGGTCCTTCTTCCCGCAGGCCTTACAAAGGGCAGCGCGGGCCGGGCAGCGTTGGTGGGATGTCTTTGTTGGCCTCAAAAATAGCATCGGGGCCCCCCCGGAGATCACTGGCTGGCGTGTAGCGGCTGCCTGTGGGGCCCATGAAGCGTAGGAGGAATGGGCCGTGCGGTTGGGGGCGTAGGACTGTACATTGCGCAGGGCGACCGTCATGGAAAGCGCTAGTGTTTTAGTCTCTGCGAGGTTGCGCGTGGCCCCTTCTAGGAGCAGTTGCCTGATAACATCGGACCCAATCCCAGTTACAAAAGTGTCCCTCATAAGGAGATCTGAGTGCTCCTTAGCTGTAACGTCCTGGCAGTCCCAGTCCCGAACTAGTGGGATCAGGGCCCTCCAGAAGTCCTCGATTGACTCACCAGGTAGTTGAGTACGCGTTGCGAGCGCGTGTCTGGCAAAGAGCGTGTTCGGCTTCTGCTCATAACTCTCTTTGAGTCGAGTCATAGCGGCAGCGTAATTGGGCGCATCCTGGATCAGCGGGAAGATTTTAGAGTTGAGTCTGGAATACAATATTTGAATCTTCTGAGCCTCTGGAACAGGGGTCGGTGCCGCGTTGATATACACTTCAAAACAAGCTAGCCAGTGCTGGAAGTTCTTTCTGGCGTCGCTTGAGTGTGGATCTAGCTGCAGGCGATCTGGTTTAATCCGGAGGTCCATCTTCTGAATCAGATACTAATAAATTGAGGCACGATCAATTTGGCTGGAGACGAAGTTGAATTCAAACTGAGGCTTTATTAGTATCTGAAGTGTGGCCTCCTACAGCAGCTGACAAAATGGCTGCGAGCTGAAGGCCACGCATATTTATAACCCGGCTCCTTGGCGGAGCTAGCATGCAGGGGCCCAGGTGAACCTGTAGTGCAGGTTCTACCGTACAACCTTTAATATAGGAACACAGTGGTTTACCACACCAGGCCTGGGGCAGTCTGTGCAGGTCGTGACCGAGGCACAGGACAGGGCTGCCCTCTCACAAGCATCCATATGCCAGATCCAACTGGGCATTGCAATGGTGCTCCCGGGTATGGCCCAGTCACAGCGGGCTATGGCTGAGAGTGTCAGTGGCATTGCCCAGGCGCTGGCCGACGTGGTACAGACACAGAGTGTGGTGGCCCAGTCTCAGAGGGAGATGGCACAGTCAGTGGCTGATTTGACACAAACCCAGAATGTGGTGTGGCGCAGTCCCAGACGGAGATGGTCTGCTGTGCTCCATGCCATGAGCATGCAGACCCTGGTCAAGACCACAGCAGGCCTCTAGGACTGGCAGAACCAGGTGGTGGGGGAGACTCAGGGTTAGCTCCGCTCGCACCCCCATCCCATGGAATTCCCCGGGGGCCTTCGGGCATCCTGAGGGAGGAGGTGATGGGGCCCATGCTGGTGACTCCTGTAGGAGAGGTGCCGGAACACCACAGCGCCTCGTACCTCCCCCCCCCACCCCACCCCTTCCTGTCCCTGGCGCATCACATGGGCAGTGGTCAGAACAGGATGGCACCAGGCCACCTGGGACACCCAAGCAGCAGCCGGGCCCATCCAGGCCCAATCACCCCAGAGGACAGTCATTATAGGGTACGCAGGTCACAGGGCAAGAATCACAGCAGGCCGCCTCCACTCCTGATGTACCATCTGGAGATCCATCGAGTTAGGGCCCATAAGGCTAGAAATGTAGACAGCAGTTAAGTTGGCATGGGTGCAGAGCACAGCTTAGTGATAGGGTCTGGGGCACAGATCTGTATATATGCTTTCACATTAAACACTTTGCACAATGTTACAACCTGCCTCTGTGTTCTGCCAGATGGGTGTGAGGGGTCGGCTGGCTGAACTGGGTTTGTGGCACATCAGCTGGGGGTGGTCTTAGCTCATGGACCTCAGCCCAGCCAGTGCTCACCGCTCCTGTGTCCCACCTCCAGGACCCCCCCCCCCCCCCCCGTTCCCACCTCCACCACCCAAGGGAATTGATGGGACCGTCTGATGGAATAGCTCGCTCGCACGCAGTGATCACCTAGGTGGACGGTGGAAAGTGCTACCGTGGGCAGGAGGTCAGACGTTGTCGAACGACGCAGAGGACCAGATCTCATCACAGAGCGGTTGTCATCATTCTCCATCCCATGGATCAGACCTGCTGTTACTGCCGACCCAGGGCCAACACCCCGCAGTGGGGCGGGCATGTATCACAGAGGTGGTTGCAGGCAGCTGTGGGTGGGATGCGGTGTCTGTGTCCCTGGCCAGTTCCCCCCCCAGTCAGTGAAGCTGGGGCGATCAGAGCGTCCTGTGTGCTTTGGCCCTGGCGTACACTTTGTGCGACCTCCCGTGCCTGCCCAGGCCCCATGGCCTGCCCATCCTCACCCTCACTCACATCCTCCTCATCGGACGAGGCCTGGCCTTCATCCTCCTCCTCCAGCACGTCACCCCTCTGTTGCGCGATGTTGTGGAGGATGCAGCAGGCCGCTACAATGCTGGTGACCCCCCCCCCAGTGCCATACTGGATGGCCCCTCAAGAGCTGTCCAGCACTTGAGCCGCATCTTGAGGAGGCCGAAGGACTGCTCGATCATGCTCCTGGTCGTGGCACGGGTGTTGTTGTAGCGGGCCTCCACTCGGTGTGTGGCCTCTGGATAGGCATCATCAGCTACGACCACAGTGGATAACCCCTGTCACCCAGGAGCCAACCTACCAAGCTGGGGGTGCACATTGAAGAGGTGAGGAACCCTCGAATGTGCCAGGATGAAGGCGTCGTGCGTACTACCCGGGTTTCAGGCGCAGACGCGCATGATGCACATCTGATGGTCACACACCAGCTACACGTTCATCAAGTGGAACCCCTTTTGATTGGTGTAGACCGGCCTGTCACCTGCAGGTGCTCACAGGGCGATATGCATCCCGTCAATCACCCCTTGGACCTGGGGCATCACGGCCATGGCAGAGAACCCCGCTGCCCGGGCATCCTGGTGGGAAGGTCCACATTGAAATGGATGTACTGTGCCGACTGGGCATATAGGGCCTCCGTGACGGCCCGGATGCACCTGTGCACCAAGCTCTGTGAGATCCCGTACAGGTCCCCACTCGGCACCTGGAAGGACCCCGTGGGTAAAGTGTCACGGTGACCGTAACCTTGACCAGGAGTGGGTGTCCTCCCCCATTCCCCCGTGGTGCCAGGTGGGCCATGATCCGGCTGATATCATAGACATTTTACAGAATTTACAGTGCAGAAGGAGGCCATTCAGCCCATCGAGTCCGCATTGGCCCCCCGGAAAGAGCACCCCACTTAAGCCCACATTTCCAACCCACCCCGCAACCCAGCAATCCCACCTAACCTGCACATCTTTGGACTGTGGGAGGAAACCGGAGCACCCAGAAGAAACCCACGCACACACGGGGAGGATGTGCAGACTCTGCACAGATAGTGAACCAAGCCAGGAATTGAACCAGGGACCCTGGAGCTGTGAAGCAACTGTGCTAACCATTGTACTACCGTGTCGCACTGTCCCCCTGCTCAGCCGGAATCTTCACCGGCATGCCCAGTCTGGCAGGTCTTCGAATGACAGACGCTGCCAGTATACATGAGACCTCATGTGGCACCTCCTTTGCAACTCCTCCTCCTCAGCCTGTTGGGTGGCTTGCTCTCCATCATCAGCAGCTGCCTCCTGTCCCTCTGCGGCACACTCCACATTCTGCTGGTTTTTTTTAATAAACATTTTATTGAGGTATTTCGGTATCGTAACAACAACAAAATAAACAATGTACATGAAACCGTTAACATAGTGCAAAAGCCATTTACCTTTTGTACAGGTCCCACCCTTATTAACCCCCTACTATAATCTGAACTACTCTCCCCACCCCCCACCCATACCGTCTGCTGACGATTAATTTTCCGCGAAGAAGTCGACGGCTGCCACCTCCGGGTGAACCCTAACAGTGACCCTCTCAAGGCGAACTTGATTTTCTCCACACAGAGAAAGCTGGCCATGTCCGATAGCCAGGTCTCCAACTTCGGGGGCTTCCCTCCAAGCTAATAATATCCGTCTCCGGGCTACCAGGGAAGCAAAGGCTAGAACATCTGCCTCTTTCTCCTCCTGGATTCCCGGATCTTCTGACACCCCGAAAATCGCCACCTCTGGATTCAGCGGCACCCTTGTTTATAACACCGTGGACGTGACGTCCACAAACACCTGCCAAAATCCCCTAAGCTTCGGACATGTCCAGAACATGTGGACATGGTTCGCTGGTCCTCCCGCACATTTTGCACACCTGTCCTCCACCCCAAAGAATCTGCTCATCCGGGCCACTGTCATGTGAGCCCGGTGAACAACATTAAATTGTATCAGGCTTAGCCTGGTACATGTTGTGGACGCGTTGACTCTACTCAACACGTCCGCCCATAGACCATCCTCTATCTCTCCTCCCAGCTCCTCCTCCCACTTGCGCTTCAGCTCCTCGGTCTGCGTCTCCTCTGACCCCATAAGTTCCTTGTAAATGTCCGAGACACTCCCTTCTCCTACCCACCCTCTGGAAACTACCCTGTCCTGAATCCCCCTTAGCGGTAGGAGCGGGAAGGTTGACACCTGTGTACGAAGGAAGTCCCACACCTGCAGATACCTGAATTTGTTTCCACTCACCAACCCAAACTTCTCCTCCAGCGCCTTCAAACTCGGAAAGCTGCCCTCTATAAACATATCCCCATCCTCTCAATCCCCGCTCTCTGCCATAACCGGAACCCCCCCGTCCATACTTCCCGGGGCAAACCGGTGATTATCATAGATTGGGGCCTAAACCGATACTCCCACTGCTCCCACGTGCCGCCTCCACTGGCCCCAAACTCTCAGGGCCGCCACTGCCACTGGACTGGTGAAGTACCGTGCCGGTGGGAACGGTAGAGGCGCAGTTACCAATGCCCCCAAACTGGTGCCCTTAGATGAAGCCGCCTCCATACGCACCCATGCCGACCCCTCCCCCACCACCCACTTCCTGATCATGGCTGTATTGGCCACCCAATAATAATTGCTCAAATTTGACAGCGCCAGCCCGCCCTCTCCCTGACTCCGCTCAAGCATTACCTTCCTTGCCCGCCCAGCCAAAGCCCGTGATCACTCTGTTGACCCGCTTAAAAAAGGACTGCGGAATAAAAATGGGGAGACACTGAAATACAAATAGGAATCTCGGGAGGACTGTCATCTTCACCGTTTGCACCCTCCCAGCTAGAGACAACGGAAGCACGTCCCATCTCCGAAAATCGTCCTTCATTTGGTCCACCAGCCGGGCCAGATTCAATTGATGCAGCCGGTCCCATTCCCGTGTCACTTGGATGCCTAGGTACCTAAAGCTTCCCTCTACTAACCTAAACGGCAGCTCTCCCAGTCGCCTCTCCTGTCCCCTCGCCTGGACCACAAACATCTCACTCTTTCCCATATTAAGCTTATTCCCCGAAAACCAGCCAAATTCCCCCAGAGCCCTCATGATTTCTTCCATCCCCTCCACTGGGTCCGAAATGTACAGAAGCAGGTCATCCGCATAGAGTGAAACCCTGTGTTTCACCGCCCCACCCCTCCCCCCCACCCCAGACCAGTCCTCTCCAGCCCCTCGAGGCTCTCAGAGCAATTGCCAATGGCTCTATAGCCAGCACAAACAACAGTGGGGAGAGGGGGCATCCCTGTCTCGTCCCCCCGGTGCAGTCTAAAATAGTCCAATGTAGTCCTATCCAGCCGTACACTTGCCACAGGAGCCTGATACAGTAACCTGACCCAATCAATAAAGCCCCGCCCGAATCCAAACCGTCCCAGTACCTCCCACAGATAGTCCCATTCTACCCGATCAAAGGCCTTATCTGCATCTATTGCGATCACTACCTCCACCTCCCTACCTTCCGGGGGCATCATGGTCACATTTAACAGCCTTCTTACATTGGCCACCATCTGCCTGCCCTTAACAAACCCCGTCTGGTCCTCCCCAATAATGTCCGGAACACAATCCTCAATCCTGGAGGACAAGAGTTTGGCCAACAGCTTGGCATCCACATTTAACAGGGAGATCGGCCTGTAGGACCCACACAGCTCCGGGTTCTTGTCCTGCTTAGGAATCAGCGAAATCATTGCCTGTGACATCATCGGGGGTGACACCCCTCATTCCCTTGCCTCATTGAACATCCTCAACAACACCGGCCTCAATATCCCAGAGAACCTTTTATAGAACTTCACTGGGTACCCGTCCGGCTCTGGGGCTTTACCCAACTGCATGGCCTTCAGACCCTCCATTATCTCTTCCAACCCGATCGGAGCCTCCAGCCCTTCTACCCGCTCCCCGTCCACCTTTGGGAAATTCAGCCCCTCCAAGAAGTGCCTCATCCCCTCCTGCCCCGCAGGGGGTTCTGACCTGTACAGCCTGCTATAGAAGTCCCTAAACGCCTTATTCACCCATACTGAATCACCAACCAGGTTCCCATCTCCGTCCTTTACTTTTCCTATCTCCCTCGCTGCCTCCCTCTTCCTAAGCTGCTGTGCAAGCATTATGCTGGCCTTCTCCCCATGTTCGTAAAACACCCCCCTCGCCTTTCTCAGCTGCTCCACCACCCTCCCTGTGGTCAGCAAGCTAAATTCCATCTGTAACCTCTGCCGTTCCCTTAAAAGCCCTGCCTCTGGGATCTCCGCATACCTCCTATCAATCTGTAGTATCTCCTTTACAAGTCGGTCCTTCTCTGCCCTGTCCACCTTCTCCCTATGGGCCCGGATCGAAATCAGCTCCCCCCTGACCACCGCCTTCAGTGCTTCCCACACCACCGCTGCTGAAATTTCCCCCGTGTCATTGACCTGCAGGTAGTTCTGAATATATTTCCTCAGCCGCTCGCAAACCCCTTCGTCTGCCAAAAGTCCCACATCCAACCTCCAGTGCGGACGCTGGTTACTGTCTTTACTAACCTGCAGGTCAACCCAGTGCAGAGCGTGATCTGAGATTGTGATCGCCGAGTACACCATGTCCACCACCCCAGCCAGCAAGGCCTTACTCAAAATAAAGAAATCAATCCGGGAGTACACTTTATGCATGTGTGAATAGAAGGAAAACTCCTTCATCCTCAGCTGCCCAAACCTCCATGGATCCACCCCCCCATCGGTTAAAAGAACCCTCTTAGTTCCTTTGCCATTGCTGGCACCCTGCCCATTTTTGAGCTTGACCGGTCCAAGCCAGGGTCCATAACTGTGTTGAAGTCCCCTCCCATGACCAACCTGTGCGGGTCCAGGTCCAGTATCTTCCCCAGCATCCTCTTTATAAACTCCACATCATCCCAATTTGGCGCATGTACATTTACTAATACCACCTGCTCCCCCTCTAGCTTCCCACTGACCATAATGTACCGATCTCCCACGTCCGAGACTATTTTACCCGCCTCAAACACCACCCGCTTATTGATCAGGATCGCGACCCCTCTAGTCTTTGAATCTAATCCCAAGTTAAAGACCTGACTGACCCAACCTTTCCTCAGTCTAACCTGGTCGGTTACTCTAAGGTGCGTCTCCTGTAACATTACCACGTCCGTCTTCAATCCCCTAATATGCGCGAACACACGTGCCCTTTTGACCGGCCCATTTAACCCTCGGACATTCCAGGTGATCAGCCTAGTTGGGGGGCTAATTGCCCCCCCTCCACTGATCAGCCATCCCCTTTTTTAGGCCCGCCTCCGGCCCGTGCTCCGCGCCTCCACCGGTCCATCCCCAGGCAGGCCCCGCCCCCAACCTCCTCTCTGTCCCTCAGCTCAAGTTCCTCCCTCATCAGCAGAACATTCTCCCACCTTCCCCCTCCTAGTAACAACACCCTGTAACCCAACCCCTTTAGTAAACCAAACATATGCACCCCCCCCACTGTGCTTCCATGAGCTAGCTCGCCCAGCTAGCTTGGTGGCCCCCATCCCCAGCGCCAGATAGTCTCCCACCTATTATTCCCCCCCTCACTCCCACCGCCCCCCCCCCCCCGCTCATACAAACATACTCCAGCATCAAACAATCCCCACACAATTGCCCAACAGAAAAAACATCAAGATCAAAACAAGCACCCCTCCATCCCCCAACAGTTCAAATGGAAACCTTAACTCACTCAGCTCTACCGTTGGTTCCAAATCAATGCAAACGGCAACACAAACATCTTCCATAAAACACAAAACGATAAACTTTTTTTCAAAAACAGAGAAACAGAAAGGAAAGAAAAAACCAAAAACATGAATGTTGCAGCCAAGTTCAAAAGTTCTCAGTCCTTTGCCAGCCCTTTCTTTTTCGCAAAGTCCAATGCGTCGTCAGGCGACTCGAAATAGAAGTGCTGATCCTCATGCGTGGCCCAGAGACGGGCTGGGTATAACAGTCCAAACTTCACCTTTTTCGTAAAAAGGGTCGGCCTAATCTGGTTGAAGCCTGCTCTTCTCCTGGCCACCTCTACACTCAGGTCCTGGTAAACCCGCAAGATGCAATTGCCCCACTTACAGCTCCGTGTCTGCTTGGCCCACTGTAGAATGTCCTCCTTATCCGAGAACCTGTGGAATCTCACCACCATTGCCCTCGAGGGGTCTCCCATTCACAGCTTCCTCACGAGTTCTCTGTGAGCCCTATCCACCTCCAAGGGCTGGGAGAATGCCCATCCCCCAGCAGCTTCACAAACATGTCTGAGATGTATGCCCCAACATCCATTCCTTCGGACCCCTCCGGGAGCCTGACGATTCTTAGGTTCTGCCGGCGGGACCTATTCTCTAGGTCCTCCACCTTCTCCAGGAGCTTCTTCTGCTGGTCCCTCAGCATCCCCACCTCCAGCTCCACCACAGTTTGATGTTCCTCCTGCTCAGCCAGCGCCTTCTCCACCTTCTGGATCGCCCGGTCTTGGCCGTCCAATCTATGCTCCAACCGCTCAATTGACTCTTTTATCGGGTCCAAGCAGTCCCGTTTCTGCGTAGCAAAGCCTTCCTGAATGACTTGCATCAGCTGCCCCATAGACTGCTAGGTTGACAAGCCCGAGGTCCGAACCTCCGCCATGCTGTCTTCTGTTGCAGCTACAGCCCAAGCCTTCTCTGTCTTTTTATTTCTGCCCTTACGAACACTTCTAGTCCTTCTCTCCATGCACCGAAGTGGTAATTCAGTAAACAATTGCCACTAACATCCGTTTTGCAATTCAAGTCTGGTAGAAGAAATGGGGGTAAGGTCCAAAAGTCCCACCAGAGCAGGAGCCACCAAATGTGCGATTTACTCCTCCATAGCCCCAACCGGAAGTCCGCAATCCGCTGTTGCAGCTTCCTCCTCTCCGAGCAGCTCAGCTTGTACAGCCACAGTGCATCCCTCATAGGTGGAAGGGCACCATTGTTGGTTGTATTCCAATATCCATTGTCTGCAGGGGATGAAAGGCTGACATGTTAGCATGGTGCATATCCTCCCTGCCTAACCAGGTCCAATAGGCTACATGGTACGGCCCTGATTGGCACTGCAGACTCTACCCCTGCATGACCCCCACCCTTCCGATCCCCGCACCCCTGGCCTCATCGGTGCCTGGTAACCTGGGAGCCTCTGCCCTGGCACCCGTCCCTGCTGCCTTATCTGGCACATCAGAATAAACTCTAAACCCCATCTAATTATCTAACTCCCTTTGTTTTTCCTCTCTTAGCTTCACATTTACCGTCAGCCACTAAACATCCATACCATGAGTATTGCTGCTAGAAATTCCGTTACTCAGCTGCTGTGTGGTCTTTATTCCATTGTGTAATCTATTCAAGCTCTGGCCTATACTCACACTTTTGTGTGTCTTCAGACTACGACTGCAAGAGTATTCTCTTGCAGAGATCGGCCCACTTTCTCTGAAATGTGATAATTTTCTAATGCAACAGTTCCTTCTGGATCAAAAACCCTTGTATTCTGCTTTCTTACTCTCCACTCTTTCAACCCAGTCTGCCACTCTTACAGGCTTCACTTCTTGGCCATCATCCTAATCATTCAACCAATATTTAAATCTGCGGGTAGCTTTCCCTGCACACCCCACAATTGTAGCACCCCTTCATTCACTTGACCCCTCTGGAATATTTGTCAACCAAGTATCCACTCTGAGCAGTTGGCATATAGATGTGTTAGTCTACATTTTAATCATGATCACTTCCCATTACCACTATCCAGTACCTGGGCTATGACATGCTGTTCCTTGAAACCTTTATCAGAAAACACATGAGCACTTGCAAGGCCTCTCATTTACTTCTGTTAGCTGCCCAGAGTCCAGGCTTTTGTAATTAATTCTGATGAATTGTAAGATTGAACGTAAGAGTTTTATTACCAGATTTGATTAAGTACTCTGCCACCATAAAGACCTATTGCCTTACCAGTGATTTCCCTTTTCCTATTACCCTCTCTTTCACAATACCTAAAATCTCATGAATCAAATTCTGTCTCAGATGGTCTTGTACAATACTTCAGTGCTCTCCAAATTTTCCCTGAGACTACAGGTTTGATGAAAGCCTCTCTCTACATTTAAAACATTCAAATATGCAGACAAAATTGAACTAATTGTCGTACCTTTTAGAGCAGGAGGACAACCACACAGCGCAGAAGGCAATTTGGAATTTCCTCCATGATCTAATTGATAGGAACGATATCCTTCAGTCATCTGGAGTGAATTCTTTGCATGCAACATCAGGGCTGTTGCAAGCTTGCAGTATAGTCGATCAGCAAAACTTTTATGCAGCATTTCATTAATCACTGCATTACTCCTTTCACAAACTCCATTGCTGAAAGGACTTTCAGCTGTAATATTCATAACCATGGTGTTCATATTTTCACAAATATCTCACACTTGTCATTGGCAAATACCCCTCCATTATCAGTCAGAAAATTCACTGGTCTCTCAAGTTCAGTCCCTATCCATTTCTCTATAATAACCCTTTAGTCCTTACGAGATTTTATTGTAGAAATACTAAATCAGGTCACCAGGGGCACAAAATGCAAGATAAGTAACCATAATCTACAAGGGAATCATTGAATTCTCTGTTTGAGAGAGAAAGAGAAGTGGTTTGAGCGAAACCATAACACGTCAAGCATAGGGGAAGGCAAGAAGGCTGCCTTCCATGAAATACCACAGTCAGTATGGGGATTGAGCCCACATT